>NC_136067.1:2064870237-2067657737 GCF_964261635.1 Lissotriton helveticus
CGCCACCAAAACCAGCCCACACCTGCCTCTAGTATTGCAACCAGCCTGCATCAGCCCCTACTGCTGCCACCAACTCACACCTGCCCCCAGTGCCGCAACCAGCCTGTACCTGCCCCTACTGCTGCCACCAGCCCACACCTGCCCCTAGTGTCGCCACCAGCCCGCAGCTGTCCCTAGTATCGCCACCAGCCCGCAGCTGTCCCTAGTGTCGCCACCAGCCCGCAGCTGTCCCTTGTGCCGCCACCAGCCCGCAGCTGCCCAGTGCCACAACCAGCCCACACCTGCCCCTACTACCGCCACCAAAACCAGCCCACACCTGCCTCTAGTATTGCAACCAGCCTGCACCTGCCCCTTGTGCCGCCACCAGCCCACACCTGCCCCTGATGTCGCCACCAGTCTGTATCTGCCCCTAGTGCCGCAACCAGCCTGCACCTGCCCCTAGTGCAGTCTAGAGCCCGCACCTGTCCCTAGTGCCTACACCAGCCCGTACCTGCCCCAACTGCTGCCACCAGCCCGCAGCTGCCCAGTGCCACAACCAGCCCACACCTGCCCCTACTACCGCCACCAAAACCAGCCCACACCTGCCCCTACTACCGCCACCAAAACCAGCCCACACCTGCCTCTAGTATTGCAACCAGCCTGCATCAGCCCCTACTGCTGCCACCAACTCACACCTGCCCCCAGTGCCGCAACCAGCCTGTACCTGCCCCTACTGCTGCCACCAGCCCACACCTGCCTCTAGTATTGCAACCAGCCTGCACCTGCCCCTTGTGCCGCCACCAGCCCACACCTGCCCCTGATGTCGCCACCAGTCTGTATCTGCCCCTAGTGCCGCAACCAGCCTGCACCTGCCCCTAGTGCAGTCTAGAGCCCGCACCTGTCCCTAGTGCCTACACCAGCCCGTACCTGCCCCAACTGCTGCCACCAGCCCGCAGCTGCCTCCAGTGCCACCAGCCCACACTTGTCCCTAGTATTGCCACCAGCCTGCACCTGCCCCAGCTGCTGCCACCAGCCTGCAACTGCCCCCAGTGCCACGACCACCCGCACCTGCACCTAGTGCCGCCACCAGCCCACACCTGCCCTCAGTGCCGCCACCATCCTGCACCTGTCCCTAGTGCCTCCATCAGCCCGTACCTGCCCGTAGTATTGCAACCAGCCTGCACCTGCCCCTACTGCTGCCACCAGCCCACACCTGCCCCTAGTGCCGCAACCACCCCGCACCTGCCCCTGGTGCTGCCACCAGCCTGCACTTGTCCCTAGTGCCTCCATCAGCCCACACCTGCCCCTAGTGCCGCAACCACCCCGCACCTGCCCCTGGTGCTGCCACCATCCTGCACCTGTCCCTAGTGCCTCCATCAGCCTGCACCTGCCCCTAGTGCCGCAATCAGCCCGCACCTGCCCCCAGTGATACCATCCGCCCGCACCTGCCCCCAGTGATACAATCCGCCCGCACCCGCCCTCAGGGCAGTGCATTAGTGAAAGGAGGGCTGGCTGCTTGAAGCTGCTGGTCTTCCTTTCACTGCCCAGGCAGCAACATGGGCTGCTTTTGAAAGAGGAGCAGGGTTTCCTCTGCTGTGAGTGAGTGACTGAGTGAGTGACTTCTCCTGCCTGCAGAGGGATTTCTGAGGTGCCCCTGGAACTTGCTGCCTTTCCTTCTGAGTGTGGACTGCGGGAGGTGCCATGGCTGTGCCCCACCTCAATGTAGAGTGCAGCTCCTGCCAGCCTCGGTGCATGGGGCCACACTTCCAGGCAAACAGGAAACACCCCGCTAGTGTCATGTCCGCGGTATGTGTGGGCCAGTTAAATCTGTATTTTAGAAGTGCCTGTGTGTCTGCTGCCCACATCGTGATACCAAAGTGCCCAGAGGCGCAAAGGCAAATGCCTACGCTCATTGGCTCATTGGTCATTACATATGCAGATGATACACAGTTAGTAATCTCCTTTGGAAAAGACCTAGTCAAAACAAAACAATGGGGCATATTATCAAGGGGGTTTATCTCCGCTTTTTTGGCTTTCAAAGCCAAGAAAGCGGAGATAAAATTATCTCCCTATTACCTAGCTGTCGCTAACACCAGTTAGCGACAGCTAGTAGGAGATAGCGACCATCTTGGGCCCCACTTTGCATGTCAGTGAAATTTATCACTAATGACATGCAAAGTGGGCGTGCCAAGATGTTATCGACTGGAAAGAGTCGCTAACATCGCTATCTCCTATTACCAACTTTTGGAGATATTCGCGCTAAGCGCGAATATCTCCAAAAGCTAACACCTGTCCCTGAGCAGTTCTTAGCCATGTTATCCAATGGTAGGTGGATAACATGGCTAAGAGCATTAGCTCGGTAATGCATGAATATCGCGGACTTTTCAGCGATATTCATGCATTTCGGCCGGTTTTTATCGCTTAGGAGATAAACCTTGATAATAGCAAGGTTCCTAAGCATTAAAAATTGCCGCAGCTCGGCGATAAAAATATTGCCGCTAAGCCAACATAGCGATAATTATCGCTAGTTGTTGGTAATATGCCCCAATGTTTCTTAGATGGTAGGATGGCAGATGCCTCATGGATGACAGGAAACTGTCTCCAGCTGAATGCAGAAAAAACGGAGATGATGCTATTTGGACTGCTGACTGGTGGCCAGATGAACTTGGAATTGCTCCCACACCCAAGTTGGTGGTTAGGAACCTGGGAGTCCGCTTGGACCATCCTCTTTCTACGAAAGAGCCGGTGATGTCTACCTCAGGTTCCTGTTTCCATCTTATGCACCTGCTGAGAAGAGCCCTCCCCTTCCTCCCACCTTCTGCAAGGAAAACGGTGGTCCGGGCCCTGGTGATCAGTCGCCTGGATTACTGCAACGTGTTGCTGGCTTCTGCTGAGGAGACGTTGCTAGCAAAACTACAGGTGGTGCACAACACTGCGGCTCGCCTGATTTGTAATCTGCCAGCTCGGACCACCTCTGCCCAGGGGCGGCCTTAGGCATGTGCAAGCTGGGCACCTGCACAGGGCCACCAAACCCCAGGGGCCACCACGCCAATATGTATCCTTAATATAATAATCCTCTGGGGATGGATACATATTTGCGTGGCGCACCCTGGCAGAGATTTGGCGGCCTCCGGCTCTGTTCCACTTCCAAACACCCTGACTCCGCCTCTTTACTGGCCACTGTGCTCGCCCCACCCAGACCCCCTCTTCCGGGGCCCCCTACCTATGCTCCCTGCCCAGGGCCACCATGAGCCTAGAGCCGCCCCTGCTCTGCCCTCCTTCTTCAAACCCTGCATTGGCTTCCAGTTCGGAAGAGAATTATCTTTATACTGTGTTGTCTTCACATAAAGCCTTAACGGGTCGTGGCTCTGTTTATTTAGGTCCCAAACGTAGACAGTCCCACCCGCCTAGACACTTGCGCTCTAGTGATAAATCACTATTAAGCATTCCGTGTATTAAGAGGGCTCGTTTGGTCGGCAGGTCTTTTTCCAATTTGCCCCTTTATATTGGAATAAACTGCCACACTATATTAAGATCATTTTTGCTTTAGGAAATTACTGAAGACAATTTTGTTCTGAGCTACCTGCATACACAGCCTGGTTGTCTGATCGCACTGAGATACCCTTCGGGGTGATTTAGCATGTTATAAATGGCATTAACATAACATAACATAATTTTGGTGCCCCAGGGCACTTTTTATCATGATGATCAGGGGACATTTAAAGATACTGGGGGAGATTTATGATAACTGGCGCATCCCCAGGGATGCGCCAGTTATTTTGCGCCGCTGCTCCGCCACCCATGGTGCGCCGCATTTACAATGCGGCGCACCATGGGGCAAAAACGGCACATATGCGTGACGCATCTGTGCCGTAAAGGTGGCGCATTGCTGGAGTTGCGGCGCAAGGGCGACGCAGCTCCAGCAAGGCTCGGGGGTGCCCCATCTCCACAATGCTGTGTCAAGACCTACGCCTGCTTCAAGCAGGCGCAGGGTTTTGACGCAGCATTGGCCTGAAAGTGACTGAGTGAAATCTTATAGATTTCACTCAGCCACTTTTGCGAGGCGCACCTTCCCCGGAACGCCCACCCTGTGCCGGAACGCCCACAAGTGGCGCAGGGCTTTACAACGTGACGCATCTGCCTAGATGCGTCACGTTGTAAATGGGTCGTAGGGATGCGCCACGTTTACGCCGCAGTTGCGTGACGCAAACGTGGCGCATTCCCATCATAAATCTGCCCCATAGTTCTGAGCTGTGAGCATACATGGAATGGGCACACATATTTGTTTTTCCCCAAATTGCGCCTTAAACACATACTATAACTCAGAAAATGTATGAGTCAATGCATGAATTGCAGACAACGCAGTTCCTGAACACAGGCCATTATGACATGTGCTCTCGAGGTTTGTTGCCTGAAGTTCCTGCTCTTTCTGAGTTAAGGGACAAATCGCTCCGCACAGCTTCAAACGCAAAGAGCCCAATGCGGTTCTGTGTTCCCGAGCTGTGCTGTGTGCAGCTCAAAGATTAGCTCAGAGATTTGCTATGTTAAAGTATGAGCTGCAGACACTGAAGTGTCAGAAAAATAACAAATGTATGCCGTTGTAAATACCCCGCAGCATGGCGCTGGATTTGCGCCGCCGCTGCGTCACAAAAGTGAGACAACAGCGGCGTAAAAGAGGGGCAGGGGGCTTGTAAACCTGCCCCTCAGTTTCCCACTTCATAGTAATGAAGCAGATAAACTGCTGAGTGCCCTTAGCTGACACATAAAACTGATTACAACACATCTGAGAGAAAAATGGCAAACCCACAAGAATTGTGCTAACTATACGTTGAAGAATCATTAGACACAAATCAATGAAAAGACCTAGGGCCCGATGTAGGTAAATCTTTTTTACCACTTCTTAAATACCGATTCATACCGAATCGGTATTTAAGAAGTGGTAAAAAAGAGGAGGGGAGATGTAGGTATTTCAGATTCGGTAAATACCGAATCGTTAAGATTCGGTATTTACCGATTCTGTAAATACCGAATCGGTAATGCCCATTGATTCCTATGGGCATTGAAGCCCATAGGAATCAATGGGTATTACAGAATCGGTATTTACAGATTCGGTAAATACCGATTTCAGCAAGGGTGCAGGGGGTGTCACTTTGACACCCTCTAGCACCCCCAATACAGGCATGTGTGCCATGTGGCACACAGACATGCCCTAAGGGCATGTCTGTGTGTCACATGGCATAGGTGTGCATGCACAGATGTGCATGCACACCTGAATTCGGTATTTTACCACCCAATAGGATTGGGTGGTAAAATACCGAATTCTGAAGGCCTGTGGCACTCTGACATGTGCCAGCTACATCTGCATTTACAGAATCGGTATTTTACAGAGTCTGTATTTACCGATTCGGTAATTTTACCGAATCAGTAAATACAGAATCGGTAAAATACCGATTCTGTAAATGCATGCCCTACATCTGAAATCCCTAATACCGGTTGGAAACGGCCAAAATCGTCAGTTTCCGACCGGTATTAGGGCTCCTACATCTGGCCCCTAGTTCCTGCATCCTAAAAGCAAGCAGATGCATTGTGGGCTAGATGGAAACACATACATTAAATAATATAGATGGGTTCATAGTTGACCCATTTCAGTTGCTAATCCAATGTGAATAAATCAAAAAAATAAATGAGGTGTGTTCATGTGTTATAAGATTACTAACCGTTCTTATTAAAACAATGATGTGTGAGAAGACTTTAATGAAATCTAATATGATTTAGAGATATTTGCGGGTGATATTGAAAGGTTACATTCCCAAACTCAATATTTTGCATATGTGAAATTGTGCACCAGGTGAGAAATGGGAAAAGGTTGCTGCACTTTTATACTAAAGCCAACTGTTTTGAAACTTTTAAGTAATTAAACTTCATTTACGTATTACCATGAATCACCAGAAACAATATTAATAATTTATGTTTTGAAACTCATTTTACACATTCGTAGTATGAAATGCAGTACTATGCCATACTTACACGTGCTATTTACAATTAAACTAAACTGTTTTATAAGTGCAAATAAGTTCAAAGAAATATGGGCCATATGTATCAAAGCAAAATGGGTTCGCAAACGCCGAAATTCGCAGAATTCCGGCGTTTGCTAACCCATTTTCGCTAAATGGTATGTATGAAACTTTTTTGGTGCAAAATAAGGAATCGCTAAATTTGCAATTCCTTATTTTGCGATTGCATTTAAGGAATTGCAAATTTTGCGATTCCTTAAATGCAATGTCCAAAATGCCATTAAGGAATCGCAAATTACCACCAACTTCTAGTTGGTGGTAAGTTGCGAATTCTTATAAAAAAGCATTTTTTTAAACATCAAAAGGTGCCATGTGACGCTTAGGGCCCTTAGGGCATGTATGTGCGCCATATGCGCACACATGTCATTTTCAGGGGTGCAGCAGGGTGTTCTCGAGACACCCCTGCACCCTTGAAAATATTCACAATTTGCGATTAGCAAATTGCTAATCGCAAATTTCCCCTTCATTCCTATGGGCCTCCTGGCCCACAGAAATGAATGAGAAATTTGCGGTTAGCAATTTGCTAATCGCAATTTAGGAATTTTAAGGAATCGCTAAAAAGAAGCGCTTTCCTACATACATACCATTTTGCGATTTCTAAATAGCGATTCTTTAAAAATTGCTATTTAGGAATCGCAAAACGGAATATTGATACATATGGCCCTATATAAGGTATCAAAAGGTTCTAAAGGAAATGTATATTTTCATTGTTTTATATTCTGTATTCCATGAACCAAATTCAATTAGGCTGCATTTCCCTTACTCGCATGGAGGGATCTGTAAACTTACAATGTGAAGTTCCCATTTGCATATTAGGACTGGCACGTCTTAGGGGGAATAACACTGAAACTTTTTGTTTTTTTCTCCTAGTCTTTGCTGACTCTCTCCGCTTGACCTTAGGAGTCGGGCCACCTTCCCCCTAAAATGCAGAGAGAAGGTGCGCGCACCATCCTCGCCCGCATTGGGCTGGGGGCTGCATATAATATGTGTTCAGGTGTCATGCCATTGTGCGCCCCATAAACAGGTGCACCACACACCTGGGGTGAGAACGGCACTGGCTAGTAGTGGGATGTTGCACATAGTGTGCCACCTACCGGACAGCCAGTCAACCGTGGGGGCTCAGGCCTTAAGGGGGAGCCTTGGTGCCCCGTCCAAGGCCAGTTCTGAGTGGGTCGTCCCGTACAATGAGGGCACCACCCAGGTATGCCCTGGAGGACCCAGGGGGGTGATATGCTGAAGGCCAGGTGGGTAAATATGGATGTTACCTGCCCAGGTAGAGTGGAACTCCCCCACAGGGTGCTTCCCCTACCTTGGAGTTTGGCTCTTCCCCTGAGAATACTGTTGGGGTGTTGCTGATTCTCTTGTGGGGCTGAGGCAGTGGGGCAATGCCGGCGCCCTCCTATACAGGCGAGGAAGAGGTGCTGACACAATGTTCTGGAACCTAGGCCAGTCTGCCAAGGCAGACCTAGGAGTAAAAAATATAGCAGACCTAGGAGTAAAAATTGTAAATTGATACTTGTATAGCGCACTACTCACCCGCAAGGGTCTCAAGGCGCTTATACGAATACCGCTGTGGAACCCATCCTGGCTTTCCCTGTGAGGTGTCCACTCCTGGGCACCCCCAAGGTGGAGGCCAGGCATCCTTAGCGTTGTGGGGGCCGTTGTGGAGATTAAGCAAGCTATTGCCCAGAGTTGCAGAGTGGGACTCCATGATTGGAATAGGCACCGAGGCGAGAATTATCAGGTCCGAGGAATTTTTGAGCCCAAGACCCGCCGAGGCGGGGAATTGAACCCTGGTCCTGGGCTAGACTTCTGCATCAGGGTCTGCCGCTCTAACCATTGAGCCACACTTCTCCACAAGAGTGTTAACCAGGCCCCCAGCCTGCCATACAGGCCTGGGTCCGCGCACCAGCCCGTGCTGTTTCAAATACCTGTCTAGTCTGCCGTTGCAGGCTTGAGGTTGTGCCCTGGCACCTATGGCATTTTGGATACATGCCGTGTCTGCCAACCCGGACGGTGATGGCATACCTGCCACCCCAGTGTTTTAACATGAGAGTCAGGCCTGCCATTTCAGGCCAGTGTTTGCACGCTTGCACCTATGGTGTTTGTGACAAGGTGCCTGGTCTGCTGTTACAGGCTGGGTGTGGGCAGATGCACCTGTACAGGGGTAACCTGTCTCTGGCTGGCCTGACAAGCAGGATTTGTGAGAGCTCGCACCTAAGGTGCTGGGACCCGGGTAAGCCCATGTGCCCAACCTGTCCCTGCAGGCCGGTGGGTGCTCCCTTGCTCCTAAAGGTGCTGGGGTTGGGGTAAGCCCAGGTGCCCTGCCAGTCATAGCAGACCGGTGTGTGCATATATTATGATTAAATTAATGAGCAGTCTGCTAGTACAGGCCGCTATGGCTGCGCACACACACCTATGGTGCCTGTTAGAACTGGCTATTTCTGGTAGGCTAAGGCTGACGCCAAAGCCAGGCAGAAACCACCATTCTAGTCAGGGCGAGGGAGTCACACGCCCAGATAACCCCTGCTCACCCCCTGGTATCTTGGCACGAGCAGTGAGGCTAAACTCGGAGGCAATGTGTAAAGCATTTGCGTCAGCACACAACAGCAACAACATCCTAGGCACACCACAAAAGGAACTCCACACAATGTTATATGAAAATAACTTTTGTATTGTCAAAACACATCAGATAGAAATCACACATGTACATTGTGCCAACTGGCACGGGCAATATTCACAAGGGACTATTCACAAGACAGGGCCACATGGGCCACTGTCATAATCAGCACTTAGTAGAAATAGAAATACTGTCAGAAATTAGAATAAGTATAGCACAAAATAACAGATATAAATCACAACCAGTAACTACTGGTAAAGGTAGGTACACACTACGCAATACTAATAACCATAGGCCTAGATCACGCATAACCTCTCTAGTATAAAGTATACTAGGCAAAACACAACCACCTAAGAATAAAATACATTTAGGGGTAGAAGCAAGAACACATTACACATGATGCACCAAAAGCACATTCAGTGGTGTAGGAAAAAGGTAAACACATGATGCATAAAACATTCAGAGGTGTAGGGAAAAGATAAACACATGATGCATAAAAACACATTCAGCGGTGTAATAACAAGGCACATGACGCATCAAAAACACATTCAGAGGTGCAAAATCAAGGAAGACACATGATGCAGAAAAACATTCAGAGGTGCCAGAACATAACTCAATAGCGCAAAAACACATGATGCCCAAAAACATTCAGAGGTGTAAGATCAAGGTGCGTAATCATATTAAATGCATTACATTTCCTAGCACCACATCACATTGCGCAAAACTCACATTAGGAAATTACCATCACATAGATAATCACATTGCGCCTAAATAAAGTCACATACCAGCCCCCATCTAATAAAGGGACTAAAGAGCCCTGTGTCCAGAATGTCAGGGCGCGCTGCCATGCAGCGTCAGTCAGGGGTGCGCCACTGCCGCAAAACCTAAACGTTGCAGGTGCCCACCACTTGCTGGGCACCTGGGAACAATCACAAGGCCTAAACGGTGCAGCTGGCACTAAGTGCTGCGCAGCTGTAGCAGGCCTGGCACCACTGTGCCACCTCTGTCCCACACAGGGACTCTCTCTCCAATTGCGCCTAAACGGTGCAGCTGCCCACTAATTGCTGGGCAGCTGGAGACAAAACTGCGACAGGGCCCTCAGTAGCCCTTCAAGCACATTGTGCCCACTGCTGGAGCCACACAGGCTCTGACGCCAACATGCCCATCGTTGGAGCCTCACAGGCTCTTGACACAGCTGTGGGACGTTGGAGCCATCTGGCTCTATAAATACACATGCCCCAAGTCCCTCAGGGGGACTCTAAAATCACTGCGGGCCTTGGAGCACCCTGGCTCCTAAAACAATTATGGCCCCCAAGCCCCTCACAATTAACCGAGGGGTGGGCTCCCTCGAGTTAAATTAAACATTTAAAAATAGCGGCCATGCCCCTGGCGGGGTTGAGCACCTGCCAGGGGACCAACTCATACAAAAATAAGCGAGGTAGGCACTCGCTAGCACGAATGAAGTGCTCCTAAGCCCCGAAGGCAGACGAAGCGCTCCTAAGCGCCAAAGGCAGATGAAGCGCTCCCCAGCGCTACGACAGTCACCAAAGCGCTTCCAGGCGCTAGAAGCAGAGCAAAGCGCTATTAAGCGCTGGGGACCATAGGAAAAGCGCTCCCAGGCGCCAGGGCAACAGAAAGTCACAAAAGTCCTTCAGGGGTCCAGGACCTCAGCAGTCCAGGACGTAAGGTGGAGCACAGCAGCTCCCAGAAAAGGAAAGTCCATCAGATATCCAGGGACCGGGCAGGGCCCAGGGATTCCCCTGGGCCCAAGCAGCAGCACGCCCCTGGTAGGATTTAAGTCAGAAACAATAACAAATTGTAAGGGGACACAGCCCCTTTTTATACTGTAAATTCCTTTGTCTAGCAGGTTGCAGGCAGTGTGAGAACCAGCTAGAACTGGTTATAGGGAACTTCTTTCAGTGTGAGGGGCAGAGGCGACAGTCGCCCAGCAGGAGGTGGAGCCAGCATTGTGGCAGGCAGGCACAGCCCTCTCATCTCCTCCCACTTCCCTGGCAGCAGATGCAGCCTTTCATCCACGGCCTGACTCAGACAACCTCCTGGGGCTCCCCAGCCCCTGCCACCCTCAAACCAGACAGTCAATCCACAAGCAGGTCCAGGCACTCTTGGGCCAGGCTCACCAGCCAATCACACGCCAGGCACAAATTACACAAATATGCCAACTTCTAGAAGTGGCACTTCTCCACTAGACACAATCATGCCGCATATACCATTGCGCAGCATTCAATCTCATGAGTTCACACATACCAAACTCGACCCTGCACTCCCCACACATCAGGAACTACCATGGGCATACATTTTCCCCATTCATTCCTATGGGAGGGCAGGTCACTCACCACACATACACAGAGAGCTCACGCACTTTACACTGTACCACAGTGAAAAAGTGCGCAGAGGCCTAAAATCACCAACACCAGGTCACAGAAACAGGCTAGGAAAAAGCTAAAAGTTTCGGGGTGAACCTGCCAAAAGGGCCAGGTCCAACACAACCCCCTTCCAGCCAAAACGCAGGGTAGACCAATCACTCCACTGATGGGCTTCCTTGCTTTGGGCGACAAAACACGGACACGGGCCCGCACGGCAGGGGCACCCTCCGGTTTTTCGCCACTCTGAACCCACATAGATTTCTCTCAACAAAAGCTCTCTGGCCCAACTAGGATACCCCACTGGTACACTAGTCATCCACAGCCAGGACCAGGCCCTATTCCATCCAAATGTCACAGGTCCTAACCACTTCACAGAGTGGGGGGCAGTAACCCCTGGCACACAATAGCCATTCTCCACTCTCCTTCTCAGTGTAGCTACAACTACCACTGATCCTTCAACCCAGGGACCACACCCTCAGCTGACCAGAGGTCACGGGCAAGAATGCCCCACCCTACCTCTACTTCTGGGTTTCCGCACCCTCACAGGGAAGCACTCACCAGAACACAATTCTCCTACCAGATCAGGACCTCACTCCATCACTGGTCTACCACCTGGAAACTATTTCACTTCTAAGGTACAAAGCACACAGCACAGTTCCTCTTCAAGCAGGTGGGGGGACACAGCACACAGCAAAGCACCCGTTCCTCTACCTTAGTGGAAACAACAAACAGCAGGTGAGCCCCAGGTCACACAGCAAGGGCATCCCCCTCTGTCTCTTCAGCTGATCCACTTTGGTAGAGATTCCTCTTGACCTATAAGCTTCCTAATCTCCCAACCTAGGGTCTAAACCCTCATGTTGCACCGGGGTCAGAAGTACACCGTCCCTCTGCACCCCCTTCCAGAGTTCTGCACCCTCCACTTAGGAGCGGTACTACCCAACACCAGGACCGCTGGAGTTCTGGTTACAGAAACTCCCCGTCCTCTAAACACAGGAAGATCCTCCTCAAATGACTTGTAAGTACAGCCTAGGCCCCTGACCTGGCGCTCCCTTAGGGAACCCTCCAGGCCCTGAGATAGGGTTTCGGGCCAACGTGGGACACACCGTCCCACACTCACTCCGCCTCCACTGAGACAGGACGTGAGTCCCTACACCCCTACATCCTACTGGGACCTAGCTGGGCTATACATGAACCTCTTCACCTACACATGATCATCAGATACACAAGCCACTACTTTTACAATCACTCCCTAATGCCTCTGCAAGACATCTAGCACACCGCCAGACATCCACCTTCTTGTCCAGTGCCTCTGCAGGACCTCCTGCACACCACCAAAGGTACACCTCACGTGCAAGTTCCTTAAAAAAAAACTCACACCAACTCCTCCAGTTCAAGACACCACTCATCCACACACTCCCCCTCCAGACTGGTGAGACAGTTCCCCACTGCCTCTGACTCTCAACCTGTACCCCTCTTACTGAGCACCAGGCACCATACTCTGGGAACTGGGAATGGGACCTCACTCACTGGACACCTTTTAGCTGCCACCACTGGATCCTACCATAGTGGGGAATCCAGACACACACACTACACTCAGGGGATAACCAACCTCCCAAGCAAGCCATTTCTCCTCCACACTCCCTCTCTTCCATCTACCCACACAGGGACAGGAATTGGGCACTGGACCCAGCAAGGGATTCCTAATCCATGGGAACCTCCCCCTCTACTGGCGTCCCGCCCTGTCACTTTCTCTCATCTGCCACTAAACATAAAGGGCAGGAACACCATTTGAAAATGAGACTCTTGAGGAAAAAACAAAATCAAAAACAATAATCCCAAACATGTGACTATCTAAAAAATGCAGAGTTTTGTAATGTAGCCAGCTGTCGCTGTGGCACTGCGCAAACACAAGTCCAAATCCACACCGCTGACCAACAATGTTAGAACTGGCTATTTCTGGTAGGCTAAGGCTGACGCCAAAGCCAGGCAGAAACCACCATTCTAGTCAGGGCGAGGGAGTCACATGCCCAGATAACCCCTACTCACCCCCTTGGTAGCTTGGCACGAGCAGTGAGGCTAAACTCGGAGGCAATGTGTAAAGCATTTGCGTCAGCACACAACAGCAACAACATCCTAGGCACACCACAAAAGGAACTCCACACAAGGTTATATGAAAATAACTTTTGTATTGTCAAAACACATCAGATAGAAATCACACATGTACATTGTGCCAACTGGCACGGGCAATATTCACAAGGGACTATTCACAAGACAGGGCCACATGGGCCACTGTCATAATCAGCACTTAGTAGAAATAGAAATACTGTCAGAAATTAGAATAAGTATAGCACAAAATAACAGTTATAAATCACAACCAGTAACTACTGGTAAAGGTAGGTACACACTACGCAATACTAATAACCATAGGCCTAGATCACGCATGGACACATAACCTCTCTAGTATAAAGTATACTAGGCAAAACACAACCACCTAAGAATAAAATACATTTAGGGGTAGAAGCAAGAACACATTATACATGATGCACCAAAAGCACATTCAGCGGTGTAGGAAAAAGGTAAACACATGATGCATAAAACATTCAGAGGTGTTAGGAAAAGATAAACACATGATGCATAAAAACACATTCAGCGGTGTAATAACAAGGCACATGATGCATGAAAAACACATTCAGAGGTGCAAAATCAAGGAAGACACATGATGCATAAAAACATTCAGAGGTGCCAGAACATAACTCAATAGCGCAAAAACACATGATGCCCAAAAACATTCAGTGGTGTAAGATCAAGGTGCGTAATCATATTAAATGCATTACATTTCCTAGCACCACATCACATTGCGCAAAACTCACATTAGGCAATTACCATCACATAGATAATCACATTGCGCCTAAATAAAGTCACATACCAGCCCCCATCTAATAAAGGGACTAAAGAGCCCTGTGTCCAGAATGTCAGGGCGCGCTGCCATGCAGCGTCAGTCAGGGGTGCGCCACTGGCGCAAAACCTAAACGTTGCAGGTGCCCACTACTTTCTGGGCACCTGGGAACAATCACAAGGCCTAAACGGTGCAGCTGGCACTAAGTGCTGTGCAGCTGTAGCAGGCCTGGCACCACTGTGCCACCTCTGTCCCACACAGGGACTCTCTCTCCAATTGCGCCTAAACGGTGCAGCTGCCCACTAATTGCTGGGCAGCTGGAGACAAAACTGCGACAGGGCCCTCAGTAGCCCTTCAAGCACATTGCGCCCACTGCTGGAGCCACACAGGCTCTGACGCCAACATGCCCATCGTTGGAGCCACACAGGCTCTTGACACAGCTGTGGGGCATTGGAGCCATCTGGCTCTATTAATACACATGCCCCAAGTCCCTCAGGGGGACTCTAAAATCACTGCGGGCCTTGGTGCACCCTGGCTCCTAAAACAATTATGGCCCCCAAGCCCCTCACAGAGCCTTTTGAAACAAATACGGGCCCTCGGTGGAACCCCTCGGGGCTCTAGACTACGTTGGGGCGACCCGCTGCCAACCGGGGCCGTCCTACAGCGTCACACTAAAATGTGCCCCTACGTTGGAGCGGCCCACTGAGCTGGTGCAGACTGGTGTGGGAACACTTTCCCCTCTGGTGGAGAGGACTATGTGTCCAACCTGCCATTGGAGGGAGTGGGAGCATTAGCGCAGGTGCGCCCAGGTATTGAGAACTACCTGTGAGTGCTTTCACTACCAATGAGAGTTGCTCTGGCTTCAAGCTGCAATACTATATTGCAGTGAATTAATCTCATGATGTTTCATATCAATGGATTCGCTGCGCCTAACCCTGTCCAGTGCTAATGCTAATGTTGGCATAACTTGCTTCGAAATACCACTTATAGAATATGTGCTTTTATATTCTCTTAGAGTCCTGTGTGCTTGTTGCCTGGCTCCAGTGGACACCAGGGGTCGGAGGATCTGTGCATTACCCAGCAACAGCCATCAACCATGGCCATACAATGAGATCAACAGACCTGCCATTTAAAGGTCGAATGAAACAGATAGGAGATCAAGCTTTTCTGACACTTGGCATCGTGTGGTTGGATTATGGCTCTACTAAAGATTAATATCTACATTCCATGGCTCCATTGCACAGGACTAAAATTTAAGGGATACATCTGTGGTTCAAAGGAAAAATCTACTCCACCCCAACTTCAAATTCACACGATAGTATAACTATTGGTATCATCCTTCAGCAAGAAGTGAAATACGCTTGTCGGGACGTGGGACCTGAGAACTTGACTGTGTGGTGCATAATCCCCAGAGTACCTTATTGTGCATATGGAGGATTACCGCACACAAAGGGGACAGTGTGTCCTTTCGAAATAGTGTCTGGCCTGGGATGAGACCTGCTGAACTGGGGCACCCTGAAGTTTGCTCTTCAAGGGTCCTTCGTTGGGCCTCTTGTTCTCTTGAGGGTCTCAGGAACGCCAAAGATCTCCCACAATGGACTTATGCCATCACCCCTACATCTGGAGAGTGGTAATCTCTCAAGTGCCCACACCGGCTACCCAGAAGTCATGCCCACATCTAAGGTGTGTGGTTCCCATATTGCAGAAACCCTGACACTCATGAATTTCTTATTGGTAGTGAGCGGATTCATAGGATGCAGGATCAAAGGTGATCTGCTTCATAGTTCATGCCACATCTGTCTCGTGTGACACACTGAATGCATGCTCATTGCATGCTGTGTTTGATTCACAGGGAGCGACCCTCGAAGGTGGGGGTGTACCCGTAGCAGTGCAGCATTCTATCTCGTGAGGCTCAGCTGAACTTGCACCTGTGTGGTCTGGTGCAATCTGATCATCATGCACTGGACATGGTGCCTCCTGTCTAGGGAGGTACTGAATCTGCAACTCTTCGTGTTCGGGATCTGAATGGTGTGACTCATACCAAAACACACCCAACACTGTGACCGGATAGCCTGGGTACGACCATAAACATTGTATACCTGTCAGGGTGCCTCATTCTATCGCGAGGCTCCCCTGTATTACTCTCCATTCAATGGTGTTTTCCTTATTGACCCTAATTGCGGCGGACCAACAGCACTCTTCACACCTGCCCCCCCGCCGTCCCCAAGACATCTTGGCACCTAGCAGTTGCGATAGAGATTGACTGAGTTGGGGGAGTGCATTCCGAGACAGGTTGGAAGCGAGTCAAGAGACTGCATGACTCCTTTGTGTTTTGAGACTTGTGGATAAACTTCTTGAGTGACTGCTAAACTCCCCTTGTTTACATCTACCTCTTAATTAAAACTGCTTCACATTCCCACCTGCTTCCAGAGGACCCACACTAAGTGACATTGGCCAGGTGACGCCTCAAGTCCAGAAGGTGGAATTGGTTATTTACCATCCGGTGGGTATAGGACAATTGGGGTGAAATTGAGACTGGAGAGAGCCTGGGGCCACAGAGTCTGCAGAGTATGTTATCCATTGACCTGCTGGTTACCAGTGGCACCACATTAGAGCACTGAGTGAGTATGTGTGCAAGAGCTTTCCCTACAGACTGTGCTGGATACCTGTTGTACCGTAAAGTGGTGGGGAGTGAGTATTTGAGAGTGGGAGTGATAGTGTGCGGAAGACCAGTGATTCTCAACACTGGCCAGCAGTGCTGAATTATACATTGAATTTCATGCCAGAAGCACAATACACCTGACATTTGGTCCCGCTGAGCTGCTAAAAAGTGTTCTCGTTTCCTGTAAGGTGTGACATGTAACTGTGTGGGACTGTATTATCAAGATTGCCAGGGTGGGACTGGGATGGACAGTGTGTTGCACCGCATGGGGTTACTCCCTCTGTCGTGGGGTACATTAGGAATTGTCCCCACATACATACTGTAGATATCACAATGATAAGAGTGGACCTAGTATTGGTAGTAATAATTCCAAATGTATTTTATGGCCTAAAAAGTACCTGATGTTCATGTTATTAAGATTGAATATTTGTGTTTAATACAAACATTTTTTTATATAGATCATGTGTGGTCTCTTTTGTGGCGCTCAGTGGATTTATCACGACTGCCTGCACTGCCTTTGCTTTACACATTACCTCTGCATTAGTGCCAAGCTTCACAAGAATGAGCACAGATTACACGGTGGGTGGGATTTCTCACCCTTGATGGGAGCGATAGGTTCTACCTGGCTGGGGGAATCCCTCCAGCCAACCAGAACGGTCCAGTTCCATCACTGAGCATGTTAAATTTTATAGACATCGTTTTTAGGGTTTTAGTTGAAAACTGTGCTTGGGAGAATTTGTTAAAAAATGTTATTTTTTATTTTAGGTATATAATTTTACCTGCTTTCTTGCTATATTTTGCTATAATTTAATAGACAATGGTCCCAATAAACCACATATTAGACTGACTTAATGTCTGATCCGGGTGGGTGACATTAATGAGGAGCTCAGGTGGCAGGACATCCTCTCAGGAATTCTCCAGGTACAGCCAAGGGCAGAATCTGGAAACCGCAGAGGGTGAAATGTCCCCGCTGCTGCTTCCAGGCCCTCGTAGATGGGCTTGGGTGCCCAGGGACGCATGCTGGTGTGTTGCCCACAGCAGAAACCACTCCCACTTGAAGAGTAAACAAACCTAACAATGTAGGGTGCAATTAAAATGAAACCCTATGAGAATGCAGCAGGATACAAGACCCGGGTAAGCAAGCTAAATCCCTGGATCTGACATTATTCACACAGATCAGGAGCAGGCATACTGCCAGTGGAGTTAAAATCCAAACAGCAAAGTACAGGGAGGATTTAAAAACACATTTCTAAGGGCAAGTTTTTATAATGATATTATCCACCAATACAACACTCTCTCAAACAACATTACCAAGCAAATACCCGCTTTTGTGGCAGGCCTGCAAGATGAATAAGCACAAGGACAAGTACATTGATTTTAGCGTATGTTTTTTATTTTTATTGTTAACAAATCAGCATCACTTTCAGTTTCTTCGACAGTTTCATTTACGATAAACTTTACAATGTCTTTTTCTTTGTCAAGATCAATCAATCCATCACTGTATTTCTAAAGCGCGCTACATACCCATGAGGGTCTGAAGGCGCTGGGGGGAGAGGGGGGGCCGCTACTGATCGAAGAGCCAGGTCTTGAAAAGTCTTCTGAAGGCCAGCAGGTCCTGGGTCTGTCGTAGGCTCTTAGGGAGGGTGTTCCAGGTCTTGACGGTGAGGTAGGAGAAAGATCTGTCGCCGGCGGTGGCTTTCTGGATGCGAGGGACTGTGGTGAGGGCGAGGTTGGCTGAGCGGAGGCTTCGGGTGGGGGTGTGGAAGCTGAGTCGGTTGGTGAGGTATGTAGGTCCGTTGTTGTGTAGTGCTTTGTGTGCATGGATGAGGAGCTTAAAGGTGATCCTCTTGTTGACGGGGAGCCAGTACAGGCCTCTCAGGTGGGGTGTGATGTGGCTGCGTCGGGGGACGTTGAGGATCGGTCGTGCCAAGGCGTTCTGGATTCGTTGCAGCCGTCTCAGGAGATTGGTTGCTGTTCCTGAGTAGAGGGCGTTCCCGTAGTCGAGTCTGCTGGTGATGAGGGCCTGGGTGACGGTTTTTCTTGTGTCGGAGGGGATCCATTTGAAGATCCTGCGGAGCATTCTGAGGATGTTGAAGCAGGACGCAGAGACAGCGTTGACTTGCCTGGTCATGGAGAGGGTGGAGTCGATGATGACCCTCAGGTTGCGTGCATTGTCTGTGGATTCCGGGGCTGTGCCTAGCGATGTGGGCCACCAAGAGTCATCCCAGGCTGATGGGGTGGGTCAGAGAATGAGGACCTACTTCTTGTCTGAATTCAGCTTCAGTCTGCTGTCCATCCAGTCGGCTACGGCCTTCATTCCTCTGTGGAGGTTGGCTCTGGCGGTGTGGGGGTCTTTGGTTAGGGATATAATCAGCTTGGTGTCCTCGGCGTAGGAGATGATGTTGAGGTTATGTTGTCATGCGACATGGGCGAGTGGTGCCATGTAGATGTTGAACCGCGTCGAGCTGAGGGAGGATCCCTGTGGGATGCCGCAGATGATCTCAGTGGTTCTTGAGCGGAAGGGTGGGAGGCGGACGCTCTGGGTTTGGCCGGAGAGGAAGTATGTGGTCCAGGTCAGTGCCTTCTCTTGGATTTCCGCGTCATGGAGGCGTGCTGATAGGGTGTGGTGGCAGACTGTGTCAAAGGCTGCTGATAGATCCAGGAGGATGAGGGCGGCTGTCTCTCCTTTGTCCATCAGGATCCTGATGTCGTCAGTGGCGGCGATGAGGGCGGTCTCGGTGCTGTGGTTGCTGCGAAAACCGGATTGGGAAGGGTCCAGGATGTCGTTATCTTCGAGGTAGCGGGTTAGCTGTTTGTTGACAATCTTCTCTGTCACTTTTGCCGAAAACGGGAGCAGGGAGATGGGCCGGAAGTTCTTGAGGTCTTTGGGGTCCGCCTTGGGCTTCTTCAGAAGGGCGTTGATTTCGGCATGCTTCTAGCTTTCCGGGAAGGTCGCTGTCTCGAAGGAGCTGTTGATTGTTTTCCGGAGGTGGGGCGCGATGGTTGTGCTGGCTTTGTTGAAGATGTGATGGGGGCAGTGGTCGGATGGGGATCCGGAGTGGATGGAGTTCATGGTTTTGATGGTGTCTTCGCTTCTGACATAGGACCAGGTGGTCAGGCGGCTGGTGCGGGTGGAGGTCACAGGGGTTGTGGTCTCAGTGGTGGGTGCGGGGGTGTCGGAGTTGAACCTGTCGTGGATGTCGGTGATCTTGCGGTGAAAGAAGGTGGCCAGGGAGTCGCACAGGTCTTGTGATGGTGGGATGTCGTTGGTGTTGGCGCTGGGGTTGGAGAGTTCTTTCACGATGCTGAAGAGCTCTTTGGTGTTGTGTGCGTTGTTGTCTAAGTGGTCCTTAAATGCGATCCTCTTGGCGGTCCTGATGAGTTGGTGGTGTCTGCAGGTGACGCTCTTGAGGGCTGTGTGGCTGTCTGGTGTTCGGTTGTGGAGCGATTTCGTCTCCAGCTTCCGACAGGTGCGCTTGGAGATCCGGAGGTCTTCAGTGAACCAGGCGGCTTTCGTGTTGGTGTGGTTGGTTGTGGAGGACTTGAGAGGGGCGAGGGTGTTGGCGCAGCTGCTGCTCCACAGTTTGAGGTTAGTCGCGGCGGTGTCTGGGTCGGTGGGGTCGGCGGGTGGTCTCAGGGCGAGGGTGGTATCCAGTTGGTCCTTGTTGACCTTGCCCCAGCAGCGGCGTGGTAGTTGTTGGGTGCGGCGGTGTGTGGTGGGTTTCCTGAAGGTGAAGTGGACGCATCCGTGGTCGGTCCAGTGGGGTTCGTAGCGTGGTTGAAGGAGACATGGGGGCTTGTGGAGAAGATGGGGCCCAACGTGTGTCCAGCGGTGTGGGTGGGTCTCGTCACGAGCTGTTTGAGTCCGAGGTTGGCGAGGTTGTCGATCAGGACGGTGGAGTTGGCGTTGTTGTTGTTCTCGAGGTGGTAGTTCAAGTCCCAGAGGTGGATGTAGTCCGTGGAGGCGAGAGCGTGGGTGCTGATGAGGTCGGCGATGGTGTCGCTGAACTGTGGTCATGGTCCGGGTGGTCTGTAGATGAGTGTTCCTCGGAGGGTCGTGTTAGGGTCGGTGTGGATCTGGAAGTGCATGTGCTCGGCAGTGGTGAGGGTGTCGTCGGTGTTGGTCGAAACTCTGAGTGTGTCCTTGTGGATGATGGCGATTCCCCCTCCAACTCCGTTGGTGTGGTCTCTGCAGGACATCTTGTAGCCCTGTGGGATGGCTATGGCGATGCCTGGTGCTGAGGTGGCGTTCAGCCAGGTCTCCGTCAGGAAGGCGACGTCGGGGGTGGTAGAGTCTAGGAGGTCCCAGAGTTCGATGGCGTGCTTGCGAGCGGAGCGGGTGTTGAGGAGGATGCAGCGGAGGTGGTTGGGTTCTCTGGCTGGTGGTTTGGTGGGCTGGATGCTGGTGAATCTGCAGTTCCGGCAGGCGAAGGGCCCTTGGGTGTGCTTCAGAGTGGCCCGGTAGCAGGGGTAGTCTCGTCTGATGTTGGGTGCATGGAGGGTGCTGGAGTCATAGTACAGTCTTGCGTTGCGGGGGGCGCGGGGTCCAGGGGTTCTGGCGCTGGGCGTGGTCCAGGCGCGGACGGACGCAGGCCGGCTTGCCTTTGGCTTCTGCGCGGCGACCTCCATGAGAGGCGAAGTGGGAGGGAGGAGCAGCTGGGAGGCGGGAGCGGGGCGGCCAATGGGCGAGGGCAGGGAGACAGAAGGCAAAAGGGGGTGGGCCGCTGGGAAGCAGCGGCGGGAAGCGGGGGAGGGGATAAGGGGCAGTGGCGCGAGAAGGAGCGCCTAGGCAGAGAGACCAGAATCCAAACAAATAAAGCAACAAGGCAAGAATACAGTGACAAATACACTTGTGGGAGAAATAACAGAAAAAGGTTAGCAGTGCAGCCAGGCAGTCACCAGGGGCGGCGAACCCTCGGCAGCAGAAGCGGAAGGGACACGAGACACGGGCAGCTAGGAGGAGCTGTGCGGCGTGGGGAGCGATCCGAGGTCAGGTCAGTTTTCTTTTCTGACAGTTCTGTCACTCTGTTAGGAACATCTCCATAACTGGTACTTGGAATCTCATCCTTATCGTGAGTTATTTCCTCTTCTCCAGTTTCAGGATTTCCGTTCCTGCTTTCAGAGCTTTCAGACTGTTCTTCAGTTTTCTTTCTTTCACCAGTTTTATCTTCACCTTTCTCAGCATCCATTCTGGTGTCAGTCTCTACCAGTTCTCGATCTTCAGATTGATCTTCAGAATTCGGTATTTCGACAATTTCTTCTTCACCTTCAGAAGCAGAACTGGCCTCTGATACTTCCAGATGTCGACGTTCTTGTCGATCTTCAGTATCTGGACTTCTTTCTGGTTCACCGTCAGAGACAGTTTTACTTTCAGCTTTGGATGTTAAGGTTCAGGCACACGGATTGTATGGCTTGCGTGCACCCACCTCATTACTCCAGCACATTTAACTGCAGTGGTGCTGACCAATATAACTTGCCTTGGTCTCTGCCAGCGAGGCACCAAACAGTTTCTTCTGCGATGTACCTTTATCTGAACCCAGTCTCCAGGAACTAGATCATGAGCTGGATTTTTCTCTTTGGTGTTTGATTCAGTTCCCACCTGATAGAACACAGAAGTCACCACATAAGACAGATTTTTGCAGTAATCCAGTATGATGTCATCATTAATTGGTTATAATTTATCAACTGGTACATATACCTGCCTCATCACTCTGCCCATCAAAATCTCATGTGGACTCAATCCAGTCTTTCTGTCAAGTATACTTCTCAATGTCATCAAAACAAGTGGCAAGGCGTCTGGCCACTTTAGTCCTGTTGCCAAACACATTTTTACGATTCTGTTTTTGATTGTTCCATTCACTTGTTCAACTACCCCTGAAGCCTCAGGTCTGTAAGCACAATGCAGTTTCTGATGAATGTCCAGTGCTTCACAGATCATTTGCATAAGTTCATTCTGAAAATGAGGTCCATGATGTGTCTCGATCGTCACTGGAAATCATACCTTGGTATTATCTCACGTAAAAGCAATTTTGCAACAGTTAGCCCATCACTTCTCCTTGTGGGGAAAGCCTCCACCCATCTGGAGAACAAACAAATGATCACCAAAATGTATCTAAGTCTGTTACATGGTGCCAGCTCAATGAAATCCATCTGCATTTGTGTAAATGGACCTCCCTCCCGTCCTATGGTTCCCATACTCACAATAGTTTTTCTGTTTGCATTAAATTGTTGACATACCAGGCATCTTTGACACAAACTTTCAGCAATCATCCTAAACGTTGGATTATACCACGCCTACCTAAATAGACAAACCATGGCATCTCTCCCAACATGAGCTTGACCATGATACATTCGAGCCATGTTTGAAATCATGCTTTCGGGCATTACTGGTCTTTCATCTTTGTAAACCCAAATTTCATCTTCCTCTCTTTGTCTGCATCATGCTTTTAACCAAATATTTTTTTCTGCCTCATCTGCTTCTTCCTGCATTTGCCTCACTTCCTGCCAAGTCTCAACCACTATTGTTAGCATTAAAGGACTCAAAACATGTTCCTTTTCTCTGTCCCTGTTAACTGAAGCCAAATTCTTTGCACAGTATTTTGCAATGGAGTCAACATACCTATTTCCAGGCGTGATGTATTCATCACCTTTCTTGTGTGCTGCACATTTAACCACAGCAATTTTGTCAGGTAACTGAATTGCATCAATTAGCATCCTCACAAATTCAGCATTCCGTATGGGTGATCCTGCAGAAGTCAAATAACCTCTTTGGGACCATAGCTGCCCGTAATCATGAACAACTCAAAACCCATACTGACTATCAGTTACTATGGTAACTTTTATTTCTTTTCCCAATTCACAGGCTCGAATCAAAGCAATCAGCACCGCTACTTGAGCAGAACGAATTCCTTTCAGACAAGATGCTTCCAATACATCTGCCACTGTACAGACGGCGTACGCTGCACTCAGAAAACCTTCATTAGTTCTCAGGCATGAACCATCAACAAACATTACATAGTCTGACTCAGGCAACGGCTCATCTCTGATGTCTGGTCTTGGTTTGGTACAGTATTCAAGAACATCTAAGCATTTGTGATCAACTTCATTTTTCACTTCAGCTTCCATGGTATCAGGCAATAACGTGGAAGGGTTAACATTCACACATCTAGAAACTGTCACATTTTCAGCTCCCAAAATTGTCTTCTTATACCTGGTCATCCTATTGTTGGTCATGTATTGTGTTTTTGCTCTAGTGAGGAGAATCTCCACAAATTGAGGTACATACACCCTCACAGCAAATCCCATCACTATTCCTTCGCTCTGTTCTAGACTTATGCTTGTAGCTCCTACTGCTTTCAGACAACTTAGCAATGCCTTTGCAATTGGGTCCGAAACAGCTGAGAAATACGCAATTGGCTTTCTCAGTTTTCAATGTCTCTGAATCAGTACTGACAATGCACACCCTTCTCGTTCACTGCAGTACAGTTCAAACTCTTTTTCATAATCAGGCATCCCTAAAGCGGTACTTCACACAAGCTTGTTTTCAACTGTTCAAATGCTTCCATTTCTGTTTTAGTCAGAACTATAGGGTCTCTGATATCTGCTTTGGTTAATCTCTGTAATGGCTTTGCTATCAGTAAAAATCCGCTAATCCACTGTCTACAGTAATCTACAATTCCCAGGAACATTCTTACTTGTCTTTGGGTCTTTGGTGGCTGCATTCCCTGTATCATTTTAATCCTTTCTGCTGTGACTTGTCGGATTCCTTTAGTAATCTTATGATCTAAGTATTGTACTTCCTTCTGACGAAATTGTAATTTTGATGGAGACACTTTATGTTACTCTGCTAAATGATTCAGCAATGCAATGGTATCTGTTACACATGCATCCTTTGTCTTTGATGCAACTAGGAGATCATCAATGTATTGCACCAATACAGATTCTCCAGGCACGCTCAAACTTTCTAATGATTTCTTTAGCAACTGATTAAAGATAGATGGACTTTCAGTCAGTGGCGGCTCCTCTATAGGGGCGTTTTGGTGCCGCCCCCTGCTTTCTCGCCGTGCGAGAAAGCAGAAACAAATGGTAGTTATTACCGTAATAACTACCATTTGTTTCTGCCTTCTCGCACGGCGATAAAGCAGAAGTTCCTGGTTGGGGGTGGGCGGTCCTGCTCGAGGGCAGGGGGGAGTGGCTTGTCCACTGTTGTACATACTGACTGTTTGGGCAGCCTGAGGCTGCCCAAACAGACAGTATGAACAACAGTGCGCAAGCCACTCCCCCTGCCCTCGAGCAACACCACCCACTCTCCCTATTCTCTCTGTATGCTACAGCATACAGAGAGAAAATGACGCGTGTGGGGCAGCGGCCGAACCAATCACAGCGCTGGCTGCGGTGGAGGGAGGGAGGCTGCCTGTAGCCTTCCTGATGATGTGCACAGTGCACTGCAGGAATTCAAATTCAGGACGGCGGGAGTCTCCAGGCCGCGACTGGCAGTACGGACCCATCCAGAAGGTGAGGTGGCAGGCGCAGGACGGTAAGTGAAGTTTTATTTTATTATATGTTTTTATAATGAAACAAACCCCTAACCACCTACCCCCATGCCCCCCCCACTGGCCGACCCCATTTCCACCTACTCTCCCCCCACCCCTCCGTCATGCTGGCCGCTACTGTTGTTAATGTCTGCTGGTTCTATATAACTGGGGGGAAACATGGCATGTATAAGAGCGGGCAGGTTGTGTCCCAGGACTGAGCATTGTGCATGTTCGTCACTCCTCATTATGTGTGTGCTGAATTTATACGTATTCATATAAGTGAAAGACGGTGTGCAATGTAAGGGCACCTCCGTCAGTCGGTGATCAAACGGAGGTGGCAAAACAACTGCCGATTACCATTAGGGCGCGATTAAATTGATTACACAAGGAAAAGGGATTTGCATTTGTGGGGCATGTGACATATTTTTTAAACACAGCTGTGCACAGTTGATGCTGTTGATCTGGTGCCAGTCTGCCCCAACTTCTCCCTCGTTATTGCCCTGTTTTTCTCCTGCATTCTCCCGCGCTTGCTCGTTTTCTATTGTTCCCCTCTCCACTGTCTCGCCTTCTTCCTTCCATTTTATCGCACCCACCCCTCGTTTTCTGCACCCCACTCTTTTTCGTACTCTGTCAGCCTCTTCTCTCTCCCTCTCTTGCAATCTCTTATGCCTCTAGCTCGAACATCTTTCGCTCAGCCTCACCTCGCAGTCTTGCTCACACCTCTCCATCTCTCTCTCCCGCTTCTCCCCCATTTCATCCTCCCTCTCTCTCTCTTAGCAACCCCCTATCTATCTCCCTCCTCTATTTCCCACTCTCTCTCTCTCTCTTTAACCCCCTCCCACCCTCTCACCCTCTTTGCTGCAGTTTGGAAACGCCGTTAATCGTCACGGGCAGTTTATGTCTGCCTTCTGAGCGTGCCTTGTGAGCGCGCACACGAGGCGTGTGCCTTGAACTACGAGGACACACAAAGTCGCTGTCTGTGGGCTGCACACGGCCTACGACTATTGCTGAATAATAGTTTGAAAATCCTGTTTCAGTATCAGACACACAAAATCTTAAATGCCAAGGATTTCACTTACACTGGGAAAGGGCACCCCTTCGCTCATTATGCATGGATACACACCAGCAATCACCGGCTAAAAGAGAAATATGCACATATCACCTCACAAGCAATGCCAGACACCCTCCCAAATGTTTGCCTTGCTTACCTATCAGTTGTAATAGGAGGTCCATGGTCTCTTCTTTCACGTGCACGGGTCTGGCTTCACACGTATTAGAAGTTTAAAGAGGTCGTGGTCAGTAAGTTACTTCAAACCGTGCTTGGCACTTTCATTCTCGAAGATTCCAGTTTCTAGTTGCTTGTCTCACTGAAAGGCACCGTGTGGCGCATTCTTTAACTGCAGAGTTCTGGGGTAGTAGTAGCTTCTGTCATTGTTGTGATGTAGTACGTGGGATCTGTCTCTGTGTAGCATGTGGTAGTAGTGGAAGCAAGGCCTTATCTTAATGTAGGGTGGGTGTGGTCGGTCCGTGTTTTGATGCAGGGCGTCAGTAGTATTGACAAATATGAGGCAGGAGAGCTAATTGTGGGATGGCACTTTCAAATTTGCTTGAAAAAGCACCATTTGCCCACTCTCCGAAAATGCACCATTTGCCCACTCGCCGCAGTGAAGTACCACAATTGTTTTACGCCCCACCACTTTCAAATGTCACCAGCCGCCAGCAGTATACCCTTGAGGAATTCGGCACCATGCCAGAATACGAATTTGGAACCGGAAAGCAAAAATTGGTTGGCTTTCTGGGTGCAATGGAACTGTCAATCACAGTGTACCATTCTGCATCATGTGGAATTTGATATAGAATCACTGCTGGATTCGGTACAATTGGACAACATGGGACAACAATTTTATTAATCTTTCTATGGTCCTGTACAATCCTAAATTTTCTGTTTGGTTTTTTCAATCCCATAATCGGTGAATTACAAGGACTACTCTCTATTTCTCTCAGTATGCCTTGCTCAATTATGTTGTTTATCACTGGGGTTATACCTTCAATTATTTCTGCTGTCATTTTGTACTCGGGAATGTTCGGGTAACTTGCACCTTCTTTTATAGAAACTTTCACAGGGTTCACACCTTTAATTAATCCTATATCTTCCCCTGTGAAATCCCACACTTTTTCTTGCACTACCTCTTTCAATTCGGTACACAGACATAATATCGACTCCAAAATATCGTTTGGACATAATATCGACTCCAAAATATCGTTTGGAGAAAATATCGACAGGACAGAATATCGACAGCCAAAATATCGTTTTTAAGGTAAGTGAAGTAATATCGTTTTTAAGGTAAGTGAAGTAATATCGTTTTTATTTTTAGGGTTCAGGGTCAGTTTTGGGTTTTTGGGTAAAGGGGTATTTTTAGGGTTCAGGGTCAGTTTTGGGTTTTTGGGTAAAGGGGTATTTTTAGGGTTCAGGGTCAGTTTTGTGTTTTTGGGAAAGGGGTATTTTTAGGGTTCAGGGTCAGTTTTCAGTTTTTGGGTAAAGGGGTATTTTTAGGGTTCAGGGTTAGTTTTCAGTTTTTGGGTAAAGGGGTAGTTTTAGGGTTTAGGGTCAGTTTTCAGTTTTTGGGTAAAGGGGTATTTTTAGGGTTCAGGGTCAGTTTTCAGTTTTTGGGTAAAGGGGTATTTTTAGGGTTCAGGGTCAGTTTTCAGTTTTTGGGTAAAGGGGTATTTTTAGGGTTCAGGGTCAGTTTTCAGTTTTTGGGTATTATTTTATTATATTTTATTACTATATATATATGTTTAATAAATATGAAATAAAAAAATATTTATTTAACTTTCATTAATTATTTAATTATTATAAGTTAATTTAAGTAATTTTAAGTATATTTTAGTAATTAATTATTAATATTAATTTAATTTAACACTGTTTTTAGTAAATACGATATTTTTTACAACTATATTTTTGTAAACGATATTTTGTACTCGATATTTTTGTACTTACCTGTTTGTACATACAAACTCGATATTTTTGCTGTAGATATTTTTTCCTCGATATTTTGGGTAGTCGATATTTTGGTAGTCGATATTCTTTCAGTGATCCTTTCAATTCATCAGGTATCTTTTCTCGATCAAACACAGGAAACAGTTTATTTTGTTCTGCCTCAATCATGAGCATGGTCATTTTATACAGGCTATCTTCATCTGGAGTTTGCATCTCTATGCCATCTTGTGAACAGTATATGGCACAACTCATTTTACACAAAATGTCTCGACCTAGCAGATTCACAGGGCTACTGTCACACACCACAAATCGATGCATGTCTTTGAAATTTCCAATTTCTACTTCAACTGGTTGTGTTAAGGAGGTTTTAATCTGTCTATTAGCTACACCTGCAACCTGGATGTGCTCACCCGAGAGAGGAAGATTTTGAACTTCCACTGATCTAACAGTAGAACGGGTAGCACAAGTGTCCACTAGGAAAGTTATCTCTTCATTATTTACTTTTCCATTGACAAATGGACCCGACTGATCTACCTCAAGAGTGGCTCCAAGCACACACTCTTCTTCCTCTCGCAGGCACCATCAGAAACCTTCATCCGACTCACTCCCATTTTCCTCTTGCAACCAATACTGTGGACTCACATTCACTCTAGGCGATCTATTTACCTGTTCGCCTCCGTTGAATCCTGTCTCTGCACTGTATCTCTGTTGATTTACACTGTATGGGACTGGCAGTTGTGGCACCTGACTGTGCTGAGTAACTATCTGCTGCTGTTGCGGCTGCTGTTAGATTACCTCTTTTTGCACCTGTGGATTCAATTAAGTATTTTCGGGATTAACCTTTGGTGGGTACTTACACTCTTTCTTCCAATGCCCTATCCTGCCACAATTATGACAAGGGAGTTTCTTCTTAAGCTCATCTATATTCCCTATCAATTTCGTTTTGTTGAAATTTCCCTTAAAATGTCCTTGATTCCCTACATTTTTATTCTCTAACTGCGCTACCTGGTGTTCAGCCACTTTCACTTGTGCCCACATGGCTTTCTCTTTTAACTTATTTTGCTTGGCCTCAATCTCTTCACTGCAATATTTGGCTTTTCTTAAAACCTCATCTACAGTATGTGATTGCCATCCTATCATACCATTTCTGATCATGTCTCCAATTTATGGTCTCAATCCATACACAAATCTATATACAAAATTACTCATGTCCTTTTCGCTCAGCTCCTCATATCCACTGTATTGCTTAAATACTAGCAATAATCTCTCATAGAATGAATGTACAGATTATTTCGGCTCTTGTGTGGTTCTGTCAATTTTTACCCAATCAGTTTCTTTTGGTGGAATTTTGATCTTCAAAAATACTATTACTTGGTTATACTTTCGCATGACTTCAGGCGATGGAGCACCTCTCACTTTATCGCGAGGATAGTCTTCCCTTGGCCAGTTTACAGATATTTTACACTCAGCCCACAAATATTCTGGTACAACTATGTCAAATAATCCATCCAGATCAACCCATAGAACTTTTGACACCTTTACAAAGCCGTCTACCTGTCGATACCATTCTACTAGTTTCTCTCTCAATCTGGGTAAATCATTGGTAAACGATAATATGTCCTGTCTGCTCCAAGGGACATGCACATATCCTCCTCCTGGTATTTCTCTCAAGGGAAATTCCTTTATTGTTGTTTCTTTTTCTCTGACTGGGAACGCTAATGTAGATTTATCACTAGTCTCTTCTTTCTTCTTTGCCCATTTCACTCTCCTCTTATTCACATCTCCCCATTTTCTTAGCAGCACAATTAATTCTTTTATTTGAGTTATTCTTCCAGCTTTATTCATATTTTCAATGTCTTTTTCTGTAAAACCTAATCTGTACGTTTACTGCAACGTTTTAATTTTGTTGAAATCCACATCTAATTCACTGGCACAACCTTCCAGCTGGTCATGTACAGATTTGGTTCTCCAAGTAATGCTTTTACATATGATCATCAGTTCATAATCTTAATAGGCTTTTAATCTGTCTGCTCCAACTGTTCCAATAATTAATTCTTCCATATCGACTTTTAATCTAGCAACATTTAATACTCTGGATTCACTTTCTTTTAATTTCAAGGTCCTAATCCAATCACTTAATTCTTGATCTGACGGACCTATAGGAGTCTGGGTCAAGTCTATTTTCTCTAGGCTTCTTTCAGGTGTAGCAGAATCAGGTTCTGCTCCGGTTGCATATTTATAGGGTAAACTTTGATTAAAAGTCAAGTCAGGCGGATTTACATTACTTGCTCGTCTGATTTCTGACAAATCTGGATAAATATTTTCTTTTACTTTTTGCAAACTCTGCTGCAAAGGGATTGTTAAACTTGGCTCTTTTATTCTTTGATTCTCAAACACTGGGATTACAGGTCCTATCGTTACTGGGACTGTTACTGCTTCCATATTTTTAGTAAGCTCCTGTATCTTTTCTGTCAATTCATTTGTTGATCGTATATATTCAGCAGTACTGGTTTGTTCCTCAACTCACTTTTCTACTCTACTCACACTTCTCCTTTCATCATCCTGTTTGGGAGTAACAGTAAATCTTGTTTCTGTCATTGAGGCACTTGGATTATATCTTACTTCCATTCTCTCTGGTACATCTCTAAAATTTGAAAATTGCCTTGGGGTTTCAATAATTCTATCTTCTACCGGTGGGGCATTAGGCGTTGTCCTTGAAGAACCTGGTTGGTATGGTGGCGGTCTCCTATTTAATATCTCTACCAGTACAGCATCCTCTGTTTCACTGTCAATATAACCTGTTTCTATATTCTTCTTCTTTTCTGTACATTTTCACCCTTCATATTCATCCACTAGTCTAACTGGATACATGCCATCACACATGTCTCTCCATCTACGCATTCTACTCTCATGTGTCTCTCCCCACAATCCACGTAGTCCACCTCTTGGTCTGATATGTCCTTCTGACCTCTCTCGTTCCAATTCATGCATCTCATCTTCCCACTCAACTAGAGCTTCAAATTGAGTTGGTCTAGGTCTTGGTTCAAGCCGCATCATTTTTTCTCTAAAATTTCGTAAAACTGCCACATCAAAAGATTCTTCTTTGGGGAAAGCTAACACACCATCATTTCTGGTATATCTTGCCCAATTCTCTAACCAGACACATGTATGATAACCATATTTTGATGACATATAGGAAGCAGGCATTTTCGGCCGTAGGAAGTAATTTTCCCTCTCTGGTTACTATCGCCTTATCCTTCACCAACATATTTTTCAATTTCTTAAACCATGAAGATTTCCTCCTTTCCTCTCCGTAGTAGTAATCCATTTTTCTGTAAACTCTCTGTCTTTCAAAAGATTGTGTACTTCCTTGTTACTGTTACGTAACACCAACCTATACACTAGCGTACCAATAAGAACAAGATACGTCTCCTTAGTGCTTGACCAATAGTTTTGCTGCTTTCTGTGATGCACCAATCAGCCCTTACTCTGTCTTGGTCAAGAGGACCAATCCCTGCGCTACACTTTTGACGTCACCAGCGCTCCGGCTTCTGCAGCGCCGACTGACCCGTCCCTTACAAAGGTTTTCGAGAAGCCGTATTTACAAGATATTCAACTAAATCAGTTAGTAACTTACACAAAACAAATCCATTCGTCTGCTTCGCTAAAATAAAGAGATAGATTTTCAATCGTGCAGGTATCCCATATGTGAAGTAGAGGACGCTTATCTCCACAAGATCTTTGACTCGTTGATAAAGTAGCACAACCATCTACCTTACCCTTCTACCAGGCAATAACAAACTCATTTCTCCAGGAAAGACACATACAGAGATCTTTTACACTGCCTTAGAGTCTAACCCAGAGTTTCACAAGAACGCTTATTGCTATTTCATTTACACACGTTCATACGGAAATCCCTATTCATTTATCCAGTAGGCCGCACTTACCAATAGCCCACCACAGAATTTCTCTATCGTTAGTAAAGTAGGAGCAACTCCTTTACCCTTCTTTCGAGCTCGGGTTAACTCCTACTACTCTCCCAGCAGTAAGTTTTAAGACAGAATATGCAATGATCCCTGTACTTGAAAGCAAAAATTTCATAGACTGCCCTCACTATTCACTTACCCCTTCACACCTAAGGTCCCTAAACTTGTGATGTGCGACGACACCACTTGTGATATACGCAGATACCACTGTAGTAAATGACGATACTACTTTTGAAACAGACTATGCGATGTGCAACTTCACTTGCCACACTTCCTCTGCCTGCAGACAGAGGCACCAGCTTCCCACAACCTCGGAAGCCTTTTCAGGACTGCATATAACGTAATACGAACTCAACAGATGTTAGTCATAATTCTGTACATATAATCCTTATATCACTCTATACATAATCCTAGCTATTTCTATAGCAACCAATACTCTGCTACCAAGAAATACTGATCCAGCGCTACTCCGGAAATAATCTCTAAAAGCATATCACCTTTCCCTGAAGTACCCAATCACACATCTACTCACCAGTGGGGCCCATAACACTGCGAGTTTCTCACAAATCACTTACACTCTACTCCATGGATCGGTGAAATTCAAAGGAGTGTTGCTGTATCATTTATTTATTTATTTATTTGATTTCAAAGACCTTTATTGCACCAACACAAATTTACACAGCACAATGCCTACAACCCCACGGGCTGGCTGCATACGTAGAATCGCGTCATTCACTCTCGTATATATACACAGTCAATGTGCCGACAGCCCGGAGGCCCGGCGGCAGAATTCAGTAGTCAATGCTTCTTTCCACTGTAACGTGGTACACTCTAGTGCAAGGTCCAAGAAATGTTTTTTGTCTGTCCTTTGTGGTGTGAACTATAGTAACAATGAACATAAATTCGGAGTACGTTTTTCCCACTAATATAACACGCTAAACAAAAGTATTTGGTTTCTGTTATCGCCATCCTGCAATGGCAATGATATGTCATTATGGACAAAATGTCCGGGAGACACTCAAGCAGAGGGGCGCCGCACATTTCAATGTTAAATTGTTCGGTCCAGCACCCTTGTTGCACATAGGGGTCTTCCTAGTGGGTACACATTCACTCATGGACCTTATGACACACCTGCCCTATACAGTCAGATCCTTCTAGACCCCGAGATCTGCAACTTATCCGTAGCCATATGTAATCATCATGAAGACGCATCTTATCACCAGTATCTCAATCCTATCCTTTCGAACTCATGTGCAAGTCCGCTTGATTTGGTATTCAGCACTGAAAAAAAACTCATAATCCCTCTACTACCACATCCAATGCTGCTTCTGCATCACCCTGACTCCCATCAGCAGATGAATCCGCAGTGGCTAGCAATTATTCTCTCAGTGGATCCCATATGTCCCTGGCCCTACTGCTCAACAGTTGTGTATCTGCATATATCGTATTCTACTCCTGACAGTATAATAAATCAGTCAACCATTCCTTACATTTCGGGGCGCGGCCTCGTCCCCATCTACATGCGACCCTCCGCTTCGCTAGCAAAAGTGCAATGTTCACAAACTTCCTGTGCAATTTGGGTATCTGCATAGTATATCCCAGGAGCATTATAAGGGGTTCTCTATCAACCTTATCACCCACCATCGTTTGCAGTGCCGTGGGAACCTGGGTCCAGTAGTCAAACACCCTTGGACATGCCCATGCCAGGTGTAGGAAGCCTGCGCTCTCCGAGTTACACCTCTCACATCTGTCATTATCCGATAGGTGAAACCTCATTTTTTTCCGGGCGTATAGTACATTTGTTGCAAAAACTTATAATGAATAATCCGTAACCTGCAGCTGGCCGATACCTTAGAAGTGAGCTCACAGCAATATGTCCACTGTGCCTCACTGATGTCCCTACCAATATCAGTACTCCAGTGCTGAAGCACTGTACACTCTCCCCTCTCACATTGCCCACGGATGCTACGGTACAGGTAAGATACTAAATGCCTACCATCTGCAGATGCAAGCAGAAATTGTAATGGAAGAACCGTATCAGGTTCCTGAGGGAATTGTGGTAGAACTGTCCGCAGGCCCTGCCTAAGCCGGACATAATAAAATATGTCCAGCGGTGTAGGTTGGCATCCGTGAAACAATTTTTCATGCGTTTTGAACTGCCCATTCTCAAACAGATTGCCCCAGGTGAAAATTTTCAACTTAGTACACATCATTAGGAATCCCTTTTCCTGCAATAGGGATAGATCTGGATGATACACCAGTGGCATAGCCGGGGCGTATAGGAGAGTGTCTGGCAGTCGGTGCAGAATTCGCCGCCATGCGTCAATCGTACATGTCACTGTGGTAGCCGGTGTCTCAATTACACTAACTGGGACATGAATAATGCCTTTCAATGGGAGAGGGAAAACAAAGAAGGCTTGGGTCTATACACTATCTGGCCTAGACCACTCAAACTGAGACAACAAAAAACAATTGGCCAGGTAGGTTGTTTTGCGACAAAGTCTAGTGCCACTTACCAAATTAATCTAAGTGGACACACTTATGATTTAGTATTTTTACTTATTTTTTCATTCTTTTAGCAGTTCATTCATGTATGGCTGAAGAAAGGTACAATCAAATAGCAAAAAATTCACAAAAAGTTTACACTTTTCAAACATAAAATGTACAATCACCGTGAGTGAGACATATTTACAAATATACAATTGATACAAACAAGAATAGTAAAAAACGAGAAATGCCTATTCTCATTGAATGTTCAAGGCACCAGTCCTAGTATACAACCTACAAGCAAGCAGGAGACTTTTTTGATGTAATTACTAGCCTGCTCGCTTGCCTATACTGGAATAAGACAATTACTAGGGTCAAAAAATCAGGTTAGATTAATCTATAGTAGAACTCCTGATATGCCCTTCCTGAAACTTCTTCCAGTATCGTGCCAACGCGTTTCGAACCCACAAGATATTCAGGGGTTCTCCTCAGGACCTGGACTGGAAACTGTCCTGTACTGTAAAGTGTAAAAAATGACATCGTGTAAAAAGCACTGATTCCCTCTAAGCTTTGCATACATGTACACTCTATCTCGACTACAGATACCTGAAATGTAGCGTATTTTGAGCGACAATGTTCTCCTTCCTGTCAGGGGGACTGTAACTCTGTAAATATACAAAGAGTTGTTTGAGGGCCACCCAAGTTAGCTACAGTGATTTCATATGAGCAGCTAGGCAAAAACAACAAAGATGTATGTCAATCCTACCTCAAGGCGGGATTTTTCAGTCTTCAAGCTTGTGTGGTGTCTGCAACAGGGATAAGAACCGCTTTTAATATTTTGATAGTCTGGACAGGCTGGCTACCTGATGCAACGAGCATTTGACATGTCAATTACACGTACCTCCTCGCGGGGGTCAATGGGAGAGGTCGGGCAATCCACTCCTCCACAGCCAGCTGCGGCATGAATGGCGTGGGTGTAAACCAATTGTAGGCAAATTGTGCTTGAGCACTCAGGTAGTAGAGCAGAAAATCAGGGACATCAAATCCTCCACTGACATAAGGCTGTGTGACGATCGACCATGCCAATCTCGGTTGCTTGCCTGCCCAGAATAGTCGCAACAATTCCGAACGTAATTATTTTTAAAAAAAGCACCTGGATAATAGGGGATATTCTGAAAAAGTATAAAAAACGAGGTAATACCACCATTTTAATTAGTGACGCCCTGCCAGCCAGGGTGAACGGTAGAGATATCCACCGTGTAACATCCTCTGTCAGTTTAGTGATGGCGGTGCCATAATTGAGTCGCAACGTCTCATCCTTCACAGTCGATATCTGAATCCCTAAATAACGGAGGTCAGAGTCACAACACTCCAGTGGATAGTCCAATGCAAACCTGGCTACCGCAGGAGTCAGGGGAAAAATTGTGACTTCCTCCAGGTGATTTGTATGCCGGACAGCCGACCGAAGACCAAAAATTCACTGAGCAATGAGTTGAGGTTAGTCTGTGGGTCTACTACATATAGCGTTAAATTGTCAGCATAGAGTGACACATCTATTTGACGCTGGAAACATTTAAAAGCGCTTTTTTTGTGCAGTTGTCGGATACGACATGCTAGGGGCTCAATCGCAATCGCGAATAGTAGCGGGGATAATGGACACCCTTGTCTGGTGCCTCTGGTGAGGGAGATCGGATCCGAAAGCTCCCCATTAATAAGCACTCTTGCCTATGGATCCGTATAGAGCAGTTTGATCCATGCCACAAATATTTTAGGGAACCCCATCCTGTTTAGAACGGCAAACAGGTAGATCCATTCAAACAAATCAAATGCTTTCGTCGCATCAAGAAATACGGCACCTACAGGGAAGTCTGGTGCAATCGTTTGGATTAGAGAAAAAAGATACGTAGGTTACTAGACGTGGATAGTCCCGGAACAAACCCAGCCTGGTCCGGAAGAACTATCTTGGTCATAAGCAGGAAGAGCCTAGTTGCTAGTACTTTCGCCAGTATCTTGGCGTCACACTTTATTAAAGAAAGTGGTCTATACGAGTCCCAGTCAGCGGGCTCTTTATTTGGCTTCAACAGAGAAGTGATTATCACCTCCCTCATTGACCTCAGCAGTGTTCCCACTTCCAAGGACTCCTCAAAGACCTCTTTTAAGACCAGGGCCATTATATCAATATAGCATTTATAAAATTCCGCCGGTAGCCCATCCGATCCAGTCGCCTTGCCATTACTAAGGGACATAATTGCATCACGTATTTCATCAAGCTCGAGTGGAGCCCCAAGGAATTGTCTATGTGTGTCACTCAGCCAGCATAGCGCTATATCGTCTAGGAAGCTCCTAAAGTGAAGTTCCCCAGCTTGGTGCGTTGTATACAACGTCTCGTAGTTAGCCGTGAAAAGGCCCAGAATACTCTCCAAATCCCGGCATATTCCACCCTCCGGTGTGCGCATTTCCAGTACGTGCGTGATACCTCGTGGTTGTCTAGTGACTTCTGCTAGTGCTCGGCCTGGCCTTTCTCCCTCACAGTATCGTCGTGCCTGCCAATGTTTGCCTCTGAACCTAGCCTCCCTATCTGCTTCTTCCTCATACTGCGTGAGTTTGTCCCTGAATTCCTTATGTATGGGGCCCATTTGTTCCCGCCCCATCTTAGATTCCAACTCCTTTAATTCTTTTTCTAGTTTCTCAAGTGTTCCTCGAATGTCCCTAAGTACCCCAAAGCTTTTTGAAATGTAATAACCTCTGACTGTCACCTTAAACGCCTCCCAGATGGTTTCTACACTATCCACCGACCCGTGATTTCGAGAAAAAAATCTGAAATTTCCTTCCCTAACTCCATTTTAAACAGTGCATCCAAAAGCGTCGTGGGCTGCATACGCCATGGTGGTGTGGCCATAGCAAATCCCGGTATTGATATCTGCACCAGCACCGGGCAATGGTCCGAGTAGGACCTTGGTAAGTGAGTCACTCTACCCAGGTTAATCACCAGTCCCCTAGACAGGAGGCAGTAGTCCAATCTCGCCCATGTGATGGCATGTGTGGTAAAGTGTGTGCCCTCCCGAATCCCAGCATGCACAAACCACCAGCTATCAATGAGGCCTCCTTCACCTATGATCCCAGCTAATGCATCCCTGGCACGTCTGTTATAGTGAGGGCTCCCATCAGACCTATCTAATCCTTGGGCCATCGCAACATTAAAGTCTCCTCCCCATAGAATATGCATGGAGCCAGTGTTCAGTATTTTACCCCATAACTGCGTGAAAAACTCAGGTGAGTCCACGTTAGGTCCGTAACAGTTCACTATTGTGACCGTATCAGTACCAAGCCTACCCCATAATACAACAAATCTCCCCCCGTATCCGTATGCTCACCAAATTTCACAAACGGCACTGCCTTTCTGATCAATATTGCTGTGCCCCTAGCATATGCTGAGTATGAAGAAAAGCTTCTAATCGCTGCCCACTTGCCAGCAAATGAATAAGTTGTGCGTGGGCTCAGGTGCGTTTCCTGCAATAATGCAATTTGTACATGATGCTGCTCCAGATAGTCCACCACCCTCCTGCCTTTTCGGGCATCATTTAGTCCCCTCACATTCCAAGACAGGACCGAAAGTCTCGCTAAATGTTCGTCACCTGCCATGTCCGAACAAACTCCATTTCCTGAACACACCACCCTCCTCTGTGAAAAAAAAAACCCCTTAACCGTCCCAAACCTCCCTCCCCCACAATGAACTCCCACCTCCGCTCCCTTCCTTCAGCATTTTAGATCCTCCCCCTCCCACTGAAGCAAACCCCAACCTGCAGCCATGTGCCCTCCCCTTCCCACCCACAATTGCCCCTAGAACTAAACTCAAAGAAAGACTTCTTGGGTATTTCCCGTTGGGGTCCATTTCTAGGTGGCAACACATCTCCCCCTCACCATCGCCAAAACTACAATGCGACTTGCAGTTCGATCTAGCGACCCTGAGGGGTGTCCGGCGGTATAACCTTAGGCAACTCTGGTGCCACACCAGCAAGCAATACCATCATTAGGCAATAGAAAACAGAATAAAAAGGTAACATATATTATTGGGACCATAATGATACTCGTGTCAGTCAGTGCCCATACTAATGGGGGACATGTTAGGATTCATGCTTTAGTACAGTACCTTCTCCGGCCATCAGTCCCTGTCCTACATTGTCTGTCCCCCATACATTTGCTGAGGGCCCCTGTTACGACATATGGTCAATGTTCGCCCACTCACTGTTCACCGTTCTCCATCTCGTCGTGCAGTGGATCCGGCTCTTCCTCCTCTCTCTCTGCATTCTTGTTAGCACGCTTATATTGTTTGATGAAATCCTCTACTTGCTGAGGGTTTGAAAAAAACTTTTGACGATCCTGGTATGTGACTCTTAGCCGAGCCAGGTAAAGCAACGCATAGTCCATTTGCAAATTACGTAATTTGGCCTTCACAGATAGAAACTTCCTCCGCTCCTCCCGCACCAACGGCGTGAAGTCTGGATATATGGTGAAGGAATTGCCATCATACGAGAGCGTTTTTGTATTGCGGGCCGCACGCAAGGCCGCATCTCTGTCCCTATAGTTCAATAGCCGAGCTATAATAGGTCTAGGAGGTGCACCCGGTTTTGGTTTAGGGCCTAAGGACCGGTGCGCTCTCTCCACGATGAAATGCGGAGAGAAAACCTCGGTGCCAATCGCCGTCAAAAACATCTTCTCTACGTATTCCTCCATCCTGCTCACATTGGTCGTCTCCGGAATACCCACTATGCGAACGTTATTACGTCTACTTCTTGCTTCCAAATGTTCGTTCTTGGATGCAATAACCCGCAACAGGTTGTCCATTCTAGATAGCTGCGTGGCGTGTCTCGTAGTGATATCTTCCGAGTCCGATATCCGTTGTTCCGCTTCCTTCAGACGATCTTCGTGGGCGTCCAATTTATGAACTACTGCATCCATGCGCGACGAGATTCTGTCAACTTTGTCAGCAATGGTCGCAAATCCTTGCCGCATCTCACGCAAGACTTCTTGCAGGTTCGCCGCTGCACCAGAGGATTCCCCGGTCGCACCATCCGTTCCGGCGGGACTGTTTCTAGGCCCTCCAGTTTGACTCGTCTTCTTGGTGGAGTCGAAGGTGAGCTTCGGCTGTCTCGTGTCCGGCCGTCCCATTCTTACGGCAAACTCTGTAGTCGAACACCCAACAGAGCGTCAGCTAGCAGCACGAAAATGGTACTATGCACAGAGAGAGTCAGGGGAGGATAAACTCTCCTAGTGATATGGTATATCAGGAGCACAGTGCGTCACTTTGCCTATGTGTCTCCGCTCCACACTCCTTCAAATCCAACCTGCAGCACGCCTTCACATGCTGTGTATTCAGCAACCCCAGGGCATTACTGCGTGCTGCGTTAATCACTGGGTGCTAATTTATCTGCTCAGTTCCAGAACCAAAATGGCGTCGACGTCCTCGCTAAATCCCCGGGCGCAATGGTTCTGACCCTGTAGCACTCTACCCGCAGTGTCAAGGTGGAAGGGGCACGTCAATACCCACAGCACAATAGGCACTCCCGCAGTCGTCTCAAATATGTCAATTCTCCGCTGGCGCTATCTTGTTTGATAGTGTTGAAGCCTGACCTCGTACGTAATCCCAGACGTCCCCGCCCAACAGCTGAATCATTCACTTCTAGGTTGCTGTAAATGTTAGGGATCTCCGAGGGGAGACTAAAAACCGATCAAGAAAATAGGGGCTAAGATCTCGAGGAAGCGCTGAGACGGCACTATTTCATATCATTCCCTCGTCTGTCTTCCACCATGCCGCCACTGGGGGCTCCTTCCCAGTCTCCCGCGGTTGTCCTCGACGGCTCACTCACCCCTTGTGTGGCGACTCAGCTGGATACTTTCTTCTCTCGTAGGAGTGGGAGCGCGAGACATTCACACCCGGTCAGCAGGTTTGGGCGAGCAGAGCTCCACTCCCCCCCCTGTCTCCAATATTCACGCTTTCCCGAGTCCCAGGCAATATCGGCTCAGCCGAGCATCCGCACATCGGCCATCCAATCACTCTAGACAGTACGAGGCAGGGGAGCCTTATCGCCACCACTCCAGGCAGGCACCACCACAATTTTCCCCGGTTGTCTGGTAGGGGTAAGGTTGTATCTTGCGATGCGCCCGATTTCCGGGCCTAAGGCCGCAGTCACAACCACGGACTTGCCTGATCCGTTCGGCCGGCCCAGCACACCGCGACCTCCGCCTGTTCAGGCCGCCGAAACTTCCGGAGCTTCTCGCCACCTCCGCGTCACTCCGATTCCGCTCAAACTCAGGCAGCAGTGGCCGGACACCTTATTATCACACTACCTGCAGTTATATCACCTGTGAGTGCCTTTTAAGGATTATTGAACGGATATTTGTCGCCGGACTGCGGGAGCCTCACAGGAAGGCTTCCATACACTAGTGCGCCACCTAGCGCCTCCTGAGTGTTGCTGTATCATTGGCGGAGTGTCTAAACCAAACTAAATATTTATACTATTTACACCTGCAGTTTAAATGAATTTTACCATGGTTTTTATCAGCAAAGTCATTTTTATTCAGACACACCACCATAAGGGTCAATGGATCTGCTAGTAAGAAAAATAGGCGTAGGAAAATACAAGACCAGCTTAATTCTCCATTTATCTAAATTTTATTAATAGCAAACTTTTAGCATGTCTGACATTTTATTCACTTTATTTTATTTCTTTATTCAGAGTAACTCTTAAGGAAAACTTTATTTCAAAACAATCATTTTTATTTATTTAAAAGCTCAGAAAAATAGACATTATTATTTAGGTTCAGATTAAAAGTTTAATAAAAGACAGATAGTTCCCAAATTTCATTTGCTCCTAGCATCTCTAGCTACCACCCTCATCTAAGCCTCAATTCTCATACAGAAAAATAAGCATTTATTCAAAGAATCTTACATCACAGGTTCGATCAGCAGTCTGACAGCATCTCGGGAAGAAATCGAAGAGAAGCATAATTCGAAGTAAAATCAGGTTTTTTTTATACACTATTTCACTAACTTTATCTATCTAAAAAGTAACTAGCAACGCAAACTCGGTTTCTGATTGGACACATTTGGGGTGGATGAGCATCACCTCATCATTACAGCATTCGCTTCCCGATGAATCAGCAGAATTTAAAGGGTCCATTGTTTAAGAAAGTCTTAGGCCTAAGCACATCCTCAACTAGTTACTACAGGATTATTTCCCACGTTCAGAAACACAAATGTCCGTCCTCTTGGCAGTCATCAGGACTTCCAGGGCATCTTGGCCTTGAACTATCTTCACTCGGGCAGAGGCATCTCACATTCATTCTCGAGCCGAGACAGCGCATGCTCATTTCAGCATCTATTCGCAGTTTACCAAAGCAGCCATATTTTCACTAGGCCTCACAGGCCTAAATGGGAACTATCATAGAAACAAACACAAAACAACATTAAATATGGAACGATAGCCCTTCTGTTTACCTCCCCCATACTAAGTTTTCCCTATTAGTTATTACCTAGCAAATAAGCCACATCAATGGAATTTATACTCACATATCCGTCGAGTTTATGCCCCAAATACATGTACAAGAAGCACATTTATGCCGCTTTTGTTTTTTTTAAGCTTTGCATTAATTCACATCACGATAACAAGATTAATTAGTTAGTTATATTGCTTCATGCAGGCAAGTTAGTATTCCCTCTTGTATATGTGTATGCATTCTATACTATGTTGGTTACTTTTTCACACCATTCAATTAAGAAAGGTTACAGTTATGAGACAATGACTTCACGAGGGGTATACAAAATGTTGTTTTTCCACCTCGCTCCATCAAGAGCAGCTGTCCATGATTCCCATGGATAGATCCCACCCTTTCCTAATCATCACCACTTGGAGTGGATGCATGCCCGTGTGTTTTGGTGCCTTGTCCTCGGTAGTGGTAAGTGTGGCTCATGCTTCTTTCAGTGGAACGGACACCCTCCCATCACCAGGAGACATGGGAACAAATGGCAGCCAATAGCTGTAAGTCTCAGCATTACATTTTCTTGTTATTATTTATTATTATTATTTATTGTACTTCTAAAGCGCATCTGTCACCTTGCAGGCATCCTGGCGCTAAACCTTTCAGAAATATGCACTACGAGGCCACACTACAACATGTAATTAAATCTTTGGGAAGAGCCATGTTTTTAGCTTTTTCCTAAACGGCAGAATCTCATTAATTTGTCTGAGTTCCAGAGGCAGGGCATTCCAGAGCCTTGCTGCCGCCACCTCAAAAGATCTGCCACCTGATCTCACCTTCCTAAATTTAGGTACTTTCACCAGCTTTGCCCCTGAGGAGCGCAGGGTTCTCATAGGTGCATACCAGGAACATTTCTTTTGAAAGGAGACCGACCCCATCCCATTGAGGGCCTTAAACACCAGGCAGAGAGATGTAAAGTGTAGTTCTGCTAAAGCCTGTGAGGATGAAGACCTTCTAGGCCAACCCAGGGCCAATTTGGCTGCCATAGATTGTATTGTATTGTTTAGGCACTTGAATGGACACATAACTTTGTCGGTCCTCCGTCATGTCCATTGTAGGATACATTATTAAAAGTTTAACAATGTGTGTTTCAAATGCTAGAAATCCGTGAGCATGTGCAAGGGGCCCGGTGCACGTGTCATCAGCGGTGAAAGCACTTTAACTGCGGTATCACCGACTCGCCTCATGTAACCGGCCCATGGATGGCCTGAGAGGTGATGGGGGATGGATGCGCTAGAGGTCACTTGAAGTTACATGTTTACCGGTATAGAACTGCAAGCATGTCCACTATAACATACGTAGGCCACATTCAAAGTGCAGAGCCAAATATACAGCCTGCCACACAGGAGCCTCACATGTACGGTCATCAGAGGCTTGGCGGCCCCTGCAAAGAGGACTACGCGAGTGGGACACACAAAGGAATCATTTGAGAGGGTGCGGAGACAGGCTGCCGCGCAGGCTCCAGCGATGGTGGAAAGATGTCGAAGGGCCTCCTGTGAATGCTAAATAATAATAACATTGATAACCATGAATAATAACACAGGGGCATATTACCAAGCAATAGCAATACCGATAATTATCGCTATTGCTTGGTTAGACACAAAAATGTACCGCTGAGCTGCGGCGATTTTTATCGCAGATAAACCTTGGTATTACCAAGGTTTATCGCAAATGCGATAAAAATCGGCCGCAATGCATGAATATCGCTGAAAAGTCAGTGATATTCATGCATTACCGAGCTAATGCTCTTAGCCATGTTATCCACCTCCCATTGGATAACATGGCTAAGAACTGCTCAGGGACAGGTGTTAGCTTTTGGAGATATTTGCGCTTAGCGCGAATATCTCCAAAAGTTGGTAATAGGAGATAGCGATGTTAGCGACTGTTTCCAGTCGCTAACATCGTGGCACGCCCACTTTGCATGTCATTAGTGATAAATATCACTGACATGCAAAGTGGGGCCCAAGATGGTCGCTATCTCCTACTAGTTGTCGCTAACTGGTGTTAGCAACAGCTAGGTAATAGGGAGATAATGTTAGCTCCGCTTTCTTGGCTTTTAAAGCCAAAAAAGCAGAGATAAACCCCCTTGATAATATGCCCCACAATATTTTACTAAATGCATCGTTCTTTTCCCCCATCGCCATCACAATGGAAGCAGCAGCCGGGAACGGGGGGGGGGGGGGGGGCGGGGTAAAGGTGCCCAATAGAATCAATGAGGTGAATGCTTTAGCTGTTGTCCGTCACAGCAGCAACTGAACTGAAAGGTAATACTAACGTGTGCCGTCTCTCTGCCAGCTCCACAGTGTACACGCAGAGGGCTGAGTGCCCAGTTGCCTCTTTGGAACTGGAGAACAAAGTTCGAGTCTCAGCGTCAGCTCAACCGTCCTGTGTCTCTGGCATGTCAATGAATGTCCCTGTGTGTAAAAAAAATTACCCCTTGCAATGTAACATGCTAATGTAAAGTGCTCCGATACGTTCAGATCAAGAATGCGCAGTCTAAAACTGCAAGTATATGTATATTATACATTAATATATATGTGCATGCAGATATGGTAGGTTCATGTAGGTGGGAACCCCGTGAACGGTCTGTTCCTGAACATAAACCGCAGCCTCGGCTGTGGTTTGCTGCACAGAATTTCTCATGATACCACTTGAACATACATGTGCAATGTGCCGTTCATAGAAAGATGTACAAAAGGGGATGCAAAAGGGGATGATGGACGGAGCATTTGAGAAAATCAAACACTCACCCCCAGTCAACTGATCTGGGTTTAATCCATCACCATTCTTTAGCTCACTCGGCCACCCCAGTTCAGACATGGCCAGTCTGACCCTGTGCCTCATGGGAACAGTCCAGCCCGAACTGCCAAGCCATGTCTTCCATGGACCGGAAACAAGCATCCTGGGACCGGTTTCGGATTCATAATCCTCATCAGCCAGGCTATCTTGAATCCAGTGGCCAAGTGAGCAAGGGACTTACGTCTGAGCATACCCTGCCACACTTAGGGCGAACAAAGCGATACAAAAGGGGATGATGTCACCGCAGAACGGCCCTGACAATGCGAAGGAAGCCCATGCCAAACGTCTCGGTTGCTTGTGTTTCTGTTCAGAGAGGTTGGGCGAGGGTTAGCTTCGATGGAGTACAAACAGGACAAGGCATATAGGGTGGGGCCAATACTGGCCTCGTCTGCTTTTAAAATAACCCTTGTGGGTTGCTCTAGTAAACCAGAGGCCAGTACTTTCTAAACAAAGAGGCGTCTTCAAGATGTCTTGTAAGAAAGCAAGTTAATGATGCAGAAAGAAACATGCAAACGTGACAATTAAAAACCTGTGTTGTGGCACTGTACAGTTGAACATATTTAATGCACTGAGATACCGGGCAGTCTTTATTGGTTTTAAATAATGTAATAATTCAAGACTACATGTTTAGAAATGCTTTATAAACCTTCCCGTCTCACACAATTCTTTATTGAAATAACCTTTACAATGCCCCATTTGCCAAAAATGTCCCACGGGGAGAAACCATTGTAAGTCCCCCTCATTTCGATCGCTCTCGTTAGCTTCATAAAAATCATCCCTGACTTTTAGGCCCCATTACTTTGAAATGCCACCAGACACCACTGACTGAAACAGTAATAAAGTCAAAACAAAACAGAAACCAATTTAGAGAATTTTAAAATATTTTAACAAATAAAATGAAATAAAAATGACAAACATCCAATTAGTAGAGCTGGAGTTCCGAACTTTTAAAGTTTTAAGTTAAACATTGTGCCAAAAAGCATGAAGACCAAACGGCGGTCATCTGAGTAAGGTGAAAGTTAAACCTGACGGTGATGGAGCACAGGTTGGATACAGGGACCAGGTTAGCCCCTGTCAGAAGTTTTACCTTCTGACTTACAAACATTATTGGAAGTCGAAAGTCTTCATCAGCACCAGTCAGCAGGATGTAGCTGAGAATGTGCTCATCGACGACGGATGGTTGGAGGATGAAGTCTTGGTGAAGCCATTGGTTTAGGGGGGTAAAGTTGCCATCCCATGCCCTGGAGGTCCTTGACATTGATTGGATCCAATTCAACAGTGCCAGTTAAGCTTTCTAGGTTCAAAACTCAGAAGATGTCCTGGAGCTCTGATTTTCTCAGTGGAGCAAGGCTGCAGCTGTAGCCAAAGAGCACTTTACATCAACAGATTCTGGCATTGGGGAAATACCACTGCAAAGGATTTTCTGTTACGGAGAAGAATCCAGCAGCAGCTATGGGGATCTTCGGCCCAGAGTAAAATACCTACATCGAATAGGCTTGGCAGATTGGTAATGGTCCACGGCCGGGTCTCAAAGCTAAAAGCTTCACAGTCCCTGGTTTTAGGGTTTGGCAGGAAAAGTACATGTTGACACCCATCAAGGGTCCAGGACCTTGGGGACATCCTTAAGAGGTCAATTCTCACTCCAGAAAAGGGCAGCGGTAAGGACTAGGTCCAACTGCAATATTGATCAAACCCCAACAAAGTCCCACTGGGATGAAACGCGCTGGCTGGGATGAATGGATTGCTTCTGTCAAACTGGCATTTTTTTAATTATAAAATTGGATTCAAAGCAACTCGCAAGACTCCTGAGTAACTTTTATTTGTCACATCATGACTACTTGATCAATTAGCTGGAGAACAGTTTAACCATCTGTTGATTTTGGAACAGATAAACCTGTATAGAATTGAACACTCCTTTTCATTTGTTATTTCTTGACCTTGTGTTGGGGTGGCCTCTTGGCAATGGGGTCACAAAAGTAGAATGTTGGATGAAACATAATTTGTATTAATTACATACCAGTGTGCCGTTTGGAGCCCACATTACCAGTGTGCTGTTTACTAGTACCAATTGGAACTGGTCATCTAGGAATGCAGGAAAAAGACAACTTGAAGCTTGTTGTGCTCCTGTAGCTCAAACTTTATGACCCCTGGAGTCACTTCTGAGGTCCTGGGAACAGCCAGTCCAGTATTCTCAGGTCATTGGGCTGCAGAGCAATCCTTTTCTGAATCTTCCTAAGGTTGCAGCAAAGTTCAGCGGAAGGTACTGGGGATACCACATTTATGCCTAGTGCCAGCCAGTCGCTGAGCCTAACTACTGGCCACTTTCTAATCAATAAAATAAAAGTTCCCAGGTGTGATTCTGCCCAACTTTGCAGAACTTTTTGCGTGTTTTTTCTGCAAATATCCCACAGTGCCCTCACTCCCTAAATCCAAAACAACAGAACCCTTCTTCCAATAGTCAGCGATACCTGTGCCAACTGAGAGTTTTGGCTTTGGAAATGGGCAACCCATGTCCACTGTGGTCACTCGAAACCAGTCCTGGGACAGCTTTCCCTCCCTCAGGGTTTGGTGCCAGCCTGACTAGAACAATAGATGGGACAGGTCCAGGTATGAACTACATCTACCTGTGCCAGGTAGGATGGTTACGAAGAGAATCAAGTGCCTGGACACAGCCCCAGACTATCCTGTCAAGAAAAGGACAACATCTTCCCACACTCAAGGACCTTTGTCCCTGTTCTCAGTTCAATATATAACACACTACAGGGGAGCCATCAGCTGCCAGGAGACAGCTGGAATACTTACAGGAAAAGTCGTAGACACTTAGGTGGGAAAAGGTAATGTTCTAAAGTACATTTTGCCTAATAGTTTGATAAAATGTAACTTTACTATTAAACTGGATTTTGTCTAGCTATAAAAAATGAGTACTTGAAATAACTCTCTAGCTGCTACCAGCTTGAAATTAGCATTATACAGTCAAATAATGTAGTCCAGTGTTTTCCTTTGGAGGTAGCAAGACTCCATAGTGAAAACAGCCTTTAAGCATTTTTACTGTAAGGACATGTACATTATTAAACTTTCACATGTCCCTATTTTTAAATACTATACACACTTTGTCATGTGTACCAAGGACTACCATAGTGGTGACCTGCTAAGACTTAAAACAAGGTTTGGGTCTGCAAAAAAAGGTTTATTTTGTCAGGCTGAATTGGCACTTTTAAGCTACACTGCAAGTCTACAATGCTAGGCCCAAGGTCAGGTTTGCTATGTCACTGCAGTGGGTGCCACAATGAGTGCTGCAGCCCACTGGTGACATTTAACTTGCATGTCCTGGGTACACTTTGTACCATATGTTAGGGACTTATAGGTAAGTTAAATGTGCTAATCAGGTGTATACTAATGTATTCATGTTTAAAGTGGGAACACAACACATTAAATCTGTTGGGAGGGGTAAGTGCACAGAGTTCTAAAGCCAACAAAACAGTCAAAGCAAAAAAGCTTGGCGAATACCAGGTATAAGACGGTCATATCCAACAACAGCCATATCTCTATATCTATGCATGTATGTATGTGGTAATTCTGTGGCTGGAATCTACCCAAAAGGCAGCTATGTGCTGTACATGGTCAAAGTCCAGCATAAAGTCAACGAGTGACAGGAACGTTGCTGGTTTGTGGTTTTTAAAGCATTGTGATGTAGCGTCGTCAACTCTTTTCTAAATTGGAGCAGCATTGCAGTGGTTACGGGGAAGTTTTTCTAGTGCCTAAGTCCATAGATATAAAAGGTCTATCTCCTTGTTTATTCTTTTCACACTTCTTTTTCTGTAGTCTGATTGTGTCTTGGCTGTGGGTGCACCAAGAACCATCAGAGATAAGTAGGGGGTGCTGGTGGTGATGACGTTGCAAATTACATTATACCCAGTCCAGGCTTTGTAAATTGCCTCCTACACAGTTCTGTCTGCTAGCCAAGTATAAATATTAGGTAGATTCACTAGATCAATGCCCTAGGGATGTTTCATTTATCGGAGTTTAGGCGGCACGCAGCAGCATTCTGGAGGAAGACTTATAAATTCTTGGGTTGGAGGCATTGGCAGCCAGCCCCTTCTCGGGTCAGGAGCAGACTTGAAGTCCTGGAATAACTCTTCTAGAAGCTCTGCTTGGGAGGAAGCTGGAAGGAAGGAGTTAATACAGTGGAGAAGAGGTGAGAAGATGCCTGGAAGAGCGAGCCACAGCAAAGGTGTCTGGAGGAATAAAGAGGTATGCGGGAAGCACTAAGCAATACGGGGCAAAGCAGTGATGAATCAGCAGCGGCACCTCCTCCATTGAGCAGTGGAAAAAAAAGAAAAAAAATTATAATAACACAATGTTGTTATCGTTTTATTTTTCCATGCTGAGGCAGTTTTTTCGGGTGGGGCGGGGATGGGCTGTCGTCACAGTCAGTAGGGAGAGGAGTGGTTGGGGCACTTAAGCTCCTTGTCTGAGAACCGAACCAGGGCACTCAGCCAAATCAGGATGCTTCTGTCTGGCTGGTGACAGCAGTGTTGTGATTGACTCAGGAGAGCCTGTCTGCTTCATGATTTCAGTAGGAACACAAGAGGATGGGGGAGAGGTAACGGTCCACAGCCAGGTAAGTGACATTTGTCCTCCTCATAAATGAAGCCCTGAGGGACTGCAATGAAATTGTCAACGAGCCCATGGGGGGTTGTCTCATCTCCCCCCTTGCCTCAGCTTGACTTTGTAGACCTAGAATTGACCTGGGCAGATTGGAACATTTTTTTACTGTTGTAGAAGGGGGTGGGAAAATAGAGGGGACTGCGGTGTGATTTCAGTGCATTTCCTCTCCATCCACCAAAAGCCTGCCAAGATCAGCGGCATGAGGAGCAGTTCTATGCCCTACTGCAGGTTCATGACTCACAGCAAAGAGAGTGGCCTCTGTGAATGTAGGAAACATTCAAACAAAGCACAGGCAGAAGATCTAACAAAACTGTTCTAAAAGGGCAGAGAAGAGGGCAGTGGTGGAGCGGCCCAGCTTTCTATTCTGCAGAGAACCCTAGGATGTCTCACCTACCAAGCTCCTTGTCTGAGAACCGAACCAGGGCACTCAGCCAAAACAGGATGCTTCTGTCTGGCTGGTGACAGCAGTGGTGTGATTGACTCAGAGGAGCCTGTCTGGTCCTGATTTCAGGAGGAACAAAAGAGGATGAGGAGAGGTAGCTGCCCACAGCCAAGCAAGGGACTTAGTTTTACCCCCCGCCCGCCCCACCCTTACTACTCTCTGGACAATTTCCTGGACCAACTGACTACTGCCCTGCTCCACTGCTGTACTGCTAAGATGATTCTCCTGTGGGCATGAGGCCTACTTTTGGGTGCATTACCCAAAGGAACCTTGCCCTAAGAGGCCCCTCAAGAACTACTTTCATCCCACAGACTTCACAGGCTCAAATTCTGCTGTGCGAAAGAAACCCTGAAGGCCCAATTTGTGAGGCTCCGTGCATCGCCAGAACGTCACTTTTTGTGACGCTCCGGTGGCACAGGAACCTGCTCCATATTTAGGAGGAAGCATAAGCACTTTTTTTGGCTTAATGTGGTTTCATACATTTTGTTCCCTTTAACACCATTTTGTGAGTTAAAGGGGTGTGCAATGGGTGTTGCTGGGGGGGTTCCAAGCAACATCCATTTTTTATTTTTTTTTTATTTATTTATTTTATTTATCCATTGCACTGCCTCAGATTTACTAGGAATCCTAAATATCAGGCAGCGCCCAAAAACTATGCGAGGCACAATGAGGAGAAATATCTTTATTTCTCAGTGTTTTTCCTTTCCCTATGTGTGCAGCAGCACACAAATAAAGGAAAAAGCTTCATGTAATTGATTTTATGCAGGAAGGGTTCCCTTCTTGCACAAGAATAATCATCCTACCAATGGTGCCAAGGTGCCTGTGTTGGCTCACGGTAGCCCATTGTGTGCTAGTGCAGGGGAAAAAGACAGGAATGTGTTGTATCTGATAGATGCAGTGCATTCCTGCCCTTTTCTTTTGCCGTAGGGCTGCACAGCAGAAAGGCCTGCAGCTCTGCCCTATGGCAAATCCTCATAAATGAAGCCCCGAGGGACTGCAATGAAATTGTCAACGAGCCCATGGGATTGTCCCATCTCCCCCCTAGCCTCAGCCTGACTTTGTAGATCTAGAATTGACCTGGGCAGAGTGGAACATTCTTTGACTGTAGTAAGAAGGGGGTGGGAAAATAGAGTGGACTGTGGTGTGTTTTCAGTGCATTTCCTTTCCGTCTACCAAAAGCCTGCCAAAATCAGCGGCACGAGGAGCAGTTCTATGCCCTACTGCAGGTTTATGACTCACAGCAAAGAGAGTGGCCTCTGTGAATGTAGGAAAAATTCAAACAAAGCACAGGCTGAAGATCTAACAAAACTGTTCTAAAAGGGCAGAGAAGAGGGCAGTGGTGGAGCAGCCCAGCTTTCTATTCTGCAGAGAACCCTAGGATGTCTCACCTACCAAAAGGGAGGGGCACATTCTTTGTAATGCACATACAGGCCACTGATGTCGCTGTACTGAAGGGGGTACAAGGCGTCAAAGAAAAAGCTTTATATATGGGAGCTGATTTTACTTCCACAGGTCTCCATTTGTCGAGGATGAACCAGTTCTTTAGATCCCCAATAAACCCATTGTTCAATGAATCTTGGTTCAGTCCTGCCAGGGTGTGAGTTGGGATTGCTCTAGGGGCTGAGGCTCGTCTGTGTCGTTCCTTCCTGTGCTCTTCCTTCTTCCGGTCCTTCACTGGAGACGCCCAGGTGCATGATGAAGCAATGCTTACCGCTGCCTGGGACTAAAGAGATTCGAAGGGATGACAGGAAGGGGCGGGACCACAGAGCGGTGCGTGCCAAGGGTGAAGGACAGCACGTGCGCCAGGGCCAGGCAATGAAAAGAGGTGAAGAAACAGAAGAGGGACGAGTGGCACGAGGACAGGGATGCAACAGCTAGCAGGGGCCTGCCTCTCGCCCATCACACCTGTTCCCACACAGCGCCCTCCGGGCACAGCCAAGAAATACCTGTCGCAAGACTCTGGTACTACATGGGAGGGTTGCAGCAATATGATTACATTTATAAATGAGCGCAGAGACTTTAAGTGGGTTCAACACACGTTTGCTATGTTTGTAAATGTGCCAATGTGGGTAAGGGACTTCAATTGTTCTCTCTGCTTGCGGAGTGCACAGGGAGTGTGTGGCATGGAGGAGCATAATCATAGGCCTACGACTCATTTCTCCCACACTAAATTAGGGGATTTGTTAAACAATATACCGGCTGAGTTCTCTCTTTCCTTTACAAATGAACTGTGTAACCCCCCCAAACTATTTATGCCTACTTATAATGGGAGGGGGGCAAACACAGTCATTGATTTTATTCTATTCCCGACACGTTATGCAAATATGGTGACAAAATGGGAAACCATCTTACTGGATTGAGTGATCACTCTCCTATCTCTGTAACACTCGACCTTAAAAATGGTGACACATGCCGCAAAAATATAGTCAAATATGACCCAAATCCCATTCTTTCTGCAAAAAATGTTTTTTGCATTAACTGGGAAAAGGTGACACCTGAAACATTCCTACAAAAACTGGTTACCAATGTACTTGCTGAAATTAATAGCTGTCTGTCCCTTGATGAGGACCCCCATGTTATTCTTGGCTCATTTAGTAAAATCTGTGCGTCAATAAAACAACTTTTGACTAGAACCATCCGTAATACTTCTAAGGGGTCTCAGGGATGGTTCGACGGCCCATGCACTAAGGCACTTGCTGCCCTTAAGAAAGCCTTGCATGCCTCGCCACAATCTAGATCTAATATTCAGCTAGCGAGGCGCACATATCGTATAGCTCTCTCAAACAGGAAGAAAGAGCTAAAACTACAGGCGTGGTCAGCTTTGCATGCAGCCTCCGAGTTGAAGGACAGCACGTCCTTTTGGAAGGCCGTCAATGCCCCATTTCTCCAAGCAACCCAGGGCCCTCGGATAGACAATGCCATCACAGCACAGGACTGGGTGAACCACTTTCAGGGTCTCTATAGTGAAATAGCTTCCTCAGGAACATCCCTAACTAGCAATGAAATATTGACCACAGAGGAACCACGTACTTCTTTTCCACTGGGTATCCAATTTAAACTAGAAGAAGTTCTTAAGGCTCTAGCAGAAAGCCCCAGGGCCGGACTGTGTCCCTATCGATATCTTTAAAAGCTTACCTGACCTCTGGGCACCCCTTCTTACTGAAGTTTTGAACTCTTCAAATAAAATCGGTTTTATTGCCACCTGATCTGAGGCAGTGGTTGTCCCGATCTATAAAAAAGGGGACAGGAATGATCATGTCTTCTATCGGCCAATCTCTTTGCTTGAAGGCCTTATGAAGATGGCAGGCAGGATCATTCTTGCCCGCATGCAGGATTAGTTGGATGAACAGGAGATACTCTCCAAACTCCAATATGGGTTCAGGACGGGTAGAGGCACAGTCGAGCAGGGCCTTAACCTAGCCTTGATAACTTGGCAATACATACATGCCAAACAAAAAAATTTGTATATAGCATTCATTGATCTCAGTTCGGCATTCAAATGTGTCGACCGTAATGTACTCTGGCAAACTCTAAAGGACATAGGCCTTGACAACCATATCCTTGTTTTTATCAAGGAACTGTACAATGGGGTGGGTGCGCGTGTGAGATACGGGAGGATGGGGGAATGCTAGATACTGTTCCCTATCCATAGAGGAGTAAGGCAGGGGTGCATACTTGCACCCCTGCTCTTTACTCTATATATAAACATGGTTGGACTCACGCTCTCTGAACATTATTTTGATTACCCCACAATAAAATGGAACCCTATCCCCATACTTCTTTATGCCGACGATGCGGCAATTCTTTCACAGACAAAAGTGGGCTTACAAACAATGGTTCAACAATTTTCGGATTTCATGCAAACAAGGGGTCTCCAGGTAAATGTCTCAAAGACTTTCACTATGTCCTGCGGCCCAAAGAAACGTAGAACACCCTGTTTAATTACCCTGGACAACAGGCGGTTGGAGCTTGCAGACACCTTTTGCTATCTGGGGTTCCATTTTGAGAGAACGGGCTCATGGAAACCAGCGGTAAACGCCAGGGCTTTGGCATTTACCAGAGCCACAGGCGCCCTGACAAACTTTGCCAAAAAACTGGGGCGTAGACCAATAAGGGAGCTGACGCAGATCTTTAAGGCCAAATGTGTCTCGACCGGTACCTATGGTGCGGGTATCTGGGGGACGGAAACAGTTAAAAAACTACAACGTATTGAGAATTGTTTTTACGGTTTTTATTGGCCGTTCCAAAGTCCACTTCAACATATGTGATGCACTCTGAAGTGGCCCTCCAGTATGTATCGGACATTATTAAATCTGCCCCGGTTCTACTGTGGCTTAATGTTTGGACTAACCCTTGCACGTCCCTCAACAGAGAGATAATAGAAGACTGTTTGGCATGTGACGGAGCCCCCAATATTAAATGGATTTCTTATGTTAAAAACCTGTTGCATGAAATTGGATACCCAGATTTTTTCTCCAAGCCAGATAGCATAGACTCCATCTCAAGGTCTGCCCTAAAAAAGTCCCTCCGAGAATATTTTGAAATTAAAAGATGGCAGGAAGAAAGGCACAAGAAAACTGTTGCGGATCACGATTCAATAACAACACACGTGGGTATCCATGTTCTACCTTGTGATTGAGCAGCCGTTATATCACCGCATGCTTTTGACCTATTTTCGTCTGGAAAAGTTTTTTTGAATTGTAACTATACCACAGTGCAATGACTGGTCAAGGGAAAAAAGAACTTGCCCCTGCGACAATGTGTCCATACAATCAAATATACATTGCATTCTTTTTTGCTCTTTTTATACCCTTCCGAGGAGGAAACTGCTGAAACCTCTCCTAGTTGCCTGGGGTCTAAGGTCATGTAGAGGGGCATATGACAAATTAAGAATGCTAGATGATGATTGCACCATTTTTACTGTTTCCTCTTTCTTGAGAGCAATTGTGAGTTACAGGAAATCAATCCAAATTGAAACTTGATGAATTATTTGCAAAAACTAAATGTTTTTTAATAGTTCCAAATTTTACTTTTAAAGAATTTTTATAACAGTTTTATCTTACCCTCTTTTAACTGTGTATGTAAAATTATCTGAATTTATACTGATTTTTACTGTTGTTTCTTAAATGTGATGGAACTTGTACGCTTTTATGAATTTGTATAAACAATTCGAATAAAGGTTTTTTGAAATTGAAATTGAAAAATGTGCCAACTAAATGGGAAAACATTTAATAATACTCTTATAGTTCGGTGTAATTGTTCATACTCTTATAGTTCGGTGTAATTGTTCCAGACTATTTCTATACCAGCTGGTCTTCTTATCAATTTCCTCACTGTTTAGACAATGGGGTGTCCAATGTGGGCTCATGAGAGCTCCACCCAAATGTGATTTCTATATAACCATTGCCATTGCATCTTGCGCAGCCCTGGGCCAAGGCTAGGAAATATTGTTACAAACCTATTCAAGTGTTGAACCTATTGACTGAGGTGAGAAGTTGGCCTGGCATATGCTGTCCACTATTCTAGTGGGCACCTTGAACCAGTCCAACGACCCTTATTGATGGTAGGTTAACGACAACCTTTATAGAAAGCTATCCAAGTGGTAGCTGTGGAGAGAAGCCTTCAGGCTAAGTCTTGGAGGAATGTAAAGCAGCTTTTTTTATCAGTCTATAATCTCGTGAATGACCAATCGAAAGGAGAACCACACCTGGTATATATATAACATATATATATTTATTCTAAACACATCACTCAAGTCCCTTTATGAGGCTAGAGGCAAAAGTACATTTAGTAAACTTAATATCACACAGTAAATTAGCACAATATATGTTGAGCTCTAGGGGCGTACTAAACCATATATTAAGAAAGTGGTATAAGAACCACGACTTGCATAGACACATGGCCTAGAGCCTTTAGAACAGCTGGGGCCACCAGTAACCACCCAAGGTAGAGACACAGGGGACCCATGGGACCCGTGCGGTGTGTGAACATAGCCGCCAATCACCATTAACTTCTATGGGGAAAGTCGCAGTTGGAATTTTAAAGATAAAGGACACTGAAAGAGCCTAAACCTGTGCTTTCTTTACTAATGGACAACCAGCCTTTGCTTCAGAAAGGAAGAACTGCATTTGAAAGGTGTCACGCACATTTCTGTGCCACAGAGTGAAAACATGAGCTCTTGAAATTCACAGACTTCAGCCAGACACTTTTATTTAGCAATTGATGTAACCCATGTGCAAGAAATTTATAGTTTGATTTAAATGTGTTTAGTTCGATGTTGTTCTCGCTATGAAAATGTGACTCTAACTTGTGGAAATTGTTAAATGTGCATTAGTAGAAAATAACTTGCATTTGAATTAGAACAACATTTTATAATGTAAAAAACAGAACTAGTTCATGATTCAGCTTGCTCTGTTAGTTTCTGTCCACCTTAAAGATAAGCACAGGAATGTTTTTCTCTCCCTGTGAAGAGAACAGCGGCCTAATTTACAGCAGTGACAACGGTCTGAGCTTTATCTTTCTAGTTGCTGGAAATTATGAACAAAGCCTCATTTTATTCTTTGAAATTGTATTAAATAAGATGCAGAGTATGCCGTGGGAAGGATCTTTGCCTGTCTGAGAGATGACGTATGAAATCTGCAGATGGGTGGGGGCATCCTTTCGGAGAATGCTGGATTCTAGTTGGAAGAAGAGAAAGTCACGCCACATGCTATGTAACATTATTATTTGATAAACACGTTCCTAGTTAGGAGTTTTCAGAGAGGAGAGAGAAGAAGAGGAGACAGGATGCTTTCCAGAACACAGGCAGGAAGACTTTTAGAGCCCTTTGAGAGAGAGAGACAGACAGAAACTTAGAGATGCAAAGCTGCAGGGGAGTTTCAGACTCAGAGGCAGAAATGAAGGGAAGAGGGCAGAAGTGATTTGCAGATGCAGTGAAGGAGAGGGCAGACCTTTGATGGAGAGCACAATGTAGGCAGACGTAGGCAGATTAGATGTAGGTCGAGTTCCATTCTGATTTGTGCTTTCACTAATTGGTTTTGCCAAGGCTTATTTGCTCTATTCTTTGTTTCCCTTCATGAGAGATTCAGTAATTATTAATTACTGATTTACTTATGCTAACTCACTCTTGCTTCTGTGATTTTCAGGAGTTCTGACTAACATCTTTCGAGCCCCATTGTCTTAGAATAGAAATAAATTTTTTTTACGGAACGCGCTGCTTGCAAATTATGATGCTTTGTGCTAACTTAATTTTTCTGTTATCAATTCTGTAACCTGATTGATACTGGACTACTGAATTAAGAGTCAGAGGTTCTTAAATTTTGATTGGAAAATAAACCCCTTTAAAACTGCTCATAACTCTCAATATTGGCTAAAATATTTATTTGCATTTTATGAATTGCTCATGTTTATGTAGAAGCTCCCTGGTCATAAACTGTGGCAGAGATCCATTGACCTTTAGCAGAAATCAGTGTAACGGTAATCAGAGGTAATGGTGCCACATTTTTCCTAGATTTTCCAAAGTGAGATTAACGTGGGATTTCCGCTGCAACAACACTTAGAAGAGGACTTGGAGCAAACCCCTTTAGAACTAGTGGGTTATAGAGCCAACACCCACGGGAGCACCGAAGTACTCGAGTTACCTCACCCAGGGAAGCCGGGTGCATAGGTGTCTTTTGGTGTCGGATTTCGTCGTTGTTTCAATGGCGATCTGCTGCAAAGTGCTGCTGGCGTCCAAGTGGAAAGTGTCCGGTGTGATCCAAGCCTGGATCAGAGATGAGAAGAACTTGAAAGCAGGTGTGACCGAGTCTGGGTCACTAGCCAGTGGCCAGGAGCACGATAGGCGGATGCCCACCGATTTTGGGTGATTTCAGGGGAAGAAGGTGAAGCTTGACTCTTCAGCCACGAGGACCAGGAGATGTCGACGATGACCATGTTCTGGAATCGAGCTGTCCCACAAAGGATGTCGAGTGCGGCAGTGTCAGTTTCCAGATTGGACCCACCAGTCAACAGACCAGGGATCAAGAAGGAGCCTCAAGTGGAAATACAAGCGGGTTCATGGAACACTCCTTGAGTATAGTCCCACAATCTTGGGTGCAGATGGTGCTCAGGGCTTAGGGTACAAGAAACCCAATGCACAACATCAGGAAATCTTGGGAAGTTAATGCACTAGCAAATGTGCACGGTGTCCAGAGGTTCTGGTTCCACGTCACTCGTGAGGGCTGTGGGTCTCAGCTTTGCTGGAGACTCGGGTCAGTCTGTGAGGAGTCTGGCAATCTTCTTTCTGGGCTGCAAGTACTTCGGAGTCCGGTGGGAGCTTTGGGGATGCAGACTGGCAAATGCTTTGTTGGTGCCTGTTGGAACAGGGGAGTCACTCCTTGATCCCAAGGGAGATTCTTCAGTCCTCTAGTCTTTACTAAATAGTCAAAGTTCCAGGATTCAGTTTCAGAGTTTATCCAGGTGTAGTCTAAAGTCCTGTTGCCAGGGTTCCCTTAGTTATACTAAAAAAAGGGGTTGGACAAACTCTGGGGGCCCACCTATGGGAGTGTTTGGAAAGAGGGGTGGCTACACCCATGTCCTTTGTCCAGTTTTGCACCAGAGCAGGGGCTGGTAGCCCCTGCAACCGGTTTGAACTGGGCTATGCACAGGGACACCAAATGTGCCCGCAGTGCTGCTTTGCCTACTGTGTAAATGAGTTTATGAAGTACTCCAGACAGAAGAACGGGAGTGTCACCTCATGAAATTATAATGGGGAAGGCTATAGGACAGCCTGCAGTCCCCACACTAAACTGGTCAATATTACAGATGATTTGGTGCTCGATTAATGTAAAGGACTGGCTGACTTGGTACCTTCTGTGTCTCAGCATGTTGGGGAAGCTAGAACTTCACATCAGCAGAAGAGGTGCCATGACCTCAGCCCCGGTGACTGGGTCTTGGTGAAAATGTATGTACACAAGTCACACATGGAACCTCATTGGTGTGCGCCATTCCAAGTGATTCTGGTAACCACAACTGCTGTGAAATGTGGTATCCTTCCAAATTGGGCACACAGTGCCCACACTTGCAGTGTTCCATATCCACTTGAAGATACAGTGCCTGTTTCGGATGTGCCTGTGTTCATAGTGGGACAGCAATCTCAGGTTAGCCAAACTGTAGAGGGGGACCCAGCTACTGGGATTATTAGCACTGGTTCTGAGGAAGGTCTGAGAGAGTCAGCTCTTGTGTGTACAGAATGGTCACAAGAACAATAGTTGACTAGACAAAATACTGACCTGAACAAAGAGAGCTGTGCTTCGGAAATGTGAGCAGTAAATGAAGATTGTTGGCCCAGAAGAACAGATAGATTGAGATACATTCTAACTGAACACTGAATACAACAAACAATTGCAGAAGTCTCTAGTCAGTCAAAACAAAGCCACAGTGATGGTAAAGGCTGTCAGTGTCCAAAATAGCAAAGATACCAAGTTGCAAATACACTGCACCATAGTTGACTTATATGGCATCAAATGATTGGGAAAAAGCATATCACACCTTTTTGCTTAACAATCCAAGTTCTCATGAACCTCCTTGAGAGACTGTTGTGCTAAAACTGAACTTTAAAACAAAAGATAGAATTGAAACCAATACAAAAGGAGACTGGAGTACAAGCATCTGTACTGAAATCAATCAAGTAATAAATTAATACAACTGTTGTAAAGAGAAGCTGACATAAATGAAACACTCTCCTAATTTTCATGTCTGCTGCAAGTGCTGCTAACATCTAATCTAAATGATAACAAAGTTGTGAGGTCTTATGTTATAGAGACAATGGATCCAAATCCGGTATTATTGAAACTCAAATGTGTATATGCATATGTGTATATGCATGTATACTTGCTGCATTTTCTATAATTCTTTTAATATTTCTCATAATTCTAAATTTGTCTCATCACATGTATAGAGAAAAGAGTAAACCCACTTCTTTTTAGAAACACTGTCCGCCTGTTAGAGCGGGCCCGCTGTACCCTCTGGGGTCAGCCTTCTAGTCATTTTTGGCACTGCCTATAAATCGATATGCCGAAGGAGCGCTAAAAATGGAAGGCTTGTCTGGGCATGTTAGCGCACGGGTCACACCAGCCATGCTGCCGGATTCGGTATCAATCCAGCTGAGAAGTCAGCTCTCAGTTACACAACTGTTTTACTATGGACCATAAGTGAGCAGGGAGGTGGGTTTGGGTTTGGGGTGTGTTGGACTTAGGCCTTTTTGGCAGGTTCACCCCTAACCTTTTTGCCTTTAGCCTCTGGCGTGGTGGAAGTGAATTTAGGCCTCTGCGCACTTTAGCACTGTGGCCCAGATCCCGAGCGGTCCCACCAGAGAGCGGGCCGCTCTACCATGGTGGCAATCTATGCAACAGGGGTCCAGAAGAGCCCGTAACCCTTGTCCCGTGTCCCAGTGTGGGGCTAACATTCCCAGCAGTGCCGCAGTTGGGGGCTGCTGCAAATTCTCTTGAGGGCCTTATTCGTTTAGAGCCCCAAGTGGCTCATACTAGGCATCACTTCCCCCTCAATGGGCCCAGAGGGGCCCATATTGTCCCCAGCTTTGTTCTAGAGAATAGAGGGCTCCAACGCTTGGGCGGGATGATTTCAGGAGCCAGTGCGCTCCCTGTGCGTTTTCAGAGCCTAGAGGGCTCCCATGTTTTGCACATTCGCTCTACGGGCCAGTGAGAGCCCATGCCACAGTTTGCATTCCTCACCTGCCTCGCAAGTAGTGGGCAACTGCACCGGTTAGGTTCTTTCTTTTAGGGGGACATTTGTTTTTGAACCCAGGAGTGAGACGCACTCCTTCACCCCTACCTTGACCTGCACAGCTGCGCAGCACTTAGTGCCAGCTGCAACATTTAGGCCTTTCCTTGAAGATTCCCAGCTGCCCAACAAGTAGTGGGCAGCTGCCATGTTTAGGTTTGCGCAAAGTGCGCCCCAGTGACTGTCGCTGCATTGGCAGCGCGCCCTGACTTTGTGGACAGAGGGCCTTTGAGCCCCTTATAGATGGCCAGTTGGCCCTGGGGACTATTAAGGTTTTGTAGGGCACAAGCCCCTAGTGTACTTTTTATAGGTGCTAGGAAATGTACTGCTTATAGTATGTTTTATGCACCTTGATTTATGCCATAGATGTGTTTTTATGCTTATTAGGTTTTACCTACTGTCTTATGCTTTATTTTGATTCTCTACTGTGGTCAAGGTTTGATTTATTCCCTACTGCGGGTTATGTTCTTAAGTGTATTTCCTAATGCAAATTATGTTTAGGAGATTATGGTTTATCCTATTTTTGCTTATTAGGTTGGCGCAGAAGAGAGTTCTCACCTTATGTGATACTGTACCTGTTCTGATTTACGTTACAGGTTGATGCTGAGTATAGTGTCTGCCAGTGATTACTGGCTGTGTTCTAAGTTCATATATATTCTTACTTTTTACTATTTCTTTACCAAGTGCTAATTCTGACAGTGGCCCACGTGGCCCTGTCCTGTGTAAATAATCCCTTGTAAATATTGCCCGTGCCGGTTGGCACAGTGTATATTGTGTGATTACTATCTGATGTGTTTTTATTATAATACAAAAGCTGGTTTTATATAACCTTGTGTGGAGTTCCTTTTTTGGTGTGCCTAGTGTGTTGTTACTATGTGTGTTGTGCAAATGCTTTACACATCGCCACCGAGATAAGCCTAGCTGCTCGTGCCAAGCTACCAAGGGGGTGAGCAGGGGTTATCTTTGGCGTGTAACTCTCTTTGCCTGACTAGAGTGGTGGTCTCTGCCTGGCTTTGGAGCAAGCCTTAGCCAACCAGAGATCCCCATTTCTAACAGGGAGATTAAATTGAATTCCATTTTACTAAAAGGGACACGCTTAGCTGTGGCCTGTTTAATGTTAGGTCCCTATCAAAGCACTATGTGGAGACGCAGCTATTGTTAAAGTGAAACGATCTAGACGCCCTATTCTTGACTGAGAGATGGACGCACCCTGGGTCTGATTTGAAGCTGGGCCTGGCTTGTCCCCAGGGGTACAAACCATTGCATGAGCCACATTTCTGTGGTAGAGGTCGAGGGATAGGGATTACCTTTAACCCCTTGCATGCAGGACTGATTCCCCCACCGTGCTTGGGGAGGGGGCACGCACAGCGCTCCAGTGCTCATGACGAGCTCAGCTAGTCATGAGCCACGGTGTTTGTGTGCTCATGACGAGCTGAGCTCGTCATGACCACACCTGTTCCTGTAGAACGCTCGCACAGCATGGAATTAGCCCAGCGTGCGAGCGTTCCAACAGTCATGACGACACAAGCACCATGGCTCATGACGAGCTGAGCTCATCATGAGCATCGAAGGTGTTAAGGAGACATGGGACATTTCTTCTGAGGCTATTGATGAGGTAGAAGGGACTGATCTACTGGGCTTTTCATTAAAAGACCATGGGAGACACGTGCTGACTGGCATTATCTGTTGTAGGCCTTACGGGGTTAGCCAGTCACAGCCAACAGCAACATCTAATTGATGTCTTTGGTAATATGGCTCTCTCCAATGCAAGACTCCTTATCTTGGGGGATTTCAACTTGTGGGCCAATGGGAGCATGGACTCCGGGTACAAAAATCTCCTACAATCTCGTGCGGATCTGGACCTGTTACAATGTATTGTAGGCCCGACACACACGGGAGGCCATGTATTGGACTTGATTTTTGCTGGTAAAGACTCCATGGAAGTGGGGAACATCCTGCCGGTAGGATATTCCGATCACTAGCTGGTTAAATTTGCTGTGTATAATACTAGGCTGAATGGTTCTACCAATAGGGTAGCTAGGAGTTTCTTAAGTAGGGACTGGAAAGGTCTTCTGAAGAAAGCAAATGTTTCCCTGTACCCCGTCTTGAAGGGAAAACAGGTGGGGGGAAATTTGCGTCCCTCTGTCTACATATAAACGATAAACTTGACCAGCTTGCCCCTCGAAAATTGGTCAAAAAAGTAGGCAAACCTTCCCCCCCATGGTACTGTGAAGCCCATAGGAATCGATGGGAAATACAGATTCGGTATTTACCGAATCGGTAAATACCGAATGTTGCAAGGGTGCAGGGGGTGTCACTTTGACACCCTCTAGCACCCGAAGTAAAGGCATGTGTGACATGTGTCACATTGCACAGTGTGAATGCACAGATGTGCATGCACACCTGGATTCGGTATTTTACCACACAATAGGATTGTGTGGTAAAATACCGACTCTTAAGGGCCTGTGACACTCTCAGGAGTGTCACCTACATTTGGATTTACCGAATCGGTAAAATTACCGATTCGGTATTTTACAGAATCGGTAAATTTACCGAATAGGTAAATTTACCGATTCTGTAAAATATTGGCCCTACATCTAAAAACCCAAATACGGCTCGGTAACGGCCGAATTCGGCCGTTACCGACCGGAATTTGCTCTCCTACATCTGGCCCTTAGTCTTTTCTGATGTGTCTATTAGAAAACACTTAAATCCTGTGTCTGATACTCAGACCACTGAAATGATGTCGGAACTTTTCAAACCAATGCAGAGATTATGTTATGTTATGTTATGTTAATTATATTTTTATCGCGCACAGCTGCCCCAGCAAAGGGGCGTCCTGGCGCTTTGACAGACACTACAACATAACACACAGTAAAAGAAAGGGGCAGCTATTCAGATACGGGAAACAGGAAGGTTTTAATCGCCTGCCTGAAGGCAAGCAGGTCGTCAAGAGCTCGGATGCGGACCGGGAGCGAGTTCCATAATCCTGCCGCAAGCACCCGGAAGGAGCGGCCGCCCATTCTGCTCAGTTTGAAACGGGGGCATACTGCCAAGTGGAGCACCTCAGATCTCAAGGATCTTAAAGGGATATAGGGAGTAAGTAGGTTGGCAAGTGCCGGCGGCGAAGAAAACTTCAGAATTTTAAAGGCCAGACACAGCGCTTTGAACTTGATTCGCTGTCTGACCGGGAGCCAATGTAGGGCCACGATAGTACCAGACACTGAGCAATGTCTGGGGAGGCCCACAATGGCTCGTGCTGCGGCGTTTTGAACCCTTTGGAGCCTAGAGGCCTCTGCTTGATTCATCCCTAACATCAACGAGCTACCGTAGTCCAGCCGGGATAGTATTGATGCTTGGACTACAAGCTGTCTGGTAGGGGGGTCAAAATACTTTAAAACCGGCCTTATACCCCGCAGGATGCCATAACATGTGGCCGCCACCTTCTTGGTGTGATCCATAAAGGTGAGTGCAGAGTCCAGCCAAATGCCTAGATTTCTTACTCCAGAGGCAGGAATCGGAGTGACACCCAACTCTGGTGGCCACCACTGATTTCCCCATAGCTCCGCATGCTTCCCTAATACCAACACCTCAGTTTTGGTGGCATTCAACTGAAGGCAGTTGGTCCGGAGCCAGCTTGCTACTGCCACAAGACCCTCTCGGAATCTGGGGCACTCCACCTCAGGGTCTCCACTAAGTGTCACCGCCAGCTGTGTGTCGTCAGCATATGAGGTCATCGTCAGACCCCACTGTTTGACGACTGCAGCTAACGGTTTCACATAGAGGTTGAACATTGTAGGGCTCAACGAGGATCCCTGTGGGACTCCCAGCTCCAAGGAATAGGTGGCGGATTGACCTGGTGGTATAGCCACTTTAAAGGTTCGCTCCGATAGAAAGGAACGGAACCACTGGAGAGCGATGTCCGTAACTCCAGCTTCCTGTAAGCGTTGGATCAGTATATGGTGGGACACAGTGTCAAAAGCAGCGCTTAGATCTAATAACAAGAGCGCTGCTGTATGACCCGAGTCAAGTACCTGGCGAAGATGTTCCGTGATGTAGAGTAATGCCGTCTCGGTACTGTGTCCTGACCGGAAGCCATTCTGACTGGGATCTAATATCTGGTGACGAGCCAGATGCTCAGACAGAACTGAGTTGACATGGGCTTCCGTTACTTTAGCTATCCAAGGCAGAAGGGATATAGGTCTGTAGTTTTCTGGCATCCGGGGGTCAGAATTGGCCTTTTTTAAAATAGGGGTAATCACTGCCTGTTTCCATGCAGTGGGTACCATTCCGTTGGACAATGACATATTGATTAATTTCAATATGGGGCCTCGGCACAACGGGGAAAGTGTGTTGATAAAAGCTGGCTTCAACGGGTCTAGAGGAGAACCTGACTTAACCCTGAGGTTAAGCCTGTCAAAGGTTTCAATAGACAGGTCTGGTAGAATAGCCAGGGTCTCATATCCCAACACATCGGGGTCGGTTACCTCTAGATTTGAACAGCATATATCAAATCCTTGGTAGATTTTTTTCACTTTCTCTAAGAAAAAAGTGGCCAGATTGTCACAGTGGGAGTCTGTGCAAATCACCTCCGAGGTAGCTCTTTTAGTCATCAGGTCCTTCAGGACCTTGAAAATCAGTTTCGAGGGATTGAAACTAAGTGCAAATTCCTGAGCATAAAAAGCGGCTCGTGTTCTGCAAATAGCCCTGTGATATGACTTCAGATCAGCGAAATACCGAATTTTCAGAGCAGGGTCGTAAGATCTTCTCCATTCCCTCTCTGTTTTTCGGCAAGATTTTTTCAGCTCTGCAAGAGACTCATTATACCAAGGGCTAGGTGTTTTTGTCCGGCCTTTCGACCACCGCATAGGTATAAGAGAATCCAGAGCGTCGGTGATCCAGGTGCAGAACTGATGGTAGCCTTGGTTCACATTTGCAAGGGTGCTCAGAGGTTTCTGTTCCAAGAAACTGTAAAACTCTTCGAGTTTAAGCTTGTGCCAAGGCCTTTTTAAAATAGGCCTGTCCACCGATATAAAAGGCTTATCGTAGACCGAACAGAAGGCTTCCACTAGCAAATGATCCGTCCAGCCCATCAGCAAAGGGTCTGACACCTTCACCCCCTCAAGCGTGGAAAAAAAGGGGTCCAAAATATGGCCTCCTGAGTGGGTAGGAAGGGTGACAAGCTGGATGAGTTGAAGGGCTTCCAGATCCGCCAGCAAAGTGCTCACGGTTGTGGATGACCCATTATCAAAATGGATGTTAAGGTCCCCCAAGATGTTAAAATTGGCACAACCGAGCGCTATAGGGCTGACCATATCGGCCAGCGCGGACCTGAAGACAGAATCATTGCCGGGAGGGCGGTAGATGAGCATACCGCTAAATGTGAAGTGATGGCTAAAAGCAACTTTAAAAATGGCACTTTCACATGCGGGCAATCCTGAAAGTTTCCATTCAGCCGGAAAGCAGGATTTGACTGCCATAGCAATACCACCTCCTCTAGTGGCCCTATTGGCCGTGAAGATCGTATAATTCTGGGGAAAAGCTAAATTCAGTATAGCAGAATCCGAGTCCTGAAGCCAGGTTTCGGTCATTAGGAAGAGATCAGGGTCATCTTTCTCAATCAGTTCACGAATGAACTGGTAATGTTTGGCCAGAGACCTGACATTCAAGCACCATATCCGACATTGCATATGCACACTGACACAATATAACATGCCTCTTACATAAAGTAGAAAAGCTATTCATAGACACAATTAAAGACAGGCGTAGAGATACCATGGGCTCTTAGAGAACCTGAGTTTAAACAGACAGGAACACCAGCTATGCAATTGCTTTAGACTGGCTATTTAAAGGAAAACTACGTATATTATGGAACATAACTGAATACAGTAACATCTTTGTTAGTCCCAACGAATGTGACCACACTTTTCAACTTGTAGGTGGTTGGGGATTATATCTGGGAGTTATAGAGCCTGTGTTTCCAGTGATTTAGTACATTTGTGGAAAAAGGCTTATTTCAGGCAACCTAAAATGGCATGGATTGTGTGACATGGGAATAGTTTTTGCCAAAAATTATCATGTGGATCAATCTGATGAAACCGATAAATTAAACATATCTGACTAAAACGGGGTGCTAGTGCTCCTGAAAATTTTAGGAGATATATTTGGCACAATACGTCCATCAGTTAGGGTGATCCTAAATTCTCAAAAAATTTTAAAATTGTCTATAGTTGTTGATAACCAGTCAACTGATACAGCGGAAGGGTTCTTAGCCATAGATGTTGTAATGGTTGCAATGAGATCTATGGTGGTCCAAAACTGTCTTGCATTAGAAATCCTCCTCGCAACGAAAGACAGAGTCTTTTGATTATTGAAGGTTCAACAATGTTGTATCTATATCCCTGACAAGAGAAAAAACGCAAATGAATATAACACTAATATTGCGCATGTAGAACAGGGTTTGAGCGGGTTAAAAGCTGATTGTGCATGGGAATAAATTGGCAAGAGATTTTCTGCAATGGGAAGATGGTTTACTAACCTGGGAAGTGGATTAGTGGGACATATTTTAAAGGCCTTGATAACAATTGCTGCTTTCATAGCAATGTTAATAATTTCTGTCAAAATATACAGATGCCTAAAAACAAATAAAGAGACAAGAGGGGTAAAGAGAAAGAGAGATGTGATAGAATTGGAAGATAAGCAATGTGGATGATGAGAAGAAATCTCGAAAGAAGTCCAGTTTAAAACTGATGACAACAGAACCATAAAGTGATATCAGCTGGGATAAAGATGAGAGTGAGATGGCTTGATTAGCCATCAAAGGGAGAATTTTTGGAGAGGAAAATATATTCAAACTTTTAATGGCATGAGAAACTCGATAATGTAAATTTCTGAGAGAAAAATGTATAAACATACACCAAGAACAAAACAAGAGAATCTTCATTATAAAAGCAGGCAGAAAAAGGTTTAGACTAGATGATGTTAATCATATAAATATTATAGACTGTGATTTAATTGGCGGAGGAACATGGCGGCAGGCTGACGTCTGCTCTGAGAGCTCCGGACTGATCGTGGATTTCCCCATATCGTAGGCAGAACTAATGGCTATCAAAGGGTGAGCGGAAAGCATGAGATCTCGCCGCATCTAGCGAGCCCCGGCTAATTCGTTTTCTTACCTTTCTTCTTTCTTGGGTACTTTTTCCTTGAAGTGTCGAGCCTGACTCGCAGCCCGCGACCGTGTCACATCTGCTTAGTGCCTGCACCCGTTCGGCGCTAGGACCTGGGAGAAGCCACAAGACCCCAAACAGAGCAGCGCGGCCTGTTGCCAGATGGGAGTGCCGATTTTTTTCCCAATTCCTGTGTGTAGTGAGGCAGGGACGGAGACGGAGAGCAGCGCTTACCTCGAGGCTGGACAGAGACAGGAGCTCCGGCAAGGAGGGCAAGGAAGCCGAGCAAGTGTTTGGTTAAGGTCGAGGCAGATACTTGCCAGGATTAGTCTCTGCTCCCCTCTCTGCCAGAGCCACACCAACGCTATATGGTCAGTCAAGGGTGTGGGGGGAGTCAAACAACTGGCTGTGGTAGGTACGGTGTGCACGGAGGATTTGGCGGGGGTAAAGCATTTTTTTCGAAGAGTGCCTGTTGTAGGTATTTTTGATACTGATTATAATTTCCCTAATATAGTGCGGTACGAGAAAATGGACACAGGCATAACTCCTCTACCGACTCAATTAAAAGCTGCACCACGGGCTGGTGTGGAATCAGTTGTTGTATCTGTAGCCCCTGTGGGGAGATGTGAAGGGGGTAGAAACAAGACATCAGCATTAACATTCCCTGGCCAGCCGGAAGCGCATGTTGCACCCGCCAGAAACAGATACCAACTTAGATCTAATTTTGAGCTGCAGGGGCTTGGAACTGGTTATCAGAACAACCCAGTGACGAAGGTAACACCACTTACCTCAAAGGGGAGGAAGAAGGAAAAAAAGAAGGACAAATTTGTTAGAGCAGGGGAGGCCAAGAAATCACCCAAAACCTGTTTATCCCAGCCGAAACCTACACCCTCTTTAAGAACGTACTTTAAAGTCATGGAGCAGTTAACAGACCCTAAGGAGGGAGGACCTCCCACATCATCCTCAATATTATCCCCTACTCCCAGCTCTAACCCCACTAAAGTCATTCCAGACAAACAATTAGTAGTACAGACTATTGGGCCACAACCAGTGATTTTGGAGAACCGATACACGCTCTTAGCAGATGTAGAGGAGCAAGTGCAACCTGTAGAAGGCCTACTTGGTGAAACCCCCCTACAAGCATCTCAGGGCTTGCCCACTTCAGTTTCCACTTTAGAGGAGGCGGGCGGGAGTGACAAAGGAAGTAAGACAGTGTCGACTGCTCTAGATGGAGGATTCTCCCAGGTTGAGTCATTTCTTCATAACTTGAGAGATGATCTATTATCTAAATTCGAAATTTCGGAGGCGAACCAAAGAAGTATCCAGGACCAGTCCTCTAACTTGGAGGCTAAGTTGGATGACGTCTGCAAACGTACTGGTATCCTGGAGGAGAAAGTTACCTTATTGACTGGGGCTACTGAAAGGCATGATAGAGATATAGAGACTCTTAGAACTCACAATAGGACTCTCCAGATGGATATCGACAGGCTGGAAATTCACTCCAGGAGAAATAATTTGAAATTCTTAAAAATCCCGGAGGGGATAGAGAATGGAGACATCAAGACATTCATTGTAAAACTTCTCAGAGAGGGGGTCCTTAAAGATAGATCTGACATAGACCTAGAGTCAGAGATCCAGAGGGCACATAGAGACCCTTTTAGACTTCATGCTGAGAGAAAAACCCCTAGGAAGATCTGGGTAAATTTCCTCACATGCACCACAAAGGAGTTAATTCTGAGTAGAGCTCTGTCAGGTACAACACTACAAATTGATTCAGCTAAGTATCTTATTCGCTCAGATGTAGGGAAGGTAACGGCACAGCGACAATGGGAACGGGGGAAGAGGATGTTAGATCTAAGAAGCATGGGCGCTCAGGTTCAGATGAGATTTCCAGCCTTCTTGAAAGTGGTGTGGAGAAATAAAACGCATAATTATCTATCACCCCAAGAGGTGGACACTTTTCTAACTTTAATGCGAGAGAGCTCTTAGTACAGCCTAGTATAGCCTTGTTAGCCCCCTTATATCTAGACATTATAATGCTTTGATAGATGTTTTGATATATGTATAGCTATATTTTAATGCATTGACCCGAGAAAATAACATAAACGTTTTCTAAAATACAGACAGTAATCACTAGGGGGAAGGGAGAAATGGTCACAATATAGTTAGTTAAAAAAGCACACTTAAAAGAGGGAAAAAGGAAAAACAAAGAAAGGGGAAAAAAAACAACAACAAAAAAAGGGAATAAAGGGAGAGAGAAAGAAAAAGATATGTAAATCGATTTAATTAATAAGCTATTAGAGTTCACAGTTTGGTACCTACTCTCCATTCACTGGAAGGGAAAATCCGGGTCAGATACCAGAGGGTTCTCAACCGGCGACAAGATCGCCAAAACAGGTATGGGAGGGGTTCCTCATGGGAGGTGGGTAGTTAGTTGGGTGTTAGGGGTAAAAAAGGGAAAAAATATTCCTCGTGTACAATTGAAGATGCAAGGTATCTTAGATGGGAACTGGACAGCTGATTTTCTTAAAAGACAATCTAGATGGCCAACATGGCTTGCAAAATCAAAATTATCAGCTGGAATGCAAATGGTTTAAGGGACAGGAGGAAGATTCACAGGGTAAAAGATTATCTGTATAGTTCAGGAGCGCATATTTGTTTGCTTGAAGAGACTCACCTAGAGATGCAAGAATGTAAGTCCGCATTTAAAAAATGTGGGTGGGTTCAGGATACTCTCTGTTCAGAGCAAAGTGGCAATACAAGAGGGGTGGCAATATTAGTTAGATCAAATGCCGGGATCAGGCTAACAAAGTATGAGACAGATCATTCTGGGAGATGGCTGGTGGCATCTCTAATAGCTGGTCAGACCCCTTTTATATGCGCAGTTTATTATGGTCCCAACCAAGATTCTCCGGGGTTCCTTATGAAACTCAAAACCAGCTTATTGGAGACTGTCGGACCAGTAATACTTGGGGGTGATTTTAATCTGATTTTTGATGAAGTATTAGATCGCACTTCCAGGGTAAGATTTACACCTCCCCAAAAAACACGATTGGAGCTTAAGAATGTTATGAGAGACTTCAATCTTATAGATATCTGGAGAGCAAAAAATGAAGGGAAAAGGGACTATTCTTTCTATAGCAGAAGGTATGGCCACCACTCAAGAATCAACTTTTTTCTATTGGATAAAGCACTTTTTTCAGCAGTTGACTCCATATCTTATCTACCGGCTATCTTGTCTGATCACTCGACCATTGAGGTTATAATTCAATGTAAACAAAAGATACAGCAGAGAAGGTGGACTCTGGATAGAGCGCTTCTGTTACAAGAAGGGGTCAGGCTAGATCTAGTAATACAGACTTAGGAGTTCTTTAGGCTCAACAGTGGCTCAGCAAGTAAACAGACAACATGGGAAACATTCAAGGCCTTTGTTAGAGGCTCACTGAGTACCCTGACGATTAAGAGAAATAAATTGACGAGGGAAAAGAAAGAAGAACGCCTTCAAAGGCTTAAATTAAAAGAACAGGAGCTTCAGAGAGCGTCAACAGACGAGCCAGATACTAGGCCCAATTTACAAACAGAACTGGATATCTTACGGGCTGAGGACCAAGCAGGACTAGATAAAAACTTAAAAGACAGATGGGATGTGAGCAGGCTCCAACACTTTTCGTATGGAGAGAAGTGTGATCGCCTGCTCGCATGGAAATCCAGAGCAGACAGGACGAGGAACCAGATCAGCAGTCTATTTCAAGCTAGTACTGGAGTAATCACGCACAACGATGAACTTATTAGAGAGGAGGTTAAGGTATTCATGCAAAACCTGTATAAAAATAACTTATGCTCCAGTAGACAACGAGTGGAAGACTGGTTAGATAAGATACAGCTCCCCAGTCTGTTAGAAGAGGATAGATCCTTTCTCAGCTCTGAGATTAGAGAGGGCGAGATTAAAGTTCAAATTCTGAAAATGGCGAGTGGAAAAGCAGCGGGTCCCGACGGCCTTCCTGTGGAATTGTACAAGATTGTTTTAGACCAAATGATTTCTGATTTAACATTACTGTTTAACAGAATTTTTCTACAGGGAGAGCAGGTCCCAAAGTCGTGGTTGGAAGCACCTGTCACTTTAATACTGAAGCTGAATAAAGATCCAGACAGGATTGAGTCTTATAGACCGATTTCACTATTAAATGCGGACTACAAAATCTTTGCAGGAGTACTAGCGGCAAGATTGGACAGGGTAGTCAAAACCATTGTCCACTGCGATCAGAGGGGCTTTATCCCGGACAGACAACTCAATGAGTTAACTTTTCAAGTTATGGCTGCTATAGACGTTGCTGTAGAGAAAGAATTGCCTTTGACCTTGGTAGCGTTTGATGCTGCCAAGTCATTTGATCAGGTAGAGTGGTTATACCTATGGACAGCCTTGGCTAGCTTTGGTATTCCAAATAATTTTATAACAGCTATTAAATCTCTATATAGTGCACCATATGTTAAAGTTTTAGTGAACGGGTCTCTTACCGATCAGATACCTATTGCCTGTGGAACCAGGCAAGGTTGCCCCTTGTCGCCTCTTTTGTTTAACCTATATATCGAGCCCTTTGTGTGTCTTCTTAGGTCTGACCCCTTAATTAAGCCATTTAAGATATTTAATTTAGAATTGAAATTTGCGTTGTATGCTGATGATTTATTAATGTATACCTCAAATCCAGCGGAAGCACTGCCCAGATTAATACATTTAGCAGAAACCTTTGGAGAAATCTCTGGTTATACAGTTAATAAAGACAAGACAGAGATAATGTAATGGAACCAAGAGGTATTGACAACAGGTTCTAAGACAAGAATGAGATATCTGGGGGTACATCTAGCTAAAAAGATCGAGGAGGTACCAAACATTAACCTAGATAGAGTCACTAAAGATGTCTGTGCTCTACTTGATAGATGGTCATCTCTTCCTTTAAATATATTCGGAAGAGTCAACTTAATTAAGATGATTATTCTTCCGAAGATCACATTTCTATTTAATGCTATACCTTTATCTTTCCCGATATTGGCAATTAAAAAGTTACAAGGGAAACTAGAATCCTTTATTTGGAATTCAAAAGCTCCACGAATCACTTGGAAAAAACTCAGGAGAAGTTTAAGAACAGGAGGGCTGGCATTTCCGGACCTATTCGTTTATTGCCATGCATTTCATTTTAAACACTTTAGATTAATGGCTGGTAAAATCGATCAATCTTCTTTGTGACTATTATTTTCAGCACTATTGCAGGACATCCCAGAGGGACAAGACTTTTTCTCTTTAAGTTCGGGGATCCAAAATTTTTTTAAAAAGGGAGACTCAAGATTCTGGGGACAGCCTTAAGAAATTGGGCATATGTTAGGAAGAGGCTAAATATCCCTTGCTACGCAATGCAGGCCCCGATTTGGAACTCCCCAGGGACCCCAGCTTGCCTTGACGATCAATTATCCCGGCCCTTAAGGCTGGCAGGGCTAGAATATTGGGGAGACCTACAGGAAGATACACAGCTTTTGAGCTGGGAAGTGTTCTCCAATTTGACTGGGTGAACACTCACCAGATTTAAATATTATCAGCTATCAGGATGGTGGTTAACCAGAACTCAAGTCAATATTAATCCGAATCCAAAATTTGATGCAGTGGTTAGACATGGAAGGTGGAAGAGTCAAATCGCATACTGGTATTCAGCCATGCTTGAGTATGAGGACGTGACAGAGCCAGAGATACAAAAAAATTTGGAGCAACATCGTAATTCCAAATAATAGAAACCCCAAGGACTTGTGGCTGGATTCTTTCACCATCCTGCAATCAGTAGTCAAGCCTGCAACGCTAAAAAGAAACCACTTGTACACCATGTATAGGGTCTATATAACCCTGAAAAAATTGGCTAAAATGACCAACTTAGAATACCATTGTCCGAGATGTAGGTACCCGAAAGCGGACGATGTTCATATGTTCGCTGACTGCCCAGAGTTAAAAGATTACTGGACAAAAATTCGAGTTTTTTTGTAAGACGTCCTTCAATTGCCCCTGGTGGTAAATACAAGCACCATACTATCTGGTTTGTGCATAGATTATAATTTAAAAGATCTTCAAACAAAATTTGTGTTTTATGTTATGCTCCTTGCAAGGCGCGAAATCTGTAGAGCCTGGAAGGACCCAGCCCCCCCACCTTTCCAAACTGTCTGAGACATATTATCTTTACCAGCAAATCAGACATGGCATGTGATCCTACAAGTTTGGTTAAAATCTGGGCGGCCCTAGTGACATGGCAAAACGAATAATTGGTTTTCCAATGATTTATCTGGGGCCTTGCTGGGTCCTTTGACTTCAAAGTAGCACGGGGCGCCAACTAGAGTGTGAAATGGAGTAGAGGTGGGAAAATCAGTGGCTACTTGAGAGATCAGGCCTACCGCTTCGCTACTGGCCAACAAAACCCAGGGCTGGATCAGGATGACCAAACGCGTTGAGGTTGCCAGTCTCCCATCAAGACTTCCAATTATGGTATATGAGGAATACCAAAAAAAAATAAAAATAAAAAAAAGACTGATTTAATTAATTGAAACTACTATTGTTCATTACCGTGCGCTAGAAATGTCTAAATGGTGAACTCTCACGTTAAGGAGATTATCACTAATCATATTTTATTATCATTTATATTTGTGTATAACAAATAGGAACCAGTACATTTTAAAGATTTAACCTGAATTAGATGACAAATTCAATTTAAAATGTATTTTTGAAATTGTAAAATTGCACACCAAAATGACAAAAAGAAAGTAGTTGTTACACATTCCTAATTAAATATGCCTTTATGAAACTTTCATACATTGTATTTCATACATGTACTAATGTCATGCACTCAGAACAAGTTTTATTCATTAGCATTTTAAATGTATTTACACGTTGATACATTGCTTTCAAAAGCATCAGAGTTATATTAGAATCATAATGTCTTTATTTTTCCTATGTACGTATGCTTAATAGTTCTATATATATTCTTCATTAAATTAGCTTGACTTAATGTGGGGCCATCTGAAAATGTGAAGTCTCTTGTTTTGTCTGTCTACTGTTCGTGTGAGACTTTTTCAGTATAACAAATAACTTAAAACTGTGTTTTACTTTCCTGATTTCTCATGTATTGTACAAGCTGCCCGTGAAACTGTTCCCTTGAACTCGCTTATGAGCTCTTGCTGAAGGAGCGTTGTTCAATTATTCCACATATTGGATTGCTAAGGACTGCGCAATTGTCCCACCAATTTCTCTACAATTTGTGACTTCTTTGTGTTACCTGACACCAATCCAATGCAAACTGACCAATAGACTAAGTGGTCTGACCATATTAGGTGATTCAAGGAGGTGTCACCACCGGAACCTCAAGAATGTAATAATGCTTGATTCAACGACTGGCTGCTGTTCTTCTTCTAGTTGCCTGCATGCAGCTGGCGCTCTTAATGGTGATGGATTCTCTGTGGAACTTTCCTTGGAAATCTTGATTTGCCTGATTGAGGACTCCCCTGACTTCTTCATGTACTGATGCATACGCTGTGAGCTCAGTGGTCGCTTCCTTCTTGGAAGACTAATTGTACTGGCATGTTTCATGTCCCTTCCTGAACTCTTGTGCTTTGGTATCTTATTTCACTGTTTTATTAGAATCCGACTAAATTATCTAATACCTGATTTATTGATGCTTTTATTTACCTTAAAATCTGATGAACTAAACTAAATTACAATATTGACTCAGCTATCATAGTTAATTTCTCTTCTAATATATGTCCATTCCTAATTTGTGTCTACTAATGACTAAAGGAGATCATGGTTTAGAGATCTTGAAAAATCAAATACTAATGTTATTATTCTGTATAGCTTTGACTGAACTCTTAGAGGTCTATTAGGATGGCGGGTGGATAGCTGCCGCCAGTTCGGCGGTGGCAACCGCCATACTGGCGGCAGCCACCTGCCCGTGATCGAAACCCGGAAAACCTCCGGGCAGATTAGCATTGCGGTCGTTACCACGGCCGTGTGATATCCCGCCCACCACTTTTCCACCGGTTGGAGTCCGCTAGCTTGCCTGGAGGCGGAGCTAGACCACTACAAATGTGGTGGATCAGGGCCAAGCACCACCGGCATGATTATGATGCCAGCGGTAGCCAGCCTTTTCCGTGGATGTGGGACCGCCATGGGAAGGCATTCAGAGACATGTTCTGTGAGCCCATTGCGGGCCCCCAATGTGTTGGGGGGGTGGGTGCACTGGGTTTCCCAGTGCCAGGTGGCAGGCACCATGGAGTGCCTGTCACGCAGTGCAGGGAGATGCAGAACATGCTCCATTTCACATCAAGCTATCCTGGCTGAAGAGGGGTGAAACCCTGAAACCAGTCCTAGCATGCTCGTTTCCAGTCCAGGGAGGACCTGGCTTGGCCGTTCGGGCTAGACTGTTCCCATGAGCCACAGGGTCAAGAGTGATTTGCATATGACTGGGTTCAAACTGGAATGCATGGTGAGCAAAAGAACAATGGATTTAGGCCCAGGTCTCTGTACTGGGATGAATGTATGACATTGTTCTGCATTCTGTCCATCAATTGTTGTTTTTGCATTCGTCACCCTGAGTGGGATGGGTATGCCGAGACATGGGTCCCGTGCTCTCCATGCCACAGGAATCAAGCGCTCCTAGCTGAAGAGGGGTGAAACCCGAAACCAGTCCTAAGATGCTTGTTTCCAGTCCAGGGAGGACCAGGCTTGGCAGTTCGGGCTGGACTGTTCCCAGGAGACACAGTGTCAAGACTGATTTGTATATGGCCTGGTTCAAACTGGAATGGCATGGTGAGCAAAAAATTATGGATTTAGGCCCAGATCTCTGTACTGGGGTGACTGTATAATATTGGTCTGCATTCTGTCCATCAATTGTTGTTTTTGCATTTGTCACCCCGAGTGGGACGAGTATGCCCAGACTTGGGTCCCGTGCTCTCCATGCCACTGGAATCAAGCTATACTGGATGAAGAGGGTTGAAACCCCGAAATCGGTCCTAGGATGCTTGCTTGTAGTCTAGGGAGGACCTGGCTTGGCAGTTCGGGCTGGACTGTTCCCATGAGGCACAGGGTCAAGACAGATTTGAATACGGCTGGGTTCAAACTGGAATGGCATGGAGAACAAAAAAACAATGGATTTAGGCTCAGATCTCTGTTCTGGGGTGAATGTATGAAATTGCTCTGGATTCTGTCCCTCAATTGTTGTTTTTGCATTTGTTACTCTGAGTGGGACGGGTATGCCCTGATGTGGGTCCCGTGCTCTCCATGTACTGGAATCAAGCTATCCTGGCTGAAGAGGGGTGAAACCCCTAAACCAGTCCTATGATACTTGCTTCCAGTTCAGGAAGGACCTGGCTAGGCAGTTCGGGCTGGACTGTTCCCATGAGGCACAGGGTCAAGACTGATTTGCATATGGCTGGGTTCAAACTGGAATGGCATGGTGAGCAAAAAAACTATGGATTTAGGTCCAGATCTCTGTACAGGGGTGAATGTATGACATTGCTCTGCATTCTGTCCATCAATTGTTGTTTTTGCATTCGTCACCCCAAGTGGGACGAGTATGCCCAGACTTGGGTCCCGTGCTCTCCATGCCACTGGAATCAAGCTATCCTGGCTGAAGAGGGGTGAAACCCCAAAACCGGTCCTAGGATGCTTCTTTTTAGTCCTGGGAGGACCTGGCTTTGCAGTTCGGGCTGGACTGTTCCCATGAGGCACATGGCTAAGACTTATTTGCATACGGCTGGGTTCAAACTGCAATGGCATGGTGAGCAAAAAAAAGATGGATTTAGGCCCAGATCTCTGTACTGCGGTGAATGTATGACATTGTTCTGCATTCTGTCCATCAATTGTTGTTTTTCCATTTCACATTGCAGCGGTGCTGCTGGCAGTAGTGACCGCCGCAATGTTAATCGGCAGAATCTGACCGCCGCTGTCAGATTTCGACTGCAGAGCATCCTAATTGGACCGGCGGTTATGCTGCTGTCCTTGCGGGCAGTCTTTTGCCGCTAGCATGGCTGTCGGGGAGGTTTTCCAACTGCCATTCTAAAAGACCCCTTATTGAGTATGATTTAGTCTCCCATACCTTTCGTCATGTGATTTGGGCTTGCCGTGTTAATCTTTTATCATTACAGTATTGTTTTAAGGGTAATCTACATGGGTTTAATTTCTAGTCCATAGTTCAATCATTCAATTTCTGGTCCTCATTGGATTATTGTTGGGACACTTTATACCCAACTCCCCTCGGCACTAAGCAAGTTCCTTCAGAGAGCCAAGAGAGCAGTATGAATCATTGTCGGGGAAAGATGAGAAAAGAAAGGGACTAGATTTGATAGACCTAGTAACACTACAACATAATCAAAGAGGGCTAAAGCATCTCATAACTAGTTCAGGAACCAGGAAAAATGTCCAGCAGGACAATACACTAAAATGCCTTAAAATGACCCATGTTGAGATGTCTTTAAGTAAAGACCTTGGCCTTCTGCTCCTTTTCATCTTATCTATAAGAAATACCAAACAATGTAAAGAGTTGCAAAGAATGATTGCCAGCCCTCTATCCTTTCTTCTTTTCAGTCTAATTGATGTATGGAATAACCATCTGGAATCACAGTTCCTATATCAGGGTTAAGGAGACCATTTAGCCAGGTTTTGGTGGGTAACAAGAAATCCACGTTTTTCTCGATTATCAGATTATAAACATCCAAGGCATGTTTAGAAAGGAAACAGACACAAATAGGTCCATCTTTAGCACAGATTTGTTGTAAAAAACTGTTAGATTAAGCCCGAACTACACACAGCTTGCCATTCTCGGGGATAGAGGCACTATCCAGTCCAACATTGAAAATGTGTTTCAAAGTTAAGCATTATGTGGGCCCCATCACTTTTGCTAGCTCGAAATTACTTCCTCAATCAGAGATGCTGGAACTATTTTTATATTGGGGAACAGTCATTAAAACATAGCTGCTAAGTTTTCAACTTGCTTATGTGTGACATGCTCATGGGTATAGTGCATTCATGTGCAACATGTCAAGTCTTTTGTGTGACTCTTTCAGTGACACTTCACTGTGAGTGAAATAAGACAGCTGCATCCTTGTCAAGAGATCATTTTTAGAAATGATACCCTTTTCTCAATTGTGACAGTCCTTAACCCGTTCGACGCTCATGACGAGTTCAGCTCATCAAGAGGCACAGTGAAGCTGTGCTCATGACAAGCTGAGCTTGTCATAACGGCCGTGAAATGCCCATGCGGGGCTTATTCCACTGCTGTGCTGGGTGTTCCATTGAATGGGCGGAGTCATGAGCACAGCTCCGCTGTGCAGCATGACGAGCTCGTCACAAGCACCGCAGAGCCGCATGCGGCCCCACTCCACCCACAACGCGGGGGAATTAGCCCCACATGGAAGGGGTTAATGTGTGACTTGAGCCAGGGGCGCGTTACATGAGAATCCGATTTTGCACTATGGGTTTGCTCAGAATCACAGAATGTTGAGCCGAGGTCGGGATTCCGGGCCTCGTCTGTAGTTCTAAAGTAGACTGTTTTGATCACTACGCCACATCATACTACCTCCTTTATCAGGCCATACTGGGAACCAAAACTGGCCCTGGCGCTCTGCTCAGGCAGCCCCCTGGGGGGTAGCAGGGGATGGCTGAGGCATGCTGTTTGTGAGCTGTTTGCTAGGGACGGTTCCGGCCAATTTTGTTACAGGGGTCAAATATTGCAGCTCTGCTGAAAACCAAATGGCTCCTAGTGGCCCAATACTGACCCCCACCCTGGTGGCCCACCAGGGAAACACCTAATGCCCACTACACCCAGTCCAGCACTGTCCTTCATCCTCTACCATGGCGTAACAGAGGCCCCTGCAGCCCCACAATGCGAGGGAGCCCCCAAGGTTCCTTGTTTTGGAGGGGGCCCCTGCACCTCTCAAAGTCATGCCAATGCATACCTTGCAGAATGTGTGCAATGGCATGGACTAAGAAAACAGTAAACACTCGGGAAAGTCACTCTGCTTTCCAGAGCAAGCCACCTGCAGCATGGTGGGGGGGGGAGGGTGCAACCATTTAGGGGGCCCCCATATAGCCCAATACCAATGAATGTCTGTGTGGTCTGTGAGATGACGAGGCCCCTCATTCACATTCTGCAGGGGCCCCCCATCATTTTGTGTAACGCCACTGTCTTCTACCTGTGCAATTTTCCAATATACTCCTCTTTTGCTGCAGTTTAGACTGTCCCCGTTTTTTACATATATTTAGAAGAATTGTTTTGTGGTTGGACATACACATCGCTTTGTTACATGTTGATTTGAGCAGGGGGTGCTTTTACACATCATTAGACAATAGTGTGGTTTTGTGTCTTGATCCTCAAATCTCTGTAGTTGGCTTGGTTTGAAAATGAGTTTTGTTTGCTAGCCATATTTCTTTATCACAATATAGCAAGAATACTACACCTCTCATTGTACACTTGCGCCATCTTGTGGCCTTTGATAAACAGTACTCAGAGATTAGCTTTTATGTGTCCCGGCAAATTGAGAAATTGGAACTTGACTGTTTTATCGCACTTCAGAACACTTCAATGCACAGTTTAATCAGATCAACTGTTTAGGCTCTGCCAAGTGCAACTCTTTTGCATCACAATCTCAGGTAATGTGGGAAAATGACCAAAACATGTTATTTTACCACACGAGATGTGTCGCACTTGGCAGACCTGTTAATACCATATCCCTGAGATTATAGGGATTGTGAAAGATCCTAGTGTCATACAAAAAACCGTGCAGACAATGTGCCATGCACATTCATTGAAGAGTGGCATGGGTGTGGTATGTAGCTGGTGATGTATTTTGATGCACTGTTGAGGCAGCACACTTGATAGAGCAACATTTCGCATCGCGACTTTCTCGAGTCAAGAACCTCGAAAATCTATTATAATCTCGTAACTTCAATTGTTTGTTTTACTAATTTTATGTATTTTGAATGTGCGTGGGTATCATAGAGATGCTTGCCTATGTGTTCTACTAATACGATTAATTCTTGTTCCTAACATGGCCGCTGCTTGACTTTCCCCTTCTGCGCATGCGTCAGTCACACTCACGTGACTTCACGTAGAGATAGTTTTGGAGGGAAAGGGTGCGCATGCGTAATCGCCATAAAATGGCAGCTTAATGTGATAATGAATTTAAGCCCGTGCTATTGCTTATCGTGTCGTTATGTGTAGCACTTACCCGTAATTGCATAGTATATTTTTACAATGATGAAACTAAAATATGAAATCATGACATGTAATACATTCCTTTATTTCTATGTACTAATTTGTTTTCGCTTACTTTTCATGTATCCTCGGCACTGAGGGGTGATGGGGCTGGGGAATCCATCTTGGAGGGCACTACTGCGCAGAATCAGTCGTGGTGCGGTGGCATTGAAACCAAGCCAAAGAAGGTTGCTGCCAGAGCCTGCATGGGAAGATGCACCTTCACCCAGCGAGAAAGCCTAACTTGTACCCTATTTGTATACATTGTATTTCTTTCCATTGTATTCCCTGCGACTTCTCGTGGGAACCCCAATCTTGCTAGGCGGCACCTTAGGATGCAAAATAGGCCTTAGAATAGTCTGTTCTGATTGGTGTGTTAACCAAATCCTACCTAAGGACCAATCCAAATTGGGGATCCTGACACTTTGCAACATTTGGGGGGTGGTACCCTGTCCCAAAACAGTATATCTAGCCTAGGTTCACCTAGGGAAACTGTCCGACTTGTCCGAATAGCTGACCTGTCACTGACCCAACGCACTCAATAGGTGACTGAATATACAGAACGCCGCGGAGCATTCTGTCCGAATTTGACCATAGACTAAGGTTTTACTAAACCTTAAGTGCTGGCGGAGCACTTTTGCTGGGAGTTCGCTGACCCAATCGGGGTTCTGATTGATAGCTGCAGAGAGGGTGGAACGCAGGCGTTGCTTCCGAACTGCGGGTGCTGGTCGTGTCCTGGTGGTCCTGTCCTGATCCTAATCTGGGTTTCCTGTCATGTCCTGAGGTGTCCATTCTGCACCTGCTGTCCCATTGATGACTGCTATTCCTTGGGGTATTTCCTGTCCATAACTGACCCGTGGCCAGGGTTGGTTTTCACACCAGTCTAGGTAAATATCTTGCTGAAATTCTCAGAAACTGCACCTCTCTATTTTTCTGTCTTTGCTTCAATAAAGACATACCTTTGCATATGTAAATTTTCCATGCTTTTCTCCGCAAATCATTGCATCTCATTAAAGTCAATTTTTCCCATATGCATTTCATAGCATGTTCCTATGTTACCCTACCTTTTTAGAAATTATTTTTGCTTAAAGTGGTCTATAATTTTTCCGTATAAAACTGACTAAAGTAATTCCCTTGATGCATAGCAGGTTTTAACTCTCCTATAGATATATAGGATCTCTGAATTTACCATAGTATAAAACTTTTCCAATAGGGACTCTCTAGTACGTGCATAAGATTATTCCTTAGATCAATGTCCATTGTTAAACTTTCTTCTGAATCTGCATAGCATATTCCCGTTGCATCTCATATCAGAAATTTAATGGTTATCCTGACATTATTTCTCTATAGCTATGTACTTTTCGTTTTCTTGATTATTGATTGTCTTCTTCTTGTAAATCTACTTATTTCTGAGAATGAACTCTAGATAAAATCCTTTAAAACTTCTAGCTGTCCGTGGTCATTTCAGGAAATAAAGTACAATAAGTTGGGGTTTGTATCATGCTGCCTTTCCTTTTACAGCTAGCTCCCTGACCCATCGTGGGCATAGGTACCCATAACAGTGGATGGTAAGTTGGGTACACTGGAAATAATCGAAAGGGAACTCCCAATTATTGGTAGTAGATTGTGTGGTCATCTGATCAATGTATATGATAAAGTAAAGTATATGGGCCCGAAGCCAGAAGTGGCGAAATTATTGGTCGGGTGACCCGCGATCTCTAGCAGTAATTTTCTGGTAGCATCGAGGATGGTTAGGGAATAGCTAAAGGTTAGGTAGAACTAGTTAGTCTAGCTAAGTCGGATGCTGCTATAAGAGTAGGCGCTTCAAGAGAATTTATCACTCGCTTGAAAATTGTTTACTTTGAAAATTATGAAATGTTTTAAAATTGTTATTCTTGTTATTATACTGTTATATGTATTAATCCATTCGTACGTAAAACGTCTTTTATGTTGTTAGGAATCCCCGGGGAATTGAATAGCGAGTGGTGAATAGAATCCACTTGCTTAGAGGTCATTTGCTCTAAGGAAAGTTGGTGCAGGTTAGGCAGAACTGGAAGCACTAACTAGGGTTTTTCTGAATGTATGATTGAATAAATGTTAGTAACGAGGTTCATTGGCAAAATTCCTACTGTGGCATAACCTAGTAAGGATCGTACCGGAAGAGTAGCAGGTTCATCGGAGCTCGGGTGAAGGCAAAGGGGTTCGCTAGGGAAACTTTAGGCTCGGATATATCCCGGAAAGGTGGATGAGTCTAGGGGAGTAACAGGTTCTCCAATGCTAGGGTGAAGGGTAGGCAGAGAAGACATATCCGTAGTGAGTGAAAAGTAAATGGAAGTAGTTTACTGCAGTGAAAAAAAAATTCTTTCCTGTCTAGACACTTGAGCACAGTGGCGAATGTGTATTCGTTGTTAAATAACCAAGCACTGAGCACTTTAGAAAGAAAGAAAGTTTCCGTTACCTTGTGAAGGAGGGAGTCAGTCGCGAAGCTGCTCTGATGTCACTCCGTGCCGCGCTGGGATTTGTAGGCGTAGCGAGCTGGTAGCAAAGCTGAAATTGTAAAGGAGGGGTAAGAGCCGAAGCGTGAGAACTGTCTCGCGAAAGGCCGCGCACCCATTGGTCGAAATATTTGAACTCGTGCATTTCATTGGTCGCACGAAAATAAAAGACGCACTCGGATTGGAAGTGATTTTGTAAACAAAGTCACTCGTAAAAATCGTATGTGGCATTCGTATAGACCGCATACCAGACCTGATCCACGGCATATGGGATTTGAGAACGATCAGTGGAAAGGAGTTAAAAACGACATTATGTACGGAAATAAGAGAACAGTGTCTCTTGTAAACAAAGTGAAAAACTATTTCAAAAAGGACAAACCGATTAAAACTAGAGAAGGTGTTGTAATTCCACCACCAAATACTCCCGCATCTTTCATGATGTTCGATAAAGGGTATAACACATGTGTATGGTTGGAAAATTGGGCAGAATACACGAAAGATGACGGAGTATTGGCTTTCCCGTTAGATGGAACATTTAACAGCAGAATTCTATTCAATTTGAGAACCCGAATGAATGATTTACATCCCAGACCTAGATTAACGCAGTATGAAGCGCTAGAGGAATGGGAAATCGAGGCTTTCGAAACGGATAAGCCACGGATGGATAAAGGGTTAACTAAATTTTATCCAAAGTTGAAGCAGGAAGCATGAGCTAAAAAGATGAAACAGTGGAGGCAAAATATGATAGTGGAAGGATTGTTTCCCATGATGCCAGCAGATGATCCTTCTGGGGGAAAGAAACGGTTGGAAAAATCTAAACATTGGGTGCCCATCGGAGAGTCGGATGAAGAATTATTAGATGACATGTGTATGAGAAGTCCGCCTCCTTATAATGAAGGACACCGACCTTCAAGTGCGGGAGATATTTCCCGAAGACCTCCACCACAAGAAGAGATCAGGTCCGCAAGTGTAGGAGGGGGATACCAAATTCCTCCCTATACTGAGAGTTTAGGACCAGTGGATACCAGAAACATGTACCCCAGAATGTCAGCTAGTGGGGAGACAGGATATTCCCGTGAAGGAGATTTTTGTTCTCGACCTCCCTACGGAGGCGAGATGAGACCCTCAAGTTCAGGAATGCCGTTATTACAGCCACAGTATGAGGAAGAACGAAGATCCTTAGGTACAGGAAGTTTGTTCCCAAGACCAAATTATGGTGAAGGACCTAGTGAGACTCATCCCACTGCCCCAAGTTATGCTCCCACACTGACCCCGCAGGTGTTACATGACAAATCCATAGAGATATTACTGGAAGAAAAGGAGCGGGAGGTTCTAGCAAAAGAGAGAGCTGAGATCATTCAGAAAATGTCCCAGTTAAATACCAGTCTTGAAGCATTGACAATCCCAGTAACAATCGGACCCGTGGTTCCATTGTACGGGGATCGCCATGAAAGTCCAAAACCTCCAGTCATTACTCCCGTCATAACACAGCCCAGACCAGAACCCTTAATTGTAGATGAACAGACAAGTGAGTGTGAATCTGAGGTCCCACTAATGGATCTACCTCATAGAAATACAGGGAAAAGGATGCAGAAAAGGCATAATCCTTTTAATACGAGGGAGATTCAAATGGAATCGACTTCGGGTACTAGAAGCGTCACTTTGGTTACACCTGAGGAAATTGAAAGATGGAGTCAAGAATTAGAGAAACAAACTTCGCAAACGAAACCTTTAGACCTCTACAAACTGAGAGTAGAAATAGAAGAATTAATGGCAGGAAATGTAGGATTAGACAGATTAAATACCTACTCTGAAGAAGAGCTGTTGTTTATTTGCAAAAGCCTTACCCGCAATGCCCGAGTACTTCATGAAAAATTGACAGATACTGCTGTTAGTATGGGAATAGATATTTCAAAATCAAAACCCTTACAGAAACCATACCGAGCAGAATTTTCAGACAAAGATTTGGAAAACCTGAATATATCAGGGAAAAAGGCAAAGGTCAAAGAATTAATGACAGTGTTACAGAAATGGGGTGACGTAGAAAGATGGAAAGTAAGATGGGCCCGAAAGAAAGATGAGGTCAGGTCTAAGCAAGTAACTCCCGAATTTGTCCTAAAGGAAGCAGACAAACCAGAACAGTTATGCCCTATGCGCGAAGTGCCAGGTGGAAAATATGTGCACGTTCCATGGTCCCGACAGGATATTGTGTCCTTTACCAATGACTTCCCAAAATTACGAGAAAAGCCAGTCGATTGGTACCGGCAGGTAGAAAGATTCGTAAAAGTGCAGAAATGCCTATGGAAGGACCTGGATGGGTTCTTCGACATAGTGGTCCCTGTAGATCTGTGGACTGAGTGTAAGATAGCCATAGCCTGGCCTAGTGAGGAATACCCGAGAGATGAAAAAACAGGGGAACCATCGAAGGAAGTGATGAGGAAGTATGAACAAGTAATTCAACATTTGAAATTAAAAGTGCCTGCAAAGGAAACTGATTGGACCAAGATAGATAGAACCACGCAGGAAAGGGACGAGACTGTGCATTCCTTTTATGAAAGGCTGTTGCAGGTGTTCAAAACGTACAGTGGTATAGATAACATCGAGATGAAGGACATGACCCACTTCATTTACAGGTTTGTAAACGGTTTAAGACCCGAAATTTGTCAATGGATAAAGGATAATAAAATCTGTTGGAATACCAAAAAGATGGATGAGGTCCTACGGTACGCAAAGTACTGTGAGGACGATATGGCAGAAAAGAAAAAGGCCCTGAAGGAGAAGGTGATGTGGGCTCAAGTAAAGCTCGCATAACAGCAGGAAAAACAATTGAATAAACTAAATAAAGCAACGCAGAACCAAGGCCCTGGGGGTGGGGGTGGAGGAAAACCCCGAGCTAAAATGAGTAGAGAGGAAGCGAAAAAGAAATTTCCCTGCCATTAGTGCTGAGAAATTGGACATTGGAGAGACGAGTGTCCCTATTTACAGTCTGATAATGCCCAAACACCTGATTTAATTCCACAGACGCAGAATGAAAAACAAAGAAAGACCCAGCAGCAGGTAAAAAGATTCAAGTGCCCCGAGCGCCAAAACCAATTTTTAAAGGGAAGTCACCACAGGGTGATGATGTAGAAATCTGGGGAGGCAATGAGAATAGAAATACAGCAACTTTGCAGTATTTGTTGAACGACACCTTTTTCTGTGATGACCAATACTGACGGGGCCTGAGAGGGGAGGACGAGGAGTGCGTACTTGGCGCCTCCTTGCCGGTAGACCAGTCAGGGCCATACATTGAAGGAAAGGTTGATGGAAATGATGTCACCTTTCTATTGGACACTGGTGCTACCCGTTGTACTGTAAGAACAGTGGACGTTCCAAACCTACCCCTCTCGGGAGAAGCAATCCAAGTAGTAGGAGTATCTAATCAATTGATTAGTACACCTGTTACCGAGCCCATGGAGATCTCAATTAGAAATTTTAAACAAATTCACAGATTTGTTGTCTGTGATACCAGTCCGGTAAATTTACTGGGACGTGATTTGCTGTGCAAAATGAATTGTACCATCTTTTGCACACCAAAGGGCGTCGAAATTCAAACCCCAGATGAAGATGGTATTATAAATTAATGTTAGTCAGACCTGACTCAGAAATAAAACGAATGACTATACAGGACTTACCTGAAGAACTCCAGCAGACAGTGAAACTAGAAGTGTGGGACTTTACAGGAAAGGATGTGGGATTAATGAAAAACATAGACCCCATACAAATAGCCATGAGGGAAAATGCAGTATACCCAAATACCAAGCCTTACAGAATGAGTGCAGAAGTGAGAGCAGGTGTTGCCATTGAAATACAGAAATTGCTAGAAGCAAACATCATACAGGAAGTAATGAGTAGCCCGTGCAACTCACCCATTATGGCCATCAAAAAGCCTAATGGCAAGTACAGAGTAGTGCAGGACCTGAGAAAGGTAAACAAGATAGTGGTCCCTTGCTGCCCTATTGTCCCGAACCCAGCCGTGATTCTGTATCAGATCCCCTGGGATGCTGAATGGTTCACTGTAATAGACCTATGTCATGCTTTCTTTTCGATCCCCTTGCATCCAGACAGCAAATTTCTTTTCTCATTTGCTTTCAACAGTAACGTGTATGTCTGGAACAGGGTCCCCCAGGGGTACACTGAAAGCCCCTCTATCTTTAATCAGATCTTGAAAAAATGCCTTGAGACTTTAGTCTTACCTGGAAAATCTGTTTTGGTACAGTACATTGACGACCTATTGGTGGCGTCTAAAAGCCATAGGGATTGCGTGGTTGACACCATTGCCCTACTGAATCACCTGAGTGAAAAGGGACATAAAGTGGCCCCTGAGAAATTACAGTTCTGTTCGAAATCAGTGAAATATCTGGGACACCAGATAGAAAAAGGTATCAGAAAAGTCACCTCAGAGAGAGTCAGAATAATTCAAAATATGCAGTTACCCCGTACTCAGAAAGAAATCAGAATGTTCCTCGGAGTTGTAGGTTACTGCAGGCAGTGGATTGTGGGATTCGCAGTCCTTGCAAAGCCTTTGATACAAATGACAAAGAAAGGAGCAAAGGACCCAGTTGAATGGAATGACGAGAGCTTAACAGCTTTCACACAGTTGCGAAATTGCCTGTGTACAGCCCCTGCTCTGGGGATGCCTGACTACTCCAAGGAGTTTGGCCTATTCTGTGAGACTCGTGACAATTGTGCATTGTCAGTCCTGACTCAGGAGCATGGTTTGACCAGAAGGCATGTGGCATATTTTTCTGCCACTTTGGATCCAGTGGCTGCTGGACTACCTGGATGTCTAAAAGCAGTAGCTGCAACCTGCACCAGTTTAGAACAAAGTGAGTCAATTATTATGGGACATCCTGTAACTGTGTATGTTCCACATGCAGTTGTGATCCTATTGACTCGTACAAAAACTCAGTATCTCACCCCTAGTCGGCTGACTAAATATGAGAGGATTCTCATGGGTGCTGCAAATATAGTCATCACCCGATGTAACATTTTAAACCCTGCCACTCTACTCCCTGACTCAATGGTAATGGAAGATAAGGGAGATAATGAGCATGACTGCACTGACCTGACAGAGTTTAGTACTAAACCTCGCCCAGACATTAAAGAAACTCCTTTGCCTATACATGATGAGGAATGGTTCGTGGATGGTTCATGCCTGAGGCATGAACTCGGAGGCCTAAGTGCTGCCTATGCTGTGGTCACATTAAACAAAATTGAAGAAGCATCTTATCTATTTGGAGTAAAGTCTGCACAAGTAGCCGAATTGATCGCCCTGATAAGAGCTTGCAAATTGGGAAAAGACAAAAGAGTAACAGTGTATACTGATGGTCAGTACTGTTACGGGGTTGTGCATGACTTTGGCCAATTATGGCTACAAAGAGAATTCCTGACTTCCTCAGGTACCCCCATTCGGAATGGAAAAGTTGTCCAAGACCTTTTAGAGGCAATCCAATTACCAAAAGAATTGGCAGTGGTCAAATGTGTTGCTCATAAGAAGGGCCTTGACCCTGTATCTTTGGGAAATGACTTTGCTGATCGGGTGGCAAAACAATGTGCTATGGATCAAATGAGAATAAATCCCAGGCGAGGTGGGGTTGGAAACAGCTGCCAACTTAGAATGTTTGAAGAAGTGCCTACATGGGATGAAGTGAGAGAATGGCAGCATGTGACGCCCTGGGAAGAGAAAGAGAAGTGGAAAGAACAAGGTTGTAAACCGAGACGTGAGGATGGTGTCATTGTGGGCCCAAATGCTATGCCTGTGTTACCCAGACACCTGCTTGCCCCAATGGCTCGATTGATACATGAGGGATCACACTTTGGGAGGGACGCCATGGTTCTGGTATTTCAACAGACTTGGTACAACAAGAAGTTCAGGAAAGTAGCAGAATCTCTCTGCCAGAGGTGCTTGACCTGTCAGCAGTTCAACGCTGGCAAGAGAACAGTAGTTGAACTGATGAAAATTGGGAGATCAGGGGGTCCTTTTGTGAGAATACAAATTGATTTCATTACCATGCCTCGTTGTGAGGGAAAAAGGTATGTCCTTGTCATTGTCTGCCTATTTTCAAAGTGGGTGGAAGCTTACCCTGCCACACAGAATGACGCTATAACAGTAGCTAAGCTCCTACTAAAGGAATTAATACCTAGATTCGGGGTTCCAGTCTTTATTGACTCAGATAGAGGCGGACATTTTCAGAATGAAATTTTGGCCCAGCTTTGCAAAGCATTTGGGATCACACAAAAGCTGCACTGTGCATATCATCCAGAGGCTTCTGGAGTGGTGGAACAAATAAATGGCACTATAAAAAATAGATTGGCAAAAATGTGTGATTCTACTGGCATGAACTGGATAAATGCCTTGCCTCTTGTTCTGATGGGACTCAGAAGCATTCCAGATCGAAGAACAGGCCTGAGCCCCCATGAGATATTGATGGGAAGAGTGATGAGACAAGCGTGGGTACCAGGATACAAACTGTTAAGCATTTCTGATGATTTGGTACTTGAATACTGCAAGCAACTGGGTGACCAAGTGCGTTCTATCTCTCGCCAGATTGGGGCAGACGCCGTCGCCAACCCGACAACCCCAGTTCACAAATTGGTTCCTGGTGACTGGGTTAAGATAAAGAAGCATACTCGTTCGAGTTGCCTTGAGCCAAGGTGGGGGAAAAAGCGCCAAGTAATCCTGGTAACAACAACCGCTGTGAAGTGCGCAGGCGTTCCCAAGTGGATCCATGCCAGCCATACCCAGAAGGTGATACCTGACGAGGAACCTGGAGCCGAAGGTTGTTCAGCTGAGGGGTCTACAGACGTTGGTCCTGAAGTAGCTGATATCAGCCGGCCGAGCACCAGTCCCGTTGAGGGTCCAGTAGGCGTTGGTCCAGAGGTAGCTGATGACGTATGGCCAAGCATTAGTACTGCTGAGGATCCCACAGATGTTGGTCCGGAAGTAGCTGATGACGAGCTGCCGAGGATTTGGCCAGAAGATTGGATACCCATAATCGACCTTCCTGGAGACCCACTCAGAACAAGAGAGCGAATAAGAGAAGACAGAGAGTGGAATAGAGAGGTCGAGCAAGGCACAGGCGAAGACCCTCAGATCATTGAGATTCACATCAAAACTGAGGACGAAGAAGAAGGTCAGACAGGGACAGAACAAGTGATCGATACTCCTCCACTGACTCCTGATATCGAAAAGGGACAGACTAGACATAGTGTAATAGTTCGAGCAGAAGAAAATCAAGGGATCGAAGTGCTCGAGCAGGATCAGGCAGAACTAGGAGAACATGTTCAGGACTTAGAAACAGAGACATTTGAAAGCGAAACGCAAAATATACCTGAACAAGGCCAGCTTAGTAACCAGGCAGAAGAAATAGATACAAGACCTGGGACTAGTCAGACAGAAAGGGAAAAGGCAGAAATTGAAGTGCCACAAACAAGTGAAAATAAAAGGACATTAGAAGAAAGCCAAATAACAGTGCCAGCTAAAAGACTCAAGAAAAAGAAGCACATTGAGCCAAGGTATATTAAGAGACTAAAATTAAGAATAAAAACAGTCCAAGAGAAACTTGCGGATATAAGAAGAAGTCCCCGAATTACAGAAATACCTGAAGATAGCTCCAAGAGAAGGAGTGAACGAATAAAAAGACAAAACGAAAAATACCAGGATCCGGAGTGGACCTACTTAATCTTGGAAAACTTTGAGGATCTTGATATTACTGACGAAAGCGACGGAGAACAGATTACTGATTACTCTGCAGAGGAAGAGGACGAACCGCCGTGAAATTGCTCAGCATAAAAATACCTGGGCAAAGCCACAAAGAGGGGTTGAAGATTTCTTCTGAGCCAAAATGTCTGATTCAAACGTGAATGGTAGACCTAGCCGCAGTTGTTGCAAAAAATGTTGCAAGGTGTGTATATGTAGTATAGTTATAGTAATATTAATTTGGATAGGATTAACAGTTTTCATTCCTTTTATGGTAAGCAAAAATACTAATATTGACCCTACCCAGACTACTGACACCGAAGAACTGACAACACGAAGTGTAGAAAGACGTGAAAAAGCACTCAGACAGACAAAACGAGACTTAGAAGCATCAGATGAGGAAGGACTACATTACCACGGAGTTAGAAACCAGACTCATTTAAATGTTTTTGCAAACTTGTTAGTGCATTATGTAGAAACTATGGAAATAGAAGATTGCTATGTCTGCATGAAGCTACCTACTTCTGTGGCTGAAGGCGTGACATATCATCACCTACCTCTGACCTATGGAATCTCCTGTAGTATTTTAGCAAGCTTATTTTACAAAAGAGGACCGTTACAGTACTATTACTCTAACAATGACGTGATCTTTTCTGAACTTCCTATACGTGGAAATCTGAATCCTGTACATACTAGAAGTGACGTTACACGTTATATGGGAGAATATTTTCTGACTATAGATACTATAGACTTAAATGAAGCCCACAGAGACAACTTGACCTGTTCATTACATGAACAAGAAAAGGTATTTTTAAACATGGCAGAGAAAAGAAGGGAGAGTTTCCAAAAAAAGGCAAATGACAAAAGGCAGAAAACACCTAAATGGGCTGAGAACATGGAAAGCACCTCAAATGGCGGGGCAGGGCCTGCTCTGTTGCTGGATTTCGAAAAGAAAGGGAAACTCTGTCTTCACCGTTTTTCAACTCTCCTCAACTTTAGCCATGGAACCTTACTTGAAATATGTTACTAAGCCTTACCATCGCTTTTTACTCATAAGGTTCAGGTTCAATCTAATACACCTTGTGCTTGGCTCACAATCAAAGTGGGGCTCACCAGAGAACTTACCCCCCTGTACCTGCGACTGTTTTTCCATACAGGACACCCTCCACTTAGTTATGCTTTGTGAACATTATTTGGTGGCTCGCAAAAAATTCCTGGTACCTATTCTGAAAAAATTGAACTTTGTCCAGGTACGGCCAGCATTATTACATTTACAGATGCTGAACTCGGTACAGACAACATATGGGGTAGCTTGTTTTCTGGCAGCAGCTGCCAGACAAAATAAACTAAGAATGGCTGCTATTTCTAACAACCAAATTTTGACACTTGTATAACTTTTGTTGGACACCATGTAAATTTGCTCTTACAGTCATCTATTTTTAATAATATTCGGTTTTTTGTGCTTTTTATGAAAATGTAGTAATGTCTTTATATATAAGTTTAATTGAATTTTAAACTTGTTTTGTATACCATGTCTTGCTTTTATGGTTTTAAATAACCGAATAAAGTTTCTTTGACTGACTGACTGACTGTCTTCACCGTGAGAAGACTAGTTATTACAATAACATTTTCATTGGTTCCAGTCAATGTGAGCACAATTACAAGGTAATTGGAGGTTGGGGATTCAAAAATGGGTCAGAGCCTGTGTTTCCTGGAATTTATTATATATGTGGAGACAAGGCTTATTTCAAATTGCCGGATCACTGGTATGGAAGCTGCTACTTTGGCATTGTTTTCCCGAGAATATACCATGTGAATGAAATTTCTGGAAGCAGTGAAAACACTAACGGCTTAGTGCGTAGCAAAAGAGAAAGCGTAGGTGAAATAATGGGTAGTATTTTTAGTGCACTGATACCTGGAGTGGGAGTGGTTCTGAACACTCACAGAATTTGCAAATTATCCACAATAGTGGATGTGTTGTCTACTGACACGGCTCATGGATTTCTGCTGGTCAATACCGAAATGGTTGCGATCAGATCAATGGTTTTGCAGAACAGACTTGCTCTTGACACCTTATTAGCAAAAGAGGGCGGAGTCTGCCGGATGCTGAAGGCGCAACATTGTTGCACTTACATTCCGGACAAAAGCGTACAGCTCAAAAGATATGTGAAGAACATTCCTAATTTGGAAAAGGAACTCAAACCACTCGATGTTGACAGTGCTTGGAAGAGACTGGTTGATGGTCTCTCCAATGTAGGACATTGGTTTGCTAGTTAAGGTAAAAGCTTATTACTTAAGGTACTGATGCCAATTGGAGTGATAGGTCTTATCCTATTTCTCATATTCGTCTGTTGCAAATGTCGCAAACACACAAAGAAATACCAAGTGAATGCGAGAGGAGTGAAACGGAGTGCGGATGAGCTTGAATTGGAAGAAATGAATAATCAGATTTATAAAAAGGTGAAAAATTCTCACCCTACCAAAACTGAGAAAGAAAAACTGAACCGACTGTTGGAAGAGATAGAGATGTACAAGGTGTGAAAGAAAGTTGGCATCTGGTTCCATTATTTTGTGATGATAGTAAATATCATCAAAGAGGGGATTGATAGAGCAAGATTTCGCATCGCGACTTGCTCGAGTCAAGAACCTCGAAAATCTATTATAATCTCGTAACTTCAATTGTTTGTTTTACTAATTTTATGTATTTTGAATGTGCGTGGGTATCATAGAGATGCTTGCCTATGTGTTCTACTAATACGATTAATTCTTGTTCCTAACATGGCCGCTGCTTGACTTTCCCCTTCTGCGCATGCGTCAGTCACACTCACGTGACTTCACGTAGAGATGGTTTTGGAGGGAAAGGGTACGCATGCGTAATCGCCATAAAATGGCAGCTTAATGTGATATTGAATTTAAGCTCGTGCTATTGCTTATCGTGTCGTTATGTGTAGCACTTACCCGTAATTGCATAGTATATTTTTACAATGATGAAACTAAAATATGAAATCATGACATGTAATACATTCCTTTATTTCTATGTACTAATTTGTTTTCGCTTACTTTTCAGGTATCCTCAGCACTGAGGGGTGATGGGGCTGGGGAATCCATCTTGGAGGGCACTACTGCGCAGAATCAGTCATGGTGCGGTGGCATTGAAACCAAGCCAAAGAAGGTTGCTGCCAGAGCCTGCATGGGAAGATGCACCTTCACCCAGCGAGAAAGCCTAACTTGTACCCTATTTGTATACATTGTATTTCTTTCCATTGTATTCCCTGCGACTTCTCGTGGGAACCCCAATCTTGCTAGGCGGCACCTTAGGATGCAAAATAGGCCTTAGAGTAGTCTGTCGTGATTGGTGTGTTAACCAAATCCTACCTTAGGACCAATCCAAATTGGGGATCCTGACACTTTGCAACATTTGGGGGGTGGTACCCTGTCCCAAAACAGTATATCTAGCCTAGGTTCACCTAGGGAAATTGTCCGACTTGTCCGAATAGCTGACCTGTCACTGACCCAACGCACTCAATAGGTGACTGAATATACAGAACGCTGCGGAGCATTCTGTCCCAATTTGACCATAGACTAAGGTTTTACTAAACCTTAAGTGCTGGCGGAGCACTTTTGCTGGGAGTTCGCTGACCCAATCGGGGTTCTGATTGATAGCTGCAGAGAGGGTGGAGCGCAGGCGTTGCTTCCGAACTGCGGGTGCTGATCGTGTCCTGGTGGTCCTGTCCTGATCCTAATCTGGGTTTCCTGTCCTGTCCTGAGGTGTCCATTCTGCACCTGCTGTCCCATTGATGACTGCTATTCCTTGGGGTATTTCCTGTCCATAACTGACCCGTGGCCAGGGTTGGTTTTCACACCAGTCTAGGTAAATATCTTGCTGAAATTCTCTGAAACTGCACCTCTCTATTTTTCTGTCTTTGCTTCAATAAAGACATACCTTTGCATATGTAAATATTCCATGCTTTTCTTCGCAAATCATTGCATCTCATTATAGTCAATTTTTCCCATATGCATTTCATAGCATGTTCCTATGTTACCCTACCTTTTTAGAAATTATTTTTCTCATTACAGTTTACAATTTGCTTAAAGTGGTCTATAATTTTTCCGTATAAAACTGACTAAAGTAATTCCCTTGATGCATAGCAGGTTTTAACTCTCCTATAGATATATAGGATCTCTGAATTTATCATAGTATAAAACTTTTCCAATAGGGACTCTCTAGTACGTGCATAAGATTATTCCTTAGATCAATGTCCATTCTTAAACTTTCTTCTGAATCTGCATAGCATATTCCCGTTGCATCTCATATCAGAAATTTAATGGTTATCCTGACATTATTTCTCTATAGCTATGTACTTTTCGTTTTCTTGATTATTGATTGTCTTCTTCTTGTAAATCTACTTATTTCTGAGAATGAACTTTAGATAAAATCCTTTAAAACTTCTAGTTGTCCGTGGTCATTTCATGAAATAAAGTACAATAAGTTGGGGTTTGTATCATGCTGCCTTTCCTTTTACAGCTAGCTCCCTGACCCATCGTGGTCATAGGTACCCATAACAGTGGATGGTAAGTTGGGTACACTGGAAATAATCGAAAGGGAACTCACAAATATTGGTAGTAGATTGTGTGGTCATCTGATCAATGTATATGATAAAGTAAAGTATATGGGCCCGAAGCCAGAAGTGGCGAAATTATTGGTCGGGTGACCCGCGATCTCTAGCACACTGACATTTACAGAAAGCACGTTTTCTGCTGAAATGGCTTCTATATTTGCTTAGACATGCAGTTTTACTGGTAAAAGTATAAAGCGCAAAACAATAATGTGTGGGAGGCATGTTTCGGTGAATATTAATCATTTGTGCATCACCAAGTAATTGTTTGATTTGTTTTGGTTCCAAGAAAATCTGTGTTTCCAACACTTTGCAGAATTACACAAAAAGTGTTTAGTTTGTACTTTCCCTATAGCGGTTATATTTTGAAATATGTGTATATTAATGATTAGCTAGAACTTGTAGTTGCAATCATAACTCAATAGCCGAGTCCCATTATATTGTGTTCCAACTGGCCCTTTTTGAAGGGTAATCCCTAAAATGTTTGCCTCCTCCGTTTATTTGTCTGACCTTCTTTTTATTGGCGTTAGGACTCTGGGTACTTCACTACTGCTAATCAGTGGTAACATCCATATGCTATATCCTCTAAACAAGGTATGTTTAGTTTACCCTTGTTTGGCATATTTGATTTACTTGTAAGTAGCTTGTAAAGTAGTGAACCATATACCCAGGGCTTGTACATTAAATGCTGCTAGTTTTTCAAACCTGTCTCAGGCCTGCCACTACCACTTTGCCTTGGCTTTTAAAACGACTTGCCAGGTCTTAAACTCTCTTTTTATTACACATAGGTGTAAAATTAGACAAATTAATCCATAGAGATGACCAATTGTAGAATAAATGAAGTTTAATCTAGGGCATAAAATGTCCCATCCACCAGCACCCAGGAGTAAGGTGGAACTGACTCAACATACATCATGAACATTCCATCTCCATGGTGCTAATCAAAGAGAAACATGTGTACAAGGAAAATACAGATTGAATACACACATAAATATAAACTATTTAACATAAGCACTAATAACAAAACTATTCATCCATCACAAAGTCTTTAAATTTCATGGGCTTGGTTCTGATTCTTTCACTTCTTTTCCTGGGATGAGCAAAGGGTTTACTAGATGTAACAGACTTTGGATCATTAAAAGAACCACCACTCAAAAGAGAAGTGTTCTTGATAACCAGAACCCTATTGAGATTCCATATTCCAGAATCTTCAGTCTTAACAGCATTGGTTAAAACTTTAACCACTTTGTGAGGTCTTTGAAATAAAGCAGATGTTTTACGTCCAAGTGAGGACCTGACCATTACTAAGTCACCAATCTTTACCACCGTAACCTTAGCTGCCTTTCTGACATCAAATCTTTGTTTTCTTACAGCAATCTTACCTTCCTCTTTACTTTTACAGCCATCAACTCCAGACCTATTCTCCTTCTTAGAAACCATATCATTTACCCAGAAAGGCGCCATAAGTGTACTGGGGTGTCTTCCTTTGAAAAGATGAAAAGAATTACGTTCTGTCGTGGCATGATGTGAAAATCTATAAACTTCAAACTTTCTATTTACCTCTTTTTTTCCAATCTAATCCACTCTGTTGTGCCATGGAGATGCTTTCTTTAAGTACTCTTACAAAGCGTTCCACCAAGCCATTAGTTTCTGGATGATAGAGCGAACATCTTTTATGTTTTTTTGCACATTTCTCCAAAAACTTTTCCATTTCAACAGATATAAATTGTACCCCATTACCTGTTAATAAACAGTTAGGTAAGCCTTCCCGTGCAAAAATTTCCTTTAGAAGGAAATAACATGTTTAGAGTCAATAGATTCGGTAAGCTTAATTTCTGGCCATCTTGAGTACATGTCAATTAGGACAAAAACATACATATCTTCTCCTTCACTTGTGACTGGCCTTAATATGTCTAAAGCTAGCTCATCCAAGGACCCTCAGGGCGTTCCCTGATGACCATTGGTTGGACCCTAGGCTTAAGGCATTCTTCACCAAGAGTGCAGGGCACGCACTCCCTAATGGATCGCTCAACCTGGAGATCAATCCCTGGCCACCAATAGCTTAGTCTTAACCTCTCCTTAGTTTTGGACATGCCCTGATGACCTTTGTGAGCCAGATCAATCAATTCTCCTCGTAAGGTCAAAGGAGGAATTAATTGCGACCCCCTAAACACAATCCCATCAAGTTCAGGCAATTCATATCTAACATTCCAAAACTTGTCCAATTCTCCATCAGTCTTTTTAAATCACCCTTTTTAATTAAAAACACACAATTCTCTTGGGACTACGTCATTTTTGCACTCATCTCTCCACTTCTCTTCTTTAATGCCATCATCTTCTATGTTACAGACCCATTCATCAGAATTGTCATCCTCAACAACTGAATCATCACTATTTCTACAAACAAGTCTTGACAAGGTGTCTGCAATACAGTTTCTCACACCAGGTAAATACTCTACATTAAAATTGTGGACCTGAAGTGCCACAACCCATTTTGATATACGTCTGGAAATGGAATCAAACCCTTTTTTGTTAAAGACATCACATAAGGGTTTCTGGTCTGTTCTGACAGTAAACTTTGTTCCCCATAGTACATTTTTTAACTTCTTCATAGCCCAACGTACAGCTAATGTTTCTCTCTCTATTACAGAATACCTGAGTTCTGCTCCTTTTAGACTCCTTGAGAGGAATACAATTACAATAACCTGATCACCCTTCTCTTGCTATAGAACAGCTCCAAGACCGTTCATGCTGGCGTCTGTAACTAAAACAGACCTCAAGGAGGGATCAAAACTTTGCAATTTTGGTGTTTTTCCTAAATCTGCTTTAAGGTCGATAAATTCCTCTTCAGATTTTTGAGACCAGACAAAATTAACCCCTTTGCATAGAAATGTTCTCATATTAATGCTCTTCTCAGCAAACCTTGGTACAAATTTACTGTAGTATTCCGCCATACCCAGAAATGTCATCAACTCCTCTTTATTCGCTGGGGAAACTAACTTCTGTATGGCTTCAACCAATTCTTGGTTGGGTTCTACTCCTTTCTCTGAAATAGTGTGTCCCAGGTAGTTAATAGAAGATTTCTTAAACTTACATTTATCCAGTCTGACAGTAAGATTGAATTGATTGAACCTTTCAAACACTTGCTTTAGTCTAAAATCATGTTCCTCATCATTGCCTCCAAAATTAAAACGTCATCCTGATAGATCTTAACTTCAACCAGATCTTGCAGAACCTTCTCCAAGGCCCTCCGAAAAAAAGACGCCGCGGATACCAAACCAAAAGGCAGTCTGACAAACCTGAAGGTGCCAAATGGAGTGATAAACGCGGTGTAATCTTTAGAACTCTCGTCCAACAAAATCTGATGGTACACAGACTTAAGATCTACTGTGGAGAAGACCTTAGCACCTTTCAGTAACATGAGCATTTCAGAGATTTTTGGTAGAATATACTTATCAACAACTACCTGTTTGTTTAAGGCCCTCAAGTCTATGCATAGGCTAAAACTTCCGTCAGATTTTCGTGCTGCAACTACTGGCGCCAACCATTGAGTCTCTTCAATTTCCTTTATAATACCTTCAGACTTTAATTACTCAATATGCTCCTTCATTTCATCCTTTACTGAAAAAGGCACGCTGCGAATTTTACTCGCAACAGGGACAGCCCCCGAAACTAATTTGATTTTATGGGTGTACCGTCGAAGACAACCCAGTTCACTCCTAAAGACACTTGGGAAGGAAGTTTTGAGATTATCAATGTAATTCATATTGTCACCAGTACAGTCAACTAAGTTTACTTTGAAATTTTCCTTTATTAAATTGGTGGATCATTATTCGGATCTAACATGACTACAAGGTCTTCTTGGTGAAGCCAACTTAATATGCTATCGCCTTTGTAAGACATATAAACCTTGCCCGCAGTGAGTCTACCTTTATATTCTATTAATCCTTCAAAATATCCTAAATGTTTGATGGGTTCACCACCATAGGCAAATGGACTGATGTCCGTCCCTCATGATCTTTACATTGTCTTTTAAGCATTGAGAGTAAAACTGTTTAGATATAATAGAAATCTTTGCACCATAATGGAAAAGAATGCGAGTACCTTTCCCTTCAATCATGACTGTGTCAAAAAGTCCCTTTTTTATCAGAAATTTGTGAGACTATCTGTCCACCATCAAAATCAGAATCAGAATCATCTTCTGTTCACCTACTTTGGTCAATCAGATTAACTTTGGTCTTTGTCTTTTTTAAGCGACAAGCACTAGTAAAATGACCAACCTTTTTACATTTTGTACACAAACTCTTTAACGCGGGACACTTTTTGTCATTTGTTAAATGTCCAATAATTCCACAATGAAAACACTTTGGTTGAAAAGTTTTGTTCTGGGAAGAACGAGAACTATTGCCTTCTGAATTATGTTTAAAATTTCTCTTCGTGCCATTCTCTTTAGCGTTCACTTTCACTTCATGTACAAGTGCACTATTATTTTTTTCTTGTTTTGTAATGATCTCACATTTCACAGAATGTTTTAGCTGTTTGGCCGTAGAAACTACTTCGTCAAGTGATGGCTCATCCTTTTGCCAAATATCATTTCTAACCTTTTGTATGTTGAAACCAAGCATGTACTGATCTCTAATCCTTTCTTCAATTAAGGCACCAAACTTACAGGAAGAACCTAGTTTTCTCAACGCAGTGATATAATTCTCAACACTTTCACTATCACTTTGATTTCTTCTCCCAAAATGGTACCTCTCAAGAATAGTTCTTACCTTGGGTAAGTAGTGTTTATCTTACTTTGCAATGCATATTTCATATTTGTTTAAGGTGGTATCATCAATTTCAGGAAGATGATCGAAGACTTCCTGACCTTCAGATCCTAGGCAATGCAACAGTAATGCAGTTCTTCTTTTTGCACTCAGGTTAGTACCACATACCTTAGCATACCTTTCGAACACCTTTCTCCATTTTTGCCATTTTATGGGTGCATCACCCGGTGATGACAAAAAGAAAGGTGGTGTGGCTAAGTTTTGCATGTTTAATATGTGACAAAGTACACTAGACTTAAGTTAAAACAAAAGGAAAGTTTAGAAGAGCTCAACTTTGCAATTGTCCTCAAATGATGTTAACATCATCATCATCAAAGCTCTATTCGAGGATTATACTCATAAAAGCACAAACATACATTTAAAATACATCATTTAAAAGATTAAATTCAAATTTATACAAAATTTTAAAACAATTGTGCAGACATAACCCACTAAAAATACCCCGATCAATTTGCATTAGTAAGAATTGCCCTCCGTCTAATGGACCATTCCCACCCCAAGTACTTTGCTGTTGCTAGGACAACAGGCATGTCGGTGGAGGTACAAAGTATTCGTAGTGCCTCAACACCCCTAAGTGTCCCTAAATTTCTGCAGACAGGGGCTAACCAGACTTTTCTCGGGGTGGTATAGGCTATGCACATAAATAAAAAATGGCCTATGCTTTCGTCTGCTGCGCCACAAACTGGGCAGCAGGAGGTGGTGGAGCTCCTCCACCTTCCGGCCAAAGATCTCAGAGGAAGGGCACCTGATCTTAGCTGGAAGAAAAGCTTCCTATCCCCTGGGCTGGTAATACTGTCCCAATATGGTTCCAATGCAGGATATTGTTTAACTTCGAGAAAGCGCCCCGTCATGGTGTCAGATCTCGTTTTTTTCCAGAGTCTTCCAGCTACCCAGTCCCAATATAGGCTTTTAATCGTATTTTTACTTGGGAAGGGTTCCACAGATGGATTGTCCCATAGATTTGAGAGGCCAAGATCGCCTAAGGCAGTCCTGAGATTTTTTAGACAAACTATCTTATGGAAAGTATCAGCTTTAATTATGGCCGAGAACCCATCTGCATAGTGCCGGATCTCCGGGGTAGTCCAGAGGCGTCTCCAATAGAGAATCGGGCGTAACCTCGCTTGGTCGCTAACTGGTCTTCTCCCTAAATCGAGACCAAGTGGGATTAGTGGTGTACTCTGCGGGAGTCCTGTGATTCCCCTAAGAAACCTATTCTCGGATAACTGCAAAGTGAGGAGCTTCCCAAATCCCCACAACTCTGCCCCATAGAGGGCAGACCCAAGAGCCTTGGCGTCATATACAGCCAAGACGGGTTTTATTGGCCTAGTCTTAGACTTTTTATGTTCCGCCCGAAGTGCCCCCGAGATCTGTTGGTGCCTCAGAACCGCCTTAGCTATGTGTTGGGACCATCTTGAGTCGTTTGCTACCTGTATCCCAAGATAGGTAAATACACTGACCACCTCAAGCTGACAGTTATTCAGAAATATTTTCTGCCGGGGTCTGTGTTTTGATGTAAAGGCCATCAGCTTGGTCTTACCCACGTTGACTTCTAGGCCATGCTCCCCACAAAAGAGATCGAAGATATTCAAAGCTCGCTGCAGGCCAGCCGGGGTTTTGGATAGAATTAGCGTATTGTCGTCGAGCATCAGGATCGGAACCCTGAGGCCCGCCAACGAAGGCGCGTCTACACTGGCGTCCAGCATCCGAGTCACTATCCCATTAATAAATAGGGAAAAGAGCAGGGGAGCCATTGCACACCCCTGCCGCACTCCGCGCTCAATCGGGAAGTCGGCAGATGATTCGCCATTCATGCCCCATTGGACTTTGGCGAAATTACACTCATGCAACCTCATTATCAGGGTAAGTAGCTCAGCCGGAAGACCTATTTCGCTCAGAACTGCCTAGAGCTTTCTCCTTGGGACCAGGTCGAAGGCAGCCCGCAGGTCAACAAAAGCAACATACAGGCTGCCCTCGCCAAGCACCACCGTCCCCCACTGCAGCAGAGCAAAGCGAAACACCTGATCGACTGTACTTATAGCCCGCCGAAAACCAGCCTGATAAGGGGACAGGGCATTATTCTCGTCAACCCAATCCATTAGTTTGTTTACCACCATCCTCCCTACCACTTTTTGGACAGTGGCGATCAAGCTTATCGGCCTGTAATTACCCGGGAGAGACCGATCCCCTTTTTTATATATGGGTATGATGGTTGCTCCCTTCCATAGTTCAGGGACAGCCGTTCCCTTTGCTATAGCATTACCCAGAAGAAATACATATCTTGCCCACCTCACCTTATCGTTTGTAAAAACATCAGATGGTACACCATCTAAACCCGGGGCCCGTCCCCCGGGGGCAGTATATATTGCGACTTCGGTTTCTTTAAGGGTAAATAGATTCTCAGTGGGGAATACAGCCAAAATTGCTTCCACATCCTTAAACTCTGCAGTCTCAGCATATTGGGGTTTGAAATATTCCACCCAGGCACCCTCGGCGACATTATTATCGGGTTTGCCTGGAGTTCCACCTCTACCCCACTTGACAATATTCCAGAATAACCTGGAGTCCTTAGCCCCCGAAGCCTCCTTTAGTTCAACCCAATGCTTTTCGTCCCATGTTTTTTTAGCTAGGGATATGCTAACCTTGTAGTGCTTCCTGGCGCCACTAATTGCTACCCTGTCCCTGCTCCTAATTGCTCTGCCCAAACTTAACCTGGCTTCCCTGCACTGGTGCTTAAGCCAACTGGCTGGTTTGGGTGGTTGTTTCCTGTTTGTCTTGCAAGGCCTCAGGAAGTGCGGTTTTAGGAGGGAGAAGAGCTTGTCATGTATGTCAGTTATTTCCCTAGACCCAGGGATTACTGGGTTTGCATCCTCCATAGCGGTGATTGCAATATCTACCTTAGAACTTATAAATGCCATAGATTCTGCATTAACCAATACGCTCGGCCATTTGAGTCTGCGCATGTCGTTGGCCATAATAGGCAGTGGGCCATCAGTCGATGAAGAATTCCCTGATTTGTCCAACCACCAACTGTGGGTCACACAGAGAGGATTATGGTCACTCTCCAATCTGCCCTTTATTTCCATGTCGCATACCAACTGCCACAAGTTTTGGCTACAAAGGACATAATCTATCCGGCTTTGGTGACGACCATTGTCGAATGTACAGGCGCCTTCCCTATCGCTCTTCATTCTCCCATTTAGGGCTCTTAGTCCTTGTTCCAAGCAAATGGCATTCAGTTGTAGTATATCTTTCGTCCATCGCTTAACCGGGGCCAGATTTAAAATAGGGACGCCCCACTGCATGTCTTCCTCTTGCCCCAAGGGAACATTGGAGCTATCCAATGGTTTGAAGGTCCTATTTAGGTCACCAGCTACTACAACTTTATTTCCCAAGGACTGCATTTCCAAAAAAGTGGACAAAGCCTCTAAAACGGGTGAATTCCCTATGGTACTGCCCCTAGCATAGATGTTATAAATGTCTATCCCTCCCCAGTGTTCTGATGCTATTCTTACCATTTGGATATCCTTGCAACCCAAATCCACCACTTTGATTGTTGCATGTAGGCTTTGCCGTATCCAAATTGTAAGACCTCCCATCGGTCGGCCCCTGCCGCCTCTACTAGCCGGGATTGCAAAATTTAGATAGCCAGGGTGAAATATAGGATCGCAGGCCCATGTCTCTTGGAATAGACATACATCAAAACCATTGATGAAGTCTATCCAGTTTTGGGATTCCAGCTTGCTACTCAACCCCGCGATATTCCATGAAACCATCTTCCCTAAGCAGGGACCTTCTATAAGGGCTGCTCTTACAGACACCCCAGTTGGGCGTGTTGGATTTCCTACAAGCCTCTCCATATCACAATTATTGTCCTCATTATTATACACGACTAAGCATGGGCGGATCTAGCGGATCTCGCGTACGCAAAATTGCGGATTTACGGATTCGCAATCCGCAAAGATACGCGAACTCTAGCGGATTTGCGGATTTTCCCGTTTTTTGTGTTGGCGCGCGTTCGCGCCGATTTTGGGACAAGTTCGCAATTGCGAACTTACTTTTCGGCTCGCAACGGCCGCGACTATGTTGTTTCTACGTCTGGTTTATCATCACAGGTTCACAGCACCCTCTGTTTCACCACTGCCACCCTCTGGGACACCCATGCCACCCTCTGGTACATCCTCACTGCCACCCATTAGGTTTATTTATCACTGTAGATTATGGTGGTTGAAAAAAGCAAGCACACCTGCCCTTCTTCAACTGCCATCAATTAATTTGTGGGTCATTAATGTGTCAGTAATTTTGAAAGTTCCAGTCTGGCTGGCACCTGCTTCCTTCCTTATCTGTAATTTGCTTTTTTTTGCAGTGAAGCCTTACGCATCTGTGCCGTAAAGGCAGCGCATTGCTGGAGTTGCGTACCAACGATGGCGCAGCTCCAGCAATGCTCTGGGGTACCCTATCTCCCCAATGCTGCATCAAGCCGTACGTCGGCTTCAAGCGCGCAGGGTTTGAGTCATGCATCATTGTCCTAAAAGTGACTGATTGACATCTTGTAGATTTCCCTCAGCCACTTTTAGGATTCGTTCCTGCGCAGGTGCGCCCTCCCTTGCGCCGGAACGCCCCCTGATGGCGCAGGGCTTTACAACGTGATGCATCGCCCATATGCCCATATGTGGTTTTTTTTAATATATACGCCGCACCAACACCATGGCGAGTCTTTTGTTCTGCCGCTGCGTCACAAAAGGCACGCAACAATGGAGGAAAATGAGCCGCAAGGGACTTCTAAATCAGCCCCAACAGACTGAAGTCCAGTCCTTCCTTTAGACACATGGCTATAAGAAGAAATAGTGGCGGTGGTGGGTGGATTGATAGTTTGAGTAGTCACTGATCTGCAAGCAGGATGGACTTTGTCTGTCACTTCGCGTGCTGTGGACTGCTGCCTGCAGTGCCAGGCCTAGGCAAACCTCTTTAGTAGTCTGTTTATTGAGTTACATAGGAACTTTCTAAGTCAACGTTCCGCAAATCAGGCAATACGAATAACGTAGTATACCACATGAGATAGATCCCGTGGAATAGTTGTCTATCTATTTGCTATTTCTCCAAAATATTTTGTTATTGTTCTTTTGAAATGTTTGATTTGGTTGAAAAATCTCATCCATGTTTTCTGGTTTTTCTTTCTTTCATGTTGTACATCAGCTCCCCCCAAGGGCAAGAGGACACAGGAGGAGGGTGCTGAGGATGCAGGCCAGGATCGGGCAGGCGAGGGCTCCTTTGCTGGCCCCAGTAAGTTTACATTTTAATAAACAGTACCTATTTTTTCCTAGCGATCCTCATTCGATTTTTTCTAAATCGTCTTTGATCTTCTTGTAGACTGGATATAAATTCTTATCCTGCCTCGAATATGACTCCCTGTGGTATTACTAGACTATTCTTATTAGTCTGTCTGTGTAGCTAACTAAGATTGGACATTTGGCAATTCCATTGGACTCCCATTCTATTCAGCAATAGCTCTATGCACTGTCTCCTTACTGACTAGATAGTGTGGCAGAGTCATTCAGCTCCCGAAGTCACCGATTATTGATCCCCAATGATCTCTAGATTATCGTACGCAGGACAAGAGAGTACGGAGTCACAGCACAGTCAAGAAGTGTCAGAGGCACTCATGCTTGCAAAAATTCCAAAACCTTTAGCTCATCCACTCTAGTCTGGAGGAACAAAAACCACAGAGTCTATTTGAGTTTAAAAGCTTTATTAAAAGTAAACACATTTATTAAAATCTACTTTGTCATAAAACTATTTACCTGAAAACGGAAAAGTGGTTAGTGCTGACGATTAATTGGACACATTTCTTGTGGTCGAGCCGAGCTCTCACCTGGTTTGAACTTGATCCTGGTCGTGTTCTTAGGAGTCAAGCTTCTGTCTGTTAGGGGAAAAAGTGGTGCGTGTTAAAAATCAAAAGCAAGCATTCATCAGTTGTGCATAAAAGTGCAGCAAGACAACAGCCTTCCCTGGAAAATGGGACATTTTTACTTTGGAGTAGACAGTCACAAATTATTACATTGTATTCAGTTTTTTTAACATTTCTCCTAGACCAAATATTATATAGTAGTGAGTGGTGTATTCTAACATTCTTAAATGTACTTTGTAGGTGTAACATCTGGTGACGGGGCCAGCGCGGAGGTGGCTGTGTTGGGCGAGGACTCGGAGGACTCTGGGGAGGAGGCGGTGCAAGAGCCGGCGGACGGTCCTGTGGGGGTTCAAACGGTGGTGGCGGAAACAGGTAAGCTATATATTCCTTACTTATTGAGATTGAAGACTGCATAGTGTGCTTTCTGCACGGGTGTATTACAATTACAAATCAACCAGGTAGTAGCCTCCTCGAAATGTACTTCGACTTAGCTGTGAAGTTTTTGGTGAGAAGAATCCCAATAAGTTCTTAGACGAACGTGATGGATGGGATGAACGAAAAGTGAAAGAAGGGTGTAAGTAAGTGGGACGCGAACTTGTATGATGGCTGGCAAAGAAGAACGATATGTGTTTGCTTGGCCCCCGAGGTGGCTGGGAAGGAAAGAATATGGTATGGTGCATGGCTGGGTCAATGATGAAGCAAGGATGGGTGGAAGGACAGCAGCCTGGGTGGGTGAAACAGAGACTGTATGTGTGCGTATACTTTGACTGAATGGATGCCTGGAGCATGGTATTCTCTGACTCTTAGATAGCACATGTGTATCTAGAGAGAGTAGATGGTCGCCAGATGAAGTAAGTGTTACCTTGAAGAGCATGTACCACCGCACCCGCACGTCCGTTCCAGTGCAGGGAAGGCAAGGAAAAGAAATTGTAAATGTGTCCAATACTACCATGAATAGTAGCAGTACTTTGTATTGCGTCTGCAATCACAGCATATATCTGGTTATTACGGTGGACACTCCGTACCTCTCTTAATAACTTTAGTTTATTTGTAGTACGTCATTCATGTGTGGGTGTATCACTGTTCACTCAATATTAAGCAAAGCACCTAAAGTCATCTCATATGTCATCAAATACGTCCCATGTGAAGTGATAGATAATCAAATTAGTTAGCTTCTTCATTTTCCTTTTCTAGTACTCATTTGCACTGTAGGGTGAAAGGTAAATTAATTAAGCAGTAGCCCTTGTAACAGAGTATTCTCAGTGCCACCCGTAATAGAAAAGTAATAGCTTCACCACCTGCATGTACTGGACCGGTACAGTAACGCAAGTCTGTCTCACTCATCATGGTGTGCAATTTTTTTTCTCGGGTGCAAGTTCACTGTGCTGTCCATGTCATTCTGCCGGCTTGCATAAGATAACGTACCAATTTCCCTAAACAAGAGAGAAGAAGAAGAATAAGACTGGTGTACTGTCATAGTCGACTGTAATGGAAGTCCATAGTGGTCGTAGAATTTGTTCATTAAACTACCACTAATGTTAGAGCAAGGATGCAGAAGTGGGAGGTTATATAGATACTGTCCTCAATAGTTATGTACTGTGCTTTCAATTTGCTACTTGTACTGTGACCCAACTTTCGGCTCAATCACTTTGTGTTATTAATGCTAAGGAGCATTGGTTACAGACTATGTCTTTCTTTCTTCATATAGTTGCTCCTTCCAAATCAACAACACGGAGGGAGCAGGCTAGAATGGCCCGGCAACGGAGGCTGGAGGCCACTGTCGCCGAATATCGGCGGCTGGTGGCCCTGGAGGAGGAGGAGGACACGCAGTCGAGCGGGGCAACAACAACATCCTCGACTGTTGTGGTAAATAAATAAATAATACCCTATTTTTGAATGCATAAATGAATAACAGATAGCTCAATAAATAAGAGTCAAGATTCGAGGTAGTAGGAGTTTTGCAGGTTTAATACAGCATAAGGACAGGAACAGGACAACCTGCACAGGAATAGGATGGCAGCCCCTGGCAGCGCTGCCGGATTCAGGATCGGGGCAAGGGAAGGACAGGATCGGCGTAGGGGATAACTTTTTAATAACAGAACATGAGCATATATACATAACGCAAACACATAGCATTACATTGCAATGGGCGTAGCAGTAGGTGGAGCAGAAGGCGTGACGCGTAGCAGTCGCGAAAGATAAGGGTGAAAAGAGGTGTAGCAGGGCGTATACATAGACATGTGATACAAACGTAACAGAATATGTCATGAATGGGCGGAAACATTGGAGGGGGGCTACCTAAGGAGCCGGGACCTCTAATCTGGTGGTGCGCGCAAACTGGCAATGACGTGTTACTAGGAGAAGCTGGGGGCTATGAACTCTGTGCTAGGAGCAGAGACTGAAGTCTGGAGAGTCAGGGCGACATGTACCTAAGCAGTATCTAGTATCTGATGTTTAGAGAACATGTTGATATACACTAGAAGTCAGGAGGGGAAAGGCTGACAGACACTAAGACTGGACCATGCATTATTCTACATGTAGTGCGTGATGAGGAATATTAAATGACCATTAATACAGTATTTCTCTTACATGGAGACGGGAAGGCTAGACAATGACGGAAACTATTGATGCGGTTCAGTAGCTTTAGGAATGCAGAGAAGGAGGACTGAACTGATAACTGGGACCATAACATACTCTTGGCAGACTCAGAGGCAGAGCCAGGCTGAACCGGGCACTGCAAGGCAGGAAGTAAGTGAAGGGTCGAGGATACAGGTGGGGGCTGTATCGCTCCTCAGCGAGGGCTCAGGAGACAGGAGCTGAATCTGATGTCCGGGCCCTTTTGAGGCCTAGAAACCGGGGACTTTATAATGAAATAACGTGCACACTGAGAAACGTGGCAACGTAGCTTTACATAGGCCTGATATTCGTAGTATTCACGAGGACTGGGAACTGGCATACTAGAGATGGACACAACTATAATTGCGTCTTGAATCGAACATGGGGAATACATATGCATATTAATCATGCACACATAACATATGATGGAGGACGCGTAGGGACACAGAACATGGCAGAATTTACTTTTCCACATTCCCTCCTTGTCACTACGTTTCCATCAGGAAACATCAATATTCATGATACCATCTATCATTTCATACAGTATCATTTGCTCGTCTCGAATTATCCTGGAACGGGATTTAGAATGGGGCTTGGGACTAGGAATACAAGAGGTAGCACAAATGCCGCAAATCGCAGGGCCACATTGTATACAGAGGCAGCAGCTGAATATGATCGCTACTGCAATACCTAGAAAGGACAAGACTTTCCATCCCCAAGCGGAAATTATATTCCAGAACCAACCGGACCATGTCCAGGTGCCTGGATCTTGGTGTAACAGATGGGCAATTTTATGGAGTCTGGTTATAGCTGAATAAACAGACGGTGCGTTATTTGGAATGAAAATGCAGCAACTAGATCCGATGACTCTACATGCCCCGCCCCTATCGGCCAGTATGACGTCAAGGACGAGACGATTTTGCAAAACAACAAATCTCATAGCAGATTGCTCTTCGGTTAAGTTACCTAGAGCAGAGGCAGTCTCATTCACTACTGCTTCAAGGGTTCTTGTTAACCTACGGATTAGCTTACTATTCTGGATAGGTCCTATAAAGAAGAAGAAACCTCTATTGAAATCTGTATATTGTTCTAGAGCAGTTTCAGTATAATCGACAATTGGGGACTCAATCTCCCTTCTATGTCTAATGTGTACTAGATGTGTGTTTCTGTGATAATCAGATGGGGCTAGGAAAACAGGTGGCAGTAGGAAGGCAATGTAACAGGTTCCCTCCCAATTGAGGGGCAGACGAACATATGCGGTCTGACCACAAATAAAATAAGAATGACGTGAAGCTTTGAAAATAGATTTCCCACTGTCACTATATTTGACAATAGTAGTACAATCACTATGGCCTACATGTACGGAACCATTATTTCGGACACATAATTCGCCTTTGACTGGTAATACTGAAATAGCAGGTAAGTCTGGAGTGGAATCGGACTGAACATTCAGGACCATAAAATTCGAAGAATAATTACCTAAGTTGTAAACTTCATTTTCTAGATCTAAACCTGTTCTGTGGGGGAGACCTTGCTTGTCTGGGAAACATGTACTGTTTAGAAAAGACATATCTGTTGAGGATGACGTTAACGTGGACCATGCTCCACACGAACCATTATGTGAAAATGGATAAGGAAAGAGTGGCAGAACTCCCTTCGGTGTCTGGAAAGGGGGGAGTCGACCACACACCCAACAATTAGTGGCATTGCTGGTCTGGTGTGAATAATGTAACATGCGGATAAAAGAATTATTTCGCATAGCAAGGCGGTAGGAGAGTTCATGAGGAGGCAGATCACTAAACGTGTGCTCTACTGTAGCATTAGAAGACTTATTTACATGAGAAACTGGGAAATACAGGTAAAATGCATAACTGGTGCAGGAAATCATAATGCTGAGAAATAATATGAAACTTAGAAAAACGATACATCGAATTGAGTTTTGACTAACTCTCTCACTATGGGGGTCTATTTTATACATGTCAGAAACAGTCTAACCGTTTCACCTAGGGGAGGACTTAGACAATCAAACTGGCTGACTTATTTTACTAGACCGGAGTTTCAACTTGTACTCCTGTTGCGGAGTTTTCTCTAACAGGGAGGGTTCAGTATCATTGTTCTTTGCGGGACCTTCCTTAAGAATAGTACGTTGGCAGTCCTTAGAATCCTCGGAAATGTTCTTTGAGACAGGTTTCAGTCCATGAAATCTTTTAATATGCGAAAGATGCACCCAGCCTTTGCGTCCCTCCAACTTCACGGCTGTACGGGTGGCGAGGAGGACCTGTCGGGGCTCCTTCCAGCGAGGCTCCAGTGGACTCGAGCGGTCGAAATTCCGCACTAGGACCATGGATCCGGGAACGATTTCATGCGGTGCCACCTCGGTATTGTCTGGAAATGCGGCGGCAACCTGTGAACGACAAGAGTTGAGGGCAGACATCAAGGAAGCTAGGTAATCTGTCAGCATATTACTTGAAACATCGGTAATACTTCGGGGTCTAGGTGTACCCCACATGTTAGGGGGGCGGCCGAAAACGACCTCGTACGGGGACAGACCTGATCTGGAATGTGCGACCATGCGCATATAGAACAAAGCAACTGGCAGAGCTACTAGCCAGTCTACGCCTTTCTCTTTACATACTTTGGCGATGCGAATTTTCAGGGTCTGATTATGTCTCTCTACGAGACCGGCTGCTTCTGGATGGCGTACACAATGAAACTTCCACTGGTATCCTAACAACAGGGAAACGTGCTTCATGAGTTCAGATGAGAATGGCTGGCCGTTATCAGAATATACGACTCTAGGGAGTCCATAACGAGGGAAGAACTCACGAACCAACTGCTTGGCAGTGGTCGCGGCTGTGTAATCTGGGACTGGATATGCTTCTGTCCACCTGGACAAAGCGCATACAACTACAAGGACATACTTGAAACCTCGACATCGCTCCATCTGAATATAATCCATCTGGAGGACTTCAAAAGGGTGGTCAGGAGGCTGGAATCCACCTTGTTCCACCGGGACACTTTTACCTGGATTAAACTGACAACATATCATACAGGTACGGACTTTCTGCTTGGCTGCAGCTCGTAAATGCTTGTTGAACCAAATGTTCTGGATACTGTCTAACATAGCTTTTTCTCCTAAATGCGCTGGACTATGTGCGGTATTGATAATGACTTGAACCATAGAGTCGGGGAGAAACCATGTGGCTCTACCTTTCGTTAACCATCCCTGATCTGTCTGGACCCCTCCTTGTTCGGACCATTTCTTGATTTCTTCGGGAGTAGCATGTAACTGTATGTCTATGACATCTTGTGTAGGGTCCTTAACTGTCATACATGTAGTCGGATCTGGAGTATGTGTCGGTGCCGGATTAACTGAAGTGTCTGGGGTCTGTGCTGTAAGCTTGGCTGTGCGATCTGCTAGATCATTACCTTGAGAAATAGTGTCATTAACTTTCGTATGTGCTTTGCATTTCATGATAGCAATGGATGTCGGTAAATGTATTGCATCTAACAGAGCTTGAATAAGGAGACCATACTGAATCTTGGTTCCATGCGAAGTCATGAAACCTCTCTCCTGCCAGAGCACTCCGAAGTCGTGTACGACTCCAAATGCGTAGCGTGAATCTGTGTAAACATTAACTTTCAGGATCTTGGCGTGTATGCAGGCTTGTGTCAGAGCAACTAGCTCTGCTGCTTGAGCGGACAGAGTGTCAATACGGTGTGTCTCTATAACTTCGGTGTCAGTAGTCACTGCATACGCGGCGACTAGTTCTCCTGTACTAGTTCTCATGCATGAACCATCCACATAAAGTGTCAGGTCGGGATCTGGTAATGGAATATCTGTCAGATCTTGTCTTGGTTTAGTCGTAATATTGACTACCTCCACACAGTCATGTGTGGCAGAATTCGAATTAGCTGATGGTAACAGTGTAGCGGGATTGAGAACGTTGCAGCGTCTGATTTCTATGTGTGGCTGGAACAGTGTTAATTCATAACCTGTTAAACGTGCAATTGTCAAGTGCTGAGTTTGTGTTCGGTTTAAAAGGACTTCCACGGAGTGTGGAACTTGTACTGTCAGGGAGTGTCCTAAGACTATGGAATCACTTTGTCTGATAGCTAGTGCTGTGGCTGCAACTGACTTGAGGCACGCAGGCAGAGCCTGGGCTACAGGATCTAATGTGCTCGAAAAATAAGCACATGGCTTGTATTGTCCTGCTTGATCTTGTGTGAGAACAGATAATGCTGTACCTTCGCGTTCAGTGACGAAAAGTGTAAAAGGCTTACTGTAGTTTGGTGTAGCTAGAACTGGAGCTTGGCATAGGGCTTTCTTTAACTCATTGAAACTAAGTGTATGTTCAGATGTCCAAGGGAGAACAGTCGATACGGCTGCCTCCTGTGTCGTTAACTGTATCAGTGGCTTAGCTAGAAATGCATACTGAGGAATCCATTGTCTGCAATAAGAAGTAAGGCCAATAAAGGCACGTACCTCCTTCTGGGTCTTGGGCTGAGGAAGACTCGCTATTAACTGGATACGGTCTGGTGTCAACTGCCTACCCCTCTTGGACAGTAAGTGTCCTAAGTAGACCACTTGCTGGACACAGAATTGAAGCTTAGAAGGGGACACCTTGTGCCCCATCTCGGCTAGGAAATACAAGACTGTAAGGGATGCTTGCTCGCAAGCACGTTCAGAACGGGCTGTGATCAGTAGATCATCGACATACTGGAGCAGGGCAGTGTCAGTTGGCATGTGAATGCTGTCTAGTTGTCTCTTAAGTGCTTGACTGTAAATACTAGGACTTTCTGTGAAACCTTGAGGAGCTCGTGTGAACATATAGCTCCTACCATTTAAACAAAATCCGAAAAGAAACTGGCTGTCTGGATGAATTGGAACACTGAAAAACGCGTTCTTGAGGTCTATGACTGTAAAGAATGTGGCTTCGGAATCAATGGCTGTCAATAGTGACGAAATATCTGGGACAACTGGGTACTGGGGAATAATACATTTATTAAGTTCTCGTAGGTCAATCACTAATCGATATACCGGGGGTGCATTTGGATCAGTACGTTTCATGACAGGAATGATCGGAGAATTGCATACATTGGAGTCAGTTTCTACAACTACTCCTTGAGCCATGAGCTCGTCAATAATTTTGGATAAGGCTGCTACAGCCTCAGGTGGCAATCTGTACTGTCTGATTCGTGGTAACACTACACCTGGCTTGATAGTCACACGATGGGGTGTGATTTGCATGTAACCTACATCAGTTGGACCTTGTGCCCATAAATGCTGCGGAACATTAGACAATCTCGGATCAAAATCTCGTAACACATAGTGACCCTTGAAGTCACGTAGGAACAATCGTATTCCCTCTGGGGAACAGCATATAACTGCACCTAACTCTTTCAGTGTCTTAATGCCTAGTAGATTTTCTGGACATGACTTAGTAAGTAACAGATCAGTAGTGCGGGACAGTGGACCTACTTCTAGAGTAACTGGCTTTGATATTTCATTCACGATAGGCTTTCCTGAAAATCCAAGGGAAACATTTCTTGAGCCTGAGAGCGGAGCCCCTGGAACTTCGGCGTGACTAATTGTGGTCCTACTTGCCCCTGTATCAATCAGAAACTTTCTGTCTTTCCCTAATACTTGACTGTGAACATAGGGACCTTCTTGATCTACAGGTATCTCGATGAGAGGCAAGCCTACCTCCCTCTCTAGGCTGTTTCATGAATATGGCTGATACTCTGGATACTCCGACTGTGCATACTGGTACATCTGCTGTGTAACATGCTGTGTTGCAGCGATAGGCTGCGGTGCTGTAACTGTCTGTGGTGCATTCTGTGGCTGAGGAGTCTGTGAAACTTGTTCTTGTCTAGGCGGACGTGGTCTTTCTTTAGTCTTACCGGTAGCTATGTTGTGTTTCAGAACTGCACACTCGTTTATAAAATGACCTGGCTGTTTACAATAATTGCAATTCCCTTTAACGGGAGCTGCAGGATGACTGGCTTGATTCGGACCCCTCTTCTGGCTGTCTTGAGGAACAGATTGTGCAACTAGTACTTTCATTTTCGTGTCTTTCATACGTTTTCTTTCGTGTTCTTGCTCTTCTCTGATTCTATTCTGGTGGTATTGGAGCATCTGTAACATCTGGGACGGGGTATTAGCTTGCCAGGTACTTTCAACTTTCAAAACTCGATTTTTAATTGGTGGACTTGAATTCTCGACTAATTTGGTAACAAAAAGGTGAGGGTATGACTCGCTACTTGTCTTGAGGCCACTGTTGATGCTAAAACATTTCTCAAATCTAGAATAAAAATCACTAATGTCTTCGTCTTGTTTCTGTTTACAGGCTGAGATTGCATCCCAGTCTTCCTTTTTAGTTGTTAATAATCTGGGTAGAACTTGAATCAATAATTCAGGTAATTCTTTACATTTATCTCCAAGACCGGTACCTGGTACTCGTATCTTATCTTCAGCTTCTAGAACTGCCCAATCTATCTTTTTCTCTCCCACCTCCCAATCTTTTTCCTTGAGCTTTTCATACACCCCTGCGGGCAACAGAACTTTTAACATTTTAATTATATCTGGATACGTGTATTCTCCCATACGGAGCATGTCTTTTAATTCTCTATGGAACCCTGCTGGATCTTTATCATGACAGGGAATTAATTTCTTCATCTCTAGGAGTTCCATCTTTGTGATCGGAGTGTAAACAAACACTCGTTGCATTTCACCAGCTGGTGTCCTGACTGGATGTACTTCTCGTAACGGATTCTGTCTATCTATGTAAAAGGGTTTACTTTCTGGGGGTGAGACATGAACAAAATGCGGGTTCAGGAACGTTCTATATTTGTGGCGCTGTTCTAGAATGACACTAATTAAATCGGTACCTAGACCTTTCCATCTATACTGGAGTAACTCGTTCAGGATATCATGTAACGGGCCTGGATCAGAGTGCTGACCCTCATACAGAGTGATGAGGTGCTGGATCATATACATACCCACCAGTCGCTGCTCGGCTGGGGGCAGTTTCAGAAACATTTGTGCCACTATTTCGTCTGGAAAAGTGGTAGAATCAGTAATCCATCGGACTGCTGATCGGACTAGTTCTTGTTCATGCATAGTACTTAACTCACTGTAACCGATTCGTGATTTCAGAATGTGATCGGTAGCTTGAAATACTTGTTCTAGAGAACCTTGTTCTGGTGCTGGATGATGGAAAGTAGACTTGTGTTCTAGGCGTAAATGGCGATCTGGAAATCTAGATTTTCCTACATACGCTATTCTGGCGGGATTCTCGTCGTCTACCTCTTCAGTATCAGAGTTACTTTCTTTCTCGCTTACTTGTGCTGCTTTACGTTGTTCGTGTAACCTTATTATTTCTTTACGGATTTTCTTGTACATACTCTCCATAGCACCGATAGTCTTGTGCTTACCCTCGGCTATACTATTACTCCACTTCGTCAGGACTCTCATTTCGGCCTGATCTTTGGACGGGTGATCTTGTTCTCTTATTAGACAATTAATCAGAAACTTTAATATCATGAGCTGGGTCTCAGCTTTCCTTTGCGACATGACATCACTAATACTTTCTGGATCTTCCCCTGTACGGATGAAACGGTATATTCTGTCTAGATCTTCCTTCATATCTGGTAGGGTGACTAGATACTCGGCCACCTTTCTTACGCGTAATGAATATAAAACCATATCATCCTCGCCTGGGACTGGATCATAGCCGCATTCGGCAAGGGATTTTCTTATTTCTGCAACAGACTGATGTCTGGGCGTACGCTGTGACGCTTGTGTATGTAATTCGGCTGTCGTTAAACGCTTGTGTTGCGGTGGGGTTTGAGGAGGACCTCCTCCTGCGGCCCCTAAACTAGAATCGTCAACTGAGGCTTTTCGTGCTGGCAGAGTGGGGAATGGAAATGTAGGCTGGACTTGTATGGCGGGCTGGACCGGGGGGACCGTAGCAGGTACTGCAAAGGGTGCCCCGGTGTCTGGAGGAACGGGAAGTGCCTGATTTACAGGGACTGGTGGAGCGGGAACAGGATTTGCATATTCTGGGACTGTGTCGTCCAAATAGGACGAGATGAAAATATCAGCTGCGGTCGGTTTGTGACGTAGCTTGATCGGAACTAGTGGTGGCGGAAAATTACTGGATGCCTCCGGGGTCGCCTTTGGCAAGCCCTCGGCAAGAAGAGGGTACATACCCTTAATGAGGGCATTCCTCTGTCTATCTGACTGTTCAGTTCTGACTCGTTCACCTATCTCGATTAATTCTTTTTCTTGTGCTCGTTCTGAAGATTCTCTACTTAATTCAGACTTTCTGATTTCTTTTTCGGTTCTTTTATGAGCTTCTTTGCGCCATAACTCGATGGCATCTTTCTGTGACTGTCTGGCTTTCTTTTTCCATAATGCCTCTTCTACTCTCATGATGCACTCGGCATCCCACGTACCTGATACGGGCCATCTATACTTTTCTTCTAACTCCTTGGTATACTCTACCCATAAATCTAGATATAATATGGCGCTTATGCCATGCTTCTGATACATGAAATGACCTGGACTGTCCCTAGGCGGGACAGGAACTGCTGCTTCCAGCAGACCTTTTCTGGTTTTTAACTGACGCAATTTCGAAAAGAGTGGCATGACTGAACTATAATCTGGACACAATACAATACACAATAAACACGATAATTACTTCTCACTCATACCACGACAATACAATACATGAAGAACATTATGAATAACAGTTCGAACAGAATACCACCTGGAATATGGAATACAGGAAACAGAATACATAAATTTTCTCGAGAACAGAACTGACTAGAACAGAAACTAGATGCACTGCTGAAACAGTACGAAACTTACCGGTCCCATAAAGGGACGCATCCAGACCCGTATCCACCTAGGTGAACACTTCGTTTGTGGGTCTGTGTACCACCAACCCACGGACCAGAGTCAATTTTAGATTGACCCTGTCTAGATACTACCCCAGCGATGGTACTCACCGGGCAGCAAGAACGGAAGGCCTCGGACTGGACGGGACTGCTACGACGACGGACGACGAACTTCGGACTTCAGTTACGGGTGGACCTCCGGATACCTCGGACCTTGGACTCTCGGCTTGGGCTCTGGTCGGGACTCGCCGCGTTCCTCCACCGTCTCGTCTGGATGCTGGACCGCCTCCTCCGTCTCCTCCGTGGGCCTGAGGGATACTTGAAGCAGAAATATCTGCCGGTGCGCAGAAGAGTTCCGTCACGACTGCAGAGGGTCAGGGGGTCGGCGTGGCTTCACCGACGCGTGGGGAAAGGGCAAGTTCCTGTTCGGGCGCCATTATGTGGTAAATAAATAAATAATACCCTATTTTTGAATGCATAAATGAATAACAGATAGCTCAATAAATAAGAGTCAAGATTCGAGGTAGTAGGAGTTTTGCAGGTTTAATACAGCATAAGGACAGGAACAGGACAACCTGCACAGGAATAGGATGGCAGCCCCTGGCAGCGCTGCCGGATTCAGGATCGGGGCAAGGGAAGGACAGGATCGGCGTAGGGGATAACTTTTTAATAACAGAACATGAGCATATATACATAACGCAAACACATAGCATTACATTGCAATGGGCGTAGCAGTAGGTGGAGCAGAAGGCGTGACGCGTAGCAGTCGCGAAAGATAAGGGTGAAAAGAGGTGTAGCAGGGCGTATACATAGACATGTGATACAAACGTAACAGAATATGTCATGAATGGGCGGAAACATTGGAGGGGGGCTACCTAAGGAGCCGGGACCTCTAATCTGGTGGTGCGCGCAAACTGGCAATGACGTGTTACTAGGAGAAGCTGGGGGCTATGAACTCTGTGCTAGGAGCAGAGACTGAAGTCTGGAGAGTCAGGGCGACATGTACCTAAGCAGTATCTAGTATCTGATGTTTAGAGAACATGTTGATATACACTAGAAGTCAGGAGGGGAAAGGCTGACAGACACTAAGACTGGACCATGCATTATTCTACATGTAGTGCGTGATGAGGAATATTAAATGACCATTAATACAGTATTTCTCTTACATGGAGACGGGAAGGCTAGACAATGACGGAAACTATTGATGCGGTTCAGTAGCTTTAGGAATGCAGAGAAGGAGGACTGAACTGATAACTGGGACCATAACATACTCTTGGCAGACTCAGAGGCAGAGCCAGGCTGAACCGGGCACTGCAAGGCAGGAAGTAAGTGAAGGGTCGAGGATACAGGTGGGGGCTGTATCGCTCCTCAGCGAGGGCTCAGGAGACAGGAGCTGAATCTGATGTCCGGGCCCTTTTGAGGCCTAGAAACCGGGGACTTTATAATGAAATAACGTGCACACTGAGAAACGTGGCAACGTAGCTTTACATAGGCCTGATATTCGTAGTATTCACGAGGACTGGGAACTGGCATACTAGAGATGGACACAACTATAATTGCGTCTTGAATCGAACATGGGGAATACATATGCATATTAATCATGCACACATAACATATGATGGAGGACGCGTAGGGACACAGAACATGGCAGAATTTACTTTTCCACACTGTGACCACTGCATCCTCCTCCGTGACTAAGCCAGCGGGACCGAGCCGGGCTAACAAAGACAACCGCCACCGCCAAGCAACAGAAATACCAGCTGCCCCCCACAGGAGCTGCAAGGAACGCCAACGCCGCCTACGAGTCCGCATGTCCAACCTGGAGCAGGAGGTCCTGAAGTATAAGAACTTGGTTAAGGGCCTCCGCTCCGAGCTTGCCACCCTCCGCAAGGAGTATGATGCCCATGCCGCAAAATGCACCAGCACCAGCACCCTCCAGTAGTGGAGTGTCCCTTGCCCTTTTTTTATAGACTTTTGGGGGGTGGGATTTGGGAGTTGGGATCGTTTTGGGACGTTTCAAAGACAATCGTTGGGGTTAGGGTGGGTGAGGGAGATTATTTTGTTAGGGCTACATAAATATATTTTTAAACTTTATCTGACCATACCTGTTTTTTACTGCTTTTGAGTCTGGTGGGTGGGGGGCGGGGGTGTAACAGTAACTTTGTTTTCCTGAACAGTCGTAGGACTTTAGTAGTACAACCGTCAATCTCTTGTCTACTCCGAAATAATACTCCATTATACTACCTCCCACCAAACGCTTATCTTACCTGTAATTTGTGTTAGAAATTAGGGCTAGGCCCAGGGCTGGCTCCACGTGAAATGGGGATTAACGTTGTCAATCCTGGGCGGGTGACATTTCCTTTTTGTTTGTCCTTACTGTAGCATTACAACGGTTACGGTACGATCGAGAATATAGCAGGTGACAGACCGAACAGTGCCATAATGTAGCCTAACAAATGGTAAAGTATTTGCTTGCAAGTATAACTAGTACTTGCGTTGAATTTATTTGACATTGGCTACTACTACTAGAAGATATAGTACTGAAGCTGAGTAAGTCTAGAAGATATCCTCGTATTCCTTCACCAGCCTGTTGCTATGACCTTATCCTCCCCAGCAAGTGTGTGGAATTATTGATGTCATTTTAGTCAGACATCAAGCAAAACAACACAGCCCGGGGGAAGAGGGTTAGGGTTTGTAAAATGGATGGGAATGGGGGTTTCTTTTTGGGTAGGTTTTGTTGAGAGAAGAAAAAAAAGCAGAGCATGGACAAACAATAATTGAAGATAAGACAATCTTTGGTTACAAAGTAAAGCTAAGCACATGCAGTCACACTCATAGAATAAAACGATGGATACTGTATCTGTATTGCGTATGTTGTTGGAGTTGTCCTTGAATTTGGTAAGTAAGTTGCATGCAGCAAACTATTCCTCTTATTGGCGGCACTCCTCCATTCCAGCTGACGCTTCGTCCATCAATGTTGGTGACCACTGACAGAAGACACCCTGTCCACTGCCTGCCTGGCGGATGTTGACTGAAACCCGGCCTGTAATTATTGAACGGAAAACAGGAAGTGCTATTACAATACCACTGATAAATAAATAAAAGGTATGTACGCTGTGTGGTTCAAAATGTGACACTTTGATTTCCCTAATAGACAGTACAATATTTTTGAAATTGCGTGCTCTGTCTGAGTCACCTTTTTAAGGATAAATAAGTATGGCCAAAATATTATAGCGGATCTTTCCCCTCAAGGTAGGTGTACTGTAAACTGTGTTTTAGAACAAAATTTGACCTTCCCAGCAATGCTCCCACCAAGACCCTTACTAAAGCCAGTCGCAAAAATGTAGAAGAACCCCAATCAGATCTCCAAAAACGATGCCTAGCAGAAAAATGGTTACAAAACGTACTTTGAAAGTAACAGTAGGCCCAAATACAGACCGTGGATTGTATTCAAACCACTTGCAAGCAAGCAAAAGTATCCATAGCCAGCATCGCTCCAACAGTGCTCTACAACACCAGAACTGCGTTGCAATAGAACCCCCCGAAACAAATGCAATCCTGCTGCTAGGGCTAACCCTAACGAACCCTAACTTACAAAAAGTGCCAAAACTGGTGTTTCCTTCAGGATTTTGTCCAAAAGACTTCTATCCGGTATTAGACCTTCCCAGGAATGCCCCAGGCAAGACCCGCCAACCCACCCGGAAAAAACCACCCGACATCACCCCCAAACAGCGAAAAAGCTAAATCTCATACTTACAATATCTCTCGCCCTTCGGTCCAAACGCGGCGCTGTGCAGCTAGGTCATCATCATCATCAATCATCATAACTCCTGTTTTCCACCACGGATTTCCTGAAAAGCAAATGCAATCAAGATTAGATTGTCGCAGCAGTGCTCCCAGACACCAAAAATTACCCACAAACACCCGGAACCCCGCCAAAGAGCACCTCAAAGGCAAGCAAGTCAGCAAAAACGGCAAGAAATTTCCACCTCAGATTTGGTCCAAAACACTTTTGTCCATTATTAGAGCTTCACAGCAATGGGCCCAAATCCGTCAACTCACCCGCAAAGAAGTACAACACCCCCACAAGTGCTGAGTCTTTCTTCATTGGGCGTAATCCAGCACTCTGCTTTGAGGGAAATCGCAGTCTGGAGGAGGAGGATAGAGGAGCATGTTCTTCAGAACTTGTGAACCTGAGGAATGTAGACTGCGGCACCTTCAAATCAATAAGCAAACAAGTGAAGACAGTTCTGATGATGGTCTTGTTTTTGGGATTAGGTGATTAAAGTTTGAATTAAATTAACTGTGCAAAACAAAGAAAGAGAGACACAAAGCACACAGGAATAAAAGTGAATAAGGACGAAAAAGAAAGTTCTTGATTGATTGTCTCATTTTCAGGGCTCGGTGTCAGGGAATAAGAACAAGATTTCGTCATCATACTCTGCGAATTCAGGCTGGATGAGGTCAGTGCCACCGAACAGAGAACAAATCCCCTCATCTACGTTGCCGTCCTCCTCGTCTTCATGCGGCGTGCTTTCTCGTACTTTGTAATCTGGTGGTATGAGGTGCTGATTCATCTTGATCATTGTCAGCCGCTCCACATTTTTGGGCGAGAGGCGGCTCCGTTTGGGAGTTACAATGCCACCAGCAGCACTGAAAACACGTTCAGAAGACACACTTGCGAGTGGGCAAGACAAATAGTTTATAGCCAGGTTGAAGAGCTGTGGCCACAATTGTTTTTTGCCATGCCAATACTGCAATGGCTCATCATTAAGAAAGACCTCTGTTGAGTCATTCAGATAGTCCTGCACCATCGACTCAAGGTCATCAACTGTTCCTCCACTTTGCTTACTTTTTGCTGTGCCTGTGACATTTTTTCGAGAACCATACCCCATCAAACTTAGCCAATCCTCCTCCGCAGCCACTGTTAGTGTTGTCATTGTGTGTGGTGCAGATGATCCAGTTGCCGGTGTCTTTAACGGCTGAGAGGTCACTTGTGCCCCAGCCACAGGTGCAGAAGTGGATTCTTGTGACTGGGGATGGCCTGCTGATGCTGATGCTGATGTACTGGCTTCTCCTTCAATAACCTGCCGTTCTTTTTCAAACCTCTTGGCTGACCAGGCTAACCAATGTTTGTACTTTTGAACATCTGCATCAGCAAAAGGAAAGAATGCTTCGCCTGCCAGCGCCTTTTTGTAGCGTGGATCTAGAATAGTAGCACAAATGTAATGCTGTTCTGAGTTGATCATTTTAAGACGTTCATCACCACATAGGCGCTCTAATAATTTCTCAGACAAAATAAAATGGTCTTTTTTTTTTCATCTTTTTCAAACTCAGAAGACACCGCCATCAGTTGGTGCTCCAGCATGCACAACAATGGGATAGCTTTTCCCAAATTACAGTCCTTCTGGCTGACTGCACGCGTGAAGAACTCAAAAGGACGAAGCATGTCTGTCAGGCTTTTAACTATGTCCCATTGCGCCGCACCCATCCGCATGTCCTCCTTCTGAGATGTAGCCTCTGTGAAGAAATAGTGATCGAGTACCGTATACTGCTCATACAGACGCTCAAGCATGTAGAAGGTTGAGTTCCAACGTGTTGCCACCTCCTGGATGAGTGCTTTCACTGGCATTCCACGTTGAAGTAGCAGTCTCCGCAGATGCTTCCGGGCCTTAAAAGAATGGCTGAAATGGTTGCATATTTTGCGGCAGGTGGCCATTACCCCGAACGCTGGACTCTGTTTATCACTCAAGAATTTTTGAACTACCAGGTTGATACAGTGCGCCAAACATGGCACTCTAAAATGGTCACCCTTCAACATGGCCTTAACTACATTGGCGCCATTATCCGTGGAAACATAACCAATCTTGCGTTTTAGGGGGGATAGAATTTGCAAGACCTTTTTGTTAAACTCTTCCAAAAGGTTTTCTGCTGTGTGACTTTTCTCCAAGCCAAACATGGCTAGTGTTGCATGTTTCCGAGCAGCTTTGAAAACTTTGTCCGGGTCAACACCTGCGTTTAGCTTTGCTTTAACACCTGAAAAAGAGACCCAGTGTGCAGTGATGCACATGTAATCAGCGCCTGCGCCACTGGTCCACATGTCTGTTGTCAGATGTATTGTGTGAACAGCACTCTTCTGCAAAGCTGCCCCAATCGCCTCCAGCACATCTTCATGTAGTGCTGGAACCGCAACTCTGGCAAAATAGAACCGGCTCGGAACCTTCCATTTAGGGCAGAGCGTTGCCACTAATTCGAGAAAACCTACCGCTTCTACAAAAGAAAAAGGTAGAAGGTCCACAGCTAGCATTTTAGCCAGCTTAGTGTTATACAGACGCGTCAGTGGGTGGTTGCGTTCATATGGCACGTCTGAAGTAAGCATTGTTCTAATGTTGCCCTGGACCAAGCATTTACGGGCTGATAATGACTTCGTTGACCCAATTTTGCTCGCTGGTGAACTTTTGTGCGTTGGTGTCTCACTCGCTCCAACACTCTTAGTGTGCCTCACATTGGGTGTGCTGCTGACAGGGGTACTGGGTGTAAGGGAAGTGTTTGACACGTCTTCTTCCTGCTCGTCATCATCAGATGAAACATCAACGTTTCCTTGAATTTGGCCTTTCTTGATCGCATCTAGGTGCGCAAACCATTTGACAGCGTGCTTTCTCTCAAGATGACCTCTCTGGCCGCCGGTACCATAGTTGGTACCTGACTTACCACGACTAACTGCAAGCTTACAAAGGGTACAAATGGCAAACTTTGGATTTTTGGGACAAACAGTAAAGAAGTCCCAAACTGGGGACTTGAAGTGTCTGTGGGACCTGGAGGAGGCGGCGATACTGGTGGTGGTGGTCATGAAGCTAATGCCAGATGAAGTGGAGGATCTGGATTGCCCAACTTTTGTACGTTTTGCACTTTCACCGCCACTAATTAAGGTCGAGGTTGACGGAGGTCTCTTCTTGCCAGAAAGAAATATGGAAGCGGGACGAGTTGGTGTACTACTTAACTCCAATGATTGTGGTGTTTCCACTGCCTCCTCATCGACAACATCATCATCATCATCATCACGCTCAGCAGCTCTTCGGGCTAGGGTCAAAATGTCTGTTTGCTGCATGCCCGCTGGGGCTGCAGTGACCTTTATGATGACTGGGTCGTCGTTGGCAGAGTCTTCATCAGCAGCAGTATCCGCCACTTCTTGTTGAGCCTCATCACACTCCATAACTCTGAGACTTTGGACGAGCTTCCTTTTACGCTTAACTACCTTTGTTGGATCATGGTGTGCCTCACTCTCAGACGGCTGTGGTGCTGGTTCCCAAGTTTGATCCGTATCATCAGAAGGAGGTGTGCTTGAAGAGGATGTAGACACCACCCTTGATCTCTTCCTTGCTAGGGGTGTGGAAGACAATGAAGGATCATCAGGAGGAGTGGCTTCCTCAAATGATACCTCGCCTTGATTGTCGATTTCCTGATGTGCCCCTACTTCGGGAGGAACAACTATTGTGGGCACTTGTGACCCTCCATGCACCTCTGCTTGCGCATCTCCTTGCGCTGCCTCTCCTTCCACATGTACTTGGGCTTGTACTTGCACATGTGATTGTTGTTGCGGCTGTGGTTGTTCAACACTCGTCAGATGAGCTACAACAACCTGTGTTGATTGAGGGACATTGCTGCTGCTTTCTTGCGATGAGCCAACATCACTGGTCGATGGTGATTGAAGAACTATACTGGCTGCCTCTGCAGCACTCAAAGGCTTGGACTTAAGTTGGCGTGGTGGTGGTGGTGGCACTGAGCCCAATGGAGCGGGGGTGCTGCTGCCAGCTTGGTCCCCAGCAGATCCCGCTGCTGCTGCTGCAGGCATACTTTTTTTTTTACTCCCAAAAAAAGGGGCGGGCGGCACACCAGTGTCCTTGGTAACTTGCTTCTTCTGCTCCTTACTGGCACCTTTCTTGCTAGAGGAGCTACGGGTTACTTTTTTTGGGGCCATCTTCTTCAGAGCAGGTCAGCAGGCAGCAGTTGCACGAGTTGCAGAGGGTTCTGTGTCCAGACGTGACGTCGCGTGACGTTATGCTGCACACACACACCGCTGCAGGACTTCTTCCTGGCACTGGTGGTTCTCTTGAGTCTTCTTGTGCACCTAAAAGCAATGGAAGACAGAGGAACATCAGTTCAGTTATACACCCCAAAAAATCGACAAAACACAGAAAAATGAGCACAATCCCATGCCATCCATGATGTTTACATTGAAGACACCCCACAGAAAGACTAGGGACATGCAAGTATGCAACACTCACTACCCCTGGGCATAATGGATGAAAAGTAGGCAAAATAAGTGCATGCCTCAGACACTGCCTCTCTTCAAAATGGCCCCTTACACCCCAAGCACATGTTGCCTGTACCAGCCAGCACTCAAGATGGCCACCACCACCACCCACATGGCCAGTCCACATCAACAGTACACCCCCAAAAAACAGAAAAATAGCCGGAAATCACCACAATCCAATGCCATCCATGATGTTTACATTAAAGAGAGTGAGACCACACCACAGGCACACTCAGTCCATGCACCACCACCCCTGGGCAAAAGGCCACACCAGCAGCCCCCCAAAAACGACAAAAAACAATAAAATAAGCACAATCCCAGCCCATCCATGGCCTCAATTATGTTTAAATTCAAGAAGACACCCCACAGAAAGACTAGGCCCATGCAACACTCACCACCCCTGGGCAAAGGGCCCCACCAGCAGGCCCAAAAAACGACAAAAAACAATAAAATCAGCACAACCCCAGCCCATCCATGGCCTCAATGGTGTTTAAATTCAAGAAGACACCCCTCAGAAACACTAGGCCCATGCAACACTCACTACCCCTGGGCATAATGGATGAAAAGTAGGCAAAATAAGTGCAGGCCTCAGACACTGCCTCTCCTCAAAATGGCCCCTTACACCCCAAGCACATGTTGCCTGTACCAGCCAGCACTCAAGATGGCCACCAACACCACCCACATGGCCAGTCCACATCAACAGTACACCCCCAAAAAACAGAAAAACAGCCAGAAATCACCACAATCCAATGCCATCCATGATGTTTACATTAAAGAGAGTGAGACCACACCACAGGCACACTCAGTCCATGCACCTCCACCACCCCTGGGCAAAAGGCCACACCAGCAGCCCCCCAAAAACGACAAAAAACAATAAAATAAGCACAATCCCAGCCCATCCATGGCCTCAATTATGTTTAAATTCAAGAAGACACCCCACAGAAAGACTAGGCCTATGCAACACTCACCACCCCTGGGCAAAGGGCCCCACCAGCAGGCCCAAAAAAACGACAAAAAACAATAAAATCAGCACAATCCCAGCCCATCCATGGCCTCAATGGTGTTTAAATTCAAGAAGACACCCCTCAGAAACTCTAGGCCCATGCAACACTCACTACCCCTGGGCATAATGGATGAAAAGTAGGCAAAATAAGTGCAGGCCTCAGACACTGCCTCTCCTCAAAATGGCCCCTTACACCCCAAGCACATGTTGCCTGTACCAGCCAGCACTCAAGATGGCCACCACCACCACCCACATGGCCAGTCCACATCAACAGTACACCCCCAAAAAACAGAAAAACAGCCAGAAATCACCACAATCCAATGCCATCCATGATGTTTACATTAAAGAGAGTGAGACCACACCACAGGCACACTCAGTCCATGCACCACCACCCCTGGGCAAAAGGCCACACCAGCAGCCCCCCAAAAACGACAAAAAACAATAAAATAAGCACAATCCCAGCCCATCCATGGCCTCAATTATGTTTAAATTCAAGAAGACATCCCACAGAAAGACTAGGCCCATGCAACACTCACCACCCCTGGGCAAAGGGCCCCACCAGCAGGCCCAAAAAAAGGACAAAAATCAGCACAATCCCAGCCCATCCATGGCCTCAATGGTGTTTAAATTCAACAAAACAGTTGTATCATGCACCCCTAACCAACCCTGGTCCTACTGGATACTGTGGCTACCCACAATATAATTTATTTAATGTTCTGAAAAAGTTCCAAAATTTTACTTGCAGCAACTGTAATGCCCCAAACAAACTTACTTGTGAAAGTTGATTTCTAATCCAAAAGTGATCCAAAGACAGTCAAAAAGGCCTCAAATCCAAATATCCAGCAGCACCCACAAAAAGTAATCCTTCCAGCTCCAGATCCAAATGAAAGTGACCAGGAGATGGACAAAGCACTGGGAGGAGCCTGCTGGACAGGAACAGGAAGTTGGAGACTGTGGGGCACTTCCTCCCCCCCCCCCAAAATGGACTCCTTGCAAAAAAAAGGCCATGCAAATGTCAAACTGAGGAGTGATTCTGATAAAAATCATAATTTTCTGAAGGTTTATCCTGTTTGCTGGTGATTTTCTTGTGCGAAATTGCAAAATCTCTATTTCGCAAGTGCGAGATTGTTCCTTTCCGCCGCAACTACGTGTTCGCAATTGCGAACTCTCGCGAGGTGTGCTGTGCAAGGTGGCAAGCCGCGATTACGTATTCGCGGGCGCCAAACTCCCGCGGGAACACGCAGCAAGATCTAAAATGGCGCGTCACTCGCAAAGAAAAACAACTCGGCAAACGCTAAATGACGGAAAGTGAACGCCGTGCACCACGCCGCGCGCCGCAACCAAGCAAAAAATCCGCCGCGAGCGGATTCACGGATTTTCGACAAATTCGCGAGCGTTCGCGGATTGCGAATTTGCCGAAAATCCGAAAAATCCGCGAGCGGAGCGGATTTTACGCCCATGCTTATACACGACCTCTAGAGTGCCAGCAGTGCTAGTTGTAATTACATCTTCATTTACAGATACCCCAGAAATTGGGATAAACTCCCCACATGTTGCCTCCAAATTCACAGTTACCCCGCTAGTGCTAATTTCATTTGGTTCCACATTTTCGGTTGTCAAAAGAGTTAATACAGACTCCCCACATGTATCCCAAAGATTCACATTTTCCCAGTTGTTCCTGGTATAATCAAATTTAGGTTCGTCATAACCCCAACCCTGGGAATTTTTTCCATTTGGTCAATGAACCCACCCTGGATCTGCCATCACTTCAAAACGATTATACGTTGGTACATTACAATAGTTTCCCCGTTGGAAGGGTGCAGCGAAAGGAACAAATCCTGGAGAGGGGAGATTGTTGTAGCAACCTGCTTCAGGAACTGTGCCAAATTGAATGCCTGGTGGTCTTGGATAGAAGAATGTAAGGTCGACAACACCAATTCCAGCACTGCTTGTGCCCCAATTTTGCCTCGTGATCAAGCGTACCACCCTGGAATCCTGAAAATTGACAACTATACAATCCCCCTTAAAGCGCTTAGGAGTGCAACCTATCCAGTCTTTCCTTCTTACTCCAATGATCAGCCCGTCCACTTCCCTGGGCAATGGTCTATTGGTCCTTAGCCAGTGCATTGCCTTGTTTTTCAGCATCTGGAAGGATTCTCTTTGCCCAGCCTGCAAAGGTGGTACATTGGTGAGGATAGCAACGAAGGGATAAGAGTCTGGAGGGAGATTCATAGGTGGTGTCCTGCGAGGGGCCCTGATAGGAAGTGTAAAAGGCAGACCAGGGGCAGGAACAACAGGGCGGGATGTTGAAATGCTTGGTGGGGGTTGGAAATTGTTCAATACAGGATTACCAGTTTTGGAACTGTCCTTGGTACCCATGGCTGCAATGTCAGGGCATTTTTTGGGTTGGAGAGTATTGCTACTCAGGTTATCCGGTAAGTGTAGATTAGTCTTTGGGACAACTATACAATCCCCCTCCAAGCGCTTAGGAGTGCAACCTATCCAGTCTGTCCTTCTTACTCCAATGATCAGCCCGTCCACTTCCCTGGGCAATGGTCTATTGGTCCTTAGCCAGTGCATTGCCTTGTTTTTCAGCATCTGGAAGTATTCTCTTTGCCCAGCCTGCAAAGGTGGTACATTGGTGAGGATAGCAACGAAGGGATAAGAGTCTGGAGGGAGATTCATAGGTGGTGTCCTGCGAGGGGCCCTGATAGGAAGTGTAAAAGGCAGACCAGGGGTAGGAACAACAGGGCGGGATGTTGAAATGCTTGGTGGGGGTTGGAAATTGTTCAATACAGGATTACCAGTTTTGGAACTGTCTTTGGTACCCATGGCTACAATGTCAGTGCATTTTTTGGGTCGGAGAGTATTGCTACTCAGGTTATCCGGTAAGTGTAGATTAGTCTTTGGGATTTGTCCCGTTGACCAAGGCCTATTTGTAATAGTGACTACAGCGGTGAGAGGCTCAACATCGGAAGCACTGTTTGCCAACCTACTTGATTTTGGAGGATTATTACTATCCCCCACCCTGGGATAGGACTTGATTAGGGATTTGGTGGAAAAGAAATTATCAAGGGTAGCCTGTTTGAAGTGGTCTAGTCGATCGGCTAGTCTTTTGACTCGTTATTCGATAGGAGTCAGGAGAGACCTCATCAGCCTCTCCAACTGGACAAGCAGGGGTGGAGCAGGAGATAGGGTCTCGGCCGATCCCACCGTTGAAGGGTCACTGGGGTTAGATGCAGAGCTAGCCGAGGTGACTCCATCCTTAATAGTCTTGACCCCATCGGATCCAACCCCATTGATCTCACAAGGTGTACACAAGCCTATTCCAATTTTCCTTATTTTTTAGGGATGTTTGGGAAGATAGCGCTTCTTCGGGGCAGTGCATCTTTTCCTTTTGATGCACGATTTGTTTGTAACCACGTGGAGTGGCACACTCGATTGGGCAGTATTTACCTCACTAATAGATATGTCAGTTAATATAATAGGCGAGGTAGGGACCAGGATGGTCCTATCATCACCCGCAGAAAAGTTGATGGATGGGCCAGGTGACTGGGAAAAAGCATAGGGCGTTTCTAATACCGCTGGCAGGGTTAGGGATGATAAAGGAGGAACCAATGCCGGGAAACCCAGAGATGGCCGTTTCTCCAAGGGAATTTTAAGGAGTTCAATAGATAGCCTACGCTCTGCGCGTCGCTCCGCCAAAGCAATTTCCTTATCAATATCTTGAGTTGCCCGACTAAAATATTTATCTAGGGGACCAAAGATTGTTAGCCCCATCTCGGGCTGGGGGGAGCTTTGGACAGGGGTAGTCAGAGGAGAAGGCATACTTAGCAGGCAGTATACTTAGTAAGGGAAGAACAATAATAGCCAAAAACACAATTTCTCAGGTCACAGTAACAGACTATGGCAGTGAATTGAAAGTTAAGCGGGTCTAAATATCAGATTGGCTTACAAGTGAAATCAGTGTCCCCAGAGCAGTAACACGATTTCAGAGAGTGGGCCCAGCCCAGCCCAGCCGCCTTCAGCCACTGACGGCCACAGACGGTCCCGCCCTTATCCCGGGCTTCTCCCGGCGCACTCCCGCGCAGCGGGAGATAATCCTGTTCTTATTGGATGTGAAGAGCACAGGGGGCGCGGTTAGCAGGGAGAGCGGGCCAGTTGTTCCAAGTTGGCCGAGCAGGGACTCCTGGGAAATGGAGTCCCCGCACTCACGCTCGCAGCCCTGCCCAGCCCCTAGGCTCACCGGTAACAACAGCTGATTCCTGGGACACACCTCCTCACGAAGCGGGACCCGCGAAGCGGGTTCCGCGAGCAGTGGAATGAAGACACAGCGGGCATCCCCACAGGAACGTCCGGGGATGCAGCAAACTTCAGGAAGCACAAACAAAGTACAGGAGACCCACCGGTCAGCAGCTGGGAGGAGTGTTTTATAAGCAGAGCACAGGTGCACAGGGGGCGCGGCTAGCAGGGAGAGCGGGCCAGGTGTTCCAAGTTGGCCGAGCAGGGACTCCTGGGAAATGGAGTCCCCGCACTCACGCTCGCAGCCCTGCCCAGCCCCTAGGCTCACCGGTAACAACAGCTGATTCCTGGGACACACCTCCTCACGAAGCAGGACCCGCGAAGCAGGTTCCGCGAGCAGTGGAATGAAGACACAGCGGGCAGCCCCACAGGAACGTCCAGGGATGCAGCAAACTTCAGGAAGCACAAACAAAGTACAGGTTGCCCCTGTGAAAGAACCCTCACGCACATTTTCTTATTTCTTTTTTAATGGACTGCATCTGCTGATAAACTGCAGCGTGATTCCCACTTCTTAAAAGTTCTTCTGCACAAACTCCAGACGCGTTTCAAGAACTCCTGTTCTCTTTCTCAATGGTTTTGTGCTAACATTTTGAACTTTGTCTTGGGGAAACAGAAATAAATGAGTACCAAAGATCTCCCAGTGCGATAAGGACAAAAAGACCTCTGAGGTTACCCAACTTAGATAATGTAACTAAAATTTCAAAATTACTATTTGAAAAGAAATAAAATTGTTAAACAAGTCCTTTCATGTCTATACTTCTTGCTTTGAACGTGCAAAACAAATATACTGAGAAAGAGTATGGTTTCCCAACCTGTTGAATAACAAAAACAAACAAAAAAACAAAGAAACATGCAATTATGTCTAAGCCCACTGGGTGGCAGTGGAGTCAAAGAATAGATTACTTGTGGTTCTTGATGCAATGGTCGTCTTGATGTTTATAATCTTGACACACAGAGTGAGGCGTTTGTAGAGGTGTTTCTAATTGTGAGTGACAGCGGCAATAAAGATTAAAAAAATGTTCCAAGTAAAGATGGCGCTCACGTCACGTTACGCTCAAAGAATGCGTTGCGTAACGTGACGCGATGATGTTGAAGGTTGTGAAGAACTAAGAGAAAAGAAGTTCCAATGGATGACGAGGAGACGAATGGAATCCCCAGGAAGTGCGCATTAAACGGTAAGAGTTCAAAGGAAAATGTCAACGCGCTGAGTTTGAATTATGCGAAGCGATGTTCTGGGGCTTTAGTGTGTGTCAAAGACACGCTCTGATTTTAAAGACACGTGCTGATTTCAAATGAGGCAAATGCATGTGCTGGCGGTTTTCTAGGTATAACAAGTGTACATCAAAGCCACAAACAAATAAAAACTACTATTGGAGAGTGCTTAACAACACAATGCAATGTCTCGGGCTAGAATTTCAGCGCTATTAAAAAAAAACTGTTAATCGAGGCTCCTTAAGAGACGCTTATAGTTACTAAGGCAGTGGCTTTAATCGAGGCTCCTTAAGAGACGCTTATAATTTCTACGGCGGTGGCTTTCAAGGAGCAAGTAGTTGAAAGAATAACAGTAGGCATCTCAAATACGTCAGACCTTTAGGATGGATACCTCCAAAATGTCAATCCTTGGCAATACCACTTCCAACAGCATGTCACGCTCTTTTGTCATAGGATGCGGTGGTTCTAGGTTTAAAGTCACAGCAATTTTTCCAAAGAAAATCCACCGTGCACCGAAGAGCAAGCACAATTTTTCCAAATACAAAAATGAAATTCATGGAAGAGAAAATAGGACCCGCACGGAAGTCTCCCAACCTCCCAGGATTTGAAATAGAAAGGTGAGATGTGCGGCGAATGCCCTATATATAGATGGATTTCTTTACATTCAAAGCAATCCTTCCCTTTGCAGCTAAGATTACTGAGTATGTTTGATACAATAAGGTGAGGCATGTGGCGGATGCTCACTCATTAAAGGAGGATGAAAATAAACTCACATGAACTGCTGCTGAAGGACTGAAGTAAAACTTTTGATTTAAAATTTCTTGATGTTGAGACAAATCACCTTGCATCTGGGCATAGGGTTAACTTCTCCACGTCGTCGCAAGGGTAAAATTAGATAAATGAATCCAAAGAGAAGACCAATTGTAGAATAAATGAGGTTTAGTCCACAGCATAAAATGTCCCATCCATCAGCACCCAGGAGTAACTGACTCAACATACAGCATGAACATTCCATTTCCATGGTGCTAATCAAAGAGAAACATGTGTACAAAGAAAATCCAGATTGAATACACACATAAATATAAACTATTTAACATAAGCACTATATTACAATAGGTAACCCCTAAAGTAGGCCCTAAGTAGCCCTGTGGGTGGGGTGCGGTGTAAGTAAAAGGTAAGGCACGTGCCTTTATGTGATGAATGTCCAGGTAGCGGCAAACAACCTATTTTGTTTCTCACTGCTGTGAGGCCTACTCATCTCATAGGCTAACCTTATAGATTTTTAAGAGGCAATTCCTAATCTGAAGGGAGAGCAGTTGCCATGTTTGGTATGTTTGGAAAAGTGGTGATAAATCCTGCTTACTGATGTAGTTTGATTTGACATTACTATTTCAGAAATGCCCCTTTTAGAAAGTGACACACTAAGGGGTTAGGCCCTTTAGCAAACAGACAAATTTGACCTCTTCAAAATTGCACACAACAAAAAAAATTGGCTGTGATTTTTCGAACTGAAAATAGGTCAAGTAACTATATTTTCTTGGCCCGTGTATTTATTTCACAGTTAGCTCAACAATATTTTTTTCAGAAAAATACCCATATATCATCTTTCACTTTGTCATGAAAAAAAATGAGTGACCCTCTTTGAAAAAGAACTTGGGGGTTTCAAATAATATGACCAAAGTGGAATTTTTGTTTGAATTTGTTTTCCACTGTCCAATATGGTTCATTTGGGAAGGAGCCCCAAGGTTGTATCATCAACGCGTTTTGAACCACTAAGAGTTAAGGGCTCTCATCAGGAACTCGACACATCGACTTCTGTGTAGGAATAATCCTTGGATCTTAGGAGATGGATTAAATCATAGTGCTGTTTGTTGGTTCGTTTCCCTTCTTCTTGGTAACTTTCAACTGTTGTTTGCTGATTTATAATTGTTAATATATTGTGGTTTTCAAAGCAGTCATCTCTGCAGCCAGTCTATGGTGGATGTTGCTGTCATCTGGTTTTGAACTGTTTGTACTGGTTCTGTTCACGTTATTTAAGCTGTTATTTAAAAATGTTTAATGTACATGAAATCACCTACAAGGTGGTTATTAAGTTTCTTTATGCATACAATCACATTTATTTGTCATGTTTATGTCTAGGGATATCCGGTATCATGATTGAACTGCTTTGTCCTGGGGAGTATGTTATATTTGTTTTTTGGAAAAAATACATGTGCTCAATGAAGAGGTAAAGAATGTTTTTTCATGACAAAGTGTAAGCTGATAATATGTATTTTTCTAATACATGGTGCCTAGGAAATATAGTTACGTGACCTATTTTCAAAAGAACCAGTTTGAATAATCACAGCTTAGAAAGTGATTATTCGCAGCCTGACTCCATCCACCTCTAGGGCTGTGTGACACCTACACTTGGTGCATACTTTCCAGACAATCACAACACAGTAAGGGCTGGGTGTGACAAGGGTTAAATTTGCATTTACCAGCATACTGATGGTCTTCATGTGCTGGGAGAGGCCATTTACACTTTACATTTGTATTGATGTGTCCTGCCCTGACACAAAGGGCTGATTTACCTCCCCTCCCCGACTGATTGTCTGGAACCAGGAATGGGCTGAAATAGATTGTTGTGCACTTCTAATAGTTCCTTTGAAGTCACCTCTTCATCAAAGACAGTTCTGATTTTAAGACTGGAGATCTGACCCCATGTTTTTAGACACTGCATGGACCTCTAACCAGATGCTGCTGGCTCTACAAACTGCACATTGCCAGAGGATCGCTGAGCTGTCAGGAGGAACAGACACATGGACTACTTATTTTGTTGTGCTGAGGGACTGCCACTCTGCTACAAATACCTCTGTGTGCTGCCCTGCCTGCCTATTCCTCTTTGTGCCCCAAGTGTTCTCCCAGGGATTGTTGGCTTGCCCTCTTTTCTCTCAGAGACTCAGGGCAATGAAAGACCTTGCAACATTGTTATTTCTGTGGGACTCTGAGTCCGGCAAATAAACAAACCCTCAAAACCCACCAGCACTCCATTCTGCTCAAGAACGATGGTTTGTGCTACCTGGAAACTGCGCACTTTGGCCTGATTGACAGCATGTTTTGAGGAGGACTCAGGTGAAGGCGTTTTAATCAGGACCGAGCGACCTGGGAAATGAAACTGATGCCACAGCACTGAGGCAAGTTGGCTGGCATAGCCCACTCTGTGATGACCAGAGACTACAAGTGGGGGTACAGCTGGCGCTGCCAATTGCCAGGTGTGCTCAGATATTTTTACCCCAAAGAAAATGACCTGTGCCCTAGTGTTGGACTTGATGGCGTCCCAAGTAACAAAAGCATGTCACTTATTGTCATCCGTCTCAGAGGTGCTGCCAGGGAGGCTGCATGCTCCGGCTTCTCCAAACGAGATGTAGTTACCGCGCTACCCGGACCAAGCACAACACATCTCCTACATGGCCCAAGGGAAAAGGACACCACTCTTGAGGTCCATTACTTCTCCAGCGGCCTCTCATGCTCCTTCACCAGGAAAGGTGCTGCTGTGTTGGACACATTGCCTCTGATGATAAGCCTGCCGGCTCTGCCCCATGCAACCATAGGGGGAGCACCGGTTATCTTTGGTGTGTAAAGAGCGGTGGGTTCTGCCTGGCGTAGGTGCATTCACTAGCCAACCAAACCCCCTATTTCTAACCTATAGTGTTCGCTTTGCTGTGCTATTAAAGTACTATGGAATGTGGGTAAAGCTTCACTTAAAGTTTTTTTTCCAGATAAAGGATTTATTTTCTGAGGAGGGGTAATGTTTATTGCAATATAACTAAGTCTTGATTAACTAATACCATTCATAACAAAAGGAAACTGTTGGAGAAGCTTAGTTTTATGCTTTATGTTTTTTCTTTTGTCCAATTTTTAATAGTTTCCAATTGGGTGCGTTACAATTATGAGTAGCCCTCACTCACGTGTATTCTGTGTGACTAATTTAGGACTAAAATGATTTAAGCTCAAGATGTTAAAGTTTTTGTCAGATTTACAATATATGTAGCAACAATGTGGACTAGCCCACTATGTGTATGCGATTCGCTTAGCCACAATTTTTTGTGGCCTAGTTACTGGACCCATTGGGTGTTGTTAAAAGACCCCTCACACACCAACCTGGTTGGTGTCATGCTTCATCATCGGGAACCCAACCAGGCGGCCGAGTGCCACCTGGTTGTGCTTCGACGCCTGACTACAGCGGAGCGGGTGTGGTGCAACAGTGTGATGTGGGTGAGGGTGAATGATAAAAAATACCTCTGGGAATCCTTGCCTAATGTTTTATTATTGGCAGCCCAGGGTATTGGTTAAAAATATGTGTGATGCAACTACTAAAGGAACAATATTCCTGTGAGTTGGCTTAAGTGTGGCGGTCTACATGTTTCAGCCCCATCTAGGTGTTTTACGGGGCTTTCTTCAGGACCAGTAGGTGAAACGGAGGTAGCCACGTGAAACAGTGTTTTTCCTACACTCTCGCTAAGGTGTGTGGTCAAAAGAAAAGAAAAGTGTTGACATACTTACGGACACTTTAGAGTAGCGAAAAAATTCAATGCTACGGCGATGTAGGGCAGTATACGGGGCTCGGGTAGGAGGCACTGTGTGTGGCTAATTTGGTGTCACAGTGTCCTCCATGGGAAACCTGATTCCGGTCCCTCGGCATGACCAGCCTGGACTCCATGTAAAGGGAACATGATGAGATTTCATGTACCCCAGAAGATCTTCTCAAGGCAAACATAGCAACACAGTAAGCACAGGGTTAATGAGGTAAGATTGCACCTGTTGATTTTTAACCATCCATTTAGTTAGAGAATTAATAGAAATGTTTGACATTACTGGACCACTTTGAACACATTTTTAATTAGATTCTTAGAGTTTGATCTCAGTGAATAGACTGGGAATTATCATGCACCAAAATAAATGGGTACATTTTAACAAAATACACCATTCTGTGACCCTAACCTCAGTTGCCACACCGTTCCTGCCCTAAGAGCTCCTTGTGAGCCCACTGTGGACTGATTCATACCAGGTCAGGGTGAAAAGAGACCTGATGATGAAGCATGCCACATGTTGTGTTGGGAGTAACCATTCTATTTAAAGGAATTTCTTTAGGCATAATACCGAGAGTAAGGATCACGTGGAGAATATCTGAAAATAAAATCAGCCCCCTGAGTATTCCTGTGCTCATTATGTTATTGTGTCTGGGGGGAATTTAAGGACTTACAAAACATTGTACATTATTTTTAGATATAACGCCATCTGGAAGAATGCCCTTAGGAACACAGGCAGCACTTGGCTCAACTCCAAGGAGACAGAAGTACAATTCAGGAAGAACAACTCTGTCTGTGCTGGTGTCCAGCAGAACTTGGCCCAACACCAGCCGACCAGGCATGCAACCTCGTCATCATCCTTGACAGAGAACTGACCATGAAATGACAAGTCAATGCATTTGCCTCCTCCTGCTTAAATCTTCCCTATGCATGTGATTTTATTAGATCTAGACCAGCTCTTTTCTGGGTTAGGATCTGGAGGAATATGCTATTTTAACGCAAAGCATTATAAAAGACTGTCTTAATTGTGACCATGGCATGTCGATCCCCTGTCTCGCGGGAGTCTTAAAAACACTAAGTACCGTGAACAGGGAAGATCTCTTCTCTGACCCAAGCAGGATTGAACCCAAAGATAAAATTGAGGTCAAACAAGCACTGTATGCACTTTATAACTCTGAACGAATGGAAAGGGAAACCCTTAAATCAACTGTTGTGAGTTATATGAGGAATAATTTAAGTAGGAGAACACTTGCACCATACCTCCCCCTACCCATGACTAACTGGGAGAGATCATTGTTGTTTCGGCTTAGGGCGGGTTCAGTAAAATTTTTGCTGGGCTTTCCCTTGTGCTATCAACATACAACTGATTACAACCCATGTCCGTGTGATGGCATTAGTAAACAGAATGATTTGCACTTTTTATTCTTCTGTAAATTCTACTTAAAATATATTAATTGGTTTTTAACTCCCTATTTTAGGAAACAAAGACCCCTTTTGTTAGGGGAGTCTTACTTAATGTTACTTTCCCTGGACACTGATTAACTAATTTTTCGCACTAGCACTTTTTTGAGACTTATAACACGTGTTCGCAAAACGATGGAAAACCCCTGAAAATAGTCTTATGAGAACTGTATCTGATTTTTAATAATTATGAATTCTGTAAATTTGCAATGTAATTGAATTGTTCTTAATGTGGTACTTTTATGAATTTTATGAAATTCGAATAAAGGTCTTTTGAACTGAACTTGAGCAACAGAGTATCTGTTCTAGATTAATGTGTTAGTGACAAAGGCGTATTGTAAAATAGATTACAGGGTTAAGATGCCTCTTGCAGAGATCTTTGGGTGCCCAGACATTTTGAGGGGATTATAATAGCAGTGAGATAACTCTAGTGCAGGGGTCTCTACGCTTTTCTGTAGTGACAACTACTTCTGGTTAGTGAAAATAATTGTGAGCTACTGAAGGCCAAGTAATTTGCACATTGTTACCGGACATCCCCTTCACCAGCTTCATTAACTTTAGACCTAATGGCCATGGAGCCCGATACTATGGTTTGAACAAAATCCTGTGAGCAGGGTCACTATGAAAGGGCTACCATGTGCATCAGTGAGTGCATGATCTGTGGGGATGTATGAGCATGTGTGTGAATAAATATAATATATGTGTATGGGTGACTAAGAGCCAGTGTCATATGTACTTGTGGCACAGGACATACCTTTCACCATATGTGGCACTTACAGGTTTAAGATGCCTGCTGCAGAGATCTTTGCAGAGTTATGGGTGACTTAGAGCCTGTGGCATGTTTACTTGTGGCACAGGACATACCTTTGTGTGTCCTGTGCCACTGTTACATGTACAACACAAACATACAACCATTTATGTTTTTAAATGGGAGAAATTTAAACTGCAGAAAAATGTTCTGCAAAAATGTACATAATACGTTTTCTGCAGTTTAAATGTCTCCCATTTGAAAAAATATTCTGTATTTGTCAGTTATAAATATGGCAGTGTATTTACCAGCCACTGGCAGCAAGATGTCTGCTGTGTGTAAATGAGAGTCTTTGACATGGGAGAAAATTAAATTGAAGTGTTTACTTTATGTTTATGTGCATTACATACAACTCATCATTTTAATTTTCTCCCATTTCAAGGTGTCTTTACAAACAGCAGGCATATTACTCCCAGTGACCTTTAGACATGTTGCCACATTTATAACAGGCAATAAGTCATTTGTTTAAATGTTAGGAATTTAAAGTGAAGGGACACACAATCAAATATTAAGACTGAATTAACTTAATTGAAAGTAGAGAAAAACATTAAGGCAATATTTCATAGAAAAAAAAATCACTTTACATTTTTCCCATTTAGGCGGAATGTTGGTGCAATGGACCAGGTGTTTCGTTTTTGTGCGGTTTATTGGAAGTCAGTATCCATCCAAAAGGGTAGCCTTTATCTGGCTTTCATTGACCTTAAAACCGCATTTGATGTCATTCCACGAACTAAATTATGGGAGGTATTATTGTCCATGGGGTTCCCAAGCTATTTGCTCCAATTGGTTATCAAGCTCCATGAGGGCAATTTTGCAAGGATACGGTGGGGGAGTCAGGGTCAATTGACAGGGAGGGTATCAGTTAACAGAGGGGTGCGGCAGGGATGCGTGATGGCCCCAACTCTATTCTCCCTCTTTATAAATGGGGTGGTGGACCATTTGAGGGAGGACCCTGCGGATGCGCCTGTCCTAGCCGGAGAGAAAACCCCTTCACTCCTCTTTGCTGACGATACCCTCCTGATGTCTAAGACCCCGAAGGGCCTGCAAAAACTGCTTGACCGTTTTGCTCTTTTCTGTGAAGAGCGCGATCTATCGATACATACCTTGAAAACTAAGCTAATGGTTTTATCTGCAAATAGAAAGATTAGGAAGGTACACATAACATTGTGTGGGTCCCAATTGGAGGTTAGGCTATCTAACAACATGTTCCTGGGGCTCCCATATATCTAAAATGGTACTTAACCTCAAAAGGGTCTCTGGAGCGATATTAAAGAACCAGCGCTCCTCCATTAGTAGACCGGTTGCCCCAGCTTTGGTTGTCTACGAAGGGAAGGCTGTAGCCTCGGCAGTCTATGGCTCTGAACTTTGGGGCAGCGAAAATATTAAGGCCCTGTCATCTGCAGAGAATAAGTTTATTAGAGATTTGGCTTCACTCCCAGTGTCAACCCCCTTATTACCATTATTTTTTGACATGGGTAAAAAACCAATTTCTGATAAAATCCATCTTAGGCCACTGCTATTTTGGGTACGCCTTAGAAGGACTCATGAATTAAAAGAATATGCTCGAGTGTTGGATGAACTAATATCCCTAAATGTCAACAATAAGATAAAGTGGCTTAACAACCTTAAATTGTTGGCAACATCTATAGGCTTGGGAGAATCTTGGGCCTCGCAATGGCCACCTGCTAAACAATTTGTTAAAAAATTATATTGGGATTGGGTTGAGGCCAAGGTTCATGCAAATCCCAACTTGGGAACACTGACGACCAGCTTCCTTGATCATAAACCTACTTGTAAACTAGAACCTTTCCTGGATTTTATCCAGTGTCCTAGAGACAGGACCTTGTTTCTGAAGCTGAGATATGGTACTCTGCCCCTCAAGAAATTTATGGAAGGTTAGAAAAACAAGGGGGTGCATGATTTAAAATGTCCAGGATGCAGCTGCCCGGAGGAAACCCTGGGCCACTTTCTATTTGCATGTACAGCGTATAATCAGGTTAGGACTAAATGGCTGAAACCGGTGTGTAGGGCTATGGGTGTGAGGGATCATAGATCAGCCCTGCGAATTATGCTAACTAACACTGCCACTATGTATATCGTCTGTGGGGTTGCAAAATACCTCGCAGGTGCTTGGATAATTCGTTCAAGGTTGTTGGGCAATGTATAAAAATTATTGAGGATGATTGTATTGTTTTGAAACCCAACCTTTTTACTCCTTTTTAAAAATTGTCTTGTGCTGTTTGGTTGGAAATTTAATACTTTTGGGTAGATTGTTTTATGTATTTTTGTATGTTTGTACTTTTATGATGAATATCTATCGAATAAAGTATTACAACGTAAATGGCTGTATTTTTCAGTTATAACTAGGTCACTGTGTCTACTAGCCCCTGGAATCAGGATGCCTCCTGTTTGTGAATTTGAGACTTTTAAAAGGGAGAAAATCTAAATGAAGAGTCTACTTAACCATTAAGTAAACTCTCCACTTAAATTTTCTGTCATTTAACAAATTCAGAAATATCATTTTGTTCTCATGCTCCAACACTGATTTGAGAACAACTGCTTCATTTCTGAACCTCTGTGACCAACATGAGTTACAAAACTGAGTGGAGGACAGCTCATTGTCAGGCTCTGCAATCAACAGCCTGATATTAATGTAAAATAATCAATACAAACAAAACCTTTGCTTAACTTTAGAAGTCTAAGGACATTTGTTCTGGTGGGTGTGGCCAAGCCGCGGACCAAGTTGGCCGCGCAGCTCTGAAGCTCCGCAAGCCAATCCGGCATTAACTAAATATCCCACATACCCACGAGGCCACCAGCTGTGAAATGCTCACCGCTAGATCCATGGGCGGCTCCGGACCTCAATGAGCCCTGCAGCTCGAAATCGGGGCATTGTATCCAGAGTTACGATCCGGCGACGGAGTGGGCCTCAGATCAATGATGGCAGTGGCATGAACCTTCGAAGATTGGGCGCGGCGCGGAGAAGGAGGAAGTGAGGCTCTGCAGACTGCCTACCAGGGCGAGGTGTGGTGAGTGCGTGGGGCGTGGGAAAGGACAGCTGATTTCGGCTCCTACACTGATCGCATCAAAGTAAGGCGCGGTGGCCCATTTGACTGCCCACAAGCCGCATTGTTTGCAGGGCCTGCGTGTTTACCCTAATTGCAGCTCACGGGCCTTCAGACAAGACAGATCGCTTGATCACTCAGGTCGCTCCCGGCTGAGTTCTGCCCGCGACTATCCGCCTCTCTGCCTCTACCCCTCCTCCTCAAGACTGCCCTTGCCGGCCTCTTCCCCCAAATGCGCAACAGCCCTGCGCCTTCCTTGCTGCCTCCCTCTACCTGTGGACCTTCGACCAGCAGGTGCCAGTTGTGTGTGTGCCCCCATCTCCGCTTCTGGAACTGGCACCCTAAAGACCAGCAGCCCACCTAGAGCCGGGCCACGAGCTTACCAAGACTACACCTCTAAGTGAGCAGAGCGGGTCTCCCCTTATTGATCCATGCAGCTGGTAGCCTCTACATTCATGCTCCAGGCCAGCACTTACAGCAGCTGGATGCAGGTATCCCGCCATAGGGCCTCACGGCTCTTCTCACTGGCCACTGTCGCCCTTCATAACCCACTGCTGCCTAACTGCCCTTGGCACTACTGCCATCGTCTGCGCTTAGCGCCGGAACAGCGTCAGGGGCCGCAAAAATCCGAAACAAACGCTAATTTCCTTCAGAAAAGTTACTGAGACTGTCCCTGGGGAATCTAATACCATGGCGGAAGGTGGACGGAATGCGGTTCACTCCGAGGACACTACAAGTCAAATTGGCTCACTTTTTCAAGAGATGAGAGCAGGATTCAAGGCCCTCGATGTGAGATTCGAAGCCCTGGTCAAAAATATTGCTGATCTGGGTTCAAAGATTCAGGCACATGATAGGGGCATTACCATGGCGGAATCCCGTATATCTGACCTGGAAGACAGAATTGCGCAATCCCTCAAATGACTTGAACGTATGGAACGCATCCTTAAAGATATTGCCATCAAGAATAAAGATTTAGAGGCACGCAGTTGCTGAAACAACGTTCGCATCATAGGAGTGCCTGAGTCCACAGCTACAGGCCGCATGGACACTTTCACCGAGAAGATTCTCATTGATCTTTTTGGAAGAGACTCCTTCACCCCTGACTTTGTGGTAGAGCGTACTCATCGTACATTGGGGGCCAGACCCAATCCTGGTTGCCCATCCAGGCCCATCATTGCCCGCCTCATGAACTTTAGAGACCGTGACACTGCTCTCTGCCTGGCACATGAGCGTGGTGAAACCATATGGCAAGGCTCCAAACTGTCACTATATCCGGACTTCACCATCATGGTCCAAGAGGCCCACCACAAGTACAATGGCATCAAAGCCATGCTCAAGAATCTCGACTTAAAGTATGGCATGCTATATCCTGCAAGATGGCGGGTCGAGACAAATGGGTGAGCCCGCATTTTCGACAGTCCCACGGAGGTACAAGAATTTTGCCGAACCATAAACAGAACAGTCAGCGGCCTTGTGAAGATCGCAGACTCTCTCCCCCCATAGCGGCTCAGATGCAAGTATGGAACTGTGCTCTGGGTCGAACACTGATTGAATTCCTTCAATTGGCCTAATTTTGTATTGCCATATAAAAGCATTGGGATACCAGTTTCTGATATGCATCATTCCGGAATTGCCGGTCGGCTGTAATAGCGTTGTCACCCCAAAAATGTGTACACTGTGAATTGGTTTAGTGAATTACCAATGTACCTTTTTTGGACTTTTTGCATTTCTTCGATAATTCAATTAGTACTATGGCTTTCTTTGAAAATGTTGGTATTGCCTCTCTGGTTGGATGGGGAGGCTGGGTGGGGGTGGCGGGTGGTATTTTGTTTATATTTAGTTCTTTTTGGTTATTCTTGCATTTGAACACAGTTATAAATAGTATCAGCACACACTAGCATCTATTCAACCCCCACTTTCTATTTCATATATGGCCCAGTTAGGACGCATTGATGGCCCCTCAGATTTGTCACTGATGCATGGAATATTCGTGACCTTAAAGATACACGCAAGAGACGCCACGTCTTGCACTATCTGCTTCGCCTTAGGGTGGACATCGCCAACCTACAAGAGACTCATTTGCCCACGTCAGATCTTTCCCGCTTTACTTCTAGCTGGGGAGACCATAGACAGTTTGCAAATGTTAGCAATTCTTCTAGAGGCACTGCCATTCTTATTCACAAACGGGTCCCATTTAGCCTCCACACAACCATCTGTGACAAAGAAGGTAGATGCATAATCGTAGTCAGAACGTTAATGGGGCACAGAGTTGCAATGGCACGTGTGTATGTCCATAACAACAACACTCCAGATTTGTATTATTCCCTGCTCTCCCAGCTCCTAAAACCCAGTACTATGACCTTCATACTAGGGGGTGACTTTAACATTGCCCCAGACCAGGCTCTAGATAGCACTTCACTGGCGCTTTATCCCAAACCGCGCGTGCGTAGAGCTCTCCAGTCCCTGCGCGAACAGTTTGCCTTAGTAGATGTGGGACGGGCACGTAACCCAACACACACAGACTTCACTTAATATACTAGCTGCCACAGCACCTGAACAACTATTGACTTCTGGTTGACCTCCCCCTGTATCATTGGTTGGTGTCGCTCAATCCAGACTCTCCCTCGGACATATTCTGATCACTCACCGGTATTATTGCTCCTTGGGATTCCTCGTCCTGAGGGCTTTGAGAGACAATGGTGCTTCCCTAGGCGTTCTTTAGACAATGATCTTTTTCAGCACGAAATTCGGGAGGCAATTGAGGAATATGTTGCCTTAAACACAGGCTCAGTGGACATGGCTGCAATGCTATGGGAGGATTTTAAAGCATACATACGGGGTGTGTATTTCTAAACAGGCCGGGGTACACCCCATTTTACGCAAAACTTTATCCCGTCTGGGACGCGAATTAAACAAATTAGATGCCGGGCTGCTGTACACACAACCCAGAAGTCGAACAAAAATGGGTGACCCTGTTATAGAACTACAGAGACACGGCCAACTGGGACATATTATTCATGGGGAAATACCACAATGCAAAACAGTACTGAGAGGGCGAACGTCCGGGCCGTTTTCTAGCGCAGATGATTAGACCTCCATACAGCAAGGCATATGTTCCAGAATTACAGACTTCAATGGGCCTGCAGCTTACGGACACAATAGAAATCCAAAAGGAGTTTCTCGCCCATTTTAAAACACTATATACCTATAGAATTGGTTGCGACCACACTGAACAGGAATCTTACTTGTCTGAGGTTGCGCTTGTCTTGAAAAGTATGTGCAGGATTTCCTGGCTGAGCCCATCTCGGAACCTGCCCGGGTCTGGACGGATTCATGGGCAACTTCTTCAAGGCCTTCAAGGACTTATTGGCGCCGCAACTTCTAGAGGTCTATGCGGAAGCTCTGAAGAGACAAGTCTTACCGCCCACCCTCCGCAAAGCAGTTATAATTCTCCTTCCCAAACCTGGTAAAGATCCGCTGCTTTGTGGCTCATATAGGCCCCTTTCGCTATTAAATCTTGACTACACTATTCTGGCTAAGGTTATCGCGGGTCGTCTCTCCCAGCTAATGGAATTTATAATTTCCTCTGCCCAATCGGGCTTTGTCCCTTACCGTTCCACATCGTTCAATTTACGAACATTATTTTCCACCCTACACAGGATAGGCCCGAAGTGCCAGCAGCCACTATATTACTCGACACTGAAAAGGCCTTCGATTCATTGGAATGGCCCTTTTTTCTGTCCATCATTCATCGAATGGTGATGCCTATCAGCTTTGTTGCTACCACTGCACTGCTATATAGCCACCTCATGGCACGGTTCAGGCTGAACGGATCACTCTCTGAACCCTTTGTGCTATCACGGGGCACAAGACAGGGTTGCCCGCTCTCACCTTTATTGTTTATTTTGACTATGAACCCCCTGATTCACCATTTTTAAGAAAAACATCTACACAGGGCCCTCTATTAGTATCATTATATGCTGATGACACAATTCTCTACATTAGACAACCACAAATTAATTTGGATCCCCTCATCCATGAAATACTTCGCTTTTGGCCTGTATTCCGGCCTTGGCATCAATTAGCACAAGTCCGTGATCTTCCCCCTCACTGCCAGCACGAAAGCGTGGGAACTCGAGTTCCCACTGGAATGGTGCACAGAATCTGTCAAGTATTTAGGCATTCACATACACCTGGACACGGAGCAGATCATCCGCCTCAAATATGGTCAGGCTGTGGATACTTTGGAAGCGCAGATTGACAAGTGGCTCAGACTGACGCTTTCCATAGCCGGCCGAGTGGCTCTTGTTAAGATGATTGTGCTCCCAAAATGGTGGTATCTTTTTCATAACATTCCTATCCCCCTCCCAAATAGTTTTTTTTGCGCTCCGTTCCCATCTGATACGACTGGTCTGGGGTGACAAGCGGGCCCAGATTCGTTGGCAGGTTATGACTCTTCCCTACGAAAGAGGGGAATATGGAGTTCCCGACTTACAGCGACTTATGTAGTTGCTCAGTGCAGCTACGAACATACGTGGTATCACCCAGATGCCAGAATCCCTTAACTTCGTCTGGAATCGGATCTAGTCCTCCCTGAGACATTGGCTTCCATCCTCCCCAAGGGCCTTCCCCGAGACCCGAATGACATTCAAACAGTCACCACTACCAGCTGGGCCTGGGAGGAACTCAGGCGGATCACAAACATGCCTACCCTTTATTCTACAGCCTTACCACTCCCTAATGTCCTATTGCTACCGATCACAGGTGACCGACTCATACAACGCACGTTCACTAAATTTGATGTCACTAAAATAGGCGACCTGTTCCCTGATGGCCATGCTTTTGACACAGACGACATATCTCGATTCCCCGATGCCACATTTATAGATAAGTTTGTGCTATTGCGGGTTCGCTCTGCTCTGCGCACCACTTTCCCCAACTTTCCCCTTGAACCTCAATCATTCGCCCCGCTCTCGCTGGTCATTGTGAGCAACCGTGGCGTCCACCTTATTTCCAAGCTCTATAAATCTTGTACAGCCCTCGTCTCACTCAATGATGACAGGATACGTGGAGAATGGGAGAGGGATTTGGGTAGTCCCATAACAGATGAACAGTGGGAAGCGTGCTGTGAATCCATGAAAAATGTCTCCCTCAATAGTCGCCATAAATTGATTTATTTCAAATTTCTTTGTAGAACATACGTCACTCCGGCTAGTGTCCACAAAATAAACCCCTCTAAACCACACACTTGCCGTAAATGCAATGCCCCACACGCAGACTTCTCTCACCTGCCCGCATATACACTTCTCCTGGACGGACGTAAACAAAACACTAGGCAACATGATTAACTTAGTTAATTTCCCCAAAAAAGTGCGTACACTTGCGCCCATTTGTCTACTATTCGCCCAAAGAGAGGTTGCCATTCACTGGGGTAGCAGGACCCCACCTGCAATTAAGGGTTCGATGGACAGCTTGGCCTCTTGCACCACAAGAAGTGAAGTATATGCTTCCACAATTCCCTTTACCTCGAGACCCAGGAACATATGGGGCCCTTTCAGAGCCTACCTTGCCTCATTGCAGCGTAACCCCCCCCCCTCAGCTGGAACGGGGCATTGTTCCCAGCAGGGTGGGTTAGCTGGAACCTACAACATACAAAGCCAAGAAAATAACTGCCAATCAGCTTCAGTCATAGGCCTATCTAAGAGGTCATTTGATAAATACAAGAAAGACCCATGGAACAGACTTAGAACAATTCAATACACATATATAACGATTTTATTACATGATATGAGTTTTCTCCAATACATAAAAATCAGGCCAATTAATGTTTTTAAGAAAAAAAAAAAAGAGTTCATCATAACAGTCCCACATGTCGTTCTCATACATAACTTTAATGCCAACATACATACCAGAATTACATACATTCCATACTACATGCACACAACATATCCAAGGTACATAACAGCCACAAGCTGATCTAGATGTTATGGATGAAAGCAGGTCATCGGGGAGATGGAAAAGAGATCAGTCAAGATATCCCCATATGATAAAACGCCGACACGCGTTTCGGTGTGTGGCCCCAGCGGGCGCAACACCTTAATCAGGGCTGGGATGTACAATTCACAGTGGGACAAAATATCAATATAGAAGAAGAACATGTCAGATTCCAGGAGGAAGGCCATCCTTGGGGGACCAGGTAACTACAAGGCCCCACCACTGACGCTTCAACAGAGGTCAAAAGCATTCACCGCTGGCAGGTCTAAGTAGTGCGCATGGTAGATCCTATCCTGTAACGCAACGCCAAAGTAATATAGGAGGATGGATAAGGCGGCACTGGAGCAAACTTTCAAGGTATCCGCTTGGCCAAGGGAGGAGGTTCGGATTTCTGCAAGGAAATCAACTGAAGCGTGGAATATTAGAAAATATCTCCACAGGGGATAACTCAGTCAGCCATCCTGCAGCACTCAAGGGTTTCCAAGGCAGTGAGGCGAAGGAAGCTTCCTTGCGTAGAAAACAAGGCTATTTATTTGTGAAAAGTTACAAAGGTGTGAGGATCCATTACAAACTGCTGGACTTGCGGTGATTGTTTTGCACATAATGGACAGAGGCTGTAACCAGTTAGGAGGTAGCTGGGCTGCAACAAATGACCCCTGACCTAAGGGAATAAGCTTGTGTCGGGTGTGCACGTGCAGACCTTATTGAAAACGGTTTGAACACGTGCATTGAAAGCTCTTGCATTTCCACTTTAGTGCTGCACCTGTGAAATATCGAGAGCCCCCACTCCCTGTAAAGGCTGGTAGGGCTGGGGCTGAGTCAGCCACTTGGGCCGATGAAAGGCCTCAAGGGGGCGGGAGCAACCTGCCGGATATGTAGGCCATTAGTCTGCTTGCAATGATTTTTTGCCCTTTCGCGCTATAACCAGTGGGTTTCTGTGAGGTAGCCTTTTAGCATTCTAACATATCCTGGTCCTTCTGACCCCAGTCCGGAAAGTTCCCTATCCTTACAGTAAGGATACCTGAGGCCAGCACATACCTGTGCCAGTGTTGCCCACTAAACAGAAGGCATAGGAAAGTTTGTTTTGCGACTCCAGTTCCATTTCTTTATGAAGTAGCGATTAAGATTTGCTACAGCCAACATATTTTGGGGTTAAGAGAGGCTTCGCTGCATAAATCATCCAAGGGTATGGCGGTTTCACGTCTCACAAAACAAGGACTCACAAGGGGCCTAGTCAGCAAGAGATAGTTTGTAAGAACAGCATTGCCAAGCAGGCCCAAGGGCCCGCCCCGCTCACCGATCTTCAACACAATGAAAGAGTCGTAGAATATCCGTTGCCTGCAGGTTAGCTGAACCATGGCTCACGTTGTATGTTTCATTTTGAAAACAAAATAAAAGTCCGAGGACAGGTGACGCAAGTTTATTTTAGTGCTAGTACGGATTTCCAACACCCTTGTCCTGATTAACAAACAAACAAGACGAATGCAGCTGCAGCATCCTGCGAGTGGTGCACGCACGCTCGTGTGAAATCTGCCACATAACAGATGGCGGCACACTGCGCACCGCTACTCATAACTGCAAGCCGTAGGCCATGGGCGGATACATTTCCTGGGGAAGGTGGGACATCCAGCTGCCTTTGCCCAATTGCCTGCTGTCTTTTCAGAAAGGCGCACACAAAGCTCAATAGAAAAAATGCAAAGAAAAACCACGTGTGAAAAGTCCAGAGTGATTCCAAGAGGTCGTTTTCCGGGCTGCGCTATGCTCGATCTGCATTGTACTCATTTCAAGTGTTATTTTTGTATAACTAGTAGTCTGAACTTGCATTTCTGGAAGTGTCACACTTGTCGTGTTGTTTGAATGTGTTCATTTAGCCTGGTTGGTTTGGGCTATTGTACTTGATGGGGTGGAGGGGTAATGTTGTTTTTGCATGCTCCTCCTGTGTCGGAAATTCACTTGTTCTGGCCACTGGATGTCAACTGCAATCTAAAGGCCGCTGTGGATGTTGGGGTGACTGTGAAAGAAGTTTCAGAAAAGAAAACAAAAAAAAAAGTCTCACGCTTCTGCTGGAGATCAAACTAGGAAAAAATAGGGTGTTATGCCCAAATTACTCTCATATACATGAGCACATTACAACAAAAGATGTATATAAATAAGAAAAAAAGTACAGAGGGATCGATTCAATATTTATTTACATGCAGGGATAAACTAATAACCCTGATGTTTCAAAATAATTTTTAGAAAAATGAATTCACAGATCACAATCACATATATACATATCTAAAGACAAGGTGGAACACAAAAAACTATATCAACAAAAGACTATACACAATATATACATCACATGTACAATATCTACAAAGCAAATACACAACATATATGCCCTAAAAAAACAAATATACGACAATATCACCGTGTGCACTCTTACATCAAAGTCCCACTTCTAGGTAGTGCTAAGTAGTGCCAGAGGTAATTCACCCCAAATAAATTAATTATAAAGGCACTTGTATTGGAGTATGAACCAATTTAAAGTTTTAGACGGACTCCTTCATAGAATGTCGACGCATTCGCGATCGCGTTTCAGCCACTCGTTTCTATGGGCTTCCTCAGGACAAAGGGCAAGAATACAAGGTGCAAAAGCACTCACAGGTCTCCCTTAGTACAGGGACTGCAGACTCATATGGGTACTCCAAACAAGGGTACCTCCGGAGACTAAAAACCGGCCTGTTGTGCCCACTTCGCGTTTCCTTCGTATTTCACGAGGTTGCTTCTGGCTTCGGATATATCTTGTGTCACTCTTCTCTATCTTTCGCCGGGAATCCAGGTTCTCTCTAGGGTCTTCTCCTCACACGTCATACAAAAATGCCGCCATAGCCCCAGGCAGGGCAGAGCCAGTACCAACCAGTGACACACTTTCCGAGCCCGACCAGTTAGACAACAGCCAGGAGTGGCGCGAGCGACGTCCTCATGCCTTCATTGAGGAGAGTGTCTTAGATGGAGGATGTGTGGACAAGCCGTGTCTCAGTGCGATGTCTGTCTGATGTTTGTGTCTGAGTAACTATGCTATGTGTATAATCTCAGTGTAAAAGTCTGATATGTGGGTCTGATGTTTGTGTGCTTTCTAGATCTGACGTCTGATTCTAATGTCTGTCTGACTCTGATGTGTGTGCCTGTTTTATATGTCTGATTGTGATGTCTGTATCTGTTTGTGTGTTCTATCTACGTCTCCTGCTATAGTCTGGAAGTTGATGTCTGATGTGTGTGTGACTCCAATGTGTGTGTCAGATGTCTGTGTTTGGAGCAAATGTATGTGTTGGATTCTCAAGATTGTATCTGACGTGTTTGTCTGAGGTCTGTGAGGAGTGTCTGTGTGTTGTCTCTCTGTGCTACAATTGTTTGCTGTCTGTGCATGGTGCCTTTCTCTGGTTTCTCTTTGTGCACAAGGTTACATGACCTGGATGTTATTATGAGCCTGTGGGAGATGTTGGCATGGTGGGGTGCTAGCCTGCTAGCCTGCATAAGTTCAGTGGCAGTGTTTTTGCTTGATGGTGCACCACGCCTTCGTGTGCTAGGCTCCATGAGCTGGGTGTCTGTGCTTGATGGTGTAGTGTGGTGCCTTTGTGTGTTGCCTGCACAAACTGTTTTCTTGTGCTAGACTGCATAAAGCCATGTTTTGGCGTGATATGTCTGTGCTTGATGGTGCAGTGTGGTGCCTTTGTGTGTTGCCTGCACAGACTGTGTGACGGTGTGGTTTGTCTGCTTTGTGATACTGAGTGTAGTTTTCTTGTGCTAGACTGCATGAAGCCAAGTTTTGGCGTGATATGTCTGTGCTTGGTGGTGCTGTGTGGTTCCTTTGTGTGCTGCCTGCACGGAGTGGGTGGCTGTATGGTGTGTCTGTGCTTGATGATGCAGTGTGGTGCCTTTGTGCGCTAGGCTACATGAGCGGGTTGTTAGTCTGATATGTTTGTGCTCGATGGTGCAGTGTGGTAGGGATAATGTGCTGGGAGTCAGTGTTTGTTGCATTAATACTTCTACTTCAAGGTACAGCACTTGCACTAGAAGATAAACTGGTTTCCAAGTTACAACAGACTAATGGGGAAGAGCTTAAATAATAAACGTAAAAATATGTTAAGCTCTAGGGGGCATATTATCAAGAACGGCGTTAAAATTATCGCTGCTTTAGCGGCAGGAAACTGGTGCTGAAGTGGCAATAATGGGCTTGATAATATGCCCTTGTGAATTCCCAGAGAAGCCCAGGTTCTGGTGTGAACCTGGGCTTCTATGGGAATTCTCAAGGGTATATTATCAAGCCCATTATCGCGTTCTTGATAATAAGGCCCCAGATTCCCTGCTAGAAGAACAGGTTTCAGGTTTAATTGTATCCAAGACTGAGACCAATCAGGATGGAAGGATTAGTGGGACAGCAATTATTTGTGCACAAGAGAGTGCCGGGGAGAAAAAACCCATCAAAATATAAAAACCTGTGTGTGTGTTTGTTGAAGTATGATATTGTTCACCATGGTGATTACTGTAAGAAAGATTGTGACCCCGTTATTGCATGCATTTGTAAAGTGAGCCATCTTCCTGCGCCTCAACTCTATCAGCGAGCACAGCAGTTCCAGGCCAGGAGCTATTCATACATACACACACACAACACATAACACATGCTGCCAATAAGATGTATGGGCTGGGCACTGGGCACCCCTAATGTGTTCCAAATGTCAATCGCAGAGGCTTTACCCAAAGGGGGCTCGCAAGCCGGCGCCATAACCCAGCGTCGCGCCCCGGACAGAGAAGAGCGGGGGACCACAGTTTTCACGCGAAAGCAGGACAAAGGGCAAGGGAGCCCCCGGGTCCCCCCCCCGGCCACAGGACTAAGCTTAATGGGGGCCAGGGTGGGATTCAAACTCCCCAATGGGAGGGAGCCGGCGCTAGAAGGCAAGCTTTGGGGGGGCATATAAGTGCTGCTCCCCCTGGCAGGCTCCTATCGTCAAGGAGCGTGGGAGCAGCATGGCGGGAGCCTACAATCCTGTTACGAGCTTGGGGACGGCAGGCCAGCGGAAGCAGGTACGACCCATCAACACCGTCTAGATTGCCGTGTGGAGCAAGATTATCCCCCACACGGTGGCGGGAGCGACGAGTGGGGTCGGAGCCCCCCTGGCAATGAGCAAGTCGGCGGCGAACAAGGGCAACCGGGCGGGTGCACTGCCGGAGCCCACCCGGCAGCGCAGGAGAGGACCAGGACTCAGGAGCACTGCCGGAGCCCACCGGGCAGCAAAGGTGAAGACCGGGCGGGTGCCTACCCCGCTGCATGGATCAGGAGCACGGCGAGAGCCCACCCGGCAGCGCAGGAGATGACCGGGCAAGTGCCTACCCGCTGCGAGCTGCGGAGCCGCTGCCGGTGCCCACCCAGCAGCAACTGAGGAGACCGCACTGGTGCATTCCCCGCCGAGCGCGAGTTCACAACTGGCAACAGGGAGAAGCATAGCGAAGTCCCCAGCCGGCAGCACTAAGTGCAAGGAGGAAGACTCACCTCGCGCCGGGTCCCAGGAACACCCGGCCGACCCAGGATGGAGAGAACAGGCGGGGCACGGGAGCTGCCGAACAGAGTGCAGCGTCTCGTGGCCCGCGCATACGCAGTAGTGTGAGGTAAAGAGAACTGCCTGAAGAGGATACCGGGGACTCTCCTGCTAAACGCAGGACAGGGCACAGCAGAGCGCCCAGGTTTTTTGCGGCACACCCACCACCTTGCGAGACAGGCCAGACGGGGCAGGTCCAAAAACAAAAAAAGGGCCCGAGTGGAGCACGAGTTTGCTGCAGGCAACGAGCAAAAGCACCCCGCAAAAAAGAGACTGGCAGCGGGGCGAGCGAGCAACCCCAAAAGAAGAAAACAGGTGGGGCAAGTTGGTGCATAAGGAGGTGGCAGCACCCCGCACGCAGAAAACACCCACTACCAGCCAGAGGGGACAAGTTTGGTGCAGATCATTGGCGGCAGCAGCCTGCCCAGAACACACACCTGGGGTGCAAAACAGCGGCGGCGGCAGCCCACTTACGAAGTGCACAAGAGAATGCCAAGAAAGGGGAACACACAGAAGGGTCAGGACGACCTACAGGACCTACTGAGAAGGATACGGGTGGTTTCACAGTAACAGTCTGCTGTTCCTCATTAGGATCAAAATGAACAAAATGAAGTGCCAAGGTCTATGGTGGTGGGATAGGTGGGGTAGGTGGGATGGAGCAAGGCTCCCATTTTTTGGGATTGGAAAAGCCTCTGTTTCTTCAGAAAGCCCCTTTACAAGTTTCTTATAAAACAGCTGTGCAGATTGGGAGTTTGGGCCATGGGCGGTTGAAAACACGCACATTATGGCCTGTGTCAGGGTTCATGCACATCCTGGGATTCTGTAGATGGCACTCTGACATGAGTCTGGCATGGTTGAAGCTGGTGACTCAGAGGCCTTGTGTGGTGGGCTTTCTGTGTTCACGGTTGAAGTGCTCATTTGAGACTGGGAAGGGTGTGGCTAGTCCTTGCCATCAAGCCCAACAATAGGTTATATGTTTGTAAAGGGTTTAGGTTTCTCTGGGACGATTCGAGATTCATCTCTGGACTGATCAAGAGATAAAGAAATTGAAGTTAGGTCCTCACGGGCTACTGCTATAATGGAAAATCCTCCCAAATATTCTTCAGAATTGAAAATCTTGACATCCTCAGCCCCTATTGTGGAAAATGATTAGGTAGAGCCTGGCGTTCCACTCTTACAGCAAAATAGAGTCAAGATTGTGACTAGTTCCAGTACAGAGCAGATAATGCATGAGCTCGCCCAGCCTCCAGCTCCTCCTCCAAGCAGGCAGTCACTCCCCTTCCACAATAATTCACAGTCCCCACCCTTCACAGTCCCCCAAAGGGTACCATTAAGCATGTGATGTTCTACTCATTCCTCAGACTGCAAGACTGCCACAAGTGATAGCCAACACAACCATCCAGTTTCTGCTCCGCCCTGTTGCAAACGTTTACGGTGTGGGGGGCCTGCCTTTCGTGATGATTCTAGCCATCCGGTACAAGCCCAGAGCAGCAACTGAACCTCACCTCTGCACTGTCTCTGCAGCAAGCACTTCCAAATTCCTCACAGGTCAGCACATGTGTTTCTGCTGACAGGAGAGGGCAACTTCAAAAGAATGATGGCACGCTATCCAGCAGTGAAGTCTGAAATAAAGGATCCAGCAGGGCTGGTATGGATTTCCACTGGGCACCAGGAGATTGGGCAGACATCACCAGGATACTCAGGTCTGTGGCCACACTAGGAGTGATGGGATCCAAACAGAATTCTGTAGGATAGTGCCTCTTTTCTCCAGCTGCACCACACACCCTTACTCAAAGTCAGGCATGTCCCTCGTGTCCTAAAGGGACTTTGTTACAATGTGGGAACTGTAACAAATATTGCTACAGTTCACTCAAGAGTTTATCTTTAAAGGTACTGTAATACGGTTTCCTAGGGTGACATAGTGAATTACAAAAGAACTTCTTCAACACCTTCTCACCTGGGTCACGATTACTTACAATCCATTTTTCTCCTTCTGCTGGCTCTTTCTGACCCTGTCTCCAAGGCTCACATTCTTAATGTGCTCTTTCAAAATTACGTGGTTTAACAAAGGAGTCTGTAGTTTGAAAATATTTTAACAAGCATTTGAAATTCAATAAGTCTCGCATTTCTGAGAATTTGGTATATTGGCATTGGGAATCACAATTTCTTTCACCCATGTGTTTTTGTTTGGAGTGGAGTTGATGTATATGGGTGGAATTATGTGAGTTGGATTGGAATTGTTAGTTGAGGACCTGTGTGTGGTGGTATTGTGGTTATATTGTGTGGTGACATGTGGCATTTTGTGCAGTGGAAATATGTGGATAGTAATTATGTGATATTGCTTGTATTGGAGGTATGTGGAGAAGGATTGTGTGTGATAAAGTGTAATTATGTGGAATGGTATTTTGTGTTGTGGCATGGTATGTAGCGGCATTTAATTATGTGGTGTGTTTAATTTTGTGTCACTTTTTGCAAACTGTGAATATCAGTCCCATGCATGTTGTCAATATCACAAGAGTGAAATGTCAAGCCAGTCCAGTTGGATTTCAAACATGGCACTTAGGCAGTCGGGACCAATTGGTACCACAATTGCAATAATCCTCTATGCCACCATACCATGATGCTTGCAGCCTTGGGCTCATCAGATCATTGAACAAAATGAGATGGGGCCTGCAATAGTTGAGCTAAAGTGCATCATTTCAATTCTGTTTATGAGCCTGTATGTGAGAGCACAAGACCATTGAGAGAGAGAGATTCTGACCACTTCTATAAACAAGTGCCCAGAAGCAGCTAGTCATTCCTGAATATGTAACACTTCCGACTGATACAAAACATATACTCCTAATTTACAGAAGCTGGATAAAAGTGCAGCAGGGAGTAAGAAGAGACAGTTCAATCTTGTAATACATAGTACAGTGCTTGGTGTGGCAGCACCTCTGAAAACTACATGGATAGGGGAGGATTATGCTGTTTTATGGTGTAGGAATGCAAGGTTGACAACTGGTCGTGACGTGTTCTGTTGAAATATTTGCCTGCTAAGGTATTTTGGGCCGTGCGACGTAGTGGCTGGGGGCAAGCGCACTATTCCTCAGTGCGTGCCCACAAGAAGAGAGCATGTGCATTACAATAATGTGTCCCTGGAAGGTAGTGGGTGCACTGGAATGTGCGCAAACTTGAATGACATGCCATGTATGTGATAACTAGAGCGCTGACTTACAATGAGCAGTGTGAAGCATGGCACATGACGTAAAGTGATCACACAACAGTGTACATTCTACCAGCAGTAGAACGAAAAAGAGTCCCCCAAAGAACAGATTAAAAACCACTGCGTAATGAGACAGTACTTATTCCCTGCGGCGTGGGAGGAAGAGAATAAGTAGGGACAAAGCTGCAGAACTGACCACTAACAAACAAGGATTTGTAAAGGACACTTACATAAACAAATAAAAAGCAAAGGCAAGTAATGGGGGGTTGGGTTAGACCTCCACAAAGCATCTACAACAGGTCACTAAGTAACAGCGCAAGCGCTGTCTAGGTGGGGAAGTGTGGCTCACCGATTAGAGGAGGCAGACCCGGACACAGAGGTCAGACCCGGGACCAGGGTTCAATTCCCGACGCGGCAGGGTCTTGAGCTCAAAATGTCCACGGACTCGATAATTCTCGCCTCGGCGCCTACTCGAATCATGGGTTCACACTCTGCAGCTCTGGGCAATAGCTTGCTTAATCTACACAACGGCCCCACCGTGATGGGATGCCTGGCTTCTACCTTGGGGATGCCCAGTTAGGGGTTATCTCGCAGGGAAAAGCCAGGACGGGTTCCCAAAGCAAGCGCCTTGAGACCTTACGGTGAAGGGCGCTATATAAGAACGTATGATTACGATAGGCTCGACCTTAAAATGAGCTTTGGGTGTGCTGTTGTATAGGGAGCACAGAAATATTTGAGATGGCATCAGTGATATCATCAATGATGTAATTTAGCATATCATGAATGATGTAATATGAGTAGTCATAAGCATTCCATGGCAAGGGCATAACGTATAGTTATCTCAGTAAATTATAACTGGTGAATTTCATTTTTCTTTATCTTTTGAACAAGAATGTTTCTATTGAATAGACACGTTTTTTGACAATATTCTGGCCAGTGATGCTTTCATACAAAGTATATCAACTCAATATTTGTGTTGGCAATATTGTTGGCACAGTATTACAGAACATATGTCCCCAATATCATGTCACATTATGCCCAAAGATACAAGCCTTCAATGAGGCATACATGATGCTCATTGCTCTGCTGCAGTTGTATGTTATTTTTGTTATTTTTGAATATGGATGGGCCAAATTGTTCAAATATTATTCCTAATATATTCTTAACATGTTTATGTTGTCCCATGATATTTTTGAGTTGACTGTATTGTTGACAAAATATTCCTGTGTCACACTATCTGTTCTGTGCTATTTTAGCGGAATACAATCCTAGGGATCTTGGATGTGTTTTTATTTATGCAAAGTGTGTAATTTCCTTCACAGAAGTGTTGTGCATCTCCTGAAGTTCATCTCTTTGTTAAGTTCAGGATGGATGGTGGCTTACAAACCAATAATAGCTGCAACAAAGAACAAAGGCCTGGTGCCCTACCTTCCCTTAACATCACCGTGTACGTTTCTTGAAAAATCTAGTGTCAGCTGGATTTAAGTGCGATAGGTTGTTTTATTGAGCACAGTTTACCTATTCGACTCCACAAAAAGTACCCAGAAAGCACTCTGCGTTGGTGTTAAAGGGGAGGGAAGTAGAAGAGGTTCATGTTATAGTTGAACCGCACATTGTGTAATTGAGAAATAGGAGTTCAATCCCAGCTTCCCTGCTTGACCACATTTTGTGATCCTAGTCAATTACTGTATTTCTGTGCTGTGTCTTCCTTTATGAACTAGTTTTAGTGTGTTGGAAAATACTTCTGGATATGCTTAATGCATCTCTTAGAAAGAACAGTTCTCCAGTCAGCACTGAATTGCTGATGCTGCTACAGATTATTACAGCATTTGTGTTGATTATGAGGGTGGAGTGTTTTATTGGCACTTTACAACTTTGCATTTGAGGGTTTCCCTTTGTAAAGCCTGCTAGTCTCTACAGCACAGACTTCGCAAAGGAAACACATCTTGGCTACAAAGGACCCACGTTAGTTATAAATTATACATTAAATGATGAATTACAGTATGCATGAAAAATAATATTTTACAAAGGACTTTAATGCGAATCAAAGTGTAATGGTGTAAATGGTGCCTAGTGTAACTTTTATTATGAATGCAAGACAATACAAAAAGTATATTTTAATAATTTTATTTTGTATACATGACTTTATTTATCCTCTCTTTTACGGGGTGAACCCCTTCATAGGGCTTAGCTTCTGCATTGAATAATACAGTCATAGGAAAAAGACCCAATGTCTTAGATCAAGGATTTCCTAAAACAAATCACCCATTCTTGATGGTAAAGAACAATAGTTTAGAATAACAATTGTAGAGCTTTTGATAACATTTCAAGACAAAATAATGTTTGCATAAAATGAAAAAATGATCCTTGAGGTTTTATCATATATATTGTATACAGTGAGCCAATTGATGATATTGATACTAAATGAAGCATTATCCGTTTCAAGCTATGAAGCAGTGCAATCCAAGAGTAAGGCAGTTTCAGCTAATACACGCCAAGAAGACATTGTTATAAACTAAACAGTTTAACTCTCTTGTTGCGGTGGTGAAGGCATAGGATGCAAGGAACCACAATCACAATGGTACCAGGAACAGAGGGTGAGCTTCATGTATCCCTGGATTCACTACTGTGTGGGGGGATCTGGAAATAAACAGGAACACAGTGAGTGAGGCGCAGATCAATATAGGTGCACTTACAACACATACTAAGAATGCCAATGTAAAGCTCTACATACACAGAAGCTTGTTATAGGTTAGTATCAACAGAAAAATTGTAGCAGGCTTCTTGAAAGTGACACAGTTCTTACATAACCGGATACTTTCGAAAATAGCATTCAATCATTGGGTATTTTTGTAGCTTTACTTAGTCACAAACCATTTAAACTCTTAATATAAGAACAATAAAACAAAAATATACATAAAGACCATGATTTAATCATAATAGAGGCCAAACGCTGGACAATATTTTTACTAATTGTACAGAGAAGCTCCGCTTCCGATCCCTATAGTTTGGTCTGACCATTGTATTCTCCCTTTTAGGATTAGGTTTTCTAGAGAGGTTCTCTGTAAGAAGGTTAAACAGCACGAGCTTAGAATGGTGTGGAAATGGGGTGCTCTAATCAGGATACTTTTGAGGAGAAACTGCTCTCTAATACGCTTGACTTAGGGGCCGATAGGGAGAGAGAAGAGGACTTACCGCCCGATTCATCAAGCGAAATGCGCTCGCAAAAGGGCCAGATTCTGAGAATCTGGCCCTTTGCGAGTGCAATTTTTGCATTTGGGATTCATCATCCCAAATGCAAAAATCGCTAATAAAGAATTCGCAAATTTGCGAGGATTAGCATTTAAGGAATGTCTATTAGAGATTCCTTAAATGCTATTCATGAAACATGTAAAAATTGCGAATTAGCAATTTAGGACCGCTATTTACCACGAAGTCAAACCTCGTGGTAAATAACGAAAACTTATAAAAATGCATTTAAATGCATTCTTCTAAGTTGCATGTTATACACACACACATGTCCTTTGGACATGTGTGTGCACAACATCAGTGTAAATTCACATTTCAGGGGTGCTACAGGGTGTCCTTTGGACACCCCTGCACCCTTGAAATCGCATCCTTATTTGCGATTAGCAAATTGCTAATCGCAAATAAGGAATAACTCCCCATTCATTCCTATAGGCCCATAGGAATGAATGGGGAGTTATTCCTTATTTGCGATTAGCAATTTGCTAATCGCAAATAAAGAACATGTAGGAATCGCAATATTTTTTGCAATTCCTACATGAATCCCGTTTTGCAAGTCCTTAATAGCGATTCCTTATGAATCGCTACTAACGACTCGCAAAACGGGTCTTTGATGAATCTGGCTGATAGTCTTCCTTTTGATCAAAAATGCTGTGGACTCCTTGATTGCCCTGAAACCATGCAAAAGCACACGTATGATTGCATCTGCAAAATGGTTTGCAGAAAAGTTAGCACAGCTGAAAACAGGTTGCAAACGCCTCGAACGCCAGTGGAGGAATAACTACCTGGAAGAAAATAGGCAGCTCTACCTATTGGCATTGAAGTTTTATCACTTACAGATTAGGAGAGTGCATAGGGAATTTTATACGGAGCAGGTTGAGCTGGCAGAAAAATCCACTAAGAACATCTTTCAGGTAGTTAAACAATTATCCTCTTTAGAACATGTGACAGCAGCACTTCCTGCATCTACAGATCACTGCAACAAGGTCGCAAACTTCTTTCTGGGCAAGATAGATAAGATCTATGCCACCTTTCCAGAAAGCAGTAGGAATTTTGTTCCTGTCCCTGGAGCATCTGATCATGGTATCAAGGATAGGTGTGTCTTTCACCCTTCTGGGGAAAGTGAGAGCGTGCAATTGATGGACGTGGTTAAATCAGGATGCCCTTTGTACCCCATTCCCCCTAAATTTTTGTGATTTGGGAAGGAGGCTATTGCTCCTGTTCTCACCGCATTACTGAATATCTTCTTCAGCTCGGGGCAGGTAACCACCAACTGGAAACACGCTATGGTGTTACCTTTGCTGAAGAAACCTTCTTTAGACCCTGCACTTCCAAAAAATTTAAGACTGATCTCTCTGCTCCCCTTCATTGCTAAAATTGCAGAGAAACATCTTAACCGCCAACTGTCCATGTTCTGGTAAGAAAGCCGGGTTCTCCATGGCACTCAGTCTGGCTTCAGGCCATTTCATAGCACAGACTCTGCCCTGCTTCTGCCTGCGGAAGTGTTGAGAAGTGCAGCAGATGAAGGTAGGACAGCTGCAATGATCCTACTTGATCTGAGCACTGCGTTCAAAACTTCAATAAGATTCAATGGTTTGAAACCATTTCCTAAGCCGATGACACACAACTGATCATCACTACAGACCATGACCCCATTCTGACCAAAGCAAGATTTAAACAAAGCTTACTGACAGTAGCCACATGGATGTCCAACAACTCTTTTCAACTGAAGATGACCAACACGGAGATCTTTCAGTTTGGGAAAGCACATTCAGTTTATAGATCTTAACGGTATCCTCTGCTTCATCAGGACAAAATCAGGTGATACATTTTCATTTAATTATTTTCATGCACTCACCCTTTTGAAGCAGTAGCGAAGTTTTATAGTGGTCCTGAAGAAGTAGAGGATAACGTTAGGATCTATAAACTGCAGAAACATGTCGACCTTATCATACATCCAGTAGATATTTGTTATAAACTACTGATACTTTGCACTCCTCGCTTTTTAACAGTTGGAAGTGGTTGCCTCTTAATAAAATAGTTTTGCACCCACTATCCAATTTTAATAGAGCACCTTCTATCACTCACGTTTTTTGTTCAGCACTGCTTCCAGTTACCACCTTACATCTATGAACTGCCCGTATAGTCCATGTATCTAACTGATTAATCATTAGACACTATATGAAGAACTGATGTCTACAACGTGGACTGACCACTCTGTGAAATGGCCCACATGATGACAAAGGGGCGGCTCAGTGTGTGTAACTGATGGGAACGAAATCACATCATGAATAGTCCCGTTGTATCCTATAAAGTTCATTTAGGTATTAGTTTTGAGATTAGACACTGACAGATCACAGAGTTAGTTGCACCACGTTCCACCATCACCAGCAACAGGTTCCCCGCAGAAGCTGGAACAAGATCACTGCAGACCAGCTCGCTACCTCCCTGAGCAAGAACCCTCCCACCAGCACAACGAACCCCAGCCAAGCGGCCACCAACCTCACGAAATGGATCAGCGACTGCGCAGACGACCTCGCCCCTCTGAAGACCCCACCGCGCAGACCCCGCAGCAAGAAAGCCCCATGGTTTAACGACGAACTCAAGAGCTCCAAGAAGAACTGCAGAGCACTCGAGAAAACCTGGCGCAGAGACCCAACACCGGACAACATGACTGCCCTCAAGCTCGCCACCCGAAAACACCACCAACTGATCCACGCCACCAAGAAAACCGCATTTAAGGAACGACTGGACAACAACGCACACAACAGCAAGGAACTCTTCAACATCGTGAAAGAGCTCTCCAACCCCAACACCGGAAACAACGACATCACCCCTTCGCAAGACCTCTGCTACTCCCTCGCCTCCTACTTCCACAACAAGATCACGGACATACACAACAGCTTCAGCACCCAACCGTCGCACGCCACGACCGAACCACCGCCCCCCACCACCACCCTCCGCGCCTGGACCCCGATCAGCACCGAAGACACCATCCGCACGATGAACTCCATCCACTCCGGATCTCCGACAGACCCCTGCCCTCACCAAGTCTTCAACAAGGCCGACGCTGTCATCGCACCCCACCTGCGGGACATCATCAACACCTCCTTCGACACCGCCACTTTCCCGGAGAGCTGGAAGCACGCCGAACTCAGCGCTCTACTTAAGAAACCATCAGCCGACCCCACCGACCTCAAGAACTACCGCCCCATCTCGCTGCTCCCGTTTCCGGCAAAAGTCATCAAGAAGACCGTCAACAAGCAACTGGCCGCCTTCCTCGAGACGAACGGATCCCTCGACCTCTCGCAGTCTGGCTTCCGGGCCAACCACAGCACCGAGACCGCCCTGATCGCAGCTACAGATGACATCCGAGCCCTGCTCGACAACGGAGAAACAGCGGCCCTCATCCTCCTGGACCTCTCCGCGGCCTTCGACACTGTATGCCACCGTACCCTAGTACAACGCCTCAGCAACGTCGGAATCCAGGAGAAGGCACTGGAGTGGATCATCTCCTTCCTCGCCGGAAGGACACAGAGAGTCCGCCTCCCCCCGTTCAGATCGGAGGCCACCAAAGTCATCTGCGGCGTTCCTCAAGGCTCCTCGCTCAGCCCAACACTCCTCAACGTCTACATGAGCCCCCTCGAAACCATCGCACGCCAGCACAACCTCAACATCATCTCCTACGCCGACGACACCCAGCTGATCCTCTCCCTCACCAACGACCCCGCCACCGCCAGAGTCAACCTGCACGAAGGGATGACAGACGTAGCCAAATGGATGTCGAACAGCCGCCTGAAACTGAACTCGGACAAGACGGAAGTCCTCATCCTGGGATCATCACCCTCCGCCTGGGACGACTCCTGGTGGCCCCCCGCCCTGGGCAGCGCACCCAAACCCACAGACCACGCACGCAACCTGGGCTTCATCCTGGACTCCTCCCTCTCCATGACCAGACAAGTCAACGCCGTCTCCTCGTTGTGCTTCAACATCCTGCGCATGCTGCGTAAGATCTTCCGATGGATCCCCACAGAGACCAGGAAGATGGTCACCCAGGCCCTTGTCACCAGCCGTCTGGACTACGGCAACTCCCCACCGCCAAACTCTAGAAGAGACTCCAGCGGATCCAGAACACCTTAGCACGACTCATCCTGGACATCCCCCGCCGCAGCCACATCTCCGGACACCTGAGAGACCTGCACTGGCTCCCGGTCAACAAGAGAATCACCTTCCGGCTCCTCACCCACGCACACAAAGCCCTAAACAACCAAGGCCCAGGATACCTCAACAGCTGCCTCAACTTCTACGCTCCCAAACGCCAGCTTCGATCGACCAGCCACGCCCTCGCCGCCGTCCCCCGCATCCGAAGAGCCACCACAGGAGGAAGGTCCTTCTCCTACCTGGCCGCCAAGACTGGGAACTCCCTTCCATCCCACCTCCGCCTGACCCAAGACCACCTCGCCTTCAGGAAGCAGCTCAAGACCTGGCTGTTTGAGCAGTAGCGGACCCCCTCCCCCCAGCGCCTTGAGACCCTCCGGGTGAGTAGTGCGCTATATAAATGCTTTGATTGATTGATTGATTGTTACTTCAGACCCACAGTTATTCATTGGTAGTATAGTGTCTTGTTTAGGGGGCTATAACTGTGTATTGATCTTAAAATATTCCCCTGGACCCTACTCCCTCCCCATGTGTTAATGTTATGTGCAGTTGAATGGCTGCGGGTCCTCTATTTCGGAAGTGTGAAGTGAAGCTCCACTAGTGTATTAAAATTGAGAAACCTCTGTGTCGAGGTGAGTTTCTCTCACTTGACAGCTGCTAATATTTCTTGACTGCTGTTACTCATACTTTTTTCTTAAACACACTACTTATCATCTAGACAATGGCAACCAATCTATGTTTAGCTTTTGACGAGGCTGAAATCCATTCCATTTTGACTGATAACCCCAGCATGCTAGACTGTATGCCAGCCCAACCAGTGACCAGCGAAGATGGGTGTCAAAGATCCTCATTTAAAAAAAAAGCCATTCTCGGACATGTGTCCATGGGATTGCTATGGCCGAATACCTGAGGGGCAACTGTGCGCCTTCAGATTTGATAGTCACTAACGCCCCTAGACTCTTCCTAGACGACAAAGACTTCCTGGACTGGTCGTTGATTGCATGGAAATGCACTCGCGACTGGCTCGATTTAATAATCAAGACCGCGAAGAAGGTCGCCAACAAGATTCTCATTGAGATACAGGTACTGGAGGGCCAGGTAAAAGCTAAAATCTCTGGGAAATTGTTTACAAAAAATCAGGAAGAGGGAAATAAAACTAACAAAGAGTTTAAGGACTCTATTTTATTTGCTAAATTGGAGAAGTGCAAAAAGGACCTGGCGAGATTTGCCATGGATAAAATCTATCCCTACACTAGTGCCACATTTGTACCAACCCCATACAATAGGAATGGGCGAAGAGGTGGCTCCACGTATGGGACCTCAATTTCAGAGGACCCTTCCAGCGACTCTGATTCTAGCAATCAAGGTAACCCTACCAACCATTATCGTGGGAGAGGGAACAAGAGGAACTGGAGAGGCTACAACTACGGCCAGAACCAAATCAATCCATGGTGGTCACCGAACCCGTGGACATCTGGAGTCTCCCCATTCCCACCACCACCCATGGGTCCGTATGGCCCAATGCCATACCAACAGGGCCAGTACATGCAGCCTTTTTTAGGTTTTGGCCAAGGGAGGGCACGGGGAAGAAGACGGTCCTCCCAAGGACAGGTCCAGTGGAACCTCCCCCCACAGTCGATGGATTTACGGAATGGGAAGAAAATACCACAATATCAAGCAGGAACAAGCTCGGGGACAGTTTGATCATTAATTTGAGCTCCAAACAACTAACCCCTAATGAAGCGAAAGTACTAAACCGGGGCCTGGGTTTTGTTCAAACCACAACTGGAGATCCCTTTCAGACCCAAGTGAAGTTGGCAAAAAATCTAAATCTGAGAACGCCCCCATTGGTGAACAGACCACGGGACTTAAGAAACCTTCTACTTTTACGCAATTAGCTAGTACCATACCAGCAAAAGTAATAACTTTTGAAGAGGCAGTGCAACATGACATCCAGACTCTGTTCTCAAAAATTGAGAGACCATTCATGAATCTTCCGAAAGCAGAATAGGAAGCATTATCCAAGCTAACCAAGGACCCCTCTGTGACAATTAAGCCCGCTGATAAAGGGGGTGCCACGGTACTTATGGACACTACCACATACAGAGAGGAATGTCTTAGACAATTACATGACATCAAGTCTTACAGTCCACTGCCAGAAGATCCTACTGAAAGACTAGCGAGTACTATTGGCCATCATGTTGAAGGTGCGCTCTCTGAGGGATGGATCACCGCCAACAAAGCTGCTTTCCTATGTACATCTTGCCCGGTGATGCCATATTTTTATGTGCTCCCGAAGGTTCATAAAGAGAAACGGCCACCCCCAGGACGTCCGATAATATCTGGCATTGGGTCACTTCTGGAACCATTATCGACATTTGACGATATTTTTCTGAGACCTTTGGTAAAATTGATGCCAACCCATCTCCAAGACACAAAAGATCTTTTAAGGATTCTCCCTAACATCGAGTTCGATACCACCACAGACATATTATTGTCTTTTGATGTAGAGTCCCTCTACAATTCGATACCCCAAATGAGACCTTGGAGGTAATCAAGACGCTACTACGGGAGCAAGAGTGGTATTCCATCACACCGATATCCTTTATCATGGGGCTGGCTACTCTGGCTATGAAGGAGAACTTCTTCCGCTTCGAGGAGACTGTGTTCCTCCAGACATCAGGGACCAGCATGGGCAGCGTTTTCGCCCCAAGCCTGGCAAACCTATATGTTCACAAGTTCGAACAGGACTGTGTGTTAACATCTACAAACCCCTACTTATCATCTGTGAGGGTCTGGAAACGTTACATAGATGATATCCTCGTTGTGTGGCGTGGAACTAAAAGTGAACTTGAGTTATTTCACGTGTGGCTGAATGAACAAAACACCTTCTTGTGCTTCACAGTGGAACATTCCAAATCAACTTTGGCTTTCCTCGATCTCCAAATTACCGCAACATCAGGTGGCCTGACATCGGAGCTATACAAGAAGCCCATGGCCCTTAACTCACTGCTCCAGTACGACAGTTGTCATCCTAAAGCTTTACGGGACATTTTGCCCTTCGGGCAGCTTTATCGCATTCAGCGCAACTGCACTACCAAAGAGAGTTTTCAAATACATGCAGGCAATCTAGAAAACCAGCTCCTACAGAAGAAGTACCCCAAGAAACTGATCCGTAAATCTAGAAAAAGAGCTTCAAACAATAACCGGGAGTCACTTTTAGAATTGGCGCCACCTAAACCTAAAAATGAAAGAATAGCGTGTGTTAACACCTTCAGCCCGAAATCCAATGCCATACAAAAGATTGTGAGGAGACACTGGAAGATCTTAAACACTGATCCTGACACATTACAAGAGCCGCTTTTTGCCTTCAAAAGGGGTACCAGTATTAAAGATCGCCTAGTACATACTAGACCACCAGCGAAAATGACCCATCAGGTTGGAACATTGTGGGATTTACCACCAGTTGAGAGACACCATCCCTACGGCAATTGTGCTGCCAGCCCACAGGCCACCCGCTCTACGAGTATTGACATCGGCACCCCGCGGCAATGGGAACAAAAACGGTTCACCAATTGTAATAGTAATAATCTCATCTATTTAATTACATGCCCGTGCCGGTTGAAATATGTCGGGATGACGACAAGAAAAGTTAAAACGAGGATCTCAGAACATAAAAGCACGATAAGGTGTAAGAAGCATGCAACTCGCCTCACCAACCGTTTTTTGGAGGTAGGACATAAGCCTACAGACTTCACCTGGACCTGTTATGGAACAGCCACGGATCCCCCCTCATGTCACTGACATCACCAAACACCTTTTCAAACTGGAGCAGAAATGGGTGTACCGTCTGAATACTGATAAAAGTGGCTTGAATGAAGACATCCCATGGATGGCATTGTAATACTGTATCCAACAAAATCACACAGGTTGTCTCCAATATAGCGGTGGTCCCATGAGTCCTTATGGGTCACCGGTATCAGGGCGGAACCAAACAAACAACGGTTCTGACTGTGAGCAGTGCTCGGAGTGTAGGCTAGTGACATACACTCTGTAAATTCTGACCAGGCGATATCAGCGATAAATAGTCTAGGCACTAATCATAAACTACACATATATATCAGACAAACTATCGCTGTATGAGACTTACAATGACACATATTGTTCCAGTGGTACTCGTCCTTAGCGATGATACATCTACTCGGCTAGGGGAAGGATAGAGGACTATGCCCAGTGTAAGGCACATAAGCTCGTAGCAACAATGCGATGATGGTTTATTAATAATCTACCAACATTGGAGCTTACGCATGGGTACTATAGTTCTAAAATAAAAGAACAGACTTACATCATAAGTGATCAGTACCAATGTCTCTGACGAAAAGAAGATCGGCTTTAGAGTAAATATAGAGATACAAGCACAACTCGGGTGTGGCAAGTACAATAATTGATGAAGAGCGTCAAATACAAAATACAGTATTAACCGCATGACTCCGGTACAACACGATTACACTCTTGGGTAAAATTATTCATTCTTTGTCGAGCAACGATTGGGGTGGCTGAGACTACATTACCCATCAGCCCGCGATACGCGCTATGATGATGGTGAATTCTTAACCTATAGGCAGGCACGTTATGACTGCCTGGACTACACTTCCCAAGTCCTAACGCTGGAGCAGCATCATGACATGAAGGAACAGCCAATGGGCTCCTCGCATACTTTTTTGGAAGGACAGCCAATGGGTCTCTCCCCAGAGAACTTGAAGTATGGCGCTGAACCTCGCCGCGGTACCTCCCCGAACAGCCCAGAAGACTGTTTGGCGTATCGACGGACAGGTAGGCACCAGATTAGAATATACGAGCAGGTTATGTGTCTACGCGAGAATGTGAGACACGGACTGCTACACATATTTCTACAAACGGGTGTCCTAGAACGTGAGCTGTGTAATGTGGTTTCTGCTTTTTTGGACGCTCACACGACTACACCCGTTATATCGTTATATATAATATCCTCTTGCGTCAGCAACATTCGGAAATTCTTTTGTAGCTTTGCGCCGACGTGGATCTGGACGTCACAGAGGCACGGCATCGCACGCGACTCCGCTGACGTCACCAACGCCTATAATAGGCCCACGCCGGCGTGATGACATCAGTTCCGCCCTTTTTTCCGTGCCTTCGAGGCACACGGACGGACCGATGACAGTAGACATATACACAGTATACGCAGTATAGAAATCAAGGTAGCACACATAGTGTGAAGCAAATGCAATAAAACATTTGAAATAGACAAATCCTTGACCATAAAATAATACATCATATAAACCACTGGCATAGAAGAGTGGACAACGGGGAGGCGGGTGGGTCATTGAGGAATCCACAGGCAGATATAGTATCTACCAGAAAAAGCGTTACCGAAGGTAAGTAACTTGTTCTTCTGATAGATACATCTGCCGTGTGGATTCCTCACCTTGTGAATAGAGTCCCACAGCAGTCCCCACTCCCGGAGGAGGGTGTCCACTCTTCTAAACCAGGAAATACTGAAGGACAGAGCGTGCAAAGTGACCCTCCCTCCTCACTTCGGAATCCAAGCAGTAATGCTTCGCGAAAGTGTGAAGGGAAGACCAAGTTGCCGCTCTACAAATATCCTCAACAGGCACACCTCTAGCCAATGCTGAGGTCGAAGACTTAGCTCTAGTTGAATGAGCCGTTATACCCTCTGGTGGGTCCTTACCGGCCAAAGAGTAGCAGATCTTAATGCAGAGGACGATCCATCTCGACAAAGTCCTCTTATGGACCGCTCTTCCTTTCTTGCAGCCAGCAAAGCCAACGAAGAGCTGGTCGTCCACTCGACAGTCTTTAGTCCTGTCCAAGTAAAAAGACACCGCCCTCTTGGGGTCAAGACGGTGTAATCTCTCCTCCACCTTGGAAGGGTGAGGGGGAGGATAAAAAGTAGGAAGGGTAATGGATTGACCAAGGTGAAAAGGAGTCACCACCTTTGGCAGAAAAGCAGCCCTGGTCCTAAGAACCATTCGTTCAGCATGAATGGTCAGGAATGGGGGCTTGGAACTAAGAGCTTGAAGCTCACTTACCCTCCTTGCCGAGGTGATTGCAACGAGAAAAACCGTTTTGAAAGTCAGAAGCCTCATGTGACATTTGTGAAGAGGCTCAAAAGGAGCACCCATTAAAAATGTCAAAACTAGATTCAAATCCCACTGAGGCACAATAAAAGGTGTAGGAGGGAACCTATTAGTGAGGCCCTTCAAAAACCTTAAAACAATGGGAGACTTAAAAAGAGAAGGCTGGTCAGGCAAACAGATAAAAGCCGACAGCGCAGAAAGATTACCCTTCACCGTGGCAACAGCAAGCCCCTGCTGAGCCAGAGAAAGGGCAAACTGGAGCACATCAGATAAATGGGACCTCAAAGGGTCTATAGATTTCTCCCTGCACCAAGCAACAAATTTAGACCACCTATAAGAATAGATGGACTTAGTGGAGTCACGCCTGGCTGACAAAATGACATCCACCTCATCGTGAGGGAGAGAAAAAGAAATCAGGTTGCCCCGCTCAATCTCCAGGCATGAAGGTGTAAGGTCTGGAGGTGGGGGTGTAGAACCTGCCCCTTCATCTGAGAGAGGAGATCTGCCCTGTGAGGGAGACGGAGCGGCGGGTGAGAGGAGAGGTGGAGAAGGTCTGAATACCACACCCTTCTTGGCCAATCCGGGGCGATCAATATGACTTGGGTCCGGTCTTGGCGAATCTTCCTCAGAACCCTCAAAACATATACTCCTAATTTACAGAAGCTGGATAAAAGTGCAGCAGGGAGTAAGAAGAGACAGTTCAATCTTGTAATACATAGTACAGTGCTTGGTGTGGCAGCACCTCTGAAAACTACATGGATAGGGGAGGATTAAGCAGTTTTTATGGTGTAGGAATGCAAGGTTGACAACTGGTTGTGGCGTGTTTTGTTGAAATATTTGCACACGCGCCTTAACCCTGCTAAGGTAAGTTGGGCCGTGCGACGTAGTGGCTGGGGGCAAGCGCACTATTCCTCAGTGCGTGCCCACATGAAGAGAGCATGTGCATTACAATAATGTGTCCCTGGAAGGTAGTGGGTGCACTGGAATGTGCGCAAACTTGAATGACATGCCATGTATGTGATAACTGGAGCGCTGACTTACAATGAGCAGTGTGAAGCATGGCACATGACGTAAAGTGATCACACAACAGTGTACATTCTACCAGCAGTAGAACGAAAAAGAGTCCCCCAAAGAACAGATTAAAAACCACTGCGTAATGAGACAGTACTCATTCCCTGCGGCGTGGAAGGAAGAGAATACGTAGGGACAAAGCTGCAGAACTGACCACTAACAAACAAGGATTTGTAAAGGACACTGACATAAACAAATAAAAAGCAAAGGCAAGTAATGGGGGGTTGGGTTAGAACTCCACAAAACATCTACAACATGTCACTAAGTAACAGCACGAGCGCTGTCTAGGCTCGACCTAAAAATGAGCTTTGGGTGTGTTGCATAGTGAGCACAGGGATATTTGAGATGTCATCAGTGATATCATCAATAATGTAATTTAGCATATCATGAGTGATGTAATATGAGTAGTCATAAGCATTCCATGGCAAGGGCGTAACTTGTGGTTATCTCAGTAAACTGGTGAATTTCATTTTTCTTTATCTTTTGAACAAAAATGTTTATATTTAATGGACTTACGCTTTTTTTGACAAATATTCTGGCCAGTGATGCTTTTTATGATATTTTTGTAATTTTCATACAAATTATATGAACTCAAAATTTTTGTTGGCCTTACTGTTGTCACCGTATTACAGTACATATGTCCCCAATATTATGTCACATTATGCCCAAAGATACAAGACTTCAATGAGGCATACATCATGCTCATTGCTCTGCTGCAGTTGTATATGTTATTTTTGAATGTGGATGGGCCAAATTGTTCAAATACTATTCCCAATATATTCTTAACATTTTTATTTTGTCCCATGATATTTTTGGGTTGATAGTATTTTTGACAAAATATCCCTGTATCACGCCATCTTTTCTGTGTTATTTTAGCAGAATACAATCCTGGGGATCTTGGATGGGTTTTTATATTTGCAATGAGTGTCATTTCCTTCACAGAGTTGTTGTGCATCTCCTGAAGTTAATCTCTTTGTTAAGTCCACGATAGGTGGTGGCTTACAAACCAATAATATCTGCAACAAAACACAACACCCTGGTGCCCTACCTTCCCTTAACATCACCTTGTACGTTTTTTTCAAAAATCTAGGGCCATATTATCAAGCAAGGGCGATACATTATCGCCGCTTTTATCGGCAGCAAACTGCAGCTAAAGCGGCGATAATGGGCTTGATAATATGCCCTTGTGAATAACCATAGAAGCCCAGGTTAACACCAGAACCTGGGCTTCTATGGGAATTCACAAGGGCATATTATCAAGCCCATAATCGCCGCTTTAGCGGCAGTTTCCTGCCGCTAAAAGCGGCGATAATGTATCGCCTTTGCTTGATAATATGACCCCTAGTGTTAGCTGTATTTAAGTGTGATAGGTTTATTTATTGAGCCACAAAAAGTACCCAGAAAGCACTCTGCGTTGGTGTTAAAGGGGAGGGAAGTAGAAGAGGTTCATGTTATAGTTGAACCGCACATTGTGTAATTGAGAAATAGGAGTTCAATCCCAGCTTCCCTGCTTGACCACATTTTGTGATCCTAGTCAATTACTGTACTTTCTGTGCTGTGTCTTCCTTTATGAACTAGTTTTAGTGTGTTGGAAAATACTTCTGGATATGCTTAATGCATCTCTTAGAAAGAACAGTTCTCCAGTCAGCACTGAATTGCTGATGCTGCTACAGATTATTACAGCATTTGTGTTGATTATGAGGGTGGAGTGTTTTATTGGCACTTTACAACTTTGCATTTGAGGGTTTCCCTTTGTAAAGCCTGCTAGTCTCTACAGCACAGGCTTCGAAAAGGAAACAAATCTTGGCTACAAAGGACCCACGTTAGTTATACATTAAATGGTGAATTACAGTATGCATGAAAAATAATATTTTACAAAGGACTTTAATGCGAATCAAAGTGTAATGGTGTAAATGGTGTCTAGTGTAACTTTTATTACGAATGCAAGACAATACAAAAAGTATATTTTAATATTTTTATTTTGTATACATGACTTTATTTATCCTCTCTTTTACGGGGTGAACCCCTTCATAGGGCTTAGCTTCTGCATTGAATAATACAGTCATAGGAAAAAGACCCAATGTCTTAGATCAAGGATTTCCTAAAACAAATCACCCATTCTTGATGGTAAAGAACAATAGTTTAGAATAACAATTGTAGAGCTTTTGATAACATTTCAAGACAAATTAATGTTTGCATAAAATGAAAAAAATTATCGTTGAGGTTTTATCATATATATTGTATACAGTGAGCCAATTGATAATATTGATACTAAATGAAGCATTATCCGTTTCAAGCTATGAAGCAGTGCAATCCAAGAGTAAGGCAGTTTCAGCTAATACACGCCAAGAAGACATTGTTATAAACTAAACAGTTTAACTCTCTTGTTGCGGTGGTGAAGGCATAGGATGCAAGGAACCACAATCACAATGGTACCAGGAACAGAGGGTGAGCTTCATGTATCCCTGGATTCACTACTGTGTGGGGGGATCTGGAAATAAACAGGAACACAGTGAGTGAGGCGCAGATCAATATAGGTGCACTTACAACACATACTAAGAATGCCAATGTAAAGCTCTACATACACAGAAGCTTGTTATAGGTTAGTATCAACAGAAAAATTGTAGCAGGCTTCTTGAAAGTGACACAGTTCTTACATAACCGGATACTTTCGAAAATAGCATTCAATCATTGGGTATTTTTGTAGCTTTACTTAGTTTATCACAAACCATTTAAACTCTTAATGTAAGAAAAATAAAACAACAATATACATTAAGACCATGATTTAATCATAATAGAGGCCACACGCCGGACAACACTTTTACTAATTGTACAGAGAAGCTCCGCTTCCGATCCCTATAGTTTGGTCCGACCATTGTAGAGAAGTGTGGCTCACTGGTTAGAGGCGGCAGACCCGTAAGCAGAGAACGGCCCGGGACCAGGGTTCGATTCCCGACGCGGCAGGGTCGTGGACCAGGGTCAGCGGACTCGATAATTCTCGCCTCGGTGCCTACTCTAGTCAGAGACCACACGCGGCAACTCTGGGCATCAGCTTGCCTCATCTTCACAACGGCCCCCCCAGATCGCCGGGGATGCTTGGTCGCACCTTAGAGATACCCATCTGGGACCATCTCTCAGGGTGAGCCAGGACGGGTTCCCCAGCGGTCGAAGCGTGGAGATACTCCTCCGGGAGTCGATTCCTAGCGCTATATAAACCCGCAATTAAATTAAATTGTATTCTCCCTTTTAGGATTAGGTTTTCTAGAGAGGTTCTCTGTAAGAAGGTTAAACAGCCCGAGCTTAGAATGGTGTGGAAATGGGGTGCTCTAATCAGGATACTTTTGAGGAGAAACTGCTCTCTAATACGCTTGACTTAGGGGCCGATAGGGAGAGAGAAGAGGACTTACCGCCCGATTCATCAAGCGAAATGTGCTCGCAAAAGGGCCAGATTCTGAGAATCTGGCCCTTTGCGAGTGCAATTTTTGCATTTGGGATTCATCATCTCAAATGCAAAAATCGCTAATAAAGAATTCGCAAATTTGCGAGGATTAGCATTTAAGGAATGTCTATTAGAGATTCCTTAAATGCTATTCATGAAACATGTAAAAATTGCGAATTAGCAATTTAGGACCACTATTTACCACGAAGTCAAACCTCGTGGTAAATAACGAAAACTTATAAAAATGCATTTAAATGCATTCTTCTAAGTTGCATGTTACACACACACACATGTCCTTTGGACATGTGTGTGCACAACATCAGTGTAAATTCACATTTCAGGGGTGCTACAGGGTGTCCTTTGGACACCCCTGCACCCTTGAAATCGCATCCTTATTTGCGATTAGCAAATTGCTAATCGCAAATAAGGAATAACTCCCCATTCATTCCTATAGGCCCATAGGAATGAATGGGGAGTTATTCCTTATTTGCGATTAGCAATTTGCTAATCGCAAATAAAGAACATGTAGGAATCGCAATATTTTTTGCAATTCCTACATGAATCCCGTTTTGCAAGTCCTTAATAGCGATTCCTTATGAATCGCTATTAACGACTCGCAAAACGGGTCTTTGATGAATCTGGCTGATAGTCTTCCTTTTGATCAAAAATGCTGTGGACTCCTTGATTGCCCTGAAACCATGCAAAAGCACACGTATGATTGCATCTGCAAAATGGTTTGCAGAAAAGTTAGCACAGCTGAAAACAGGTTGCAAACGCCTCGAACGCCAGTGGAGGAATAACTACCTGGAAGAAAATAGGCAGCTCTACCTATTGGCATTGAAGTTTTATCACTTACAGATTAGGAGAGTGCATAGGGAATTTTATACGGAGCAGGTTGAGCTGGCAGAAAAATCCACTAAGAACATCTTTCAGGTAGTTAAACAATTATCCTCTTTAGAACATGTGACAGCAGCACTTCCTGCATCTACAGATCACTGCAACAAGGTCGCAAACTTCTTTCTGGGCAAGATAGATAAGATCTATGCCACCTTTCCAGAAAGCAGTAGGAATTCTGTTCCTGTCCCTGGAGCATCTGATCATGGTATCAAGGATAGGTGTGTCTTTCACCCTTCTGGGGAAAGTGAGAGCGTTCAATTGATGGACGCGGTGATATCAGGATGCCCTTTGTACCCCATTCCCCCTAAATTTTTGTGATTAGGTAAGGAGGCTATTGCTCCTGTTCTCACCGCATTACTGAATGTCTTCTTCAGCTCGGGGCAGGTACCCACCAACTGGAAACACGCTATGGTGCTACCTTTGCTGAATAAAACCTTCTTTAGACCCTTCACTTTGGAAAAATTTGAAACCGATCTCTCTGCTCCCCTTCGTTGCTAAAATTAACCGGCGCCAACTGTTCATGTTCTGGTAAGAAAGCCTGGTCCTCCATGACACTCAGTCTGGCTTCAGGCCACTTCATAGCACAGACTCGGCCCTGCTTCTGGCTCCGGAAGTGTTGAGAAGTGCAGCAGATGAAGGTAGGACAGCTGCAATGATCCTACTTGATCTGAGCACTGCGTTCAACACGGTCTCCCACGGCCTGTTATTGGTGAGGCTGAGGGAAGCTGGGGTCAGCGGCGGTATTTGGGAGTGGTTGAAAAATGTCTTGGTGAACAGAACATTCCAGGTTACACAACATTATTTTACTTCTAGAGTCTGCCATCTGTCACAGGGTGTCCCGCAGGGTTCGGCTCTCAGACCAACCCTATTCAATATCTATATGCGCCACCTGGCGGATATTGTATTAAAGTATGGGGTAAAACTGGTGTCATATGCCGATGACACTCAGTTGATTGTTACTCTGGAGCAAAGGGAATCTGGAATGGCATCTGATTTTAAGAGCTGTTTGGGTGTGCTTCCTGATTGGATGAAACACAGTTGTCTTCAGTTGAATGCAGGGAAGACTGAGGTGTTGGTAATTGGTAAACAGCCCCCACTCCGGTCTCAGTTATGGTGGCTGGAGGAATTGGGACTTACTCTGGTCCCAAAAGCTAAGGTAAAAAATTTGGGAGTGTGGTTCGACGACAATCTGTCCTTTTCAGAGCAGATATCCGCGGTAGCTGGAGCTTGCTTGAGCATTCTTAAAATGCTACGTAAAATCTTGCACCTACTTCCATTTAATGCTAAACGAACTATTGTACAGGCTCTTGTTACTTCACGCCTTGACTATTGTAACATTCTGTATTTAGGGGTGACCGTCAGGAACTTGAATACCTTTCAGAAAGTTCAGAATGCATCAGCTCAGTTGATTCTGAATATCCCCAGGCGGGCATCAGTAGGGGAAGCCTTGATGAAACTCCATTTACTCCCTATACAGGCCAGAGATACTTTTAAGGCCCTATCCTTTGGACATAGGATGCTCCACCAAAAGGGTCCGAGATTTTGACTCTCTCTTATGACTATGTATCAACCTGCTCGTAGCCTGAGATCGTTGGGCACAGCCGAAGTGACTGTGCCCAAGGTACGTAAGGCTCGAGCAGGAGGGAGATTCTTTGGCTTCCTGGCAGCTAGGGTATGGAATGATCTGCCTGTGGATCAACCGATGTGTGCATCGGAAACTCTGTTTAGGAAAAAATTAAAAACTTGGCTGTTTCAACGTTCGTATGGAGGACAAAAGTAGTTCTCTTTTGACGGTCTGAAGGTCAGTGGCATTGTTAGGCTGCTAGCTTGGTCAGCTGTTGGGGTTCAAGTACGGGGACACTCTGATTTAGAGTAACCTGACGCTTTATAAGCTAAATATTAATAATAATAATAATAATTCAAAGATTGGTGGACAGGTACTCCACCATAAACATTAAGAATATCCCATTCGCCTCATTACAAGTGCTATTGGATATAATTAAGGCTCCCAGTTTTTATTATTATTTTTATTTGTAGAGATAAATGCAGACAGAAACATGTGTGTTTTCGTTCTCTATTTTTTTAAGGAGGAAAATACAGAAAATTAGAATTATTTTGAGTGACCCTCCATGCTGTCATCCATGAATTTCAGACCAATAGCTATACAGATTCACATGATTTCCTAAAATCATTGCATAGCTCTACATAAGTTTGTACTATTGTGCAAATATTTTCATGTGTGTATTTTGTTTTATTATATTTGGCTGTATAATGTGTTAAAACCTGGCATCAAAGTGTGAGTGCACATGTAATAAATAAATGTGGTAAGATTTTGATTTATGACTTCATTTGTTCACAAAACACAAAATAAATATGGATAAATGCCAATAAGATGGCAAAAAAAATGGATAAATACATGTGGAAAGTTCACACAAATAAACACCATATAACGTGTAACCCTAGATATGATGCACTGGTACTAAGGAGGACAGGAAATCCGTCACGTTTGTGCCGTAGTGACTTCTGCACCAACCTTTGAATCAGGCAATTTGCATTTTCTTAAATATATTTAAAAAAACAGGGGGAGGTAAGAGGAAAACTTGTCAAATAAGGCACATCCTCCTACTGATCAGGTTCCAACAAACAAAAGAAGATCTGTTGGTTCTGATGTGAACTAACCCTCCACATGATGATGAGAAAAAACTTTTTAGTTTCCTAAAATAATCCTCACCTCTCCAGGCTAGCCCCTTAGTGGCATGCTTCATCATCGGGTTCTTCCTGTTCTGCTGTGGAACGGGTCATGCTGTGACTTATGAGGTGCGAGGGAGTACTGAATAGTATATTATGAATATAGAAGTAAATAACAGTGGAAGGGGTCTTGTTTAGAAAGTTACAAATAACTGCCTAGTGGGTTGGTGAATCCTTTAATATATCTTCTAGGTGGTATGATAAAAATAATGGAAGGAAAGTGGGAAGTCTAGGTGGAAATGTACTTGTCTTCCTACGGGTCTACATGTTTCAAGCCAATTCCCATGGCTTTTCATCAGGACCAAGGAATTAGCTCCCTGATTCCAACTGTTAGGTGGTGGCCATATATATTTCCAGCACACACACAGCATGATAAATAGTAAATATGGATTGATCACACCTGTTTTGTTGCTTAATACCTAGTTGGTATTACTGCTTAATGCACATACGTGGCTAAAATGTTGCCTCATGGGTCCTCCGGTGCTAAGGTACGCTTGTAGCCACACTAACACCAAAGCAGCACCGCGATGTAATAACCTAGGCAAATCCCCTTCAGCCCTCTAGCTGCTGAGAGAGAAAATTCCTTGGAATCACTTGCTTGTCATTTTCCCATGAATCCTTTTAGGAGCTGGCAGGGACTTCTTTATGTAATTCATTTATGCTAAAAAGAAGACTAAACTCTGATAAATATGAAGTTCTGCTCTTAAATACATTTGTTTTTTTATTAAAGATATGATTACAATCAATTTCACTGCATCATTTAACAAATTAAGATAAATTAGGCCTTCATGTAGAACACTTTTTGAGAAATCTCAAATGGCCATTTGTGACCACAAAAAAGCAGTTTGAAATGTCCAAGAGCCACATTGCGATTTTGAAACTTGTTACCAAATCGCAATCGAGTTTTGGGATTAGGTATTTGAAAGGGGCGTGTTTAGGGCATCCCTTCCAAATATCAAATCACAGTGTTATGTATTAATGTTTTGTAACTGAATTATTGTTGCAAAACATAAAATATTTACTGACTATTGAAAGGTAGTTGAAACCATTTGTGAGGGAGAAAGGTCCCCATGGAACCCCTTTGAGAATGATAAACAAAATATATAAAGTGTTTTATTTTTTTATTTTTCAAACACATTCCATTTTCCTTTTGCGGACTACGGGATGCATTAAAAAGAAATAATGCTTTACTCAATATCAGTCACAGACATGGTGGCTCAGCACTCCACAATCCCTGTGATGTTGACAACGCTAGTTTTTGTGCCCATTTCGATTCTTTGCTGCCTGCCTACCCACTCCTCGCGGCCCCCGCTTCGCGGGGGCCGCTCGAGGTAATTACCTTCAGGACTCCCTGACCTTGGAGAGGAGCCGTCGAGGGACGCCTGCACCATCTCGGGACTGCGAGGACCAGTGGGCGCTGCGTTCAGAGACTCGCCGCAGCTTGTCCTCTTCCCGCCCCCTCCCGCTTGGATTATAAGAACAGAGGGCAGGCTTTGTTTTGTGCTGTTGACAACGCTAGTTTTTGTGCCCATTCGGATTCTTTGCTGCCTGCCTACCCACTCTTCGCGGCCCCCGCTTCGCGGGAGCCGCTCGAGGTAATTACCTTCCGGACTCCCTGACCTTGGAGAGGAGCCGTCGAGGGACGCCTGCACCATCTCGGGACTGCGAGGACCAGCGGGTGCTGCGTTCAGAGACTCGCCGCAGCTGGTCCTCTTCCCGCCCCCTCCCGCCTGGATTATAAGAACAGAGGGCAGGCTTTGTTTTGTGCTGTTGACAACGCTAGTTTTTGTGCCCATTTGGATTCTTTGCTGCCTGCCTACCCACTCCTCGCGGCCCCCGCTTCGCGGGAGCCGCTCGAGGTAATTACCTTCTGGACTCCCTGACCTTGGAGAGGAGCCGTCGAGGGACGCCTGCACCATCTCGGGACTGGGAGGACCAGCTGCCTACCCACTCCTCGCGGCTCTTGGGACCTGGGACTCTTGACAGCTAGGTACTTTTATTGACAATATTTGTCATATTTACTTAGGACAAAAGCGCGGACTCTGAGTGTTGTAGCCGTGTTGTTTTGTTAAGTTTTTAATTTTATTATTTATTGTAACTACTTGTAAAAGCATTTCAGAATCTGTTTAATTTTAAGCTAGTAAAATGAATAAGGAAAAATTAGATAAAGGGCCTATGGATAATTATTTAATCCAAAAAATTACCCAGATTAATTCTAATAGACGTGCCTCTCTTGGACAGGGGAATTTTTCAGTGACGCAGGAGGAGGCACTCTTAATTGATATATCCTCGCCTAAAAAACCTCCTATTCCCTGTGGTAAGGTAGTTACTGCGACCGCACAGGTCCATGTTATTAAACCTTCTGACTACCCAGATATCGTGGAAAAACAAAATCATACCCCACCTGTAAGAATATTTAAAAAGGCAAAAACACGAAAGAGAAGGGGGAAGCAAACGCACAAAGTACAAGTACAAGCACCTAGAAAAAGCTCACAAACGGTTAACATGATAAGTAAAAGTACTTGTGTGGGCAATATAGGGTCAGCCCCATTGGGATCGCGTGTACATAGCAGTGTGGAAGAAATCAGGTCTCCCAATTTAGGAAAAAGGGAGGATAAAATTGGTGTATCTAATTATTCCACAACTCCATATTAACAACTCCGGTTAGTTTGAAACCTCACCACATGAGTCCATGTAGTACTTATGATGACGAAGGGCTTTCTGACTCCCCAAGATTTTCGCCTGCTCCACTTACTAACTTAACCCAGATGTCACCATTGAAAATCACTACTAATAATATTAAAAAAAGAGGGGGTTGTCCTATGCCTACTAGGGATGCTAAAGTACAGAAGAGGAGTTCGACCCCAGTTGTGACTGATGCGGTGACTTTACCATCTCTCCCAATTTTGCCCCAATTGTTAACTGATTTTTGTTCCTCTGGTGAGACTGCTTTATTTGTGAAATTAGAAAGTTTGTTAAAAGGCCTAATTCAGCCACTGTTGGAAAGAATGATTTTGTGTAATATCAGATTTGACCAGCTAGATGAAAAAGTAGGGAGAAATACGAAATTACTAGCTGATCTGATACAGGGGGTGAATCTAATGAAATCTAGTGGTTTACCTGTGTCAACGGCTACTGCTCCTAAATTAGCATCACCTTGCCCAGTTCCCCCCACAAAACCTGCTCGCGATGGGATAAAATTGCCTGGCCCTATATCCAAAAGTGTTCCACCTGTAACCTTTTTAAAAAAGAAGCCTGACATTAAACCTGTGAGTAGAGTAGGCGGCCAAGGTGAGGAAAAAATGTTGGTAGAAGAAAGGCCACAGATACCCCAATCTAAGGCCATTAAGGAGAATGGTACCGCAAATCCACATAATAGAAAACGATACCAAAGGAGAAAGGTTGACCTACCGCCTGAAGCTGCTCCCTAAACTATAGTTATGGCAAGCGTCCCCTAGTTACCTATGGATGCTAGGGAAGATCACCATGCATTAAGAAATAAACTAACACATTGGTTATATAATAACAGACCTTTGCCAGCGCATATTAATGGAGAAATCCTGACAGTGAGGTGATCAGTTTGGGTGGGCTCCAGACCCAAAGATAAGAAAGGGGATGTTATTATTGTAAATTTCAAAGACCACAGAGCAGTTCGCCATATAGGAGATTGGTATGAGTCAAAGGGCAGTGACTCTATCTCTACTCACTATCTTAGTTATTTCTATCCATATTGTCCAGGACAAAATCCTGGAGGTAGGGATAGAGTAAGACAACCTATAGATTGGTTTTCTTCAAACCAACGTGGATATGGTTCGAATGCATTATCCCAACCCGGGACACAGTTTGGTATTGCTCAGAGGCAATTCTTCCCAATTACGCCTGGAATGGATTATAGGAATAACAACCTTTTCCGGGAGAATAGAGATTTTCTGTGCCCAGCCTACAATCTCCCAGCCTACAACAGATTCGATGTATTTTCGGGCCTTGATTATGTCGATTGACATGAAAAGGTTGCCGATCGTACAAACATTCGGAGTCTGGAAGAGGTTGACGTACCTAAAAGTAACCCTATAATGCCCTCCTTAGGTGAGGGATGCCGAACAACCTTTTTCTCAGAACCGACTATTAATATAGATTCTGGTGCTGGTGAGGAGCCTCCTTCTAGTACTGTTATAGCCCAGAAGGTTGATAACAGTGGAAAAGTGAGCCCCCGATGTAAGGAGATAGCTTGTGATATCTCCACGGTGGAAGAGGTAGGAAGAAATAAAAAACGGAATTCCTGTACATTCCTATCTTGGAATGTAGCAGGTTTAAAAAATAAGATAGACAATCCATCATTGGAGCTAATCCTAAATGAGCGGGATGTTGTGGTCCTCCAAGAAACATGGACCACAGAACCCGTGCATTTAAGCGGGTACAGAACTTTCTTTACTTCAGCTGAGGGCGGTCTATATGGCCGTGCGAAGGGAGGCTTAATAACATTCCTCTCGAATAAGCTTAAATATGAGAAAGTAACTTTTAAACCTAATTCAAATTACTATCAACTTATAACCATATGTACAAAGGGACTTATTGTAATCTTGATTAATTTTTACAATAATATCCCAAAAGCTGAAATACTGATTACCTTAAGAACACTCAGGGAAAACATACAACATGAAACAGAAAAATCAAATAAGGAAATGGTAATTTTATGGGGGGGAGATTTTAATTGTCCACTCTGTACAAGGGGAAAAAAGGGGATTTGTGGCCTAATGTTAGAACAAGATACATATCTAACACATTTTGAACATTCCTTGATTGGGGATTTACTTAATGAACTAGTATTTATGTATGATTTGGGTTTTGTGAAGGAGTTAGCTCAGAACCCCACTTCCTTTCAACCGACATTTGTTTTCAGAGGAGCCATGTCCACTATTGATTTTATTCTTGTATCAAATAGTTATGGTAATAGAATCAATAGTTTAACGATTTTAGAGTTACCCCTAAGTGATCATCTGCCCTTATCATTAGAGGTCGAGAATCTTTTTTATGACCATTCCGAATATATTCTCACCCCAGACATAGCCTCTGATTTGATTCTGGGTAGGCAAAATGGGTATACTCTAAAATGGGGCAAGGTTACGCCAGAAAAGTTTTTGGCAAAACTGTTTAATACCTGTTCAGATAGTTTTTCTATTTGCCTAGGGGGATCGGCCTGCTCCATTCAGATCTTAGAGCATTTTGATAAAATAGCCCTTGAAATTAAGAAAAGTTTGTGGGTGGAGCTAAGAAATAAGACTAGGCGCACTAAAAGCTGGTTTGATACCGCTCGTACCAGGGCACTAAGTGACTTGAAAAATGCCATCCATAGATCACCCCGGGATCACTTAGTAATAAGAGGGTTAAGGAATTCTTATAATAAGGCCCTGAAAAAACAGGAAAAATGCTATAAAAAAGGAGGCCCTTGAAGAACTCTGCGAGGCTGCACAGTCTAAAGATGCATCCGCTTTTTGGAAGGCAGTTAACGCCCCTTTCCTCTTTGACAGTCATAAGGCTCGTATTGAGACGGCGATTACCGAAGAGGAATGGGTGGAACACTTTTCAACTTTATATAGCTCGCAGGATGCTCCATGCTTGACTAATGTTTTTAAATTTGTGAATAGTGCAATGGGTGAGGAAAAGTTGGTGATATCCCTGGAGGAAGTCTTAATCGGACTAAATGCAACTAAGGGTGGAAAGGCTGCTGGCCCAGATGGGATCCCTGCAGATTTATATAAAGCAAATATGGAGATTTGGGGTCCCATGTTGGTACAGCTTTTTAATGCCGCCCTAGCCAATGGCCTGCATTCATCCTGGTTTACCTCAATAATCGTGCCAATTTACAAGAAGGGCGAGAGACAAAATTGTGCATGTTATAGGCCAATTTCCCTTCTTGATTCATCTGTAAAAATTCTCGGGAGAATAATTTTGGCAAGACTTCAGAACTGGGCTGAAGATAATGAAATTTTGAGTGACCTACAGTACGGCTTCCGGAAAGGTTTGGGAACCGTGGAACAATGCCTAAATTTAATGATTATCCAACAAAAATACACTAGGGTCAAAGGGGAACGGTTATATTTTACGTTTGTTGATTTGTCTTCGGCATTTGATTGTGTATCGCATACCAAATTGTGGGATATTTTGCAAGGGTTAGGCGTCGACGATGCCATAATTTGTTTCTTGAGAGATTTATACTCAGGTGCCACCGCATCAGTTCGCTATGGCCGTGGGGGAGAATGTACTAGAAGATTTGGAGTGGGTCGCGGAGTACGCCAGGGCTGCGTTCTGGCCCCGTTCCTATTTCTTCTCTATATTAATGGACTTGAACATCGTCTCCTGCAAGAGTGCAGGGACATGCCTAGAGTGGGGAAGAGGTCGATCCCTGCGCTCATGTATGCGGACGATGCCGTCCTAATGGCTCGAACCCCCTTGGCCTTACAGAAACTGTTACTATCCTTTGAAAAGTTCATGTTGAGTTTAGACTTGAAAATTAACTGTGGTAAAACATACTCCATGAACTGCGGCACAAAATCTGGTAAAAAGTCGAAAAGCATGTTTTTAAATAACGTTCCCTTGGAAAATATTTCGTTTTTTCCCTATTTGGGTATTTTGTTTCATGAACGGGGGGGGATGGTTAAGTGCCATAAAGGCCAGAACTCTTTTGTTCCAAAAAACCTTAATGGCCGTTAGGACTTTCATGAAAAAGCTGGGGAAAAAACCAATAAAAGAAATCTTGACCATATACAATGCCACATGTACATCCGTAGCCCTCTATGGTGCGGGACTTTGGGGCTTTTCTAATATTGACCCACTACAAATTGTTGAAAACAAATTTATACGGGATGTTTTATTTGTACCGCAGAGTGTATCAACTTACATTTGCCATGTGGAGCTGGGTCAACCTTATCTATCAGATTTAATTAGAATACAGCCCATTCTCTTGTGGCACAGGGTATGGACTACTAATGAAAGTGTAGTTAACCGGGCTGTGATACAGGATATTTTGAACATGGAAAATACGGCCAATTTCGAATGGTTAGCATATATTAAGCAATTTATGTTTGATATTGGACACTGCGAATATTATGAGGATCCATTATCTATGGGAACTATACCCAGAAGATCTTTGAAAAAACTGAGCCTGGAATACCTCAAGGATAAAAGAAGAAGAGCAGAAGCCAGTAAAAAGACAGTTGCCTGACATAACCTGATACTGACTGGAGTAAAAGTACAGCCCTATTTGACCCTGTTGATGTCAAATCACGATCGATTTCTTTCAACCCGCTTTAGATTGAATCTTGTTTTTAGACTTCTGTCCTTCCCAAAGATGAATTTATGGTCGCAGACTCTATCAACCTGCCCCTGTGATGATTCCTCGTCCCAATCCGACATTCACATTTTATTCTTTTGTAAATTTTATACTATTCCTCGACGAAAATTTTTAATCCCCTTTCTCAAAGACATGAATTTAAAAAGATGTCGTTTAGCATTCCTAGAAATGTCAGAGAATGGATACTGTTTTTACTGTTATGGTTCTTCTAAACTATTTTAAACATGTTTTGAAATTAAGGAAAACTATTAGTGTAAATGAAATATAACGAGTATATGTATTTTTAGTTAGCTTCTTTATGTAGTATGTTGTTCATGTTGTTACTTTCATGGTTTATGATTTTAGCCGAATAAAATACTTTCTGATTCTGATTCTTATAGATTCTTAATGGGTAGCAAATTACAGCCTACCTTATTAACATTCCTGAGGTAGGTTGATTTGTGACCCACTGGGGATCGCTAATTTGGTAAGATCGACAATTTGGAAATAGCAATTCCTAAATTCTGTACATCTGGCCCTTAAATTCTAGTTGAAATCCTCTTTTGTGGGCTTGTCTGGATTCAATAAAGATGATGTGGATTTAATTATCCTATAAACTCTTTCCATGATACCCCTAAACTTTCCAGTTTCTTTTATTAGGAAATATAAGTCTCTGCTTGTACATTTCCCATAGAATAACAAACAAAATCACTGTTTCAGTTTCCAGAGCAGCACTGTAAATGTAAATGTAAATGTACAGGAATTTATATAGCGCAAATCACCAAGCGGTTTCTAAGCGCTTGCTTAGGGAACCCGTCCTGGTATTCCCCTGTGAGATAACCCCGGCAGGGTATCCGCAAGGTGAAAGCCAGGCATCCCACCGCGAGGGGCCGTTGTGGAGATTAAGCAAGCTATTGCCCAGAGTCACAGAGTGTGAACCCGTGAGTCGAGTAGGCAACGGAGCGAGAATTGTCGCGTCCATGGACATTTTAGGACTTAAGACCCTGCTGAGCCGGGAATTGAACCCTGGTCCCGGGCTGACCTCTGCTTCCGGGTCTGCCTCCTCTAACCAGTGAGCCACACTTCTCCACTGTCTAAATATGATTTAGAGGGATTCATTTTCCTGACTTTAAAAACAACATCAAGCTTTTACTTAAAAAAAATCATCTTTTTGGCACTTAGAATCTGACACCTCTCTTCTCCTATTATAGTTGGACATGGGAAAAACCTTCTTGTCTCCATTCTCCTTTAGTTTGTTTTTAAAATGTACAATAAACCATTTCAATACCTATAGTTAAATGTATGTCTAGTTTGCTTGGACCCAAAAATAGTAGGCCTGCTTTTTTTAACTCATGGTATAGAAAGCGCATTAAAATCAGGCAAACATCTGTGTACTCGCCTACTTGAAGACTAAAGGGTCAGACTACTGAAATAAAACTGAGAGATAGCATACCCTAGCCACCAGAAAACATCTTGAACTTATTTAAGGTAATTCCCAAAAAAATATACTTTAAACTTTTTTTAAGCTAAATTAAAGTTTAAACAATACTCTTCTGAAAATGTCTCCTCATTTCTTCTTAAAACCAGGGTAGACATTATGGGGAATAAAACAAGGCATGAAAACTACTGGCTTACATCGAAATTAAGAAAAATTGTATGTAAATTAAAAGCCAATAAAAATCTTCATTAAGATCCAATGGTTTGAAACCATTTCCTAAGCCGATGACACACAACTGATCATCACTATAGACCATGACCCCATTCTGACCAAAGCAAGATTTAAACAAAGCTTACTGACAGTAGCCACATGGATGTCCAACAACTGTCTTCAACTAAAGATGACCAACATGGAGATCCTTCAGTTTGGGAAAGCACATTCAGCCTGGTCGGCAGACTGGAGGCCTTCGGTGCTGGGTCCTCCACCCACCTCCAATAAATTCGGAGGGAACGTAGGAATAATGATGGACCACAATCTCACTATGAGTGAGCATGTCATAACAGACACTGGAACCTGTTTTGGCCTCATGCAATCCTCAAAAAGGTCTTTTAATGGACTCCTTTCCATGCCAGGAGAACTTTGGTACAAACATTGATAATGAGCCGCCTGGACTACGACAATGCCCTTTTGGTGGGTAAAAGTGAAGGCCTTCTGGCCAGGCTCCAGGTAGTGCAGAACTCGGCTGCTCGCCTAATCCTGAATCTTCCGCTCGCTCCCGATCGGAGCCCTTTCTCCACTCCCTTCACTGGCTCATGATCAAAAAGTATGCCCACTTTGAACTTCTCTGCCTGGCGTGTAAGACCCTGCTCGGGAACGGTCCACTCTACCTTAGGCAGAAATTGCGGCCATATATCCTGGCACGGCAACGTAGATCGAGTGATCTATTGCTTCTATGCCCCAAACGTATTAGAACGACTAGGTTTGTCAGCTGCTCCTTTCCATACCTGCCCCCCCCCCCATCACTGGAATTGGCTTTCTTTATCCACCTGAGCATGCTCGGACTTCACCACATTCAAGAAACCCTTAAAAACATTGTTATACACTAAGTAAGCTCCCATTTACAGGGTGCTCCCCCCCTAGAGATCCCTTTGGGGATGATTTTTGCGGAATAAATAAATAAATACATTGTAATGATTTAGAAATGTCCCAACCATTTGGAAATTAATATAAACTCTTGACACTTCAGAAAATCTCCTCTCCTGCAGATCAATGACATTTCGGATTATTTCAATTCCCTCAATTAAAAATGTAACACTCATTTTGATTTCAATCCATGGAAAAAAATATATTTTCTTAGATGAGATTGCCAGAACCCTTTGTTTAATTTTAAACGGTAAAGCTCCTGGGCCAGAGAAATATCTTAACCATTTGGAAATTATTATAAACTCTTGACACTTCAGAAAATCTCCTCTCCTGCAGATCAATGAAAATTCTGATTATTTCAATTCCCTCAATAAAAAATTTAACTGTGATTTTGATTTCAATCCATGGAAAAATATATATTTTCTTAGATGAGATTGCCAGAACCCTTTGTTTAAATTAAAAAGGTAAAGCTCCTGGACCAGATGGTTTTACCATAGAATGTTATACATTTTCCAACTTTTATTAGCTAAACCTTTTTTATCTCTTTTCTTATTTCTCATATTATACCATGTACCAAGCTACTTTTCAAGATGCCCTCCTTTATTTAATCTCTAAAGATGATTGTGATACCCAATTCTGCAAAACATTATCGACCCATAGCCATAGTTACTACAGATTATAAAATATTTGCCAAAATTATCTGGGACTTCTTTTAGCAAAACAAATTGGTTATGAACAGACTATACAAAGAGTGCCTCTGGATGCATCACTCATTTTGTCTGTTAACCTGTCATGTTTCCACTTGACGCCACATACAGTATGGGGCAATGAGTCAGCTCCTGGAGGGTATGCTTTTGGAGGCTTGCATAAAGATATTTCTATATGGCAAAGCATTAGAAGTAGATTGCTTTTGTCTAAGGCTTGTTGTATGAGGAGAGACTCTTTGTTGCTGCCCAAAACAATTTGTTCTCTTCTTCAATTCACTCTGTGCTGCTCGCTGGTGACTTTTACGGGCAGTTGCCACTTTCTGAGGTGGTGTGGTAACAGTAGTCTAGAAGAAGGGGCCTGGGGCCTAGATCAGGGATGATGCTTCTTCACAGGTCATTATGTCTCTGTCTGGTATGTAGTCCCCCGTTTATCCATTGATTAGAAGGCTGTCACTTGACCCATGCTTTTATTTATAATTGTATACTTGGTCCTAAGATGACAGTTCATGTGCTGGATTGTGGCTGTCCCTGTTCTGCTGGGCAGTGTCTCCATACTTGCTGTGTCCTGTGAAAAGCTGCATGTTTTTGAGATGGGGTCATTGTAGTAGCAGAGGGGAAGAGTGCCATGTGACTCATGTGAAGACATGTGTAGGAAATTACTATGTTTCAAAAACTGGGTTGTTGTGTAGGATTAGAGTCCACTTAGTAACACCACAAGTTACTTTTTACATGGAACCAAGTACTGCATCCGTTGTAGGACTTGATCCTCTCCGGGTAGTGATGCACAGCAGTCCAGGGCATGCTCAGAGAAGTGGGGTGGTCTATTAACCCTGATAAATCACTGGCTAGTCAGTTTCTTTTATAAAATCAAGAAGCATTGTTATTGCACACGCTACTAAACACTACTCAATACATTACTAAGAGGGTCAATCGGGTAGATTGAAATACTTTTGGTGACGCCCTCATGATACTTTACACCCCTATTGATCCCTGAATTCTATAATCACAATACTCCCTATCTATGTTAGACATTTTGCCCTTCGGGCAGTTTTTGCGCATTCAGCGCAACTGCACTACCAAAGAGAGTTTTCAAATACATGCAGGCAATCTAGAAAACCAGCTCCTACAGAAGAAGTACCCCAAGAAACTGATCCGTAAATCTAGAAAAAGAGCTTCAAACAATAACCGGGAGTCACTTTTAGAATTGGCGCCACCTAAACCTAAAAATGAAAGAATAGCGTGTGTTAACACCTTCAGCACGAAATCCAATGCCATACAAAAGATTGTGAGGAGACACTGGAAGATCTTAAACACTGGTCCTGACACATTACAAGAGCCGCTTTTTGCCTTCAAAAGGGTACCAGTATTAAAGATCGCCTAGTACATACTAGACCACCAGTGAAAATGACCCATCAGGTTGGAACATTGTGGGATTTACCACCAGTTGAGGGACACCATCCCTACGGCAATTGTGCTGCCTGCCCACAGACCACCCGCTCTACGAGTATTGACATCGGAACCCCGCGGCAATGGGAACAAAAACGGTTCACCAATTGTAATAGTAACAATCTCATCTATTTAATTACATGACCGTGCCGGTTGAAATATGTCGGGATGACGACAAGAAAAGTTAAAACGAGGATCTTGGAACATAAAAGCACGATAAGGTGTAAGAAGCAGGCAACTCGCCTCACCAACCATTTTTTGGAGGTAGGACATAAGCCTACAGACTTCACCTTGACCGTGTTGGAACAGCCACGGATCCCCCCTCAGGTCACTGACATCACCAAACACCTTTTCAAACTGGAGCAGAAATGGGTGTACCGTCTGAATACTGATAAAAGTGGCTTGAATGAAGACATCCCATGGATGGCATTGTAATACTGTATCCAACAAAATCACACAGGTTGTCTCCATTATAGCGGTGGTCCCATGAGTCCTTATGGGTCACCGGTATCAGGGCGGAACCAAACAAACAACGGTACTGACTGTGAGCAGTGTTCGGAGTGTAGGCTAGTGACATACACTCTGTAAATTCTGACCAGGTGATATCAGCGATAAATAGTCTAGGCACTAATCATAAACTACACATATATATCAGACAAACTATCGCTGTATGAGACTTACAATGACACATATTGTTCCAGTGGTACTCGTCCTTAGCAATGATACATCTACTCGGCTAGGGGAAGGATAGAGGACTATGTCCAGTGTAAGGCACATAAGCTCATAGCAACAATGCGATGATGGTTTAATAATAATCTACCAACATTGGAGCTTACGCATAAGTACTATAGTTCTAAAATAAAAGAACAGACTTACATCATAAGTGATCAGTACCAATGTCTCTGACGAAAAAAAGATCGGCTTTAGAGTAAATATAGAGATACAAGCACAACTCGTGTGTGGCAAGTGCAATAATTGATGAAGAGCGTCAAATACAAAATACAGTATTAAATGCATGACTCTGGTACAACACGATTACACTCTTGGGTAAAATTATTCGTTCTTTGTCGAGCAACGATTGGGGTGGCTGAGACTACATTACCCATCAGCCCGCGATACGCGCTATGATGATGGTGAATTCTTAACCTATAGGCAGGCGCGTTATGACTGCCTGGACTACACTTCCCAAGTCCTAATGCTGGCGCAGCATCATGACATGAAGGAACAGCCAATGGGCTCCTCGCATACTTTTTTGGACCAAAAAGCATGCGCGATATGACTGCCAGAACTAAGGATTGAAGGGACAGCCAATGGGTCTCTCCCCAGAGAACTTGAAGTATGGTGCTGAACCTCGCCGCGGTACCTCCCCGAACAGCCCAGAAGACTGTTTGGCGTACCGACGGACAGGTAGGCACCAGATTAGAATATACGAGCAGGTTATGTGTCTACGCGAGAATGTGAGACACGGACTGCTACACATATTTATACAAACGGGTGTCCTAGCACGTGAGCTGTGTAATGTGGTTTCTGCTTTTTTGGATGCTCACACGACTACACCCGAGGTCTCTTAGAAGCGGCCACTAGCTGTCTATACGTAATGTGTATGAATGTAGATCTGAGCAGTTCTGTTTACAAGTCCTTTTTAGCTGCCCTCCTTTTTAGCTGCCCACATTTGCCTATAGACTGGGTCTACACTGCAGCGGAGTACTAAGAAATATGTGTGGACAATAGCTCTTTTGAGTTTTTAAAGCTATTACCTAGCCTAATTGTCACATACAAGCTTGTGAGTACCCTATATAATGTTCGTGCGTTGAGCAAATTCTAATACATTATGTATTTTCCATCTACGAATACAATACCTGCCATAGAAAAAAGTAGTACATATATGTACTCATCAGTTTGAATGTTGAGTAGCAGTCTTGAGAGTTTTTTCACTATCGATGTTATGGTTTTTTTGACCACTAGAGCGGTGCCCCACTTTCCTGAGCTGTAGCCAGGTGAGGAGCGGTGCGAGCCTCTCATACTCAAGGTGAGTCAGAGGTGGCCCAAAAAATTTGGGTTGGGTAATGCTTTGAGCATACTAACGAAGTGCTATTATGATTGCATAAAGCTCATGTTTGGTAGATAACCTATTTTGTAATTCAATGTGTTATCTTACTTTCTCTGTTTATTTCTGTTGGTGTCTTCTCTGCATGGTATCTCCTGTGTGCAGAAGTCTTTTTCACCATATAAGAAGAGTGAGAGGACAAAATCAGGTGAAGCAGTAGCGATATTTAATAGTGGTCCTGAAGAAGCAGAGGATACCGTTAGGATCTATAAACTGCAGAAACATGTCGACCTTATCATACATCCAGTAGATATTTGTTATAAACTACTGATACTTTGCACTCCTTGCTTTTTAATAGTTGGAAGTGGTTGCCTCTTAATAAAATAGTTTTGCACCCACTATCCAATTTTAATAGAGCACCTTCTATCACTCACGTTTTTTGTTCAGCACTGCTTCCAGTTACCACCTTACATCTATGAACTGCCCGTATAGTCCATGTATCTAACTGATTAATCAGTAGACACTATATGAAGAACTGATGTCTACAACGTGGACTGACCACTCTGTGAAATAGCCCACATGATGACAAAGGGGCGGCTCAATGTGTGTAACTGATGGGAACGAAATCACATCATGAATAGTCCCGTTGTATCCTATAAAGTTCATTTAGGTATTAGTTTTGAGATTAGACACTGACAGATCACAGAGTTAGTTGTTACTTCAGACCCACAGTTATTCATTGGTAGTATAGTGTCTTGTTTAAGGGGCTATAACTGTGTATTGGTCTTAAAATATTCCCCTGGACCCTACTCCCTCACCAAGTGCCAGAAGCATAAGAAGACAGATTTGAACAAAAGCAGACTGCGCATGGGGCTAGAGTCACTCCTCTGCATTTCTTCTACTCACTCTACAGCCAACTAAGATCCCACCCAAGGCCCACCTTGATACACCATACTCTGATCCCACCCAGGACTCACCCTAACCCATCACACTCACGTCTCACTCTGATGCTTGCAAAGGCGACCAATGTCTCACTCTGATTCCACCCTAGGATTTGTCGTAGCAAAGATACCAAAAACGGGATTAGTGTATCCCCTAAATCTTATTACTCGAGTAAATTGGATTTTATCTCGAGAATTTCTCCAAATATGCATGCACGCGTGCGGTAGGTGAGCAGCACAGACCTAGCCCTAAACAAACCTCTGTATCAGCCACCTGCGTTTCTCACCTTTCTGATTTGAGACAGATGCTATCTGCTTGAACCAGTGCAAACAGCAGGCAGCTGGAACTGAGGGCGACCTGAAATATTGAGACGTCCCTTACGAGTGTCGTATAATGATGGTTATTATTTCCCCTGGAGAGAGAATAAAGAATCATCCCCAGGCACTCCTTGCAGAGATACGGGCTCTACCTTGCTGTAAGGACTCCCTGCGCCGGCCTGAGGATGGCGGGGTCAGCGGAGCCGCCGGTCCGGTCAGTGCCTGTTTGGTAAATGAGTGTGAATGACCGGTGACTCCCACGACAGCCACTGCACCCTCCCTCGGCGGGCGCCAGTTGTGATTTTGGCAAAATGGAGCGTTATTTAAGCAACATGAGTGCGGCTCACTCAGCAAGAGTGATGGATACACTGGTTGCATTCAAGTGACCTCAGCATGCCACGTGAATGCCGCTCAACCGGCTGACCCGCAGCAGCAGGTCTGATAATGAATGCTCATTGCGGCAGCCAGCACGGATGTATGACATTACAACGCATGCTTTTACCACGCATGCCTTTACAAAGCGGTTTTTACAACGCATGCCTTTACAACGCATTGCGCTTTGGGGTGCTGGATAGTGAATAGTTTAATTTACTATTCCAACTCCAGTCCCCGTGGATAGTAGGGAAGGTGTTGGATAGTAAATAAAATCTAATCCCTATCCTAGAGCGCCCCCCAGCGCAATGCGTTGTAATGGTTTGCGTTGTAAAAGTTGCGTCGTAAAGGCACTGCGTGGTAAAAGTTGCGTTGTAAAGGATGTTTCCCGCCAGCGCAGCAATGAGCAGGGACTACTGTGGAGTTAGCGCGCAGTTCCAAAAAATCGGCCCCCGCCCCTGACAGCCTACCGGGGGATTGCCGGTGCCCGGCCATGTCAGTCCGGCCCTGCCTGTTCCACGGCTCTGGCTCCGCACCCCCAGCTGTCTGTTTACACTACTCTTGTCAAGCTATTTCTACAAGTAAAAGCACTAATGGATAAATGGTTGAATGTTGGAGACATACCTGTCAAGGCCTTCACACATCCTGTTTTACAGGGTCCTGTCGTGCAGCACTTCTCATCTTTAGCACATATGGAGTCGTCTTTGCATCTCTCATCTTTTATAGCTGGGGTACACACAATATGAGATACACCAATGAAACGAGGACAGGAGCCAGCATGGACTGAAAGGAAAGAAAAGAGGCAAAGACTAAAATCGAGATTTTCACAAGCTCGGTATTTATCGAAAGAAAGCATTGCGCCCCTAAGCAGCGCACCAAGCACAGCAGCGTCGTTCTCTTGTTTCTTGTAGGTTGTTTTCTCTCTGCCTCTCTTCCCTCTACTCCTGTCTCATTATTGCTTGTCTCTACTCCATTTACCTATTGCCTCTGTGCCTCATTTCCTTCTGCCTCTTCTCTTTGCACCTCTTGTTCTGTCTCTCTTCCCTCTCTTCCCTCCCTCTCTATCCCTCTGCCTTTCTTCTGATTGCCTCTTCCCCCACTCTTATATGCTTCACCCCTATTTCTGTTCCCTCCCTGCCTCTTTCGGTTTCTCACGTGTTCACTGGTTTTCCTCTTTTCTTCTCATTGCGACTCTCTCATTTCCTTCTTCCTGCCTCCCTCGACTTCTCTTCCCTCAACCTCTCTCCTCTCTGTGGATCTCTCTGGTGTGGTTCCTTGGTCTCCTCTTCTCACTGCCAGCCTTCTTTCGTTCATCATTCTTTTTGTTTTCCTCTCTTGTCTCTAATTCCTGTTACTGTTAGCTCTCGCCCCGTCTCTCCTTGACGTTTCTCTCGCTCCTTCTTTTCTAGCTTTCTTCTCCAGTCTTCAGGTCTTGCTGCCTCTTTTCTACTCTGTCTTTGCCACACTGTTATTCCTGTCTCTCCTCTTTCATTGCACTGTGAGTCCATTTTAAGGGTGCACTATCAGCAAACCAACACTAGGAATATTTCTTATTGGGCCGAATGCAGGGCAGAGAGAGGAAAGTATAGACAACTTCTACGCCTAGCTCAATCCACCAGCCCATACCTGCATGCTGCACGATGAGACCAAAGAAATAAGAGAATAAAAGCTATTACAGAAGAAATACAGCCAGTAGAAACTTTGCTGTCAGTGCCTGAACTGCATAGCATGTAATAGAAGTGGCGCTGTTAGAGCCTGGACTGGATGACATGTAATAGAAGTGGCGCTGTTAGAGCCTGGACTGGATGACATGTAATAGAAGTGGCGCTGTCAGTGCCTGACCTGGATGACATGTAATAGAAGTGGCGCTGTTAGAGCCTGGACTGGATGACATGTAATAGAAGTGGCGCTGTCAGTGCCTGACCTGGATGACATGTAATAGAAGTGGCGCTGTTAGAGCCTGGACTGGATGACATGTAATAGAAGTGGCGCTGTCAGTGCCTGACCTGGATGACATGTAATAGAAGTGGCGCTGTTAGAGCCTGGACTGGATGACATGTAATAGAAGTGGCGCTGTCAGTGTCTGGACTGGATGGCATCAACAGCGGTGGCGCTGTTAGAGCCTGGACTGGATGACATGTAATAGAAGTGGCGCTGTCAGTGCCTGACCTGGATGACATGTAATAGAAGTGGCGCTGTTAGAGCCTGGACTGGATGACATGTAATAGAAGTGGCGCTGTCAGTGTCTGGACTGGATGTTACATGATAGAAGTGGCGTTGTCAGTGCCTGGCCTGGGTGGCTTGTAATAGAAGTGGCGCTGTCAGTGTCTGGACTGGATGTTACGTGATAGAAGTGGCGTTGTCAGTGCCTGGATTGGATTGCCTCAATAGAAATGGCACTGTCAGTGCCTGGCCTGGATGGCATAGACGGTGGCAAAAAGGCCACCATGCATGTATTCTATGGTGTAGAGCTCTGCAGAACACAGCGTGGCACAGAGCCCAAATGCGCCATCATTATTGGTGGCTAGCCAACAAAGACTAGCCAACAGTGCCACTAATAGCCGCTGGTGCATCCCCAAGGAGCAGGTTTCCTTTAGCATTTTTCCGATTGTAAAAAGGCGCAACCTCTGTATATTTGCCTATGACATGGGCACTCGCAAACATTTTCACAGAGGCCAAAAAGTATGATCTGTGGTGTGCCCGGGGGCCGTATTGGTGCCACCGGAGTGAGAGTAGTGTCTTGCGGGTCTGTGGTGGTGGTAAGGTGGGCATTCGGAAAGCAAAGCATGTACATGGTGTGGTCAGTCAGCCATGGTGTTATTTTGAAGGTTTCATTCCATTTAAAATTTTAAAGAAGCCCCTGGTCTCTCAAAAAGCAATTGGTTTGTAGTACTGTGTTGTGCGGTATCTGAATAGCTCTCCCTCTACCACACCTTGGCATAAGCCTTCTCTACTTACTATCACTACATTGGGAGAGACAAATGTGAAAAAAGAAGATACTTTATTACTGAAATGGCATGAAATACAATTGAAGAATGTAAAAACAGAAAATCTATGACAGGGGTCGGCAGCCATCTAGGGAAACCTACCAAACCCACACCTTTCTGAGACCCGGGGGAGCCAAGGGAGGTATGGCTTGCACGCACCCCTAAAAGCTTTCTTACCCAGAATTCCCTGCAAACCTCACATTTGCTGAAAAAATCACTTTTTTTCTGAAATTTCTGTGTGTGAAAGTTGTGTGATCACTAGGCTGACACAAATTTCCTACTACCCAACGTTCCCCCAGGTCTCCCAATAAAAAAGGTACCTCACTTGTGTGGGGTCCCCAAGTACCCCCAACAGGCAAGGGTCCAAAATATATTGAGGAGACATCAAAATCACTGGCCCTGGGCTTGCCAGACATCTAGGGAAACCTACCAAACCCACTCATTTCTGAAAACTAGACACTCGAGGGGGTCCAGGGAGGTATGGCTTGCTTGTACCCCCCAACATTTTCCTACCCAGAATCCCCTGCAAACCTCAAATTTAGCTGAAACAATCACATTTTTATCGAATTTCTGTGTGGGAAAGTTGTGGGATCACTAGGCTGACATAAATTTCCTACCATCCAACACTCCTCCAGGTATGCTGATAAAAATGGTACCTCACTTGTGTGGGTGGCCCAAGTACCTGCAACAGGGAAGGGCGCAAAACATATTGAGGGGACATCAGAATGACCTATCACAAAATGACCTAGTTTTGCAAGGAGGGTCACCTGGGTTTTGGCCCCAGGCTCCGCGGCCATTTAGGGAAACCTACCAAACCTACACATTTCTGAAAACTAGACACCCGAGGGAGTCCAGCGAGGTATCGCTTGCGTGGATCCCCCAATGTTTTCCTACCCAGGATTCCATGCAAATCTCAAATTTTGCTGAAAAAAATCAATTTCCCACACATTTTTGTGTGGGATTACCGTGCCAGCACGAATGTCCTACCACACAGCGTTACCCTCAGTCTCTCATGTAAAATGATACCTCACTTGTGTGGGTGGAGTAAGGGCCTGTTACTGGGAAGAGCCAAATACATAGGGATTAAGGGTATAGGACAGCAATTTCTAGGTGCTATATTAAAAAAATATATGTTTTTAGCCAATTCTGCAATGAACAACTACACAAGTGATGTATCACAGATCCTAGAACTTTCCATCACAGAAATGTAAGGAAAATGTTTTTTTGACAAAGTGTGAGGTTTGCAAAGGATTCTGGGTAACAGAACCTCACGAGAGCCGGACAAGCCACCCCATCCTGGATTTCCAGGGTGTCTAGTTTTAAAAAATGTAAAGGTTTGCTAGTTTTCCTTAGTTGCCGGCAGAGCCAGGGTTCAAAATCTACAGCTATGCACTTTGCAAGAAAAGGGTCAGTATTCACTGTAAAAATATGATATGTCCATGTTGTGTTTTGGGCTGATTCCGGTTGCAGGCACTAGGCCTACACACACAAGTGAGGTACCGTTTTATCGGAAGACTATGGGAAATGAAGGGTGCGTGGAATTTTGTGGATCCAACCAGATTCCAGAACTTTCCATCACAGAAATGTGAGGAAAATGTGTTTTTTTTTACAAAGTTTGCGGTTTGCAAGGGATTCTGGGCAATAGAACATGGTGAATGCCAGTCAAGTCACCCCATCCTTGATTCCCCTGGGTATCTAGTTTTCAAAAATGTATACATTTTCTAGGTTTCCCTAGGTGCCGGCACAGCTATGGTTCAAAGTCTACAACTAGGCACTTTGCAAGAAAAGGGTCAGTTTTCATAGAAGGGTCCAGCGGATGTAACAGTGTATTGCTTTTAAAAATCTGTCATACCTAGAAGTTACAGATAAAAACGTTGGCAGTAATGGCTGTTTTGTTCAACTCATTTTCAATTTTTCCTATTTTCAACTGATAGTTTCTATAACAAAACCTTGAAGGATGTACACAAATGAATCCTTGCTAAATTCAGAATTCTGTCTACTTTCTAGAAATATATAGCTTCCCAGGATCCAATATTGCTTTCATTCCCATTTTTACCATTAACTGGAAGAAGGTTGAAAGCACAAAAAATTGCAAAAATAGGCTATTTCCCTGTAAAATGCCAAAACTATGTAAAAAATGTTGTTTTTCTGACAAGCCTTTGTCAGTCCATGAAAGCTGGTAAGATAGTGATTTCAGCACCACAAATCCTTTGTTGATACCATTTGCAGAGAGAAAAAAAGACTCTTTCATCAGCAGCACTTTTACCCCATTTCCCCCACCCCCGAATAAAATGTAGCTGTATTTTGGCTAATTTCTAGGTCCCCTCCAGGGGAATCAGCAAACCCTGTGTACCTTTGAAATCACCATGATTTTGCAAGAAAAGGATGCCAATTTGGCATGGATAACTTATGTCAAAACGCTACAGGGGCCAAAGCGTGAAGTACCCAAAATAGCCAAAAAAAGACTTAGCACAGGAGGGGAAAAGGCCTAGCAGCGAAGGGGTTAACTTTGCCTCCCTTTTCTTCATTATCACATGTAAGATCACCTTGAAATATATGTGTTCAGGATAGGCACTGTACAAAAGGTTCTCTTGGGTTTGATTCAATAAACTATATTTTTTTCTCATGAATAATAACAACCCAGGCAAATCAGAGAGGACCACCTGACATCTGATGTGCTTCTTAGCTTACTATTGGCATTGTTGTCAGGGTGGGAGGAGGCATGAATTCTTCTACTTACATTTTATGAAAACGTTTCATTTATACTTTTCATAGCAGTTATATAATTTGATGTACTAAAGTGAAACACTTGTGCATGTAAAAGGAATAAACATTTTCGAGGTTTGAAGAAATTTCTAAAAGAATTTTGCATTTGCAAATGATGCGAATCACAAAATGCAAAATGGCCTTTCCTTATGTATGAAAGGCTTTTGGATTCACAACTTAGGTAATCGCATTTTTTTTGCGATTTCCTAAATTGTGAATGCAAATAGGGAATCGCAATTTCCGAATCCCTAATTCACCTGCAAGAAGCCTTTCCTAAATGCGAACTGTTAATTTAGGAAACACTAATTACCATCAACTTCAAGTTGATGGTAACCTGTGCGAATTTAGAAAAATGCACAAAAATGCAGGACTGTAACGTCTAATGCAGCTTGTCTACAGTATCCACCAGTACTTCAAAAACTGATGAAAGTGTCTGACCCCATGTTCTTGGCTCTGGATGCCTGTAGGACAGACCTAGTCTCCTCCACATCATCAGAACTATCCACCATATGGCGCTGCATTACTGGCAAGTGACCTTTCACTGCACCCTAAAGTCGAAGGGGAACTAAGGGTAATTTTAGCAGGAGGTTTGCATCATGTTTGCACCACGCAACATGGTACGAGTGTGACACAAACATAAGTAAGAAGTATGAAGCCACGCAAAGCCACTTTGTGTGGCACTAAGTAGCTTCATAAATCTGGAGTAGAACAACGTATTGCAAATCTCTGCCCTCGGAAGCCACTCCATGGGTGTTGCGTTAGTGTTCCTATGCACCTCTCATGGTTTTTGACACAGTTCCACATTTACCAGAACTGAATGTTCTGCAGCACATATAGAAAGAGGAATGTGACTACTGTTTTGTGCAGGAAGGTGCTCATTCCTGCACAAATAAAATCCTGCATACATCCACTATTGTCAAGGGTGCCTGCATTGGCACTAGGCTGCCAAATGGGCACCGGTGCATGGGAAAGGACAGGAATGCACAGTTTTACCTCAAATATGGCACATTTCTGCCCTTTCCCTGTCACGTACTGCAATGCAGCAAGGTGACTTGCTATGCTGCACTGCATTAATTTCGCATAATTGAACCCCTAAATTCTAGAAGATTCCAACATCATCACAAAAGTCGGGGTTCTACTTTCTGAATGTTTACCCATTCTGGTGCCCTATAAACTAAAAGAACCAAACTTTACATATGTGCCAACTGTGACTATTCCAAGGGAGCAAAGGTTGATGGCCTGCTAGTAGGGATGAACAGTGTAAGTTGATGACGCAAGGTCAACCTGAAATCTGGATAGTATCAGCTTTTTCTTCTTCAAAATATTTTATTACATTGCAACCTGTTGCTATGGAATTTTTAGAGCTGCCGAAGTGTTTATTAGATATGAGGTTCCCGTTCGGGTATGCATGTCGGTGATGATGTCCTTGTGTGTCAAAACAATTGATGAACACACTCGTAGACTTATGCCTTTGTTTATGGGGATTTGCTGTAGGGTAGTGCAGAAAGTCTTTCGGTTGTTCTGCACTATGCCATATTAAAAGGGCAGGAATGCACCATATTTATGCACTACGGTGCATTCCTATCCTTTCGCCTTGCGCTATCGCAGTTTCAGCTGCCTAGTGCCAACGCAGGCCCTATTGCTCTATGGAGGAAGGGTGCCTGTGTTGTCTGCAGGATCCTCGACCTGCAAAGAAGCAATCCTAAGAGGTATTTTCCTCTTTCTTTGTGTGCTGTAAAATGCAGTACACATAGCAGGAGGAAATAACTAGAGAAAATAAAGCAATTACTATAGCCTTATTGCCTGCCGTAGAGGGCTATACCGGCGAGGGCCTTTAACAAGGGAGAGGGACTTTAATAGCGGTATAGCCCATCTACGAAAGGCTATAAGGCTATTAGAACATTCTGCCACTAGAGGACAGAATGTTCTAACAAAAAATAACAAAGCCTTATGGGAGTGTGAGGGGGTTGGAATCCCCTCAGGCTCCCTGAAGCCTTTGTTCACAGCCAGAGGTGTGAACAAAGAAACATTGGGATGTTGGAGCTCCGGGCTTATACCAGCCATTATAAGCCCGGAGCACTCCATTGTTTTAAACGGAGCTCCCAACATTCCAATGTTCTAATCCTTCTTAACCTCAGCTCTGGAGGAATAAGGATTTGGCGCTTCCCCAGGTTTACATGACCTTGTAAATCTGGAGCAGCGTCAAAATTCATGGGGTGTGAGTAAAAAAATCCACTGCAACACCATAGAACACCTCCTGAGCGCAGAGTAAGTCAAGGCAGCACAGTGAGCTGTCTTCTCTTGCTCCATACCTATGAGACCATCCAAAGCCATGCATAGATATGATTTTGTAATCTCGTAATTAAGCCCCTGACTGCCAATCTACAATGGAGGAAAGATTTTAGGCTGCCACAGAACAGAGAAAAATGTGAATTCCTGAATCTAAGCATCCATTTATTTCTGCTAGCACTTCTTCTAGAATGGTGTAGCCCCAGACCCTGTCACACTGGCTGACATCAAGTGTGCCTCCCTCACCAACATGAGGGCTGGAAGCCTGAAGCTCCCTCGGATATTTGGAATGGTTGATAAGTCAAGAACCTCATTGAGATCTGATAACATCCATTGCTGCTTGGGAGGTGCCTGAGGCAAGGTTTCTAACCCTGTAGACTACCTATAGTCTACAGGAAGAGACCCAATCAGGGAGGAGATGGAAGAGTACATCGCAAACCTCGAGCCAATGGAGGAGATGTGGAGCCAAGGCTACGGATTAGTGACCAGCCCTGGGGAAACATACAACAAACAAGTGTGCTTCCTCTCAGTGCCAGCTTTAAAGACGTCAAAAGTTTCCTAGCAGAATAATCCCACCCAGAATGTTGAGAACCAGAACAAGCATTGGCAAAGCCAAAACGTTGCACCTGGGTGGTATCTGTTGTCTTTGTCAATGTGTTTTGTACATGTTGCAGATGACTATGATATCACTCCAGTCTACTGCTCCTCTCCCAAATACGAATCACTCTACCAGCCATCACTCTATCACTCCAGTCCACTGCTCCTCTCCCAAATACGAATCACTCTACCAGCCATCACTCTATCACTCCAGTCTACTGCTCCTCTCCCAAATACGAATCACTCTACCAGCCATCACTCTATCACTCCAGTGTCTACTGCTCCTCTCTCTAATATGAATCACTCTACCAGTCATCGCTCTATCACTCCAGTGTCTATTGCTCCTCTCCCTAATACGAATCACTCTACCAGTCATCGCTCTATCACTCCAGTGTCTATTGCTCCTCTCCCTAATACGAATCACTCTCCCAGTCATCGATCCATCACTCCAGTGTCTACTGCTTCTCTTCCTAATACGAATCACTCTACCAGTCATCGCTCTATCACTCCAGTGTCTACTGCTCCTCTCTCTAATACGAATCACTCTACCAGTCATCGCTCTATCACTCCAGTGTCTATTGCTCCTCTTCCTAATACGAATCACTCTACCAGTCATCGCTCTATCACTCCAGTGTCTACTGCTCCTCTCTCTAATACGAATCACTCTACCAGTCATCGCTCTATCACTACAGTGTCTACTGCTCCTCTCTATAATACGAATCACTCTACCAGTCATCGCTCTATCACTCCAGTGTCTACTGCTTCTCTTCCTAATACGAATCACTCTACCAGTCATTGCTCTATCACTCCAGTGTCTACTGCTCCTCTCTCTAATACGAATCAGTCTACCAGTCATCGCTCTATCACTCCAGTGTCTATTGCTCCTCTCCCTAATACGAATCACTCTCCCAGTCATCGATCCATCACTCCAGTGTCTACTGCTTCTCTTCCTAATACGAATCACTCTACCAGTCATCGCTCTATCACTCCAGTGTCTACTGCTACTCTCTCTAATACGAATCACTCTCCCAGTCATCACTCTATCACTCCAGTGTCTACTGCTCCTCTCCCTAATACGAATCACTCTACCAGTCATCACTCTATCACTCTACAGTCTACTGCTCCTCTCTCTAATATGAATCACTCTCCCAGTCATCACTCTATCACTCTACAGTCTACTGCTCCTCTCTCTAATATGAATCACTCTACCAGTCATCACTCTATCACTCTACAGTCTACTGCCCCTCTCTCTAATACGAATCACTCTACCAGTCATCACTCTATCCCTCTACAGTCTACTGCTCCTCTCTCTAATCCGAATCACTCTCCCAGTCATCGATCCATCACTCCAGTGTCTACTGCTCCTCTCCCTAATACAAATCACTCTACCAGTCATCACTCTATTACTCTACAGTCTACTGCTCCTCTCCCTAATACGAATCACTCTACCAGTCATCACTCTATCACTCCAGAGTCCACTGCTCCTTTCTCTAATCCCAATCACTCTCCCAGTCATCGATCCATCACTCCAGTGTCTACTGCTCCTCTCCCTAATACGAATCACTCTCCCAGTCATCACTCTATCACTCTACAGTCTACTGCTCCTCTCCCTAATACGAATCACTCTACCAGTCATAACTCTATCACTCTACAGCCCACTGCTCCTCTCTCTAATCTGAATCACTCAACCAGTCATCGCTCTATCACTCCAGAGTCTACTGCTCCTTTGTCTAATCCGAATCACTCGACCAGTCATCGCTCTTTCACTCCAGAGTCTACTGCTCCTTTCTCTAATATGAATCACTCTCCCAGTCATCGCTCTATCACTCCAGAGTCTACTGATCCTTTCTCTAATCCGAATCACTCTCCCAGTCATCGATCCATCACTACAGTGTCTACTGCTCCTCTCCCTAATACGAATCACTCTCCCAGTCATCACTCTATCACTCTACAGTCTACTGCTCCTCTCCCTAATACGAATCACTCTACCAGTCATCACTCTATCACTCTACAGTCTACTGCTCCTCTCTCTAATCCAAATCACTCGACCAGTCATCACTCTATCACTCTACAGTCTACTGCTCCTCTCCCTAATACTAATCACTCTACCAGTCATGACTCTATCACTCCAGAGTCTACTGCTCCTCTCTCTAATATGAATCACTCTCCCAGTCATCGCTCTATCACTCCAGAGTCTACTGCTCCTCTCCCTAATATGAATCACTCTACCAGTCATCGCTCTATCACTCCAGAGTCTACTGGTCCTCTCCCTAATACGAATCACTATACCAGTCATCGCTCTATCACTCCAGAGTCTACTGCTCCTCTGTCTAATATGAATCACTCTACCAGTCATCACTCTATCACTCCAGTGTCTCCTGCTCCTCTCCCTAATATGAATCACTCTAACAGTCATCACTATATCACTCTACAGTCTACTGCTCCGCTCTTTAATACGAATAACTCTCCCAGTCATCACTCTATCACTCTACAGTCTACTGCTCCTCTCTCTAATATGAATCACTCTCCCAGTCATCGCTCTATCACTCCAGAGTCTACTGCTCTTCTCCCTAATACGAATCACTCTACCAGTCATCGCTCTATCACTCCAGAGTCTACTGCTCCTCTCTCTAATATGAATCACTCTACCAGTCATCGCTCTATCACTCCAGTGTCTACTGCTCCTCTCTCTAATATGAATCACTCTACCAGTCATCGCTCTATCACTCCAGAGTCTACTGCTCCTCTCTCTAATACAAATCACTCTCCCAGTCATCACTCTATCACTCTACAGTCTCCTGCTCCTCTCTCTAATACGAATCACTCTACCAGTCATCACTATATCACTCTACAGTCTACTGCTCCTCTCTCTAAACTGAATCCCTCTACCAGTCATCACTCTATCACTCTACAGTCTACTGCTCCTCTCCCTAATACAAATCACTCTACCAGTCATCACTGAATCACTCCAGTGTCTACTGCTCCTCTCCCTAATACGAATCACTTTACCAGTCATCACTCTATCACTCTACAGTCTACTGCTCCTCTCTCTAATACGAATCACTCTCCCAGTCATCACTCTATTACTCTACAGTCTACTGCTCCTCTCTCTAATACGAATCACTCTACCAGTCATCACTCTATCACTCTACAATCTACTGCTCCTCTCTCTAATCCGAATCACTCTACCAGTCATCGCTCTATCACTCCAGTGTCTACTGCTCCTCTCCCTAATACGAATCACTCTACCAGTCATCAATCTATAACTCTACAGTCTACTGCTCCTCTCTCTAATGCGAATCACTCTACCAGTCATCACTCTATCACTCTACAGTCTACTGCTCCTCTCTCTAATATGAATCACTCTACCAGTCATCACTCTATCACTCTCCAGTCTACTGCTCCTCTCTCTAATCCGAATCACTCTACCAGTCATCGCTCTATCACTCTAGAGTCTACTGCTCCTCTCTCTAATATGAATCACTCTACCAGTCATCGCTCTATCACTCTACAGTCTACTGCTCCTCTCTCTAATATGAATCACTCTCCCAGTCATCGCTCTATCACTCCAGAGTCTACTGCCCCTCTCTCTAATACGAATCACTCTACCAGTCATCGCTCTATCACTCTAGAGTCTACTGCTCCTCTCTCTAATATGAATCACTCTACCAGTCATCGCTCTATCACTCTACAGTCTACTGCTCCTCTCTCTAATATGAATCACTCTCCCAGTCATCGCTCTATCACTCCAGAGTCTACTGCTCCTCTCCCTAATACGAATCACTCTACCAGTCATCGCTCTATCACTCCAGAGTCTACTGGTCCTCTCCCTAATACGAATCACTATACCAGTCATCGCTCTATCACTCCAGAGTCTACTGCTCCTCTGTCTAATATGAATCACTCTACCAGTCATCACTCTATCACTCCAGTGTCTCCTGCTCCTCTCCCTAATACGAATCACTCTAACAGTCATCACTATATCACTCTACAGTCTACTGCTCCGCTCTCTAATACGAAAACCTCTCCCAGTCATCACTCTATCACTCTACAGTCTACTGCTCCTCTCTCTAATATGAATCACTCTCCCAGTCATCGCTCTATCACTCCAGAGTCTACTGCTCTTCTCCCTAATACGAATCACTCTACCAGTCATCGCTCTATCACTCCAGAGTCTACTCCTCCTCTCTCTAATATGAATCACTCTACCAGTCATCGCTCTATCACTCCAGTGTCTACTGCTCCTCTCTCTAATATGAATCACTCTACCAGTCATCGCTCTATCACTCCAGAGTCTACTGCTCCTCTCTCTAATACAAATCACTCTCCCAGTCATCACTCTATCACTCTACAGTCTCCTGCTCCTCTCTCTAATACGAATCACTCTACCAGTCATCACTATATCACTCTACAGTCTACTGCTCCTCTCTCTAAACTGAATCACTCTACCAGTCATCACTCTATCACTCTACAGTCTACTGCTCCTCTCCCTAATACAAATCACTCTACCAGTCATCACTCTATCACTCCAGTGTCTACTGCTCCTCTCCCTAATACGAATCACTTTACCAGTCATCACTCTATCACTCTACAGTCTACTGCTCCTCTCTCTAATACGAATCACTCTCCCAGTCATCACTCTATTACTCTACAGTCTACTGCTCCTCTCTCTAATACGAATCACTCTACCAGTCATCACTCTATCACTCTACAATCTACTGCTCCTCTCTCTAATCCGAATCACTCTACCAGTCATCGCTCTATCACTCCAGTGTCTACTGCTCCTCTCCCTAATACGAATCACTCTACCAGTCATCAATCTATAACTCTACAATCTACTGCTCCTCTCTCTAATGCGAATCACTCTACCAGTCATCACTCTATCACTCTACAGTCTACTGCTCCTCTCTCTAATATGAATCACTCTACCAGTCATCACTCTATCACTCTCCAGTCTACTGCTCCTCTCTCTAATCCGAATCACTCTAACAGTCATCGCTCTATCACTCCAGAGTCTACTGCCCCTCTCTCTAATACGAATCACTCTCCCATTCATCGCTCTATCACTCCAGTGTCTATTGCTCCTCTCTCTAATCCGAATCACTCTAACAGTCATCGCTCTATCACTCCAGTGTCTACTGCTCCTCTCTCTAATATGAATCACTCTACCAGTCATCGCTCTATCACTCCAGAGTCTACTGCTCCTCTCTCTAATATGAATCACTCTCCCAGTCATCGCTCTACCACTCCAGAGTCTACTGCTCCTTTCTCTAATCCGAATCACTCTCCCAGTCATCGCTCTATCACTCCAGTGTCTACTGCTCCTCTCCCTAATATGAATCACTCTACCAGTCATCACTCTATCACTCCAGAGTCTACTGCTCCTCTCCCTAATACGAATCACTCTACCAGTCATCGCTCTATCACTCCAGAGTCTACTGCTCCTCTCTCTAATATGAATCACTCTCCCAGTCATCGCTCTATCACTCCAGAGTCTACTGCTCCTTTCTCTAATCCAAATCACTCTACCAGTCATCGCTCTATCACTCCAGTGTCTACTGCTCCTCTCCCTAATATGAATCACTCTACCAGTCATCACTCTATCACTCCAGAGTCTACTGCTCCTCTCCCTAATGCGAATTACTCTACCAGTCATCGCTCTATCACTCCAGAGTCTACTGCTCCTCTCTCTAATATGAATCACTCTCCCAGTCATCGCTCAATCACTCCAGAGTCTACTGCTCCTCTCCCTAATACGAATCACTCTACCAGTCATCGCTCTATCACTCCAGTGTCTACTGCTCCTCTCCCTAATATGAATCACTCTACCAGTCATCACTCTATCACTCCAGAGTCTACTGCCCCTCTCTCTAATACGAATCACTCTCCCATTCATCGCTCTATCACTCCAGTGTCTATTGCTCCTCTCTCTAATCCGAATCACTCTAACAGTCATCGCTCTATCACTCCAGTGTCTACTGCTCCTCTCTCTAATATGAATCACTCTACCAGTCATCGCTCTATCACTCCAGAGTCTACTGCTCCTCTCTCTAATATGAATCACTCTCCCAGTCATCGCTCTACCACTCCAGAGTCTACTGCTCCTTTCTCTAATCCGAAATCACTCTCCCAGTCATTGCTCTATCACTCCAGTGTCTACTGCTCCTCTCCCTAATATGAATCACTCTACCAGTCATCACTCTATCACTCCAGAGTCTACTGCTCCTCTCCCTAATACGAATCACTCTACCAGTCATCGCTCTATCACTCCAGAGTCTACTGCTCCTCTCTCTAATATGAATCACTCTCCCAGTCATCGCTCTATCACTCCAGAGTCTACAGCTCCTTTCTCTAATCCGAATCACTCTACCAGTCATCGCTCTATCACTCCAGTGTCTACTGCTCCTCTCCCTAATATGAATCACTCTACCAGTCATCACTCTATCACTCCAGAGTCTACTGCTCCTCTCCCTAATGCGAATTACTCTACCAGTCATCGCTCTATCACTCCAGAGTCTACTGCTCCTCTCTCTAATATGAATCACTCTCCCAGTCATCGCTCAATCACTCCAGAGTCTACTGCTCCTCTCCCTAATACGAATCACTCTACCAGTCATCGCTCTATCACTCCAGTGTCTACTGCTCCTCTCCCTAATATGAATCACTCTACCAGTCATCGCTCTATCACTCCACAGTCTACCGCTCCCCTCTATACTACTCCCCTCACGCTACCAGTCATCACTCAAGTCTACTGCTCTTCTCTCCACTACCTCTCACTCTACTAGGTATCACTCTATCATTACACAGTCCACTGCTCCTCTCTCTACTACTGCTCACTCTATCAGTCATCAATGTATCACTCCACAGTCTACAGCTCTCCTGTCTACTACTCCGTCTACTACTCCTCACTCTACAAGGCTTTACTCTGTTGTCGTTCACTGTACCACTATTCTCTACCATTCTTCTCTCTACTTCACTTCTCTCTATCACTCTTTCTATCAGTCTTCATTCTAATTCTCTTCTTTGTGCCCTCATATTTATACCACTATTAGCTCTGCTGCTCTTCACTCTGCCCTGGTTGTTTTATTTCTCTTCTTGCTACTTCTCCTTATTTTACAGTCCTTCCCTCTATTGCTTTTTCCTCTACTATCTACCACTCCTTTTTCTAATGCTCCTCAACTCCTACTCATCACTATACAATTCATGACTCCACCACTCCTCTCTATTGCTCCTCACTCGCCAAAAATTTAACTACAGCTGTTTTCTCCACCAATAGTCCCTTAATCAAATTCCACAAGGTCACTCTTCTCTCTGCTGTTCCACAATCTACCATACCTCACTTCATGCTCTTCAGTCTACGGCTATTCACTCTTCTTGTCTTTCCTCTAACATTTTATTTCTTTTCATCACTCTCATTCTCTTAACTGCTTCTCTCTTTATCATGCCTGAATCTACTGCTCTTCTCTTTACCTCTCCTGACTTTACATCCCCTCTCTAAACCACTCCTGCCTGTACTCTGTACCACTCCTGACTCTACTGCTCTTCTTTTATACCACTCCTGAATATACTGCTCTTCTCTTATACCACTCCTGACTCTACTGCTCTTCTCTTATACCACTCCTGAATATACTGCCCTTCTCTTATACCACTCCTCACTCTACTGCTCTTCTCCCTACTGTTCATGACTCTGCCACGCTTCACTCAACTACTCCTCACTCCACCCTATCATTCCTAGCGATCTTCTGTATCGCACTTCACTTTGCCGTTCTTCTCTCTATGTCCCTCCTTATTGCATCAACCAACTCTCCTTTACCACACTCCTCCTTCTTCCTCTCTACTATTGATATGTGAAAAAACATCAAAAGAGATTAATAAGTGACTCTTGACTTGAAAAAGTAGAGATCCTAAGGACACTCTACTTATCACAGCATTTACACATTTTATCCCAGACTGGTCGCGGCACTTCTGATTCTTCAGCACACATTGTCACTCTGGCATGTTGGAGGTGGCACTGGGGACAGACAGTCAAGCAATAAATTGGGGCAAGTCCCTGGATCTCTGGCAATGAAACACATCATGAGGATTATTAACATTTTGAAATAGAGGCACAGCTCTCTGACGTTAACAGCAGAACTACTGTCAAAGGGTACTAAGAAACTCTCAGAAATACTCATTTGGAGAAAGGGGAATAATATGCCATTAAGCTGCATCAAAGGGATTTGACAGAAGTGCAGTTTTATGACACTTCCAGCACTTCTGAGGGACATTTTAGCTTGTCTCACATAATAGCTCTATGTTCGCTTCACCTGACCTCCTCTCTCATCCTCTTGTCTTTACCTCTCTGCATTCTTTCATTCCCCACTATTCTACTCACACGCCTCACTCTACCACTCTCTGCCACAGCGTTCATAACCCTCCTGCTCATCGCTCCAGTGTTATTCACTCTTCCACTATTTACTCTATAGTTTTCCAGATTATTCCTTCTCTACCTTTGGCTCTTCACTGGTAACGTTCACTTCTTTCTTCCACTCTTCATCATGATGTTCATCAGTGCACTTCTCTTCACTTATTGCTGATTCTCTCTCCCACTCTGCTCTACACTGCTCTTTCTATGGCTCTCTAGTCTATCCACTCTTTACCTTACCACTCATCACTCTGTGTCCTTCAATCTACTGCTGTCTACTAATCACTGCTGTCTCCAGCACTCATCACTCTCGCAGTGAGTCAGAAGAGACAGTAACTGTTCATGCAGCAATAACTACAGGGTCACACTCAGAGATAGCACCTTCCTCCACACTTACTGTGTGTCAGAGGGGACAGTGTATGGGCATGGAGCAATAAGAACAGAGTCACACTCAGAGATAGCACCTTCCTCCACACCTAGCAGTGAATCAGAGGAGACAGTGAATGGACATGGAACAATAACTACAGGGTCACACAGAGATAGCACCTTCCTCCACACCTAGCAGTGAATCAGAGGAGACAGTGAATGGACATGGAACAATAACTACAGGGTCACACAGAGATAGCACCTTCCTCCACACATAGCAGTGTGTCAGAGGAGACAGTGCATGGACATGCAGCAATAACTACAGGGTCAACCTCACAGCCTAAACATGGGCTTCTTTGGTGTTTTTACATGTCTTATAGAAATGGGGTGAATGAACAGTGTCTGACCTCTGGGTGCCTCATATTCTGACGGTGCAATTTGCTTCACCTGCCCAATTTTCATCATCAAATATTAGAGTGAGCACCTTGCATGCAGCACAGGACAGGTAGGCCACACTTGGCTATCAGTGTGTTCACAGTGTCGTGTCCCACCATCATAGTCCACGCGCTTGCATCAGACTGAGCATACTGTATTTTATCTAAGTACGGCAGTATCCAGAAACACACGGTGCCACTAAGAAGCACCACACACACTTCATCAGTATATATGTTTGTCAGCCTAGAAGATGCATGACCCTCAAATCCCAAAAATATGCACACTTAACATAACATCCAATTATGAGTCGGGCTCCTGTCTCCTTTGGTAACCCCAGGACCAGTTGGAAAGTCTCAGAACATACCAGGCACAGGCAAAGGTTGTCCGAATGCTGCTAAGAATCCACCAGCTCCAGCCAGGCATTAAGGGGGTCGCCTTTTATGAGGTTCATAAATTACACTTTAAGGCATTGCTTTGCATTAGTTACCAGTGCAAATTTCAGCCCTGTGAAAGGCTCTGCACAGCCAGTGTGTGTACTGGACTTTCTGACACATGGTGTGCTGCTGTGGAGAAAGAATGCCCCTGGGGAGTGTGTTAGTGCCTGAAGTATTGGAATATTTCAGGACATTCTTTACAGAACAGCCCTCAAAACGTATGGCTTTTAGACCAAATATGTTCAAACACTGTGCTGTAAAATGCACCATTTTAGCCTCATTTGTTAATACACTGTTCACGAAGGAATTCCTCCCAGTGGCCCCACTCTAAGGAGTTCTGCTGCCTTGGGATGCTTGCTTGAATGCTCTACTTCCCCTAAATCTGATTAGGATCGCACCAAGCAGGTGGGTCCTTTTACTCTGTGCTGTTTGGTGACAAGTGGTCAATGTACCTGAAAAAGTAGGACAGTTTTACACTTCCCCAATAGTCCATGTACACAGTTTTCAAGGTTTGCAAGTCCATTGGAAATAGCTCATCGTTTCGAATTTGGATTTGCATTCTGGGATTTGTAGTGTAGTCCTTATTTTCTAAAGGACAAAACAGGAAATAAAGTCTCAGAATGCAAAAAAAAAACAGACTAAGGGGTCGATTAGGATCGCAGACGGATTTTCCGCATCCTCCGGGCCGGCCGTGGTTTCCGCCGGCCCGGAGGATGCGGAAAAACTGCTATCATTTTGGGCCCTAAATGAGCTGCTCTGGCAAAGAGCTGGAAAACTTTACAAAGCAGACTGAAGCTTTGAAAGCCCGTTTTTCAAGCCTTGACCTCCTGAAACCTGTATCCTGCTGCCTGTTGAGAGTTGTGGATAAGCTGCTCATTTCAAGTGCAGGAGGCAGACCCTGAACATGGGCACTGTGCCTTACACATCCTGGGCTTTCCCACTCTCACAACTCAAGCTCCTCCAACTCTATGCAGACCCGCTTGACTATTCACTTCATTATGCAGTCAGTCTCCAGAAAGAGACACAACTTCCATCCCTCAGGTGAAGCTTTCATCCAGATACTGAAAGGCCTGAACATCTGGTGCATGTGCACTCTCCTGCAGGAGAGCCCTCTCCCTCCACAGGAGGTGCCTGAACATCTGGTGCCTGTGCACTCACCTGCAGGAGAGCCATCTCCCTCAACAGGAGGTGCCTGAACATCTGGTGCCTGTTCACTCACCTGCAGGAGAGCCCTCTCCCTCCCCCGGAGGCACCTGAACATCTGGTGCCTGTGCACTCTCCTGCAGGAGAGTCCTCTCCCTCCATAGGAGGTGCCTGAACATCTGGTGCCTGTGCACTCACCTGCAGAAGAGCCCTCTCCCTCCCCCGGAGGCACCTGAACATCTGGTGCCTGTGCAGTCACCTGCAGGAGCGCCCTCTCCCTCCACAGGAGGTGCCTGAACATCTGGTGCCTGTGCACTCACCTGCAGGAGAGCCATCTCCCTCAACAGGAGGTGCCTGAACAACTGGTGCCTGTGCACTCTCCTGCAGGAGAGTCCTCTCCCTCCATAGGAGGTGCCTGAATATCTGGTGCCTGTGCACTCACCTGCAGGGGAGTCCTCTCCCTCCACAGGAGGTGCCTGAACATCTGGTGCCTGTGCACTCACCTGCAGGAGAGCCCTCCCCCAGAGGTGTCTGAACATCTGGTGCCTGTGCACTCACCTGCAGGGGAGTCCTCTCCCTCCACCGCAGGTGCCTGAACATCTGGTGCCTGTGCACTCTCCTGCAGGAGAGTCCTCTCCCTCCCCCGGAGGTGTCTGTACATCTGGTGCCTGTGCACTCTCCTGCAGGAGAGTCCTCTCCCTCCACAGGAGGTGCCTGAACATCTGGTGCCTGTGCACTCACCTGCAGGAGAGCCATCTCCCTCAACAGGAGGTGCCTGAACATCTGGTGCCTGTGCACTCACCTGCAGGAGAGCCCTCTCCCTCCCCCGGAGGCACCTGAACATCTGGTTCCTGTGCACTCTCCTGCAGGAGAGTCCTCTCCCTCCATAGGAGGTGCCTGAATATCTGGTGCCTGTGCACTCACCTGCAGGGAAGTCCTCTCCCTCCACAGGAGGTGCCTGAACATCTGGTGCCTGTGCACTCGCCTGCAGGAGAGCCCTCTCCCTCCCCCAGAGGTGTCTGAACATCTGGTGCCTGTGCACTCACCTGCAGGGGAGTCCTCTCCCTCCACCGCAGGTGCCTGAACATCTGGTGCCTGTGCACTCTCCTTCAGGAGAGTCCTCTCCCTCCCCCAGAGGTGTCTGCACATCTGGTGCCTGTGCACTCTCCTGCAGGAGAGTCCTCTCCCTCCACAGGAGGTGCCTGAACATCTGGTGCCTGTGCACTCACCTGCAGGAGAGCCATCTCCCTCAACAGGAGGTGCCTGAACAACTGGTGCCTGTGCACTCACCTGCAGGAGAGCCCTCTCCCTCCCTGGAGGCACCTGAACATCTGGTGCCTGTGCACTCTCCTGCAGGAGAGTCCTCTCCCTCCATAGGAGGTGCCTGAATATCTGGTGCCTGTGCACTCACCTGCAGGGGAGTCCTCTCCCTCCACAGGAGGTGCCTGAACATCTGGTGCCTGTGCACTCACCTGCAGGAGAGCCCTCTCCCTGAGGTGTCTGAACATCTGGTGCCTGTGCACTCACCTGCAGGGGAGTCCTCTCCCTCCACCGCAGGTGCCTGAACATCTGGTGCCTGTGCACTCTCCTGCAGGAGAGTCCTCTCCCTCCCCCGGAGGTGTCTGCACATCTGGTGCCTGTGCACTCTCCTGCAGGAGAGTCCTCTCCCTCCACAGGAGGTGCCTGAACATCTGGTGCCTGAGCACTCACTTGCAGGAGAGCCATCTCCCTCAACAGGAGGTGCCTGAACATCTGGTGCCTGTTCACTCAACTGCAGGAGAGTACTCTCCATCCATAGGAGGTGCCTGAATATCTGGTGCCTGTGCACTCACCTGCAGGGGAGTCCTCTCCCTCCACAGGAGGTGCCTGAACATCTGGTGCCTGTGCACTCACCTGCAGGAGAGCCCTCTCCCTCCCCCGGAGGCGTCTGAACATCTGGTGCCTGTGCACTCACCTGCAGGGTAGTCCTCTCCCTCCACCGCAGGTGTCTGCACATCTGGTGCCTGTGCACTCTCCTGCAGGAGAGTCCTCTCCCTCCCCCCGGAGGTGTCTGCACATCTGGTGCCTGTGCACTCACCTGCAGGGGAGTCCTCTCCCTCCCCGGAGGTGTCTGAACATCTGGTGCCTGTGCACTCACCTGCAGGAGAGCCCTCTCCTTCCACCCGAGGTGCCTGAACATCTGGTGCCTGTGCACTCACCTGCAGGAGAGCCCTCTCCCTCCCCCAGAGGGGTCTGAACATCTGGTGCCTGTGCACTCTCCTGCAGGGGTGTCCTCTCCCTCCACCGCAGGTGCCTGAACATCTGGCGCCTGTGCACTCACCTGCAGGAGAGCCCTCTACCTCCCCCGGAGGCACCTGAACATCTGGTGCCTGTGCACTCCCCTGCAGGAGAGCCCTCTCCCTCCCCCGGAGGTGTCTGAACATCTGGTACCTGTGCACTCTCCTGCAGGAGAGCCCTCTCCCTCCCCGGAGGTGTCTGAACATCTGGTGCCTGTGCAATCACCTGCAGGAGAGCCCTCTCCCTCCCCCGGAGGTGTCTGAACATCTGGTGCCTGTGCACTCACCTGCAGGAGAGACCTCTCCCTCCCCCGGAGGTGTCTGAACATCTGGTGCCTGTGCACTCACCTGCAGGAGTGCCCTCTCCCTCCACCCGAGGTGCCTGAACATCTGGTGCCTGTGCACTCACCTGCAGGAGAGCCCTCTCCCTCCCCCGGAGGTGTCTGAACATCTGGTGCCTGTGCACTCACCTGCAGGAGAGCCCTCTCCCTCCCCGGAGGCGCCTGAACATCTGGAGCCTGTGCACTCACCTGCAGGAGTGTCCTCTCCCTCCACAGGAGGTGCCTGTACATCTGGTGCCTGTGCACTCACCTGCAGGGGAGCCTTCTCCCTCCCCCGGAGGTGTCTGAACATCTGGTGCCTGTGCACTCACCTGCAGGAGAGCCCTCTCCCTCCACCCGAGGTGCCTGAACATCTGGTGCCTGTGCACTCACCTGCAGGAGATCCCTCTCCCTCCCCCGGAGGTGTCTGAACATCTGGTGCCTGTGCACTCACCTGCAGGAGAGCCCTCTCCCTCCCCCGGAGGCGCCTGAACATCTGGAGCCTGTGCACTCACCTGCAGGAGTGTCCTCTCCCTCCACAGGAGGTGACTGTACATCTGGTGCCTGTGCACTCACCTGCAGGAGAGCCCTTTCCCTCCCCCGGAGGTGTCTGAACATCTGGTGCCTGTGCACTCTCCTGCAGGAGAGTACTCTCCCTCCACCGGAGGCGCCTGAACATCTGGTGCCTGTGCACTCACCTGCGGGAGAGTCCTCTCCCTCCACCCGAGGTGTCTCTACATCTGGTGCCTGTGCACTCACCTGCAGGGGAGTCCTCCTCCTCCTCAGGAGGTGCCTGAACATCTGGAGCCTGTGCACTCACCTGCAGGAGTGTCCTCTCCCTCCACAGGAGGTGCCTGTACATCTGGTGCCTGTGCACTCACCTGCAGGAGAGCCCTCTCCCTCCCCCGGAGGTGTCTGAACATCTGGTGCCTGTGCACTCTCCTGCAGGAGAGTACTCTCCCTCCACAAGAGGCGCCTGAACATCTGGTGCCTGTGCACTCACCAGCGGGAGAGTCCTCTCCCTCCACCCGAGGTGTCTCTACATCTGGTGCCTGTGCACTCTCCTGCAGGAGAGCCCTCTCCCTCCACAGGAGGTGCCTGAACATCTGGTGCCTGTGCACTCAACTGCAGGAGAGTCCTCTCCCTCCACCCGAGGTGCCTGAACACCTGGTGCCTGTGCACTCACCTGCAGGAGAGCCCTCTCTCTCCCCCGGAGGTGCCTCAACATCTGGTGCCTGTGCACTCACCTATAGGATATTTGTCTCCCTCCACCGGAGGCATCATGCAGAGCCCCAGGAGGGCGGCCAGGAGCAAGATGGCGGCTGCAGTCTTCATCATGGCGGGGACAGTGATATCTGAGTCCTGCTGCTCCTGTGACTGGGATTTATAGGATAACACAGGAGGAGACGGAGGGAGGGATGATGCTGGCAAGGACAGACTGGACACCAGCCAAGGATGGTTTATAAGCATCTCTGTCACAAGCTGAAGCATTACAGACACTCCCAGGAAAAACCGGTTTCCTTCACTGTTTACTCATTTCGTTATAGGAAGAACAGATGTTTGAGAACAGTGACTAACTTTGGAAATGCCTCAAGGGATGAGCATGTTACATAAATGTCGGTTATTACATAAACAACATTTAAGGCCATGGGTGAATCTAATCCTATTGAAAATAAGGCATGTGTGCAGTTGCTGAAAGGAGTCCCTGGTGGGCCCTGGCACTGCTTCTGGGAGCCCTGGCAGAATGGGTCAAGAGAAGAAGGAAAACAGTATCTTGAAGAACCCTTTTTACTTTCTACAACTTCCACTGGAACCAGGACTGGCTACTGTTTAGAAATTGATAAAAATCAGCATGGCCATGGACACTCCTGTGATTCAATTAATAACTGAAGTAATACATAGGCACATTTTAAAAAACTATTGTTGACACATTTCATTATTGTAATCATATGAACAGTTATCTGCTTGAACAAAACCTTCACCCTCTTGCTCTGCACAAGTGAAGGTGCCTTACAAATGAACAGTAATCAAAATGAATCAACAATTAGGAATAGTTTCACCAATAGGGAGGTCCACTGGGGCCCATTCACAACAAAGTAGTAAAACTGCACTCAGATTTTTAAATCTATGCATGAGTGTAGTTTTAAAACTTTAGGAAGTTCACAAATTCCCTTTCCAAACTGCATGCAAAGTAGCATCTCACACACATTTCAATACAGATTCATTGGGAAATCACCTGATTTCACAGCACCCCGTTGTCAGAGAGCTCCACAGTGGGAATGGATTCCCCTGTGCAAATGCACATGTTTTTGTTTCTTGTTGTCTGCCATGACATTATTTCATCCCTTGGACAAATCCTTTCGACTACTCTCCTGGTGGTGACCCATTCCTGATTCAACCCTTGGAAGGGATTTATTCTACTGCTTGGCCGAGGTGAAAATACCACTCTTTCTATGCTGGAAAGTGGAATTATAGCAGTTTCTGAATGTTCACATACCTACCATTTTGTGGGAGTTCACAAACTTCAAAGACAAGCCAAGCTTTCCACATACACCCACATACTTACTGCTTGAGTGGGATTCATGGATGGGGAGAACTCCACACTGGTGCTTAGATCTCAGTCTCTGGAGAAGGATTTTCACCTGCCTTTGTCAATTCCTGATAGTCATAGGTGAGGTAAATTTGTCCAGTGGGAGACCATATTTATTTAATTTATTTATTTTTTGCATTCATACAGCGTGCTGTTACCCGAAGGTGTCCTGGCGCTAGATGAATACTCCTAAAGGATCAGGACAGAATCTAGTTAATGTGTAAACAGACAAGTTTTAATGCCGCTCCTGAAAGCCATCAGGTCTGTCATGTTCCTCAAGGCGAGGCCTTCGTTGCCCCCAAAACAAAGCTCCTGCCTCCCCCCCATCCCCATACAGGGGATGGGGGCCAGCCTGGTTCCCATAGGACCCCAGTAAACCCAAAGCATGTGTTTATGTTTGTCCTCCTGTGGGAACCCCCTACAAGGGCTAGGGGTCAGGGTATGCCTACACAATCCTTACTTTTCTTTGGTTTTTCAGGACTCAGGATCCTGAGTCCCAGAGTCCTAAAACGGCAACATTTGTCTTCATATTGCATCCTGACAATCACACTGTGCAGTGCTTTGGGTGTCCCACAGGATCAACCAATCAGATTGTGCATTGTGATGTTTTTCTCCCATGACTCCTGCTGGTAGTTCCACAGGGTCCTGCAGCAGCAGATAACTATACATGTTAAACCTGCACTTACCTAAAACTAGTGAATGGCATGTTTATCCTACTTTTGGTGTTTTTTCATTTTTCCAGATCTATCAAGAGGGGCAATTAAACGTAGAGCGGTGTTTATTTTCTAAAATCTTTGGTGTGAATTTTAGTATAACTTTAGAAAATATATTGGAATGTCAATCATTCAATTAATTTATTATCATAAGCAAATTGTTTACAATAAAAAATACCAATGCAGATGAAATGACTGTTCAAACTGGACATTACATAGTCTAATATATACCACATAAGTAACAACACATCATGATAAAATGTCAATATATGAATTAAAAGCATATCATAAACATGTACACACAACTAACCTTGGACTCTCGTTCTTAACAGTTGCATACAATTCCTAATGCCTATATCATAAAAAACTTCTCTGGGCGTTAAGGCAATATATTCAACATGTTGGGCCCAATTCGGATGTGGTTTGGAAAGCTTCCTGACCAAATGGGTTTGGGAATGGTTTCTGACCGACTCGGATCGGGAGAGGCTGACCGACCGAGTACGATGCATCCGGATACTTCCAGATACGATTTGGTCGGTCTCCCATTGACTTCAAGAGAAGCCTCAATCAATCAATCAATCACAGCATTTATATAGCGCACTACTCACCCGGAGGGTCTCAAGGCGCTGGGGGGGTCTGCTACTGCTCGAACAGCCAGGTCTTAAGCTGCTTCCTGAAGGCGAGGTGGTCCTGTGTCAGGCGGAGGTGGGTCGGAAGGGAGTTCCACGTCTTGGCGGCCAGGTAGGAGAAGGACCTTCCTCCTGTGGTGGCTCTTCGGATGCGGGGGACGGCGGCGAGGGCGTGGTTGGTCGATCAAAGCTGGCGTTTGGGAACGTAGAAGTTGAGGCGGCTGTTGGGGTATCCTGGGCCTTGGTTGTGTAGGGCTTTGTGTGCGTGGGTGAGGAGCCGGAAGGTGATTCTTTTGTTGACCGGGAACCAGTGCAGGTCTCTCAGGTGCCCGGAGATGTGGCTGCGGCGGGGGATGTCCAGGATGAGTCGTGCTGAGGTGTTCTGGATCCGCTGGAGTCTCTTCTGGAGTTTGGCGGTGGTTCCGGCGTAGAGGGAGTTGCCGTAGTCCAGACGGCTGGTGACGAGGGCCTGGGTGACCGTCTTCCTGGTCTCGGTGGGGATCCATCGGAAGATCTTACGTAGCATGCGCAGGATGTTGAAGCACGACGAGGAGACGGCGTTGACTTGTCTGGTCATGGAGAGGGAGGAGTCCAGGATGAAGCCCAGGTTAATTGCGTGGTCTGTGGGTTTGGGTGCGCTGCCCAGGGCGGGGGGCCACCAGGAGTCGTCCCAGGCGGAGGGAGAAGATCCCAGGATGAGGACTTCCGTCTTGTCCGAGTTCAGTTTCAGGCGGCTGTTCATCATCCACTTGGCAACGTCTGTCATCCCTTCGTGTAGGTTGGCTCTGGCGGTGGCGGGGTCGTTGGTGAGGGAGAGGATCAGCTGGGTGTCGTCGGCGTAGGAGATGATGTTGAGGTTGTGCTGGCGTGCGATGGTTGCGAGGGGGCTCATGTAGACGTTGAAGAGTGCTGGGCTGAGCGAGGAGCCTTGAGGGACGCCGCAGATGACTTCGGTGGCTTCAGATCTGAACGGGGGGAGGCGGACTCTCTGTGTCCTTCCGGCAAGGAAGGAGATGATCCACTCCAGTGCCTTCTCTTGGATTCCGACGTTGCTGAGGCGCTGTACTAGGGTACGGTGGCAGACAGTGTCGAAGGCTGCGGATAGGTCCAGGAGGATGAGGGCCGCTGTTTCTCCGTTGTCGAGCAGGGCTCGGATGTCATCGGTAGCTGCGATCAGGGCGGTCTCAGTGCTGTGGTTGGCCCGGAAGCCAGACTGCGAGAGGTCGAGGGAGCCGTTCGTCTCGAGGAAGGCGGCCAGTTGCTTGTTGACGGTCTTCTCGATGACTTTTGCCGGAAATGGGAGCAGTGAGATGGGGCGGTAGTTCTTGAGGTCGGTGGGGTCGGCTGATGGCTTCTTAAGTGGGGCGCTGAGTTCGGCGTGCTTCCAGCTCTCCAGGAAGGTCACGGTGTTGATGATGTCCCGCAGGTGGGGTGCGATGACAGCGTCGGCCTTGTTGAAGACGTGGTGAGGGCAGGGGTCTGTCGGAGATCCGGAGTGGATGGAGTTCATCGTGTGGACGGTGTCTTCGGTGCTGATCGGGGTCCAGGCGCGGAGGGTGGTTGTGGGGGGCGGTGGTTCGGTCGTGGCGTGCGTCGGTTGAGTGCTGAAGCTGTTGTGTATGTCCGCGATCTTGTTGTGGAAGTAGGAGGCGAGGGAGTTGCAGAGGTCTTGCGAAGGGGTGATGTCGTTGTTTCCGGCGTTGGGGTTGGAGAGCTCTTTCACGATGTTGAAGAGTTCCTTGCTGTTGTGTGCGTTGTTGTCCAGTCGTTCCAACCCAACAGATCCTCTTAATCATTTAACTGGGATATATTGTAATGTGCATTCTATATGAGAAGAGAGAGTTCTCCTAGATACTTTAAGGTCCAGAGGGGGGAGCGACAAACCAAGCAAGAAGTACAGAACCTCAGTAGGGACCTATATTTCTTTTGACATTGAATAAATCTGAACGATTTGTAAGAGAGATGCCAAAGAGAGAAGCTTTAAAGTATTATTCAAACATATAAGTTTATTTAACTATTTTTATCATTTTTAGAAGAATTTTTTAAGAAACATTTGTGCAATTGTACATATCATTGTCAATGTGAAGTTCATCATTTTTACATACATATTTTTCTCAAAAGAGAATTTCTATGAGAAACAAGACAATCAAAGTGCCCTCTAATAGCAATTAATAACAATTAGTCCTACTAGTCAAACATGCATACTCACATACCAGTCATACTATTTCCTATTTTTTTTAAAAAGGGAGCATACCTATCAACATAAACACAAGAACAAGAATTTACAAAACATGAGTCTAACACAGATGGCAACTCTAAGGTGTACTTAATGGAATACGTATGGGGATCAAGATGGTATAGTTCAACTAGTTATGATGGAGTTAACCAGTTCGTATCCAAGACAGTAGATGTTGGGCCGACGTACGTTTCGGTGAGTGTCACCTTCCTCAGGGCCAAGGACAAACGTATATAAAGATATAATAAGTGATCTTAAAAAATTGAGGGCATGATACAATGTTCTATGATATAGGGAATCTAGGCGTAGGTTAATTTGTGGAACAGGTATTGGCCGATTTCCTTAAGGCTAGAGCTAAAAAAACAGGGCACGATCTCTTTAATTTATCAAATTGAGGAGCCATCAAATGTGGTGAGACGGGGGGCCTCTGTATATCGAGGGTTGGCTTCTGATCGTTTGTGATACTCGTTGTCTATGAAGCAACGGAGATGTGGTGCAACACGCCTCTATCTATTTGCTTATTTTTTCAGTCAGGTGTCACGACCGGGGATTCCAGGGACTAAGCCCAATAAGGGTAATTATTCGGTACTTGGAGCCTTTTACTCGATGAGCTTTTGCCGCGATCAGGGGTTCTAGGGAATCTAGGGAATATATAGCACCTTTGGCGCAGGTTGAATAATCAGCATGAAATTTGGCAGAAAATTACAAAATTAAGCCCAGTGCAAAAGAAACCAACATTCATACAGATCAGGCAAATGGAGACAAAGGCCTTGTATACATGAGTGTTAGGCATAGGATGTGGCAGAAGACCAGGTTCTGCTGACATTTGTGTTAGCACATGGCAAAACACTGTGCACAAGGGGTGTTATTTGGCTAAAAGCGATGAGCTAGAGCCTGCAGCCAACTCCTTCTGGGCATTGCTGAAGGAATGGAACACGGCTGGTGAATGCAGGACACAAAAAACACAAATTCACTGAACACAACAAAAATATAGATGAAAGTCAGTTATGCCTCTATGAATACAATATGTAAAATCCCTTTGTCAATTATGGTATACAAAACACACAGCACACATAAAACACCAAACAGTATACCACTGTGTCGATGACGTATAAAAAAATGAAACAATCAACAAGCAAATTATGGCTAGCTGTGTCAGTTATGCTGTTGTTTGTATATTTTCTGAAAGGAACCAGGTGAGGCAATAGGATTCAGGCACTGTGAGTTTATGTTCTGGGCTCCTACAACAAGGAGAGAATTTGCTCTGCAGGATTTCAAGTTAAATTTGGCCTGAACAGTTAGGATTGTATTGTTTTATTGTAGCATATGGGTTGGAGTGTAACACAGTAAGAACAGTGGCTGAAGATATTTTGGACCAGTTCCTCCTCCAAACTTTACAGAGACGTTTGCAACTGGAACCAAATACAGGACTTTGAGGGCAGGGTGATCTGGGAGGATTGCTTATGGTTGAAACAGAGTTTGATTGCTTCATTTTGCAGTCTCTGGAATTTCAATATCTCTATCTATGCTCAAGTATAGAATTCATGGCAGAAATCAGTTCTTGCAAGCATCAGTGCTCTGGTAGGATCAATGCAATGGGGCAACGGAAGGAGCAGGAGCATCCTCCTCAGCTGCATGATATGACAATTCATATTTATGGTTATGAAATAAAGCCAACAGAACACTGAAATACACCTGAGGACTTTCACAACACCCATGCAAACCATAACTCCCACACCAAGTGCAATACTCAGGGCCTCACCCTTGATGACTCAGATGCAATTTCAAATATTGTAAATCATCTTACAGATACAGTAAATGTCACATTATACTTATCACTTTGACAGAGACAACTATAGCATCATTAACTGGTTTGGTTATGTGTTCTTTATTTATATTTCAGCGTTGGGTGTTGTTATTTATTGGTAAGTGTTGTGAGGTAAGAGGAAGTGCATCTGGTGTGCAATTATGGTTTGCATTGCTGTTGTGTAAGTTATTGTTTGTGCTTTTCTTTTTTAGTGGTTTCAATAACTGTGGCTGTATTTTACAGTGTTTTGTAAGTGAATTTCAGAGGCTTTTTTACACATACATTGAGCATTATGGATTATTTGATTATGACCAATGCTAACCATCATTTTAAAGTGCTGTTTGTATTTGTGTTTGACTTCCCTGCTCCCAACCATATTAGGGGGTCCAACTCCACTGTGCAGAGCCTACAGCCTCCTGCAGCAGGGGATTGACCTCTGGCCTCTGACCAGACTCTGTGTCCAACGCTCCATGAATGGTCAACACTTGCAGCACACCTTCTTGGACTGTGCCCAGCAGAGGTTGGCCACAGAGCCTGTTTTCCTGGAATAGCAGCTCGCAATAGGCAATAATTGAATCTCGAATTCTTAGGTGAAAAAATTGTGAGTAACTTGTTGATAAAACAATGTACAATGCTGAGGGCCAAAGGACATATGTGATTCTGTGGCTGCAGCATTTACCAGATAATTTCAGGTTGACTGAATTTGCCACAAAATTTGCTGCATAATTTGCAAAGTTTGCGGATTTTACATTGTCATTTCTAGATAGAATGGTTGAAAGTAATCCTACCAGTGAGCATTTATGCAGCATAATTCAGAAATCTGCATAATTTCAAATTCTATGCTGCTTGACCTTAGTAGCCAAGCCAATGGTAAAGCTCAGCAGAGTGGCTTATGACTGACATTATGATAATGAAATCCACGTTACACAGGGAACTCATACATGTAATATTTACAGTATACTTAACAGGTAGCCAGGCAATGTTCTCCAGTATTGTCACCGAGCGATTCTGGAGACATCATTAGCAGTGGGGCTCAAGGCTGAGAGCTATATTAGGTGTGCAGACAAAATATGGAAGTAAAAATATTTTGTGGACAAGAGATTGTGTCAAGAATATGGAGGTGTGAAATATTGTGAAAGTAAATTTCTATAGGTAAGCAATGTTTGACTACACATAACTCTACTTATAAGCACCTTGACAATATATCTATATCTATAAAAACGAATGTATGTCTGTCTGTCTATCTTTTTGTCCTTTATGCATTACTACACCATTCATCCAATTGCCATGAAACTTTGGGAAGTTGTTGAGTACACTCCCGCAAAGGTTTCTGGCATAAATTCTTTTTAAATATTGGCCCCCGTGGGCCCTCATAATCTTTCGAATAATGATGTACGCACCAGACAGAAAAACAACAAATTGTTTATCCCCAAGCACTCGAATAAATAAATAGAATTAAAACACCATTCATCCGACCGCCATGAAACTTTGGGAAGTTGTTGAGTACACTCCCGCGAAGGTTTCTGGCATAAAATTCTTTTAAATATCGGCCCCCCAGGGCCCTCATAATCTTTCGAATACTGATGTACGCACCAGATGGAAAAGCAAAAAATCGTGTATACACAAGCATACAAATAAATAAATAGAATTAAAACACCATTCATCCAATCGCCATGAACCTTTGGGAAGTTGTTGAGTACAATCCCGCGAAGGTTTCTGGCATACTTTCTTTTTTAAATATCGGCCCCCCAGGGCCCTCATGATCTTTCGAATACTGATGTACGCACAAGACGGAAAAACTAAAAATCTGGTATCCACAAGCACTCGAATAAATAAATAGAATTAAAACACCATTCATCCGATCACCATGAAACTTTGGGGAGTTGTTGAGTACACTCCCGCCAAGGTTTCTGGCATACACTGTTTTTAAATATCGGCCCCCCCAGGGCCCTCATAATCTTTCGAATACTGATGTACGCACCAAACGGAAAAACAAAAAATCGTGTATCCACAAGCACTCGAATAAATAAATAGAATTAAAACGACACTTTGAAATGTTTTCCATATTAAAATGAATAAGTTTCAATAAAAATGACACAATGTAAATTGAATGTTATCATAACGAGTTTCCTTGGATTCCCTTTCTTCAGAGATTGCAGCAACTCGCGACGGGTAAGCTAGTATATTTACATATCTTCAAGGTACATAGCTGTGGAGTTAAGAATAGTAAATCTATACTTACCTATTTGCACTTACCCTCTCAATATTTTGGCCCTCGATATTTTTGACACGATCATATTTCCACACAATATTTGTGTTTTATGATATTCTGTCAGTGATCCGTTGATTAATGTCAATAGTACCATGGGATGGCAATATAGGACCATATTACACGTTTCCCTTTAGATCATTTTTTAAGAGTACATGTTTTGTTTGGAGTCTAGTTGGCTGTCGTTGGCTGTTTGGACATGTTAGCTGTCTGGGAAAAGCTATTTTCTTCAAATTTCAGCTAACAATAGTCACTGGTTGCAATTAGAATATTTAGGTTTACCATTCATAAATACATTGCTGATGAAACAATGTACAATTGTGAGGGCCAAACGATTTATGGTATTCTATGGTGGCAGCGTTTTCCTCAAAATTATGAATTTATTGTATTTATCATATAATTTCTACATAACTTCTTGCTAAAATATAGAAAAATAATGCTGCCAGAAAATGTGCCACACAATTTGTATTTTTTTGCTGCAAAATTGGGAAAACATTGCAGCACAATGTGTTCCTCCGTGCTACATAATCCTAGTAACCTGAATGATTATAAAACTCTGTAGAGTGGTTTAGGCGACTAGCCTCATGAAAATAAAATCTGTATTTCAGTGGGAAATGCAAAATATGTCATAGTTCACTGTGAAATGTGGGTTTTTATACCACTACATGTTGTGCAATTAAATACATATAATAATGCATTTTAATTCCTATAAGAACAATTGCTCATCGATATAGAAAAACGTCTAAATTGAATTTTACCAAACCTGGCACAAACTTAGATCTTTACTCAAGATTGTTGATTTTGTTTGCTGCAAATCGTTTCAGTAGTTTTCGAGAAATCAGCATTTGAGGGCAGTCTTGGGCTGGGCATGAAGGGGTTAACCCTCAATAAATGTTAAAGATTTATTGGAAGTTTAGGATCTGCAAATCAAAAATTTAACAAATGCTCAAATCCTTTTGGCTGAGGAAGTGTTTTTTCTCGTTGGCCATTTCGGATCCGCGGATCCAAAGTGGGATCCACAGATCAGAAAGGGTCTGCTTGGCTGCTGCAACATGAGGGAAAATGTCCTGAAAAAAATGACTAAAGGGCACATAATGGAGCAGGGTGAGGCCCCCTAAGCCCATTTCGGAAGGTCCTCAAAGACTTCAGCTGTGTTGAAAAGTAAAAAGAAAAAAAAAATCTTTTTACAGTGGGATCTGTGGATCCAGTGTTTAGATTTGCGGCTCCTTGAAAGTCCGTCCACTGATTTTGAGGATGCTCAATTGATTCTACAGATAAAGAAATAGAAAAGTCTAGTTATAGAACGGACACTGTGGCCAACTGACACTGTGCAGCAGGCTGTTGTTACACTACCTATAATCACTGCTGCGGGGGGCAAGCTTCCCAGACTCAAGGGACCGGGCTGTGGGGGGGGCTGATGGCACCTGCACGAGGATACTCTGCAGATGGGTGCACATTTCCAGGAATTAAGGGACCCTGTGTCAGGAGAGTTGCTGGTGCCCGCCCGTGGACTCTGCCACTGGGCACAATCTTCATGGGCTCAAGGCACCCAGCTGCAGAGGACCCCCAAAACTCAAAAGCCAGGAGAAAGTTTCCTGGGCTAAAAGAGCCCAGCTGTGGAGGAGCTGGTGGCACCATCCATGGAGTCTTTGCTGCTGAGATTCAAGGGGCCTGACTGCAGAGAGGCTCAGCGCTCCTCCTCGGAAACTCCACCACCAGGAGCAAGTTTCACAGACTCAAAGTGCCCAGCTGAAGGTGGGATGGTAGAGACAGCCCTCAGAACTTCTATTACTGGGTGCAAGCTTCGCAGTCCTAAGGGCTCTGACTTAGGCCTGGGAGAAATTTCAATTACACCATAGCTGATGTCATTTTGTTAATTTCAATTAACCACTGAGCTTATGCCAATATCCAACATCAAGTAACAAGACTTCAATTAAAGGGAAAATCATGTAAAAACAAAGATTTGTATAATATGTGTTTTACAAGAGGAGCATGATTAGGTACATCATATATTAGTTGAGGACACCTTTGCAGAATCCAACAGAAAATAAATCATTTTGTAATAAATTGCCACAAACCATACAATTATTCAGACATTATTATATTAAGAACTTAAATAAATAATGCATGTGAATATGGTGAATCATGAGAGAAAGAGTATTCATCAAAAATAATTTCAGGGCAAATATAAAATAAAGCCCAAAGAATAGTTATTCTATTATATACCTATCCGATTAATCACCTTCTGACCAACACTGCAGGGGGCCCCAAATCTACTGCCCTTTTTTCATTAGAGAGGAAATCCTAATGCTAGAAGCATGGACACAACATGATCAGCATGTTGCCATCAGCATTTTCCAAATGTTGTCAGTCAGCATGCATTTCAGGTTTATGTTTTTTACAGAGCGGATCATTTGGGTAATTTTTTGAGTGTGAAGTGGCAATCCCAAACCTGAACTGCAGTTCTTTTGATGAACACACATGCAGATAATCCAGGTAATTTGTTGCAAAATCCTTTATTTCTATCTATCTATTGATCTTTTGGCATGGGAAGAAGGAAAAGTAACTAGCCCGAAACAGGCTAGCAATAAAGTATCTAGCATGTTTGATAGCTTTGTGACTTCGGAGTGTGTGTTCAGTATGCTGTGACAGTTGCTATCATGGTCAGGATAACTCATCTCCCTCCTCCAAATGTGAAGAGACTGACTATGATTAAAATAAATAGACATTTCATCCTCAGAATGTATCAGTTTTTCCTCATTAAATTTATAACACAAATAACACAAAAACAGACATGACTGCTTTAAAAAAATGAAAATAGATACAGATATTTGGTGTGCCGTATTACCACTTGCACTGGCTATTGTACATGAACTGAAATGGACCAGTGTGAATGGCTATTAGTCACAGAGGACACAGAAATGTGTGTTCAAGGCTGACCGAGCAGTGATAAGTGAAAAAGACTAATTCACCATCAGTTCAACAGGAGACTGTGAGACGAGTAATGCTATCATAGTCTGCGGTGGCAGCCTCCATTTCATAAAAAGAACAAGAAGATCCCTTCCATCCCAAATCTTTGTTTCATTTTCATGCTGGACTTCCAGTGAATTTTCAAAAGACTGCACAGCATGGGAAGGTGTTGCAATGCTGATGACTTGCAATGATGATTCCAAATGATAATGGTTCATGCGATGGCTGAGAATGTCTTTACAGGTAAACTAAACCTAACATGTAATGTTTGGGTGATCATTCAGGATAAATGTTTACTTTCCATGTGTCACTGGTATTGTTATGCTACTTGATTATCATTTTATTACTCAGGTTAATAAAGACTAGGTTCTTCTAAGATCACTCAGTGTACCTAGGCTATTGCTCATTTTCTTTTAATGTTCTTATTCAACAATTTGATCTCTTTTTGAATACAATGGTAGTATCATTGACAACAGCCAGATGAAGAAACAATGCCTATCTAGTTTTGTAGGAATTCAGAATACTCGAAATGGCCTATCCCTGTAGTCTGGAGAAAGGTGTGTTGATTGGAAAAATACAGACTAGTGGTTCAAGCTGTAAACTCTAATCGTTTGTGGCCTGGATATGTCACATGATGGGCATAGCTAAATGTTGACATTGTTGGGGTGATCAAATGGGTTCATGAAGCTTGCTGTCTGAGATTGGTACAAGATGCAGCTAGTTGTCTGGTTGTCTGGGATTGGTTTGAGATTCGCTCTAAGTTATTGGTACACCACTGAGCTAGCCTATGTACCACCTTCTGACTCTTCATGCACCATGCTTACATTGATTCTTCAATAATATAATTTTCCTTTTTGCATTCCATAGGACTTCTCTTTTTGTAATATATCTATTTGTTGATCTTTGCTGGTTCCTCCTCTTTTACATGTTTCAAGGATAGAGAATGATTGATAAACTTGAGAGTTTGGGGACTGAAAAAACTCAATTTGACATCTAAAATGTCATCTGCCTTCCATGACAGATGTGATATGCTCATGGACTTAGTGAGTGTTGTGTATGTCTATATCTCACCTTTCCCTAATTCCCCCATCCACCTCACCATAAACAATTCCCAACCCCCTTCCCCCAATCTGTTGTGCTAGTAATTTCCTTCATTGACAGATCTTACATTTGGCTGGGGTGACTGTGGTTAGAAGTACACCAACGAAATTGCTAATTGCATATATGCCTATGCCACCCCTCCTACACAGGCAAGAAAGGGACATCATAGTGCAGAGAATACATTATGTTAATTCTTTAGCCAAGGATAGGTAGTGTACACTTTTTCCTGAGTCTATGCCCCATGGATTCTACTAAAGTAACCTTCACCTGGGTCTTGAAATTTGAGGGCATCATTATGTTTAGTTTAGTAAATAACTCTACACTAGTTGTTTTATTATGATACTCTCTGTCTTGGATTTTCCACCAGGTTTTCTTTTATTCTTCTTGCTTTTGAATGAAAATCCTGGAAGACTCTAAGCCATCATTCAAAATAAGAAGAATCTAATTTTTCCTGTGATGTCTTCCCTGATAGCAGTGGGCAACCACTAACATTAAGGTCCTTTGGAAAAACTGCTATTGGGTCTTTAGGAGAAGCAGCCAACACCACTTTTCTATTCAGGTGAAAAAAATAACTTATTAGGACAAAAACAAATGTTATTGTTTTGGCTCTGTGTTTGCAGACACCATTAGTGATCCACGTGGGTACAGAGGGTAGGGCAAAGGCAGTAAGTAGTTATCTATTATTGGCGGGAGGGTGGATGCTGTTCAACCTGATAAAGCCATTAAAGGGGCGAATGTTTTGGCATTTTAATGGTCAGTTGTCCAACACTGATTGTTGTGTGGCATTTTAGGATGAATGTTCCCAATTTAGGCCCTTCTATAGGTACAATTAAAATGTCCTAATATAGGCATAGAAATCAAACCCATATTTAGGCATAGCCCATGCAACCCAAATACAGGCATGGCTACTTCCACCCGTACAAAACGTCACAACGATTTCTTGGAATTCCAACTGAAGCAGTCAGGGACTTTCCTTTGCTTGAATATCGATTTCTCCAAGAACTCAGTTACTTTATAATGAACAACTATTCCCAAGCGGTTCATTCATGTTGTTCATATGCCCGACTTACGTCAACTGTGGCATTCCTAAACACCTTCAAGGTATAAATATACCTTCTCTTGCTGTAGCAAACTACGGTGGTTCGGAGCAGTTAGACTATCTACTTGCCCAACGGAGCTCGCTACATCAGGTGCCGAAGGAAGCCGACTCTCCAGCTGACGCACTGATCAAGAAGCTGCCCTTCTCCTGCCGAGAATCCAGCTCCAGTGTTTCTGCCTCGCCTTGCGGGGTGTTTGGAAATCGAGTCCCGAGACTGAGATACCAGCCCTCCTTCATTCTAACCAAGGTATGAAGCTGATTAGAACCTAGAGAAACCTTTGGTAGATTCTTGGCAAAGAAAACTAAAAATTATGATACACAATACTTACTTCTTCCCGCGTACTAGACCTAGGTTAGGTACATTGAGGTAGGCGTATTTTAGAAGCCCCAGTTGAGTATTTTAGTCTATGTTATTTATGTATGTATTTTTATATGGCTTAGAAACCATACAATGCTTTTACAGTATTATTTCATATTACTGTTTACGCTGTACGCATTATACTTTGCAGTCTGCCTAACGATTGTAGCAGTTCATGTCTCTTGCATGAGAAAAAAGTCTGTTCAATAAATCTTTTTATTGAAAACACACGTCTCTGTATTTCTCTGCAACTCTGTAGAAATGAAGCATGCATGATTGACTGAGTGAAATACTTATCTATTGTTTCGGCGACTCTGAGAGATATATTCTTATTCTTGGGAAACAAAGTTGTCATGTTTCTGCGGTTGTCAGAAACTAATCCCTTCTTGGGAATTCGAGAACTTTTCTAGTGACCTCTGAGCTAGCTGGCACTCACTATTAAGTTTTGTATATTCGATAGAGACCTAGTCGACCTCAGTCCTACTTCATATCTATAGGATATACTATTCCAATCCACAGATCCTATTGGGAATATAGGAACTACACTACATGATTGCAGGGGATGGACTGGTAAAGTGAAGGGAAGGCAACCTACTATCCTGGCAAGGTATTGAGCTAGGTAGAGAGAGACTTAAGAGAAGACAATGGTCATGAACCCAGTTCAACAATTCTTTTGTGATCTGCCAAGTGAGGGGCTCAGGCTTGGTCATTACTAAATCGGTTAAGCTACTTGTTAAATTAACAAGAACGCTAGAAACAGTAATGCCTAGTAGTAAATTATTCATATTCACGAAAAAAGACTTTTATTTTTTTTACCTGGGGACTGGAAGGACCCTACCTATTATCTTGAATTGTACTTTCTGGGATTTGACTGACTGTTGGATCTTCTATAGGGCACCCCTTTGCCCTCACCGCTCCATCTTTCGGGTAACAGTACTTTGTTGGAACGCGGCCCTGTGGTTCACTCGCTCGACTTGTCGCCTCATGGATTTGACCCCCCTGTGGTGGGCTATCTAACTGAGCCAGGGAGCTGGCCTTGTGGGGTTCTCTCAATGGGATCGCACTAGCATTACGTATCTGGGAGATGTTCATAGGGCTGGCCTTTAATGTCCTTTCAAGAACTGCAAGACCAATACTAATTATATGATATACAATTCTTTCACTACTTACAATTGCGGCATGTCCTCCTCACTCATATCTCTGAAGACACGGACAATCCTAAATACAGCCCACTTTAGGCGAAGCTTTTGATGGGCTGCCTGGGAAAAGAGGCCATCTCTGTGATTTTTTGGTCCCTGCTCATCAATGCCTCGGACTCACTTCCGCAACTCCGTCACAAATGGGAGGGCTGGGTGGAAGAGTTGGACGATGAGGACTGGAGAGACCCTACCTGGCTTCTAGGGAGCTGGCTACATCTTCCCTGTCGAGAATCATTTAGATTAACTATCTACATGCTACATACCTATCCCGACGACTACTACAGGGATTGGGCGGTAGAGGGCCGACTAGATTTGTGTGATGCCACACCTCAGACGCTGATTTATTTCATGTGGCACGGTCCTGCCCATGTCTGACATCCTTCTGGAGTAGAATACATCATGAGGTTTCTGCGGTTCTGGGTCATCAGATCAAATTAGGTCCCCGGGAGGCATTGCTGGGGCTGCTGGAGGGTAATGGTGATTCCCGAGCAGAAAGAATATCTATCAGGGTGGTGTATTTGTTGGCTACAAGGGACATAGGTGTGTGAGGTGTGATGGCGAGGTGTTGACTGGTGTGCACACCAGGAACAACCTATTCACATGGCTCATGGCTGCCCCTGGAAACACGAATCATGGATTGCTTCTGTAAAGGGATATCGTGGTTAGGAAATCGCTAGTGCTAAATGCTTGAATATGTTGAGCCGAAAGTTCATTGACTGCTTTTATGCGGATGAGGACATTCCAATTGGTGGAATGTAGTGGAACTCAACCTTGATACAGACCCTGCACAACAAAAGTCCTAGGAAACTCTACGCCATATGCATCCTCACTAGGCATGTGTAGTGTTCTGGAATAAAAGAGTGAGTCGCCAGAAAGACTCTAAGGATGGACTTGCATACTTCATACTAACCTGGATATATTTGCAGAGTTGAGACAGTGACCCATAAAAACAATGGGTGGTATTGCAAACAAATCCTCCCTGAACAATGTGGTCAAAAGGCTTGCAACCAGGGGTACTGCAATACAGATGTAAGTTAAACAAATATGAAAGGCCTGCTTGAGTCACTGATCCTAAGATTAATATTCACACTCAACACACAGTAGAAAACAGTCAGTCCTGGCATTCAATAAAAGTCCAATGGTTCCAACCCCAGTGTGGGTGAAGGACTTGTAAGAGACACACTATGATACAAGGGAATTCAATGGATGGATAAAGTAGTGTTCCTCACCAACACAGTGAAGCCCCTTTTAGAGGGCTTTTTAATAGCCAGTACAATGGCCATGTGGCCCAGTACTGTGCTTTCCTGTGCAGAATGGTTTTCTTCCACAACAGAACAGAGGAGTCAAGGACATGAACTATCACTAGGAGGTCAAAAGAAACAACCCAGTTATGTAGTAGTCCCAAACATATGAATGCTTACCAAGTCTCCTATATTGTGTATACAGACTGGAGAGGCAGCAAAATGCAGTGTATTTTGTCCACTTGCCCCTAAACAGGGTGACTTAGTCAAGTGTCTGAACACAAATTGCCAGGCGTATCATGGCCGTTTTCAGGGCTTGATCCTGCAGACCATAGAGCCAAGCAACCTGCTGTGTAGCTTACAGCACAGATAAGCAATGCCAGAGTGCTTGGCTAGTGTGGTGTCACTTCTCCCATACTATGATTTGAACGCTTTTAACGAATGTGCATGAAGCTATCAGAGTCTGCTCGCCATGTCTGTTTGTTGTTTTTTCAATCCTTACATGAGTCCAGCTACAAGTGAATGTTTTCTCACTTCTGCTATGGATTATACAAACCAAAGAATATAAAGTTATTTTGACATGTCGGCCATCTTTGTACCTACTTTTATATTTTTGTGTGATCTACTCATATGTGTCTGTAAAACTGACCTTTTGCCCTGAATTTTTGTCCTAAATGTTGACCCTTTCTGACTGTCCAGAATTCACTTCCATGCCAGCTGGTCACCCTACCTACTCAGGGTTCAAACATTTAAGGTGAAGCTGATGAACTTTGACCCTACCGTATGGCAAGAAAGACCTGAGGAATATAGGGGCATATTACCAACAAATAGCGATATTTATCGCTAAGTACGGTTAGCGGCAATATTTTTATCGCCGCGCATCACCGATTTTTATCGCTGAGATAACTTGCTATTAGCAAGGTTTATCTCATAAGCGATAAAAATCAGGCAAAATGCGTGAATAATGCTGAGAATACAGCGATATTCATGCATTAGCGACTAAATGTTCTTAGCCATGTTATCCACCTCCCATTGGATAACATGTCTAAGAACTGGTCTGAGCAGGCGTTGGTTTTTGGCGATAGCGGGAATATTTCCATCGCTACGCCTGCCTTGCTAATAGGCGATAGCGATGTTAGCGACTGCTTTCAGTCGCTAACAGGTTGGGCACGCCCCCTTTGCATGTCATTAGCGATAAATATCGCTGACAAGCAAAGCGGGCCCCAAACCGCTCGCTATCGCCTAAAAGCTGTCGCTAACATCAGTTAGCGACAGCTTGCTAATAGAGCAATTGAATTATCGCCACTTAGCGGCCAAAAACGGACGCTAAACAGGCGATAATTGCCTATCGCCACCCTTGGTAATATGCCCCATAGTGTTTCTCACTTCGTATGCATATCTAATTTATAAAACTTATTTCACCAAAAATGATGCGTTGATTTCTTTTTTCACACTGCCCAAACTTGCAACACTCTTATGCAACAGAGGGATAGCTTTTACCCCTTTTTCAGTGGAGAAACAGATTACTGTTAGGGATTTTCTGTGTGCAATCCATTGGATCAAGGACAGAGAGAGTGAAATAAAGAGAGGTAGGTACCCTTGCTTTTGCATGGTCTTCCATTTGACTTTTGCAGCGTGAGATTATGTTTTTTAGCTCTGAAAATATGTTCAGCTTGGAAAAGAATCAATAATAAAGTAGGTCAGCACCATGTTTGCTCTCTTTGTTTTGGAGCTCACAGTTTAGAGTGCCCACGGAATGACATTTAAGCTTCCGTGTCCCTTACGCAAGTCTATATTTATTTTACATATTACATTTCTTCAGCGGTCTAATCGAGCACACAGTTCTTTCTGGCTGGTACCCCGAGCAGGGTCCTTGACTGCACCGCTGTATTTGTGTAATATTTAAAATAAACACAGAATAGGCAAGAGAAGGGCAACATTAAAGGCCATGCTTTGAGAGCTCTACACTGTGATTTACTGCAGGGAGTGCACTAAATGCCCAAAGTCATAGGAGCCTGTCATCCACCTGAATGCTGAAACCAACATCTATACTAAAGGGCAGAATGTTTTAATTTGTAAAAGAAATCCCCTCGGGCTCCATGAGGCCTTTTGTTCACAGCAACAAACATTGGAATGTTGGAGCTCCGAGCTTCTACCGGCCATTAGAAGCCCCGAGCACTCTATTGTTTTCAATGGAGCTCCCAGCATTCCAATGTTCTAATATGGCTGTCTCTCTTGGATGCTGTATGAACTGTTGGACTTCATTTTGCTACGATATTATTGGACACCGAATGATAACCCCTTTGTTAGGGTTCAATGGAGATGTATGTGTGTATTTATCTCTAAATTTAGTGTCTATTAGCCTTCTTTGCATCTAATACATACACGTTCTGTGAGCTTGGGGATGCCTTGTGAGCACAAAGTCTCTTTCAATAAACACTCAGGGCCTCATTTATGAGGCCTTGTGTGAGTTTTGCGCTTCCGATGCGTCACTTTTTGTGACGCATCGTCGGCGTAAAACTTGCCTCCTGATGCGCACTATTTACAAAGTGACGCATCTAAGCAGATGCGTCACTTTGTAAACCCCTGCGCTACATTATACCTGCGTCAGGTATAATGTATGCAAAGGGGGCGTTCACACGCAAAAAGCCCCGTAATAGTGACGCAGTGAAATCTATGAGATTTCACTGCGTCACTTTTAGGACGCTGTTGCGTCAAAATCTTGCGCCTGCCTCACAGCAGGCGTAAGACTGACGCAGGCCCTTTCAGATGGGGCTTTCCCCATGTGAAAGGACGCATTGCTGGAGTTGCGTCACTTTTGTGACACACCCCAGCAATGCGTGACTTTTGCGCTTACAGATACGTCAGAAATACTGACGTATCTGCAACTCCTTGCGACATGATGCGTCATATTATAAATATGACGCATCAATCATGTCGCAGGGAGAGCGCAGTGAAAAGTGACGCACCGCTGTTTTCACGCAGCGATGCGTCACTTTTCATAAATAAGGCCCCCAGAGCCAGCATTTTCAAGGCACAAGCATTACTATCGAGTGTATAACTTCCTGTGTGCTGGAAAGAAGCCCTAAAGTGATACAAAGTAGTGTTTTCCATTACGTAGCACTACTTTGCATCAAGGGGCGTTCTATAGGAGAGTCAGAGGCCCTCCAATGCAACCACCCATAGTTTTCTGACAAGAACCCAATCTACTAACGGTGATTGACAGGTCTTTACACACAAAAAAAAAATGCGCCTCCTCAAGGCACGCATTACATTTGAACTGTATTATTTTTTTTTTTAAAACCTTTCAAACTCAAATAAGGCAAGTGTAAAACTATTTCTACGCACAGTATGTTCCCTTCTAGAACATAACCTATGCTAGGCATCACACAATCTGCTGTAAAACTCTGGAAATGGCTCAATGCAGCCTAAAGTTAGACAGAGCAACATCAAAAATAAATAAAAGCCTATAAAAGATGCAACTTGAAAAAGAAGAAAGAAAAGATTTTCTGTCTAGAAAACCCAGTGGACTTGGATCAAACCCCCTGCTGTCCCCTATGTCTCAAAGGTCCTTAAACCTCCATGGCAAATCTTCATGGGATACCAATCACTTCCTCAGTATTGACAAAGTAGAACGCATGTGAATACTATACAAAATCTATTACCTCAAGTGATATTAAGATATTAATCCTTAAAATGTACTCAGAAAATGTGCAATCACTATGTTGGAATTGCACAATAATCTTGATGGTGATTACAAAAAGAAAACAATACACTTCAAAAATCCAATGCACTTTGTCGAACCTCATACCCTAAACTTCAAATAAACCATCTATCATTGCAAATGATGATTAGGTGATTCTTGGGTTTTTCTTCTTTTTCAAGGTGCAACTTTTATAGTCTTTTTCTTTTTTACTCTTCTTAAAAACGTATTTTTATTGCAATTGAGCAGTACAACATCTTTACATCATCCTGATTAAGTGTACAACCAAGTAGTATTACACCGTGCCATGTATCAACAACAGAAAGGGCGATATTCTCAAGAACGTATGATAATTACCGCAAAATTAGCTTAACGCAACTCTTCACATCGCAGTCTATCGCGGGAAAATAACACTGTGTTAACGTTGCATTCTCAACACGGCGGTACCATGCGATAGTCTCCATAGTGGAGAAGGCAAATTACCTTGCTGAGTTGTTCAATTCAGAATTTTCCAATAGAAAGATAAATTGTTACAGATCAGGTTGAGGAGCCACCTAGAGCTAGGTATGATGCTTTATGGAATGCCAACCTGGTGTCTGACGTTTTCATCTCCTGGCCTAATGATATTTATCTTTCCTTAAGAAAAAGTCCTAGAAATTAGAGACTTTGATTCGCCTAATCTCTTTTAGAATGGTTTCAGACGTTAAGGCTCTGGAGGTCTGTAACAGGTTTTACTCCTGGAGTTCATATTTGGAGAAGGACAAAAACCATGTCTGATAATATTTTCTATTCATATTTCAAGGACTGCTGGAAGCTGTGTGTGGTAAGCTGTATTAGGGCTTCTGAACAAAGAATGCTTGAATTTAGACCTCATGGAGAGGAACAGTTGGTATTTTCGTAAGTAAAATCATACAAGGCAGTATGATCAGCAACTATTTCACGGGCGTAAAGAGCAGTGATGCCTGAGGTCAAATTGATTTGTCCAGGTTTGGGGCTCATTCCTCCAGGGGTGTGATTGCTAGTAAAGCCATTTGGCCAGGTGTTTCACTTGCTGACATTCTAAAGGGTGCAGACTGATCAAGTGCTAGCACTTTTGCGAATATTTATCTCAAATCAGTAGAGCATATGAGTAGTCTGGCGCATGGGAGCTTTAAACATGCATAATGGTAGCCTCCGGTATTGTAATAAAATTAAGATTCTCTAGTTACCATACAGATAAAATCTTGATTCTTGATTTAATTAAAGACAATGGTGGATAACAATATCACCCTCTACACTCTCCAATTCTGTGTAATGAGTTGTTTAGAGGGATTTATTGTCATGATTCACTAACTGTATTTACCACTTTCTTATGAGATACATTCAATATATGGTTACTCACTTTATTTTGCATTTCAACAAAACGCAATGCAGAATAGACAACAATAATATTTCTTGCAAAACTTGCACTCCACCGACCCCCCGCCCTACTACGAAGTTCTCATTTCCAAAGGAGCCATATATAATGTCTGTCTTTTCACTGATGATGCCATCTTGCAAGCACACTATCTGAAGCCTAGCTTGAAACAGTTTAGCCCACACCAGTGGGAACAATCCCATGTGTTTGTTGCACATCAGGTGGAGCCTTGATGTCAGCAAATAACACTTGAGGGGCCGCCAGATATCTTTCGGGCGGGATGACCATGGTTGGGTGTTAGCGTATAAGTTGCTATTTGTGTTGCAGTATGCTAAGCTGTTGAGGCAGCCTTTTAATGTTGGGTAGGATTTACGGCCCCAATTAATAGCTATCTCCCTCTTCGCCAGCAGCAACACAATTGTCACAAATTACATTGAACACTTCACGCCAATAAGTCTTAAATTTAATACAATACCAAGTAAGGTGCGCAAAGTCGGCATGTGGCACCCCACATTTCAGACAACAGTGTGGTCTAACAGGATCAATAGTGTGAATGTTCTCAGGTGTTATGTAAATTCTCCGCAAAAACTTAAAATGTATCAGTTTGTGTTGGCTGTTCAGAGAGACCTCCTTAGTTTGTGTGCAGTAAAAAATGCATTGCTCATTCAGGATGGGGTGCCCCAGATCTGTTTCCAAGCTTCTCGGACCTTAGCGTCATTCATGGGAACCAATGCAGCGTACGCCCCATATAGTTTCTATATTAGGTGTTCTCCTCCTGTGCTCCCAGTTACTGTGGTAAGTGGGACAAAAGGCTTGGGCTCCACAGGGAACCCCAGGATTACCACTCTTAGGGGCTTATTATGATTGTGTTTTTTCCGCATCCTCCGGGCCGGCGGAAGCCACCGCCGGCCCGGAGAATGCGGAAAAACCGCAGCGGACCCACCAAAGACCCACTGCCACATTAGGATGGCTGGTGGGTCCAGGTTTCCGTCCGCAGCTTTTCCGCCGCGGTTGGCTTACAACCGTGGCGGAAAAACTCTAATATGGTGGCGGTGTCTCTCAGACACCGTCCGCCATATTAGGAAGGGCTTTAAAAAATGCTTTTCCGCAGCGGGTTTTCCGCCGTGAAAAAGCATGTGTAACGTCACCCCCCTAGGTGAAGGGGGTAGGGGGTGCACATGGGGGGTACCTATGGTATCCCCCTGCATTTGTATGCAGAAATCGGCAGGCACTGCACGGTGCCTGCCGCTTTCTGCATACAAATGCAATGTGTGTATTTTTACCATTGTGGCGAATGCAGCTTGAAGCTGCACCCGCCGCAATGGTAAAAATAGAGGATGTGACCGCCACGGTGGCGGTCGCATCCTAATTGCACAGGAGGGAACTCCGCAGGCAATGCGGAGGTTCCCTCCTGATCTATGGTGGCGAACGGACTCAGGTCCGTCCGCCATCATAATCGGCCCCTAAGTGTGGAGAGAATCCGGTGGAGAATAAAATGATCCATAAAAGTGGCCTCACTGAATCTCTACTCTTCCGTGTTAGAGAATGTGTGTCCCCTAGTAAATAGATCCCCAATTTTACTTATGTCTTATTTGAAAAGTGTGCGCTGCACCAATTTCTCCTCCATGATGGGTATCCGTGAGTTATTTGTAATCAGGATCTCAGGAGAGTATAATATGTGGGCCCCAGAGGTTCTAATCAATTGTTTCCAAGCCCAGCAGGTAGTCAACACTGTTTGAATATCTCATGGGTCCGGCCGGAGTCCCCGAGGCAGCACAACATTGAGAGAGGCAGGACTAAATCGGCCTCCGGTCTAAGGTATGGAATCCAGGCATGGGGTGAAACCAGGAGTGTGCATAACTGCATTGTGCAACCAGATAATATAACTGAAGGTTTGGAACATTAAATCCTCCTCTGTCATGCGGCAGGGTCATAACCTTCCAGCTAACCCTAGGTCTTTTGCCCCCCGCGTACCAGTCAGATAAGATGAGAGCGTAACGTCAGAAAGAATCTATTCAGGAGTGGGATGGGGATATTGTTGAATAAATATAAAAGTTTTGAGAGGACTATCATTTTTATTAACACGACCCGGTCAGCAATCAAGAGGGGAAGCCGCAACCATCTCTCCACCTGCAGTTCTAGTTTATGTATAGCCTGGCCGTAATTCAATTGGATTATTTGTTCTGTATCCATATGGATATATATTCCCAAATATTTGGTCGAATCCTCACACCATTCGAGAAGGAATTCACAGCTCCACTGCTTGGTGCTGCTGGTGAGAGGTAATATCACTGACTTATTCCAATTGATGCCCAAGCATGAAAACCGGCCTAAACGTATAATTTCCTTGATCAGGGGCTCGACGTTCGTTTGTGGGGTCCGAACGTATAAGCAATGTCATCCCCGTATAGAGATATAAGGAGAGGGCCAATCTTGAACCAGAGTCCTCTCTGCAAATGTCTATCCTGAAAATGTTTGACCAGAGGGTCCATAGCTAATATAAAAAGTAGCGGCGATAGAGGGCAACCTTGCCTGGTACCGCGTGAGAGAGTACATGAACGTAATAACGTACCATTTATGTGAGGTCTTGCAGTTGGGGTGGCACACAACAGTGCTGTCAGATCAATATAACCTTAGGGCATATCCATCCTCCTAATCACTGCTAGGAAAAAGGGCCACTCTAGGGAGTCAAAGGCTTCTTCGGTATCTAGGAGGACTGCTGCAGCTGGGGCTTCTGTAGCTATCCTATGCAATACCACAAACAATGTTCTCAAGTTTAGGGAGGTTGATCTGTGGGGGAAGAATCCCGACTGAGCTGGGAAATTATTCTGTCTAGCAACAGGGCGACCCTTAACCCCTTGACCGCGGCGAAAATTCCGCCGCGGTGCGGGTGATTTACGGCGTGGGCGTGGTTCGGACGGCCCCCGGCCGTCCTCCGCACACGCCCACCGTGACATCGGCCGGCCACCGGCCGTCCGACGCATGGAAGGGGTTAAAGCAATCATTTTGGCCAACATTTTATAATCTACATTTAAGAGGGACAGTGATCTGTAGGACCCGCATGCTAGTGGGTCTTTTCCCGGTTTAGGCAGTAGAATATTTACTGCTTCTCCCAGAGTTGGGGGCAACTTTTGCTGCTCGAGAGCCTCGTTGTAAGCAAGCGCAGCACCAATAGATCCTTATAAGACTTATAGAAGTCACCCATAAAGCCATCAGGCGCCGGGGCTGTGGAGCCGTTCAGTGCTTCTGTAGCACTTATGATCTCATCAGTTGAGAAAGGTTCCACTAGGCACTCTTGCATACATTTTTCCAGATAGACCAAGGCTCTCTCCGCCAGACATTCCACCTGATCTGATTCATTATGGGTTACTCTGGATGTGTATAGTGCATCGTAGTATGTTAAAAACTCATCCTGAATTTCTGGAGTTTCTGTGAGGATCTGGCCTGACGCAAGATCTTCCATATGTGGGCCTCAAAAGTGACAATAGTGTGCGGCTAGGTCTCTCACCCTCTCCGTAACGGTAAGCAGTGGCATATTTGCTTAGGAAATGAGTTTCCCGTTCCGCCGCTTTTCTGAACTCAGTCAGTAGGTTTAAACATTGACTATGTCCAGCAGGTTTTGGGCAATTAAGCATCTTCCTGTCCAACACTTGAATATGAGACAGTGTGGCCTAAGATCCTTCAACACCCCAGTGTGTTTAGAAATACAGACACCCCGTGTATAGGCCTTGAAGGCTTCCCAGAGTATCGCCCAGGACTCAACTGACCCAGTGTTTGGCTCAAAATAATCCTCTATTGCCTCCCGAAGTTCGGATTGGAACATGTAGTTGTTAAGGGCCCGCCCTGGGAATCTCCACTGCCTCTCACATCCCTCTGGTCTGGGAATAAGAGCCCCCATCACAACCGGGGAATGATCTGAATACGTTCTGGGGAGGACCTGTGTGTTCCTATTCCATGGAACCAGCCCCGGGGAGCTCAGCCAGTAGTCCAATCTGGTCCATGTATCATACTCTGCTGAGTAATGGGAATAAGCAGAGCCATTCAAAACACATACAGTAAGGGGGGACCCATGGGCAGTTTAATGACCAGCTCTGAATACAAGCCCAACTAACAGTATTCACAACAGAGTACCAGAGGGTCAATAAAAAGACAGGCTAGTTAGTGAAGACAGAACGGGTGTAGCGCTCCCACTATCCATATGATTTCGGGGTAAATGCTAAAGAACATATATATGTGTATATATGTATATATCTCTATGCCAGATCAAAATAAGTATCTGGTCTCTGGCTCCCATCAGTCACCACTCGGAACCGCCCTTCATCATTTGGGGCCCCGAGGACCAACACTGTACCAGATCTCGGTGTATTGACAGAAAGAAGAGATCTTCCTGTAAGTCTGTATGTGTTGGTATTATGGTGCAAACCATATGTGTTGGTAAGGTAGCTGATGGGGTTGAAGAGAAATCTATAGTGCAGTGCAAGAAAAACCAGGAAAAGAATAGGGGTGAATAAAATTGGTTTAAGGAGCAATAATTAATTTATTAGGGTTTAACTCCTAGCACCAATGTTAAAAAATAGCTCAGACAGGGTGAAATTATAACCTGCCTAGTGGTGTGACGTGGTCGACATGTTTCAGCAAACCTGGCTATTAGCCTTGCTTTCTTCAGGACCTATTAGTTACAGCTACTGCAAACAAAACAAACCCAACGTGACAGATAAGTAAAAGAGTAAAAGGTAGTGTAGGAACGACACAGAAAAGTCACCTGAACCTCCAGGTTGTGTCTGTTCCAGACCTCTTCTTACACTCAGCGGCGGGCTGATCAGTAAGAGATAAACACCTCACCTCGCCTGGCTGCGGCTCAGGACTGGTGAAGCACCGCTCTATCCGTCGGTACTTCCTCGCGGCATCTGTGCCGTCTGGGGAGGTGTTTATCTCTTACTGATCAGCCCGCCGCTGAGTGTAAGAAGAGGTCTGGAACAGACACAACCTGGAGGTTCAGGTGACTTTTCTGTGTCGTTCCTACACTACCTTTTACTCTTTTACTTATCTGTCACGTTGGGTTTGTTTTGTTTGCAGTAGCTGTAACTAATAGGTCCTGAAGAAAGCAAGGCTAATAGCCAGGTTTGCTGAAACATGTCGACCACGTCACACCACTAGGCAGGTTATAATTTCACCCTGTCTGAGCTATTTTTTAACATTGGTGCTAGGAGTTAAACCCTAATAAATTAATTATTGCTCCTTAAACCAATTTTATTCACCCCTATTCTTTTCCTGGTTTTTCTTGCACTGCACTATAGATTTCTCTTCAACCCCATCAGCTACCTTACCAACACATATGGTTTGCACCATAATACCAACACATACAGACTTACAGGAAGATCTCTTCTTTCTGTCAATACACCGAGATCTGGTACAGTGTTGGTCCTCGGGGCCCCAAATGATGAAGGGCGGTTCCGAGTGGTGACTGATGGGAGCCAGAGACCAGATACTTATTTTGATCTGGCATAGAGATATATACATATATACACATATATATGTTCTTTAGCATTTACCCCAAAATCATATGGATAGTGGGAGCGCTACACCCGTTCTGTCTTCACTAACTAGCCTGTCTTTTTATTGACCCTCTGGTACTCTGTTGTGAATACAATAAGCAGAGCCAGTCGGGTTGCGTCGTCTCCAAACATCTAACAGCTTCAAAGAGTCACACAATTCCAACAGTGCTCAGCGTGCCTACAGATTCGTGTCAGGGGAGGTGGAGATGCTGTCTATGGAAGGGTCTAACAGCAGATTTAAATTGTCCCACATACATACATGCTCTGCATCTAGTTGCAAGATTTGGGAGTGTAAGTCATGAAAAAACTCTGGGCCATCGGTATTGGGGCATATAAGCACACAAATACCACGCTATGGCCCATCAGTCGCCCCATCACTAAGGTATATGGACCTTCCCTATCACAGTGAGTCTTGAGTAGATGGAAAGGGAGACACTTATGAATCAATATCGCTGTGCCCCTCGCGTATGTGCTATCATTTGAAAATTATCAAACTGGGCCCCAGCTAGACGCGAAATGGGTGATGTCGGTTTTGGGTAAATGAGATTCTTGTAAAAAAGCTACCTCAATTGTATGTCTCTGTAAGTAATGTAGTATGTGCTTCCCTTTTCTAGCATTTTCGAGGCCTCTTACATTCCATGTGATCAGAGACAAGTCAGGGTAGGCGGACAAGTTATTCAATGTTGTCATCTAACCAAAATTTTAAAGAAAAACGTAGTGCATCATAGTACAACATCTTCATGAAACAGTGAGGATGGTGGTATACAGTTCATAGTAGCCAAAAGCTGTGAACATTCCCTCCCACCTCCCTGCACCCAACCTTGCGCAACCCTACGCAAGGAGCCTCCCCCTTTAAACAGTAACCAAATTTATCATGTAAACATCCTAGATGTATAAGCAGGAGGTAAGTAAGATACATTACAATCTAATAACACCTTTAACGTGCTATACACACAGGGGAGAGGCAACACCCCGTCAGAATCCCAGCATTGCAGTAAATCAACTCAACATGTTAGTTATGCTATCACAATACAGTTCGAAAACATTCGGAGCCAAGCCACAGAGACTCATGACATGGTCCCTGAATTATTCAGCGGAGAAGAGTTCCACGCTGGCCACTGAGCCACTGTGAGGGGGGAGCCTAGCTGCGTCTGTTCTCTTCAGACTGCTGTTGTTTTTGTAGCTTCAACAGAATTCCTACACAGCATCGAACTGGCCATCTAATGCACTAAAGCCGGCCCTCAGCTCCTGTAACAGGAAAGTCTGGCTTGTAGAAGGATTATTTGCAGGAGCGGCCTCTTGTCTGCCTTCAGCCATGCTGCTACTTGTTTCCTGCACCCTCTCTGCGGCCAAAATGCAACAGCCTTTGCTTAGGGTCTTTGTGACCCCTATCTTTCTGCATATGTCCGGTGGATGGAAGCATCTATCTATAGCAAGCCTCTGGTCAAAGCAACTGGGTAATTTTCCCCCTCAGGGCCCAATCACAACGTGTGTGGGAAGTCTCAGGGGTCTCAAGGCCCCATCCAGTAACGCATCTCGTTTCACGCTTGTGGGGAGTTATTAAGTTATGGCCACCTTCATGCCACCGAGCTAACCATATGTGTAGCCAGCGGGTACTCAGCTTGTCGGATCAAAGTTCCCCTGCCATCGCTAACAATTTTCATGTGGTGACCAGCCTCAAAATGGCCCAAGGATGTGCTTTCATGACAGTCGGTGTTTCAGGGCCGTCATATACTGCCGAAGTCTCCTCTCAGGGCAGTAAATAATTCCACCCTATGAGTCAGGTGGCGCAGTCCCAGATTGTGGCACTCCCCCATGCAGGCTAATACAAACAGCCGGGAGGCTGCCTCCCAGGCTCACCTGCAGTCCCTATTACCGTGGGGCCTCTGGTAGCAGTACAGAACGGGCACGCCTGCCCCAACCAAAGCGGGATGGATAAGCGCTTGGAGGGAACGGAGGGGGCAGGAAATGCTCACCAGGAGCACTCACCTCGCTTGTAGCAAGGGTGGGACCCGCACCTTCGATGTTGTAGCCGGGAAGCTTAGAATCAAGCACGGGCAGTGGCAGGACCCTCTTCTGGGCTGCACAGCATCGCAGCGGTAGACTCCTTCCTCCGTCTGGTTCCGATCTCAGTTCGAGCAGATTCCATTCGTTTCAGGAGCTATCGACGGCACCATGGAGTCACCTCCCCTGGAGTTATGTGGGCATCTGTTCCGGTTTTATTAATCGCGCATAATTATCCAATAGGACATAATTGCTGGGATCATCAAGCCGAGATTCAGGGCCGCACGGCCATCTTGGTCAGCAGCCTAGCCATGCCCCGTTGCCATGATTCATCATTAACTTGATATTGCTTTGACTTGACCAAGATTTGTTATATTACCTGTTTTTTTCTGGCTGTCAGATAACACTTTATTGTAAGAATGTATTATAAGACAATCAAGAGAAACATTTTTCAGCTTAACGAGGACAATAACACAGTAACATGGAGTTATATACTGTTTTGAATATTCCACAGTGGAATGTTTTTGTTTATGATGTGCTTAATGTTCTTTAAAAGACTGCATGTAGTGGCAGCAATAAAAGTTCTATGCATAATGTTAGCCTCTTTTGTCTTTAATGAAATAGAGATTCTCTCTGTATGTTGTTTCGAGAATCTCCATTTTACCTTCGCTTTGGACAGGTGTCTGGATGTAAAGGCAACTACCTTCTATTCTCCATTCACAAATTGGAAGAGGGTGGCATTGTGACCTTTAATACTATGATCAGCTCTGATAATGGTCTTTCTCTTGCTGTCAAATACCCCTAAAGATAATTATATCCATCTTTTGATTGGAAAAGCCTCCTGACAAAAATCACTCCATTCAAATTCAGAAACTTTTTTTAGGATTTCATATAACATGTCAAATGTTTTGAGAAATCCAATACATACCTGGAAATATATTCAACAACACCCAAAAAGGACTCTAATTCATTTTTATTAGATGGACTTAGCAATCTTTTCACCTCATCAGCCAGATGCACTCTGGGTTTAAATCCTTCTTTGGAACTAGTTTGACCTAGAAAATCAATTGAGCTAACCCCGAATTGACATTTTTCCTTTTTAACTGTAAAACTAGCATTAGTCAGTCTACGCAGAGCTTTCCTTAAAATTCTGTCATGTTCTTCAACCCGTATATCAAAATATCATCTTTGAAGCACAATGGGGCATATTCTCAAGGAGCTATCTCGGAGTTACAGCACTTTATCACAGCCAAAGTCACAATAAATCTATCACCCCATTCACAAGCTGGTGCTAACAGCCCATAGGACCAGTTTACCGGCGATAGCAGCTGCAAAAAACATCGCCAAAGATGACCCCCGCAACTCTCGCTAATGAGATGCAGAGTAGGCGTTCCCAAGCACACAGCTGCAACAACAGCACTTTGCAACATTTTCAATGACCAGGCAGTTCGGTGATAAGATCACAAAACATGCGATAAGGCATGTTAGCAGAAGTAAACTAACACCTGTCTGACCTGGTGCAAAGTCGGACCACAGCCAGCACCACTAATGGGAGCCAAGTTCAGAGCCACACCTGAAGAACAACAGATGCCATGGAGCCACTAATCATGCAGCCCAGACACCCAAGTGGGCCACAACAGCCACACCACCACCGTCAGGACCCCCCTCCCTGATCCCCCCAGACCAAGACATGCCACATCAACCATACGGAATCATTTACCAAATATTCCACCTGATGTTGCACAATCAAATCGTGTTACATGCATGTCTCGACAAAAAAATGAGCATCACACATTCACCTTCGAAGCAACAAATGAAAATATATTTAAAAAAACATGAAGACACATGGCGGCATCCCTCAGGACACTCCGTAGGTCACAGCCTGCAAGACAAAAATCATGATGAAAAGGTCTGTCCTGCACACATCAAGGGACAGAGAGAGAGCGAAGGAGAAAGAGAGAGGGGGAGAGAGAGATAGACTGACAGAGAGAGAGATTGACAGACAGAGAGGGGGAGAGAGAGCTAGATGGACAGAGAGGGGGGAGAGAGAGTGCCGACACTGCGCACCCAGGCCACACTACTCACCTGCTGTCACTGGTGTAAATGTAAATGTAAATTGATACTTGTATAGCACACTACTCACCCGCAAGGGTCTCAAGACGCTTGTATGAATACCGCTGTGGAACCCATCCTGGCTTTCCCTGTGAGGTGTCCACTCCTGGGCACCCCCAAGGTGGAGGCCAGGCATCCTTAGCGTTGTGGGGGACGTTGTGGAGATTAAGCAAGCTATTGCCCAGAGTTGCAGAGTGGGACTCCATGATTGGAATAGGCACCGAGACGAGAATTATAAGGTCCATGGAATTTCTGAGCCCAAGACCTGCCGAGGCGGGGAATTGAACCATGGTCCGGGCCAGACTTCTGCATCAGGGTCTGCCGCTCTAACCATTGAGCCACACTTCTCCACTGTGTCTCCCACCACGTGCTGGTATGCCGTACAGTCCAACAGGGCCCACATCTGAAACAGATCCAACATCTGAATCAGATTCCAAATACATGAATGGCAAAGTACATACAATTGCATGCAACATCATCGCCTGTCCGCACCTGTGCACCCAGGCAGCTGCACACCAGCCCCTCCCGCCTCCCAGCGGTGCATGCCTGCACCTGCGCACCCAGGCCTCACTGCTCACCTTCCACCACCGGCGTGTGGAAAAGAGGGCTCACCACATACCACTGCAAGCCATTAACCTGGGGCCCGCGGACAAGGCACCCTCCACATCATGCAGCCCCACTCGCAGGCAACCCTACTGTGATGCCAAACTTGATCTGTGCCCATGTGTCTCAGACTCTACACAAAGCACCCTGTACTTTATGATTTTTTGTAATCTATACATTAATCCAAGATGTGCCTTTTTAAAACCATTATTAAGAGTTTTAAACATAAGAAAGTGTCTGCTAGCATTATTTCATTTACTTCTTTTAAATGATGAATTTATCTGTTTGATGATTTATAACTACATCTCCTCCGGCTTCGGAATATTGTTGGGAAATGACTTGTAGTGCATTGATTATGCTGGCTAAATGTTATTATGTTAACTTTTGTAAAATGACGATTTATTATGTGTTCTTTCATGGCTGACATTCAGCTAAATAAAGATTTGTGTCTGTCTGCCACTGATTGGCCAGTTTCTACACACAGTCGGCACCAGATGTGCCCTGTGTTCTATTGTGGATGTGTTGCGGTTTGTGCCACATTGCTGTCAGTGTTGCTGTGCTCTGCATGCTATGTGTGTGTGCTGCATTTCGAGGGTGCCCCTGCTGCTCTGTTTTGCTGCCCCGAGTCCCTTTTCTGCGATGTGCCTTTGACTTCTGTGCTTATACACTGCTAAGGTATTGCATACTTTGGTACATTGGTCTCTTGGTCGGAGTTGGAGTTCAGGCATTGGTTTGTCCGCATATGTACTCAGCTCAATAGTGCATGTGTGCTATTTTGCCCATCTCCCCCGTCCCCCCAGTGCCTGGTTGTTACTCACCCTGTTGCTGTTGTGTCCGATCATGTCGAGCAGTGTCTGGTCCCCCGACTCCAGTCACCGTCTCCCCATTGATGACCGTGGACACCATCTCCTCCATGTCGTCCAGGTCCTCCTGTGGCTCAGGACTCCCACCTCCAGTCTGCATTGCTGCCTTCCGGTTGTTGGCGAGTTTCAGTTTAGTTTTGCGCTTGACGTCATTCCAGCACCTCTTGACCTCTTCCATTGTCCTCTTCAGCACTCCCACTGCATTCAGCTTGTCTACGATGGACTCCCATATATACCATTTTTGATTGCCAATGAAACAGTGGAGGTGACGAACAGTTGTTGATGGTGTTCTACCACCTCCGTTATCAGTATCCGGTTTTCCTGTGGACTGAAACGCTTCTTCCTACTCTTCTTCTCCTTGGCCTTTACTGACCCCGAGGTCCCTGACAGGTCTTCCGGGGGACTTGTGGGGGTCTGGTCCTACTCCGTACTTGCTCCGGCAACATCCTTTGTGCTTCGCTGTTGTTTGGCAGTTTTTTTCTACTTTTATGGTGATTTTTCCCCCCTGATGCGTGTGGAATGCAGGCCAGTTGCTGGTTTTCGCTGATTTTGGTATCGCGATTGGCCTCATCGCAGCTTTTAATGTTTTTTTTTGCATTTTTGCGTCATGGCATTGATTTTAACACAGTCAGTTGACGCGTTATCTGGAGACTATCGCATGGTACCGCCGTGTTGAGAATGCTTGGGTAACACGGCATCATTTTCCCACAATAGACTACAATGTTGGAAGTTGCGTTAAGTAATTTTTGCGATGGTTATCATACTTTCTTGCGAATATGCCCCAATTTGTTTTGTATTCCCTTTGAAATTAGCTGTATAATTTTGTGAAATATTGCAGCAGAAAATGCTAAGCTGAACGACATTCTGTGGAACATATAAGTCCCAACTGGCGTTATGTATGCAGTCAAAGGTATGATTCAGGATGAAGCTCTACTTGGTAACAGGCCATAGATAAGTCAATTACACTAAGCAGCATGATTATCCCATTGCACTCAACATTTCATTTTTTCATGGCAAGGGATGTCTCTCCATCCAAATATTTTTGTAAACTATTACCTTAAGCTTTAGTGGCCAAAACTATAGGGGCTAGACACTCTGAACATAAAATAGGTTGGATGATTCCTAAGGTAAACAGTTTATCCAGCTCCTTCTCTAACAGCACTTTCATAAGGTTAGGTGGACATTGGGTTTTGCTCCCACCTTTAATATATTCCTATGTTGGAAATTTCTCAGCGAACAATCCTGGAAACTCATCACAAATATTTGTGTCACTCTTGTTTCTATCAACCAGAGGAAACTTCTCCTTTCTATTCGGTTTCCAGGGTGGTACCCAGTTCCTTTTGGTGTTGCTGCCCCAATCCATTTTTGCACCTTCTTAAAATGTACACTTTTCTGAAAGTTGAGCATCCCCCAAAATGTGTGCAAACTTTAACCATCCCTTAAAAAGGAATGGAATCTTTAGTTTATCCACTTGGAGAAATATCAGGTTACTCTAGTTTGAGGTCATCCGAATTTTGGAATTGATTGAAATCATCTCTACTAGCAACGTGAGCAGGGAACAGGAATCAGCAAATGTAGTAACTGTGTTTCCAACTAAACATACTGTACATTCTGGGTAAATCAACTTTTCATTAAGATTTACATTGAGTATTTGTAATACAATTATTTTTCATCCTGAGTGATGTCATCAAGTGTGTTACTAGTGTATCGTCACTTTCTCTACACACTCTTGCTAAATGACCTCACTTACTGCATTTTCTGCAAACCGTACACTGTGCTTGACAAAACTGGCTGTTAGCTAGATTGTTGTTTCTACTGCAATGGAAATATCTCAACTTCCCCACTTCTATGATTTGCTTACATTTGTTTTGTCTTGATTCCTTGACTTTTCACACCTCATCTGTTAATGTCTCTACTTTGTTTTCAACAATAGTTTCTGAGGTAGATTTCATCTTTTAATACATTGAGCAGTGTGTTTAACTGTAGTAGCAGTTTCTACCACCTCAAATAATGATTAATGAGTCTGTAAGTGCACCAAAATCACACAACTTAGATCACCCTGTTACCACTGCAATATAATTGGTCACACTCTTGTATTTGCCTTGAGACCTACTAGAAATGTGTGTTGTTATAGAACAACATTGAGTGATGTGTTATGTGAAGTAATAAGCAGTGCATTGTGGGGTGTAAGTTATAGTTAGCTCAAGTAACTATACCTGCTGAATTACTAAGGTTCTGTATGAGTCAAATCTGACCCTAACTATAAAGTTCTATTAGTACTGTGATAGGCAGATGGGTAATTCTTATACTCAAAAAAGGTTATGCTCAAGAGTGACTCTTGCAGGATCGTAGACAGAAGAAAGGAGTAAATGATTATAGAATAAATTCTGCTATGAATAGATGGTACTGTATGAAGGCGTCCTACTGGAGATGGTGTTTATCAAACTCTACTATTTATACTCATCGGTTTGAGAAGAGTTGTGAATAAAGTTACGGTTCCTCCAAATACCCTACTATACACACCCATCATCTGAGATGATGTCATCAGAGATGTCATCAGTGATGTCACTAATCATGTCATGAGTGAAGTGTTATGTGAGGTCATAAGCAGTGCATTGCGGGCCTAAGTAATATTGAGCTCAGGTAACTATAACTGCTGAATTTCTATGGTTTTGTATGGGTGAAATTTGACCCTTAATTCTTATTTTTGAAAAAGTTATGCTCTTGTGAGACTCTCGCAGGATCGTGAACAGAAGAAAGGAGTACATTATTATAGAATACACTCTGCTATGTACAGTCGTCACTATATTAAGGAGTCTTATTGGAGATGGTTTTCATTGAACTCTACTATTTAAGATCATTGGTTTGAGAAGAGTTGTGAGTGAAGTTAAGGCTCATTCAAACACCCTGCTATGCACACCAAACATCTGAGATAGAGCTCAGCAGAGAGGCCAGTCTCTCCACACACCCTACCATGCACACCCGTCATCTGAGAGAGGTCTAAAAGGAGAGGGAAGCCCCTCCCCACACCCTACTACGTGCACCTATCATTATAGATTGAGGTCTCAGCAGAAAGGCTGGATCAGTGACGTAAAATCAATAAAACAAATATCGAGAAACAAAAAAATCTAATCGTTATATACAAGAAATATCACTAATATCGAGCACACACATTTCGTTAAACAAAAATATAGATTTTTACATCTATTGATAGGAAAAGCATCAGAAATATGTTACCTATAAACAAACATAGTCCATGTAAAAAATATTGATTATAACATAATCAACTACAAACTTATCATAATAATAACTAATACATTTAAATAAAAAGCACCACAAGGTGCCGGCCACACGGTGCAGGGATGTTTAAAACTTACATTTTTCAATGGGAGCTTGTGCTCAGGCTGCTTCAGCCCACAGCACAAGCTCCCATTGAAAAATTGAAGTTTGAGACACGCATGTGCGGTCACATCCTAATTGCGTAGATGCAAACATATTTATGATACATTTAAGTATATAATATTTTATTTTCAAAAATACTTTCAAATATATCTTATTTGAGATTGCATTTAAAAATTAACCAGAATGTAATATAATAAATTGCATTGTAAAATTAATAAAAACATTTGCATATCTAAACAATTATTAACTTAAAGTTAAAAATTATAATACACATTTTTAAAACATTTCTCCACCTTTATCCCTATGAACCCAACTTCCCACTACTTAAAATAAATCAATTCCTAAAACATTTTTAAAAACTTAAAATGTACAAGTTATAACAATTTATCAAATTAAAGCCTTTTTATAATTCAAGTATAGTGAAAAAATATAAACACATAGAATAAAAAACATTTTTTTTTATATTTTACACTAAAAATACTATTACATCCAGTGATATTTGCTACATTGATATTAAAAACAACAATATTCCTGTCCACTAGATCTATGGGATCCCAGTATTCTTGACACAATATTTCTGCAACACAATGGGGGATATTCTCAAGAACGTGTGATAATCATCGCAAAAATCGGTTAACACGATCTTTCACATTGCCGTCTATCACGGGAAAATAACTCTGTGTTAGCGTTCTATTCAAAACATGGCGGTAACATGCAATAGTCTCCAGATAACGCGTCAAATGTGCGCAATAAAAGTCCCTGGACGGCGATAAAAATCTAAACCCCCAACGTGAAAAAACCTGCGGTGGGCACAACTGCGATGAAAAATCCAGCGAGAAGCAGCGCCAGCCTGCAAGTCCCACAAGTCACGCAGCCAAAATCACTATAAAAACGGCAAGTAAAAACACAAACAAGACCCAAATAACTGCGAAGCACCATGGAGGTAGACGGAGCAAGTACAGAGGACAACAGAACCCCAAAAACCCTACGGAGGACCAGCTTGGGACCATCATTGGGGAGATGGTGGCAGGAGTTGGGGGACCGGACACTGCACATCATGACCTGAGCCAAGAGCAACAAGGTGAGTAACAACCAGGGACTGGGGGGACGGGGGAGATGGGCACAATGGCACACATGCACAAGTAAGTAGAGCACATATGCGGACACATCATGCCCTAGAGTCACAACTCTGACCACAAGCCCAATTTAAGGAAGTCTGCAACAACTCAGCACTGTATAAGCACAGAAGTGAAAGGCACACCACCTGTGAGGGATAAGGGCCAGCCAAATCAGAGCCGAAGGGGGAACTCACTCACAATGCAGCACACATACATAAGATGCAGAGCACCCCAACATTGATGACAAAGTGGTACACACTGCAACACTTTCACAACACAACAGAGGACACAACTGCTACAGCTTGTGTGTAAGAAATGGCCATTTACATTTGGCGTAGCAGGACACTGCTATGAGGGTAGTTGTCCCCGGGGCTTGGGGGGACCTTTAAGCTCCCCCACCCACTTACTAGTGAAGACCCGGGGGTGGCGGTCCCCGGGGCTAGGGGGTATTTCATAAAATCCCAAGGGTTGGCAGTCACCAGCACTGGGGGGTCACTCTGGGCCCCCCATTACATTAAATATTTTTGCCCCCGGGATTTGGCCACCCCGGGGGCTAATTATTAAAGAAGCACAGAACAGCAGAATCGCACACCCTGCGTGGAGTTTGCCGTGGGACGCCCTAAGCAGGCCTAGGGGGTCAGGGAGTTTCTACCCTGCCCCCTTTTTACATTTTGCGAACTTGTTGCACTGATTTCTTGTGACTCGGTTCCACCGAGGCACTAAATGGCTGCCAACACTTCCTGGTTTGGAGTGTTGACAGCCAGTTCACTGCCAATTAGCATGCAGCTCGTAATCGGGATGGTGCGCACAGGGTGCCCACAGGGTGCGCCGATCCACCGCGGCGATAGATATATAAGTGATTTTACTTTACATGTTCTCTGCAACTACTGAACGGATTTACACCATTTAACAAAAAGGCATGAGTCTGAACCAAGGGCTACCTTTTTGTCAAATTTTGTGTAATTCCATTTAGCTGTTCGAGCTGTAGCTGCGACTAAAGGTTCCTATGGAAAATCTCATTGGGAAAACAAGTTTTGAGACCCCCCTTTTTTCTCGGCCCCCACTTGACGAATCACCCCGAGACTTTCAGGATAGGAGCGGACCAGAGCTGGCCATACGTTTTGAAAATTTTGCGAAGATTCGTCAACCGGCGCCAAAGTTATTCCAAGTAGAATGTTGCGGATTTCCTATGGAAAATAGGTCCTAACTATAACTACCTACTGGCAACCACCAGTAGGTAACATATCATGAAATAGTTCAAATATATAACCATAAAGAAAGTAACACTTTCCTTTCCTTTTTCTTTTTTTCTTTCTTTCTTTCCTTCCTTCCTCTTTACTTTCTTTTCTTCCTTCTTTTTTTGATAGTTCCTTTATATCCTTCCTTCTTTATTTCTTTATACTTTATTACCATGTTCCATTATGCCATCATTCTTTCATTCCTTTCTTTGTTCGTACTTTCCTAATTTCGTTTCTTTCTTTCTTTCTTCCTTTCCTTCCATCTTTATTGCCTTCTTTCCTTCATTATATCTTGACTTCTTACTTTAGCATTCTTTCTTTCCGTCTTTCCTTTCTCAAAGACAAGACGTTGGCAATCAATGGCAATGCGATTCGTTTTATAATGTCAGTTTTAGCCAGAACCTTTTGATTTTCCTAAAACTATGTGTATGACATAGTTGTGTATAGAAGTTTTCATTTTCACTTCATCCATCTACCTGTGGTTGTATCATTCACATTTTTCTTCCATCTACTCGAGTGTGCATCCAGGGTCAATGTGTCAACCAAATTCAGCCAGTGGTAGACTACACTATGAGTTATGGAATGCTTCCCTTTCACAAGGAGCACATCAACTCAAAAAATAGTTCCCTTCAATGCCAGTGACTACTATAGTAATTGCTTCTTTTTTGGGACCAAAAACATTTTTGCCTTCAGCCAATGTTCTTTTTTAGAAGTCCTGACAGCTTCCAGAACAATAAAGATTAGCAAAAAACAATAGAAAACAAAACCAGAATTGCCAATAGACTGGTGGCCAACGTCAGGCCTATTGGTTTTGCCAATGCTAAAATGTCCTTTGGCTAAATTTGCTCTATATAAAGCTGAAAAAAGCGTAATAAAATGATTTGCACCATCCTGACAGAACCACTTTCTAAGGCAGACAGGACCTTTTGCTTCCTAAATAATCTTGATATAATTTCTGATCAAATGGAGTGTAAAAATGAGCCCTGAGCTTTATCTTATCTGGAAAGGAAGCCACATTCTGTGCTTGCCGCTGGATCTCCAAGATTCCCTACAATGAGATTTCTGAAATATTGAAGCTTGATATATTTAACCAGTGCTTAATTTGTAAAATATTCAGTGCCAGTGCCAATAGCGCTAATCCGGCGGTGCAATTAAAAATCAGTACCAAGGCTGGTAGCATTGAATTCACCTTAGGCCTCTTTAACCGCATGCGCGCTAGCGGTTTTCCGGCTGCGCGCTGCAATTGGCAAAATCCCTCGTTAAGTGACAAGGTTAGCTCGTCATCCGCGTAGCGCAGGTTACGCCCATGACGAGCTGACCTTGTCATGAGCGCCGAAGGGGTTAATCCCGTACCCGACCCTGCTGATCCTTTATCTCACCCAGCAGCGGCTTCTGCCAATAAGGAGTGCAGATGGCAAATAATTAAAAAATCACTTATCTGCCACTGCCACTCATGATGCCGTCCAGTGCATCGGTGCTGTTTCACGCCTTCTTAGCTTCTACGCAGGCTACCCATGCCATCTAGGTACTGCTCCCATGCTATTCCACGCATGAGAAAAGCATCAGGATTGGCCTGAGAATGCTGGTATGATGCTTGCTCAGGCACAGGGAGCCTGTGACTCTCTTCCACCCAGCTGTACAACACAGCTGAGTTGGAGACATCTTAGTACGCATTTCCGCTTGGTCGTCCTAATACGGCTGGCCAAACCAATATGGGCACTTACAGTTCCCACCACTCCTCTGCAGACTCGATTGACTCAGCTCACAGTGAAAAATAAAATGATAATAAAATGGTTTTATTATTTTATTTTTCATATGCTGGCTCTGACCAGTGGGGTGATGCTCATCCAACATTACAGAGGAGTCACCGCTAATCTCACCCTTGCTGGTCCCTACTTTCTCCCTTTGTGCCTGCATTTCTGTCTTTCTCTTCCTCTTTCTTTCACATTTGAATGTTTTCTCTTTCTTGCTCATGGAAATATCCAATGAGGTAAGGTAAGTGCCGGACCCCAAAAAATACTACTCCAATTGCAACCACCGGCCCAAATTTAGCACTGGATTTAACAGACACTTATTGCTCATGCTCCACAGTTGCAAGGGCAACGCAGCCAGATTGTACCGCATTCAAACTTGTCTCATTTCACCAAAGGCCTAAAAACACTGGAGATTGCATCTGTGCATAGTGACTATTAGTACAGCAGGTCTGACAGCTGACCCATAAGCACAAACAGCCCAATTAACTACTGGCTGCTTGCAGGCTCACAAAGTGGGCCTCCAAGTTGATAATAACTAAAAACACCATTAAAGCAAAATACCAGCACCAATGGCCGGTAGAGAACCATCCGTGCAGCACTGGCTAGCAGTCAATTGAGCAGTGGTGTCAGAGCTCTCCAGTTTAGATCATCGATTGAAGCGGCGAACAGCAACTGCTGTGCAGAAGAGTATAATGAGACATACTGAAAAAAACAGCAATAGCAGCAAAACCTGGTACATTGTTCCCAGTAATAATTACTGGCACCAAATTCTGAACCATGGTTGGCTGTGGAACAAGCTGGAGGCAGGCTTGAATGACATGCACAACAAATGCAAAAGTGGGGATGAAATATGATAAAGTACAAAGGAGGGAAGTTGGTGGGATGGTTCTTTTCCAGCTATTCTTCCTTACGAGACGCACAAGCCACAAAATAAAGAAAAGTATTGATTGGTTGAGACATATACTCTCCATTCAAAGATGGCTGCCAGCTAGGTTATGAGATTTCGCAGAGCTCACTTTGGCATCCTCTTTGTAAAAACATGACAGGAGCATGCTGCTAGAATTTCAGCTACCATGGCTTGAGAGCATCCATTCAGTCGGTGCTGCTACATTTTGCCATGCTAACCTGATGCATTTTAAGACATACAGTAGTGGCAAGATTCGCTGGGCTTGGTTAAGTGATCTATTGGACATTTTCAAAAGTGGATGGCCACAGAGGTATACTCTGCTCCAGAGAACGGAGTTGGACATTTTAGAAAACTGAGTGATGGACGTGTGGTCCTTTTTCCAGGGGACTGGTGCCATTTCAGTCACGCAGCAGCAGGACTGAGTGAAGGGAGCCGAGCAAGGTGACAATCTGTTTGCTGTCTCACATCTGTGCTTTTCATCTAAAGTCACTCCCACTAGGGAAGTGAAGCTGCTGTGTAGTGTAAGATGTCTACTTCTGTCTACTTAAAAAGAAACCATCACCCCCTGAAGAGCACTCCCAGGGGAAGAACCACCAAGCAAGCCAAATGATTGATCCTGAACTTCTGACCCTTAAACACACTGCGAAAAAATGGAAAGACTCTAGCGATCAAAGAAGATCCCCTTTACAGCTATCACCAATGACTTGAGGAATTAAAAAAAGATTATCTCACCTCCCACCTCGAGGCAAGCACCAACCACACCAAGGAGCTCTTCAACATTGCCCCAGAGACCACCTATCCCTCCGCCACTGAGAGCACTGTCTGCCCCTCCCAAGCCCTCTGCCACAAACTGGCAGACTTCTTTAACCACAAGATATGTGACATCTGCAGCAACTTTGACCCTGAACCTACCAACCCCCACCCACCCCCTCACCCCTAGCGATGCCATCCTCCACCGAATTACCTAATGTAGGCAACTCTCACCGGAAGACACCATGTCTATTATCAGCTCCATCCATTCCGGATCCCCCTCGGACCCCTGCCCCATCACATCTTCAATCTGGGAAGTGAAGCCATTGGGTCCCCCCTCAAAGGACTCCTCAGCATCTCTATCACTGCAGCCACCATAGCCAATACATTGAAGCGCAGTGAGGTCAAACCCCTTCTGAAGGAACCCACAGCCAACCCCGGTGAACTCAAAAATTACAGACCCACCTTGCTCCTCCCCTTTCCTGCCAAAGTCTTAGAGAAGGCCATCAACCTCCAGCTTAGCAACTGGCTCGAAGACAACAACTTGTCCAACCCCTCCCAGTCAGGATTCTGACCTAACCACAGTACCAAGACTGCCCTGATCGCAGCCACAGGCAACATCAGATGACTCCATGTCCTTGCCACCCTCATTCTCCTGGACCTCTCAGCAGCCTTCAACACAGTCTCCCACCACACTCGCAACATCAGACTCTACCACATACGCATCCAGGGCAAAGCTCTCTACTGGATCGCCTCTGTCCTCTCTGGACGAATCCAGAGCATCCACCTCCCACACTTCGTCTCTGTACCCAAAGACATTGTATGCGGCTGACAACATCCAGCTCATCCTATCCTTCTCAGAAGGCCCAGACACCACAAGAATCGACTTCCAAACCACCATGACCAATATCTCCACCTGGATGAAAACCAACTTTCTAAAACTCAACTGAGACAAGACAGAGATTATCATTTTCAGAAATAAGCCCTCCCCTTGGGACGAGACACGGTGGCCCTCTGCAGTCGGCCCACCATCATCCCCGTCGGATCATGCATGCAACCGTAGCATCATCTGGACACACAGCTCATCATGAAACAACAGATCAATGCTATCTCCTCTCCCTGCTTTCACATACTCCACATGGCTCCCCACCTAGGCCACAAAGACAGTAGCCCAGGCCCTCATCTCCAGCTGACTCAACTACGGCAACGCACTCTAGGCTGGAACAGTGCAACCGTGCCAAAGGGCAAGAGCTTTTCTTTGCCACATGTGTACCTCAGGTATTATTCAAAATAGAGTCTCCCGACGGTCTAATGACATGTATGCAACAGCAGCCTGTGGGCCCCTCCCCCTCCCTAAGTTGACAAAAGTGCATCTACAAGGGAAAATAATTCTCTACAAAAGTAACACAAAAAAACTTTTTGAATGCTCATTTTACTTAAGGAGAAATTGTGCAGGTGGAAAGCCCTTTGCAGACACACAAACTATAATTTACAAAAAAAATCCAGGAGCGCTTCTGTAGACATGTGACTGTCACGGGTTTGCAGAAGCGTGTTTGTCATCTTTGGAGAGATGCTAAAATTGAAAAATCTTAATTTCCTTGTGAAAGTATCTAGCCATGAAAACTAGTTTCAGCTTGTAAACTCCTCGGTGATGCAACCCGTAGTCATCAAGTGTACAGTCTTTGCTTCGGAAAATAACAGTTTGGAGAGCCAAGAGTATGGCATTTGTTTTTCCTTCCTCTCATCCAAATCTCTATTTATTTTAGAATTTGAATTCATACTTCGGTACAATCAGAGCTCTCCTCTGATGGTATCCAGGAACGTTTCAGATATTTCTGCCCTGTGTATTAATTTCTGTTTTTAACTGTTCATAAACTAATTTTTTAAAACAGATTTAAGTAAAACTACAGACAAAAGGAGCAAACACCAATACAAATACATGCCTCAGCTTCAGACGGGGAAGTAATGGAAGGGCAAAGTGAAAGGCTAGATTGTCTAAGTAATAATAATGCGGTATATGTGGAATAAACTGAAACCGCATAGGTTGTAAAGCAACAAGAGCCACTCTACATGAAATTTATCACCCACTCAGTTGGATGGTAAAGTACTCTGCCCAGCAATAAATACATAAATAAATAAATACATAAATACCCAGGCAGAGAGAAGTGGTTTCTATAAAGTACCCTGACTATTTCTGTCCAGTAGATTGCTGGACAGAAATTCAGCGGTAAAGCAGAGGTGAGGTGCCTCCCACTCATGAGTTGAGGGATAACTCCATCCCAGAAGGTCATTGGGATTCTCTGGAAACCATCACGTGCAACCAGGTTTCTGTAACACCCGCCTTCTCCCCCACCCCCATAATCTGACCCCTTTAACCTGTCCCCCCCTTGCGCAAATTCCGCCGCGGTGGGGCCGCGTCGGCCAACGGACGTGGGCAGCACTACCGAGGTAGTGCTCATGACGGCCCTTGGCCGACGGCTGCACTAAAGGGGTTAAATTCAGACTAGCGACCTGGTCATTGGCAGAGTGGGGGGTAAAAGGAGCTACAGCCCACTGTTGCTTGTTTTCTATTCCTAAATTTCCTGGCCCACCCTCGCTGCCCGGCAAGTAGAGTTTTTTGGTTCATCAGACAACAGGGCATGCAACAAATGAGAATCTATGGATGGATAACAGTTAGAGGAAGCCTCTTTTATCTACTTTTTAAGAGTGTGACAACAGCGACGTTTCCACTCTCCAAGCCGATAGGGCCTGGCAGAAAACCTAGTTAGGTGAGTTAGGCCATGTATTTGATTTGTCTCTATAAAATACACATCCATACATACTTGGCCATATATGACTGCAATTGTTGACATACGCTCCGGTATATATGAGCAAGGATTGGCTCTATGGAGTGGAGTGGACACTGATGGCGGTGCTAGGTAGTTTAGTACTGAGTATGCATGGTTTGCTGTGAACACAGATTGAAACTGTGTATTGTCTCATATGCATAAAGGCCATTTATAGGATGAATGCCCATGTGTTTGAAGACATTAAGTGATTGTGCCGGTATTATATATATTTTCTTGATATCCTACTGGTTTCTTTTCAATGATCATGTAGTAGAGTCCGATGCTTCCTTCAGCACAAACATCCCTAGTTAGAAACGGGTAGACTGGGAGGCCCACGCGCTCTTAAGAAGGCTGAGTGACCCATTGGGAGTTTTGAATTCGGGCGAAGCATGTTGGCATATGAGAGACGCAGTATTCATTGGATTTACACTTTAGCATCCTGTTGAATTGTTTTTAGTCATGGTATGGGACTCTTTGAACAAAGAAATTTATCGTAAGTACAGATATTTGCTATTTATGGTGATGGCAGTTGCTCGCCTATGCATAGCCTAAATGTGGTTGAAACTGGAAGCTCCAACTTATGAGATGTGGAGAGCAAAATTCTACTATGTGTTCTACTTGGAATACAATCTATACTGTACCAAGTCAATTAAGAAAAAGCAAAGGGGGATTAAGGTCTGGCAGGCGATGATTGATCATATGGGGGTGGAGGAATGATGTTTGTAAGTATTGAGACCAATGAAGGTTAACACTGTAGCGTAATACCAACATTGTTTTATATTTATATAGTCTCTATTGTTTCCCCCTGGCTTTTGGAAGTGTATAACTGTACAACTGTATTATGAATATGAAATGATATCGGTTTTGAACTGAACCAATAAAAAAATAAAAATAAAAATAAAGAAATTTAGAGTATTCCCATAACAAATTTTAGCCTGAACTGGACCTCCTGTCATAGTCCAGATAATCGTAGATAGAAGAGCTCCTGGATCTGGATGAGGTCAACTAGGTGTCAGTGTCGTACCTAGATCAATTAGAGGCACCAATGATGAACCTATATAGGTGAGAAGAGGCACCAAGTGACCAATGATGAACCTACCCAAGTGAGAAGGGCCACCAACGATGAGCCTACCTAGATGAGTAAAGGCACCAATGATAATTCAACCTAAGTGAGAAGAAGCATCAATGATGAACCAAGCTGGGTGAGAAGGACCACCAACGATGAGCCTACCTAGATGAGTAAAGGCACCAATGATAATTCAACCTAAGTGAGAAGAAGCATCAATGATGAACCAAGCTGGGTGAGAAGGACCACCAACGATGAGCCTACCTAGGTGAGAAAAGGCACCAATGATAATTCTACCTAAGTGAGAAGAAGCATCAATGATGAACCTACCTAGGTGAGAAGAGGCACCAACGATGAGCCTACCTAGGTGAGAAAAGGCACCAATGATAATTCTAACTAAGTGAGAAGAAGCATCAATGATGAACCTACCTGGGTGAGAAGGACCACCAACGATGAGCCTACCTAGGTGAGAAAAGGCACCAATGATAATTCTACCTAAGTGAGAAGAAGCATCAATGATGAACCTACCTAGGTGAGAAGAGGCACCAACGATGAACCTACCTAGGTGAGAAGAGGCACCAATGATGAACCTACTTCGGTGGGAAGAGGCACCAATAATGATTCTACCTAGGTGAGAAGAGGCACCAATGATGAACCATGCCACCATTTGGTGGGTGAGGTGTGTCTTAATATTACCTTTAATGATCCTGTAGTGTAGACCTTTAAGACGAGCATAATTAATCTCTTACCTTCTGCATTTGTGTGATGTAGAGATTTTACTGAATGAAATTCAGCCCTGGACATTTTAGGACTGAAACCTTAAGTGCCCATAGTTGATTCTATTAAGGACAGTCTCCTTCCTCATCGGGGGGAAGATCCTCACAGGGTTTTGCTCTTTGGAAGATATGCCTTGTTCATCTTGGGATCCCTTTCTCCCCTCTGTATGTGCTGGCAGTACCCAGCCCCTATCTTGTACCCTCTTGGTGTCCTTTCTACTCGTTGTGGGAACGGCCTGATCTCTCTGTATTGTATTTTCCCAGTCTTGTCATGGTCCCCTTATGTCATCATCATTTTCAGCAGTGCCTGTGCAGATTTTGTGATCTGTCAGTCCACCCACAGTGCCAGTTCATCATTCGGTCTCTATGTGGACAGTTCTTTTGCATGTAGATGGTAAAATTGAGCTGCTCTGGCATCTTTCTGCCCCCAAAAACAATTCTTAGCTTTCTGGCTCATAAAGTTGTAGGCTCTAAATCCAAGTTGCTTGTTAAATTGCGACCCATGTGTAAACCTCTGTTTACGCATGGGTTGGAATAAGAAGTTTGGTTCTATTTAATGCATTCAACTTATCGGATGTATTAAATAACTCAAACCTGTCAAAGTTTTGTGGGAAAAGCATATTGTAGTTACCATATCATGTGGATTTTGGAGTGACCCAACTCATCTCCTAAATATGCCGCTAAGTGTATACTGATGGAGCGAGATAGAAAACAAAATTTTGTTTAAACTCGCAAAGTCACATTTCCATAACATGAATAATAATATTAATGATTTGTGATATGTTATGCTAATACAACTTAGATTAAACTTTACACGTGGGGGGACTAACATGTGTGCTCATAAACGTGCATAAATGTTGCATCTTTTTGTTCGTGCAAAATAATAAAATAATTTATTGTTTTCGTTTTTGTCATTACTAATTGCTGCAAACTTAAAATAAGCATGTGCTTGTTTTGCTTTTCCTTGTCTGTGTGATGTCATTTCTACTATTCTAGGTGCATATGGGTCTCATGGAAAAACGGAGACTGGTAGATATAAACGCTGCTTTATTTGTTTGCAATGGCTAGGTAACATATTGATTAATCGGGTGGGTTAATTAATTAGTAAACCATGGGGTGGATACAGAATCTACTTTATTTCTTACATTAATACTTTTCTTGTGTTTGTTTTATACTAGAAAACATAAGTTGCCTGCTTTTGGGCCTAGTCATTTGAACCGCAGAAAAAGAGCTGACATATAATTCTGCAGAAAGTCACGAGACGCCCATTCTGAATTAAAACGTTTATTGAAGCTGCATTCACAAAGCAAAAACTGATGAGCTGACATCATTCTGTCGGACATGGCCAAGGTCGAAAGTGAACATTTTGTCAGTCCTTAACTTGGCATCCGCGGAAGTTGTATTGAAAGTCTATGGACGCTGCGAGAATGACTTAATACATTTGTTGCAATCTCAGGAAGCTTCTGGCTTCACGTGGAAGAGACAATGGTCTTTATGAGACATGATTTAATGGAACTTTTTGAGAAACGGGTGACATGTCACTTGTCACTCTCAGCCAATGGGACGTCGAGGATTTCTGAAAACTTTCCTTTGCTAGTTTAGTTAGCGTAGAAAGGTATAAAAAGTCATGCCCTTAGAGTTGGGCTGGCTGCTGCTTTCTGACTTTCCGATGAGGGTGATGTGCTGCTGGACTTTGCGTGGAGCACGTAAGAATCCTCAAAGAACTTTACTTTAATTTCTATCTATTTAGCTTAGTTAGGGAATTAGGTTTTAGAAATGCTAAACTTTATATATTTTCTTTAAAATTGTTTCATTTGCTTAAATAGTAATTTTCTCATATTTCATTATAATCATGCTTGCATTATTGCTAATAAATTTCATTCATAAAACTTTCAACTTATATACCATAATTTAGTAAATAAAATCTTACTTTTGACAAACAAGCTGGTCTTGGTTATTCAGAAGTGTAGGTTACTATTAGCTAGATCACGTCGCCTATGGTGGTCGTTTAAATGGTTGGGTTTTATTCTAATGACAATATTCTTTCTGCAAATGTATAAATATGTATATAGTTTGTAGATAATGTGTATATAGATTTATTCTGACCACCTGATTCAGTAGGCCCAAAATATATCAGGCTTATAAATGGGTCCAAATTTAGTATAGAATTTAGTTTATAGGTTATGAAGTTGGGTAGTGTAGTTTATGATATATTTTCTATAGCCCGCTGGATCAATTCTCTGGTAGCAGAAATTGATGGTTGCTAAGAGGTAACCAAGGTAATATGTTGGTTGCTAAGGGTTGCGTTATGGTATGGAAATAGGATCGATGTTTTAACACATGTTAAGTTCGTTTTTCGTGCCTATCTGTAAGCTATACCGGTATAGATTGTGTGGCGAGAAATTAGTCACGCAAGCCATCTGTTCTGTTTGTAGTGATATCGCCGAGTATCACAAGAGGTATCGCCGTGTACCATAGTGTTGTCGCCGAGCAGCACAGTTTTAGGGCTAGGTCTGAATCTTGTATAGTGAGGGTTTTCTAAGAAATTAAAGCAGCATGAGAATAGGGACAAAGCGCCTTCCATAAAACTCACTGTGATGAGAGTATTAGTTATATCTGAGCTTGAGTGAAGGGTAAAATTAACGTCGGTGCATGATTATCTATAAACAGGTTAGAGTCCTGTACGGGTACATGTTTCATATCTATAAACAGGTGAGAGCCCTGTACGGATAACGTCGTTATTTTGCTAACGGTGCATGATATCTATAAACAGGTGAGAGTCCTGTACGGATTTCATGTGTGTTTGAAATTAGGGAATTTTCCGTGTAAAAGTGCGAGTTTGAATTGTATTTTATGTTCAAGTGGAACTCTTAGAACTTTCACTTCGCGGTGGGTTCAGAGCAAAGCGAGTTCATAATTATACGTGTTAGAAGGGTGGGGTAAGGTTACTCTACTGACAATTGAATATTATCCTTAGTGTGAATAGCGCCGCCTATTCCGAAGTGTGGATACTTGAATGTATGTAAACTATCCTAAATAGTGAAACGAACAAATGTTGTCTTTATAGTCATTGTTAAGAATTAATTTACACTGAAAAGTGTCCTTAAAATGGCGCTGTGAAAAGATTTTGTGAAGGAGGGGTAAGCGCCAGGAGTGAGAAGCGAGAAACCGCAGCTGCTGTGTACGTCACAGAGCCGCGCTGGGATTGGGTGACTTACGTCACAAGCTGTATTCTGATTGGCTCTTGAGTCTCTGACGGCCAGTGAGCTGATTGGTCCTTCAGAAAATCTCCAAATTTATTGGTTGAGCAGAAAAGTGACGTAGCTCAACTGTTATTGGCTTGTTGGTGTGTTTCGCGCACGGATTGGTTGTTTTGCGGAACATCCCGGAAATATTTTACGAACGATTTTGTGAATTAAATTTAACTTTTAAAAAATGAGTTATCATTTTAAACATGTTGAGAAAAAGACAACATTATTTCAGAAATTTAAGAATTTATTTTCACCTGACAAGAAAATCGAAACGCGAGGTGGTAAACTACTTCATAAGTATAAAACACCTGCAGCGTACATGGAAGGTGAATACGGATATCATACTGTCTTATGGTTCGACAGTTGGAAACGCTATACTAAAAACGACGGTGTTTTAGCTTGGCCTGATGATGGTTCATTTAATGTAAGAGTTTTAAGAAACTTACGAGAGAAAATGAATGCTCTTGTTCCAAAACCGAGACCAACTCAATTTGAAGCTTTAGTTGAATGGGAAGACGAGATGTATCAGTTACAAAGAGAAGCTAGTGGAATTAAAAGACCTTCTAAAAATCCATCTTGGAAAAGAGAAACTCATGAAGATAGATTGCGAATGTGGAGACAGGGAAACATGAGTGAAGGATTGTATTTAATTCATGAAATGGTAATGGGTACTCCTACAGGGAAATCTATGGAAAGTGAATCTGAGGATGCAGTTATGGAAGAAATATATACAACTGCTAGAAAGAATCAGCCTAATCAGCCTTTGAGACCTCCTAGGTCATGGTCTACTCCGGTGGTTTCTACTGAAACTTCACCGAGTGCACCTCCAATTAATGAAGCTCCTAAACTTTATCCAAATAATTGTGAAATCAATGAAACTCCTAGAAGACCAGAATTCGAGAATGTTCGAAATGAAGGTAGACATTTTTCAATGACTCCAAGAGTAAGGGAACCTCCAAAAGATTATACAAGAGAGACAAGAAATGTTGAAGATGTTGATTATAATGAATATTTAAGATCTAAAGAAGAACTAATAAAAAGAATGACAAAAGGCATGGAAGCTGTGACAGTTCCAGTAACAATTGGTCCTGTTCAGCCTATATTCGACCAAAGGGAAACAAACAAAACTGGATTAACTATTCCTTTAAATACAGAAATTCAAAAGGCTGCTGAAAAATTTTATTCGGATTTATCTGAAATAAACACTTCTAAATCAAGAATGCCTGATTTAACCTTTAATGAGGATTTATCTCCAAAAACACCAATGGGTGCTGTATCAGATATAGGGAGTCCTGAAGTCAGGGTAACCACACCAAAACTAGATGTGGCCAAATTAAAAGCGAATATCGAAGAATTAATAATTGGAACAATTGGTCCAGATAGTTTAAATTACTATCGGGATGATGAATTACTGTTCATTTGCAAAAGCATTCAGTGGAAAACGAAAAATAAATATGATCAACTAGAGGATCTAGCAGCAGAACTTGAAATCGATGTAAGTAAACAAAAGAATTTTGCAAAACATTACAGATTAGATTTTTCAGAAAGTGACATTGAGAGTTTGAACTCAATGGGAAGAATAGTTCATATTAAAGATTTGATTGTATATATCAAAAAGCTAGGAGAACTGAATAAATGGAGAGTAAAATGGACGAAAAAGAAGGAAGATGAAAGATTGGATAAATTGTCAAAACAATTTCCAATGAGAGAAGTTGCAGGTGGAGGATATGTTCATATCCCGTGGTCGAGACAGGACATTCTGTTATTTACAAATGACTTTCCAAAATTGAGGGAAAAACCAGTTGAGTGGTACAGGCAAGTCGATAGATTTATTAAAGTGTCAAAAGTTCTGTGGATTGATTTAGATGGATTTTTTGACATTGTTGTTCCATCTGATCTTTGGACAGAATGCAAAATATCGATTAGTTGGCCAAAAGCAGAACCCGAGCGAATTAAAGAAACAGGTGCTCCTAATCCACTTGTAATGGATTTTTATGAAAAGGTAATTGTTTGGATGAAAAACAAAATTCCACCCAAAGAAGTCGATTGGGTTAAAATAGAAAGAACAGAACAGGAAACAAAAGAATCAGTTCATTCTTTTTATGAAAGACTACTGTTAATCTTTAAACAATACAGTGGTTATGAAAAATTAGATGAAAAAGACATGAGTCATTTTGTCTATAGATTTGTTTATGGACTAAAACCTGAAATTGGAGAAATGATCAGAACTAGTATTGTCGGATGGCAATCACTATCTGTAGATGATATTCTAAGAAAAGCAAAGTATTGCAGTGATGAAATAGAAGTAAAACAGAAGAAGCTGAAGGAGAAAGCCATGTGGGCACAGGTAAAGGTGGCTGAGCAACAGATTGCCAGCATGGGAAATAAGAACACTAATTTTGTTCAAACTGGAAATACAAACCAGATACAAGGAAAGTTTAAAAGTAATAATTTCCCAAAGAAATTTAGCCCAAAGATTGAGGAGCTGAAGCAAAGATTACCTTGTTTTAATTGTGGCGAAATTGGACATTGGAGGGACGAGTGTCCTCATCCTCCTAAAAACTTAAAGAATCCCTTATTGAATCCACAGATGCAGAATGGTGTTGACCTGCAGCGACAGCTACAGATGCAACAGGGGTTAAACGAATTTAACATTCAGCGACAGTTACAGCAACAGCAACAACAACAGGTGAATAATCGTCAAGATCAATTGCCACAACCACCTTTTCCGAATTGTGGGGGAGTTCAAAAATATAATCCAAACGTGGGATTTCAGGGAAGTGAACAGGTAATGTAGAAATTGATGGTTGCTAAGAGGTAACCAAGGTAATATGTTGGTTGCTAAGGGTTGCGTTATGGTATGGAAATAGGATCGATGTTTTAACACATGTTAAGTTCGTTTTTCGTGCCTATCTGTAAGCTATACCGGTATAGATTGTGTGGCGAGAAATTAGTCACGCAAGCCATCTGTTCTGTTTGTAGTGATATCGCCGAGTATCACAAGAGGTATCGCCGTGTACCATAGTGTTGTCGCCGAGCAGCACAGTTTTAGGGCTAGGTCTGAATCTTGTATAGTGAGGGTTTTCTAAGAAATTAAAGCAGCATGAGAATAGGGACAAAGCGCCTTCCATAAAACTCACTGTGATGAGAGTATTAGTTATATCTGAGCTTGAGTGAAGGGTAAAATTAACGTCGGTGCATGATTATCTATAAACAGGTTAGAGTCCTGTACGGGTACATGTTTCATATCTATAAACAGGTGAGAGCCCTGTACGGATAACGTCGTTATTTTGCTAACGGTGCATGATATCTATAAACAGGTGAGAGTCCTGTACGGATTTCATGTGTGTTTGAAATTAGGGAATTTTCCGTGTAAAAGTGCGAGTTTGAATTGTATTTTATGTTCAAGTGGAACTCTTAGAACTTTCACTTCGCGGTGGGTTCAGAGCAAAGCGAGTTCATAATTATACGTGTTAGAAGGGTGGGGTAAGGTTACTCTACTGACAATTGAATATTATCCTTAGTGTGAATAGCGCCGCCTATTCCGAAGTGTGGATACTTGAATGTATGTAAACTATCCTAAATAGTGAAACGAACAGATGTTGTCTTTATAGTCATTGTTAAGAATTAATTTACACTGAAAAGTGTCCTTAAAATGGCGCTGTGAAAAGATTTTGTGAAGGAGGGGTAAGCGCCAGGAGTGAGAAGCGAGAAACCGCAGCTGCTGTGTACGTCACAGAGCCGCGCTGGGATTGGGTGACTTACGTCACAAGCTGTATTCTGATTGGCTCTTGAGTCTCTGACGGCCAGTGAGCTGATTGGTCCTTCAGAAAATCTCCAAATTTATTGGTTGAGCAGAAAAGTGACGTAGCTCAACTGTTATTGGCTTGTTGGTGTGTTTCGCGCACGGATTGGTTGTTTTGCGGAACATCCCGGAAATATTTTACGAACGATTTTGTGAATTAAATTTAACTTTTAAAAAATGAGTTATCATTTTAAACATGTTGAGAAAAAGACAACATTATTTCAGAAATTTAAGAATTTATTTTCACCTGACAAGAAAATCGAAACGCGAGGTGGTAAACTACTTCATAAGTATAAAACACCTGCAGCGTACATGGAAGGTGAATACGGATATCATACTGTCTTATGGTTCGACAGTTGGAAACGCTATACTAAAAACGACGGTGTTTTAGCTTGGCCTGATGATGGTTCATTTAATGTAAGAGTTTTAAGAAACTTACGAGAGAAAATGAATGCTCTTGTTCCAAAACCGAGACCAACTCAATTTGAAGCTTTAGTTGAATGGGAAGACGAGATGTATCAGTTACAAAGAGAAGCTAGTGGAATTAAAAGACCTTCTAAAAATCCATCTTGGAAAAGAGAAACTCATGAAGATAGATTGCGAATGTGGAGACAGGGAAACATGAGTGAAGGATTGTATTTAATTCATGAAATGGTAATGGGTACTCCTACAGGGAAATCTATGGAAAGTGAATCTGAGGATGCAGTTATGGAAGAAATATATACAACTGCTAGAAAGAATCAGCCTAATCAGCCTTTGAGACCTCCTAGGTCATGGTCTACTCCGGTGGTTTCTACTGAAACTTCACCGAGTGCACCTCCAATTAATGAAGCTCCTAAACTTTATCCAAATAATTGTGAAATCAATGAAACTCCTAGAAGACCAGAATTCGAGAATGTTCGAAATGAAGGTAGACATTTTTCAATGACTCCAAGAGTAAGGGAACCTCCAAAAGATTATACAAGAGAGACAAGAAATGTTGAAGATGTTGATTATAATGAATATTTAAGATCTAAAGAAGAACTAATAAAAAGAATGACAAAAGGCATGGAAGCTGTGACAGTTCCAGTAACAATTGGTCCTGTTCAGCCTATATTCGACCAAAGGGAAACAAACAAAACTGGATTAACTATTCCTTTAAATACAGAAATTCAAAAGGCTGCTGAAAAATTTTATTCGGATTTATCTGAAATAAACACTTCTAAATCAAGAATGCCTGATTTAACCTTTAATGAGGATTTATCTCCAAAAACACCAATGGGTGCTGTATCAGATATAGGGAGTCCTGAAGTCAGGGTAACCACACCAAAACTAGATGTGGCCAAATTAAAAGCGAATATCGAAGAATTAATAATTGGAACAATTGGTCCAGATAGTTTAAATTACTATCGGGATGATGAATTACTGTTCATTTGCAAAAGCATTCAGTGGAAAACGAAAAATAAATATGATCAACTAGAGGATCTAGCAGCAGAACTTGAAATCGATGTAAGTAAACAAAAGAATTTTTCAAAACATTACAGATTAGATTTTTCAGAAAGTGACATTGAGAGTTTGAACTCAATGGGAAGAATAGTTCATATTAAAGATTTGATTGTATATATCAAAAAGCTAGGAGAACTGAATAAATGGAGAGTAAAATGGACGAAAAAGAAGGAAGATGAAAGATTGGATAAATTGTCAAAACAATTTCCAATGAGAGAAGTTGCAGGTGGAGGATATGTTCATATCCCGTGGTCGAGACAGGACATTCTGTTATTTACAAATGACTTTCCAAAATTGAGGGAAAAACCAGTTGAGTGGTACAGGCAAGTCGATAGATTTATTAAAGTGTCAAAAGTTCTGTGGATTGATTTAGATGGATTTTTTGACATTGTTGTTCCATCTGATCTTTGGACAGAATGCAAAATATCGATTAGTTGGCCAAAAGCAGAACCCGAGCGAATTAAAGAAACAGGTGCTCCTAATCCACTTGTAATGGATTTTTATGAAAAGGTAATTGTTTGGATGAAAAACAAAATTCCACCCAAAGAAGTCGATTGGGTTAAAATAGAAAGAACAGAACAGGAAACAAAAGAATCAGTTCATTCTTTTTATGAAAGACTACTGTTAATCTTTAAACAATACAGTGGTTATGAAAAATTAGATGAAAAAGACATGAGTCATTTTGTCTATAGATTTGTTTATGGACTAAAACCTGAAATTGGAGAAATGATCAGAACTAGTATTGTCGGATGGCAATCACTATCTGTAGATGATATTCTAAGAAAAGCAAAGTATTGCAGTGATGAAATAGAAGTAAAACAGAAGAAGCTGAAGGAGAAAGCCATGTGGGCACAGGTAAAGGTGGCTGAGCAACAGATTGCCAGCATGGGAAATAAGAACACTAATTTTGTTCAAACTGGAAATACAAACCAGATACAAGGAAAGTTTAAAAGTAATAATTTCCCAAAGAAATTTAGCCCAAAGATTGAGGAGCTGAAGCAAAGATTACCTTGTTTTAATTGTGGCGAAATTGGACATTGGAGGGACGAGTGTCCTCATCCTCCTAAAAACTTAAAGAATCCCTTATTGAATCCACAGATGCAGAATGGTGTTGACCTGCAGCGACAGCTACAGATGCAACAGGGGTTAAACGAATTTAACATTCAGCGACAGTTACAGCAACAGCAACAACAACAGGTGAATAATCGTCAAGATCAATTGCCACAACCACCTTTTCCGAATTGTGGGGGAGTTCAAAAATATAATCCAAACGTGGGATTTCAGGGAAGTGAACAGGTAATAAAACCACAAAAACAGCAAAAGCAGCAAAGGGTTCAAATGCAAAATGCTTCACAACAATTTTTATTAGCAGAAAGTCAAGACAGTGATTTTGATGATTATTGCTGACGGTGCCCGAGAGAGGAGGAAGAGTGTGTTGTTGGAGCCACTCTTGAGGTTGACCAGTCTGGTCCTTATGTAAACGGGAAAGTTAATGATGTAGACATCACTTTTCTAGTGGACACTGGTGCTACCCGTTCTACTGTTAGATCAGTGGAAATTGAAAACCTACCTCTCTCTGGGGATACCATCCAAGTTGTCGGAGTAAGTAATCAGCAAATTAAAACAGACTTAACTGATCCAGTACCAGTTGAAATTGGAAACTACAGAGACAAACACAGATTTGTGGTTTGTAATAGTAGTCCAGTAAATCTATTAGGCAGAGACATCCTATGTAAAATGAATTGCAGAATATATTGTTCTCCTGATGGAGTTGAGTTACAAACAATGGAGGAAGATGGTTTATACAGGATGACAATGATGATGATGGAAGCAGAAGAAACAAAATTGTTTCCTGCATTTGAAGAAAAGGATTTACCTGAAGAGCTAAAGGAAACAGTGAAATCTGAAATATGGGATTTTACTGGAAATGAGATGGGTCTAATGAAAAACGTAGATCCTGTAAAAATTGCATTGAAACAGGGAATAGAATTTCCAAACACTCCACAATATAAAATGAAAACAGAAACAATTGAAGGTATTACACCTATAATTGAAAAATTAATCAAGCAAGGTGTATTAAAGGAAATGAAGAGTAGCTCTTGCAATTCACCAATTATGGGAGTTAAAAAGTCTAACGGAACATTTAGGATCGTACAAGATTTGAGAAAGGTTAATCAAATTGTCATTCCATGTTGTCCTGTGGTTCCAAATCCAGCAGTAATTCTATTTCAGATTCCACATGATGCTGAATGGTATACAGTCATTGACCTTTGCAATGCATTCTTTACTGTTCCCTTACATCCAGACAGTTATGAAATCTTTGCTTTCAGATTCCAAGGTAAGACCCTTGGATGGACAAGAATCCCTCAGGGCTATACAGAAAGTCCTTCAATCTTTAATGAATTGTTAAAAAGATCATTAGAAGATTTAGACTTACCAGGTAGGTCTACGTTGGTGCAGTATATTGATGATTTGTTAATAGCTGCAAAGACAAGAGAAAATTGTGTAACAGACACAATAATTCTGTTAAATCGCCTTGCAGAAGAAGGACATAAAGTGTCCCCAGCAAAACTACAGTTTTGCAAACAAGAAGTAAAATATCTTGGTCACAGAATTGCAAAAGGAAAAAGACAAAAACTCGCACTTTTACACGGAAAATTCCCTAATTTCAAACACACATGAAATCCGTACAGGACTCTCACCTGTTTATAGATATCATGCACCGTTAGCAAAATAACGACGTTATCCGTACAGGGCTCTCACCTGTTTATAGATATGAAACATGTACCCGTACAGGACTCTAACCTGTTTATAGATAATCATGCACCGACGTTAATTTTACCCTTCACTCAAGCTCAGATATAACTAATACTCTCATCACAGTGAGTTTTATGGAAGGCGCTTTGTCCCTATTCTCATGCTGCTTTAATTTCTTAGAAAACCCTCACTATACAAGATTCAGACCTAGCCCTAAAACTGTGCTGCTCGGCGACAACACTATGGTACACGGCGATACCTCTTGTGATACTCGGCGATATCACTACAAACAGAACAGATGGCTTGCGTGACTAATTTCTCGCCACACAATCTATACCGGTATAGCTTACAGATAGGCACGAAAAACGAACTTAACATGTGTTAAAACATCGATCCTATTTCCATACCATAACGCAACCCTTAGCAACCAACATATTACCTTGGTTACCTCTTAGCAACCATCAATTTCTGCTACCAGAGAATTGATCCAGCGGGCTATAGAAAATATATCAGGCTTATAAATGGGTCCAAATTTAGTATAGAATTTAGTTTATAGGTTATGAAGTTGGGTAGTGTAGTTTATGATATATTTTCTATAGCCCGCTGGATCATCGCCGTGTACCATAGTGTTGTCGCCGAGCAGCACAGTTTTAGGGCTAGGTCTGAATCTTGTATAGTGAGGGTTTTTTAAGAAATTAAAGCAGCATGAGAATAGGGACAAAGCGCCTTCCATAAAACTCACTGTGATGAGAGTATTAGTTATATCTGAGCTTGAGTGAAGGGTAAAATTAACGTCGGTGCATGATTATCTATAAACAGGTTAGAGTCCTGTACGGGTACATGTTTCATATCTATAAACAGGTGAGAGCCCTGTACGGATAACGTCGTTATTTTGCTAACGGTGCATGATATCTATAAACAGGTGAGAGTCCTGTACGGATTTCATGTGTGTTTGAAATTAGGGAATTTTCCGTGTAAAAGTGCGAGTTTGAATTGTATTTTATGTTCAAGTGGAACTCTTAGAACTTTCACTTCGCGGTGGGTTCAGAGCAAAGCGAGTTCATAATTATACGTGTTAGAAGGGTGGGGTAAGGTTACTCTACTGACAATTGAATATTATCCTTAGTGTGAATAGCGCCGCCTATTCCGAAGTGTGGATACTTGAATGTATGTAAACTATCCTAAATAGTGAAACGAACAGATGTTGTCTTTATAGTCATTGTTAAGAATTAATTTACACTGAAAAGTGTCCTTAAAATGGCGCTGTGAAAAGATTTTGTGAAGGAGGGGTAAGCGCCAGGAGTGAGAAGCGAGAAACCGCAGCTGCTGTGTACGTCACAGAGCCGCGCTGGGATTGGGTGACTTACGTCACAAGCTGTATTCTGATTGGCTCTTGAGTCTCTGACGGCCAGTGAGCTGATTGGTCCTTCAGAAAATCTCCAAATTTATTGGTTGAGCAGAAAAGTGACGTAGCTCAACTGTTATTGGCTTGTTGGTGTGTTTCGCGCACGGATTGGTTGTTTTGCGGAACATCACGGAAATATTTTACGAACGATTTTGTGAATTAAATTTAACTTTTAAAAAATGAGTTATCATTTTAAACATGTTGAGAAAAAGACAACATTATTTCAGAAATTTAAGAATTTATTTTCACCTGACAAGAAAATCGAAACGCGAGGTGGTAAACTACTTCATAAGTATAAAACACCTGCAGCGTACATGGAAGGTGAATACGGATATCATACTGTCTTATGGTTTGACAGTTGGAAACGTTATACTAAAAACGACGGTGTTTTAGCTTGGCCTGATGATGGTTCATTTAATGTAAGAGTTTTAAGAAACTTACGAGAGAAAATGAATGCTCTTGTTCCAAAACCGAGACCAACTCAATTTGAAGCTTTAGTTGAATGGGAAGACGAGATGTATCAGTTACAAAGAGAAGCTAGTGGAATTAAAAGACCTTCTAAAAATCCATCTTGGAAAAGAGAAACTCATGAAGATAGATTGCGAATGTGGAGACAGGGAAACATGAGTGAAGGATTGTATTTAATTCATGAAATGGTAATGGGTACTCCTACAGGGAAATCTATGGAAAGTGAATCTGAGGATGCAGTTATGGAAGAAATATATACAACTGCTAGAAAGAATCAGCCTAATCAGCCTTTGAGACCTCCTAGGTCATGGTCTACTCCGGTGGTTTCTACTGAAACTTCACCGAGTGCACCTCCAATTAATGAAGCTCCTAAACTTTATCCAAATAATTGTGAAATCAATGAAACTCCTAGAAGACCAGAATTCGAGAATGTTCGAAATGAAGGTAGACATTTTTCAATGACTCCAAGAGTAAGGGAACCTCCAAAAGATTATACAAGAGAGACAAGAAATGTTGAAGATGTTGATTATAATGAATATTTAAGATCTAAAGAAGAACTAATAAAAAGAATGACAAAAGGCATGGAAGCTGTGACAGTTCCAGTAACAATTGGTCCTGTTCAGCCTATATTCGACCAAAGGGAAACAAACAAAACTGGATTAACTATTCCTTTAAATACAGAAATTCAAAAGGCTGCTGAAAAATTTTATTCGGATTTATCTGAAATAAACACTTCTAAATCAAGAATGCCTGATTTAACTTTTAATGAGGATTTATCTCCAAAAACACCAATGGGTGCTATGTCAGATATAGGGAGTCCTGAAGTCAGGGTAACCACACCAAAACTAGATGTGGCCAAATTAAAAGCGAATATCGAAGAATTAATAATTGGAACAATTGGTCCAGATAGTTTAAATTACTATCGGGATGATGAATTACTGTTCATTTGCAAAAGCATTCAGTGGAAAACGAAAAATAAATATGATCAACTAGAGGATCTAGCAGCAGAACTTGAAATCGATGTAAGTAAACAAAAGAATTTTGCAAAACATTACAGATTAGATTTTTCAGAAAGTGACATTGAGAGTTTGAACTCAATGGGAAGAATAGTTCACATTAAAGATTTGATTGTCTATATCAAAAAGCTAGGAGAACTGAATAAATGGAGAGTAAAATGGACGAAAAAGAAGGAAGATGAAAGATTGGATAAATTGTCAAAACAATTTCCAATGAGAGAAGTTGCAGGTGGAGGATATGTTCATATCCCGTGGTCGAGACAGGACATTCTGTTATTTACAAATGACTTTCCAAAATTGAGGGAAAAACCAGTTGAGTGGTACAGGCAAGTCGATAGATTTTTTAAAGTGTCAAAAGTTCTGTGGATTGATTTAGATGGATTTTTTGACATTGTAGTTCCATCTGATCTTTGGACAGAATGCAAAATATCGATTAGTTGGCCAAAAACAGAACCTGAGCGAATTAAAGAAACAGGTGCCCCAAATCCACTTGTAATGGATTTCTATGAAAAAGTAATTGTTTGGATGAAAAACAAAATTCCACCCAAAGAAGTCGATTGGGTTAAAATAGAAAGAACAGAACAGGAAACAAAAGAATCAGTTCATTCTTTTTATGAAAGACTACTGTTAATCTTTAAACAATACAGTGGTTATGAAAAATTAGATGAAAAAGACATGAGTCATTTTGTCTATAGATTTGTTTATGGACTAAAACCTGAAATTGGAGAAATGATCAGAACTAGTATTGTCGGATGGCAATCACTATCTGTAGATGATATTCTAAGAAAAGCAAAGTATTGCAGTGATGAAATAGAAGTAAAACAGAAGAAGCTGAAGGAGAAAGCCATGTGGGCACAGGTAAAGGTGGCTGAGCAACAGATTGCCAGCATGGGAAATAAGAACACTAATTTTGTTCAAACTGGAAATACAAACCAGATACAAGGAAAGTTTAAAAGTAATAATTTCCCAAAGAAATTTAGCCCAAAGATTGAGGAGCTGAAGCAAAGATTACCTTGTTTTAATTGTGGCGAAATTGGACATTGGAGGGACGAGTGTCCTCATCCTCCTAAAAACTTAAAGAATCCCTTATTGAATCCACAGATGCAGAATGGTGTTGACCTGCAGCGACAGCTACAGATGCAACAGGGGTTAAACGAATTTAACATTCAGCGACAGTTACAGCAACAGCAACAACAACAGGTGAATAATCGTCAAGATCAATTGCCACAACCACCTTTTCCGAATTGTGGGGGAGTTCAAAAATATAATCCAAACGTGGGATTTCAGGGAAGTGAACAGGTAATAAAACCACAAAAACAGCAAAAGCAGCAAAGGGTTCAAATGCAAAATGCTTCACAACAATTTTTATTAGCAGAAAGTCAAGACAGTGATTTTGATGATTATTGCTGACGGTGCCCGAGAGAGGAGGAAGAGTGTGTTGTTGGAGCCACTCTTGAGGTTGACCAGTCTGGTCCTTATGTAAACGGGAAAGTTAATGATGTAGACATCACTTTTCTAGTGGACACTGGTGCTACCCGTTCTACTGTTAGATCAGTGGAAATTGAAAACCTACCTCTCTCTGGGGATACCATCCAAGTTGTCGGAGTAAGTAATCAGCAAATTAAAACAGACTTAACTGATCCAGTACCAGTTGAAATTGGAAACTACAGAGACAAACACAGATTTGTGGTTTGTAATAGTAGTCCAGTAAATCTATTAGGCAGAGACATCCTATGTAAAATGAATTGCAGAATATATTGTTCTCCTGATGGAGTTGAGTTACAAACAATGGAGGAAGATGGTTTATACAGGATGACAATGATGATGATGGAAGCAGAAGAAACAAAATTGTTTCCTGCATTTGAAGAAAAGGATTTACCTGAAGAGCTAAAGGAAACAGTGAAATCTGAAATATGGGATTTTACTGGAAATGAGATGGGTCTAATGAAAAACGTAGATCCTGTAAAAATTGCATTGAAACAGGGAATAGAATTTCCAAACACTCCACAATATAAAATGAAAACAGAAACAATTGAAGGTATTACACCTATAATTGAAAAATTAATCAAGCAAGGTGTATTAAAGGAAATGAAGAGTAGCTCTTGCAATTCACCAATTATGGGAGTTAAAAAGTCTAACGGAACATTTAGGATCGTACAAGATTTGAGAAAGGTTAATCAAATTGTCATTCCATGTTGTCCTGTGGTTCCAAATCCAGCAGTAATTCTATTTCAGATTCCACATGATGCTGAATGGTATACAGTCATTGACCTTTGCAATGCATTCTTTACTGTTCCCTTACATCCAGACAGTTATGAAATCTTTGCTTTCAGATTCCAAGGTAAGACCCTTGGATGGACAAGAATCCCTCAGGGCTATACAGAAAGTCCTTCAATCTTTAATGAATTGTTAAAAAGATCATTAGAAGATTTAGACTTACCAGGTAGGTCTACGTTGGTGCAGTATATTGATGATTTGTTAATAGCTGCAAAGACAAGAGAAAATTGTGTAACAGACACAATAATTCTGTTAAATCGCCTTGCAGAAGAAGGACATAAAGTGTCCCCAGCAAAACTACAGTTTTGCAAACAAGAAGTAAAATATCTTGGTCACAGAATTGCAAAAGGAAAAAGACAAGTAACAATAGAGAGAATAAAAATGATTCAAGCAATGTTACCGCCAAGAACACAAAGACAGGTCAGAATGTTCCTGGGAATGGTAGGTTACTGTCGACAATGGATAAGTGGATTTTCAGTAATTGCAAAACCACTACAAAGATTGACAAAGTCAGATGTAAAAGATCCAATTATTCTCAATGATGCTGAGATGGAATCTTTTGAGAACCTGAAAAAGAGCTTATGCCAAGCTCCTGCTTTAGGTATGCCAAATTATGAGAAAGATTTTGAACTGTATTGCAGTGAGAGAGAAGGATGTGCATTATCTGTATTAATACAGAGACATGGAAATTTAAAGAAACCTATTGCATACTTCTCTGCAGTTCTTGATCCAATTGCAAAAGCATTACCAGGTTGCTTAAAAGCAGTTGCAGCTACAAGTATCAGCCTCGAACAAAGTGAAGGAATCATTATGGGATTTCCAGTGAAGGTTTTTGTGCCTCATTCAGTTGAAATATTACTGACAAGAGGTAAGACTCAACATTTAACAAGTAGCAGATTGACAAAGTATGAGAAAATCATACTGGGAGCAGATAATGTTTCGATTTCAAGATGTTTGAATCTGAATCCTTCTACATTACTGCCTGATTCTGAAATCGTTGATGACATTGAGACAGAACATGAATGTTTAGATGTCATGGAATTCTGCACAAAACCAAGAAAAGATATCAAAGACAGACCTTTGTCTGAATCGGATTTTGTCTACTTTGTAGATGGCTCATGCTTAAGATCCGAAGGAGGTGTCTTGAAAGCTTCATACTCAGTTTGTACAGTTGTAGATGTTGAAGAAGCATCATGTCTTGAAGGAGTTCGTTCAGCACAAGTGGCTGAATTGATTGCTTTAATTCGTGCATGTGAAATATCAAAGGATATAAGAGTTACCATCATTACTGATAGTCAGTATGGGTACGGAGTTGTGCATGATTATGGACAACTCTGGTCACAGAGAGGATACATGACATCAATAGGATCACCAATTAAAAATGCAGTTTTCATTAGAAGATTAATTGAAGCAATACAATTGCCAAAAGAAATTGCCATTGTCAAATGTGTAGCGCACACTAGAGGAACTGATTATATTTCCAAGGGAAATGCCTTCGCAGATGAAACAGCAAAGTACTGCGCAAGGAAAAATTATTCATACAATCGGGAGAGGAGTAAAGAAACTGATTCAAATTCATTAATGCTAACAACTGTTGTAGAAACATGGCATGAGATTAGAGATTTACAAAACGAAGCAGAAGATGATGAAAAAGACTTGTGGTTAAGATCAGATTGTAGACCACGAGAAGAAGATGGAGTGTGGGTTTACAAAGATGGCAGAGTAGTTTTACCAAATTGTTTGATTGCTGATATGGCCAGATTATATCATGGTCCAGCACATCTAGGAAGAGATTCTATGGTCAGACTTTTCAGAGAAACATGGTTCAATACCAAATTTAGAACCATTGCTGAATCTTTTTGTCAAAGGTGTTTGTCATGCCAACAAATGAATCCAAACAGAAAATCAGTGGTGGGGACAGGAACAATTGGTCGAGAGGGTGGTCCCTTTACCAGGTTACAAATGGATTTCATTGAAATGCCTTTACACAACTGTTTGAAATATGTGCTTGTAATTGTATGCTTATTGTCAAGATGGGTAGAGGCTTTCCCTACACGACATTGTGATTCAATTACAGTAGCAAAACTATTGCTCAGAGAAATCATCCCAAGGTACGGTTTTCCAGTCACTATTGAGAGTGATGGAGGAAGCCATTTTGATAACAAACTAATGAAATTAATTTGTGAAGCTTTGAGCATTGAGCAGAAAATACACTGTGCATACAGACCAGAGGCATCAGGTGTAGTTGAACAAATAAATGGAACAATCAAAAACAGAATTGGAAAAATGTGTCTTGAAACAGGTATTAAGTGGACAGATGCTCTTCCACTTGTTTTGATGTCATTAAGAAGTACACCAGATAAAAAGACAGGTTTGAGTCCTCATGAAATTTTAATGGGAAGAGTTATGAGGCAAGCTTTTGTACCTGTAGGTAAACTGTTGAGCATAAATGACAGTGCAATTTTGGATTACTGTAAAAGGTTATCTGATATGGTAACTTCTGTGTCTAATCAGGTGGGAACTGAAGCTCAATCAAATGAAAAAGTTTTGACTCATGATCTGAGACCTGGCGATTGGGTCAGAACGAAAGTACATCGGAGAAGGAATTGTCTAGCTCCTAGATGGCAGAAACCTAGGCAGATAATTTTGATCACTACTAATGCTGTAAAGTGCAGAGGATTGAAACGTTGGATACATCCTAGTCATACTATTCCAGTACCAACTCCTGAGAGTTCGGATATTGAAAGTGATACCACAGATGATTCTGATTCTGAAGCAGAAGACAAAACAGAAGGTGAAATAATTCCAGATTCTGAAGATCGACAAGAAAGTCGACATCTGGAAACTGTGCCAGTGAATGGAAATCTGACAAGAAAAGACTTAGAAATAATTGAAATAGATTCTGAAGGTGAAGAGAATCTGTTAAAAGGAAAGATAACTGAGGATTCGGTTGTCTCTATTGAAGACAAAGAAGCTGAACAAAAAGAAGTTTCAGACCAGGAGAGTATCGAAAGGCAGAGAACAAACTCTGAAATAAGGAACAAAAATCCGAAATCTGGGAAGTTGGAGGTAATTGAGGAAGAGGAGGAGAACGAATTACCAAGTACCAGTGATGGAAGACAAAGTGAAGTTCCTGAAGGAGTGAAATTGCCGAATAGAGAAGTTCCTGAGTCAATTGAAATTTCAGACTACGAAACTGAAGAAAGTGACGTGGAAGGTGGAAGTGAAAACGGAAAGAAAAGGACTTGGAAGTCAGAATCAAATAATTCTGAACCAAAGAAGAAGTACGTGAGAAAAGCAGACTACTGGCCAGGTGGAAGATTGAGAGTCAGACTGATCAAAAAGCCAATAGAACAAGTTGAAGAAATCAGTAGTCAAAAGAGTCCTGGAAAAGAAGTTGGAATTGGAAGGAAAATTGAAGTGATATCGAGAAAAGGGAAGAGAATAATAAGACCAAACCAAAAATACAAGTCTCCTGAGTGGACTTACTTAATAATTCCACCTGTTATTGACATATATGATAGTAGTGAAGAAGCAAACGAAATCCAAGAAATTAGTGACAATGATTGAAGTACAGAATTATTAAATTGGCAAAAGGCTGAAGAAAATTTGTTAGTTGACACAAGGTTGAAGAAAAACTGTTTAGTTGAAGAAAACTTATGTATGACATAAGGTCGAAGAAATGTTGTTTAGGGTTATAAAAGAAAAATATATTTTAAAAGGGGGGTGTATATAAATTTTAAAATTTATTTTTATTTTTGAGGCTAAAACTAAACTAAAAATGCCTTATGTTAAGGAGAGCACTTCAAAGTGTTCTGTTTTTAAAAGATGCTGTAAGATGACTCTGGTATGTCTGCTCATTTTAGTTCTGCTCTGGTTAGTACTAGCTGTGATTATCCCTTTAGAAATGAATAGAGAATTACACAAAGTTAACATAACAAGCAAAGCTCTGGTTAGTCAAACTAAACATAGTACATCTGCAAAAGTTATTGATCATCTGCCTAACATTCATCAAGATAAATCAATAGGTGATTTTTCAAGTAATACATTCACAAAGCTATTGAGTGAATATGTTAAGGTAATGGATGCAAAAGACTGCTATGTCTGTGTTAAATTACCTGCTTCTGTTTCTGAGGGAGTAACATATAACATGCTTCCTCTCACTTATGCTGTAACATGTAGTGTATTAACTAGTTTATTTTATCAAACTGGACGTTTAGAATATTACTATTCAAATTATGATGAAATTTTTGCTAATATTAAGATTGATAATGCTTTAAATAAGCATAAGAAAGCAAAACAAATGAGAGAATATTTCCTTGTTACTAACGAACTCACATATGAGTATGCTTACAAGAATAATCTAACATGTAAATTAAGTGCTGAAGGAAAGAAATTTTTGAATATGGTTGAGGAGAGAAGAGCAATTTATAAGAGAAATGAATTAGTCAAGGAGACTAAGTCAGCCTTCTGGCAAAAAGAGGATGAGAAATTAAATGGCAAAATGCTTGAAAATATTGCAATTCACATAGACAAACCAGTTAGTGGAAAGCTTTGCATTAGAAGAGATAATACACTTTTTGATAATTATTTTGTAGGTGCGAGTAACTGTGAAGATACTTATCAGATTATGGGAGGTTGGGGATTTAAAGGTGGAAAAGATCCTATCTTTCCTGGGATTTATTTTGTTTGTGGTGACAAAGCCTACTACAACCTTCCAGACCATTGGTATGGAACTTGTTATGTGGGAATTGTTTTTCCTAAAGTGTTTCATGTTGACAGAGATTCAGAAGGATTGTTTAAAATTCATAATTATGTAAATAGAGCTAAAAGAGAAACTTTTACTGAAGTTCTGGGAGATATTTTTCAAGCTGTAATACCTTTTGTTGGTATAACCCTAAATGCTGGGAGAATTAGAAAATTGTCCACTATAGTTGATAGATTATCAACTGACACTGCTGATGGATTTCAATTAGTGAATGTTGAAGTTATTGCAATTAGATCTATGGTAATTCAAGACCGACTTGCTTTAGACATACTCCTAGCAAAAGAGGGAGGAGTCTGTGGCATTTTACATGTCCAACATTGCTGTACATATATACCTGATGAAAGTAAGAATATTGAAATGTATATTAAGAATATTACACAAATGCATTCAGAGATAATTCCTTTAGAAGAAGAAGATTTTACAGGGAAACTTTCAAAAAGGTTTCAAGCAATTAAAAACTGGTTTCATAATATCGGAAGTTCAATTCTTGGCAAGATTCTGGCACCTTTGATTATAATAGTATTCATTTTTATTTTGACCAAATTAGGTTGTTTGTTACATAAAAGAAAGAAACAGTTGAAAGAAAAGAAAAGAATCTATAAACTCAGAAAAGAAGAAGAAAGAGAGATCGAATTACAGGAGTTACATAGAGAGCGTCATGTTAATTGCAAAGATTATGCAGAAACAGACTTTTAGGTTTACTGATACAAATGAATTTGAATCGATTTCTTATAAATTGAATTTACCAAAATTTTGAGTGCTGGTGTGGTGATTTGTTAATCACCAGATGAGGGAGTTGATGGAGCGAGATAGAAAACAAAATTTTGTTTAAACTCGCAAAGTCACATTTCCATAACATGAATAATAATATTAATGATTTGTGATATGTTATGCTAATACAACTTAGATTAAACTTTACACGTGGGGGGACTAACATGTGTGCTCATAAACGTGCATAAATGTTGCATCTTTTTGTTCGTGCAAAATAATAAAATAATTTATTGTTTTCGTTTTTGTCATTACTAATTGCTGCAAACTTAAAATAAGCATGTGCTTGTTTTGCTTTTCCTTGTCTGTGTGATGTCATTTCTACTATTCTAGGTGCATATGGGTCTCATGGAAAAACGGAGACTGGTAGATATAAACGCTGCTTTATTTGTTTGCAATGGCTAGGTAACATATTGATTAATCGGGTGGGTTAATTAATTAGTAAACCATGGGGTGGATACAGAATCTACTTTATTTCTTACATTAATACTTTTCTTGTGTTTGTTTTATACTAGAAAACATAAGTTGCCTGCTTTTGGGCCTAGTCATTTGAACCGCAGAAAAAGAGCTGACATATAATTCTGCAGAAAGTCACGAGACGCCCATTCTGAATTAAAACGTTTATTGAAGCTGCATTCACAAAGCAAAAACTGATGAGCTGACATCATTCTGTCGGACATGGCCAAGGTCGAAAGTGAACATTTTGTCAGTCCTTAACTTGGCATCCGCGGAAGTTGTATTGAAAGTCTATGGACGCTGCGAGAATGACTTAATACATTTGTTGCAATCTCAGGAAGCTTCTGGCTTCACGTGGAAGAGACAATGGTCTTTATGAGACATGATTTAATGGAACTTTTTGAGAAACGGGTGACATGTCACTTGTCACTCTCAGCCAATGGGACGTCGAGGATTTCTGAAAACTTTCCTTTGCTAGTTTAGTTAGCGTAGAAAGGTATAAAAAGTCATGCCCTTAGAGTTGGGCTGGCTGCTGCTTTCTGACTTTCCGATGAGGGTGATGTGCTGCTGGACTTTGCGTGGAGCACGTAAGAATCCTCAAAGAACTTTACTTTAATTTCTATCTATTTAGCTTAGTTAGGGAATTAGGTTTTAGAAATGCTAAACTTTATATATTTTCTTTAAAATTGTTTCATTTGCTTAAATAGTAATTTTCTCATATTTCATTATAATCATGCTTGCATTATTGCTAATAAATTTCATTCATAAAACTTTCAACTTATATACCATAATTTAGTAAATAAAATCTTACTTTTGACAAACAAGCTGGTCTTGGTTATTCAGAAGTGTAGGTTACTATTAGCTAGATCACGTCGCCTATGGTGGTCGTTTAAATGGTTGGGTTTTATTCTAATGACAATATTCTTTCTGCAAATGTATAAATATGTATATAGTTTGTAGATAATGTGTATATAGATTTATTCTGACCACCTGATTCAGTAGGCCCAAAATATATCAGGCTTATAAATGGGTCCAAATTTAGTATAGAATTTAGTTTATAGGTTATGAAGTTGGGTAGTGTAGTTTATGATATATTTTCTATAGCCCGCTGGATCAATACTCACCTCTTCACCAAGATTCAGAGCACCAGGGGTCATATTTCAGAAAGTGCCCGGGGCTCACTGGGAACTTACACCCACGTTGCGTGTTGCTGAGGCACTTTGGTGTTACAGAAGGGGCGCAGATGCTTGTGCAGCCCCTCCTGTAATATCGACAGTGCTGGAGCACATAAAGCCCCAGCGGAATCTTCAGGGGACGTTCCCTGATTTGAATGGGGTCGTGCCCAAAGCAAATGAGGGACTCCCTGTGCCTCTGCATCTGTGGGGGATTACAGACACAGGTTCAAAGGCAAAGAAGCTTGCAGGGGGCACACTCACAGTACACCACTTTGAAGGTAGCGCACTGTGAGTGAACCCCCTGAGAGCAGCCCTCTGGTGTGGGAAAGAGGGTTCCATGGACCTCCCAGACATCCCTTTGCAGGCAGATACAGTCTGCACCCACATGCAAGGGGATCTCTAATACCCTTTAGAAAGTTCAGACGGGCGCATTTTCATTGTTTGCCCGTGGCGCACCTTTTAGAAACATTGTTGTCTGTAATGCAACCCCTGGGTGTTTACTATTTAAAGGTGAGGTATTCTGATTCGAATTTAAGTACCTTTAATCAATGTTGTGTCTCACCTATGGCTGACATCTTGCTTGTAAACGCAGTGACCATAATGGAGCTTTAAAACAATGATATATTAACCATAATGCAGTTCCAAGATGGACACTCACTGCTATGGTCAGTTTTCTACTTAATCCAATTGCAAGCACATGTTCACTGTGTTTAGACAGCACAGTTTTCCATTTCTTTATTTATCTTGCATATACTTCTTGCGTTTGTGTGTGAGCTATATTGTGCATGGATGAGTGAGTGAATGTCTCAGAGGCTGAATGAATGGATCCGGTGACCCAGTAAGCATGAGTGACAGAGTGCAGGTCTGATGAGTTATCAAGTGCTTAAACTCTCCAGTGAGTGCAGAGGCGCTGTCCATTAGATCCCAAACCTAAAGGGATTCTCAATACTTTCAATATAAAGGATGAATGATGTATTTAATGTATATTAAACTGTGGTGGTTTTGAGAAGTGAAAGACAATACAGATCATATCATTGCAAGAGCTTTATTCAGAATGTATTGTTCTATTTATCCTTTTATTTTACAGGGTGAGCACATAAAATAAGCCATATCATAAGCATGAAGTAACATGATTAGAGGAGGACTGACAGTGGAATGGATGAATGTGCTATTATTAAGTGTTAGGATGCAATTATATGCATATGCAAAGCTGCCCCCCCCACAGCGCCTTGAGTAGCGCGCTCCAAAAACCTTGATTGATTGATTGATGCAATTAACGTCAGATCCACCCAAGGTTTACTGTTATTTGGTAACAAACCAACAGAGCCGCAGGACTACAAGACATCCACCCTGTGGTGCTGTTACATGTATTTCTGGCTCTTTCCCTGAAAATCATCTTTAAAACTATTGAAATGTTTGACATTGCAAAATATTAAACAAATGAGTGCCCCATTATTACTGTAGTAATGGACAGATTTCTATTTTAAAAGTATTTAAAGAAAGTGTGTCACTGACTTAATGAAATGTATGTGGGTTTACTGAACATAAGCACCAATGAGCAGAGCATAAGGAAGACAGTAGCATACGGGGGAGAGAACATCACAACACATCAATAAGTGCATTGCCAACCAATCAGAATGCTACACCAGTGATGATGCGCATGCTATGTAGAACATCACAACACATAAATAGTTACATTGCCAGCCAATGAAAATGCTACACCGGTGATGATGCTCATGCTAATAGAACATCACAACACATGAATAGTTACATTGCCAGCCAATGAAAATGCTACACTGGTGATGGTGCACATGCTATGTTGCTGACAACCTCACCATTTAGCTTTCCTGATCACACATATAGACCAACTAGTTCCATAGGAGTTATCCCTTTATAATTCCATCCTATGGGGCAGTGTGATATTCACAAGCAGTGGAAAACAAATGAAAAGCAAAGCCCAAACTCAAAATCCCAAGAATGCCATGACTACTATCTGTGGATGGTGCATCTTCTATTGCAGCGGTGAAGGACACGATGGACCTTAATCCTTCTGGACCCAGGAGTACCTCCTGAACTTCATTTGTGACTGGACTCAGGCAGTGGAGCTACAGGAGACAAACAAGAACTGAATGAAAGAGAATATATCAAGAAGTGTGCACAGACAGCACATACATAGAATGTCGCTGTGAAACTCTCCAGACAAGGGCTTGTTATAGGCTAGAATAAAGAGAATATTAACAGCCAACTTCTTTAAAGTGTCCAATATTGTTTAAAAGTTTGTTTCTAATACCTTTCTTTAGGATTTGCCACAAGGAAAAAAACTCTTGTTATATCAATATAATAAAGATTAAAAAAATTATGTAATTTTCATAATCATGCAACATGCAACAGTATTATCAGTCCTATCGAGAAAACAGAGCTTCAAATGTTCATTGCCAATATAATGCTGCATATGGGATATTTGGCAGCTTGTAATTGCTACCAGTTCTAAATGATAATGTAACAGGTATAGCGAGGGAGTCGTGTGCAGGGTTGAACAGGGGAGTCAACGGGGTATCTGATGGTGTAAACCAAAGCGGTGTTGTTCCTTTCGCAAGTCGGACCTAACCAAGACTGATTGTGTCTTCATCTGCAGTGACATCAACCACATAAGGTCTAGAAATGGGACAATAAATGAAGCTGAAACACTTCATCAAGAGCACCAAATCCTAGAGCTTTAACATCAATACGTAACCTCATCTACATCGTACCCTCCACACAAAGTCAAGCTATCCCACGGGGGACTAGATTTACAAAGGACTTACCAGATGTATGCAGTGCTGCTCAGCGTTACCTTGCACCAGGGAGGCGTTCCATGGTTGGAGTATGGGTGTTCCCACGATCCAGACATGGATCTTGGCACATTCCCAGATTTACAAAGGACTAACCAGATGTATGTAGTGCTGCTCAGCGTTACCTTGCACCAGGGAGGCGTTCCATGGTTGGAGTATGGGTGTTCCCACGATCCAGACATGGATCTTGGCACATTCCCAGATTTACAAAGGACTTACCAGATGTATGCATGCTGCTCAGCGTTACCTTGCACCAGGGAGGCGTTCCATGGTTGGAGTATGGGTGTTCCCACGATCCAGACATGGATCTTGGCACATTCCCAGATTTACAAAGGACTAACCAGATGTATGCAGTGCTGCTCAGCGTTACCTTGCACCAGGGAGGCGTTCCATGGTTGGAGTATGGGTGTTCCCACGATCCAGACATGGATCTTGGCACATTCCCAGATTTACAAAGGACTTACCAGATGTATGCATGCTGCTCAGCGTTACCTTGCACCAGGGAGGCATTCCATGGTTGGAGTATGGGTGTTCCCACGATCCAGACATGGATCTTGGCACATTCCCAGATTTACAAAGGACTTACCAGATGTATGCAGTGCTGCTCAGCGTTACCTTGCACCAGGGAGGCGTTCCATGGTTGGAGTATGGGTGTTCCCACGATCCAGACATGGATCTTGGCACATTCCCAGATTTACAAAGGACTTACCAGATGTATGCAGTGCTGCTCAGCGTTACCTTGCACTAGGGAGGCGTTCCATAGTTGGAGTATGGGTGTTTCCACGATCCAGACATGGATCTTGGCACATTCCCAGATTTACAAAGGACTTACCAGATGTATGCATGCTGCTCAGCGTTACCTTGCACCAGGGAGGCATTCCATGGTTGGAGTATGGGTGTTCCCACGATCCAGACATGGATCTTGGCACATTCCCAGATTTACAAAGGACTTACTAGATGTATGCAGTGCAGCAGTGCTGCTCAGCGTTACCTTGCACCAGGGAGGCGTTCCATGGTTGGAGTATGGGTGTTCCCACGATCCAGACATGGATCTTGGCACATTCCCAGATTTACAAAGGACTTACTAGATGTATGCAGTGCAGCAGTGCTGCTCAGCGTTACCTTGCACCAGGGAGGCGTTCCATGGTTGGAGTATGGGTGTTCCCACGATCCAGACATGGATCTTGGCACATTCCCAGATTTACAAAGGACTTACCAGATGTATGCGTGCTGCTCAGCGTTACCTTGCACCAGGGAGGCGTTCCATGGTTGGAGTATGGGTGTTCCCACGATCCAGACATGGATCTTGGCACATTCCCAGATTTACAAAGGACTTACCAGATGTATGCGTGCTGCTCAGCGTTACCTTGCACCAGGGAGGCGTTCCATGGTTGGAGTATGGGTGTTCCCACGATCCAGACATGGATCTTGGCACATTCCCAGATTTACAAAGGACTTACCAGATGTATGCATGCTGCTCAGCGTTACCTTGCACCAGGGAGGCATTCCATGGTTGGAGTATGGGTGTTCCCACGATCCAGACATGGATCTTGGCACATTCCCAGATTTACAAAGGACTTACTAGATGTATGCAGTGCTGCTCAGCGTTACCTTGCACTAGGGAGGTGTTCCATGGTTGGAGTATGGGCGTTCCCACGATCCAGACATGGATCTTGGCACATTCCCAGATTTACAAAGGACTTACTAGATGTATGCGTGCTGCTCAGCGTTACCTTGCAACAGGGAGGCGTTCCATGGTTGGAGTCTGGGCGTTCCCACGATCCAGACATGGATCTTGGCACATTCCCAGATTTACAAAGGACTTACTAGATGTATGCGTGCTGCTCAGCGTTACCTTGCACCAGGGAGGCATTCCATGGTTGGAGTATGGGTGTTCCCACGATCCAGACATGGATCTTGGCACATTCCCAGATTTACAAAGGACTAACCAGATGTATGCAGTGCTGCTCAGCGTTACCTTGCACCAGGGAGGCATTCCATGGTTGGAGTATGGGTGTTCCCACGATCCAGACATGGATCTTGGCACATTCCCAGATTTACAAAGGACTAACCAGATGTATGCAGTGCTGCTCAGCGTTACCTTGCACCAGGGAGGCGTTCCATGGTTGGAGTATGGGTGTTCCCACGATCCAGACATGGATCTTGGCACATTCCCAGATTTACAAAGGACTTACCAGATGTATGCATGCTGCTCAGCGTTACCTTGCACCAGGGAGGCGTTCCATGGTTGGAGTGTGGGTGTTCCCATGATCCAGACATGGATCTTGGCGCATTCCCAGATTTACAAAGGACTTACTAGATGTATGCAGTGCTGCTCAGCGTTACCTTGCACCAGGGAGGCATTCCATGGTTGGAGTATGGGTGTTCCCACGATCCAGACATGGATCTTGGCACATTCCCAGATTTACAAAGGACTAACCAGATGTATGCAGTGCTGCTCAGCGTTACCTTGCACCAGGGAGGCATTCCATGGTTGGAGTATGGGTGTTCCCACGAACCAGACATTGATCTTGGCACATTCCCAGATTTACAAAGGACTTACCAGATGTATGCAGTGCTGCTCAGCGTTACCTTGCACCAGGGAGGCATTCCATGGTTGGAGTATGGGTGTTCCCACGATCCAGACATGGATCTTGGCACATTCCCAGATTTACAAAGGACTAACCAGATGTATGCAGTGCTGCTCAGCGTTACCTTGCACCAGGGAGGCGTTCCATGGTTGGAGTTTGGGTGTTCCCACGATCCAGACATGGATCTTGGCACATTCCCAGATTTACAAAGGACTTACCAGATGTATGCATGCTGCTCAGCGTTACCTTGCACCAGGGAGGCATTCCATGGTTGGAGTGTGGGTGTTCCCATGATCCAGACATGGATCTTGGCACATTCCCAGATTTACAAAGGACTTACTAGATGTATGCAGTGCTGCTCAGCGTTACCTTGCACCAGGGAGGCATTCCATGGTTGGAGTATGGGTGTTCCCACGATCCAGACATGGATCTTGGCACATTCCCAGATTTACAAAGGACTTACCAGATGTATGCATGCTGCTCAGCGTTACCTTGCACCAGGGAGGCATTCCATGGTTGGAGTATGGGTGTTCCCACGATCCAGACATGGATCATGGCACATTCCCAGATTTACAAAGGACTTACCAGATGTATGCAGTGCTGCTCAGCGTTACTTTGCACCAGGGAGGCATTCCATGGTTGGAGTATGGGTGTTCCCACGATCCAGACATGGATCTTGGCACATTCCCAGATTTACAAAGGACTTACCAGATGTATGCATGCTGCTCAGCGTTACCTTGCACCAGGGAGGCATTCCATGGTTGGAGTATGGGTGTTCCCACGATCCAGACATGGATCTTGGCACATTCCCAGATTTACAAAGGACTTACCAGATGTATGCATGCTGCTCAGCGTTACCTTGCACCAGGGAGGCGTTCCATAGTTGGAGTATGGGCGTTCCCACGATCCAGACATGGATCTTGGCACATTCCCAGATTTACAAAGGACTTACCAGATGTATGCAGTGCTGCTCAGCGTTACTTTGCACCAGGGAGGCATTCCATGGTTGGAGTATGGGTGTTCCCACGATCCAGACATGGATCTTGGCACATTCCCAGATTTACAAAGGACTTACCAGATGTATGCATGCTGCTCAGCGTTACCTTGCACCAGGGAGGCATTCCATGGTTGGAGTGTGGGTGTTCCCATGATCCAGACATGGATCTTGGCACATTCCCAGATTTACAAAGGACTTACTAGATGTATGCAGTGCTGCTCAGCGTTACCTTGCACCAGGGAGGCATTCCATGGTTGGAGTATGGGTGTTCCCACGATCCAGACATGGATCTTGGCACATTCCCAGATTTACAAAGGACTTACCAGATGTATGCATGCTGCTCAGCGTTACCTTGCACCAGGGAGGCATTCCATGGTTGGAGTATGGGTGTTCCCACGATCCAGACATGGATCATGGCACATTCCCAGATTTACAAAGGACTTACCAGATGTATGCAGTGCTGCTCAGCGTTACTTTGCACCAGGGAGGCATTCCATGGTTGGAGTATGGGTGTTCCCACGATCCAGACATGGATCTTGGCACATTCCCAGATTTACAAAGGACTTACCAGATGTATGCATGCTGCTCAGCGTTACCTTGCACCAGGGAGGCATTCCATGGTTGGAGTATGGGTGTTCCCACGATCCAGACATGGATCTTGGCACATTCCCAGATTTACAAAGGACTTACCAGATGTATGCATGCTGCTCAGCGTTACCTTGCACCAGGGAGGCGTTCCATAGTTGGAGTATGGGCGTTCACACGATCCAGACATGGATCTTGGCACATTCCCAGATTTACAAAGGACTTACCAGATGTATGCAGTGCTGCTCAGCGTTACTTTGCACCAGGGAGGCATTCCATGGTTGGAGTATGGGTGTTCCCACGATCCAGACATGGATCTTGGCACATTCCCAGATTTACAAAGGACTTACCAGATGTATGCATGCTGCTCAGCGTTACCTTGCACCAGGGAGGCATTCCATGGTTGGAGTATGGGTGTTCCCACGATCCAGACATGGATCTTGGCACATTCCCAGATTTACAAAGGACTTACCAGATGTATGCAGTGCTGCTCAGCGTTACTTTGCACCAGGGAGGCATTCCATGGTTGGAGTATGGGTGTTCCCACGATCCAGACATGGATCTTGGCACATTCCCAGATTTACAAAGGACTTACCAGATGTATGCATGCTGCTCAGCGTTACCTTGCACCAGGGAGGCATTCCATGGTTGGCGTATGGGTGTTCCCACGATCCAGACATGGATCATGGCACATTCCCAGATTTACAAAGGACTTACCAGATGTAGGCAGTGCTGCTCAGCGTTACTTTGCACCAGGGAGGCATTCCATGGTTGGAGTATGGGTGTTCCCACGATCCAGAAATGGATCTTGGCACATTCCCAGATTTACAAAGGACTAACCAGATGTATGCAGTGCTGCTCAGCGTTACCTTGCACCAGGGAGGCGTTCCATGGTTGGAGTATGGGTGTTCCCACGATCCAGACATGGATCTTGGCACATTCCCAGATTTACAAAGGACTTACCAGATGTATGCATGCTGCTCAGCGTTACCTTGCACCAGGGAGGCATTCCATGGTTGGAGTATGGGTGTTCCCACGATCCAGACATGGATCTTGGCACATTCCCAGATTTACAAAGGACTTACCAGATGTATGCAGTGCTGCTCAGCGTTACCTTGCACCAGGGAGGCGTTCCATGGTTGGAGTATGGGTGTTCCCACGATCCAGACATGGATCTTGGCACATTCCCAGATTTACAAAGGACTTACCAGATGTATGCAGTGCTGCTCAGCGTTACCTTGCACTAGGGAGGCGTTCCATGGTTGGAGTATGGGTGTTTCCACGATCCAGACATGGATCTTGGCACATTCCCAGTTTTACAAAGGACTTACCAGATGTATGCATGCTGCTCAGCGTTACCTTGCACCAGGGAGGCATTCCATGGTTGGAGTATGGGTGTTCCCACGATCCAGACATGGATCTTGGCACATTCCCAGATTTACAAGGGACTTACTAGATGTATGCAGTGCAGCAGTGCTGCTCAACGTTACCTTGCACCAGGGAGGCGTTCCATGGTTGGAGTATGGGTGTTCCCACGATCCAGACATGGATCTTGGCACATTCCCAGATTTACAAAGGACTTACTAGATGTATGCAGTGCAGCAGTGCTGCTCAGCGTTACCTTGCACCAGGGAGGCGTTCCATGGTTGGAGTATGGGTGTTCCCACGATCCAGACATGGATCTTGGCACATTCCCAGATTTACAAAGGACTTACCAGATGTATGCGTGCTGCTCAGCGTTACCTTGCACCAGGGAGGCGTTCCATGGTTGGAGTATGGGTGTTCCCACGATCCAGACATGGATCTTGGCACATTCCCAGATTTACAAAGGACTTACCAGATGTATGCATGCTGCTCAGCGTTACCTTGCACCAGGGAGGCATTCCATGGTTGGAGTATGGGCGTTCCCACGATCCAGACATGGATCTTGGCACATTCCCAGATTTACAAAGGACTTACTAGATGTATGCGTGCTGCTCAGCGTTACCTTGCACCAGGGAGGCATTCCATGGTTGGAGTATGGGTGTTCCCACGATCCAGACATGGATCTTGGCACATTCCCAGATTTACAAAGGACTAACCAGATGTATGCAGTGCTGCTCAGCGTTACCTTGCACCAGGGAGGCATTCCATGGTTGGAGTATGGGTTTTCCCACGAACCAGACATTGATCTTGGCACATTCCCAGATTTACAAAGGACTTACCAGATGTATGCAGTGCTGCTCAGCGTTACCTTGCACCAGGGAGGCATTCCATGGTTGGAGTATGGGTGTTCCCACGATCCAGACATGGATCTTGGCACATTCCCAGATTTACAAAGGACTAACCAGATGTATGCAGTGCTGCTCAGCGTTACCTTGCACCAGGGAGGCGTTCCATGGTTGGAGTATGGGTGTTCCCACGATCCAGACATGGATCTTGGCACATTCCCAGATTTACAAAGGACTTACCAGATGTATGCATGCTGCTCAGCGTTACCTTGCACCAGGGAGGCGTTCCATGGTTGAAGTGTGGGTGTTCCCATGATCCAGACATGGATCTTGGCACATTCCCAGATTTACAAAGGACTTACTAGATGTATGCAGTGCTGCTCAGCGTTACCTTGCACCAGGGAGGCATTCCATGGTTGGAGTATGGGTGTTCCCACGATCCAGACATGGATCTTGGCAAATTCCCAGATTTACAAAGGACTAACCAGATGTATGCAGTGCTGCTCAGCGTTACCTTGAACCAGGGAGGCATTCCATGGTTGGAGTATGGGTGTTCCCACGAACCAGACATTGATCTTGGCACATTCCCAGATTTACAAAGGACTTACCAGATGTATGCAGTGCTGCTCAGCGTTACCTTGCACCAGGGAGGCATTCCATGGTTGGAGTATGGGTGTTCCCACGATCCAGACATGGATCTTGGCACATTCCCAGATTTACAAAGGACTAACCAGATGTATGCAGTGCTGCTCAGCGTTACCTTGCACCAGGGAGGCGTTCCATGGTTGGAGTATGGGTGTTCCCACGATCCAGACATGGATCTTGGCACATTCCCAGATTTACAAAGGACTTACCAGATGTATGCATGCTGCTCAGCGTTACCTTGCACCAGGGAGGCGTTCCATGGTTGGAGTGTGGGTGTTCCCATGATCCAGACATGGATCTTGGCACATTCCCAGATTTACAAAGGACTTACTAGATGTATGCAGTGCTGCTCAGCGTTACCTTGCACCAGGGAGGCATTCCATGGTTGGAGTATGGGTGTTCCCACGATCCAGACATGGATCTTGGCACATTCCCAGATTTACAAAGGACTTACCAGATGTATGCATGCTGCTCAGCATTACCTTGCACCAGGGAGGCATTCCATGGTTGGAGTATGGGTGTTCCCACGATCCAGACATGGATCATGGCACATTCCCAGATTTACAAAGGACTTACCAGATGTATGCAGTGCTGCTCAGCGTTACTTTGCACCAGGGAGGCATTCCATGGTTGGAGTATGGGTGTTCCCACGATCCAGACATGGATCTTGGCACATTCCCAGATTTACAAAGGACTTACCAGATGTATGCATGCTGCTCAGCGTTACCTTGCACCAGGGAGGCATTCCATGGTTGGAGTATGGGTGTTCCCACGATCCAGACATGGATCTTGGCACATTCCCAGATTTACAAAGGACTTACCAGATGTATGCATGCTGCTCAGCGTTACCTTGCACCAGGGAGGCGTTCCATGGTTGGAGTATGGGCGTTCCCACGATCCAGACATGGATCTTGGCACATTCCCAGATTTACAAAGGACTTACCAGATGTATGCAGTGCTGCTCAGCGTTACTTTGCACCAGGGAGGCATTCCATGGTTGGAGTATGGGTGTTCCCACTATCCAGACATGGATCTTGGCACATTCCCAGATTTACAAAGGACTTACCAGATGTATGCATGCTGCTCAGCGTTACCTTGCACCAGGGAGGCATTCCATGGTTGGAGTATGGGTGTTCCCACGATCCAGACATGGATCTTGGGACATTCCCAGATTTACAAAGGACTTACCAGATGTATGCATGCTGCTCAGCGTTACCTTGCACCAGGGAGGCATTCCATGGTTGGCGTATGTGTGTTCCCACGATCCAGACATGGATCATGGCACATTCCCAGATTTACAAAGGACTTACCAGATGTATGCAGTGCTGCTCAGCGTTACTTTGCACCAGGGAGGCATTCCATGGTTGGAGTATGGGTGTTCCCACGATCCAGACATGGATCTTGGCACATTCCCAGATTTACAAAGGACTTACCAGATGTCTGCAGTGCTGCTCAGCGTTACCTCGCACCAGGGAGGCGTTCCATGGTTGGAGTATGGGTGTTCCCACGATCCAGACATGGATCTTGGCACATTCCCAGATTTACAAAGGACTTACCAGATGTCTGCAGTGCTGCTCAGCGTTACCTTGCACCAGGGAGGCGTTCCATGGTTGCAGTATGGGTGTTCCCATGATCCAGACATGGATCTTGGCACATTTCCAGATTTACAAAGGCCTGTAAACCTTGGAATGAGCTGAAATGGTTCTTCTGCCAGACCCGGGCCTAATGACACATAGTGAAGGATAGTGTTATGTGCCCGGCTTAGGCTCATGTAGCGAAGCTGCTCATTTCTTACATTGTCCTATTTTTCACAATAACATTTCATGTGTGACCTTTTGCACATATTTGCGTGCACAACAATGTTGGATTTGTGTCTCTGAAAATACTTTGTTTACACATCTACCTTTGCACAGCATTATCATGATGCCTCGAACAGGAAGTACAAGGCTCTTCTACACACTATGCAAAAATGTTGTTCTATCTTCATCCAGGGGGCGACAGGGCTATCTACATATTCATAAAATCACTTATCTATATACATATTGCAAGGCTGCTTTCTATTATATTTAAAGAGCATCCCAAAAGATAGCAGAGGAGGCACTTCATCTAACAGCGAGGGCGCCTGCATGCTGAAACTTCACTACCCAGCGGTCTGGCATCTCCGCGAGGCGGTGTCCAGTTCATGACAGAGACGGGCTCATACATTCTCTCCCGCCAGGTAATGGGCTTGGATCATCTCTTGAGGGGATTCTTGGCTTCACACCTGCACATACTGTAGGTGCACTTAGAGTAGGGTTTTTTTCATAATAGGAGTATGCCTGAGTACTGCCTTGTTTATATGCATGCATATATACATTGTTTTGGCACCATGGTAGAACTACATCTAATATTTACACTTTTGGTGCTTGTAATCACTTTCATCTGTTTCTGCCTACTGATTATCACAGCACATGTATTCTATACAAGAATAACCTGGGTTCAATAAATATATTGAAAATGTCCCATTGCATATTCTCTGTATATTTCTCCGAGCACAAGTAGGCACAAGTGACTGAGCGAAAGGTTCCCATCTGTTTCCAGGATCCCTGAGGGGTCAGGTTTGTCATGTTCAGTGGTCGCCAGAAATGATTAGTTCCCTGGTAAGGTTAGGGGATTACAGTGGCACTGTGAGCTAGCTGGTCTATAGGCCAACATATCCTGCAGGATGCCCGGAATCAGTCCAGGCACCTCGCCCAAAGTTTATGTTGTCCAAGAAACGTGCAGGATTAGCTGGAACTATACAAAAATAGATGCCTTTAAGAATTGTTTCTTTGTAGGAAGGTATGCAAAAAAAAAAATCCAGCTCCTAAAGCAGGCACCCTTGCAGCATGATGCAAGAGTGCCTGCACTGGTGCTATCCTGCATATAGGTATGCTGCATTTATGCTCTCCCCCTTTCATGCTACGCATTGCAGGAAGCTCCCTTGCTACTTTGCGTTGCATGAACGATTACTAATTCTGGGCCTCGGAGTCAGTAGTCAACTCTTTTGACATCCCTGAGGAATTTTACTCATGTGGGGAGCATATTTTTTAACAGCTGGTGGCCAAAGTGTCTCTCTGCACTTTGGGTTGTCCACTTTTCTGCTGAGCAGTATATTCTATTGCAAATTAGGTACATGCAAAGAGCACCTCAACACATAGTGAGGTATAACTACAGACCCATCACTAGGCTGTAGAGAATGGCATTTGATTGCAGGTAGGAGGTAATACTGGGGTAAACATCATTATACCTTTACCATATGCATTCTTCACTTGCCCCAGAGAGTGTGTTGTGAGATTATACTTACATGAAGCATGCTTGGAGATCCTGGCCTACATTAATGGTGCCTTCTGTGAGGACACTTTACTTGGCACTTGACGTTTTGCAATTCTGACTTCCCTGTCCTGCTTTACAAAACAACTTGGATCGATACATTCCAAAGTACGAGAAGAGGACAAGGATGATATGATGAAGCATCTGTTAAAAAGGGAGGGGGTGCAGGGACAACAGTTGATGGGAGAGGTAGCAGCACCTGGGAAAGCAGTTACCATTTCAGGAGGCAAAAAAAGAGTCAGAGGACTTTTCAACCATGCCCCCTCCCCCCCCAACAACATAACCAAGCTTCTTAATTTTCTAAACAATCACACCTGTTCTTTCTCTATAACCACAGATCAATAGCTTTGATGTTTCAGAAGAGATGGTAATCACAGTCCTGTGCATTATGAACACACAGCCCAGACTCCACTCTGTGGTGTATGGTTTTGCAGCAGTGTGTTCCAGCACTCTTCTCTTGGGTAGACAAAGTTCCAGGTACAAATGGCTGCTGGGCAGAAACCATCAGGCAGCATTGCATGTCATGCATCTCGTGACTTGTAAGGAAGTCTAGAGCCCAGAAGAACTTTTGAGCTGTTTATGATGTGAATTTGTTAAGACTGAAAGACGAAACTAAATTTAAAAATACATATTTTAAGTGCTTTAAATACAGCACAATATGAGCCCCCAGTCCTCTAAGTGATCTGCTGGTGGGCCCTGTGGCATAAATAACCTACTGTGCGATGGTGTAGCAATATGCGATGGAGCCTATTTTCGGAAAAGTCACGCTGTGCAGCACTGCAAATAACCTTGCTGTGCTGCACTGCGTGACAGGCTAAGGGCAGGAATGCGCCATATTTAAAAAAAATGCAACGCTTGCCTGTCCTTGTCCCTGTGCTGGTGCCAATTTGGCAGCCGAATGCCAACACAGGCACCCTTACACCATGGTGCAACAGTGCCTCTATTGTATGCAGGATTGCTTTTGTGTGGGAGTTGGCACCTTCCTGCACAGGTGCAGAGAAGGAATATCGACGGAGAAATATCGAGTCATAAATATTGCCGCAAAAATATTGTGGGGAAGAAATATCGACAACAAAAATATAGTTGACAAGAATATCAACTGACAGGTAAGTAATATCGATTTCAAAAATATCAACATTTTAAATATTGTTTACAAAAATATAGTTGACAAAAATATTGAATTATTAATATTGTTATGTATTTTAGTGTTTTTAATGAGAATTGTTGGTCATTTTATTATATGTTTTAAAATGTTACTAGTTATTAATTTATTTTAACTTTAATTTTGTGTTTTTAGTTCCGTAGCGGGTTGTGGGTTTATAGGGGAATAGGGTGGGAAGTAATTTAATTATATAGATTTAAATAATTATCTATAGTTATTATTTTTTTATTGAATTTTGAATTTTTAGTTTTGTAGCAGGTTGTGGGTTTATAGGGGAATAGGGTGGGAAGTAATTTAATTACATAAAATGTATTGAATAATTAATGTGTTAATTGATTAATTAATATTTGTTTGATAATTAGTTAATTAATTTCAATTATTAATTAATTGTGTTAATTGTTTAATTAATTTTAGGTGTGTGTTGTGGTGTTTATATGTGTAAATGGTGTGAAGGGTGTTAAGTAAGTAATTTTTTATTGATTAATTATTAAATATTGTGTAATGAATTTTAGGTGGGTGTTGTGTACATTATAGTGGTAATTAATGTGTAATTAATGATTTTTTTATTATCTTTGTTAATAATAATATATTAAAATGTATATATTATTTATGTAAATATCGGAAAATACATTTTATAAAAATGTTGATTTTGTTATTGCTGCGGGATCCAGCACTTTCCCTACTGTTGCACTCACTGGAGTGGGAATAGTAATTTTTACCCCTCCGCTATCCAGCGCTTTCCCTACTATCCAGCGCTTTCCCTAGTATTGCACTCACTGGAGTGGGAATAGTCATTTTTACCCCTCCGCTATTCAGCACTTTCCCTTCAGTTGCAGTCACTGGAGTGGGAATGGTAATTTTTACCCCTCTGCTATTCAGTGCTTTCCCTTTTGTTGCACTCACTGGAGTGGGAATGGTAATTTCTACCTCTCCGCTTTCCACCCCTTACCCTACTGTTGCACTCCCTGGGTGGGAACAGTCATGTTTACCCCTCCGCTATTCAGCACTTTCCCTTCTGTTGCAGTCACTGGAGTGGGAATAGTAATTTTTATCCCTTTGCTATCCAACCCTTTCCCTACTGTTGCACTTACTGGAGTGGGAATAATAATTTTTACCCCCTCGCTATCCAATGTTTTCACTGCTATTGTTGTTATTTTGTATTAAATGTATGTTTTATTCTTTTTTTAATAGTTCAATGTGTTAATTAAATATAGATTTTTTTTAATTTTAAATTATTTATATATGTGTATATTTTATTTTTATATAATTTACAATGTTTATAAATGAAATAAAGATAATAGTTAATAAAATGTATTTCAGTAAATATATGCATATGTACACAATTCTTTGTGTTTATGTTTATTGAATGACGTTTATTTGGTCTAATTAGTTAAAATATACATTACATTTAATTTACTTTGTTAATGATATCAATATTATTTAATTACGTTTATTTAAGTTATGTAATTTTTTTATGTCAATATTTTTTACTTCTATATTTTTTGCCTCAATATTTTTGTGTCAATTTTATTGTACATACCTGTTTATGTATAGGGGGTCGATATTTTTGTTATCAATATTTTTATATCGATATATATTTTTTATCGATATTTTTAACATCAATATTTTAGCATGGAACCCCTTCACAAAAACGATCCTGCACAAAAACGATCCTGAGATGCAAATTAATCTTTCTATGTGTTCTTCAGTAAGAGGAAGTAACAAGGAGAAATAAAGATATTTCTCCTTGTTACGCCTCCCTCGCAAGGCGTATCTTTTTGGAGCATCCCTAGATTCATGAGTTCTGGTAAATCTGGGAATGCTTCAAAAGCCATGGGAACACCCATGCAATGCCTCCCTAGAGCAGGGTAGGACAACACGTCGGTTTGCACTGCGTTGCCTTAGATTTGCGCTGCGTTGGCCTAATCCAGAGTTATGGAGCCACTCAGGGCCAATTAAAGTGGCCATGCGTGACTTCATACATCTGTCTGAAGGTTTGGGTTGCTTTTGCACTTTGTTGCAAACCTGCTCGTAAATAGGGTCCTATGTGTTTTTTTAACATGGTGACCAGCTGGACTAGTTCCATAGCGGTCGCACCCCCACGCTCCCCGCCACGATCTCCTGGCTGATTGCTCACCTGATTGCTCACCTGATTGCTCGTCGTGCCCATACTGCCGCTTGCCTGCCCCAGTTACTGCTCCTGACACCCTGTGCCTGCCTGGGTGAACGCGATCGGTCGCAGACTGCATTTGCTGAGTGCCTAGAGGCGACCATAGCGCCTGGTATCGTTGGTTTTTGAATTCATTGCATACTATATTGCGCTGCATTGCCTGTTTGTGTATTTATTTTGTTTGCTCTTTTGTGGTCCCAGTTTCGTTTTCACTCCGTCCATTTTGAGTTTGGTCACTCGTGGACCGTGCCTCCTCCCCGCTCCCCGCCTCCCAGCTGACTCTCCCACGCTCCGCCCCCTCCACTATCCATTTACGACAGATGTCCCAACGCGCAGCGTCCACGCGCTGCAGCCGCGCCGAAGGTGCGCCAAAGGTAAGCCCGTCTACGCCTGTCCGCGCCTGGACCGCGCCCAGCGCCAGACCTCCTGGTCCCCGCAGCCCCCACCCCTCCCGCATTACATACAACTCATCCACCCTCCTAGCACTTAACCCCGGCCGACTCCCTAACTGTGCCCAAGCCGCTCCGGGTCATACCCATGGACCCTTCACCTGCCACTCATGCAAGCACGATTCCATCAAGTCCCACACCAATACCACTAACACCAAACAGAGATCCGACACCAACCACCTTAAATGCATCCTGCTCAACACCCGGTCGGTTCACAAACACGCCATCGACCTTTGGAATCTACTAGACACCATTTCTCCGGACGTCGCCTTCCTAACAGAAACCTGGATGAATGCCTCATCAGCTCCGGACATCGCCATAGCCATCCCGGACGGCTACAAAATCATCCGTAATGACCGCACCAAGCAAACAGGAGGAGGCATCGCCATCGTCCATAAGAACACCATCCGCGTCTCAACCAGCTCAGAGGACATCCTTACTACCGCCGAACATCTCCACTTCCAGATCCACACCGACCCCAAGACCACACTAAGAGGCACCCTCCTCTACAGACCCCCAGGACCCCGCACACAATTCAGCGAAGACATCACCGACTTCATCACCCCACACGCCCTCCCCTCCGAGGAATACATTCTACTGGGAGACCTCAATTTCCATCTGGAAAAAAGCAACGACAGGAACACTACCACCCTCCTGGACAATCTCGCCAATCTCGGACTCAAACAACTTGTTAACACCCCCACCCACTACGCAGAACACACACTCGACCCTATCTTCACCTCCAGCAAGCATATCTCCTTTACCCACACCACAACCCTCCACTGGACGGACCACAGTTGCATCCACTTCACTTACAACAAGACCACAATCCACAACCACCCTCAACCAACTCTGCGAAGAAATTGGAACAAAATCACAATCGACCAGATCTCCACATCTCTACTTCAAAAACCCCCTGCCTATTCGACGAACCCCAACCAAGCCGCCATCAACCTCACACAATGGTTAACCCAAACCGCCGATAAACTAGCACCCTTGAAAAAACATCAAATCAAGCAAGGAAGCAAGAACGCCCCATGGTTCAATGATGACCTGAAGAAATCTAAGAAACTCTGTCGCTCCCTTGAAAAAACTTGGAAAAAAGACCCAAACACTAGCACCAGAGACGCCTTCAAAAACGCCACCCGCAAACACCACCAACTAATCCGGACAGCCAAGAAATCAGCTCTCAAAGACCGACTAGACAACAACGCACACCACAGCAAGGAACTTTTCAACATCATCAAAGAATTCACCAACCCCACCGCCAGCTCCAACGACATCACACCGTCTCAAGCCCTCTGCGACTCCCTCGCCTCATTCTTTCATGACAAAATCGCCGATATTCATAACAGCTTTGACAACCAACCCGTATACCAATCACCCCCTCTCACCTCCGAACCTGTACCTCCTCCGAATTACCTTCTCAACTGGAACCCAATCACCACAGAAGACACCATTCGCCTGATGAACTCCATCCACTCAGGATCCCCTACCGACCCATGCCCCCATCACATCTTCAACAAAGCAGACTCCATTATCGCACCCCATCTCCAAGAAGTCATCAACAACTCCCTCAACTCCGGAACATTCACAGAAAAATGGAAACACGCAGAACTCAGCGCCCTTCTGAAGAAACCCACAGCTGACCCCACAGAACTCAAAAACTACCGCCCCATCTCGCTCCTTCCATTCCCGGCCAAAGTCATTGAGAAAGCCATCAACAACCAACTCGCCGCCTTCCTCGAAACCAATAAATCCCTCGACTCCTCACAGTCCCGCTTCCGAGCCAAACACAGCACCGAGACCGCCCTCATCACAGCAACAGACGACATTCGAGCACTACTAGACAATGGAGACACAGTCGCCCTCATCCTCCTTGACCTATCTGCAGCCTTCGACACAGTCTGTCATAGCACCCTGATACAACGCCTCAGCAACATCGGCATTCAAGGAAAAGCATTGGACTGGATCATCTCGTTCCTCGCTGGAAAAACTCAGAGAGTCCGCCTCCCCCCTTTCAAATCAGAGGCCACCGAAGTCATCTGCGGTGTACCGCAAGGATCATCACTCAGCCCCACCCTCTTCAACGTCCACATGAGCCCCCTCGCAACCATCGCACGTCAACACAACCTCAACATCATCTCCTACGCTGATGACACTCAGCTGATCCTCTCCCTCACCAACGACCCAATCACCGCCAAAACCAACCTACATGAAGGGATGAAAGAAGTAGCCGAGTGGATGAAACACAGCCGTCTGAAACTGAACTCGGACAAAACGGAAGTCCTCATCTTAGGAACTTCCCCTTCCGCCTGGGACGACTCTTGGTGGCCAACGGCCCTAGGAAAAGCTCCCATACCAACAGACCACGCACGGAACTTGGGCATCATTCTGGACTCCTCTCTATCGATGACCAGACAAGTCAACGCCGTCTCATCATCATGCTTCAACATCCTACGCATGCTCAAAAAAACATTTCGCTGGATCCCCACCGAAACAAGAAAAACGGTCACCCATGCACTAGTTACAAGCCGTCTTGACCACGGAAACACCCTTTACGCCGGCAACACCGCAAAACTGCTGAAAAAACTCCAACGCATCCAAAACGCCTCAGCCAGACTCATACTAGACATCCCCCGCACAGACCACATTTCCAACCACCTGAAAAACCTTCACTGGCTCCCCGTCAACAAAAGGATAACGTTCCGTCTCCTCACCCACGCACACAAAGCCCTCTACGAACTAGGACCTGACTGCCTCAACACGCGCCTTTCCTTCTATTCCCCCACCCATCAACTGCGTTCGTCCAACCAAGCCCTCGCCACCGTTCCGCGCATCCACAAAACCACCATGGGGGGAAGATCCTTCTCCTACTTAGCGGCCAAAACCTGGAATTCTCTTCCCATCCACCTCCGCCTTACCCAAAATCACCTAGCCTTCAGAAAACAGCTTAAAACCTGGATATTCGATAAGTAACCCCCCCGCCCCTCCTCCAGCGCCTTGAGACCCTCTGGGTATGTAGTGCGCTATATAAATTGTGACTTGACTTGACTTGACTAACATGCATCATTACCATGTTTTATCCTATTACGTGTTCCTTAAGGTGACTTGTCATTGAGCCTTGAGTTCTGTTGATGTTCTACCAAAAATGAAAGCAGCTCAAATTGGCTTTTCTCTGTGCCAAACGTTTTTTTTGCGACGAAGCGTTCAAATCCTGCTTGGCATATTGTACTAATATGTTATGGAGGCTATCACAACACAGGTTCAGTAAATGTTTATAGAGAAATAGTGTTCTCATATGTGTTATCTTCACTATAATGCAGATCATTTAATAGTGATGCCACACAATAATACAACTATTCAGTCTGAGAAAAACTCCCCTTGGGTATACATATACAATATCGGGCACGTATAACACTCTCATTCCAGTTCCAATCATCCGTATTTCATGTGCATCCCCGACGACATTAAGGTACAAACACCACACCTATAGGTTTTCATATAAGTATGTTTTCGTATTCTCTTAACCCTTTATTAATGCACCAAGTCTCATCTAAAACCAATAGGCAAATCATGTGTCAGTACACAATCATTAAAATATACAAAGCAAATTAAAACTCCATCCTTGTAAGTCTCTTAAAAAAAGGATGGAGATGCCCTATATTACAATAAAAAACAATACATTACAAAACATATAGACATAGGCTAGGCGAGTGCAATCAACAACATCATATTCCTTTACTATCACCAATCTTCTTGGGCTCACACGCAGGCTCACATGTAGGTTAACATGTAGGTTCACATGCAGGCTCGCATGTAGGTTCACACGTAGGCCCACATGTAGGTTCACATGTGGGTTCACATGCTGGCTCACACGTATGTTCATATGCAGGTTTATATGTAGGTTCACAAGCAGGCTCACACAAAGGCTCACATGTAGGTTCACATGCTGGCACACAGCTACGTTCACACGCAGTCTCACACACAGGCTCACATGCAGGCTCAAACGTAGGTTCACACATAGGTTCACATGTAGGTTCACATCATACTGTCTCAAACGTATGTTCACACGCAGTCTCACACACAGGCTCACACACAGGCTCACATGCAGGCTCAAACTTAGGTTCACACGTAGGGTCACATGTAGGTTCACACACAGGTTCACAAGCAGGCTCACACACAGGATCACACACAGGTTCACACACAGATTCACACACAGGCTCACATGCAGGCTCACAAGTTGGCTCACATGTAGGTTCACTTGCTGGCTCACATATGGGTTCACATGCAGGCTCACATGTAGGCCCACACACAGGCTCACATGCAGGTTCACATGCAGGTTCACACCCAGGCTCACACGCAGGCTCACAAGCAGGCTCACATGCTGGCTCACACGCAGTCTCACACACAGGCTCACATGCAGGCTGAAACATAGGTCCACACGTAGGTTCACATGTAGGTTCACACGCAGGTTCACAAGCAGGCTCACACACAGGCTCACACGCAGGCTCACACACAGGTTCACACACAAGCTCACATGCAGGCTCACATGGAGGTTCAAATGCTGGCTCACATGTACGTCCACACGCAGTCTCACAGAAAGGCTCACATGCAGGCTCAAACATAGGTTCACATGTAGGTTCACATGCTGACTCACACGTACGTTCACACACAGTCTCACATACAGGCTCACATGCAGCCTCAAATGTAGGTTCACATGTAGGTTCACATGTAGGTTCACATGCAGGTTCACAAACAGGCTCACACACAGGGCCACAGGCAGGTTCACACACAGGCTCACATGCAGGCTCACATGTAGGCTCATATGTAGGTTCACATGCTGGCTCACATGAAGGTTCACACACAGGTTCACACGCAGGCTCACACACAGGCTCAAACATAGGTTTACATGTAGGTTTACATGCTGGCTCACACACATGCTCACATGTATGCTCACACGCAGGCTCACATGCAGGTTCATACCCAGGCTCACACGCATGTTCACATGTATGTTCACATGCAGGCTCACACGCATGCTCACATGTAGGTTCACATGAAGGCTCACACGCATGCTCACATGTAAGTTCACATGTAGGTTCAGATGCTGTTTCCCATGTAGGTTTACATGTAGGTTAACATGTAAGTTCACATGAAGGTTCCCATGCTGCAGCTGTTTTTGTTGAACTGCCGACTTAAACTGTAGGAAGCAGCTTACAAAAACCACAAACAAGGAGAATAAATCGAATGAACTGAGAAGGATCCAGTTTCAGTAACGCACCTGGCAGAGATTTCATACACTCTATCACACACAATCCAGTGTCGCAACACTTCTCATCAGCAGCACATTTTGAGTCGCCGGTGCACCAGACTTGTTGAGTCTCTGGTCGGCACACAATCAGAACCGGTTTAGGAATGGGGCAAACGCCAGCATGAACTGTGACACGAGAAAAGAAGAAAACTGTGAAAATGTAGAGCAAATTAAACAGTATTCTTCATGCGCTCTCCCCCTCTTTACAATCTACCTCTTTTCGCTTTGCCTCCTCCCCCGCTTATCTTCTCCCTGACACTCTTCTCTGTATCTCCTATTTTCATCTCTTCTCTTTGTCTCTTCTATTCGTCTCTTTTCTTTGCCTCTTCTCTCTGTCCCTTCTCTTTGCCTCTTTTCTTTACCGCCTATATTTGTCACTTCTCTTTGCCTCTTCTCTCCATCTTTTCCCTTTACCTCCTGTATTCGTCTCTTCTCTTTGCCTCTTCCCTGCGCCTCTTCTCTTTACCTCCTCTCTTCTCCTCTTTTTTTTACTTCCTATCTCTGCCTCTTCTCTTTGCCACTTCTCTCCATCTTTTCTCTTTGCCTCTTCGTTTTACCGCCTATCTCTGCCTCTTCTCATTGCCACTTCTCTCCATCTTTTCTCTTTACCTCCAATCTTCATCTCTTCTCTTTGCCTCTTGTCTCCGTCTCTTCTCTTTATCTCCTATCTTTGCCTCTTCGCTTTGCCTCTTCTCTTCCCCTCTTCTCTTTACATTCTATCCTATCCTCGTCTCTTCTCTTTGCCTCTTCTCTTTATCTCTTTTCTTTCCCTTCTATCTTCGTCTCTTCTCTTCTCTTTCCTTCTATCTTCGTCTCTTCTCTTTGCCTCTTCTTTCCGTCTATTCTCTATAGTTCCTCTCTTCTCCCTTCTCCTTGCCTCTTCTCTTCACCTCTTCTTTTTACCTCCAAGCTTCTCCTCCTCTCTTTTCCTCTTCTCTTCACCTCTTCTCTTTACCTCTTCTCTCTGTCTCTTAAATATTCCATGCAATCTTTTCAGAATTATCTATGAAACCCATACCTTGTTTCAAGAAAATATTTTAAACAAGGTGCTGTAAAATGCACCATTTAGTCGTAGTTATTAACATACTATGGGCCTCATTTAGGAAGCCTTACCAGCACTTTTGAGCCACCGGAACGTCACTTGTTTACGTTCCAGTGGCGTAAAGTGTAACTGCATATTTATAAGGCCACGGAAAGCCACTTTACGGCTTTTCTTGACCTTTAAGTATGTGCCCCTTTCACGAAGAAAAATGCCTGTAAGGGTGTTCCATGGGTGTTGCTGTGGGTCTTCCCAGCAACACCCAAGGAACCTGGGAATACGTCAGAACCGTGGGGTCAGGGAGACACAATGAGGAGACATGTTTTTATTGCTCCTCGGGCTTTCCTTTTTCTACAGCACACATAAAAAAAGGAAATCGCCTGCTGTGATTGGTTTTGTGCAGGAAGCTGTGCCTTACTGCACAAATCGATCGGCCCCGCAATGCAGGCACGGTGCCGTGGTGCCTGCAATAGCGCATGGCAGCCCATTGTGCACCGGCACTGGGCAAAGGGACAGGAGTGTGCTGTATCACATAGATATGGCGCATTCCCGCCCTTTTATTTTGATGTAAGGCAGCGCAACAAGATTCCTTGCGGCATCAAAACATCATAAATGAGGCCCTATATCATCTACTTGGCTGTTCTTTCTGCTCTTACGTGCCTAGCGTGTCTAATGATTTCTGCATAGTGATTCCACACGGTAAAAAAGCACATTTGACTGCAACATTTGTCACTGGGAGAGTTCATGGAGTACACAGTTTGGATGCTTAACCTCCCAAATATTTCTGTAGTCCAGTAGATGTCACAGAAACCTCAGTCTGGACCAGTGATTATGGCGTCACTAAGCGGAGGGGGAGCAGGTGCTGAACATTAATACCTGGTGAAATTATACATTGGGTTAGGGACACAAAGGTGACACTAACTAGCAAAAAATGTTTTTTTGCATAATGTACTTTCCAACACAAAACCTGTTTTGCTTTGGAAAGTACCATACAATTAACGTAAAGCAGTGTGAAGCTCTGCTTTGCAGTACTGAGTGCCAAGGGGGGAGTTAATTGGGTGCTGCAAGGGCGTTCCCATGCAACTACCCATGCCTTTTGTTGCAAAATCCTATCGATAAACAGTAGTAGACAGGGTTTAGCACCAAAAGTTAATACCATTTGAATAGAGTTGTTAAAATGAGAAAGAATTATATTTCTCCTTTTTTTCTGACTTTGCATGCGTGTTGCACCGTGCATCACACATACATAGCAGGAAAAGTTTTAAAGTGTTTAAGCATAGTATTTCGTACATGAAGGGTACCCTTCCAGTATAAAACCTATGCTAGACTCACACATACACCCTGGCGCTTTGGTGTGTTCATGGCGCTCGCAGCAGAAATCAGCATCTGTACTAGGTAAAAGGGAGGAGGGAGCCATATGTCTGCACATACTGTGCTCTCCTGGTCCCACCCTGTCACTCGAAGCGTCACAGCATTTTTGGCTGCTGCGATGCGTTCTGTGCCTGTTTTGAAAATCTAGGCCCATGACTTTAAATGGCTACACCGAGGCACAATATCCAGGGTTTGGGCTTCTGTGTAGCAGCCCCAGGCATGTGGGATTTGTAGTCTTGGTTCACTTCAACTGGACTAGCACACCTGGAAACAGTGATTTGTCAATCGAGGCCCAGGGGTGCAGCGTCACTGGTGGTGTGGAGTGGGCGGAGGTCTGCTAGCTACTAAATTACAAACTGAGCCAGAGTCTGCACGGTCGGTCATTTATCCGCTAGTGAAGCGCTGTAAGCACAGTAAGCAGGTCAGTGGAGCAAGTCAAACCAACGCTGCATTTCACCCACTGCAAGATGTCGTGAGTCTCCTGTGAGATCAGGCATGTTACAGACAATATACAGGGGCCGTAGGGTGAACGACCCATCCATAGCTCTGGGACTTCAGGGGCCCCTGTTATGACATACATGACCTGAATGAGTGTTATTTACTCGCTCTACGTTCACACCGGTATTCACAGACACTGCTGCGCTGCAAACGTCCCTCGTCTCAGCAGAGCGGCCATGACACAACACAATGCCCAAAAAGTCAAAACCTGTGACAAGCAGGGCTGGCACTAGGCATGGGTAGCTGCCCAGGGCCTCACACTCAGCCTACCAGAATGGGGCCCCACACCCGTGGTGTGTCCTGTTGTAGCAATCAATTTGGAAGAAAGCTGTCTCCTTGCTATTAGGGTCCAGGGGAGCCCCCCCTCCCTGGTCCTCTCAGTGATGGTGTCTGGAGGCCTAGGGGAGGGTGACACTTCCTCTTGTCCCAATTGCAAAGAGACCCATTCAGAGACACTGATGCCCATTTTCCAGCATATTACCTCCCCCACAGTTTTAAATTTTAGTCCACAAGCAATTCTCATAGTGGGGCGACCAAGCCCTCCACAGGGCTTGGTCGCCCAACTCACTGCTGCCGCTCCTGCCTGCCTTTGCCGCCTCCTGCCTGCAGATTCCTTCGCTAGCTGCCCGCTGCTCCTGGGAATTCCCGCTGCTCCTGGGAATTTCCCGCTGCCCGCTGCTTCTTGGAATTTCCCGCCGCTGCCTCCCTGCGGCCCGCCCCCCCTGTGATTCCATTCGTCGCCCCGCTCCCGCCACCCAGCTGCTCCTCCCTCCCGGCTCCTTACTTATGACGCCCCCAGAGCGACTGCGCAGCAAACGCGCGCAGCGGGAGCACCGATTGAGTGCCGAAGGTGCGCCAAAGGTAAGCCCGTCTGCGCCCGTCCGTGCCTGGACCGCGCCCAGCGCCAGGACCCCTGGCCCTCCCCGCCGAGGCAAGACGACCCGACTGACCTACGACGCCACCACTCTCAACGCACTCAATGCCGGCCGGACCCACGCCAGCTGCCGAGCCACCCCGAGACGCACCCACGGACCCTTCACCTGCTGCACCTGCAAGTTCACCTGCCTCCGAACCTGCCCCGCACCCGCCAAGACAAACACCAGCAGCAACCACCTCAAGTGCATCCTGATCAACACCCGCTCCGTCCACAGACACGCCGTGGAACTCTGGAACCTCTCGACGCTACATCACCAGACGTCGCCTTCCTCACGGAAACCTGGATGAACGCCTCCTCTGCACCCGACATCGCCATCGCCATCCCGGACGGGTACAAGATCATCAGGAGGGACCGCATCAACCAGACCGGAGGTGGCATCTCCATCGTCCACAGGAACACCATCCCCATCACGACCGACGCCAACGACTCCTTCGCCGCAGCCGAATATCTCCACTTCCAGATTCACACCGACCCTAAGACGACCCTCAGAGGCACCCTCGTCTACAGACCCCCGGGACCACGCACACAATTCAGCGAAGACATCACAGACTTCATCAGCCCGCACGCCCTCCCCTCCACTGACTACATCCTCCTCGGAGACCTCAACTTCCACCTGGAGAACAACAAGGACCGCAACACCACCGCCCTGCTGGCAAACCTCGCCAACCTCAGACTCAAGCAACTGGTCAACACCCCCACCCACTACGCCGGCCACACGCTTGATCTCATCTTCTCTTCCAGCAAGTACATCACCTTCAGCCACGCCACCGGACTCCACTGGACCGACCACAGCTGCGTCCACTTCAGCTTCAAAAGATCCACGACCCACCACCACCCGCAACAGGTACCTCACAGGAATTTGAGCAAGATCACCGCAGACCAGCTCACCACCTCCCTCAGCCAGAGCCCACCCGCCAACACAACGGACCCCAACGAAGCAGCCCGCAACTTCACACAGTGGCTGACCGCCTGCGCCGACGACCTCGTGCCACTAAAGAACCCTCCCAGCAGACCCAGAAGCAAGAAGGCATCCTGGTTCACCGACGACCTAAAGGACTCCAAGAAGACCTGCCGCACCCTCGAGAAAGCCTGGCTCCTCGACCGGACCACTGACAACATGACCGCCCTCAAACACGCTACCCGCAAGCACCACCAGCTCATCCGCACCACCAAGAAGAAATCCCTGAAGGAACTACTGGACAACAACGCCCATGACAGCAAAGAGCTCTTCACTATCGTCAAGGAGTTCTCCAACCCCAGCACCGGCACCAAGGACATCACTCCGTCACAAGACCTCTGCGACTCCTTCGCCTCGTTCTTCCACCGCAAAATCGCTGACATCCACAACAGCTTCGGCGCTCCACCCACGCACCCAACCGTCGAACCAACGCCCCCCACCGCCACCCTTCGCACCTGGACCACGGTGACCACCGAAGACACAGCCCGCACGATGAACACCATCCACTCCGGATCACCGACCGACCCCTGCCCACACCACGTCTTCAACAAGGCCGACTCCACCATCGCACCCCAACTCCTGAACATCATCAACGCCTCCTTCAACACCGCCACCTTCCCGGAGAGCTGGAAGCACGCCGAGATCAGCGCCCTCCTGAAGAAACCTACAGCGGACCCCACCGATCTCAAAAACTTCCGCCCCATCTCGCTCCTCTTTTTTCCTGCTAAAGTCATCGAGAAGATCGTCAACAGACAGCTGACCGCCTTCCTCGAGACGAACGCATCCCTCGACCCCTCGCAGTCCGGCTTCAGAGCCAACCACAGCACCGAGACCGCCCTCATCGCAGCCACCGACGACATTTGGACCCTGCTCGACAAGGGGGAAACAGTGGCCCTCATCCTCCTGGACCTCTCCGCTGCGTTCGACACGGTCTGCCATCGCACCCTAGTCCAGCGCCTCAGCAACATCGGTATCCAAGAGAAGGCACTGGAGTGGATCATCTCGTTCCTCGCCGGAAGAACACAAAGAGTCCGCCTCCCCCCGTTTCGCTCCGAGGCCACCGAAGTCATCTGCGGCGTCCCGCAAGGATCTTCACTCAGCCCCACCCTCTTCAACATCTACATGAAACCTCTCGCAGCCATCGCACGCCAGCACAACCTCAACATCATCTCTTACGCCGACGACACCCAGCTGATCCTCTCCCTCACCAGAGACCCCGACACCGCCAGAACCTGCCTACACGAAGGGATGAAAGACGTCGCCGAGTGGATGAAGGACAGCCGCCTGAAACTGAACTGGGACAAGACGGAAGTCCTCATCCTGGGATCTTCGCCCTCCACCTGGGACGACTCCTGGTGGCCCCCAGCCCTGGGCGCCGCACCCAAGCCAACCGACCACGCACGCAACCTGGGCTTCATCCTGGACCCCTCCCTATCGATGACCAGACAAGTCAACGCCGTCTCCTCATCGTGCTTCAACACCCTGCGTATGCTTCGCAAGATCTTCCGCTGGATCCCCACCGAGACCAGGAAGACGGTCACCCAGGCCCTCGTCACCAGCCGTCTGGACTACGGCAACTCCCTCTATGCCGGAACCACCGCCAAACTCCAGAAGAGACTCCAGCGGATCCAGAACGCCTCCGCCCGACTCAACCTGGATGTGCCCCGACGCAGCCACATCTCCAGCCACCTGAGGAACCTGCACTGGCTCCCCGTCGACAAGAGGATCACGTTCCCGCTCCTCACCCACGCACACAAGTCTCTCAACAACCTGGGCCTCAAGTACCTCAACGACCGCCTGACCTTCTACACGCCCACCCGCCAGCTACGGTCCACCAGCCTCGCCCTCGCAGCCGTACCACGCATCCGAAGAGCCACCGCCGTAGGAAGATCCTTCTCTTACCTGGCTGCCAAGACTTGGAACTCCCTCCCCATTCACCTTCGGCTGACCCAGGACCATCTCGCCTTCAGGAAACAACTCAAGACCTGGCTGTTCGAGCAGTAGCATACCCCTCCCCCCAAGCGCCTTGAGACCCTCCCGGGTGAGTAGTGCGCTATACAAATGGCATGATTGATTGATTGATATCGGGATGAGGGTGTAAGAATTGCTTTTGGGTTGAAAGTTAAAACTGTGGGGCGCTAAAATGCTGGAAAATGGGCCTCCTGCACTGTCTCTGAATGGCCTCCTTTCAAGGGGTCACTTATTTAAATTAGAGGGTCCTCGCACATTCCTTTTGGCCCAGGGCCTCGCAAATCCTAGAACCGGCCCTGGTGACAAGGGTAGGTTTGTTTTAATTGGCTCCGCAGGTTATGAAAAGCATAACAGCAGGAAGGAACTAAAACACACCTCTACTAAGATGTATGTATATATATACTATATGGCAGAATCTGGTAAGACTCTGAAATCCGAAGAACAGTAATAGAAAGCGAGCATATGTGTGTGTGATCAGGATGTGTGTGGTGTGCATATAATCAGTAGGTGGGAGTATACATCTGATCGTATAATCAAAATGTGTACTGTGTGTGTAGTGTGCGTGTGCCTGTATATGCATATATACTGGGCTCTTTACTTGTGACGTCAATCTTCTATCAGATTGTTGCTGCCACGTGCATGTCTTCAGTATTATACTACGGGAGCTTGCGGTCACTTTACATATAAAGTGAGTGTCACATGTACCCCTGCAATTCACATGTGCATGATAACAACCACCAACCCCACTGACGTCACACCTTCCCCAGACACTTCAAATACACCGGGGTATTAAGTTAAACAATTAAGCAGGGGGTGCGAGCTGCAGGCCCCATCATTACAAAAATAACACACGTTGTTTGTTCTAATTGTAGGTGAACCTTGGGAGGGCCTGGCCCACCTGCCGCCCTGCTCTAGAACCGGGCCTAAACACGAAACAATTATGTCTGAAAATCAAAAAAAAAAAAAAGAACTTCCAAACTCTCTGTACTCACTTGCAGGAAAATCCTGCGCCTCTACTGGAAGCGCCACGAAGAGCCCAAGGAGCAAGATGGCGCCGGAAGGCATCATCATGACGTGGACAGCGATGTCTGAATCCCTGCTGCGCCTGGGTCTGTATTTATGACAGGCGGGGAAGGAGGGGAACCTCATGCTAACGAACAACGGCATCAGCCAATGAGGATTTTATAACTCTCCACGTCACAATCTTCAGCATTTTGCCAACCACGCCTCCACCCGAGGGGCTTCTATGGTCTCTTTTGTTGCTGACTCCACCCTCCTGTTTACCCTAGTCAAGAACAAGTGTTTTGCAATAGCGGATATCCCGGTCTTAAAATTGCATAAGAAATTTGGACGTGAAAATAAAGTCAGTGATTACACAATCACCAAAGCATTCAGTTTTGTTTACTGTTGAAACTAAAGGTAGGAGTAGGCGACAGAAAACAGGTGTGGGTCCCGAAGCAAACCCTTCTACCTTGCCCATGGTCAGATTTGTTCACAGGCATGGGCAAGGAGGGCCACTGCCCCGGGCCCCTCCGGTACGGGGCATATCCACCCCCAATTAGCAGCTTCTAATGACACCCATGTCCTCCCTCCAGGCCTGACAGATAATTGTAAAATTTGATGAAACTTAGAACTGGTAGCAAGAGTGGTCTGAAGCACTGAATAAAGATAATACATATATGTGATGGAAGAACTGCACAACTTATGCATGCCAAGGAAACTGGGAAGCGATAGTTTTGTCACAGAATAATAACACAGCCCACTTGCACTGCCCTGGGTACACGCGCACGGATGGTTATGGGCCAATATATAGACACCTTGAAGCATGCTCTGCACTGAGGAAGCATAGAGAGCCTGCCCAGGACCTGCCCACCAGTTCTGGGGAAGGTTTGCCCTTCTCCACTCCACCTTAAAGACATGTTTGGAACAAAGAGGCCACATGGTGCGTTTGAAGATGGCTCTAAGGCTCCTGGAGTTCCCGGGAGCTCTGTGTGGACTCTGTAGAGTTCTCTCCAGCCTGTTAGCATGAAATGAGTGCGCCACAAACACGGAGCTCTGTACTGCACGTCTTTATTCTTCAGAACGCAACCGTTAAATCCACTCCCATTGCGTCATTAACTTTATTTAAATTAACCTACACACCCAATACTTACGTCATACTTACGGAGAACACACATATTTATTTATTATTTATTTATATGCTTATATAGCGCAGGAATTCGACCCCCGAAGGGGTATCTCTGCGCTTGAGTTCATACCATAAACCGAGAAAGCCAGAGACCTAAAAACAAAACCAGGAAAGATGCAGGGTTTAAATAGCCAGGAACAGGTATGTTTTTAAGAGTTTCCTGAAAGCTCCTAGATTGGAATTTTGTCTCAAGGTTAGGGGTAAGGTGTTCCAGAGAGTAGGACCCCTATAAGAGGGTGCTCGACCACCCTGCCTTTCCCTTTTAATCCGCGGGACTTGGAGCAACAGTTTATTCCTAGAGCGCAACGAGCGCCCTGGCTCATAGAGTTTACATTTTTCGGTCAGGTATTTTGGACCAGTACTAAACAGGCATTTATGGATGATGCAACAGATTTTGAACTTAACCCGCTGGCGAATGGGCAGCCAGTGGAGTTTATTCAGAAGAGGGCGTGAAGGGGATCTGGCTGGGACATTAAGGACCAGTCTGGCAGCCGTATTCTGGGCTACCTGTAATCTGCCAAGTTGTTCTTCATTGGCAGAAAGAAGAAGCCTGTTGCAATAATCTAGCCTGCTGATCACAAGCGTTTGGACCAGTGTTTTCCTGTAACTATCTGCTAGGTACGGAAATACACGCCTCAGGAGCCCAATGACCCTGAAACAGGATCCCGTTATCTGCGTTACATGCTCTTTCAGAAGCAGTGACTGATCAAGGCGAACACCAAGATTCTTTACTACCTGTTTGGGACAGGGAGCAGGCCCTAATTCCAGAGGCCACCAGTCAGGTGACCAAACAAGAGAGGCTTCTCCGAAAAGCATGACCTCCGTCTTGCCCACATTGCATTGTAGGCAATTGGAGGTCATCCAATCGGCTATCGCTCTCATTCCCGCAGCAAAAGTGTGTTTAATTGCTGGCGTCAGGGTCTGGAAAGGAAATAAAAGCTGGGTGTCGTCAGCATATGATATGGGCGTGAACCCGTATTCTCTCACAATGTCAGCCAGGGGGGCCACATACACGTTAAAAAGTGTGGGGCTTAGGTATGAGCCCTGAGGAACCCCCTTGGTGAGCTCCCTAGAGATTGAAAAATGCAGGGGCGGCTCTAGGCTCATGGCGGCCCTGGGCAGGCAGCGTAGGTAGGTGGCCACTGGAGGAACAGGTAGGGGGTCCCCGGAGGAACGCAGGTGCTTAGGCCAGTGAAGAGGGGGGTCAGGGTGTTTGGAAGTGGAACCGCCAAATCCCTGCCAGGGGCCACCATGCAAATATGTAGCCATCCTCAGAGGATTATTATATTAAGGATATATATTGGCGTGGTGGCCCCTGGGGTTTGGTGGCCCTGTGCTGGTGCACAGCTTGCACATGCCTAAGGCCGCCCCTGACATATGTACACAAGACTCTACATCTCCCCCTTTGTTAAATAAAGACTACATAAATACACATTATAGTTCCTCGATGCGGCATTGAGGTGCTTGTTTCAGCTGTAGGGGATGCAGAGGCAGGTAGTGGACTGTTCGGACTCTCAGGTGAGCATACTTCAGTGTGGAAATCTGGCGCAAACTGACGTTGAGGTAGTAGTTTGAAATGGGATGAGTCCCTGGTGACAGACTTGCCAGTGATGGAGCGAGATTCAGAAATGTTTTTCATTTCAACTCGTGAAGTCACACTTCCATAACTAAAATAATAAAATTAACAGTTGTGCTGTGTATGTATTAATTTAACCTAGTTTAAGTTGCATCTACACCTGACAACCGCGGGATACTAACATCTGTGCTCATAAACGTGCATTATGTTGCATTTCCTTGTTTGTGAAAATAATAAATTAATCGTGTTTATTTGTCATGTCAAAAATTAACTGCAGCTGTTTAGAATAAAAGGCATGTGCTTATTTTGCTTCCCTGTCTATGTGGTGTCACTCTATTCTCTATAGGTGCATAAAGATCCTTGCTGGATAATATGAAGAATGGTAGATATAAAATGCTGCTTTATTTGTTTGCTTCTGCTAGGTAACTTAGACTAATGGGTTAATTATTAGCAATAAAGGGTGGCAACAGAACAAAATAATTTTCTCGCATTAATTATTTTCTTGTGTTTGTTTATACATTAGTTAATAAAAAGGCTTTGGGCCTAGTGAAAATTTTCCGTGCTTGCAAAAATCTGCTTGGAGCCAGAATGAGTCCATGATGGCTACAGTTTTCTCCGTCTGAAAAGTTTGTTATGCTGAGATGACATTCTCTTAGCCGAACAAGGCCAAGGCCAGGAACCGGCGAAAGGCTTATGACATTCATGCATCCGAGGAAGCTAAAAACTTTATTTTGTTGCAAATGTTGCGAACTGGAGGAAACTGCGTTTTTCGAAAACCGGAGACAATGGTCTCTAAGAATGATGACGGAACTGTAATTCTGAAATCTGGTGACATGTCGCTTGTCACTTTTGAGCCAATGGGGCTTCATTTCAGCAGAGAAAAATATACAATTTTAGATTAGCTTAGCGTAGAACGGTATAAAAACTCTTACCCCGTGGAAGAGTTATGCTTCTCCTTGCAGACCTTTTGATGAGGGCGTTATGCTGTTGGACTTCTCTTGGAACACGTAAGAGCCCTCAAAGATGTTACTTTTTAATTTTCCTTATAGCTAGCATTAGTTAGGGACTTAGGTTTTGAAAAATGCCAAACTGATAATTCTCATTTGCAATAATAATTTTGATTCATAATAAAATTGTCATAACTAATTTCAATGATTCAAATAAAAATGCTTTAATAAAAATCTCTAATACATTTTCCAAATGAGTAACTAATAAAAATCTTACTTTGGAAATCAAGCTGGTCTTGTTATTTTCATATGTATAGGTTATTCATAGCTAGATCTTATCGCCACAGTGGCTTAATTAGCTTGTAGGTTTGTGAAGTACGATGAATTCATTTACCATGGTTGTATATAAATGTATATAATTTGTGAATAGGTTAAGTAGGTCACATGATCCAGTTGGTTATAAGATGTCATGTTAGATTTATGGGCCTTATGAGAGTTTATTGATTGATGGTGTATATAGTAGAGTTGGGTAGCGTTGCTTATGACATATTTCCAAAAGCCCGCTGGATCAATTTTTCTGGTAGCAGATTTGGATGGTTGCTATGGTAACCGATATGTTATATGGTAGTTGCATAGGATCAATGATTAACATATGTTGAGTTTGTTTAATTGTGTTATGTGTAGTCGAAAGGGTTTTTCCGACGTGGAAAATCCTAGTGGTACCGGTACAGAGTAGTGTGACCAGAGTGTAAAGTCACAAGTCACACAGTGCATTTGATCTGTTTCAGAGTTGATGATATCGTCGTGTATCACAAGTGTTGTCGTCGCGCAGCACGTGTTAGGGATATAGGTGTGTAAGATAGAATGCATGCATAGTGAGGATTGTCTATGAAATCGAAACATTGAGTATAAGGACAATGAGTCCATTGTAAACCTCTCTGTGGGGAAAGTATTAGAATTTATTCAACTTGAGTGAAGGGTAGGATAATGTCGCTTATCTTATTAACGATTCATGTTATCAGTGGGGGGTTAGAGTCCCGCCAGGATTTCATGTGTGTGTAATTAGGGATACTTTCCGTTTGAAAGTGCGTAAATGGTTTTGTAATTCTGTTCGAGTCAAACTTTGAATTGCTACTTTATGTGCATTCAGAGGGAAGAGCGTTCGTTATTACGTGTATGAAGGGTAGAGTAAAAGTTTACTTTATCGGCAAATGCATATTCTGTGAGAATAGCGTCGTCTATTCCACGCAAAGAATTTCTCGTGTGTCTGTAAAAACTATCATCTTATTTAGGGAAACAGACAAATGGTTTGTTCTTTTTGTTGTTGATTAATCGAATTTCATTGAGAAAAGCGTCTTTAAAATGGCGCTGTGAAAAGTTTTTGTGAAGGAGGGGTGAGCGTTGAGAGTGAGACGCGAGAAACCGCAGCGGCTGTGTACATCACAGGGTCCGCGCAGGGATTGGGTACTGTACGTCACAGGCTGTACTCTGATTGGCTCACGTGACTTTGTTGAGCTGAACGCTGATTGGCTTTGGTGAAAAGCTCTGTTTTACTGGTCGAGCAAGGTGGTGACGTTGCTCGAACCTGATTGGCTTGTTGGTGTGTTTCGCGCACGGATTGGCTGGTGTTACGGAACAACCAGGAAAACATTTACGATCATTTCCGATTAAGAGGATTTGATTTAAAAATGACTTATTACTTTAAACATGTCCAGAAAAAGACTTCGATACTTCAAAAATTTAAAAATGTATTTTCACCGGACAAGAAAATTCAAACGCGAGGTGGTAAATTACTTCATAAGTACAAGACACCTGCAGCGTATATGGAAGGTGAATATGGTTACCATACTGTCCTGTGGTTTGATGTTTGGAAAAATTACACAAAGGACGACGGCGTATTGGCTTGGCAGGATGATGGTTCATTCAATGTTAAGGTTTTAAGAAATCTGAGAGAGAAAATGTCAGCTCTAGTACCACGGCCTAGACCGACACAATTTGAAGCTTTGGTTGAATGGGAGGATGAGATGTTTCAACTTCAGAAAGAAGCAAATGGGATTAAGAGACCTCCAAAAACACCGAGTTATAGACGAGAAACGCATTAAGATAGAATGCGTATGTGGAGACAGGGAGATATGTGTGATGGTCTCTATTTAATTAGGGAAATGGTTCTAGGGTCTCCAGGTGAAAAAAGAACTGAAAAGAAAAATAATATGGTTATAGATAATGAAACAGAGGATCCAGTCTTAGAAGAAATTTATACCACGAATAATAAAAATGCTCCTTTGAGACAACCTCGTTCTTGGTCTACTCCAACGGTTTCTGCCGGAACCACTCCTAGTGCACCCCCAGTAAATGACTCTCCAAAATTGTACCCAAATAATTGTGAATCTTTTGGAACTCCAGAACAGTTTGAGACAAGAACTAATTCTAGTGCTTATAATGAAAACAGAAGTTTTCCAATGGAAAGGGAAGCCCCTAGAAATCTGATGAGAACTGACAGGATTGAGGAAGTTACAAATACTTCAGAATACCTGCGATCGAAAGAAAAATTAATTCAGCAAATAACCAAGAGCATGGAAGCAGTGACAGTTCCAGTAACGATTGGTCCTGTTCAGCCTGTTTTCGATCAAAAGGAAATTAAACAGCCAGGCTTAACAATTCCATTAAATGCAGAAATCCAAAAAGTAGCTGAACATTTTTATTCAGATTTAGCTGAAATTAATCGTGAAAAATCAAGGATGCCTGACTTGACTTTTAATCAAGGTTCTTTTAACCAGACACAAATAGGTGCAGAGTCAGATGCTGAGTCTCCTGAGAAAAGAGAATCGAATTCAAAACTTGATGTTGCTAAATTAAAAGCAGATTTAGAAGAATTAATAATTGGCACAATTGGTCCTGACAGTTTAACATTTTACAGAGATGATGAACTCCTGTTCATCAGCAAAAGCATACATTGGAAAATAAAGAATAAATATGATCAGCTGGAGGAACTGGCAGAAGAATTAGAAATTGATTTGAACAAACAGAAAAACCTGGGAAAACATTACAGATTAAATTTTACTGAAAAAGACATTGAAAATGTCAATACAGGAGGAAGAATTACACACATAAAGGAATTTATTGTTTATATCAAGAAATTGGGTGAGTTGAGTAAATGGAGAGTGAAATGGACTAAAAAGAAGGAAGATGAAAGGTTGGATAGGTTGGATAATCTGTCTAAACAGTTTCCAATGAGAGAAATAGCAGGTGGAGGGTATGTACATGTTCCCTGGTCAAGACAGGACATTTTGCTTTTCACTAATGATTTTCCTCGGCTGAGAGAAAAACCTGTGGAATGATACCGACAAGTAGACAGGTTTATTAAAGTTTCAAAAGTTCTGTGGATTGATCTAGATGGCTTTTTTGACATAGTTGTCCCATCAGATCTCTGGACAGAATGCAAAATTGCTGTAGGTTGGCCAAAAGCTGAACCAGATCGAGTTAAGGAGACAGGTGCTCCAGCACCCGAGGTCATGGAATTCTATGAAAAAGTGATTTACTGGTTAAAACAAAAAATCGCCCCAAAAGAAGTAGATTGGGTTAAAATTGAAAGAACCAACCAGGAGCCGAAAGAATCAGTTCATTCTTTTTATGAAAGATTATTATTGGTTTTCAAATAATACAGTGGTTACGAAAACTTAGATGAAAAGGATATGAGCCATTTTATCTACAGGTTTGTATATGGTCTCAGACCAGAAATTGGAGAAATGGTCAGAAATAATATTGTCGGATGGCAATCAAATTCAGTTGATGATATTTTGAGGAAGGCAAAATACTGCAGTGATGAGTTGGAGGCCAAACAAAAGAAGCTAAAGGAAAAGGCAATGTGGGCACAGGTAAAAGTAGCTGAGCAACAGATTGCAAGCCTTGGAAATAAAAATGGGAATTTTGTGCAACATGAACATTTTGTACAAAATCAGAATCAGGGTCAAGGAAAGTCTAAAAGTAATTTTAATAATCCTATTAAGCCAAAGTTTAATCCAGAAATTGAAAAATTAAAACAAACGATGCCTTGCTTTAACTGCGGGGAGATTGGACATTGGAGAAACGAGTGCAAAAACCCACCCAGAAAATTTAAAAACGCATCATTTAACCCACAGATGCAGAATGATGTTGATCTGCAGCAACAGTTGCAGCTGCAGCGTCAAATGAGTGAACTGAGTCTTCAGCGACAGCTACAACAGCAGTTAACCCAGCAGCAGAGTCAGATCCCGTTGCCCCCTTTTCCAAATTGTGGGGGAAGTCAAAAATTCAATCCAGAAATTGGGTTCAGCGGATGTGATCAGGTAATAAGAAATCAAAGACAAAATTTGCAAAGTGCATCAGGACAATTTTTGTTAACAGGAAACAAAGAAAGTGATTCTGATGACTACTTCTGACGGTGCCCGAGAGAGGGGGAAGAGTGTGTAATTGGAGCCACTCTTGAGGTTGACCAGTCTGGTCCATTTGTAAATGGAAAGGTGAACGATGTAGAGATCACTTTTCTTGCGGACACTGGTGCTACCCGTTCTACTGTTAGATCAGTGGAAATTGAAAACCTACCTCTCTCTGGGGATACCATCCAAGTAGTCGGAGTCAGCAATCAACAAATGAAGACTGATCTTACTGATCCTGTGAATGTGGAAATAGGCAATTTCAAAGACAAACACAGATTTGTAGTTTGTAATAGCAGTCCAGTGAATTTACTAGGAAGAGATATATTGTGTAAAATGAATTGTAGGATATATTGCTCACCTGGTGGAATTGAATTACAAACCATGGAGGAAGATGGGTTATACAGACAGACTATGCTAATGATTGAGGCAGAAGAAGAGAAATTATTTCCTACCTTTGATAAAGAAAATTTACCAGAGGAATTGAAAGAGACAGTTAAATCTGAGATTTGGGATTTGACTGGAAATGAGATGGGTCTGATGAAACATGTCGATCCAGTCAAAATCACAGTGAAGCAGGGAATAGACTTTCCAAACATTCCTCAATATAAAATGAAGGCAGAAACTATTGAGGGTGTTATTCCTGTAATTGAAAAGTTCATTAAACAAGGCGTTTTGAAAGAAATTGAGAGCAGTCCTTGTAACTCACCGATTATGGGGATCAAAAAGCCAAATGGAACGTACAGAATAGTTCAGGATTTGAAAAAAATTAATCAGATTGTCGTTCCTTGTTGCCCAGTTGTTCCAAACCCTGCTGTCATTCTTTACCAGATTCCGCATGATGCAGAATGGTATACTGTCATTGATCTTTGCAATGCGTTCTTTACTGTCCCATTGCATCCAGAAAGCCAGGAAATCTTCGCTTTTCGGTTCCAGAGTAGGACCCTCGCATGGTGCAGAATCCCTCAAGGGTATACAGAAAGTCCTTCTATCTTTAATGAACTGTTAAAGAGATCTTTGGAAGATTTGAGTTTGCCAGGCAGATCGACATTATTGCAGTATATTGACGATCTGTTGATAGCAGCAAAAACGAGAGATAATTGTGTGACAGACACGATTACAATTTTGAATCATTTGGCAGATGAGAGACACAAAGTGTCTCCTGCAAAGTTGCAGTTTTGTAAACAAGAAGTAAAATACCTTGGTCATAGAATTGCAAAAGGAATGAGACAGGTGACAATCGAGAGAATCAAAATGATTCAGGGAATGCAACCTCCAAAAACACAAAGACAGGTGAGAATGTTCCTGGGAATGGTTGGTTACTGTCGGCAATGGATTAGTGGATTTTCGGTAATTGCGAAGCCACTACAGAGATTGACAAAATCAGATGTAAAAGATCCAATTGTCCTTACTGATATTGAATTAGAAGCTTTTGAGAAACTAAAAAGAAGCTTATGTGAAGCTCCAGCTCTGGGCATGCCAGATTATGAAAAAGGTTTTGAACTCTATTGCAGTGAAAGAGAAGGATGTGCTTTGTCTGTGTTAATTCAGAGACATGGTAACATGAGAAAGCCTATTGCTTACTTCTCAGCAGTTCTTGATCCAGTTGCAAAGGCATTACCAGGTTGCTTAAAAGCAGTTGCAGCAACAAGTGTTAGCCTGGAACAGAGTGAGGGAATAATAATGGGATTTCCTGTAAAAGTCTATGTTCCACACTCAGTTGAAATTCTCCTTACAAGGAGTAAAACGCAGCACATGACGAGCAGCAGACTAACCAAATATGAGAAAATTATTCTGGGATCTGATAATGTGTCAATTGCAAGGTGTGTGAATTTAAATCCTTCCAAACTGTTACCTGATAATGAAAATATTGATGAAAATGATGTGGAGCATGAATGCTTGGATGTCATGGAATTCTGTACCAAGCCAAGGCAGGACATTAAAGATGTACCATTGCCTGAATCAGATCTTGTTTTCTTTGTGGATGGCTCCTGTCTGAGATCAGAGGGAGGTGTTTTAAAAGCAGCATACTCGGTCTGCACAGTAGCAGATGTTGAAGAAGCTTCATGTCTAGAAGGAATTCGTTCAGCACAGGTGGCTGAATTAATTGCTTTAATTCGTGCTTGTGAAATAGCGAAAGATTTGAGAGTTACTATAATAACAGATAGCCAGTACGGATTCGGAGTTGTGCATGATTATGGACAGCTCTGGTCTCAGAGAGGCTACATGACATCAGCAGGTTCTCCAATCCAAGGGTACTCGAGCAGCCCTGTGGCAGAGGGCTTGCTCGTGGAGGGCACTTGACATTTATTTTAAAACGTACCTGCTTCCTCTGCTGACTGCAAGCAGCCCTGCTCCTTCTCAGTCCCGCTGACTACGAGCGCTGGACGCCTATCTCTTTTTAAAAAACCCTTCCCAACCCGCCCTGCTGGCTCCGCCCACCCTCGTCATCAGCCTATTTAGGCTCCGCCCCTTTTTTTGCCGAGTGTACTCGAGCAGCCCTGTGGCAGAGGGCTTGCTCGTGGGGGGCACTTGACATTTATTTTAAAACTTACCTGCTTCCTCTGCTGACTGCAAGCAGCCCTGCTCCTTCTCAGTCCCGCTGACTACGAGCGCTGGACGCCTATCTTTTTTTAAAAAACCCTTCCCAACCCGCCCTGCTGGCTCCGCCCACCCTCGTCATCAGCCTATTTAGGCTCCGCCCCTTTTTTTTTTTGCCGAGTGTACTCGAGCAGCCCTGTGGCAGAGCGCTTGCTCGTGGGGGGCACTTGACATTTATTTTAAAACTCACCTGCTTCCTCTGCTGACTGCAAGCAGCCCTGCTCCTTCTCAGTCCCGCTGACTACGAGCGCTGGACGCCTATCTCTTTTTAAAAAACCCTTCCCAACCCGCCCTGCTGGCTCCGCCCACCCTCGTCATCAGCCTATTTAAACGTCCCCATGCGTCAGCGCAGCGGGCGCGACGGAGGCGCGACGGAGTTCGCGGCCGGACGGGCCCAGGGGCCAGGGACGCTGCCTCTGCCATCTCTTATTCCCGCTCCACTCTAATGAGTCTACAAACCATTGCTTGCCCTCTACCTCCCGAGACCTGGACCAGGATCTCCTTATTGGGGATCCCAGGTCACTCTTCCCCTTTGCTGGGGCCGTCGTCATCTTCCACCCTTCCTGTCCCTGCCGAGTCGCAGCTCCGGGTATTATACCTCAACACTCGCTCCATGGTCAGGCATCAAGCCGATATTTTCCATCTTCTTATGACAGAGAAGCCAGATGTCCTTTTACTATCTGAGACCTGGCTCACTGACGACTCCCTCCCTGACATCCTTGCTGCACTACCTCCTGACTACTTTCTGCTGAATACCAACCGACCTGGAGGCCGCTCCGGTGGAGGGGTGGCAGCGGTAATACGGAAGAATCTTAAGATCATTGCCTCTGCCAATATGACCCTCCCCGATGTGGATAACCTGGTCCTCCGTCTTGGGACCGAGGTAGGCGCTGTCACCCTTATGGTACTTTACCGTCCCCCCCACCCCATGCCTTCCTTCCCCTCCTCCTTTATTGAACAGTTAACCAATCTTGCCACCTCTTCCCCCCGTACTATCATTGTCGGGGATTTCAATTACTGGTTCCAGAATGAGGATGCCGGCCCCCATGCCACCGAACTGTTCGAGGCCCTCTCGAGCTTGGATTTTACACAACTAGTCAGGTCTGCCACTCATAGCGGTGGCCATATCCTTGACCACATCTGGGTTCACGGGGTCAAGTCCTCCTGCCCATTCATAACACCTTGTGTGTGGTCCGATCACTTCTTAATTGACACCACCTTTTCGGCCGTTGGCCAGATCAGGACCCCACTGCAGGAGGGCGGTACCGCACGCAAGTGGAGAGCCGCCGACTCCTCCAAACTCTTATCTCATCTCTCTCTCACCCGTCCCTTGTTCCCCACAGACTCAAGCACTGACGAGCTTCAGGGGCAAGTTTCTGACTGGCTCACTATAGCCAGCGATACTTTCGCACCTTTAACCAAGTTTCCCCGATCCCGACACTATCATTCCCATAAATGGTTTACCCCTCACCTTAAGACTTTGCAGTTAGAACTCCGCCGACTCGAGCGCAGGTGGAGGAGAGACTACTGCTTACCTAGCAGAAGTGCATATGTGGCTGCGCGGAACGAGTATAAAACAGCCATTTCCGCCGCCAAAAAAGCTTATGCCTCAGACAAAATTGTATCTGCCCCCTGCAAGTCTAAGGAGATTTTTTAAATCCTCAACGAATTTACCTCCGATCCTAGGACACTTCCGACTCAGGCCCCCACACAAGAATCATGTAACGCGCTGAGCACTTTCTTTGTCAAAAAAATTGCCTCGATCAAAGATACCATTCCGACTATCCCCCCTGGCGCCGGCCCCGCTTCTCCCCCCCATAATGCTCTTTCTTTTACACTTTTCCCTCCCCTAGACCCTACCGCTTTGGCCACACTGGCCACCCGCGTTAAATCTGGATCCCCAGACGACTGTTGTCCCCCCACCATATTACGAAATATCTGCCACTCTTTACCTGATTGTATCCTTCCCCTGCTGAATTCTTCTCTGTCGTCCGGTACGGTACCCCGCTCCTTCAAGGAGGCCGTGTTGGTGCCTCTACTGAAGAAACCTGGGGCTGATCCCGCCGTCCCGGCGAATTACCGCCCCATCTCTCTCCTGCCTTTTTTCTCCAAAATTTTGGAAGCCCATGTCACCACCTGCCTCTCACAGTTTATTGAGAACTCCACCTTTTTTGAGACTAACCAGGCCGGCTTCAGACCCGGACACTCTACGGAGACTGTCATCTTGGCTGTGCTGGATGCCCTGAGAGACGGTGCTGACAAGGGTACCCCCCAGGCCCTGGTTTTATTAGATCTGTCGGCTGCCTTCGACACGGTGGACCACAACATCCTTCTCCACCGTGTCGAGCAAGCTGGCATCCAGGGCCTGGCGTTGGCATGGGTCAAATCCTTCCTGACCGGGAGGTCTCAGACCCTTAGCCTGGGCACTTTTAGAGCTCCTCGGGAGCACTTGCCCTGCGGGGTCCCTCAGGGCTCCTCTCTGTCCCCCCTTCTTTTCAATCTTTATCTTCGACCCCTTCTCTTTTCCTTGAGGCAGTGGGACGTCACCGTTTTCAATTACGCGGACGACCTGCAACTCATCTTCCCTCTTGATTCCCCCTCTGCTATTCCCAACTTTCAGGCAGCTATGTCCCACATCCTATCGTGGATGTGCCAAAATCAGCTTAAGCTGATTCCCGGAAAGACGGAGCTTCTTCTCCCTGGCAAGAGCTCTACCCACTGGGGTCCGCATTTTTGGCCGGCAGAACTTGGCCTTCCCCCCACCCCTGTGGCCTTGGTAAAAAGCCTAGGGATCACTATTGACTCCGGTCTCTCCCTCGGGCCCCAGGTGGGGACAGTTGTCTCCTCCTGCATGTTCCAGCTGCGCAGGATCAGGAAGGTGGCTTATCTCCTCACTCCTGAAGCTCTCCTGCAAGTAATCATGGCCCTTGTCCTCTCCCGCATAGATTTTTCGAATGCTATCTATCATGGTCTGCCCAAAACATCTCTCTGCAGACTACAATTCGTTCAGAACCAAGCGGCGAGATTGGCCTTTGGGATTCCGAAATGGCAATCCGCCAAACCCCTCCTTCTAAAACTGCACTGGCTCCCCGTCATCTCGAGGGCAGCCTTTAAGATCGGCTGCCTCACCTTTAAATCCTTATCTGGTTCCTGTCCTGTTTTTTTTAAATCTCTCATCAGGACCTACAGCCCCTCTCGGAACCTGAGATCCTCTCATCTGCACCTCTTACTCACTCTCCCTGTCAAACTCTGCAGATCCGGAGGCCGGAGATTTGCATTTCTGGCCCCCAAACTCTGGAATTCCTTCCCCCTCTCTCTTAAAACCTCCAATTCCCTTACCCTCTTCCGTAAATCCCTAAAAACTTGGCTCTTCCCTCAATCTGGCTAAACCCTCCCAGTCCCCCAGTTGTCTGCCAGCGCCAGGAAACCCATGGTGTCAGCGCGCTTTATAAATTCCCCTTACAATACAATACAATACAATCAAAAATGCAGTATTCATTAAAAGATTAATTGATGGCATTCAATTGCCAAAGGAGATTGCAGTGGTAAAATGCGCAGCACATCAAAAAGGTGAAGATTTTATCACCTGAGGCAATAATTTTGCAGACGAAATGGCAAAATTCTGTGCAAAAAAATGATTATGGACTTAATCGGGGAAAAAACAAAGACTTTGGTTCAATTTCAGTAATGCTAACATCTATTGTTGAGACATGGGAAGAAATTAGGGACTTACAAAATGAAGCTGATGATGATGAGAAAAACTCATGGTTGAGAGCAGAATGTAGACCACTAGATGAGGATGGTGTTTGGACCTACAACAAAGATGGCAGAGCAGTCTTACCAAATTGCATGATTGCTGACATGGCCAGAATGTATCATGGTCCTGGTCATATTGGAAGAGATTCTATGATCAGGCTTTTCAAAGAGACATGGTTTAATACCAAGTTTAGGACAATTGCAGAGTCTCTTTGTCAGAGGTGTTTGACTTGCCAACAAATGAACCCAAACAGGAAATCAGTTGTGGGAACGGGAGTCATTGGACGGGAGGGTGGTCATTTTATCAGATTACAGATGGATTTCATTGAGATGCCCATACACAATGGTTTAAAATATGTTTTGGTAATTGTGTGCTTGTTTTCAAGATGGGTAGAAGCATTTCCAACACGTCATTGTGATTCAATTACAGTGGCAAAGTTACTTCTTAGAGAGATAATACCGAGGTACGGTTTCCCAGTCACTATTGAGAGTGATGGAGGGGGACATTTTGATAACAAACTGATGAAATTGATCTGTGAAGCATTACACATTGAGCAGAAAATACATTGTGCATACAGACCAGAGGCATCTGGAGTAGTAGAGCAGATTAATGGAACAATAAAAAATAGAATTGGGAAAATGTGTCTTGATACAGGTGTAAAGTGGACAGATGCTCTTCCACTTGTTCTGATGACTTTGAGAAGTACACCAGATAAAAAGACAGGTCTGAGTCCTCACGAGATCCTTATGGGTAGAGTCATGAGGCAAGCTTATGTACCTGTAGGAAAACTGTTAAGCATTAATGACAGTGCGATTTTGGAGTATTGCAAGCGTCTGTCTGACGTAGTGACTTCTGTGTCTAATCAGGTGGGAACTGAAGCACAATCAAAAGACAAAGTGCAGACACATGATCTGAGACCTGGAGATTGGGTCAGAACGAAAGTTCACCGAAGAAGGAACTGTTTGATCCCGAGGTGGCAGAAACCGAGGCAGGTGATTCTTGTTACAACGAATGCAGTGAAGTGTAGAGGATTGAAAAGGTGGATACATCCAAGTCACACTATTCCAATACCTACACCTGAAAACTCTGATGAGGAGAGTGATACGACAGATGATTCAGACTCTGAAGAAGAAGTAGAAAGAAATCCAGATATTGAAGATCGACAAAGTGGTCGACATCTGCAGAAACCATCTGTGAATGGAGATTTGATTGGAAAAGACTTGAAGATTGTTGAAGTAGATTCTGGAGATGAAAATAATCTGCTAGATAAAGAATCAACAGAAGAAACAGAAAAGGAAACAGGTGAAGAGAGAGAACCTGATAAAGAATCGAGAAAAGAAAAAGAAACAACAGAAGAGTCTGATCAAGTTCAGAAGAAAAACCAGGAGGGTATCGAAAGGCAGATAACGAGCTCTGAAAGCAGGAACAAGAATTCCGGATCTGGGAAGTTAAAGGTGATTGAAGAATTGGAGGAAGACGAATTACCGAGTACCAGTGATGGGAGAAGGAGTGCTGTTCCTAACGGAGTAAGGCTGCCGATTAGAAAAGATCCTGGGATAACGATTGAAATTTCTGACAGTGACTCTGGAGAAAGTGATGAAGAATGTCAGAAAGGAGGAGTGAAGAAAAGATCATGGAAAACAGAATCTAATGAGTCTGAGCCAAAAAGAAAAATCCTGAGGAAAGGAGAGACCTGGCCATCTGAAAACGGAGGGTTGAGAGTCAGGTTAGTGAAAAGATCAAAGGAACAGGTGAATGAGATAAGTAGTCAAGGGGATCCTGAAAAGAAAGCTGAAAAGGGAAAGAAAATAGAAGTGATTTCTAGAAAGACAAAGAGTGTTTTGAGACCGAATCAGAAATATAAGTCTCCTGAATGGGCTTATATAATAATACCACCTGTAATTGAAATAAATAGCAGTAGTCAGGAAGAAGAGGTGGAGGAAATTAGTGACAATGATTGAAGTACTAACATGTTAGAATTTAGGATAAAGTTTAGGTTCCTGTTTTTGGCGTAAGGCTGAAGAAATTGTGTTCGGTGACACAAGGTTGAAGAAATTGTATTTAGTTGGAGAATAACTTGTGACGCAAGGTCGAAGAAAAATTGTTAGAGGGTTTAAAAAAAACAAAAAACAAAAAAATTTCAAAGGGGGATGTGAGGTTTTAGAAATTTTGAAAAATTTTTGAAAATTTTTGTTTTCTCTTTTTGTAAATAAGTTAAAAAAATAAATAAAAAAAAAGATGCCTTATGTAATGGCGCGTAGTACTTCAAAATGTTCCATTTTAAAGAAATGCTGTAAGATGACTCTGATGTGTGTGCTCATATTAATTCTGCTCTGGTTAGTTTTAGCTGTCATCTTTCCTTTCGGGATCGATAAGGAGAGGTACAAGGTTAATATGACAAGCAAAGCTTCAGTTAGTCAAGACAAACATAGTGAAACACACAACGCTAACAAGGTTATTGATCACAGACCAGATGTTCATCAGGACAGGTCTGTTGGTGATTTTTCTAGCAATACATTTTCAAGGCTTTTGGGAGAATACGTTAAGGTCATGGGTGTCAAAGATTGTTATATCTGTGTGAAGTTGCCCGCTTCTGTTTCTGAGGGAGTGACATACAATATGCTTCCTCTTACTTATGGCATAACATGCAGTGTGATAGCTAGCTTATTTTACCAGACTGGTCGGTTGGAATAATATTATTCCAACTATGATGAGATCTTTGCTAACCTGAAATTAGAGAATGCTTTAAATAAACATAAACAAGCTAAACAGATGAGGGATTTCTTTTTAGTAACTAATGAACTGACTTACGAATATGCTTATAGAAACAATTTAACTTGCAAATTGAGAGCTGAGGAAAAGTCTTTCCTGAATTTTGTTGAGGAGAGAAGAGCAATTTATAAAAGAAATGAGATGGTCAAACAGACCAAATCGAAGTTTTGGCAGAAGGAGGATGCTAAGCTTAATGGCAAATCTTTTGATAATGTTGCAATTCACATAGACAAACCAATTAGTGGCAAGCTTTGCATTAGGAGAGACAATACATTGTTTGATAATTATTTTGTAGGAGCTAGCAATTGTGAGGACACTTACCAAATCATGGGGGGTTGGGGATTCAAAGGTGGCAGAGATCCAATTTTCCCTGGGATCTATTTTGTTTGTGGAGATAAAGCTTATTATAATCTCCCAGACCATTGTTATGGGACATGTTTTGTTGGTCTTGTGTTCCCCAAGATTTTTCATGTTGACAGAAATGCAGGAGGTTCTTTTGAAATCAGTGGCCATGTAAACAGATATAGAAGAGAAAGTTTCTCAGAAATTTCGGGAGACATCTTTGAGGCAGTGATACCGTTAGTAGGTATAACCCTGAATGCAGGAAGAATCAGAAGATTGTCCACTGACACAGCAGGTGGTTTTCAGTTAGTGGATGTGGAGGTCATTGCGGTCAGATCAATGGCAATGCAAAATCGTCTTGCTTTAGACATACTCCTGGCAAAAGAGGGAGGAGTCTGTGGCATTTTACATGTACAGCATTGCTGTACCTACATTCCAGATGAGAGTAAGAATATTGAAATGTATATTAGAAACATCACAGAGATGCACTCAGAAATAGTCCCCTTAGAAGAAGATGATTTTTCAGAACGACTTTCAAAAAGATTCCAAGCAATCAAAACCTAGTTTCAAGAGATTGGTGGATCAGTTCTTGGCAAGATTCTAACACCTTTGTTTGTAATAATTGTTTGTGATAGTTTTGTCAAAGATCAGTTGTATGTTACACAAGAGAAAGAAGCACATGAGGGAAAAGAGAAGGATTTACAAAATGAAAAAGGAGCAAGAGAAAGAGATAGAGCTTGAGGAGTTGCGCAGAGCTCAATATGAGAGTTGTAAAGATTTTGCTGAAACTAGTCTTTAGAAAATACTAACAGAATGAAATCGAACCATTTTCTTTTGAGATAAAAATTTTACCAAATTTTTGGGTGTGGTGTGGTGATTGGTTAATCACCAGATGAGGGAGTTGATGGAGCGAGATTCTGAAATGTTTTTCATTTCAACTCGTGAAGTCACACTTCCATAACTAAAATAATAAAATTAACAGTTGTGCTGTGTATGTATTAATTTAACCTAGTTTAAGTTGCATCTACACCTGACAAACGCGGGATACTAACATCTGTGCTCATAAACATGCATTATGTTGCATTTCCTTGTTTGTGAAAATAATAAATTAATCGTGTTTATTTGTCATGTCAAAAATTAACTGCAGCTGTTTAGAATAAAAGGCATGTGCTTATTTTGCTTCCCTGTCTATGTGGTGTCACTCTATTCTCTATAGGTGCATAAAGAACCTTGCTGGATAATATGAAGAATGGTAGATATAAAATGCTGCTTTATTTGTTTGCTTCTGCTAGGTAACTTAGACTAATGGGTTAATTATTAGCAATAAAGGGTGGCAACAGAACAAAATAATTTTCTCGCATTAATTATTTTCTTGTGTTTGTTTATACATTAGTTAATAAAAAGGCTTTGGGCCTAGTGAAAATTTTCCGTGCTTGCAAAAATCTGCTTGGAGCCAGAATGAGTCCATGATGGCTACAGTTTTCTCCGTCTGAAAAGTTTGTTATGCTGAGATGACATTCTCTTAGCCGAACAAGGCCAAGGCCAGGAAGCGGCGATAGGCTTATGACATTCATGCATCCGAGGAAGCTAAAAACTTTATTTTGTTGCAAATGTTGCGAACTGGAGGAAACTGCGTTTTTCGAAAACCGGAGACAATGGTCTCTAAGAATGATGACGGAATTGTAATTCTGAAATCTGGTGACATGTCCCTTGTCACTTTTGAGCCAATGGGACTTCATTTCAGCAGAGAAAAATATACAATTTTAGATTAGCTTAGCGTAGAAAGGTATAAAAACTCTTACCCCGTGGAAGAGTTATGCTTCTCCTTGCAGACCTTTTGATGAGGGCGTTATGCTGTTGGACTTCTCTTGGAACACGTAAGAGCCCTCAAAGATTTTACTTTTTAATTTTCCTTATAGCTAGCATTAGTTAGGGACTTAGGTTTTGAAAAATGTCAAACTGATAATTCTCATTTGCAATAATAATTTTGATTCATAATAAAATTGTCATCACTAATTTCAATGATTCAAATAAAAATGCTTTAATAAAAATCTCTAATACATTTTCCAAATGAGTAACTAATAAAAATCTTACTTTGGAAATCAAGCTGGTCTTGTTATTTTCATATGTATAGGTTATTCATAGCTAGATCTTATCGCCACAGTGGCTTAATTAGCTTGTAGGTTTGTGAAGTACGATGAATTCATTTACCATGGTTGTATATAAATGTATATAATTTGTGAATAGGTTAATTAGGTCACATGATCCAGTTGGTTATAATATGTCATGTTAGATTTATGGGCCTTATGATAGTTTATTGATTGATGGTGTATATAGTAGAGTTGGGTAGCGTTGCTTATGACATATTTCCAAAAGCCCGCTGGATCACCAGGACGTTGACCGGTCGCCATAGACCCAAAGCAGGTCAGCCGCGACCAGAGGATCAGACTTGCATTTCCGTTTTTGTTTTACTAAACCTGGTCTCCTTCCTTGTAGATCGCGTCCTGAGCGCCTCATCGTGGATCCACATATGTCTTCATTGTGAGCTTGACAGCCAAACCCCTTTCACAGATTTCCTCAATTCCTTAGTGGTCCATTGTCGTTACTTTGTGTCCACGGCGCTCCCAAACACCAGGGTGGCAGGGCTTTCACCTCTTGCGAAATGGGAAGTGGGATAGTAAGGATGAATGGCCGAATACAAAGCAGATCAGAGATCATTTCCTTCTAGTGCAGTGCGCTGAACAACGCTCTGCAGTGTAATCATAAATCGTTCAACAACCCCATTTGCCTGTGGCCAGAGGGAGATGCTTTTCTGATATTTTACACTCATGCTCGTAAGAAAATCTTTGACTTCTCGACCGTTAAAAGGTGGGCCGTTGTCAGACTTTAAAACTGATGGAACACCCGAGGTCGCAAAAACATACTTCAGGACCCCAATGACTTTATCGTGCATCATTGACGTCATGCCCTCTACAAGGGGAAACCTGGAATAATCATCAACGATCGCCATTTGATGATGTCCATTGTTAAGGGAACAAAAGAAATCAACAGCAATCCTGTCCCATGTTTGCCTCGGCAGATCAGACATTGTCAAGGGGCGCTGCATTGTCTCGGGAGACAGACAGTTACACAAATGACAGACCTTTAATGCTCTCTCAACTCTTTCATCCCAGCGAGGAAATTACACTTGATCTTGAAGAGCTCTATTAGTGGCTACAATACCACAATGACACTTGTGGTACAGTTCAATACCTTACTGGCTCAAGCTCTCTGAAATGACAACCCTCGTGCCTCGCAAGATAATGCCTTCTTGAGTTATAGGGAGTTCTTCTCTTACATTTTTTAACTTTTGATATTCAAACTCATCCATTCGAGGTCTTACATGTTTTATCCAGGACTGTTGTAAAATGGAATCTTTGAGAATACTCACGTTATGGTCAGTTTTAGTTGCAGTCAGAATGTGTTCTACAGACAGAGCAGCTGGCACCCAAGATTGGAGTAGAAAGTTAACATAGGCCTCAGCCGTTTTGGACATAGCAGCTTGACACTGCAATGGAACTTGTGGAAAAATATTCAGAAGTATTTTGATATTTTCCTGGCTGGTGTACAATGGTGTAATCACACTCTTGCACTCTAAACCCCACCTCTCAATTCAAAGGGGCATCTTGGCTTTTGGATTCCTAAAAATGCAGATTGGCGTTGAATAGCTCGAAGCAGTTTTATTCACCCAAGAGAGTTTTTCTAAAACTCAGGGTCATTATCACTTTTGTTTTACACTTTTGTTTCACAGTTTCTGTTCTTGTCAACACGTTTTTTTCACATTTTGGTCACTTTGTACTGGTTTGATCATCCCTCACTGAGTTATCTTGCCTGGATTCAATACATGGTGTTGACTAGTACTGCACATCATCACAAACCCTCAGATTTACCTGTTGGTATTTTTCACAGTTTTGTTTCTACGTTTCATAACTTACAGTTTTTATTTCCCCTGACAAAGGGTTTGCCCGAAATGCATTGGGTCCGGATGACTTGTCTCATTCATTTCCACGATGATTATAATTTGAACTTGATAACCACTATCTTGTTGAATAAATACTACAGAAGTCTAACCTAATTTCCTTCGGGAGCTTAGCTGTGTAATCAGGGGACGTTTACCGGTGTGATAATGCCTTCTACTTTAAGTGTAAAATGTTTCCCATAGAGAAACACATGGGAGTGATTACAAGCCCACACTACAGGTAGGCTTTTTTCAGGTTGGGAATACGCACGTTCGGTCTGCGACAGACGCCTGCCCGCATAAGCCACAATGTGTCACTGTGCATTTTTTGACCATTGTGCTGAGCCAGGATTGCACCAAACCCCACTGCGCATGCATCAACCACAATCTCAGTATGCAATTAAGGATCAAAATAGGCCATCTCAGTAGTGTTTTCTATGGCTTGTTGTATCTTCTTGAAGCTGTGATCCCATTCATGAGACCCCCTGAACACAGCATTATTTTTAGTTAGGCCTCCCCATGGTGCACTGACTGTGGCAAAATCACATATGTATCTGGAACAGTAACTGGCCATGCCAAAGAGAGACTACAACATGGTTACATCTCATGGAGGGACTGATGGATGACAAAGCTTGTATTTTAGCTGAGTCTGGTATCATTTTCCCCTCAGAGAAAACATGGGGGAATAATTTGAGCTTTGTTTTGTGGAACATACACTTTTCTGCATTCAATGTGTGTCGAAAATTGCCCATTTTGCAGGGTTACCCCAACACTTTTGCCTTCCTCCTCCTCTTTTTCTGCCCTAGGTTTTTTTGGCATTAGGACCCTCAGCACCTGACCAGTGATGAATGCATGTGCTTCTTGCCAAAACATGTGTATAATTGGTGTATTCCTGATGGACATATTTTGTTTACTTATAAATCTTTTGTAAGTTGGTATACAATATATCCAGGGCCTGTACATTAAATGCTACTAGTGGGCCTGCAGCACTGATTGTGCCACCCACACAAGAAACTTTTCAAACTTGTCTCAGACCTGCCATTGCAGAGCCTGTGTGCGCAGTGTGCTACTACTTTGGCTTAGCCTTTAAAACCACCCGCTAACCCTCAACCTCCCCTTTTATTACACATAAGTCACCCCTGAGGTAGGTCCTAAGTGACCCTAAGGGATGGGTGCTGTGTAACTAAAAGGCAAGACATGTATGTTTAGGTTTTACATGTCCTAGCAGTGAGAAACAGCTACATTTGTTTTTTCACTGCTGTGAAGCCTATTCCTTCCATATGCTAGCATTGGGAATTCCTTAAAACATCTTTTGAGCTGTAATTCCTTAATGGAAAGGAGCAGCTACTTCATGTTTACTATCTTTTGAATTGTGGTGATAAATCCTCTTTAATGGCAACGTTGGATTTGACATTACCATTTTAGAAATGACATTTTTGGAAAGTGGACATTTCTGTGCTCTTAACTTTGCTCTGTGTGCCTGCAGCCAGTCTCAAATACATGTCAGGACTGGGAGCTTAGCCTCTAGTAACACCACAGGAAGGACTGGATGTGACAGGGAACTCTTCTGTAGATTGAGAGCCTCCCTGAGCTGGAAGGGTGAGAGGATGCTCACACTTACATCTGAATAGGTTGTGTCCTGCCTTCACACAAAGGGCTGATTTACCACCCACTGGTAGTCTGGAGCCAGGTCTGAGTTGAAAAGGATCCTTGTGCACTACAGAAGACTGCTTTAAAGTCACCCCTACATCAAAGGCACTTTTTGGTATAAGTACCGGGCTTCTTGCTATACCAAATCAGTAAACTACTGGACTGGGGATGAGCTCTGCTAGAGTAATACTGCTGTGGTGAAAAGATTGCCACTTTGCTGTGACTAACTGTTCTTTGGAACTACTTCTCTGCTTTGCTGAGCTGCCCTGCTGATCTCTGCCCTTCTGAGGATCAGGGCTGGACCCATCTCAATTGAACCCAGAGTGACTCCAATGGCTTGCTGGCTAGCCTCCTGTTTTCTGAAGTCTCAGGGACACAAAAGAAGTCCTACAGTCCTGCTGGTATGGCTGGACTCTGCAACCATGAATCCTAGCCTTGCTTGAAGTGCCCCGTCTAGTCCTGGGCATCTAACATGAGTTTGCAGCTGTTTTAATCCTCAAAACAGCAGCGGCTTTGCTCCGCCTGGCACCCACGCATGGACCTCCAATGCAGCGGCCACTCAATAACAGCATTTCCAGCATAGCTTGAGGGTGACAGCAATCCGAACGCCAAAGATGCTTGATGACCACAGTGCGCCTTGACATTGATGCAGAACCTGCATTGAAAAAGGGTTTGTCTCCGAAGTTTCAAGCAATGGCGCAGATCGGCGTTTTCAAAGTCAACCAAAGCTCTGTCTAAGGAACTTTGGTAGTGGAGCCTATCTGAGTCCTGTAGCCGGTCAGCCTGTACTTTTGATTTGCACGAGTCCCTCATGACTTCAAGTAACCTTTGGGCTGCTAGTGACTTCTAAGCACTATATGCCACATGTGCTAACACTTCCGCTTGCAATTTCCTAATAGCAAATGTTTGCCATACGCTCTTAGGAAATCGTGAACAGCTATGTACTAATGTGTCTTTGACACATTTAGCGATTCTCAATTTGATTAAAATTGACCAAATTCATTAATATTCATGAGGTAGGTCACAAGTTGTAATCCATTGGGAATCTCTAGAAACATAGGGATGGTGGCTTGCAGGGGGCAGACCACTATGTCTGTGTTTGCTTTTAAATAAAGTGACTTTTTTTTTAATGAAGCCCGTTTTCCTTAAAGAAAAATGGGATATGTTTCAAAAAGGAAAAATTTTCTTTTAATTTTTTAAGAGTAGGCAGTTGTCCGTGAGACGACTGCCTGCTTTCAAAAAACATTTTCGCATACATTCTGAAAGTTGAAGGGGTGACTTGGGGACACCTACCAGTTTGCGAAAGGGGTAACACTAAATTGAATTTTGTGGTAAAAAGTGAATGCTTTGCAAAAGCTTTTTTGTCACAAAACCCTCTTAACACGCCCCTTCCTAATACTGAATCACAAGCGTATTTTGCAACTCCATAAAAGGTTACTGAATCCAAAATCGAGTTTGGTACATAGGCAAAAGGCTTTTTACCAGTCACAAATGGCCCAATTCTGCAAATCGGGCCATTTGCAACCGGAAAAAAGCTACATGTATGTGGCCCTTTATCTTTAGAAATTCATATCTTGATTTCTGCTTATTTGATTTTTTTCACTTTGAACCTGTTTTACTAAGGTAAATATTCACTAGATTTCTAAACCGGTGTGGAGTTTTTTTGTGGTGTTTTCATAGAGTTACTATATCTTAAATCTTACACAAATATTTTAAACATTGCCTCTTAGGTTAAGCCTGGCTGCTCTATGTCTAGCTACCAGATAGCGAGCACAGGTTAATTTAGGGTGTGTATCTGACCTACCCTGACTATGGTGGTGGTCCCTACTTTGACAGGGTGTGAACATCGGCCAACTAGAGACCCCATTTCTTCCAATGTGAGACCTGCATCAGAAAATAAATGGCAGACTTGTGTCAGGGCTTTGTCATGTTCTTTTCGAGTAGCCCCCAACACCAATATATATCTTCACTGTAAATAAAGGCATGTTTAGCAGGCTGCAATAGGTGTCGAATGACATCCTGAAAAGGTTCTGCAGCTGATGACACCTCAAAACTGAATTGTTTAGATAACTGAACAAACCAACATGAGTCCAAAAGGTTATAACCTACCAGCAATTTCCTTCCAGTTCAAGTTGATGTTAGACTTCGTTCAGATCAAAACGGGAAAAGACTTTGACACCATTCAGCTGTGTAATCATATATGCAATATGTGTGCCTGCATGGCACTCCCTCTCAATTGGCTTGTTAGCTTAGCACATGTGAACAAAAATGCCCATGGCTGCTCCACTGTCCTATTTTGGCACCACCACAATGGGCAAAACCCATGGCGTTAGACTAGTAGAGTAATCAGTGATGTCAAATTTTAATAGTGTTTCAATTACTTTTCTACAGCTGCCTGTAGGTGAAAAGCAATTTAGTGATGTTGTTAAGCAACAGGACAAATGTCCTTTTTAATGTGAAGCTGCACTTTCATGGTTTTTAGCTTTACAAGTCTGTGAAACAATGATGGAAATTGACTTACTATGTCCGCATGGCCAATTACATTGTAGTTGATAGAAATCAGACCCATGACAATAGCAATGCTGAAAATGAGTAAGAATACGCTTGATGAAGTGCCTTGAAGAACATTATTTGCACTTGCACCATAGTCTTCTTGTGTCGCATGGTCACAACTAATGATCCTTGACTCTGTAATGGCATAGAAACATCCAATGTGTATAGCTTTGTTTTCGATATCGTGAGCCGGGTCACCGGAGACAGTTCATGGTGCGTAACGGCAGGCATGATGTTTATTGATGCACCACTGTCGATGACAAAAGTTATGGGGCAATCGTTTTGGAAGCATCCCCAAATAACTTGGGGTATGTCCCCTGGGCAGTGGATCAATAGTCCTTGTGTAAAGGTTTCCTTGTTTCACATACGATAAAGTAAAAATATGTGGTCTTGAGGGTTGTAAATTTCAAATATTTATTGTAGAATTGAACTTGTTAGCTTTTCACAGTTCTTAGAATTCTCATAACAATATTTGGTTCTTCGTTTTCATTTTAGTATTAACAATGCTTAGAGTTCCCAATGCATTTCGGCATCTGGGGAAATTCTGTGAACAAAAATATGGTGTAAGTTCGGAGGTCACTATGTGAACTTACTATCGTGATTTAATGAAAATATGACTTAACAAACGTCTTGTTTTTACTTAAAAAAAGGGAAACATGCTTTTACTAAGAAAAGAGACTCTTTGATGAGAACAAAAATCGAAAGGCAATTCAGAGTTAAAAAAGTGTACGTGGCATTTAATTTAACCCGAGTGTGGTTCTATCCGTGATATTTATGGTGTTAAGTATTCAGCGTGTCGTTAGCATGGTTGTGGACGCTATTGTCGTTCGTGCTTGTTGTGGTATTCGCTTAACGATGTCCGTTGAGGTTGTTAAGAATCATGCTGTTAGATAAACGGTGGTCGTCGACAAAGTGGTTTAGAGTGGATAAGTGGATGTTTACCTAAGTGTAGTTATCTTGCGAGGACTCGTGATGTTATTCGACTGCTTTCCTGCTCAGTTAGCGGGGAGTGTTGAAAATCGCCAATGAGTGTGGTTTAAGATCACGTGTGTGTTAGTTCCTGAGTAACGTGAATACGGGTTAACCGGCTGGTGCTTGGAATGCTGTATCCTTGCCATAGTATAAAAATGTTGTCAATAAATCTGACAAACAATTTTAGGTGGTCTATCCATGGTTGTGTTGATAGTATGTGGTCTTCTTCAAACCGATTCATGAAGATATTGGCGTAGGCCGGCGCCGCACAATTTCCCATTGACGTTCCGGTCAACTGTTGATACCATTCATCGTTCCACTTAAAGTAGCTGTGCATAAGAGTAAATTCCATTAATTCTATCAAGAGAACTTTGAGATTGTCTTCAATTTCAGTGTGAATTAATGCATGTTTAATGGCTTCTATCCCTGGCTGATGAGGGATAGAGGTGTAGAGTGAGTTCACGTCTATAGTACATAATAGAATTTCTTCAGGATTGTGTAAGGTGATTTGATTGAGTTTATGAAGAAAGTCAGTTGTGTCCTAGATGTAGGATCTCATGGTTGAAACGCTAGTTTGTAGATATCGATCCAACAATTTTCCTATTGGTTCATGTAAACTTCTTTAGTGGAACAGTAGTGCGCCAATATCTCACCTTTTGAAAAGTTATGGGGCAACCATTAACTTTGAGTGTGATCATAGGGCAATGTCCAAAGGACTTTGGTTGCTTCACATAGCCATCTCTTTTGGACGTTGACTCTTCTCTGCATGAAGCCAAAACCTTGTGAGCAAATCGCTCACTTGTAGACATCAACACTGCACAACCATCTTCTTCACAGTCGCTCAACATTGAAGAGCTTTTAGACTATGACTTGTATGACGATCAACATCGTTCTGTTTCCACATGCCTCTAATGATTTTGTTGCTTGGCCTTTTGGGCATGGCTGACATGACATCATTGGTTTCTCTTTTGCTCTTCACACAGTCATGAAATAATTTTCTGAATGAGAAGGTCAGCGAAGCACACACCAATTAAAAACGTGTAAAGTCTTGACAATCTCAAGAATATGGAATCAAAATAAAACTATGATATACAAATACAAGATATAGTCAATGACATAGACAAATCCCAAAGTTCATCAGGACAAGATGACCAAATCAGGATGTTTGTATATGTAATTTTCTTTATTCCTTGTTCAAGTTCAGACATGAGATGCAGCCAACACGTGTTTCGTCTGTACAAAGTTGGTACTCAGACTTTCTCAAGGCTGTAGACACAGATAATATAAACATAAGTCGAACAAATGATGGCAATTAATCCACAATACAAGCTTATTGACCAGAAATCATAATCCAATGCCAAGTTAGAAAAAGAGAGGAAGTAAAAGAACACCGAGAAATCGTGCTGAAGAGAAAAATTTGATGTGATAAAGAGACTCCAAACAAGAAAGAAATATTAATAGTGCATATGAAAAAGATGGTTTCTACAAGACAGATGAATCGTCACCTTACACCAATAGACTCGCAAAAGTATCCACTGAGATCACACGTATCTCCTAGGATATTATGTTGCGCACAATAGAAAAAGAGTAGTATCACAAAGTATCTAGGTCAACTAAAAGCCCAAAAATCACCTACATACTCTCAGGATATATCAAACAATCCGTGAACGTAAGAAGAAGTACTATAAAAGTGAGGCATATGCGGCATGCAACTAGTGAATATTTAGCTCAATGAAACCCACCAATAGGTGGTCAAGAGTATCATCAACAGGTCACGTTGCAGTAGAGTCTTGAAGATAAACGAATTGGGAACCAAATCATGCGGAAGTGTATGGCGAGCTGGAGCAAAAAAGCCCTAAAATTAACAATACGGTATGAGAGCCAGTATAGCATTAAGATACGATCAATGGTATGGATTTTGCCTAGCACTATTAAAAAATAGATGAGAATCCAATCCATTAACAGATGATTTAATTGATTGCACACATAGCTTGATAAGGGCTAAAATAGACACCAAGAAAGAAATATAATGTTTTAATAGTGCTCATCAAAAAAGTAAATAGCTACTGGTCCCTCTGGTCAAGCTAGGTATAGTTAGTCCCACCGAACCTGTCGTATATTGTTAGAAAAAGGTCCAAAACTTCATAGTGCAAAGAATATAATACATGAGTGGGCATCTATGAAGACATGGTCAGCAAAATGATTAAAGTATAAGTCAACAGTCTATTTGAGAGCATAAGTAAGCATCAGTAGAAGTGGAACAATTAATAGTGTACCCCTACGATGCTAGTGAACTATAGTTCATAGCATTAAATCGGTATAAAAAAGTCACCACAAACTCAATCGAGGCCGAATAAAAAGGCAAAAAAACTCCCCCCCAAATATAGCATATTATATAAGTGACGCTCACCAAAAGTAGAAGCGGGAGGTGGATAAAGGCTACTATATTATGTAGAGCCTCCTCTAGTGTAATGGTCCCCTCTGGGCTCAAAGTACAGATGCTCCAAGGTGAACCTGAAGAAATGTAATGGACAAGGTAACAGCCCCATATTAAACTTGTATATACGCATGTACTTGACGCTATCAGTGGATAGGGCAAGAGCTCACCTTTGTTAAACCAAACATGTGCATACACAAAAAACGGCGTAGTATGGCCCCAATTATAAGCAAAATAGTGTAAAACGTGACCTAGGTGACACGAGTAAAGAAATAAAAAGAACAAGAGCGACAGTTATTCACCTATCAAAACTAGTATGAAGTAATCCTAGCCAATTGTTTGTATCCCACTGAATATCACTCACCCTGGTATTCAAAATAAGTGCATACAGGTGAGCTTTCGAACCACAGGCCGTCATATTCTAAATAAAATATGTTTAAAACGAATATTAGTATCCAACATGAGTTCGTAGATATGTGTTATTATTAAAAAGATTAAATAATCATGCTGGCTTGGTTGTTAGCTCACTTCAAGATGTGCGGGTCCCCCATGCTTGATAACGCGGCTTGCAAAAAACGAGGCTGGCGGCCATCTTCAAATAGGCATCACGCACCGTAGCGGGTCACGTGGTGGATTAGGCCACATGACCCCCAACAGAAACTAAAAAGGGCCAACAGGTAATATGTTCACCGTATTGGACCGGTGTATCGACAATTATTAGAGGAAATTTAATAAGAAAGAGGCAGCTCAGGAAATACCCGCGGGCAAACTAACCATAACCTAGATGCAGGAAGACAAAGATAAGAAATTCTTATTTTATCATGAGAAACCCACAGAGCAGTAGATCCATAATTACTTGTATTTACAATTACCAGCAGTAGCACGAGAAGGATATTAGTTATAAAATCTAATATGCAGCATAATGGGTAGCATGTAAGCAATAGACAAAGAGAAGAAATTCTTAATATGTCTTGCGAAACCCACAGAGTGGTAGATCCATAATCACTTGTGTTTAAAACAACCAGCAGTAGTACGAGAAGGATTTAGTTATAAGATCTAATAGGAAGCGTAAAGGGTAGCATGTTAGTAATATACAAAGAAGGAACAGGATAGTAAGCTAATAGGCAATATAAAGGATCAGAACAAAATCCAACATCACCATTGCAAGGAGAACACTATCCAAAACATAATATGGATATTTGGTAGTAAACATTCCAATAATAATTAGGAACATTAGTTATAAGTTCATCATGGAATACATTACATTTAGACCATTTTACATGTTACATCGCAGCAGTAGATTAACAAAACGTCCTAGACCAGTATGACCAGATAACTGAACAGCACAATAGAGCATATCTAACATCATAATTCACAGCATAATGTTCAAAGTGTTACCTATGTATATACAGACATAATGGCATAGGTCAATACGAAGGTTAGACCACTTAGACAAATGGAGGAAAGTGACAATATACTCTTTTTACAAAGGGGCATGCTAAGCATTCGTGTTCACAGCACATCCATCAAAGTGATGTATATGCATAATGGGACAGTAAGGTAGATATAACAGTCTACATAAGCTCATTATATATCGTTTTTAGTCTCGTAAGAAAACATGCATTTCTCTGTCTGTATTCAGTCCTTGATCCACTGATCGCAATTTGAGGAGCCACTGTGCTTCTAGTTTTCTTAAGGCAAGATTCCTGTTGCCCCACCGAGGATCATCTTTTAATACAGCAATGCCATGGTATTTCAAGCATAATACTTCAGACAACTTATGGTCAGTATTATAATGAGCAGCTAGTGGATAGTTGACATTGTTGTTACGTATGGCCCTAACATGCTCTTGGATGCACTCTTTGAGAGGTCTTATTGTGCTGCCAATATAAATGCAGTTGCATTGGCACACTATACAATAAACTACATATTTGGTATTGCAGTTTATGAACTGTTGTATATGATGTACCTGGTTGGTGTTGTAACAGAAGCTAGTAGTTTTATTCAATGCGAACTGACACACATTGCACATTTTTCGAAAGAGTTTAGTTTCCAGTACTCTATTTTGGACAAACAAAGTGACATCCAAGAAATCAATCTTGTGTTTGTCAAAGTTGTAATAGGACTGAGATTGTAGTCATTGTTATAGAGATGACAAATAAAGTCCATTAATGATGTGTTATCACCACTCCATATGAGTAGGATGTCATCTATGAAACAACCCCAATACAGGATATGATTAGTTAACCCAGGAGGGCAGGCTTTCCAGATATGCTGTTGCTCATAGAAGCCCATATATATGTTAGCAAAGGAGGACAAAAACTTTGCACCCATTGCCACTCCTCAGTGTTGTCTGTACCAGGATTTAAGATGTTGGAAATAGTTATTCTCCAAAGTTAGTTTAGTTGAGTTAGTTCAATTAACATTCTGGTATGATCATATAAAGTTGCGTCACGTTTGGACAAAAAGAATGTCAATGCTTCCATTCCTTTGTCCAATGGAATGCTGGTGTATAATGCATTCACATCAAGTGCCACGAATGTAAAGTCATCAGTCCAAACAAAGTGTTCAAGATAGTTTAAAAGATATTTCGTATCCTCTATGAATGCTGGTAGCTGTCTTACAATTGGTTACAGAAAAATGTTAATGTATTCCCTTATACGTTCCGTTGGTCCACCTATACCGGAAATAATAGGCCTGCCTGGTGGTGTTACCGCATTTTTAGGGATTTTGGGAAGTATGTATATATATGCCGCCCTTGGGGCGGGGTTGAAAGGATATTTAAATTCAACATCAGACAAGAGTCCTGCATTGAGCCAAAATCTAAGGGTCTTCTCCATCAAGTTGTTGGTTGCTTGTGTTGGATTGTGGGAGATTCTAGTGTTTGCAGTACTGTCAGATAACTGTCTCCCCATTTTTCCTAAATAGAAGTCATTGTCCATCAGGACAATGTTGCCTCCCTTGTCCGCCTCTTTGATCATCAGATGAGAATATTTTGTAAGTTGTAGAAGAGCATTCCTTTCTTGTCGTGATAGATTTTCTTTAAACCGACCCAATTTTTTCAGTAGTTTGTCTTCCAGTTTGTAAAGATCAGTAGTAACTGCTTTATAGAAACAATCTATCATATTATCAAGAGATAGTACAGGGGTAAAAAGAGATTTAACTTTCAAGCCACTATTAGTCTGTAGGTTAGTTGTTATCTCAAGATCCTGTAATAGTTCTTCCATACTATGAGGTGTTTCAAGACTATCATCTAGTGCCAGCAACATCTGTACATTCTCTATATACATTCTCTATATCCTCTATTGTTTGTCCGCTTTCACCAACAATGTATGTAGGTAACGGACACAGTTTGTTCTGGTTGTCAAAAAATGCCATTAATTTAAGTCTTCGTGCAAATCTGAATAAAGCAATGTGAATTTGGGTAAAGTCAGGTCTTGATAATGGACAAAAGCTGAGACCCCTTTTAAGTACATTGATCTCATTATTATTCAAAACTTGTTCGGACAAATTCACTATAGAGACATCATCATTCATGATTTGATCAGGATTGTTGATACTAGGTGATTCCATTGATCCCTGGGACTCTGGACCAGCACTCATTTCTTCTGTGTTTTGGCCACTGATCTGGTGACTCTTCTGCTGTCTTCTGAGTCTGTGTTTGCGCCCCCGCTTTGTTATTTTCTTGCCATCGATTTCAGGTTGTTGAAACCTAATCTGGATCCCTTTCTGTACCTCTCCAGCCCGGATAAAAAAGAAGAAAATTATTTTTTGTCCCTCAGCTTTTGCAAACCTGTCCAATGGCGGGACATTTAACATCATGAGGAAAGGTGAGCTTGCTTCAGAAACAGAGCTTCTTTGTTTTTGGAGACAGCACTTTTGTTGTATCTTTTCTTACTTTTCATGTTCAATGCTGATTCACCCTGGGCTCCATCAACCTCAATATCAGCAGCTTGCCTATCTGCACGTTCTTCTGCTTTTGCAGCCATGAGCATTCTTTCTAGGCTTAGTGTCTCACACAGTACACGTCAACTGAACGAGTAAGACTGGCAACCAACGATTACTCAAAGTCGTATGGCTTCTTCATCATTGAACTCATTGAACTTGCAATGTTTGATGAGAATCTCGAGTCTCTCAGAAAATTCATTCATTGTTTCTCCAGCCTGCAGTCTGGTTTGGTTGAAGATGTACCTATAATAGTCAAAATTTGACATTGGATTGAACTTGACTTCAGGTTGTGGCATTTTAATTATCGCTTTTTTTACTCCATCACCTGCAAGGTTCTTTAAGTATTTGATGATCTTCTTGGCACTTGCTTCTTCTAGGGCATCAATCAAATCATTGACTTTTGAAATCCAGGCCGTCCATCTGGCGCCAATATTCAGCTTTTTGGCTGTATTGAAAGGGATTGGCAGCACCACATCTGACGTTCTTCTCGCCTGCCATTGGAGATCTTCACAATCTCGAGGACTTCATGCGTTGTGCTGTGCACAACCAGCAATTTCTATGGTTATTGCTTTGGGCACCAACAGCTCTGTATACACATCCCTGTGCATTCTCCAGGGTCATTGTTCCCGGTGCTCTGGTCAGATGGCTCTCTTAACTCTGGTGCTCTAGTAAGTACACTTGTACTGTTTGTTCCTCGTTAATACTGCCTTAATGCTTCTTGACGCCTGTTGGCTTGTGCTTTTTGGTGCACTTTTACAGATGGCTATTGCTGCCTTCAGCACCTCTATGTATTGGGTTATCGCTGTCTTTAGTGCCGTTTGCACCTGGTTGTTGTTGCCTTTAGCATTTCCGTGTATGAATGATGGCTCTATGTTATGCAGTTGTGCACACACATATATATATATGCTTTTTGGACTGCCCACTGTGTTCGCTCAGACCCACACCCCATTACTGGTTTGCTAGTTTCCCTTGTTATGGCTTCTGGCTTCTTAAGTCTTTGCTTCTCCAAACCCAGTGCAGTCTTCCCTCTCATGGTAGAGCTCTGATTCCCAGCATCTGTCTGATTACTAACACCTGTCTCTATCCTGGCCCTCTGTCTCCCTGAACCAGAGCTGGCAATTACATCTTCCCAATGCAGCCCTGCAAGATATTCCCAGTTCCTTGCATGGTGTCTGCTCCAGACAAGGTTTTTTCTCTGATTCTTGAGACTTGCAGCCATGTTTATTCCATATAACTTGGCAGCTTTGCCAATGAGGTCAGTGCTCAGAGTTTTCACAATTGTGTTGCTTATGAGACCCTCTGTGAGCTTTGCGCATTATTTGTTGATTTGACAGTAGCTGTCTTGCTTATATAGTTAGTCTCTTCCTGCCCATGGCTCTTTGATGCTGTAGTTCCTCTGTTGCTGTTTTTTTATTTAATGTTGTAGCTACCATTGCCCTGAATTCCAGAGCTCGCTGTTCTGCCTCCATACTTCCAATCCTGGGGTGCATTACAGTAATGCCACATTTTCATTGCTTGCGCCGGGCGTACCTTTAAAAAGGTACGCCTGGTGCAACCAAATGAAAATGCAACATATTATCATATTTGCGCTGCCCCTCGGGCAGCCCCAATCTTGCGCTGCTCTCAGGAAAGTGCATTTCTGTGAAAAACAAAGCAGCTGCTTTAAATTAGCTCCATGATCTCACTGTCTGGGCAGCAACCCACATGCACTTTGAAGGAGGATTAGAGTTCCCCTTGCAGGCGGATGCAGTCACTGACTGCACCTGCCTGCATGGTGATGTCTGAGGGGTCCATAGGACCCACTTCCCCCCCTCCAGAGGGCTGCTTTCAGGAGGCACAAAAGGTGGCATGCTGTCAGGGCACCTCCTGACAGATTATTTGCCTCTACTCCCGCCTCTGTTTTGCAGCACGGGTGCAGAGGCAAAGGGATTCCCTCATTTGATTTGATTTGATTGCGTACTTATATAGCGCACTACCACTCCGAGGAGCATCTTGGCGCTGAGACTATATCTAGCAGATGACCATATCTAGACCGTCCCAGAGGCTGGAAAGAGGATCATATTAGAGTTTGGAATACTGTGTCTGGCAGTGAGTAGATCCATGTTTTTAGCTGTTTCCTAAAACGTAGTTCTGTATTGGCTGCACCGAGATGTTGGGGTAATTTGTTCCATGCTTTAGTGCCAATCACAGATAGGGATTTTCCTCCCTTGGTCATCAGCCTAAACTTGGGGACGGTAAACAGATTAGATGAGAATGATCTGAGTTCACGTATCGGATGGTATTGTTTAAAATATTTCTGTAGATAGGCTGGGCCTTGTTGATGAAAGGCTTTAAAGGAGATTGTCAAAACTTTGAACAGAATACGTTTTTGTATCGGGAGCCAATGCAGGGCATCTAGAGCGGCAGAGGCTGAGGATGTTCTTGCCCAGCCTAAAACTAGCCTGGCCGCAGCATGCTGAACCTTCTAAAGTCTGTGCAGGGCAGATCTAATTAGCCCTGCATACAGGCTGTTGCAATAGTCCAGTCTTGATGTTATCAGTGCTACTGCAACCGTCCGACTAGCACTCAGAGGGAGTAGCTTAAACATTTTTCTCAGACCTCTAATAATATTAAAGCAGTTACCGGCTACTTCTTTAGTTTGTTGGTTAAAGGACAAAGTATTGTCGAATTTAACCCCCAAATTTCTCACTGCATTGATGGTATTGGGTGGGGCCTCTGCCTCCTTAGGCCACCAGGACTGAGGAGAGAAACAATTATTGGATCCAAAAGGCACAATTTCTGTTTTAGCAGAATTACATTTTAAATGATTACTGGTCATCTAGGCAAATACTGCCGAAAGACATTCTTTCAGAGTAATTTCAGCATTCGAAGCATTTTTGTCCAAAGTTAGTACCAACTGAGTATCGTCGGCATATGCATACTCATTATCTTCCAGTCACTCTCACTTGCATACACGCATCCTCGTCCACTCTTGCACACTTGCTCGTCATTCACAGTTGCACACTCATTCCATCTCGCTCACACACTCTTGCTCATCCTTACGTTTGTTTACCCACTCACTCGTCCTTTTGCCCAGTAACCTGGCATTTACTCACAGATAATAACACCCATTCCCCCTCCCTCAGTCAATATTCCTTTCCTTGTACATTCTCACATGCCACTCTGTCTTACATGTGTGCACTCCCTCATCAATCACTTGTTCACAGTTTTACATGCATACTTGTTGCTCACAGTCACAACTCACTAATCACTTTTAAGTACTTACGCCTCACATTAGGCTCTCACTCACCATTCATTCACCCACCAAATTGTCACTCACTCATATATACTCAGTGGACACTCACTCTAACACACCGATCAATGAAACACGTCTTATCGTCCTAGTAGGTCTCACAAGTTGTGTTAAAATGTGACCAAGCTAAGCCCAGCACCTTCCCAGCCATGCAAGCTGAAATGGGGCCAAGGAAAACAATACAGGGCTATGACGCTCTACACATTGACACGATACAGTAGCACTTCAAAGCTGGTTGTATGGAGTACTTGTCTTACCATGACCTAGGCGCACTCGTACCCACAATCACGTTTGACAGGGGGAGTGGCGGAATCTCCTTTTACTTATAAGCGTCCGTCCTACAACACATGCTCTAAGATGAGACAGGCCTGAGGTGGCACCATGGCCCACTGCGGTTTGTTTGGAGTGACGGCATGACAGGTGGGTGGAGAAGATGGCCTTCACAGCCTCCCCCCATTCATCTGCAACGTAGCTACATATAAAGCGTCAACAGAGCACAATGCGTCTTACAGCGATGCTACCAAAGTAGAGGCAGTAGCCTTATCAGGCATTTCCAGCATTTCCATCTCTGCACAGTTTAACGGCCCAAGATAACACGGCGTAAAAAAGAAAGATGGCATCACAACAAAATACAAGAGCCAAAATGAAACCAGCTTGAAAACTAGAAGGTAGGCAGTTGCTCTTGTAGGAAGACTCTAAGAGCAAGACCAGCTGCCATGATAGATTTGTAGTTGTCGCCTGTAGTGGGGAACAGATACAAAGTAGCCTTGGTTGATCTGCAAGTTTAGAAGGGAGACTGCAGATAGCACATGGGGAGCAGGGCTAGACTGGCCACTCTGCCACTGTGGCATTTTAAAGGATGAGGGGGGGTTCATTCGGAGCAGGAGGGGCTGCAACGCCTTAACCATGAAAACCGCATGGTCCCATTCTCGTCACTGCCCCTGGCATGTGTGGCTGGTGTGAATACATGTTCCAAGGCTGATTTTGGTTTCCAATTGACAAGAAAATCAGCTAATACAGCACACCCATAATCAATGTAAATAGGTCCTAAACACAGCACAATATATAAGGACCAATATTGGTAACAAATCAATAAGCAATTCAAAAAAGTCTTTAGGTAATATGGAGCATTCCAAAGTTCCACAGGATAATATGAACAGTCCACGAAGCTTCAGTATAAAACGTTCCTTTTATTAATCTTCAGACCCATATCCAATATAAAGAACAGCCAACATGTGTTTCATCTGTACTTGATCAGTACTACGACTTTCTCAAGGCTGTAAACATAAAATACGTACACCATCAATACACTCATAGTAGAGAAACAATATCAGGCAGGCACCAAAGACTGATGGACAATCTGAGAAGAATGCAAATGGACCACCCAATTTGGCAATACAGTATCATTTTTCTTTTAAGAATCAATTCTTAGAACTGTTTGGGTTCACTTCACTCCTCCGTCATTTGTATTTTGTATTCCTAGATGACAGAGCATTTAGATATATAATAATAACTTGAGTCTCTGGGGTGGAAGGACTGTTGGCATTGCATTTAACTGAACTGGGACATACTCATTCCTTCCACAACAGATTTATGATGTGCTGCTTATCACCCATATGAATATTGGCATTGTGTAGTGTTTGTTTTTGCCACACCTTCCACAAAATTCCCATTCACATCCATTCATCAAACCCCTAACCCTCTTCCTCTGGCCTGTATGGTTTATTGAATTGTGTCTAAATGTACACCATAAAAAGATCACACCCTTGGTGGGGCAGGTGTGGTGACACCAACACAAACTCACTGCTAGATTTTCTGTTATGTGAGCAATAGCCCGCTCTGGCTACATTTACCCACCCAAGCATTAAAGTGATCCATATTTTAGATATAGAAGAACATCATTTGTCAGCATCATCATTCAGACATTGTGTTGCATAAACACTTAAACTTGTCCAATCCAGACTTTGAGTCGACTTTTCCTGACTCGAGGATATGGTTACCTTAATGTAAATTAAGTACTAGCTCCTCATTTCTCTGAAGAAGCTACTATTGCTAATTTTTATCATTTATTCAGGTATTCTTCGTTGTGTCATGTTGATAGTAGTCTGGTGATGGTTTCAATTTTTGTAAAGCTTTGATATAAATATAACCCACTAACTCTGTGATTTTCATTTAATTTAGTTGCCTGTGATTGATAATCCAATTGATTAATCCTACAGTTGGAGCTCACCTGGATGGGGTCGGGCCTCACATGTGATGCCTTCCTTTATAGCGCACTAGCATACTAGTACTACCACCACCATTAAGATGAAGAACAGCACCTTGGGAAACTCTGCAGTAACTAAGGTATTGGAAGACTGAGAGAGGTAGCAGCCATCGCTTCATCTCTTCAGGTAGGAGAATTATAGAGTGGTGCAAACTAGTTTAGTAAATAAGCAACTACCAGACAAGGGTATATAGCTAACTATAACAAACCGGTATGCACTTTGATAAAAAAGATTTAAAAAACAGGCTGTGGAAAAAGGCCGAAGTGCATAGTAAAAGTATGTATAGGGAGTGGACAAAAAATTTAAATTCCCCCCACTTTGAACCAAAGCTTTGATAATCATAAAGTAAGCGGAGTAGATGAGCATGCCCTTCTTCAGAAGAACTTCCTTGTTTCTTTAATCCAAGTAGATATTCATTCACCCTTTCCTTCTTCTTATTCACCCATTGATAGCCCCCATGATTTAAGCTTTACTTTCTCTCATCCAGTCTCTCACCGAAATTCCCAATTCATCCATATATCCATCTATTCACTTTCCACTCTTTCAACCATCCTTTAACCGGTCCACCCATTTATCCAATACCCACACATGCATCCTTTCACCCACCCATGCATCCTTTTACTCATATACCATTTCACCCATCCATCCTTTTAACCTTCAGTTCTTTCCCATTTCCATTAACCCATCATTTGTAGTATTCATTATGTGAGCTATTTATGAGTTGCAGATAGAAGAGGCCATAATAACTTAACCACTGCTGTAGCTGCTAAAGTGGGGGTTTCACCTTCACAAGACATGAGTTTCCCGAGTCACAACTCCCTTTTAGCTAGTAGTATGATAGTAATTGTCAATAAGCAAGCAAGGTCACTTATCATTGAAAGTCCCCGCCACCGCTGTATCTCTCACTGCCTACCCACCCAAATACCTGTTTAATATATTTATTCTACCTCACCATTGTTTTTAATTATGCTTTTAACTATGGCTTATCTTGCTCAGCCACTATCGAGACCACTTCTGGTCCATACCTTTGAGGCCAGAGATATTAACATGGTCCACCCTAAAGGTACTATCTTGATATACTATAAATTATACATCATAGACATGGCTAATTCTTGTATTGTCTGTTTGTTTTCCCTCTGCCCCCCTCCCTCTTGTCATTTTAGAATTGACCATCTTCAGGGTCCCACTGGTGGCACTACTTAATTTGATGAGTCCATCTCTAACATGCATATACTGTTTCTTACCTTCTCTTTGATCCTGAAGAACCCATACATACTTGCACAGTATCTTACAGCTACTTTGGGCCATTACTACCCTTGAGCAGCCGCCAACCCTTTGTTCTTTTAACTCTGACATTAAACCTGCTCATTACAGATACCCTCTAGCCACTTTTAACTCACCAATGGTTTCACGAGCACTAAATTGCACTCACATACGGTAAATAAATAAAAAGATTTCCGCCAAAGCTACAGTTAGGGGGACCCATAGAGCATTGCAGTGCTGGCCCTACGAGTAGCAGCACCCTATGATGAAGAATAATATCCCTTGGGGTTTGTAAGGGCACCAAGTAAAAGTCACTTGGACTTCCCCTCTTAGCTCTCTAAAATGACTCCCTCTGTCTTCTCTTAGGAACAGTGGCCCTTTATATTGATTGGTGCATTGTAGATGTCTGCACAAACTTCTGTTGTTAAGTGTGCAGTATATTGAAAGGTGGATAATTATGTGACCTTGGGTAACAAATCTCCCAACAAAGTCACCAGCTACTGTGTTTACAATGCTTGTACTTTTGATAGAGAGTATACAAATGAAGGAGCAGATGAGACCAACTACAACCTTTTGCTAACTACAGCTGATACTTGGGAGGAAGTCAAGAGGTTGCAGGAAGAAGTGTTAGAGGCAGTAGGGCAAACAGGGTCAAAGCAGGTTGCGTCAAGGTAGGTGAAGACGAGATTTGGATTTCAGAGGAAGAAAAAACAGTGTTGCCTAATAACCTTCGACCCTCAGTGGCCATGCATTATCATGGTCCTACTCATGTGGGAAGTAACACAATGGTCTGCTTGTTTAGGCAGACTTGGTCCAATCCAAGGTTTAGATTGATGCCCGAGGCACTGTACCACAGATGCGTTGTGCGTCAAAAGAATAATGTGGAAAAAAGAACTGCAGTAACATTGAGTCACATAGTGAGGTCAGGAGGTAATTTGAATAGAATGCAGTTGGATTTCATTGAGATGCCTGTGTGTAATGGATTAAGGTATGTGTTAGTTGTTGTGTGTATCTTTTTACTCATTGGTTGAGACATATCCCACATGAAGGAAAGAGAGTTTCACAGTAGCCAAACTTTTTTTGGGGGAGTTAATAACTAGATTTGGGTTCCTGACTGCTTTGGACTCTGACAGAGGCACGCACTTTAATAAAGAACTGCTAAAGATGCTGTGCACTGCTTTACAAGTTGAGCAGAGACTGTATTGTAGCTACAGACCTGATAATTTGGGTGTAGTGGAGCAGGTCAAGGGAACTTTGAAATACAGGCTTGCAAAAGTACATGCTTCTATGTCTATAAAAGGGCTTGATGTGTTGTTGCTTGTGTTGATGAGTCTCCGTTGCATACTTGATCAAAGGCCAGGATTGTCCCTCCATGAGATCATTATGCTGAAAACAATAAGGTTGCCAACCGTGCCTGTAAATGCACTTGTGAACATTACTGATGATCTGATACTTGATTACTGCAAAAGACTGGCTGATTTGGTGCATTCTGTGGCGGATAAACTTGCTACTAGTACTGAAAATTCGTTATTGCTTGTAACTACTGAGATGGTTGCGATAAGGTCTATGGTTGTACAAAACTGACTTGCGTTTGACCTTTTACTCACGAAGGAGGGCCGAGTCTGCAGGATGCTCTTAGTTCAGGCAAAATTTGTTATCTGGAGAAGTATATTCGGAAAATATCTGTGTTGTCAAAAGAGTTGAGAGCGTTAGAAGCAATGGGATCTTGGGAAACCGTTGGGAATGGATTGTCTGCTGCAGGTAATGGTTTGGAAACCTGGGAAGTGGACTATTGTGTGCTATCTTGAAACCCCTTTTGATAATTGCTTTTTGTGTAGTATTACTATTCATGATCTTTAAGGGACACAAGTATGCACAGATTAGAAGGGGAGTGAAGAGAAAGAGAGCAGATGCAGATTGAGAGTAAATACTATGATGACATGAAACTTCTAAAGGTTTCTAGGTCAAAGATGCTAAAGACTGCAAGGTTTTAGATAGTATATCTGATAACATCAGATTGTAATATGTGATGGCTTGATTTGCCATCCTAGGGGGGAATGGTGCAGCAAATGTTTGGCTCCATCCTTTCACGTTGAACTAGGACAGATATGTGTTTACGTTTGGAATTATGTGCTTGTGTTATGAAACCATAATAATGTAGTGTAATGCACTTGAATGGTTAAAGATAAGTGTATCTACTGTGTAATCTTGACATTAACATAAGTGTATATTAACTTTTCCGTTACAATAACAATGAGTTACAGTTCTCACATATATTTAAATCGGTGTGGTTAGAATAACATTGTATTACTTATATATGCACGTATTTCTTTAAATATTGCTCTCCATTTATTTTATCATTGACTATGTATCAATTTCAATAGTGCTCCACACTCATTTAAAACTGTATATGTACCTGTAATCATGCCTTTAAAACGTGTATTGAAATACTTGCCATACTAAAGTTGATCACAGGTCTGAAACCTTCGGAGATCACAATGTTTAATTTTAATGTGAATGCTTGCTTCAGATGCAATATTTTTCTCCCCTCTACAGGTGCAGTTGCATTAGATCATGGTTATCGAAAGGTAGATTGTTTGAAAGAGATAGTGAGGCTCGAATGAGTATCTCTTTGAAAAGATAAGAAGATTTAATGAAGAAACTGAGGGCTACTGTCATGGCGGAATATGGAGAATATGTAATGCAAGGACGTCTTATTGTGAAGACCAAGGAAATAAATCTTGAGTGCAGCTGCCAAGTTTGTTGCTTGAAGATGGGAATTAATTGGAGACTCGACCTTGGATTCTCGGAGGTTCTTTTGGTGGGTTTTAGGGAATTGCACCTTGGCTTTGTTCAGATTCCCTGTAGACTACACGAGGTACAGACCTCTATGCGACCTCTTTGTTGTTCTGGCTTTATGCTATACAATATCCTTTACTTTTGAGAAGTACTACAGAAGTTCTGCTATGCTGACACCTTTATTTGCTTCACCAAATTAATAGGGTTTACCTCAGTCTAACTTAGAATTGGGTTTGACAGGTCTATTGAGACAATCTCATGTATAGGCATGAATATTAAATCTTTCAATCTACAAATCAGACAGTTTTTCTAATTCTTTGAATAGTGGCTATTTCATTCCTCATCTGTTTATTTTCTGTTATTGAAAATCAATTCATACAGCGGTTTTTGCCATACTATAGTGATTATGTAGTTTTATACTATGTTTATGAGGCTGATTTATATCAGCATGGCTTTGAATTTATAATAAATACATACTTAATCCCATCGATTGACTCTGAGCTTTACTGTGTGACCAAATGGGTTACACTATAATTGGTAAATTGGAACTGATCCTAACTCCTTTTATCCCTCAGGCACCTCGAGTTTTTCATCTCAGGGGGCCAGAAAGAAGGAGTCCACCTTCTATACTTTCTCACCTTCAAAGGGGCTATCCAGCAAATTATGTCATAAAGTTAGCAAAATCAAAGCAGAAATCATCAACACACAATGTCTTACTTATTACCATAATCATTTGCTGTATTTTTAGGCTATGATCGTGTGTTTAATAGAGATTTTATTCATAGCATTCCTGTAAACTTTTAATTTTCAGAACTAAGAGCGGGTTCCCTCATAGACAAATTAACCTAAAAGAGTCTCTGGCAAGTTCGTAGCAGTGTCTGTGTTGAACCATCCTTGTAAATTAGGTTAAGACTGGACTAGTAAGACCATAGCTATTTTCTCTGCTTTTGCCGGTCTATTGACTGTCTTCAAGGGGCTGAGGGCTAGGGAAGATCTACTGGGTCAAACGAAACCTCTTCATTCACATCGCTCCTGGAGAGAATTCATAAATATAACCACTACTAAGAAGCAGTTGATCAAATCCCATTTGGCATCATTGCACAAATAGGTCTGATCAGGAATGCACTTCAGAAATGGAGAAGTATGGTGCCTTTCACAATAGACAAAGCTGGTCATTTGAAAATGGCAGATGTACACATTTTGATTGGGCTAGCAGCAGTTGACAAGGGTAGTGTGATAGCTCATTGGTCTTATGAATCCACTGCAGAGATCTTTGTATGACCTGATCTCACAGATATAAATAGTATCAGGCCTTTAATCAGCACTTGCAAACCAATTATTTCTTGTGTACAATGTATAAGTATAGTAGTAATCACATAGAGTTTTATTCTTATCCCTACAAATATGTTGCACTGGTCAGCCGAGACAGACATTGTTCTGAATTTCACCTAATTCCATACATCTATAAGTTAAAAAAACATATTTTTATATTTCAAAAGTACGACACTTCTTGGCTTTTCAACATTTAAATTAAAAACAGCAACGTGTTTACAAAAAAAAACCTCAAGAAACACATTAGGGAAAAAACAAGAAAATTATTCATCTATCCAGGAAAAATCAAAAATAAATCATTTATTTTTTAAGGATTTGCAAAAAGGCGCCATTGATTAAAGTGCCCAAATCTTAATGCGTAAGAAGTTCCAAAGTCGTGATGAAGCCGTTACGAAGGCTTGATGAGAGAATTTAACACAATATTTGTGTGAGATGCTGACATAAATTGAAGGCCAATTTCTGATTTCTCTGGAAACACCTCTGAATTGGATATTTTCTGCCAGAAACACAAGGTGAACAGGGGCAACTACCTTAGCGGTATACAGCAGAGATGAAATCACACCTGGCCATTAGATATATTATAAATTAATGTACGTAATTAGGATAGTATTGATTAAGGGGTTAAAACCCCTGGGGGTTAAAATTGATAACGGCCTGACCATGAAAGCCCAAGTTCTTGGCCTTGTGGGCGTCTGCTTTGGCTTGCTTAGGATGTTGCGGAGGTTTCTCCCTCTACTCTCTTTTGACCATCGTAAGATTACCGTCCATGCCCTCATAGGTTCGAGGCTGGACTATTCCAATGTTCTCTACCTGGGTTTGCCTGACTACCTGATGCAGCGTCTTCAGGTAGTCCAGAACTCGGCCGCCCGCGCCATTTATGGTCTCCCCCGCCGGGCCAGTGCCTCTGACCTTTTATCCACCTTGCACTGGCTCCCTGTCAGAAAGCGAATTGCCTTTAAGGCCCTTACTTTGGCCCACAAGGCGCTCTATTCTACTGGAGCGACCTATATCCAGAAAAGGCTAGCCTTCTATAAACCTACCAGGGCTCTGAGATCAGAAACTCTCTCTCTTGCGGTGGTTCCAGTGGTGAAGAAGGCTCGGACTGGTGGACGCTCCTTCAAACGTCTTGCTCCCCAGCTCTGGAACACTCTCCCCCTGTCACTCCGCAGCACTGCCAATCTGCTTGCCTTTAGGAAGGGACTTAAAACCTGGTTGTTTTGTCTTTAGTCTTGTGTTCTATTTTTTCTTACTGATTTTTTTTTCTCTGTTGTGTTATGTGTTAGCTGCTGATCTGCTGGTCTGAAAGCGCCGGGACACTCCTTTGGAGTATCTGAGCGCTATACAAAACCCCCCCATAACATAACATAACATAAGGCCTTTTATACAGAATTGTTGGTTTAACTGATTTGCTGTGCATGAACTTCCCAAATGTATATTTAAATATAAAATACCACCAATTTATTGTACAAAATGTAAGCCTTCACCTGGTGTGCCATTTTCTTAAGCTGTTTAAAGAGACTCTAGCTGTTCAAGCTTTAGGTTTTGGAAATGTAGGCCAAGACAGAGAGACAGCACAAAGAAATACTAATGTCTAATGTTAGCCATGGTCCCTATAGAAGTGGTTACATTCCATCATTGATGTGAAAGTCATACATTCTTAACACATCAGCAGCACAACAGCATATATGTCTTTGTAATGCATCCTGAGGAGGCCCTTTAATATAAGCTAATGGCCGAAACACGATGAATGGATAGAAACAGTTCTATGCAACAAAAATGACTCTTACATTATTGAAGAAAGCAGAATACTTTTGTGGTACTATAATCTTCACAACTCAAGATCTTTGCACTGCAAATAAGGATACTTAACTAGCATGTGTCACAGTTATAATCATGTCAAACACACAAAAGGTGATTGGAGAAATGCCTGCAATATGTCTAACCATTGGCAGTCACTCAGGTCAGTCACTCATATACACATCGGATATATTAGGTAATCCGGCATACTTTTACAATGCATGCCATTCTATTACAGTGCAAGTTACTACAACATCCTTAGGCAAGTTCTGGACTTTGGTATAGTATATTTTACTATTCCAACTTGTGTGTAACAGTAGGGAAGGTGTTGGATTTAAAATCCAACAACGCATTCCCTAAAGCAGGTTGTTGTAACAGCTTGTTTGATAATGGATCATGTGGTAATTACGCATTAGTTGTAGGGCCTGCATAAAAATGGCACTGTATTGTTCTGTGTGTGTCATAAAGGATGTTTCCATGCAAATCAGTTCAACCTTGCACCACTGGGAATAATCCAGTCCGAACTGCCAAGCCAGATCCAGAACACAAGCAAAACATGATTGGGGCTCTTCAGTTGGGAACAGCTTGGTTACATTAGCACAGGGAGCACTGAACCCACATCTGGGCTTACCCTTATTCACCTAGGGTGTTACATCAAATACACAAAAAGTGACGGGACAAATGATTCAGTGTTGGACACATATGATCATTAACAAGTGCCATGAGATACATGCTTCTATGAGTTTATTAGTTTCAAACATCGTAGCTTACTCTTTTTGGCAAAACTATTTGTTGTATAAAAGGACTTGTGTGTATAAATTAATTTTAATATAACCAAAAATGTAGTTGTGCTCACATTGTGTGGTTAAATGACAAACTGGAGATCATATGTATGAGCAGAATGGCATGCTGTGCTTGTTTTTTTTTAAAAGAAACACAGTTTAGTGATTAAGTCATTACTTAGTTGTCACTATAACAGAAGGAATCACACCTTTAGTCTTTTGAGGATATGTATTCCATATCTAGTTATTTGCCCCTGTCCGATAGAGGTTATTGGGCATGACCTTATAGGTATCTAGTGTTTTTTACAAGATGGGTGTCTGTCGCATCTGGTGGACTCGTCTGGCAAAGAACCGGGGCCCCTTGTCAAATTGGATAATACCCAAGACAGGGAAACAACTATATTAGGAAAAAGAGGACTAGCACTGGGCAGAGGTGCTGATTATATCTCTGTGCTGCAGATTTGTCACAATATCTTATTCAACTAATCATGAACCACACATGTTTATTATGAAAAAATAAATATTTATTTATTTATTATATTTTGCTTTTCTCAAAAAAATATTATGGAGATAGTTAATGTTCTTAAATTGTTCTTGTCTCACATGATTAACTGTTGATAATCATAACAATATATAAAACACCATGAAAAAACAGATCAGCAGCTCTTCAATACACTTCTGAACCTGTGGATACTATGCCAAGAGAAAGGACTGCTGTGCTGCTGATGGACTAACACTCTGCTGAACTACACTCGGCTGGACTCCTGGTTTGCTGTTCCTACCTGCTGCCCCCTTTCCTGGGTGAGAAGGACTAAACCTGCATCTCTTGAATCCAGATTCCAGAATGACCCCAAGGGCTTGTTGGTTGACATCCTTATCTGAAACCTCAGGGACGTAACAGGCTTCCAACCAATGTGCAGGTACACCTGGACTCTGCCATCTGTGAGTCTACCGTACCAAATGGTGCCACCCCATTCCTGACTCTTGGAAGTAGGCTCAAGGAGCTTTGCCAGCTTCTGGGAAACCAGAGATACCAACACATCTCCAATGCTTTGGGGTGAAACCTGAACAGAACCTACGCCTCTCTGCCTCTGCATGGATTGGACCTATTGCAAAAACTTGCATCACTCCACAGCCCACACCACCTTCAGAACTGCCTCTGCGTGACACATCCTTGGCGAAGACCTTGCATTTCTCATTGATGGCCGTCTTGATGACAATGGACCCCGCATCACAGCCTTGCAGCATTTCGGCTCTGATTTATCACTAACTCCAGACTTCGCATTCTAAGCCCTTATCAACAGGATCCTTTTGTGATGTGTTTTCACTGATTTACTGTTTGAAGTTGCCCAAATAATATACACATTGCCTCTGAGTTAAGCCTGGCTGCTCTGTGCCAAGTGACCCGATGTTTAAGAACAGGTTAATTTAGGGTTTGCTTGGGACTTCACTCTTAGAATAATTATGATTGCTGCTTGAGAAGGGGTTCACCAACCTCAACCAGCAACCACATTTCTTACAGTGCCTTACTAGGTATCCTTTCCAACTGCCTTTCTGGTCCATAGGTGACTGACTTCAGTAATGAGTTCCTAGTTACAATCATCCACCACTCAGTTACCAGACGCCTATACACTGCAACAGGTTACTATGCATCATTGCCAGTTACAGAAACATATAATCACATATCTCCTGTGAGAAAGGCATGAATCTTATCCCAGAAGAACATTATCCCAGTGAAACATCAGGAGTTAAGTCAAGTGACTGTACCCAGGTAAATAGGGCACGCTTTATGTAGCTCAGAAGAACTTAGAACACCTATACGCTAGGATTTTTGCTAGCAAACCATAATGTTTGGTGTTGTTACATTACTTTTTGTAATTTTCATGAGAGTATTTAATATGATGTGAATTGGTCATAGTGGAATACAGTTCGCATATACTGTTTCTATACATTTAGGAACTGTACACTATACGCTGTAGTTTGAGATGCTTTTGTATTTAATGCTTCAAGGCAGCTCTGTACTGCATACATAGTACCTTGCAATTACTTCTTTCTTATTTAATGCTGCATGGCAGCTTTGTGATTGTATAGTTTGATACTAATGGTGCTCCCATGGCTCTCATTTGAAGACACACCTGTCCTCGTTACTAGCAATATGGCAACCCCGTGTCCTAGCTGTTTTCCACACAACACACATCATTGTTTTTGCTTCTTTTCTCTTTTTCCTGTGGCAAGCAGTTTGATGGATTAGTGGAATTGCAATGTAATGGCGGTCAGAATAGGCCATATTCATGTCTAGTTCCATGATTTTGAGGGAACAAACACTGTTTTGGCTACATAATCAGGGTGATATAAACCACCAATATGATGGGGCATAAGGATGTTCCAACAATGGTGCTTTCATAGCATGAATTTACTTCTTGTGTTGTATCATCTTCTGTGGGTGCACTGAGTCTCTGGAGACCCATTCAAGATGGGGCCTATCAACAAGCCATGAAGCAACCTTGGTCAACTTGTTGTATTATAGGTAAGCTTTATCACTGATCTCTCTTGTACTTACACAACTTGTCTCAGGGTGTTTTATTATTTGGGCAGTTGGGATGGTGTGGCCCCAATGCTTGCTTATTTATTTTTAAGATAAGGTTTCCTGATACTTTATGATTCTTGTTTCTAAGTTCCATGTATTCCTTCATCCAACTAGAGATGTTTTCAAGTATGGGCAAAGTGGGAAATTACCCTGGCAACCATCTTCACAGGGCGCCGCTGGGACCGTGAATTATCAATCACTATCTATTTCTCAAGCTTCACTTCTACCTTTCTAGCCAAGTCTACAGATTGTGTTTTTTTACTCCACTTATATGAGACTGTTTCTATATAGTGTTTACTGTTTGTTTAAAATTGCTTCTCCAACCCAAGGTCTATTAAATGTATAAGATTTACATGTGTTTGATTGCTCAAGGACTAGAGCGATTCTAGGTAATCCAGATATACGCTGACAATACTCACATCCATATCCACCTGGAAAACAGGTTTACAGACCACACCAGTAGAACCTCTTATCTTGACCTTATTTTTCATTCGCTGGCAAGCTTGAAATGCTTGAAAGGAATCAGCTACTGAGATGATGATGCTAGGCACAATTCAAAAGAAGGTAGCCCTCTTCATGTGGCTACCCAGGCTAGGTGTGCCACTCACTAGAGCACTGAAAGCAAGGAACCCGGGAGTCAATGCTGATGGTGATCTCTCATCTCACAATTCACTAAATTAGACAAGAGCAACAACCTGCAGCTTTCCAACTTTCATGGAATATTCCCACCCCACTTTTAGACCACAGGAAGCCTCTGTAATCAGATAGTACTGTGGGACTGTGTACACTGGACTCCCTAAACCCTGTTATTTGGATGCAGAGACTCCAGAACCACTGTGCCTCACCCTGAAGTCGGCAGATAGTAATAATCCATCCCTGAAGGCTCTTCATGGCTTCCAGTACACACTAGGGCCAGTCCTAAAGATCTTTGGACAGTTTACAAAACCTACAGGGCCAAAGACATAGGATACCTGAAAAGAACAACAAAGGTTATACACCAAATCATAACTTGTTGTCTACCGTGGCACACCTAACTGCCCAACAAGACTTTAAATCAAATACAGAAGCATGAATCCGGGGCTTCAGGGTTATAGACTGCTGAATGACTTAAACTGAATCTGAGGGCAATGCCCACACATGTGCACTTCCGGAAAAGCCTGAAAACTGAGCATGTTGGAAAATTGCCCTTTTTGTGGGGTAATCCACAAACTGTTTGCCTTCCTCCTATTTTTCTGAATTTGTTTTTGTTGGCTTTAGGACTCTCCTTAAAACATAGTAACATTGGCTAATCCCCAATTGGCATAGTTCATTACTCATAAGTCCCTAGTAAAGTGCATTAAATGTACCCAGTTCTTGTGAATTTAATGCTACTTGTGGGCCTGTAGCACTGACTTAAGTAGCCCTCTAACCATGTCCCCGGCCTGCCACTTCAGAACCTGGGTGTGCAGTTTTACACTGCCAGCTTACCTTTTACAAGGCTGAAACTTTCCCCTTTTATACGTATTAGTCACCCCTAAGGTAGGCCTTGGACAATGCAGAGGGTGGAGTGCAATTTTTTTAAAAGGCAGGGCATGTATTTTTAAGTTTTACGTGTCCTGGCAGTGAAAAACTCCCAAAGTCATTTTTCACTAATGCAAGGCCTGTCTCTCCCAGAGGATGACATTGGAATTACGTTATTACATTTTATAAACTTAATTCAAAATCTAGAAGAAATCATCTTTTCGAGTATGGTGTCTCTGGAATCACAATTTAAAATTCACAACTCATACTGAAGTTGGATTTCAAATTTCATTGCTGAAAATACCACTTTCAGAAAGTTGGAGTTTTCTTACTTAAACCATTTGGGGCCAGATTTACGACCTGAAATTGCATGCGCAAAGGGTTTTGCGATCAGTTTGCATATGGAAAAACCTACAGGGCTGTGTACAAACCCTATTTAGCGAGTCACAATTCATTTGCAACTTGCTAAATAGGATTTGCAACTCGCTGTTAGGAAGGGGCGTTCCCTTCCTAATAGTGACGACATGTATGACTGTTTTGCGGTTGCAAAATAGTGGCAGTTTACCACCCTTAACAAAAGGGTAGTAAACCACTTGCAAACTGGAAGGGATCCCCAGGGTACCCCTTTCCCTTAGTGACTGGCTCTAAACATTTTTTTTAAGGGCAGGCAATGCTCCCAGGGACCACTACCTGCCATTATAAAATTCAACAAAAATGTTTCTTTTTTTTATATGCATCCCGTTTTCCTTTAAGGAAAACAGGCTGCATTATAAAAAAGACTGCTTCATTTAAAAGCAGTACGAGGCAAGGAGGTCTGCTGAGCATGTCATTTTGCGAGTCGCAAATTGCGACTGGCAATTGAGGGCAATTTGCGACTCTCAAAATACCATGGTCGTACATCTGGCACTTGGTCCCTGCTTCCGGTCTCTGATCACTTTTCTGGTATGGGAGACAGCTGGGCTTTGTAGTTTCCCCCTAGACAGCCACACACAATGGCAGCTTTTGAGTGACTAAATGGGCCTAAGTGTGGGGATGGGAGGGAGCAGCGGAACCCAGGCCCACATACACCTGAATAAATTGTGTCCTGCCCGAAGCAAAGGGCTTCATACCACCCCATAGTGAGTCTAGAACCAGGGCAAACAAGGTAGGATATCCATGCACTTCAAAGGCCTTTCTTTTAAGTGTTACCCACATCAAGGCCCAACTGGGTATAAGTACTGAACCTCTAACACCCCCACTTCAATAGACTTCTGGACCTGTGAATACTCAGGAAGAAGGACTTCTGTGCATGCTTTTGGACTGCCAATCTGCTGGACTGCTGCTTTGCTGGACTCCTGTCTTGTAGTACTGCCCTGCTGCCTGCTGTTTCCCTTCATGGGTAAGAAGGACTCGACCTGCATTTAACCGAAAGGGACTCCAAGTGCTAGCTGGCTGGCCTCCTGATCTAAAGTGTCAAGGACTTAAAAGACTTCCAACCACCATGCTCCTGCATCTGAGCTTTGCCATCTGTGAGTCCATCCTGCCAAGTGGTTCCACTCCAGTCCTGCATCCTTGGAAGTTGGCCATGGGGACTTTTTCAGCAGGATTGATGCATCCTCTGCTGAGGGACACATCCCTGAGCAAAAATGGCATATTTTCTTGGCTGACTAAACCGACTCATTGCCTCTGTTGTGTGGACAGTACCCATCGCAACAGACTTATATTGCCACATCAACCTGCATCTTGGTTTGAAGCAACGACTTTGAAAACCCCACAGCACAATGTTTTTCCCAGAGCAAGCTTCTTTGAGCGCCTGTTGATGGCAGCCTCGACGATGACAACATCACAGCTTCACTTCTCATTGGAACCGACGCATCTTTTCAACTGCCCAACGCATCCTCAACACCAGCCTTTGCATCGCAAGCCTCATCAACATGATCCTCGACTTATGGACAACAGGATCATGCAACACATAACAGACACATCCCCACACCTATGCGACGCATCTTTGATGAAGATCCACACAATGTTCCGCAACCAACTGAGTCCCCATTGCTGGCCCGAGCTCCATCAAATTTGGCCTCATGGTTTGACTGCGTCCCTGTCCAGCATGACCAGATATCCCCAATACCCTTTTTTGTTTCTTAGCGTCATTTTTACTCAAAACTTTGAAATGTAATACCTGCATATCTATTTATTAGATTTTTGTTGTTTGATTTATTACATTTGGATCTAGTTTTATAACCTGGTGTTAAATCTTTTTGTGTGGGTTTTCACTGCTTTACTGATTTAAGTGTTGCACAAATACGTTACACATTGCCTCCAAGTTAAACCTGAATGCTTTTGCCAAGCTACCATAGGTCAATTTGGGGTATGCCTGACACTTACCTCGACCAGAATTGTGGTTGCCGCTTGACCAGTGCTTTTCCCCTCACTAACAACGCCATTTCTAAACTTCCTGCACTCTGGGGTCATGTTTAAGAAGAATGAACTAGCTCACCACCACTGATCCCCTACCTTCCCTATGCCACCATGTGCCAGTCTCTGAAGTAATTGAAAGGCAACATGTAACACTCTACACGATCTGTCAATGAACACATGCGTGTGTTTAGTCTGAGGGGATACAGAAGTTGTTATGTAAGGGAGTTGTAGGGATGTGAGTCTTCCAGTGTTGGCTAAGCATCCTGCCAGTGTACTGCAGTGCCTCTGTCATTGCAGCCCTCATAATATGTCACTGGCTGAGGCAGTGATCAATGGTGTGCCATTACTGTTGTTGTTCTTACACTCCAGGGAGTCACAGTACAGCCAGGTGTCTCAGTCCAGGGTCAGCCTAATCAGTGCACATTACTCTGATGGCAACACCAGGGCCGGACTAAAAACCCAAAGCAGTTCTGCAAAATATTGTCAGACCAGCCCACATATGGTGCATAGTAAGCTAGCCTGATCAGTACAGTGGGGCTTTGAGGGTTCTTCCTCTAAAGATATTCTGGGACAAAAGTGCAAAACTGTGCATTCTACAACACATTTTTCATTATATATTCAATCGTATTCGCTTTTGAAGCATAGTAAATAATGACCTTACAGGGGACCAGGATATGGCAATGTTTATTAGCGTTCTCCAATGATTCCCTCATCATTACCCTCTAACAGTGTTTCTCATCTCTCCACAGCCCCGCTCTCACATGTATTTCATGTGTTTTATAGCGTCTCTGTTACCAGCGTATGGTGCTGAAGCACTTTACATCACACACACACACAAAGACAGTAAATGGCACGTGTGTCAATCAGTGTATAGAAAATGTTATCAAATCAATCAATCAATCATGACATTTGTAGAGCGCACTACTCACCCGTAGGGTCTCAAGGCGCTGGGTGGGGGGGGGGGTGCCGTTACTGCTCGAACAGCCAGGTCTTGAGCTTCTTCCTGAAGGAGAGGTGGTCTTGGGTCAGGCGTAGGTCGGTCGGGAGTGAGTTCAAGGTCTTGGCGACCAGGTAGGAGAAGGATCTTCCTCCTGTTGTCGTTCTTCGGATGCGGGGGACGGCGGCGAGGGCGTGGCTGGTTGATCTGAGGAGGCGCTTAGGAGTGTAGAAGTTGATCCGGTTGTTGAGGTAGCTCGGGCCTTGGTCGTGTAGGGCTTTGTGTGCGTGGGTGAGGAGACGGAAGGTGATTCTCTTGTTGACCGGGAGCCAATGCAGATCTCTCAGGTGTCCGGAGATGTGGCTGCGTCGGGGGATGTCGAGGATGAGCCTGGCCGAGGCGTTCTGAATCCGCTGAAGTCTCTTCTGGAGCTTGGCAGTGGTTCCGGCGTAGAACAATGTAGTGTAGGATTCTCATGTCACCCATACTGGTAGACATTTTTAAAAGTAATTGATCTCAGGAAGCATAACCTCAGTACTCACAAGTAACACAGTTATTAGGGTTGACTTTACTAATAATTTATTTTTACCGAAACAAACCCTTTTGAGCAAAGTTAGGATAATCAAAAACTGGGAAAAAAGAGAACTTTTTAATATGTAAAAAGTAGCTTGCAGCAGCTCTTTGATGGCAGTTCTTAGCTCACTGTGTTAGATTATGATTTATGAACTGCACAGTAACAAAAGGAGATCTGTGACAAAAGCACTAATTCTAGCTGTGCTCATTAAATACTTTTCTGTTCTCGACAAAACTCCAATCTCTCTCCAGCAGGTACATGAAACACCAGAGTTACCTTGACACTTTTATTTTTACCTGAAAGCTTCTGGATATACAAGGACCTCAAAGATGCTTTTAAAACTGCTGCACTGCTACAAAACCGCCCCCAGTAACAAAATAGTCTCAAGTACTGTGTTTGTTGTGACTGAGGTATACAACACCAATATACACATCGCATCTCTGCTCCATTACAAATTCCAATTTGAAATTCATTTTCTCACTCATTTTCTGTAAGAAAACCCAAAACAACATACATTCTTCCATGTTTGCAATTGTATTGGTTTTCTCTGAACTCAAACATACAATATTAGAAAACCTGGCAATATATAACAATTTTGTCCCTCCTTTCTGGGACAAGTTCAAGACAAGGGCTGAGTACTGACCTTAAATGCACCAACATAGTAAAGTTTGTTTAAGTGAATTAAACTCACTTCAGGCACAGCAGCGCTAACAGAGGTAGAGGCATGTTTACTTCATATTAGCATATTAGCAGTGCGCTAACCCTGTGCTCCGCCAACAGCCTCCTCAAACAGGATATTAAGACACCGTTTATCGAGGACGCCCCTAATATTTTAGTTGTCTCCTACGTATTGCTGTTGGCCATCCAACACCATGCTTAATGCAATACAATAATGAATCTGGGTGTTAGTGGTACATTGTGCCACAGTATTCCGCAGTACTTTTGTGGTATATCGTGTCCTATGCCCATGGGAAGGCACTTTTGTCCCACATTTTGGGTGTATTTTAGGTTTGGGCCTTGTGTTGCTTAGATATGAATATACTTTAAAAAAAATTAAAGACAAGAGGCATTTGGCAAAGCAGAAACATATTTGTTTAATTAAATGCAGCAGCTGGGAGAGCAGCAGCAAAGGTATGTCTGAGGACTGTTTCGCTGTACAGAAGTTTTGGAGGCTGACGGTCACTCACGGCACACAGGGTTAGTGGCCCCACGTGTCGCCAGTTTGCGCTGAACAGGGTTAGTGGCACCACGTGTCGCCGGCATGCCACATGGAATTATGCCTCACTGATCGAAGGGAGTCTGGTGCTGTGGCCACTGCCACGGACTCAGGGGCACTTCCATTTAGGACTCAGGACACAGTTCCAGATGTGGGACCTACTGGGACGATGAGGATGCCGGTGGAGTATGTCAATGAGAAAGGAGTAATGTGGGCCAGCGTCTTGGGGGCCAGCGATGGTCTGCTGAGGCTACAGATGGTCGAGGGCCTGGTGTTTGGAGCTTTCACCGGCAGGTAGTGGGCACTCTTTGACACACGACGGTGTCGGCAGGTGAGCAGTGCATCCTTGGGGCGCTCGGGTGGGAAGGCCTGGTCTGGGTATCAACGTCCTGGGGTAAAGCGGGTGCACAGGGTTGCAGGCCCTGTTGCTCACAGCGTCGGCCTCGTGGCGGACTGCGGGGCGCTGCCCTGTCAGTGACATTGGCCTTTCCGGGAGCGAACCATGTTCTGTGCCACAGGGTTTTTGTCCACATCCCTGCGGAGCCCTGGTTGACCCAGGGCCAACCCACAATGCTCACACAGGGGAGGATGCAGCGAGCAACATTTCCGCTATCTGACCCACGGCCTGAGGTGACATGGTTGCGTCCACTGTTCTCTACTCTCCAGTCACCAGCAGTTGAGGTTGCATGGACATATCTGTGGTTTGCATACCCATGTCTGTCCTGCATATCCACGCCTCACTTGTCCTTGTGTACATTTCCATTCACGCATCACTTGCATCCTTTGCACATAGCTGCATTCCACATCTACACACGTTCAGCTGTTGTGTGGCTATGGTGCCATGATATGGCTGTATTGTGTGCAGGGGTAGCCCAGGATCACCATGGAGTAGTGTTGTCTTGTCCCGGTAGGTAGGCATGTTGATTGCATGTTATATGTGGTTTGGTCACGTGTGCATTCCCACAGTTATACGTTGTGTGATGGTGGCTTTGAGGTGTGTGGTGTGTTGATTTGGCACTTACCAACGAGCAGTCCAGTTCCATATGTGCCATCCTCGAAGCGCTGGTTGATGATTGACTGTCGGAAGATGTAGGAATCGTGTACACGACCGGGGTAGTTTGCGACAACATTGGTGAAGAAAGCAATACCAAAGGGGATGATGGACGGAGTGTTGAACAATGCAAGCACTCACCCCCACTCAACTGATCTGGGTTTAATCCATCATCATTCTTTGGCTCACTCCGCCACCCCAGTTCAGACATGGCCATATGCAATTCAGTCTGACCCTGTGCCTCATAGGAACAGTCCAGCCCGAACTGCCAAGCCCAGGTCTCTGTACTGGGGTGAAAGTATGACGTTGTTCTGCATTCTGTCCATCAACTGTAGTTTTTGGATTTGTCACCCCGAGTGGGACGTGTATGCACAGACATAAGTCCCAAGATCTCCATGCCACTGGAATCAAGCTGCCTTGGCTGATGAGGGCTGAAAGCCCAAAAACGGTCCTAGAATGCTTGTTTCCAGTCCAGGGAGGTCCTGGCTTGGCAGTTTGGCCTGGACTGTGCCTATAGGGCACAGGGTCAAGACTGGTTTGCATATGGCTGGGTTCAAACTGGAATGGCATGGTGAGCAAAAAAACGATGGATTTAGGCCTAGACCTCTGTACTGGGGTGAATGTATGACATTGTTCTGCATTGTGTCTATCAACTGTTGTTTTAACATTGGTGAAGAGTCCCCGGTGATCCACTATTGCCTGCACATTGATGGAATGTGTGGGCTTTCTGTTGCGGTAGTGGTGTGCAGTACCCGCAGGGGGCCCAAGTGGGACATGTGTGCAGTCTATTGCCCCCAACATGCCAGGGAATCCAGCCATGGCGTAGAAGCCTTGCCTGGTATCCTGCTGTTCCTGTGCAGTGTAGGGGAAGTGAAGGTACTGGGGTATGAAGCTGAGGATGGCATCCAGGACAGGTGTGATGAACTTTGATAGGGCTGGCTGCGAGACCCCTACAACTCTGGCAATTGTTGGTTGGACGGTACCAGAGGCCAACAGGTGCAGCACAGCCAGCAGCTTTGTCTGCAGAGTAATGTTGGTTCGCCACTGTGTTGGGACCGTCAACTTGTGGTTGATGTGGGTCAAGATGTGGATAATGATTGTCCTTTTGAGCCTGTAGTGGGCAATAAATTCCTTGGGCGTTAGGTCTGTGAGACTGATGCATTTTTGGTAGGTCCTTTGTCTTACTCTGCGCTGTCTCTGTGCTGGTCCGGGGGTAGGGGGCGGGTCTTGGTCCTGGGGGTGATGGGGGTTCTGGGGGTGATGGCGGTCCTGGGGGTGGTTGTGGTGGGTGTTGTGTCCCCGTTGGGGCTCCGAGCTGCATGATGAGTAGCTCCATGGCATCTTTTGTTCTACAGGTGTGGCTATGTACAGGGCTCCGTTGTCCAGCTTTACACAGGCTGGAGGCAGGTGTTAAATACCTGCTGCTACCGCTTATCTCGTGCTTGCATCGCATATCTGGCAGTTCTTTGTGAAAGTGGTGTTGTGGTTTTTTCGTGTGGTTTTGCACAGGAATGCCTACTCTGCATCTTATTAGGGTTAGTTGGTGGTGTCCACTGCGGAGATACATTTTGGGGCAGTTATCATGTAAATACTGGTGATGATTGCCGTTTGCACCAGCTTGTGAATGGGGTGTTAAATATCTCTCCACTTTTGATGCTTTATGGTGGGGATACATCGGAGTTCAGTCCTTGTGAATATCCCCCATAGTGTATTATAGCATTTTTTATTCTTTAAACATATTGAATTTGTGTTTGGTACGAAGGTACTTCCAGGGTAGTACTGTGGTACTCCGTAATATTTTCTTTTAAAGTACAAAACAATATAATTATTTGCCCTACTTTATACCAGTATAATTAAGTGATATGAGGTAGGTAAAAATGATAAAACTAACTACTTACCTTTTATGCTTTAACGAAGAACACAGCCAAATTGCACCAAAACAACATGGCAGACTTCAACTTTTGTAAAGGTATACATTAGCCAATCAAAGCCAATCATGGCCCACCATAGTCTTGCCATTGGAATGTATCTCAGTAGTTTCAGGAAAATACTATGAAACTACTGCAACAAAGGATATCACTAAGTTTTATGCCGTTATAAATGAAAAAATACTTACCTTTAACCCCAAAACAGGTCAGCTGCACACCATAATTTATAATTATTTCAAATATCATCAAAATCCGACTGTCCAATACATAGTGTCCATATAAAATACATTGAGGACTAAAATGCATTTTGGGACCCCTATTTTTCTATGCACCCCATTGACCAATTTCTGCGTCATTTTACATTGTCTGGCAAATTAGAAGGAAGAATAGGTCTCTAATATTTCATGATATCCGTCAAATGGGTTCAAAGTTATTAAGGGGCAAAAATCAGAGGAATTTCTATCTCTGGCATTCCTAACTATAGATATAACTATAACGTCCCTGTAAACTTTGTTTTTTTCAGTGAATTAAATATATATTTATATAAAATTCACTATAAAAACACAAAGGTTGCAGGGATGTTTTTGATAGGCTTACATTTCACCGATACAAATCAGAGAAATTCTACAGTTATACTTACCTGAGTTAACTATAACTTACGTCCCCAAAATGCCAGCTTATGACCTCACATATTACATCACCCATGACATGGCCAGTGACATCACTGCCCTGTAACCTTTGGTTTTTTCAGAGAGTTTCTAAGGATTTTTTGTATTCTATTTCCTAACCATAACGTCCCCGTAACCTTTGGTTTCTTGAGTGAATTTCAAGTGTTTTTATATTTTTTTCCTAACTATAACTTCCATTTACCCTATAGATCTTTTAGTGTATTTCTATGGAATGTTATTTTTGTATTTTATTTGGATATTATACATCAGAGGTGTATAATGGACCACTGATTTATGCATTTATATATGTGACACGTTCTGATTTGTTCTAGTGGATTAATAACTGGGGGTTATTTTTTTTTTAAAGAAAATTCATTGCCATGCTGTCACGATTTCTGCGGAGATGCCATGAAAACGGAGTGTTTTCCAAACAGTGTAAAACATATATATAGGAATTGTAAAGAATGTTTGCCATTAGGGATTTAGTGATATAATGTTTCGACTTCCCTTTTTGTATTTTGCTTTTAAAGAAATTACCTTTTGAATTGTTTTTCCAGTTTTCATGGCCTCGACGGACGTTGTGACGACAGGGTGGTTCAAGGTTCAAAACCACTTTATTTCGATTAATTAAAATCATAAAAAGTACATTATATAGAGCAAATTGGGGGGTACATGGACATGATGAATAAGACATAAGAAATGTTTTAAAATATTTACAGTTTTTAAAACATTTTTAAGTCAATGAAAATTCATTTATCAGCACCTGCTAAACTTAAGTGGCTCATCATAATGCGTTTCCTAAGGCGAATAGCAGCAACAAAAAAGTTAGCGACTCCAAACATTATGAATGGGGATTCCAATAATTTTAGAAATAACAATGCTGGTTTCGCTTGTACAAACCCCTTACATTTTATCAGGGGAATAATAAACTTTTTTCTGGGTAAGGAATAGTAGGAGCAGAAGAAAGTAAAATGCAAAGTATCCTGCAGGGAGTAACCATCGCACTTACAAAAGGCCACGTCCTCGGGCCTTGCCCAAACATTAGAGTCAGTTAGCAAAAAATGGATTTGGTTAAATCTAAATTTAGTCAATAACCAACGATGAAACGGGATTGACACAACGGTGAGGTATGGTTGAATAGTTAAAGATGATATAGATAAATAAAGCTCCCTCACAGTTGGCTTCCTTAGTTCTTCCGCCTCCCGCTCCAATTCTCTATACTTAATAAAGGTGGTTTTGGCCCAGACCAAATCAGCTTTAACTATACCCTCCGGGTATGAAAATAGTTCTGGGCGTCCCAGATCACTTAGGGTGTTTTTGATATAGGACAGCCACTGGATGCTTTTCATGTTATCCAGGGACACGCAGTCCCTTATAATCGCGTGGTTCAGGGACAGCTGGGGATTAAGCCAGGTTTTTAACCACATCAAAATAGGGGCCAACTTAATAATATCACTGATGTACCCCATGCCCGATCTCCTGGTGGGTGGAGAATGTAGCTGTCGACTGTGGTAACCCTAGGAGAGTGCGTAAAAATGTATTCTCTTCTCTTTGGACTGCCTCCGAATGATTATAACCCCATATTGTGGCCCCATACCTAGCGATTGCGACTGACTTAGCTCTGTATATGGATAGGATGGCTTCGGTCGGTTTACCCCCTAGGTGTTTAGCGAAGCCTATTATGGCAGCTGAGGATCTTTTCATTGCGTTAACCTTGGCCGAGATTTGGGGTGCCCAGGTGCCCTTATCGTCAATTACCACCCCTAAATAAGTAAAGACCTTGACTCTAGTGATTGCTGTCTGGTTGCAATGGAAGGTGTTGAGTTTGTTATTTCTACCCCCCACTGCCATAACGTGTGACTTTCCTATGTTAATTTTTAGGTCAAGTGAAGACATAAATTTGTCAAAAGCAGTCAGTAGACGTTGGAAGCCTAGGGGTGTTCGTGCCATTAAAACGGCATCGTCCGCGTAGAGGAGGACTGGGATAGACGATCCTCCAAAACGCGGAGTATCTAGCATCGTCCTGCCCAATGATTCATCCAGATGATTTATGTAAAGTGAGAATAACATCGGAGCAAGGATGCATCCTTGGCGTACCCCTCTAGTGGACTTAAAACTAGCAGTGCAGGCTCCCTCTTGAGTCATTCTAATGGAACCATCTAAGTCCTGATGAACCTCTGCCAGAAAATAGACCAGGGATTGATCCAGCCCTAAGTCCAGGAGAATGGTCCACAGCCTGGACCGGTTAACCAGGTCAAAGGCTGTGGACAAGTCCATGAACCCGAGATAGATCGATCCCCCTGTTGCCACCGTGTATTTGTTCAGGATGAGGTGTAAATTGAGGCACTGATCTTCGGTCCCTCTCCCCCTTCTAAACCCATATTGGGCATTAGACAGAATAGAATTTTTAGCAGCCCAATCTTCAATTCTAGCTAAGATCACCTTCCCTAGAATTTTGACTGATGAGTCAAGGAGCGATATGGGCCTATAGCACCTAGGGTCTCCTCTTTGCCCCTTCTTGAAGACCGGTATGATGGTTGAGCGGGACCAGGAGTCTGGGAGACCATGTGTTATAGATGCATTGAAAACATTTGTCAATATTTTAGCCCAAAACGTAGTGTTTGCCTTGTACATATCAGCAGGGACACCGTCCGGTCCTGGTGCTTTTTTCCCCTCTGTGTTTTCTATCGCCTTCTCCACTTCTTCTAGCGAAAAAAAGAGGGCCGGCTGACTGGGATTCGTTACAGTAGATGTGGAAGGTTCGATTTCCTGATCACTCCCATAGATGACTTTAAAATGATCTAACCAATCTTTCTCGCTTATATTAGCTTCCAAGGTATCGTTCTCCATACCAGAGAACAGAGGGTTATTAATAATAGCCCAAAAGCTGGCGCTGTCTCTCAGTGTTGCCTTATCCGTAAGAGCTATCCAGGCAGCCTTTTTCAAGGCTCCTTTGCGAGCCTGCAATGTGACTTTATAATCCTTTCTAAGTCTTACAACTTCCTCCTTGTCCCTCGGAGATTTTTTAAGGGCCGCCATAAGATCACTATGGGCTCTGGAACAGGTTTTGTCAAACCACCCCTTTAGTAGGGGGTTTTGTTCCGGATATTAACGGTTAATTCTTTGGCCACAAGGGTACATATTGTGGTGTAAGAGGTGATCGTTCCCCCCCGCCTAGAGCAGTCCAAGCAAATGTCTAATTCATTACTAGCTATTATAGTTAGATTATTGAAGAAATCTGGTGGAGTAACTTTACTCCACTTCAACCTTCTACCTTGGTCTTTCGCTAGTACGACCGTGTCTGCTGCATTGTTAACCTCAGCCTTAAGGAGACCTACACTGTTATCCAGCTCAAGGATGACCGGGTTGTGGTCACTAAAGGCAGATATCACTGCATTATAAAAAAACACCATACTAAGCAGACCAGGGGATACAAATATATAGTCAATTATGGTCTCTGCGTTCCTTGCACAATAGGTATTAACACGGTCATTTCTATCCTCGAACCCTGGTTCGTATAGATCAATATTTGATAGGAGGGCCTCCAGCCCTACTCCTTTGGTACTATGTTCAAAGTGTTGAAGAGTAGCGTTTGATGGACCATCCCTATCTTTGATCTGACAAGTTAAATTACAAAGATGAATGTTAAAATCCCCCATCCGTATAAAATGTACATAAGTGGATTCTTGCTCCCTATAATCAAATAATTTTTTTTCCAGAGAGCAGAGATGCTCATTGGGTTTACCATCTAGTATAGAGTTATAGAAATTAATAATTAAAAATTTCAGGTCATTTGGCAAACTAATCTCCAGGATTAAAAGATTTGAAGAGTGAGAGACTAACTGTTTGGCTGATCCTGCTATGTTTACAGAAACCAGAAACATGAGGCCCCCTTTGTCTCTACCTGTTGTTGTACTGCTTGCTGGGGTAAAATACGATGTAAACCCTGGGACCCAGAAGTTACTCCCTCTGTCCCAGGTTCAAGTTCAAGTTCAAGTTCATGCATTTATAAAGCGCACTACTCACCCAGAGGGTCTCAAGGCGCTGGGGGGAGTGGTTTACTGTTTATCGAATAGCCATGTTTTCAGTTCTTTTCTGAAGGAGATGTGATTCTGAGTAAGGCGGAGGTGAGTGGGGAGTGAGTTCCAGGTCTTGGCAGCCAGGAAGGAGAAGGATCTGCCACCCATGGTGGTTTTTCGGATGCGCGGGACTGCGGCGAGGGCTTGATTGGATGATCTTAGTTGGCGGGTGGGATAGTAGAAGGATAGTCGGGTGTTGAGGCATTCGGGTCCTAGATTATAAAGGGCCTTGTGTGCGTGGGTAAGAAGGCGGAAAGTAATTCTTTTGTTGACGGGAAGCCAGTGGAGGTTTTTTAAGTGACCGGTGATGTGCTCTTGGCGCGGGATGTCTAATATGAGTCTCGCTGATGCGTTTTGGATGCGCTGGAGCTTTTTCTGCAATTTTGTTGTAATTCCGGCGTATAGTGTGTTGCCATAGTCCAGTCGACTCGTGACCAGTGCATGGGTGACAGTCTTTCTTGTTTCGAGGGGGATCCAGCGGAAGATCTTTTTGAGAATACGAAGGACGTTGAAGCAGGAGGACGATACGGCGTTGACTTGTCTGGACATTGAGAGGGAGGAGTCTAGAATGAAGCCAAGGTTACGTGCATGGTCTGTGGGTGTGGGCGCAGATCCCAAAGCGGAAGGCCACCAGGAGTCGCCCCAAGCTGAGGGGGAGGATCCTAGGATGAGCACCTCCGTTTTGTCTGAGTTGAGTTTTAAGCGGCTCTGTTTCATCCATTCGGCTACTTCTTTCATACCTTCGTGAAGGTTGTTTTTGGCGGTGTTGGGGTCTTTGGTGAGGGAAAGGATTAGCTGGGTGTCGTCGGCGTAGGAGATGATGTTGAGGTTGTGTTGACGCGCGATGGAGGCGAGGGGACTCATGTAGACGTTGAAGAGGGTGGGACTGAGTGAGGAGCCTTGAGGTACGCCGCAGATGACTTCGGTGGGCTCTAAGTAGAAAGGGGGGAGTCGGACTCTCTGGGTTCTCCCGGCTAGGAACGAGATGATCCAGTCCAAGGCTTTTCCTTGTATGCCGATGTTGTTGAGGCGTTGTATGAGGGTGTTGTGACAGACAGTGTCGAAGGCGGCGGAGAGGTCGAGTAGAATGAGGGCCACTGTTTCATCGTTGTCCAGGAGTGCTCGGATGTCGTCGGTCGCCGCAATGAGGGCGGTTTCAGTGCTGTGTTTGGCTCGAAAGCCGTTCTGTGAGGGATCCAGGGAGTTGTTGGATTCAAGGAAGGCTGCGAGTTGGCTGTTGACGGCTTTCTCGATGACTTTGGCCGGGAAAGGGAGGAGGGAAATGGGTCGGTAGTTTTTCAGATCTGAGGGGTCTGCTGTTGGTTTTTTCAGAAGGGCGCTGAGTTCGGCGTGTTTCCATATTTCTGGAAAGGTGGCGGAGTTGAAGGAGCAGTTGATGACATCGCGGAGTTGGGGAGCGATGATGGAGTCAGCTTTGTTGAAGATGTAGTGGGGACAGGGGTCAGAAGGTGAGCCAGAGTGGATTGAGTTCATGAGGCGAATGGTGTCTTCAATGGTGATTGGGTTCCAGGAGTTGAGGTAGTTAGTTGGAGGGGTGGGATCTGAAGGGGGTGGGGTGAATTGGTCATTAGGAGTATTCTTGAAGCTGTTGTGGATGTTGGCAATTTTGTTGTAGAAGAAGGAGGATAGCGCATCGCAGAGGTCTTGGGAGTTAGTGATGTTGTTGGATGCTGCGGGAGGGTTGGTGAATTCTTTGACGATATTGAAGAGTTCCTTGCTGTTATGGGAATTGTTGTCGAGACGGTCCTTGAATGCTGATTTCTTGGCGGATCGAATCAGTTGGTGGTGTTTGCGGGTGGCTGTCTTGAGGGAGGCCATGTTGTCTGAGGTTGGTTCTTTTCTCCAATTCTTCTCCAGGGTGCGGCATGTCTTCTTGGATTTTTTAAGGTCATCATTGAACCAGGGAGCTTTTTTGCTGGATGATTGCGACTGGTGTTTTTTCAGGGGTGCTAGTTCGTCCGCACTGTGGGTAATCCATTGCCTGAGGTTGGTGGCCGCTAGGTCTGGGTCCGTTGTTAGGGTGGGAGTGTTTTGGCTGAGTGATGTGAGGAGTTGGTCGGTGGTGATTTTGTTCCATTTTCTTCGGGGAATGGGTTGTGGGCGGTTGTGGGTCAGGGTTGTTTTGTAGCTGAAGTGAACACAACTGTGATCCGTCCAGTGGAGAGCTGTAGTGTGATCGAAGGAGATGTGCTTGCTGGAGGTGAAGATAGGGTCGAGTGTGTGTCCGGCTATGTGAGTGGGGGTGTCAACAAGTTGTTTGAGTCCGAGATTGGACAGGTTGTCCAGCAGGGTGGTGGTGTTGTTGTCGAGAATGTTGTCAAGGTGGTAGTTGAGGTCTCCTAGGAGAATGTAGTTCTCGGAGGCGAGTGCGTGCGGGATGACGAAGTCAGTGATGTCGTCGCTGAATTGAGATCGGGTGCCTGGGGGCCTGTAAATGAGGGTTCCTCTAAGTGTGGTCCTGGGGTCGGTGTGGATCTGAAAGTGGAGGTGTTCGGCGGTTGCAAGATTGACGTCAGAGCTGGTTGTAATTTTGATGGTGTTTCTATGGACGATGGCGATGCCTCCTCCAGTTTGATCGGTGCGGTCTTTTCGAATGATCTTGTAAGTGTCCGGTATGGCTATGGCGATGTCGGGGGCAGAAGATGCATTCATCCAAGTTTCAGTAAGGAAGGCGATGTCAGGTGACGCAGTGTCGATTAGGTCCCAGAGTTCGGTTGCATGTCTGTGGACCGAGCGGGTGTTGAGCAGGATGCATTTCAAGTCGTTGGGTTCGGAGCTGAGTGTGGAGGAGGTGTGTTTGGTGAGGGTCCTGAAGCAGTTGAACTTACAGGAGAGGCAGGAGAATGGGCCGTGGGTACGTCCTGGGGTAGCTTCGCAGCAAAGTGGGGTGCGTCCGGCGTTGAGGGCGAGGAGAGTAGCGGCATCATAGGTTATTCTGGGGGGTTGGGAGCGGCATAGAGCAGGGGGACGGGCGCTGGGCGCGGTCCAGGCGCGGACGGGCGTAGACGGGCTTACCTTTGGCGCACCTTCGGCGCGGCCGCAGCGCGTGGACGCTGCGCGTGGGGGCATTGGCCATAAATGGATGGTGGAGGGGGCGGAGGGTGGGAGGGGCAGCAGCTGGGAGGCGGTGGCGGGAGGAGGGGCGGACCAGGGGAAAACAACACAAAATGGAGGGTCAAAGGCGAGCACCGACAGGGGCAGCAAATGCGCAGATTGTGCAGGAAAAAACAAACTTAGGCACACCAACCAGCCTCAGTGTAGCGCAAATAAATCTTACAGCCTCAGCAAGGTCGCGCTATTAATCAAATAATTAAATCCGATAGTGCAGCGCTAAGCGAGCAAAGCGCTGCAGTGATGCGAGGGTCAGGTACACAGAGCTGAAAGTAGGACAGAGAACGATACCACTCAGTCGGCAGAGCGTGGCAGCTGCAGGTCAGCAGGAGCGTGGGGGAGCAACTGGTCTGAAGGAGGGTCCAGGCGGTCACAGTGTGCTCGGGAACGAGGAAGGCTACTAATCGTGGGTGGGAGGGGCAGCAGCTGGGAGGCGGTGGCGGGAGGAGGGGCGGACCAGGGGAAAACAACACAAAATGGAGGGTCAAAGGCGAGCACCGACAGGGGCAGCAAATGCGCAGATTGTGCAGGAAAAAACAAACTTAGGCACACCAACCAGCCTCAGTGTAGCGCAAATAAATCTTATAGCCTCAGCAAGGTCGCGCTATTAATTAAATAATTAAATCCGATAGTGCAGCGCTAAGCGAGCAAAGCGCTGCAGTGATGCGAGGGTCAGGTACACAGAGCTGAAAGTAGGACAGAGAACGATACCACTCAGTCGGCAGAGCGTGGCAGCTGCAGGTCAGCAGGAGCGTGGGGGAGCAACCGGTCTGAAGGAGGGTCCAGGCGGTCTCTTGGAGAGCTATGATGTCATATTCTTTAATGAGGTTTATCCAGGTACTATCCTCCCTTTTGGAGCGCAACCCCGCTATGTTCCAACTCATGAGTTTGGTCTTTCTATTTATAATACCAATTATGGGTTTTTCGACTATGGATTGAGTTTGTGGTTCCCAAAGAGGGACAGGAAGTCAATTTATCACCTCTACTTGTGTCAGGGGTAAAAATCTATTTTGCAGGGGCAATGTCACCCTTGAGCCAGTCCCGGTATTAGTGCTGGGTTTGGGACGTAATGCTGTGTTGATCGTGGACCAGCTATGGACCGGGTCCTGTTTGGGATTAGCTAGTAAGGTGCATGGGGGATCCCTCCAACTAGGTTCTTTTCTGTTTGTTAGAGAATGAGGGCTAATGTTTGGATAAAAGAATCCTAGTGGTAGTGCACGGAGCCCTACTAACGGCCCCTCCAAACTTGAGGCATCCCAGAATAATCTGCATGCCTCAAATGGATTGTCAAAATTTGTAATTATACAATCACCTTTCTGGGATTTAGTGGTTCGACCAAGCCAGCCCACCCGTCTTGCCGATAGAATTCTGTTAGCCATGTCTTTCTCCCCTGTGCAGTTTTCATTACACCAGGACCTGACACTAGACAGTAGTTGCTGTGGGGATTCCCTTTCTCCTATCTTAAGTGGGGGAACGTTAACTATAATGGCGACAAAGGGAGCAGCCTCAGGGGGTAGATTTATTATTGGCTGATATGCGCATTTAGTCGTTATAGGGATCTTTCTGTTTACTGGGTCCGCAACAACAGCAGGGGGGATCACCCCTTGTGTATTTGTAGTGGAGCCAGCCTGTTGAGGATCTAAACAACTAGGAGATACAGCTGGAACGCTTTCCTTATCAGGTGATTTTTTACGGGGCCTTTTTTTCCCCACTAAACAGTTGATTATGCATGCGCCCCTGTACTGTTGAAGTGTCACCTTTAAACACAAAGGTTGGGGGTTCCTTGGTGGCTAAACATGTGTTCAGACGCTCACATTTTTTTAGGATCCCTGTGACACATTCATTTAAAACATCAATAATGTCTTTAGCTATTGAGGTCAGTGTAGACTCCACTTTTTCAATTAGGATTTTCTCCACCATGTCCCTAAGTGAGCATTCCAGTGAGCTCAATGGTCCTTTGGGAGCCTTAGTAGATTGTTTAGTGTTCCTTTTTTTATACTGTCTCTTTCCTTGTTTTGGGCGAGTGTAAGATCCAGCCCCTGGAAGGAGAATTGCTGGTGTTGTGGAATCAGTAAGTACCCGGTCCACCACGTCTTGGGTTTTTGGGATGTCTGTGATGTGCTCCTTGGGGGGCTCAATAACAATCCTAGGTTCTAGAGGTATACGTGAAACAGCTGACCTCAATGGGGCTACACCCTCTTTAGTGATATTTGAGGGCTCCAATCCCAGTTTGCGTTCAGTTTTGGCTATTTCAGTTGTAAGCTCCCCCACAGCAGTAGTTAAGAAAGACAATATGCTATTAGAGTTCCGTGGGACTTTTACCTTTGTAGCCCCACCAGCTGAGGGAGAGGGTAGTTTGCGCTTACCCATGATGCTGGATCCCGGAGGTAAGGGGGATGGCCCGTCCCGTCCCTCGACGTCCCCGGACGGCCTCAGGCGGCCCGCCCTCTGCCCGGGCTCCGCCCAGTGACGCCCGCGCGCGCCCCGCGACGCGGAGAGAAGTGCTCCGTTTTATCCCCGTGAGACAGGAAGTGGGTCCTGGCCGGCGTCGCCCCTGGCGCTCGGGGTGCTGGGCAATGAAGTCCCACCAGCACCTAACCCCACACGGTGGCCGCGAGTTGGGCTGCGGCGGCGGGGGTTAGCAGCGCACAGAGATGTCAGGCAGGCAGTAATCAGCAGGTCAGTGGCAATATGATACTCCCACGTCGTGTTTTCCTCCCCCGCTCCACCGAGGGAAGTGCTCCGTTTTATCCCCGTGAGGCAGGAAGTGGGTCCTGGCCGGCGTCGCCCCTGGCGCTCGGGTTGCTGGGCAATGAAGTCCCACCAGCACCTAACCCCACACGGCGGCCGCGAGTTGGGCTGCGGCGGCGGGGGTTAGCAGCGCACAGAGATGTCAGGCAGGCAGTAATCAGCAGGTCAGTGGCAAGATGATACTCCCACGTCGTGTTTTCCTCCCCCCAGGGAGTTTTTAAAAACATTTAAGAGACATATATACCTATATTGTACAGAATGTTTGACAAAATGGGTTTAGTACCATAATGTTTACACTTTTCTTTCTCATTTTAGTTTATAAGAGAACCACTTTACAATTGTATTTCCTGTTTGCCAGGCTCGCAATGACGTTGGTAATCATAAAGAGGGCGTGTTTTCAAATAAGTGTAAAACACATTTCTACGCATATTGTATAGTGTGTTTAACAATAGGTGCTTATTAACCTAAGGGCGTGATGTACGACCATTCCATTTTGCGAGTTCTCAATTGGAACGTTTTGTGCCTCCCAAAATGGAATGGACAAAAGTGTCTCAGACACAGTTTGAGATTCCTAAAGGGGTTGCAAATGACATGCCTCATTAATATTCATGAGTCAGGTTGCAATTTGCAACCCATTGGGAATGACCAGCACTCACAGGGATGGTGGCCTGCTGGGGCCAGCAGATCACCATGTCAATGAATAAAGCATTTTTTTAAAGCTGCTGGTTTTACGCAAAGGTCCGTGGGACCACTGCTTCTAAAAAATATTTTCAAATCAATTCACAAATGGAAAGGGGTCCCATTTGAGAGTGGCTTACCACCTACTTGAAATAGGTGGTAAACTGCAAGTGTTTTGCGACCGCAATTGCGGCCACAAAACAGTCGTACATACAAGTGCAACTCACTATTAGGAAGGAACGCCTGTGGCACGCCCCTTCATATAGCGACTCGCATACCCTATTTTGGGAGTCAGTAATTAGTTACTGACTCACAAAATTAGGGTTTGTATGTACCACCACACTTTTTAGCGGCCACAAATGGGCTAACAAGGGTCATACATCTGGCCCATAATGTTTAAAATTATCTTTCTGATTTAAGTTAGTTTAAAACCCTTTTCTAGTGTATGTTTTCCTTTTTCGCAATGACGTTGGTATTACTTAAGATCAAGTGATGTGGAGAGAAAGTGATATGTTAGGCAAGATACTTTTCCATAATAAAGCTTTATTTTGGCTATTACCATAACATCAAACACAATGAATTAAAACTGTAAAATCTTGCAGTAATATAACACTTAAAAACATCACGTATTAAATATAAAATTATTAAAAATGGTTATAAAAAACACAGTTGATACTAGCAGCATATAGGGAGAATATCACAGCAAATCTGAGATACAAAATGACACAGCCTATAAAAATATCATAAATGACTTAGGAATGCAATTCGGAGACTTAAACATATTTGTAGCATAATGCTAGGCAACAACAGAGCAGTCTTTCTGTCTGTGTCTCCACATGCATTCAGGAAACGAGGAGACAGCAAAGACAATTAATTCAGCTATGGCTTTCCCTGAATACCAAGATTAATGGCAAGATTAATTTCATCCTATGGACACGATACTGTGGGCAAAATCACAGGGCATGAGCTGCAGTTTCCTTAACCTCTGGGCAAAACAGACACTTTAAGTCAGGGTCGGCATCAATGAGGGTTCTCCACCACTTCACAGTCAATAGTCAAGGTGGTAGAGTCCCAACCCAGAACTTCATGTAGGATGCCTTAGCAACCGGAGGCTCAAATGTGTCGATATACATTTCCAAAATATATCTGTCTTTAAATTCCAAAAAGGTAGAGGTTTAGAGTGCTTGCCCTATTAGACCAGTGTATTCTACCATCCACATATCTCCTATACTGCTCCTTGAGCATAGACTTGGAAGTGGCACTAGACATTTCCTGGTGAGCCCACAGGTCAGTACACCATATCTCCTGAAGTGAATTCTTAATGTAGCCCAACCATGAAATCTTGGTGGCCCCGGGACTCTATGTAATTTCTTCCAAGCCCAGCTGATAGGGTAATAGATCTGCTGAGGAACAGATCCTCCTCCAGTACATCAAGGATCTGAGTTTTAGTTTGTAGGTAAGTGACCGAATGACAATATCTAAACTAAGTGGCACTAATGGAGTGCTAGAGGAATGATTAGCGAGGAGTCGGAGGAAACGATTTTCAGTCAGCTTAATTCATTTACATTAACCTGCCCATAGAGCTCCCCACCACATAGACACCCCGCAAGGGTTTGCAAGGTGTAAATTTGCAATGCAGATGTCATAGACAAAAACTGGACCCCTAAAAGCAGGGATTCCTAAACGTTTTTTATCACAGCTCCATTTGTCAATTAACCATTTTGCAAAGCTGTGCTAGTTGAGGCAGCCCATTTTTCCACTTTTATCCTTTATAAATTGGTGAAGGTTTAATTTAAATTTTTTTTCGATATGCTGTGAGCCAATTACACCTAGATGAAACCACCTTGTTTTTGTTATCTGCATATCAGCTGAAAACCCTCCTGAAAACTGCATCCTGGGAATTAGGGTTTAGTCTGGATAGAGAGAATCGTATTAAAAAAAAAGGCACCACTCCAGTAATTGAATCTTGTCTGGTGGGGAAGGCACAACCTTATGTCTTTTGGAACATTGCTCATGGAGTTAGGCGATTATTGTTTTTACTAAGGCAAGACTTACTTCCTTTGAAAACTCTTCTCTCCAGATGGTACGGTTCATCAGCTTTATGTGATCTCTGCAATATGACAAATCAGGACTTGCACCATGTCATTTTTGTTTGCCCAGCTCTAATGTCACAAAGGCGAAAGTGGCTAAGATCCATATGTCTCCAATTGAATATTTTGTCTGCTTCTGCTTTCATTGCGGCCTTGAATAACCCCACTAATGAAATGTTTTGTTTTAAATTGTATAATTTTTTTAAATGTTTTTTGTCTTTGTATTAGGTATGAATCTCTGTGTCTAACCATTTCTGTGTTCTATCCCTTATACTATGTAGTTTAATATCATTTCTTCAATATTTTAAATGTAATGATATGTTTTTTATGTGGATCTCAAAAGAGTTCCGTAAACGTAAATAAATAAAACTTGAAACTTGGTGAAGGTTACAATCCCTACAGGGTCCCCTTTATGCCACAGGAGACCAGAAATTTGTTCAGGCCCAAAAGACTTTAAAGTTCTCAATGTATTGACTTTGGAAGAATGGAAAGCTAAGTCGGCTATGTCGGGATTTGAATTCAAGACCTTCAGATCACTATACATTTCAAGGGTGAGCACTGACTCCAATAGATAATCCTGCCTCTGATACATTACCACTGCCTGACAGTGTGTTATAAAACACACACAATTAAGATTAAATGAATACATTTTAGGAAAGCTAACAGTGGAGAAAGTGTGTGAACTATGATCAAAGATACAAATATGTTTGTATAGGTTGCATAGTGAAACAGATAGGAAATATACAGGAAGGAAATGATAAACAAGTCATCCTTAAATTGCTTTGTCATATTTGAATGTTTGACATTCGTGATGCCCACTGCAATGCTTCAAAACATAAATATATATTCCACAGTAGTAAACCACATTCTTAGAAAACCCTGAATCTTTCTCTTGCTAGGCATAGTTTTTATTATTACTGACCTTCAGTTGCCAAATGTATAAAATGTAATCTTCCTAACTTAGGCGTGTGTTCATACTGGCATCTAGTGGCTTTAGTTAGACCTGCAGTTTGTTTAAAAAATCTGCTAAACAGCAAAAGCTAAACTGGTGAACAATAAGGAGTGAAGCATTGATGCTTTGATGTACAGTTACTTGGGTTTGACACATACTGGATTGGTAGTGAACATTTATTCAGAACTGAAAGCTGATTTCTGAATTTTTTCATAACGGCGCTGACAGGCTTGAAAGTTCCTCACCTTAGAAAATAATAGGCAAATACTTTGTGTCTTTCATTAGGAGGAATATATATTTTAGTTGTCCTGGAGAAGGTGGCTCTATACAGTTTTAACCACCGAAATTTGTTATGTTATGTTAAGTTGTATTTGTAAAGCACTGATCACCAGAGGTCTCTAAACGCTACAGAATAGGTCAGGCAATCTAGGAGCGGTGTAGGCATGTCCGAACGCCTCTGTGAACAGCATCGTCTTAAGTCTTCTCCGGAACGGAACTAGTCTGGCGTCCTTACGTATACCATCCAGTAACTTGTTCAAATCTGGGGGATGGTAACTGAAAAAGCCCGGCCTCCTAAGGTGGCTCTATTGAAACGTGGGCATGCAAGGAAGCTAGCCTGTGACAAACGAAAGTAACTTCCAGGCGCATAGGGCTTCAAACGGTATGTATGTAATGTATATGGGTGCTTCACCAAACTGGGATTTATGTGCAATGCACAGACCCATGAAGCTGACCCTTTGCTTAATGGGGAGCCAATGTAGCTGTTGCAACAGGGGGGTGGCATGCGCTCTTGGCAATTTGTAGATCAGCCTTGCTGCGTCATACATGACCACTTGGCATTTCCCCAGTAGTTTTCCAGGGAGCCCAATGTAGACTGCATTGCCATAATCAAGGCAGGATAAGAGTAATGCAGTCACCACCTTCTGCATGGTAGGGGGTGACAACAGGGTCAACCATTTCAAGAGTTGCCGCATCAGTCCGATGCAGCTTCCCACTACGGCAGACACCTGGGTCTTTAGGGTCAGTCTGGTGTCCAGCCTGATGCCCAGACTCTTCACAGCTGGCACAGGTATTGGAGTGGAGCCCAGCTCTTGGGGCCAGAAAAGGCTTAACCAGGGGGAGACCCCTGAGTTAAGAACCAGTACTTCGGTTTTGTCTGGGTTCAGCTTCAGGCAGTTAGAGGTCATCCAGTTCATGGTGAACCGGAGAACATTCTGGACGTTACGCTGTGAGTCAGGGAAATATGTCAATATGCACTATTAACTTAGTGTCATCTCCGTAGTTAAACATCTGACAATATGCTTTTGCCAGAGCCTCAATCAGCGGCTGAAAGTAGATGTTGAAGAGCAAAGGGAACAGCGTGGAACTCTGCGGAACCCACCAGCGAAGATTGACCTGCCTGAACATGCAGTCTCCTAATTGGACCTTTTGAGATCGATTGGGGTCTTCTTGTTGGCTGCGAGTGGCAGATCATCCAGTACCAAGAGCATCACTAACTCAGTGCTGTTGTGGGCCCTAAACCCAGCTTGTTGATTATGTAGCAGCCGATGTTGTTCAACATAAGACGATAGAACTCTAAGTACATATTGTTCAGGCACTTTAGCCAGGAACGGGAATCGAGATATAGGAAGGAAGTTTTTGAGATTCCTAATATCTGCCCCTGCTTTTTTCAACAGTGGAATCACTGTAGCTTCCTTGAATCTCTGTGGTACTGTTCCTGTTTGTCAGAGAGAGATTTAGACAACACCTCGGCCTCTACAAAAGGGATGATCATTTTGAACACCTTCGGTATACAGGGGTCCTCTGGTGACGCAGATTTCACTTTTGCCACAATGTGAGCTAAATTCTGTGGTTCAAGCACTGCGAACCAAGAGAGAGAGATGCCCTGAGGGTCAGGGATGTCCTCCTCCACTGACAGGAGATAAGGGGTGATGCACATATTGTTGATATCGGAGATAATATCTTCGACCTTGGTTAGGAGGAAGTCCTGTATTTTGTCACAATCGGCTTGATTGGTGACCGCCTTGGTTCGGTTAGCCGACCCTGCCTCGCTAATCCTGGCTTCATAGTGCACTGACTTGGTTTTAATAATGGAGGCTTTATAGAGAGCCAGTTTTGCTTCATATATCTCCTTAGACTGTGGGTCAGGGGATTTCCACCATAATCGCTCAGATTGACGGAGAACTTGTTTTTCTCCTCTAAGCTCTTGTGTATACCATGGTGCCCCCCTCATGCTATTTGTTATCCTTACCCTCTAGGCAGGAACTACATTGTCAATGGCTAGTGTCAGCCGGTGTGAAAGTGCTTCGTACTCTATGTCCGGGTCCTCGGAATAGGGTGTAGGAGCTAAAGCTCTATTCAGTGCCTCCCTCAACATGGCGTCTTCTAACTTACGCCACTTCCAAATTACCCTCAACCGCAGGCGCATATTTGGGGCGGCTGTCTACCGGGAATGAGAGGCTAACCAAAGAATGGTCAGACCAGCTTCATGGTGTGCAATCGGCGTGAAGTTTGACTGAATATGTGGTCCAAATCAGGTCCAAAGTGTGACACTGCTCATGTGTGGGAGACTCCACAATTTGGTGCAACCCTAGCTTAGTCATAGCTTCGACACATTTAGAGGATGTACAGTCTCTAGGAGTCAATCAATCAATCAATCACTGCATTTCTAAAGCATGCTACATACCCGTGAGGGTCTCAAGGTGCCGGGGGGGAGGAGGTAAGGGGCTGCTACTGATCGAGAGCCAGGTCTTGAGAAGTCTTCTGAAGGCCAACAGGTCCTGAGTCTGTCGTAGGCTGGTAGGGAGAGCGTTCCAGGTCTTGGTGGCGATGTAGGAGAAGGATCTGCCACCGGCAGTGGCTTTCCGGATACGAGGAACTGTGGCGAGGGCGAGGTTGGCTGAGCGGAGTCTTCGGTGGGGGTGTGGAAGCTGAGGCGATTGTTGAGGTATGTAGGTCCGGTGTTGTGTAGTGCTTTGTGTGCGTGGATGAGGAGTTTGAAGGTGATCCTCTTGTTGACGGGGAGCCAGTGCAGGCCTCTCAGGTGCGGTGTGATGTGATGTGGCTCCATCGGGGGATGTCAAGGATCAGTCGTGCCGAGGCATTCTGGATTCGTTGTAGTCGTTTCAGGAGCTTGGTTGTTGTTCCTGAGTAGAGGGCGTTTCCGTAGTCGAGTCTGCTGGTGATGAAGGTCTGGGTGACGGTTTTTCTCGTGTTGGGGGGGGATCCATTTGAAGATCCTGCGGAGCATTCGGAGGGTGTTGAATCAGGACGCGGAGACTGCGTTGACTTGTCTGGTCATGGAGAGGGTGGAGTCGAGGATGACCCGCAGGTTGCGTGCGTGGTCTGTGGCTTCCGGGGCCCAATGATAATTAAAATCCCAGAGGACCAGGATTTGTTGGTATCTTGAGCAAAGGTTGCTCATAACTTCATAGAACAGGTCATTGAATAGGGGGTGGGCAGGGGAGGACGGTAGATCACTATCACTATCAGGCAAGAAGAAGTGAGTCTGAGCTTAAAGCACAGAACTTCTGCCCCATCCAAACTCTCCTCCACTATTCTCTCGTTGGCAAATATCCTGCGACTAAGTATCGCAACACCCCCACCTTTTTTGTTGGCCTGCCAGTTGTAAGTCCAGCCATTATACTCAGGGGGGAGAGAAGCCTCTAGGTCAGGCCCTGACATGTCATCCAACCACGTCTCTAAGAGTGCAAGGAGATACGGCTCGGTCTCCTGCAGCAGTGTAAAGATTTCAAGGCTATGCTTAATAAGGGATCTGGTGTTTAGCAGGGCAACCTTTAGACCAGGTGGGACCTCTGAACAAATGCCGCTAGGCATTTGTTCAGGAGCGTGGATCGTCGGAGGATCCCTAATGCCTGTAATGAGATTGTCTACCAGCAGCCGCTCTCTGACTAAAGCTGGAAGAGAAGGCATATGGAACACGATTTTCAGATTTATAAGTTCTTCCCTAGAGTAAATTAGTTTTTGACCAGGGCTCCTGGTACCTGGCCACGGTTGGGCGCAGACGGGCACAGACGGGCTTGCCTTAGGCGCGCCGCTGGTACACCAGTGGAGCGCCCGCTGCATGCTTCTGCTGCGCATCCGTTGCAGCATTGGTTTTATCAGTGCAAGTATGGCCGGAAACTGGATGGCTAACTCTGTCTAGGCGGATGTGAGCCTAATGCTTTCTCCACTCAAGCAGCAGCAGCTTTGGTGGACCAGAAAGTGGCTCTATGAGAAGGGGTATGACAGAGCAGCAAGTGAGCGCAAAGCTGTGATTACAGAACCTAAAAGGGCGGTTTAAATGTTGAGACGATAAGTTAAACAACGGTTTAGTTAAAACGACATTCAACTGAAAGGTAACTTTGCAAATGCCCCGGCCATTTCATTGTTTACAGCCCCATGGATGTAGTGGTCTACTGGGCTTTGCTTGAGCCCAAGTGGGGGGCCCCATGAGCCCCCTTCCCTCATGCACCTTGGATGTGACCCACCTGGGGGCTTTAAAAAAAGACTCGCAGGAGAAGGAACATTTTTTTTTGCTGCAGACTTGCAGATCCATTTACAAGTCAGTGGGAAAATTAAAATTAACATTAAAATGATTTTAAAACATGGCAGGGTCCCTGTGGGAAACCCCACCATATCTGGGGGTAAGGGCATTCCTACCCTGTCCCTTTTTCTTTATTTTTAACTTTTTTTCTGGGACTCGGCTTGAAGAAATAGCAAGAGAGAGTTCTCAGAGCAGTCAATGTTCAGCACCTAGAGGTCAAGATCCTCTTGGACAGCCAATCATTGAACATGAAGCTGCAATAGCTATGAATGAAGTGGAGAATGCAATGCAGCAAGTAAGACAGGTAACTGTGGATCTAGATCTACTAATACAGCAATTGAATGTAGATCAGAAATACATTTTTGAATAACAAAATGGGAACCAAACCCCCCTCTAGCCCCCCTACCCACTTCCTCCTCCTCAACAAAAGTGAACCAAAGAGAACAAAAAGTTAAAGGGAAATACTTCCGTCTAGTGGACAAGCACACTAGTTACTGAGAAGTGGTAGCCATAGAGGCAGACTTTAGTGGTAGATCTGCTAATCTTTAAAGTCTAAGATATTTGGGGCAGGTAAGCTCTGTAAACTCAGATGTTAAAAGTGTAATAAGGGGTGCCCACAACCCATGGAAGGAAGCTCCAGGATTGGTTAAGGACAGAGAGATCTTTTCCATCCCTAGAATGGACCATAACTTATGCAGCCAACCCAATCGTTTAGGAACCGCTGCGAAGCCCCAGTGTTCTAGAACATTCTGAACCGCCGCTCCCAGAGTGAGCACTATTTGCTTGCCTCTTCTGGAAGCAAGCGGGAAAGTGATGGTATTGGGTAGGCCAAGGAGGACATACACCTGAAAGCACAGAATTTGAGTATCAAAGTGGGAATCGATCTCATCTAGGACCTGTCGCCAATATGCCTGCAGAAGGGGGCAGTCCCAAAGTAAGTGCGTAAAAGAGTACCGGGCAAGTCGCAAGCCCGCCAGCATAGCAGCCTACGTGAAGAATTACCCTTATGGAGCCGCACTGGGGTTAATTACCAATAGGTGGCCAGCTTAGTCGCTGTTTCAATAGATGAAACATTGCAGGCTGTGCGGCGCGCCTGGCAGAAAATATCTTTCCATTCTTTCGGCGAAAGCTCTCGTCCCAACTCGCCTTCCCAGCGCAATTAGCCGGGGGACTTCAGGTGAATTTATACAGATCAGACGTTAGGCGTGCGTCACCGTGCCGTGTGATTAACCATTTCTCAAAAGGTGTGAGCAGTCTCCCTGCCCCCTCCGGACCCCCCCTTGTGACACCCAATGGTGAATCTATAAATACCTGTACCGTTCCGTTTCGGGAAGTTAGCAAACAGTACAGAGTTTGGCGAAAGGGCGCAGCCCGGAAAGGTCAAAGAAATGCCCTATGGAGCGGGTAGTATCTGCGTCCAATGGTGATATTCCACAAAATCCAGGCTGGGTGAAATGTCTGGGTTCTGTACAATGAGTGTAATGGGGATGGGAATGTCTTGGGCCCCCTAGAAGTCACTGTTCTGTCCCAAGCTAGCATTAGAAGTCAAGTCACTTCTGAAAGGTACAAATTGCGAGGCCACCCCTTACGGGAAAGAAAGGGGACCCCCCCACCACAGCGGTTGAGCAGCCAGGGACCTATCCATAAATAGCCAGTGTTTCTCGGATTCAGGACATGACCACTCCACCAGTGCCCTCATCTGAGCCGCGCGCCAGTACACCAATAAGTCGGGAACACCTAATCCCCCTTCTCCCGGGTCTCTATAGATAAGATCACAATGCATCTGTGCCCTCTGGGCATGCCAAATGAAGAGTTCAATGTCCCACTGTATGGCACGGAGCACACCAGAGGGGGGCAAGAACGGAAGAGCGTGACATAGATAGAGGATTTGGAGGAACAGCACCATCTTCACCGTAGTGATCCGGCCAAGCCACGAAAGGGAATATGGTCTCCATTTGTGGAGAGAATCTCAAACCTGTTTCAATAATGTGGTATAATTCAGCTGCCGAGTGGCAGAGATGGTAGGAGCCACTTGCAAATATAAGTAACTAATGGCATCATGGACCCATTGGATCTGAAATGTACGCTGCAGATATTCCAGCATGTCGGGCTCAAGCGATATATTCAGGGCTTGTAGCTTATGCATATTAATCTGAAAGCTCCATGCAAGTGAAAACCAGTTCAATTCATCTAAAAAGGCCGGTAGGGATTCCCAAGGGTGTTCAAGGGTCTCATACGTGAGTCCCTTGCTCACTTTGCCACTGGATTCAAGCAAGCCGGGCTGAAGACGGCTGGAATGCCAGAAACTGGTCCTCGGAAGCTTGTTTTCGGTCCAGGGAAGGCATGGCTTGGCATTTCGGGCTGGACTGTTCCCATGAGGCAGAGGGTCAGACTGATTTGCATATAGCCATGTCTGAACTGGGGTGGCAGAGTGGGCTAAAGAACTGTGATGGAGTAAACACAGATATTTTGACTGGGTGTGAATGTTTGATTGATAAAGATGCTCTGTCCATCACCACCCCCTTTTGGCCGCTTTTGGCCGCCATAAGTGTGGCAGGGTATGCTCAGACGTGAGTCCCTTGCTCACTTTGCCACTGGATTCAAGCAAGCCGGGCTGAAGACGGCTGGAATGCCAGAAACCGGTCCTCGGAAGCTTGTTTCCGGTCCAGGGAAGGCATGGCTTGGCAGTTCGGGCTGGACTGTTCCCATGAGGCACAGGGTCAGACTGATTTGCATATAGCCATGTCTGAACTGGGGTGGCAGAGTGGGCTAAAGAACGGTGATGGATTAAACCTAGATCATTTGACTGGATGTGAGTGTTTGATTGATTCAGATGCTCCGTCCATCACCAACCCCTTTTGGCCGCTTTTGGCCACCATAAGTGTGGCAGGGTATGCTCAGACGTGAGTCCCTTGCTCACTTTGCCACTGGATTCAAGCAAGCCGGGCTGAAGACGGCTGGAATGCCAGAAACCGGTCCTCGGAAGCTTGTTTCCGGTCCAGGGAAGGCATGGCTTGGCAGTTCGGGCTGGACTGTTCCCATGAGGCACAGGGTCAGACTGATTTGCATATAGCCATGTCTGAACTGGGGTGGCAGAGTGGGCTAAAGAACGGTGATGGATTAAACCCAGATCTTTTGACTGGGTGTGAGTGTTTGATTGATTCAGATGCTCCGTCCATCTCACCACCCCCTTTTGTACCGCTTTTGGCCGCCATAAGTGTGGCAGGGTTTGCTCAGACGTGAGTCCCTTGCTCATTTTGCCACTGGATTCAAGCAAGCCGGGCCGAAGATGGCTGGAATGCCAGAAACCGGTCCTCGGAAGCTTGTTTCCAGTCCAGGGAAGGCATGGCTTGGCAGTTCGGGATGGACTGTTCACATGAGGCACAGGGTCAGACTGATTTGCATATAGCCATGTCTGAACTGGGGTGGCAGAGTGGGCTAAAGAACGGTGATGGATTAAACCCAGATCTTTTGACTGGGTGTGAGTGCTTGATTGATTCAGATGCTCCATCCATCACCACCCCCTTTTGTACCGCTTTTTGCCACCATAAGTGTGGCAGGGTTTGCTCAGACGTGAGTCCCTTGCTCATTTTGCCACTGGATTCAAGCAAGCCGGGCTGAAGACGGCTGGAATGCCAGAAACCGGTCCTCGGAAGCTTGTTTCCGGTCCAGGGAAGGCATGGCTTGGCAGTTCGGGATGGAATGTTCCCATGAGGCACAGGGTCAGACTGATTTGCATATAGCAATGTCTGAACTGGGGTGGCAGAGTGGGCTAAAGAACAGTGACAGATAAAACCCAGATCTTTTAACTGGGTGTGAGTGTTTGATTGATTCAGATGCTCCGTCCATCACCACCCCCTTTTGTACCGCTTTTGGCCACCATAAGTGTGGCAGGGTATGCTCAGACGTGAGTCCCTTGCTCACTTTGCCACTGGATTCAAGCAAGCCGGGCTGAAGACGGCTGGAATGCCAGAAACCGGTCCACGGAAGCTTGTTTCCGGTCCAGGGAAGGCATGGCTTGGCAGTTCGGGCTGGACTGTTCCCATGAGGCACAGGGTCAGACTGATTTGCATATAGCCATGACTGAACTAGGGTGGCAGAGTGGGCTAAAGAACGGTGATGGATTAAACCCAAATCTTTTGACTGGGTGGGAGTGTTTGATTGAATCAGATGCTCCGTCCATCACCACCCCCTTTCGTACCACTTTTGGCCACCATAAGAGTGGCAGGGTATGCTCAGACGTGAGTCCCTTGCTCACTTTGCAACTGGATTCAAGCAAGCCGGGCTGAAGACGGCAGGAATGCCAGAAACCGGTCCTCGGAAGCTTGTTTCCGGTCCAGGGAAGGCATGGCGTAGCAGTTCGGGCTGGACTGTTCCCATGAGGTACAGGGTCAGACTGATTTGCATATAGCCATGTCTGAACTGGGGTGGCAGAGTGGGCTAAATAACGGTGATGAATTAAACCCAGATCTTTTGACTGGGTGTGAGTGTTTGATTGATTCAGATGCTCCGTCCCTCACCACCCCCTTTTGTACCGCTTTTGGCAGCCATAAGTGTGGCAGGGTTTGCTCAGACGTGAGTCCCTTGCTCATTTTGCCACTGGATTCAAGCAAGCCGAGCTGAAGACGGCTGGAATGCCAGAAACTGGTCCTCGTAAGCTTGTTTCCAGTCAAGGGAAGGCATGGCTTGGCAGTTCGGGATGGACTGTTCCCATGAGGCACAGGTCAGACTGATTTGCATATAGCCATGTCTGAACTGGGGTGGCAGAGTGGGCTAAAGAACGGTGATGGATAAAACCCAGATCTTTTGACTGGGTGTGAGTGTTTGATTCAGATGCTCCGTCCATCACCACCCCCTTTTGTACCGCTTTTGGCCACCATAAGTGTGGCAGGGTTTGCTCAGACGTGAGTCCCTTGCTCATTTTGCCACTGGATTCAAGCAAGCCGGGCTGAAGACGGCTGGAATGCCAGAAACCGGTCCTCGGAAGCTTGTTTCCGGTCCAGGGAAGGCATGGCTTGGCAGTTCGGGATGGAATGTTCCCATGAGGCACAGGGTCAGACTGATTTGCATATAGCAATGTCTGAACTGGGGTGGCAGAGTGGGCTAAAGAACAGTGACAGATAAAACCCAGATCTTTTGACTGGGTGTGAGTGTTTGATTGATTCAGATGCTCCGTTCATCACCACCCCCTTTTGTACCGCTTTTGGCCGCCATAAGTGTGGCAGGGTATGCTCAGACGTGAGTCCCTTGCTCACTTTGCCACTGGATTCAAGCAAGCCGGGCTGAAGACGACGGGAATGCCAGAAACTGTTCCTCGGAAGCTTGTTTCCGGTCCAGGGAAGGCATGGCTTGGCAGTTCGGGCTGGACTGTTCCCATGAGGCACAGGATCAGACTGATTTGCATATAGCCATGTCTGAACTGGGGTGGCAGAGTGGGCTAAAGAACGGTGATGGATTAAACCCAGATCTTTTGACTGGGTGTGAGTGTTTGATTGATTCAGATGCTCCAGCCATCACCACCCCCTTTTGTACCGCTTTTGGCCGCCATAAGTGTGGCAGGGTATCCTCAGACGTGAGTCCCTTGCTCACTTTGCAACTGGATTCAAGCAAGCCGGGCTGGAATGCCAGAAACCGGTCCTCGGAAGCTTGTTTCCGGTCCAGGGAAGGCATGGCGTGGCAGTTTGGGCTGGACTGTTCCCATGAGGCACAGGGTCAGACTGATTTGCATATAGCCATGTCTGAACTGGGGTGGCAGAGTGGGCTAAAGAACGGTGATGGATTAAACCCAGATCTTTTGACTGGGTGTGAGTGTTTGATTGATTCAGATGCTCCTTCCATCACCACCCCCTTTTGTACCGCTTTTGGCCACCATAAGTGTGGCAGGGTTTGCTCAGACGTGAGTCCCTTGCTCATTTTGCCACTGGATTCAAGCAAGCCGGGCTGAAGACGGCTAGAATGACAGAAACCGGTCCTCGGAAGCTTGTTTCCGGTCCAGGGAAGGCATGGCTTGGCAGTTCGGGCTGGTCTGTTCCCATGAGGCACAGGGTCAGACTGATTTGCATATAGCCATGTCTGAACTAGGGTGGCAGAGTGGGCTAAAGAACGGTGATGGATTAAACCCAAATCTTTTGACTGGGTGTGAGTGTTTGATTGAATCAGATGCTCCGTCCATCACCACCCCCTTTTGTACCACTTTTGGCCGCCATAAGAGTGGCAGGGTATGCTCAGACGTGAGTCCCTTGCTCACTTTGCAACTGGATTCAAGCAAGCCGGGCTGAAGACGGCTGGAATGGCAGAAACCGGTCCTCGGAAGCTTGTTTCCGGTCCAGGGAAGGCATGGCGTAGTAGTTCGGGCTGGACTGTTCCCATGAGGCACAGGATCAGACTGATTTGCATATAGCTATGTCTGAACTGGGGTGGCAGAGTGGGCTAAATAACGGTGATGAATTAAACCCAGATCTTTTGACTGGGTGTGAGTGTTTGATTGATTCAGATGCTCCGTCCCTCACCACCCCCTTTTGTACCGCTTTTGGCCGCCATAAGTGTGGCAGGGTTTGCTCAGACGTGAGTCCCTTGCTCATTTTGCCACTGGATTCAAGCAAGCCGAGCTGAAGACGGCTGGAATGCCAGAAACTGGTCCTCGTAAGCTTGTTTCCAGTCAAGGGAAGGCATGGCTTGGCAGTTCGGGATGGACTGTTCCCATGAGGCACAGGTCAGACTGATTTGCATATAGCCATGTCTGAACTGGGGTGGCAGAGTGGGCTAAAGAACGGTGATGGATAAAACCCAGATCTTTTGACTGGGTGTGAGTGTTTGATTGATTCAGATGCTCCGTCCATCACCACCCCCTTTTTTACCGCTTTTGGCCGCCATAAGTGTGGCAGGGTATGCTCAGATGTGAGTCCCTTGCTCACTTTGCCACTGGATTCAAGCAAGCCGGGCTGAAGACGGCTGGAATGCCAGAAACCGGTCCTCGGAAGCTTGTTTCCGGTCCAGGGAAGGCATGGCTTGGCAGTTCGGGATGGAATGTTCCCATGAGGCACAGGGTCAGACTGATTTGCATATAGCAATGTCTGAACTGGGGTGGCAGAGTGGGCTAAAGAACAGTGACAGATAAAACCCAGATCTTTTGACTGGGTGTGAGTGTTTGATTGATTCAGATGCTCCGTCCATCACCACCCCCTTTTGTACCGCTTTTGGCCGCCATAAGTGTGGCAGGGTATGCTCAGACGTGAGTCCCCTGCTCACTTTGCCACTGGATTCAAGCAAGCCGGGCTGAATACGGCTGGAATGCCAGAAACCGGTCCTCGGAAGCTTGTTTCCGGTCCAGGGAAGGCATGGCGTGGCAGTTTGGGCTGGACTGTTCCCATGAGGCACAGGGTCAGACTGATTTGCATATAGCCATGTCTGAACTGGGGTGGCAGAGTGGGCTAAAGAACGGTGATGGATTAAACCCAGATCTTTTGACTGGGTGTGAGTGTTTGATTGATTCAGATGCTCCTTCCATCACCACCCCCTTTTGTACCGCTTTTGGCCACCATAAGTGTGGCAGGGTTTGCTCAGACGTGAGTCCCTTGCTCATTTTGCCACTGGATTCAAGCAAGCCGGGCTGAAGACGGCTGGAATGACAGAAACCGGTCCTCGGAAGCTTGTTTCCGGTCCAGGGAAGGCATGGCTTGGCAGTTCGGGCTGGTCTGTTCCCATGAGGCACAGGGTCAGACTGATTTGCATATAGCCATGTCTGAACTAGGGTGGCAGAGTGGGCTAAAGAACGGTGATGGATTAAACCCAGATCTTTTGACTGGGTGTGAGTGTTTGATTGATTCAGATGCTCCGTCCATCACCACCCCCTTTTTTACCGCTTTTGGCCGCCATAAGTGTGGCAGGGTATGCTCAGATGTGAGTCCCTTGCTCACTTTGCCACTGGATTCAAGCAAGCCGGGCTGAAGACGGCAGGAATGCCAGAAACCGGTCCTCGGAAGCTTGTTTCCGGTCCAGGGAAGGCATGGCTTGGCAGTTCGGGCTGGACCGTTCCCATGAGGCACAGGGTCAGACTGATTTGCATATAGCCATGTCTGAACTAGGGTGGCAGAGTGGGCTAAAGAACGGTGATGGATTAAACCCAAATCTTTTGACTGGGTGTGAGTGTTTGATTGAATCAGATGCTCCGTCCATCACCACCCCCTTTTGTACCACTTTTGGCCGCCATAAGAGTGGCAGGGTATGCTCAGACGTGAGTCCCTTGTTCACTTTGCAACTGGATTCAAGCAAGCCGGGCTGAAGACGGCTGGAATGCCAGAAACCGGTCCTCGGAAGCTTGTTTCCGGTCCAGGGAAGGCATGGCGTAGCAGTTCGGGATGGAATGTTCCCATGAGGCACAGGGTCAGACTGATTTGCATATAGCAATGTCTGAACTGGGGTGGCAGAGTGGGCTAAAGAACAGTGACAGATAAAACCCAGATCTTTTAACTGGGTGTGAGTGTTTGATTGATTCAGATGCTCCGTCCATCACCACCCCCTTTTGTACCGCTTTTGGCCACCATAAGTGTGGCAGGGTATGCTCAGACGTGAGTCCCTTGCTCACTTTGCCACTGGATTCAAGCAAGCCGGGCTGAAGACGGCTGGAATGCCAGAAACCGGTCCACGGAAGCTTGTTTCCGGTCCAGGGAAGGCATGGCTTGGCAGTTCGGGCTGGACTGTTCCCATGAGGCACAGGGTCAGACTGATTTGCATATAGCCATGACTGAACTAGGGTGGCAGAGTGGGCTAAAGAACGGTGATGGATTAAACCCAAATCTTTTGACTGGGTGGGAGTGTTTGATTGAATCAGATGCTCCGTCCATCACCACCCCCTTTCGTACCACTTTTGGCCACCATAAGAGTGGCAGGGTATGCTCAGACGTGAGTCCCTTGCTCACTTTGCAACTGGATTCAAGCAAGCCGGGCTGAAGACGGCAGGAATGCCAGAAACCGGTCCTCGGAAGCTTGTTTCCGGTCCAGGGAAGGCATGGCGTAGCAGTTCGGGCTGGACTGTTCCCATGAGGTACAGGGTCAGACTGATTTGCATATAGCCATGTCTGAACTGGGGTGGCAGAGTGGGCTAAATAACGGTGATGAATTAAACCCAGATCTTTTGACTGGGTGTGAGTGTTTGATTGATTCAGATGCTCCGTCCCTCACCACCCCCTTTTGTACCGCTTTTGGCAGCCATAAGTGTGGCAGGGTTTGCTCAGACGTGAGTCCCTTGCTCATTTTGCCACTGGATTCAAGCAAGCCGAGCTGAAGACGGCTGGAATGCCAGAAACTGGTCCTCGTAAGCTTGTTTCCAGTCAAGGGAAGGCATGGCTTGGCAGTTCGGGATGGACTGTTCCCATGAGGCACAGGTCAGACTGATTTGCATATAGCCATGTCTGAACTGGGGTGGCAGAGTGGGCTAAAGAACGGTGATGGATAAAACCCAGATCTTTTGACTGGGTGTGAGTGTTTGATTCAGATGCTCCGTCCATCACCACCCCCTTTTGTACCGCTTTTGGCCACCATAAGTGTGGCAGGGTTTGCTCAGACGTGAGTCCCTTGCTCATTTTGCCACTGGATTCAAGCAAGCCGGGCTGAAGACGGCTGGAATGCCAGAAACCGGTCCTCGGAAGCTTGTTTCCGGTCCAGGGAAGGCATGGCTTGGCAGTTCGGGATGGAATGTTCCCATGAGGCACAGGGTCAGACTGATTTGCATATAGCAATGTCTGAACTGGGGTGGCAGAGTGGGCTAAAGAACAGTGACAGATAAAACCCAGATCTTTTGACTGGGTGTGAGTGTTTGATTGATTCAGATGCTCCGTTCATCACCACCCCCTTTTGTACCGCTTTTGGCCGCCATAAGTGTGGCAGGGTATGCTCAGACGTGAGTCCCTTGCTCACTTTGCCACTGGATTCAAGCAAGCCGGGCTGAAGACGACGGGAATGCCAGAAACTGTTCCTCGGAAGCTTGTTTCCGGTCCAGGGAAGGCATGGCTTGGCAGTTCGGGCTGGACTGTTCCCATGAGGCACAGGATCAGACTGATTTGCATATAGCCATGTCTGAACTGGGGTGGCAGAGTGGGCTAAAGAACGGTGATGGATTAAACCCAGATCTTTTGACTGGGTGTGAGTGTTTGATTGATTCAGATGCTCCAGCCATCACCACCCCCTTTTGTACCGCTTTTGGCCGCCATAAGTGTGGCAGGGTATCCTCAGACGTGAGTCCCTTGCTCACTTTGCAACTGGATTCAAGCAAGCCGGGCTGGAATGCCAGAAACCGGTCCTCGGAAGCTTGTTTCCGGTCCAGGGAAGGCATGGCGTGGCAGTTTGGGCTGGACTGTTCCCATGAGGCACAGGGTCAGACTGATTTGCATATAGCCATGTCTGAACTGGGGTGGCAGAGTGGGCTAAAGAACGGTGATGGATTAAACCCAGATCTTTTGACTGGGTGTGAGTGTTTGATTGATTCAGATGCTCCTTCCATCACCACCCCCTTTTGTACCGCTTTTGGCCACCATAAGTGTGGCAGGGTTTGCTCAGACGTGAGTCCCTTGCTCATTTTGCCACTGGATTCAAGCAAGCCGGGCTGAAGACGGCTAGAATGACAGAAACCGGTCCTCGGAAGCTTGTTTCCGGTCCAGGGAAGGCATGGCTTGGCAGTTCGGGCTGGTCTGTTCCCATGAGGCACAGGGTCAGACTGATTTGCATATAGCCATGTCTGAACTAGGGTGGCAGAGTGGGCTAAAGAACGGTGATGGATTAAACCCAAATCTTTTGACTGGGTGTGAGTGTTTGATTGAATCAGATGCTCCGTCCATCACCACCCCCTTTTGTACCACTTTTGGCCGCCATAAGAGTGGCAGGGTATGCTCAGACGTGAGTCCCTTGCTCACTTTGCAACTGGATTCAAGCAAGCCGGGCTGAAGACGGCTGGAATGGCAGAAACCGGTCCTCGGAAGCTTGTTTCCGGTCCAGGGAAGGCATGGCGTAGTAGTTCGGGCTGGACTGTTCCCATGAGGCACAGGATCAGACTGATTTGCATATAGCTATGTCTGAACTGGGGTGGCAGAGTGGGCTAAATAACGGTGATGAATTAAACCCAGATCTTTTGACTGGGTGTGAGTGTTTGATTGATTCAGATGCTCCGTCCCTCACCACCCCCTTTTGTACCGCTTTTGGCCGCCATAAGTGTGGCAGGGTTTGCTCAGACGTGAGTCCCTTGCTCATTTTGCCACTGGATTCAAGCAAGCCGAGCTGAAGACGGCTGGAATGCCAGAAACTGGTCCTCGTAAGCTTGTTTCCAGTCAAGGGAAGGCATGGCTTGGCAGTTCGGGATGGACTGTTCCCATGAGGCACAGGTCAGACTGATTTGCATATAGCCATGTCTGAACTGGGGTGGCAGAGTGGGCTAAAGAACGGTGATGGATAAAACCCAGATCTTTTGACTGGGTGTGAGTGTTTGATTGATTCAGATGCTCCGTCCATCACCACCCCCTTTTTTACCGCTTTTGGCCGCCATAAGTGTGGCAGGGTATGCTCAGATGTGAGTCCCTTGCTCACTTTGCCACTGGATTCAAGCAAGCCGGGCTGAAGACGGCTGGAATGCCAGAAACCGGTCCTCGGAAGCTTGTTTCCGGTCCAGGGAAGGCATGGCTTGGCAGTTCGGGATGGAATGTTCCCATGAGGCACAGGGTCAGACTGATTTGCATATAGCAATGTCTGAACTGGGGTGGCAGAGTGGGCTAAAGAACAGTGACAGATAAAACCCAGATCTTTTGACTGGGTGTGAGTGTTTGATTGATTCAGATGCTCCGTCCATCACCACCCCCTTTTGTACCGCTTTTGGCCGCCATAAGTGTGGCAGGGTATGCTCAGACGTGAGTCCCCTGCTCACTTTGCCACTGGATTCAAGCAAGCCGGGCTGAATACGGCTGGAATGCCAGAAACCGGTCCTCGGAAGCTTGTTTCCGGTCCAGGGAAGGCATGGCGTGGCAGTTTGGGCTGGACTGTTCCCATGAGGCACAGGGTCAGACTGATTTGCATATAGCCATGTCTGAACTGGGGTGGCAGAGTGGGCTAAAGAACGGTGATGGATTAAACCCAGATCTTTTGACTGGGTGTGAGTGTTTGATTGATTCAGATGCTCCTTCCATCACCACCCCCTTTTGTACCGCTTTTGGCCACCATAAGTGTGGCAGGGTTTGCTCAGACGTGAGTCCCTTGCTCATTTTGCCACTGGATTCAAGCAAGCCGGGCTGAAGACGGCTGGAATGACAGAAACCGGTCCTCGGAAGCTTGTTTCCGGTCCAGGGAAGGCATGGCTTGGCAGTTCGGGCTGGTCTGTTCCCATGAGGCACAGGGTCAGACTGATTTGCATATAGCCATGTCTGAACTAGGGTGGCAGAGTGGGCTAAAGAACGGTGATGGATTAAACCCAGATCTTTTGACTGGGTGTGAGTGTTTGATTGATTCAGATGCTCCGTCCATCACCACCCCCTTTTTTACCGCTTTTGGCCGCCATAAGTGTGGCAGGGTATGCTCAGATGTGAGTCCCTTGCTCACTTTGCCACTGGATTCAAGCAAGCCGGGCTGAAGACGGCAGGAATGCCAGAAACCGGTCCTCGGAAGCTTGTTTCCGGTCCAGGGAAGGCATGGCTTGGCAGTTCGGGCTGGACCGTTCCCATGAGGCACAGGGTCAGACTGATTTGCATATAGCCATGTCTGAACTAGGGTGGCAGAGTGGGCTAAAGAACGGTGATGGATTAAACCCAAATCTTTTGACTGGGTGTGAGTGTTTGATTGAATCAGATGCTCCGTCCATCACCACCCCCTTTTGTACCACTTTTGGCCGCCATAAGAGTGGCAGGGTATGCTCAGACGTGAGTCCCTTGTTCACTTTGCAACTGGATTCAAGCAAGCCGGGCTGAAGACGGCTGGAATGCCAGAAACCGGTCCTCGGAAGCTTGTTTCCGGTCCAGGGAAGGCATGGCGTAGCAGTTCGGGCTGGACTGTTCCCATGAGGCACAGGATCAGACTGATTTGCATATAGCTATGTCTGAACTGGGGTGGCAGAGTGGGCTAAATAACGGTGATGAATTAAACCCAGATCTTTTGACTGGGTGTGAGTGTTTGATTGATTCAGATGCTCCGTCCCTCACCACCCCCTTTTGTACCGCTTTTGGCCGCCATAAGTGTGGCAGGGTTTGCTCAGACGTGAGTCCCTTGCTCATTTTGCCACTGGATTCAAGCAAGCCGAGCTGAAGACGGCTGGAATGCCAGAAACTGGTCCTCGTAAGCTTGTTTCCAGTCAAGGGAAGGCATGGCTTGGCAGTTCGGGATGGACTGTTCCCATGAGGCACAGGTCAGACTGATTTGCATATAGCCATGTCTGAACTGGGGTGGCAGAGTGGGCTAAAGAACGGTGATGGATAAAACCCAGATCTTTTGACTGGGTGTGAGTGTTTGATTGATTCAGATGCTCCGTCCATCACCACCCCCTTTTGTACCGCTTTTGGCCGCCATAAGTGTGGCAGGGTATGCTCAGATGTGAGTCCCTTGCTCACTTTGCCACTGGACTCAAGCAAGCCGGGCTGAAGACGGCAGGAATGCCAGAAACCGGTCCTCGGAAGCTTGTTTCCGGTCCAGGGAAGGCATGGCTTGGCAGTTCGGGCTGGACCGTTCCCATGAGGCACAGGGTCAGACTGATTTGCATATAACCATGTCTGAACTGGGGTGGCAGAGTGGGCTAAAGAACGGTGATGGATTAAACCCAGATCTTTTGACTGGGTGTGAGTGTTTGATTGATTCAGATGCTCCGTCCATCACCACCCCCTTTTGTACCGCTTTTGGCCGCCATAAGTGTGGCAGGGTATGCTCAGACGTGAGTCCCTTGCTCACTTTGCCACTGGATTCAAGCAAGCCGGGCTGAAGACGACGGGAATGCCAGAAACTGTTCCTCGGAAGCTTGTTTCCGGTCCAGGGAAGGCATGGCTTGGCAGTTCGGGCTGGACTGTTCCCATGAGGCACAGGATCAGACTGATTTGCATATAGCCATGTCTGAACTGGGGTGGCAGAGTGGGCTAAAGAACGGTGATGGATTAAACCCAGATCTTTTGACTGGGTGTGAGTGTTTGATTGATTCAGATGCTCCAGCCATCACCACCCCCTTTTGTACCGCTTTTGGCCGCCATAAGTGTGGCAGGGTATCCTCAGACGTGAGTCCCTTGCTCACTTTGCAACTGGATTCAAGCAAGCCGGGCTGGAATGCCAGAAACCGGTCCTCGGAAGCTTGTTTCCGGTCCAGGGAAGGCATGGCGTGGCAGTTTGGGCTGGACTGTTCCCATGAGGCACAGGGTCAGACTGATTTGCATATAGCCATGTCTGAACTGGGGTGGCAGAGTGGGCTAAAGAACGGTGATGGATTAAACCCAGATCTTTTGACTGGGTGTGAGTGTTTGATTGATTCAGATGCTCCTTCCATCACCACCCCCTTTTGTACCGCTTTTGGCCACCATAAGTGTGGCAGGGTTTGCTCAGACGTGAGTCCCTTGCTCATTTTGCCACTGGATTCAAGCAAGCCGGGCTGAAGACGGCTGGAATGACAGAAACCGGTCCTCGGAAGCTTGTTTCCGGTCCAGGGAAGGCATGGCTTGGCAGTTCGGGCTGGTCTGTTCCCATGAGGCACAGGGTCAGACTGATTTGCATATAGCCATGTCTGAACTAGGGTGGCAGAGTGGGCTAAAGAACGGTGATGGATTAAACCCAAATCTTTTGACTGGGTGTGAGTGTTTGATTGAATCAGATGCTCCGTCCATCACCACCCCCTTTTGTACCACTTTTGGCCGCCATAAGAGTGGCAGGGTATGCTCAGACGTGAGTCCCTTGCTCACTTTGCAACTGGATTCAAGCAAGCCGGGCTGAAGACGGCTGGAATGGCAGAAACCGGTCCTCGGAAGCTTGTTTCCGGTCCAGGGAAGGCATGGTGTAGTAGTTCGGGCTGGACTGTTCCCATGAGGCACAGGATCAGACTGATTTGCATATAGCTATGTCTGAACTGGGGTGGCAGAGTGGGCTAAATAACGGTGATGAATTAAACCCAGATCTTTTGACTGGGTGTGAGTGTTTGATTGATTCAGATGCTCCGTCCCTCACCACCCCCTTTTGTACCGCTTTTGGCCGCCATAAGTGTGGCAGGGTTTGCTCAGACGTGAGTCCCTTGCTCATTTTGCCACTGGATTCAAGCAAGCCGAGCTGAAGACGGCTGGAATGCCAGAAACTGGTCCTCGTAAGCTTGTTTCCAGTCAAGGGAAGGCATGGCTTGGCAGTTCGGGATGGACTGTTCCCATGAGGCACAGGTCAGACTGATTTGCATATAGCCATGTCTGAACTGGGGTGGCAGAGTGGGCTAAAGAACGGTGATGGATAAAACCCAGATCTTTTGACTGGGTGTGAGTGTTTGATTGATTCAGATGCTCCGTCCATCACCACCCCCTTTTTTACCGCTTTTGGCCGCCATAAGTGTGGCAGGGTATGCTCAGATGTGAGTCCCTTGCTCACTTTGCCACTGGATTCAAGCAAGCCGGGCTGAAGACGGCTGGAATGCCAGAAACCGGTCCTCGGAAGCTTGTTTCCGGTCCAGGGAAGGCATGGCTTGGCAGTTCGGGATGGAATGTTCCCATGAGGCACAGGGTCAGACTGATTTGCATATAGCAATGTCTGAACTGGGGTGGCAGAGTGGGCTAAAGAACAGTGACAGATAAAACCCAGATCTTTTGACTGGGTGTGAGTGTTTGATTGATTCAGATGCTCCGTCCATCACCACCCCCTTTTGTACCGCTTTTGGCCGCCATAAGTGTGGCAGGGTATGCTCAGACGTGAGTCCCCTGCTCACTTTGCCACTGGATTCAAGCAAGCCGGGCTGAATACGGCTGGAATGCCAGAAACCGGTCCTCGGAAGCTTGTTTCCGGTCCAGGGAAGGCATGGCGTGGCAGTTTGGGCTGGACTGTTCCCATGAGGCACAGGGTCAGACTGATTTGCATATAGCCATGTCTGAACTGGGGTGGCAGAGTGGGCTAAAGAACGGTGATGGATTAAACCCAGATCTTTTGACTGGGTGTGAGTGTTTGATTGATTCAGATGCTCCTTCCATCACCACCCCCTTTTGTACCGCTTTTGGCCACCATAAGTGTGGCAGGGTTTGCTCAGACGTGAGTCCCTTGCTCATTTTGCCACTGGATTCAAGCAAGCCGGGCTGAAGACGGCTGGAATGACAGAAACCGGTCCTCGGAAGCTTGTTTCCGGTCCAGGGAAGGCATGGCTTGGCAGTTCGGGCTGGTCTGTTCCCATGAGGCACAGGGTCAGACTGATTTGCATATAGCCATGTCTGAACTAGGGTGGCAGAGTGGGCTAAAGAACGGTGATGGATTAAACCCAAATCTTTTGACTGGGTGTGAGTGTTTGATTGAATCAGATGCTCCGTCCATCACCACCCCCTTTTGTACCACTTTTGGCCGCCATAAGAGTGGCAGGGTATGCTCAGACGTGAGTCCCTTGCTCACTTTGCAACTGGATTCAAGCAAGCCGGGCTGAAGACGGCTGGAATGGCAGAAACCGGTCCTCGGAAGCTTGTTTCCGGTCCAGGGAAGGCATGGCGTAGCAGTTCGGGCTGGACTGTTCCCATGAGGCACAGGATCAGACTGATTTGCATATAGCTATGTCTGAACTGGGGTGGCAGAGTGGGCTAAATAACGGTGATGAATTAAACCCAGATCTTTTGACTGGGTGTGAGTGTTTGATTGATTCAGATGCTCCGTCCCTCACCACCCCCTTTTGTACCGCTTTTGGCCGCCATAAGTGTGGCAGGGTTTGCTCAGACGTGAGTCCCTTGCTCATTTTGCCACTGGATTCAAGCAAGCCGAGCTGAAGACGGCTGGAATGCCAGAAACTGGTCCTCGTAAGCTTGTTTCCAGTCAAGGGAAGGCATGGCTTGGCAGTTCGGGATGGACTGTTCCCATGAGGCACAGGTCAGACTGATTTGCATATAGCCATGTCTGAACTGGGGTGGCAGAGTGGGCTAAAGAACGGTGATGGATAAAACCCAGATCTTTTGACTGGGTGTGAGTGTTTGATTGATTCAGATGCTCCGTCCATCACCACCCCCTTTTTTACCGCTTTTGGCCGCCATAAGTGTGGCAGGGTATGCTCAGATGTGAGTCCCTTGCTCACTTTGCCACTGGATTCAAGCAAGCCGGGCTGAAGACGGCAGGAATGCCAGAAACCGGTCCTCGGAAGCTTGTTTCCGGTCCAGGGAAGGCATGGCTTGGCAGTTCGGGCTGGACCGTTCCCATGAGGCACAGGGTCAGACTGATTTGCATATAGCCATGTCTGAACTAGGGTGGCAGAGTGGGCTAAAGAACGGTGATGGATTAAACCCAAATCTTTTGACTGGGTGTGAGTGTTTGATTGATTCAGATGCTCCGTCCCTCACCACCCCCTTTTGTACCGCTTTTGGCCGCCATAAGTGTGGCAGGGTTTGCTCAGACGTGAGTCCCTTGCTCATTTTGCCACTGGATTCAAGCAAGCCGAGCTGAAGACGGCTGGAATGCCAGAAACTGGTCCTCGTAAGCTTGTTTCCAGTCAAGGGAAGGCATGGCTTGGCAGTTCGGGATGGACTGTTCCCATGAGGCACAGGTCAGACTGATTTGCATATAGCCATGTCTGAACTGGGGTGGCAGAGTGGGCTAAAGAACGGTGATGGATTAAACCCAAATCTTTTGACTGGGTGTGAGTGTTTGATTGAATCAGATGCTCCGTCCATCACCACCCCCTTTTGTACCACTTTTGGCCGCCATAAGAGTGGCAGGGTATGCTCAGACGTGAGTCCCTTGCTCACTTTGCAACTGGATTCAAGCAAGCCGGGCTGAAGACGGCTGGAATGGCAGAAACCGGTCCTCGGAAGCTTGTTTCCGGTCCAGGGAAGGCATGGCGTAGCAGTTCGGGCTGGACTGTTCCCATGAGGCACAGGATCAGACTGATTTGCATATAGCTATGTCTGAACTGGGGTGGCAGAGTGGGCTAAATAACGGTGATGAATTAAACCCAGATCTTTTGACTGGGTGTGAGTGTTTGATTGATTCAGATGCTCCGTCCCTCACCACCCCCTTTTGTACCGCTTTTGGCCGCCATAAGTGTGGCAGGGTTTGCTCAGACGTGAGTCCCTTGCTCATTTTGCCACTGGATTCAAGCAAGCCGAGCTGAAGACGGCTGGAATGCCAGAAACTGGTCCTCGTAAGCTTGTTTCCAGTCAAGGGAAGGCATGGCTTGGCAGTTCGGGATGGACTGTTCCCATGAGGCACAGGTCAGACTGATTTGCATATAGCCATGTCTGAACTGGGGTGGCAGAGTGGGCTAAAGAACGGTGATGGATAAAACCCAGATCTTTTGACTGGGTGTGAGTGTTTGATTGATTCAGATGCTCCGTCCATCACCACCCCCTTTTTTACCGCTTTTGGCCGCCATAAGTGTGGCAGGGTATGCTCAGATGTGAGTCCCTTGCTCACTTTGCCACTGGATTCAAGCAAGCCGGGCTGAAGACGGGAGGAATGCCAGAAACCGGTCCTCGGAAGCTTGTTTCCGGTCCAGGGAAGGCATGGCTTGGCAGTTCGGGCTGGACCGTTCCCATGAGGCACAGGGTCAGACTGATTTGCATATAGCCATGTCTGAACTAGGGTGGCAGAGTGGGCTAAAGAACGGTGATGGATTAAACCCAAATCTTTTGACTGGGTGTGAGTGTTTGATTGATTCAGATGCTCCGTCCCTCACCACCCCCTTTTGTACCGCTTTTGGCCGCCATAAGTGTGGCAGGGTTTGCTCAGACGTGAGTCCCTTGCTCATTTTGCCACTGGATTCAAGCAAGCCGAGCTGAAGACGGCTGGAATGCCAGAAACTGGTCCTCGTAAGCTTGTTTCCAGTCAAGGGAAGGCATGGCTTGGCAGTTCGGGATGGACTGTTCCCATGAGGCACAGGTCAGACTGATTTGCATATAGCCATGTCTGAACTGGGGTGGCAGAGTGGGCTAAAGAACGGTGATGGATAAAACCCAGATCTTTTGACTGGGTGTGAGTGTTTGATTGATTCAGATGCTCCGTCCATCACCACCCCCTTTTTTACCGCTTTTGGCCGCCATAAGTGTGGCAGGGTATGCTCAGATGTGAGTCCCTTGCTCACTTTGCCACTGGATTCAAGCAAGCCGGGCTGAAGATGGCAGGAATGCCAGAAACCGGTCCTCGGAAGCTTGTTTCCGGTCCAGGGAAGGCATGGCTTGGCAGTTCGGGCTGGACCGTTCCCATGAGGCACAGGGTCAGACTGATTTGCATATAGCCATGTCTGAACTAGGGTGGCAGAGTGGGCTAAAGAACGGTGATGGATTAAACCCAAATCTTTTGACTGGGTGTGAGTGTTTGATTGAATCAGATGCTCCGTCCATCACCACCCCCTTTTGTACCACTTTTGGCCGCCATAAGAGTGGCAGGGTATGCTCAGACGTGAGTCCCTTGTTCACTTTGCAACTGGATTCAAGCAAGCCGGGCTGAAGACGGCTGGAATGCCAGAAACCGGTCCTCGGAAGCTTGTTTCCGGTCCAGGGAAGGCATGGCGTAGCAGTTCGGGCTGGACTGTTCCCATGAGGCACAGGATCAGACTGATTTGCATATAGCTATGTCTGAACTGGGGTGGCAGAGTGGGCTAAATAACGGTGATGAATTAAACCCAGATCTTTTGACTGGGTGTGAGTGTTTGATTGATTCAGATGCTCCGTCCCTCACCACCCCCTTTTGTACCGCTTTTGGCCGCCATAAGTGTGGCAGGGTTTGCTCAGACGTGAGTCCCTTGCTCATTTTGCCACTGGATTCAAGCAAGCCGAGCTGAAGACAGCTGGAATGCCAGAAACTGGTCCTCGTAAGCTTGTTTCCAGTCAAGGGAAGGCATGGCTTGGCAGTTCGGGATGGACTGTTCCCATGAGGCACAGGTCAGACTGATTTGCATATAGCCATGTCTGAACTGGGGTGGCAGAGTGGGCTAAAGAACGGTGATGGATAAAACCCAGATCTTTTGACTGGGTGTGAGTGTTTGATTGATTCAGATGCTCCGTCCATCACCACCCCCTTTTGTACCGCTTTTGGCCGCCATAAGTGTGGCAGGGTATGCTCAGATGTGAGTCCCTTGCTCACTTTGCCACTGGACTCAAGCAAGCCGGGCTGAAGACGGCAGGAATGCCAGAAACCGGTCCTCGGAAGCTTGTTTCCGGTCCAGGGAAGGCATGGCTTGGCAGTTCGGGCTGGACCGTTCCCATGAGGCACAGGGTCAGACTGATTTGCATATAACCATGTCTGAACTGGGGTGGCAGAGTGGGCTAAAGAACGGTGATGGATTAAACCCAGATCTTTTGACTGGGTGTGAGTGTTTGATTGATTCAGATGCTCCGTCCATCACCACCCCCTTTTGTACCGCTTTTGGCGGCCATAAGTGTGGCAGGGTATGCTCAGACGTGAGTCCCTTGCTCACTTTGCAACTGGATTCAAGCAAGCCGGGCTGAAGACGGCTGGAATGCCAGAAACCGGTCCTCGGAAGCTTGTTTCCGGTCCAGGGAAGGCATGGCGTGGCACTTCGGGCTGGACTGTTCCCATGAGGCACAGGGTCAGACTGATTTGCATATAGCCATGTCTGAACTGGGGTGGCAGAGTGGGCTAAAGAACGGTGATGGATTAAACCCAGATCTTTTGACTGGGTGTGAGTGTTTGATTGATTCAGATGCTCCGTCCATCACCACCCCCTTTTGTACCGCTTTTGGCCACCATAAGTGTGGCAGGGTTTGCTCAGACGTGAGTCCCTTGCTCACTTTGCCACTGGATTCAAGCAAGCCGGTCTGAAGACGGCTGGAATGCCAGAAACCGGTCCTCGGAAGCTTGTTTCCGGTCCAGGGAAGGCATGGCTTGGCAGTTCGGGCTGGACTGTTCCCATGAGGCACAGGGTCAGACTGATTTGCATATAGCAATGTCTGAACTGGGGTGGCAGAGTGGGCTAAAGAACAGTGACAGATAAAACCCAGATCTTTTGACTGGGTGTGAGTGTTTGATTGATTCAGATGCTCCGTCCATCACCACCCCCTTTTGTACCGCTTTTGGCCGCCATAAGTATGGCAGGGTATGCTCAGACGTGAGTCCCTTGCTCACTTTGCCACTGGATTCAAGCAAGCCGGTCTGAAGACGGCTGGAATGCCAGAAACCGGTCCTCGGAAGCTTGTTTCCGGTCCAGGGAAGGCATGGCTTGGCAGTTCGGGCTGGACTGTTCCCATGAGGCACAGGGTCAGACTGATTTGCATATAGCCATGTCTGAACTAGGGTAGCAGAGTGGGCTAAAGAACGGTGATGGATTAAACCAAAATCTTTTGACTGGGTGTGAGTGTTTGATTGAATCAGATGCTCCGTCCATCACCACCCCCTTTTGTACCACTTTTGGCCGCCATAGGAGTGGCAGGGTATGCTCAGACGTGAATCCCTTGCTCACTTTGCAACTGGATTCAAGCAAGCCGGGCTGAAGACGGCTGGAATGCCAGAAACCGGTCCTCGGAAGCTTGTTTCCGGTCCAGGGAAGGCATGGCGTAGCAGTTCGGGCTGGACTGTTCCCATGAGGCACAGGGTCAGACTGATTTGCATATAGCCATGTCTGAACTGGGGTGGCAGAGTGGGCTAAATAACGGTGATGAATTAAACCCAGATCTTTTGACTGGGTGTGAGTGTTTGATTGATTCAGATGCTCCGTCCCTCACCACCCCCTTTTGTACCGCTTTTGGCCGCCATAAGTGTGGCAGGGTTTGCTCAGACGTGAGTCCCTTGCTCATTTTGCCACTGGATTCAAGCAAGCCGAGCTGAAGACAGCTGGAATGCCAGAAACTGGTCCTCGTAAGCTTGTTTCCAGTCAAGGGAAGGCATGGCTTGGCAGTTCGGGATGGACTGTTCCCATGAGGCACAGGTCAGACTGATTTGCATATAGCCATGTCTGAACTGGGGTGGCAGAGTGGGCTAAAGAACGGTGATGGATAAAACCCAGATCTTTTGACTGGGTGTGAGTGTTTGATTGATTCAGATGCTCCGTCCATCACCACCCCCTTTTGTACCGCTTTTGGCCGCCATAAGTGTGGCAGGGTATGCTCAGATGTGAGTCCCTTGCTCACTTTGCCACTGGATTCAAGCAAGCCGGGCTGAAGACGGCTGGAATGCCAGAAACCGGTCCTCGGAAGCTTGTTTCCGGTCCAGGGAAGGCATGGCGTAGCAGTTCGGGCTGGACTGTTTCCATGAGGCACAGGGTCAGACTGATTTGCATATAGCCATGTCTGAACTGGGGTGGCAGAGTGGGCTAAAGAACAGTGATGAATTAAACCCAGATCATTTGACTGGGTATGAGTGTTTTATTGATTCAGATGCTCCGTCCATCACCACCCCCTTTTGTACCGCTTTTGGCCGCCATAAGTGTGGCAGGGTATGCTCAGACGTGAGTCCCTTGCTCACTTTGCCACTGGATTCAAGCAAGCCGGGCTGACGACGGCGGGAATGCCAGAAACTGTTCCTCGGAAGCTTGTTTCCGGTCCAGGGAAGGCATGGCTTGGCAGTTCGGGCTGGACTGTTCCCATGAGGCACAGGATCAGACTGATTTGCATATAGCCATGTCTGAACTGGGGTGGCAGAGTGGGCTAAAGAACAGTGATGGATTAAACCCAGATCTTTTGACTGGGTGTGAGTGTTTGATTGATTCAGATGCTCCGTCCATCACCACCCCCTTTTGTACCGCTTTTGGCCGCCATAAGTGTGGCAGGGTATCCTCAGACGTGAGTCCCTTGCTCACTTTGCAACTGGATTCAAGCAAGCCGGGCTGAATACGGCTGGAATGCCAGAAACCGGTCCTCGGAAGCTTGTTTCCGGTCCAGGGAAGGCATGGCGTGGCAGTTCGGGCTGGACTGTTCCCATGAGGTACATGGTCAGACTGATTTGCATATAGCCATGTCTGAACTGGGGTGGCAGAGTGGGCTAAAGAACGGTGATGGATTAAGCCCAGATCTTTTGACTGGGTGTGAGTGTTTGATTGATTCAGATGCTCCGTCCATCACCACCCCCTTTTGTACCGCTTTTGGCCACCATAAGTGTGGCAGGGTTTGCTCAGACGTGAGTCCCTTGCTCATTTTGCCACTGGATTCAAGCAAGCCGGGCTGAAGACGGCTGGAATGACAGAAACCGGTCCTCGGAAGCTTGTTTCCGGTCCAGGGAAGGCATGGCTTGGCAGTTCGGGCTGGACTGTTCCCAAGAGGCACAGGATCAGAGTGATTTGCATATAGCCATGTCTGAACTGGGGTGGCAGAGTGGGCTAAAGAACGGTGATGGATTAAACCCAGATCTTTTGACTGGGTGTGAGTGTTTGATTGATTCAGATGCTCCGTCCATCACCACCCCCTTTTGTACCGCTTTTGGCCACCATAAGTGTGGCAGGGTTTGCTCAGACGTGAGTCCCTTGCTCATTTTGCCACTGGATTCAAGCAAGCCGGGCTGAAGACGGCTGGATTGACAGAAACCGGTCCTCGGAAGCTTGTTTCCGGTCCAGGGAAGGCATGGCTTGGCAGTTCGGGATGGAATGTTCCCATGAGGCACAGGGTCAGACTGATTTGCATATAGCAATGTCTGAACTGGGGTGGCAGAGTGGGCTAAAGAAGGTGATGGATAAAACCCAGATCTTTTGACTGGGTGTGAGTGTTTGATAGATTCAGATGCTCCGTCCATCACCACCCCCTTTTGTACCGCTTTTGGCCGCCATAAGTGTGGCAGGGTATGCTCAGATGTGAGTCCCTTGCTCACTTTGCCACTGGACTCAAGCAAGCCGGGCTGAAGACAGCAGGAATGCCAGAAACCGGTCCTCGGAAGCTTGTTTCCGGTCCAGGGAAGGCATGGCTTGGCAGTTCGGGCTGGACCGTTCCCATGAGGCACAGGGTCAGACTGATTTGCATATAACCATGTCTGAACTGGGGTGGCAGAGTGGGCTAAAGAACGGTGATGGATTAAACCCAGATCTTTTGACTGGGTGTGAGTGTTTGATTGATTCAGATGCTCCGTCCATCACCACCCCCTTTTGTACCGCTTTTGGCGGCCATAAGTGTGGCAGGGTATGCTCAGACGTGAGTCCCTTGCTCACTTTGCAACTGGATTCAAGCAAGCCGGGCTGAAGACGGCTGGAATGCCAGAAACCGGTCCTCGGAAGCTTGTTTCCGGTCCAGGGAAGGCATGGCGTGGCACTTCGGGCTGGACTGTTCCCATGAGGCACAGGGTCAGACTGATTTGCATATAGCCATGTCTGAACTGGGGTGGCAGAGTGGGCTAAAGAACGGTGATGGATTAAACCCAGATCTTTTGACTGGGTGTGAGTGTTTGATTGATTCAGATGCTCCGTCCATCACCACCCCCTTTTGTACCGCTTTTGGCCACCATAAGTGTGGCAGGGTTTGCTCAGACGTGAGTCCCTTGCTCATTTTGCCACTGGATTCAAGCAAGCCGGGCTGAAGACGGCTGGAATGCCAGAAACCGGTCCTCGCAAGCTTGTTTCCGGTCCAGGGAAGGCATGGCTTGGCAGTTCGGGATGGAATGTTCCCATGAGGCACAGGGTCAGACTGATTTGCATATAGCAATGTCTGAACTGGGGTGGCAGAGTGGGCTAAAGAACAGTGACAGATAAAACCCAGATCTTTTGACTGGGTGTGAGTGTTTGATTGATTCAGATGCTCCGTCCATCACCACCCCCTTTTGTACCGCTTTTGGCCGCCATAAGTATGGCAGGGTATGCTCAGACGTGAGTCCCTTGCTCACTTTGCCACTGGATTCAAGCAAGCCGGTCTGAAGACGGCTGGAATGCCAGAAACCGGTCCTCGGAAGCTTGTTTCCGGTCCAGGGAAGGCATGGCTTGGCAGTTCGGGCTGGACTGTTCCCATGAGGCACAGGGTCAGACTGATTTGCATATAGCCATGTCTGAACTAGGGTGGCAGAGTGGGCTAAAGAACGGTGATGGATTAAACCAAAATCTTTTGACTGGGTGTGAGTGTTTGATTGAATCAGATGCTCCGTCCATCACCACCCCCTTTTGAACCACTTTTGGCCGCCATAGGAGTGGCAGGGTATGCTCAGACGTGAATCCCTTGCTCACTTTGCAACTGGATTCAAGCAAGCCGGGCTGAAGACGGCTGGAATGCCAGAAACCGGTCCTCGGAAGCTTGTTTCCGGTCCAGGGAAGGCATGGCGTAGCAGTTCGGGCTGGACTGTTCCCATGAGGCACAGGGTCAGACTGATTTGCATATAGCCATGTCTGAACTGGGGTGGCAGAGTGGGCTAAATAACGGTGATGAATTAAACCCAGATCTTTTGACTGGGTGTGAGTGTTTGATTGATTCAGATGCTCCGTCCCTCACCACCCCCTTTTGTACCGCTTTTGGCCGCCATAAGTGTGGCAGGGTTTGCTCAGACGTGAGTCCCTTGCTCATTTTGCCACTGGATTCAAGCAAGCCGAGCTGAAGACAGCTGGAATGCCAGAAACTGGTCCTCGTAAGCTTGTTTCCAGTCAAGGGAAGGCATGGCTTGGCAGTTCGGGATGGACTGTTCCCATGAGGCACAGGTCAGACTGATTTGCATATAGCCATGTCTGAACTGGGGTGGCAGAGTGGGCTAAAGAACGGTGATGGATAAAACCCAGATCTTTTGACTGGGTGTGAGTGTTTGATTGATTCAGATGCTCCGTCCATCACCACCCCCTTTTGTACCGCTTTTGGCCGCCATAAGTGTGGCAGGGTATGCTCAGATGTGAGTCCCTTGCTCACTTTGCCACTGGATTCAAGCAAGCCGGGCTGAAGACGGCTGGAATGCCAGAAACCGGTCCTCGGAAGCTTGTTTCCGGTCCAGGGAAGGCATGGCGTAGCAGTTCGGGCTGGACTGTTTCCATGAGGCACAGGGTCAGACTGATTTGCATATAGCCATGTCTGAACTGGGGTGGCAGAGTGGGCTAAAGAACAGTGATGAATTAAACCCAGATCATTTGACTGGGTATGAGTGTTTTATTGATTCAGATGCTCCGTCCATCACCACCCCCTTTTGTACCGCTTTTGGCCGCCATAAGTGTGGCAGGGTATGCTCAGACGTGAGTCCCTTGCTCACTTTGCCACTGGATTCAAGCAAGCCGGGCTGACGACGGCGGGAATGCCAGAAACTGTTCCTCGGAAGCTTGTTTCCGGTCCAGGGAAGGCATGGCTTGGCAGTTCGGGCTGGACTGTTCCCATGAGGCACAGGATCAGACTGATTTGCATATAGCCATGTCTGAACTGGGGTGGCAGAGTGGGCTAAAGAACAGTGATGGATTAAACCCAGATCTTTTGACTGGGTGTGAGTGTTTGATTGATTCAGATGCTCCGTCCATCACCACCCCCTTTTGTACCGCTTTTGGCCGCCATAAGTGTGGCAGGGTATCCTCAGACGTGAGTCCCTTGCTCACTTTGCAACTGGATTCAAGCAAGCCGGGCTGAATACGGCTGGAATGCCAGAAACCGGTCCTCGGAAGCTTGTTTCCGGTCCAGGGAAGGCATGGCGTGGCAGTTCGGGCTGGACTGTTCCCATGAGGTACATGGTCAGACTGATTTGCATATAGCCATGTCTGAACTGGGGTGGCAGAGTGGGCTAAAGAACGGTGATGGATTAAGCCCAGATCTTTTGACTGGGTGTGAGTGTTTGATTGATTCAGATGCTCCGTCCATCACCACCCCCTTTTGTACCGCTTTTGGCCACCATAAGTGTGGCAGGGTTTGCTCAGACGTGAGTCCCTTGCTCATTTTGCCACTGGATTCAAGCAAGCCGGGCTGAAGACGGCTGGAATGACAGAAACCGGTCCTCGGAAGCTTGTTTCCGGTCCAGGGAAGGCATGGCTTGGCAGTTCGGGCTGGACTGTTCCCAAGAGGCACAGGATCAGAGTGATTTGCATATAGCCATGTCTGAACTGGGGTGGCAGAGTGGGCTAAAGAACGGTGATGGATTCAACCCAGATCTTTTGACTGGGTGTGAGTGTTTGATTGATTCAGATGCTCCGTCCATCACCACCCCCTTTTGTACCGCTTTTGGCCACCATAAGTGTGGCAGGGTTTGCTCAGACGTGAGTCCCTTGCTCATTTTGCCACTGGATTCAAGCAAGCCGGGCTGAAGACGGCTGGATTGACAGAAACCGGTCCTCGGAAGCTTGTTTCCGGTCCAGGGAAGGCATGGCTTGGCAGTTCGGGATGGAATGTTCCCATGAGGCACAGGGTCAGACTGATTTGCATATAGCAATGTCTGAACTGGGGTGGCAGAGTGGGCTAAAGAAGGTGATGGATAAAACCCAGATCTTTTGACTGGGTGTGAGTGTTTGATAGATTCAGATGCTCCGTCCATCACCACCCCCTTTTGTACCGCTTTTGGCCGCCATAAGTGTGGCAGGGTATGCTCAGACGTGAGTCCCTTGCTCACTTTGCCACTGGATTCAAGCAAGCCGGGCTGAAGACGGCGGGAATGCCAGAAACCGGTCCTCGGAAGCTTGTTTCCGGTCCAGGGAAGGCATGGCGTACCAGTTCGGGCTGGACTGTTCCCATGAGGCACAGGGTCAGACTGATTTGCATATAGCCATGTCTGAACTGGGGTGGCAGAGTGGGCTAAAGAACAGTGATGAATTAAACCCAGATCATTTGACTGGGTATGAGTGTTTGATTGATTCAGATGCTCCGTCCATCACCACCCCCTTTTGTACCGCTTTTGGCCGCTATAAGTGTGGCAGGGTATGCTCAGACGTGAGTCCCTTGCTCACTTTGCCACTGGATTCAAGCAAGCCGGGCTGAAGACGGCGGGAATGCCAGAAACTGTTCCTCAGAAGCTTGTTTCCGGTCCAGGGAAGGCATGGCTTGGCAGTTCGGGCTGGACTGTTCCCATGAGGCACAGGATCAGACTGATTTGCATATAGCCATGTCTGAACTGGGGTGGCAGAGTGGGCTAAAGAACGGTGATGGATTAAACCCAGATCTTTTGACTGGGTGTGAGTGTTTGATTGATTCAGATGCTCCGTCCATCACCACCCCCTTTTGTACCGCTTTTGGCCGCCATAAGTGTGGCAGGGTATCCTCAGACGTGAGTCCCTTGCTCACTTTGCAACTGGATTCAAGCCAGCCGGGCTGAATACGGCTGGAATGCCAGAAACCGGTCCTCGGAAGCTGGTTTCCGGTCCAGGGAAGGCATGGCGTGACAGTTCGGGCTGGACTGTTCCCATGAGGTACAGGGTCAGACTGATTTGCATATAGCCATGTCTGAACTGGGGTGGCAGAGTGGGCTAAAGAACGGTGAAGGATTAAGCCCAGATCTTTTGACTGGGTGTGAGTGTTTGATTGATTCAGATGCTCCGTCCATCACCACCCCCTTTTGTACCGCTTTTGACCGCCATAAGAGTGGCAGGGTTTGCTCAGACGTGAGTCCCTTGCTCATTTTGCCACTGGATTCAAGCAAGCCGGGCTGAAGACGGCTGGAATGACAGAAACCGGTCCTCGGAAGCTTGTTTCCGGTCCAGGGAAGGCATGGCTTGGCAGTTCGGGCTGGACTGTTCCCATGAGGCACAGGATCAGACTGATTTGCATATAGCTATGTCTGAACTGGGGTGGCAGAGTGGGCTAAATAACGGTGATAAATTAAACCCAGATCTTTTGACTGGGTGTGAGTGTTTGATTGATTCAGATGCTCCGTCCCTCACCACCCCCTTTTGTACCGCTTTTGGCCGCCATAAGTGTGGCAGGGTATGCTCAGACGTGAGTCCCTTGCTCACTTTGCCACTGGATTCAAGCAAGCCGGGCTGAAGACGGCAGGAATGCCAGAAACCGGTCCTCGGAAGCTTGTTTCCGGTCCAGGAAAGGCATGGCTTGGCAGTTCGGGCTGGACCGTTCCCATGAGGCACAGGGTCAGACTGATTTGCATATAACCATGTCTGAACTGGGGTGGCAGAGTGGGCTAAAGAACGGTGATGGATTAAACCCAGATCTTTTGACTGGGTGTGAGTGTTTGATTGATTCAGATGCTCCGTCCATCACCACCCCCTTTTGTACCGCTTTTGGCGGCCATAAGTGTGGCAGGGTATGCTCAGACGTGAGTCCCTTGCTCACTTTGCAACTGGATTCAAGCAAGCCGGGCTGAAGACGGCGGGAATGCCAGAAACTGTTCCTCAGAAGCTTGTTTCCGGTCCAGGGAAGGCATGGCTTGGCAGTTCGGGCTGGACTGTTCCCATGAGGCACAGGATCAGACTGATTTGCATATAGCCATGTCTGAACTGGGGTGGCAGAGTGGGCTAAAGAACGGTGATGGATTAAACCCAGATCTTTTGACTGGGTGTGAGTGTTTGATTGATTCAGATGCTCCGTCCATCACCACCCCCTTTTGTACCGCTTTTGGCCGCCATAAGTGTGGCAGGGTATCCTCAGACGTGAGTCCCTTGCTCACTTTGCAACTGGATTCAAGCCAGCCGGGCTGAATACGGCTGGAATGCCAGAAACCGGTCCTCGGAAGCTGGTTTCCGGTCCAGGGAAGGCATGGCGTGGCAGTTCGGGCTGGACTGTTCCCATGAGGTACAGGGTCAAACTGATTTGCATATAGCCATGTCTGAACTGGGGTGGCAGAGTGGGCTAAAGAACGGTGAAGGATTAAGCCCAGATCTTTTGACTGGGTGTGAGTGTTTGATAGATTCAGATGCTCCGTCCATCACCACCCCCTTTTGTACCGCTTTTGGCCGCCATAAGTGTGGCAGGGTATGCTCAGACGTGAGTCCCTTGCTCACTTTGCCACTGGATTCAAGCAAGCCGGGCTGAAGACGGCGAGAATGCCAGAAACCGGTCCTCGGAAGCTTGTTTCCGGTCCAGGGAAGGCATGGCGTACCAGTTCGGGCTGGACTGTTCCCATGAGGCACAGGGTCAGACTGATTTGCATATAGCCATGTCTGAACTGGGGTGGCAGAGTGGGCTAAAGAACAGTGATGAATTAAACCCAGATCATTTGACTGGGTATGAGTGTTTGATTGATTCAGATGCTCCGTCCATCACCACCCCCTTTTGTACCGCTTTTGGCCGCTATAAGTGTGGCAGGGTATGCTCAGACGTGAGTCCCTTGCTCACTTTGCCACTGGATTCAAGCAAGCCGGGCTGAAGACGGCGGGAATGCCAGAAACTGTTCCTCAGAAGCTTGTTTCCGGTCCAGGGAAGGCATGGCTTGGCAGTTCGGGCTGGACTGTTCCCATGAGGCACAGGATCAGACTGATTTGCATATAGCCATGTCTGAACTGGGGTGGCAGAGTGGGCTAAAGAACGGTGATGGATTAAACCCAGATCTTTTGACTGGGTGTGAGTGTTTGATTGATTCAGATGCTCCGTCCATCACCACCCCCTTTTGTACCGCTTTTGGCCGCCATAAGTGTGGCAGGGTATCCTCAGACGTGAGTCCCTTGCTCACTTTGCAACTGGATTCAAGCCAGCCGGGCTGAATACGGCTGGAATGCCAGAAACCGGTCCTCGGAAGCTGGTTTCCGGTCCAGGGAAGGCATGGCGTGACAGTTCGGGCTGGACTGTTCCCATGAGGTACAGGGTCAGACTGATTTGCATATAGCCATGTCTGAACTGGGGTGGCAGAGTGGGCTAAAGAACGGTGAAGGATTAAGCCCAGATCTTTTGACTGGGTGTGAGTGTTTGATTGATTCAGATGCTCCGTCCATCACCACCCCCTTTTGTACCGCTTTTGGCCACCATAAGTGTGGCAGGGTTTGCTCAGACGTGAGTCCCTTGCTCATTTTGCCACTGGATTCAAGCAAGCCGGGCTGAAGACGGCTGGAATGACAGAAACCGGTCCTCGGAAGCTTGTTTCCGGTCCAGGGAAGGCATGGCTTGGCAGTTCGGGCTGGACTGTTCCCATGAGGCACAGGATCAGACTGATTTGCATATAGCCATGTCTGAACTGGGGTGGCAGAGTGGGCTAAAGAACAGTGATGAATTAAACCCAGATCATTTGACTGGGTATGAGTGTTTGATTGATTCAGATGCTCCGTCCATCACCACCCCCTTTTGTACCGCTTTTGGCCGCCATAAGTGTGGCAGGGTATGCTCAGACGTGAGTCCCTTGCTCACTTTGCCACTGGATTCAAGCAAGCCGGGCTGAAGACGGCGGGAATGCCAGAAACTGTTCCTCAGAAGCTTGTTTCCGGTCCAGGGAAGGCATGGCTTGGCAGTTCGAGCTGGACTGTTCCCATGAGGCACAGGATCAGACTGATTTGCATATAGCCATGTCTGAACTGGGGTGGCAGAGTGGGCTAAAGAACGGTGATGGATTAAACCCAGATCTTTTGACTGGGTGTGAGTGTTTGATTGATTCAGATGCTCCGTCCATCACCACCCCCTTTTGTACCGCTTTTGGCCGCCATAAGTGTGGCAGGGTATCCTCAGACGTGAGTCCCTTGCTCACTTTGCAACTGGATTCAAGCCAGCCGGGCTGAATACGGCTGGAATGCCAGAAACCGGTCCTCGGAAGCTGGTTTCCGGTCCAGGGAAGGCATGGCGTGGCAGTTCGGGCTGGACTGTTCCCATGAGGTACAGGGTCAAACTGATTTGCATATAGCCATGTCTGAACTGGGGTGGCAGAGTGGGCTAAAGAACGGTGAAGGATTAAGCCCAGATCTTTTGACTGGGTGTGAGTGTTTGATTGATTCAGATGCTCCGTCCATCACCACCCCCTTTTGTACCGCTTTTGGCCGCCATAAGTGTGGCAGGGTATCCTCCGACGTGAGTCCCTTGCTCACTTTGCAACTGGATTCAAGCCAGCCAGGCTAAATACGGCTGGAATGCCAGAAGCCGGTCCTCGGAAGCTGGTTTCCGGTCCAGGGAAGGCATGGCGTGGCAGTTCGGGCTGGACTGTTCCCATGAGGTACAGGGTCAGACTGATTTGCATATAGCCATGTCTGAACTGGGGTGGCAGAGTGGGCTAAAGAACGGTGAAGGATTAAGCCCAGATCCTTTGACTGGGTGTGAGTGTTTGATTGATTCAGATGCTCCGTCCATCACCACCCCCTTTTGTACCGCTTTTGGCCACCATAAGTGTGGCAGGGTTTGCTCAGACGTGAGTCCCTTGCTCATTTTGCCACTGGATTCAAGCAAGCCGGGCTGAAGACGGCTGGAATGACAGAAACCGGTCCTCGGAAGCTTGTTTCCGGTCCAGGGAAGGCATGGCTTGGCAGTTCCGGCTGGACTGTTCCCATGAGGCACAGGATCAGACTGATTTGCATATAGCCATGTCTGAACTGGGGTGGCAGAGTGGGCTAAATAACGGTGATGAATTAAACCCAGATCTTTTGACTGGGTGTGAGTGTTTGATTGATTCAGATGCTCCGTCCCTCACCACCCCCTTTTGTACCGCTTTTGGCCGCCATAAGTGTGGCAGGGTTTGCTCAGACGTGAGTCCCTTGCTCATTTTGCCACTGGATTCAAGCAAGCCGAGCTGAAGACAGCTGGAATGCCAGAAACTGGTCCTCGTAAGCTTGTTTCCAGTCAAGGGAAGGCATGGCTTGGCAGTTCGGGATGGACTGTTCCCATGAGGCACAGGTCAGACTGATTTGCATATAGCCATGTCTGAACTGGGGTGGCAGAGTGGGCTAAAGAACGGAGATGGATAAAACCCAGATCTTTTGACTGGGTGTGAGTGTTTGATTGATTCAGATGCTCCGTCCATCACCACCCCCTTTTGTACCGCTTTTGGCCGCCATAAGTGTGGCAGGGTATGCTCAGATGTGAGTCCCTTGCTCACTTTGCCACTGGATTCAAGCAAGCCGGGCTGAAGACGGCTGGAATGCCAGAAACCGGTCCTCGGAAGCTTGTTTCCGGTCCAGAGAAGGCATGGCGTAGCAGTTCGGGCTGGACTGTTTCCATGAGGCACAGGGTCAGACTGATTTGCATATAGCCATGTCTGAACTGGGGTGGCAGAGTGGGCTAAAGAACAGTGATGAATTAAACCCAGATCATTTGACTGGGTATGAGTGTTTTATTGATTCAGATGCTCCGTCCATCACCACCCCCTTTTGTACCGCTTTTGGCCGCCATAAGTGTGGCAGGGTATGCTCAGACGTGAGTCCCTTGCTCACTTTGCCACTGGATTCAAGCAAGCCGGGCTGACGACGGCGGGAATGCCAGAAACTGTTCCTCGGAAGCTTGTTTCCGGTCCAGGGAAGGCATGGCTTGGCAGTTCGGGCTGGACTGTTCCCATGAGGCACAGGATCAGACTGATTTGCATATAGCCATGTCTGAACTGGGGTGGCAGAGTGGGCTAAAGAACAGTGATGGATTAAACCCAGATCTTTTGACTGGGTGTGAGTGTTTGATTGATTCAGATGCTCCGTCCATCACCACCCCCTTTTGTACCGCTTTTGGCCGCCATAAGTGTGGCAGGGTATCCTCAGACGTGAGTCCCTTGCTCACTTTGCAACTGGATTCAAGCAAGCCGGGCTGAATACGGCTGGAATGCCAGAAACCGGTCCTCGGAAGCTTGTTTCCGGTCCAGGGAAGGCATGGCGTGGCAGTTCGGGCTGGACTGTTCCCATGAGGTACATGGTGAGACTGATTTGCATATAGCCATGTCTGAACTGGGGTCGCAGAGTGGGCTAAAGAACGGTGATGGATTAAGCCCAGATCTTTTGACTGGGTGTGAGTGTTTGATTGATTCAGATGCTCCGTCCATCACCACCCCCTTTTGTACCGCTTTTGGCCACCATAAGTGTGGCAGGGTTTGCTCAGACGTGAGTCCCTTGCTCATTTTGCCACTGGATTCAAGCAAGCCGGGCTGAAGACGGCTGGAATGACAGAAACCGGTCCTCGGAAGCTTGTTTCCGGTCCAGGGAAGGCATGGCTTGGCAGTTCGGGCTGGACTGTTCCCAAGAGGCACAGGATCAGAGTGATTTGCATATAGCCATGTCTGAACTGGGGTGGCAGAGTGGGCTAAAGAACGGTGATGGATTAAACCCAGATCTTTTGACTGGGTGTGAGTGTTTGATTGATTCAGATGCTCCGTCCATCACCACCCCCTTTTGTACCGCTTTTGGCCACCATAAGTGTGGCAGGGTTTGCTCAGACGTGAGTCCCTTGCTCATTTTGCCACTGGATTCAAGCAAGCCGGGCTGAAGACGGCTGGATTGACAGAAACCGGTCCTCGGAAGCTTGTTTCCGGTCCAGGGAAGGCATGGCTTGGCAGTTCGGGATGGAATGTTCCCATGAGGCACAGGGTCAGACTGATTTGCATATAGCAATGTCTGAACTGGGGTGGCAGAGTGGGCTAAAGAAGGTGATGGATAAAACCCAGATCTTTTGACTGGGTGTGAGTGTTTGATAGATTCAGATGCTCCGTCCATCACCACCCCCTTTTGTACCGCTTTTGGCCGCCATAAGTGTGGCAGGGTATGCTCAGACGTGAGTCCCTTGCTCACTTTGCCACTGGATTCAAGCAAGCCGGGCTGAAGACGGCGGGAATGCCAGAAACCGGTCCTCGGAAGCTTGTTTCCGGTCCAGGGAAGGCATGGCGTACCAGTTCGGGCTGGACTGTTCCCATGAGGCACAGGGTCAGACTGATTTGCATATAGCCATGTCTGAACTGGGGTGGCAGAGTGGGCTAAAGAACAGTGATGAATTAAACCCAGATCATTTGACTGGGTATGAGTGTTTGATTGATTCAGATGCTCCGTCCATCACCACCCCCTTTTGTACCGCTTTTGGCCGCTATAAGTGTGGCAGGGTATGCTCAGACGTGAGTCCCTTGCTCACTTTGCCACTGGATTCAAGCAAGCCGGGCTGAAGACGGCGGGAATGCCAGAAACTGTTCCTCAGAAGCTTGTTTCCGGTCCAGGGAAGGCATGGCTTGGCAGTTCGGGCTGGACTGTTCCCATGAGGCACAGGATCAGACTGATTTGCATATAGCCATGTCTGAACTGGGGTGGCAGAGTGGGCTAAAGAACGGTGATGGATTAAACCCAGATCTTTTGACTGGGTGTGAGTGTTTGATTGATTCAGATGCTCCGTCCATCACCACCCCCTTTTGTACCGCTTTTGGCCGCCATAAGTGTGGCAGGGTATCCTCAGACGTGAGTCCCTTGCTCACTTTGCAACTGGATTCAAGCCAGCCGGGCTGAATACGGCTGGAATGCCAGAAACCGGTCCTCGGAAGCTGGTTTCCGGTCCAGGGAAGGCATGGCGTGACAGTTCGGGCTGGACTGTTCCCATGAGGTACAGGGTCAGACTGATTTACATATAGCCATGTCTGAACTGGGGTGGCAGAGTGGGCTAAAGAACGGTGAAGGATTAAGCCCAGATCTTTTGACTGGGTGTGAGTGTTTGATTGATTCAGATGCTCCGTCCATCACCACCCCCTTTTGTACCGCTTTTGGCCACCATAAGTGTGGCAGGGTTTGCTCAGACGTGAGTCCCTTGCTCATTTTGCCACTGGATTCAAGCAAGCCGGGCTGAAGACGGCTGGAATGACAGAAACCGGTCCTCGGAAGCTTGTTTCCGGTCCAGGGAAGGCATGGCTTGGCAGTTCGGGCTGGACTGTTCCCATGAGGCACAGGATCAGACTGATTTGCATATAGCCATGTCTGAACTGGGGTGGCAGAGTGGGCTAAAGAACAGTGATGAATTAAACCCAGATCATTTGACTGGGTATGAGTGTTTGATTGATTCAGATGCTCCGTCCATCACCACCCCCTTTTGTACCGCTTTTGGCCGCCATAAGTGTGGCAGGGTATGCTCAGACGTGAGTCCCTTGCTCACTTTGCCACTGGATTCAAGCAAGCCGGGCTGAAGACGGCGGGAATGCCAGAAACTGTTCCTCAGAAGCTTGTTTCCGGTCCAGGGAAGGCATGGCTTGGCAGTTCGAGCTGGACTGTTCCCATGAGGCACAGGATCAGACTGATTTGCATATAGCCATGTCTGAACTGGGGTGGCAGAGTGGGCTAAAGAACGGTGATGGATTAAACCCAGATCTTTTGACTGGGTGTGAGTGTTTGATTGATTCAGATGCTCCGTCCATCACCACCCCCTTTTGTACCGCTTTTGGCCGCCATAAGTGTGGCAGGGTATCCTCAGACGTGAGTCCCTTGCTCACTTTGCAACTGGATTCAAGCCAGCCGGGCTGAATACGGCTGGAATGCCAGAAACCGGTCCTCGGAAGCTGGTTTCCGGTCCAGGGAAGGCATGGCGTGGCAGTTCGGGCTGGACTGTTCCCATGAGGTACAGGGTCAAACTGATTTGCATATAGCCATGTCTGAACTGGGGTGGCAGAGTGGGCTAAAGAACGGTGAAGGATTAAGCCCAGATCTTTTGACTGGGTGTGAGTGTTTGATTGATTCAGATGCTCCGTCCATCACCACCCCCTTTTGTACCGCTTTTGGCCGCCATAAGTGTGGCAGGGTATCCTCCGACGTGAGTCCCTTGCTCACTTTGCAACTGGATTCAAGCCAGCCAGGCTAAATACGGCTGGAATGCCAGAAGCCGGTCCTCGGAAGCTGGTTTCCGGTCCAGGGAAGGCATGGCGTGGCAGTTCGGGCTGGACTGTTCCCATGAGGTACAGGGTCAGACTGATTTGCATATAGCCATGTCTGAACTGGGGTGGCAGAGTGGGCTAAAGAACGGTGAAGGATTAAGCCCAGATCCTTTGACTGGGTGTGAGTGTTTGATTGATTCAGATGCTCCGTCCATCACCACCCCCTTTTGTACCGCTTTTGGCCACCATAAGTGTGGCAGGGTTTGCTCAGACGTGAGTCCCTTGCTCATTTTGCCACTGGATTCAAGCAAGCCGGGCTGAAGACGGCTGGAATGACAGAAACCGGTCCTCGGAAGCTTGTTTCCGGTCCAGGGAAGGCATGGCTTGGCAGTTCCGGCTGGACTGTTCCCATGAGGCACAGGATCAGACTGATTTGCATATAGCCATGTCTGAACTGGGGTGGCAGAGTGGGCTAAAGAACAGTGATGAATTAAACCCAGATCATTTGACTGGGTATGAGTGTTTGATTGATTCAGATGCTCCGTCCATCACCACCCCCTTTTGTACCGCTTTTGGCCGCCATAAGTGTGGCAGGGTATGCTCAGACGTGAGTCCCTTGCTCACTTTGCCACTGGATTCAAGCAAGCCGGGCTGAAGACGGCGGGAATGCCAGAAACTGTTCCTCAGAAGCTTGTTTCCGGTCCAGGGAAGGCATGGCTTGGCAGTTCGGGCTGGACTGTTCCCATGAGGCACAGGATCAGACTGATTTGCATATAGCCATGTCTGAACTGGGGTGGCAGAGTGGGCTAAAGAACGGTGATGGATTAAACCCAGATCTTTTGACTGGGTGTGAGTGTTTGATTGATTCAGATGCTCCGTCCATCACCACCCCCTTTTGTACCGCTTTTGGCCGCCATAAGTGTGGCAGGGTATCCTCAGACGTGAGTCCCTTGCTCACTTTGCAACTGGATTCAAGCCAGCCGGGCTGAATACGGCTGGAATGCCAGAAACCGGTCCTCGGAAGCTGGTTTCCGGTCCAGGGAAGGCATGGCGTGGCAGTTCGGGCTGGACTGTTCCCATGAGGTACAGGGTCAGACTGATTTGCATATAGCCATGTCTGAACTGGGGTGGCAGAGTGGGCTAAAGAACGGTGAAGGATTAAGCCCAGATCTTTTGACTGGGTGTGAGTGTTTGATTGATTCAGATGCTCCGTCCATCACCACCCCCTTTTGTACCGCTTTTGGCCACCATAAGTGTGGCAGGGTTTGCTCAGACGTGAGTCCCTTGCTCATTTTGCCACTGGATTCAAGCAAGCCGGGCTGAAGACGGCTGGAATGACAGAAACCGGTCCTCGGAAGCTTGTTTCCGGTCCAGGGAAGGCATGGCTTGGCAGTTCGGGCTGGACTGTTCCCATGAGGCACAGGATCAGACTGATTTGCATATAGCCATGTCTGAACTGGGGTGGCAGAGTGGGCTAAAGAACGGTGATGGATTAAACCCAGATCTTTTGACTGGGTGTGAGTGTTTGATTGATTCAGATGCTCCGTCCATCACCATCCCCTTTTGTACCGCTTTTGGCCGCCATAAGTGTGGCAGGGTATCCTCAGACGTGAGTCCCTTGCTCACTTTGCAACTGGATTCAAGCAAGCCGGGCTGAATACGGCTGGAATGCCAGAAACCGGTCCTCGGAAGCTTGTTTCCGGTCCAGGGAAGCCATGGCGTGGCAGTTCGGGCTGGACTGTTCCCATGAGGTACAGGGTCAGACTGATTTGCATATAGCCATGTCTGAACTGGGGTGGCAGAGTGGGCTAAAGAACGGTGATGGATTAAACCCAGATCTTTTGACTGGGTGTGAGTGTTTGATTGATTCAGATGCTCCGTCCATCACCACCCCCTTTTGTACCGCTTTTGGCCACCATAAGTGTGGCAGGGTTTGCTCAGACGTGAGTCCCTTGCTCATTTTGCCACTGGATTCAAGGAAGCCGGGCTGAAGACGGCTGGAATGACAGAAACCGGTCCTCGGAAGCTTGTTTCCGGTCCAGGGAAAGCATGGCTTGGCAGTTCGGGCTGGACTGTTCCCATGAGGCACAGGGTCAGACTGATTTGCATATAGCCATGTCTGAACTAGGGTGGCAGAGTGGGCTAAAGAACAGTGATGAATTAAACCCAGATCTTTTGACTGGGTGTGAGTGTTTGATTGATTCAGATGCTCCGTCCCTCACCACCCCCTTTTGTACCGCTTTTGGCCGCCATAAGTGTGGCAGGATTTGCTCAGACGTGAGTACCTTGCTCACTTTGCAACTGGATTCAAGCAAGCCGGGCTGAAGACGGCTGGAATGCCAGAAACCGGTCCTCGGAAGCTTGTTTCCGGTCCAGGGAAGGCATGGCGTGGCACTTCGAGATGGACTGTTCCCATGAGGCACAGGTCAGACTGATTTGCATATAGCCATGTCTGAACTGGGGTGGCAGAGTGGGCTAAAGAACGGTGATGGATAAAACCCAGATCTTTTGACTGGGTGTGAGTGTTTGATTGATTCAGATGCTCCGTCCATCACCACCCCCTTTTGTACCGCTTTTGGCCGCCATAAGTGTGGCAGGGTATGCTCAGATGTGAGTCCCTTGCTCACTTTGCCACTGGATTCAAGCAAGCCGGGCTGAAGACGGCAGGAATGCCAGAAACCGGTCCTCGGAAGCTTGTTTCCGGTCCAGGGAAGGCATGGCTTGGCAGTTCGGGATGGAATGTTCCCATGAGGCACAGGGTCAGACTGATTTGCATATAGCAATGTCTGTACTGGGGTGGCAGAGTGGGCTAAAGAACAGTGACAGATAAAACCCAGATCTTTTGACTGGGTGTGAGTGTTTGATTGATTCAGATGCTCCGTCCATCACCACCCCCTTTTGTACCGCTTTTGGCCGCCATAAGTATGGCAGGGTATGCTCAGACGTGAGTCCCTTGCTCACTTTGCCACTGGATTCAAGCAAGCAGGCCTGAAGACGGCTGGAATGCCAGAAACCAGTCCTCGGAAGCTTGTTTCCGGTCCAGGGAAGGCATGGCTTGGCAGTTCGGGCTGGACTGTTCCCATGAGGCACAGGGTCAGACTGATTTGCATATAGCCATGTCTGAACTAGGGTGGCAGAGTGGGCTAAAGAACGGTGATGGATTAAACCCAGATCTTTTGACTGGGTGTGAGTGTTTGATTGATTCAGATGCTCCGTCCATCACCACCCCCTTTTGTACCGCTTTTGGCCGCCATAAGAGTGGCAGGGTATGCTCAGACGTGAGTCCCTTGCTCACTTTGCAACTAGATTCAAGCAAGCCGGGCTGAAGACGGCTGGAATGCCAGAAACCGGTCCTCGGAAGCTTGTTTCCGGTCCAGGGAAGGCATGGCGTAGCAGTTCGGGCTGGACTGTTCCCATGAGGCACAGGGTCAGACTGATTTGCATATAGCCATGTCTGAACTGGGGTGGCAGAGTGGGCTAAAGAACAGTGATGAATTAAACCCAGATCATTTGACTGGGTATGAGTGTTTGATTGATTCAGATGCTCCGTCCATCACCACCCCCTTTTGTACCGCTTTTGGCCGCCATAAGTGTGGCAGGGTATGCTCAGACGTGAGTCCCTTGCTCACTTTGCCACTGGATTCAAGCAAGCCGGGCTGAAGACGGCGGGAATGCCAGAAACTGTTCCTCTGAAGCTTGTTTCCGGTCCAGGGAAGGCATGGCTTGGCAGTTCGGGCTGGACTGTTCCCATGAGGCACAGGATCAGACTGATTTGCATATAGCCATGTCTGAACTGGGGTGGCAGAGTGGGCTAAAGAACGGTGATGGATTAAACCCAGATCTTTTGACTACTGGGTGTGAGTGTTTGATTGATTCAGATGCTCCGTCCATCACCACCCCCTTATGTACCGCTTTTGGCCGCCATAAGTGTGGCAGGGTATCCTCAGACGTGAGTCCCTTGCTCACTTTGCAACTGGATTCAAGCAAGCCGGGCTGAATACGGCTGGAATGCCAGAAACCGGTCCTCGGAAGCTTGATTCCGGTCCAGGGAAGGCATGGCGTGGCAGTTCGGGCTGGACTGTTCCCATGAGGCACAGGGTCAGACTGATTTGCATATAGCCATGTCTGAACTGGGGTGGCAGAGTGGGCTAAAGAACGGTGATGGATTAAACCCAGATCTTTTGACTGGGTGTGAGTGTTTGATTGATTCAGATGCTCCGTCCATCACCACCCCCTTTTGTACCGCTTTTGGCCGCCATAAGTGTGGCAGGGTATCCTCAGACGTGAGTCCCTTGCTCACTTTGCAACTGGATTCAAGCAAGCCGGGCTGAATACGGCTGGAATGCCAGAAACCGGTCCTCGGAAGCTTGTTTCCGGTCCAGGGAAGGCATGGCGTGGCAGTTCGGGCTGGACTGTTCCCATGAGGCACAGGGTCAGACTGATTTGCATATAGCCATGTCTGAACTGGGGTGGCAGAGTGGGCTAAAGAACGGTGATGGATTAAACCCAGATCTTTTGACTGGGTGTGAGTGTTTGATTGATTCAGATGCTCCGTCCATCACCACCCCCTTTTGTACCGCTTTTGGCCGCCATAAGTGTGGCAGGGTATCCTCAGACGTGAGTCCCTTGCTCACTTTGCAACTGGATTCAAGCAAGCCGGGCTGAATACGGCTGGAATGCCAGAAACCGGTCCTCGGAAGCTTGTTTCCGGTCCAGGGAAGGCATGGCGTGGCAGTTCGGGCTGGACTGTTCCCATGAGGCACAGGGTCAGACTGATTTGCATATAGCCATGTCTGAACTGGGGTGGCAGAGTGGGCTAAAGAACAGTGATGGATTAAACCCAGATCTTTTGACTGGGTGTGAGTGTTTGATTGATTCAGATGCTCCGTCCATCACCACCCCCTTTTGTACCGCTTTTGGCCGCCATAAGTGTGGCAGGGTATGCTCAGACGTGAGTCTCTTGCTCACTTTGCCACTGGATTCAAGCAAGCCGGGCTGAAGACGGCTGGAATGCCAGAAACCGGTCCTCGGAAGCTTGTTTCCGGTCCAGGGAAGGCATGGCTTGGCAGTTCGGGCTGGACTGTTCCCATGAGGCACAGGGTCAGACTGATTTGCATATAGCCATGTCTGAACTGGGGTGGCAGAGTGGGCTAAAGAACGGTGATGGATTAAACCCAGATCTTTTGACTGGGTGTGAGTGTTTGATTGATTCATATGCTCCGTCCATCACCACCCCCTTTTGTACCGCTTTTGGCCGCCATAAGAGTGGCAGGGTATGCTCAGACGTGAGTCCCTTGCTCACTTTGCAACTGGATTCAAACAAGCCGGGCTGAAGACGGCTGGAATGCCAGAAACAGGTCCTCGGAAGCCTGTTTCCGGTCCAGGGAAGGCATGGCTTGGCAGTTCGGGCTGGACTGTTCCCATGAGGCACAGGGTCAGACTGATTTGCATATAGCCATGTCTGAACTGGGGTGGCAGAGTGGGCTAAAGAACGGTGATGGATTAAACCCAGATCTTTTGACTGGGTGTGAGTGTTTGATTGATTCAGATGCTCCGTCCATCACCACCCCGTTTTTTACCGCTTTTGGCGGCCATAAGTGTGGCAGGGTATGCTCAGACGTGAGTCCCTTGCTCACTTTGCAAATGGATTCAAGCAAGCCGGGCTGAAGACGGCTGGAATGCCAGAAACCGGTCGTCGGAAGCTTGTTTCCGGTCCAGGGAAGGCATGGCTTGGCAGTTCGGGCTGGACTGTTCCCATGAGGCACAGGGTCAGACTGATTTGCATATAGCCATGTCTGAACTGGGGTGGCAGAGTGGGCTAAAGAACAGTGATGGATTAAACCCAGATCTTTTGACTGGGTGTGAGTGTTTGATTGATTCAGATGCTCCGTCCATCACCACCCCCTTTTGTACCGCTTTTGGCCGCCATAAGTGTGGCAGGGTATGCTCAGACGTGAGTCTCTTGCTCACTTTGCCACTGGATTCAAGCAAGCCGGGCTGAAGACGGCTGGAATGCCAGAAACCGGTCCTCGGAAGCTTGTTTCCGGTCCAGGGAAGGCATGGCTTGGCAGTTCGGGCTGGACTGTTCCCATGAGGCACAGGGTCAGACTGATTTGCATATAGCCATGTCTGAACTGGGGTGGCAGAGTGGGCTAAAGAACGGTGATGGATTAAACCCAGATCTTTTGACTGGGTGTGAGCGTTTGATTGATTCAGATGCTCCGTCCATCACCACCCCCTTTTGTACCGCTTTTGGCCGCCATAAGAGTGGCAGGGTATGCTCAGACGTGAGTCCCTTGCTCACTTTGCAACTGGATTCAAACAAGCCGGGCTGAAGACGGCTGGAATGCCAGAAACAGGTCCTCGGAAGCCTGTTTCCGGTCCAGGGAAGGCATGGCTTGGCAGTTCGGGCTGGACTGTTCCCATGAGGCACAGGGTCAGACTGATTTGCATATAGCCATGTCTGAACTGGGGTGGCAGAGTGGGCTAAAGAACGGTGATGGATTAAACCCAGATCTTTTGACTGGGTGTGAGTGTTTGATTGATTCAGATGCTCCGTCCATCACCACCCCGTTTTTTACCGCTTTTGGCGGCCATAAGTGTGGCAGGGTATGCTCAGACGTGAGTCCCTTGCTCACTTTGCAAATGGATTCAAGCAAGCCGGGCTGAAGACGGCTGGAATGCCAGAAACCGGTCGTCGGAAGCTTGTTTCCGGTCCAGGGAAGGCATGGCGTGGCACTTCGGGCTGGACTGTTCCTATGAGGCACAGGGTCAGACTGATTTGCATATAGCCATGTCTGAACTGGGGTGGCAGAGTGGGCTAATGAACGGTGATGGATTAAACCCAGATCTTTTGACTGGGTGTGAGTGTTTGATTGATTCAGATGCTCCGTCCATCACCACCCCCTTTTGTACCGCTTTTGGCCGCCATAAGTGTGGCAGGGTATGCTCAGACGTGAGTCTCTTGCTCACTTTGCCACTGGATTCAAGCAAGCCGGGCTGAAGACGGCTGGAATGCCAGAAACCGGTCCTCGGAAGCTTGTTTCCGGTCCAGGGAAGGCATGGCTTGGCAGTTCGGGCTGGACTGTTCCCATGAGGCACAGGGTCAGACTGATTTGCATATAGCCATGTCTGAACTGGGGTGGCAGAGTGGGCTAAAGAACGGTGATGGATTAAACCCAGATCTTTTGACTGGGTGTGAGTGTTTGATTGATTCAGATGCTCCGTCCATCACCACCCCCTTTTGTACCGCTTTTGGCCGCCATAAGTGTGGCAGGGTATCCTCAGACGTGAGTCCCTTGCTCACTTTGCAACTGGATTCAAGCAAGCCGGGCTGAATACGGCTGGAATGCCAGAAACCGGTCCTCGGAAGCTTGTTTCCGGTCCAGGGAAGGCATGGCGTGGCAGTTCGGGCTGGACTGTTCCCATGAGGCACAGGGTCAGACTGATTTGCATATAGCCATGTCTGAACTGGGGTGGCAGAGTGGGCTAAAGAACGGTGATGGATTAAACCCAGATCTTTTGACTGGGTGTGAGTGTTTGATTGATTCAGATGCTCCGTCCATCACCACCCCCTTTTGTACCGCTTTTGGCCGCCATAAGTGTGGCAGGGTATGCTCAGACGTGAGTCTCTTGCTCACTTTGCCACTGGATTCAAGCAAGCCGGGCTGAAGACGGCTGGAATGCCAGAAACCGGTCCTCGGAAGCTTGTTTCCGGTCCAGGGAAGGCATGGCTTGGCAGTTCGGGCTGGACTGTTCCCATGAGGCACAGGGTCAGACTGATTTGCATATAGCCATGTCTGAACTGGGGTGGCAGAGTGGGCTAAAGAACGGTGATGGATTAAACCCAGATCTTTTGACTGGGTGTGAGTGTTTGATTGATTCAGATGCTCCGTCCATCACCACCCCCTTTTGTACCGCTTTTGGCCGCCATAAGAGTGGCAGGGTATGCTCAGACGTGAGTCCCTTGCTCACTTTGCAACTGGATTCAAGCAAGCCGGGCTGAAGACGGCTGGAATGCCAGAAACAGGTCCTCGGAAGCCTGTTTCCGGTCCAGGGAAGGCATGGCTTGGCAGTTCGGGCTGGACTGTTCCCATGAGGCACAGGGTCAGACTGATTTGCATATAGCCATGTCTGAACTGGGGTGGCAGAGTGGGCTAAAGAACGGTGATGGATAAAACCCAGATCTTTTGACTGGGTGTGAGTGTTTGATTGATTCAGATACTCCGTCCATCACCACCCCCTTTTGTACCGCTTTTGGCCGCCATAAGTGTGGCAGGGTATGCTCAGATGTGAGTCCCTTGCTCACTTTGCCACTGGATTCAAGCAAGCCGGGCTGAAGGCGGCAGGAATGCCAGAAACCGGTCCTCGGAAGCTTGTTTCCGGTCCAGGGAAGGCATGGCTTGGCAGTTCGGGCTGGACCGTTCCCATGAGGCACAGGGTCAGACTGATTTGCATATAGCCATGTCTGAACTGGGGTGGCAGAGTGGGCTAAAGAACGGTGATGGATTAAACCCAGATCTTTTGACTGGGTGTGAGTGTTTGATTGATTCAGATGCTCCGTCCATCACCACCCCGTTTTTTACCGCTTTTGGCGGCCATAAGTGTGGCAGGGTATGCTCAGACGTGAGTCCCTTGCTCACTTTGCAACTGGATTCAAGCAAGCCGGGCTGAAGACGGCTGGAATGCCAGAAACCGGTCGTCGGAAGCTTGTTTCCGGTCCAGGGAAGGCATGGCGTGGCACTTCGGGCTGGACTGTTCCTATGAGGCACAGGGTCAGACTGATTTGCATATAGCCATGTCTGAACTGGGGTGGCAGAGTGGGCTAAAGAACGGTGATGGATTAAACCCAGATCTTTTGACTGGGTGTGAGTGTTTGATTGATTCAGATGCTCCATCCATCACCACCCCCTTTTGTACCGCTTTTGGCCGCCATAAGTGTGGCAGGGTATACTCAGACGTGAGTCTCTTGCTCACTTTGCCACTGGATTCAAGCAAGCCGGGCTGAAGACGGCTGGAATGCCAGAAACCGGTCCTCGGAAGCTTGTTTCCGGTCCAGGGAAGGCATGGCTTGGCAGTTCGGGCTGGACTGTTCCCATGAGGCACAGGGTCAGACTGATTTGCATATAGCCATGTCTGAACTGGGGTGGCAGAGTGGGCTAAAGAACGGTGATGGATTAAACCCAGATCTTTTGACTGGGTGTGAGTGTTTGATTGATTCAGATGCTCCGTCCATCACCACCCCGTTTTGTACCGCTTTTGGCGGCCATAAGTGTGGCAGGGTATGCTCAGACGTGAGTCCCTTGCTCACTTTGCAACTGGATTCAAGCAAGCCGGGCTGAAGACGGCTGGAATGCCAGAAACCGGTCCTCGGAAGCTTGTTTCCGGTCCAGGGAAGGCATGGCGTGGCACTTCGGGCTGGACTGTTCCTATGAGGCACAGGGTCAGACTGATTTGCATATAGCCATGTCTGAACTGGGGTGGCAGAGTGGGCTAAAGAACGGTGATGGATTAAACCCAGATCTTTTGACTGGGTGTGAGTGTTTGATTGATTCAGATGCTCCGTCCATCACCACCCCCTTTTGTACCGCTTTTGGCCGCCATAAGTGTGGCAGGGTATACTCAGACGTGAGTCTCTTGCTCACTTTGCCACTGGATTCAAGCAAGCCGGGCTGAAGACGGCTGGAATGCCAGAAACCGGTCCTCGGAAGCTTGTTTCCGGTCCAGGGAAGGCATGGCTTGGCAGTTCGGGCTGGACTGTTCCCATGAGGCACAGGGTCAGACTGATTTGCATATAGCCATGTCTGAACTGGGGTGGCAGAGTGGGCTAAAGAACGGTGATGGATTAAACCCAGATCTTTTGACTGGGTGTGAGTGTTTGATTGATTCAGATGCTCCGTCCATCACCACCCCCTTTTGTACCGCTTTTGGCGGCCATAAGTGTGGCAGGGTATGCTCAGACGTGAGTCCCTTGCTCACTTTGCAACTGGATTCAAGCAAGCCGGGCTGAAGACGGCTGGAATGCCAGAAACCGGTCCTCGGAAGCTTGTTTCCGGTCCAGGGAAGGCATGGCGTGGCACTTCGGGCTGGACTGTTCCCATGAGGCACAGGGTCAGACTGATTTGCATATAGCCATGTCTGAACTGGGGTGGCAGAGTGGGCTAAAGAACGGTGATGGATTAAACCCAGATCTTTTGACTGGGTGTGAGTGTTTGATTGATTCAGATGCTCCGTCCATCACCACCCCCTTTTGTACCACTTTTGGCCACCATAAGTGTGGCAGGGTTTGCTCAGACGTGAGTCCCTTGCTCATTTTGCCACTGGATTCAAGCAAGCCGGGCTGAAGACGGCTGGAATGCCAGAAACCGGTCCTCTGAAGCTTGTTTCCGGTCCAGGGAAGGCATGGCTTGGCAGTTCGGGATGGAATGTTCCCATGAGGCACAGGGTCAGACTGATTTGCATATAGCAATGTCTGAACTGGGGTGGCAGAGTGGGCTAAAGAACAGTGACAGATAAAACCCAGATCTTTTGACTGGGTGTGAGTGTTTGATTGATTCAAATGCTCCGTCCATCACCACCCCCTTTTGTACCGCTTTTGGCCGCCATAAGTGTGGCAGGGTATGCTCAGACGTGAGTCCCTTGCTCACTTTGCCACTGGATTCAAGCAAGCCGGGCTGAAGACGGCTGGAATGCCAGAAACCGGTCCTCGGAAGCTTGTTTCCAGTCCAGGGAAGGCATGGCTTGGCAGTTCGGGCTGGACTGTTCCCATGAGGCACAGGGTCAGACTGATTTGCATATAGCCATGTCTGAACTAGGGTGGCAGAGTGGGCTAAAGAACGGTGATGGATTAAACCCAAATCTTTTGACTGGGTGTGAGTGTTTGATTGAATCAGATGCTCCGTCCATCACCACCCCCTTTTGTACCACTTTTGGCCGCCATAAGAGTGGCAGGGTATGCTCAGACGTGAGTCCCTTGCTCACTTTGCAACTGGATTCAAGCAAGCCGGGCTGAATACGGCTGGAATGCCAGAAACCGGTCCTCGGAAGCTTGTTTCCGGTCCAGGGAAGGCATGGTGTGGCAGTTCGGGCTGGACTGTTCCCATGAGGCACAGGGTCAGACTGATTTGCATATAGCCATGTCTGAACTGGGGTGGCAGAGTGGGCTAAAGAACGGTGATGGATTAAACCCAGATCTTTTGACTGGGTGTGAGTGTTTGATTGATTCAGATGCTCCGTCCATCACCACCCCCTTTTGTACCGCTTTTGGCCGCCATAAGTGTGGCAGGGTGTGCTCAGACGTGAGTCTCTTGCTCACTTTGCCACTGGATTCAAGCAAGCCGGGCTGAAGACGGCTGGAATGCCAGAAACCGGTCCTCGGAAGCTTGTTTCTGGTCCAGGGAAGGCATGGCTTGGCAGTTCGGGCTGGACTGTTCCCATGAGGCACAGGGTCAGACTGATTTGCATATAGCCATGTCTGAACTGGGGTGGCAGAGTGGGCTAAAGAACGGTGATGGATTAAACCCAGATCTTTTGACTGGGTGTGAGTGTTTGATTGATTCAGATGCTCCGTCCATCACCACCCCCTTTTGTACCGCTTTTGGCCGCCATAAGAGTGGCAGGGTATGCTCAGACGTGAGTCCCTTGCTCACTTTGCAACTGGATTCAAGCAAGCCGGGCTGAAGACGGCTGGAATGCCAGAAACAGGTCCTCGGAAGCCTGTTTCCGGTCCAGGGAAGGCATGGCTTGGCAGTTCGGGCTGGACTGTTCCCATGAGGCACAGGGTCAGACTGATTTGCATATAGCCATGTCTGAACTGGGGTGGCAGAGTGGGCTAAAGAACGGTGATGGATAAAACCCAGATCTTTTGACTGGGTGTGAGTGTTTGATTGATTCAGATGCTCTGTCCATCACCACCCCCTTTTGTACCGCTTTTGGCCGCCATAAGTGTGGCAGGGTATGCTCAGATGTGAGTCCCTTGCTCACTTTGCCACTGGATTCAAGCAAGCCGGGCTGAAGACGGCAGGAATGCCAGAAACCGGTCCTCGGAAGCTTGTTTCCGGTCCAGGGAAGGCATGGCTTGGCAGTTCGGGCTGGACCGTTCCCATGAGGCACAGGGTCAGACTGATTTGCATATAGCCATGTCTGAACTGGGGTGGCAGAGTGGGCTAAAGAACGGTGATGGATTAAACCCAGATCTTTTGACTGGGTGTGAGTGTTTGATTGATTCAGATGCTCCGTCCATCACCACCCCGTTTTTTACCGCTTTTGGCGGCCATAAGTGTGGCAGGGTATGCTCAGACGTGAGTCCCTTGCTCACTTTGCAACTGGATTCAAGCAAGCCGGGCTGAAGACGGCTGGAATGCCAGAAACCGGTCGTCGGAAGCTTGTTTCCGGTCCAGGGAAGGCATGGCGTGGCACTTCGGGCTGGACTGTTCCTATGAGGCACAGGGTCAGACTGATTTGCATATAGCCATGTCTGAACTGGGGTGGCAGAGTGGGCTAAAGAACGGTGATGGATTAAACCCAGATCTTTTGACTGGGTGTGAGTGTTTGATTGATTCAGATGCTCCGTCCATCACCACCCCCTTTTGTACCGCTTTTGGCCGCCATAAGTGTGGCAGGGTATACTCAGACGTGAGTCTCTTGCTCACTTTGCCACTGAATTCAAGCAAGCCGGGCTGAAGACGGCTGGAATGCCAGAAACCGGTCCTCGGAAGCTTGTTTCCGGTCCAGGGAAGGCATGGCTTGGCAGTTCGGGCTGGACTGTTCCCATGAGGCACAGGGTCAGACTGATTTGCATATAGCCATGTCTGAACTGGGGTGGCAGAGTGGGCTAAAGAACGGTGATGGATTAAACCCAGATCTTTTGACTGGGTGTGAGTGTTTGATTGATTCAGATGCTCCGTCCATCACCACCCCCTTTTGTACCGCTTTTGGCCGCCATAAGAGTGGCAGGGTATGCTCAGACGTGAGTCCCTTGCTCACTTTGCAACTGGATTCAAGCAAGCCGGGCTGAAGACGGCTGGAATGCCAGAAACCGGTCCTCGGAAGCTTGTTTCCAGTCCAGGGAAGCCATGGCGTAGCAGTTCGGGCTGGACTGTTCCCATGAGGCACAGGGTCAGACTGATTTGCATATAGCCATGTCTGAACTGGGGTGGCAGAGTGGGCTAAAGAACGGTGATGGATTAAACCCAGATCTTTTGACTGGGTGTGAGTGTTTGATTGATTCAGATGCTCCGTCCCTCACCACCCCCTTTTGTACCGCTTTTGGCCGCCATAAGTGTGGCAGGGTTTGCTCAGACGTGAGTCCCTTGCTCATTTTGCCACTGGATTCAAGCAAGCCGAGCTGAAGACGGCTGGAATGCCAGAAACAGGTCCTCGGAAGCTTGTTTCCAGTCCAGGGAAGGCATGGCTTGGCAGTTCGGGATGGACTGTTCCCATGAGGCACAGGGTCAGACTGATTTGCATATAGCCATGTCTGAACTGGGGTGGCAGAGTGGGCTAAAGAACGGTGATGGATAAAACCCAGATCTTTTGACTGGGTGTGAGTGTTTGATTGATTCAGATGCTCCGTCCATCACCACCCCCTTTTGTACTGCTTTTGGCGGCCATAAGTGTGGCAGGGTATGCTCAGACGTGAGTCCCTTGCTCACTTTGCAACTGGATTCAAGCAAGCCGGGCTGAAGACGGCTGGAATGCCAGAAACCGGTCCTCGGAAGCTTGTTTCCGGTCCAGGGAAGGCATGGCGTGGCACTTCGGGCTGGACTGTTCCCATGAGGCACAGGGTCAGACTGATTTGCATATAGCCATGTCTGAACTGGGGTGGCAGAGTGGGCTAAAGAACGGTGATGGATTAAACCCAGATCTTTTGACTGGGTGCGAGTGTTTGATTGATTCAGATGCTCCGTCCATCACCACCCCCTTTTGTACCGCTTTTGGCCACCATAAGTGTGGCAGGGTATGCTCAGACGTGAGTCCCTTGCTCACTTTGCCACTGGATTCAAGCAAGCCGGGCTGAAGACAGCTGGAATGCCAGAAACCGGTCCTCGGAAGCTTGTTTCCGGTCCAGGGAAGGCATGGCTTGGCAGTTCGGGCTGGACTGTTCCCAGGAGGCACAGGGTCAGACTGATTTGCATATAGCCGTGTCTGAACTAGGGTGGCAGAGTGGGCTAAAGAACGGTGATGGATTAAACCCAAATCTTTTGACTGGGTGTGAGTGTTTGATTGAATCAGATGCTCCGTCCATCACCACCCCCTTTTGTACCACTTTTGGCCGCCATAAGAGTGGCAGGGTATGCTCAGACGTGAGTCCCTTGCTCACTTTGCAACTGGATTCAAGCAAGCCAGGCTGAAGACGGCTGGAATGCCAGAAACCGGTCCTCGGAAGCTTGTTTCCGGTCCAGGGAAGGCATGGCGTAGCAGTTCGGGCTGGACTGTTCCCATGAGGCACAGGGTCAGACTGATTTGCATATAGCCATGTCTGAACTGGGGTGGCAGAGTGGGCTAAATAACGGTGATGAATTAAACCCAGATCTTTTGACAGGGTGTGAGTGTTTGATTGATTCAGATGCTCCGTCCCTCACCACCCCCTTTTGTACCGCTTTTGGCCGCCATAAGTGTGGCAGGGTTTGCTCAGACGTGAGTCCCTTGCTCATTTTGCCACTGGATTCAAGCAAGCCGAGCTGAAGACGGCTGGAATGCCAGAAACTGGTCCTCGTAAGCTTGTTTCCAGTCAAGGGAAGGCATGGCTTGGCAGTTCGGGATGGACTGTTCCCATGAGGCACAGGTCAGACTGATTTGCATATAGCCATGTCTGAACTGGGGTGGCAGAGTGGGCTAAAGAACGGTGATGGATAAAACCCAGATCTTTTGACTGGGTGTGAGTGTTTGATTGATTCAGATGCTCCGTCCATCACCACCCCCTTTTGTACCGCTTTTGGCCGCCATAAGTGTGGCAGGGTATGCTCAGATGTGAGTCCCTTGCTCACTTTGCCACTGGATTCAAGCAAGCCGGGCTGAAGACGGTAAGGAATGCCAGAAGTCGGTCCTCGGAAGCTTGTTTCCGGTCCAGGGAAGGCATGGCTTGGCAGTTCGGGCTGGACTGTTCCCATGAGGCACAGGGTCAGACTGATTTGCATATAGCCATGTCTGAACTGGGGTGGCAGAGTGGGCTAAAGAACGGTGATGGATTAAACCCAGATCTTTTGACTGGGTGTGAGTGTTTGATTGATTCAGATGCTCCGTCCATCACCACCCCCTTTTGTACCGCTTTTGGCCGCCATACGTGTGGCAGGCTATGCTCAGACATGAGTCCCTTGCTCACTTTGCAACTGGATTCAAGCAAGCCGGGCTGAAGATGGCTGGAATGCCAGAAACCGGTCCTCGGAAGCTTGTTTCCGGTCCAGGGAAGGCATGGCGTGGCACTTCGGGCTGGACTGTTCCCATGAGGCACAGGGTCAGACTGATTTGCATATAGCCATGTCTGAACTGGGGTGGCAGAGTGGGCTAAAGAACGGTGATGGATTAAACCCAGATCTTTTGACTGGGTGTGAGTGTTTGATTGATTCAGATGCTCCGTCCATCACCACCACCTTTTGTACCGCTTTTGGCCACCATAAGTGTGGCAGGGTTTGCTCAGACGTGAGTCCCTTGCTCATTTTGCCACTGGATTCAAGCAAGCCGGGCTGAAGACGGCTGGAATGCCAGAAACCGGTCCTCGGAAGCTTGTTTCCGGTCCAGGGAAGGCATTGGAGTTCTGGACTTTTTGGTTCCGTCCAGAGGTGTCAGGGAAAACACCCGAAGACCCCGGAGTTCAACCTGTCTCGGTGCACAAACAAACAGAAACACGGGCTTCTCGATGGTGGCGTCAAAGACCAAAGGTTTATTACTGCAGGGACACAGAAGTCACAGAAACTGCACACGGGCAGTGTCTAGGAGCCTGTTCAATTTGTACAAAGAGGGTTGTTCCTTATATACTAAATATTCTGCTCGGGTCAAATTCTTTACATGTTACCACAGTTCTAAACATTCGTGTCTTAAACAATAAATATTTGGCGTTGCACAGGAATCGTCAACAGTATCTGATGTCAAAACATTACGAATGAGGGGTTCCCACTAGTCCATCATAATCCCATGTCAATTCTTCATTCAAGACCCGGACCGCCTCATCGTAAATTTCGTTACCTCCCCCTAATAAAGGCCCAGAAGGAAAGGAGCAGAGCCAGGTGTGGAAGATAGAAAGACAGGATAAGAGATGTTTGTGGGTCGTAAATGGGCACGGTTACCAGCTTCGGCCGCCTAATCATGATCAGGCCAACGAACACAAAAACCAGTATAGCAGGACTGGCCTCAGGCTGGGGAGGCAGTTCTTGCCGAGTCATGCTGCTACAGCGTTGCTGGCCTAAGGTGCACGTGTCACTAGCAAGGTGAATCGCCGGCTAAAGCCTACGTGTCCTTAAATAAAAAGAGGTCATTGCGTGTCCATTGACTATGTGAGGGCAAGGAATACAAAATGGCTTCCGTGTTCTAAGATGGATGCCATGGGTAGAACAGAAATGTGTTTGTAACTGGAGTGCTCTTTCTCGTAGCATAGCGAAAACACCAGGATATACTAAATGGATCATTTGCGGTCCACTGATACCAAAATTATGTATTTACGACAATGTTACAAACACGAGTAAAATCGTCACGGAACCTCAGACCCTCCTTTTGCCCTTACATAGGCAATTACTCAGTCTATATCAGAGTCAGAGTCTAATTCTATGCTCATTAGGTCAGTGACATGTTGTTGTATCATCATCCTGTCTCGTGCCTTTTCTCCTAATGCAGGTGGTTTTCTGAAACAGGTTGCAACACAGAGACTACACAGAGCGGGACCACATTGGATAATAAGACAGCACGAGAACAGAAATACTAGGATGACACCAATGACCATCAGAACCTTCCATCCCCACGCTGATACCAGAGTCCAAAACCATTCCATGAAGGACCAGTTTCCCTTATCTACGTGTATAGAGTCGGAAATCTTGTGTAGCTTAGAGATCGCTTCATAGACTGTTGGAGCATTATTTGGAATAAAGACACAGCAGCTCGATTGGATCATTCTGCATACCCCACCTCGATCTGCAAGTATTACGTCTAGAACCATACGGTTCTGCAACGTCATGAGACGATCCGCCTGAAGCTCAGCTGTTAAGTTACTAAGGGCACCAGCAGTTTCTGTAATAGTAGATTCAACTACCCGTGTTAGTTGACGTAGATTTCTACTATTGGCCATAGGCCCCCAAAACGGAAGGAAACCTTTGAAAAAGTCTCCAGCTTCTTGACCAGCGGTATCTTCCTTGCTGAAGACACCTCTTGCTACTCTGGTCTTGTGATAATCTGAAGAAGCAGTGTATGTCGGAGGTAACAATCGAGCAATATAACATGAACCTGAAAAGTCAGCAGGCAGCCATGTATATGCTCTGTCCTGACAGATGAAGTAGGTACCCCTAGCAGTCAGAAAGGCAGGGGAGGAGTTAGACGGAAATACGTAAGTCTCAACGCACTCACTCCTCCCAAGCTGAGCTCTCAGATTTCTCCCATTTCCTTGCAAACAGACCTGACCTCGGTGAGGCACGACCCAAACTGAAGTGGAGCTTTTACGCTTGCTTTCTCCCAAACTAAGGCGATACTCTGTAGAGTTCCAACTCAAATACACCCGTAATTCATCTCTAGGGTAAGATGGAGTATTATTGACGTCTTTAATCATATCAATAATTCCCTGGACTAAAGCTTTGTTGGCTGAGTTGTATTTAGTGGACCGTGGTGGACGCGGAGGATAGGTCTCAAGGGCATATGAAAAAATGGTCTGAAAGGCCTGAAATGATCCATTGTAGCTAAAAGGCAAGACTAGATAGGGAATGCCTTTATCCATAGTGTGAGGTATCAAGCCACACACCCAGCAGTCTGTAGTATTAACTACCAGTTGGTGTTGATGCAAGAGCTGTACAAATGTATTGTTAATAAATTCTGAGCGTCGAGCTTGTTCGTGTTCAGGAAATGAGTGAAAAGAATGCATAGAAGAAACCGTAGAAGTAGTAGGATCAAGGGGAGGTACTGTAGTTACTGGCATAAAAATCAAATGTACACCAAAGACGATTCCACCCACCAACGTTATCAAAACAATTAAAAATGTAACTGCACATTGCATTAGAAAGCATTTGCTGTGAAGTATTCTGTACAGTCTATTTCTGCGAACATAAATTACATTTTCTCGTTGCAGCTCAGGAAGCTCCATCTTCTACGACCGTTCGCGACCACTGATGATGTGTACGTAGATGAAAATGCCTCTATCAGCCCTGGGAGTTCCCAGAACTAACAGAAAGATCGACCTTGTGTCTGACCCCCGCAGATTCAACTAGGCACACAGCCACGACCCTACGGCTACCCAGACGGCAAGGCAATTTTTAAAACAAAAAGAAACAATACAAAGTTTTAGCAAACTTCCTGGCTGGAGGCAATGTATAGGAAATTCAAATCTGAAAATAGGCAGTTTCCTGCTTTATTTGTCCATATTGCGAGAACGTAAGTTGTATCTCAGTTTTGCAGGAGCTGTCTGGTCTGGAAACAATGTATTTTCAGCCGACGTTGCAATGTTCACGTTTTCAGATGACAAATGTTCTTTTGGTGCAGATGGCAAATGTTCGTTGGGTGTGGATGACAAATGTTCAGGGTTCAAAAGAGCAGTTTCAGGAGGAGAGTCAGAATTTGGTGAATCCGTGATCAGTTCTGCATCGCTGAAAGGTATGAACCTGGGGACTTGTTCCGTTTCAGAGGCACCGATTCCTTTCTTTACCCAGTTGTCGTAAGGAAGTGGCAGAGGCACACGTTTGGCATGTGTCGTATGGATCCAGTTCTTCCTTCCGGCCACACGAATAGCAGTTCTCGTTGTTAGTAGGACTTGGAAAGGGCCAATGAATCTGGGCTGAAGATTTTTCGTTCTTGCAAAATTTCTAATGACCACCTGATCACCCGGTTTCAGCTGATGGCCTGGACTCTCCGGTGGCTTTGGCAATGCATCGAAAACCTGTTGGTGAATAAGACTCAATTTAGCAGTCAAGTCGAAAAGGTAATCAATTAACATTGGGTATTCCAGCTGCTTGAATTCCTTTGGTCTAGGTACCCCCCAAACATTTGCAGGACGACCAAAAACTATTTCATAAGGACTAAGCCCTACTCTAGAATGTACAGTTGCTCTTGTTGATAGCAAAGCCAAAGGCAATGCGTCTGGCCAGGACAAACCCGTGGATGCTTGTATCTTAGCAAGTTTCAGTTTAAGGGTGCCATTGTAACCCTCGACTAAACCCGCGGACTGGGGATGATTCGCACTATGAAACTTCTGTCTAATCCTTAGACCGGCACACACACTCTGCATAACTTTCCCTACGAACTCACTTCCGTTATCTGACCATACAATCCGTGGCATTCCGTATCTGGGGAAGTATTCTTTAAGAAGAATTTTGGCAGTGGATAAGGCAGTATTGTCCTTTAGCGGGTATGCTTCGATCCATCTGGAGAAAGCACAAACTACCACTAGGACGTACTTCAGATTATTACAACGATCCATGTGAATGAAGTCTAGCTGGATCACTTCGAAGGGGCAGGAAGGAGGAGCGAAATGACCTGCAGGTGTGGGGATTCCCTTGCCAGGATTATGCATCAAGCATACCATCCAATTTCTCACCACTCTCTCTGCACACTTACTAATCCCATCATTCTTCCAGACCGGAGCCAACATCTTACAAATCCCTTTTGAACTGATGTGCGCTGTTCCATGTGCCATCGTCACTACTGCAAGCACATACACATCAGGCAACATCCAACGCTGTTGTTCCGACAAGTCAATCCAACACCCACTCGAGTCCAATTTACCCGTGCTCTCTCTCCATGCAAGTTTTTCCTCCTCAGTCGCCTCTTTCTGAATTTCTTTCACGCTTTCCACTGTGTCTTCACACATTCCAGACTCAGAAATCCATCTTGCAGACGTTGCAACATACATTCTACTCATCATATTTCTAGCTGTCTGTTTTGCAGTCTCATCAGCAAAAGCATTCCCACGACCAACATCATCCGTGATTGCTTTATGAGCACTGCATTTCACAATCGCAACTTCAGTCGGCAAGGTTAGAGATTCCAACAAGTCATTAACTAGCTGACCATGTTGAATCTTAGTCCCATGGGACGTAATGAAACCTCTCTCTTTCCACAAACGGCCAAAACTATGGGCCACGCCGAACGCGTACTGACTATCTGTGAACACATTCACTCTCTTTCCCTTAGCTAAAACGCACGCTCTTGTTAGCGCGATCAATTCTGCAGCCTGGGCAGAATTCTGACTCACTCTCGCAGTCTCCACAATCGTACTCAAAGTCGTTACTGCATAGGCAGCAGTCACATCACCATTCTCCAATTTGAAGCAAGACCCATCAACATACAGCGTGCCATCTGGATCTGACAACGGAGTGTTTTTTAGATCAATTCGTCCTTTTGTTTCTTCCTCAGTTTTGAAATAACAGTCGTGTGGTTCGGAATCACTCGACTCTTGGCTAGTCGGCAACAATGTTGCTGGATTCAATACATTGCATCTTTTGATCTGAATATGACTAGCTAACAGTGTCAGTTCATAACCTGATAATCTAGCACTGGTAAGGTGTTGCGTCTTGGTTTGGTTCATGAGTGTATCCACCGCATGAGGAACCATAACCACTAGCATATTGTTCATTACTAAACCAGCAGATTGTCGAATGGAAGCTGCAGCTGCGGCTGTAGCTCTCAAGCAACTAGGCAACGCTCTAGCTACTGGATCTAATGTTGATGAAAAATACGCACAAGGGCGTTGTTTATCACCAAATTTCTGCGTCAAAACACTCAATGCACAACCTTCTCTCTCGTGGACATAGAGCGTGAATGGCTTACTGTAGTCGGGTGTACCCAATACAGGTGCTGAACACAGTGCATTTCGTAACTCAGAAAAACTCTGCTGACATTCAGCAGACCATGGTACCGGACTCGGAACACCTTTCCCAGTCAAAGCTACGAATGGTTTTGCTAAAAGAGAAAAATTTGGGATCCATTGCCTACAATATGAGGTAATACCTAAAAAGGCACGTACTTCTCTCTGCGTGCTAGGAACATTCATCTGTGTAATTGCTTTTATTCTCTCTGGGGTCAACTTCCTTCCCTCCTTTGACAAGAGATGACCTAGGTAGGTCACTTCTTGGCAGCAGTATTGCATTTTTGAAGGTGACACCTTGTGATTCAAATTTGACAAATGATGCAATAAAGAAATCGTAGCTGTTTTGCAAGTTTCCTTGTCATCAGCAGCCACTAGAAGATCATCAACATATTGTATTAAAGCAGAACCAGGAGGAAGTACGAAGGAATCTAACTGGCTTTTTAATGCTTGACTGTAAATGGATGGGCTTTCACAATAGCCTTGTGGAGCGCGTTTAAACCTGAAGCTTCGTCCTCCTAGAGAGAAACCGAAGATATCTCTGCTTTCTTCGGCTATCGGAATGCTGAAAAAGGCATTTTTCAAGTCGACAACCGAAAACCATGCTGCTGTAGCAGGAATCAACGTTAACAACGCAGTAATGTCTGGAACCACAGGAAACTGTGGAATCACAATTTTATTAACCTCTCTGAGATCAATTACAAACCTATATACTGGAGGTTTTGTAGGGTCAGTTCGTTTCAAAATAGGCAGTACAGGACTATTACAGACATTACCTCTAGTTTCTTCTATAACGTCTTTCTCAATCAGATCATGCACTATCAGTAGGAGCGCACGCTCACCTTCACTAGAGATTCTGTATTGTGGAATTCGTGGAAGTTTGACATTTGCTTTCAAAGTTACTACATAGGGTGGAATTTCCAATAGACCTACATCATTAGGACCAGTCGCCCAAAGAGTATCAGGGAGTGAACGCAGCTCTGGTGGGAGCGCATCCATCGATAAGTACATTGGAGAGATTATTCTTTTACCCAACGTAAGCTGTACTCCTGCTGGAGAACAGTACAATGTCGCGTACAGGCGTTTTAACAAGTCTAAACCAAGCAGATTTTCATTACAACCTGTTGTCAAAATCAGGGGTGCTTTCAATTGACGGGGTCCAACAGAAATAGACAAAGGACCAGAAACAGGGTTATGAACAGGGGCGCCCGAAAAACCTACTGAAACGTTTGTTGAGCCAGACAAAGGTGCGCCAGGGAGTTTCGCATGTATGATAGAACTTTTTGCTGCACCAGTATCCAACAGAAACGGTTCGACTATACCTGATGTTGCTACTGCGACATAAGGTCCACTCTGATCTACTGGAACTGATACTACTCCCTCTCTTTGTCCATGGCTGTCCTAGTACTCACTTTGCTGAACTTCCTCACAAGCTTCATAATAGTCTTCAACATGATATTGTGGAGACCTATTCTGTTGGGCAGATTGTCCATTTCGCTGGTCGAAATAATTAGAAGGGCGATCACTCGTCTGCGGAGGCATAGCACCTCGTCCTCGACCTCTAGAGTTTTGCATGGAACTACCACGACCTCTCTGAGCTGCCGCAGCATTATTTTGTGCCCGAACTGGACACTCATTTTTGTAATGACCTTCCACTTTGCAATAAGCACATTGATTCCATTGGTATTGTGGCCTTTGAAAATTATATTCCGTTCTTTGATATGACCCTTGCTGCATATTAGTCTGATTCGTGCGAGGCGGATAAGCTTGCTGTAAAAGTACTTTAGATTTTAAATCTTTCGTCTTTTTATCTGATTTTTCCTTCTCTTTTTTATCCCTATTTTCATAGTACTGGGCAGTCGCAAGTATTTGCGCAGTCGTAGAGACAGCCCACGCACTTTCAGAATTCTTTAATTTACCACTAAGTTCTGGTAACAGATTGTGCACAAATTTATCAACAAATAATCTCTGACCTCCTTCTGTGCTCATATCCTGACCACTATGATCCACGAAAGTCTCCTCGAATCTTGTGAAAAAGTCGGAGACGCTTTCGTCTTTCTTCTGTTTGCACGCAGACAATTTGTCCCAGTTAACGCGTAATGCTGGCATCAAGGTTTTCATTAAATCGATTATCCTACCAGGCAAATTAGCAATTAGGGGTTCTGGTTTGGAACCACCTATTTGTTGACCATCCGCTGCAATTATAGCCGCCCAGTCACCACCTAGGGCAACTGGATGATTCTCTTTACGAATTTTAGCCCAAATTGGTTGCGGTACTACATTACCAAATAGCAGATCTATGTCAGCAAGATTCAATACACAAGCGTCAACCGTTTGAGCCAACTCTTTGTAGTACCCTGCAGGATTTTTACGCGGATCTGGCAAGGCCTGTTTCACTGCTAATACTTCAGCTCGCTTCCATGGAATATGTATCCATACTCTCTGGAATTGGGCCGGAGCGGCTGCAATACCAAGGTTTACATTAGCTTGCACAGCTTCACGCCAAATTGGTGGAACCTCTCTCATTGGGTATTGACGATTTTGTTTTGTACTGCGTCTCTCTAACTCTCTCGGTGAACGAAGGGATGAGTCGGTCCTATAACTTAGAACCAGTTCCATCGCTTCTTTTATATTTTGACCGACTATCATACCTGCAGCAAACTCTTTCTGAACATTAATTAATTCTCCTAGATTTGATTCAGGGTCATCCTCTTCCAATTCCTCACGTAGAAGGAAACACATTTCATCGAACACATATCGTTGTGTCGGTTCATTCCATTGCATAAATGTATCTAATACATTTTGTACATTATATCTTCCAACTTTTGAAACCCATCTAAGAGCAGTGGAATCTAATATTCCTCTTTCTTCAGTACTGGGAAACTGGCTACGCCTCTGCACAGAGTCAGAGGTAGGAGTCTTAATCAGAGTTTTATAGAAGGGAGATAGAATATTAGAGACAGAATCAGTGATTCTCCGACGAACAGAAAGCGGAGTCATAATATTAGCAGAAGCAGTAAATAGAGTAGCAGTTGGAACCGATAGATCAGGAACAGTAGGAGTAGCAGGCAAAATAGCTTGTGAACTAGCAGGTGTGAGCGACACAGGCATAGGTAAAGAAGCCGGCAACCCTAGAAGAGGGGTTGTCGAAGGAACATTAATATTGACCACAGGAGGTACAGGAACTTGATTCAGGGGAGCGGGAACAGGGACACCGAGTTGTCCAGCAACCGGTAATTGAACATTCGGTATAGGTGGAGCCGTAGCACCCTGTGCATACGGTGGGGGTGATCGTAACAAGTAAGACAACAGGGGATCCTTTTCAGGGTCCTCTACTATCTTAGCCGTACTCGATGGCAAAGCAGGATAGCACTTGTCTATCGCTAAATTACGCTCTCTATCGGCCACCTCCATCGCTTTTTCAGATTCGTTGAGTTGCAGCTGCCTAGCAGACTGTTCTAAAGTCAACTCTTGCTCTTTCTGTTCTTTCTTCAACTTTTTAATTTCTCTCTGTTTAGATTCTTTTCGCCAATAACGGAAAGAATCAAACATTGCCGGCCGGGCTTTCTTCTTAAACAACCTTTTTTCTAGATTATCGAGAACTTCAGGTTCAAAACTACCATGTAGTGGCCAACTAAGGACACCATCTTTCTCTGTGAAGCGGATCCATACCTCGTTATAAGAGATAGGGCCCACACCAAATTTGCAATATAGATCATAAAGGGGAGTTCCAATCGGAGGAACCAAACACGAGTCCTCCAACTGGGAATCACTGTTGCAACTGAAACAAGACAACATACAATTTTTCCGACTTACCATTTTATAATCCGGAACACAAAACAAACAAAACACAAACAGAAAAGATGCGCACTCGAACCAAGAACTTAGGCCTACCAGAACTGACAAATGTATCGATACCTGAACTGAACAGAATGATTATCGTAACCAGAATAACCAGTGATAATCTTACAGAACTGAACTGAACTGAGAACTAAAAGGATTATCCAAACAGGAGCAACCCTCACAAAATACTTAACTGAGGCACTGAAGACGTCACCAAGGAGAAACCCGTCACGTCTCGCCGTACTGAGGACTGCACCTCGGGTCCAAGACAGGGCGACGGTCAAGGCAACGGACCACTGCAGCCGTCTGAACGGGAAACCTCCCGGAAGAGAACGTCGGGGCCACTTTTGCGATATGCCGGGATCGATGAAGTGGGGCGCCTCCCTCTGAAATCTTCACACGAAGCTCCTCGAACTCTTCAGGCTTTTGGACCGGTACCGAATGACGTGGCCCCACGTTGGGCGCCAATTGGAGTTCTGGACTTTTTGGTTCCGTCCAGAGGTGTCAGGGAAAACACCCGAAGACCCCGGAGTTCAACCTGTCTCGGTGCACAAACAAACAGAAACACGGGCTTCTCGATGGTGGCGTCAAAGACCAAAGGTTTATTACTGCAGGGACACAGAAGTCACAGAAACTGCACACGGGCAGTGTCTAGGAGCCTGTTCAATTTGTACAAAGAGGGTTGTTCCTTATATACTAAATATTCTGCTCGGGGCAAATTCTTTACATGTTACCACAGTTCTAAACATTCGTGTCTTAAACAATAAATATTTGGCGTTGCACAGGAATCGTCAACAGTATCTGATGTCAAAACATTACGAATGAGGGGTTCCCACTAGTCCATCATAATCCCATGTCAATTCTTCATTCAAGACCCGGACCGCCTCATCGTAAATTTCGTTACCTCCCCCTAATAAAGGCCCAGAAGGAAAGGAGCAGAGCCAGGTGTGGAAGATAGAAAGACAGGATAAGAGATGTTTGTGGGTCGTAAATGGGCACGGTTACCAGCTTCGGCCGCCTAATCATGATCAGGCCAACGAACACAAAAACCAGTATAGCAGGACTGGCCTCAGGCTGGGGAGGCAGTTCTTGCCGAGTCATGCTGCTACAGCGTTGCTGGCCTAAGGTGCACGTGTCACTAGCAAGGTGAATCGCCGGCTAAAGCCTACGTGTCCTTAAATAAAAAGAGGTCATTGCGTGTCCATTGACTATGTGAGGGCAAGGAATACAAAATGGCTTCCGTGTTCTAAGATGGATGCCATGGGTAGAACAGAAATGTGTTTGTAACTGGAGTGCTCTTTCTCGTAGCATAGCGAAAACACCAGGATATACTAAATGGATCATTTGCGGTCCACTGATACCAAAATTATGTATTTACGACAATGTTACAAACACGAGTAAAATCGTCACGGAACCTCAGCATGGCTTGGCAGTTCGGGATGGAATGTTCCCATGAGGCACAGGGTCAGACTGATTTGCATATAGCAATGTCTGAACTGGGGTGGCAGAGTGGGCTAAAGAACAGTGACAGATAAAACCCAGATCTTTTGACTGGGTGTGAGTGTTTGATTGATTCAGATGCTCCGTCCATCACCACCTCCTTTTGTACCGCTTTTGGCCGCCATAAGTGTGGCAGGGTATGCTCAGACGTGAGTCCCTTGCTCACTTTGCCACTGGATTCAAGCAAGCCGGGCTGAAGACGGCTGGAATGCCAGAAACCGTTCCTCGGAAGCTTGTTTCCGGTCCAGGGAAGGCATGGCTTGGCAGTTCGGGCTGGACTGTTCCCATGAGGCACAGGGTCAGACTGATTTGCATATAGCCATGTCTGAACTAGGGTGGCAGAGTGGGCTAAAGAACGGTGATGGATTAAACCCAAATCTTTTGACTGGGTGTGAGTGTTTGATTGAATCAGATGCTCCGTCCATCACCACCCCCTTTTGTACCACTTTTGGCCGCCATAAGAGTGGCAGGGTATGCTCAGACGTGAGTCCCTTGCTCAATTTGCAACTGGATTCAAGCAAGCTGGGCTGAAGACGGCTGGAATGCCAGAAACCGGTCCTCGGAAGCTTGTTTCCGGTCCAGGGAAGGCATGGCGTAGCAGTTCGGGCTGGACTGTTCCCATGAGGCACAGGGTCAGACTGATTTGCATATAGCCATGTCTGAACTGGGGTGGCAGAGTGGGCTAAATAACGGTGATGAATTAAACCCAGATCTTTTGACTGGGTGTGAGTGTTTGATTGATTCAGATGCTCCGTCCCTCACCACCCCCTTTTGTACCGCTTTTGGCCGCCATAAGTGTGGCAGAGTTTGCTCAGACGTGAGTCCCTTGCTCATTTTGCCACTGGATTCAAGCAAGCCGAGCTGAATACGGCTGGAATGCCAGAAACTGGTCCTCGTAAGCTTGTTTCCAGTCAAGGGAAGGCATGGCTTTGCAGTTCGGGATGGACTGTTCCCATGAGGCACAGGTCAGACTGATTTGCATATAGCCATGTCTGAACTGGGGTCGCAGAGTGGGCTAAAGAACGGTGATGGATTAAACCCAGATCTTTTGACTGGGTGTGAGTGTTTGATTGATTCAGATGCTCCGTCCATCACCACCCCCTTTTGTACCGCTTTTGGCGGCCATAAGTGTGGCAGGGTATGCTCAGACGTGAGTCCCTTGCTCACTTTGCAACTGGATTCAAGCAAGCCGGGCTGAAGACGGCTGGAATGCCAGAAACCGGTCCTCGGAAGCTTGTTTCCGGTCCAGGGAAGGCATGGCGTGGCACTTCGGGCTGGACTGTTCCCATGAGGCACAGGGTCAGACTGATTTGCATATAGCCATGTCTGAACTGGGGTGGCAGAGTGGGCTAAAGAACGGTGATGGATTAAACCCAGATCTTTTGACTGGGTGTGAGTGTTTGATTGATTCAGATGCTCCGTCCATCACCACCCCCTTTTGTACCGCTTTTGGCCGCCATAAGTGTGGCAGGGTATGCTCAGACGTGAGTCCCTTGCTCACTTTGCCACTGGATTCAAGCAAGCCGGGCTGAAGACGGCTGGAATGCCAGAAACCGGTCCTCGGAAGCTTGTTTCCGGTCCAGGGAAGGCATGGCTTGGCAGTTCGGGCTGGACTGTTCCCATGAGGCACAGGGTCAGACTGATTTGCATATAGCCATGTCTGAACTAGGGTGGCAGAGTGGGCTAAAGAACGGTGATGGATTAAACCCAAATCTTTTGACTGGGTGTGAGTGTTTGATTGAATCAGATGCTCCGTCCATCACCACCCCCTTTTGTACCACTTTTGGCCGCCATAAGAGTGGCAGGGTATGCTCAGACGTGAGTCCCTTGCTCACTTTGCAACTGGATTCAAGCAAGCCGGGCTGAAGACGGCTGGAATGCCAGAAACCGGTCCTCGGAAGCTTGTTTCCAGTCCAGGGAAGGCATGGCGTAGCAGTTCGGGCTGGACTGTTCCCATGAGGCACAGGGTCAGACTGATTTGCATATAGCCATGTCTGAACTGGGGTGGCAGAGTGGGCTAAATAACGGTGATGAATTAAACCCAGATCTTTTGACTGGGTGTGAGTGTTTGATTGATTCAGATGCTCCGTCCCTCACCACCCCCTTTTGTACCGCTTTTGGCCGCCATAAGTGTGGCAGGGTTTGCTCAGACGTGAGTCCCTTGCTCATTTTGCCACTGGATTCAAGCAAGCCGAGCTGAAGACGACTGGAATGCCAGAAACTGGTCCTCGGAAGCTTGTTTCCGGTCCAGGGAAGGCATGGCTTGGCAGTTCGGGCTGGACTGTTCCCATGAGGCACAGGGTCAGACTGATTTGCATATAGCCATGTCTGAACTAGGGTGGCAGAGTGGGCTAAAGAACGGTGATGGATTAAACCCAAATCTTTTGACTGGGTGTGAGTGTTTGATTGAATCAGATGCTCCGTCCATCACCACCCCCTTTTGTACCACTTTTGGCCGCCATAAGAGTGGCAGGGTATGCTCAGATGTGAGTCCCTTGCTCACTTTGCCACTGGATTCAAGCAAGCCGGGCTGAAGACGGCAGGAATGCCAGAAACCGGTCCTCGGAAGCTTGTTTCCGGTCCAGGGAAGGCATGGCTTGGCAGTTCGGGCTGGACCGTTCCCATGAGGCACAGGGTCAGACTGATTTGCATATAGCCATGTCTGAACTGGTGTGGCAGAGTGGGCTAAAGAACGGTGATGGATTAAACCCAGATCTTTTGACTGGGTGTGAGTGTTTGATTGATTCAGATGCTCCGTCCATCACCACCCCCTTTTGTACCGCTTTTGGCCGCCATAAGTGTTGCAGGGTATGCTCAGACGTGAGTCCCTTGCTCACTTTGCCACTGGATTCAAGCAAGCCGGGCTGAAGACGGCTGGAATGCCAGAAAGCAGTCCTCGGAAGCTTGTTTCCGGTCCAGGGAAGGCATGGCTTGGCAGTTCGGGCTGGACTGTTCCCATGAGGCACAGGGTCAGACTGTTTTGCATATAGCCATGTCTGAACTAGGGTGGCAGAGTGGGCTAAAGAACGGTGATGGATTAAACCCAGATCTTTTGACTGGGTGTGAGTGTTTGATTGATTCATGTGCTCCGTCCATCACCACCCCCTTTTGTACCGCTTTTGGACGCCATAAGAGTGGCAGGGTATGCTCAGACGTGAGTCCCTTGCTCACTTTGCAACTAGATTCAAGCAAGCCGGGCTGAAGACGGCTGGAATGCCAGAAACCGGTCCTCGGAAGCTTGTTTCCGGTCCAGGGAAGGCATGGCGTAGCAGTTCGGGCTGGACTGTTCCCATGAGGCACAGGGTCAGACTGATTTGCATATAGCCATGTCTGAACTGGGGTGGCAGAGTGGGCTAAATAACGGTGATGAATTAAACCCAGATCTTTTGACTGGGTGTGAGTGTTTGATTGATTCAGATGCTCCGTCCATCACCACCCCCTTTTGTACCGCTTTTGGACGCCATAAGAGTGGCAGGGTATGCTCAGACGTGAGTCCCTTGCTCACTTTGCAACTAGATTCAAGCAAGCCGGGCTGAAGACGGCTGGAATGCCAGAAACCGGTCCTCGGAAGCTTGTTTCCGGTCCAGGGAAGGCATGGCGTAGCAGTTCGGGCTGGACTGTTCCCATGAGGCACAGGGTCAGACTGATTTGCATATAGCCATGTCTGAACTGGGGTGGCAGAGTGGGCTAAATAACGGTGATGAATTAAACCCAGATCTTTTGACTGGGTGTGAGTGTTTGATTGATTCATGTGCTCCGTCCATCACCACCCCCTTTTGTACCGCTTTTGGACGCCATAAGAGTGGCAGGGTATGCTCAGACGTGAGTCCCTTGCTCACTTTGCAACTAGATTCAAGCAAGCCGGGCTGAAGACGGCTGGAATGCCAGAAACCGGTCCTCGGAAGCTTGTTTCCGGTCCAGGGAAGGCATGGCTTGGCAGTTCGGGCTGGACTGTTCCCATGAGGCACAGGGTCAGACTGATTTGCATATAGCCATGTCTGAACTAGGGTGGCAGAGTGGGCTAAAGAACGGTGATGGATTAAACCCAAATCTTTTGACTGGGTGTGAGTGTTTGATTGAATCAGATGCTCCGTCCATCACCACCCCCTTTTGTACCACTTTTGGCCGCCATAAGAGTGGCAGGGTATGCTCAGACGTGAGTCCCTTGCTCACTTTGCAACTGGATTCAAGCAAGCCGGGCTGAAGACGGCTGGAATGCCAGAAACCGGTCCTCGGAAGCTTGTTTCCAGTCCAGGGAAGGCATGGCGTAGCAGTTCGGGCTGGACTGTTCCCATGAGGCACAGGGTCAGACTGATTTGCATATAGCCATGTCTGAACTGGGGTGGCAGAGTGGGCTAAATAACGGTGATGAATTAAACCCAGATCTTTTGACTGGGTGTGAGTGTTTGATTGATTCAGATGCTCCGTCCCTCACCACCCCCTTTTGTACCGCTTTTGGCCGCCATAAGTGTGGCAGGGTTTGCTCAGACGTGAGTCCCTTGCTCATTTTGCCACTGGATTCAAGCAAGCCGAGCTGAAGACGACTGGAATGCCAGAAACTGGTCCTCGGAAGCTTGTTTCCGGTCCAGGGAAGGCATGGCTTGGCAGTTCGGGCTGGACTGTTCCCATGAGGCACAGGGTCAGACTGATTTGCATATAGCCATGTCTGAACTAGGGTGGCAGAGTGGGCTAAAGAACGGTGATGGATTAAACCCAAATCTTTTGACTGGGTGTGAGTGTTTGATTGAATCAGATGCTCCGTCCATCACCACCCCCTTTTGTACCACTTTTGGCCGCCATAAGAGTGGCAGGGTATGCTCAGATGTGAGTCCCTTGCTCACTTTGCCACTGGATTCAAGCAAGCCGGGCTGAAGACGGCAGGAATGCCAGAAACCGGTCCTCGGAAGCTTGTTTCCGGTCCAGGGAAGGCATGGCTTGGCAGTTCGGGCTGGACCGTTCCCATGAGGCACAGGGTCAGACTGATTTGCATATAGCCATGTCTGAACTGGTGTGGCAGAGTGGGCTAAAGAACGGTGATGGATTAAACCCAGATCTTTTGACTGGGTGTGAGTGTTTGATTGATTCAGATGCTCCGTCCATCACCACCCCCTTTTGTACCGCTTTTGGCCGCCATAAGTGTTGCAGGGTATGCTCAGACGTGAGTCCCTTGCTCACTTTGCCACTGGATTCAAGCAAGCCGGGCTGAAGACGGCTGGAATGCCAGAAACCAGTCCTCGGAAGCTTGTTTCCGGTCCAGGGAAGGCATGGCTTGGCAGTTCGGGCTGGACTGTTCCCATGAGGCACAGGGTCAGACTGTTTTGCATATAGCCATGTCTGAACTAGGGTGGCAGAGTGGGCTAAAGAACGGTGATGGATTAAACCCAGATCTTTTGACTGGGTGTGAGTGTTTGATTGATTCATGTGCTCCGTCCATCACCACCCCCTTTTGTACCGCTTTTGGACGCCATAAGAGTGGCAGGGTATGCTCAGACGTGAGTCCCTTGCTCACTTTGCAACTAGATTCAAGCAAGCCGGGCTGAAGACGGCTGGAATGCCAGAAACCGGTCCTCGGAAGCTTGTTTCCGGTCCAGGGAAGGCATGGCGTAGCAGTTCGGGCTGGACTGTTCCCATGAGGCACAGGGTCAGACTGATTTGCATATAGCCATGTCTGAACTGGGGTGGCAGAGTGGGCTAAAGAACAGTGATGAATTAAACCCAGATCATTTGACTGGGTATGAGTGTTTGATTGATTCAGATGCTCCGTCCATCACCACCCCCTTTTGTACCGCTTTTGGCCGCCATAAGTGTGGCAGGGTATGCTCAGACGTGAGTCCCTTGCTCACTTTGCCACTGGATTCAAGCAAGCCGGGCTGAAGACGGCGGGAATGCCAGAAACTGGTCCTCGTAAGCTTGTTTCCAGTCAAGGGAAGGCATGGCTTGGCAGTTCGGGATGGACTGTTTCCATGAGGCACAGGTCAGACTGATTTGCATATAGCCATGTCTGAACTGGGGTGGCAGAGTGGGCTAAAGAACGGTGATGGATAAAACCCAGATCTTTTGACTGGGTGTGAGTGTTTGATTGATTCAGATGCTCCGTCCATCACCACCCCCTTTTGTACCGCTTTTGGCCGCCATAAGTGTGGCAGGGTATGCTCAGATGTGAGTCCCTTGCTCACTTTGCAACTGGATTCAAGCAAGCCGGGCTGAAGACGGCTGGAATGCCAGAAACCGGTCCTCGGAAGCTTGTTTCCGGTACAGGGAAGGCATGGCGTGGCACTTCGGGCTGGACTGTTCCCATGAGGCACAGGGTCAGACTGATTTGCATATAGCCATGTCTGAACTGGGGTGGCAGAGTGGGCTAAAGAACGGTGATGGATTAAACCCAGATCTTTTGACTGGGTGTGAGTGTTTGATTGATTCAGATGCTCCGTCCATCACCACCCCCTTTTGTACCGCTTTTGGCCGCCATAAGTGTGGCAGGGTATGCTCAGACGTGAGTCCCTTGCTCACTTTGCCACTGGATTCAAGCAAGCCGGGCTGAAGACGGCTGGAATGCCAGAAACCAGTCCTCGGAAGCTTGTTTCCGGTCCAGGGAAGGCATGGCTTGGCAGTTCGGGCTGGACTGTTCCCATGAGGCACAGGGTCAGACTGTTTTGCATATAGCCATGTCTGAACTAGGGTGGCAGAGTGGGCTAAAGAACGGTGATGGATTAAACCCAGATCTTTTGACTGGGTGTGAGTGTTTGATTGATTCATGTGCTCCGTCCATCACCACCCCCTTTTGTACCGCTTTTGGCCGCCATAAGAGTGGCAGGGTATGCTCAGACGTGAGTCCCTTGCTCACTTTGCAACTAGATTCAAGCAAGCCGGGCTGAAGACGGCTGGAATGCCAGAAACCGGTCCTCGGAAGCTTGTTTCCGGTCCAGGGAAGGCATGGCGTAGCAGTTCGGGCTGGACTGTTCCCATGAGGCACAGGGTCAGACTGATTTGCATATAGCCATGTCTGAACTGGGGTGGCAGAGTGGGCTAAAGAACAGTGATGAATTAAACCCAGATCATTTGACTGGGTATGAGTGTTTGATTGATTCAGATGCTCCGTCCATCACCACCCCCTTTTGTACCGCTTTTGGCCGCCATAAGTGTGGCAGGGTATGCTCAGACGTGAGTCCCTTGCTCACTTTGCCACTGGATTCAAGCAAGCCGGGCTGAAGACGGCGGGAATGCCAGAAACTGGTCCTCGTAAGCTTGTTTCCAGTCAAGGGAAGGCATGGCTTGGCAGTTCGGGATGGACTGTTCCCATGAGGCACAGGTCAGACTGATTTGCATATAGCCATGTCTGAACTGGGGTGGCAGAGTGGGCTAAAGAACGGTGATGGATAAAACCCAGATCTTTTGACTGGGTGTGAGTGTTTGATTGATTCAGATGCTCCGTCCATCACCACCCCCTTTTGTACCGCTTTTGGCCGCCATAAGTGTGGCAGGGTATGCTCAGACATGAGTCTCTTCCTCACTTTGCCACTGGATTCAAGCAAGCCGGGCTGAAGACGGCTGGAATGCCAGAAACCGGTCCTCGGAAGCTTGTTTCCGGTCCAGGGAAGGCATGGCTTGGCAGTTCGGGCTGGACTGTTCCCATGAGGCACAGGGTCAGACTGATTTGCATATAGCCATGTCTGAACTGGGGTGGCAGAGTGGGCTAAAGAACGGTGATGGATTAAACCCAAATCTTTTGACTGGGTGTGAGTGTTTGATTGAATCAGATGCTCCGTCCATCACCACCCCCTTTTGTACCACTTTTGGCCGCCATAAGAGTGGCAGGGTATGCTCAGATGTGAGTCCCTTGCTCACTTTGCCACTGGATTCAAGCAAGCCGGGCTGAAGACGGCAGGAATGCCAGAAACCGGTCCTCGGAAGCTTGTTTCCGGTCCAGGGAAGGCATGGCTTGGCAGTTCGGGCTGGACCGTTCCCATGAGGCACAGGGTCAGACTGATTTGCATATAGCCATGTCTGAACTGGTGTGGCAGAGTGGGCTAAAGAACGGTGATGGATTAAACCCAGATCTTTTGACTGGGTGTGAGTGTTTGATTGATTCAGATGCTCCGTCCATCACCACCCCCTTTTGTACCGCTTTTGGCCGCCATAAGTGTTGCAGGGTATGCTCAGACGTGAGTCCCTTGCTCACTTTGCCACTGGATTCAAGCAAGCCGGGCTGAAGACGGCTGGAATGCCAGAAACCAGTCCTCGGAAGCTTGTTTCCGGTCCAGGGAAGGCATGGCTTGGCAGTTCGGGCTGGACTGTTCCCATGAGGCACAGGGTCAGACTGTTTTGCATATAGCCATGTCTGAACTAGGGTGGCAGAGTGGGCTAAAGAACGGTGATGGATTAAACCCAGATCTTTTGACTGGGTGTTAGTGTTTGATTGATTCATGTGCTCCGTCCATCACCACCCCCTTTTGTACCGCTTTTGGACGCCATAAGAGTGGCAGGGTATGCTCAGACGTGAGTCCCTTGCTCACTTTGCAACTAGATTCAAGCAAGCCGGGCTGAAGACGGCTGGAATGCCAGAAACCGGTCCTCGGAAGCTTGTTTCCGGTCCAGGGAAGGCATGGCGTAGCAGTTCGGGCTGGACTGTTCCCATGAGGCACAGGGTCAGACTGATTTGCATATAGCCATGCCTGAACTGGGGTGGCAGAGTGGGCTAAATAACGGTGATGAATTAAACCCAGATCTTTTGACTGGGTGTGAGTGTTTGATTGATTCAGATGCTCCGTCCATCACCACCCCCTTTTGTACCGCTTTTGGACGCCATAAGAGTGGCAGGGTATGCTCAGACGTGAGTCCCTTGCTCACTTTGCAACTAGATTCAAGCAAGCCGGGCTGAAGACGGCTGGAATGCCAGAAACCGGTCCTCGGAAGCTTGTTTCCGGTCCAGGGAAGGCATGGCGTAGCAGTTCGGGCTGGACTGTTCCCATGAGGCACAGGGTCAGACTGATTTGCATATAGCCATGTCTGAACTGGGGTGGCAGAGTGGGCTAAATAACGGTGATGAATTAAACCCAGATCTTTTGACTGGGTGTGAGTGTTTGATTGATTCATGTGCTCCGTCCATCACCACCCCCTTTTGTACCGCTTTTGGACGCCATAAGAGTGGCAGGGTATGCTCAGACGTGAGTCCCTTGCTCACTTTGCAACTAGATTCAAGCAAGCCGGGCTGAAGACGGCTGGAATGCCAGAAACCGGTCCTCGGAAGCTTGTTTCCGGTCCAGGGAAGGCATGGCTTGGCAGTTCGGGCTGGACTGTTCCCATGAGGCACAGGGTCAGACTGATTTGCATATAGCCATGTCTGAACTAGGGTGGCAGAGTGGGCTAAAGAACGGTGATGGATTAAACCCAAATCTTTTGACTGGGTGTGAGTGTTTGATTGAATCAGATGCTCCGTCCATCACCACCCCCTTTTGTACCACTTTTGGCCGCCATAAGAGTGGCAGGGTATGCTCAGACGTGAGTCCCTTGCTCACTTTGCAACTGGATTCAAGCAAGCCGGGCTGAAGACGGCTGGAATGCCAGAAACCGGTCCTCGGAAGCTTGTTTCCAGTCCAGGGAAGGCATGGCGTAGCAGTTCGGGCTGGACTGTTCCCATGAGGCACAGGGTCAGACTGATTTGCATATAGCCATGTCTGAACTGGGGTGGCAGAGTGGGCTAAATAACGGTGATGAATTAAACCCAGATCTTTTGACTGGGTGTGAGTGTTTGATTGATTCAGATGCTCCGTCCCTCACCACCCCCTTTTGTACCGCTTTTGGCCGCCATAAGTGTGGCAGGGTTTGCTCAGACGTGAGTCCCTTGCTCATTTTGCCACTGGATTCAAGCAAGCCGAGCTGAAGACGACTGGAATGCCAGAAACTGGTCCTCGGAAGCTTGTTTCCGGTCCAGGGAAGGCATGGCTTGGCAGTTCGGGCTGGACTGTTCCCATGAGGCACAGGGTCAGACTGATTTGCATATAGCCATGTCTGAACTAGGGTGGCAGAGTGGGCTAAAGAACGGTGATGGATTAAACCCAAATCTTTTGACTGGGTGTGAGTGTTTGATTGAATCAGATGCTCCGTCCATCACCACCCCCTTTTGTACCACTTTTGGCCGCCATAAGAGTGGCAGGGTATGCTCAGATGTGAGTCCCTTGCTCACTTTGCCACTGGATTCAAGCAAGCCGGGCTGAAGACGGCAGGAATGCCAGAAACCGGTCCTCGGAAGCTTGTTTCCGGTCCAGGGAAGGCATGGCTTGGCAGTTCGGGCTGGACCGTTCCCATGAGGCACAGGGTCAGACTGATTTGCATATAGCCATGTCTGAACTGGTGTGGCAGAGTGTGCTAAAGAACGGTGATGGATTAAACCCAGATCTTTTGACTGGGTGTGAGTGTTTGATTGATTCAGATGCTCCGTCCATCACCACCCCCTTTTGTACCGCTTTTGGCCGCCATAAGTGTTGCAGGGTATGCTCAGACGTGAGTCCCTTGCTCACTTTGCCACTGGATTCAAGCAAGCCGGGCTGAAGACGGCTGGAATGCCAGAAACCAGTCCTCGGAAGCTTGTTTCCGGTCCAGGGAAGGCATGGCTTGGCAGTTCGGGCTGGACTGTTCCCATGAGGCACAGGGTCAGACTGTTTTGCATATAGCCATGTCTGAACTAGGGTGGCAGAGTGGGCTAAAGAACGGTGATGGATTAAACCCAGATCTTTTGACTGGGTGTGAGTGTTTGATTGATTCATGTGCTCCGTCCATCACCACCCCCTTTTGTACCGCTTTTGGACGCCATAAGAGTGGCAGGGTATGCTCAGACGTGAGTCCCTTGCTCACTTTGCAACTAGATTCAAGCAAGCCGGGCTGAAGACGGCTGGAATGCCAGAAACCGGTCCTCGGAAGCTTGTTTCCGGTCCAGGGAAGGCATGGCGTAGCAGTTCGGGCTGGACTGTTCCCATGAGGCACAGGGTCAGACTGATTTGCATATAGCCATGTCTGAACTGGGGTGGCAGAGTGGGCTAAAGAACAGTGATGAATTAAACCCAGATCATTTGACTGGGTATGAGTGTTTGATTGATTCAGATGCTCCGTCCATCACCACCCCCTTTTGTACCGCTTTTGGCCGCCATAAGTGTGGCAGGGTATGCTCAGACGTGAGTCCCTTGCTCACTTTGCCACTGGATTCAAGCAAGCCGGGCTGAAGACGGCGGGAATGCCAGAAACTGGTCCTCGTAAGCTTGTTTCCAGTCAAGGGAAGGCATGGCTTGGCAGTTCGGGATGGACTGTTTCCATGAGGCACAGGTCAGACTGATTTGCATATAGCCATGTCTGAACTGGGGTGGCAGAGTGGGCTAAAGAACGGTGATGGATAAAACCCAGATCTTTTGACTGGGTGTGAGTGTTTGATTGATTCAGATGCTCCGTCCATCACCACCCCCTTTTGTACCGCTTTTGGCCGCCATAAGTGTGGCAGGGTATGCTCAGATGTGAGTCCCTTGCTCACTTTGCCACTGGATTCAAGCAAGCCGGGCTGAAGACGGCAGGAATGCCAGAAACCGGTCCTCTGAAGCTTGTTTCCGGTCCAGGGAAGGCATGGCTTGGCAGTTCGGGCTGGACCGTTCCCATGAGGCACAGGGTCAGACTGATTTGCATATAGCCATGTCTGAACTGGTGTGGCAGAGTGGGCTAAAGAACGGTGATGGATTAAACCCAGATCTTTTGACTGGGTGTGAGTGTTTGATTGATTCAGATGCTCCGTCCATCACCACCCCCTTTTGTACCGCTTTTGGCAGCCATAAGTGTGGCAGGGTATGCTCAGACGTGAGTCCCTTGCTCACTTTGCAACTGGATTCAAGCAAGCCGGGCTGAAGACGGCTGGAATGCCAGAAACCGGTCCTCGGAAGCTTGTTTCCGGTACAGGGAAGGCATGGCGTGGCACTTCGGGCTGGACTGTTCCCATGAGGCACAGGGTCAGACTGATTTGCATATAGCCATGTCTGAACTGGGGTGGCAGAGTGGGCTAAAGAACGGTGATGGATTAAACCCAGATCTTTTGACTGGGTGTGAGTGTTTGATTGATTCAGATGCTCCGTCCATCACCACCCCCTTTTGTACCGCTTTTGGCCGCCATAAGTGTGGCAGGGTATGCTCAGACGTGAGTCCCTTGCTCACTTTGCCACTGGATTCAAGCAAGCCGGGCTGAAGACGGCTGGAATGCCAGAAACCAGTCCTCGGAAGCTTGTTTCCGGTCCAGGGAAGGCATGGCTTGGCAGTTCGGGCTGGACTGTTCCCATGAGGCACAGGGTCAGACTGTTTTGCATATAGCCATGTCTGAACTAGGGTGGCAGAGTGGGCTAAAGAACGGTGATGGATTAAACCCAGATCTTTTGACTGGGTGTGAGTGTTTGATTGATTCATGTGCTCCGTCCATCACCACCCCCTTTTGTACCGCTTTTGGCCGCCATAAGAGTGGCAGGGTATGCTCAGACGTGAGTCCCTTGCTCACTTTGCAACTAGATTCAAGCAAGCCGGGCTGAAGACGGCTGGAATGCCAGAAACCGGTCCTCGGAAGCTTGTTTCCGGTCCAGGGAAGGCATGGCGTAGCAGTTCGGGCTGGACTGTTCCCATGAGGCACAGGGTCAGACTGATTTGCATATAGCCATGTCTGAACTGGGGTGGCAGAGTGGGCTAAAGAACAGTGATGAATTAAACCCAGATCATTTGACTGGGTATGAGTGTTTGATTGATTCAGATGCTCCGTCCATCACCACCCCCTTTTGTACCGCTTTTGGCCGCCATAAGTGTGGCAGGGTATGCTCAGACGTGAGTCCCTTGCTCACTTTGCCACTGGATTCAAGCAAGCCGGGCTGAAGACGGCGGGAATGCCAGAAACTGGTCCTCGTAAGCTTGTTTCCAGTCAAGGGAAGGCATGGCTTGGCAGTTCGGGATGGACTGTTCCCATGAGGCACAGGTCAGACTGATTTGCATATAGCCATGTCTGAACTGGGGTGGCAGAGTGGGCTAAAGAACGGTGATGGATAAAACCCAGATCTTTTGACTGGGTGTGAGTGTTTGATTGATTCAGATGCTCCGTCCATCACCACCCCCTTTTGTACCGCTTTTGGCCGCCATAAGTGTGGCAGGGTATGCTCAGACGTGAGTCTCTTCCTCACTTTGCCACTGGATTCAAGCAAGCCGGGCTGAAGACGGCTGGAATGCCAGAAACCGGTCCTCGGAAGCTTGTTTCCGGTCCAGGGAAGGCATGGCTTGGCAGTTCGGGCTGGACTGTTCCCATGAGGCACAGGGTCAGACTGATTTGCATATAGCCATGTCTGAACTGGGGTGGCAGAGTGGGCTAAAGAACGGTGATGGATTAAACCCAGATCTTTTGACTGGGTGTGAGTGTTTGAATGATTCAGATGCTCCGTCCATCACCACCCCTTTTTGTACCGCTTTTGGCCGCCATAAGTGTGGCAGGGTATCCTCAGACGTGAGTCCCTTGCTCACTTTGCAACTGGAATCAAGCAAGCCGGGCTGAATACGGCTGGAATGCCAGAAACCGGTCCTCGGAAGCTTGTTTCCGGTCCAGGGAAGGCATGGCGTGGCAGTTCGGGCTGGACTGTTCCCCTGAGGCACAGGGTCAGACTGATTTGCATATAGCCATGTCTGAACTGGGGTGGCAGAGTGGGCTAAAGAACGGTGATGGATTAAACCCAGATCTTTTGACTGGGTGTGAGTGTTTGATTGATTCAGATGCTCCGTCCATCACCACCCCCTTTTGTACCGCTTTTGGCCGCCATAAGTGTGGCAGGGTATGCTCAGATGTGAGTCTCTTGCTCACTTTGTGTAGGAGAGTAGGGTCTGCAATCCTATGATCACCCAGATTTTTGCTTTTTGCTGCACTGGTTTACGACTTTCCCTGGCTGTGGGCCTGCTAATCAGACCCACAGCCTAGCTGTTCTCTCTATCCAAATTGTACTCAGGTACTGAATTGGCCCTGGGCCCTCTCCAAGTCCCTGTACCCAGGGCTGAGGTGCACCCAGAAGTCTCCCAGGGGCTGAAGCATGTATTATGCCACCCCTGGATTGACTAACTAAAACTGACACAACTGGCTGCACGACAGCTGGGGCAAGGTGGTGTACTCACCCTTTGCTTTAGATATGGTATACCTATATCTAACCCTGAAATGGACACACAGATCTCCTATCAGTCACTCCTATGGCAGGCCTTAACAATCCTGAAGGCAGAGTGCTTGGAATCGTGTGAGATGGTGCTCTGGCATGAGCTGAGCCTGTCTGCGGCTTTCGGGATCCATCCCTTAGCCGTTTCCATGATATCGCATACCATATACTCTTAAGTGCATTATAATCCTCGCGGTTATGTGCCAACTCTGGTATCGCTTTATCAAAACATGTCGAGTAAGGTGTCATACGAATTGGAATACTAACCCCTCGCCAATTCTGGCGACGGGGTTAGCATTCCACCCTTCTAGAGGGACACGACATGTATGTAACCCCTAACCCCGGTTAAAGTCAGACAGAGCCTTAGCATCCACAAAATGGATGCTGCCACCGAGACACAAGTCTGCCCTCCTGCTGCTGGGAGTCCTCCCAGAGCAGGAGATAAGGACAAAGGGTTTCCTGCCAGGGGCGGTGCCAGCACCGTCCCAGACAGGGTTTTGTGTATTGTAGGTAGGCAGGGCTTTAGAGGAAGGTGACTGCACGTGGCACCCCGGTGCTCACTGTGCATAGGCTGGCTGGAACCAGTTCCAGGGTCACTCCAGACCCTGTGCTGGGGAAAAGCCCGCCAAGGAAGTGGGTGTAACCACCCCCCTCCTAGTCCCACCCATAGGGCAGGACTTAGTCGACTTCTTTCCAGCAAGCCCGCCGAGTGAATTCCTGGTGAGTGCTTTGGGGTCCGAGAAACCCCCACCCTGAGCAGCTCCAGCACCGAAGAGCAGCCCCCCAGCATCTCCACGATCTGCGTGGGGCCCTTCTGCTTTTTACTGCTCACCGCGTTGTTTGGCTACTAGCCCGCTGGCTTGTGGCCTTCCTGACGACGCCCGACGACATTTCTGCTGCTGGTCTGGTTGCTCCAGACTGGCCCTTGCTTCCCTCCATCGGAGAAGTACCCTGGACCCTCCTGGTCCACCCAAGACGCCATTTTAGGTCCACCGCGTGGGCCTTGCATTTGCCAAGACTTGTTGCCCAATCCTGGGTCCAGCGACGTCGACAGCAAGAACCTTCGTGGGACAGCTCGCACCTCCATCCTGGTCGCCGACAACGCCTCCTGGTCCGAGAGACTGCAGAGCCCAGCAGCGCCCACTCACCTGACTGCGGTGACTTCGCCCGGTGCCATCCTGGTGCCCACTTAATCACTGGCTAGTGATTCAAGAACTTGGTCCCCTCTGCTTTCAGGTTTTCTTCTTCCTTGATCCAGGCTTGGATCCATCGAACTTTTCTTCACTGGTCGCCTGCCAGCAACTTCTTCCTTCCAGGCTCCTGGTCCGGCAACGAGATCCCCGACGTCTTTTCAGACCTATGCAGCTGCAGCCCCTGGGCTAGGTAACTTCGGCACTTCGGTGTCCCAGCATAGCCTCACTATCCTAGGGTCAGGATCCACTGTCGTTTTCTTCATACCAGGTCGGGTTCGCCCGTGAACACTAACTTTGCCTTTACTAGCCTCCATAGACTTTGTCCCGCATCCCGCGTGAGAGTGCACACTCTGCACCCGAGTCCCCTGGGCCTCCTAGTAGTAATCTAACGATTCCCTAGTCCAGTCCTAGCGATTCCAAAGCCTATTAGAACTGTTACTTACCTGCTAGTAATTCGCATTCCACTTTTAAAGTATATGGTTTTTCGTGCCCCTCGGGCATTTGTGGATAACGTGCTAACTTAAAGTATTTTCGTAAGAGTTTTGTTGTGTGCTTAGCTCCCTGTCTCATAAAGAGCCAGGGTAGTCTTGTTATAAATAAATACCCTGTTTATTTTCATAACAACTTGTGTGGTGTCCTTTCACTGGGTGTTCAAGGGGTAATGTGATGGTAAAACAGCTGGCTTAACACGCCCTCTAGAGTCTTAGCCTTAGACTGCTCGTATCCATGCTACTAGGATAGCTGGTCTATAAGGTTGACTTACAACCAATCATCAATAAGGGTTGTTTGGACTGATATATAGTGATCACTAGAATAGTGAGCACTGCACATCAGGCCAACTTCTCACATTGGTGAGCAGCGGGTGGGATTTGAGCTTGCTGTTGTTTTACCACACATGCCCTAAGAATATCTTGTGAAAGATCACATAAGTACTAAAGGTACATATAACTTAGCTTAGAATACTCTGAGTTCTACTGAACCAGCTGTTGTAGCTCCTAGGGCCTAGCACACCCTAAACTACAACTCTAGCAAGGGATCAGTAGGCAAACATATAGTGTAGGTAAGTGCACCACTTACACCTCACTAGAAAAGCATGTCTACCCAGGGAGAATCTACTGAGACTCCCCTGGTCAGTGTTGACCCTCCACAGGTCACTTCAAGATATGCAGCTCTCAGCTTTCAGGAGATGAGACAAATCTGTGTCTCCAGGAAACTGAAGCAGGGGTCTAACCCCACCACTCCCTTTCTGATAGGTCTCTTAGAGACATATGATGCCAGAAAGCTTTCTCAGTTACATGAGAACATGCCAGCCTTAGAGGGAACCTCTGGGGATCCAGACCTCCCCAACACTGATTCAGCAGTTGAGGAGGAGGATCAAGAGGTACTCTCTGGGGATGAGGTAGACAAGGGTCTTGAGGTAGTCAGAAGGCTAACTAGGACCAACTTAGACTTACTTGGGCTAGGATCTGGGGGCCCCCCAGTACTGACCCGAAGTGGGCCTAACCTTGGAGTTAGGAGGGATAGATCTCTTTCTAGGGACTCCAATAGATCTCTGCACTCTAATGCCTCTTCTCAGGGGAGAAGGAATCCTCCACAGAGGAGATTTACTTCCCCTCAGAGAAGGGAGCATGAAGCTAGGATGAGACAAGCTGAACTGAGGATTGAAAGGGAAGAAATTGCCCTGGCCAAAGAGAAGCTTGCCCTGGCAAGAGAGCAGCAGATGAGTGGGCTAGCTCCCACTGGTGGCAGCAATCTCCCAAGAGATAGAGAGAAGGGTTTAGATACTAAACACCTGACTAAAATAGTGCCCCCCTTTAAGCAAGGGGATGATATCCAGAAATGGATGGCTGCTCTGGAGAGGGCCTGCACTGTGCAGGGCATTCCCCAGAGTCAGTGGGCAGCTATACTGTGGCTCTCCTTTGATGGTAAAGGTAGAGATAAGCTCCTCACTACAAGAGTGGAGGATGCTAACAATTACCAGGTCCTGAAGAATACACTGGTTGATGGGTTTGGTTTAACCACTGAGCAGTACAGGTTGCTGTTCAGAGACACCCAGAAAACTCAGTCTCAGGACTGGTCTGATTTTGTGGATTGTGCCACTAAGGCTTTGGAGGGCTGGTTGCTGGGTAGCAAGGTTACAGATTACACAGGATTGTATAATCTAATGATGAGAGAACAAATTTTGAACAATTGTCAGAACCAGTTGCTGCACCAGCACCTTGTTGATTCAGATCTGACCTCTCCCCAAGAATTGGGAAAGAAGGCAGACAAATGGGTCAGGACAAGGATCAAGCAGAACCAGAACCAGAACCAGGGTAGTCAGAAGAAAGCAGACCAGAAGGGTAATGTTAAGAATGAGCAAAATGACCAGAAGTCTTCACCAGGTCCCCAACAAACCAAAGAGGGTGGGGGTCAGGCTTCCCAGAAGAAGAAGACTCAAGAAGGCCAGTCAAAAAGGTGGTGCCAGTACTGCAAAAGTAAATCTCACTGGTTTAGTGAGTGCACCAAAAGAGGAGGACAAACTCCTGCCACTACAGCTCCTAAAGCAAATGCACCCCCTAGTACAGTCAGTAGTGGTAGTGTAACTCCCAAGGCATTAGTTGGGTTAACCTTGGGTACTGAGGGGTCTGACAACTTAGTTGGCACACTCACTCAGGCTGTCCTTGTCTGTACAGGGGATATGGATATGTCCCCTGAAATAAGTCCCAATACTTTGGGCAAATACAGGCAGACACCTTTGATTAATGGCAAGATGGCTCAGGCCTATAGGGACACTTGTGCCAGTGTCACCATGGTGACACCTAACTTTGTGGACCCTGGACAGATCATGCCAGGTACTGATTTCCTGGTGACCAATGCCAGCAATGTCACTACTAGTCATAGTGTGGCAATTGTGGCTTTCTCCTGGGGTGGAGTGAAGGGACAAAAGAAAGTTGTAGTCAGTTCAGACCTCCCAGTTGATTGTTTGTTGGGCAATGATTTGGAGTCATCACAATGGTCAGAAGTGGAGCAGAGGACTCACATGGAGATGTTAGGCTTGCCAGCACATGTGCTTGCTGTGACTAGGTCACAGGCCAGAAGATGCCCCACTGAACAGGTGCTGGATCCTGAAAGTATGGACCAGACACCTTCCAAGAAGAAGAGCAGTAAGGGTAAGGCTTTGCCTTCCCCCTTGCCCCAGGTTGAGGATCAAGTCTCTGAGGAGGCTGATCTAGAAGAGCTGAAGGAAACTGAGCCTAAAGAGCTTGAACTTGATCAAGTTGAGTTTCTGGGCTCAGGGGGACCCTCCAGAGCAGACCTGGGGAAGGAACAGTTGAGCTGCCCTTCCCTTGAACCCCTCAGACAGCAGGCTGCTGCTGAGGCTGCAGGGAATGCCACAGGTGCCCACAGGGTATACTGGGAAGATGGACTCCTGTACTCTGAGTCAAGAGACCCCAAGCCTGGTGCAACCAGGAGGCTGGTCATCCCCTTGTCTCTGAGAGGTTTCCTTCTCACCTTGGCCCATGAGATTCCCCTTGCAGGTCATTTAGGTCAGACAAAGACTTGGGACAGGCTTGTCTCACACTTTCACTGGCCCCATATGAATGAGAATACCAAGGAGTTTTGTCGCTCCTGTGTCACTTGCCAAACCAGTGGTAAGTCAGGTGGCACAACAAAGGCCCCCCTCATACCACTACCTGTGGTGGGGGTTCCCTTTGAAAGAGTGGGGATTGATATTGTTGGTCCAATGGAACCCCAGACAGCATCAGGGCACAAGTTTATACTGGTGGTAGTGGATCATGCCACCAGGTATCCTGAAGCTATTCCACAGCACCTGTAGTGGCAAGAGCCCTAGTTGGAGTGTTCTCCAGAGTGGGTTTCCCTAAGGAGGTCGTTTCTGACAGAGGTACAAACTTCATGTCAGGATATCTGACTGCCATGTGGAAAGAGTGTGGTGTGAACTACAAGTTCACCACACCCTATCATCCACAATGCAATGGGCTTGCTGAGAGATTCAACAGGACCCTGAAGGGGATGATTCATGGACTACCTGAAACTCTTAGGAGAAGATGGGATGTCCTGATCCCCTGCCTCTTGTTTGCTTACAGAGAGGTCCCACAGAAGGGGGTTGGCTACAGCCCTTTTGAGCTTCTGTATGGGCATCCTGTAAGAGGACCCCTGTGTTTGGTGAAGGAAGGATGGGAGAGACCTCTCAAAAAGCCTGCAACCAACATAGTGGACGATGTACTTGGTCTCCGCTCCAGGATGGCTGAGTATATGGAAAAGGCATCCAAAAACCTTGAGGCCAGCCAGGAACTTCAAAAAGCTTGGCATGACCAAAAGGCTGTACTGACTGTATACCAGCCAGGACAGAAGGTGTGGGTGCTGGAGCCAGTGGCCCCAGCAGCTCTGAAAGACAAATGGTCTGGGCCCCACACCATCATTGAGCAAAAGGGAGAGGTTACCTACTTGGTGGACCTTGGAACTCCCAGGAGCCCTCTCAGAGTGCTCCATGTTAACAGGCTCAAGGCATATGTTGACAGGAAGGACATGAGCTTGCTCATGGCCACAGATGAGGGACAGGAGGAAGAGAGTGACCCTCTCCCAGACCTGCTCACTCAGAATCCTGATGATGGGTCAGTTGATGGTGTTGTCTTTTGTGGCAGCCTCACTGAACATCAGCAACAGGATTGCAGGCAAGTTCTGCAATCCTTCAGACATATGTTCTCTCTGACACCCAGCCAAACTGATTGGTGTACCCATGATGTTGACACTGGAGACAGTCTGCCTGTCAAGAGTAAAATCTACAGACAGCCTGATCATGTTAGAGACTGCATCAAAACTGAAGTGCAGAAAATATTGGAACTGGGAGTCATTGAGCCCTCAGATAGCCCTTGGGCTAGCCCAGTAGTTCTAGTGCCAAAGCCTCACACCCAGGGTGGTAAGAGAGAGATGAGGTTTTGCGTAGACTACAGAGGCCTCAATGCAGTCACTAAGACTGATGCCCACCCAATACCAAGAGCAGATGAGCTTATAGATAGATTGGCTTCTGCCAACTTCTTAAGCACATTTGATTTGACAGCTGGGTATTGGCAAATCAGGTTAGCTGAGGAAGCCAAACCTAAGACAGCATTTTCTACCCCTGGAGGGCATTATCAATTTGTGGTAATGCCCTTTGGACTGAAAAATGCACCTGCCACCTTCCAAAGGTTGGTGAATCAAGTCCTCACTGGGCTGGATGACTTCTGTGCAGCTTATCTTGACGATATTGCTGTCTTTAGCTCCACCTGGGAGGATCACCTGGTCCACCTGAGGAAAGTGTTAGAGGCCCTGCAAAAGGCAGGCCTCACTATCAAGGCCACAAAGTGCCAGATAGGGCAGTCACAGGTTGTATACCTGGGCCACCTTGTAGGTGGAGGCCAGGTTCAGCCACTGGAGAGTAAGATACAGGCCATCAAGGACTGGACTCCTCCAATCACCCAGACTCAGGTTCGAGCTTTCTTGGGCCTGACTGGGTACTATAGGAAGTTTGTCAGAAATTATGGGTCCATAGTGACCCCCCTTAATGACCTGACAAGCAAGAAGATGCCAAAGAAAGTTCAGTGGACAGCAAGCTGTCAGAAAGCATTCAATGACCTAAAGCAGGCCATGTGCACAGCACCTATCCTCAAGAGTCCAGATTACTCCAAGCCATTCATTGTCCAAACAGATGCTTCTGAGTTGGGTGTGGGAGCTGTTCTGTCTCAACTGAATTTTGATGGTAATGATCAGCCTATTGCTTTCATTAGTAGAAGGTTGACACCCAGAGAGAAAAATTGGTCAGCTATTGAGAGGGAGGCCTTTGCTGTGGTCTGGGCCCTGAAGAAGCTGAGGGCCTACTTGTTTGGCACTCACTTCACCATTCAGACAGACCATAAGCCCCTCTTGTGGCTAAATCAGATGAAGGGTGAAAACCCCAAACTGCTTAGGTGGTCCATTTCCCTACAGGGGATGGATTTTACAGTGGAGCATAGACCTGGGACTGATCACAGCAATGCTGATGGGCTCTCCAGGTATTTCCACTTAGAGCAAGAAGACTCACCTGGTCAAGGTTAGTTTATTGTCCCAAAGTTTGGGGGGGGGTCATGTAGGAGAGTAGGGTCTGCAATCCTATGATCACCCAGATTTTTGCTTTTTGCTGCACTGGTTTACGACTTTCCCTGGCTGTGGGCCTGCTAATCAGACCCACAGCCTAGCTGTTCTCTCTATCCAAATTGTACTCAGGTACTGAATTGGCCCTGGGCCCTCTCCAAGTCCCTGTACCCAGGGCTGAGGTGCACCCAGAAGTCTCCCAGGGGCTGAAGCATGTATTATGCCACCCCTGGATTGACTAACTAAAACTGACACAACTGGCTGCACGACAGCTGGGGCAAGGTGGTGTACTCACCCTTTGCTTTAGATATGGTATACCTATATCTAACCCTGAAATGGACACACAGATCTCCTATCAGTCACTCCTATGGCAGGCCTTAACAATCCTGAAGGCAGAGTGCTTGGAATCGTGTGAGATGGTGCTCTGGCATGAGCTGAGCCTGTCTGCGGCTTTCGGGATCCATCCCTTAGCCGTTTCCATGATATCGCATACCATATACTCTTAAGTGCATTATAATCCTCGCGGTTATGTGCCAACTCTGGTATCGCTTTATCAAAACATGTCGAGTAAGGTGTCATACGAATTGGAATACTAACCCCTCGCCAATTCTGGCGACGGGGTTAGCATTCCACCCTTCTAGAGGGACACGACATGTATGTAACCCCTAACCCCGGTTAAAGTCAGACAGAGCCTTAGCATCCACAAAATGGATGCTGCCACCGAGACACAAGTCTGCCCTCCTGCTGCTGGGAGTCCTCCCAGAGCAGGAGATAAGGACAAAGGGTTTCCTGCCAGGGGCGGTGCCAGCACCGTCCCAGACAGGGTTTTGTGTATTGTAGGTAGGCAGGGCTTTAGAGGAAGGTGACTGCACGTGGCACCCCGGTGCTCACTGTGCATAGGCTGGCTGGAACCAGTTCCAGGGTCACTCCAGACCCTGTGCTGGGGAAAAGCCCGCCAAGGAAGTGGGTGTAACCACCCCCCTCCTAGTCCCACCCATAGGGCAGGACTTAGTCGCGTGCCAGCCCCTTTTTACAGGATAAAGGTAGAGACTGGCCCCCTTCCAAATCAGATCATCTTTGAATCCTGAAACTACTTTCCACGAAAGGAACTCAAGACTTCTTCCTAAGATTTCTCCCTTGTGACTAAGGAGTAGTCACCCTGCATCCGCAGGCACCATCTAAGAACACTGCGGTCTGCTGCACGTCCTTCCTCCGGAATCCGACTGCCCAGCTCGACGAGAACCGGCTTCCCTGGCACCTCTGACCTCTACCCACCTCTACAGCCCAGCTGAGAACCGTGGGTGCGACGAGACCTTAAGGGACCGGCCATCTGCAAGACTGCACGACTTCTTTCCAGCAAGCCCGCCGAGTGAATTCCTGGTGAGTGCTTTGGGGTCCGAGAAACCCCCACCCTGAGCAGCTCCAGCACCGAAGAGCAGCCCCCCAGCATCTCCACGATCTGCGTGGGGCCCTTCTGCTTTTTACTGCTCACCGCGTTGTTTGGCTACTAGCCCGCTGGCTTGTGGCCTTCCTGACGACGCCCGATGACATTTCTGCTGCTGGTCTGGTTGCTCCAGACTGGCCCTTGCTTCCCTCCATCGGAGAAGTACCCTGGACCCTCCTGGTCCACCCAAGACGCCATTTTAGGTCCACCGCGTGGGCCTTGCATTTGCCAAGACTTGTTGCCCAATCCTGGGTCCAGCGACGTCGACAGCAAGAACCTTCGTGGGACAGCTCGCACCTCCATCCTGGTCGCCGACAACGCCTCCTGGTCCGAGAGACTGCAGAGCCCAGCAGCGCCCACTCACCTGACTGCGGTGACTTCGCCCGGTGCCATCCTGGTGCCCACTTAATCACTGGCTAGTGATTCAAGAACTTGGTCCCCTCTGCTTTCAGGTTTTCTTCTTCCTTGATCCAGGCTTGGATCCATCGAACTTTTCTTCACTGGTCGCCTGCCAGCAACTTCTTCCTTCCAGGCTCCTGGTCCGGCAACGAGATCCCCGACGTCTTTTCAGACCTATGCAGCTGCAGCCCCTGGGCTAGGTAACTTCGGCACTTCGGTGTCCCAGCATAGCCTCACTATCCTAGGGTCAGGATCCACTGTCGTTTTCTTCATACCAGGTCGGGTTCGCCCGTGAACACTAACTTTGCCTTTACTAGCCTCCATAGACTTTGTCCCGCATCCCGCGTGAGAGTGCACACTCTGCACCCGAGTCCCCTGGGCCTCCTAGTAGTAATCTAACGATTCCCTAGTCCAGTCCTAGCGATTCCAAAGCCTATTAGAACTGTTACTTACCTGCTAGTAATTCGCATTCCACTTTTAAAGTATATGGTTTTTCGTGCCCCTCGGGCATTTGTGGATAACGTGCTAACTTAAAGTATTTTCGTAAGAGTTTTGTTGTGTGCTTAGCTCCCTGTCTCATAAAGAGCCAGGGTAGTCTTGTTATAAATAAATACACTGTTTATTTTCATAACAACTTGTGTGGTGTCCTTTCACTGGGTGTTCAAGGGGTAATGTGATGGTAAAACAGCTGGCTTAACACGCCCTCTAGAGTCTTAGCCTTAGACTGCTCGTATCCATGCTACTAGGATAGCTGGTCTATAAGGTTGACTTACAACCAATCATCAATAAGGGTTGTTTGGACTGATATATAGTGATCACTAGAATAGTGAGCACTGCACATCAGGCCAACTTCTCACACTTTGCCACTGGATTCAAGCAAGCCGGGCTGAAGACGGCTGGAATGCCAGAAACCGGTCCTCGGAAGCTTGTTTCCGGTCCAGGGAAGGCATGGCTTGGCAGTTCGGGCTGGACCGTTCCCATGAGGCACAGGGTCAGACTGATTTGCATATAGCCATGTCTGAACTGGGGTGGCAGAGTGGGCTAAAGAACGGTGATGGATTAAACCCAGATCTTTTGACTGGGTGTGAGTGTTTGATTGATTCAGATGCTCCGTCCATCACCACCCCGTTTTTTACCGCTTTTGGCGGCCATAAGTGTGGCAGGGTATGCTCAGACGTGAGTCCCTTGCTCACTTTGCAACTGGATTCAAGCAAGCCGGGCTGAAGACGGCTGGAATGCCAGAAACCGGTCGTTGGAAGCTTGTTTCCGGTCCAGGGAAGGCATGGCGTGGCACTTTGGGCTGGACTGTTCCTATGAGGCACAGGGTCAGACTGATTTGCATATAGCCATGTCTGAACTGGGGTGGCAGAGTGGGCTAAAGAACGGTGATGGATTAAACCCAGATCTTTTGACTGGGTGTGAGTGTTTGATTGATTCAGATGCTCCGTCCATCACCACCCCCTTTTGTACCGCTTTTGGCCGCCATAAGTGTGGCAGGGTATACTCAGACGTGAGTCTCTTGCTCACTTTGCCACTGGATTCAAGCAAGCCGGGCTGAAGACGGCTGGAATGCCAGAAACCGGTCCTCGGAAGCTTGTTTCCGGTCCAGGGAAGGCATGGCTTGGCAGTTCGGGCTGGACTGTTCCCATGAGGCACAGGGTCAGACTGATTTGCATATAGCCATGTCTGAACTGGGGTGGCAGAGTGGGCTAAAGAACGGTGATGGATTAAACCCAGATCTTTTGACTGGGTGTGAGTGTTTGATTGATTCAGATGCTCCGTCCATCACCACCCCGTTTTGTACCGCTTTTGGCGGCCATAAGTGTGGCAGGGTATGCTCAGACGTGAGTCCCTTGCTCACTTTGCAACTGGATTCAAGCAAGCCGGGCTAAAGACGGCTGGAATGCCAGAAACCGGTCCTCGGAAGCTTGTTTCCGGTCCAGGGAAGGCATGGCGTGGCACTTCGGGCTGGACTGTTCCTATGAGGCACAGGGTCAGACTGATTTGCATATAGCCATGTCTGAACTGGGGTGGCAGAGTGGGCTAAAGAACGGTGATGGATTAAACCCAGATCTTTTGACAGGGTGTGAGTGTTTGATTGATTCAGATGCTCCGTCCCTCACCACCCCCTTTTGTACCGCTTTTGGCCGCCATAAGTGTGGCAGGGTTTGCTCAGACGTGAGTCCCTTGCTCATTTTGCCACTGGATTCAAGCAAGCCGAGCTGAAGACGGCTGGAATGCCAGAAACCGGTGCTCGTAAGCTTGTTTCCAGTCAAGGGAAGGCATGGCTTGGCAGTTCGGGATGGACTGTTCCCATGAGGCACAGGGTCAGACTGATTTGCATATAGCCATGTCTGAACTGGGGTGGCAGAGTGGGCTAAAGAACGGTGATGGATAAAACCCAGATCTTTTGACTGGGTGTGAGTGTTTGATTGATTCAGATGCTCCGTCCATCACCACCCCCTTTTGTACCGCTTTTGGCCGCCATAAGTGTGGCAGGGTATGCTCAGATGTGAGTCCCTTGCTCACTTTGCCACTGGATTCAAGCAAGCCGGGCTGAAGACGGCAGGAATGCCAGAAGTCGGTCCTCGGAAGCTTGTTTCCGGTCCAGGGAAGGCATGGCTTGGCAGTTCGGGCTGGACTGTTCCCATGAGGCACAGGGTCAGACTGATTTGCATATAGCCATGTCTGAACTGGGGTGGCAGAGTGGGCTAAAGAACGGTGATGGATTAAACCCAGATCTTTTGACTGAGTGTGAGTGTTTGATTGATTCAGATGCTCCGTCCATCACCACCCCCTTTTGTACCGCTTTTGGCGGCCATACGTGTGGCAGGCTATGCTCAGACGTGAGTCCCTTGCTCACTTTGCAACTGGATTGAAGCAAGCCGGGCTGAAGACGGCTGGAATGCCAGAAACCGGTCCTCGGAAGCTTGTTTCCGGTCCAGGGAAGGCATGGCGTGGCACTTCGGGCTGGACTGTTCCCATGAGGCACAGGGTCAGACTGATTTGCATATAGCCATGTCTGAACTGGGGTGGCAGAGTGGGCTAAAGAACGGTGATGGATTAAACCCAGATCTTTTGACTGGGTGTGAGTGTTTGATTGATTCAGATGCTCCGTCCATCACCACCCCCTTTTGTACCGCTTTTGGCCACCATAAGTGTGGCAGGGTTTGCTCAGACGTGAGTCCCTTGCTCATTTTGCCACTGGATTCAAGCAAGCCGGGCTGAAGACGGCTGGAATGCCAGAAACCGGTCCTCGGAAGCTTGTTTCCGGTCCAGGGAAGGCATGGCTTGGCAGTTCGGGATGGAATGTTCCCATGAGGCACAGGGTCAGACTGATTTGCATATAGCAATGTCTGAACTGGGGTGGCAGAGTGGGCTAAAGAACAGTGACAGATAAAACCCAGATCTTTTGACTGGGTGTGAGTGTTTGATTGATTCAGATGCTCCGTCCATCACCACCCCCTTTTGTACCGCTTTTGGCCGCCATAAGTGTGGCAGGGTATGCTCAGACGTGAGTCCCTTGCTCACTTTGCCACTGGATTCAAGCAAGCCGGGCTGAAGACGGCTGGAATGCCAGAAACCGTTCCTCGGAAGCTTGTTTCCGGTCCAGGGAAGGCATGGCTTGGCAGTTCGGGCTGGACTGTTCCCATGAGGCACAGGGTCAGACTGATTTGCATATAGCCATGTCTGAACTAGGGTGGCTGAGTGGGCTAAAGAACGGTGATGGATTAAACCCAAATCTTTTGACTGGGTGTGAGTGTTTGATTGAAATAGATGCTCCGTCCATCACCACCCCCTTTTGTACCACTTTTGGCCGCCATAAGAGTGGCAGGGTATGCTCAGACGTGAGTCCCTTGCTCAATTTGCAACTGGATTCAAGCAAGCCGGGCTGAAGACGGCTGGAATGCCAGAAACCGGTCCTCGGAAGCTTGTTTCCGGTCCAGGGAAGGCATGGCGTAGCAGTTCGGGCTGGACTGTTCCCATGAGGCACAGGGTCAGACTGATTTGCATATAGCCATGTCTGAACTGGGGTGGCAGAGTGGGCTAAATAACGGTGATGAATTAAACCCAGATCTTTTGACTGGGTGTGAGTGTTTGATTGATTCAGATGCTCCGTCCCTCACCACCCCCTTTTGTACCGCTTTTGGCCGCCATAAGTGTGGCAGAGTTTGCTCAGACGTGAGTCCCTTGCTCATTTTGCCACTGGATTCAAGCAAGCCGAGCTGAATACGGCTGGAATGCCAGAAACTGGTCCTCGTAAGCTTGTTTCCAGTCAAGGGAAGGCATGGCTTTGCAGTTCGGGATGGACTGTTCCCATGAGGCACAGGTCAGACTGATTTGCATATAGCCATGTCTGAACTGGGGTCGCAGAGTGGGCTAAAGAACGGTGATGGATTAAACCCAGATCTTTTGACTGGGTGTGAGTGTTTGATTGATTCAGATGCTCCGTCCATCACCACCCCCTTTTGTACCGCTTTTGGCGGCCATAAGTGTGGCAGGGTATGCTCAGACGTGAGTCCCTTGCTCACTTTGCAACTGGATTCAAGCAAGCCGGGCTGAAGACGGCTGGAATGCCAGAAACCGGTCCTCGGAAGCTTGTTTCCGGTCCAGGGAAGGCATGGCGTAGCAGTTCGGGCTGGACTGTTCCCATGAGGCACAGGGTCAGACTGATTTGCATATAGCCATGTCTGAACTGGGGTGGCAGAGTGGGCTAAAGAACAGTGATGAATTAAACCCAGATCATTTGACTGGGTATGAGTGTTTGATTAATTCAGATGCTCCGTCCATCACTACCCCCTTTTGTACCGCTTTTGGCCGCCATAAGTGTGGCAAGGTATGCTCAGACGTGAGTCCCTTGCTCACTTTGCCACTGGATTCAAGCAAGCCGGGCTGAAGACGGCGGGAATGCCAGAAACTGGTCCTCGTAAGCTTGTTTCCAGTCAAGGGAAGGCATGGCTTGGCAGTTCGGGATGGACTGTTCCCATGAGGCACAGGTCAGACTGATTTGCATATAGCCATGTCTGAACTGGGGTGGCAGAGTGGGCTAAAGAACCGTGATGGATAAAACCCAGATCTTTTGACTGGGTGTGAGTGTTTGATTGATTCAGATGCTCCGTCCATCACCACCCCCTTTTGTACCGCTTTTGGCCGCCATAAGTGTGGCAGGGTATGCTCAGATGTGAGTCCCTTGCTCACTTTGCCACTGGATTCAAGCAAGCCGGGCTGAAGACGGCAGGAATGCCAGAAACCGGTCCTCGGAAGCTTGTTTCCGGTCCAGGGAAGGCATGGCTTGGCAGTTCGGGCTGGACCGTTCCCATGAGGCACAGGGTCAGACTGATTTGCATATAGCCATGTCGTAGATAAGATCGATGGCCTCACACGCAAACTAGCCTCACTCGAGCAGTCAATGCTGGACAATTTTTATGCAGTGAAATCGTTAGTTAAATTTCACGCTAAAACTCAGGCTGAAGAAAACGGTGGGCTAAGGAGCGGTGCCGCTCCAACAGTTCCGTCTAATCCGACAGCCCTCCCTGATCCCTCACCTAGTTCAAAAACGCCTGCCTCGGCTAAGGCTCCCAAACCTATTACTGGAACCATACCCCCCCCACCGACCCCTACCCCTGAGCCTAGTTTGGCATGTCCAATGAACAAATCCAGCACCCATGTACCAAAGGCACCCAAGGTCAAATTTGCTGCAAATCCCAAGCCTATTACTTCCCAAACTAAGGCAACTGGAGATATAGTGACCGTAAGCAAGGGCGCCGCAATTATAATCACATCCCCTTCTACTTCTGCTTCGCATGTAGCGCCCAAATCCCCAGCAAAAACTACAAGAAAATCCCCAGCCAAAGACAGGATAAAACGGCGTACGCCAAATGCTAGCCTTCCGCCTGGCTGCAAGCCCTATGTGGTTATTCTAACAGGGGTACCTGAGCTTGACGAGGGCTCTTGTGAGTCCTATTCTGAACTCAAACACAAGACGCTCTCCTGGCTAAAAGCTAATAGACCCCTCCCAGGGCACATTGATGGTAGAATAGCCTTCGTCCGAAGGGTGGGTTGGATCGGTAACAGACGCAAGGCTATTACCGGGGACTGTGTGTTGATTAATTTCAATGATCCCAGAGCTGCTGGTATGATTTGTAACCAACAGTCGCAGCACAACTTTTGCGACATACAAACTAGGGATTTGGGGTATTTTTATCACCCTCCCCCCTTAATGGGGCTCAATAATAATAATAATAAGTTCTTTCAAGATGGGGGTAGAGGTGTATGGTTCTCTCATTACCCGACCTTGGATCCTAGAGCAAGGGCATGGACCCCCTCCCAACCAACCACTCCACAGGGTTGGGGCTGGTGACTTAACACCTTAGAGGTAACAAATGTCTCCCCCCAAAGGGCTGACACAACTTCTCTGGTAGGGGAGGTACCGCTGACCAACATTGTTGTGCCCGATCCCTCGCCTATCCCAATCCTACCCTTTCCTTCAGGTGATGGGACAGATAAACTTGAACTAGGGGATAGTCCTCAAACTTCGGGTCCTCAGGGTGGGAATAGCGGTTATAATGAGCCCCAGCATCCTGCCCCTTTGAAAATCATTAGTTGGAATGTGGCAGGCTTAAGCAGCAAGCTAGATGTCCCAGACTGGGTGGCGCTCGTTGAACCCCACTCAGTTTGCGCATTTCAAGAGACGTGGTGCGTAGAACCAAGGCACCGAGTAGGTAATGCCACCTTTTTTGTCCCGGCAGAAATTCCAGCCTCGGGAAGAGGTCGCCCCTTCGGAGGTCTCTTGGTTTGGATAAACATTACTTTGGGATGGAGGGTACACCATCACCCCCCAAAAACTCCAGATTTGATGCATCTCACTGTAACTTGCCCAAGGAGAGCAGAAAAACTGGAGATTTTTAATATCTATACACGAGGGGCCACCGGGAGAGCTTTGTCACCAACGCTCTTGGACCTGGAGGTAGCCCTGGGTGAGTGCTGTAGCGATTCCATAATTTTGGTCATGGGGGACTTCAATTGCACATTTGAGCCTTTGTTACCCGATGAATCCCTGGATCTAAATGGAGTCCCTTGCTCACTTTGCAACTGGATTCAAGCAAGCCGGGCTGAAGACGGCTGGAATGCCAGAAACAGGTCCTCGGAAGCTTGTTTCCGGTACAGGGAAGGCATGGCGTGGCACTTCGGGCTGGACTGTTCCCATGAGGCACAGGGTCAGACTGATTTGCATATAGCCATGTCTGAACTGGGGTGGCAGAGTGGGCTAAAGAACGGTGATGGATTAAACCCAGATCTTTTGACTGGGTGTGAGTGTTTGATTGATTCAGATGCTCCGTCCATCACCACCCCCTTTTGTACCGCTTTTGGCCGCCATAAGTGTGGCAGGGTATGCTCAGACGTGAGTCCCTTGCTCACTTTGCCACTGGATTCAAGCAAGCCGGGCTGAAGACGGCTGGAATGCCAGAAACCAGTCCTCGGAAGCTTGTTTCCGGTCCAGGGAAGGCATGGCTTGGCAGTTCGGGCTGGACTGTTCCCATGAGGCACAGGGTCAGACTGTTTTGCATATAGCCATGTCTGAACTAGGGTGGCAGAGTGGGCTAAAGAACGGTGATGGATTAAACCCAGATCTTTTGACTGGGTGTGAGTGTTTGATTGATTCATGTGCTCCGTCCATCACCACCCCCTTTTGTACCGCTTTTGGCCGCCATAAGAGTGGCAGGGTATGCTCAGACGTGAGTCCCTTGCTCACTTTGCAACTAGATTCAAGCAAGCCGGGCTGAAGACGGCTGGAATGCCAGAAACCGGTCCTCGGAAGCTTGTTTCCGGTCCAGGGAAGGCATGGCGTAGCAGTTCGGGCTGGACTGTTCCCATGAGGCACAGGGTCAGACTGATTTGCATATAGCCATGTCTGAACTGGGGTGGCAGAGTGGGCTAAAGAACAGTGATGAATTAAACCCAGATCATTTGACTGGGTATGAGTGTTTGATTGATTCAGATGCTCCGTCCATCACCACCCCCTTTTGTACCGCTTTTGGCCGCCATAAGTGTGGCAGGGTATGCTCAGACGTGAGTCCCTTGCTCACTTTGCCACTGGATTCAAGCAAGCCGGGCTGAAGACGGCGGGAATGCCAGAAACTGGTCCTCGTAAGCTTGTTTCCAGTCAAGGGAAGGCATGGCTTGGCAGTTCGGGATGGACTGTTCCCATGAGGCACAGGTCAGACTGATTTGCATATAGCCATGTCTGAACTGGGGTGGCAGAGTGGGCTAAAGAACGGTGATGGATAAAACCCAGATCTTTTGACTGGGTGTGAGTGTTTGATTGATTCAGATGCTCCGTCCATCACCACCCCCTTTTGTACCGCTTTTGGCCGCCATAAGTGTGGCAGGGTACGCTCAGATGTGAGTCCCTTGCTCACTTTGCCACTGGATTCAAGCAAGCCGGGCTGAAGACGGCAGGAATGCCAGAAACCGGTCCTCGGAAGCTTGTTTCCGGTCCAGGGAAGGCATGGATTGGCAGTTCGGGCTGGACCGTTCCCATGAGGCACAGGGTCAGACTGATTTGCATATAGCCATGTCTGAACTGGTGTGGCAGAGTGGGCTTAAGAACGGTGATGGATTAAACCCAGATCTTTTGACTGGGTGTGAGTGTTTGATTGATTCAGATGCTCCGTCCATCACCACCCCCTTTTGTACCGCTTTTGGCAGCCATAAGTGTGGCAGGGTATGCTCAGACGTGAGTCCCTTGCTCACTTTGCAACTGGATTCAAGCAAGCCGGGCTGAAGACGGCTGGAAGCCAGAAACCGGTCCTCGGAAGCTTGTTTCCGGTACAGGGAAGGCATGGCGTGGCACTTCGGGCTGGACTGTTGTGGAAAAGTAAATTTTGCCATGTTATATGTGCCTACGTGTTCCCCATGTTATGTTATATGTGCATGATCGATATGCATGTAACCACCCTATGATCGATTAAAGACGCAATTACAGTTGTGTCCATCTCTAGTATGCCAGTTTCCAGTTTTCGTAAATATAACGAATATCAGGCCTATGTAAAGCTACGTTGCCACGTTTTACAGTGTGCACGCTAATTCATTGAATTATCCCCGTTTCTTGGCCTCAAAAGGGCCCGGACTCAGATTCAGCTCCTGTCTCCTGAACCCTCTCCGAGGAGCGATACAGCCCCCACCTGTATCCCTGACCCTTAGCTTACTTCTTGCCATGCAGTGCCCGGCTCGGCCTGGCTCTGCCTCCCAGTCTGCCAAGAGTATGTTATGATTCTAGTTATCAGTCCAGCCCTCCTTCTCTGCATTCCTAAGCTACTGAATTGCATCAATAGTTTCCGTCATGGTCTAGCCTTTATGTCTCCATGTAAGAGAAATACTTTATTAATATTCATAGAATATTCCTCGCACACACACTACATGTAGAATTATGCATGCACCAGTCTTAATGTCTGTTAGCCTTTGCCCTGATAACTTTTGGATTCTATCAACATGTACTCTAAACACGAGATACTAGATAGGCTTTAGGTACATGTCGCTCTGACCCTCCAGACTTTCGTCTCCTCTTCTAGTGCAGAAGTCATAGCCCCCAGTTCTCCCTGGTAACACGTCATTGTCAGTTTGCGCGCACCACTAGGTTAAAGGTCCCAGCTGCTCAGGTAGCCCCCTCCATGTTTCCGCCCTTTTTATGACATATTCTGTTACGTTTACATCACATGTCTATGTATACGCCCTGTACACACCTCTTGTTACACCCACTTTATGCCTTATCTTTCGCGACTGCTACAAACTCCGCCTACTGCTACGCCTACTGTATTGAATACAATGTATTTGTTTAACTATAAATATTGTGCACTGTTATTAAAAGTTACCCCTTATGCTCCCAGATCCTGCCCCCGGCAGCTGCCATCCTATTCCCATGCAGGCTGTCCTGTTCCTGTCCTTTTATGCCTGATTAAAGCCTGTACACTCCAGCTACCTCGAATCTTGGCTCTTATTTATTGAGCTATCTGTTATTAGAGTATCCTGAAAAATAGAACCGGTAATTAATTATTTATTTACCACACTGTTCCCATGAGGCACAGGGTCAGACTGATTTGCATATAGCCATGTCTGAACTGGGGTGGCAGAGTGGGCTAAAGAACGGTGATGGATTAAACCCAGATCTTTTGACTGGGTGTGAGTGTTTGATTGATTCAGATGCTCCGTCCATCACCACCCCCTTTTGTACCGCTTTTGGCCGCCATAAGTGTGGCAGGGTATGCTCAGACGTGAGTCCCTTGCTCACTTTGCCACTGGATTCAAGCAAGCCGGGCTGAAGACGGCTGGAATGCCAGAAACCAGTCCTCGGAAGCTTGTTTCCGGTCCAGGGAAGGCATGGCTTGGCAGTTCGGGCTGGACTGTTCTGTGGAAAAGTACATTTTGCCATGTTCTGTGTCCCTACGCCTCATCCATCATATGTTATGTGTGCATGACCAATATGCATATGTTATTCCCCATGTCCGATTAAAGACGCAATTACAGTTGTGTCCACCTCTGGTATGTCCTTTCCCAGTCCTCGTGAATACTACGAATATCAGGCCTATGTAAAGTTACGTTGCCACGTTTCCCAGTGTGCACGTTATTCCATTATAAAGTCCTCGTTTCTAGGCCTCAAAAGGGCCCGGACATCAGATTCAGCTCCTGTCTCCTGAAAGCCTCGCTGAGGAGCGATACAGCCCCCACCTGTATCCTCGACCCTTCACTTACTTCCTGCCTCGCAGTGCCCGGTGCAGCCTGGCTCTGCCTCTGAGTCTGCCAAGAGTATGTTATGATTCCAGCTATCAGTTCAGTCCTCCTTCCCTGCATTCCTAAGCTACTGAACTGCATCAATAGTTTCCGTCATTGTCTAGCCTTCTCGTCTCCACGTTAAGAGAAATACTGTATTTAATGGTCATTTAATATTCTTCATCACGCACTACATGTAGAATAATGCATGGTCCAGTCTTAGAATCAAGTTAGCTTTTCCCCTCATGACTTCTAGTTTATATCAACATGTTCCCTAAACATCAGATACTAGATAGGGTTTAGGTACATGTCGCTCCGACCCTCCAGACTCTAGTCTCTGCTCCTAGCACAGAGTTCATAGCCCCCAGCCTCTCCTAGTAATACGTCATTGCCAGTTTACGCGCACCATTAGGTTAGAGGTCCCGGCTCCTTAGGTAGCCCCCTCCAATGATTCCGCCCATTCATGACATATTCTGTTACGTTTGCACCACACGTCTATGTATACTCCCAGTTACACCTACTTTTACTGTTATCTCTCGCGACTGCTACGCGTCACGCCTTCTGCTCCACCCACTGCTACGCCTACTGCAATGTAATGCTATGTGTTCGCGCTATGTATATATGCCTGTGTTTTGTTATTGAATGTTAGCGCGCTCATCCTAGACCCGGCCCCAGCAGCTGCTGGGTCATCCTATGCAGGTTGTCCCGATCCTGTCCTTATGCTGTAATAAACCTGCAGAAACTCCTACTACCTCGAATCTTGACTCTTATTTATTGAGCTACCTGCTATGATATATGCTTAGTCAAAAATAGGGTATTATTTATTTATTTACCACATAATGGCGCCCGAATAGGGACTTGCCCTTTCCCCACGCGTCGGTGAAGCCACGCCGACCCCCTGACCCTCTGCAGTCGTGACGGAACTCTTCTGCGCAGTGGCAGATATTTCTGCTCAAGTATCCCTCAGGCCCACGGAGGAGACGGAGGAGGCGGTCCAGCATCCGAACGAGACGGTGGAGGAACGCGGCGAGTCCCGACCAGAGCCCAAGCCAAGAGTCCAAGGTCCGAGGTATCCGGAGGCCCACCCGTAACTGAAGTCCGAAGTTCGTCGTCGTAGAAATCCAGTCCAGTCCGAGGCTTTCCGTTCCGTGCTGCCCGGTGAGTACCATTGCTGGGGTAGTATCTAGACAGGACCAATCTAAATTGACTCCTGGTCCGTGGGTTGGTGGTGCCCAGACTCACAAACGAAGTGTTCACCTAGGTGGATACGGGTCTTGATGTGTCCCTTTATGGGACCGGTATGTTCCGTACTGTTATAGCAGTGCATCCAGTAACTCTAGTCTGTTCCGTTCTCGAGAAAATTCTTGTATTTCTGTTCTCAGTATTTCAGGTAATATTCTGTTCGAACTGTTATTTATAATGTTCTTTATGTATTTTAATGTTGTGGTATGAGTGTGATGTGATTTCGTGTTTTTATTGTGTATTGTATTGTGTCCAGATTACAGTTCAGTCATGCCTATATTTTCCAAGTTACGTCAGTTAAAAACTAGAAAGGGTCTGCTGGAAGCAGCAGTTCCTGTTCCGCCTAGGGACAGTCCCGGTCACTTTATGTATCAGAAACATGGCATAAGCGCCATATTATATCTAGATTTATGGGTAGAGTATACCAAACAGTTAGAAGAAAAGTATAGATGGCCCGTATCGGGTACATGGGATGCCGAATGTATCATGCGAGTAGAAGAAGCATTATGGAAAAAGAAAGCCAGACAGTCACAGAAAGATGCCATCGAGTTATGGCGTAAAGAAGCGCATAAAAGAACGGAAAAGGAAGTCAGAAAGTCAGAGTTAAGTAGAGAATCCCAAGAACGAGCCCAAGAAAGAGAATTAATCGAGATAGGTGAACAAGTCAAAGCCGAACAGTCAGACAGACAGAGGCATGCCCTCATTAAGGGTATGTATCCTCTTCTTGCCGAGGGCTTGCCAAAAGCGACCTCAGAGGCATCCAGTAATTTCCCGCTACCATTAGTTCCGACCAAGCTACGTCATAAACCGACCGCAGCTGATATTTTTATTTCGTCCTATTTGGACGACACAGTCCCCGAATATGCAAATCCTGTCCGCGCTCCGCCTGTCCCTGTAAATCAGGCACTTCCCGCTCCTCCAGACACCGGAGTACCTGTTACGGTACCCCCGGTCCAGCCTACAGTTCCATTTCCCACTCTGCCAGGACGTAGAGCCTCAGTAGACGATTCCAGTCTAGGGGCCGCAGGAGGAGCTACTCCTCAAACCCCGCCGCCACACAAGCGTTTATCGGCACTCGAATTACATGCTCAAGCATCACAGCGTACTCCTAAAAGTAATAAGTCTGTCACGGAAATCAGACAAGCCCTTGGCGAATGTGTCTATGACGCAGTTCCAGGCGAGTATAATATGGTTTTATATTCCGTACGCGTAAGGAGGGTGACCGAGTATCTAGTCACCTTACCGAATATGAAAGAAGATCTAGACAGAATATATCGTTTCATCCGTACAGGGGATGATCCAGAAAGTATTGGCGAGATTATGTCCCAAAGGAAAGCCGAGATCCAGCTCATGATATTAAAGTTCCTGATCAATTGTCTAATAAGAGAACAAGATTACCCGTCTAAAGATCCCGCCGAAATGAGAATCCTGACAAGGTGGAGTGATAATATAGCCGAGGGTAAGCACAAGACCGTCGGTGCTATGGAGAGTATGTACAAGAAAATCCGTAAAGAGATAATAAAGATACACGAACAACGTAAAGCAGCACAAGTAAGTGAGAAAGAAAGTACCTCTGATCCTGAAGAGGAAGACGACGAGAATCCCGCCAGAATAGCGTATGTAGGAAAATCTAGATTTCCAGATCGCCATTTACGCCTAGAACACAAGTCTATTTTTCATCATTCAGCACCAGAACAAGGTTCTCTAGAACAAGTATTTCAAGCTACCGATCACATTTTGAAATCACGAGTCGGTTACAGTGAGTTAAGTACTATGCATGAACAAGAACTAGCCCGATCAGCAGTCCGATGGATTACTGATTCTACCACTTTTCCAGACGAAATAGTGGCACAAATGTTTCTGAAACTGCCCCCAGCCGAGCAGCGACTGGTGGGTATGTATATGATTCAGCACCTCATTACTCTGTATGAGGGTCAACACTCTGATCCAGGTCCGTTACATGATGTTCTGAACGAGTTACTCCAGTACAAATGGAGAGGTCTAGGTACCGATTTAATTAGTGTCATTCTAGAACAGCGTCACAAATATAGAACGTTCTTGAACCCGCATTTTGTTCATGTCTCACCTCCAGAAAATAAATCATTTTACATAGACAGACAGAATCCGTTACGAGAAGTCCACCCAGTCAGAGGGACGGGTGGCGAAATGCAACGAGTGTTTGTATACACTCCAATATCAAAGATGGAACTTCTTGAAATGAAGAAATTAATTCCCTGTCATGATAAAGATCCAGCGGGGTTCCATCGAGAATTAAAAGACATGCTCCGTATGGGAGAATACACTTACCCAGATATCATTAAAATGTTAAAGGTCCTGTTACCCTCAGGGGTGTATGAAAAGTTAAAGGAAAAAGAATGGGAGGTGGGAGAGAAAAAGATCGATTGGACAGCTCTAGAAGCTGAAGACAAGGCACGAGTACCAGGTACCGGTCTTGGAGATAAATGTAAAGAATTACCAGAATTATTGATTCAAGTTTTACCCAGATTATTGACAACGAGAAAAGAAGACTGGGATGCAATCTCAGCCTGTAAACAGAAACAAGATGAAGATATTAGTGATTTTTATTCTAGGTTTGAAAAATGTTTCAGTATTAACAGTGGTCTCAAGACAAGTAGTGAGTCATACCCTCACCTTTTCGTTACTAAATTAGTCGAGAATTCAAGTCCACAAATTAAAAATCGAGTCTTGAAAGTCGAAAGCACCTGGCAAGCAAATACTCCGTCCCAGATGCTCCAGATGCTTCAGTATCACCAGAATAGAATCAGGGAAGAGCAAGAACACGAGAGAAAACGTATGAAAGACACGAAAATGAAAGTGCTGGTTGCACAATCTGTTCCTCAAGACAGTCAGAAGAGGGGTCCGAATCAAGCCAGTCATCCTGCAGCTCCCGTTAAAGGGAACTGCAATTATTGTAAACAGCCAGGTCATTTTATAAACGAGTGTGCAGTTCTGAAACATAATATAGCTACTGGTAAGACTAAAGAAAGACCGCGTCCGCCTAGACAAGAACAAGTCTCACAGATTCCTCAGTCACAGAATGCACAACAGACAGTTCCCGCACCGCAGCCCATTGCTGCAACACAGCATGTCACATCACAGATGTACCAGTATGCACAGTCTGAGTATCCAGAGTACCAGCCATATTCATGAAACAGCCTAGAGAGGGAGGTAGGCTTGCCTCTCATCGAGATACCTGTAGATCAAGAAGGTCCCTATGTTCACAGTCAAGTATTAGGGAAAGACAGAAAGTTTTTGATCGATACAGGGGCAAGTAGGACCACAATTAGTCACGCCGAAGTTCCAGGGGCTCCGCTCTCAGGCTCAAGAAATGTTTCCCTTGGATTTTCAGGAAAACCAATAGTTAATGAGATATCTAAGCCAGTTACTCTGGAAGTAGGTCCATTGTCCCGTACTACTGATCTGTTACTTACTAAGTCATGTCCAGAAAATCTGTTAGGCATTAAGACACTGAAAGAGTTAGGTGCAGTCATTTGCTGTTCCCCAGAGGGAATACGTCTGTTCCTACGTGACTTTAAGGGTCACTATGTATTACGAGATTTTGATTCAAGATTGTCTAATGTTCCGCAGCACTTATGGGCGCAAGGTCCAACTGATGTAGGTTATATGCAAATCACACCCTATCGTGTGACTCTCAAGCCAGGTGTAGTGTTACCACGAATCAGACAGTATAGATTGCCACCTGAGGCTGTAGCAGCCTTATCCAAAATTATTGACGAGCTCATGGCTCAAGGAGTAGTTGTAGAAACTGACTCCAATGTATGTAATTCTCCGATCATTCCAGTCATGAAACGTACTGATCCAAATGCACCCCCAGTATATCGATTAGTGATTGATTTACGAGAGCTTAATAAATGTATTATTCCTCAGTACCCAGTAGTCCCAGATATCTCTTCCCTATTAACAGCCATTGATTCTGAAGCCACATTCTTCACTGTCATAGACCTCAAGAATGCATTTTTTAGTGTTCCAATTCATCCAGACAGCCAGTTTCTTTTCGGATTTTGTTTTAATGGAAGGAGCTATATGTTCACACGAGCTCCTCAAGGTTTCACAGAAAGCCCTAGTATTTACAGTCAAGCACTCAAGAGACAACTAGACAACGTTCATATGCCAACTGACACTGCCCTGCTCCAGTATGTCGATGATCTACTGATCACAGCCCGTTCCGAACGTGCTTGCGAGCGAGCGTCACTTACAGTACTGTATTTCCTAGCCGAGATGGGGCACAAGGTGTCACCTTCGAAGCTTCAATTCTGTGTCCAGCAAGTGGTATACTTAGGACACTTGCTGTCCAAGAGGGGTAGGCAGTTGACACCCGACCGTATCCAGTTAATAGCGAGTCTTCCCCAGCCCAGAACCCAGAAGGAGGTACGTGCCTTTATCGGCCTTACTTCTTATTGTAGACAATGGATTCCCCAGTATGCATTTCTAGCCAAGCCACTGATACAGTTAACGACACAGGAGGCAGCCGTATCGACTGTCCTCCCTTGGACATCTGAACATACACTTAGTTTCAATGAGTTAAAGAAAGCCCTATGCCAAGCTCCAGTTCTAGCTACACCGAACTACAGTAAGCCTTTTACACTTTTCGTTACTGAACGTGAAGGTACAGCATTATCTGTTCTTACACAAGATCAAGCAGGACAATACAAGCCCTGTGCTTATTTTTCTAGCACATTAGATCCAGTCGCCCAGGCGTTGCCTGTGTGCCTCAAGTCAGTTGCAGCCACAGCACTAGCTATCAGACAAAGTGATTCCATAGTTTTAGGACATTCCCTGACAGTACAAGTCCCACATTCCGTGGAAGTTCTTTTGAACCGAACACAAACTCAGCACTTGACAATTGCACGTTTAACAGGTTATGAATTGACACTGTTCCAGCCACACATAGGAATTAGACGCTGCAACGTCCTGAATCCTGCTACACTGTTACCATCAGTTAATTCAAATCCAGACCCACATGATTGTGTGGAAGTAATTAACATTACGACAAAGCCAAGACAAGACCTGACAGACATTCCGTTACCAGATCCCGATCTGACACTCTATGTGGATGGTTCATGTATGAGAACTAGTACAGGAGAACTAGTCGCCGCGTATGCAGTGACTACTGACACTGAAGTTATTGAAACACACCGTATTGATACCCTGTCCGCTCAAGCAGCAGAGCTAGTCGCTCTGACACAAGCCTGTATACACGCCAAGAACCTGAAAGTTAATGTTTACACAGATTCACGTTACGCATTTGGAGTTGTACACGACTTCGGAGTGCTCTGGCAGGAGAGAGGTTTCATGACTTCTCATGGAACCAAGATTCAGCATGGTCTCCTTATTCAAGCCCTGTTAGATGCCATACATTTACCGACATCCATTGCTATCATGAAATGCAAAGCACATACGAAAATTATTGACATTATTTCCCAAGGTAACGATCTAGCAGATCGCACAGCCAAGCTTACAGCACAGACTCCAGACATTCCAGTTAACATGACACATACTCCAGATCCGATTACATGTATGACAGTTAAGGACCCTACACAAGATGTCATAGATATCCAGTTACATGCTACTCCCGATGAAATCAAGAAATGGTCTGAACAAGGAGGGGTCCAGACAGATCAAGGATGGTTAACGAAGGGTAGAGCCACATGGTTTCTCCCCGACTCTATGGTTCAAGTCATTATCAATACCGCACATAGTCCAGCACATTTAGGAGAAAAAGCTATGTTAGACAGTATCCAGAACATTTGGTTCAACAAGCATTTACGAGCTGCAGCCAAGCAGAAAGTCCGTACCTGTATGATATGTTGTCAGTTTAATCCAGGTAAAAGTGTCCCGGTGGAACAAGGTGGTTTCCAGCCCCCTGACCACCCTTTTGAGGTCCTCCAGATGGATTATATTCAGATGGAGCGATGTCGAGGTTTCAAGTATGTCCTTGTAGTAGTATGCGCTTTGTCCAGGTGGACAGAAGCATATCCAGTCCCAGATTACACAGCCGTGACCACTGCCAAACAGTTGGTTCGTGAATTTTTCCCTAGGTATGGACTCCCTAGAGTCGTATATTCTGATAATGGTCAGCCATTCTCCTCAGAGTTAATGAAGCACGTTTCCCTGTTGTTAGGGTACCAGTGGAAGTTCCATTGTGTACGCCATCCTGAAGCAGCCGGTCTGGTCGAGAGACATAATCAGACCCTGAAAATCCGTATCGCAAAAGTTTGTAAAGACAAGGGTGTGGACTGGCTAGTAGCTCTGCCAGTCGCTTTGTTTTATATGCGCATGGTTGCACATTCCAGATCAGGTCTGTCCCCGTATGAGGTCGTTTTCGGCCGGCCCCCTAACATGTGGGGTACTCCTAGACCCCGAAGTATTACCGATGTTTCATGTAATATGCTGACAGATTACCTAGCTTCCTTGATGTCTGCCCTCAACTCATGTCGTTCACAGGTTGCCGCCGCATTTCCAGACAATACCGAGGTGGCACCGCACGAGATCGTTCCAGGCTCCTTGGTGATGATCAGAAATTTTGACAGATCAAGTCCGCTGGAACCACGTTGGAAGGAGCCACGTCAGGTCCTCTTGACCACCCGTACTGCCGTCAAGTTGGAAGGCAGGAAGGGGTGGGTCCATCTTTCTCATGTAAAACTTTTCAATGGATTGAAACCAGTCTCCAAGAACATTTCCAAGGATTCCCAAGATTCTAAAGACTGCCAAAACATTGTTTTAAAGGACTGTCCCGCACAAGACATTATTACTACAACCCATCCCTTGTTAGAGAAAACTCCGCAACAGGAGTATAAGTTAAAGCTCAGGTCTAGCAAAATAAGTCAGTCAGTTTGATTGTATAAGTCCTCCCCTAGGTGAAACGGTTAGACTGTTTCTGACATGTATAAAATAGACCCCCATAGTGAGAGAGTCAGTCAAAGTTCAATCAGATGTATCGTTTTTCTAAGTTTCATATTATTCATCAGCATTATGATTTCCTGCATCAGCTATGCGTTCTATCTGTATTTTCTAGTTCCTCATGTAAATATGTCTGCTAATGCTACAGTAGAGCACACGTTTAGTGATCTGCCTCCTCACGAATATTCTTACCGCCTCGCTATGCGCAACAACTCATTTATCCGTATGTTACATTACTCACACCAGACCAGCAATGCCACTAATTGTTGGGTGTGTGGTCGACTCCCCCCTTTCCAGACACCGAAGGGAGTTCTGCCACTTTTTCCTTATCCATTTTCACACAATGGTTCGTGTGGAGCATGGTCCACGTTAACGTCATCCGCAACAGATATGTCTTTTCTTAACAATACATGTTTTCCAGATAAGCAAGGTTTCCCCCACAGAACAGGTTTAGATCTAGAAAATGAAGTTTATAATTTAGGTAATTATTCGTCGAATTTCATGGTCCTGAATGTTCAGTCTGATACTACTCCAGACTCACCTGCTATTTCAGTACTACCAGTCAAAGGCGAATTATGTGTCCGTAGTTATGGTTCTGTACACGTAGGACATAGTGAATGTACTACTGTTATCAAGTATAGTGACAGTGGGAAATCTGTTTTCAAAGCTTCACATCATTCTTATTTTGTTTGTGGTCAAACCGCATATGTTCATCTGCCCCTCGATTGGGAGGGAACCTGTTACATTGCCTTCCTACTGCCACCTGTTTTCCTAGCCCCACCTGACTACCATAGGAATTCCTTCCTAGTACATACTAGACACAAGAGAAATCTCCCGATTGTCGATTATACTGAAACCGCCGCAGAACAATTCATTGATATAGATAAAGGTGTTTTCCCTTATTTAGGTACAGTTGTAAATAGTAAACTAATCCGTAGGTTAACAAGAACCCTTGAAGCAGTAGTAGATGAGACTGCCTCCGCTCTAGGTAACCTAACCGAAGAGCAATCCTTTATGAGAATTGTCGTTTTACAGAATCGTCTCGTCCTTGATGTCATACTGGCCGATAGGGGCGGGGCCTGTAGAGTTCTCGGATCTAGTTGCTGCATTTTCATTCCAAATAACGCGCCGTCTGTTTATTCAGCTATAACCAGACTCCATAAAATTGCCCATCTGTTACATCAAGACCCAGGCACCTGGACATGGTCCGGTTGGTTCTGGAATATAATTTCCGCATGGGGATGGAAAGTCCTGTCCTTTCTAAGTATAGCAGTAGCGATCATATTTAGCTGCTGCCTCTGTATACAATGTGGCCCTGCGATTTGCAGCATGTGTGCTACCTCTTGTATTCCTAGTCCTAAGCCCCGTTCTAAATCCCGTTCCAAGACAATTCGAGACGAGCAAATGGTACTGTATGAAATAATAGATGGTATCATGAATATTGATGTTTCCTGATGGAAACGTAGTGACAAGGAGGGAATGTGGAAAAGTAAATTTTGCCATGTTCTGTGTCCCTACGCCTCATCCATCATATGTTATGTGTGCATGACCAATATGCATATGTTATTCCCCATGTCCGATTAAAGACGCAATTACAGTTGTGTCCACCTCTGGTATGTCCTTTCCCAGTCCTCGTGAATACTACGAATATCAGGCCTATGTAAAGTTACGTTGCCACGTTTCCCAGTGTGCACGTTATTCCATTATAAAGTCCTCGTTTCTAGGCCTCAAAAGGGCCCGGACATCAGATTCAGCTCCTGTCTCCTGAAAGCCTCGCTGAGGAGCGATACAGCCCCCACCTGTATCCTCGACCCTTCACTTACTTCCTGCCTCGCAGTGCCCGGTGCAGCCTGGCTCTGCCTCTGAGTCTGCCAAGAGTATGTTATGATTCCAGCTATCAGTTCAGTCCTCCTTCCCTGCATTCCTAAGCTACTGAACTGCATCAATAGTTTCCGTCATTGTCTAGCCTTCTCGTCTCCACGTTAAGAGAAATACTGTATTTAATGGTCATTTAATATTCTTCATCACGCACTACATGTAGAATAATGCATGGTCCAGTCTTAGAATCAAGTTAGCTTTTCCCCTCATGACTTCTAGTTTATATCAACATGTTCCCTAAACATCAGATACTAGATAGGGTTTAGGTACATGTCGCTCCGACCCTCCAGACTCTAGTCTCTGCTCCTAGCACAGAGTTCATAGCCCCCAGCCTCTCCTAGTAATACGTCATTGCCAGTTTACGCGCACCATTAGGTTAGAGGTCCCGGCTCCTTAGGTAGCCCCCTCCAATGATTCCGCCCATTCATGACATATTCTGTTACGTTTGCACCACACGTCTATGTATACTCCCAGTTACACCTACTTTTACTGTTATCTCTCGCGACTGCTACGCGTCACGCCTTCTGCTCCACCCACTGCTACGCCTACTGCAATGTAATGCTATGTGTTCGCGCTATGTATATATGCCTGTGTTTTGTTATTGAATGTTAGCGCGCTCATCCTAGACCCGGCCCCAGCAGCTGCTGGGTCATCCTATGCAGGTTGTCCCGATCCTGTCCTTATGCTGTAATAAACCTGCAGAAACTCCTACTACCTCGAATCTTGACTCTTATTTATTGAGCTACCTGCTATGATATATGCTTAGTCAAAAATAGGGTATTATTTATTTATTTACCACAGTTCCCATGAGGCACAGGGTCAGACTGTTTTGCATATAGCCATGTCTGAACTAGGGTGGCAGAGTGGGCTAAAGAACGGTGATGGATTAAACCCAGATCTTTTGACTGGGTGTGAGTGTTTGATTGATTCATGTGCTCCGTCCATCACCACCCCCTTTTGTACCGCTTTTGGCCGCCATAAGAGTGGCAGGGTATGCTCAGACGTGAGTCCCTTGCTCACTTTGCAACTAGATTCAAGCAAGCCGGGCTGAAGACGGCTGGAATGCCAGAAACCGGTCCTCGGAAGCTTGTTTCCGGTCCAGGGAAGGCATGGCGTAGCAGTTCGGGCTGGACTGTTCCCATGAGGCACAGGGTCAGACTGATTTGCATATAGCCATGTCTGAACTGGGGTGGCAGAGTGGGCTAAAGAACAGTGATGAATTAAACCCAGATCATTTGACTGGGTATGAGTGTTTGATTGATTCAGATGCTCCGTCCATCACCACCCCCTTTTGTACCGCTTTTGGCCGCCATAAGTGTGGCAGGGTATGCTCAGACGTGAGTCCCTTGCTCACTTTGCCACTGGATTCAAGCAAGCCGGGCTGAAGACGGCGGGAATGCCAGAAACTGGTCCTCGTAAGCTTGTTTCCAGTCAAGGGAAGGCATGGCTTGGCAGTTCGGGATGGACTGTTCCCATGAGGCACAGGTCAGACTGATTTGCATATAGCCATGTCTGAACTGGGGTGGCAGAGTGGGCTAAAGAACGGTGATGGATTAAACCCAGATCTTTTGACTGGGTGTGAGTGTTTGATTGATTCATGTGCTCCGTCCATCACCACCCCCTTTTGTACCGCTTTTGGCCGCCATAAGAGTGGCAGGGTATGCTCAGACGTGAGTCCCTTGCTCACTTTGCAACTAGATTCAAGCAAGCCGGGCTGAAGACGGCTGGAATGCCAGAAACCGGTCCTCTGAAGCTTGTTTCCGGTCCAGCGAAGGCATGGCGTAGCAGTTCGGGCTGGACTGTTCCCATGAGGCACAGGGTCAGACTGATTTGCATATAGCCATGTCTGAACTGGGGTGGCAGAGTGGGCTAAAGAACAGTGATGAATTAAACCCAGATCATTTGACTGGGTATGAGTGTTTGATTGATTCAGATGCTCCGTCCATCACCACCCCCTTTTGTACCGCTTTTGGCCGCCATAAGTGTGGCAGGGTATGCTCAGACGTGAGTCCCTTGCTCACTTTGCCACTGGATTCAAGCAAGCCGGGCTGAAGACGGCGGGAATGCCAGAAACTGTTCCTCGGAAGCTTGTTTCCGGTCCAGGGAAGGCATGGCTTGGCAGTTCGGGCTGGACTGTTCCCATGAGGCACAGGATCAGACTGATTTGCATATAGCCATGTCTGAACTGGGGTGGCAGAGTGGGCTAAAGAACGGTGATGGATTAAACCCAGATCTTTTGACTGGGTGTGAGTGTTTGATTGATTCAGATGCTCCGTCCATCACCACCCCCTTTTGTACCGCTTTTGGCCGCCATAAGTGTGGCAGGGTATCCTCAGACGTGAGTCCCTTGCTCACTTTGCAACTGGATTCAAGCAAGCCGGGCTGAATACGGCTGGAATGCCAGAAACCGGTCCTCGGAAGCTTGTTTCCGGTCCAGGGAAGGCATGGCGTGGCAGTTCGGGCTGGACTGTTCCCATGAGGCACAGGGTCAGACTGATTTGCATATAGCCATGTCTGAACTGGGGTGGCAGAGTGGGCTAAAGAACGGTGATGGATTAAACCCAGATCTTTTGACTGGGTGTGAGTGTTTGATTGATTCAGATGCTCCGTCCATCACCACCCTCTTTTGTACCGCTTTTGGCCACCATAAGTGTGGCAGGGTTTGCTCAGACGTGAGTCCCTTGCTCATTTTGCCACTGGATTCAAGCAAGCCGGGCTGAAGACGGCTGGAATGACAGAAACTGGTCCTCGGAAGCTTGTTTCCGGTCCAGGGAAGGCATGGCTTGGCAGTTCGGGATGGAATGTTCCCATGAGGCACAGGGTCAGACTGATTTGCATATAGCAATGTCTGAACTGGGGTGGCAGAGTGGGCTAAAGAACGGTGATGGATAAAACCCAGATCTTTTGAATGGGTGTGAGTGTTTGATTGATTCAGATGCTCCGTCCATCACCACCCCCTTTTGTACCACTTTTGGCCGCCATAAGTGTGGCAGGGTATGCTCAGACGTGAGTCTCTTGCTCACTTTGCCACTGGATTCAAGCAAGCCGGGCTGAAGACGGCTGGAATGCCAGAAACCGGTCCTCGGAAGCTTGTTTCCGGTCCAGGGAAGGCATGGCTTGGCAGTTCGGGCTGGACTGTTCCCATGAGGCACAGGGTCAGACTGATTTGCATATAGCCATGTCTGAACTGGGGTGGCAGAGTGGGCTAAAGAACGGTGATGGATTAAACCCAGATCTTTTGACTGGGTGTGAGTGTTTGATTGATTCAGATGCTCCGTCCATCACCACCCCCTTTGGTACCGCTTTTGGCCGCCATAAGAGTGGCAGGGTATGCTCAGACGTGAGTCCCTTGCTCACTTTGCAACTGGATTCAAGCAAGCCGGGATGAAGACGGCTGGAATGCCAGAAACCGGTCCTCGGAAGCTTGTTTCCAGTCCAGGGAAGGCATGGCGTAGCAGTTCGGGCTGGACTGTTCCCATGAGGCACAGGGTCAGACTGATTTGCATATAGCCATGTCTGAACTGTGGTGGCAGAGTGGGCTAAAGAACGGTGATGGATTAAACCCAGATCTTTTGACTGGGTGTGAGTGTTTGATTGATTCAGATGCTCCGTCCCTCACCACCCCCTCTTGTACCGCTTTTGGCCGCCATAAGTGTGGCAGGGTTTGCTCAGACGTGAGTCCCTTGCTCATTTTGCCACTGGATTCAAGCAAGCCGAGCTGAAGACGGCTGGAATGCCAGAAACAGGTCCTCGGAAGCTTGTTTCCAGTCCAGGGAAGGCATGGCTTGGCAGTTCGGGATGGACTGTTCCCATGAGGCACAGGGTCAGACTGATTTGCATATAGCCATGTCTGAACTGGGGTGGCAGATTGGGCTAAAGAACGGTGATGGATTAAACCCAGATCTTTTGACTGGGTGTGAGTGTTTGATTGATTCAGATGCTCCGTCCATCACCACCCCCTTTTTTACCGCTTTTGGCGGCCATAAGTGTGGCAGGGTATGCTCAGACGTGAGTCCCTTGCTCACTTTGCAACTGGATTCAAGCAAGCCGGGCTGAAGACGGCTGGAATGCCAGAAACCGGTCCTCGGAAGCTTGTTTCCGGTCCAGGGAAGGCATGGCGTGGCACTTCGGGCTGGACTGTTCCCATGAGGCACAGGGTCAGACTGATTTGCATATAGCAATGTCTGAACTGGGGTGGCAGAGTGGGCTAAAGAACAGTGACAGATAAAACCCAGATCTTTTGACTGGGTGTGAGTGTTTGATTGATTCAGATGCTCCGTCCATCACCACCCCCTTTTGTACCGCTTTTGGCCGCCATAAGTGTGGCAGGGTATGCTCAGACGTGAGTCCCCTGCTCACTTTGCCACTGGATTCAAGCAAGCCGGGCTGAAGACGGCTGGAATGCCAGAAACCGGTCCTCGGAAGCTTGTTTCCGGTCCAGGAAAGGCATGGCTTGGCAGTTCGGGCTGGACTGTTCCCATGAGGCACAGGGTCAGACTGATTTGCATATAGCCATGTCTGAACTAGGGTGGCAGAGTGGGCTAAAGAACGGTGATGGATTAAACCCAAATCTTTTGACTGGGTGTGAGTGTTTGATTGATTCAGATGCTCCGTCCCTCACCACCCCCTTTTGTACCGCTTTTGGCCGCCATAAGTGTGGCAGGGTTTGCTCAGACGTGAGTCCCTTGCTCATTTTGCCACTGGATTCAAGCAAGCCGAGCTGAAGACGGCTGGAATGCCAGAAACAGGTCCTCGGAAGCTTGTTTCCAGTCCAGGGAAGGCATGGCTTGGCAGTTCGGGATGGACTGTTCCCATGAGGCACAGGGTCAGACTGATTTGCATATAGCCATGTCTGAACTGGGGTGGCAGAGTGGGCTAAAGAACGGTGATGGATAAAACCCAGATCTTTTGACTGGGTGTGAGTGTTTGATTGATTCAGATGCTCCGTCCATCACCACCCCCTTTTGTACCGCTTTTGGCCGCCATAAGTGTGGCAGGGTATCCTCAGACGTGAGTCCCTTGCTCACTTTGCAACTGGATTCAAGCAAGCCGGGCTGAATACGGCTGGAATGCCAGAAACCGGTCCTCGGAAGCTTGTTTCCGGTCCAGGGAAGGCATGGCGTGGCAGTTCGGGCTGGACTGTTCCCATGAGGCACAGGGTCAGACTGATTTGCATATAGCCATGTCTGAACTGGGGTGGCAGAGTGGGCTAAAGAACGGTGATGGATTAAACCCAGATCTTTTGACTGGGTGTGAGTGTTTGATTGATTCAGATGCTCCGTCCATCACCACCCCCTTTTGTACCGCTTTTGGCCACCATAAGTGTGGCAGGGTTTGCTCAGACGTGAGTCCCTTGCTCATTTTGCCACTGGATTCAAGCAAGCCGGGCTGAAGACGGCTGGAATGACAGAAACTGGTCCTCGGAAGCTTGTTTCCGGTCCAGGGAAGGCATGGCTTGGCAGTTCGGGATGGAATGTTCCCATGAGGCACAGGGTCAGACTGATTTGCATATAGCAATGTCTGAACTGGGGTGGCAGAGTGGGCTAAAGAACGGTGATGGATAAAACCCAGATCTTTTGAATGGGTGTGAGTGTTTGATTGATTCAGATGCTCCGTCCATCACCACCCCCTTTTGTACCACTTTTGGCCGCCATAAGTGTGGCAGGGTATGCTCAGACGTGAGTCTCTTGCTCACTTTGCCACTGGATTCAAGCAAGCCGGGCTGAAGACGGCTGGAATGCCAGAAACCGGTCCTCGGAAGCTTGTTTCCGGTCCAGGGAAGGCATGGCTTGGCAGTTCGGGCTGGACTGTTCCCATGAGGCACAGGGTCAGACTGATTTGCATATAGCCATGTCTGAACTGGGGTGGCAGAGTGGGCTAAAGAACGGTGATGGATTAAACCCAGATCTTTTGACTGGGTGTGAGTGTTTGATTGATTCAGATGCTCCGTCCATCACCACCCCCTTTGGTACCGCTTTTGGCCGCCATAAGAGTGGCAGGGTATGCTCAGACGTGAGTCCCTTGCTCACTTTGCAACTGGATTCAAGCAAGCCGGGATGAAGACGGCTGGAATGCCAGAAACCGGTCCTCGGAAGCTTGTTTCCAGTCCAGGGAAGGCATGGCGTAGCAGTTCGGGCTGGACTGTTCCCATGAGGCACAGGGTCAGACTGATTTGCATATAGCCATGTCTGAACTGTGGTGGCAGAGTGGGCTAAAGAACGGTGATGGATTAAACCCAGATCTTTTGACTGGGTGTGAGTGTTTGATTGATTCAGATGCTCCGTCCCTCACCACCCCCTCTTGTACCGCTTTTGGCCGCCATAAGTGTGGCAGGGTTTGCTCAGACGTGAGTCCCTTGCTCATTTTGCCACTGGATTCAAGCAAGCCGAGCTGAAGACGGCTGGAATGCCAGAAACAGGTCCTCGGAAGCTTGTTTCCAGTCCAGGGAAGGCATGGCTTGGCAGTTCGGGATGGACTGTTCCCATGAGGCACAGGGTCAGACTGATTTGCATATAGCCATGTCTGAACTGGGGTGGCAGATTGGGCTAAAGAACGGTGATGGATTAAACCCAGATCTTTTGACTGGGTGTGAGTGTTTGATTGATTCAGATGCTCCGTCCATCACCACCCCCTTTTATACCGCTTTTGGCGGCCATAAGTGTGGCAGGGTATGCTCAGACGTGAGTCCCTTGCTCACTTTGCAACTGGATTCAAGCAAGCCGGGCTGAAGACGGCTGGAATGCCAGAAACCGGTCCTCGGAAGCTTGTTTCCGGTCCAGGGAAGGCATGGCGTGGCACTTCGGGCTGGACTGTTCCCATGAGGCACAGGGTCAGACTGATTTGCATATAGCAATGTCTGAACTGGGGTGGCAGAGTGGGCTAAAGAACAGTGACAGATAAAACCCAGATCTTTTGACTGGGTGTGAGTGTTTGATTGATTCAGATGCTCCGTCCATCACCACCCCCTTTTGTACCGCTTTTGGCCGCCATAAGTGTGGCAGGGTATGCTCAGACGTGAGTCCCCTGCTCACTTTGCCACTGGATTCAAGCAAGCCGGGCTGAAGACGGCTGGAATGCCAGAAACCGGTCCTCGGAAGCTTGTTTCCGGTCCAGGAAAGGCATGGCTTGGCAGTTCGGGCTGGACTGTTCCCATGAGGCACAGGGTCAGACTGATTTGCATATAGCCATGTCTGAACTAGGGTGGCAGAGTGGGCTAAAGAACGGTGATGGATTAAACCCAAATCTTTTGACTGGGTGTGAGTGTTTGATTGAATCAGATGCTCCGTCCCTCACCACCCCCTTTTGTACCGCTTTTAGCTGCAATAAGTGTGGCAGGGTTTGCTCAGACGTGAGTCCCTTGCTCATTTTGCCACTGGATTCAAGCAAGCCGAGCTGAAGACGGCTGGAATGCCAGAAACTGGTCCTCGTAAGCTTGTTTCCAGTCAAGGGAAGGCATGGCTTGGCAGTTCGGGATGGACTGTTCCCATGAGGCACAGGTCAGACTGATTTGCATATAGCCATGTCTGAACTGGGGTGGCAGAGTGGGCTAAACAACGGTGATGGATAAAACCCAGATCTTTTGACTGGGTGTGAGTGTTTGATTGATTCAGATGCTCCGTCCATCACCACCCCCTTTTGTACCACTTTTGGCCGCCATAAGAGTGGCAGGGTATGCTCAGACGTGAGTCCCTTGCTCAATTTGCAACTGGATTCAAGCAAGCCGGGCTGAAGACGGCTGGAATGCCAGAAACCGGTCCTCGGAAGCTTGTTTCCGGTCCAGGGAAGGCATGGCGTAGCAGTTCGGGCTGGACTGTTCCCATGAGGCACAGGGTCAGACTGATTTGCATATAGCCATGTCTGAACTGGGGTGGCAGAGTGGGCTAAATAACGGTGATGAATTAAACCCAGATCTTTTGACTGGGTGTGAGTGTTTGATTGATTCAGATGCTCCGTCCCTCACCACCCCCTTTTGTACCGCTTTTGGCCACCATAAGTGTGGCAGGGTTTGCTCAGACGTGAGTCCCTTGCTCATTTTGCCACTGGATTCAAGCAAGCCGAGCTGAATACGGCTGGAATGCCAGAAACTGGTCCTCGTAAGCTTGTTTCCAGTCAAGGGAAGGCATGGCTTTGCAGTTCGGGATGGACTGTTCCCATGAGGCACAGGTCAGACTGATTTGCATATAGCCATGTCTGAACTGGGGTCGCAGAGTGGGCTAAAGAACGGTGATGGATTAAACCCAGATCTTTTGACTGGGTGTGAGTGTTTGATTGATTCAGATGCTCCGTCCATCACCACCCCCTTTTGTACCGCTTTTGGCGGCCATAAGTGTGGCAGGGTATGCTCAGACGTGAGTCCCTTGCTCACTTTGCAACTGGATTCAAGCAAGCCGGGCTGAAGACGGCTGGAATGCCAGAAACCGATCCTCGGAAGCTTGTTTCCGGTCCAGGGAAGGCATGGTGTGGCACTTCGGGCTGTACTGTTCCCATGAGGCACAGGGTCAGACTGATTTGCATATAGCCATGTCTGAACTGGGGTGGCAGAGTGGGCTAAAGAACGGTGATGGATTAAACCCAGATCTTTTGACTGGGTGTGAGTGTTTGATTGATTCAGATGCTCCGTCCATCACCACCCCCTTTTGTACCGCTTTTGGCCGCCATAAGTGTGGCAGGGTATGCTCAGACGTGAGTCCCTTGCTCACTTTGCCACTGGATTCAAGCAAGCCGGGCTGAAGACGGCTGGAATGCCAGAAACCGGTCCTCGGAAGCTTGTTTCCGGTCCAGGGAAGGCATGGCTTGGCAGTTCGGGCTGGACTGTTCCCATGAGGCACAGGGTCAGACTGATTTGCATATAGCCATGTCTGAACTAGGGTGGCAGAGTGGGCTAAAGAACGGTGATGGATTAAACCCAAATCTTTTGACTGGGTGTGAGTGTTTGATTGAATCAGATGCTCCGTCCATCACCACCCCCTTTTGTACCACTTTTGGCCGCCATAAGAGTGGCAGGGTATGCTCAGACGTGAGTCCCTTGCTCACTTTGCAACTGGATTCAAGCAAGCCGGGCTGAAGACGGCTGGAATGCCAGAAACCGGTCCTCGGAAGCTTGTTTCCAGTCCAGAGAAGGCATGGCGTAGCAGTTCGGGCTGGACTGTTCTCATGAGGCACAGGGTCAGACTGATTTGCATATAGCCATGTCTGAACTGGGGTGGCAGAGTGGGCTAAATAACGGTGATGAATTAAACCCAGATCTTTTGACTGGGTGTGAGTGTTTGATTGATTCAGATGCTCCGTCCCTCACCACCCCCTTTTGTACCGCTTTTGGCCGCCATAAGTGTGGCAGGGTTTGCTCAGACGTGAGTCCCTTGCTCATTTTGCCACTGGATTCAAGCAAGCCGAGCTGAAGACGACTGGAATGCCAGAAACTGGTCCTCGTAAGCTTGTTTCCAGTCAAGGGAAGGCATGGCTTGGCAGTTCGGGATGGACTGTTCCCATGAGGCACAGGTCAGACTGATTTGCATATAGCCATGTCTGAACTGGGGTGGCAGAGTGGGCTAAAGAACGGTGATGGATAAAACCCAGATCTTTTGACTGGGTGTGAGTGTTTGATTGATTCAGATGCTCCGTCCATCACCACCCCCTTTTGTACCGCTTTTGGCCGCCATAAGTGTGGCAGGGTATGCTCAGATGTGAGTCCCTTGCTCACTTTGCCACTGGATTCAAGCAAGCCGGGCTGAAGACGGCAGGAATGCCAGGAACCGGTCCTCGGAAGCTTGTTTCCGGTCCAGGGAAGGCATGGCTTGGCAGTTCGGGCTGGACCGTTCCCATGAGGCACAGGGTCAGACTGATTTGCATATAGCCATGTCTGAACTGGTGTGGCAGAGTGGGCTAAAGAACGGTGATGGATTAAACCCAGATCTTTTGACTGGGTGTGAGTGTTTGATTGATTCAGATGCTCCGTCCATCACCACCCCCTTTTGTACCGCTTTTGGCAGCCATAAGTGTGGCAGGGTATGCTCAGACGTGAGTCCCTTGCTCACTTTGCAACTGGATTCAAGCAAGCCGGGCTGAAGACGGCTGGAATGCCAGAAACCGGTCCTCGGAAGCTTGTTTCCGGTACAGGGAAGGCATGGCGTGGCACTTCGGGCTGGACTGTTCCCATGAGGCACAGGGTCAGACTGATTTGCATATAGCCATGTCTGAACTGGGGTGGCAGAGTGGGCTAAAGAACGGTGATGGATTAAACCCAGATCTTTTGACTGGGTGTGAGTGTTTGATTGATTCATGTGCTCTGTCCATCACCACCCCCTTTTGTACCGCTTTTGGCCGCCATAAGAGTGGCAGGGTATGCTCAGACGTGAGTCCCTTGCTCACTTTGCAACTAGATTCAAGCAAGCCGGACTGAAGACGGCTGGAATGCCAGAAACCGGTCCTCGGAAGCTTGTTTCCAGTCCAGGGAAGGCATGGCGTAGCAGTTCGGGCTGGACTGTTCCCATGAGGCACAGGGTCAGACTGATTTGCATATAGCCATGTCTGAACTGGGGTGGCAGAGTGGGCTAAAGAACAGTGATGAATTAAACCCAGATCATTTGACTGGGTATGAGTGTTTGATTGATTCAGATGCTCCGTCCATCACCACCCCCTTTTGTACCGCTTTTGGCCGTCATAAGTGTGGCAGGGTATGCTCAGACGTGAGTCCCTTGCTCACTTTGCCACTGGATTCAAGCAAGCCGGGCTGAAGACGGCGGGAATGCCAGAAACTGTTCCTCGGAAGCTTGTTTCCGGTCCAGGGAAGGCATGGCTTGGCAGTTCGGGCTGGACTGATCCCATGAGGCACAGGATCAGACTGATTTGCATATAGCCATGTCTGAACTGGGGTGGCAGAGTGGGCTAAAGAACGGTGATGGATTAAACCCAGATCTTTTGACTGGGTGTGAGTGTTTGATTGATTCAGATGCTCCGTCCATCACCACCCCCTTTTGTACCGCTTTTGGCCGCCATAAGTGTGGCAGGGTATCCTCAGACGTGAGTCCCTTGCTCACTTTGCAACTGGATTCAAGCAAGCCGGGCTGAATACGGATGGAATGCCAGAAACCGGTCCTCGGAAGCTTGTTTCCGGTCCAGGGAAGGCATGGCGTGGCAGTTCGGGCTGGACTGTTCCCATGAGGCACAGGGTCAGACTGATTTGCATATAGCCATGTCTGAACTGGGGTGGCAGAGTGGGCTAAAGAACGGTGATGGATTAAACCCAGATCTTTTGACTGGGTGTGAGTGTTTGATTGATTCAGATGCTCCGTCCATCACCACCCCCTTTTGTACCGCTTTTGGCCACCATAAGTGTGGCAGGGTTTGCTCAGACGTGAGTCCCTTGCTCATTTTGCCACTGGATTCAAGCAAGCCGGGCTGAAGACGGCTGGAATGACAGAAACCGGTCCTCGGAAGCTTGTTTCCGGTCCAGGGAAGGCATGTCTTGGCAGTTCGGGATGGAATGTTCCCATGAGGCACAGGGTCAGACTGATTTGCATATAGCAATGTCTGAACTGGGGTGGCAGAGTGGGCTAAAGAACGGTGATGGATAAAACCCAGATCTTTTGACTGGGTGTGAGTGTTTAATTGATTCAGATGCTCCGTCCATCACCACCCCCTTTTGTACCGCTTTTGGCCGCCATAAGTGTGGCAGGGTATGCTCAGACGTGAGTCTCTTGCTCACTTTGCCACTGGATTCAAGCAAGCCGGGCTGAAGACGGCTGGAATGCCAGAAACCGGTCCTCGGAAGCTTGTTTCCGGTCCAGGGAAGGCATGGCTTGGCAGTTCGGGCTGGACTGTTCCCATGAGGCACAGGGTCAGACTGATTTGCATATAGCCATGTCTGAACTGGGGTGGCAGAGTGGGCTAAAGAACGGTGATGGATTAAACCCAGATCTTTTGACTGGGTGTGAGTGTTTGATTGATTCAGATGCTCCGTCCATCACCACCCCCTTTTGTACCGCTTTTGGCCGCCATAAGAGTGGTAGGGTATGCTCAGACGTGAGTCCCTTGCTCACTTTGCAACTGGATTCAAGCAAGCCGGGCTGAAGACGGCTGGAATGCCAGAAACCGGTCCTCGGAACCTTGTTTCCAGTCCAGGGAAGGCATGGCGTAGCAGTTCGGGCTGGACTGTTCCCATGAGGCACAGGGTCAGACTGATTTGCATGTAGCCATGTCTGAACTGGGGTGGCAGAGTGGGCTAAAGAACGGTGATGGATTAAACCCAGATCTTTTGACTGGGTGTGAGTGTTTGATTGATTCGGATGCTCCGTCCCTCACCATTCCCTTTTTTACCGCTTTTGGCCGCGATAAGTGTGGCAGGGTTTGCTCAGACGTGAGTCCCTTGCTCATTTTGCCACTGGATTCAAGCAAGCCGAGCTGAAGACGGCTGGAATGCCAGAAACAGGTCCTCGGAAGCTTGTTTCCAGTCCAGGGAAGGCATGGCTTGGCAGTTCGGGCTGGACTGTTCCCATGAGGCACAGGGTCAGACTGATTTGCATATAGCCATGTCTGAACTGGGGTGGCAGAGTGGGCTAAAGAACGGTGATGGATTAAACCCAGATCTTTTGACTGGGTGTGAGTGTTTGATTGATTCAGATGCTCCGTCCATCACCACCCCCTTTTGTACCGCTTTTGGCCGCCATAAGTGTGGCAGGGTATGCTCAGACGTGAGTCTCTTGCTCACTTTGCCACTGGATTCAAGCAAGCCGGGCTGAAGACGGCTGGAATGCCAGAAACCGGTCCTCGGAAGCTTGTTTCCGGTCCAGGGAAGGCATGGCTTGGCAGTTCGGGCTGGACTGTTCCCATGAGGCACAGGGTCAGACTGATTTGCATATAGCCATGTCTGAACTGGGGTGGCAGAGTGGGCTAAAGAACGGTGATGGATTAAACCCAGATCTTTTGACTGGGTGTGAGTGTTTGATTGATTCAGATGCTCCGTCCATCACCACCCCCTTTTGTACCGCTTTTGGCCGCCATAAGAGTGGCAGGGTATGCTCAGACGTGAGTCCCTTGCTCACTTTGCAACTGGATTCAAGCAAGCCGGGCTGAAGACGGCTGGAATGCCAGAAACCGGTCCTCGGAACCTTGTTTCCAGTCCAGGGAAGGCATGGCGTAGCAGTTCGGGCTGGACTGTTCCCATGAGGCACAGGGTCAGACTGATTTGCATATAGCCATGTCTGAACTGGGGTGGCAGAGTGGGCTAAAGAACGGTGATGGATTAAACCCAGATCTTTTGACTGGGTGTGAGTGTTTGATTGATTCAGATGATCCGTCCCTCACCATTCCCTTTTGTACCGCTTTTGGCCGCCATAAGTGTGGCAGGGTTTGCTCAGACGTGAGTCCCTTGCTCATTTTGCCACTGGATTCAAGCAAGCCGAGCTGAAGACGGCTGGAATGCCAGAAACAGGTCCTCGGAAGCTTGTTTCCAGTCCAGGGAAGGCATGGCTTGGCAGTTCGGGCTGGACTGTTCCCATGAGGCACAGGGTCAGACTGATTTGCATATAGCCATGTCTGAACTGGGGTGGCAGAGTGGGCTAAAGAACGGTGATGGATTAAACCCAGATCTTTTGACTGGGTGTGAGTGTTTGATTGATTCAGATGCTCCGTCCATCACCACCCCCTTTTGTACCGCTTTTGCCCGCCATAAGTGTGGCAGGGTATGCTCAGACGTGAGTCTCTTGCTCACTTTGCCACTGGATTCAAGCAAGCCGGGCTGAAGACGGCTGGAATGCCAGAAACCGGTCCTCGGAAGCTTGTTTCCGGTCCAGGGAAGGCATGGCTTGGCAGTTCGGGCTGGACTGTTCCCATGAGGCACAGGGTCAGACTGATTTGCATATAGCCATGTCTGAACTGGGGTGGCAGAGTGGGCTAAAGAACGGTGATGGATTAAACCCAGATCTTTTGACTGGGTGTGAGTGTTTGATTGATTCAGATGCTCCGTCCATCACCACCCCCTTTTGTACCGCTTTTGGCCGCCATAAGAGTGGCAGGGTATGCTCAGACGTGAGTCCCTTGCTCACTTTGCAACTGGATTCAAGCAAGCCGGGCTGAAGACGGCTGGAATGCTAGAAACCGGTCCTCGGAACCTTGTTTCCAGTCCAGGGAAGGCATGGCGTAGCAGTTCGGGCTGGACTGTTCCCATGAGGCACAGGGTCAGACTGATTTGCATATAGCCATGTCTGAACTGGGGTGGCAGAGTGGGCTAAAGAACGGTGATGGATTAAACCCAGATCTTTTGACTGGGTGTGAGTGTTTGATTGATTCAGATGCTCCGTCCCTCACCATTCCCTTTTGTACCGCTTTTGGCCGCCATAAGTGTGGCAGGGTTTGCTCAGACGTGAGTCCCTTGCTCATTTTGCCACTGGATTCAAGCAAGCCAAGCTGAAGACGGCTGGAATGCCAGAAACAGGTCCTCGGAAGCTTGTTTCCAGTCCAGGGAAGGCATGGCTTGGCAGTTCGGGATGGACTGTTCCCATGAGGCACAGGGTCAGACTGATTTGCATATAGCCATGTCTGAACTGGGGTGGCAGAGTAGGCTAAAGAACGGTGATGGATAAAACCCAGATCTTTTGACTAGGTGTGAGTGTTTGATTGATTCAGATGCTCCGTCCATCACCACCCCCTTTTGTACCGCTTTTGGCCGCCATAAGTGTGGCAGGGTATGCTCAGATGTGAGTCCCTTGCTCACTTTGCCACTGGATTCAAGCAAGCCGGGCTGAAGACGGCAGGAATGCCAGAAACCGGTCCTCGGAAGCTTGTTTCCGGTCCAGGGAAGGCATGGCTTGGCAGTTTGGGCCGGACCGTTCCCATGAGGCACAGGGTCAGACTGATTTGCATATAGCCATGTCTGAACTGGGGTGGCAGAGTGGGCTAAAGAACGGTGATGGATTAAACCCAGATCTTTTGACTGGGTGTGAGTGTTTGATTGATTCAGATGCTCCGTCCATCACCACCCCCTTTTGTACCGCTTTTGGCGGCCATAAGTGTGGCAGGGTATGCTCAGACGTGAGTCCCTTGCTCACTTTGCAACTGGATTCAAGCAAGCCGGGCTGAATACGGATGGAATGCCAGAAACCGGTCCTCGGAAGCTTGTTTCCGGTCCAGGGAAGGCATGGCGTGGCAGTTCGGGCTGGACTGTTCCCATGAGGCACAGGGTCAGACTGATTTGCATTTAGCCATGTCTAAACTGGGGTGGCAGAGTGGGCTAAAGAACGGTGATGGATTAAACCCAGATCTTTTGACTGGGTGTGAGTGTTTGATTGATTCAGATGCTCCGTCCATCACCACCCCCTTTTGTACCGCTTTTGGCCACCATAAGTGTGGCAGGGTTTGCTCAGACGTGAGTCCCTTGCTCATTTTGCCACTGGATTCAAGCAAGCCGGGCTGAAGACGGCTGGAATGACAGAAACCGGTCCTCGGAAGCTTGTTTCCGGTCCAGGGAAGGCATGGCTTGGCAGTTCGGGATGGAATGTTCCCATGAGGCACAGGGTCAGACTGATTTGCATATAGCAATGTCTGAACTGGGGTGGCAGAGTGGGCTAAAGAACGGTGATGGATAAAACCCAGATCTTTTGAATGGGTGTGAGTGTTTGATTGATTCAGATGCTCCGTCCATCACCACCCCCTTTTGTACCGCTTTTGGCCGCCATAAGTGTGGCAGGGTATGCTCAGACGTGAGTCTCTTGCTCACTTTGCCACTGGATTCAAGCAAGCCGGGCTGAAGACGGCTGGAATGCCAGAAACCGGTCCTCGGAAGCTTGTTTCCGGTCCAGGGAAGGCATGGCTTGGCAGTTCGGGCTGGACTGTTCCCATGAGGCACAGGGTCAGACTGATTTGCATATAGCCATGTCTGAACTGGGGTGGCAGAGTGGGCTAAAGAACGGTGATGGATTAAACCCAGATCTTTTGACTGGGTGTGAGTGTTTGATTGATTCAGATGCTCCGTCCATCACCACCCCCTTTTGTACCGCTTTTGGCCGCCATAAGAGTGGCAGGGTATGCTCAGACGTGAGTCCCTTGCTCACTTTGCAACTGGATTCAAGCAAGCCGGGCTGAAGACGGCTGGAATGCCAGAAACCGGTCCTCGGAAGCTTGTTTCCAGTCCAGGGAAGGCATGGCGTAGCAGTTCGGGCTGGACTGTTCCCATGAGGCACAGGGTCAGACTGATTTGCATATAGCCATGTCTGAACTGTGGTGGCAGAGTGGGCTAAAGAACGGTGATGGATTAAACCCAGATCTTTTGACTGGGTGTGAGTGTTTGATTGATTCAGATGCTCCGTCCCTCACCACCCCCTTTTGTACCGCTTTTGGCCGCCATAAGTGTGGCAGGGTTTGCTCAGACGTGAGTCCCTTGCTCATTTTGCCACTGGATTCAAGCAAGCCGAGCTGAAGACGGCTGGAATGCCAGAAACAGGTCCTCGGAAGCTTGTTTCCAGTCCAGGGAAGGCATGGCTTGGCAGTTCGGGATGGACTGTTCCCATGAGGCACAGGGTCAGACTGATTTGCATATAGCCATGTCTGAACTGGGGTGGCAGAGTGGGCTAAAGAACGGTGATGGATAAAACCCAGATCTTTTGAGTGGGTGTGAGTGTTTGATTGATTCAGATGCTCCGTCCATCACCACCCCCTTTTGTACCGCTTTTGGCCGCCATAAGTGTGGCAGGGTATGCTCAGATGTGAGTCCCTTGCTCACTTTGCCACTGGATTCAAGCAAGCCGGGCTGAAGACGGCAGGAATGCCAGAAACCGGTCCTCGGAAGCTTGTTTCCGGTCCAGGGAAGGCATGGCTTGGCAGTTCGGGCTGGACCGTTCCCATGAGGCACAGGGTCAGACTGATTTGCATATAGCCATGTCTGAACTGGGGTGGCAGAGTGGGCTAAAGAACGGTGATGGATTAAACCCAGATCTTTTGACTGGGTGTGAGTGTTTGATTGATTCAGATGCTCCGTCCATCACCACCCCCTTTTATACCGCTTTTGGCGGCCATAAGTGTGGCAGGGTATGCTCAGACGTGAGTCCCTTGCTCACTTTGCAACTGGATTCAAGCAAGCCGGGCTGAAGACGGCTGGAATGCCAGAAACCGGTCCTCGGAAGCTTGTTTCCGGTCCAGGGAAGGCATGGCGTGGCACTTCGGGCTGGACTGTTCCCATGAGGCACAGGGTCAGACTGATTTGCATATAGCAATGTCTGAACTGGGGTGGCAGAGTGGGCTAAAGAACAGTGACAGATAAAACCCAGATCCTTTGACTGGGTGTGAGTGTTTGATTGATTCAGATGCTCCGTCCATCACCACCCCCTTTTGTACCGCTTTTGGCCGCCATAAGTGTGGCAGGGTATGCTCAGACGTGAGTCCCCTGCTCACTTTGCCACTGGATTCAAGCAAGCCGGGCTGAAGACGGCTGGAATGCCAGAAACCGGTCCTCGGAAGCTTGTTTCCGGTCCAGGGAAGGCATGGCTTAGCAGTTCGGGCTGGACTGTTCCCATGAGGCACAGGGTCAGACTGATTTGCATATAGCCATGTCTGAACTAGGGTGGCAGAGTGGGCTAAAGAACGGTGATGGATTAAACCCAAATATTTTGACTGGGTGTGAGTGTTTGATTGAATCAGATGCTCCGTCCCTCACCACCCCCTTTTGTACCGCTTTTGGCCGCCATAAGTGTGGCAGGGTTTGCTCAGACGTGAGTCCCTTGCTCATTTTGCCACTGGATTCAAGCAAGCAGAGCTGAAGACGGCTGGAATGCCAGAAACTGGTCCTCATAAGCTTGTTTCCAGTCAAGGGAAGGCATGGCTTGGCAGTTCGGGATGGACTGTTCCCATGAGGCACAGGTCAGACTGATTTGCATATAGCCATGTCTGAACTGGGGTGGCAGAGTGGGCTAAAGAACGGTGATGGATAAAACCGAGATCTTTTGACTGGGTGTGAGTGTTTGATTGATTCAGATGCTCCGTCCATCACCACCCCCTTTTGTACCGCTTTTGGCCGCCATAAGTGTGGCAGGGTATGCTCAGATGTGAGTCCCTTGCTCACTTTGCCACTGGATTCAAGCAAGCCGGGCTGAAGACGGCAGGAATGCCAGAAACCGGTCCTCGGAAGCTTGTTTCCGGTCCAGGGAAGGCATGGCTTGGCAGTCCGGGCTGGACCGTTCCCATGAGGCACAGGGTCAGACTGATTTGCATATAGCCATGTCTGAACTGGTGTGGCAGAGTGGGCTAAAGAACGGTGATGGATTAAACCCAGATCTTTTGACTGGGTGTGAGTGTTTGATTGATTCAGATGCTCCGTCCATCACCACCCCCTTTTGTACCGCTTTTGGCCACCATAAGTGGCAGGGTTTGCTCAGACGTGAGTCCCTTGCTCATTTTGCCACTGGATTCAAGCAAGCCGGGCTGAAGACGGCTGGAATGCCAGAAACCGGTCCTCGGAAGCTTGTTTCCGGTCCAGGGAAGGCATGGCTTGGCAGTTCGGGATGGAATGTTCCCATGAGGCACAGGGTCAGACTGATTTGCATATAGCAATGTCTGAACTGGGGTGGCAGAGTGGGCTAAAGAACAGTGACAGATAAAACCCAGATCTTTTGACTGGGTGTGAGTGTTTGATTGATTCAGATGCTCCGTCCATCACCACCCCCTTTTGTACCGCTTTTGGCCGCCATAAGTGTGGCAGGGTATGCTCAGACGTGAGTCCCTTGCTCACTTTGCCACTGGATTCAAGCAAGCCGGGCTGAAGACGGCTGGAATGCCAGAAACCAGTGCTCGGAAGCTTGTTTCCGGTCCAGGGAAGGCATGGCTTGGCAGTTCGGGCTGGACTGTTCCCATGAGGCACAGGGTCAGACTGTTTTGCATATAGCCATGTCTGAACTAGGGTGGCAGAGTGGGCTAAAGAACGGTGATGGATTAAACCCAGATCTTTTGACTGGGTGTGAGTGTTTGATTGATTCAGATGCTCCGTCCATCACCACCCCCTTTTGTACCGCTTTTCGCCGCCATAAGAGTGGCAGGGTATGCTCAGACGTGAGTCCCTTGCTCACTTTGCAACTAGATTCAAGCAAGCCGGGCTGAAGACGGCTGGAATGCCAGAAACCGGTCCTCGGAAGCTTGTTTCCGGTCCAGGGAAGGCATGGCATAGCAGTTTGGGCTGGACTGTTCCCATGAGGCACAGGGTCAGACTGATTTGCATATAGCCATGTCTGAACTGGGGTGGCAGAGTGGGCTAAAGAACAGTGATGAATTAAACCCAGATCATTTGACTGGGTATGAGTGTTTGATTGATTCAGATGCTCCGTCCATCACCACCCCCTTTTGTACCGCTTTTGGCCGCCATAAGTGTGGCAGGGTATGCTCAGACGTGAGTCCCTTGCTCACTTTGCCACTGGATTCAAGCAAGCCGGGCTGAAGACGGCGGGAATGCCAGAAACTGTTCCTCGGAAGCTTGTTTCCGGTCCAGGGAAGGCATGGCTTGGCAGTTCGGGCTGGACTGTTCACATGAGGCACAGGATCAGACTGATTTGCATATAGCCATGTCTGAACTGGGGTGGCAGAGTCGGCTAAAGAACGGTGATGGATTAAACCCAGATCTTTTGACTGGGTGTGAGTGTTTGATTGATTCAGATGCTCCGTCCATCACCACCCCCTTTTGTACCGCTATTGGCCGCCATAAGTGTGGCAGGGTATCCTCAGACGTGAGTCCCTTGCTCACTTTGCAACTTGATTCAAGCAAGCCGGGCTGAATACGGCTGGAATGCCAGAAACCGGTCCTCGGAAGCTTGTTTCCGGTCCAGGGAAGGCATGGCGTGGCAGTGCGGGCTGGACTGTTCCCATGAGGCACAGGGTCAGACTGATTTGCATATAGCCATGTCTGAACTGGGGTGGCAGAGTGGGCTAAAGAACGGTGATGGATTAAACCCAGATCTTTTGACTGGGTGTGAGTGCTTGATTGATTCAGATGCTCCGTCCATCACCACCCCCTTTTGTACCGCTTTTGGCCACCATAAGTGTGGCAGGGTTTGCTCAGACGTGAGTCCCTTGCTCATTTTGCCACTGGATTCAAGCAAGCCGGGCTGAAGACGGCTGGAATGACAGAAACCGGTCCTCGGAAGCTTGTTTCCGGTCCAGGGAAAGCATGGCTTGGCAGTTCGGGATGGAATGTTCCCATGAGGCACAGGGTCAGACTGATTTGCATATAGCAATGTCTGAACTGGGGTGGCAGAGTGGGCTAAAGAACGGTGATGGATAAAACCCAGATCTTTTGACTGGGTGTGAGTGATTGATTGATTCAGATGCTCCGTCCATCACCACCCCCTTTTGTACCGCTTTTGGCCGCCATAAGTGTGGCAGGGTATGCTCAGACGTGAGTCTCTTGCTCACTTTGCCACTGGATTCAAGCAAGCCGGGCTGAAGACGGCTGGAATGCCAGAAACCGGTCCTCGGAAGCTTGTTTCCGGTCCAGGGAAGGCATGGCTTGGCAGTTCGGGCTGGACTGTTCCCATGAGGCACAGGGTCAGACTGATTTGCATATAGCCATGTCTGAACTGGGGTGGCAGAGTGGGCTAAAGAACGGTGATGGATTAAACTCAGATCTTTTGACTGGGTGTGAGTGTTTGATTGATTCAGATGCTCCGTCCATCACCACCCCCTTTTGTACCGCTTTTGGCCACCATAAGTGTGGCAGGGTTTGCTCAGACGTGAGTCCCTTGCTCATTTTGCCACTGGATTCAAGCAAGCTGGGCTGAAGACGGCTGGAATGCCAGAAACCGGTCCTCGGAAGCTTGTTTCCGGTCCAGGGAAGGCATGGCTTGGCAGTTCGGGATGGAATGTTCCCATGAGGCACAGGGTCAGACTGATTTGCATATAGCAATGTCTGAACTGGGGTGGCAGAGTGGGCTAAAGAACAGTGACAGATAAAACCCAGATCTTTTGACTGGGTGTGAGTGTTTGATTGATTCAGATGCTCCGTCCATCACCACCCTCTTTTGTACTGCTTTTGGCCACCATAAGTGTGGCAGGGTATGCTCAGACGTGAGTCCCTTGCTCACTTTGCCACTGGATTCAAGCAAGCCGGGCTGAAGACAGCTGGAATGCCAGAAACCGGTCCTCGGAAGCTTGTTTCCGGTCCAGGGAAGGCATGGCGTAGCAGTTCGGGCTGGACTGTTCCCATGAGGCACAGGGTCAGACTGATTTGCATATAGCCATGTCTGAACTGGGGTGGCAGAGTGGGCTAAATAACGGTGATGAGTTAAACCCAGATCTTTTGACTGGGTGTGAGTGTTTGATTGATTCAGATGCTCCGTCCATCACCACCCCCTTTTGTACCGCTTTTGGCCACCATAAGTGTGGCAGGGTTTGCTCAGACGTGAGTCCCTTGCTCATTTTGCCACTGGATTCAAGCAAGCCGGGCTGAAGACGGCTGGAATGACAGAAACCGGTCCTCGGAAGCTTGTTTCCGGTCCAGGGAAGGCATGGCTTGGCAGTTCGGGATGGAATGTTCCCATGAGGCACAGGGTCAGACTGATTTGCATATAGCAATGTCTGTACTGGGGTGGCAGAGTGGGCTAAAGAACGGTGATGGATAAAACCCAGATCTTTTGAATGGGTGTGAGTGTTTGATTGATTCAGATGCTCCGTCCATCACCACCCCCTTTTGTACCGCTTTTGGCCGCCATAAGTGTGGCAGGGTATGCTCAGACGTGAGTCTCTTGCTCACTTTGCCACTGGATTCAAGCAAGCCGGGCTGAAGACGGCTGGAATGCCAGAAACCGGTCCTCGGAAGCTTGTTTCCGGTCCAGGGAAGGCATGGCTTGGCAGTTCGGGCTGGACTGTTCCCATGAGGCACAGGGTCAGACTGATTTGCATATAGCCATGTCTGAACTGGGGTGGCAGAGTGGGCTAAAGAACGGTGATGGATTAAACCCAGATCTTTTGACTGGGTGTGAGTGTTTGATTGATTCAGATGCTCCGTCCATCACCACCCCCTTTTGTACCGCTTTTGGCCGCCATAAGAGTGGCAGGGTATGCTCAGACGTGAGTCCCTTGCTCACTTTGCAACTGGATTCAAGCAAGCCGGGCTGAAGACGGCTGGAATGCCAGAAACCGGTCCTCTGAAGCTTGTTTCCAGTCCAGGGAAGGCATGGCGTAGCAGTTCGGGCTGGACTGTTCCCATGAGGCACAGGGTCAGACTGATTTGCATATAGCCATGTCTGAACTGGGGTGGCAAAATGGGCTAAAGAACGGTGATGGATTAAACCCAGATCTTTTGACTGGGTGTGAGTGTTTGATTGATTCAGATGCTCCGTCCCTCACCACCCCCTTTTGTACCGCTTTTGGCCGCCATAAGTGTGGCAGGGTTTGCTCAGACGTGAGTCCCTTGCTCATTTTGCCACTGGATTCAAGCAAGCCGAGCTGAAGACGGCTGGAATGCCAGAAACAGGTCCTCGGAAGCTTGTTTCCAGTCCAGGGAAGGCATGGCTTGGCAGTTCGGGATGGACTGTTCCCATGAGGCACAGGGTCAGACTGATTTGCATATAGCCATGTCTGAACTGGGGTGGCAGAGTGGGCTAAAGAACGGTGATGGATAAAACCCAGATCTTTTGACTGGGTGTGAGTGTTTGATTGATTCAGATGCTCCGTCCATCACCACCCCCTTTTGTACCGCTTTTGGCCGCCATAAGTGTGGCAGGGTATGCTCAGATGTGAGTCCCTTGCTCACTTTGCCACTGGATTCAAGCAAGCCGGGCTGAAGACGGCAGGAATGCCAGAAACCGGTCCTCGGAAGCTTGTTTCCGGTCCAGGGAAGGCATGGCTTGGCAGTTCGGGCTGGACTGTTCCCATGAGGCACAGGGTCAGACTGATTTGCATATAGCCATGTCTGAACTGGGGTGGCAGAGTGGGCTAAAGAACGGTGATGGATTAAACCCAGATCTTTTGACTGGGTGTGAGTGTTTGATTGATTCAGATGCTCCGTCCATCACCACCCCCTTTTATACCGCTTTTGGCGGCCATAAGTGTGGCAGGGTATGCTCAGACGTGAGTCCCTTGCTCACTTTGCAACTGGATTCAAGCAAGCCGGGCTGAAGACGGCTGGAATGCCAGAAACCGGTCCTCAGAAGCTTGTTTCCGGTCCAGGGAAGGCATGGCGTGGCACTTCGGGCTGGACTGTTCCCATGAGGCACAGGGTCAGACTGATTTGCATATAGCAATGTCTGAACTGGGGTGGCAGAGTGGGCTAAAGAACAGTGACAGATAAAACCCAGATCTTTTGACTGGGTGTGAGTGTTTGATTGATTCAGATGCTCTGTCCATCACCACCCCCTTTTGTACCGCTTTTGGCCGCCATAAGTGTGGCAGGGTATACTCAGACGTGAGTCCCTTGCTCACTTTGCCACTGGATTCAAGCAAGCCGGGCTGAAGACGGCTGGAATGCCAGAAACCGGTCCTCGGAAGCTTGTTTCCGGTCCAGGGAAGGCATGGCTTGGCAGTTCGGGCTGGACTGTTCCCATGAGGCACAGGGTCAGACTGATTTGCATATAGCCATGTCTGAACTAGGGTGGCAGAGTGGGCTAAAGAACGGTGATGGATTAAACCCAAATCTTTTGACTGGGTGTGAGTGTTTGATTGAATCAGATGCTCCGTCCCTCACCACCCCCTTTTGTACCGCTTTTGGCCGCCATAAGTGTGGCAGGGTTTGCTCAGACGTGAGTCCCTTGCTCATTTTGCCACTGGATTCAAGCAAGCCGAGCTGAAGACGGCTGGAATGCCAGAAACTGGTCCTCGTAAGCTTGTTTCCAGTCAAGGGAAGGCATGGCTTGGCAGTTCAGGATGGACTGTTCCCATGAGGCACAGGTCAGACTGATTTGCATATAGCCATGTCTGAACTGGGGTGGCAGAGTGGGCTAAAGAACGGTGATGGATAAAACCCAGATCTTTTGACTGGGTATGAGTGTTTGATTGATTCAGATGCTCCGTCCATCACCACCCCCTTTTGTACCGCTTTTGGCCGCCATAAGTGTGGCAGGGTATGCTCAGATGTGAGTCCCTTGCTCACTTTGCAACTGGATTCAAGCAAGCCGGGCTGAAGACGGCAGGAATGCCAGAAACCGGTCCTCGGAAGCTTGTTTCCGGTCCAGGGAAGGCATGGCTTGGCAGTTCGGGCTGGACCGTTCCCATGAGGCACAGAGTCAGACTGATTTGCATATAGCCATGTCTGAACTGGTGTGGCAGAGTGGGCTAAAGAACGGTGATGGATTAAACCCAGATCTTTTGACTGGGTGTGAGTGTTTGATTGATTCAGATGCTCCGTCCATCACCACCCCCTTTTGTACTGCTTTTGGCCGCCATAAGTGTGGCAGGGTATGCTCAGACGTGAGTCCCTTGCTCACTTTGCAACTGGATTCAAGCAAGCCGGGCTGAAGACGGCTGGAATGCCAGAAACCGGTCCTCGGAAGCTTGTTTCCGGTCCAGGGAAGGCATGGCGTGGCACTTCGGGCTGGACTGTTCCCATGAGGCACAGGGTCAGACTGATTTGCATATAGCCATGTCTGAAATGGGGTGGCAGAGTGGGCTAAAGAACGGTGATGGATTAAACCCAGATCTTTTGACTGGGTGTGAGTGTTTGATTGATTCAGATGCTCCGTCCATCACCACCCCCTTTTGTACCGCTTTTGGCCACCATAAGTGTGGCAGGGTTTGCTCAGACGTGAGTCCCTTGCTCATTTTGCCACTGGATTCAAGCAAGCCGGGCTGAAGACGGCTGGAATGCCAGAAACCGGTCCTCGGAAGCTTGTTTCCGGTCCAGGGAAGGCATGGCTTGGCAGTTCGGGATGGAATGTTCCCATGAGGCACAGGGTCAGACTGATTTGCATATAGCAATGTCTGAACTGGGGTGGCAGAGTGGGCTAAAGAACAGTGACAGATAAAACCCAGATCTTTTGACTGGGTGTGAGTGTTTGATTGATTCAGATGCTCCGTCCATCACCACCCCCTTTTGTACCGCTTTTGGCCGCCATAAGTGTGGCAGGGTATGCTCAGACGTGAGTCCCTTGCTCACTTTGCCACTGGATTCAAGCAAGCCGGGCTGAAGACGGCTGGAATGCCAGAAACCAGTCCTCGGAAGCTTGTTTCCGATCGAGGGAAGGCATGGCTTGGCAGTTCGGGCTGGACTGTTCCCATGAGGCACAGGATCAGACTGATTTGCATATAGCCATGTCTGAACTGGGGTGGCAGAGTCGGCTAAAGAACGGTGATGGATTAAACCCAGATCTTTTGACTGGGTGTGAGTGTTTGATTGATTCAGATGCTCCGTCCATCACCACCCCCTTTTGTACCGCTATTGGCCGCCATAAGTGTGGCAGGGTATCCTCAGACGTGAGTCCCTTGCTCACTTTGCAACTTGATTCAAGCAAGCCGGGCTGAATACGGCTGGAATGCCAGAAACCGGTCCTCGGAAGCTTGTTTCCGGTCCAGGGAAGGCATGGCGTGGCAGTGCGGGCTGGACTGTTCCCATGAGGCACAGGGTCAGACTGATTTGCATATAGCCATGTCTGAACTGGGGTGGCAGAGTGGGCTAAAGAACGGTGATGGATTAAACCCAGATCTTTTGACTGGGTGTGAGTGTTTGATTGATTCAGATGCTCCGTCCATCACCACCCCCTTTTGTACCGCTTTTGGCCACCATAAGTGTGGCAGGGTTTGCTCAGACGTGAGTCCCTTGCTCATTTTGCCACTGGATTCAAGCAAGCCGGGCTGAAGACGGCTGGAATGACAGAAACCGGTCCTCGGAAGCTTGTTTCCGGTCCAGGGAAAGCATGGCTTGGCAGTTCGGGATGGAATGTTCCCATGAGGCACAGGGTCAGACTGATTTGCATATAGCAATGTCTGAACTGGGGTGGCAGAGTGGGCTAAAGAACGGTGATGGATAAAACCCAGATCTTTTGACTGGGTGTGAGTGATTGATTGATTCAGATGCTCCGTCCATCACCACCCCCTTTTGTACCGCTTTTGGCCGCCATAAGTGTGGCAGGGTATGCTCAGACGTGAGTCTCTTGCTCACTTTGCCACTGGATTCAAGCAAGCCGGGCTGAAGACGGCTGGAATGCCAGAAACCGGTCCTCGGAAGCTTGTTTCCGGTCCAGGGAAGGCATGGCTTGGCAGTTCGGGCTGGACTGTTCCCATGAGGCACAGGGTCAGACTGATTTGCATATAGCCATGTCTGAACTGGGGTGGCAGAGTGGGCTAAAGAACGGTGATGGATTAAACTCAGATCTTTTGACTGGGTGTGAGTGTTTGATTGATTCAGATGCTCCGTCCATCACCACCCCCTTTTGTACCGCTTTTGGCCACCATAAGTGTGGCAGGGTTTGCTCAGACGTGAGTCCCTTGCTCATTTTGCCACTGGATTCAAGCAAGCCGGGCTGAAGACGGCTGGAATGCCAGAAACCGGTCCTCGGAAGCTTGTTTCCGGTCCAGGGAAGGCATGGCTTGGCAGTTCGGGATGGAATGTTCCCATGAGGCACAGGGTCAGACTGATTTGCATATAGCAATGTCTGAACTGGGGTGGCAGAGTGGGCTAAAGAACAGTGACAGATAAAACCCAGATCTTTTGACTGGGTGTGAGTGTTTGATTGATTCAGATGCTCCGTCCATCACCACCCTCTTTTGTACTGCTTTTGGCCACCATAAGTGTGACAGGGTATGCTCAGACGTGAGTCCCTTGCTCACTTTGCCACTGGATTCAAGCAAGCCGGGCTGAAGACGGCTGGAATGCCAGAAACCGGTCCTCGGAAGCTTGTTTCCGGTCCAGGGAAGGCATGGCTTGGCAGTTCGGACTGGACTGTTCCCATGAGGCACAGGGTCAGACTGATTTGCATATAGCCATGTCTGAACTAGGGTGGCAGAGTGGGCTAAAGAACGGTGATGGATTAAACCCAAATCTTTTGACTGGGTGTGAGTGTTTGATTGAATCAGATGCTCCGTCCATCACCACCCCCTTTTGTACCACTTTTGGCCGCCATAAGAGTGGCAGGGTATGCTCGGACGTGAGTCCCTTGCTCACTTTGCAACTGGATTCAAGCAAGCCGGGCTGAAGACAGCTGGAATGCCAGAAACCGGTCCTCGGAAGCTTGTTTCCGGTCCAGGGAAGGCATGGCGTAGCAGTTCGGGCTGGACTGTTCCCATGAGGCACAGGGTCAGACTGATTTGCATATAGCCATGTCTGAACTGGGGTGGCAGAGTGGGCTAAATAACGGTGATGAGTTAAACCCAGATCTTTTGACTGGGTGTGAGCGTTTGATTGATTCAGATGCTCCGTCCATCACCACCCCCTTTTGTACCGCTTTTGGCCACCATAAGTGTGGCAGGGTTTGCTCAGACGTGAGTCCCTTGCTCATTTTGCCACTGGATTCAAGCAAGCCGGGCTGAAGACGGCTGGAATGACAGAAACCGGTCCTCGGAAGCTTGTTTCCGGTCCAGGGAAGGCATGGCTTGGCAGTTCGGGATGGACTGTTCCCATGAGGCACAGGGTCAGACTGATTTGCATATAGCCATGTCTGAACTGGGGTGGCAGAGTGGGCTAAAGAACGGTGATGGATAAAACCCAGATCTTTTGACTGGGTGTGAGTGTTTGATTGATTCAGATGCTCCGTCCATCACCACCCCCTTTTGTACCGCTTTTGGCCGCCATAAGTGTGGCAGGGTATGCTCAGATGTGAGTCCCTTGCTCACTTTGCCACTGGATTCAAGCAAGCCGGGCTGAAGACGGCAGGAATGCCAGAAACCGGTCCTCGGAAGCTTGTTTCCGGTCCAGGGAAGGCATGGCTTGGCAGTTCGGGCTGGACTGTTCCCATGAGGCACAGGGTCAGACTGATTTGCATATAGCCATGTCTGAACTGGGGTGGCAGAGTGGGCTAAAGAACGGTGATGGATTAAACCCAGATCTTTTGACTGGGTGTGAGTGTTTGATTGATTCAGATGCTCCGTCCATCACCACCCCCTTTTATACCGCTTTTGGCGGCCATAAGTGTGGCAGGGTATGCTCAGACGTGAGTCCCTTGCTCACTTTGCAACTGGATTCAAGCAAGCCGGGCTGAAGACGGCTGGAATGCCAGAAACCGGTCCTCGGAAGCTTGTTTCCGGTCCAGGGAAGGCATGGCGTGGCACTTCGGGCTGGACTGTTCCCATGAGGCACAGGGTCAGACTGATTTGCATATAGCAATGTCTGAACTGGGGTGGCAGAGTGGGCTAAAGAACAGTGACAGATAAAACCCAGATCTTTTGACTGGGTGTGAGTGTTTGATTGATTCAGATGCTCTGTCCATCACCACCCCCTTTTGTACCGCTTTTGGCCGCCATAAGTGTGGCAGGGTATGCTCAGACGTGAGTCCCTTGCTCACTTTGCCACTGGATTCAAGCAAGCCGGGCTGAAGACGGCTGGAATGCCAGAAACCGGTCCTCGGAAGCTTGTTTCCGGTCCAGGGAAAGCATGGCTTGGCAGTTCGGGCTGGACTGTTCCCATGAGGCACAGGGTCAGACTGATTTGCATATAGCCATGTCTGAACTAGGGTGGCAGAGTGGGCTAAAGAACGGTGATGGATTAAACCCAAATCTTTTGACTGGGTGTGAGTGTTTGATTGAATCAGATGCTCCGTCCCTCACCACCCCCTTTTGTACCGCTTTTGGCCGCCATAAGTGTGGCAGGGTTTGCTCAGACGTGAGTCCCTTGCTCATTTTGCCACTGGATTCAAGCAAGCCGAGCTGAAGACGGCTGGAATGCCAGAAACTGGTCCTCGTAAGCTTGTTTCCAGTCAAGGGAAGGCATGGCTTGGCAGTTCAGGATGGACTGTTCCCATGAGGCACAGGTCAGACTGATTTGCATATAGCCATGTCTGAACTGGGGTGGCAGAGTGGGCTAAAGAACGGTGATGGATAAAACCCAGATCTTTTGACTGGGTGTGAGTGTTTGATTGATTCAGATGCTCCGTCCATCACCACCCCCTTTTGTACCGCTTTTGGCCGCCATAAGTGTGGCAGGGTATGCTCAGATGTGAGTCCCTTGCTCACTTTGCAACTGGATTCAAGCAAGCCGGGCTGAAGACGGCAGGAATGCCAGAAACCGGTCCTCGGAAGCTTGTTTCCGGTCCAGGGAAGGCATGGCTTGGCAGTTCGGGCTGGACCGTTCCCATGAGGCACAGAGTCAGACTGATTTGCATATAGCCATGTCTGAACTGGTGTGGCAGAGTGGGCTAAAGAACGGTGATGGATTAAACCCAGATCTTTTGACTGGGTGTGAGTGTTTGATTGATTCAGATGCTCCGTCCATCACCACCCCCTTTTGTACTGCTTTTGGCCGCCATAAGTGTGGCAGGGTATGCTCAGACGTGAGTCCCTTGCTCACTTTGCAACTGGATTCAAGCAAGCCGGGCTGAAGACGGCTGGAATGCCAGAAACCGGTCCTCGGAAGCTTGTTTCCGGTCCAGGGAAGGCATGGCGTGGCACTTCGGGCTGGACTGTTCCCATGAGGCACAGGGTCAGACTGATTTGCATATAGCCATGTCTGAACTGGGGTGGCAGAGTGGGCTAAAGAACGGTGATGGATTAAACCCAGATCTTTTGACTGGGTGTGAGTGTTTGATTGATTCAGATGCTCCGTCCATCACCACCCCCTTTTGTACCGCTTTTGGCCACCATAAGTGTGGCAGGGTTTGCTCAGACGTGAGTCCCTTGCTCATTTTGCCACTGGATTCAAGCAAGCCGGGCTGAAGACGGCTGGAATGCCAGAAACCGGTCCTCGGAAGCTTGTTTCCGGTCCAGGGAAGGCATGGCTTGGCAGTTCGGGATGGAATGTTCCCATGAGGCACAGGGTCAGACTGATTTGCATATAGCAATGTCTGAACTGGGGTGGCAGAGTGGGCTAAAGAACAGTGACAGATAAAACCCAGATCTTTTGACTGGGTGTGAGTGTTTGATTGATTCAGATGCTCCGTCCATCACCACCCCCTTTTGTACCGCTTTTGGCCGCCATAAGTGTGGCAGGGTATGCTCAGACGTGAGTCCCTTGCTCACTTTGCCACTGGATTCAAGCAAGCCGGGCTGAAGACGGCTGGAATGCCAGAAACCAGTCCTCGGAAGCTTGTTTCCGATCGAGGGAAGGCATGGCTTGGCAGTTCGGGCTGGACTGTTCCCATGAGGCACAGGGTCAGACTGTTTTGCATATAGCCATGTCTGAACTAGGGTGGCAGAGTGGGCTAAAGAACGGTGATGGATTAAACCCAGATCTTTTGACTGGGTGTGAGTGTTTGATTGATTCAGATGCTCCGTCCATCACCACCCCCTTTTGTACCGCTTTTGGCCGCCATAAGAGTGGCAGGGTATGCTCAGACGTGAGTCCCTTGCTCACTTTGCAACTAGATTCAAGCAAGCCGGGCTGAAGACGGCTGGAATGCCAGAAACCGGTCCTCGGAAGCTTGTTTCCGGTCCAGGGAAGTGTGGTAAATAAATAAATAATACCCTATTTTTGACTAGACTTATAGCATAACAGATAGCTCAATAAATAAGAGTCAAGATTCGAGGTAGTAGGAGTTTCTGCAGGTTTATTACAGCATAAGGACAGGATCAGGACAACCTGCATGGGAATAGGACAATAAGGCCCAGCAGGACAACTGGGGCCCAGCAGCTGCCGGGGCTTGATCTGGGATGAGCGCGCTAACATTTAATAACAAAACATTGACTTATATACATAGCGCAAACACATAGCATTACATTGCAGTAGGCGTAACAGTGGGTGGAGTAGAAGGCGTGACGCGTAGCAGTCGCGAGAGATAACAGAAATAAGAGGTGTAACTGGGAGTTTACTTAGACATGTGATGCAAAACGTAACAGAATATGTCATGAATGGGCGGAAACATTGGAGGGGGCTACCTAAGGAGCCGGGACCTCTAACCTAATGGTGCGCGAAAACTGGCAATGACGTGTTACTAGGAGAAGCTGGGGGCTACGAACTCTGTGCTAGGAGCAGAGACTAGAGTCTGAAGGGTCGGAGCGACATGTACCTAAACCCTATCTGGTATCTAATGTTTAGGGAACATGTTGATATAAACTAGAAGTCATGAGGGGAGAGGCTAACCTGATTTCTAAGACTGGACCATGCATTATTCTATATGTAGTGCGTGAAGAATATTAAATGACCATTAAATACAGTATTTCTCTAACGTGGAGACGAGAAGGCTAGACAATGACGGAAACTATTGATGCAGTTCAGTAGCTTAGGAATGCAGAGGAGGAGGACTGAACTGATAACTGGAACTATAACATACTTTTGGCAGACTCAGAGGCAGAGCCGGGGTGCACCGGGCACTGCAAGGCAGGAAGTGAGTGAAGGGTCGAGGATACAGGTGGGGGCTGTATCGCTCCTCAGCGAGGTTTTCAGGAGATAGGAGCTGAATCTGTGGTCCGGGCCCTTTTGAGGCCTGGAAACGGAGACTTTATAATTGAATAACGTGCACACTGAGAAACGTGGCAACATTACTTACATAGGCCTGATATTCGTAGTATTCACGAGGACTGGAAACTAACATACTAGAGGTGGACACAACTGTAATTGCGTCTTTAATCAGAAATGGGGAATAACATATGCATATTGATCATGCACACATAACATATGATGGATGAGGCGTAGGGACACAGAACATGGCAAAATTTACTTTTCCACATTCCCTCCTTGTCACTACGTTTCCATCAGGAAACATCAATATTCATGATACCGTCTATTATTTCATACAGTACCATTTGCTCGTCTCGAATTGTCTTGGAACGGGATTTAGAACGGGGCTTGGGACGGGGAATACAAGAGGTAGCACACATGCTGCAAATCGCAGGGCCACATTGTATACAGAGGCAGCAGCTAAATATGATCGCTACTGCAATACCTAAAAAGGACAGGACTTTCCAACCCCATGCGGAAATTATATTCCAGAACCAACCGGACCATGTCCAGGTGCCTGGATCTTGGTGTAACAGATGGGCAATTTTATGGAGTCTGGTTATAGCTGAATAAACAGACGGCGCGTTATTTGGAATGAAAATACAACAACTGGATCCGAGAACTCTACAGGCCCCGCCCCTATCGGCCAGTATGACGTCAAGGACGAGACGATTCTGTAAAACGACAATTCTCATAAAGGATTGCTCTTCAGTTAAGTTACCTAGAGCGGAGGCAGTCTCATCTACTACTGCTTCAAGGGTTCTTGTTAACCTACGGATTAGCTTACTATTTACAACTGTACCTAAATAAGGGAACACACCTTTATCTATATCAATGAATTGCTCTGCGGCGGTTTCAGTATAATCGACAATCGGGAGATTTCTCTTGTGTCTAGTGTGTACTAAGAAAGAATTCCTATGATAGTCAGGTGGGGCTAGAAAAACAGGTGGCAGTAGGAAAGCAATGTAACAGGTTCCCTCCCAATCGAGGGGCAGACGGACATATGCAGTTTGACCACAAATAAAATAAGAATGACGTGAAGCTTTGAAAATAGATTTCCCACCGTCACTATACTTGATAACAGTAGTACATTCACTATGACCTATATGTACAGAACCATAACTACGGACACATAATTCGCCTTTGACTGGTAGTACTGAAATAGCGGGTGAGTCTGGAGTAGTATCAGACTGAACATTCAGAACCATGAAATTCGACGAATAATTTCCTAAATTATATACTTCATTTTCTAAATCTAAACCTGTTCTGTGGGGGAGACCTTGCTTGTCTGGGAAACATGTACTGTTAAGGAAAGACATATCTGTTGAGGATGACGTTAACGTGGACCATGCTCCACACGAACCATTGTGTGAGAATGGATAAGGAAAGAGTGGCAGAACTCCCTTCGGTGTCTGGAAAGGGGGGAGTCGACCACACACCCAACAATTAGTGGCATTGCTGGTCTGGTGTGAATAATGTAACATACGGATAAATGTGTTATTACGCATAGCGAGGCGGTATGAATATTCGTGAGGAGGCAGATCACTAAACGTGTGCTCTACTGTAGCATGAGCAGACATATTTACATGAGGAACCGGAAAACACAGATAGAAAGCATAGCTGGTGCAGGAAGCCATTATGCTGATGAATAATACGAAACTCAGAAAAACGATGCATTTGATTGAACTTTGACTGACTCTCTCACTATGGGGGTCTATTTTATACATGTCAGAAACAGTCTAACCGTTTCACCTAGGGGAGGACTTATACAATCAAACTGGCTGACTTATTAGACCTGAGCTTTAACTTATACTCCTGTTGCGGAGTTTTCTCTAACAAGGGAGGGGTTGTAATAATGTCTTGTGCGGGACAGTCCTTTAAAACAATGTTCTGGCAATCCTTCGAATCCTGGGAAATGTTCTTGGAAATGTTTTTGAAGACTAGTTTCGATCCTTTGAAAAGTTTTACATGAGAAAGGTGGACCCACCCCTTCCTGCCTTCCAACTTGACGGCAGTTCGGGTGGTCAAGAGGACCTGACGTGGCTCCTTCCAACGTGGTTCCAGCGGACTTGATCTGTCGAAATTTCTGATCATCACAAGGGAGCCTGGAACGATCTCGTGCGGTGCCACCTCGGTATTGTCTGGAAATGCGGCGGCAACCTGTGAACGACATGAGTTGAGGGCAGACATCAAGGAAGCTAGGTAATCTGTCAGCATATTACATGAAACATCGGTAATACTTCGGGGTCTAGGAGTACCCCACATATTAGGGGGGCGGCCGAAAACGACCTCATACGGGGACAGACCTGATCTGGAATGTGCGACCATACGCATGTAAAACAGAGCGACTGGCAAAGCTACTAACCAGTCCACACCCTTGTCTTTACAGACTTTTGCTATACGGATTTTCAGAGTCTGATTATGCCTTTCGACTAGTCCAGCTGCTTCTGGATGGCGTACACAATGGAACTTCCACTGGTACCCTAACAAAAGGGAAACATGTTTCATGAGTTCAGATGAGAATGGCTGGCCGTTATCAGAATATACGACTCTAGGGAGTCCATATCTAGGGAAGAATTCACGAACCAACTGCTTGGCAGTGGTCGCGGCTGTGTAATCTGGGACTGGATATGCTTCTGTCCATCTGGACAAAGCGCATACAACTACAAGGACATACTTGAAACCTCGACATCGCTCCATTTGAATATAATCCATCTGGAGGACCTCAAAAGGGTGGTCAGGGGGCTGGAAACCACCTTGTTCCACCGGGACACTTTTACCTGGATTAAACTGACAACATATCATACAGGTACGGACTTTCTGCTTGGCTGCAGCTCGTAAATGTTTGTTGAACCAAATGTTCTGGATACTGTCTAACATAGCTTTTTCTCCTAAATGTGCTGGACTATGTGCGGTATTGATAATGACTTGAACCATAGAATCGGGGAGAAACCATGTGGCTCTACCCTTCGTTAACCATCCTTGATCTGTCTGGACCCCTCCTTGTACAGACCATTTCTTGATTTCATCGGGAGTAGCATGTAACTGGATATCTATGACATCTTGTGTAGGGTCCTTAACTGTCATGCATGTAGTCAGATCTGGAATATGTGTCTGATTAACTGGAATGTCTGGAGTCTGTGCTGTAAGCTTGGCTGTGCGGTCTGCTAAATCATTACCTTGGGAAATAATGTCTGTAACTTTCGTATGTGCTTTGCACTTCATGATAGCAATAGATGTCGGTAAATGTATGGCATCTAACAGGGCTTGAATAAGGAGACCATGCTGAATCTTGGTTCCATGAGAAGTCATAAAACCTCTCTCCTGCCAGAGCACTCCGAAGTCGTGTACAACTCCGAATGCGTAACGTGAATCTGTGTAAACATTAACCTTCAGGCTCTTGGCATGTATACAGGCTTGTGTCAGAGCGACTAGCTCTGCTGCTTGAGCGGACAGAGTATCAATACGGTGTGTTTCAATAACTTCAGTGTCAGTAGTCACTGCATACGCGGCGACTAGTTCTCCTGTACTAGTTCTCATACATGAACCATCCACATAAAGTGTCAGGTCAGGATCTGGTAACGGAATATCTGTCAGGTCTTGTCTTGGCTTTGTCGTAATGTTAACTACTTCCACACAATCATGTGTGTCTGGATTTGAACTAACTGATGGTAACAGTGTAGCAGGATTCAGGACGTTGCAGCGTCTAATTTCTATGTGTGGCTGGAACAGTGTCAATTCATAACCTGTTAAACGTGCAATTGTCAAGTGCTGAGTTTGTGTTCGGTTTAAAAGAACTTCTACTGAATGTGGGACCTGTACTGTCAGGGAATGTCCTAAAACTATAGAATCACTTTGTCTGATAGCTAGTGCTGTGGCTGCAACTGACTTGAGGCACGCAGGCAACGCCTGGGCGACTGGATCTAATGTGCTCGAAAAATAAGCACAGGGCTTGTATTGACCTGCTTGATCTTGTGTGAGAACAGATAATGCTGTACCTTTGCGTTCTGTAACGAAAAGTGTAAAAGGCTTACTGTAGTTCGGTGTAGCTAGAACTGGAGCTTGACATAGGGCTTTCTTTAACTCGTTGAAACTAAGTGTATGGTCAGATGTCCAAGGGAGGACAGTCGATACGGCTGCCTCCTGTGTCGTTAACTGTATCAGTGGCTTAGCTAGGAATGCATACTGGGGAATCCATTGTCTACAATAAGAAGTAAGGCCGATAAAAGCACGTACCTCCTTCTGGGTTCTGGGCTGGGGAAGACTCGCTATTAACTGGATACGGTCGGGTGTCAACTGCCTACCCCTCTTGGACAGCAAGTGTCCTAAGTATACCACTTGCTGGACACAGAATTGAAGCTTCGAAGGTGACACCTTGTGCCCCATAAGTGCTGTGGAACATTAGACAATCTTGAATCAAAATCTCGTAATACATAGTGACCCTTAAAGTCACGTAGGAACAGACGTATTCCCTCTGGGGAACAGCAAATAACTGCACCTAATTCTTTCAATGTCTTAATGCCTAATAGATTTTCTGGACATGACTTAGTAAGTAACAGGTCAGTAGTACGGGACAATGGACCTACTTCTAGAGTAACTGGCTTAGATATCTCATTAACGATGGGTTTTCCTGAAAATCCAAGGGAAACATTTCTTGAGCCTGAGAGCGGAGCCCCTGGAACTTCGGCGTGACTAATTGTGGTCCTACTTGCCCCTGTATCGATCAAAAACTTTCTGTCTTTCCCTAATACTTGACTATGAACATAGGGACCTTCTTGGTCTACAGGTATCTCGATGAGAGGCAAGCCTACCTCCCTCTCTAGGCTGTTTCATGAATATGACTGGTACTCTGGATACTCAGACTGTGCATACTGGTACCTCTGCGATGTAACGTGCTGTGTTGCAGCAATAGGCTGCGGTACTGTAACTGTCTGTGGTGCATTCTGTGACTGAGGAGTCTGTGAAACTTGTTCTTGTCTCGGCGGACGTGGTCTTTCTTTAGTCTTACCAGTAGCTATGTTGTGTTTCAGAACTGCACACTCGTTTATAAAATGACCTGGCTGTTTACAATAATTGCAGTTCCCTTTAACGGGAGCTGCAAGATGACTGGCTTGATTCGGACCCCTCTTCTGACTGTCTTGAGGAACAGATTGTGCAATTAGCACTTTCATTTTCGTGTCTTTCATACGTTTTCTCTCGTGTTCTTGCTCTTCCCTGATTCTATTCTGGTGATACTGGAGCATCTGGAGCATCTGGGACGGAGTATTTGCTTGCCAGGTGCTTTCGACTTTCAGAACTCGGTTTTTAATTTGTGGACTTGAATTCTCGACTAATTTGGTAACGAAAAGATGAGGGTATGACTCACTACTTGTCTTGAGACCACTGTTAATACTGAAACATTTTTCGAATCTAGAATAAAAATCACTAATATCCTCATCTTGTTTCTGTTTACAGGCTGAGATTGCATCCCAGTCTTCCTTCCTTGTTGTCAATAATCTGGGTAAAACTTGAATCAATAATTCTGGTAAATCTTTACATTTATCTCCAAGACCGGTACCTGGTACTCGTGCCTTGTCTTCAGCTTCTAGAGCTGCCCAATCGATCTTTTTCTCTCCCACCTCCCATTCTTTTTCCTTTAACTTTTCATACACCCCTGCGGGTAACAGGACCTTTAACATTTTAATGATATCTGGGTAAGTGTATTCTCCCATACGGAGCATGTCTTTTAATTCTCTATGGAACCCTGCTGGATCTTTGTCATGACAGGGAATTAATTTCTTCATTTCAAGAAGTTCCATCTTTGATATTGGAGTGTATACAAACACTCGTTGCATTACGCCACCCGCCCCTTGGACTGGGTGGACTTCTCGTAGCGGATTCTGTCTGTCTATGTAGAATGGTTTACTTTCTGGGGGTGAGACATGAACAAAATGCGGGTTCAGGAACGTTCTATACTTGTGGCGCTGTTCTAGAATGACACTAATTAAATCGGTACCTAGACCTCTCCATCTGTACTGGAGTAACTCGTTCAGGATATCGTGCAACGGGCCTGGATCAGAATGTTGACCCTCATACAGGGTAATGAGGTGTTGGATCATATACATACCCACCAGTCGTTGCTCGGCTGGGGGCAATTTCAGAAACATTTGTGCCACTATTTCGTCTGGAAAAGTGGTAGAATCAGTAATCCATCGGACTGCTGATCGGGCTAGTTCTTGTTCATGCATAGTACTTAGTTCACTGTAACCGACTCGTGATTTCAGGATGTGATCGGTAGCTTGAAATACTTGTTCTAGAGAGCCTCGTTCTGGTGCTGGATGATGAAAAATAGACTTAGGTCCTGGACGTAAATGGCGATCTGGAAATCTGGATTTTCCTACATACGCTATTCTGGTGGGATTCTCGTTCTCTTCCTCTTCAGGATCAGAGATACTTTCTTTCTCGCTTACTTGTGCTGCTTTACGCTGGTCGTGTAACCTTATTATTTCTTTACGAATTTTCTTGTACATACTCTCCATGGCACTAATGGTCTTGTGCTTACCCTCGGCTATATTATCACTCCACCTTGTTAGGATTCTCATTTCGGCGGGATCTTTAGACGGGTAATCTTGTTCTCTTATTAGACAATTGATCAGGAACTTTAATATCATGAGCTGAATCTCGGCTTTCCTTTGAGACATAATCTCGCCAATACTTTCTGGATCATCCCCTGTACGGATGAAACGATATATTCTGTCTAGATCTTCTTTCATATTTGGTAAGGTGACTAGATACTCGGTCACCCTTCTTACGCGTACGGAATATAAAACCATATTATACTCGCCTGGGACTGTGTCATAGACACATTCGGCAAGGGCTTGTCTGATTTCTGTAACAGACTTATTACTTTTTGGAGTACGCTGTGATGCTTGAGCATGTAATTCGAGTGCTGATAAACGCTTGTGTGGCGGCGGGGTTTGAGGAGGACCTCCTCCTGCGGCCCCTATACTAGAATCGTCGACTGACATTCTTCGTGCTTGCAGGGTCGGTAATTGTAACGTGGGCTGAACTTGTATGGCAGGCTGACCCGGGGGTACCGTAACAGGTACTCCGGTGTCTGGAGGAACGGGAAGTGCCTGATTTACAGGGACAGGTGGAGCGCGAACTGGATTTGCATATTCTGGAACTGTGTCGTCCAAATAGGACGAAATAAAAATATCAGCTGCGGTCGGTTTGTGACGTAGCTTGGTCGGAACTAATGATGGCGGGAAATTACTGGGTGCCTCTGGGGTCGCTTTTGGCAAGCCTTCGGCAAGGAGAGGATACATACCCTTAATAAGGGCATGCCTCTGTCTGTCTGACTGTTCTGCTTTGACTTGTTCACCTATCTCGATTAATTCTCTTTCTTGGGCTCGTTCTTGGGATTCTCTACTTAACTCTGACTTTCTGACTTCCTTTTCCGTTCTTCTATGCGCTTCCTTACGCCATAACTCGATGGCATCTTTCTGTGACTGTCTGGCTTTCTTTTTCCATAATGCTTCTTCTACTCGCATGATACATTCGGCATCCCATGTACCCGATACGGGCCATCTATACTTTTCTTCTAACTGTTTGGTATACTCTACCCATAAATCTAGATACAATATGGCGCTTATGCCATGTTTCTGATACATAAAGTGACCTGGACTGTCCCTAGGCGGAACAGGAACTGCTGCTTCCAGCAGACCCTTTCTAGTTTTTAACTGACGTAACTTGGAAAAGAGCGGCATTCTAAACTTGAATCGGAACACAATATAATACACGAAAAACAATAACAATTGGGAAAACAATTCAGGCATACCACGACGTTGAAAATACATTAAACAACATTATAAATAACAGTTCGAACAGAATACTACCTGAAAATACTGAAAACAGAAACAGAACAGAATTCTCGAGAACGGAACAGACTAGAGTTACTGGATGCACTGCTGTAACAGTACGGAACATACCGGTCCCATAAAGGAACGCATCAAGACCCGTATCCACCTAGGTGAACACTTCGTTTGTGGGCTTGGGTACCACCAACCCACGGACCAGGAGTCAATTTAGATTGGTCCTGTCTAGATACTACCCCAGCAATGGTACTCACCGGGCAGCACGGAACGGAAAGCCTCGGACGGGACTGGACTACGACGGACTTCGGACTTCGGACTTCAGTTACGGGTGGGCCTCCGGATACCTCGGACCTTGGACTCTCGGCTTGGGCTCTGGTCGGGACTCGCCGCGTTCCTCCACCGTCTCGTTTGGATGCTGGACCGCCTCCTCCGTCTCCTCCGTGGGCCTGAGGGATACTTGGAGCAGAAATATCTGCCAGTGCACGGTATGGTTCCGTCACGACTGCAGAGGGTCAGGGGGTCGGCGTGGCTTCACCGACGCGTGGGGAAAGGGCAAGTCCCTATTCGGGCGCCATTATGTGGTAAATAAATAAATAATACCCTATTTTTGACTAGACTTATAGCATAACAGATAGCTCAATAAATAAGAGTCAAGATTCGAGGTAGTAGGAGTTTCTGCAGGTTTATTACAGCATAAGGACAGGATCAGGACAACCTGCATGGGAATAGGACAATAAGGCCCAGCAGGACAACTGGGGCCCAGCAGCTGCCGGGGCTTGATCTGGGATGAGCGCGCTAACATTTAATAACAAAACATTGACTTATATACATAGCGCAAACACATAGCATTACATTGCAGTAGGCGTAACAGTGGGTGGAGTAGAAGGCGTGACGCGTAGCAGTCGCGAGAGATAACAGAAATAAGAGGTGTAACTGGGAGTTTACTTAGACATGTGATGCAAAACGTAACAGAATATGTCATGAATGGGCGGAAACATTGGAGGGGGCTACCTAAGGAGCCGGGACCTCTAACCTAATGGTGCGCGAAAACTGGCAATGACGTGTTACTAGGAGAAGCTGGGGGCTACGAACTCTGTGCTAGGAGCAGAGACTAGAGTCTGAAGGGTCGGAGCGACATGTACCTAAACCCTATCTGGTATCTAATGTTTAGGGAACATGTTGATATAAACTAGAAGTCATGAGGGGAGAGGCTAACCTGATTTCTAAGACTGGACCATGCATTATTCTATATGTAGTGCGTGAAGAATATTAAATGACCATTAAATACAGTATTTCTCTAACGTGGAGACGAGAAGGCTAGACAATGACGGAAACTATTGATGCAGTTCAGTAGCTTAGGAATGCAGAGGAGGAGGACTGAACTGATAACTGGAACTATAACATACTTTTGGCAGACTCAGAGGCAGAGCCGGGGTGCACCGGGCACTGCAAGGCAGGAAGTGAGTGAAGGGTCGAGGATACAGGTGGGGGCTGTATCGCTCCTCAGCGAGGTTTTCAGGAGACAGGAGCTGAATCTGTGGTCCGGGCCCTTTTGAGGCCTGGAAACGGAGACTTTATAATTGAATAACGTGCACACTGAGAAACGTGGCAACATTACTTACATAGGCCTGATATTCGTAGTATTCACGAGGACTGGAAACTAACATACTAGAGGTGGACACAACTGTAATTGCGTCTTTAATCAGAAATGGGGAATAACATATGCATATTGATCATGCACACATAACATATGATGGATGAGGCGTAGGGACACAGAACATGGCAAAATTTACTTTTCCACAGAAGGCATGGCGTAGCAGTTCGGGCTGGACTGTTCCCATGAGGCACAGGGTCAGACTGATTTGCATATAGCCATGTCTGAACTGGGGTGGCAGAGTGGGCTAAAGAACAGTGATGAATTAAACCCAGATCATTTGACTGGGTATGAGTGTTTGATTGATTCAGATGCTCCGTCCATCACCACCCCCTTTTGTACCGCTTTTGGCCGCCATAAGTGTGGCAGGGTATGCTCAGACGTGAGTCCCTTGCTCACTTTGCCACTGGATTCAAGCAAGCCGGGCTGAAGACGGCGGGAATGCCAGAAACTGTTCCTCGGAAGCTTGTTTCCGGTCCAGGGAAGGCATGGCTTGGCAGTTCGGGCTGGACTGTTCCCATGAGGCACAGGATCAGACTGATTTGCATATAGCCATGTCTGAACTGGGGTGGCAGAGTGGGCTAAAGAACGGTGATGGATTAAACCCAGATCTTTTGACTGGGTGTGAGTGTTTGATTGATTCAGATGCTCCGTCCATCACCACCCCCTTTTGTACCGCTTTTGGCCGCCATAAGTGTGGCAGGGTATCCTCAGACGTGAGTCCTTTGCTCACTTTGCAACTGGATTCAAGCAAACCGGGCTGAATACGGCTGAAATGCCAGAAACCGGTCCTCGGAAGCTTGTTTCCGGTCCAGGGTAGGCATGGCGTGGCAGTTCGGGCTGGACTGTTCCCATGAGGCACAGGGTCAGACTGATTTGCATATAGCCATGTCTGAACTGGGGTGGCAGAGTGGGCTAAAGAACGGTGATGGATTAAACCCAGATCTTTTGACTGGGTGTGAGTGTTTGATTGATTCAGATGCTCCGTCCATCACCACCCCCTTTTGTACCGCTTTTGGCCACCATAAGTGTGGCAGGGTTTGCTCAGACGTGAGTCCCTTGCTCATTTTGCCACTGGATTCAAGCAAGCCGGGCTGAAGACGGCTGGTATGACAGAAACCGGTCCTCGGAAGCTTGTTTCCGGTCCAGGGAAGGCATGGCTTGGCAGTTCGGGATGGAATGTTCCCATGAGGCACAGGGTCAGACTGATTTGCATATAGCAATGTCTGAACTGGGGTGGCAGAGTGGGCTAAAGAACGGTGATGGATAAAACCCAGATCTTTTGACTGGGTGTGAGTGTTTGATTGATTCAGATGCTCCGTCCATCACCACCCCCTTTTGTACCGCTTTTGGCCGCCATAAGTGTGGCAGGGTATGCTCAGACGTGAGTCTCTTGCTCACTTTGCCACTGGATTCAAGCAAGCCGGGCTGAAGACGGCTGGAATGCCAGAAACCGGTCCTCGGAAGCTTGTTTCCGGTCCAGGGAAGGCATGGCTTGGCAGTTCGGGCTGGACTGTTCCCATGAGGCACAGGGTCAGACTGATTTGCATATAGCCATGTCTGAACTGGGGTGGCAGAGTGGGCTAAAGAACGGTGATGGATTAAACCCAGATCTTTTGACTGGGTGTGAGTGTTTGATTGATTCAGATGCTCCGTCCATCACCACCCCCTTTTGTACCGCTTTTGGCCGCCATAAGAGTGGCAGGGTATGCTCAGACGTGAGTCCCTTGCTCACTTTGCAACTGGATTCAAGCAAGCCGGGCTGAAGACGGCTGGAATGCCAGAAACCGGTCCTCGGAAGCTTGTTTCCGGTCCAGGGAAGGCATGGCGTGGCACTTCGGGCAGGACTGTTCCCATGAGGCACAGGGTCAGACTGATTTGCATATAGCCATGTCTGAACTGGGGTGGCAGAGTGGGCTAAAGAACGGTGATGGATTAAACCCAGATCTTTTGACTGGGTGTGAGTGTTTGATTGATTCAGATGCTCCGTCCATCACCACCCCCTTTTGTACCGCTTTTGGCCACCATAAGTGTGGCAGGGTTTGCTCAGACGTGAGTCCCTTGCTCATTTTGCCACTGGATTCAAGCAAGCCGGGCTGAAGACGGCTGGAATGCCAGAAACCGGTCCTCGGAAGCTTGTTTCCGGTCCAGGGAAGGCATGGCTTGGCAGTTCGGGATGGAATGTTCCCATGAGGCACAGGGTCAGACTGATTTGCATATAGCAATGTCTGAACTAGGGTGGCAGAGTGGGCTAAAGAACGGTGATGGATTAAACCCAAATCTTTTGACTGGGTGTGAGTGTTTGATTGAATCAGATGCTCCGTCCATCACCACCCCCTTTTGTACCACTTTTGGCCGCCATAAGAGTGGCAGGGTATGCTCAGACGTGAGTCCCTTGCTCACTTTGCAACTGGATTCAAGCAAGCCGGGCTGAAGACGGCTGGAATGCCAGAAACCGGTCCTCGGAAGCTTGTTTCCGGTCCAGGGAAGGCATGGCGTAGCAGTTCGGGCTGGACTGTTCCCATGAGGCACAGGGTCAGACTGATTTGCATATAGCCATGTCTGAACTGGGGTGGCAGAGTGGGCTAAATAACGGTGATGAATTAAACCCAGATCTTTTGACTGGGTGTGAGTGTTTGATTGATTCAGATGCTCCGTCCCTCACCACCCCCTTTTGTACCGCTTTTGGCCGCCATAAGTGTGGCAGGGTTTGCTCAGACGTGAGTCCCTTGCTCATTTTGCCACTGGATTCAAGCAAGCCGAGCTGAATACGGCTGGAATGCCAGAAACTGGTCCTCGTAAGCTTGTTTCCAGTCAAGGGAAGGCATGGCTTTGCAGTTCGGGATGGACTGTTCCCATGAGGCACAGGTCAGACTGATTTGCATATAGCCATGTCTGAACTGGGGTGGCAGAGTGGGCTAAAGAACGGTGATGGATTAAACCCAGATCTTTTGACTGGGTGTGAGTGTTTGATTGATTCAGATGCTCCGTCCATCACCACCCCCTTTTGTACCGCTTTTGGCGGCCATAAGTGTGGCAGGGTATGCTCAGACGTGAGTCCCTTGCTCACTTTGCAACTGGATTCAAGCAAGCCGGGCTGAAGACGGCTGGAATGCCAGAAACCGGTCCTCGGAAGCTTGTTTCCGGTCCAGGGAAGGCATGGCGTGGCACTTCGGGCTGGACTGTTCCCATGAGGCACAGGGTTAGACTGATTTGCATATAGCCATGTCTGAACTGGGGTGGCAGAGTGGGCTAAAGAACGGTGATGGATTAAACCCAGATCTTTTGACTGGGTGTGAGTGTTTGATTGATTCAGATGCTCCGTCCATCACCACCCCCTTTTGTACCGCTTTTGGCCGCCATAAGTGTGGCAGGGTATGCTCAGACGTGAGTCCCTTGCTCACTTTGCCACTGGATTCAAGCAAGCCGGGCTGAAGACGGCTGGAATGCCAGAAACCGGTCCTCGGAAGCTTGTTTCCGGTCCAGGGAAGACATGGCTTGGCAGTTCGGGCTGGACTGTTCCCATGAGGCACAGGGTCAGACTGATTTGCATATAGCCATGTCTGAACTAGAGTGGCAGAGTGGGCTAAAGAACGGTGATGGATTAAACCCAGATCTTTTGACTGGGTGGGAGTGTTTGATTGATTCAGATGCTCCGTCCATCACCACCCCCTTTTGTACCGCTTTTGGCGGCCATAAGTGTGGCAGGGTATGCTCAGACGTGAGTCCCTTGCTCACTTTGCAACTGGATTCAAGCAAGCCGGGCTGAAGACGGCTGGAATGCCAGAAACCGGTCCTCGGAAGCTTGTTTCCGGTCCAGGGAAGGCATGGCTTGGCAGTTCGGGCTGGACTGTTCCCATGAGGCACAGGGTCAGACTGATTTGCATATAGCCATGTCTGAACTGGGGTGGCAGAGTGGGCTAAAGAACGGTGATGGATTAAACCCAGATCTTTTGACTGGGTGTGAGTGTTTGATTGATTCAGATGCTCCGTCCATCACCACCCCCTTTTGTACCGCTTTTGGCCGCCATAAGAGTGGCAGGGTATGCTCAGACGTGAGTCCCTTGCTCACTTTGCAACTGGATTCAAGCAAGCCGGGCTGAAGACGGCTGGAATGCCAGAAACCGGTCCTCGGAACCTTGTTTCCAGTCCAGGGAAGGCATGGCGTAGCAGTTCGGGCTGGACTGTTCCCATGAGGCACAGGGTCAGACTGATTTGCATATAGCCATGTCTGAACTGGGGTGGCAGAGTGGGCTAAAGAACGGTGATGGATTAAACCCAGATCTTTTGACTGGGTGTGAGTGTTTGATTGATTCAGATGCTCCGTCCCTCACCATTCCCTTTTGTACCGCTTTTGGCCGCCATAAGTGTGGCAGGGTTTGCTCAGACGTGAGTCCCTTGCTCATTTTGCCACTGGATTCAAGCAAGCCAAGCTGAAGACGGCTGGAATGCCAGAAACAGGTCCTCGGAAGCTTGTTTCCAGTCCAGGGAAGGCATGGCTTGGCAGTTCGGGATGGACTGTTCCCATGAGGCACAGGGTCAGACTGATTTGCATATAGCCATGTCTGAACTGGGGTGGCAGAGTGGGCTAAAGAACGGTGATGGATAAAACCCAGATCTTTTGACTGGGTGTGAGTGTTTGATTGATTCAGATGCTCCGTCCATCACCACCCCCTTTTGTACCGCTTTTGGCCGCCATAAGTGTGGCAGGGTATGCTCAGATGTGAGTCCCTTGCTCACTTTGCCACTGGATTCAAGCAAGCCGGGCTGAAGACGGCAGGAATGCCAGAAACCGGTCCTCGGAAGCTTGTTTCCGGTCCAGGGAAGGCATGGCTTGGCAGTTTGGGCCGGACCGTTCCCATGAGGCACAGGGTCAGACTGATTTGCATATAGCCATGTCTGAACTGGGGTGGCAGAGTGGGCTAAAGAACGGTGATGGATTAAACCCAGATCTTTTGACTGGGTGTGAGTGTTTGATTGATTCAGATGCTCCGTCCATCACCACCCCCTTTTGTACCGCTTTTGGCGGCCATAAGTGTGGCAGGGTATGCTCAGACGTGAGTCCCTTGCTCACTTTGCAACTGGATTCAAGCAAGCCGGGCTGAATACGGCTGGAATGCCAGAAACCGGTCCTCGGAAGCTTGTTTCCGGTCCAGGGAAGGCATGGCGTGGCAGTTCGGGCTGGACTGTTCCCATGAGGCACAGGGTCAGACTGATTTGCATTTAGCCATGTCTAAACTGGGGTGGCAGAGTGGGCTAAAGAACGGTGATGGATTAAACCCAGATCTTTTGACTGGGTGTGAGTGTTTGATTGATTCAGATGCTCCGTCCATCACCACCCCCTTTTGTACCGCTTTTGGCCACCATAAGTGTGGCAGGGTTTGCTCAGACGTGAGTCCCTTGCTCATTTTGCCACTGGATTCAAGCAAGCCGGGCTGAAGACGGCTGGAATGACAGAAACCGGTCCTCGGAAGCTTGTTTCCGGTCCAGGGAAGGCATGGCTTGGCAGTTCGGGATGGAATGTTCCCATGAGGCACAGGGTCAGACTGATTTGCATTTAGCAATGTCTGAACTGGGGTGGCAGAGTGGGCTAAAGAACGGTGATGGATAAAACCCAGATCTTTTGAATGGGTGTGATTGTTCGATTGATTCAGATGCTCCGTCCATCACCACCCCCTTTTGTACCGCTTTTGGCCGCCATAAGTGTGGCAGGGTATGCTCAGACGTGAGTCTCTTGCTCACTTTGCCACTGGATTCAAGCAAGCCGGGCTGAAGACGGCTGGAATGCCAGAAACCGGTCCTCGGAAGCTTGTTTCCGGTCCAGGGAAGGCATGGCTTGGCAGTTCGGGCTGGACTGTTCCCATGAGGCACAGGGTCAGACTGATTTGCATATAGCCATGTCTGAACTGGGGTGGCAGAGTGGGCTAAAGAACGGTGATGGATTAAACCCAGATCTTTTGACTGGGTGTGAGTGTTTGATTGATTCAGATGCTCCGTCCATCACCACCCCCTTTTGTACCGCTTTTGGCCGCCATAAGAGTGGCAGGGTATGCTCAGACGTGAGTCCCTTGCTCACTTTGCAACTGGATTCAAGCAAGCCGGGCTGAAGACGGCTGGAATGCCAGAAACAGGTCCTCGGAAGCTTGTTTCCAGTCCAGGGAAGGCATGGCTTGGCAGTTCGGGATGGACTGTTCCCATGAGGCACAGGGTCAGACTGATTTGCATATAGCCATGTCTGAACTGGGGTGGCAGAGTGGGCTAAAGAACGGTGATGGATAAAACCCAGATCTTTTGAGTGGGTGTGAGTGTTTGATTGATTCAGATGCTCCGTCCATCACCACCCCCTTTTGTACCGCTTTTGGCCGCCATAAGTGTGGCAGGGTATGCTCAGATGTGAGTCCCTTGCTCACTTTGCCACTGGATTCAAGCAAGCCGGGCTGAAGACGGCAGGAATGCCAGAAACCGGTCCTCGGAAGCTTGTTTCCGGTCCAGGGAAGGCATGGCTTGGCAGTTCGGGCTGGACCGTTCCCATGAGGCACAGGGTCAGACTGATTTGCATATAGCCATGTCTGAACTGGGGTGGCAGAGTGGGCTAAAGAACGGTGATGGATTAAACCCAGATCTTTTGACTGGGTGTGAGTGTTTGATTGATTCAGATGCTCCGTCCATCACCACCCCCTTTTATACCGCTTTTGGCGGCCATAAGTGTGGCAGGGTATGCTCAGACGTGAGTCCCTTGCTCACTTTGCAACTGGATTCAAGCAAGCCGGGCTGAAGACGGCTGGAATGCCAGAAACCGGTCCTCGGAAGCTTGTTTCCGGTCCAGGGAAGGCATGGCGTGGCACTTCGGGCTGGACTGTTCCCATGAGGCACAGGGTCAGACTGATTTGCATATAGCAATGTCTGAACTGGGGTGGCAGAGTGGGCTAAAGAACAGTGACAGATAAAACCCAGATCTTTTGACTGGGTGTGAGTGTTTGATTGATTCAGATGCTCCGTCCATCACCACCCCCTTTTGTACCGCTTTTGGCCGCCATAAGTGTGGCAGGGTATGCTCAGACGTGAGTCCCCTGCTCACTTTGCCACTGGATTCAAGCAAGCCGGGCTGAAGACGGCTGGAATGCCAGAAACCGGTCCTCGGAAGCTTGTTTCCGGTCCAGGGAAGGCATGGCTTGGCAGTTCGGGCTGGACTGTTCCCATGAGGCACAGGGTCAGTCTGATTTGCATATAGCCATGTCTGAACTAGGGTGGCAGAGTGGGCTAAAGAACGGTGATGGATTAAACCCAAATCTTTTGACTGGGTGTGAGTGTTTGATTGAATCAGATGCTCCGTCCCTCACCACCCCCTTTTGTACCGCTTTTGGCCGCCATAAGTGTGGCAGGGTTTGCTCAGACGTGAGTCCCTTGCTCATTTTGCCACTGGATTCAAGCAAGCCGAGCTGAAGACGGCTGGAATGCCAGAAACTGGTCCTCGTAAGCTTGTTTCCAGTCAAGGGAAGGCATGGCTTGGCAGTTCGGGATGGACTGTTCCCATGAGGCACAGGTCAGACTGATTTGCATATAGCCATGTCTGAACTGGGGTGGCAGAGTGGGCTAAAGAACGGTGATGGATAAAACCGAGATCTTTTGACTGGGTGTGAGTGTTTGATTGATTCAGATGCTCCGTCCATCACCACCCCCTTTTGTACCGCTTTTGGCCGCCATAAGTGTGGCAGGGTATGCTCAGATGTGAGTCCCTTGCTCACTTTGCCACTGGATTCAAGCAAGCCGGGCTGAAGACGGCAGGAATGCCAGAAACCGGTCCTCGGAAGCTTGTTTCCGGTCCAGGGAAGGCATGGCTTGGCAGTCCGGGCTGGACCGTTCCCATGAGGCACAGGGTCAGACTGATTTGCATATAGCCATGTCTGAACTGGTGTGGCAGAGTGGGCTAAAGAACGGTGATGGATTAAACCCAGATCTTTTGACTGGGTGTGAGTGTTTGATTGATTCAGATGCTCCGTCCATCACCACCCCCTTTTGTACCGCTTTTGGCCACCATAAGTGGCAGGGTTTGCTCAGACGTGAGTCCCTTGCTCATTTTGCCACTGGATTCAAGCAAGCCGGGCTGAAGACGGCTGGAATGCCAGAAACCGGTCCTCGGAAGCTTGTTTCCGGTCCAGGGAAGGCATGGCTTGGCAGTTCGGGATGGAATGTTCCCATGAGGCACAGGGTCAGACTGATTTGCATATAGCAATGTCTGAACTGGGGTGGCAGAGTGGGCTAAAGAACAGTGACAGATAAAACCCAGATCTTTTGACTGGGTGTGAGTGTTTGATTGATTCAGATGCTCCGTCCATCACCACCCCCTTTTGTACCGCTTTTGGCCGCCATAAGTGTGGCAGGGTATGCTCAGACGTGAGTCCCTTGCTCACTTTGCCACTGGATTCAAGCAAGCCGGGCTGAAGACGGCTGGAATGCCAGAAACCAGTCCTCGGAAGCTTGTTTCCGGTCCAGGGAAGGCATGGCTTGGCAGTTCGGGCTGGACTGTTCCCATGAGGCACAGGGTCAGACTGTTTTGCATATAGCCATGTCTGAACTAGGGTGGCAGAGTGGGCTAAAGAACGGTGATGGATTAAACCCAGATCTTTTGACTGGGTGTGAGTGTTTGATTGATTCAGATGCTCCGTCCATCACCACCCCCTTTTGTACCGCTTTTGGCCGCCATAAGAGTGGCAGGGTATGCTCAGACGTGAGTCCCTTGCTCACTTTGCAACTAGATTCAAGCAAGCCGGGCTGAAGACGGCTGGAATGCCAGAAACCGGTCCTCGGAAGCTTGTTTCCGGTCCAGGGAAGGCATGGCGTAGCAGTTCGGGCTGGACTGTTCCCATGAGGCACAGGGTCAGACTGATTTGCATATAGCCATGTCTGAACTGGGGTGGCAGAGTGGGCTAAAGAACAGTGATGAATTAAACCCAGATCATTTGACTGGGTATGAGTGTTTGATTGATTCAGATGCTCCGTCCATCACCACCCCCTTTTGTACCGCTTTTGGCCGCCATAAGTGTGGCAGGGTATACTCAGACGTGAGTCCCTTGCTCACTTTGCCACTGGATTCAAGCAAGCCGGGCTGAAGACGGCGGGAATGCCAGAAACTGTTCCTCTGAAGCTTGTTTCCGGTCCAGGGAAGGCATGGCTTGGCAGTTCGGGCTGGACTGTTCCCATGAGGCACAGGATCAGACTGATTTGCATATAGCCATGTCTGAACTGGGGTGGCAGAGTCGGCTAAAGAACGGTGATGGATTAAACCCAGATCTTTTGACTGGGTGTGAGTGTTTGATTGATTCAGATGCTCCGTCCATCACCACCCCCTTTTGTACCGCTTTTGGCCGCCATAAGTGTGGCAGGGTATCCTCAGACGTGAGTCCCTTGCTCACTTTGCAACTGGATTCAAGCAAGCCGGGCTGAATACGGCTGGAATGCCAGAAACCGGTCCTCGGAAGCTTGTTTCCGGTCCAGGGAAGGCATGGCGAGGCAGTGCGGGCTGGACTGTTCCCATGAGGCACAGGGTCAGACTGATTTGCATATAGCCATGTCTGAACTGGGGTGGCAGAGTGGGCTAAAGAACGGTGATGGATTAAACCCTGATCTTTTGACTGGGTGTGAGTGTTTGATTGATTCAGATGCTCCGTCCATCACCACCCCCTTTTGTACCGCTTTTGGCCGCCATAAGAGTGGCAGGGTATGCTCAGACGTGAGTCCCTTGCTCACTTTGCAACTGGATTCAAGCAAGCCGGGCTGAAGACGGCTGGAATGCCAGAAACCGGTCCTCGGAAGCTTGTTTCCAGTGCAGGGAAGGCATGGCGTAGCAGTTCGGGCTGGACTGTTCCCATGAGGCACAGGGTCAGACTGATTTGCATATAGCCATGTCTGAACTGTGGTGGCAGAGTGGGCTAAAGAACGGTGATGGATTAAACCCAGATCTTTTGACTGGGTGTGAGTGTTTGATTGATTCAGATGCTCCGTCCCTCACCACCCCCTTTTGTACCGCTTTTGGCCGCCATAAGTGTGGCAGGGTTTGCTCAGACGTGAGTCCCTTGCTCATTTTGCCACTGGATTCAAGCAAGCCGAGCTGAAGACGGCTGGAATGCCAGAAACAGGTCCTCGGAAGCTTGTTTCCAGTCCAGGGAAGGCATGGCTTGGCAGTTCGGGATGGACTGTTCCCATGAGGCACAGGGTCAGACTGATTTGCATATAGCCATGTCTGAACTGGGGTGGCAGAGTGGGCTAAAGAACGGTGATGGATAAAACCCAGATCTTTTGAGTGGGTGTGAGTGTTTGATTGATTCAGATGCTCCGTCCATCACCACCCCCTTTTGTACCGCTTTTGGCCGCCATAAGTGTGGCAGGGTATGCTCAGATGTGAGTCCCTTGCTCACTTTGCCACTGGATTCAAGCAAGCCGGGCTGAAGACGGCAGGAATGCCAGAAACCGGTCCTCGGAAGCTTGTTTCCGGTCCAGGGAAGGCATGGCTTGGCAGTTCGGGCTGGACCGTTCCCATGAGGCACAGGGTCAGACTGATTTGCATATAGCCATGTCTGAACTGGGGTGGCAGAGTGGGCTAAAGAACGGTGATGGATTAAACCCAGATCTTTTGACTGGGTGTGAGTGTTTGATTGATTCAGATGCTCCGTCCATCACCACCCCCTTTTATACCGCTTTTGGCGGCCATAAGTGTGGCAGGGTATGCTCAGACGTGAGTCCCTTGCTCACTTTGCAACTGGATTCAAGCAAGCCGGGCTGAAGACGGCTGGAATGCCAGAAACCGGTCCTCGGAAGCTTGTTTCCGGTCCAGGGAAGGCATGGCGTGGCACTTCGGGCTGGACTGTTCCCATGAGGCACAGGGTCAGACTGATTTGCATATAGCAATGTCTGAACTGGGGTGGCAGAGTGGGCTAAAGAACAGTGACAGATAAAACCCAGATCTTTTGACTGGGTGTGAGTGTTTGATTGATTCAGATGCTCCGTCCATCACCACCCCCTTTTGTACCGCTTTTGGCCGCCATAAGTGTGGCAGGGTATGCTCAGACGTGAGTCCCCTGCTCACTTTGCCACTGGATTCAAGCAAGCCGGGCTGAAGACGGCTGGAATGCCAGAAACCGGTCCTCGGAAGCTTGTTTCCGGTCCAGGGAAGGCATGGCTTGGCAGTTCGGGCTGGACTGTTCCCATGAGGCACAGGGTCAGTCTGATTTGCATATAGCCATGTCTGAACTAGGGTGGCAGAGTGGGCTAAAGAACGGTGATGGATTAAACCCAAATCTTTTGACTGGGTGTGAGTGTTTGATTGAATCAGATGCTCCGTCCCTCACCACCCCCTTTTGTACCGCTTTTGGCCGCCATAAGTGTGGCAGGGTTTGCTCAGACGTGAGTCCCTTGCTCATTTTGCCACTGGATTCAAGCAAGCCGAGCTGAAGACGGCTGGAATGCCAGAAACTGGTCCTCGTAAGCTTGTTTCCAGTCAAGGGAAGGCATGGCTTGGCAGTTCGGGATGGACTGTTCCCATGAGGCACAGGTCAGACTGATTTGCATATAGCCATGTCTGAACTGGGGTGGCAGAGTGGGCTAAAGAACGGTGATGGATAAAACCGAGTTCTTTTGACTGGGTGTGAGTGTTTGATTGATTCAGATGCTCCGTCCATCACCACCCCCTTTTGTACCGCTTTTGGCCGCCATAAGTGTGGCAGGGTATGCTCAGATGTGAGTCCCTTGCTCACTTTGCCACTGGATTCAAGCAAGCCGGGCTGAAGACGGCAGGAATGCCAGAAACCGGTCCTCGGAAGCTTGTTTCCGGTCCAGGGAAGGCATGGCTTGGCAGTCCGGGCTGGACCGTTCCCATGAGGCACAGGGTCAGACTGATTTGCATATAGCCATGTCTGAACTGGTGTGGCAGAGTGGGCTAAAGAACGGTGATGGATTAAACCCAGATCTTTTGACTGGGTGTGAGTGTTTGATTGATTCAGATGCTCCGTCCATCACCACCCCCTTTTGTACCGCTTTTGGCCACCATAAGTGGCAGGGTTTGCTCAGACGTGAGTCCCTTGCTCATTTTGCCACTGGATTCAAGCAAGCCGGGCTGAAGACGGCTGGAATGCCAGAAACCGGTCCTCGGAAGCTTGTTTCCGGTCCAGGGAAGGCATGGCTTGGCAGTTCGGGATGGAATGTTCCCATGAGGCACAGGGTCAGACTGATTTGCATATAGCAATGTCTGAACTGGGGTGGCAGAGTGGGCTAAAGAACAGTGACAGATAAAACCCAGATCTTTTGACTGGGTGTGAGTGTTTGATTGATTCAGATGCTCCGTCCATCACCACCCCCTTTTGTACCGCTTTTGGCCGCCATAAGTGTGGCAGGGTATGCTCAGACGTGAGTCCCTTGCTCACTTTGCCACTGGATTCAAGCAAGCCGGGCTGAAGACGGCTGGAATGCCAGAAACCAGTCCTCGGAAGCTTGTTTCCGGTCCAGGGAAGGCATGGCTTGGCAGTTCGGGCTGGACTGTTCCCATGAGGCACAGGGTCAGACTGTTTTGCATATAGCCATGTCTGAACTAGGGTGGCAGAGTGGGCTAAAGAACGGTGATGGATTAAACCCAGATCTTTTGACTGGGTGTGAGTGTTTGATTGATTCAGATGCTCCGTCCATCACCACCCCCTTTTGTACCGCTTTTGGCCGCCATAAGAGTGGCAGGGTATGCTCAGACGTGAGTCCCTTGCTCACTTTGCAACTAGATTCAAGCAAGCCGGGCTGAAGACGGCTGGAATGCCAGAAACCGGTCCTCGGAAGCTTGTTTCCGGTCTAGGGAAGGCATGGCGTAGCAGTTCGGGCTGGACTGTTCCCATGAGGCACAGGGTCAGACTGATTTGCATATAGCCATGTCTGAACTGGGGTGGCAGAGTGGGCTAAAGAACAGTGATGAATTAAACCCAGATCATTTGACTGGGTATGAGTGTTTGATTGATTCAGATGCTCCGTCCATCACCACCCCCTTTTGTACCGCTTTTGGCCGCCATAAGTGTGGCAGGGTATACTCAGACGTGAGTCCCTTGCTCACTTTGCCACTGGATTCAAGCAAGCCGGGCTGAAGACGGCGGGAATGCCAGAAACTGTTCCTCTGAAGCTTGTTTCCGGTCCAGGGAAGGCATGGCTTGGCAGTTCGGGCTGGACTGTTCCCATGAGGCACAGGATCAGACTGATTTGCATATAGCCATGTCTGAACTGGGGTGGCAGAGTCGGCTAAAGAACGGTGATGGATTAAACCCAGATCTTTTGACTGGGTGTGAGTGTTTGATTGATTCAGATGCTCCGTCCATCACCACCCCCTTTTGTACCGCTTTTGGCCGCCATAAGTGTGGCAGGGTATCCTCAGACGTGAGTCCCTTGCTCACTTTGCAACTGGATTCAAGCAAGCCGGGCTGAATACGGCTGGAATGCCAGAAACCGGTCCTCGGAAGCTTGTTTCCGGTCCAGGGAAGGCATGGCGTGGCAGTGCGGGCTGGACTGTTCCCATGAGGCACAGGGTCAGACTGATTTGCATATAGCCATGTCTGAACTGGGGTGGCAGAGTGGGCTAAAGAACGGTGATGGATTAAACCCTGATCTTTTGACTGGGTGTGAGTGTTTGATTGATTCAGATGCTCCGTCCATCACCACCCCCTTTTGTACCGCTTTTGGCCACCATAAGTGTGGCAGGGTTTGCTCAGACGTGAGTCCCTTGCTCATTTTGCCACTGGATTCAAGCAAGCCGGGCTGAAGACGGCTGGAATGACAGAAACCGGTCCTCGGAAGCTTGTTTCCGGTCCAGGGAAAGCATGGCTTGGCAGTTTGGGATGGAATGTTCCCATGAGGCACAGGGTCAGACTGATTTGCATATAGCAATGTCTGAACTGGGGTGGCAGAGTGGGCTAAAGAACGGTGATGGATAAAACCCAGATCTTTTGACTGGGTGTGAGTGATTGATTGATTCAGATGCTCCGTCCATCACCACCCCCTTTTGTACCGCTTTTGGCCGCCATAAGTGTGGCAGGGTATGCTCAGACGTGAGTCTCTTGCTCACTTTGCCACTGGATTCAAGCAAGCCGGGCTGAAGACGGCTGGAATGCCAGAAACCGGTCCTCGGAAGCTTGTTTCCGGTCCAGGGAAGGCATGGCTTGGCAGTTCGGGCTGGACTGTTCCCATGAGGCACAGGGTCAGACTGATTTGCATATAGCCATGTCTGAACTGGGGTGGCAGAGTGGGCTAAAGAACGGTGATGGATTAAACTCAGATCTTTTGACTGGGTGTGAGTGTTTGATTGATTCAGATGCTCCGTCCATCACCACCCCCTTTTGTACCGCTTTTGGCCACCATAAGTGTGGCAGGGTTTGCTCAGACGTGAGTCCCTTGCTCATTTTGCCACTGGATTCAAGCAAGCCGGGCTGAAGACGGCTGGAATGCCAGAAACCGGTCCTCGGAAGCTTGTTTCCGGTCCAGGGAAGGCATGGCTTGGCAGTTCGGGATGGAATGTTCCCATGAGGCACAGGGTCAGACTGATTTGCATATAGCAATGTCTGAACTGGGGTGGCAGAGTGGGCTAAAGAACAGTGACAGATAAAACCCAGATCTTTTGACTGGGTGTGAGTGTTTGATTGATTCAGATGCTCCGTCCATCACCACCCTCTTTTGTACTGCTTTTGGCCGCCATAAGTGTGGCAGGGTATGCTCAGACGTGAGTCCCTTGCTCACTTTGCCACTGGATTCAAGCAAGCCGGGCTGAAGACGGCTGGAATGCCAGAAACCGGTCCTTGGAAGCTTGTTTCCTGTCCAGGGAAGGCATGGCTTGGCAGTTCGGGCTGGACTGTTCCCATGAGGCACAGGGTCAGACTGATTTGCATATAGCCATGTCTGAACTAGGGTGGCAGAGTGGGCTAAAGAACGGTGATGGATTAAACCCAAATCTTTTGACTGGGTGTGAGTGTTTGATTGAATCAGATGCTCCGTCCATCACCACCCCCTTTTGTACCACTTTTGGCCGCCATAAGAGTGGCAGGGTATGCTCGGACGTGAGTCCCTTGCTCACTTTGCAACTGGATTCAAGCAAGCCGGGCTGAAGACAGCTGGAATGCCAGAAACCGGTCCTCGGAAGCTTGTTTCCGGTCCAGGGAAGGCATGGCGTAGCAGTTCGGGCTGGACTGTTCCCATGAGGCACAGGGTTAGACTGATTTGCATATAGCCATGTCTGAACTGGGGTGGCAGAGTGGGCTAAATAACGGTGATGAGTTAAACCCAGATCTTTTGACTGGGTGTGAGTGTTTGATTGATTCAGATGCTCCGTCCATCACCACCCCCTTTTGTACCGCTTTTGGCCACCATAAGTGTGGCAGGGTTTGCTCAGACGTGAGTCCCTTGCTCATTTTGCCACTGGATTCAAGCAAGCCGGGCTGAAGACGGCTGGAATGACAGAAACCGGTCCTCGGAAGCTTGTTTCCGGTCCAGGGAAGGCATGGCTTGGCAGTTCGGGATGGAATGTTCCCATGAGGCACAGGGTCAGACTGATTTGCATATAGCAATGTCTGAACTGGGGTGGCAGAGTGGGCTAAAGAACGGTGATGGATAAAACCCAGATCTTTTGAATGGGTGTGAGTGTTTGATTGATTCAGATGCTCCGTCCATCACCACCCCCTTTTGTACCGCTTTTGGCCGCCATAAGTGTGGCAGGGTATGCTCAGACGTGAGTCTCTTGCTCACTTTGCCACTGGATTCAAGCAAGCCGGGCTGAAGACGGCTGGAATGCCAGAAACCGGTCCTCGGAAGCTTGTTTCCGGTCCAGGGAAGGCATGGCTTGGCAGTTCGGGCTGGACTGTTCCCATGAGGCACAGGGTCAGACTGATTTGCATATAGCCATGTCTGAACTGGGGTGGCAGAGTGGGCTAAAGAACGGTGATGGATTAAACCCAGATCTTTTGACTGGGTGTGAGTGTTTGATTGATTCGGATGCTCCGTCCATCACCACCCCCTTTTGTACCGCTTTTGGCCGCCATAAGAGTGGCAGGGTATGCTCAGACGTGAGTCCCTTGCTCACTTTGCAACTGGATTCAAGCAAGCCGGGCTGAAGACGGCTGGAATGCCAGAAACCGGTCCTCTGAAGCTTGTTTCCAGTCCAGGGAAGGCATGGCGTAGCAGTTCGGGCTGGACTGTTCCCATGAGGCACAGGGTCAGACTGATTTGCATATAGCCATGTCTGAACTGGGGTGGCAAAATGGGCTAAAGAACGGTGATGGATTAAACCCAGATCTTTTGACTGGGTGTGAGTGTTTGATTGATTCAGATGCTCCGTCCCTCACCACCCCCTTTTGTACCGCTTTTGGCCGCCATAAGTGTGGCAGGGTTTGCTCAGACGTGAGTCCCTTGCTCATTTTGCCACTGGATTCAAGCAAGCCGGGCTGAAGACGGCAGGAATGCCAGAAACCGGTCCTCGGAAGCTTGTTTCCGGTCCAGGGAAGGCATGGCTTGGCAGTTCGGGCTGGACTGTTCCCATGAGGCACAGGGTCAGACTGATTTGCATATAGCCATGTCTGAACTGGGGTGGCAGAGTGGGCTAAAGAACGGTGATGGATTAAACCCAGATCTTTTGACTGGGTGTGAGTGTTTGATTGATTCAGATGCTCCGTCCATCACCACCCCCTTTTATACCGCTTTTGGCGGCCATAAGTGTGGCAGGGTATGCTCAGACGTGAGTCCCTTGCTCACTTTGCAACTGGATTCAAGCAAGCCGGGCTGAAGACGGCTGGAATGCCAGAAACCGGTCCTCGGAAGCTTGTTTCCGGTCCAGGGAAGGCATGGCGTGGCACTTCGGGCTGGACTGTTCCCATGAGGCACAGGGTCAGACTGATTTGCATATAGCAATGTCTGAACTGGGGTGGCAGAGTGGGCTAAAGAACAGTGACAGATAAAAACCAGATCTTTTGACTGGGTGTGAGTGTTTGATTGATTCAGATGCTCTGTCCATCACCACCCCCTTTTGTACCGCTTTTGGCCGCCATAAGTGTGGCAGGGTATGCTCAGACGTGAGTCCCTTGCTCACTTTGCCACTGGATTCAAGCAAGCCGGGCTGAAGACGGCTGGAATGCCAGAAACCGGTCCTCGGAAGCTTGTTTCCGGTCCAGGGAAGGCATGGCTTGGCAGTTCGGGCTGGACTGTTCCCATGAGGCACAGGGTCAGACTGATTTGCATATAGCCATGTCTGAACTAGGGTGGCAGAGTGGGCTAAAGAACGGTGATGGATTAAACCCAAATCTTTTGACTGGGTGTGAGTGTTTGATTGAATCAGATGCTCCGTCCCTCACCACCCCCTTTTGTACCGCTTTTGGCCGCCATAAGTGTGGCAGGGTTTGCTCAGACGTGAGTCCCTTGCTCATTTTGCCACTGGATTCAAGCAAGCCGAGCTGAAGACGGCTGGAATGCCAGAAACTGGTCCTCGTAAGCTTGTTTCCAGTCAAGGGAAGGCATGGCTTGGCAGTTCAGGATGGACTGTTCCCATGAGGCACAGGTCAGACTGATTTGCATATAGCCATGTCTGAACTGGGATGGCAGAGTGGGCTAAAGAACGGTGATGGATAAAACCCAGATCTTTTGACTGGGTGTGAGTGTTTGATTGATTCAGATGCTCCGTCCATCACCACCCCCTTTTGTACCGCTTTTGGCCGCCATAAGTGTGGCAGGGTATGCTCAGATGTGAGTCCCTTGCTCACTTTGCAACTGGATTCAAGCAAGCCGGCTGAAGACGGCAGGAATGCCAGAAACCGGTCCTCGGAAGCTTGTTTCCGGTCCAGGGAAGGCATGGCTTGGCAGTTCGGGCTGGACCGTTCCCATGAGGCACAGAGTCAGACTGATTTGCATATAGCCATGTCTGAACTGGTGTGGCAGAGTGGGCTAAAGAACGGTGATGGATTAAACCCAGATCTTTTGACTGGGTGTGAGTGTTTGATTGATTCAGATGCTCCGTCCATCACCACCCCCTTTTGTACTGCTTTTGGCCGCCATAAGTGTGGCAGGGTATGCTCAGACGTGAGTCCCTTGCTCACTTTGCAACTGGATTCAAGCAAGCCGGGCTGAATACGGCTGGAATGCCAGAAACCGGTCCTCGGAAGCTTGTTTCCGGTCCAGGGAAGGCATGGCGTGGCACTTCGGGCTGGACTGTTCCCATGAGGCACAGGGTCAGACTGATTTGCATATAGCCATGTCTGAACTGGGGTGGCAGAGTGGGCTAAAGAACGGTGATGGATTAAACCCAGATCTTTTGACTGGGTGTGAGTGTTTGATTGATTCAGATGCTCCGTCCATCACCACCCCCTTTTGTACCGCTTTTGGCCACCATAAGTGTGGCAGGGTATGCTCAGACGTGAGTCCCTTGCTCATTTTGCCACTGGATTCAAGCAAGCCGGGCTGAAGACGGCTGGAATGCCAGAAACCGGTCCTCGGAAGCTTGTTTCCGGTCCAGGGAAGGCATGGCTTGGCAGTTCGGGATGGAATGTTCCCATGAGGCACAGGGTCAGACTGATTTGCATATAGCAATGTCTGAACTGGGGTGGCAGAGTGGGCTAAAGAACAGTGACAGATAAAACCCAGATCTTTTGACTGGGTGTGAGTGTTTGATTGATTCAGATGCTCCGTCCATCACCACCCCCTTTTGTACCGCTTTTGGCCGCCATAAGTGTGGCAGGGTATGCTCAGACGTGAGTCCCTTGCTCACTTTGCCACTGGATTCAAGCAAGCCGGGCTGAAGACGGCTGGAATGCCAGAAACCAGTCCTCGGAAGCTTGTTTCCGATCGAGGGAAGGCATGGCTTGGCAGTTCGGGCTGGACTGTTCCCATGAGGCACAGGGTCAGACTGTTTTGCATATAGCCATGTCTGAACTAGGGTGGCAGAGTGGGCTAAAGAACGGTGATGGATTAAACCCAGATCTTTTGACTGGGTGTGAGTGTTTGATTGATTCAGATGCTCCGTCCATCACCACCCCCTTTTGTACCGCTTTTGGCCGCCATAAGAGTGGCAGGGTATGCTCAGACGTGAGTCCCTTGCTCACTTTGCAACTAGATTCAAGCAAGCCGGGCTGAAGACGGCTGGAATGCCAGAAACCGGTCCTCGGAAGCTTGTTTCCGGTCCAGGGAAGGCATGGCGTAGCAGTTCGGGCTGGACTGTTCCCATGAGGCACAGGGTCAGACTGATTTGCATATAGCCATGTCTGAACTGGGGTGGCAGAGTGGGCTAAAGAACAGTGATGAATTAAACCCAGATCATTTGACTGGGTATGAGTGTTTGATTGATTCAGATGCTCCGTCCATCACCACCCCCTTTTGTACCGCTTTTGGCCGCCATAAGTGTGGCAGGGTATGCTCAGACGTGAGTCCCTTGCTCACTTTGCCACTGGATTCAAGCAAGCCGGGCTGAAGACGGCGGGAATGCCAGAAACTGTTCCTCGGAAGCTTGTTTCCGGTCCAGGGAAGGCATGGCTTGGCAGTTCGGGCTGGACTGTTCCCATGAGGCACAGGATCAGACTGATTTGCATATAGCCATGTCTGAACTGGGGTGGCAGAGTGGGCAAAAGAACGGTGATGGATTAAACCCAGATCTTTTGACTGGGTGTGAGTGTTTGATTGATTCAGATGCTCCGTCCATCACCACCCCTTTTGTACCGCTTTTGGCCGCCATAAGTGTGGCAGGGTATCCTCAGACGTGAGTCCTTTGCTCACTTTGCAACTGGATTCAAGCAAACCGGGCTGAATACGGCTGAAATGCCAGAAACCGGTCCTCGGAAGCTTGTTTCCGGTCCAGGGAAGGCATGGCGTGGCAGTTCGGGCTGGACTGTTCCCATGAGGCACAGGGTCAGATTGATTTGCATATAGCCATGTCTGAACTGGGGTGGCAGAGTGGGCTAAAGAACGGTGATGGATTAAACCCAGATCTTTTGACTGGGTGTGAGTGTTTGATTGATTCAGATGCTCCGTCCATCACCACCCCCTTTTGTACCGCTTTTGGCCGCCATAAGTGTGGCAGGGTATGCTCAGACGTAAGTCTCTTGCTCACTTTGCCACTGGATTCAAGCAAGCCGGGCTGAAGACGGCTGGAATGCCAGAAACCGGTCCTCGGAAGCTTGTTTCCGGTCCAGGGAAGGCATGGCTTGGCAGTTCGGGCCGGACTGTTCCCATGAGGCACAGGGTCAGACTGATTTGCATATAGCCATGTCTGAACTGGGGTGGCAGAGTGGGCTAAAGAACGGTGATGGATTAAACCCAGATCTTTTGACTGGGTGTGAGTGTTTGATTGATTCAGATGCTCCGTCCATCACCACCCCCTTTTGTACCGCTTTTGGCCGCCATAAGAGTGGCAGGGTATGCTCAGACGTGAGTCCCTTGCTCACTTTGCAACTGGATTCAAGCAAGCCGGGCTGAAGACGGCTGGAATGCCAGAAACCGGTCCTCGGAAGCTTGTTTCCGGTCCAGGGAAGGCATGGCGTGGCACTTCGGGCAGGACTGTTCCCATGAGGCACAGGGTCAGACTGATTTGCATATAGCCATGTCTGAACTGGGGTGGCAGGGTGGGCTAAAGAACGGTGATGGATTAAACCCAGATCTTTTGACTGGGTGTGAGTGTTTCATTGATTCAGATGCTCCGTCCATCACCACCCCCTTTTGTACCGCTTTTGGCCACCATAAGTGTGGCAGGGTTTGCTCAGACGTGAGTCCCTTGCTCATTTTGCCACTGGATTCAAGCAAGCCGGGCTGAAGACGGCTGGAATGCCAGAAACCGGTACTCGGAAGCTTGTTTCCGGTCAAGGGAAGGCATGGCTTGGCAGTTCGGGATGGAATGTTCCCATGAGGCACAGGGTCAGACTGATTTGCATATAGCAATGTCTGAACTGGGGTGGCAGAGTGGGCTAAAGAACAGTGACAGATAAAACCCAGATCTTTTGACTGGGTGTGAGTGTTTGATTGATTCAGATGCTCCGTCCATCACCACCCCCTTTTGTACCACTTTTGGCCGCCATAAGTGTGGCAGGGTATGCTCAGACGTGAGTCCCTAGCTCACTTTGCCACTGGATTCAAGCAAGCCGGGCTGAAGACGGCTGGAATGCCAGAAACCGGTCCTCGGAAGCTTGTTTCCGGTCCAGGGAAGGCATGGCTTGGCAGTTCGGGCTGGACTGTTCCCATGAGGCACAGGGTCAGACTGATTTGCATATAGCCATGTCTGAACTAGGGTGGCAGAGTGGGCTAAAGAACGGTGATGGATTAAACCCAAATCTTTTGACTGGGTGTGAGTGTTTGATTGAATCAGATGCTCCGTCCATCACCACCCCCTTTTGTACCACTTTTGGCCGCCATAAGAGTGGCAGGGTATGCTCAGACGTGAGTCCCTTGCTCACTTTGCAACTGGATTCAAGCAAGCCGGGCTGAAGACGGCTGGAATGCCAGAAACCGGTCCTCGGAAGCTTGTTTCCGGTCCAGGGAAGGCATGGCGTAGCAGTTCGGGCTGGACTGTTCCCATGAGGCACAGGGTCAGACTGATTTGCATATAGCCATGTCTGAACTGGGGTGGCAGAGTGGGCTAAATAACGGTGATGAATTAAACCCAGATCTTTTGACTGGGTGTGAGTGTTTGATTGATTCAGATGCTCCGTCCCTCACCACCCCCTTTTGTACCGCTTTTGGCCGCCATAAGTGTGGCAGGGTTTGCTCAGACGTGAGTCCCTTGCTCATTTTGCCACTGGATTCAAGCAAGCCGAGATGAATACGGCTGGAATGCCAGAAACTGGTCCTCGTAAGCTTGTTTCCAGTCAAGGGAAGGCATGGCTTTGCAGTTCGGGATGGACTGTTCCCATGAGGCACAGGTCAGACTGATTTGCATATAGCCATGTCTGAACTGGGGTGGCAGAGTGGGCTAAAGAACGGTGATGGATTAAACCCAGATCTTTTGACTGGGTGTGAGTGTTTGATTGATTCAGATGCTCTGTCCATCACCACCCCCTTTTGTACCGCTTTTGGCGGCCATAAGTGTGGCAGGGTATGCTCAGACGTGAGTCCCTTGCTCACTTTGCAACTGGATTCAAGCAAGCCGGGCTGAAGACGGCTGGAATGCCAGAAACCGGTCCTCGGAAGCTTGTTTCCGGTCCAGGGAAGGCATGGCGTGGCACTTCGGGCTGGACTGTTCCCATGAGGCACAGGGTCAGACTGATTTGCATATAGCCATGTCTGAACTGGGGTGGCAGAGTGGGCTAAAGAACGGTGATGGATTAAACCCAGATCTTTTGACTGGGTGTGAGTGATTGATTGATTCAGATGCTCCGTCCATCACCACCCCCTTTTGTACCGCTTTTGGCCGCCATAAGTGTGGCAGGGTATGCTCAGACGTGAGTCCCTTGCTCACTTTGCCACTGGATTCAAGCAAGCCGGGCTGAAGACGGCTGGAATGCCAGAAACCGGTCCTCGGAAGCTTGTTTCCAGTCCAGGGAAGACATGGCTTGGCAGTTCGGGCTGGACTGTTCCCATGAGGCACAGGGTCAGACTGATTTGCATATAGCCATGTCTGAACTAGGGTGGCAGAGTGGGCTAAAGAACGGTGATGGATTAAACCCAAATCTTTTGACTGGGTGTGAGTGTTTGATTGAATCAGATGCTCCGTCCATCACCACCCCCTTTTGTACCACTTTTGGCCGCCATAAGAGTGGCAGGGTATGCTCAGACGTGAGTCCCTTGCTCACTTTGCAACTGGATTCAAGCAAGCCGGGCTGAAGACGGCTGGAATGCCAGAAACCGGTCCTCGTAAGCTTGTTTCCAGTCAAGGGAAGGCATGGCTTGGCAGTTCGGGATGGACTGTTCCCATGAGGCACAGGTCAGACTGATTTGCATATAGCCATGTCTGAACTGGGGTGGCAGAGTGGGCTAAAGAACGGTGATGGATAAAACCCAGATCTTTTGACTGGGTGTGAGTGTTTGATTGATTCAGATGCTCCGTCCATCACCACCCCCTTTTGTACCGCTTTTGGCCGCCATAAGTGTGGCAGGGTATGCTCAGATGTGAGTCCCTTGCTCACTTTGCCACTGGATTCAAGCAAGCCGGGCTGAAGACGGCAGGAATGCCAGAAACCGGTCCTCGGAAGCTTGTTTCCGGTCCAGGGAAGGCATGGCTTGGCAGTTCGGGCTGGACCGTTCCCATGAGGCACAGGGTCAGACTGATTTGCATATAGCCATGTCTGAACTGGTGTGGCAGAGTGGGCTAAAGAACGGTGATGGATTAAACCCAGATCTTTTGACTGGGTGTGAGTGTTTGATTGATTCAGATGCTCCGTCCATCACCACCCCCTTTTGTACCGCTTTTGGCAGCCATAAGTGTGGCAGGGTATGCTCAGACGTGAGTCCCTTGCTCACTTTGCAACTGGATTCAAGCAAGCCGGGCTGAAGACGGCTGGAATGCCAGAAACCGGTCCTCGGAAGCTTGTTTCCGGTCCAGGGAAGGCATGGCGTGGCACTTCGGGCTGGACTGTTCCCATGAGGCACAGGGTCAGACTGATTTGCATATAGCCATGTCTGAACTGGGGTGGCAGAGTGGGCTAAAGAACGGTGATGGATTAAACCCAGATCTTTTGACTGGCTGTGAGTGTTTGATTGATTCAGATGCTCCGTCCATCACCACCCCCTTTTGTACCGCTTTTGGCCGCCATAAGTGTGGCAGGGTATGCTCAGACGTGAGTCCCTTGCTCACTTTGCCACTGGATTCAAGCAAGCCGGGCTGAAGACGGCTGGAATGCCAGAAACCAGTCCTCGGAAGCTTGTTTCCGGTCCAGGGAAGGCATGGCTTGGCAGTTCGGGCTGGACTGTTCCCATGAGGCACAGGGACAGACTGTTTTGCATATAGCCATGTCTGAACTAGGGTGGCAGAGTGGGCTAAAGAACGGTGATGGATTAAACCCAGATCTTTTGACTGGGTGTGAGTGTTTGATTGATTCATGTGCTCCGTCCATCACCACCCCCTTTTGTACCGCTTTTGGCCGCCATAAGAGTGGCAGGGTATGCTCAGACGTGAGTCCCTTGCTCACTTTGCAACTAGATTCAAGCAAGCCGGGCTGAAGACGGCTGGAATGCCAGAAACCGGTCCTCGGAAGCTTGTTTCCGGTCCAGGGAAGGCATGGCGTAGCAGTTCGGGCTGGACTGTTCCCATGAGGCACAGGGTCAGACTGATTTGCATATAGCCATGTCTGAACTGGGGTGGCAGAGTGGGCTAAAGAACAGTGATGAATTAAACCCAGATCATTTGACTGGGTATGAGTGTTTGATTGATTCAGATGCTCCGTCCATCACCACCCCCTTTTGTACCGCTTTTGGCCGCCATAAGTGTGGCAGGGTATGCTCAGACGTGAGTCCCTTGCTCACTTTGCCACTGGATTCAAGCAAGCCGGGCTGAAGACGGCGGGAATGCCAGAAACTGTTCCTCGGAAGCTTGTTTCCGGTCCAGGGAAGGCATGGCTTGGCAGTTCGGGCTGGACTGTTCCCATGAGGCACAGGATCAGACTGATTTGCATATAGCCATGTCTGAACTGGGGTGGCAGAGTGGGCTAAAGAACGGTGATGGATTAAACCCAGATCTTTTGACTGGGTGTGAGTGTTTGATTGATTCAGATGCTCCGTCCATCACCACCCCCTTTTGTACCGCTTTTGGCCACCATAAGTGTGGCAGGGTATCCTCAGACGTGAGTCCCTTGCTCACTTTGCAACTGGATTCAAGCAAGCCGGGCTGAATACGGCTGGAATGCCAGAAACCGGTCCTCGGAAGCTTGTTTCCGGTCCAGGGAAGGCATGGCGTGGCAGTTCGGGCTGGACTGTTCCCATGAGGCACAGGGTCAGACTGATTTGCATATAGCCATGTCTGAACTGGGGTGGCAGAGTGGGCTAAAGAACGGTGATGGATTAAACCCAGATCTTTTGACTGGGTGTGAGTGTTTGATTGATTCAGATGCTCCGTCCATCACCACCCCCTTTTGTACCGCTTTTGGCCACCATAAGTGTGGCAGGGTTTGCTCAGACGTGAGTCCCTTGCTCATTTTGCCACTGGATTCAAGCAAGCCGGGCTGAAGACGGCTGGAATGACAGAAACCGGTCCTCGGAAGCTTGTTTCCGGTCCAGGGAAGGCATGGCTTGGCAGTTCGGGATGGAATGTTCCCATGAGGCACAGGGTCAGACTGATTTGCATATAGCAATGTCTGAACTGGGGTGGCAGAGTGGGCTAAAGAACGGTGATGGATAAAACCCAGATCTTTTGACTGGGTGTGAGTGTTTGATTGATTCAGATGCTCCGTCCATCACCACCCCCTTTTGTACCGCTTTTGGCCGCCATAAGTGTGGCAGGGTATGCTCAGACGTGAGTCTCTTGCTCACTTTGCCACTGGATTCAAGCAAGCCGGGCTGAAGACGGCTGGAATGCCAGAAACCGGTCCTCGGAAGCTTGTTTCCGGTCCAGGGAAGGCATGGCTTGGCAGTTCGGGCTGGACTGTTCCCATGAGGCACAGGGTCAGACTGATTTGCATATAGCCATGTCTGAACTGGGGTGGCAGAGTGGGCTAAAGAACGGTGATGGATTAAACCCAGATCTTTTGACTGGGTGTGAGTGTTTGATTGATTCAGATGCTCCGTCCATCACCACCCCCTTTTGTACCGCTTTTGGCCGCCATAAGAGTGGCAGGGTATGCTCAGACGTGAGTCCCTTGCTCACTTTGCAACTGGATTCAAGCAAGCCGGGCTGAAGACGGCTGGAATGCCAGAAACAGGTCCTCGGAAGCTTGTTTCCAGTCCAGGGAAGGCATGGCTTGGCAGTTCGGGATGGACTGTTCCCATGAGGCACAGGGTCAGACTGATTTGCATATAGCCATGTCTGAACTGGGGTGGCAGAGTGGGCTAAAGAACGGTGATGGATAAAACCCAGATCTTTTGACTGGGTGTGAGTGTTTGATTGATTCAGATGCTCCGTCCATCACCACCCCCTTTTGTACCGCTTTTGGCCGCCATAAGTGTGGCAGGGTATGCTCAGATGTGAGTCCCTTGCTCACTTTGCCACTGGATTCAAGCAAGCCGGGCTGAAGACGGCAGGAATGCCAGAAACCGGTCCTCGGAAGCTTGTTTCCGGTCCAGGGAAGGCATGGCTTGGCAGTTTGGGCTGGACCGTTCCCATGAGGCACAGGGTCAGACTGATTTGCATATAGCCATGTCTGAACTGGGGTGGCAGAGTGGGCTAAAGAACGGTGATGGATTAAACCCAGATCTTTTGACTGGGTGTGAGTGTTTGATTGATTCAGATGCTCCGTCCATCACCACCCCCTTTTGTACCGCTTTTGGCGGCCATAAGTGTGGCAGGGTATGCTCAGACGTGAGTCCCTTGCTCACTTTGCAACTGGATTCAAGCAAGCCGGGCTGAAGACGGCTGGAATGCCAGAAACCGGTCCTCGGAAGCTTGTTTCCGGTCCAGGGAAGGCATGGCGTGGCACTTCGGGCTGGACTGTTCCCATGAGGCACAGGGTCAGACTGATTTGCATATAGCCATGTCTGAACTGGGGTGGCAGAGTGGGCTAAAGAACGGTGATGGATTAAACCCAGATCTTTTGACTGGGTGTGAGTGTTTGATTGATTCAGATGCTCCGTCCATCACCACCCCCTTTTGTACCGCTTTTGGTAACCATAAGTGTGGCAGGGTTTGCTCAGACGTGAGTCCCTTGCTCATTTTGCCACTGGATTCAAGCAAGCCGGGCTGAAGACGGCTGGAATGCCAGAAACCGGTCCTCGGAAGCTTGTTTCCGGTCCAGGGAAGGCATGGCTTGGCAGTTCGGGATGGAATGTTCCCATGAGGCACAGGGTCAGACTGATTTGCATATAGCAATGTCTGAACTGGGGTGGCAGAGTGGGCTAAAGAACAGTGACAGATAAAACCCAGATCTTTTGACTGGGTGTGAGTGTTTGATTGATTCAGATGCTCCGTCCATCACCACCCTCTTTTGTACCACTTTTGGCCGCCATAAGTGTGGCAGGGTATGCTCAGACGTGAGTCCCTTGCTCACTTTGCCACTGGATTCAAGCAAGCCGGGCTGAAGATGGCTGGAATGCCAGAAACCGGTCCTCTGAAGCTTGTTTCCGGTCCAGGGAAGGCATGGCTTGGCAGTTCGGGCTGGACTGTTCCCATGAGGCACAGGGTCAGACTGATTTGCATATAGCCATGTCTGAACTAGGGTGGCAGAGTGGGCTAAAGAACGGTGATGGATTAAACCCAAATCTTTTGACTGGGTGTGAGTGTTTGATTGAATCAGATGCTCCGTCCATCACCACCCCCTTTTGTACCACTTTTGGCCGCCATAAGAGTGGCAGGGTATGCTCGGACGTGAGTCCCTTGCTCACTTTGCAACTGGATTCAAGCAAGCCGGGCTGAAGACGGCTGGAATGTCAGAAACCGGTCCTCGGAAGCTTGTTTCCGGTCCAGGGAAGGCATGGCGTAGCAGTTCGGGCTGGACTGTTCCCATGAGGCACAGGGTCAGACTGATTTGCATATAGCCATGTCTGAACTGGGGTGGCAGAGTGGGCTAAAGAACGGTGATGGATAAAACCCAGATCTTTTGACTGGGTGTGAGTGTTTGATTGATTCAGATGCTCCGTCCATCACCACCCCCTTTTGTACCGCTTTTGGCCGCCATAAGTGTGGCAGGGTATGCTCAGATGTGAGTCCCTTGCTCACTTTGCCACTGGATTCAAGCAAGCCGGGCTGAAGACGGCAGGAATGCCAGAAACCGGTCCTCGGAAGCTTGTTTCCGGTCCAGGGAAGGCATGGCTTTGCAGTTTGGGCTGGACCGTTCCCATGAGGCACAGGGTCAGACTGATTTGCATATAGCCATGTCTGAACTGGGGTGGCAGAGTGGGCTAAAGAACGGTGATGGATTAAACCCAGATCTTTTGACTGGGTGTGAGTGTTTGATTGATTCAGATGCTCCGTCCATCACCACCCCCTTTTGTACCGCTTTTGGCGGCCATAAGTGTGGCAGGGTATGCTCAGACGTGAGTCCCTTGCTCACTTTGCAACTGGATTCAAGCAAGCCGGGCTGAAGACGGCTGGAATGCCAGAAACCGGTCCTCGGAAGCTTGTTTCCGGTCCAGGGAAGGCATGGCGTGGCACTTCGGGCTGGACTGTTCCCATGAGGCACAGGGTCAGACTGATTTGCATATAGCCATGTCTGAACTGGGGTGGCAGAGTGGGCTAAAGAACGGTGATGGATTAAACCCAGATCTTTTGACTGGGTGTGAGTGTTTGATTGATTCAGATGCTCCGTCCATCACCACCCCCTTTTGTACCGCTTTTGGTAACCATAAGTGTGGCAGGGTTTGCTCAGACGTGAGTCCCTTGCTCATTTTGCCACTGGATTCAAGCAAGCCGGGCTGAAGACGGCTGGAATGCCAGAAACCGGTCCTCGGAAGCTTGTTTCCGGTCCAGGGAAGGCATGGCTTGGCAGTTCGGGATGGAATGTTCCCATGAGGCACAGGGTCAGACTGATTTGCATATAGCAATGTCTGAACTGGGGTGGCAGAGTGGGCTAAAGAACAGTGACAGATAAAACCCAGATCTTTTGACTGGGTGTGAGTGTTTGATTGATTCAGATGCTCCGTCCATCACCACCCTCTTTTGTACCACTTTTGGCCGCCATAAGTGTGGCAGGGTATGCTCAGACGTGAGTCCCTTGCTCACTTTGCCACTGGATTCAAGCAAGCCGGGCTGAAGATGGCTGGAATGCCAGAAACCGGTCCTCTGAAGCTTGTTTCCGGTCCAGGGAAGGCATGGCTTGGCAGTTCGGGCTGGACTGTTCCCATGAGGCACAGGGTCAGACTGATTTGCATATAGCCATGTCTGAACTAGGGTGGCAGAGTGGGCTAAAGAACGGTGATGGATTAAACCCAAATCTTTTGACTGGGTGTGAGTGTTTGATTGAATCAGATGCTCCGTCCATCACCACCCCCTTTTGTACCACTTTTGGCCGCCATAAGAGTGGCAGGGTATGCTCGGACGTGAGTCCCTTGCTCACTTTGCAACTGGATTCAAGCAAGCCGGGCTGAAGACGGCTGGAATGTCAGAAACCGGTCCTCGGAAGCTTGTTTCCGGTCCAGGGAAGGCATGGCGTAGCAGTTCGGGCTGGACTGTTCCCATGAGGCACAGGGTCAGACTGATTTGCATATAGGCATGTCTGAACTGGGGTGGCAGAGTGGGCTAAATAACGGTGATGAGTTAAACCCAGATCTTTTGACTGGGTGTGAGTGTTTGATTGATTCAGATGCTCCGTCCCTCACCACCCCCTTTTGTACCGCTTTTGGCTGCCATAAGTGTGGCAGGGTTTGCTCAGACGTGAGTCCCTTGCTCACTTTGCAACTGGATTCAAGCAAGCCGGGCTGAATACGGCTGGAATGCCAGAAACCGGTCCTCGGAAGCTTGTTTCCGGTCCAGGGAAGGCATGGCGTGGCAGTTCAGGCTGGACTGTTCCCATGAGGCACAGGGTCAGACTGATTTGCATATAGCCATGTCTAAACTGGGGTGGCAGAGTGGGCTAAAGAACGGTGATGGATTAAACCCAGATCTTTTGACTGGGTGTGAGTGTTTGATTGATTCAGATGCTCCGTCCATCACCACCCCCTTTTGTACCGCTTTTGGCCGCCATAAGTGTGGCAGGGTATGCTCAGACGTGAGTCTCTTGCTCACTTTGCCACTGGATTCAAGCAAGCCGGGCTGAAGACGGCTGGAATGCCAGAAACCGGTCCTCGGAAGCTTGTTTCCGGTCCAGGGAAGGCATGGCTTGGCAGTTCGGGCTGGACTGTTCCCATGAGGCACAGGGTCAGACTGATTTGCATATAGCCATGTCTGAACTGGGGTGGCAGAGTGGGCTAAAGAACGGTGATGGATTAAACCCAGATCTTTTGACTGGGTGTGAGTGTTTGATTGATTCAGATGCTCCGTCCATCACCACCCCCTTTTGTACCGCTTTTGGCCGCCATAAGAGTGGCAGGGTATGCTCAGACGTGAGTCCCTTGCTCACTTTGCAACTGGATTCAAGCAAGCCGGGCTGAAGACGGCTGGAATGCCAGAAACCGGTCCTCGGAAGCTTGTTTCCAGTCCAGGGAAGGCATGGCGTAGCAGTTCGGGCTGGACTGTTCCCATGAGGCACAGGGTCAGACTGATTTGCATATAGCCATGTCTGAACTGGGGTGGCAGAGTGGGCTAAAGAACGGTGATGGATTAAACCCAGATCTTTTGACTGGGTGTGAGTGTTTGATTGATTCAGATGCTCCGTCCCTCACCACCCCCTTTTGTACCGCTTTTGGCCGCCATAAGTGTGGCAGGGTTTGCTCAGACGTGAGTCCCTTGCTCATTTTGCCACTGGATTCAAGCAAGCCGAGCTGAAGACGGCTGGAATGCCAGAAACAGGTCCTCGGAAGCTTGTTTCTAGTCCAGGGAAGGCATGGCTTGGTAGTTCGGGATGGACTGTTCCCATGAGGCACAGGGTCAGACTGATTTGCATATAGCCATGTCTGAACTGGGGTGGCAGAGTGGGCTAAAGAACGGTGATGGATAAAACCCAGATCTTTTGAGTGGGTGTGAGTGTTTGATTGATTCAGATGCTCCGTCCATCACCACCCCCTTTTGTACCGCTTTTGGCCGCCATAAGTGTGGCAGGGTATGCTCAGATGTGAGTCCCTTGCTCACTTTGCCACTGGATTCAAGCAAGCCGGGCTGAAGACGGCAGGAATGCCAGAAACCGGTCCTCGGAAGCTTGTTTCCGGTCCAGGGAAGGCATGGCTTGGCAGTTCGGGCTGGACCGTTCCCATGAGGCACAGGGTCAGACTGATTTGCATATAGCCATGTCTGAACTGGGGTGGCAGAGTGGGCTAAAGAACGGTGATGGATTAAACCCAGATCTTTTGACTGGGTGTGAGTGTTTGATTGATTCAGATGCTCCGTCCATCACCACCCCCTTTTATACCGCTTTTGGCGGCCATAAGTGTGGCAGGGTATGCTCAGACGTGAGTCCCTTGCTCACTTTGCAACTGGATTCAAGCAAGCCGGGCTGAAGACGGCTGGAATGCCAGAAACCGGTCCTCGGAAGCTTGTTTCCGGTCCAGGGAAGGCATGGCGTGGCACTTCGGGCTGGACTGTTCCCATGAGGCACAGGGTCAGACTGATTTGCATATAGCAATGTCTGAACTGGGGTGGCAGAGTGGGCTAAAGAACAGTGACAGATAAAACCCAGATCTTTTGACTGGGTGTGAGTGTTTGATTGATTCAGATGCTCCGTCCATCACCACCCCCTTTTGTACCGCTTTTGGCCGCCATAAGTGTGGCAGGGTATGCTCAGACGTCAGTCCCTTGCTCACTTTGCCACTGGATTCAAGCAAGCCGGGCTGAAGACGGCTGGAATGCCAGAAACCGGTCCTCGGAAGCTTGTTTCCGGTCCAGGGAAGGCATGGCTTGGCAGTTCGGGCTGGACTGTTCCCATGAGGCACAGGGTCAGACTGATTTGCACATAGCCATGTCTGAACTAGGGTGGCAGAGTGGGCTAAAGAACGGTGATGGATTAAACCCAAATCTTTTGACTGGGTGTGAGTGTTTGATTGAATCAGATGCTCCGTCCCTCACCACCCCCTTTTGTACCGCTTTTGGCCGCCATAAGTGTGGCAGGGTTTGCTCAGACGTGAGTCCCTTGCTCATTTTGCCACTGGATTCAAGCAAGCCGAGCTGAAGACGGCTGGAATGCCAGAAACTGGTCCTCGTAAGCTTGTTTCCAGTCAAGGGAAGGCATGGCTTGGCAGTTCGGGATGGACTGTTCCCATGAGGCACAGGTCAGACTGATTTGCATATAGCCATGTCTGAACTGGGGTGGCAGAGTGGGCTAAAGAACGGTGATGGATAAAACCCAGATCTTTTGACTGGGTGTGAGTGTTTGATTGATTCAGATGCTCCGTCCATCACCACCCCCTATTGTACAACTTTTGGCCGCCATAAGTGTGGCAGGGTATGCTCAGATGTGAGTCCCTTGCTCACTTTGCCACTGGATTCAAGCAAGCCGGGCTGAAGACGGCAGGAATGCCAGAAACCGGTCCTCGGAAGCTTGTTTCCGGTCCAGGGAAGGCATGGCTTGGCAGTCCGGGCTGGACCGTTCCCATGAGGCACAGGGTCAGACTGATTTGCATATAGCCATGTCTGAACTGGTGTGGCAGAGTGGGCTAAAGAACGGTGATGGATTAAACCCAGATCTTTTGACTGGGTGTGAGTGTTTGATTGATTCAGATGCTCCGTCCATCACCACCCCCTTTTGTACGGCTTTTGGCCACCATAAGTGGCAGGGTTTGCTCAGACGTGAGTCCCTTGCTCATTTTGCCACTGGATTCAAGCAAGCCGGGCTGAAGATGGCTGGAATGCCAGAAACCGGTCCTCGGAAGCTTGTTTCCGGTCCAGGGAAGGCATGGCTTGGCAGTTCGGGATGGAATGTTCCCATGAGGCACAGGGTCAGACTGATTTGCATATAGCAATGTCTGAACTGGGGTGGCAGAGTGGGCTAAAGAACAGTGACAGATAAAACCCAGATCTTTTGACTGGGTGTGAGTGTTTGATTGATTCAGATGCTCCCTCCATCACCACCCCCTTTTGTACCGCTTTTGGCCGCCATAAGTGTGGCAGGGTATGCTCAGACGTGAGTCCCTTGCTCACTTTGCCACTGGATTCAAGCAAGCCGGGCTGAAGACGGCTGGAATGCCAGAAACCAGTCCTCGGAAGCTTGTTTCCGGTCCAGGGAAGGCATGGATTGGCAGTTCGGGCTGGACTGTTCCCATGAGGCACAGGGTCAGACTGTTTTGCATATAGCCATGTCTGAACTAGGGTGGCAGAGTGGGCTAAAGAACGGTGATGGATTAAACCCAGATCTTTTGACTGGGTGTGAGTGTTTGATTGATTCAGATGCTCCGTCCATCACCACCCCCTTTTGTACCGCTTTTGGCCGCCATAAGAGTGGCAGGGTATGCTCAGACGTGAGTCCCTTGCTCACTTTGCAACTAGATTCAAGCAAGCCGGGCTGAAGACGGCTGGAATGCCAGAAACCGGTCCTCGGAAGCTTGTTTCCGGTCCAGGGAAGGCATGGCGTAGCAGTTCGGGCTGGACTGTTCCCATGAGGCACAGGGTCAGACTGATTTGCATCTAGCCATGTCTGAACTGGGGTGGCAGAGTGGGCTAAAGAACAGTGATGAATTAAACCCAGATCATTTGACTGGGTATGAGTGTTTGATTGATTCAGATGCTCCGTCCATCACCACCCCCTTTTGTACCGCTTTTGGCCGCCATAAGTGTGGCAGGGTATGCTCAGACGTGAGTCCCTTGCTCACTTTGCCACTGGATTCAAGCAAGCCGGGCTGAAGACGGCGGGAATGCCAGAAACTGTTCCTCGGAAGCTTGTTTCCGGTCCAGGGAAGGCATGGCTTGGCAGTTCGGGCTGGACTGTTCCCATGAGGCACAGCATCAGACTGATTTGCATATAGCCATGTCTGAACTGGGGTGGCAGAGTGGGCTAAAGAACGGTGATGGATTAAACCCAGATCTTTTGACTGGGTGTGAGTGTTTGATTGATTCTGATGCTCCGTCCATCACCACCCCCTTTTGTACCACTTTTGGCCGCCATAAGTGTGGCAGGGTATCCTCAGACGTGAGTCCCTTGCTCACTTTGCAACTGGATTCAAGCAAGCCGGGCTGAATACGGCTGGAATGCCAGAAACCGGTCCTCGGAAGCTTGTTTCCGGTCCAGGGAAGGCATGGCGTGGCAGTTCGGGCTGGACTGTTCCCATGAGGCACAGGGTCAGACTGATTTGCATATAGCCATGTCTGAACTGGGGTGGCAGAGTGGGCTAAAGAACGGTGATGGATTAAACCCAGATCTTTTGACTGGGTGTGAGTGTTTGATTGATTCAGATGCTCCGTCCATCACCACCCCCTTTTGTACCGCTTTTGGCCACCATAAGTGTGGCAGGGTTTGCTCAGACGTGAGTCCCTTGCTCATTTTGCCACTGGATTCAAGCAAGCCGGGCTGAAGACGGCTGGAATGACAGAAACCGGTCCTCGGAAGCTTGTTTCCGGTCCAGGGAAGGCATGGCTTGGCAGTTCGGGATGGAATGTTCCCATGAGGCACAGGGTCAGACTGATTTGCATATAGCAATGTCTGAACTGGGGTGGCAGAGTGGGCTAAAGAACGGTGATGGATAAAACCCAGATCTTTTGACTGGGTGTGAGTGTTTGATTGATTCAGATGCTCCGTCCATCACCACCCCCTTTTGTACCGCTTTTGGCCGCCATAAGTGTGGCAGGGTATGCTCAGACGTGAGTCTCTTGCTCACTTTGCCACTGGATTCAAGCAAGCCGGGCTGAAGACGGCTGGAATGCCAGAAACCGGTCCTCGGAAGCTTGTTTCCGGTCCAGGGAAGGCATGGCTTGGCAGTTCGGGCTGGACTGTTCCCATGAGGCACAGGGTCAGACTGATTTGCATATAGCCATGTCTGAACTGGGGTGGCAGAGTGGGCTAAAGAACAGTGATGGATTAAACCCAGATCTTTTGTCTGGGTGTGAGTGTTTGATTGATTCAGATGCTCCGTCCATCACCACCCCCTTTTGTACCGCTTTTGGCCACCATAAGTGTGGCAGGGTTTGCTCAGACGTGAGTCCCTTGCTCATTTTGCCACTGGATTCAAGCAAGCCGGGCTGAAGACGGCTGGAATGCCAGAAACCGGTCCTCGGAAGCTTGTTTCCGGTCCAGGGAAGGCATGGCTTGGCAGTTCGGGATGGAATGTTCCCATGAGGCACAGGGTCAGACTGATTTGCATATAGCAATGTCTGAACTGGGGTGGCAGAGTGGGCTAAAGAACAGTGACAGATAAAACCCAGATCTTTTGACTGGGTGTGAGTGTTTGATTGATTCAGATGCTCCGTCCATCACCACCCTCTTTTGTACTGCTTTTGGCCGCCATAAGTGTGGCAAGGTATGCTCAGACGTAAGTCCCTTGCTCACTTTGCCACTGGATTCAAGCAAGCCGGGCTGAAGACGGCTGGAATGCCAGAAACCGGTCCTCGGAAGCTTGTTTCCGGTCCAGGGAAGGCATGGCTTGGCAGTTCGGGCTGGACTGTTCCCATGAGGCACAGGGTCAGACTGATTTGCATATAGCCATGTCTGAACTAGGGTGGCAGAGTGGGCTAAAGAACGGTGATGGATTAAAGCCAAATCTTTTGACTGGGTGTGAGTGTTTGATTGAATCAGATGCTCCGTCCATCACCACCCCCTTTTGTACCACTTTTGGCCGCCATAAGAGTGGCAGGGTATGCTCGGACGTGAGTCCCTTGCTCACTTTGCAACTGGATTCAAGCAAGCCGGGCTGAAGACGGCTGGAATGCCAGAAACCGGTCCTCGGAAGCTTGTTTCCGGTCCAGGGAAGGCATGGCGTAGCAGTTCGGGCTGGACTGTTCCCATGAGGCACAGGGTCAGACTGATTTGCATATAGCCATGTCTGAACTGGGGTGGCAGAGTGGGCTAAATAACGGTGATGAGTTAAACCCAGATCTTTTGACTGGGTGTGAGTGTTTGATTGATTCAGATGCTCCGTCCATCACCACCCCCTTTTGTACCGCTTTTGGCCGCCATAAGTGTGGCAGGGTATGCTCAGACGTGAGTCTCTTGCTCACTTTGCCACTGGATTCAAGCAAGCCGGGCTGAAGACGGCTGGAATGCCAGAAACCGGTCCTCGGAAGCTTGTTTCCGGTCCAGGGAAGGCATGGCTTGGCAGTTCGGGCTGGACTGTTCCCATGAGGCACAGGGTCAGACTGATTTGCATATAGCCATGTCTGAACTGGGGTGGCAGAGTGGGCTAAAGAACGGTGATGGATTAAACCCAGATCTTTTGACTGGGTGTGAGTGTTTGATTGATTCAGATGCTCCGTCCATCACCACCCCCTTTTGTACCGCTTTTGGCCGCCATAAGAGTGGCAGGGTATGCTCAGACGTGAGTCCCTTGCTCACTTTGCAACTGGATTCAAGCAAGCCGGGCTGAAGACGGCTGGAATGCCAGAAACCGGTCCTCTGAAGCTTGTTTCCAGTCCAGGGAAGGCATGGCTTAGCAGTTCGGGCTGGACTGTTCTCATGAGGCACAGGGTCAGACTGATTTGCATATAGCCATGTCTGAACTGGGGTGGCAAAATGGGCTAAAGAACGGTGATGGATTAAACCCAGATCTTTTGACTGGGTGTGAGTGTTTGATTGATTCAGATGCTCCGTCCCTCACCACCCCCTTTTGTACCGCTTTTGGCCGCCATAAGTGTGGCAGGGTTTGCTCAGACGTGAGTCCCTTGCTCATTTTGCCACTGGATTCAAGCAAGCCGAGCTGAAGACGGCTGGAATGCCAGAAACAGGTCCTCGGAAGCTTGTTTCCAGTCCAGGGAAGGCATGGCTTGGCAGTTCGGGATGGACTGTTCCCATGAGGCACAGGGTCAGACTGATTTGCATATAGCCATGTCTGAACTGGGGTGGCAGAGTGGGCTAAAGAACGGTGATGGATAAAACCCAGATCTTTTGACTGGGTGTGAGTGTTTGATTGATTCAGATGCTCCGTCCATCACCACCCCCTTTTGTACCGCTTTTGGCCGCCATAAGTGTGGCAGGGTATGCTCAGATGTGAGTCCCTTGCTCACTTTGCCACTGGATTCAAGCAAGCCGGGCTGAAGACGGCAGGAATGCCAGAAACCGGTCCTCGGAAGCTTGTTTCCGGTCCAGGGAAGGCATGGCTTGGCAGTTCGGGCTGGACTGTTCCCATGAGGCACAGGGTCAGACTGATTTGCATATAGCCATGTCTGAACTAGGGTGGCAGAGTGGGCTAAAGAACGGTGATGGATTAAACCCAAATCTTTTGACTGGGTGTGAGTGTTTGATTGAATCAGATGCTCCGTCCCTCACCACCCCCTTTTGTACCGCTTTTGGCCGCCATAAGTGTGGCAGGGTTTGCTCAGACGTGAGTCCCTTGCTCATTTTGCCACTGGATTCAAGCAAGCCGAGCTGAAGACGGCTGGAATGCCAGAAACTGGTCCTCGTAAGCTTGTTTCCAGTCAAGGGAAGGCATGGCTTTGCAGTTCGGGATGGACTGTTCCCATGAGGCACAGGTCAGACTGATTTGCATATAGCCATGTCTGAACTGGGGTGGCAGAGTGGGCTAAAGAACGGTGATGGATTAAACCCAGATCTTTTGTCTGGGTGTGAGTGTTTGATTGATTCAGATGCTCTGTCCATCACCACCCCCTTTTGTACCGCTTTTGGCCGCCATAAGTGTGGCAGGGTATGCTCAGACGTGAGCCCCTTGCTCATTTTGCCACTGGATTCAAGCAAGCCGGGCTGAAGACGGCTGGAATGCCAGAAACCGGTCCTCGGAAGCTTGTTTCCGGTCCAGGGAAGGCATGGCTTGGCAGTTCGGGATGGAATGTTCCCATGAGGCACAGGGTCAGACTGATTTGCATATAGCAATGTCTGAACTGGGGTGGCAGAGTGGGCTAAAGAACTGTGACAGATAAAACCCAGATCTTTTGACTGGGTGTGAGTGTTTGATTGATTCAGATGCTCCGTCCATCACCACCCTCTTTTGTACTGCTTTTGGCCGCCATAAGTGTGGCAAGGTATGCTCAGACGTAAGTCCCTTGCTCACTTTGCCACTGGATTCAAGCAAGCCGGGCTGAAGACGGCTTGAATGCCAGAAACCGGTCCTCGGAAGCTTGTTTCCGGTCCAGGGAAGGCATGGCTTGGCAGTTCGGGCTGGACTGTTCCCATGAGGCACAGGGTCAGACTGATTTGCATATAGCCATGTCTGAACTAGGGTGGCAGAGTGGGCTAAAGAACGGTGATGGATTAAACCCAAATCTTTTGACTGGGTGTGAGTGTTTGATTGAATCAGATGCTCCGTCCATCACCACCCCCTTTTGTACCACGTTTGGCCGCCATAAGAGTGGCAGGGTATGCTCGGACGTGAGTCCCTTGCTCACTTTGCAACTGGATTCAAGCAAGCCGGGCTGAAGACGGCTGGAATGCCAGAAACCGGTCCTCGGAAGCTTGTTTCCGGTCCAGGGAAGGCATGGCGTAGCAGTTCGGGCTGGACTGTTCCCATGAGGCACAGGGTCAGACTGATTTGCATATAGCCATGTCTGAACTGGGGTGGCAGAGTGGACTAAATAACGGTGATGAGTTAAACACAGATCTTTTGACTGGGTGTGAGTGTTTGATTGATTCAGATGCTCCGTCCATCACCACCCCCTTTTGTACCGCTTTTGGCCACCATAAGTGTGGCAGGGTTTGCTCAGACGTGAGTCCCTTGCTCATTTTGCCACTGGATTCAAGCAAGCCGGGCTGAAGATGGCTGGAATGACAGAAACCGGTCCTCGGAAGCTTGTTTCCGGTCCAGGGAAGGCATGGCTTGGCAGTTCGGGATGGAATGTTCCCATGAGGCACAGGGTCAGACTGATTTGCATATAGCAATGTCTGAACTGGGGTGGCAGAGTGGGCTAAAGAACGGTGATGGATAAAACCCAGATCTTTTGAATGGGTGTGAGTGTTTGATTGATTCAGATGCTCCGTCCATCACCACCCCCTTTTGTACCGCTTTTGGCCGCCATAAGTGTGGCAGGGTATGCTCAGACGTGAGTCTCTTGCTCACTTTGCCACTGGATTCAAGCAAGCCGGGCTGAAGACGGCTGGAATGCCAGAAACCGGTCCTCGGAAGCTTGTTTCCGGTCCAGGGAAGGCATGGCTTGGCAGTTCGGGCTGGACTGTTCCCATGAGGCACAGGGTCAGACTGATTTGCATATAGCCATGTCTGAACTGGGGTGGCAGAGTGGGCTAAAGAACGGTGATGGATTAAACCCAGATCTTTTGACTGGGTGTGAGTGTTTGATTGATTCAGATGCTCCGTCCATCACCACCCCCTTTTGTACCGCTTTTGGCCGCCATAAGAGTGGCAGGGTATGCTCAGACGTGAGTCCCTTGCTCACTTTGCAACTGGATTCAAGCAAGCCGGGCTGAAGACGTCTGGAATGCCAGAAACCGGTCCTCTGAAGCTTGTTTCCAGTCCAGGGAAGGCATGGCTTAGCAGTTCGGGCTGGACTGTTCTCATGAGGCACAGGGTCAGACTGATTTGCATATAGCCATGTCTGAACTGGGGTGGCAAAATGGGCTAAAGAACGGTGATGGATTAAACCCAGATCTTTTGACTGGGTGTGAGTGTTTGATTGATTCAGATGCTCCGTCCCTCACCACCCCCTTTTGTACCGCTTTTGGCCGCCATAAGTGTGGCAGGGTTTGCTCAGACGTGAGTCCCTTGCTCATTTTGCCACTGGATTCAAGCAAGCCGAGCTGAAGACGGCTGGAATGCCAGAAACAGGTCCTCGGAAGCTTGTTTCCAGTCCAGGGAAGGCATGGCTTGGCAGTTCGGGATGGACTGTTCCCATGAGGCACAGGGTCAGACTGATTTGCATATAGCCATGTCTGAACTGGGGTGGCAGAGTGGTGTGGAAAAGTAAATTTTGCCATGTTCTGTGTCCCTACGTGTCATCCATCATATGTTATGTGTGCATGATTAAATATGCATATGCATTCCCCATGTCTGATTAATGACGCAATTACAGTTGTGTCCCCCTCTAGTATGCCAGTTTCCAGTCCTCGTGAATAATACGAATATCAGGCCTATGTAAAGCTACGTTGCCACGTTTCTCAGTGTGCACGTTATTCCATTATAAAGTCCCCGTTTCTAGGCCTCAAAAGGGCCTGGACACCAGATTCAGCTCCTGTCTCCTGAAGCCTCGCTGAGGAGCGATACAGCCCCCACCTGTATCCTCGACCCTTCACTTACTTCCTGCCTCGCAGTGCCCGGCCCAGCCTGGCTCAGCCTCTGAGTCTGCCAAGAATATGTTATGATTCCAGTTATCAGTTCAGTCCTCCTTCTCTGCATTCCTAAGCTACTGAACCGCATCAATAGTTTCCGTCATTGTCTAGCCTTCACGTCTCCACGTTAGAGAAATACTGCATTTAATGGTCATTTCATATTCTTCATCACGCACTACATGTAGAATAATGCATGGTCCAGTCTTAGAATCAAGTTAGCCTTTCCCCTCCTAACTTCTAGTTCATATCAACATGTTCCCTAAACATCAGATACTAGATAGGGTTTAGGTACATGTCGCTCCGACCCTCCAGACTTCAGTCTCTGCTCCTAGCACAGAGTTCATAGCCCCCAGCTTCTCCTAGTGATACGTCATTGCTAGTTTGCGCACGCCACCAGGTTAGAGGTCCCGGCTCCTCAGGTAGCCCCCTCCATGGTTTCCGCCCCATTCATGACATATCCTGTTACGTCTGCACCACATGTCTATGTATACGCCCAGTTACACCTACTTTTGCCCTTATCTTTCGCGACTGCTACGCGTCACACCTACTGCTCCACCCACTGCTACGCCCACTGCAATGTAATGCTATGTGTTTGCGTTATGTATATATACTCATGTATTGTTATTAAAAGTCAGCGCGCTCATCCCAGATCCAGCCCCAGCAGCTGCTGGGCCCTGTCATCCTATTCCAATGCAGGTTGTCCTGTTCCTGTCCTTATGCTGTAATAAACCTGCAAAACTCCTACTACCTCGAATCTTGACTCTTATTTATTGAGCTATCTGTTATGATATATGTCTAGTCAAAAAGAGAGGTATTATTTATTTATTTACCACATAATGGCGCCCGAACAGGGACTTGCCCTTTCCCCACGCGTCGGTGAAGCCACGCCGACCCCCTGACCCTCTGCAGTCGTGACGGAACTCTTCTGCGCAGTGGCAGTTATTTCTGCTCAAGTATCCCTCAGGCCCACGGAGGAGACGGAGGAGGCGGTCCAGCATCCAGACGAGACGGTGGAGGAAGGCGGCGAGTCCCGACCAGAGCCCAAGCCAAGAGTCCAAGGTCCGAGGTATCCGGAGGTCCACCCGTAACTGAAGTCTGAAGTCCGAAGTTCGTCGTCCGTCGTCGTAGCAGTCCAGTCCAGTCCGAGGCCTTCCGTTCTTGCTGCCCGGTGAGTACCGTTACTGGGGTGGTATCTAGACAGGGTCAATTTCATTGACTCTGGTCTGTGGGTTGGTGGTACACAGTCCCACAAACGAAGTGTCCACTTCGGTGGATGCGGGTCCTGACGTGTCTCTTTATGAGACCGGTAAGTTTCGTACTGTTCCAGCAGTGCATCTAGTTTCTGTTCTAGTCAGTTTCTGTTCTCGAGAAAATTTATGCGTTCTGTTCTCAGTATTTCCAGGTAGTATTCTGTTCGAACTGTTATTTTAAACGTTTTTCATGTATTTCAATGTCGTGGTATGAATGGGGAATAAGTATCGTGTTTATTGTGTATTGTATTGTGTCTAGATTACAGTCCAGTCATGCCCTTGTTTTCGAAGTTACGTCAGTTAAAAACTAGAAAGGGTCTGCTGGAAGCAGCAGTTCCCGTCCCGCCCAGGGACAGTCCAGGTCACTTTATGTATCAGAAACATGGCATAAGTGCCATATTGTATCTAGACTTATGGGTGGAGTATACCAAACAGTTAGAAGAAAAGTATAGATGGCCCGTATCGGGTACATGGGATGCCGAATGCATCATGCGAGTAGAAGAAGCATTATGGAAAAAGAAAGCCAGACAGTCACAGAAAGATGCCATCGAGTTATGGCGTAAAGAAGCTCATAAAAGAACTGAAAAAGAAATCAGAAAGTCAGAATTAAGTAGAGAATCCTTAGAGCGAGCCCAAGAAAAAGAATTAATCGAGATAGGTGAACAAGTCAAAGCCGAACAGTCAGACAGACAGAGGCATGCCCTTATTAAGGGTATGTATCCTCTTCTTGCCGAGGGCTTGCCAAAAGCGACCCCGGAGGCATCCAGTAATTTCCCGCCACCACTAGTTCCGACCAAGCTACGTCACAAACCGACCGCAGCTGATATTTTTATTTCGTCCTATCTGGACGACACAGTCCCTGAATATGCAAATCCTGTTCGCGCTCCGCCAGTCCCTGTAAATCAGGCACATCCTGCTCCTCCAGACACCGGGGCACCCCATGCAGTACCTGCTATGGTACCCCCGGTCCAGCCAGCATTTCAATTTCCCGCTCCACCACGAAGAATATCAGTCGACGATTCTAGTCTAGGGGCCGCAGGAGGAGGTCCTCCTCAAACCCCGCCGCCACGCAAGCGTTTATCAGCACTCGAATTACATGCTCAAGCATCACAGCGTACTCCCAAGAGTAATAAGTCGGTTGCAGAAATCAGGCAAGCCCTTGGCGAATGTGCCTATGACCCAGTCCCAGGCGAGAATAATATGGTTTTATATTCAGTACGCGTAAGGAGGGTGACCGAGTATCTAGTCACCCTACCCAATATGAAAGAAGATCTAGACAGAATATATCGTTTCATCCGTACAGGGGATGATCCAGAAAGTATTAGTGATGCCATGTCTCAAAGGAAAGCTGAGATCCAGCGTATGATATTAAAGTTTTTAATTAACTGTCTAATAAGAGAACAAGATTACCCGTCTAAAGATCAGGCCGAAATGAAAACCCTGACAAAGTGGAGTGATAATATAGCCGAGGGTAAGCACAATACCATTAGTGCCATGGAGAGTATGTACAAGAAAATCCGTAGAGAAATAATAAAGATACACGAACAACGTAAAGCAGCACAAGTAAGCGAGAAAGAAAGTAACTCTGATACTGAAGAGGTAGAGGACGAGAATCCCGCCAGAATAACGTATGTAGGAAAATCTAGATTTCCAGATCGCCATTTACGCCTAGAACACAAGTCAATTTTCCATCATTCAGCACCAGAACAAGGTTCCCTAGAACAAGTATTCCAAGCTACCGATCACATTCTGAAATCACGAATCGGTTACAGTGAGTTAAGTACCATGCATGAACAGGAACTAGCCCGATCAGCAGTCCGATGGATTACTGATTCTACCACTTTTCCAGACGAAATAGTGGCACAAATGTTTCTGAAATTGCCCCCAGCCGAGCAGCGACTGGTGGGTATGTATATGATCCAGCACCTCATTACTCTGTATGAGGGTCAGCACTCTGATCCAGGTCCGTTACACGATATCCTGAACGAGTTACTCCAGTATAGATGGAAAGGTCTAGGTACCGACTTAATTAGTGTCATTCTAGAGCAGCGCCACAAATATAGAACGTTTCTGAACCCGCATTTTGTTCATGTCTCACCCCCAGAAAGTAAACCATTTTACATGGAAAGACAGAACCCGTTACGAGAAGTGCATCCAGTTAAGACAGAGGACGGTGAAATGCAACGAGTGTTTGTTTACACCCCGATTACAAAGATGGAACTCCTCGAAATGAAGAAATTAATTCCCTGTCATGACAAAGATCCAGCAGGGTTCCATAGAGAATTAAAAGACATGCTCCGTATGGGAGAATACACTTACCCAGATATCATTAAAATGTTAAAGGTCCTGTTGCCCGCAGGGGTGTATGAAAAGCTAAAAGAAAAAGAATGGGAGGTGGGAGAGAAAAAGATCGATTGGGCAGTTCTAGAAGCTGAAGACAAGGCACGAGTACCAGGTACTGGTCTTGGAGATAAATGTAAAGAATTACCAGAATTATTGATTCAAGTTTTACCCAGATTATTGACAACTAGAAAAGAAGACTGGGATGCAATCTCAGCCTGTAAACAGAAACAAGAGGAAGATATTAGTGATTTTTATTCTAGGTTTGAAAAATGTTTTAGCATCAATAGTGGTCTCAAGACAAGTAGCGAGTCATACCCTCACCTTTTTGTTACTAAATTAGTCGAGAATTCAAGTCCACAAATTAAAAATCGAGTTCTGAAAGTCGAAAGTACCTGGCAAGCTAATACCCCGTCCCAGATGCTCCAGATGCTCCAGTACCACCAGAATAGAATCAGGGAAGAGCAAGAACACGAGAGAAAACGTATGAAAGACACGAAAATGAAAGTACTAGTTGCACAATCTGTTCCTCAAGACAGTCAGAAGAGGGGTCCGAATCAAGCCAGTCATCCTGCAGCTCCCGTTAAAGGGAACTGCAATTATTGTAAACAGCCAGGTCATTTTATAAATGAGTGTGCAGTTCTGAAACATAACATAGCTACTGGTAAGACTAAAGAAAGACCACGTCCGCCTAGACAAGAACAAGTTTCACAGATTCCTCAGCCACAGAATGCACAACAGACAGTTACAGTACCGCAGCCTATTGCTGCAACACAGCACGTTACACAGCAGATGTACCAGTATGCACAGTCCGAGTATCCAGAGTATCAGCAGTATTCATGAAACAGCCTAGAGAGGGAGGTAGGCTTGCCTCTCATCGAGATACCTGTAGATCAAGAAGGTCCCTATGTTCACAGTCAAGTATTAGGGAAAGACAGAAAGTTTTTGATTGATACAGGGGCAAGTAGGACCACAATTAGTCATGCCGAAGTTCCAGGGGCTCCGCTCTCAGGCTCAAGAAATGTTTCCCTTGGATTTTCAGGAAAACCCATTATAAATGAGATTTCAAAGCCAGTTACTCTAGAAGTAGGTCCATTGTCCCGTACTACTGATCTGTTACTTACTAAGTCATGTCCAGAAAATCTATTAGGCATTAAAACACTGAAAGAGTTAGGTGCAGTTATATGTTGTTCCCCAGAGGGAATACGATTGTTCCTACGTGACTTTAAGGGTCACTATGTATTACGAGATTTTGATCCCAGATTGTCTAATGTTCCGCAGCATCTATGGGCGCAAGGTCCAACTGATGTTGGTTATATGCAAATCACACCCTATCGTGTGACTCTTAAGCCAGGTGTAGTGTTACCACGAATCAGACAGTACAGATTGCCACCTGAGGCTGTAGCAGCCTTATCCAAAATTATTGACGAGCTTATTGCTCAAGGAGTGGTTGTAGAAACTGACTCCAATGTATGTAATTCTCCGATCATTCCAGTCATGAAACGTACTGATCCAAATGCACCCCCAGTATATCGATTAGTGATTGACCTACGAGAACTTAATAAATGTATTATTCCTCAGTACCCAGTTGTCCCAGACATCTCTTCCCTATTGACAGCCATTGATTCCGAAGCCACATTCTTCACTGTCATAGACCTCAAGAACGCATTTTTCAGTGTTCCTATTCATCCAGACAGCCAGTTTCTTTTCGGATTTTGTTTAAATGGAAGGAGCTATATGTTTACACGAGCTCCTCAAGGTTTCACAGAAAGCCCTAGCATTTACAGTCAAGCACTTAAAAGACAACTAGACAACATTCACATGCCAACTGACACTGCCCTGCTCCAGTATGTCGATGATCTCCTGATCACAGCCCGTTCTGAACGTGCTTGCGAGCGAGCATCCCTTACAGTCTTGTATTTCCTAGCCGAGATGGGGCACAAGGTGTCCCCTTCGAAGCTTCAATTCTGTGTCCAGCAAGTGGTATACTTAGGACACTTACTGTCCAAGAGGGGTAGGCAGTTGACACCAGACCGTATCCAGTTAATAGCGAGTCTTCCTCAGCCCAAGACCCAGAAGGAGGTACGTGCTTTTGTCGGCCTTACTTCTTACTGCAGACAATGGATTCCTCAGTATGCATTTCTAGCCAAGCCACTGATACAGTTAACGACACAGGAGGAAGCCGTATCGACTGTCCTCCCTTGGACATCTGAACACACACTTAGTTTCAATGAGTTAAAGAAAGCCCTATGCCAAGCTCCAGTTCTAGCGACACCGAACTACAGTAAGCTTTTTACACTTTTCGTCACTGAACGCGAAGGTACAGCATTATCTGTTCTCACACAAGATCAAGCAGGACAATACAAGCCCTGTGCTTAGTTTTTTGAGCACATTAGATCCTGTAGCCCAGGCTCTGCCTGCGTGCCTCAAGTCAGTTGCAGCCACAGCACTAGCTATCAGACAAAGTGATTCCATAGTCTTAGGACACTCCTTGACAGTACAAGTTCCACATTCCGTGGAAGTTCTTTTAAACCGAACACAAACTCAGCACTTGACAATTGCACGTTTAACAGGTTATGAATTAACACTGTTCCAGCCACACATAGAAATCAGACGCTGCAACATCCTGAATCCTGCTACACTGTTACCATCAGCTAATTCAAATTCTGCCACACATGACTGTGTGGAAGTAGTTAACATTATGACCAAGCCAAGACAAGATCTGAGAGATGTTCCGTTACCAGACCCCGACCTGACACTTTATGTGGATGGTTCATGTATGAGAACAAGTACAGGAGAACTAGTCGCCGCGTATGCAGTGACTACTGACACTGAAGTTATTGAAACACACCGTATTGACACCCTGTCCGCTCAAGCAGCAGAGCTAGTTGCTCTGACACAAGCCTGCATACACGCCAAGAACCTGAAAGTTAATGTTTACACAGATTCACGCTACGCATTTGGAGTTGTACACGACTTCGGAGTGCTCTGGCAGGAGAGAGGTTTCATGACTTCTCATGGAACCAAGATTCAGCATGGTCTCCTTATTCAAGCTCTGTTAGATGCCATACACTTACCGACATCTATCGCTATCATGAAGTGCAAAGCACATACGAAGGTCACTGACATTATTTCCCAGGGTAACGATCTAGCAGATCGCACAGCCAAGCTTACAGCACAGACTCCAGACATTCAAGTTAATCAGACACATACTCCAGATCCGACTACATGCATGACAGTTAAGGACCCTACTCAAGATGTCATAGATATCCAGTTACATGCTACTCCCGAAGAAATCAAGAAATGGTCCGAACAAGGAGGGGTCCAGACAGATCAGGGATGGGTAACGAAGGGTAAAGCCACATGGTTTCTCCCCGACTCTATGGTTCAAGTCATTATTAATACCGCACATAGTCCAGCACATTTAGGGGAAAAAGCCATGTTAGACAGTATCCAGAACATTTGGTTCAACAAGCATTTACGAGCTGCAGCTAAGCAGAAAGTCCGTACCTGTATGATATGTTGTCAGTTTAATCCAGGTAAAAGTGTCCCGGTGGAACAAGGTGGTTTCCAGCCCCCTGACCACCCTTTTGAAGTCCTCCAGATGGATTATATTCAGATGGAGCGATGTCGAGGTTTCAAGTATGTCCTTGTAGTTGTATGCGCTTTGTCCAGGTGGACAGAAGCATATCCAGTCCCAGATTACACAGCCGCGACCACTGCCAAGCAGTTGGTTCGTGAGTTCTTCCCCCGTTATGGACTCCCTAGAGTCGTATATTCTGATAACGGCCAGCCATTCTCATCTGAACTCATGAAGCATGTTTCCCTTTTGTTAGGGTACCAGTGGAAGTTCCATTGTGTACGCCATCCTGAAGCAGCCGGTCTCGTTGAGAGACATAACCAGACTCTGAAAGTCCGAGTCGCCAAAATATGTAAAGAAAAAGGTGTGGACTGGCTAGTAGCTCTGCCAGTTGCTCTATTTTATATGCGCATGGTCGCACATTCCAGATCAGGTCTGTCCCCGTATGAGGTCGTTTTCGGCCGCCCCCCTAATATGTGGGGTACTCCTAGACCCCGAAGTATTACCGATGTTTCAAGTAATATGCTGACAGATTACCTAGCTTCCTTGATGTCTGCCCTCAACTCATGTCGTTCACAGGTTGCCGCCGCATTTCCAGACAATACCGAGGTGGCACCGCATGAAATCGTTCCAGGATCCATGGTGATGGTCCGCAACTTTGACAGATCAAGTCCGCTGGAGCCTCGATGGAAAGAGCCCCGACAGGTCCTCCTCACTACCCGTACAGCCGTGAAGTTGGAAGGACGCAAAGGCTGGGTACACCTTTCTCATGTCAAACTTTTTAATGGACTGAAACCCGTCTTAAAGAACATTTCCCAGGATTTGAAGGATTGCCAAAGCATTGTTCTCAAGGACTGTCCCGCAAATGACATTGATTCAAAACCTCCCCTGTTAGAGAAAACTCCGCAGCAGGAGTATAAACAGAAATTAAGGTCTAGTAAAATGAGTCAGTCAGTTTGATTGTCTAAGTCCTCCCCTAGGTGAAACGGTTAGACTGTTTCTGACATGTATAAAATAGACCCCCATAGTGAGAGAGTTAGTCAAAACTCAATCCGATGTATCGTTTTTCTATGTTTCATATTGTTTTCCAGCCTTATGATTTCCTGCACCAGTTATGCATTTTACCTATGTTTCCCAGTTTCACATGTAAATAAGTCTGCTAATGCTACAGTAGAGCACACGTTTAGTGATCTGCCTCCTCATGAACTCTCTTACCGCCTCGCTATGCGTAATAACTCCTTTATCCGCATGTTACATTACTCACACCAGACCAGCAATGCCACTAATTGTTGGGTATGTGGTCGACTCCCCCCTTTCCAGACGCCGAAGGGAGTTCTGCCACTCTTTCCTTATCCTTTTTCACATAATGGTTCGTGTGGAGCATGGTCCACGTTAACGTCATCCTCAACAGATATGTTTTTTCTTAACAGTACATGTTTCCCAGACAAGCAAGGTCTCCCTCACCGAACAGGTTTAGATCTAGAAAATGAAGTGTATAATTTAGGTAACTATTCGTCGAATTTTATGGTCCTGAATGTTCAGTCTGATACTACTCCAGACTTACCTGCTATTTCAGTATTACCAGTCAAAGGTGAATTATGTGTCCGAAATAATGGTTCCGTACATGTAGGACATAGTGATTGTACTACTATTGTCAAGTATAGTGACAGTGGGAAATCTATTTTCAAAGCTTCACGTCATTCATATTTTATTTGTGGTCAAACCGCATATGTTCGTCTACCCCTCGATTGGGAGGGAACCTGTTACATTGCCTTCCTACTGCCACCAGTTTTCCTAGCCCCACCTGATTATCATAGAAACACACATCTAGTACACATTAGACATAAAAGGGAGTCCCCAATTGTCGATTATACTGAAACTACTCTAGAACAGTATACAGATTTCAACAGAGGTTTCTTTTTCTTTATAGGACCTATCCAGAATAGTAAACTAATCCGTAGGTTAACCAGAACCCTTGAAGCTGTAGTAAATGAGACTGCCTCTGCTCTAGGTAACTTAACCGAAGAGCAATCTGCTATGAGATTTGTCGTTTTACAGAATCGTCTCGTCCTTGACGTCATACTGGCCGATAGGGGCGGGGCTTGTAGAGTCATCGGATCTAGTTGCTGCATTTTCATTCCAAATAACGCGCCGTCTGTCTATTCAGCTATAACCAGACTCCATAAAATTGCCCATCTGATACACCAAGATCCAGGCACCTGGACATGGTCCGGTTGGTTCTGGAATATAATTTCCGCATGGGGATGGAAAATATTGTCCTTTCTAGGTATTGCAGTAGCGATCATATTTAGCTGCTGCCTCTGTATACAATGTGGCCCTGCGATTTGCGGCATGTGTGCTACATCCTGTATTCCTAGTATAACTCCTAGTCCCAAGTCCCGTTCTAAATCCCGTTCTAAGAGAATTTCTAAATGAACAAATGATACTGTATGAAATGATAGATGGTATCATGAATATTGATGTTTCCTGATGGAAACGTAGTGACAAGGAGGGAATGTGGAAAAGTAAATTTTGCCATGTTCTGTGTCCCTACGTGTCATCCATCATATGTTATGTGTGCATGATTAAATATGCATATGCATTCCCCATGTCTGATTAATGACGCAATTACAGTTGTGTCCCCCTCTAGTATGCCAGTTTCCAGTCCTCGTGAATAATACGAATATCAGGCCTATGTAAAGCTACGTTGCCACGTTTCTCAGTGTGCACGTTAGTCCATTATAAAGTCCCCGTTTCTAGGCCTCAAAAGGGCCTGGACACCAGATTCAGCTCCTGTCTCCTGAAGCCTCGCTGAGGAGCGATACAGCCCCCACCTGTATCCTCGACCCTTCACTTACTTCCTGCCTCGCAGTGCCCGGCCCAGCCTGGCTCAGCCTCTGAGTCTGCCAAGAATATGTTATGATTCCAGTTATCAGTTCAGTCCTCCTTCTCTGCATTCCTAAGCTACTGAACCGCATCAATAGTTTCCGTCATTGTCTAGCCTTCACGTCTCCACGTTAGAGAAATACTGCATTTAATGGTCATTTCATATTCTTCATCACGCACTACATGTAGAATAATGCATGGTCCAGTCTTAGAATCAAGTTAGCCTTTCCCCTCCTAACTTCTAGTTCATATCAACATGTTCCCTAAACATCAGATACTAGATAGGGTTTAGGTACATGTCGCTCCGACCCTCCAGACTTCAGTCTCTGCTCCTAGCACAGAGTTCATAGCCCCCAGCTTCTCCTAGTGATACGTCATTGCTAGTTTGCGCACGCCACCAGGTTAGAGGTCCCGGCTCCTCAGGTAGCCCCCTCCATGGTTTCCGCCCCATTCATGACATATCCTGTTACGTCTGCACCACATGTCTATGTATACGCCCAGTTACACCTACTTTTGCCCTTATCTTTCGCGACTGCTACGCGTCACACCTACTGCTCCACCCACTGCTACGCCCACTGCAATGTAATGCTATGTGTTTGCGTTATGTATATATACTCATGTATTGTTATTAAAAGTCAGCGCGCTCATCCCAGATCCAGCCCCAGCAGCTGCTGGGCCCTGTCATCCTATTCCAATGCAGGTTGTCCTGTTCCTGTCCTTATGCTGTAATAAACCTGCAAAACTCCTACTACCTCGAATCTTGACTCTTATTTATTGAGCTATCTGTTATGATATATGTCTAGTCAAAAAGAGAGGTATTATTTATTTATTTACCACAGTGGGCTAAAGAACGGTGATGGATAAAACCCAGATCTTTTGACTGGGTGTGAGTGTTTGATTGATTCAGATGCTCCGTCCATCACCACCCCCTTTTGTACCGCTTTTGGCCGCCATAAGTGTGGCAGGGTATGCTCAGATGTGAGTCCCTTGCTCACTTTGCCACTGGATTCAAGCAAGCCGGGCTGAAGACGGCAGGAATGCCAGAAACCGGTCCTCGGAAGCTTGTTTCCGGTCCAGGGAAGGCATGGCTTGGCAGTTCGGGCTGGACTGTTCCCATGAGGCACAGGGTCAGACTGATTTGCATATAGCCATGTCTGAACAGGGGTGGCAGAGTGGGCTAAAGAACGGTGATGGATAAAACCCAGATCTTTTGACTGGGTGTGAGTGTTTGATTGATTCAGATGCTCCGTCCATCACCACCCCCTTTTGTACCGCTTTTGGCCGCCATAAATGTGGCAGGGTATGCTCAGATGTGAGTCCCTTGCTCACTTTGCCACTGGATTCAAGCAAGCCGGGCTGAAGACGGCTGGAATGCCAGAAACCGGTCCTCGGAAGCTTGTTTCCGGTCCAGGGAAGGCATGGCTTGGCAGTTCGGGCTGGACTGTTCCCATGAGGCACAGGGTCAGACTGATTTGCATATAGCCATGTCTGAACTAGGGTGGCAGAGTGGGCTAAAGAACGGTGATGGATTAAACCCAAATCTTTTGACTGGGTGTGAGTGTTTGATTGAATCAGATGCTCCGTCCCTCACCACCCCCTTTTGTACCGCTTTTGGCCGCCATAAGTGTGGCAGGGTTTGCTCAGACGTGAGTCCCTTGCTAATTTTGCCACTGGATTCAAGCAAGCCGAGCTGAAGACGGCTGGAATGCCAGAAACTGGTCCTCGTAAGCTTGTTTCCAGTCAAGGGAAGGCATGGCTTGGCAGTTCGGGATGGACTGTTCCCATGAGGCACAGGTCAGACTGATTTGCATATAGCCATGTCTGAACTGGGGTGGCAGAGTGGGCTAAAGAACGGTGATGGATAAAACCCAGATCTTTTGACTGGGTGTGAGTGTTTGATTGATTCAGATGCTCCGTCCATCACCACCCCCTTTTGTACCGCTTTTGGCCGCCATAATTGTGGCAGGGTATGCTCAGATGTGAGTCCCTTGCTCACTTTGCCACTGGATTCAAGCAAGCCGGGCTGAAGACGGCAGGAATGCCAGAAACCGGTCCTCGGAAGCTTGTTTCCGGTCCTGGGAAGGCATGGCTTGGCAGTTCGGGCTGGACCGTTCCCATGAGGCACAGGGTCAGACTGATTTGCATATAGCCATGTCTGAACTGGTGTGGCAGAGTGGGCTAAAGAACGGTGATGGATTAAACCCAGATCTTTTGACTGGGTGTGAGTGTTTGATTGATTCAGATGCTCCGTCCATCACCACCCCCTTTTGTACCGCTTTTGGCCGCCATAAGTGTGGCAGGGTATGCTCAGACGTGAGTCCCTTGCTCACTTTGCAACTGGATTCAAGCAAGCCGGGCTGAAGACGGCTGGAATGCCAGAAACCGGTCCTCGGAAGCTTGTTTCCGGTCCAGGGAAGGCATGGCGTGGCACTTCGGGCTGGACTGTTCCCATGAGGCACAGGGTCAGACTGATTTGCATATAGCCATGTCTGAACTGGGGTGGCAGAGTGGGCTAAAGAACGGTGATGGATTAAACCCAGATCTTTTGACTGGGTGTGAGTGTTTGATTGATTCAGATGCTCCGTCCATCACCACCCCCTTTTGTACCGCTTTTGGCCACCATAAGTGTGGCAGGGTTTGCTCAGACGTGAGTCCCTTGCTCATTTTGCCACTGGATTCAAGCAAGCCGGGCTGAAGACGGCTGGAATGCCAGAAACCGGTCCTCGGAAGCTTGTTTCCGGTCCAGGGAAGGCATGGCTTGGCAGTTCGGGATGGAATGTTCCCATGAGGCACAGGGTCAGACTGATTTGCATATAGCAATGTCTGAACTGGGGTGGCAGAGTGGGCTAAAGAACAGTGACAGATAAAACCCAGATCTTTTGACTGGGTGTGAGTGTTTGATTGATTCAGACGCTCCGTCCATCACCACCCCCTTTTGTACCGCTTTTGGCCGCCATAAGTGTGGCAGGGTATGCTCAGACGTGAGTCCCTTGCTCACTTTGCCACTGGATTCAAGCAAGCCGGGCTGAAGACGGCTGGAATGCCAGAAACCAGTCCTCGGAAGCTTGTTTCCGGTCCAGGGAAGGCATGGCTTGGCAGTTCGGGCTGGACTGTTCCCATGAGGCACAGGGTCAGACTGTTTTGCATATAGCCATGTCTGAACTAGGGTGGCAGAGTGGGCTAAAGAACGGTGATGGATTAAACCCAGATCTTTTGACTGGGTGTGAGTGTTTGATTGATTCAGATGCTCCGTCCATCACCACCCCCTTTTGTACTGCTTTTGGCCGCCATAAGAGTGGCAGGGTATGCTCAGACGTGAGTCCCTTGCTCACTTTGCAACTAGATTCAAGCAAGCCGGGCTGAAGACGGCTGGAATGCCAGAAACCGGTCCTCGGAAGCTTGTTTCCGGTCCAGGGAAGGCATGGCGTAGCAGTTCGGGCTGGACTGTTCCCATGAGGCACAGGGTCAGACTGATTTGCATATAGCCATGTCTGAACTGGGGTGGCAGAGTGGGCTAAAGAACAGTGATGAATTAAACCCAGATCATTTGACTGGGTATGAGTGTTTGATTGATTCAGATGCTCCGTCCATCACCACCCCCTTTTGTACCACTTTTGGCCGCCATAAGTGTGGCAGGGTATGCTCAGACGTGAGTCCCTTGCTCACTTTGCCACTGGATTCAAGCAAGCCGGGCTGAAGACGGCGGGAATGCCAGAAACTGTTCCTCGGAAGCTTGTTTCCGGTCCAGGGAAGGCATGGCTTGGCAGTTCGGGCTGGACTGTTCCCATGAGGCACAGGATCAGACTGATTTGCATATAGCCATGTCTGAACTGGGGTGGCAGAGTGGGCTAAAGAACGGTGATGGATTAAACCCAGATCTTTTGACTGGGTGTTAGTGTTTGATTGATTCAGATGCTCCGTCCATCACCACCCCCTTTTGTACCGCTTTTGGCCGCCATAAGTGTGGCAGGGTATCCTCAGACGTGAGTCCTTTGCACACTTTGCAACTGGATTCAAGCAAGCCGGGCTGAATACGGCTGGAATGCCAGAAACCGGTCCTCGGAAGCTTGTTTCCGGTCCAGGGAAGGCATGGCGTGGCAGTTCGGGCTGGACTGTTCCCATGAGGCACAGGGTCAGACTGATTTGCATATAGCCATGTCTGAACTGGGGTGGCAGAGTGGGCTAAAGAACGGTGATGGATTAAACCCAGATCTTTTGACTGGGTGTGAGTGTTTGATTGATTCAGATGCTCCGTCCATCACCACCCCCTTTTGTACCGCTTTTGGCCACCATAAGTGTGGCAGGGTTTGCTCAGACGTGAGTCCCTTGCTCATTTTGCCACTGGATTCAAGCAAGCCGGGCTGAAGACGGCTGGAATGACAGAAACCGGTCCTCGGAAGCTTGTTTCCGGTCCAGGGAAGGCATGGCTTGGCAGTTCGGGATGGAATGTTCCCATGAGGCACAGGGTCAGACTGATTTGCATATAGCAATGTCTGAACTGGGGTGGCAGAGTGGGCTAAAGAACGGTGATGGATTAAACCCAGATCTTTTGACTGGGTGTGAGTGTTTGATTGATTCAGATGCTCCGTCCATCACCACCCCCTTTTGTACCGCTTTTGGCCGACATAAGAGTGGCAGGGTATGCTCAGACGTGAGTCCCTTGCTCACTTTGCAACTGGATTCAAGCAAGCCGGGCTGAAGACGGCTGGAATGCCAGAAACCGGTCCTCGGAAGCTTGTTTCCGGTCCAGGGAAGGCATGGCGTGGCACTTCGGGCTGGACTGTTCCCATGAGGCACAGGGTCAGACTGATTTGCATATAGCCATGTCTGAACTGGGGTGGCAGAGTGGGCTAAAGAACGGTGATGGATTAAACCCAGATCTTTTGACTGGGTGTGAGTGTTTGATTGATTCAGATGCTCCGTCCATCACCACCCCCTTTTGTACCGCTTTTGGCCACCATAAGTGTGGCAGGGTTTGCTCAGACGTGAGTCCCTTGCTCATTTTGCCACTGGATTCAAGCAAGCCGGGCTGAAGACGGCTGGAATGACAGAAACCGGTCCTCGGAAGCTTGTTTCCGGTCCAGGGAAGGCATGGCTTGGCAGTTCGGGATGGAATGTTCCCATGAGGCACAGGGTCAGACTGATTTGCATATAGCAATGTCTGAACTGGGGTGGCAGAGTGGGCTAAAGAACGGTGATGGATAAAACCCAGATCTTTTGACTGGGTGTGAGTGTTTGATTGATTCAGATGCTCCGTCCATCACCACCCCCTTTTGTACCGCTTTTGGCCGCCATAAGTGTGGCAGGGTATGCTCAGACGTGAGTCTCTTGCTCACTTTGCCACTGGATTCAAGCAAGCCGGGCTGAAGACGGCTGGAATGCCAGAAACCGGTCCTCGGAAGCTTGTTTCCGGTCCAGGGAAGGCATGGCTTGGCAGTTCGGGCTGGACTGTTCCCATGAGGCACAGGGTCAGACTGATTTGCATATAGCCATGTCTGAACTGGGGTGGCAGAGTGGGCTAAAGAACGGTGATGGATTAAACCCAGATCTTTTGACTGGGTGTGAGTGTTTGATTGATTCAGATGCTCCGTCCATCACCACCCCCTTTTGTACCGCTTTTGGCCGCCATAAGAGTGGCAGGGTATGCTCAGACGTGAGTCCCTTGCTCACTTTGCAACTGGATTCAAGCAAGCCGGGCTGAAGACGGCTGGAATGACAGAAACCGGTCCTCGGAAGCTTGTTTCCGGTCCAGGGAAGGCATGGCGTGGCACTTCGGGCTGGACTGTTCCCATGAGGCACAGGGTCAGACTGATTTGCATATAGCCATGTCTGAACTGGGGTGGCAGAGTGGGCTAAAGAACGGTGATGGATTAAACCCAGATCTTTTGACTGGGTGTGAGTGTATGATTGATTCAGATGCTCCGTCCATCACCACCCCCTTTTGTACCACTTTTGGCCGCCATAAGTGTGGCAGGGTATGCTCAGACGTGAGTCCCTTGCTCACTTTGCCACTGGATTCAAGCAAGCCGGGCTGAAGACGGCTGGAATGCCAGAAACCGGTCCTCGGAAGCTTGTTTCCGGTCCAGGGAAGGCATGGCTTGGCAGTTCGGGCTGGACTGTTCCCATGAGGAACAGGGTCAGACTGATTTGCATATAGCCATGTCTGAACTAGGGTGGCAGAGTGGGCTAAAGAACGGTGATGGATTAAACCCAAATCTTTTGACTGGGTGTGAGTGTTTGATTGAATCAGATGCTCCGTCCATCACCACCCCCTTTTGTACCACTTTTGGCCGCCATAAGTGTGGCAGGGTATGCTCAGACGTGAGTCCCTTGCTCACTTTGCCACTGGATTCAAGCAAGCTGGGCTGAAGACGGCTGGAATGCCAGAAACCGGTCCTCGGAAGCTTGTTTCCGGTCCAGGGAAGGCATGGCATAGCAGTTCGGGCTGGACTGTTCCCATGAGGCACAGGGTCAGACTGATTTGCATATAGCCATGTCTGAACTGGGGTGGCAGAGTGGGCTAAATAACGGTGATGAATTAAACCCAAATCTTTTGACTGGGTGTGAGTGTTTGATTGATTCAGATGCTCCGTCCCTCACCACCCCCTTTTGTACCGCTTTTGGCCGCCATAAGTGTGGCAGAGTTTGCTCAGACGTGAGTCCCTTGCTCATTTTGCCACTGGATTCAAGCAAGCCGAGCTGAATACGGCTGGAATGCCAGAAACTGGTCCTCGTAAGCTTGTTTCCAGTCAAGGGAAGGCATGGCTTTGCAGTTCGGGATGGACTGTTCCCATGAGGCACAGGTCAGACTGATTTGCATATAGCCATGTCTGAACTGGGGTGGCAGAGTGGGCTAAAGAACGGTGATGGATTAAACCCAGATCTTTTGACTGGGTGTGAGTGTTTGATTGATTCAGATGCTCCGTCCATCACCACCCCCTTTTGTACCGCTTTTGGCGGCCATAAGTGTGGCAGGGTATGCTCAGACGTGAGTCCCTTGCTCACTTTGCAACTGGATTCAAGCAAGCCGGGCTGAAGACGGCTGGAATGCCAGAAACCGGTCCTCGGAAGCTTGTTTCCGGTCCAGGGAAGGCATGGCGTGGCACTTCGGGCTGGACTGTTCCCATGAGGCACAGGGTCAGACTGATTTGCATATAGCCATGTCTGAACTGGGGTGGCAGAGTGGGCTAAAGAACGGTGATGGATTAAACCCAGATCTTTTGACTGAGTGTGAGTGTTTGATTGATTCAGATGCTCCGTCCATCACCACCCCCTTTTGTACCGCTTTTGGCCGCCATAAGTGTGGCAGGGTATGCTCAGACGTGAGTCCCTTGCTCACTTTGCCACTGGATTCAAGCAAGCCGGGCTGAAGACGGCTGGAATGCCAGAAACCGGTCCTCGGAAGCTTGTTTCCGGTCCAGGGAAGACATGGCTTGGCAGTTCGGGCTGGACTGTTCCCATGAGGCACAGGGTCAGACTGATTTGCATATAGCCATGTCTGAACTAGGGTGGCAGAGTGGGCTAAAGAACGGTGATGGATTAAACCCAAATCTTTTGACTGGGTGTGAGTGTTTGATTGAATCAGATGCTCCGTCCATCACCACCCCCTTTTGTACCACTTTTGGCCGCCATAAGAGTGGCAGGGTATGCTCAGACGTGAGTCCCTTGCTCACTTTGCAACTGGATTCAAGCAAGCCGGGCTGAAGACGGCTGGAATGCCAGAAACCGGTCCTCGGAAGCTTGTTTCCAGTCCAGGGAAGGCATGGCGTAGCAGTTCGGGCTGGACTGTTCCCATGAGGCACAGGGTCAGACTGATTTGCATATAGCCATGTCTGAACTGGGGTGGCAGAGTGGGCTAAATAACGGTGATGAATTAAACCCAGATCTTTTGACTGGGTGTGAGTGTTTGATTGATTCAGATGCTCCGTCCCTCACCACCCCCTTTTGTACCGCTTTTGGCCGCCATAAGTGTGGCAGGGTTTGCTCAGACGTGAGTCCCTTGCTCATTTTGCCACTGGATTCAAGCAAGCCGAGCTGAAGACGACTGGAATGCCAGAAACTGGTCCTCGTAAGCTTGTTTCCAGTCAAGGGAAGGCATGGCTTGGCAGTTCGGGATGGACTGTTCCCATGAGGCACAGGTCAGACTGATTTGCATATAGCCATGTCTGAACTGGGGTGGCAGAGTGGGCTAAAGAACGGTGATGGATTAAACCCAGATCTTTTGACTGGGTGTGAGTGTTTGATTGATTCAGATGCTCCGTCCATCACCACCCCCTTTTGTACCGCTTTTGGCCGCCATAAGTGTGGCAGGGTATGCTCAGACGTGAGTCCCTTGCTCACTTTGCCACTGGATTCAAGCAAGCCGGGCTGAAGACGGCTGGAATGCCAGAAACCGGTCCTCGGAAGCTTGTTTCCGGTCCAGGGAAGGCATGGCGTGGCACTTCGGGCTGGACTGTTCCCATGAGGCACAGGGTCAGACTGATTTGCATATAGCCATGTCTGAACTGGGGTGGCAGAGTGGGCTAAAGAACGGTGATGGATTAAACCCAGATCTTTTGACTGGGTGTGAGTGTATGATTGATTCAGATGCTCCGTCCATCACCACCCCCTTTTGTACCGCTTTTGGCCACCATAAGTGTGGCAGGGTTTGCTCAGACGTGAGTCCCTTGCTCATTTTGCCACTGGATTCAAGCAAGCCGGGCTGAAGACGGCTGGAATGCCAGAAACCGGTCCTCGGAAGCTTGTTTCCGGTCCAGGGAAGGCATGGCTTGGCAGTTCGGGATGGAATGTTCCCATGAGGCACAGGGTCAGACTGATTTGCATATAGCAATGTCTGAACTGGGGTGGCAGAGTGGGCTAAAGAACAGTGACAGATAAAACCCAGATCTTTTGACTGGGTGTGAGTGTTTGATTGATTCAGATGCTCCGTCCATCACCACCCCCTTTTGTACCACTTTTGGCCGCCATAAGTGTGGCAGGGTATGCTCAGACGTGAGTCCCTTGCTCACTTTGCCACTGGATTCAAGCAAGCCGGGCTGAAGACGGCTGGAATGCCAGAAACCGGTCCTCGGAAGCTTGTTTCCGGTCCAGGGAAGGCATGGCTTGGCAGTTCGGGCTGGACTGTTCCCATGAGGAACAGGGTCAGACTGATTTGCATATAGCCATGTCTGAACTAGGGTGGCAGAGTGGGCTAAAGAACGGTGATGGATTAAACCCAGATCTTTTGACTGGGTGTGAGTGTTTGATTGATTCAGATGCTCCGTCCATCACCACCCCCTTTTGTACCGCTTTTGGCCAAAATAAGTGTGGCAGGGTTTGCTCAGACGTGAGTCCCTTGCTCATTTTGCCACTGGATTCAAGCAAGCCGGGCTGAAGACGGCTGGAATGACAGAAACCGGTCCTCGGAAGCTTGTTTCCGGTCCAGGGAAGGCATGGCTTGGCAGTTCGGGATGGAATGTTCCCATGAGGCACAGGGTCAGACTGATTTGCATATAGCAATGTCTGAACTGGGGTGGCAGAGTGGGCTAAAGAACGGTGATGGATAAAACCCAGATCTTTTGACTGGGTGTGAGTGTTTGATTGATTCAGATGCTCCGTCCATCACCACCCCCTTTTGTACCGCTTTTGGCCGCCATAAGTGTGGCAGGGTATGCTCAGACGTGAGTCTCTTGCTCACTTTGCCACTGGATTCAAGCAAGCCGGGCTGAAGACGGCTGGAATGCCAGAAACCGGTCCTCGGAAGCTTGTTTCCGGTCCAGGGAAGGCATGGCTTGGCAGTTCGGGCTGGACTGTTCCCATGAGGCACAGGGTCAGACTGATTTGCATATAGCCATGTCTGAACTGGGGTGGCAGAGTGGGCTAAAGAACGGTGATGGATTAAACCCAGATCTTTTGACTGGGTGTGAGTGTTTGATTGATTCAGATGCTCCGTCCATCACCACCCCCTTTTGTACCGCTTTTGGCCGCCATAAGAGTGGCAGGGTATGCTCAGACGTGAGTCCCTTGCTCACTTTGCAACTGGATTCAAGCAAGCCGGGCTGAAGACGGCTGGAATGCCAGAAACCGGTCCTTGGAAGCTTGTTTCCGGTCCAGGGAAGGCATGGCGTGGCACTTCGGGCTGGACTGTTCCCATGAGGCACAGGGTCAGACTGATTTGCATATAGCCATGTCTGAACTGGGGTGGCAGAGTGGGCTAAATAACGGTGATGAATTAAACCCAGATCTTTTGACTGGGTGTGAGTGTTTGATTGATTCAGATGCTCCGTCCCTCACCACCCCCTTTTGTACCGCTTTTGGCCGCCATAAGTGTGGCAGGGTTTGCTCAGACGTGAGTCCCTTGCTCATTTTGCCACTGGATTCAAGCAAGCCGAGCTGAATACGGCTGGAATGCCAGAAACTGGTCCTCGTAAGCTTGTTTCCAGTCAAGGGAAGGCATGGCTTTGCAGTTCGGGATGGACTGTTCCCATGAGGCACAGGTCAGACTGATTTGCATATAGCCATGTCTGAACTGGGGTGGCAGAGTGGGCTAAAGAACGGTGATGGATTAAACCCAGATCTTTTGACTGGGTGTGAGTGTTTGATTGATTCAGATGCTCCGTCCATCACCACCCCCTTTTGTACCGCTTTTGGCGGCCATAAGTGTGGCAGGGTATGCTCAGACGTGAGTCCCTTGCTCACTTTGCAACTGGATTCAAGCAAGCCGGGCTGAAGACGGCTGGAATGCCAGAAACCGGTCCTCGGAAGCTTGTTTCCGGTCCAGGGAAGGCATGGCTTGGCAGTTCGGGCTGGACTGTTCCCACGAGGCACAGGATCAGACTGATTTGCATATAGCCATGTCTGAACTGGGGTGGCAGAGTGGGCTAAAGAACGGTGATGGATTAAACCCAGATCTTTTGACTGGGTGTGAGTGTTTGATTGATTCAGATGCTCCGTCCATCACCACCCCCTTTTGTACCGCTTTTGGCCGCCATAAGTGTGGCAGGGTATCCTCAGACGTGAGTCCTTTGCACACTTTGCAACTGGATTCAAGCAAGCCGGGCTGAATACGGCTGGAATGCCAGAAACCGGTCCTCGGAAGCTTGTTTCCGGTCCAGGGAAGGCATGGCGTGGCAGTTCGGGCTGGACTGTTCCCATGAGGCACAGGGTCAGACTGATTTGCATATAGCCATTCTGAACTGGGGTGGCAGAGTGGGCTAAAGAACGGTGATGGATTAAACCCAGATCTTTTGACTGGGTGTGAGTGTTTGATTGATTCAGATGCTCCGTCCATCACCACCCCCTTTTGTACCGCTTTTGGCCACCATAAGTGTGGCAGGGTTTGCTCAGACGTGAGTCCCTTGCTCATTTTGCCACTGGATTCAAGCAAGCCGGGCTGAAGACGGCTGGAATGACAGAAACCGGTCCTCGGAAGCTTGTTTCCGGTCCAGGGAAGGCATGGCTTGGCAGTTCGGGATGGAATGTTCCCATGAGGCACAGGGTCAGACTGATTTGCATATAGCAATGTCTGAACTGGGGTGGCAGAGTGGGCTAAAGAACGGTGATGGATAAAACCCAGATCTTTTGACTGGGTGTTAGTGTTTGATTGATTCAGATGCTCCGTCCATCACCACCCCCTTTTGTACCGCTTTTGGCCGCCATAAGTGTGGCAGGGTATGCTCAGACGTGAGTCTCTTGCTCACTTTGCCACTGGATTCAAGCAAGCCGGGCTGAAGACGGCTGGAATGCCAGAAACCGGTCCTCGGAAGCTTGTTTCCGGTCCAGGGAAGGCATGGCTTGGCAGTTCGGGCTGGACTGTTCCCATGAGGCACAGGGTCAGACTGATTTGCATATAGCCATGTCTGAACTGGGGTGGCAGAGTGGGCTAAAGAACGGTGATGGATTAAACCCAGATCTTTTGACTGGGTGTGAGTGTTTGATTGATTCAGATGCTCCGTCCATCACCACCCCCTTTTGTACCGCTTTTGGCCGCCATAAGAGTGGCAGGGTATGCTCAGACGTGAGTCCCTTGCTCACTTTGCAACTGGATTCAAGCAAGCCGGGCTGAAGACGGCTGGAATGACAGAAACCGGTCCTCGGAAGCTTGTTTCCGGTCCAGGGAAGGCATGGCGTGGCACTTCGGGCTGGACTGTTCCCATGAGGCACAGGGTCAGACTGATTTGCATATAGCCATGTCTGAACTGGGGTGGCAGAGTGGGCTAAAGAACGGTGATGGATTAAACCCAGATCTTTTGACTGGGTGTGAGTGTATGATTGATTCAGATGCTCCGTCCATCACCACCCCCTTTTGTACCACTTTTGGCCGCCATAAGTGTGGCAGGGTATGCTCAGACGTGAGTCCCTTGCTCACTTTGCCACTGGATTCAAGCAAGCCGGGCTGAAGACGGCTGGAATGCCAGAAACCGGTCCTCGGAAGCTTGTTTCCGGTCCAGGGAAGGCATGGCTTGGCAGTTCGGGCTGGACTGTTCCCATGAGGCACAGGGTCAGACTGATTTGCATATAGCCATGTCTGAACTGGGGTGGCAGAGTGGGCTAAAGAACGGTGATGGATTAAACCCAGATCTTTTGACTGGGTGTGAGTGTTTGATTGATTCAGATGCTCCGTCCATCACCACCCCCTTTTGTACCGCTTTTGGCCGCCATAAGAGTGGCAGGGTATGCTCAGACGTGAGTCCCTTGCTCACTTTGCAACTGGATTCAAGCAAGCCGGGCTGAAGACGGCTGGAATGACAGAAACCGGTCCTCGGAAGCTTGTTTCCAGTCCAGGGAAGGCATGGCGTGGCACTTCGGGCTGGACTGTTCCCATGAGGCACAGGGTCAGACTGATTTGCATATAGCCATGTCTGAACTGGGGTGGCAGAGTGGGCTAAAGAACGGTGATGGATTAAACCCAGATCTTTTGACTGGGTGTGAGTGTATGATTGATTCAGATGCTCCGTCCATCACCACCCCCTTTTGTACCACTTTTGGCCGCCATAAGTGTGGCAGGGTATGCTCAGACGTGAGTCCCTTGCTCACTTTGCCACTGGATTCAAGCAAGCCGGGCTGAAGACGGCTGGAATGCCAGAAACCGGTCCTCGGAAGCTTGTTTCCGGTCCAGGGAAGGCATGGCTTGGCAGTTCGGGCTGGACTGTTCCCATGAGGAACAGGGTCAGACTGATTTGCATATAGCCATGTCTGAACTAGGGTGGCAGAGTGGGCTAAAGAACGGTGATGGATTAAACCCAAATCTTTTGACTGGGTGTGAGTGTTTGATTGAATCAGATGCTCCGTCCATCACCACCCCCTTTTGTACCACTTTTGGCCGCCATAAGTGTGGCAGGGTATGCTCAGACGTGAGTCCCTTGCTCACTTTGCCACTGGATTCAAGCAAGCTGGGCTGAAGACGGCTGGAATGCCAGAAACCGGTCCTCGGAAGCTTGTTTCCGGTCCAGGGAAGGCATGGCATAGCAGTTCGGGCTGGACTGTTCCCATGAGGCACAGGGTCAGACTGATTTGCATATAGCCATGTCTGAACTGGGGTGGCAGAGTGGGCTAAATAACGGTGATGAATTAAACCCAAATCTTTTGACTGGGTGTGAGTGTTTGATTGATTCAGATGCTCCGTCCCTCACCACCCCCTTTTGTACCGCTTTTGGCCGCCATAAGTGTGGCAGAGTTTGCTCAGACGTGAGTCCCTTGCTCATTTTGCCACTGGATTCAAGCAAGCCGAGCTGAATACGGCTGGAATGCCAGAAACTGGTCCTCGTAAGCTTGTTTCCAGTCAAGGGAAGGCATGGCTTTGCAGTTCGGGATGGACTGTTCCCATGAGGCACAGGTCAGACTGATTTGCATATAGCCATGTCTGAACTGGGGTGGCAGAGTGGGCTAAAGAATGGTGATGGATTAAACCCAGATCTTTTGACTGGGTGTGAGTGTTTGATTGATTCAGATGCTCCGTCCATCACCACCCCCTTTTGTACCGCTTTTGGCGGCCATAAGTGTGGCAGGGTATGCTCAGATGTGAGTCCCTTGCTCACTTTGCAACTGGATTCAAGCAAGCCGGGCTGAAGACGGCTGGAATGCCAGAAACCGGTCCTCGGAAGCTTGTTTCCGGTCCAGGGAAGGCATGGCGTGGCACTTCGGGCTGGACTGTTCCCATGAGGCACAGGGTCAGACTGATTTGCATATAGCCATGTCTGAACTGGGGTGGCAGAGTGGGCTAAAGAACGGTGATGGATTAAACCCAGATCTTTTGACTGAGTGTGAGTGTTTGATTGATTCAGATGCTCCGTCCATCACCACCCCCTTTTGTACCGCTTTTGGCCGCCATAAGTGTGGCAGGGTATGCTCAGACGTGAGTCCCTTGCTCACTTTGCCACTGGATTCAAGCAAGCCGGGCTGAAGACGGCTGGAATGCCAGAAACCGGTCCTCGGAAGCTTGTTTCCGGTCCAGGGAAGACATGGCTTGGCAGTTCGGGCTGGACTGTTCCCATGAGGCACAGGGTCAGACTGATTTGCATATAGCCATGTCTGAACTAGGGTGGCAGAGTGGGCTAAAGAACGGTGATGGATTAAACCCAAATCTTTTGACTGGGTGTGAGTGTTTGATTGAATCAGATGCTCCGTCCATCACCACCCCCTTTTGTACCACTTTTGGCCGCCATAAGAGTGGCAGGGTATGCTCAGACGTGAGTCCCTTGCTCACTTTGCAACTGGATTCAAGCAAGCCGGGCTGAAGACGGCTGGAATGCCAGAAACCGGTCCTCGGAAGCTTGTTTCCGGTCCAGGGAAGACATGGCTTGGCAGTTCGGGCTGGACTGTTCCCATGAGGCACAGGGTCAGACTGATTTGCATATAGCCATGTCTGAACTGGGGTGGCAGAGTGGGCTAAAGAACGGTGATGGATTAAACCCAAATCTTTTGACTGGGTGTGAGTGTTTGATTGATTCAGATGCTCCGTCCATCACCACCCCCTTTTGTACCGCTTTTGGCAGCCATAAGTGTGGCAGGGTATGCTCAGACGTGAGTTCCTTGCTCACTTTGCAACTGGATTCAAGCAAGCCGGGCTGAAGACGGCTGGAATGCCAGAAACCGGTCCTCGTAAGCTTGTTTCCAGTCAAGGGAAGGCATGGCTTGGCAGTTCGGGATGGACTGTTCCCATGAGGCACAGGTCAGACTGATTTGCATATAGCCATGTCTGAACTGGGGTGGCAGAGTGGGCTAAAGAACGGTGATGGATTAAACCCAGATCTTTTGACTGGGTGTGAGTGTTTGATTGATTCAGATGCTCCGTCCATCACCACCCCCTTTTGTACCGCTTTTGGCCGCCATAAGTGTGGCAGGGTATGCTCAGACGTGAGTCCCTTGCTCACTTTGCCACTGGATTCAAGCAAGCCGGGCTGAAGACGGCTGGAATGCCAGAAACCGGTCCTCGGAAGCTTGTTTCCGGTCCAGGGAAGACATGGCTTGGCAGTTCGGGCTGGACTGTTCCCATGAGGCACAGGGTCAGACTGATTTGCATATAGCCATGTCTGAACTAGGGTGGCAGAGTGGGCTAAAGAACGGTGATGGATTAAACCCAAATCTTTTGACTGGGTGTGAGTGTTTGATTGAATCAGATGCTCCGTCCATCACCACCCCCTTTTGTACCACTTTTGGCCGCCATAAGAGTGGCAGGGTATGCTCAGACGTGAGTCCCTTGCTCACTTTGCAACTGGATTCAAGCAAGCCGGGCTGAAGACGGCTGGAATGCCAGAAACCAGTCCTCGGAAGCATGTTTCCAGTCCAGGGAAGGCATGGCGTAGCAGTTCGGGCTGGACTGTTCCCATGAGGCACAGGGTCAGACTGATTTGCATATAGCCATGTCTGAACTGGGGTGGCAGAGTGGGCTAAATAACGGTGATGAATTAAACCCAGATCTTTTGACTGGGTGTGAGTGTTTGATTGATTCAGATGCTCCGTCCATCACCACCCCCTTTTGTACCGCTTTTGGCGGCCATAAGTGTGGCAGGGTATGCTCAGATGTGAGTCCCTTGCTCACTTTGCAACTGGATTCAAGCAAGCCGGGCTGAAGACGGCTGGAATGCCAGAAACCGGTCCTCGGAAGCTTGTTTCCGGTCCAGGGAAGGCATGGCGTGGCACTTCGGGCTGGACTGTTCCCATGAGGCACAGGGTCAGACTGATTTGCATATAGCCATGTCTGAACTGGGGTGGCAGAGTGGGCTAAAGAACGGTGATGGATTAAACCCAGATCTTTTGACTGAGTGTGAGTGTTTGATTGATTCAGATGCTCCGTCCATCACCACCCCCTTTTGTACCGCTTTTGGCCGCCATAAGTGTGGCAGGGTATGCTCAGACGTGAGTCCCTTGCTCACTTTGCCACTGGATTCAAGCAAGCCGGGCTGAAGACGGCGGGATTGCCAGAAACCGGTCCTCGGAAGCTTGTTTCCGGTCCAGGGAAGACATGGCTTGGCAGTTCGGGCTGGACTGTTCCCATGAGGCACAGGGTCAGACTGATTTGCATATAGCCATGTCTGAACTAGGGTGGCAGAGTGGGCTAAAGAACGGTGATGGATTAAACCCAAATCTTTTGACTGGGTGTGAGTGTTTGATTGAATCAGATGCTCCGTCCATCACCACCCCCTTTTGTACCACTTTTGGCCGCCATAAGAGTGGCAGGGTATGCTCAGACGTGAGTCCCTTGCTCACTTTGCAACTGGATTCAAGCAAGCCGGGCTGAAGACGGCTGGAATGCCAGAAACCGGTCCTCGGAAGCTTGTTTCCGGTCCAGGGAAGACATGGCTTGGCAGTTCGGGCTGGACTGTTCCCATGAGGCACAGGGTCAGACTGATTTGCATATAGCCATGTCTGAACTGGGGTGGCAGAGTGGGCTAAAGAACGGTGATGGATTAAACCCAAATCTTTTGACTGGGTGTGAGTGTTTGATTGATTCAGATGCTCCGTCCATCACCACCCCCTTTTGTACCGCTTTTGGCAGCCATAAGTGTGGCAGGGTATGCTCAGACGTGAGTTCCTTGCTCACTTTGCAACTGGATTCAAGCAAGCCGGGCTGAAGACGGCTGGAATGCCAGAAACCGGTCCTCGTAAGCTTGTTTCCAGTCAAGGGAAGGCATGGCTTGGCAGTTCGGGATGGACTGTTCCCATGAGGCACAGGTCAGACTGATTTGCATATAGCCATGTCTGAACTGGGGTGGCAGAGTGGGCTAAAGAACGGTGATGGATTAAACCCAGATCTTTTGACTGGGTGTGAGTGTTTGATTGATTCAGATGCTCCGTCCATCACCACCCCCTTTTGTACCGCTTTTGGCCGCCATAAGTGTGGCAGGGTATGCTCAGACGTGAGTCCCTTGCTCACTTTGCCACTGGATTCAAGCAAGCCGGGCTGAAGACGGCTGGAATGCCAGAAACCGGTCCTCGGAAGCTTGTTTCCGGTCCAGGGAAGACATGGCTTGGCAGTTCGGGCTGGACTGTTCCCATGAGGCACAGGGTCAGACTGATTTGCATATAGCCATGTCTGAACTAGGGTGGCAGAGTGGGCTAAAGAACGGTGATGGATTAAACCCAAATCTTTTGACTGGGTGTGAGTGTTTGATTGAATCAGATGCTCCGTCCATCACCACCCCCTTTTGTACCACTTTTGGCCGCCATAAGAGTGGCAGGGTATGCTCAGACGTGAGTCCCTTGCTCACTTTGCAACTGGATTCAAGCAAGCCGGGCTGAAGACGGCTGGAATGCCAGAAACCAGTCCTCGGAAGCATGTTTCCAGTCCAGGGAAGGCATGGCGTAGCAGTTCGGGCTGGACTGTTCCCATGAGGCACAGGGTCAGACTGATTTGCATATAGCCATGTCTGAACTGGGGTGGCAGAGTGGGCTAAATAACGGTGATGAATTAAACCCAGATCTTTTGACTGGGTGTGAGTGTTTGATTGATTCAGATGCTCCGTCCCTCACCACCCCCTTTTTTACCGCTTTTGGCCGCCATAAGTGTGGCAGGGTTTGCTCAGACGTGAGTCCCTTGCTCATTTTGCCACTGGATTCAAGCAAGCCGAGCTGAAGACGACTGGAATGCCAGAAACCGGTCCTCGTAAGCTTGTTTCCAGTCAAGGGAAGGCATGGCTTGGCAGTTCGGGATGGACTGTTCCCATGAGGCACAGGTCAGACTGATTTGCATATAGCCATGTCTGAACTGGGGTGGCAGAGTGGGCTAAAGAACTGGAGTTCTGGACTTTTTTGGTTCCGTCCAGAGGTGTCAGGGACAACACCCGAAGACCCCGGAGTTCAACCTGTCTTGGTGCACAAACAAACAGAAACACGGGCTTCTCGATGGTGGCGTCAAAGACCAAAGGTTTATTACTGCAGGGACACAGAAGTCACAGAAACTGCACACGGGCAGTGTCTAGGAGCCTGTTCGATTTGTACAAAGAGGGTTGTTCCTTATATACTAAATATTCTGCTCGGGGCAAATTCTTTATATGTTACCACAGTTCTAAACATTCGTGTCTTAAACAATAAATATTTGGCGTTGCACAGGAATCGTCAACAGTATCTGATGTCAAAACATTACGAATGAAGGGTTCCCACTAGTCCATCATAATCCCATGTCAATTCTTCATTCAAGACCCGGACCGCCTCATCGTAAATTTCGTTACCTCCCCCTAATAAAGGCCCAGAAGGAAAGGAGCAGAGCCAGGTGTAGAAGATAGAAAGACAGGATAAGAAATGTTTGTGGGTCGTAAATGGGCACGGTTACCAGCTTCAGCCGCCTAATCATGATCAGGCCAACGAACACAAGAACCAGTATAGCAGGACCGGCCTCAGGCTGGGGAGGCCGCTCTTGCCGAGTCATGCTGCCACAGCGTTGCTGGCCTAAGGTGCACGTGTCACTAGCAAGGTGAATCGCCGGTTAAAGCCTACGTGTCCTTAAATGAAAAGAGGTCATTGCGTGTCCATTGACTATGTGAGGGCAAGGAATACAAAATGGCTTCCGTGTTCTAAGATGGATGCCATGGGTAAATCACAATTGTGTTGGTAACAGGAGTGCTCTTGCTCGTAGCATAGCGAAAACACCAGGATATACTAAATGGATCATTTGCGGTCCACTGATACCAAAATTATGTATTTACGACAATGTTACAAACACGAGTAAAATCGTCACGGAACCTCAGACCCTCCTTTTGCCCTTACATAGGCAATTACTCAGTCTATATCAGAGTCAGAGTCTAATTCTATGCTCATTAGGTCAGTGACATGTTGTTGTATCATCATCCTGTCTCGTGCCTTTTCTCCTAATGCAGGTGATTTTCTGAAACAGGTTGCAGCACAGAGACTACACAGAGCGGGACCACATTGGATAATAAGACAGCACGAGAACAGAAATACTAGGATGACACCAATGACCATCAGAACCTTCCATCCCCACGCTGATACCAGAGTCCAAAACCACTCCATGAAGGACCAGTTTCCCTTATCTACGTGTATAGAGTCGGAAATCTTGTGTAGCTTAGAGATTGCTTCATAGACTGTTGGAGCATTATTTGGAATAAAGACACAGCAGCTCGATTGGATCATTCTGCATACCCCACCTCGATCTGCAAGTATTACGTCTAGAACCATACGGTTCTGCAACGTCATGAGACGGTCCGCCTGAAGCTCAGCTGTTAAGTTACTAAGGGCACCAGCAGTTTCTGTAATAGTAGATTCAACTACCCGTGTTAGTTGACGTAGATTTCTACTATTGGCCATAGGCCCCCAAAACGGAAGGAAACCTTTGAAAAAGTCTCCAGCTTCTTGACCAGCGGTATCTTCCTTGCTGAAGACACCTCGTGCTACTCTGGTCTTGTGATAATCTGAAGAAGCAGTGTATGTCGGAGGTAACAATCGAGCAATATAACATGAACCTGAGAAGTCAGCAGGCAGCCATGTATAAGCTCTGTCCTGACAGATGAAGTAGGTACCCCTAGCAGTCAGAAAGGCAGGGGAGGAGTTAGACGGAAATACGTAAGTCTCAACGCACTCACTCCTCCCTAGCTGAGCTCTCGGATTTCTCCCATTTCCTTGCAAACAGACTTGACCTCGGTGAGGCACGACCCAAACTGAAGTGGAGCTTTTACGCTTGCTTTCTCCCAAACTAAGGCGATACTCTGTAGAGTTCCAACTCAAATACACCCGTAATTCATCTCTGGGGTAAGATGGAGTATTATTGACGTCTTTAATCATGTCAATAATTCCCTGGACTAAAGCTTTGTTGGCTGAGTTGTATTTAGTGGACCGTGGTGGACGCGCAGGATAGGTCTCAAGAGCATATGAAAAAATGGTCTGAAAGGCCTGAAATGATCCATTGTAGCTAAAAGGCAAGACTAAATAGGGAATGCCTTTATCCATAGTGTGAGGTATCAAGCCACACACCCAGCAGTCTGTAGTATTAACTACCAGTTGGTGTTGATGCAAGAGCTGTACAAATGTATTGTTAATAAATTCTGAGCGTCGAGCTTGTTCGTGTTCAGGAAATGAGTGAAAAGAATGCATAGAAGAAACCGTAGAAGTAGTAGGATCAAGGGGAGGTACTGTAGTTACTGGCATAAAAATCAAATGTACACCAAAGATGATTCCACCCACCAACGTTATCAAAACAATTAAAAATGTAACTGCACATTGCATTAGAAAGCATTTGCTGTGAAGTATTCTGTACAGTCTATTTCTGCGAACATAAATTACATTTTCTCGTTGCAGCTCAGGAAGCTCCATCTTCTACGACCGTTCGCGACCACTGATGATGTGTACGTAGATGAAAATGCCTCTATCAGCCCTGGGAGTTCCCAGAACTAACAGAAAGATCGACCTTGTGTCTGACCCCCGCAGATTCAACTAGGCACACAGCCACGACCCTACGGCTACCCAGACGGCAAGGCAATTTTAAAACAAAAAAAGAAACAATACAGAGTATTTAGCAAACTTCCTGGCTGGAGGCAATGTATAGCAAATTCAAATCTGAAAATAGGCAGTTTCCTGCTTTATTTGTCCATATTGCGAGAACGTAAGTTGTATCTCAGTTTTGCAGGAGCTGTCTGATCTGGAAACAATATATTTTCAGCTGACGTTGCAATGTTCACGTTCGCAGATGGCAAATGTCCTTTTGGTGCAGATGGCAAATGTTCAGGGTTCAAAAGAGCCGTTTCAGGAGGAGAGTCAGAATTCGGTGAATCCGTGATTAGTTCTGCATCGCTGAAAGGTATGAACCTGGGGACTTGTTCCGTTTCAGAGGCACCGATTCCTTTCTTTACCCAGTTGTCGTAAGGAAGTGGCAGAGGCACACGTTTAGCATGAGTCGTATGGATCCAATTCCTTCTTCCGGCCACACGAATAGCAGTTCTCGTTGCTAGCAGGACTTGGAACGGGCCAATAAATCTGGGCTGAAGATTTTTCGTTCTTGCAAAATTTCGGATGACCACCTGATCACCCGGTTTCAGCTGATGGCCTGGACTCTCCGATGGCTTTGGCAATGCGTCGAAAACCTGTTGGTGAATAAGACTCAATTTAGCAGTCAAGTCGAAAAGGTAATCAATTAACATTGGGTATTCCAGCTGCTTAAATTCTTTCGGTCTAGGTACCCCCCAAACATTTGCAGGACGACCGAAAACTATTTCGTAGGGACTAAGCCCTACTCTAGAATGTACAGTTGCTCTTGTTGATAGCAAAGCCAAAGGCAATGCGTCTGGCCAGGACAAACCCGTGGATGCTTGTATCTTAGCGAGTTTCAGTTTAAGGGTGCCATTGTAACCCTCGACTAAACCCGCGGACTGGGGATGATTCGCACTATGAAATTTTTGCCTAATCCCTAGGCCGGCACACACACTCTGCATAACTTTCCCTACGAACTCACTTCCGTTATCTGACCATACAATCCGTGGCATTCCGTATCGGGGGAAGTATTCTTTAAGAAGAATTTTGGCAGTGGATAAGGCAGTATTGTCCTTTAGTGGGTATGCTTCGATCCATCTGGAAAAAGCACAAACTACCACTAGGACGTATTTCAGGTTATTACAACGGTCCATGTGAATGAAGTCTAGTTGGATCACTTCAAAGGGGCAGGAAGGAGGAGCGAAGTGACCCGCAGGTGTGGGGATCCCCTTGCCAGGATTATGCATCAAGCATACCATACAATTTCTCACCACTCTCTCTGCACACTTACTAATTCCGTCATTCTTCCAGACCGGAGCCAACATCTTACAAATCCCTTTTGAACTGATGTGCGCTGATCCATGCGCCATCGTCACTACTGCAAGCACATACGCATCAGGCAACATCCAACGCTGTTGTTCCGACAAGTCAATCCAACACCCACTCGAGTCCAATTTACCCGTGCTCTCTCTCCATGCACGTTTTTCCTCCTCAGTCGCCTCTTTCTGAATTTCTTTCACGCTTTCCACTGTGTCTTCACACATTCCAGACTCAGAAATCCATCTTGTAGACGTTGCAACATACATTCTACTCATCATATTTCTAGCTGTCTGTTTTGCAGTCTCATCAGCAAAAGCATTCCCACGACCAACATCATCTGTGATTGTTTTATGAGCACTGCATTTCACAATCGCAACTTCAGTCGGCAAGGTTAGAGATTCCAACAAGTCATTAACTAGCTGGCCATGTTGAATCTTAGTCCCATGGGACGTAATGAAACCTCTCTCTTTCCACAAACGGCCAAAACTATGGGCCACGCCGAACGCGTACTGACTATCTGTGAACACGTTCACTCTCTTTCCCTTAGCTAAAACGCACGCTCTTGTTAGCGCGATCAATTCTGCAGCCTGGGCAGAATTCTGACTCACTCTTGCAGTCTCCACAATCGTACTCAAGGTCGTTACTGCATAAGCAGCAGTCACATCACCATTCTCCAATTTGAAGCAAGACCCATCAACATACAGCGTGCCATCTGGTTCTGACAACGGAGTGTCTTTTAGGTCGATTCGTCCTTTTGTTTCTTCCTCAGTTCTGAAACAACAGTCGTGTGGTTCGGAATCACTCGACTCTTGGCTAGTCGGCAACAATGTTGCTGGATTCAATACATTGCATCTTTTGATCTGAATATGACTAGCTAATAGTGTCAGTTCATAGCCTGATAATCTAGCACTGGTAAGGTGTTGCGTCTTGGTTCGGTTCATGAGTGTATCCACAGCATGAGGAACCATAACTACTAGCATGTTGTTCATTACTAAACCAGCAGATTGTCGAATGGAAGCTGCAGCTGCGGCTGTAGCTCTCAAGCAACTAGGCAATGCTCTAGCTACTGGATCTAATGTTGATGAAAAATACGCACAAGGGCGTTGTTTATCACCAAATTTCTGCGTTAAAACACTCAATGCACAACCTTCTCTCTCGTGGACATAGAGCGTGAATGGCTTACTGTAGTCGGGTGTACCCAATACAGGTGCTGAACACAGTGCATTTCGTAACTCAGAAAAACTCTGCTGACATTCTGCAGACCATGGTACCGGACTCGGAACATTTTTCCCAGTCAAAGCTACCAATGGTTTTGCTAAAAGAGAAAAATTTGGGATCCATTGCCTACAATATGAGGTAATACCTAAAAAGGCACGTACTTCTCTCTGCGTGCTAGGAACATTCATCTGTGTAATTGCTTTTATTCTCTCTGGGGTCAACTTCCTTCCCTCCTTTGACAAGAGATGACCTAGGTAGGTCACTTCTTGGCAGCAGTATTGCATTTTTGAAGGTGACACCTTGTGATTCAAATCTGATAAGTGATGCAATAAAGAAATCGTAGCTGTTTTGCAAGTTTCCTTGTCATCGGCAGCCACTAGAAGATCATCAACATACTGTACTAAAGCAGAACCACGAGGAAGTACGAAGGAATCTAACTGACTTTTTAATGCTTGACTGTAAATGGATGGGCTTTCACAATAACCTTGTGGAGCGCGTTTAAATCTAAAACTTCGTCCTCCTAGAGAAAAACCGAAAATATCTCTGCTTTCCTCGGCTATCGGAATGCTGAAAAAGGCATTTTTCAAGTCGACAACTGAAAACCATGCTGCTGTAGCGGGAATCAACGTTAACAATGCAGTAATGTCTGGTACCACAGGAAACTGCGGGATCACAATTTTATTAACCTCTCTAAGATCAATTACGAACCTATATACTGGAGGCTTTGTAGGGTCAGTTCGTTTCAAAATAGGCAGTACAGGACTATTACAGACATTACCTCTAGTCTCTTCTACAACATCTTTCTTGATCAGGTCTTGTACTATCAGTAGGAGCGCACGCTCACCTTCACTAGAGATTCTGTATTGTGGAATTCGTGGAAGTTTGACATTTGCTTTCAAAGTTACTACATAGGGTGGAATTTCCAAGAGACCTACATCATTAGGACCAGTCGCCCAAAGAGTATCAGGGAGTGAACGCAGCTCTGGTGGGAGCGCATCCATCGACAAGTACATCGGGGAGATGATTCTTTTACCCAACGTAAGCTGTACTCCTGCTGGAGAACAGTACAGTGTCGCGTACAGGCGTTTTAACAAGTCTAAACCAAGCAGATTTTCGTTACAACCTGTCGTCAAAATCAGGGGTGCTTTCAAATGACGGGGTCCAACAGAAATAGACAAAGGACCAGAAACAGGGTTGTGAACAGGGGCGCCCGAAAAACCTACTGAAACGTTTGTTGAGCCAGACAAAGGTGCGCCAGGGAGTTTCGCATGTATGATAGAACTTTTTGCTGCACCAGTATCCAACAGAAACGGTTCGACTATACCTGATGTTGCTACTGCGACATAAGGTCCACTCTGATCTACTGGTACTGATACTACTCCCTCTCTTTGTCCATGGCTGTCCTAGTATTCACTTTGCTGAATTTCCTCACTAGTTTCATAATAGTCTTCGACATGATACTGTGGAGACCTATTCTGTTGGGCAGATTGTCCATTTCGCTGATCGAAATAATTAGAGGGGCGATCACTCGTCTGCGGAGGCATAGCACCTCGTCCTCGACCTCTAGAGTTTTGCATAGAACTACCACGACCTCTCTGAGCTGCCGCATCATTATTTTGCGCCCGAACTGGACACTCACTTTTGTAATGACCTTCCTTTTTGCAATAAGCACATTGATTCCATTGATATTGTGGCCTTTGAAAATTATAATCCGTTCTTTGATATGACCCTTGCTGCATATTAGTTTGATTCGTGCGAGGCGGATAAGCTTGCTGTAAAAGTACTTTAGTTTTTAAATCTTTCGTCTTTTTATCTGATTTCTCCTTCTCTTCTTTATCCCTATTTTCGTAGTATTGAGCAGTCGCAAGTATTTGCGCAGTCGTAGAGACAGCCCACGCACTTTCAGAATTCTTCAATTTACTACTAAGTTCTGGCAACAGATTGTGCACAAATTTATCGACAAATAATCTCTGGCCCCCTTCTGTGCTCATATCCTGACCACTATGATCTACGAAAGTCTCTTCGAATCTTGTGAAAAAGTCGGAGACGCTTTCGTCTTTCTTTTGTTTGCATGCGGACAATTTATCCCAGTTAACGCGTAATGCAGGCATTAAGGTTTTCATTAAATCGATTATTCTACCAGGCAAATTAGCAATTAGGGGTTCTGGTTTGGAACCACCTATTTGTTGACCATCCGCTGCAATTATAGCTGCCCAGTCACCACCTAGGGCAACTGGATGATTCTCTTTACGAATTTTAGCCCAAATTGGTTGCGGTACTACATTACCAAATAGCAGATCTATGTCAGCAAGATTCAATACACAAGCGTCAACTGTTTGAGCCAACTCTTTGTAGTACCCTGCAGGATTTTTACGCGGATCTGGCAAGGCCTGTTTCACTGCTAACACTTCAGCTCGCTTCCATGGAATATGTATCCATACTCTCTGAAATTGTGCCGGAGCGGCTGCAATACCAAGGTTTACATTAGCTTGCACAGCTTCACGCCAAATTGGTGGAACCTCTCTCATTGGATATTGACGATTTCGTTTCGTACTACGTTTCTCTAACTCTCTCGGTGAAAGAAGGGATGAGTCGGATCTATAACTTAAAACCAGTTCCATCGCTTCTTTTATATTCTGTCCAACTATCATACCTGTAGCAAACTCTTTCTGAACATTAATTAATTCTCCTAGATTTGATTCAGGGTCATCCTCTTCCAATTCCTCACGTAGAAGGAAACACATTTCATCGAACACATATCGTTGTGTCGGTTCGTTCCATTGCATAAATGTATCTAATACATTTTGTACATTATATCTTCCAACTTTCGAAACCCATCTAAGAGCAGTGGAATCTAGTATTCCTCTTTCTTCAGTACTGGGAAGCTGACTACGCCTCTGCACAGAGTCAGAGGTAGGAGTCTTAATCAGAGTTTTATAGAAGGGAGATAGAATATTAGAGACAGAATCAGTGATTCTTCGACGAACAGAAAGCGGAGTCATAATATTAGCAGAGGCAGTGAATAGAGTAGCAGTTGGAACAGATAGATTAGGAACAGTAGGAGTAGCAGGCAAGATAGCTTGTGAACTAGCAGGTGTGAGCGACACAGGCATAGGTAAAGAAGTCGGCAACCCTAGAAGAGGGGTTGTCGAAGGAACATTAATATTGACCACAGGAGGTACAGGAACTTGATTCAGGGGAGCGAGAACAGGGACACCAGGTTGTCCAGCAACCGGTAATTGAACATTCGGTATAGGCGGAGCCGTAGCACCCTGTGCATACGGTGGGGGTGATCGTAACAAGTAAGACAACAGGGGATCCTTTTCAGGGTCCTCTACTATCTTAGTCGTACTCGTTGGCAAAGCAGGATAGCACTTGTCTATCGCTAAATTACGCTCTCTATTGGCCACCTCCATCGCTTTTTCAGACTCGTTGAGTTGCAGCTGCCTAGCAGACTGTTCTAAAGTCAACTCTTGCTCTTTCTGTTCTTTCTTCAACTTTTTAATTTCTCTCTGTTTAGATTCTTTTCGCCAATAACGGAAAGAATCAAACATTGCCGGCCGGGCTTTCTTCTTAAATAACCTTCTTTCTAGATTATCGAGAACTTCAGGTTCAAAACTACCATGTAGTGGCCAACTAAGGACACCATCTTTCTCTGTGAAGCGGATCCATACCTCGTTATAAGAGATAGGGCCCACACCAAATTTGCAATATAGATCATAAAGGGGAGTTCCAATCGGAGGAACCAAACACGAGTCCTCCAACCGGGAATCACTGTTGCAACTAAAACAAGACAACATACAATTTTTCCGACTTACCATTTTATAATCCGGAACACAAGACAAACAAGACACAAACAGAAAAGATGCGCACTCGAACCACGAACTTAGGCCTACCAGAACTGACAAATGTATCGATACCTGAACTGAACAGAATGATTATCGTAACCAGAATAACCAGTGATAATCTTACAGAACTGAACTGAACTGAGAACTAAAAGGATTATCCAAACAGGAGCAACCCTCACAAAATAACCAACTAGCAACCACTAAATACTTAACTGAGGCACTGAAGACGTCACCAAGGAGAAACCCGTCACGTTTCGCCGTACTGAGGACTGCACCTCGGGTCCAAGACAGGGCGACGGTCAAGGCAACGGAGCACTGCAGCCGTCTGAACGGGAACCCTCGTGGAAGAGGACGTCGGGGCCACTTTTGCGATATGCCGGGATCGATGAAGTGGGGCGCCTCCCTCTGAAATCTTCACACGAAGCTCCTCGAATTCTTCAGGCTTTTGGACCGGTACCGAATGACGTCGCCCCACGTTGGGCGCCAATTGGAGTTCTGGACTTTTTTGGTTCCGTCCAGAGGTGTCAGGGACAACACCCGAAGACCCCGGAGTTCAACCTGTCTTGGTGCACAAACAAACAGAAACACGGGCTTCTCGATGGTGGCGTCAAAGACCAAAGGTTTATTACTGCAGGGACACAGAAGTCACAGAAACTGCACACGGGCAGTGTCTAGGAGCCTGTTCGATTTGTACAAAGAGGGTTGTTCCTTATATACTAAATATTCTGCTCGGGGCAAATTCTTTATATGTTACCACAGTTCTAAACATTCGTGTCTTAAACAATAAATATTTGGCGTTGCACAGGAATCGTCAACAGTATCTGATGTCAAAACATTACGAATGAAGGGTTCCCACTAGTCCATCATAATCCCATGTCAATTCTTCATTCAAGACCCGGACCGCCTCATCGTAAATTTCGTTACCTCCCCCTAATAAAGGCCCAGAAGGAAAGGAGCAGAGCCAGGTGTAGAAGATAGAAAGACAGGATAAGAAATGTTTGTGGGTCGTAAATGGGCACGGTTACCAGCTTCAGCCGCCTAATCATGATCAGGCCAACGAACACAAGAACCAGTATAGCAGGACCGGCCTCAGGCTGGGGAGGCCGCTCTTGCCGAGTCATGCTGCCACAGCGTTGCTGGCCTAAGGTGCACGTGTCACTAGCAAGGTGAATCGCCGGTTAAAGCCTACGTGTCCTTAAATGAAAAGAGGTCATTGCGTGTCCATTGACTATGTGAGGGCAAGGAATACAAAATGGCTTCCGTGTTCTAAGATGGATGCCATGGGTAAATCACAATTGTGTTGGTAACAGGAGTGCTCTTGCTCGTAGCATAGCGAAAACACCAGGATATACTAAATGGATCATTTGCGGTCCACTGATACCAAAATTATGTATTTACGACAATGTTACAAACACGAGTAAAATCGTCACGGAACCTCAGAACGGTGATGGATAAAACCCAGATCTTTTGACTGGGTGTGAGTGTTTGATTGATTCAGATGCTCCGTCCATCACCACCCCCTTTTGTACCGCTTTTGGCCGCCATAAGTGTGGCAGGGTATGCTCAGATGTGAGTCCCTTGCTCACTTTGCCACTGGATTCAAGCAAGCCGGGATGAAGACGGCAGGAATGCCAGAAACCGGTCCTCGGAAGCTTGTTTCCGGTCCAGGGAAGGCATGGCTTGGCAGTTCGGGCTGGACCGTTCCCATGAGGCACAGGGTCAGACTGATGTGCATATAGCCATGTCTGAACTGGTGTGGCAGAGTGGGCTAAAGAACGGTGATGGATTAAACCCAGATCTTTTGACTGGGTGTGAGTGTTTGATTGATTCAGATGCTCCGTCCATCACCACCCCCTTTTGTACCGCTTTTGGCAGCCATAAGTGTGGCAGGGTTTGCTCAGACGTGAGTCCCTTGCTCATTTTGCCACTGGATTCAAGCAAGCCGAGCTGAAGACGACTGGAATGCCAGAAACTGGTCCTCGGAATGTGGAAAAGTAAATTTTGCCATGTTCTGTGTCCCTACGCCTCATCCATCATATGTTATGTATGCATGATCAATATGCATATGTTATTCCCCATTTCTGATTAAAGACGCAATTACAGTTGTGTCCACCTCTGGTATGCTATTTTCCAGTCCTCGTGAATACTACGAATATCAGGCCTATGTAAGTAATGTTGCCACGTTTCTCAGTGTGCACGTTATTCAATTATAAAGTCCCCGTTTCTAGGCCTCAAAAGGGCCCGGACCACAGATTCAGCTCCTGTCTCCTGAAAGCCTCGCTGAGGAGCGATACAGCCCCCACCTGTATCCTCGACCTTTCACTTACTTCCTGCCTCGCAGTGCCCGGTGCAGCCCGGCTCTGCCTCTGAGTCTGCCAAAAGTATGTTATAGTTCCTGCTATCAGTTCAGTCCTCCTCTTCTGCATTCCTAAGCTACTGAACTGCATCAATAGTTTCCGTCATTGTCTAGCCTTCTCGGCTCCACGTTAGAGAAATACTGTATTTAATGGTCATTTAATATTCTTCACGTACTACATGTAGAATAATGCATGGTCCAGTCTTAGAATCAGGTTAGCTTTTCCCCTCATGACTTCTAGTTTATATCAACATGTTCCCTAAACATTAGATACCAGATAGGGTTTAGGTACATGTCGCTCCGACCCTCCAGACTCTAGTCTCTGCTCCTGGCACAGAGTTCGTAGCCCCCAACTTCTCCTAGTAACACGTCATTGCCAGTTTTCGCGCACCATTAGGTTAGAGGTCCCGGCTCCTTAGGTAGCCCCCTCCTATGTTTCCGCCCATTCATGACATATTCTGTTACGTTTGCATCACATGTCTATGTAAACTCCCAGTTACACCCACTTTTACTGTTATCTCTTGCGACTGTTACACGTCACGCCTTCTATTCCACCCACTGTTACGCCTACTGCAATGTAATGCTATGTGTTTGCGCTATGTATATATATACATCAATGTTATGTTATTGAATGTTAGCGCGCTCATCCCAGACCAAGCCCCAGCAGCTGCTGGGCATCTTTTTCCCCTACTGGGTCCCAGTTGTCCTGCTGGGCCCTGTCGTTCTGCTCATCCTATGCAGGTTGTCCTGATCCTGTCCTTATGCTGTAATAAACCTGCAGAAACTCCTACTACCTCGAATCTTGACTCTTATTTATTGAGCTATCTGTTATTTATTCATTCATGCACTCAAAAATAGGGTATTATTTATTTATTTACCACATAATGGCGCCCGAATAGGGACTTGCCCTTTCCCCACGCGTCGGTGAAGCCACGCCGACCCCCTGACCCCCTGCAGTCGTGACGGAACTCTTCTGGCCAAGTGCAGATATTTCTGCTTTAAGTATCCCTCAGGCCCACGGAGGAGACGGAGGAGGCGGTCCAGCATCCGAACGAGACGGTGGAGGAACGCGGCGAGTCCCGACCAGAGCCCAAGCCGAGAGTCCAAGGTCCGAGGTATCCGGAGGTCCACCCGTAACTGAAGTCCGAAGTCCGAAGTTCGTCGTCGTAGTCCAGTCCCGTCCGAGGCCTTCCGTTCCGTGCTGCCCGGTGAGTACCATTGCTGGGGTAGTGTCTAGACAGGGTCAGTCTAAATTGACTCTGGTCCGTGGGTTGGTGGTACCCAAGCCCGCAAACGAAGTGTCCACCTAGGTGGATACGGGTCTTGATGTGTTCCTTTAGGGGACCGGTATGTTCCGTACTGTTACAGCAGTGCATCCAGTAACTCTAGTCTGTTCCGTTCTCGAGAATTCTGTTCTGTTTCTGTTTTCAGTATTTTTCAGGTAGTATTCTGTTCGAACTGTTATTTATGATGTTGTTTAATGTATTTTCAATGTCGTGGTATGCCTGAATTGTTTTCCCAATTGTTATTGTTTTTCGTGTATTGTATTGTGTTCCGATTTAAGTTTAGAATGCCGCTCTTTTCAAAGTTACGTCAGTTAAAAACTAGAAAGGGTCTGCTGGAAGCAGCAGTTCCTGTTCCGCCAAGGGACAGTCCAGGTCACTTTATGTATCAGAAACATGGCATAAGCGCCATATTGTATTTAGATTTATGGGTAGAGTATACCAAACAGTTAGAAGAAAAGTATAGATGGCCCGTATCGGGTACATGGGATGCCGAATGTATCATGCGAGTAGAAGAAGCATTATGGAAAAAGAAAGCCAGACAGTCACAGAAAGATGCCATCGAGTTATGGCGTAAGGAAGCGCATAGAAGAACGGAAAAGGAAGTCAGAAAGTCAGAGTTAAGTAGAGAATCCCAAGAACGAGCCCAAGAAAGAGAATTAATCGAGATAGGTGAACAAGTCAAAGCCGAACAGTCAGACAGACAGAGGCATGCCCTTATTAAGGGTATGTATCCTCTTCTTGCCGAAGGTGTGCCAAAAGCGACCCCGGAGGCATCCAGTAATATCCCGCCACCATTAGTTCCGACCAAGCTACGTCACAAACCGACCGCAGCTGATATTTTCATTTCGTCCTATTTGGATGACACCGTCCCAGAATATGCAAATCCAGTTCGCGCTCCACCTGTCCCTGTAAATCAGGCACTTCCCGCTCTTCCAGGCACCGGAGTACCTGTTACGGTACCCCCGGGTCAGCCCGCCATACAAGTTCAGCCCACGTTACAATTACTGACCCTGCAAGCACGAAGAATGTCAGTTGACGATTCTAGTCTAGGGGCCGCAGGAGGAGGTCCTCCTCAAACCCCGCCGCCACACAAGCGTTTATCAGCACTCGAATTACATGCTCAAGCATCACAGCGTACTCCCAAGAGTAATAAGTCTGTCGCAGAAATCAGGCAAGCCCTTAACGAATGTAGTTATGATCCAGTTCCAGGCGAAAATACTATGGTTTTATATTCCTTGCGTGTAAGAAGACTGACCGAGTATCTAGTCACCTTACCGAATATGAAAGAAGATCTAGACAGAATATATCGTTTCATCCGTACAGGGGATGATCCAGAAAGTATTGGCGAGATTATGTCCCAAAGGAAAGCCGAGATTCAGCTCATGATATTAAAGTTCCTGATCAATTGTCTAATAAGAGAACAAGATTACCCGACTAAAGATCCCGCCGACATGAGAATCCTAACAAGGTGGAGTGATAATATAGCCGAGGGTAAGCACAAGACCATTAGTGCCATGGAAAGTATGTACAAGAAAATTCGTAAAGAAATAATAAAGTTACACGAACAGCGTAAAGCAGCACAAGTAAGCGAGAAAGAAAGTGCCTCTGATCCTGAAGAGGAAGACGAGAATCCCGTCAGAATAGCGTATGTAGGAAAATCCAGATTTCCAGATCGCCATTTACGTCCAGAACCTAAGTCTATTTTTCATCATCCAGCACGAGAGCCTCGCTCTCTCGAACAAGTATTTCAAGCTACCGATCACATTCTGAAATCACGAGTCGGTTATAGCGAATTAAGTACTATGCACGAACAAGAACTAGCCCGATCAGCAGTCCGATGGATTACTGATTCTACCACTTTTCCAGACGAAATAGTGGCACAAATGTTTCTGAAACTGCCCCCAGCCGAGCAACGACTGGTGGGTATGTATATGATCCAGCACCTCATTACCCTGTATGAGGGTCAACATTCTGATCCAGGTCCGTTACATGATATCCTGAACGAGTTACTCCAGTATAGATGGAGAGGTCTAAGTACCGATTTAATTAGTGTCATTCTAGAACAGCGCCACAAGTATAGAACGTTCCTGAACCCGCATTTTGTTCATGTCTCACCCCCAGAAAGTAAACCGTTTTACATAGACAGACAGAATCCGTTACGAGAAGTCCACCCAGTCCAAGGGGCGGGTGGCGACATGCAACGAGTGTTTGTATACACTCCGATATCAAAGATGGAACTCCTCGAGATGAAGAAATTAATTCCCTGTCATGACAAAGATCCAGCAGGGTTCCATCGAGAATTAAAAGACATGCTCCGTATGGGAGAATACACCTACCCAGATATCATTAAAATGTTAAAAGTTCTGCTACCCGCAGGGGTGTATGAAAAGCTAAAGGAAAAAGAATGGGAGGTGGGAGAGAAAAAGATCGATTGGACAGCTCTAGAAGCTGAAGACAAGGCACGAGTACCAGGTACCGGTCTTGGAGATAAATGTAAAGAATTACCAGAATTATTGATTCAAGTTTTACCCAGATTATTGACAACTAGGAAAGAAGACTGGGATGCAATCTCAGCCTGCAAACAGAAACAAGAAGAAGATATTAGTGATTTTTATTCTAGATTCGAGAAATGTTTCAGTATTAACAGTGGTCTCAAGACAAGTAGTGAGTCATACCCTCATCTTTTCGTTACCAAATTGGTCGAGAATTCAAGTCCACAGATTAAAAACCGAGTTTTGAAAGTCGAAAGCACCTGGCAAGCAAATAGTCCGTCCCAGATGCTCCAGATGCTCCAGTACCACCAGAATAGAATCAGAGAAGAGCAAGAACACGAGAGAAAACGTATGAAAGACACGAAAATGAAAGTGCTAGTTGCACAATCTATTCCCCAAGACAGTCAGAAGAGGGGTCCGAATCAAGCCAGTCATCCTGCAGCTCCCGTTAAAGGGAACTGCAATTATTGTAAACAGCCAGGTCATTTTATAAACGATTGTGCAGTTCTGAAGCACAACATAGCTACTGGTAAGACTAAAGAAAGACCACGTCCGCCTAGACAAGAACAAGTTTCACAGGCTCCTCAGTCACAGAATGCACCGCAGACAGTTACAGTACCGCAGCCTATTGCTGCAACACAGCACGTTACATCGCAGATGTACCAGTATGCACAGTCTGAGTATCCAGAGTACCAGTCATATTCATGAAACAGCCTAGAGAGGGAGGTAGGCGTGCCTCTCATCGAGATACCTGTAGACCAAGAAGGTCCCTATGTTCATAGTCAAGTATTAGGGAAAGACAGAAAATTTCTGATCGATACAGGGGCAAGTAGGACCACAATTAGTCATGCCGAAGTTCCAGGGGCTCCGCTCTCAGGCTCAAGAAATGTTTCCCTTGGATTTTCAGGAAAACCCATAGTTAATGAAATATCTCAGCCAGTTACTCTAGAAGTAGGTCCATTGTCCCGTACTACTGACCTGTTACTTACTAAGTCATGTCCAGAAAATCTATTGGGTATTAAGACATTGAAGGAATTAGGTGCAATTATTTGTTGTTCCCCAGAGGGAATACGTCTGTTCCTACGTGACTTTAAGGGTCACTATGTATTACGAGATTTTGATTCAAGATTGTCTAATGTTCCGCAGCAGTTATGGGCGCAAGGTCCAACTGATGTAGGTTACATGCAAATCACACCCTATCGTGTGACTCTCAAACCAGGTGTAGTGTTACCCCGAATCAGACAGTACAGATTGCCACCTGAGGCTGTAGCAGCCTTATCCAAAATTATTGACGAGCTCATGGCTCAAGGGGTAGTTGTAGAAACTGACTCCAATGTATGCAATTCTCCGATCATTCCAGTCATGAAACGTACTGATCCGAATGCACCCCCAGTATATCGATTAGTGATTGATTTACGAGAGCTTAACAAATGTATTATTCCTCAGTACCCAGTTGTTCCAGACATTTCTTCTCTGTTAACTGCCATTGATTCCGAAGCCATGTTTTTCACTGTTATTGACCTCAAGAATGCATTTTTTAGTGTTCCAATTCATCCAGACAGCCAGTTTCTTTTCGGATTCTGTTTAAATGGAAGGAGCTATATGTTTACACGCGCTCCTCAAGGTTTCACAGAAAGCCCTAGTATTTACAGTCAAGCACTCAAGAGACAACTAGACAACATTCACATGCCAACTGACACTGCCCTGCTCCAGTATGTCGATGATCTACTGATCACAGCCCGTTCTGAACGTGCTTGCGAGCGAGCATCACTTACAGTTCTGTATTTTCTAGCCGAGATGGGGCACAAGGTGTCACCTTCGAAGCTTCAATTCTGTGTCCAGCAAGTGGTATACTTAGGACACTTGCTGTCCAAGAGGGGTAGGCAGTTGACACCCGACCGTATCCAGTTAATAGCGAGTCTTCCCCAGCCCAGAACCCAGAAGGAGGTACGTGCTTTTATCGGCCTTACTTCTTATTGTAGACAATGGATTCCCCAGTATGCATTTCTAGCCAAGCCATTGATACAGTTAACGACACAGGAGGCAGCCGTATCGACTGTCCTCCCTTGGACATCTGAACATACACTTAGTTTCAACGAGTTAAAGAAAGCCCTATGTCAAGCTCCAGTTCTAGCTACACCGAACTACAGTAAGCCTTTTACACTTTTCGTTACAGAACGCGAAGGTACAGCATTATCTGTTCTCACACAAGATCAAGCAGGTCAACACAAGCCCTGTGCTTATTTTTCGAGCACATTAGATCCAGTCGCCCAGGCGTTGCCTGCGTGCCTCAAGTCAGTTGCAGCCACAGCACTAGCTATCAGACAAAGTGATTCCATAGTTTTAGGACATTCCCTGACAGTACAAGTTCCACATTCAGTAGAAGTTCTTTTAAACCGAACACAGACTCAGCACTTGACAATTGCACGTTTAACAGGTTATGAATTGACACTGTTCCAGCCACACATAGAAATTAGACGCTGCAACGTCCTGAATCCTGCTACACTGTTACCATCAGTTAATTCAAATCCAGATCCACATGATTGTGTGGAAGTAGTTAACATTACGACTAAGCCAAGACAAGACCTGACAGACATTCCGTTACTAGATCCTGACCTGACACTTTATGTGGATGGTTCATGTATGAGAACTAGTACAGGAGAACTAGTCGCCGCGTATGCAGTGACTACTGACACTGAAGTTATTGAAACACACCGTATTGATACTCTGTCCGCTCAAGCAGCAGAGCTAGTTGCTCTGACACAAGCCTGTGTACATGCCAAGAACCTGAAGGTTAATGTTTACACAGATTCACGTTACGCATTCGGAGTTGTACACGACTTCGGAGTGCTCTGGCAGGAGAGAGGTTTTATGACTTCTCATGGAACCAAGATTCAGCATGGTCTCCTTATTCAAGCCCTGTTAGATGCCATACATTTACCGACATCTATTGCTATCATGAAGTGCAAAGCACATACGAAAGTCACAGACATTATTTCCCAAGGTAATGATCTAGCAGACCGCACAGCCAAGCTTACAGCACAGACTCCAGACATTCCAGTTAATCGGACACATACTCCAGATCTGATTACATGCATGACAGTTAAGGACCCTACACAAGATGTCATAGATATCCAGTTACATGCTACTCCCGATGAAATCAAGAAATGGTCTGTACAAGGAGGGGTCCAGACAGATCAAGGATGGTTAACGAAGGGTAGAGCCACATGGTTTCTCCCCGATTCTATGGTTCAAGTCATTATCAATACCGCACATAGTCCAGCACATTTAGGAGAAAAAGCTATGTTAGACAGTATCCAGAACATTTGGTTCAACAAGCATTTACGAGCTGCAGCCAAGCAGAAAGTCCGTACCTGTATGATATGTTGTCAGTTTAATCCAGGTAAAAGTGTCCCGGTGGAACAAGGTGGTTTCCAGCCCCCTGACCACCCTTTTGAGGTCCTCCAGATGGATTATATTCAGATGGAGCGATGTCGAGGTTTCAAGTATGTCCTTGTAGTAGTATGCGCTTTGTCCAGGTGGACAGAAGCATATCCAGTCCCAGACTACACAGCCGCGACCACTGCCAAACAGTTGGTTCGTGAATTTTTCCCTAGATACGGACTCCCTAGAGTCGTATATTCTGATAACGGTCAGCCATTCTCATCCGAACTCATGAAGCACGTTTCCCTGTTGTTAGGGTACCAGTGGAAGTTCCATTGTGTACGCCATCCAGAAGCAGCTGGACTAGTAGAAAGACATAATCAGACTCTGAAAATCCGTATAGCAAAAGTCTGTAAAGACAAAGGTGTAGACTGGTTAGTAGCTTTGCCAGTCGCTCTGTTTTACATGCGTATGGTCGCACATTCCAGATCAGGTCTGTCCCCGTATGAGGTCGTTTTCGGCCGCCCCCCTAACATGTGGGGTACTCCTAGACCCCGAAGTATTACCGATGTTTCATGTAATATGCTGACAGATTACCTAGCTTCCTTGATGTCTGCCCTCAACTCATGTCGTTCACAGGTTGCCGCCACATTTCCAGACAATACCGAGGTGGCACCGCACGAGATCGTTCCAGGGTCGTTGGTGATGATCCGCAACTTTGACAGATCAAGTCCGCTGGAACCACGTTGGAAAGAGCCACGTCAAGTCCTCTTGACCACCCGAACTGCCGTCAAGTTAGAAGGCAGGAAGGGGTGGGTCCACCTTTCTCATGTAAAACTTTTTAAAGGACCAAAGCCAGTCGTCAAAGACATTGCCAAGAACATTTCCCAGGATTCGAAGGATTGCCAGAACATCGTTTTAAAGGACTGTCCCGCACCAGACTTTGTTACAACCCCTCCCTTGTTAGAGAAAACTCCGCAACAGGAGTATAAGTTAAAGCTCAGGTCTAATAAGTCAGCCAGTTTGATTGTATAAGTCCTCCCCTAGGTGAAACGGTTAGACTGTTTCTGACATGTATAAAATAGACCCCCATAGTGAGAGAGTCAGTCGCAGTTCACTACAATGCATCGTTTTTCTGAGTTTCATATTATTTCTCAGCCTAATGATTTCCTGCACCAGCTACGCATTTTTTCTGTATTTACCAGTTCCTCATGTAAATATGTCTGCTAATGCTACAGTAGAGCACACGTTTAGTGATCTGCCTCCTCACGAATATTCATACCGCCTCGCCATGCGTAATAACACATTCATCCGTATGTTACATTATTCACACCAGACCAGCAATGCCACTAATTGTTGGGTGTGTGGTCGACTCCCCCCTTTCCAGACATCGAAGGGAGTTCTGCCACTCTTTCCTTATCCATTCTCACACAATGGTTCGTGTGGAGCATGGTCCACGTTAACGTCATCCTCAACAGATATGTCTTTTCTTAACAGTACATGTTTTCCAGACAAGCAAGGTTTTCCCCACAGAACAGGTTTAGATTTAGAAAATGAGGTATATAATTTAGGAAATTATTCGTCGAATTTCATGGTTCTGAATGTTCAGTCTGATAATACTCCAGACTTACCTGCTATTTCAGTACTACCAGTCAAAGGCGAATTATGTATCCGTAGTTATGGTTCTGTACATATAGGTCATAGTGAATGTACTACTGTTGTCAAGTATGGTGACAGTGGGAAATCTATTTTCAAAGCTTCACGTCATTCTTATTTTGTTTGTGGTCAAACTGCATATGTCCGTCTGCCCCTCGATTGGGAGGGAACCTGTTACATTGCCTTCCTACTGCCACCTGTTTTTCTAGCTCCACCTGATTATCATAGGAATTCTTTCTTAGTACACACTAGACCTAGAAGGGAGTCCCCAATTGTCGATCAAACTGAAACTGCTCTAGAACAGTATACAGATTTCAATAAAGGTTTCTTTTTCTTTATAGGACCTGTCCAGAATAGTAAACTAATCCGTAGGTTAACAAGAACCCTCGAAGCTGTAGTAAATGAGACTGCCTCTGCTCTAGGTAACTTAACCGAAGAGCAATCTGCTATGAGATTTGTCGTTTTACATAATCGTCTCGTCCTTGACGTCATACTGGCCGATAGGGGCGGGGCCTGTAGAATTCTCGGATCCAGTTGTTGCATTTTTATTCCAAATAACGCGCCGTCTGTTTATTCAGCTATAACCAGACTTCATAAAATTGCCCATCTGTTACATCAAGATCCAGGCACCTGGACATGGTCCGCTTGGTTCTGGAATATCATTTCCGCATGGGGATGGAAAGTCCTGTCCTTCCTAGGTATTGCAGTAGCGATCATATTTAGCTGCTGCCTCTGTATACAATGTGGCCCTGCGATTTGCAGCATGTGTGCTACCTCTTGTATTCCTAGTCCCAAGCCCCGTTCTAAATCCCGTTCCAAGACAATTCGAGACGAGCAAATGGTACTGTATGAAATGATAGACGGTATCATGAATATTGATGTTTCCTGATGTAAACGTAGTGACAAGGAGGGAATGTGGAAAAGTAAATTTTGCCATGTTCTGTGTCCCTACGCCTCATCCATCATATGTTATGTATGCATGATCAATATGCATATGTTATTCCCCATTTCTGATTAAAGACGCAATTACAGTTGTGTCCACCTCTGGTATGCTATTTTCCAGTCCTCGTGAATACTACGAATATCAGGCCTATGTAAGTAATGTTGCCACGTTTCTCAGTGTGCACGTTATTCAATTATAAAGTCCCCGTTTCTAGGCCTCAAAAGGGCCCGGACCACAGATTCAGCTCCTGTCTCCTGAAAGCCTCGCTGAGGAGCGATACAGCCCCCACCTGTATCCTCGACCTTTCACTTACTTCCTGCCTCGCAGTGCCCGGTGCAGCCCGGCTCTGCCTCTGAGTCTGCCAAAAGTATGTTATAGTTCCTGCTATCAGTTCAGTCCTCCTCTTCTGCATTCCTAAGCTACTGAACTGCATCAATAGTTTCCGTCATTGTCTAGCCTTCTCGGCTCCACGTTAGAGAAATACTGTATTTAATGGTCATTTAATATTCTTCACGTACTACATGTAGAATAATGCATGGTCCAGTCTTAGAATCAGGTTAGCTTTTCCCCTCATGACTTCTAGTTTATATCAACATGTTCCCTAAACATTAGATACCAGATAGGGTTTAGGTACATGTCGCTCCGACCCTCCAGACTCTAGTCTCTGCTCCTAGCACAGAGTTCGTAGCCCCCAACTTCTCCTAGTAACACGTCATTGCCAGTTTTCGCGCACCATTAGGTTAGAGGTCCCGGCTCCTTAGGTAGCCCCCTCCTATGTTTCCGCCCATTCATGACATATTCTGTTACGTTTGCATCACATGTCTATGTAAACTCCCAGTTACACCCACTTTTACTGTTATCTCTCGCGACTGTTACACGTCACGCCTTCTATTCCACCCACTGTTACGCCTACTGCAATGTAATGCTATGTGTTTGCGCTATGTATATATATACATCAATGTTATGTTATTGAATGTTAGCGCGCTCATCCCAGACCAAGCCCCAGCAGCTGCTGGGCATCTTTTTCCCCTACTGGGTCCCAGTTGTCCTGCTGGGCCCTGTCGTTCTGCTCATCCTATGCAGGTTGTCCTGATCCTGTCCTTATGCTGTAATAAACCTGCAGAAACTCCTACTACCTCGAATCTTGACTCTTATTTATTGAGCTATCTGTTATTTATTCATTCATGCACTCAAAAATAGGGTATTATTTATTTATTTACCACAGGAAGCTTGTTTCCAGTCAAGGGAAGGCATGGCTTGGCAGTTCGGGCTGGACTGTTCCCATGAGGCACAGGTCAGACTGATTTGCATATAGCCATGTCTGAACTGGGGTGGCAGAGTGGGCTAAAGAACGGTGATGGATAAAACCCAGATCTTTTGACTGGGTGTGAGTGTTTGATTGATTCAGATGCTCCGTCCATCACCACCCCCTTTTGTACCGCTTTTGGCCGCCATAAGTGTGGCAGGGTATGCTCAGATGTGAGTCCCTTGCTCACTTTGCCACTGGATTCAAGCAAGCCGGGCTGAAGACGGCAGGAATGCCAGAAACCGGTCCTCGGAAGCTTGTTTCCGGTCCAGGGAAGGCATGGCTTGGCAGTTCGGGCTGGACCGTTCCCATGAGGCACAGGGTCAGACTGATGTGCATATAGCCATGTCTGAACTGGTGTGGCAGAGTGGGCTAAAGAACGGTGATGGATTAAACCCAGATCTTTTGACTGGGTGTGAGTGTTTGATTGATTCAGATGCTCCGTCCATCACCACCCCCTTTTGTACCGCTTTTGGCAGCCATAAGTGTGGCAGGGTATGCTCAGACGTGAGTTCCTTGCTCACTTTGCAACTGGATTCAAGCAAGCCGGGCTGAAGACGGCTGGAATGCCAGAAACCGGTCCTCGGAAGCTTGTTTCCGGTCCAGGGAAGGCATGGCGTGGCACTTCGGGCTGGACTGTTCCCATGAGGCACAGGGTCAGACTGATTTGCATATAGCCATGTCTGAACTGGGGTGGCAGAGTGGGCTAAAGAACGGTGATGGATTAAACCCAGATCTTTTGACTGGCTGTGAGTGTTTGATTGATTCAGATGCTCCGTCCATCACCACCCCCTTTTGTACCGCTTTTGGCCGCCATAAGTGTGGCAGGGTATCCTCAGACGTGAGTCCTTTGCACACTTTGCAACTGGATTCAAGCAAGCCGGGCTGAATACGGCTGGAATGCCAGAAACCGGTCCTCGGAAGCTTGTTTCCGGTCCAGGGAAGGCATGGCGTGGCAGTTCGGGCTGGACTGTTCCCATGAGGCACAGGGTCAGACTGATTTGCATATAGCCATGTCTGAACTGGGGTGGCAGAGTGGGCTAAAGAACGGTGATGGATTAAACCCAGATCTTTTGACTGGGTGTGAGTGTTTGATTGATTCAGATGCTCCGTCCATCACCACCCCCTTTTGTACCGCTTTTGGCCACCATAAGTGTGGCAGGGTTTGCTCAGACGTGAGTCCCTTGCTCATTTTGCCACTGGATTCAAGCAAGCCGGGCTGAAGACGGCTGGAATGACAGAAACCGGTCCTCGGAAGCTTGTTTCCGGTCCAGGGAAGGCATGGCTTGGCAGTTCGGGATGGAATGTTCCCATGAGGCACAGGGTCAGACTGATTTGCATATAGCAATGTCTGAACTGGGGTGGCAGAGTGGGCTAAAGAACGGTGATGGATAAAACCCAGATCTTTTGACTGGGTGTGAGTGTTTGATTGATTCAGATGCTCCGTCCATCACCACCCCCTTTTGTACCGCTTTTGGCCGCCATAAGTGTGGCAGGGTATGCTCAGACGTGAGTCTCTTGCTCACTTTGCCACTGGATTCAAGCAAGCCGGGCTGAAGACGGCTGGAATGCCAGAAACCGGTCCTCGGAAGCTTGTTTCCGGTCCAGGGAAGGCATGGCTTGGCAGTTCGGGCTGGACTGTTCCCATGAGGCACAGGGTCAGACTGATTTGCATATAGCCATGTCTGAACTGGGGTGGCAGAGTGGGCTAAAGAACGGTGATGGATTAAACCCAGATCTTTTGACTGGGTGTGAGTGTTTGATTGATTCAGATGCTCCGTCCATCACCACCCCCTTTTGTACCGCTTTTGGCCGCCATAAGAGTGGCAGGGTATGCTCAGACGTGAGTCCCTTGCTCACTTTGCAACTGGATTCAAGCAAGCCGGGCTGAAGACGGCTGGAGTGACAGAAACCGGTCCTCGGAAGCTTGTTTCCGGTCCAGGGAAGGCATGGCGTGGCACTTCGGGCTGGACTGTTCCCATGAGGCACAGGGTCAGACTGATTTGCATATAGCCATGTCTGAACTGGGGTGGCAGAGTGGGCTAAAGAACGGTGATGGATTAAACCCAGATCTTTTGACTGGGTGTGAGTGTATGATTGATTCAGATGCTCCGTCCATCACCACCCCCTTTTGTACCACTTTTGGCCGCCATAAGTGTGGCAGGGTATGCTCAGACGTGAGTCCCTTGCTCACTTTGCCACTGGATTCAAGCAAGCCGGGCTGAAGACGGCTGGAATGCCAGAAACCGGTCCTCGGAAGCTTGTTTCCGGTCCAGGGAAGGCATGGCTTGGCAGTTCGGGCTGGACTGTTCCCATGAGGAACGGGGTCAGACTGATTTGCATATAGCCATGTCTGAACTAGGGTGGCAGAGTGGGCTAAAGAACGGTGATGGATTAAACCCAAATCTTTTGACTGGGTGTGAGTGTTTGATTGAATCAGATGCTCCGTCCATCACCACCCCCTTTTGTACCACTTTTGGCCGCCATAAGTGTGGCAGGGTATGCTCAGACGTGAGTCCCTTGCTCACTTTGCCACTGGATTCAAGCAAGCTGGGCTGAAGACGGCTGGAATGCCAGAAACCGGTCCTCGGAAGCTTGTTTCCGGTCCAGGGAAGGCATGGCATAGCAGTTCGGGCTGGACTGTTCCCATGAGGCACAGGGTCCGACTGATTTGCATATAGCCATGTCTGAACTGGGGTGGCAGAGTGGGCTAAATAACGGTGATGAATTAAACCCAAATCTTTTGACTGGGTGTGAGTGTTTGATTGATTCAGATGCTCCGTCCCTCACCACCCCCTTTTGTACCGCTTTTGGCCGCCATAAGTGTGGCAGAGTTTGCTCAGACGTGAGTCCCTTGCTCATTTTGCCACTGGATTCAAGCAAGCCGAGCTGAATACGGCTGGAATGCCAGAAACTGGTCCTCGTAAGCTTGTTTCCAGTCAAGGGAAGGCATGGCTTTGCAGTTCGGGATGGACTGTTCCCATGAGGCACAGGTCAGACTGATTTGCATATAGCCATGTCTGAACTGGGGTGGCAGAGTGGGCTAAAGAACGGTGATGGATTAAACCCAGATCTTTTGACTGGGTATGAGTGTTTGATTGATTCAGATGCTCCGTCCATCACCACCCCCTTTTGTACCGCTTTTGGCGGCCATAAGTGTGGCAGGGTATGCTCAGATGTGAGTCCCTTGCTCGCTTTGCAACTGGATTCAAGCAAGCCGGGCTGAAGACGGCTGGAATGCCAGAAACCGGTCCTCGGAAGCTTGTTTCCGGTCCAGGGAAGGCATGGCGTGGCACTTCGGGCTGGACTGTTCCCATGAGGCACAGGGTCAGACTGATTTGCATATAGCCATGTCTGAACTGGGGTGGCAGAGTGGGCTAAAGAACGGTGATGGATTAAACCCAGATCTTTTGACTGAGTGTGAGTGTTTGATTGATTCAGATGCTCCGTCCATCACCACCCCCTTTTGTACCGCTTTTGGCCGCCATAAGTGTGGCAGGGTATGCTCAGACGTGAGTCCCTTGCTCACTTTGCCACTGGATTCAAGCAAGCCGGGCTGAAGACGGCTGGAATGCCAGAAACCGGTCCTCGGAAGCTTGTTTCCGGTCCAGGGAAGACATGGCTTGGCAGTTCGGGCTGGACTGTTCCCATGAGGCACAGGGTCAGACTGATTTGCATATAGCCATGTCTGAACTAGGGTGGCAGAGTGGGCTAAAGAACGGTGATGGATTAAACCCAAATCTTTTGACTGGGTGTGAGTGTTTGATTGATTCAGATGCTCCGTCCATCACCACCCCCTTTTGTACCGCTTTTGGCCGCCATAAGTGTGGCAGGGTATGCTCAGACGTGAGTCTCTTGCTCACTTTGCCACTGGATTCAAGCAAGCCGGGCTGAAGACGGCTGGAATGCCAGAAACCGGTCCTCGGAAGCTTGTTTCCGGTCCAGGGAAGGCATGGCTTGGCAGTTCGGGCTGGACTGTTCCCATGAGGCACAGGGTCAGACTGATTTGCATATAGCCATGTCTGAACTGGGGTGGCAGAGTGGGCTAAAGAACGGTGATGGATTAAACCCAGATCTTTTGACTGGGTGTGAGTGTTTGATTGATTCAGATGCTCCGTCCATCACCACCCCCTTTTGTACCGCTTTTGGCCGCCATAAGAGTGGCAGGGTATGCTCAGACGTGAGTCCCTTGCTCACTTTGCAACTGGATTCAAGCAAGCCGGGCTGAAGACGGCTGGAGTGACAGAAACCGGTCCTCGGAAGCTTGTTTCCGGTCCAGGGAAGGCATGGCGTGGCACTTCGGGCTGGACTGTTCCCATGAGGCACAGGGTCAGACTGATTTGCATATAGCCATGTCTGAACTGGGGTGGCAGAGTGGGCTAAAGAACGGTGATGGATTAAACCCAGATCTTTTGACTGGGTGTGAGTGTATGATTGATTCAGATGCTCCGTCCATCACCACCCCCTTTTGTACCACTTTTGGCCGCCATAAGTGTGGCAGGGTATGCTCAGACGTGAGTCCCTTGCTCACTTTGCCACTGGATTCAAGCAAGCCGGGCTGAAGACGGCTGGAATGCCAGAAACCGGTCCTCGGAAGCTTGTTTCCGGTCCAGGGAAGGCATGGCTTGGCAGTTCGGGCTGGACTGTTCCCATGAGGAACGGGGTCAGACTGATTTGCATATAGCCATGTCTGAACTAGGGTGGCAGAGTGGGCTAAAGAACGGTGATGGATTAAACCCAAATCTTTTGACTGGGTGTGAGTGTTTGATTGAATCAGATGCTCCGTCCATCACCACCCCCTTTTGTACCACTTTTGGCCGCCATAAGTGTGGCAGGGTATGCTCAGACGTGAGTCCCTTGCTCACTTTGCCACTGGATTCAAGCAAGCTGGGCTGAAGACGGCTGGAATGCCAGAAACCGGTCCTCGGAAGCTTGTTTCCGGTCCAGGGAAGGCATGGCATAGCAGTTCGGGCTGGACTGTTCCCATGAGGCACAGGGTCCGACTGATTTGCATATAGCCATGTCTGAACTGGGGTGGCAGAGTGGGCTAAATAACGGTGATGAATTAAACCCAAATCTTTTGACTGGGTGTGAGTGTTTGATTGATTCAGATGCTCCGTCCCTCACCACCCCCTTTTGTACCGCTTTTGGCCGCCATAAGTGTGGCAGAGTTTGCTCAGACGTGAGTCCCTTGCTCATTTTGCCACTGGATTCAAGCAAGCCGAGCTGAATACGGCTGGAATGCCAGAAACTGGTCCTCGTAAGCTTGTTTCCAGTCAAGGGAAGGCATGGCTTTGCAGTTCGGGATGGACTGTTCCCATGAGGCACAGGTCAGACTGATTTGCATATAGCCATGTCTGAACTGGGGTGGCAGAGTGGGCTAAAGAACGGTGATGGATTAAACCCAGATCTTTTGACTGGGTATGAGTGTTTGATTGATTCAGATGCTCCGTCCATCACCACCCCCTTTTGTACCGCTTTTGGCGGCCATAAGTGTGGCAGGGTATGCTCAGATGTGAGTCCCTTGCTCGCTTTGCAACTGGATTCAAGCAAGCCGGGCTGAAGACGGCTGGAATGCCAGAAACCGGTCCTCGGAAGCTTGTTTCCGGTCCAGGGAAGGCATGGCGTGGCACTTCGGGCTGGACTGTTCCCATGAGGCACAGGGTCAGACTGATTTGCATATAGCCATGTCTGAACTGGGGTGGCAGAGTGGGCTAAAGAACGGTGATGGATTAAACCCAGATCTTTTGACTGAGTGTGAGTGTTTGATTGATTCAGATGCTCCGTCCATCACCACCCCCTTTTGTACCGCTTTTGGCCGCCATAAGTGTGGCAGGGTATGCTCAGACGTGAGTCCCTTGCTCACTTTGCCACTGGATTCAAGCAAGCCGGGCTGAAGACGGCTGGAATGCCAGAAACCGGTCCTCGGAAGCTTGTTTCCGGTCCAGGGAAGACATGGCTTGGCAGTTCGGGCTGGACTGTTCCCATGAGGCACAGGGTCAGACTGATTTGCATATAGCCATGTCTGAACTAGGGTGGCAGAGTGGGCTAAAGAACGGTGATGGATTAAACCCAAATCTTTTGACTGGGTGTGAGTGTTTGATTGAATCAGATGCTCCGTCCATCACCACCCCCTTTTGTACCACTTTTGGCCGCCATAAGAGTGGCAGGGTATGCTCAGACGTGAGTCCCTTGCTCACTTTGCAACTGAATTCAAGCAAGCCGGGCTGAAGACGGCTGGAATGCCAGAAACCGGTCCTCGGAAGCTTGTTTCCAGTCCAGGGAAGGCATGGCGTAGCAGTTCGGGCTGGACTGTTCCCATGAGGCACAGGGTCAGACTGATTTGCATATAGCCATGTCTGAACTGGGGTGGCAGAGTGGGCTAAATAACGGTGATGAATTAAACCCAGATCTTTTGACTGGGTGTGAGTGTTTGATTGATTCAGATGCTCCGTCCCTCACCACCCCCTTTTGTACCGCTTTTGGCCGCCATAAGTGTGGCAGGGTTTGCTCAGACGTGAGTCCCTTGCTCATTTTGCCACTGGATTCAAGCAAGCCGAGCTGAAGACGACTGGAATGCCAGAAACTGGTCCTCGTAAGCTTGTTTCCAGTCAAGGGAAGGCATGGCTTGGCAGTTCGGGATGGACTGTTCCCATGAGGCACAGGTCAGACTGATTTGCATATAGCCATGTCTGAACTGGGGTGGCAGAGTGGGCTAAAGAACGGTGATGGATTAAACCCAGATCTTTTGACTGGGTGTGAGTGTTTGATTGATTCAGATGCTCCGTCCATCACCACCCCCTTTTGTACCGCTTTTGGCCGCCATAAGTGTGGCAGGGTATGCTCAGACGTGAGTCCCTTGCTCACTTTGCCACTGGATTCAAGCAAGCCGGGCTGAAGACGGCTGGAATGCCAGAAACCGGTCCTCGGAAGCTTGTTTCCGGTCCAGGGAAGACATGGCTTGGCAGTTCGGGCTGGACTGTTCCCATGAGGCACAGGGTCAGACTGATTTGCATATAGCCATGTCTGAACTAGGGTGGCAGAGTGGGCTAAAGAACGGTGATGGATTAAACCCAAATCTTTTGACTGGGTGTGAGTGTTTGATTGAATCAGATGCTCCGTCCATCACCACCCCCTTTTGTACCACTTTTGGCCGCCATAAGAGTGGCAGGGTATGCTCAGACGTGAGTCCCTTGCTCACTTTGCAACTGGATTCAAGCAAGCCGGGCTGAAGACGGCTGGAATGCCAGAAACCGGTCCTCGGAAGCATGTTTCCAGTCCAGGGAAGGCATGGCGTAGCAGTTCGGGCTGGACTGTTCCCATGAGGCACAGGGTCAGGCTGATTTGCATATAGCCATGTCTGAACTGGGGTGGCAGAGTGGGCTAAATAACGGTGATGAATTAAACCCAGATCTTTTGACTGGGTGTGAGTGTTTGATTGATTCAGATGCTCCGTCCCTCACCACCCCCTTTTGTACCGCTTTTGGCCGCCATAAGTGTGGCAGGGTTTGCTCAGACGTGAGTCCCTTGCTCATTTTGCCACTGGATTCAAGCAAGCCGAGCTGAAGACGACTGGAATGCCAGAAACTGGTCCTCGTAAGCTTGTTTCCAGTCAAGGGAAGGCATGGCTTGGCAGTTCGGGATGGACTGTTCCCATGAGGCACAGGTCAGACTGATTTGCATATAGCCATGTCTGAACTGGGGTGGCAGAGTGGGCTAAAGAACGGTGATGGATAAAACCCAGATCTTTTGACTGGGTGTGAGTGTTTGATTGATTCAGATGCTCCGTCCATCACCACCCCCTTTTGTACCGCTTTTGGCCGCCATAAGTGTGGCAGGGTATGCTCAGATGTGAGTCCCTTGCTCACTTTGCCACTGGATTCAAGCAAGCCGGGCTGAAGACGGCAGGAATGCCAGAAACCGGTCCTCGGAAGCTTGTTTCCGGTCCAGGGAAGGCATGGCTTGGCAGTTCGGGCTGGACCGTTCCCATGAGGCACAGGGTCAGACTGATGTGCATATAGCCATGTCTGAACTGGTGTGGCAGAGTGGGCTAAAGAACGGTGATGGATTAAACCCAGATCTTTTGACTGGGTGTGAGTGTTTGATTGATTCAGATGCTCCGTCCATCACCACCCCCTTTTGTACCGCTTTTGGCAGCCATAAGTGTGGCAGGGTATGCTCAGACGTGAGTTCCTTGCTCACTTTGCAACTGGATTCAAGCAAGCCGGGCTGAAGACGGCTGGAATGCCAGAAACCGGTCCTCGGAAGCTTGTTTCCGGTCCAGGGAAGGCATGGCGTGGCACTTCGGGCTGGACTGTTCCCATGAGGCACAGGGTCAGACTGATTTGCATATAGCCATGTCTGAACTGGGGTGGCAGAGTGGGCTAAAGAACGGTGATGGATTAAACCCAGATCTTTTGACTGGCTGTGAGTGTTTGATTGATTCAGATGCTCCGTCCATCACCACCCCCTTTTGTACCGCTTTTGGCCGCCATAAGTGTGGCAGGGTATGCTCAGACGTGAGTCCCTTGCTCACTTTGCCACTGGATTCAAGCAAGCCGGGCTGAAGACGGCTGGAATGCCAGAAACCAGTCCTCGGAAGCTTGTTTCCGGTCCAGGGAAGGCATGGCTTGGCAGTTCGGGCTGGACTGTTCCCATGAGGCACAGGGTCAGACTGTTTTGCATATAGCCATGTCTGAACTAGGGTGGCAGAGTGGGCTAAAGAACGGTGATGGATTAAACCCAGATCTTTTGACTGGGTGTGAGTGTTTGATTGATTCATGTGCTCCGTCCATCACCACCCCCTTTTGTACCGCTTTTGGCCGCCATAAGAGTGGCAGGGTATGCTCAGACGTGAGTCCCTTGCTCACTTTGCAACTAGATTCAAGCAAGCCGGGCTGAAGACGGCTGGAATGCCAGAAACCGGTCCTCGGAAGCTTGTTTCCGGTCCAGGGAAGGCATGGCGTAGCAGTTCGGGCTGGACTGTTCCCATGAGGCACAGGGTCAGACTGATTTGCATATAGCCATGTCTGAACTGGGGTGGCAGAGTGGGCTAAAGAACAGTGATGAATTAAACCCAGATCATTTGACTGGGTATGAGTGTTTGATTGATTCAGATGCTCCGTCCATCACCACCCCCTTTTGTACCGCTTTTGGCCGCCATAAGTGTGGCAGGGTATGCTCAGACGTGAGTCCCTTGCTCACTTTGCCACTGGATTCAAGCAAGCCGGGCTGAAGACGGCGGGAATGCCAGAAACTGTTCCTCGGAAGCTTGTTTCCGGTCCAGAGAAGGCATGGCTTGGCAGTTCGGGCTGGACTGTTCCCATGAGGCACAGGATCAGACTGATTTGCATATAGCCATGTCTGAACTGGGGTGGCAGAGTGGGCTAAAGAACGGTGATGGATTAAACCCAGATCTTTTGACTGGGTGTGAGTGTTTGATTGATTCAGATGCTCCGTCCATCACCACCCCCTTTTGTACCGCTTTTGGCCGCCATAAGTGTGGCAGGGTATCCTCAGACGTGAGTCCCTTGCTCACTTTGCAACTGGATTCAAGCAAGCCGGGCTGAATACGGCTGGAATGCCAGAAACCGGTCCTCGGAAGCTTGTTTCCGGTCCAGGGAAGGCATGGCGTGGCAGTTCGGGCTGGACTGTTCCCATGAGGCACAGGGTCAGACTGATTTGCATATAGCCATGTCTGAACTGGGGTGGCAGAGTGGGCTAAAGAACGGTGATGGATTAAACCCAGATCTTTTGACTGGGTGTGAGTGTTTGATTGATTCAGATGCTCCGTCCATCACCACCACCTTTTGTACCGCTTTTGGCCGCCATAAGAGTGGCAGGGTATGCTCAGACGTGAGTCCCTTGCTCACTTTGCAACTGGATTCAAGCAAGCCGGGCTGAAGACGGCTGGAATGCCAGAAACCGGTCCTCGGAAGCTTGTTTCCAGTCCAGGGAAGGCATGGCGTAGCAGTTCGGGCTGGACTGTTCCCATGAGGCACAGGGTCAGACTGATTTGCATATAGCCATGTCTGAACTGGGGTGGCAGAGTGGGCTAAAGAACGGTGATGGATTAAACCCAGATCTTTTGACTGGGTGTGAGTGTTTGATTGATTCAGATGCTCCGTCCCTCACCACCCCCTTTTGTACCGCGTTTGGCCGCCATAAGTGTGGCAGGGTTGCTCAGACGTGAGTCCCTTGCTCATTTTGCCACTGGATTCAAGCAAGCCGAGCTGAAGACGGCTGGAATGCCAGAAACAGGTCCTCGGAAGCTTGTTTCCAGTCCAGGGAAGGCATGGCTTGGCAGTTCGGGATGGACTGTTCCCATGAGGCACAGGGTCAGACTGATTTGCATATAGCCATGTCTGAACTGGGGTGGCAGAGTGGGCTAAAGAACGGTGATGGATAAAACCCAGATCTTTTGACTGGGTGTGAGTGTTTGATTGATTCAGATGCTCCGTCCATCACCACCCCCTTTTGTACCGCTTTTGGCCGCCATAAGTGTGGCAGGGTATGCTCAGATGTGAGTCCCTTGCTCACTTTGCCACTGGATTCAAGCAAGCCGGGCTGAAGACGGCAGGAATGCCAGAAACCGGTCCTCGGAAGCTTGTTTCCGGTCCAGGGAAGGCATGGCTTGGCAGTTTGGGCTGGACCGTTCCCATGAGGCACAGGGTCAGACTGATTTGCATATAGCCATGTCTGAACTGGGGTGGCAGAGTGGGCTAAAGAACGGTGATGGATTAAACCCAGATCTTTTGACTGGGTGTGAGTGTTTGATTGATTCAGATGCTCCGTCCATCACCACCCCCTTTTGTACCGCTTTTGGTGGCCATAAGTGTGGCAGGGTATGCTCAGACGTGAGTCCCTTGCTCACTTTGCAACTGGATTCAAGCAAGCCGGGCTGAAGACGGCTGGAATGCCCGAAACCGGTCCTCGGAAGCTTGTTTCCGGTCCAGGGAAGGCATGGCGTGGCACTTCGGGCTGGACTGTTCCCATGAGGCACAGGGTCAGACTGATTTGCATATAGCCATGTCTGAACTGGGGTGGCAGAGTGGGCTAAAGAACGGTGATGGATTAAACCCAGATCTTTTGACTGGGTGTGAGTGTTTGATTGATTCAGATGCTCCGTCCATCACCACCCCCTTTTGTACCGCTTTTGGTAACCATAAGTGTGGCAGGGTTTGCTCAGACGTGAGTCCCTTGCTCATTTTGCCACTGGATTCAAGCAAGCCGGGCTGAAGACGGCTGGAATGCCAGAAACCGGTCCTCGGAAGCTTGTTTCCGGTCCAGGGAAGGCATGGCTTGGCAGTTCGGGATGGAATGTTCCCATGAGGCACAGGGTCAGACTGATTTGCATATAGCAATGTCTGAACTGGGGTGGCAGAGTGGGCTAAAGAACAGTGACAGATAAAACCCAGATCTTTTGACTGGGTGTGAGTGTTTGATTGATTCAGATGCTCCGTCCATCACCACCCTCTTTTGTACCGCTTTTGGCCGCCATAAGTGTGGCAGGGTATGCTCAGACGTGAGTCCCTTGCTCACTTTGCCACTGGATTCAAGCAAGCCGGGCTGAAGATGGCTGGAATGCCAGAAACCGGTCCTCGGAAGCTTGTTTCCGGTCCAGGGAAGGCATGGCTTGGCAGTTCGGGCTGGACTGTTCCCATGAGGCACAGGGTCAGACTGATTTGCATATAGCCATGTCTGAACTAGGGTGGCAGAGTGGGCTAAAGAACGGTGATGGATTAAACCCAAATCTTTTGACTGGGTGTGAGTGTTTGATTGAATCAGATGCTCCGTCCATTACCACCCCCTTTTGTACCACTTTTGGCCGCCATAAGAGTGGCAGGGTATGCTCGGACGTGAGTCCCTTGCTCACTTTGCAACTGGATTCAAGCAAGCCGGGCTGAAGACGGCTGGAATGTCAGAAACCGGTCCTCGGAAGCTTGTTTCCGGTCCAGGGAAGGCATGGCGTAGCAGTTCGGGCTGGACTGTTCCCATGAGGCACAGGGTCAGACTGATTTGCATATAGCCATGTCTAAACTGGGGTGGCAGAGTGGGCTAAAGAACGGTGATGGATTAAACCCAGATCTTTTGACTGGGTGTGAGTGTTTGATTGATTCAGATGCTCCGTCCATCACCACCCCCTTTTGTACCGCTTTTGGCCACCATAAGTGTGGCAGGGTTTGCTCAGACGTGAGTCCCTTGCTCATTTTGCCACTGGATTCAAGCAAGCTGGGCTGAAGACGGCTGGAATGACAGAAACCGGTCCTCGGAAGCTTGTTTCCGGTCCAGGGAAGGCATGGCTTGGCAGTTCGGGATGGAATGTTCCCATGAGGCACAGGGTCAGACTGATTTGCATATAGCAATGTCTGAACTGGGGTGGCAGAGTGGGCTAAAGAACGGTGATGGATAAAACCCAGATCTTTTGAATAGGTGTGAGTGTTTGATTGATTCAGATGCTCCGTCCATCACCACCCCCTTTTGTACCGCTTTTGGCCGCCATAAGTGTGGCAGGGTATGCTCAGACGTAAGTCTCTTGCTCACTTTGCCACTGGATTCAAGCAAGCCGGGCTGAAGACGGCTGGAATGCCAGAAACCGGTCCTCGGAAGCTTGTTTCCAGTCCAGGGAAGGCATGGCGTAGCAGTTCGGGCTGGACTGTTCCCATGAGGCACAGGGTCAGACTGATTTGCATATAGCCATGTCTGAACTGGGGTGGCAGAGTGGGCTAAAGAACGGTGATGGATTAAACCCAGATCTTTTGACTGGGTGTGAGTGTTTGATTGATTCAGATGCTCCGTCCCTCACCACCCCCTTTTGTACCGCTTTTGGCCGCCATAAGTGTGGCAGGGTTTGCTCAGACGTGAGTCCCTTGCTCATTTTGCCACTGGATTCAAGCAAGCCGAGCTGAAGACGGCTGGAATGCCAGAAACAGGTCCTCGGAAGCTTGTTTCCAGTCCAGGGAAGGCATGGCTTGGCAGTTCGGGCTGGACCATTCCCATGAGGCACAGGGTCAGACTGATTTGCATATAGCCATGTCTGAACTGGGGTGGCAGAGTGGGCTAAAGAACGGTGATGGATTAAACCCAGATCTTTTGACTGGGTGTGAGTGTTTGATTGATTCAGATGCTCCGTCCATCACCACCCCCTTTTATACCGCTTTTGGCGGCCATAAGTGTGGCAGGGTATGCTCAGACGTGAGTCCCTTGCTCACTTTGCAACTGGATTCAAGCAAGCCGGGCTGAAGACGGCTGGAATGCCAGAAACCGGTCCTCGGAAGCTTCTTTCCGGTCCAGGGAAGGCATGGCGTGGCACTTCGGGCTGGACTGTTCCCATGAGGCACAGGAACAGACTGATTTGCATATAGCAATGTCTGAACTGGGGTGGCAGAGTGGGCTAAAGAACAGTGACAGATAAAACCCAGATCTTTTGACTGGGTGTGAGTGTTTGATTGATTCAGATGCTCCGTCCATCACCACCCCCTTTTGTACCGCTTTTGGCCGCCATAAGTGTGGCAGGGTATGCTCAGACGTGAGTCCCTTGCTCACTTTGCCACTGGATTCAAGCAAGCCGGGCTGAAGACGGCTGGAATGCCAGAAACCGGTCCTCGGAAGCTTGTTTCCGGTCCAGGGAAGGCATGGCTTGGCAGTTCGGGCTGGACTGTTCCCATGAGGCACAGGGTCAGACTGATTTGCATATAGCCATGTCTGAACTAGGGTGGCAGAGTGGGCTAAAGAACGGTGATGGATTAAACCCAAATCTTTTGACTGGGTGTGAGTGTTTGATTGAATCAGATGCTCCGTCCCTCACCACCCCCTTTTGTACCGCTTTTGGCCGCCATAAATGTGGCAGGGTTTGCTCAGACGTGAGTCCCTTGCTCATTTTGCCACTGGATTCAAGCAAGCCGAGCTGAAGACGGCTGGAATGCCAGAAACTGGTCCTCGTAAGCTTGTTTCCAGTCAAGGGAAGGCATGGCTTGGCAGTTCGGGATGGACTGTTCCCATGAGGCACAGGTCAGACTGATTTGCATATAGCCATGTCTGAACTGGGGTGGCAGAGTGGGCTAAAGAACGGTGATGGATAAAACCCAGATCTTTTGACTGGGTGTGAGTGTTTGATTGATTCAGATGCTCCGTCCATCACCTCCCCCTATTGTACCGCTTTTGGCCGCCATAAGTGTGGCAGGGTTTGCTCAGACGTGAGTCCCTTGCTCATTTTGCCACTGGATTCAAGCAAGCCGAGCTGAAGACGGCTGGAATGCCAGAAACAGGTCCTCGGAAGCTTGTTTCCAGTCCAGGGAAGGCATGGCTTGGCAGTTCGGGATGGACTGTTCCCATGAGGCACAGGGTCAGACTGATTTGCATATAGCCATGTCTGAACTGGGGTGGCAGAGTGGGCTAAAGAACGGTGATGGATAAAACCCAGATCTTTTGAGTGGGTGTGAGTGTTTGATTGATTCAGATGCTCCGTCCATCACCACCCCCTTTTGTACCGCTTTTGGCCGCCATAAGTGTGGCAGGGTATGCTCAGATGTGAGTCCCTTGCTCACTTTGCCACTGGATTCAAGCAAGCCGGGCTGAAGACGGCAGGAATGCCAGAAACTGGTCCTCGGAAGCTTGTTTCCGGTCCAGGGAAGGCATGGCTTGGCAGTTCGGGCTGGACCATTCCCATGAGGCACAGGGTCAGACTGATTTGCATATAGCCATGTCTGAACTGGGGTGGCAGAGTGGGCTAAAGAACGGTGATGGATTAAACCCAGATCTTTTGACTGGGTGTGAGTGTTTGATTGATTCAGATGCTCCGTCCATCACCACCCCCTTTTATACCGCTTTTGGCGGCCATAAGTGTGGCAGGGTATGCTCAGACGTGAGTCCCTTGCTCACTTTGCAACTGGATTCAAGCAAGCCGGGCTGAAGACGGCTGGAATGCCAGAAACCGGTCCTCGAAGCTTCTTTCCGGTCCAGGGAAGGCATGGCGTGGCACTTCGGGCTGGACTGTTCCCATGAGGCACAGGGTCAGACTGATTTGCATATAGCAATGTCTGAACTGGGGTGGCAGAGTGGGCTAAAGAACAGTGACAGATAAAACCCAGATCTTTTGACTGGGTGTGAGTGTTTGATTGATTCAGATGCTCCGTCCATCACCACCCCCTTTTGTACCGCTTTTGGCCGCCATAAGTGTGGCAGGGTATGCTCAGACGTGAGTCCCTTGCTCACTTTGCCACTGGATTCAAGCAAGCCGGGCTGAAGACGGCTGGAATGCCAGAAACCGGTCCTCGGAAGCTTGTTTCCGGTCCAGGGAAGGCATGGCTTGGCAGTTCGGGCTGGACTGTTCCCATGAGGCACAGGGTCAGACTGATTTGCATATAGCCATGTCTGAACTAGGGTGGCAGAGTGGGCTAAAGAACGGTGATGGATTAAACCCAAATCTTTTGACTGGGTGTGAGTGTTTGATTGAATCATATGCTCCGTCCCTCACCATCCCCTTTTGTACCGCTTTTGGCCGCCATAAATGTGGCAGGGTTTGCTCAGACGTGAGTCCCTTGCTCATTTTGCCACTGGATTCAAGCAAGCCGAGCTGAAGACGGCTGGAATGCCAGAAACTGGTCCTCGTAAGCTTGTTTCCAGTCAAGGGAAGGCATGGCTTGGCAGTTCGGGATGGACTGTTCCCATGAGGCACAGGTCAGACTGATTTGCATATAGCCATGTCTGAACTGGGGTGGCAGAGTGGGCTAAAGAACGGTGATGGATAAAACCCAGATCTTTTGTCTGGGTGTGAGTGTTTGATTGATTCAGATGCTCCGTCCATCACCTCCCCCTATTGTACCGCTTTTGGCCGCCATAAGTGTGGCAGGGTATGCTCAGATGTGAGTCCCTTGCTCACTTTGCCACTGGATTCAAGCAAGCCGGGCTGAAGACGGCAGGAATGCCAGAAACCGGTCCTCGGAAGCTTGTTTCCGGTCCAGGGAAGGCATGGCTTGGCAGTCCGGGCTGGACCGTTCCCATGAGGCACAGGGTCAGACTGATTTGCATATAGCCATGTCTGAACTGGTGTGGCAGAGTGGGCTAAAGAACGGTGATGGATTAAACCCAGATCTTTTGACTGGGTGTGAGTGTTTGATTGATTCAGATGCTCCGTCCATCACCACCCCCTTTTGTACCGCTTTTGGCCACCATAAGTGGCAGGGTTTGCTCAGACGTGAGTCCCTTGCTCATTTTGCCACTGGATTCAAGCAAGCCGGGCTGAAGACGGCTGGAATGCCAGAAACCGGTCCTCGGAAGCTTGTTTCCGGTCCAGGGAAGGCATGGCTTGGCAGTTCGGGATGGAATGTTCCCATGAGGCACAGGGTCAGACTGATTTGCATATAGCAATGTCTGAACTGGGGTGGCAGAGTGGGCTAAAGAACAGTGACAGATAAAACCAAGATCTTTTGACTGGGTGTGAGTGTTTGATTGATTCAGATGCTCCCTCCATCACCACCCCCTTTTGTACCGCTTTTGGCCGCCATAAGTGTGGCAGGGTATGCTCAGACGTGAGTCCCTTGCTCACTTTGCCACTGGATTCAAGCAAGCCGGGCTGAAGACGGCTGGAATGCCAGAAACCAGTCCTCGGAAGCTTGTTTCCGGTCCAGGGAAGGCATGGCTTGGCAGTTCGGGCTGGACTGTTCCCATGAGGCACAGGGTCAGACTGTTTTGCATATAGCCATGTCTGAACTAGGGTGGCAGAGTGGGCTAAAGAACGGTGATGGATTAAACCCAGATCTTTTGACTGGGTGTGAGTGTTTGATTGATTCAGATGCTCCGTCCATCACCACCCCCTTTTGTACTGCTTTTGGCCGCCATAAGAGTGGCAGGGTATGCTCAGACGTGAGTCCCTTGCTCACTTTGCAACTAGATTCAAGCAAGCCGGGCTGAAGACGGCTGGAATGCCAGAAACCGGTCCTCGGAAGCTTGTTTCCGGTCCAGGGAAGGCATGGCGTAGCAGTTCGGGCTGGACTGTTCCCATGAGGCACAGGGTCAGACTGATTTGCATATAGCCATGTCTGAACTGGGGTGGCAGAGTGGGCTAAAGAACAGTGATGAATTAAACCCAGATCATTTGACTGGGTATGAGTGTTTGATTGATTCAGATGCTCCGTCCATCACCACCCCCTTTTGTACCGCTTTTGGCCGCCAAAAGTGTGGCAGGGTATGTTCAGACGTGAGTCCCTTGCTCACTTTGCCACTGGATTCAAGCAAGCCGGGCTGAAGACGGCGGGAATGCCAGAAACTGTTCCTCGGAAGCTTGTTTCCGGTCCAGGGAAGGCATGGCTTGGCAGTTCGGGCTGGACTGTTCCCATTAGGCACAGGATCAGACTGATTTGCATATAGCCATGTCTGAACTGGGGTGGCAGAGTGGGCTAAAGAACGGTGATGGATTAAACCCAGATCTTTTGACTGGGTGTGAGTGTTTGATTGATTCTGATGCTCCGTCCATCACCACCCCCTTTTGTACCGCTTTTGGCCGGCATAAGTGTGGCAGGGTATCCTCAGACGTGAGTCCCTTGCTCACTTTGCAACTGGATTCAAGCAAGCCGGGCTGAATACGGCTGGAATGCCAGAAACCGGTCCTCGGAAGCTTGTTTCCGGTCCAGGGAAGGCATGGCGTGGCAGTTCGGGCTGGACTGTTCCCATGAGGCACAGGGTCAGACTGATTTGCATATAGCCATGTCTGAACTGGGGTGGCAGAGTGGGCTAAAGAACGGTGATGGATTAAACCCAGATCTTTTGACTGGGTGTGAGTGTTTGATTGATTCAGATGCTCCGTCCATCACCACCCCCTTTTATACCGCTTTTGGCGGCCATAAGTGTGGCAGGGTATGCTCAGACGTGAGTCCCTTGCTCACTTTGCAACTGGATTCAAGCAAGCCGGGCTGAAGACGGCTGGAATGCCAGAAACCAGTCCTCGGAAGCATGTTTCCAGTCCAGGGAAGGCATGGCTTGGCAGTTCGGGCTGGACTGTTCCCATGAGGCACAGGGTCAGACTGATTTGCATATAGCCATGTCTGAACTAGGGTGGCAGAGTGGGCTAAAGAACGGTGATGGATTAAACCCAAATCTTTTGACTGGGTGTGAGTGTTTGATTGAATCATATGCTCCGTCCCTCACCATCCCCTTTTGTACCGCTTTTGGCCGCCATAAATGTGGCAGGGTTTGCTCAGACGTGAGTCCCTTGCTCATTTTGCCACTGGATTCAAGCAAGCCGAGCTGAAGACGGCTGGAATGCCAGAAACTGGTCCTCGTAAGCTTGTTTCCAGTCAAGGGAAGGCATGGCTTGGCAGTTCGGGATGGACTGTTCCCATGAGGCACAGGTCAGACTGATTTGCATATAGCCATGTCTGAACTGGGGTGGCAGAGTGGGCTAAAGAACGGTGATGGATAAAACCCAGATCTTTTGTCTGGGTGTGAGTGTTTGATTGATTCAGATGCTCCGTCCATCACCTCCCCCTATTGTACCGCTTTTGGCCGCCATAAGTGTGGCAGGGTATGCTCAGATGTGAGTCCCTTGCTCACTTTGCCACTGGATTCAAGCAAGCCGGGCTGAAGACGGCAGGAATGCCAGAAACCGGTCCTCGGAAGCTTGTTTCCGGTCCAGGGAAGGCATGGCTTGGCAGTCCGGGCTGGACCGTTCCCATGAGGCACAGGGTCAGACTGATTTGCATATAGCCATGTCTGAACTGGTGTGGCAGAGTGGGCTAAAGAACGGTGATGGATTAAACCCAGATCTTTTGACTGGGTGTGAGTGTTTGATTGATTCAGATGCTCCGTCCATCACCACCCCCTTTTGTACCGCTTTTGGCCACCATAAGTGGCAGGGTTTGCTCAGACGTGAGTCCCTTGCTCATTTTGCCACTGGATTCAAGCAAGCCGGGCTGAAGACGGCTGGAATGCCAGAAACCGGTCCTCGGAAGCTTGTTTCCGGTCCAGGGAAGGCATGGCTTGGCAGTTCGGGATGGAATGTTCCCATGAGGCACAGGGTCAGACTGATTTGCATATAGCAATGTCTGAACTGGGGTGGCAGAGTGGGCTAAAGAACAGTGACAGATAAAACCAAGATCTTTTGACTGGGTGTGAGTGTTTGATTGATTCAGATGCTCCCTCCATCACCACCCCCTTTTGTACCGCTTTTGGCCGCCATAAGTGTGGCAGGGTATGCTCAGACGTGAGTCCCTTGCTCACTTTGCCACTGGATTCAAGCAAGCCGGGCTGAAGACGGCTGGAATGCCAGAAACCAGTCCTCGGAAGCTTGTTTCCGGTCCAGGGAAGGCATGGCTTGGCAGTTCGGGCTGGACTGTTCCCATGAGGCACAGGGTCAGACTGTTTTGCATATAGCCATGTCTGAACTAGGGTGGCAGAGTGGGCTAAAGAACGGTGATGGATTAAACCCAGATCTTTTGACTGGGTGTGAGTGTTTGATTGATTCAGATGCTCCGTCCATCACCACCCCCTTTTGTACTGCTTTTGGCCGCCATAAGAGTGGCAGGGTATGCTCAGACGTGAGTCCCTTGCTCACTTTGCAACTAGATTCAAGCAAGCCGGGCTGAAGACGGCTGGAATGCCAGAAACCGGTCCTCGGAAGCTTGTTTCCGGTCCAGGGAAGGCATGGCGTAGCAGTTCGGGCTGGACTGTTCCCATGAGGCACAGGGTCAGACTGATTTGCATATAGCCATGTCTGAACTGGGGTGGCAGAGTGGGCTAAAGAACAGTGATGAATTAAACCCAGATCATTTGACTGGGTATGAGTGTTTGATTGATTCAGATGCTCCGTCCATCACCACCCCCTTTTGTACCGCTTTTGGCCGCCAAAAGTGTGGCAGGGTATGTTCAGACGTGAGTCCCTTGCTCACTTTGCCACTGGATTCAAGCAAGCCGGGCTGAAGACGGCGGGAATGCCAGAAACTGTTCCTCGGAAGCTTGTTTCCGGTCCAGGGAAGGCATGGCTTGGCAGTTCGGGCTGGACTGTTCCCATTAGGCACAGGATCAGACTGATTTGCATATAGCCATGTCTGAACTGGGGTGGCAGAGTGGGCTAAAGAACGGTGATGGATTAAACCCAGATCTTTTGACTGGGTGTGAGTGTTTGATTGATTCTGATGCTCCGTCCATCACCACCCCCTTTTGTACCGCTTTTGGCCGGCATAAGTGTGGCAGGGTATCCTCAGACGTGAGTCCCTTGCTCACTTTGCAACTGGATTCAAGCAAGCCGGGCTGAATACGGCTGGAATGCCAGAAACCGGTCCTCGGAAGCTTGTTTCCGGTCCAGGGAAGGCATGGCGTGGCAGTTCGGGCTGGACTGTTCCCATGAGGCACAGGGTCAGACTGATTTGCATATAGCCATGTCTGAACTGGGGTGGCAGAGTGGGCTAAAGAACGGTGATGGATTAAACCCAGATCTTTTGACTGGGTGTGAGTGTTTGATTGATTCAGATGCTCCGTCCATCACCACCCCCTTTTATACCGCTTTTGGCGGCCATAAGTGTGGCAGGGTATGCTCAGACGTGAGTCCCTTGCTCACTTTGCAACTGGATTCAAGCAAGCCGGGCTGAAGACGGCTGGAATGCCAGAAACCGGTCCTCGGAAGCTTCTTTCCGGTCCAGGGAAGGCATGGCGTGGCACTTCGGGCTGGACTGTTCCCATGAGGCACAGGGTCAGACTGATTTGCATATAGCAATGTCTGAACTGGGGTGGCAGAGTGGGCTAAAGAACAGTGACAGATAAAACCCAGATCTTTTGACTGGGTGTGAGTGTTTGATTGATTCAGATGCTCCGTCCATCACCACCCCCTTTTGTACCGCTTTTGGCCGCCATAAGTGTGGCAGGGTATGCTCAGACGTGAGTCCCTTGCTCACTTTGCCACTGGATTCAAGCAAGCCGGGCTGAAGACGGCTGGAATGCCAGAAACCGGTCCTCGGAAGCTTGTTTCCGGTCCAGGAAAGGCATGGCTTGGCAGTTCGGGCTGGACTGTTCCCATGAGGCACAGGGTCAGACTGATTTGCATATAGCCATGTCTGAACTAGGGTGGCAGAGTGGGCTAAAGAACGGTGATGGATTAAACCCAAATCTTTTGACTGGGTGTGAGTGTTTGATTGAATCAGATGCTCCGTCCCTCACCACCCCCTTTTGTACCGCTTTTGGCCGCCATAAATGTGGCAGGGTTTGCTCAGACGTGAGTCCCTTGCTCATTTTGCCACTGGATTAAAGCAAGCCGAGCTGAAGACGGCTGGAATGCCAGAAACTGGTCCTCGTAAGCTTGTTTCCAGTCAAGGGAAGGCATGGCTTGGCAGTTCGGGATGGACTGTTCCCATGAGGCACAGGTCAGACTGATTTGCATATAGCCATGTCTGAACTGGGGTGGCAGAGTGGGCTAAAGAACGGTGATGGATAAAACCCAGATCTTTTGACTGGGTGTGAGTATTTGATTGATTCAGATGCTCCGTCCATCACCTCCCCCTATTGTACCGCTTTTGGCCGCCATAAGTGTGGCAGGGTTTGCTCAGACGTGAGTCCCTTGCTCATTTTGCCACTGGATTCAAGCAAGCCGAGCTGAAGACGGCTGGAATGCCAGAAACAGGTCCTCGGAAGCTTGTTTCCAGTCCAGGGAAGGCATGGCTTGGCAGTTCGGGATGGACTGTTCCCATGAGGCACAGGGTCAGACTGATTTGCATATAGCCATGTCTGAACTGGGGTGGCAGAGTGGGCTAAAGAACGGTGATGGATAAAACCCAGATCTTTTGAGTGGGTGTGAGTGTTTGATTGATTCAGATGCTCCGTCCATCACCACCCCCTTTTGTACCGCTTTTGGCCGCCATAAGTGTGGCAGGGTATGCTCAGATGTGAGTCCCTTGCTCACTTTGCCACTGGATTCAAGCAAGCCGGGCTGAAGACGGCAGGAATGCCAGAAACTGGTCCTCGGAAGCTTGTTTCCGGTCCAGGGAAGGCATGGCTTGGCAGTTCGGGCTGGACCATTCCCATGAGGCACAGGGTCAGACTGATTTGCATATAGCCATGTCTGAACTGGGGTGGCAGAGTGGGCTAAAGAACGGTGATGGATTAAACCCAGATCTTTTGACTGGGTGTGAGTGTTTGATTGATTCAGATGCTCCGTCCATCACCACCCCCTTTTATACCGCTTTTGGCGGCCATAAGTGTGGCAGGGTATGCTCAGACGTGAGTCCCTTGCTCACTTTGCAACTGGATTCAAGCAAGCCGGGCTGAAGACGGCTGGAATGCCAGAAACCGGTCCTCGGAAGCTTCTTTCCGGTCCAGGGAAGGCATGGCGTGGCACTTCGGGCTGGACTGTTCCCATGAGGCACAGGGTCAGACTGATTTGCATATAGCAATGTCTGAACTGGGGTGGCAGAGTGGGCTAAAGAACAGTGACAGATAAAACCCAGATCTTTTGACTGGGTGTGAGTGTTTGATTGATTCAGATGCTCCGTCCATCACCACCCCCTTTTGTACCGCTTTTGGCCGCCATAAGTGTGGCAGGGTATGCTCAGACATGAGTCCCTTGCTCACTTTGCCACTGGATTCAAGCAAGCCGGGCTGAAGACGGCTGGAATGCCAGAAACTGGTCCTCGGAAGCTTGTTTCCGGTCCAGGGAAGGCATGGCTTGGCAGTTCGGGCTGGACTGTTCCCATGAGGCACAGGGTCAGACTGATTTGCATATAGCCATGTCTGAACTAGGGTGGCAGAGTGGGCTAAAGAACGGTGATGGATTAAACCCAAATCTTTTGACTGGGTGTGAGTGTTTGATTGAATCAGATGCTCCGTCCCTCACCACCCCCTTTTGTACCGCTTTTGGCCGCCATAAATGTGGCAGGGTTTGCTCAGACGTGAGTCCCTTGCTCATTTTGCCACTGGATTCAAGCAAGCCGAGCTGAAGACGGCTGGAATGCCAGAAACTGGTCCTCGTAAGCTTGTTTCCAGTCAAGGGAAGGCATGGCTTGGCAGTTCGGGATGGACTGTTCCCATGAGGCACAGGTCAGACTGATTTGCATATAGCCATGTCTGAACTGGGGTGGCAGAGTGGGCTAAAGAACGGTGATGGATAAAACCCAGATCTTTTGACTGGGTGTGAGTGTTTGATTGATTCAGATGCTCCGTCCATCACCTCCCCCTATTGTACCGCTTTTGGCCGCCATAAGTGTGGCAGGGTATGCTCAGATGTGAGTCCCTTGCTCACTTTGCCACTGGATTCAAGCAAGCCGGGCTGAAGACGGCAGGAATGCCAGAAACCGGTCCTCGGAAGCTTGTTTCCGGTCCAGGGAAGGCATGGCTTGGCAGTCCGGGCTGGACCGTTCCCATGAGGCACAGGGTCAGACTGATTTGCATATAGCCATGTCTGAACTGGTGTGGCAGAGTGGGCTAAAGAACGGTGATGGATTAAACCCAGATCTTTTGACTGGGTGTGAGTGTTTGATTGATTCAGATGCTCCGTCCATCACCACCCCCTTTTGTACCGCTTTTGGCCACCATAAGTGGCAGGGTTTGCTCAGACGTGAGTCCCTTGCTCATTTTGCCACTGGATTCAAGCAAGCCGGGCTGAAGACGGCTGGAATGCCAGAAACCGGTCCTCGGAAGCTTGTTTCCGGTCCAGGGAAGGCATGGCTTGGCAGTTCGGGATGGAATGTTCCCATGAGGCACAGGGTCAGACTGATTTGCATATAGCAATGTCTGAACTGGGGTGGCAGAGTGGGCTAAAAAACAGTGACAGATAAAACCCAGATCTTTTGACTGGGTGTGAGTGTTTGATTGATTCAGATGCTCCCTCCATCACCACCCCCTTTTGTACCGCTTTTGGCCGCCATAAGTGTGGCAGGGTATGCTCAGACGTGAGTCCCTTGCTCACTTTGCCACTGGATTCAAGCAAGCCGGGCTGAAGACGGCTGGAATGCCAGAAACCAGTCCTCGGAAGCTTGTTTCCGGTCCAGGGAAGGCATGGCTTGGCAGTTCGGGCTGGACTGTTCCCATGAGGCACAGGGTCAGACTGTTTTGCATATAGCCATGTCTGAACTAGGGTGGCAGAGTGGGCTAAAGAACGGTGATGGATTAAACCCAGATCTTTTGACTGGGTGTGAGTGTTTGATTGATTCAGATGCTCCGTCCATCACCACCCCCTTTTGTACTGCTTTTGGCCGCCATAAGAGTGGCAGGGTATGCTCAGACGTGAGTCCCTTGCTCACTTTGCAACTAGATTCAAGCAAGCCGGGCTGAAGACGGCTGGAATGCCAGAAACCGGTCCTCGGAAGCTTGTTTCCGGTCCAGGGAAGGCATGGCGTAGCAGTTCGGGCTGGACTGTTCCCATGAGGCACAGGGTCAGACTGATTTGCATATAGCCATGTCTGAACTGGGGTGGCAGAGTGGGCTAAAGAACAGTGATGAATTAAACCCAGATCATTTGACTGGGTATGAGTGTTTGATTGATTCAGATGCTCCGTCCATCACCACCCCCTTTTGTACCGCTTTTGGCCGCCAAAAGTGTGGCAGGGTATGCTCAGACGTGAGTCCCTTGCTCACTTTGCCACTGGATTCAAGCAAGCCGGGCTGAAGACGGCGGGAATGCCAGAAACTGTTCCTCGGAAGCTTGTTTCCGGTCCAGGGAAGGCATGGCTTGGCAGTTCGGGCTGGACTGTTCCCATGAGGCACAGGATCAGACTGATTTGCATATAGCCATGTCTGAACTGGGGTGGCAGAGTGGGCTAAAGAACAGTGATGGATTAAACCCAGATCTTTTGACTGGGTGTGAGTGTTTGATTGATTCTGATGCTCCGTCCATCACCACCCCCTTTTGTACCGCTTTTGGCCGCCATAAGTGTGGCAGGGTATCCTCAGACGTGAGTCCCTTGCTCACTTTGCAACTGGATTCAAGCAAGCCGGGCTGAATACGGCTGGAATGCCAGAAACCGGTCCTCGGAAGCTTGTTTCCGGTCCAGGGAAGGCATGGCGTGGCAGTTCGGGCTGGACTGTTCCCATGAGGCACAGGGTCAGACTGATTTGCATATAGCCATGTCTGAACTGGGGTGGCAGAGTGGGCTAAAGAACGGTGATGGATTAAACCCAGATCTTTTGACTGGGTGTGAGTGTTTGATTGATTCAGATGCTCCGTCCATCACCACCCCCTTTTGTACCGCTTTTGGCCGCCATAAGTGTGGCAGGGTATGCTCAGACGTGAGTCTCTTGCTCACTTTGCCACTGGATTCAAGCAAGCCGGGCTGAAGACGGCTGGAATGCCAGAAACCGGTCCTCGGAAGCTTGTTTCCGGTCCAGGGAAGGCATGACTTGGCAGTTCGGGCTGGACTGTTCCCATGAGGCACAGGGTCAGACTGATTTGCATATAGCCATGTCTGAACTGGGGTGGCAGAGTGGGCTAAAGAACGGTGATGGATTAAACCCAGATCTTTTGTCTGGGTGTGAGTGTTTGATTGATTCAGATGCTCCGTCCATCACCACCCCCTTTTGTACCGCTTTTGGCCACCATAAGTGTGGCAGGGTTTGCTTAGACGTGAGTCCCTTGCTCATTTTGCCACTGGATTCAAGCAAGCCGGGCTGAAGACGGCTGGAATGCCAGAAACCGGTCCTCGGAAGCTTGTTTCCGGTCCAGGGAAGGCATGGCTTGGCAGTTCCGGATGGAATGTTCCCATGAGGCACAGGGTCAGACTGATTTGCATATAGCAATGTCTGAACTGGGGTGGCAGAGTGGGCTAAAGAACAGTGACAGATAAAACCCAGATCTTTTGACTGGGTGTGAGTGTTTGATTGATTCAGATGCTCCGTCCATCACCACCCTCTTTTGTACTGCTTTTGGCCGCCATAAGTGTGGCAAGGTATGCTCAGACGTAAGTCCCTTGCTCACTTTGCCACTGGATTCAAGCAAGCCGGGCTGAAGACGGCTGGAATGCCAGAAACCGGTCCTCGGAAGCTTGTTTCCAGTCCAGGGAAGGCATGGCTTGGCAGTTCGGGCTGGACTGTTCCCATGAGGCACAGGGTCAGACTGATTTGCATATAGCCATGTCTGAACTAGGGTGGCAGAGTGGGCTAAAGAACGGTGATGGATTAAACCCAAATCTTTTGACTGGGTGTGAGTGTTTGATTGAATCAGATGCTCCGTCCATCACCACCCCCTTTTGTACCACTTTGGGCCGCCATAAGAGTGGCAGGGTATGCTCGGACGTGAGTCCCTTGCTCACTTTGCAACTGGATTCAAGCAAGCCGGGCTGAAGACGGCTGGAATGCCAGAAACCGGTCCTCGGAAGCTTGTTTCCGGTCCAGGGAAGGCATGGCGTAGCAGTTCGGGCTGGACTGTTCCCATGAGGCACAGGGTCAGACTGATTTGCATATAGCCATGTCTGAACTGGGGTGGCAGAGTGGGCTAAATAACGGTGATGAGTTAAACCCAGATCTTTTGACTGGGTGTGAGTGTTTGATTGATTCAGATGCTCCGTCCATCACCACCCCCTTTTGTACCGCTTTTGGCCACCATAAGTGTGGCAGGGTTTGCTCAGACGTGAGTCCCTTGCTCATTTTGCCACTGGATTCAAGCAAGCCGGGCTGAAGACGGCTGGAATGACAGAAACCGGTCCTCGGAAGCTTGTTTCCGGTCCAGGGAAGGCATGGCTTGGCAGTTCGGGATGGAATGTTCCCAGGAGGCACAGGGTCAGACTGATTTGCATATAGCAATGTCTGAACTGGGGTGGCAGAGTGGGCTAAAGAACGGTGATGGATAAAACCCAGATCTTTTGAATGGGTGTGAGTGTTTGATTGATTCAGATGCTCCGTCCATCACCACCCCCTTTGTACCGCTTTTGGCCGCCATAAGTGTGGCAGGGTATGCTCAGACGTGAGTCTCTTGCTCACTTTGCCACTGGATTCAAGCAAGCCGGGCTGAAGACGGCTGGAATGCCAGAAACCGGTCCTCGGAAGCTTGTTTCCGGTCCAGGGAAGGCATGGCTTGGCAGTTCGGGCTGGACTGTTCCCATGAGGCACAGGGTCAGACTGATTTGCATATAGCCATGTCTGAACTGGGGTGGCAGAGTGGGCTAAAGAACGGTGATGGATTAAACCCAGATCTTTTGACTGGGTGTGAGTGTTTGATTGATTCAGATGCTCCGTCCATCACCACCCCCTTTTGTACCGCTTTTGGCCGCCATAAGAGTGGCAGGGTATGCTCAGACGTGAGTCCCTTGCTCACTTTGCAACTGGATTCAAGCAAGCCGGGCTGAAGACGGCTGGAATGCCAGAAACCGGTCCTCTGAAGCTTGTTTCCAGTCCAGGGAAGGCATGGCTTAGCAGTTCGGGCTGGACTGTTCTCATGAGGCACAGGGTCAGACTGATTTGCATATAGCCATGTCTGAACTGGGGTGGCAAAATGGGCTAAAGAACGGTGATGGATGAAACCCAGATCTTTTGACTGGGTGTGAGTGTTTGATTGATTCAGATGCTCCGTCCCTCACCACCCCCTTTTGTACCGCTTTTGGCCGCCATAAGTGTGGCAGGGTTTGCTCAGACGTGAGTCCCTTGCTCATTTTGCAACTGGATTCAAGCAAGCCGGGCTGAAGACGGCTGGAATGCCAGAAACCGGTCCTCGGAAGCTTGTTTCCGGTCCAGGGAAGGCATGGCGTAGCAGTTCGGGCTGGACTGTTCCCATGAGGCACAGGGTCAGACTGATTTGCATATACCAATGTCTGAACTGGGGTGGCAGAGTGGGCTAAATAACGGTGATGAGTTAAACCCAGATCTTTTGACTGGGTGTGAGTGTTTGATTGATTCAGATGCTCCGTCCATCACCACCCCCTTTTGTACCGCTTTTGGCCACCATAAGTGTGGCAGGGTTTGCTCAGACGTGAGTCCCTTGCTCATTTTGCCACTGGATTCAAGCAAGCCGGGCTGAAGACGGCTGGAATGACAGAAACCGGTCCTCGGAAGCTTGTTTCCGGTCCAGGGAAGGCATGGCTTGGCAGTTCGGGATGGAATGTTCCCATGAGGCACAGGGTCAGACTGATTTGCATATAGCAATGTCTGAACTGGGGTGGCAGAGTGGGCTAAAGAACGGTGATGGATAAAACCCAGATCTTTTGAATGGGTGTGAGTGTTTGATTGATTCAGATGCTCCGTCCATCACCACCCCCTTTTGTACCGCTTTTGGCCGCCATAAGTGTGGCAGGGTATGCTCAGACGTGAGTCTCTTGCTCACTTTGCCACTGGATTCAAGCAAGCCGGGCTGAAGACGGCTGGAATGCCAGAAACCGGTCCTCGGAAGCTTGTTTCCGGTCCAGGGAAGGCATGGCTTGGCAGTTCGGGCTGGACTGTTCCCATGAGGCAAAGGGTCAGACTGATTTGCATATAGCCATGTCTGAACTGGGGTGGCAGAGTGGGCTAAAGAACGGTGATGGATTAAACCCAGATCTTTTGACTGGGTGTGAGTGTTTGATTGATTCAGATGCTCCGTCCATCACCACCCCCTTTTGTACCGCTTTTGGCCGCCATAAGAGTGGCAGGGTATGCTCGGACGTGAGTCCCTTGCTCACTTTGCAACTGGATTCAAGCAAGCCGGGCTGAAGACGGCTGGAATGCCAGAAACCGGTCCTCGGAAGCTTGTTTCCGGTCCAGGGAAGGCATGGCGTAGCAGTTCGGGCTGGACTGTTCCCATGAGGCACAGGGTCAGACTGATTTGCATATAGCCATGTCTGAACTGGGGTGGCAGAGTGGGCTAAATAACGGTGATGAGTTAAACCCAGATCTTTTGACTGGGTGTGAGTGTTTGATTGATTCAGATGCTCCGTCCATCACCACCCCCTTTTGTACCGCTTTTGGCCACCATAAGTGTGGCAGGGTATGCTCAGATGTGAGTCCCTTGCTCACTTTGCCACTGGATTCAAGCAAGCCGGGCTGAAGACGGCAGGAATGCCAGAAACCGGTCCTCGGAAGCTTGTTTCCGGTCCAGGGAAGGCATGGCTTGGCAGTTCGGGCTGGACTGTTCCCATGAGGCACAGGGTCAGACTGATTTGCATATAGCCATGTCTGAACTGGGGTGGCAGAGTGGGCTAAAGAACGGTGATGGATTAAACCCAGATCTTTTGACTGGGTGTGAGTGTTTGATTGATTCAGATGCTCCGTCCATCACCACCCCCTTTTATACCGCTTTTGGCGGCCATAAGTGTGGCAGGGTATGCTCAGACGTGAGTCCCTTGCTCACTTTGCCACTGGATTCAAGCAAGCCGGGCTGAAGACGGCTGGAATGACAGAAACCGGTCCTCGGAAGCTTGTTTCCGGTCCAGGGAAGGCATGGCTTGGCAGTTCGGGATGGAATGTTCCCATGAGGCACAGGGTCAGACTGATTTGCATATAGCAATGTCTGAACTGGGGTGGCAGAGTGGGCTAAAGAACGGTGATGGATAAAACCCAGATCTTTTGAATGGGTGTGAGTGTTTGATTGATTCAGATGCTCCGTCCATCACCACCCCCTTTTGTACCGCTTTTGGCCGCCATAAGTGTGGCAGGGTATGCTCAGACGTGAGTCTCTTGCTCACTTTGCCACTGGATTCAAGCAAGCCGGGCTGAAGACGGCTGGAATGCCAGAAACCGGTCCTCGGAAGCTTGTTTCCGGTCCAGGGAAGGCATGGCTTGGCAGTTCGGGCTGGACTGTTCCCATGAGGCACAGGGTCAGACTGATTTGCATATAGCCATGTCTGAACTGGGGTGGCAGAGTGGGCTAAAGAACGGTGATGGATTAAACCCAGATCTTTTGACTGGGTGTGAGTGTTTGATTGATTCAGATGCTCCGTCCATCACCACCCCCTTTTGTACCGCTTTTGGCCGCCATAAGAGTGGCAGGGTATGCTCAGACGTGAGTCCCTTGCTCACTTTGCAACTGGATTCAAGCAAGCCGGGCTGAAGACGGCTGGAATGCCAGAAACCGGTCCTCTGAAGCATGTTTCCAGTCCAGGGAAGGCATGGCTTAGCAGTTCGGGCTGGACTGTTCTCATGAGGCACAGGGTCAGACTGATTTGCATATAGCCATGTCTGAACTGGGGTGGCAAAATGGGCTAAAGAACGGTGATGGATGAAACCCAGATCTTTTGACTGGGTGTGAGTGTTTGATTGATTCAGATGCTCCGTCCCTCACCACCCCCTTTTGTACCGCTTTTGGCCGCCATAAGTGTGGCAGGGTTTGCTCAGACGTGAGTCCCTTGCTCATTTTGCAACTGGATTCAAGCAAGCCGGGCTGAAGACGGCTGGAATGCCAGAAACCGGTCCTCGGAAGCTTGTTTCCGGTCCAGGGAAGGCATGGCGTAGCAGTTCGGGCTGGACTGTTCCCATGAGGCACAGGGTCAGACTGATTTGCATATAGCCATGTCTGAACTGGGGTGGCAGAGTGGGCTAAATAACGGTGATGAGTTAAACCCAGATCTTTTGACTGGGTGTGAGTGTTTGATTGATTCAGATGCTCCGTCCATCACCACCCCCTTTTGTACCGCTTTTGGCCACCATAAGTGTGGCAGGGTTTGCTCAGACGTGAGTCCCTTGCTCATTTTGCCACTGGATTCAAGCAAGCCGGGCTGAAGACGGCTGGAATGACAGAAACCGGTCCTCGGAAGCTTGTTTCCGGTCCAGGGAAGGCATGGCTTGGCAGTTCGGGGTGGAATGTTCCCATGAGGCACAGGGTCAGACTGATTTGCATATAGCAATGTCTGAACTGGGGTGGCAGAGTGGGCTAAAGAACGGTGATGGATAAAACCCAGATCTTTTGAATGGGTGTGAGTGTTTGATTGATTCAGATGCTCCGTCCATCACCACCCCCTTTTGTACCGCTTTTGGCCGCCATAAGTGTGGCAGGGTATGCTCAGACGTGAGTCTCTTGCTCACTTTGCCACTGGATTCAAGCAAGCCGGGCTGAAGACGGCTGGAATGCCAGAAACCGGTCCTCGGAAGCTTGTTTCCGGTCCAGGGAAGGCATGGCTTGGCAGTTCGGGCTGGACTGTTCCCATGAGGCAAAGGGTCAGACTGATTTGCATATAGCCATGTCTGAACTGGGGTGGCAGAGTGGGCTAAAGAACGGTGATGGATTAAACCCAGATCTTTTGACTGGGTGTGAGTGTTTGATTGATTCAGATGCTCCGTCCATCACCACCCCCTTTTGTACCGCTTTTGGCCGCCATAAGAGTGGCAGGGTATGCTCAGACGTGAGTCCCTTGCTCACTTTGCAACTGGATTCAAGCAAGCCGGGCTGAAGACGGCTGGAATGCCAGAAACCGGTCCTCTGAAGCTTGTTTCCAGTCCAGGGAAGGCATGGCTTAGCAGTTCGGGCTGGACTGTTCTCATGAGGCACAGGGTCAGACTGATTTGCATATAGCCATGTCTGAACTGGGGTGGCAAAATGGGCTAAAGAACGGTGATGGATTAAACCCAGATCTTTTGACTGGGTGTGAGTGTTTGATTGATTCAGATGCTCCGTCCCTCACCACCCCCTTTTGTACCGCTTTTGGCCGCCATAAGTGTGGCAGGGTTTGCTCAGACGTGAGTCCCTTGCTCATTTTGCCACTGGATTCAAGCAAGCCGAGCTGAAGACGGCTGGAATGCCAGAAACAGGTCCTCGGAAGCTTGTTTCCAGTCCAGGGAAGGCATGGCTTGGCAGTTCGGGATGGACTGTTCCCATGAGGCACAGGGTCAGACTGATTTGCATATAGCCATGTCTGAACTGGGGTGGCAGAGTGGGCTAAAGAACGGTGATGGATAAAACCCAGATCTTTTGACTGGGTGTGAGTGTTTGATTGATTCAGATGCTCCGTCCATCACCACCCCCTTTTGTACCGCTTTTGGCCGCCATAAGTGTGGCAGGGTATGCTCAGATGTGAGTCCCTTGCTCACTTTGCCACTGGATTCAAGCAAGCCGGGCTGAAGACGGCAGGAATGCCAGAAACCGGTCCTCGGAAGCTTGTTTCCGGTCCAGGGAAGGCATGGCTTGGCAGTTCGGGCTGGACTGTTCCCATGAGGCACAGGGTCAGACTGATTTGCATATAGCCATGTCTGAACTGGGGTGGCAGAGTGGGCTAAAGAACGGTGATGCATTAAACCCAGATCTTTTGACTGGGTGTGAGTGTTTGATTGATTCAGATGCTCCGTCCATCACCACCCCCTTTTATACCGCTTTTGGCGGCCATAAGTGTGGCAGGGTATGCTCAGACGTGAGTCCCTTGCTCACTTTGCAACTGGATTCAAGCAAGCCGGGCTGAAGACGGCTGGAATGCCAGAAACCGGTCCTCGGAAGCTTGTTTCCGGTCCAGGGAAGGCATGGCTTGGCAGTTCGGGCTGGACTGTTCCCATGAGGCACAGGGTCAGACTGATTTGCATATACCCATGTCTGAACTAGGGTGGCAGAGTGGGCTAAAGAACGGTGATGGATTAAACCCAAATCTTTTGACTGGGTGTGAGTGTTTGATTGAATCAGATGCTCCGTCCCTCACCACCCCCTTTTGTACCGCTTTTGGCCGCCATAAGTGTGGCAGGGTTTGCTCAGACGTGAGTCCCTTGCTCATTTTGCCACTGGATTCAAGCAAGCCGAGCTGAAGACGGCTGGAATGCCAGAAACTGGTCCTCGTAAGCTTGTTTCCAGTCAAGGGAAGGCATGGCTTGGCAGTTCGGGATGGACTGTTCCCATGAGGCACAGGTCAGACTGATTTGCATATAGCCATGTCTGAACTGGGGTGGCAGAGTGGGCTAAAGAACGGTGATGGATTAAACCCAGATCTTTTGTCTGGGTGTGAGTGTTTGATTGATTCAGATGCTCCGTCCATCACCACCCCCTTTTGTACCGCTTTTGGCCACCATAAGTGTGGCAGGGTTTGCTCAGACGTGAGTCCCTTGCTCATTTTGCCACTGGATTCAAGCAAGCCGGGCTGAAGACGGCTGGAATGCCAGAAACCGGTCCTCGGAAGCTTGTTTCCGGTCCAGGGAAGGCATGGCTTGGCAGTTCGGGATGGAATGTTCCCATGAGGCACAGGGTCAGACTGATTTGCATATAGCAATGTCTGAATTGGGGTGGCAGAGTGGGCTAAAGAACAGTGACAGATAAAACCCAGATCTTTTGACTGGGTGTGAGTGTTTGATTGATTCAGATGCTCCGTCCATCACCACCCTCTTTTGTACTGCTTTTGGCCGCCATAAGTGTGGCAAGGTATGCTCAGACGTAAGTCCCTTGCTCACTTTGCCACTGGATTCAAGCAAGCCGGACTGAAGACGGCTGGAATGCCAGAAACCGGTCCTCGGAAGCTTGTTTCCGGTCCAGGGAAGGCATGGCTTGGCAGTTCGGGCTGGACTGTTCCCATGAGGCACAGGGTCAGACTGATTTGCAAATAGCCATGTCTGAACTAGGGTGGCAGAGTGGGCTAAAGAACGGTGATGGATTAAACCCAAATCTTTTGACTGGGTGTGAGTGTTTGATTGAATCAGATGCTCCGTCCATCACCACCCCCTTTTGTACCACTTTTGGCCGCCATAAGAGTGGCAGGGTATGCTCGGACGTGAGTCCCTTGCTCACTTTGCAACTGGATTCAAGCAAGCCGGGCTGAAGACGGCTGGAATGCCAGAAACCGGTCCTCGGAAGCTTGTTTCCGGTCCAGGGAAGGCATGGCGTAGCAGTTCGGGCTGGACTGTTCCCATGAGGCACAGGGTCAGACTGATTTGCATATAGCCATGTCTGAACTGGGGTGGCAGAGTGGGCTGAATAACGGTGATGAGTTAAACCCAGATCTTTTAACTGGGTGTGAGTGTTTGATTGATTCAGATGCTCCGTCCATCACCACCCCCTTTTGTACCGCTTTTGGCCACCATAAGTGTGGCAGGGTTTGCTCAGACGTGAGTCCCTTGCTCATTTTGCCACTGGATTCAAGCAAGCCGGGCTGAAGATGGCTGGAATGACAGAAACCGGTCCTCGGAAGCTTGTTTCCGGTCCAGGGAAGGCATGGCTTGGCAGTTCGGGATGGAATGTTCCCATGAGGCACAGGGTCAGACTGATTTGCATATAGCAATGTCTGAACTGGGGTGGCAGAGTGGGCTAAAGAACGGTGATGGATAAAACCCAGATCTTTTGAATGGGTGTGAGTGTTTGATTGATTCAGATGCTCCGTCCATCACCACCCCCTTTTGTACCGCTTTTGGCCGCCATAAGTGTGGCAGGGTATGCTCAGACGTGAGTCTCTTGCTCACTTTGCCACTGGATTCAAGCAAGCCGGGCTGAAGACGGCTGGAATGCCAGAAACCGGTCCTCGGAAGCTTGTTTCCGGTCCAGGGAAGGCATGGCTTGGCAGTTCGGGCTGGACTGTTCCCATGAGGCACAGGGTCAGACTGATTTGCATATAGCCATGTCTGAACTGGGGTGGCAGAGTGGGCTAAAGAACGGTGATGGATTAAACCCAGATCTTTTGACTGGGTGTGAGTGTTTGATTGATTTAGATGCTCCGTCCATCACCACCCCCTTTTGTACCGCTTTTGGCCGCCATAAGAGTGGCAGGGTATGCTCAGACGTGAGTCCCTTGCTCACTTTGCAACTGGATTCAAGCAAGCCGGGCAGAAGACGGCTGGAATGCCAGAAACCGGTCCTCGGAAGCTTGTTTCCGGTCCAGGGAAGGCATGGCGTGGCAGTTCGGGCTGGACTGTTCCCATGAGGCACAGGGTCAGACTGATTTGCATATAGCCATGTCTGAACTGGGGTGGCAGAGTGGGCTAAAGAACGGTGATGGATTAAACCCAGATCTTTTGACTGGGTGTGAGTGTTTGATTGATTCAGATGCTCCGTCCATCACCACCCCCTTTTGTACCGCTTTTGGCCACCATAAGTGTGGCAGGGTTTGCTCAGACGTGAGTCCCTTGCTCATTTTGCCACTGGATTCAAGCAAGCCGGGCTGAAGACGGCTGGAATGACAGAAACCGGTCCTCGGAAGCTTGTTTCCGGTCCAGGGAAGGCATGGCTTGGCAGTTCGGGATGGAATGTTCCCATGAGGCACAGGGTCAGACTGATTTGCATATAGCAATGTCTGAACTGGGGTGGCAGAGTGGGCTAAAGAACGGTGATGGATAAAACCCAGATCTTTTGACTGGGTGTGAGTGTTTGATTGATTCAGATGCTCCGTCCATCACCACCCCCTTTTGTACCGCTTTTGGCCGCCATAAGTGTGGCAGGGTATGCTCAGACGTGAGTCTCTTGCTCACTTTGCCACTGGATTCAAGCAAGCCGGGCTGAAGACGGCTGGAATGCCAGAAACCGGTCCTCGGAAGCTTGTTTCCGGTCCAGGGAAGGCATGACTTGGCAGTTCGGGCTGGACTGTTCCCATGAGGCACAGGGTCAGACTGATTTGCATATAGCCATGTCTGAACTGGGGTGGCAGAGTGGGCTAAAGAACGGTGATGGATTAAACCCAGATCTTTTGTCTGGGTGTGAGTGTTTGATTGATTCAGATGCTCCGTCCATCACCACCCCCTTTTGTACCGCTTTTGGCCACCATAAGTGTGGCAGGGTTTGCTTAGACGTGAGTCCCTTGCTCATTTTGCCACTGGATTCAAGCAAGCCGGGCTGAAGACGGCTGGAATGCCAGAAACCGGTCCTCGGAAGCTTGTTTCCGGTCCAGGGAAGGCATGGCTTGGCAGTTCCGGATGGAATGTTCCCATGAGGCACAGGGTCAGACTGATTTGCATATAGCAATGTCTGAACTGGGGTGGCAGAGTGGGCTAAAGAACAGTGACAGATAAAACCCAGATCTTTTGACTGGGTGTGAGTGTTTGATTGATTCAGATGCTCCGTCCATCACCACCCTCTTTTGTACTGCTTTTGGCCGCCATAAGTGTGGCAAGGTATGCTCAGACGTAAGTCCCTTGCTCACTTTGCCACTGGATTCAAGCAAGCCGGGCTGAAGACGGCTGGAATGCCAGAAACCGGTCCTCGGAAGCTTGTTTCCAGTCCAGGGAAGGCATGGCTTGGCAGTTCGGGCTGGACTGTTCCCATGAGGCACAGGGTCAGACTGATTTGCATATAGCCATGTCTGAACTAGGGTGGCAGAGTGGGCTAAAGAACGGTGATGGATTAAACCCAAATCTTTTGACTGGGTGTGAGTGTTTGATTGAATCAGATGCTCCGTCCATCACCACCCCCTTTTGTACCACTTTTGGCCGCCATAAGAGTGGCAGGGTATGCTCGGACGTGAGTCCCTTGCTCACTTTGCAACTGGATTCAAGCAAGCCGGGCTGAAGACGGCTGGAATGCCAGAAACCGGTCCTCGGAAGCTTGTTTCCGGTCCAGGGAAGGCATGGCGTAGCAGTTCGGGCTGGACTATTCCCATGAGGCACAGGGTCAGACTGATTTGCATATAGCCATGTCTGAACTGGGGTGGCAGAGTGGGCTAAATAACGGTGATGAGTTAAACCCAGATCTTTTGACTGGGTGTGAGTGTTTGATTGATTCAGATGCTCCGTCCATCACCACCCCCTTTTGTACCGCTTTTGGCCACCATAAGTGTGGCAGGGTTTGCTCAGACGTGAGTCCCTTGCTCATTTTGCCACTGGATTCAAGCAAGCCGGGCTGAAGACGGCTGGAATGACAGAAACCGGTCCTCGGAAGCTTGTTTCCGGTCCAGGGAAGGCATGGCTTGGCAGTTCGGGATGGAATGTTCCCATGAGGCACAGGGTCAGACTGATTTGCATATAGCAATGTCTGAACTGGGGTGGCAGAGTGGGCTAAAGAACGGTGATGGATAAAACCCAGATCTTTTGAATGGGTGTGAGTGTTTGATTGATTCAGATGCTCCGTCCATCACCACCCCCTTTTGTACCGCTTTTGGCCGCCATAAGTGTGGCAGGGTATGCTCAGACGTGAGTCTCTTGCTCACTTTGCCACTGGATTCAAGCAAGCCGGGCTGAAGACGGCTGGAATGCCAGAAACCGGTCCTCGGAAGCTTGTTTCCGGTCCAGGGAAGGCATGGCTTGGCAGTTCGGGCTGGACTGTTCCCATGAGGCACAGGGTCAGACTGATTTGCATATAGCCATGTCTGAACTGGGGTGGCAGAGTGGGCTAAAGAACGGTGATGGATTAAACCCAGATCTTTTGACTGGGTGTGAGTGTTTGATTGATTCAGATGCTCCGTCCATCACCACCCCCTTTTGTACCGCTTTTGGCCGCCATAAGAGTGGCAGGGTATGCTCAGACGTGAGTCCCTTGCTCACTTTGCAACTGGATTCAAGCAAGCCGGGCTGAAGACGGCTGGAATGCCAGAAACCGGTCCTCTGAAGCTTGTTTCCAGTCCAGGGAAGGCATGGCTTAGCAGTTCGGGCTGGACTGTTCTCATGAGGCACAGGGTCAGACTGATTTGCATATAGCCATGTCTGAACTGGGGTGGCAAAATGGGCTAAAGAACGGTGATGGATGAAACCCAGATCTTTTGACTGGGTGTGAGTGTTTGATTGATTCAGATGCTCCGTCCCTCACCACCCCCTTTTGTACCGCTTTTGGCCGCCATAAGTGTGGCAGGGTTTGCTCAGACGTGAGTCCCTTGCTCATTTTGCAACTGGATTCAAGCAAGCCGGGCTGAAGACGGCTGGAATGCCAGAAACCGGTCCTCGGAAGCTTGTTTCCGGTCCAGGGAAGGCATGGCGTAGCAGTTCGGGCTGGACTGTTCCCATGAGGCACAGGGTCAGACTGATTTGCATATACCAATGTCTGAACTGGGGTGGCAGAGTGGGCTAAATAACGGTGATGAGTTAAACCCAGATCTTTTGACTGGGTGTGAGTGTTTGATTGATTCAGATGCTCCGTCCATCACCACCCCCTTTTGTACCGCTTTTGGCCACCATAAGTGTGGCAGGGTTTGCTCAGACGTGAGTCCCTTGCTCATTTTGCCACTGGATTCAAGCAAGCCGGGCTGAAGACGGCTGGAATGACAGAAACCGGTCCTCGGAAGCTTGTTTCCGGTCCAGGGAAGGCATGGCTTGGCAGTTCGGGATGGAATGTTCCCATGAGGCACAGGGTCAGACTGATTTGCATATAGCAATGTCTGAACTGGGGTGGCAGAGTGGGCTAAAGAACGGTGATGGATAAAACCCAGATCTTTTGAATGGGTGTGAGTGTTTGATTGATTCAGATGCTCCGTCCATCACCACCCCCTTTTGTACCGCTTTTGGCCGCCATAAGTGTGGCAGGGTATGCTCAGACGTGAGTCTCTTGCTCACTTTGCCACTGGATTCAAGCAAGCCGGGCTGAAGACGGCTGGAATGCCAGAAACCGGTCCTCGGAAGCTTGTTTCCGGTCCAGGGAAGGCATGGCTTGGCAGTTCGGGCTGGACTGTTCCCATGAGGCAAAGGGTCAGACTGATTTGCATATAGCCATGTCTGAACTGGGGTGGCAGAGTGGGCTAAAGAACGGTGATGGATTAAACCCAGATCTTTTGACTGGGTGTGAGTGTTTGATTGATTCAGATGCTCCGTCCATCACCACCCCCTTTTGTACCGCTTTTGGCCGCCATAAGAGTGGCAGGGTATGCTCGGACGTGAGTCCCTTGCTCACTTTGCAACTGGATTCAAGCAAGCCGGGCTGAAGACGGCTGGAATGCCAGAAACCGGTCCTCGGAAGCTTGTTTCCGGTCCAGGGAAGGCATGGCGTAGCAGTTCGGGCTGGACTGTTCCCATGAGGCACAGGGTCAGACTGATTTGCATATAGCCATGTCTGAACTGGGGTGGCAGAGTGGGCTAAATAACGGTGATGAGTTAAACCCAGATCTTTTGACTGGGTGTGAGTGTTTGATTGATTCAGATGCTCCGTCCATCACCACCCCCTTTTGTACCGCTTTTGGCCACCATAAGTGTGGCAGGGTATGCTCAGATGTGAGTCCCTTGCTCACTTTGCCACTGGATTCAAGCAAGCCGGGCTGAAGACGGCAGGAATGCCAGAAACCGGTCCTCGGAAGCTTGTTTCCGGTCCAGGGAAGGCATGGCTTGGCAGTTCGGGCTGGACTGTTCCCATGAGGCACAGGGTCAGACTGATTTGCATATAGCCATGTCTGAACTGGGGTGGCAGAGTGGGCTAAAGAACGGTGATGGATTAAACCCAGATCTTTTGACTGGGTGTGAGTGTTTGATTGATTCAGATGCTCCGTCCATCACCACCCCCTTTTATACCGCTTTTGGCGGCCATAAGTGTGGCAGGGTATGCTCAGACGTGAGTCCCTTGCTCACTTTGCCACTGGATTCAAGCAAGCCGGGCTGAAGACGGCTGGAATGACAGAAACCGGTCCTCGGAAGCTTGTTTCCGGTCCAGGGAAGGCATGGCTTGGCAGTTCGGGATGGAATGTTCCCATGAGGCACAGGGTCAGACTGATTTGCATATAGCAATGTCTGAACTGGGGTGGCAGAGTGGGCTAAAGAACGGTGATGGATAAAACCCAGATCTTTTGAATGGGTGTGAGTGTTTGATTGATTCAGATGCTCCGTCCATCACCACCCCCTTTTGTACCGCTTTTGGCCGCCATAAGTGTGGCAGGGTATGCTCAGACGTGAGTCTCTTGCTCACTTTGCCACTGGATTCAAGCAAGCCGGGCTGAAGACGGCTGGAATGCCAGAAACCGGTCCTCGGAAGCTTGTTTCCGGTCCAGGGAAGGCATGGCTTGGAAGTTCGGGCTGGACTGTTCCCATGAGGCACAGGGTCAGACTGATTTGCATATAGCCATGTCTGAACTGGGGTGGCAGAGTGGGCTAAAGAACGGTGATGGATTAAACCCAGATCTTTTGACTGGGTGTGAGTGTTTGATTGATTCAGATGCTCCGTCCATCACCACCCCCTTTTGTACCGCTTTTGGCCGCCATAAGAGTGGCAGGGTATGCTCAGACGTGAGTCCCTTGCTCACTTTGCAACTGGATTCAAGCAAGCCGGGCTGAAGACGGCTGGAATGCCAGAAACCGGTCCTCTGAAGCTTGTTTCCAGTCCAGGGAAGGCATGGCTTAGCAGTTCGGGCTGGACTGTTCTCATGAGGCACAGGGTCAGACTGATTTGCATATAGCCATGTCTGAACTGGGGTGGCAAAATGGGCTAAAGAACGGTGATGGATGAAACCCAGATCTTTTGACTGGGTGTGAGTGTTTGATTGATTCAGATGCTCCGTCCCTCACCACCCCCTTTTGTACCGCTTTTGGCCGCCATAAGTGTGGCAGGGTTTGCTCAGACGTGAGTCCCTTGCTCATTTTGCAACTGGATTCAAGCAAGCCGGGCTGAAGACGGCTGGAATGCCAGAAACCGGTCCTCGGAAGCTTGTTTCCGGTCCAGGGAAGGCATGGCGTAGCAGTTCGGGCTGGACTGTTCCCATGAGGCACAGGGTCAGACTGATTTGCATATAGCCATGTCTGAACTGGGGTGGCAGAGTGGGCTAAATAACGGTGATGAGTTAAACCCAGATCTTTTGACTGGGTGTGAGTGTTTGATTGATTCAGATGCTCCGTCCATCACCACCCCCTTTTGTACCGCTTTTGGCCACCATAAGTGTGGCAGGGTTTGCTCAGACGTGAGTCCCTTGCTCATTTTGCCACTGGATTCAAGCAAGCCGGGCTGAAGACGGCTGGAATGACAGAAACCGGTCCTCGGAAGCTTGTTTCCGGTCCAGGGAAGGCATGGCTTGGCAGTTCGGGGTGGAATGTTCCCATGAGGCACAGGGTCAGACTGATTTGCATATAGCAATGTCTGAACTGGGGTGGCAGAGTGGGCTAAAGAACGGTGATGGATAAAACCCAGATCTTTTGAATGGGTGTGAGTGTTTGATTGATTCAGATGCTCCGTCCATCACCACCCCCTTTTGTACCGCTTTTGGCCGCCATAAGTGTGGCAGGGTATGCTCAGACGTGAGTCTCTTGCTCACTTTGCCACTGGATTCAAGCAAGCCGGGCTGAAGACGGCTGGAATGCCAGAAACCGGTCCTCGGAAGCTTGTTTCCGGTCCAGGGAAGGCATGGCTTGGCAGTTCGGGCTGGACTGTTCCCATGAGGCAAAGGGTCAGACTGATTTGCATATAGCCATGTCTGAACTGGGGTGGCAGAGTGGGCTAAAGAACGGTGATGGATTAAACCCAGATCTTTTGACTGGGTGTGAGTGTTTGATTGATTCAGATGCTCCGTCCATCACCACCCCCTTTTGTACCGCTTTTGGCCGCCATAAGAGTGGCAGGGTATGCTCAGACGTGAGTCCCTTGCTCACTTTGCAACTGGATTCAAGCAAGCCGGGCTGAAGACGGCTGGAATGCCAGAAACCGGTCCTCTGAAGCTTGTTTCCAGTCCAGGGAAGGCATGGCTTAGCAGTTCGGGCTGGACTGTTCTCATGAGGCACAGGGTCAGACTGATTTGCATATAGCCATGTCTGAACTGGGGTGGCAAAATGGGCTAAAGAACGGTGATGGATTAAACCCAGATCTTTTGACTGGGTGTGAGTGTTTGATTGATTCAGATGCTCCGTCCCTCACCACCCCCTTTTGTACCGCTTTTGGCCGCCATAAGTGTGGCAGGGTTTGCTCAGACGTGAGTCCCTTGCTCATTTTGCCACTGGATTCAAGCAAGCCGAGCTGAAGACGGCTGGAATGCCAGAAACAGGTCCTCGGAAGCTTGTTTCCAGTCCAGGGAAGGCATGGCTTGGCAGTTCGGGATGGACTGTTCCCATGAGGCACAGGGTCAGACTGATTTGCATATAGCCATGTCTGAACTGGGGTGGCAGAGTGGGCTAAAGAACGGTGATGGATAAAACCCAGATCTTTTGACTGGGTGTGAGTGTTTGATTGATTCAGATGCTCCGTCCATCACCACCCCCTTTTGTACCGCTTTTGGCCGCCATAAGTGTGGCAGGGTATGCTCAGATGTGAGTCCCTTGCTCACTTTGCCACTGGATTCAAGCAAGCCGGGCTGAAGACGGCAGAAATGCCAGAAACCGGTCCTCGGAAGCTTGTTTCCGGTCCAGGGAAGGCATGGCTTGGCAGTTCGGGCTGGACTGTTCCCATGAGGCACAGGGTCAGACTGATTTGCATATAGCCATGTCTGAACTGGGGTGGCAGAGTGGGCTAAAGAACGGTGATGGATTAAACCCAGATCTTTTGACTGGGTGTGAGTGTTTGATTGATTCAGATGCTCCGTCCATCACCACCCCCTTTTATACCGCTTTTGGCGGCCATAAGTGTGGCAGGGTATGCTCAGACGTGAGTCCCTTGCTCACTTTGCAACTGGATTCAAGCAAGCCGGGCTGAAGACGGCTGGAATGCCAGAAACCGGTCCTCGGAAGCTTGTTTCCGGTCCAGGGAAGGCATGGCTTGGCAGTTCGGGCTGGACTGTTCCCATGAGGCACAGGGTCAGACTGATTTGCATATAGCCATGTCTGAACTAGGGTGGCAGAGTGGGCTAAAGAACGGTGATGGATTAAACCCAAATCTTTTGACTGGGTGTGAGTGTTTGATTGAATCAGATGCTCCGTCCCTCACCACCCCCTTTTGTACCGCTTTTGGCCGCCATAAGTGTGGCAGGGTTTGCTCAGACGTGAGTCCCTTGCTCATTTTGCCACTGGATTCAAGCAAGCCGAGCTGAAGACGGCTGGAATGCCAGAAACTGGTCCTCGTAAGCTTGTTTCCAGTCAAGGGAAGGCATGGCTTGGCAGTTCGGGATGGACTGTTCCCATGAGGCACAGGTCAGACTGATTTGCATATAGCCATGTCTGAACTGGGGTGGCAGAGTGGGCTAAAGAACGGTGATGGATTAAACCCAGATCTTTTGTCTGGGTGTGAGTGTTTGATTGATTCAGATGCTCCGTCCATCACCACCCCCTTTTGTACCGCTTTTGGCCACCATAAGTGTGGCAGGGTTTGCTCAGACGCGAGTCCCTTGCTCATTTTGCCACTGGATTCAAGCAAGCCGGGCTGAAGACGGCTGGAATGCCAGAAACCGGTCCTCGGAAGCTTGTTTCCGGTCCAGGGAAGGCATGGCTTGGCAGTTCGGGATGGAATGTTCCCATGAGGCACACGGTCAGACTGATTTGCATATAGCAATGTCTGAATTGGGGTGGCAGAGTGGGCTAAAGAACAGTGACAGATAAAACCCAGATCTTTTGACTGGGTGTGAGTGTTTGATTGATTCAGATGCTCCGTCCATCACCACCCTCTTTTGTACTGCTTTTGGCCGCCATAAGTGTGGCAAGGTATGCTCAGACGTAAGTCCCTTGCTCACTTTGCCACTGGATTCAAGCAAGCCGGACTGAAGACGGCTGGAATGCCAGAAACCGGTCCTCGGAAGCTTGTTTCCGGTCCAGGGAAGGCATGGCTTGGCAGTTCGGGCTGGACTGTTCCCATGAGGCACAGGGTCAGACTGATTTGCAAATAGCCATGTCTGAACTAGGGTGGCAGAGTGGGCTAAAGAACGGTGATGGATTAAACCCAAATCTTTTGACTGGGTGTGAGTGTTTGATTGAATCAGATGCTCCGTCCATCACCACCCCCTTTTGTACCACTTTTGGCCGCCATAAGAGTGGCAGGGTATGCTCGGACGTGAGTCCCTTGCTCACTTTGCAACTGGATTCAAGCAAGCCGGGCTGAAGACGGCTGGAATGCCAGAAACCGGTCCTCGGAAGCTTGTTTCCGGTCCAGGGAAGGCATGGCGTAGCAGTTCGGGCTGGACTGTTCCCATGAGGCACAGGGTCAGACTGATTTGCATATAGCCATGTCTGAACTGGGGTGGCAGAGTGGGCTGAATAACGGTGATGAGTTAAACCCAGATCTTTTGACTGGGTGTGAGTGTTTGATTGATTCAGATGCTCCGTCCATCACCACCCCCTTTTGTACCGCTTTTGGCCACCATAAGTGTGGCAGGGTTTGCTCAGACGTGAGTCCCTTGCTCATTTTGCCACTGGATTCAAGCAAGCCGGGCTGAAGATGGCTGGAATGACAGAAACCGGTCCTCGGAAGCTTGTTTCCGGTCCAGGGAAGGCATGGCTTGGCAGTTCGGGATGGAATGTTCCCATGAGTTACAGGGTCAGACTGATTTGCATATAGCAATGTCTGAACTGGGGTGGCAGAGTGGGCTAAAGAACGGTGATGGATAAAACCCAGATCTTTTGAATGGGTGTGAGTGTTTGATTGATTCAGATGCTCCGTCCATCACCACCCCCTTTTGTACCGCTTTTGGCCGCCATAAGTGTGGCAGGGTATGCTCAGACGTGAGTCTCTTGCTCACTTTGCCACTGGATTCAAGCAAGCCGGGCTGAAGACGGCTGGAATGCCAGAAACCGGTCCTCGGAAGCTTGTTTCCGGTCCAGGGAAGGCATGGCTTGGCAGTTCGGGCTGGACTGTTCCCATGAGGCACAGGGTCAGACTGATTTGCATATAGCCATGTCTGAACTGGGGTGGCAGAGTGGGCTAAAGAACGGTGATGGATTAAACCCAGATCTTTTGACTGGGTGTGAGTGTTTGATTGATTTAGATGCTCCGTCCATCACCACCCCCTTTTGTACCGCTTTTGGCCGCCATAAGAGTGGCAGGGTATGCTCAGACGTGAGTCCCTTGCTCACTTTGCAACTGGATTCAAGCAAGCCGGGCTGAAGACGGCTGGAATGCCAGAAATCGGTCCTCTGAAGCGTGTTTCCAGTCCAGGGAAGGCATGGCTTAGCAGTTCGGGCTGGACTGTTCTCATGAGGCACAGGGTCAGACTGATTTGCATATAGCCATGTCTGAACTGGGGTGGCAAAATGGGCTAAAGAACGGTGATGGATTAAACCCAGATCTTTTGACTGGGTGTGAGTGTTTGATTGATTCAGATGCTCCGTCCCTCACCAACCCCTTTTGTACCGCTTTTGGCCGCCATAAGTGTGGCAGGGTTTGCTCAGACGTGAGTCCCTTGCTCATTTTGCCACTGGATTCAAGCAAGCCGAGCTGAAGACGGCTGGAATGCCAGAAACAGGTCCTCGGAAGCTTGTTTCCAGTCCAGGGAAGGCATGGCTTGGCAGTTCGGGATGGACTGTTCCCATGAGGCACAGGGTCAGACTGATTTGCATATAGCCATGTCTGAACTGGGGTGGCAGAGTGGGCTAAAGAACGCTGATGGATAAAACCCAGATCTTTTGACTGGGTGTGAGTGTTTGATTGATTCAGATGCTCCGTCCATCACCACCCCCTTTTGTACCGCTTTTGGCCGCCATAAGTGTGGCAGGGTATGCTCAGACGTGAGTCTCTTGCTCACTTTGCCACTGGATTCAAGCAAGCCGGGCTGAAGACGGCTGGAATGCCAGAAACCGGTCCTCGGAAGCTTGTTTCCGGTCCAGCGAAGGCATGACTTGGCAGTTCGGGCTGGACTGTTCCCATGAGGCACAGGGTCAGACTGATTTGCATATAGCCATGTCTGAACTGGGGTGGCAGAGTGGGCTAAAGAACGGTGATGGATTAAACCCAGATCTTTTGTCTGGGTGTGAGTGTTTGATTGATTCAGATGCTCCGTCCATCACCACCCCCTTTTAGACCGCTTTTGGCCACCATAAGTGTGGCAGGGTTTGCTTAGACGTGAGTCCCTTGCTCATTTTGCCACTGGATTCAAGCAAGCCGGGCTGAAGACGGCTGGAATGCCAGAAACCGGTCCTCGGAAGCTTGTTTCCGGTCCAGGGAAGGCATGGCTTGGCAGTTCCGGATGGAATGTTCCCATGAGGCACAGGGTCAGACTGATTTGCATATAGCAATGTCTGAACTGGGGTGGCAGAGTGGGCTAAAGAACAGTGACAGATAAAACCCAGATCTTTTGACTGGGTGTGAGTGTTTGATTGATTCAGATGCTCCGTCCATCACCACCCTCTTTTGTACTGCTTTTGGCCGCCATAAGTGTGGCAAGGTATGCTCAGACGTAAGTCCCTTGCTCACTTTGCCACTGGATTCAAGCAAGCCGGGCTGAAGACGGCTGGAATGCCAGAAACCGGTCCTCGGAAGCTTGTTTCCAGTCCAGGGAAGGCATGGCTTGGCAGTTCGGGCTGGACTGTTCCCATGAGGCACAGGGTCAGACTGATTTGCATATAGCCATGTCTGAACTAGGGTGGCAGAGTGGGCTAAAGAACGGTGATGGATTAAACCCAAATCTTTTGACTGGGTGTGAGTGTTTGATTGAATCAGATGCTCCGTCCATCACCACCCCCTTTTGTACCACTTTTGGCCGCCATAAGAGTGGCAGGGTATGCTCGGACGTGAGTCCCTTGCTCACTTTGCAACTGGATTCAAGCAAGCCGGGCTGAAGACGGCTGGAATGCCAGAAACCGGTCCTCGGAAGCTTGTTTCCGGTCCAGGGAAGGCATGGCGTAGCAGTTCGGGCTGGACTGTTCCCATGAGGCACAGGGTCAGACTGATTTGCATATAGCCATGTCTGAACTGGGGTGGCAGAGTGGGCTAAATAACGGTGATGAGTTAAACCCAGATCTTTTGACTGGGTGTGAGTGTTTGATTGATTCAGATGCTCCGTCCATCACCACCCCCTTTTGTACCGCTTTTGGCCACCATAAGTGTGGCAGAGTTTGCTCAGACGTGAGTCCCTTGCTCATTTTGCCACTGGATTCAAGCAAGCCGGGCTGAAGACGGCTGGAATGACAGAAACCGGTCCTCGGAAGCTTGTTTCCGGTCCAGGGAAGGCATGGCTTGGCAGTTCGGGATGGAATGTTCCCATGAGGCACAGGGTCAGACTGATTTGCATATAGCAATGTCTGAACTGGGGTGGCAGAGTGGGCTAAAGAACGGTGATGGATAAAACCCAGATCTTTTGAATGGGTGTGAGTGTTTGATTGATTCAGATGCTCCGTCCATCACCACCCCCTTTTGTACCGCTTTTGGCCGCCATAAGTGTGGCAGGGTATGCTCAGACGTGAGTCTCTTGCTCACTTTGCCACTGGATTCAAGCAAGCCGGGCTGAAGACGGCTGGAATGCCAGAAACCGGTCCTCGGAAGCTTGTTTCCGGTCCAGGGAAGGCATGGCTTGGCAGTTCGGGCTGGACTGTTCCCATGAGGCACAGGGTCAGACTGATTTGCATATAGCCATGTCTGAACTGGGGTGGCAGAGTGGGCTAAAGAACGGTGATGGATTAAACCCAGATCTTTTGACTGGGTGTGAGTGTTTGATTGATTCAGATGCTCCGTCCATCACCACCCCCTTTTGTACCGCTTTTGGCCGCCATAAGAGTGGCAGGGTATGCTCAGACGTGAGTCCCTTGCTCACTTTGCAACTGGATTCAAGCAAGCCGGGCTGAAGACGGCTGGAATGCCAGAAACCGGTCCTCTGAAGCTTGTTTCCAGTCCAGGGAAGGCATGGCTTAGCAGTTCGGGCTGGACTGTTCTCATGAGGCACAGGGTCAGACTGATTTGCATATAGCCATGTCTGAACTGGGGTGGCAAAATGGGCTAAAGAACGGTGATGGATGAAACCCAGATCTTTTGACTGGGTGTGAGTGTTTGATTGATTCAGATGCTCCGTCCCTCACCACCCCCTTTTGTACCGCTTTTGGCCGCCATAAGTGTGGCAGGGTTTGCTCAGACGTGAGTCCCTTGCTCATTTTGCAACTGGATTCAAGCAAGCCGGGCTGAAGACGGCTGGAATGCCAGAAACCGGTCCTCGGAAGCTTGTTTCCGGTCCAGGGAAGGCATGGCGTAGCAGTTCGGGCTGGACTGTTCCCATGAGGCACAGGGTCAGACTGATTTGCATATACCAATGTCTGAACTGGGGTGGCAGAGTGGGCTAAATAACGGTGATGAGTTAAACCCAGATCTTTTGACTGGGTGTGAGTGTTTGATTGATTCAGATGCTCCGTCCATCACCACCCCCTTTTGTACCGCTTTTGGCCACCATAAGTGTGGCAGGGTTTGCTCAGACGTGAGTCCCTTGCTCATTTTGCCACTGGATTCAAGCAAGCCGGGCTGAAGACGGCTGGAATGACAGAAACCGGTCCTCGGAAGCTTGTTTCCGGTCCAGGGAAGGCATGGCTTGGCAGTTCGGGATGGAATGTTCCCATGAGGCACAGGGTCAGACTGATTTGCATATAGCAATGTCTGAACTGGGGTGGCAGAGTGGGCTAAAGAACGGTGATGGATAAAACCCAGATCTTTTGAATGGGTGTGAGTGTTTGATTGATTCAGATGCTCCGTCCATCACCACCCCCTTTTGTACCGCTTTTGGCCGCCATAAGTGTGGCAGGGTATGCTCAGACGTGAGTCTCTTGCTCACTTTGCCACTGGATTCAAGCAAGCCGGGCTGAAGACGGCTGGAATGCCAGAAACCGGTCCTCGGAAGCTTGTTTCCGGTCCAGGGAAGGCATGGCTTGGCAGTTCGGGCTGGACTGTTCCCATGAGGCAAAGGGTCAGACTGATTTGCATATAGCCATGTCTGAACTGGGGTGGCAGAGTGGGCTAAAGAACGGTGATGGATTAAACCCAGATCTTTTGACTGGGTGTGAGTGTTTGATTGATTCAGATGCTCCGTCCATCACCACCCCCTTTTGTACCGCTTTTGGCCGCCATAAGAGTGGCAGGGTATGCTCGGACGTGAGTCCCTTGCTCACTTTGCAACTGGATTCAAGCAAGCCGGGCTGAAGACGGCTGGAATGCCAGAAACCGGTCCTCGGAAGCTTGTTTCCGGTCCAGGGAAGGCATGGCGTAGCAGTTCGGGCTGGACTGTTCCCATGAGGCACAGGGTCAGACTGATTTGCATATAGCCATGTCTGAACTGGGGTGGCAGAGTGGGCTAAATAACGGTGATGAGTTAAACCCAGATCTTTTGACTGGGTGTGAGTGTTTGATTGATTCAGATGCTCCGTCCATCACCACCCCCTTTTGTACCGCTTTTGGCCACCATAAGTGTGGCAGGGTATGCTCAGATGTGAGTCCCTTGCTCACTTTGCCACTGGATTCAAGCAAGCCGGGCTGAAGACGGCAGGAATGCCAGAAACCGGTCCTCGGAAGCTTGTTTCCGGTCCAGGGAAGGCATGGCTTGGCAGTTCGGGCTGGACTGTTCCCATGAGGCACAGGGTCAGACTGATTTGCATATAGCCATGTCTGAACTGGGGTGGCAGAGTGGGCTAAAGAACGGTGATGGATTAAACCCAGATCTTTTGACTGGGTGTGAGTGTTTGATTGATTCAGATGCTCCGTCCATCACCACCCCCTTTTATACCGCTTTTGGCGGCCATAAGTGTGGCAGGGTATGCTCAGACGTGAGTCCCTTGCTCACTTTGCCACTGGATTCAAGCAAGCCGGGCTGAAGACGGCTGGAATGACAGAAACCGGTCCTCGGAAGCTTGTTTCCGGTCCAGGGAAGGCATGGCTTGGCAGTTCGGGATGGAATGTTCCCATGAGGCACAGGGTCAGACTGATTTGCATATAGCAATGTCTGAACTGGGGTGGCAGAGTGGGCTAAAGAACGGTGATGGATAAAACCCAGATCTTTTGAATGGGTGTGAGTGTTTGATTGATTCAGATGCTCCGTCCATCACCACTCCCTTTTGTACCGCTTTTGGCCGCCATAAGTGTGGCAGGGTATGCTCAGACGTGAGTCTCTTGCTCACTTTGCCACTGGATTCAAGCAAGCCGGGCTGAAGACGGCTGGAATGCCAGAAACCGGTCCTCGGAAGCTTGTTTCCGGTCCAGGGAAGGCATGGCTTGGCAGTTCGGGCTGGACTGTTCCCATGAGGCACAGGGTCAGACTGATTTGCATATAGCCATGTCTGAACTGGGGTGGCAGAGTGGGCTAAAGAACGGTGATGGATTAAACCCAGATCTTTTGACTGGGTGTGAGTGTTTGATTGATTCAGATGCTCCGTCCATCACCACCCCCTTTTGTACCGCTTTTGGCCGCCATAAGAGTGGCAGGGTATGCTCAGACGTGAGTCCCTTGCTCACTTTGCAACTGGATTCAAGCAAGCCGGGCTGAAGACGGCTGGAATGCCAGAAACCGGTCCTCTGAAGCTTGTTTCCAGTCCAGGGAAGGCATGGCTTAGCAGTTCGGGCTGGACTGTTCTCATGAGGCACAGGGTCAGACTGATTTGCATATAGCCATGTCTGAACTGGGGTGGCAAAATGGGCTAAAGAACGGTGATGGATGAAACCCAGATCTTTTGACTGGGTGTGAGTGTTTGATTGATTCAGATGCTCCGTCCCTCACCACCCCCTTTTGTACCGCTTTTGGCCGCCATAAGTGTGGCAGGGTTTGCTCAGACGTGAGTCCCTTGCTCATTTTGCAACTGGATTCAAGCAAGCCGGGCTGAAGACGGCTGGAATGCCAGAAACCGGTCCTCGGAAGCTTGTTTCCGGTCCAGGGAAGGCATGGCGTAGCAGTTCGGGCTGGACTGTTCCCATGAGGCACAGGGTCAGACTGATTTGCATATAGCCATGTCTGAACTGGGGTGGCAGAGTGGGCTAAATAACGGTGATGAGTTAAACCCAGATCTTTTGACTGGGTGTGAGTGTTTGATTGATTCAGATGCTCCGTCCATCACCACCCCCTTTTGTACCGCTTTTGGCCACCATAAGTGTGGCAGGGTTTGCTCAGACGTGAGTCCCTTGCTCATTTTGCCACTGGATTCAAGCAAGCCGGGCTGAAGACGGCTGGAATGACAGAAACCGGTCCTCGGAAGCTTGTTTCCGGTCCAGGGAAGGCATGGCTTGGCAGTTCGGGGTGGAATGTTCCCATGAGGCACAGGGTCAGACTGATTTGCATATAGCAATGTCTGAACTGGGGTGGCAGAGTGGGCTAAAGAACGGTGATGGATAAAACCCAGATCTTTTGAATGGGTGTGAGTGTTTGATTGATTCAGATGCTCCGTCCATCACCACCCCCTTTTGTACCGCTTTTGGCCGCCATAAGTGTGGCAGGGTATGCTCAGACGTGAGTCTCTTGCTCACTTTGCCACTGGATTCAAGCAAGCCGGGCTGAAGACGGCTGGAATGCCAGAAACCGGTCCTCGGAAGCTTGTTTCCGGTCCAGGGAAGGCATGGCTTGGCAGTTCGGGCTGGACTGTTCCCATGAGGCAAAGGGTCAGACTGATTTGCATATAGCCATGTCTGAACTGGGGTGGCAGAGTGGGCTAAAGAACGGTGATGGATTAAACCCAGATCTTTTGACTGGGTGTGAGTGTTTGATTGATTCAGATGCTCCGTCCATCACCACCCCCTTTTGTACCGCTTTTGGCCGCCATAAGAGTGGCAGGGTATGCTCAGACGTGAGTCCCTTGCTCACTTTGCAACTGGATTCAAGCAAGCCGGGCTGAAGACGGCTGGAATGCCAGAAACCGGTCCTCTGAAGCTTGTTTCCAGTCCAGGGAAGGCATGGCTTAGCAGTTCGGGCTGGACTGTTCTCATGAGGCACAGGGTCAGACTGATTTGCATATAGCCATGTCTGAACTGGGGTGGCAAAATGGGCTAAAGAACGGTGATGGATTAAACCCAGATCTTTTGACTGGGTGTGAGTGTTTGATTGATTCAGATGCTCCGTCCCTCACCACCCCCTTTTGTACCGCTTTTGGCCGCCATAAGTGTGGCAGGGTTTGCTCAGACGTGAGTCCCTTGCTCATTTTGCCACTGGATTCAAGCAAGCCGAGCTGAAGACGGCTGGAATGCCAGAAACAGGTCCTCGGAAGCTTGTTTCCAGTCCAGGGAAGGCATGGCTTGGCAGTTCGGGATGGACTGTTCCCATGAGGCACAGGGTCAGACTGATTTGCATATAGCCATGTCTGAACTGGGGTGGCAGAGTGGGCTAAAGAACGGTGATTGATAAAACCCAGATCTTTTGACTGGGTGTGAGTGTTTGATTGATTCAGATGCTCCGTCCATCACCACCCCCTTTTGTACCGCTTTTGGCCGCCATAAGTGTGGCAGGGTATGCTCAGATGTGAGTCCCTTGCTCACTTTGCCACTGGATTCAAGCAAGCCGGGCTGAAGACGGCAGGAATGCCAGAAACCGGTCCTCGGAAGCTTGTTTCCGGTCCAGGGAAGGCATGGCTTGGCAGTTCGGGCTGGACTGTTCCCATGAGGCACAGGGTCAGACTGATTTGCATATAGCCATGTCTGAACTGGGGTGGCAGAGTGGGCTAAAGAACGGTGATGGATTAAACCCAGATCTTTTGACTGGGTGTGAGTGTTTGATTGATTCAGATGCTCCGTCCATCACCACCCCCTTTTATACCGCTTTTGGCGGCCATAAGTGTGGCAGGGTATGCTCAGACGTGAGTCCCTTGCTCACTTTGCAACTGGATTCAAGCAAGCCGGGCTGAAGACGGCTGGAATGCCAGAAACCGGTCCTCGGAAGCTTGTTTCCGGTCCAGGGAAGGCATGGCTTGGCAGTTCGGGCTGGACTGTTCCCATGAGGCACAGGGTCAGACTGATTTGCATATAGCCATGTCTGAACTAGGGTGGCAGAGTGGGCTAAAGAACGGTGATGGATTAAACCCAAATCTTTTGACTGGGTGTGAGTGTTTGATTGAATCAGATGCTCCGTCCCTCACCACCCCCTTTTGTACCGCTTTTGGCCGCCATAAGTGTGGCAGGGTTTGCTCAGACGTGAGTCCCTTGCTCATTTTGCCACTGGATTCAAGCAAGCCGAGCTGAAGACGGCTGGAATGCCAGAAACTGGTCCTCGTAAGCTTGTTTCCAGTCAAGGGAAGGCATGGCTTGGCAGTTCGGGATGGACTGTTCCCATGAGGCACAGGTCAGACTGATTTGCATATAGCCATGTCTGAACTGGGGTGGCAGAGTGGGCTAAAGAACGGTGATGGATTAAACCCAGATCTTTTGTCTGGGTGTGAGTGTTTGATTGATTCAGATGCTCCGTCCATCACCACCCCCTTTTGTACCGCTTTTGGCCACCATAAGTGTGGCAGGGTTTGCTCAGACGTGAGTCCCTTGCTCATTTTGCCACTGGATTCAAGCAAGCCGGGCTGAAGACGGCTGGAATGCCAGAAACCGGTCCTCGGAAGCTTGTTTCCGGTCCAGGGAAGGCATGGCTTGGCAGTTCGGGATGGAATGTTCCCATGAGGCACAGGGTCAGACTGATTTGCATATAGCAATGTCTGAATTGGGGTGGCAGAGTGGGCTAAAGAACAGTGACAGATAAAACCCAGATCTTTTGACTGGGTGTGAGTGTTTGATTGATTCAGATGCTCCGTCCATCACCACCCTCTTTTGTACTGCTTTTGGCCGCCATAAGTGTGGCAAGGTATGCTCAGACGTAAGTCCCTTGCTCACTTTGCCACTGGATTCAAGCAAGCCGGACTGAAGACGGCTGGAATGCCAGAAACCGGTCCTCGGAAGCTTGTTTCCGGTCCAGGGAAGGCATGGCTTGGCAGTTCGGGCTGGACTGTTCCCATGAGGCACAGGGTCAGACTGATTTGCAAATAGCCATGTCTGAACTAGGGTGGCAGAGTGGGCTAAAGAACGGTGATGGATTAAACCCAAATCTTTTGACTGGGTGTGAGTGTTTGATTGAATCAGATGCTCCGTCCATCACCACCCCCTTTTGTACCACTTTTGGCCGCCATAAGAGTGGCAGGGTATGCTCGGACGTGAGTCCCTTGCTCACTTTGCAACTGGATTCAAGCAAGCCGGGCTGAAGACGGCTGGAATGCCAGAAACCGGTCCTCGGAAGCTTGTTTCCGGTCCAGGGAAGGCATGGCGTAGCAGTTCGGGCTGGACTGTTCCCATGAGGCACAGGGTCAGACTGATTTGCATATAGCCATGTCTGAACTGGGGTGGCAGAGTGGGCTAAATAACGGTGATGAGTTAAACCCAGATCTTTTGACTGGGTGTGAGTGTTTGATTGATTCAGATGCTCCGTCCATCACCACCCCCTTTTGTACCGCTTTTGGCCACCATAAGTGTGGCAGGGTTTGCTCAGACGTGAGTCCCTTGCTCATTTTGCCACTGGATTCAAGCAAGCCGGGCTGAAGATGGCTGGAATGACAGAAACCGGTCCTCGGAAGCTTGTTTCCGGTCCAGGGAAGGCATGGCTTGGCAGTTCGGGATGGAATGTTCCCATGAGGCACAGGGTCAGACTGATTTGCATATAGCAATGTCTGAACTGGGGTGGCAGAGTGGGCTAAAGAACGGTGATGGATAAAACCCAGATCTTTTGAATGGGTGTGAGTGTTTGATTGATTCAGATGCTCCGTCCATCACCACCCCCTTTTGTACCGCTTTTGGCCGCCATAAGTGTGGCAGGGTATGCTCAGACGTGAGTCTCTTGCTCACTTTGCCACTGGATTCAAGCAAGCCGGGCTGAAGACGGCTGGAATGCCAGAAACCGGTCCTCGGAAGCTTGTTTCCGGTCCAGGGAAGGCATGGCTTGGCAGTTCGGGCTGGACTGTTCCCATGAGGCACAGGGTCAGACTGATTTGCATATAGCCATGTCTGAACTGGGGTGGCAGAGTGGGCTAAAGAACGGTGATGGATTAAACCCAGATCTTTTGACTGGGTGTGAGTGTTTGATTGATTTAGATGCTCCGTCCATCACCACCCCCTTTTGTACCGCTTTTGGCCGCCATAAGAGTGGCAGGGTATGCTCAGACGTGAGTCCCTTGCTCACTTTGCAACTGGATTCAAGCAAGCCGGGCTGAAGACGGCTGGAATGCCAGAAACCGGTCCTCTGAAGCGTGTTTCCAGTCCAGGGAAGGCATGGCTTAGCAGTTCGGGCTGGACTGTTCTCATGAGGCACAGGGTCAGACTGATTTGCATATAGCCATGTCTGAACTGGGGTGGCAAAATGGGCTAAAGAACGGTGATGGATTAAACCCAGATCTTTTGACTGGGTGTGAGTGTTTGATTGATTCAGATGCTCCGTCCCTCACCAACCCCTTTTGTACCGCTTTTGGCCGCCATAAGTGTGGCAGGGTTTGCTCAGACGTGAGTCCCTTGCTCATTTTGCCACTGGATTCAAGCAAGCCGAGCTGAAGACGGCTGGAATGCCAGAAACAGGTCCTCGGAAGCTTGTTTCCAGTCCAGGGAAGGCATGGCTTGGCAGTTCGGGATGGACTGTTCCCATAAGGCACAGGGTCAGACTGATTTGCATATAGCCATGTCTGAACTGAGGTGGCAGAGTGGGCTAAAGAACGCTGATGGATAAAACCCAGATCTTTTGACTGGGTGTGAGTGTTTGATTGATTCAGATGCTCCGTCCATCACCACCCCCTTTTGTACCGCTTTTGGCCGCCATAAGTGTGGCAGGGTATGCTCAGATGTGAGTCCCTTGCTCACTTTGCCACTGGATTCAAGCAAGCCGGGCTGAAGACTGCAGGAATGCCAGAAACCGGTCCTCGGAAGCTTGTTTCCGGTCCAGGGAAGGCATGGCTTGGCAGTTCGGGCTGGACTGTTCCCATGAGGCACAGGGTCAGACTGATTTGCATATAGCCATGTCTGAACTGGGGTGGCAGAGTGGGCTAAAGAACGGTGATGGATTAAACCCAGATCTTTTGACTGGGTGTGAGTGTTTGATTGATTCAGATGCTCCGTCCATCACCACCCCCTTTTATACCGCTTTTGGCGGCCATAAGTGTGGCAGGGTATGCTCAGACGTGAGTCCCTTGCTCACTTTGCAACTGGATTCAAGCAAGCCGGGCTGAAGACGGCTGGAATGCCAGAAACCGGTCCTCGGAAGCTTGTTTCCGGTCCAGGGAAGGCATGGCTTGGCAGTTCGGGCTGGACTGTTCCCATGAGGCACAGGGTCAGACTGATTTGCATATAGCCATGTCTGAACTAGGGTGGCAGAGTGGGCTAAAGAACGGTGATGGATTAAACCCAAATCTTTTGACTGGGTGTGAGTGTTTGATTGAATCAGATGCTCCGTCCCTCACCACCCCCTTTTGTACCGCTTTTGGCCGCCATAAGTGTGGCAGGGTTTGCTCAGACGTGAGTCCCTTGCTCATTTTGCCACTGGATTCAAGCAAGCCGAGCTGAAGACGGCTGGAATGCCAGAAACGGGTCCTCGTAAGCTTGTTTCCAGTCAAGGGAAGGCATGGCTTGGCAGTTCGGGATGGACTGTTCCCATGAGGCACAGGTCAGACTGATTTGCATATAGCCATGTCTGAACTGGGGTGGCAGAGTGGGCTAAAGAACGGTGATGGATAAAACCCAGATCTTTTGACTGGGTGTGAGTGTTTGATTGATTCAGATGCTCCGTCCATCACCACCCCCTTTTGTACCGCTTTTGGCCGCCATAAGTGTGGCAGGGTATGCTCAGATGTGAGTCCCTTGCTAACTTTGCCACTGGATTCAAGCAAGCCGGGCTGAAGACGGCAGGAATGCCAGAAACCGGTCCTCGGAAGCGTGTTTCCGGTCCAGGGAAGGCATGGCTTGGCAGTTCGGGCTGGACCGTTCCCATGAGGCACAGGGTCAGACTGATTTGCATATAGCCATGTCTGAACTGGTGTGGCAGAGTGGGCTAAAGAACGGTGATGGATTAAACCCAGATCTTTTGACTGGGTGTGAGTGTTTGATTGATTCAGATGCTCCGTCCATCACCACCCCCTTTTGTACCGCTTTTGGCCGCCATAAGTGTGGCAGGGTATGCTCAGACGTGAGTCCCTTGCTCACTTTGCAACTGGATTCAAGCAAGCCGGGCTGAAGACGGCTGGAATGCCAGAAACCGGTCCTCGGAAGCTTGTTTCCGGTCCAGGGAAGGCATGGCGTGGCACTTCGGGCTGGACTGTTCCCATGAGGCACAGGGTCAGACTGATTTGCATATAGCCATGTCTGAACTGGGGTGGCAGAGTGGGCTAAAGAACGGTGATGGATTAAACCCAGATCTTTTGACTGGGTGTGAGTGTTTGATTGATTCAGATGCTCCGTCCATCACCACCCCCTTTTGTACCGCTTTTGGCCACCATAAGTGTGGCAGGGTTTGCTCAGACGTGAGTCCCTTGCTCATTTTGCCACTGGATTCAAGCAAGCCGGGCTGAAGACGGCTGGAATGCCAGAAACCGGTCCTCGGAAGCTTGTTTCCGGTCCAGGGAAGGCATGGCTTGGCAGTTCGGGATGGAATGTTCCCATGAGACACAGGGTCAGACTGATTTGCATATAGCAATGTCTGAACTGGGGTGGCAGAGTGGGCTAAAGAACAGTGACAGATAAAACCCAGATCTTTTGACTGGGTGTGAGTGTTTGATTGATTCAGATGCTCCGTCCATCACCACCCCCTTTTGTACCGCTTTTGGCCGCCATAAGTGTGGCAGGGTATGCTCAGACGTGAGTCCCTTGCTCACTTTGCCACTGGATTCAAGCAAGCCGGGCTGAAGACGGCTGGAATGCCAGAAACCAGTCCTCTGAAGCTTGTTTCCGGTCCAGGGAAGGCATGGCTTGGCAGTTCGGGCTGGACTGTTCCCATGAGGCACAGGGTCAGACTGTTTTGCATATAGCCATGTCTGAACTAGGGTGGCAGAGTGGGCTAAAGAACGGTGATGGATTAAACCCAGATCTTTTGACTGGGTGTGAGTGTTTGATTGATTCAGATGCTCCGTCCATCACCACCCCCTTTTGTACCGCTTTTGGCCGCCATAAGAGTGGCAGGGTATGCTCAGACGTGAGTCCCTTGCTCACTTTGCAACTAGATTCAAGCAAGCCGGGCTGAAGACGGCTGGAATGCCAGAAACCGGTCCTCGGAAGCTTGTTTCCGGTCCAGGGAAGGCATGGCGTAGCAGTTTGGGCTGGACTGTTCCCATGAGGCACAGGGTCAGACTGATTTGCATATAGCCATGTCTGAACTGGGGTGGCAGAGTGGGCTAAAGAACAGTGATGGATTAAACCCAGATCTTTTGACTGGGTGTGAGTGTTTGATTGATTCAGATGCTCCGTCCATCACCACCCCCTTTTGTACCGCTTTTGGCCGCCATAAGTGTGGCAGGGTATCCTCAGACGTGAGTCCTTTGCACACTTTGCAACTGGATTCAAGCAAGCCGGGCTGAATACGGCTGGAATGCCAGAAACCGGTCCTCAGAAGCTTGTTTCCGGTCCAGGGAAGGCATGGCGTGGCAGTTCGGGCTGGACTGTTCCCATGAGGCGCAGGGTCAGACTGATTTGCATATAGCCATGTCTGAACTGGGGTGGCAGAGTGGGCTAAAGAACGGTGATGGATTAAACCCAGATCTTTTGACTGGGTGTGAGTGTTTGATTGATTCAGATGCTCCGTCCATCACCACCCCCTTTTGTACTGCTTTTGGCCACCATAAGTGTGGCAGGGTTTGCTCAGACTTGAGTCCCTTGCTCATTTTGCCACTGGATTCAAGCAAGCCGGGCTGAAGACGGCTGGAATGACAGAAACCGGTCCTCGGAAGCTTGTTTCCGGTCCAGGGAAGGCATGGCTTGGCAGTTCGGGATGGAATGTTCCCATGAGGCACAGGGTCAGACTGATTTGCATATAGCAATGTCTGAACTGGGGTGGCAGAGTGGGCTAAAGAACGGTGATGGATAAAACCCAGATCTTTTGACTGGGTGTGAGTGTTTGATTGATTCAGATGCTCCGTCCATCACCACCCCCTTTTGTACCGCTTTTGGCCGCCATAAGTGTGGCAGGGTATGCTCAGACGTGAGTCTCTTGCTCACTTTGCCACTGGATTCAAGCAAGCCGGGCTGAAGACGGCTGGAATGCCAGAAACCGGTCCTCGGAAGCTTTTTTCCGGTCCAGGGAAGGCATGGCTTGGCAGTTCGGGCTGGACTGTTCCCATGAGGCACAGGGTCAGACTGATTTGCATATAGCCATGTCTGAACTGGGGTGGCAGAGTGGGCTAAAGAACGGTGATGGAATAAACCCAGATCTTTTGACTGGGTGTGAGTGTTTGATTGATTCAGATGCTCCGTCCATCACCACCCCCTTTTGTACCGCTTTTGGCCACCATAAGTGTGGCAGGGTTTGCTCAGACGTGAGTCCCTTGCTCATTTTGCCACTGGATTCAAGCAAGCCGAGCTGAAGACGGCTGGAATGCCAGAAACAGGTCCTCGGAAGCTTGTTACCAGTCCAGGGAAGGCATGGCTTGGCAGTTCGGGATGGACTGTTCCCATGAGGCACAGGTTCAGACTGATTTGCATATAGCCATGTCTGAACTGGGGTGGCAGAGTGGGCTAAAGAACGGTGATGGATAAAACCCAGATCTTTTGACTGGGTGTGAGTGTTTGATTGATTCAGATGCTCCGTCCATCACCACCCCCTTTTGTACCGCTTTTGGCCGCCATAAGTGTGGCAGGGTATGCTCAGATGTGAGTCCCTTGCTCACTTTGCCACTGGATTCAAGCAAGCCGGGCTGAAGACGGCTGGAATGCCAGAAACCGGTCCTCGGAAGCTTGTTTCCAGTCCAGGGAAGGCATGGCTTGGCAGTTCGGGATGGAATGTTCCCATGAGACACAGGGTCAGACTGATTTGCATATAGCAATGTCTGAACTGGGGTGGCAGAGTGGGCTAAAGAACAGTGACAGATAAAACCCAGATCTTTTGACTGGGTGTGAGTGTTTGATTGATTCAGATGCTCCGTCCATCACCACCCCCTTTTGTACCGCTTTTGGCCGCCATAAGTGTGGCAGGGTATGCTCAGACGTGAGTCCCTTGCTCACTTTGCCACTGGATTCAAGCAAGCCGGGCTGAAGACGGCTGGAATGCCAGAAACCAGTCCTCGGAAGCTTGTTTCCGGTCCAGGGAAGGCATGGCTTGGCAGTTCGGGCTGGACTGTTCCCATGAGGCACAGGGTCAGACTGTTTTGCATATAGCCATGTCTGAACTAGGGTGGCAGAGTGGGCTAAAGAACGGTGATGGATTAAACCCAGATCTTTTGACTGGGTGTGAGTGTTTGATTGATTCAGATGCTCCGTCCATCACCACCCCCTTTTGTACCGCTTTTGGCCGCCATAAGAGTGGCAGGGTATGCTCAGACGTGAGTCCCTTGCTCACTTTGCAACTAGATTCAAGCAAGCCGGGCTGAAGACGGCTGGAATGCCAGAAACCGGTCCTCGGAAGCTTGTTTCCGGTCCAGGGAAGGCATGGCGTAGCAGTTTGGGCTGGACTGTTCCCATGAGGCACAGGGTCAGACTGATTTGCATATAGCCATGTCTGAACTGGGGTGGCAGAGTGGGCTAAAGAACAGTGATGAATTAAACCCAGATCATTTGACTGGGTATGAGTGTTTGATTGATTCAGATGCTCCGTCCATCACCACCCCCTTTTGTACCGCTTTTGGCCGCCATAAGTGTGGCAGGGTATGCTCAGACGTGAGTCCCTTGCTCACTTTGCCACTGGATTCAAGCAAGCCGGGCTGAAGACGGCGGGAATGCCAGAAACTGTTCCTCGGAAGCTTGTTTCCGGTCCAGGGAAGGCATGGCTTGGCAGTTCGGGCTGGACTGTTCCCATGAGGCACAGGATCAGACTGATTTGCATATAGCCATGTCTGAACTGGGGTGGCAGAGTGGGCTAAAGAACGGTGATGGATTAAACCCAGATCTTTTGACTGGGTGTGAGTGTTTGATTGATTCAGATGCTCCGTCCATCACCACCCCCTTTTGTACCGCTTTTGGCCGCCATAAGAGTGGCAGGGTATCCTCAGACGTGAGTCCTTTGCACACTTTGCAACTGGATTCAAGCAAGCCGGGCTGAATACGGCTGGAATGCCAGAAACCGGTCCTCAGAAGCTTGTTTCCGGTCCAGGGAAGGCATGGCGTGGCAGTTCGGGCTGGACTGTTCCCATGAGGCGCAGGGTCAGACTGATTTGCATATAGCCATGTCTGAACTGGGGTGGCAGAGTGGGCTAAAGAACGGTGATGGATAAAACCCAGATCTTTTGACAGGGTGTGAGTGTTTGATTGATTCAGATGCTCCGTCCATCACCACCCCCTTTTGTACCGCTTTTGGCCGCCATAAGTGTGGCAGGGTATGCTCAGACGTGAGTCTCTTGCTCACTTTGCCACTGGATTCAAGCAAGCCGGGCTGAAGACGGCTGGAATGCCAGAAACCGGTCCTCGGAAGCTTGTTTCCGGTCCAGGGAAGGCATGGCTTGGCAGTTCGGGCTGGACTGTTCCCATGAGGCACAGGGTCAGACTGATTTGCATATAGCCATGTCTGAACTGGGGTGGCAGAGTGGGCTAAAGAACGGTGATGGATTAAACCCAGATCTTTTGATTGGGTGTGAGTGTTTGATTGATTCAGATGCTCCGTCCATCACCACCCCCTTTTGTACCGCTTTTGGCCACCATAAGTGTGGCAGGGTTTGCTCAGACGTGAGTCCCTTGCTCATTTTGCCACTGGATTCAAGCAAGCCGAGCTGAAGACGGCTGGAATGCCAGACACAGGTCCTCGGAAGCTTGTTTCCAGTCCAGGGAAGGCATGGCTTGGCAGTTCGGGATGGACTGTTCCCATGAGGCACAGGGTCAGACTGATTTGCATATAGCCATGTCTGAACTGGGGTGGCAGAGTGGGCTAAAGAACGGTGATGGATAAAACCCAGATATTTTGACTGGGTGTGAGTGTTTGATTGATTCAGATGCTCCGTCCATCACCACCCCCTTTTGTACCGCTTTTGGCCGCCATAAGTGTGGCAGGGTATGCTCAGATGTGAGTCCCTTGCTCACTTTGCCACTGGATTCAAGCAAGCCGGGCTGAAGACGGCTGGAATGCCAGAAACCGGTCCTCGGAAGCTTGTTTCCGGTCCAGGGAAGGCATGGCTTGGCAGTTCGGGATGGAATGTTCCCATGAGACACAGGGTCAGACTGATTTGCATATAGCAATGTCTGAACTGGGGTGGCAGAGTGGGCTAAAGAACAGTGACAGATAAAACCCAGATCTTTTGACTGGGTGTGAGTGTTTGATTGATTCAGATGCTCCGTCCATCACCACCCCCTTTTGTACCGCTTTTGGCCGCCATAAGTGTGGCAGGGTATGCTCAGACGTGAGTCCCTTGCTCACTTTGCCACTGGATTCAAGCAAGCCGGGCTGAAGACGGCTGGAATGCCAGAAACCAGTCCTCGGAAGCTTGTTTCCGGTCCAGGGAAGGCATGGCTTGGCAGTTCGGGCTGGACTGTTCCCATGAGGCACAGGGTCAGACTGTTTTGCATATAGCCATGTCTGAACTAGGGTGGCAGAGTGGGCTAAAGAACGGTGATGGATTAAACCCGGATCTTTTGACTGGGTGTGAGTGTTTGATTGATTCAGATGCTCCGTCCATCACCACCCCCTTTTGTACCGCTTTTGGCCGCCATAAGAGTGGCAGGGTATGCTCAGACGTGAGTCCCTTGCTCACTTTGCAACTAGATTCAAACAAGCCGGGCTGAAGACGGCTGGAACGCCAGAAACCGGTCCTCGGAAGCTTGTTTCCGGTCCAGGGAAGGCATGGCTTGGCAGTTCGGGCTGGACTGTTCCCATGAGGCACAGGATCAGACTGATTTGCATATAGCCATGTCTGAACTGGGGTGGCAGAGTGGGCTAAAGAACGGTGATGGATTAAACCCAGATCTTTTGACTGGGTGTGAGTGTTTGATTGATTCAGATGCTCCGTCCATCACCACCCCCTTTTGTACCGCTTTTGGCCACCATAAGTGTGGCAGGGTTTGCTCAGACGTGAGTCCCTTGCTCATTTTGCCACTGGATTCAAGCAAGCCGGGCTGAAGACGGCTGGAATGACAGAAACCGGTCCTCGGAAGCTTGTTTCCGGTCCAGGGAAGGCATGGCTTGGCAGTTCGGGATGGAATGTTCCCATGAGGCACAGGGTCAGACTGATTTGCATATAGCAATGTCTGAACTGGGGTGGCAGAGTGGGCTAAAGAACGGTGATGGATAAAACCCAGATCTTTTGACTGGGTGTGAGTGTTTGATTGATTCAGATGCTCCGTCCATCACCACCCCCTTTTGTACCGCTTTGGCCGCCATAAGTGTGGCAGGGTATGCTCAGACGTGAGTCTCTTGCTCACTTTGCCACTGGATTCAAGCAAGCCGGGCTGAAGACGGCTGGAATGCCAGAAACCGGGCCTCGGAAGCTTGTTTCCGGTCCAGGGAAGGCATGGCTTGGCAGTTCGGGCTGGACTGTTCCCATGAGGCACAGGGTCAGACTGATTTGCATATAGCCATGTCTGAACTGGGGTGGCAGAGTGGGCTAAAGAACGGTGATGGATTAAACCCAGATCTTTTGACTGGGTGTGAGTGTTTGATTGATTCAGATGCTCCGTCCATCACCACCCCCTTTTGTACCGCTTTTGGCCACCATAAGTGTGGCAGGGTTTGCTCAGACGTGAGTCCCTTGCTCATTTTGCCACTGGATTCAAGCAAGCCGAGCTGAAGACGGCTGGAATGCCAGACACAGGTCCTCGGAAGCTTGTTTCCAGTCCAGGGAAGGCATGGCTTGGCAGTTCGGGATGGACTGTTCCCATGAGGCACAGGGTCAGACTGATTTGCATGTAGCCATGTCTGAACTGGGGTGGCAGAGTGGGCTAAAGAACGGTGATGGATAAAACCCAGATCTTTTGACTGGGTGTGAGTGTTTGATTGATTCAGATGCTCCGTCCATCACCACCCCCTTTTGTACCGCTTTTGGCCGCCATAAGTGTGGCAGGGTATGCTCAGATGTGAGTCCCTTGCTCACTTTGCCACTGGATTCAAGCAAGCCGGGCTGAAGACGGCAGGAATGCCAGAAACCGGTCCTCGGAAGCTTGTTTCCGGTCCAGGGAAGGCATGGCTTGGCAGTTCGGGCTGGACTGTTCCCATGAGGCACAGGGTCAGACTGATTTGCATATAGCCATGTCTGAACTGGGGTGGCAGAGTGGGCTAAAGAACGGTGATGGATTAAACCCAGATCTTTTGACTGGGTGTGAGTGTTTGATTGATTCAGATGCTCCGTCCATCACCACCCCCTTTTATACCGCTTTTGGCGGCCATAAGTGTTGCAGGGTATGCTCAGACGTGAGTCCCTTGCTCACTTTGCAACTGGATTCAAGCAAGCCGGGCTGAAGACGGCTGGAATGCCAGAAACCGGTCCTCGGAAGCTTGTTTCCGGTCCAGGGAAGGCATGGCTTGGCAGTTCGGGCTGGACTGTTCCCATGAGGCACAGGGTCAGACTGATTTGCATATAGCCATGTCTGAACTAGGGTGGCAGAGTGGGCTAAAGAACGGTGATGGATTAAACCCAAATCTTTTGACTGGGTGTGAGTGTTTGATTGAATCAGATGCTCCGTCCCTCACCACCCCCTTTTGTACCGCTTTTGGCCGCCATAAGTGTGGCAGGGTTTGCTCAGACGTGAGTCCCTTGCTCATTTTGCCACTGGATTCAAGCAAGCCGAGCTGAAGACGGCTGGAATGCCAGAAACTGGTCCTCGTAAGCTTGTTTCCAGTCAAGGGAAGGCATGGCTTGGCAGTTCGGGATGGACTGTTCCCATGAGGCACAGGTCAGACTGATTTGCATATAGCCATGTCTGAACTGGGGTGGCAGAGTGGGCTAAAGAACGGTGATGGATAAAACCCAGATCTTTTGACTGTGTGTGAGTGTTTGATTGATTCAGATTCTCCGTCCATCACCACCCCCTTTTGTACCGCTTTTGGCCGCCATAAGTGTGGCAGGGTATGCTCAGATGTGAGTCCCTTGCTCACTTTGCCACTGGATTCAAGCAAGCCGGGCTGAAGACGGCAGGAATGCCAGAAACCGGTCCTCGGAAGCTTGTTTCCGGTCCAGGGAAGGCATGGCTTGGCAGTTCGGGCTGGACCGTTCCCATGAGGCACAGGGTCAGACTGATTTGCATATAGCCATGTCTGAACTGGTGTGGCAGAGTGGGCTAAAGAACGGTGATGGATTAAACCCAGATCTTTTGACTGGGTGTGAGTGTTTGATTGATTCAGATGCTCCGTCCATCACCACCCCCTTTTGTACCGCTTTTGGCCGCCATAAGTGTGGCAGGGTATGCTCAGACGTGAGTCCCTTGCTCACTTTGCAACTGGATTCAAGCAAGCCGGGCTGAAGACGGCTGGAATGCCAGAAACCGGTCCTCGGAAGCTAGTTTCCGGTCCAGGGAAGGCATGGCGTGGCACTTCGGGCTGGACTGTTCCCATGAGGCACAGGGTCAGACTGATTTGCATATAGCCATGTCTGAACTGGGGTGGCAGAGTGGGCTAAAGAACGGTGATGGATTAAACCCAGATCTTTTGACTGGGTGTGAGTGTTTGATTGATTCAGATGCTCCGTCCATCACCACCCCCTTTTGTACTGCTTTTGGCCACCATAAGTGTGGCAGGGTTTGCTCAGACGTGAGTCCCTTGCTCATTTTGCCACTGGATTCAAGCAAGCCGGGCTGAAGACGGCTGGAATGCCAGAAACCGGTCCTCGGAAGCTTGTTTCCGGTCCAGGGAAGGCATGGCTTGGCAGTTCGGGATGGAATGTTCCCATGAGGCACAGGGTCAGGCTGATTTGCATATAGCCATGTCTGAACTGGGGTGGCAGAGTGGGCTAAAGAACAGTGATGGATTAAACCCAGATCTTTTGACTGGGTGTGAGTGTTTGATTGATTCAGATGCTCCGTCCATCACCACCCCCTTTTGTACCGCTTTTGGCCGCCATAAGTGTGGCAGGGTATGCTCAGACGTGAGTCCCTTGCTCACTTTGCAACTGGATTCAAGCAAGCCGGGCTGAAGACGGCTGGAATGCCAGAAACGGGTCCTCGGAAGCTTGTTTCCGGTCCAGGGAAGGCATGGCGTGGCAGTTGGGGCTGGACTGTTCCCATGAGGCACAGGGTCAGACTGATTTGCATATAGCCATGTCTGAACTGGGGTGGCAGAGTGGGCTAAAGAACGGTGATGGATTAAACCCAGATCTTTTGACTGGGTGTGAGTGTTTGATTGATTCAGATGCTCCGTCCATCACCACCCCCTTTTGTACCGCTTTTGGCCACCATAAGTGTGGCAGGGTTTGCTCAGACGTGAGTCCCTTGCTCATTTTGCCACTGGATTCAAGCAAGCCGGGCTGAAGACGGCTGGAATGCCAGAAACCGGTCCTCGGAAGCTTGTTTCCGGTCCAGGGAAGGCATGGCTTGGCAGTTCGGGCTGGACTGTTCCCATGAGGCACAGGGTCAGACTGATTTGCATATAGCCATGTCTGAACTGGGGTGGCAGAGTGGGCTAAAGAACGGTGATGGATTAAACCCAGATCTTTTGACTGGGTGTGAGTGTTTGATTGATTCAGATGCTCCGTCCATCACCACCCCCTTTTGTACCACTTTTGGCCGCCATAAGAGTGGCAGGGTATGCTCAGACGTGAGTCCCTTGCTCACTTTGCAACTGGATTCAAGCAAGCCGGGCTGAAGACGGCTGGAATGCCAGAAACCGGTCCTCTGAAGCTTGTTTCCAGTCCAGGGAAGGCATGGCTTAGCAGTTCGGGCTGGACTGTTCTCATGAGGCACAGGGTCAGACTGATTTGCATATAGCCATGTCTGAACTGGGGTGGCAAAATGGGCTAAAGAACGGTGATGGATTAAACCCAGATCTTTTGACTGGGTATGAGTGTTTGATTGATTCAGATGCTCCGTCCCTCACCACTCCCTTTTGTACCGCTTTTGGCCGCCCTAAGTGTGGCAGGGTTTGCTCAGACGTGAGTCCCTTGCTCATTTTGCCACTGGATTCAAGCAAGCCGAGCTGAAGACGGCTGGAATGCCAGAAACAGGTCCTCGGAAGCTTGTTTCCAGTCCAGGGAAGGCATGGCTTGGCAGTTCGGGATGGACTGTTCCCATGAGGCACAGGGTCAGACTGATTTGCATATAGCCATGTCTGAACTGGGGTGGCAGAGTGGGCTAAAGAACGGTGATGGATAAAACCCAGATCTTTTGACTGGGTGTGAGTGTTTGATTGATTCAGATGCTCCGTCCATCACCACCCCCTTTTGTACCGCTTTTGGCCGCCATAAGTGTGGCAGGGTATGCTCAGATGTGAGTCCCTTGCTCACTTTGTTATGTTATGTTATGTTATGTTAATTATTTATTTCTATAGCGCGCGGCTACTCAGAAAGAGTGTCCCGGCGCTTTATTGGAGAAGGAAACAAAACTGCAACATACTAACATAACACCTAATAAAAAGACTAACAGAAGAGTGGGCCAAAGATTCACAGAAGACCGGCTACTGAATGAACAGCCAAGTTTTAAGGCTTTTCCTAAAAGCCAATAGACTGGTGGCTCCCCGCAGGGCCAGTGGTAAGGAATTCCACAACTGAGATGCCAACAGTCCAAAAGAGCGGCCTCCGAGGCGCGCTTTCTTTACCCGGGGAACAACAGCAAGATACAGGGCTTCCGACCTCAGAGACCTGGTCGGATGATAAAAGACCAGCCTCTTTTGGAGGTACTTGGCTCCCTCCTTGTGAAGAGCCTTGTAGGCCAAGGTCAGCGCCTTAAAGGCGATCCTCTTGCGGATAGGAAGCCAATGTAAAGTTGCCAGCAGGCCCGAGGCCCTAGAGCGCCTACCAAGGCCAAAGATTGCCCTGGCAGCGGCGTTCTGTGCCACTTGGAGCCGCTGCAGCAAGTACTCTGGAAGGCCCAGGTAGAGGACGTTGGAATAATCCAACCTGGACCCAATCAGAGCCTGAACTGTCAGCGTCCTATGTTCCACGGATAACAGAGGGAGGAACCTCCGCAGCATCCTGAGGATGCCAAAGCAAATGCCCGACACCCCCAGGATCTGGGATTTCAAGGTAAGCCTGTTATCCATCTTCACCCCCAGATTCTTAGCAACCTGAGAGGAGCAGGACGGAGGGAACATATCCAGTGGCCACCAGGTCTGCCAATCTGGCTCTGCGTCGCACCCAAAGAAAAGTACTTCGGACTTGTCGGAATTGCACTTAAGGCTGTTTAGATGGAACCAATGAAAAACAGCCCCAAGGCAATCCCGAATACTCTCCCCATCAAAGTCGCCTCCTCTCTTACAAGAGAAGAGGAGCTGGGTGTCGTCCGCATAGGATACGATCTGGGCACCGTGCGACTCCACCAATGCCGCCAAAGGGGTCATAATGATGTTAAAGAGGGTCGGGCTCAAAATAGAGCCCTGAGGGACCCCGACTCCCAAAGGCGGCATCACGGCGGAATCAGGCGGGGCCCAGATCGATTGCCGGCGGCCGGCTAGGAAAGAGGAAAACCAGTCGAACACCGTCCCACGTAAGCCTATCTCGAAAAGTCTGGCGAGAAGACCATCATGTGGAACGGTGTCGAACGCCGCCGACAGGTCTAACATCACCAGCATGACTTTGCCCCCAGAGTCCAGAACCCCTTTAATGGTTTCCGAGACCTCCAGGAGCGCTGTCTCAGTACTGAAATGGGGACGAAAGCCTGATTGGGTGGCATGCAGGATCTCATTAGATTCAAGAAAGTTGGAGAGCACGCCATGGACGTGCTTTTCCAGAATCTTCGTGAGGGCCGGCAGCAGAGAGATAGGCCTATAATTAACAGGGGCCTTCGGGTCTAGACCAGGTTTCTTGAGCAAGGGGATCACCATCGCCTGCTTCCAGGTTCGCGGGACCACACCAAGCCTCAGCGAAAGATTTAAGAGTGGATTAGCCAGCGGGTTGATCACCTCCGCGACTTTCGCTAGAAATTTAGCAGGACAAGGGTCAAGGGGAGAACCCGATTTTAAATTGCCCATAAGAGCCAGGGAGTCCAGAGCAGAGATTGGAGGAAACACACTCAACGTCGCCCCTGGCCCGGCCTGTGGCAGTGTGGTGATGTCGGGCTCGGTCTGGCCCGCAGACGCTGGTACCACTGGATTCAAGCAAGCCGGGCTGAAGACGGCAGGAATGCCAGAACCCGGTCCTCGGAAGCTTGTTTCCGGTCCAGGGAAGGCATGGCTTGGCAGTTCGGGCTGGACTGTTCCCATGAGGCACAGGGTCAGACTGATTTGCATATAGCCATGTCTGAACTGGGGTGGCAGAGTGGGCTAAAGAACGGTGATGGATTAAACCCAGATCTTTTGACTGGGTGTGAGTGTTTGATTGATTCAGATGCTCCGTCCATCACCACCCCCTTTTATACCGCTTTTGGCGGCCATAAGTGTGGCAGGGTATGCTCAGACGTGAGTCCCTTGCTCACTTTGCAACTGGATTCAAGCAAGCCGGGCTGAAGACGGCTGGAATGCCAGAAACCGGTCCTCGGAAGCTTGTTTCCGGTCCAGGGAAGGCATGGCTTGGCAGTTCGGGATGGACTGTTCCCATGAGGCACAGGGTCAGACTGATTTGCATATAGCCATGTCTGAACTAGGGTGGCAGAGTGGGCTAAAGAACGGTGATGGATTAAACCCAAATCTTTTGACTGGGTGTGAGTGTTTGATTGAATCAGATGCTCCGTCCCTCACCACCCCCTTTTGTACCGCTTTTGGCCGCCATAAGTGTGGCAGGGTTTGCTCAGACGTGAGTCCCTTGCTCATTTTGCCACTGGATTCAAGCAAGCCGAGCTGAAGACGGCTGGAATGCCAGAAACTGGTCCTCGTAAGCTTGTTTCCAGTCAAGGGAAGGCATGGCTTGGCAGTTCGGGATGGACTGTTCCCATGAGGCACAGGTCAGACTGATTTGCATATAGCCATGTCTGAACTGGGGTGGCAGAGTGGGCTAAAGAACGGTGATGGATAAAACCCAGATCTTTTGACTGGGTGTGAGTGTTTGATTGATTCAGATGCTCCGTCCATCACTACCCCCTTTTGTACCGCTTTTGGCCGCCATAAGTGTGGCAGGGTATGCTCAGATGTGAGTCCCTTGCTAACTTTGCCACTGGATTCAAGCAAGCCGGGCTGAAGACGGCAGGAATGCCAGAAACCGGTCCTCGGAAGCGTGTTTCCGGTCCAGGGAAGGCATGGCTTGGCAGTTCGGGCTGGACCGTTCCCATGAGGCACAGGGTCAGACTGATTTGCATATAGCCATGTCTGAACTGGTGTGGCAGAGTGGGCTAAAGAACGGTGATGGATTAAACCCAGATCTTTTGACTGGGTGTGAGTGTTTGATTGATTCAGATGCTCCGTCCATCACCACCCCCTTTTGTACCGCTTTTGGCCGCCATAAGTGTGGCAGGGTATGCTCAGACGTGAGTCCCTTGCTCACTTTGCAACTGGATTCAAGCAAGCCGGGCTGAAGACGGCTGGAATGCCAGAAACCGGTCCTCGGAAGCTTGTTTCCGGTCCAGGGAAGGCATGGCGTGGCACTTCGGGCTGGACTGTTCCCATGAGGCACAGGGTCAGACTGATTTGCATATAGCCATGTCTGAACTGGGGTGGCAGAGTGGGCTAAAGAACGGTGATGGATTAAACCCAGATCTTTTGACTGGGTGTGAGTGTTTGATTGATTCAGATGCTCCGTCCATCACCACCCCCTTTTGTACCGCTTTTGGCCACCATAAGTGTGGCAGGGTTTGCTCAGACGTGAGTCCCTTGCTCATTTTGCCACTGGATTCAAGCAAGCCGAGCTGAAGACGGCTGGAATGCCAGAAACTGGTCCTCGTAAGCTTGTTTCCAGTCAAGGGAAGGCATGGCTTGGCAGTTCGGGATGGACTGTTCCCATGAGGCACAGGTCAGACTGATTTGCATATAGCCATGTCTGAACTGGGGTGGCAGAGTGGGCTAAAGAACGGTGATGGATAAAACCCAGATCTTTTGACTGGGTGTGAGTGTTTGATTGATTCAGATGCTCCGTCCATCACCACCCCCTTTTGTACCGCTTTTGGCCGCCATAAGTGTGGCAGGGTATGCTCAGATGTGAGTCCCTTGCTAACTTTGCCACTGGATTCAAGCAAGCCGGGCTGAAGACGGCAGGAATGCCAGAAACCGGTCCTCGGAAGCGTGTTTCCGGTCCAGGGAAGGCATGGCTTGGCAGTTCGGGCTGGACCGTTCCCATGAGGCACAGGGTCAGACTGATTTGCATATAGCCATGTCTGAACTGGTGTGGCAGAGTGGGCTAAAGAACGGTGATGGATTAAACCCAGATCTTTTGACTGGGTGTGAGTGTTTGATTGATTCAGATGCTCCGTCCATCACCACCCCCTTTTGTACCGCTTTTGGCCGCCATAAGTGTGGCAGGGTATGCTCAGACGTGAGTCCCTTGCTCACTTTGCAACTGGATTCAAGCAAGCCGGGCTGAAGACGGCTGGAATGCCAGAAACCGGTCCTCGGAAGCTTGTTTCCGGTCCAGGGAAGGCATGGCGTGGCACTTCGGGCTGGACTGTTCCCATGAGGCACAGGGTCAGACTGATTTGCATATAGCCATGTCTGAACTGGGGTGGCAGAGTGGGCTAAAGAACGGTGATGGATTAAACCCAGATCTTTTGACTGGGTGTGAGTGTTTGATTGATTCAGATGCTCCGTCCATCACCACCCCCTTTTGTACCGCTTTTGGCCACCATAAGTGTGGCAGGGTTTGCTCAGACGTGAGTCCCTTGCTCATTTTGCCACTGGATTCAAGCAAGCCGGGCTGAAGACGGCTGGAATGCCAGAAACCGGTCCTCGGAAGCTTGTTTCCGGTCCAGGGAAGGCATGGCTTGGCAGTTCGGGATGGAATGTTCCCATGAGACACAGGGTCAGACTGATTTGCATATAGCAATGTCTGAACTGGGGTGGCAGAGTAGGCTAAAGAACAGTGACAGATAAAACCCAGAACTTTTGACTGGGTGTGAGTGTTTGATTGATTCAGATGCTCCGTCCATCACCACCCCCTTTTGTACCGCTTTTGGCCGCCATAAGTGTGGCAGGGTATGCTCAGACGTGAGTCCCTTGCTCACTTTGCCACTGGATTCAAGCAAGCCGGGCTGAAGACGGCTGGAATGCCAGAAACCAGTCCTCGGAAGCTTGTTTCCGGTCCAGGGAAGGCATGGCTTGGCAGTTCGGGCTGGACTGTTCCCATGAGGCACAGGGTCAGACTGTTTTGCATATAGCCATGTCTGAACTAGGGTGGCAGAGTGGGCTAAAGAACGGGGATGGATTAAACCCAGATCTTTTGACTGGGTGTGAGTGTTTGATTGATTCAGATGCTCCGTCCATCACCACCCCCTTTTGTACCGCTTTTGGCCGCCATAAGAGTGGCAGGGTATGCTCAGACGTGAGTCCCTTGCTCACTTTGCAACTAGATTCAAGCAAGCCGGGCTGAAGACGGCTGGAATGCCAGAAACCGGTCCTCGGAAGCTTGTTTCCGGTCCAGGGAAGGCATGGCGTAGCAGTTCGGGCTGGACTGTTCCCATGAGGCACAGGGTCAGACTGATTTGCATATAGCCATGTCTGAACTGGGGAGGCAGAGTGGGCTAAAGAACAGTGATGAATTAAACCCAGATCATTTGACTGGGTATGAGTGTTTGATTGATTCAGATGCTCCGTCCATCACCACCCCCTTTTGTACCGCTTTTGGCCGCCATAAGTGTTGCAGGGTATGCTCAGACGTGAGTCCCTTGCTCACTTTGCCACTGGATTCAAGCAAGCCGGGCTGAAGACGGCGGGAATGCCAGAAACTGTTCCTCGGAAGCTTGTTTCCGGTCCAGGGAAGGCATGGCTTGGCAGTTCGGGCTGGACTGTTCCCATGAGGCACAGGATCAGACTGATTTGCATATAGCCATGTCTGAACTGGGGTGGCAGAGTGGGCTAAAGAACGGTGATGGATTAAACCCAGATCTTTTGACTGGGTGTGAGTGTTTGATTGATTCAGATGCTCCGTCCATCACCACCCCCTTTTGTACCGCTTTTGGCCGCCATAAGTGTGGCAGGGTATCCTCAGACGTGAGTCCTTTGCACACTTTGCAACTGGATTCAAGCAAGCCGGGCTGAATACGGCTGGAATGCCAGAAACCGGTCCTCGGAAGCTTGTTTCCGGTCCAGGCAAGGCATGGCGTGGCAGTTCGGGCTGGACTGTTCCCATGAGGCACAGGGTCAGACTGATTTGCATATAGCCATGTCTGAACTGGGGTGGCAGAGTGGGCTAAAGAACGGTGATGGATTAAACCCAGATCTTTTGACTGGGTGTGAGTGTTTGATTGATTCAGATGCTCCGTCCATCACCACCCCCTTTTGTACCGCTTTTGGCCACCATAAGTGTGGCAGGGTTTGCTCAGACGTGAGTCCCTTGCTCATTTTGCCACTGGATTCAAGCAAGCCGGGCTGAAGACGGCTGGAATGACAGAAACCGGTCCTCGGAAGCTTGTTTCCGGTCCAGGGAAGGCATGGCTTGGCAGTTCGGGATGGAATGTTCCCATGAGGCACAGGGTCAGACTGATTTGCATATAGCAATGTCTGAACTGGGGTGGCAGAGTGGGCTAAAGAACGGTGATGGATAAAACCCAGATCTTTTGACTGGGTGTGAGTGTTTGATTGATTCAGATGCTCCGTCCATCACCACCCCCTTTTGTACCGCTTTTGGCCGCCATAAGTGTGGCAGGGTATGCTCAGACGTGAGTCTCTTGCTCACTTTGCCACTGGATTCAAGCAAGCCGGGCTGAAGACGGCTGGAATGCCAGAAACCGGTCCTCGGAAGCTTGTTTCCGGTCCAGGGAAGGCATGGCTTGGCAGTTCGGGCTGGACTGTTCCCATGAGGCACAGGGTCAGACTGATTTGCATATAGCCATGTCTGAACTGGGGTGGCAGAGTGGGCTAAAGAACGGTGATGGATTAAACCCAGATCTTTTGACTGGGTGTGAGTGTTTGATTGATTCAGATGCTCCGTCCATCACCACCCCCTTTTGTACCGCTTTTGGCCACCATAAGTGTGGCAGGGTTTGCTCAGACGTGAGTCCCTTGCTCATTTTGTCACTGGATTCAAGCAAGCCGAGCTGAAGACGGCTGGAATGCCAGAAACAGGTCCTCGGAAGCTTGTTTCCAGTCCAGGGAAGGCATGGCTTGGCAGTTCGGGATGGACTGTTCTCATGAGGCACAGGGTCAGACTGATTTGCATATAGCCATGTCTGAACTGGGGTGGCAGAGTGGGCTAAAGAACGGTGATGGATAAAACCCAGATCTTTTGACTGGGTGTGAGTGTTTGATTGATTCAGATGCTCCGTCCATCACCACCCCCTTTTGTACCGCTTTTGGCCGCCATAAGTGTGGCAGGGTATGCTCAGATGTGAGTCCCTTGCTCACTTTGCCACTGGATTCAAGCAAGCCGGGCTGAAGACGGCAGGAATGCCAGAAACCGGTCCTCGGAAGCTTGTTTCCGGTCCAGGGAAGGCATGGCTTGGCAGTTCGGGCTGGACTGTTCCCATGAGGCACAGGGTCAGACTGATTTGCATATAGCCATGTCTGAACTGGGGTGGCAGAGTGGGCTAAAGAACGGTGATGGATTAAACCCAGATCTTTTGACTGGGTGTGAGTGTTTGATTGATTCAGATGCTCCGTCCATCACCACCCCCTTTTATACCGCTTTTGGCGGCCATAAGTGTGGCAGGGTATGCTCAGACGTGAGTCCCTTGCTCACTTTGCAACTGGATTCAAGCAAGCCGGGCTGAAGACGGCTGGAATGCCAGAAACCGGTCCTCGGAAGCTTGTTTCCGGTCCAGGGAAGGCATGGCTTGGCAGTTCGGGCTGGACTGTTCCCATGAGGCACAGGGTCAGACTGATTTGCATATAGCCATGTCTGAACTAGGGTGGCAGAGTGGGCTAAAGAACGGTGATGGATTAAACCCAAATCTTTTGACTGGGTGTGAGTGTTTGATTGAATCAGATGCTCCGTCCCTCACCACCCCCTTTTGTACCGCTTTTGGCCGCCATAAGTGTGGCAGGGTTTGCTCAGACGTGAGTCCCTTGCTCATTTTGCCACTGGATTCAAGCAAGCCGAGCTGAAGACGGCTGGAATGCCAGAAACTGGTCCTCGTAAGCTTGTTTCCAGTCAAGGGAAGGCATGGCTTGGCAGTTCGGGATGGACTGTTCCCATGAGGCACAGGTCAGACTGATTTGCATATAGCCATGTCTGAACTGGGGTGGCAGAGTGGGCTAAAGAACGGTGATGGATAAAACCCAGATCTTTTGACTGGGTGTGAGTGTTTGATTGATTCAGATGCTCCGTCCATCACCACCCCCTTTTGTACCGCTTTTGGCCGCCATAAGTGTGGCAGGGTATGCTCAGATGTGAGTCCCTTGCTCACTTTGCCACTGGATTCAAGCAAGCCGGGCTGAAGACGGCAGGAATGCCAGAAACCGGTCCTCGGAAGCTTGTTTCCGGTCCAGGGAAGGCATGGCTTGGCAGTTCGGGCTGGACCGTTCCCATGAGGCACAGGGTCAGACTGATTTGCATATAGCCATGTCTGAACTGGTGTGGCAGAGTGGGCTAAAGAACGGTGATGGATTAAACCCAGATCTTTTGACTGGGTGTGAGTGTTTGATTGATTCAGATGCTCCGTCCATCACCACCCCCTTTTGTACCGCTTTTGGCCGCCATAAGTGTGGCAGGGTATGCTCAGACGTGAGTCCCTTGCTCACTTTGCAACTGGATTCAAGCAAGCCGGGCTGAAGACGGCTGGAATGCCAGAAACCGGTCCTCGGAAGCTTGTTTCCGGTCCAGGGAAGGCATGGCGTGGCACTTCGGGCTGGACTGTTCCCATGAGGCACAGGGTCAGACTGATTTGCATATAGCCATGTCTGAACTGGGGTGGCAGAGTGGGCTAAAGAACGGTGATGGATTAAACCCAGATCTTTTGACTGGGTGTGAGTGTTTGATTGATTCAGATGCTCCGTCCATCACCACCCCCTTTTGTACCGCTTTTGGCCACCATAAGTGTGGCAGGGTTTGCTCAGACGTGAGTCCCTTGCTCATTTTGCCACTGGATTCAAGCAAGCCGGGCTGAAGACGGCTGGAATGCCAGAAACCGGTCCTCGGAAGCTTGTTTCCGGTCCAGGGAAGGCATGGCTTGGCAGTTCGGGATGGAATGTTCCCATGAGGCACAGGGTCAGACTGATTTGCATATAGCAATGTCTGAACTGGGGTGGCAGAGTGGGCTAAAGAACAGTGACAGATAAAACCCAGATCTTTTGACTGGGTGTGAGTGTTTGATTGATTCAGATGCTCCGTCCATCACCACCCCCTTTTGTACCGCTTTTGGCCGCCATAAGTGTGGCAGGGTATGCTCAGACGTGAGACCCTTGCTCACTTTGCCACTGGATTCAAGCAAGCCGGGCTGAAGACGGCTGGAATGCCAGAAACCAGTCCTCGGAAGCTTGTTTCCGGTCCAGGGAAGGCATGGCTTGGCAGTTCGGGCTGGACTGTTCCCATGAGGCACAGGGTCAGACTGTTTTGCATATAGCCATGTCTGAACTAGGGTGGCAGAGTGGGCTAAAGAACGGTGATGGATTAAACCCAGATCTTTTGACTGGGTGTGAGTGTTTGATTGATTCAGATGCTCCGTCCATCACCACCCCCTTTTGTACCGCTTTTGGCCGCCATAAGAGTGGCAGGGTATGCTCAGACGTGAGTCCCTTGCTCACTTTGCAACTAGATTCAAGCAAGCCGGGCTGAAGACGGCTGGAATGCCAGAAACCGGTCCTCGGAAGCTTGTTTCCGGTCCAGGGAAGGCATGGCGTAGCAGTTCGGGCTGGACTGTTCCCATGAGGCACAGGGTCAGACTGATTTGCATATAGCCATGTCTGAACTGGGGTGGCAGAGTGGGCTAAAGAACAGTGATGAATTAAACCCAGATCATTTGACTGGGTATGAGTGTTTGATTGATTCAGATGCTCCGTCCATCACCACCCCCTTTTGTACCGCTTTTGGCCGCCATAAGTGTGGCAGGGTATGCTCAGACGTGAGTCCCTTGCTCACTTTGCCACTGGATTCAAGCAAGCCGGGCTGAAGACGGCGGGAATGCCAGAAACTGTTCCTCGGAAGCTTGTTTCCGGTCCAGGGAAGGCATGGCTTGGCAGTTCGGGCTGGACTGTTCCCATGAGGCACAGGATCAGACGGATTTGCATATAGCCATGTCTGAACTGGGGTGGCAGAGTGGGCTAAAGAACGGTGATGGATTAAACCCAGATCTTTTGACTGGGTGTGAGTGTTTGATTGATTCAGATGCTCCGTCCATCACCACCCCCTTTTGTACCGCTTTTGGCCGCCATAAGTGTGGCAGGGTATCCTCAGACGTGAGTCCTTTGCACACTTTGCAACTGGATTCAAGCAAGCCGGGCTGAATACGGCTGGAATGCCAGAAACCGGTCCTCGGAAGCTTGTTTCCGGTCCAGGGAAGGCATGGCGTGGCAGTTCGGGCTGGACTGTTCCCATGAGGCACAGGGTCAGACTGATTTGCATATAGCCATGTCTGAACTGGGGTGGCAGAGTGGGCTAAAGAACGGTGATGGATTAAACCCAGATCTTTTGACTGGGTGTGAGTGTTTGATTGATTCAGATGCTCCGTCCATCACCACCCCCTTTTGTACCGCTTTTGGCCACCATAAGTGTGGCAGGGTTTGCTCAGACGTGAGTCCCTTGCTCATTTTGCCACTGGATTCAAGCAAGCCGGGCTGAAGACGGCTGGAATGACAGAAACCGGTCCTCGGAAGCTTGTTTCCGGTCCAGGGAAGGCATGGCTTGGCAGTTCGGGATGGAATGTTCCCATGAGGCACAGGGTCAGACTGATTTGCCTATAGCAATGTCTGAACTGGGGTGGCAGAGTGGGCTAAAGAACGGTGATGGATAAAACCCAGATCTTTTGACTGGGTGTGAGTGTTTGATTGATTCAGATGCTCCGTCCATAACCACCCCCTTTTGTACCGCTTTTGGCTGCCATAAGTGTGGCAGGGTATGCTCAGACGTGAGTCTCTTGCTCACTTTGCCACTGGATTCAAGCAAGCCGGGCTGAAGACGGCTGGAATGCCAGAAACCGGTCCTTGGAAGCTTGTTTCCGGTCCAGGGAAGGCATGGCTTGGCAGTTCGGGCTGGACTGTTCCCATGAGGCACAGGGTCAGACTGATTTGCATATAGCCATGTCTGAACTGGGGTGGCAGAGTGGGCTAAAGATAGGTGATGGATTAAACCCAGATCTTTTGACTGGGTGTGAGTGTTTGATTGATTCAGATGCTCCGTCCATCACCACCCCCTTTTGTACCGCTTTTGGCCACCATAAGTGTGGCAGGGTTTGCTCAGACGTGAGTCCCTTGCTCATTTTGCCACTGGATTCAAGCAAGCCGGGCTGAAGACGGCTGGAATGACAGAAACCGGTCCTCGGAAGCTTGTTTCCGGTCCAGGGAAGGCATGGCTTGGCAGTTCGGGATGGAATGTTCCCATGAGGCACAGGGTCAGACTGATTTGCATATAGCAATGTCTAAACTGGGGTGGCAATGTGGGCTAAAGAACAGTGACAGATAAAACCCAGATCTTTTGACTGGGTGTGAGTGTTTGATTGATTCAGATGCTCCGTCCATCACCACCCCCTTTTGTACCGCTTTTGGCCGCCATAAGTGTGGCAGGGTATGCTCAGACGTGAGTCCCTTGCTCACTTTGCCACTGGATTCAAGCAAGCCGGGCTGAAGACGGCTGGAATGCCAGAAACCAGTCCTCGGAAGCTTGTTTCCGGTCCAGGGAAGGCATGGCTTGGCAGTTCGGGCTGGACTGTTCCCATGAGGCACAGGGTCAGACTGTTTTGCATATAGCCATGTCTGAACTAGGGTGGCAGAGTGGGCTAAAGAACGGTGATGGATTAAACCCAGATCTTTTGACTGGGTGTGAGTGTTTGATTGATTCAGATGCTCCGTCCATCACCACCCCCTTTTGTACCGCTTTTGGCCGCCATAAGAGTGGCAGGGTATGCTCAGACGTGAGTCCCTTGCTCACTTTGCAACTAGATTCAAGCAAGCCGGGCTGAAGACGGCTGGAATGCCAGAAATCGGTCCTCGGAAGCTTGTTTCCGGTCCAGGGAAGGCATGGCGTAGCAGTTCGGGCTAGACTGTTCCCATGAGGCACAGGGTCAGACTGATTTGCATATAGCCATGTCTGAACTGGGGTGGCAGAGTGGGCTAAAGAACAGTGATGAATTAAACCCAGATCATTTGACTGGGTGTGAGTGTTTGATTGATTCAGATGCTCCGTCCATCACCACCCCCTTTTGTACCGCTTTTGGCCGCCATAAGAGTGGCAGGGTATGCTCAGACGTGAGTCCCTTGCTCACTTTGCAACTAGATTCAAGCAAGCCGGGCTGAAGACGGCTGGAATGCCAGAAACCGGTCCTCGGAAGCTTGTTTCCGGTCCAGGGAAGGCATGGCGTAGCAGTTCGGGCTGGACTGTTCCCATGAGGCACAGGGTCAGACTGATTTGCATATAGCCATGTCTGAACTGGGGTGGCAGAGTGGGCTAAAGAACAGTGATGAATTAAACCCAGATCATTTGACTGGGTATGAGTGTTTGATTGATTCAGATGCTCCGTCCATCACCACCCCCTTTTGTACCGCTTTTGGCCGCCATAAGTGTGGCAGGGTATGCTCAGACGTGAGTCCCTTGCTCACTTTGCCACTGGATTCAAGCAAGCCGGGCTGAAGACGGCGGGAATGCCAGAAACTGTTCCTCGGAAGCTTGTTTCCGGTCCAGGGAAGGCATGGCTTGGCAGTTCGGGCTGGACTGTTTCCATGAGGCACAGGATCAGACGGATTTGCATATAGCCATGTCTGAACTGGGGTGGCAGAGTGGGCTAAAGAACGGTGATGGATTAAACCCAGATCTTTTGACTGGGTGTGAGTGTTTGATTGATTCAGATGCTCCGTCCATCACCACCCCCTTTTGTACCGCTTTTGGCCGCCATAAGTGTGGCAGGGTATCCTCAGACGTGAGTCCTTTGCACACTTTGCAACTGGATTCAAGCAAGCCGGGCTGAATACGGCTGGAATGCCAGAAACCGGTCCTCGGAAGCTTGTTTCCGGTCCAGGGAAGGCATGGCGTGGCAGTTCGGGCTGGACGGTTCCCATGAGGCACAGGGTCAGACTGATTTGCATATAGCCATGTCTGAACTGGGGTGGCAGAGTGGGCTAAAGAACGGTGATGGATTAAACCCAGATCTTTTGACTGGGTGTGAGTGTTTGATTGATTCAGATGCTCCGTCCATCACCACCCCCTTTTGTACCGCTTTTGGCCGCCATAAGTGTGGCAGGGTATCCTCAGACGTGAGTCCTTTGCACACTTTGCAACTGGATTCAAGCAAGCCGGGCTGAATACGGCTGGAATGCCAGAAACCGGTCCTCGGAAGCTTGTTTCCGGTCCAGGGAAGGCATGGCTTGGCAGTTCGGGATGGAATGTTCCCATGAGGCACAGGGTCAGACTGATTTGCCTATAGCAATGTCTGAACTGGGGTGGCAGAGTGGGCTAAAGAACGGTGATGGATAAAACCCAGATCTTTTGACTGGGTGTGAGTGTTTGATTGATTCAGATGCTCCGTCCATCACCACCCCCTTTTGTACCGCTTTTGGCTGCCATAAGTGTGGCAGGGTATGCTCAGACGTGAGTCTCTTGCTCACTTTGCCACTGGATTCAAGCAAGCCGGGCTGAAGACGGCTGGAATGCCAGAAACCGGTCCTCGGAAGCTTGTTTCCGGTCCAGGGAAGGCATGGCTTGGCAGTTCGGGCTGGACTGTTCCCATGAGGCACAGGGTCAGACTGATTTGCATATAGCCATGCCTGAACTGGGGTGGCAGAGTGGGCTAAAGATAGGTGATGGATTAAACCCAGATCTTTTGACTGGGTGTGAGTGTTTGATTGATTCAGATGCTCCGTCCATCACCACCCCCTTTTGTACCGCTTTTGGCCACCATAAGTGTGGCAGGGTTTGCTCAGACGTGAGTCCCTTGCTCATTTTGCCACTGGATTCAAGCAAGCCGGGCTGAAGACGGCTGGAATGACAGAAACCGGTCCTCGGAAGCTTGTTTCCGGTCCAGGGAAGGCATGGCTTGGCAGTTCGGGATGGAATGTTCCCATGAGGCACAGGGTCAGACTGATTTGCATATAGCAATGTCTGAACTGGGGTGGCAGAGTGGGCTAAAGAACAGTGACAGATAAAACCCAGATCTTTTGACTGGGTGTGAGTGTTTGATTGATTCAGATGCTCCGTCCATCACCACCCCCTTTTGTACCGCTTTTGGCCGCCATAAGTGTGGCAGGGTATGCTCAGACGTGAGTCCCTTGCTCACTTTGCCACTGGATTCAAGCAAGCCGGGCTGAAGACGGCTGGAATGCCAGAAACCAGTCCTCGGAAGCTTGTTTCCGGTCCAGGGAAGGCATGGCTTGGCAGTTCGGGCTGGACTGTTCCCATGAGGCACAGGGTCAGACTGTTTTGCATATAGCCATGTCTGAACTAGGGTGGCAGAGTGGGCTAAAGAACGGTGATGGATTAAACCCAGATCTTTTGACTGGGTGTGAGTGTTTGATTGATTCAGATGCTCCGTCCATCACCACCCCCTTTTGTACCGCTTTTGGCCGCCATAAGAGTGGCAGGGTATGCTCAGACGTGAGTCCCTTGCTCACTTTGCAACTAGATTCAAGCAAGCCGGGCTGAAGACGGCTGGAATGCCAGAAATCGGTCCTCGGAAGCTTGTTTCCGGTCCAGGGAAGGCATGGCGTAGCAGTTCGGGCTAGACTGTTCCCATGAGGCACAGGGTCAGACTGATTTGCATATAGCCATGTCTGAACTGGGGTGGCAGTGTGGGCTAAAGAACAGTGATGAATTAAACCCAGATCATTTGACTGGGTATGAGTGTTTGATTGATTCAGATGCTCCGTCCATCACCACCCCCTTTTGTACCGCTTTTGGCCGCCATAAGTGTGGCAGGGTATGCTCAGACGTGAGTCCCTTGCTCACTTTGCCACTGGATTCAAGCAAGCCGGGCTGAAGACGGCGGGAATGCCAGAAACGGTTCCTCGGAAGCTTGTTTCCGGTCCAGGGAAGGCATGGCTTGGCAGTTCGGGCTGGACTGTTCCCATGAGGCACAGGATCAGACTGATTTGCATATAGCCATGTCTGAACTGGGGTGGCAGAGTGGGCTAAAGAACGGTGATGGATTAAACCCAGATCTTTTGACTGGGTGTGAGTGTTTGATTGATTCAGATGCTCCGTCCATCACCACCCCCTTTTGTACCGCTTTTGGCCGCCATAAGTGTGGCAGGGTATCCTCAGACGTGAGTCCTTTGCACACTTTGCAACTGGATTCAAGCAAGCCGGGCTGAATACGGCTGGAATGCCAGAAACCGGTCCTCGGAAGCTTGTTTCCGGTCCAGGGAAGGCATGGCGTGGCAGTTCGGGCTGGACTGTTCCCATGAGGCACAGGGTCAGACTGATTTGCATATAGCCATGTCTGAACTGGGGTGGCAGAGTGGGCTAAAGAACGGTGATGGATTAAACCCAGATCTTTTGACTGGGTGTGAGTGTTTGATTGATTCAGATGCTCCGTCCATCACCACCCCCTTTTGTACCGCTTTTGGCCACCATAAGTGTGGCAGGGTTTGCTCAGACGTGAGTCCCTTGCTCATTTTGCCACTGGATTCAAGCAAGCCGGACTGAAGACGGCTGGAATGACAGAAACCGGTCCTCGGAAGCTTGTTTCCGGTCCAGGGAAGGCATGGCTTGGCAGTTCGGGATGGAATGTTCCCATGAGGCACAGGGTCAGACTGATTTGCATATAGCAATGTCTGAACTGGGGTGGCAGAGTGGGCTAAAGAACGGTGATGGATAAAACCCAGATCTTTTGACTGGGTGTGAGTGTTTGATTGATTCAGATGCTCCGTCCATCACCACCCCCTTTTGTACCGCTTTTGGCCGCCATAAGTGTGGCAGGGTATGCTCAGACGTGAGTCTCTTGCTCACTTTGCCACTGGATTCAAGCAAGCCGGGCTGAAGACGGCTGGAATGCCAGAAACCGGTCCTCGGAAGCTTGTTTCCGGTCCAGGGAAGGCATGGCTTGGCAGTTCGGGCTGGACTGTTCCCATGAGGCACAGGGTCAGACTGATTTGCATCAAGCCATGTCTGAACTGGGGTGGCAGAGTGGGCTAAAGAACGGTGATGGATTAAACCCAGATATTTTGACTGGGTGTGAGTGTTTGATTGATTCAGATGCTCCGTCCATCACCACCCCCTTTTGTACCGCTTTTGGCCACCATAAGTGTGGCAGGGTTTGCTCAGACGTGAGTCCCTTGCTCATTTTGCCACTGGATTCAAGCAAGCCGAGCTGAAGACGGCTGGAATGCCAGAAACAGGTCCTCGGAAGCTTGTTTCCAGTCCAGGGAAGGCATGGCTTGGCAGTTCGGGATGGACTGTTCCCATGAGGCACAGGGTCAGACTGATTTGCATATAGCCATGTCTGAACTGGGGTGGCAGAGTGGGCTAAAGAACGGTGATGGATAAAACCCAGATCTTTTGACTGGGTGTGAGTGTTTGATTGATTCAGATGCTCCGTCCATCACCACCCCCTTTTGTACCGCTTTTGGCCGCCATAAGTGTGGCAGGGTATGCTCAGATGTGAGTCCCTTGCTCACTTTGCCACTGGATTCAAGCAAGCCGGGCTGAAGACGGCAGGAATGCCAGAAACCGGTCCTCGGAAGCTTGTTTCCGGTCCAGGGAAGGCATGGCTTGGCAGTTCGGGCTGGACTGTTCCCATGAGGCACAGGGTCAGACTGATTTGCATATAGCCATGTCTGAACTGGGGTGGCAGAGTGGGCTAAAGAACGGTGATGGATTAAACCCAGATCTTTTGACTGGGTGTGAGTGTTTGATTGATTCAGATGCTCCGTCCATCACCACCCCCTTTTATACCGCTTTTGGCGGCCATAAGTGTGGCAGGGTATGCTCAGACGTGAGTCCCTTGCTCACTTTGCAACTGGATTCAAGCAAGCCGGGCTGAAGACGGCTGGAATGCCAGAAACCGGTCCTCGGAAGCTTGTTTCCGGTCCAGGGAAGGCATGGCTTGGCAGTTCGGGCTGGACTGTTCCCATGAGGCACAGGGTCAGACTGATTTGCATATAGCCATGTCTGAACTAGGGTGGCAGAGTGGGCTAAAGAACGGTGATGGATTAAACCCAAATCTTTTGACTGAGTGTGAGTGTTTGATTGAATCAGATGCTCCGTCCCTCACCACCCCCTTTTGTACCGCTTTTGGCCGCCATAAGTGTGGCAGGGTTTGCTCAGACGTGAGTCCCTTGCTCATTTTGCCACTGGATTCAAGCAAGCCGAGCTGAAGACGGCTGGAATGCCAGAAACTGGTCCTCGTAAGCTTGTTTCCAGTCAAGGGAAGGCATGGCTTGGCAGTTCGGGATGGACTGTTCCCATGAGGCACAGGTCAGACTGATTTGCATATAGCCATGTCTGAACTGGGGTGGCAGAGTGGGCTAAAGAACGGTGATGGATAAAACCCAGATCTTTTGACTGGGTGTGAGTGTTTGATTGATTCAGATGCTCCGTCCATCACCACCCCCTTTTGTACCGCTTTTGGCCGCCATAAGTGTGGCAGGGTATGCTCAGATGTGAGTCCCTTGCTCACTTTGCCACTGGATTCAAGCAAGCCGGGCTGAAGACGGCAGGAATGCCAGAAACCGGTCCTCGGAAGCTTGTTTCCGGTCCAGGGAAGGCATGGCTTGGCAGTTCGGGCTGGACCGTTCCCATGAGGCACAGGGTCAGACTGATTTGCATATAGCTATGTCTGAACTGGTGTGGCAGAGTGGGCTAAAGAACGGTGATGGATTAAACCCAGATCTTTTGACTGGGTGTGAGTGTTTGATTGATTCAGATGCTCCGTCCATCACCACCCCCTTTTGTACCGCTTTTGGCCGCCATAAGTGTGGCAGGGTATGCTCAGACGTGAGTCCCTTGCTCACTTTGCAACTGGATTCAAGCAAGCCGGGCTGAAGAGGGCTGGAATGCCAGAAACCGGTCCTCGGAAGCTTGTTTCCGGTCCAGGGAAGGCATGGCGTGGCACTTCGGGCTGGACTGTTCCCATGAGGCACAGGGTCAGACTGATTGGCATATAGCCATGTCTGAACTGGGGTGGCAGAGTGGGCTAAAGAACGGTGATGGATTAAACCCAGATCTTTTGACTGGGTGTGAGTGTTTGATTGATTCAGATGCTCCGTCCATCACCACCCCCTTTTGTACCGCTTTTGGCCACCATAAGTGTGGCAGGGTTTGCTCAGACGTGAGTCCCTTGCTCATTTTGCCACTGGATTCAAGCAAGCCGGGCTGAAGACGGCTGGAATGCCAGAAACCGGTCCTCGGAAGCTTGTTTCCGGTCCAGGGAAGGCATGGCTTGGCAGTTCGGGATGGAATGTTCCCATGAGGCACAGGGTCAGACTGATTTGCATATAGCCATGTCTGAACTGGGGTGGCAGAGTGGGCTAAAGAACGGTGATGGATTAAACCCAGATCTTTTGACTGGGTGTGAGTGTTTGATTGATTCAGATGCTCCGTCCATCACCACCCCCTTTTGTACCGCTTTTGGCCACCATAAGTGTGGCAGGGTTTGCTCAGACGTGAGTCCCTTGCTCATTTTGCCACTGGATTCAAGCAAGCCGGGCTGAAGACGGCTGGAATGCCAGAAACCGGTCCTCGGAAGCTTGTTTCCGGTCCAGGGAAGGCATGGCTTGGCAGTTCGGGCTGGACTGTTCCCATGAGGCACAGGGTCAGACTGTTTTGCATATAGCCATGTCTGAACTAGGGTGGCAGAGTGGGCTAAAGAACGGTGATGGATTAAACCCAGATCTTTTGACTGGGTGTGAGTGTTTGATTGATTCAGATGCTCCGTCCATCACCACCCCCTTTTGTACCGCTTTTGGCCGCCATAAGAGTGGCAGGGTATGCTCAGACGTGAGTCCCTTGCTCACTTTGCAACTAGATTCAAGCAAGCCAGGCTGAAGACGGCTGGAATGCCAGAAACCGGTCCTCGGAAGCTTGTTTCCGGTCCAGGGAAGGCATGGCGTAGCAGTTCGGGCTGGACTGTTCCCATGAGGCACAGGGTCAGACTGATTTGCATTTAGCCATGTCTGAACTGGGGTGGCAGAGTGGGCTAAAGAACAGTGATGAATTAAACCCAGATCATTTGACTGGGTATGAGTGTTTGATTGATTCAGATGCTCCGTCCATCACCACCCCCTTTTGTACCGCTTTTGGCCGCCATAAGTGTGGCAGGGTATGCTCAGACGTGAGTCCCTTGCTCACTTTGCCACTGGATTCAAGCAAGCCGGAGTGAAGACGGCGGGAATGCCAGAAACTGTTCCTCGGAAGCTTGTTTCCGGTCCAGGGAAGGCATGGCTTGGCAGTTCGGGCTGGACTGTTCCCATGAGGCACAGGATCAGACTGATTTGCATATAGCCATGTCTGAACTGGGGTGGCAGAGTGGGCTAAAGAACGGTGATGGATTAAACCCAGATCTTTTGACTGGGTGTGAGTGTTTGATTGATTCAGATGCTCCGTCCATCACCACCCCCTTTTGTACCGCTTTTGGCCGCCATAAGTGTGGCAGGGTATCCTCAGACGTGAGTCCTTTGCACACTTTGCAACTGGATTCAAGCAAGCCGGGCTGAATACGGCTGGAATGCAGGAAACCGGTCCTCGGAAGCTTGTTTCCGGTCCAGGGAATGCATGGCGTGGCAGTTCGGGCTGGACTGTTCCCATGAGGCACAGGGTCAGACTGATTTGCATATAGCCATGTCTGAACTGGGGTGGCAGAGTGGGCTAAAGAACGGTGATGGATTAAACCCAGATCTTTTGACTGGGTGTGAGTGTTTGATTGATTCAGATGCTCCGTCCATCACCACCCCCTTTTGTACCGCTTTTGGCCACCATAAGTGTGGCAGGGTTTGCTCAGACGTGAGTCCCTTGCTCATTTTGCCACTGGATTCAAGCAAGCCGGGCTGAAGACGGCTGGAATGACAGAAACCGGTCCTCGGAAGCTTGTTTCCGGTCCAGGGAAGGCATGGCTTGGCAGTTCGGGATGGAATGTTCCCATGAGGCACAGGGTCAGACTGATTTGCATATAGCAATGTCTGAACTGGGGTGGCAGAGTGGGCTAAAGAACGGTGATGGATAAAACCCAGATCTTTTGACTGGGTGTGAGTGTTTGATTGATTCAGATGCTCCGTCCATCACCACCCCCTTTTGTACCGCTTTTGGCCGCCATAAGTGTGGCAGGGTATGCTCAGACGTGAGTCTCTTGCTCACTTTGCCACTGGATTCAAGCAAGCCGGGCTGAAGACGGCTGGAATGCCAGAAACCGGTCCTCGGAAGCTTGTTTCCGGTCCAGGGAAGGCATGGCTTGGCAGTTCGGGCTGGACTGTTGCCATGAGGCACAGGGTCAGACTGATTTGCATATAGCCATGTCTGAACTGGGGTGGCAGAGTGGGCTAAAGAACGGTGATGGATTAAACCCAGATCTTTTGACTGGGTGTGAGTGTTTGATTGATTCAGATGCTCCGTCCATCACCACCCCTTTTTGTACCGCTTTTGGCCACCATAAGTGTGGCAGGGTTTGCTCAGACGTGAGTCCCTTGCTCATTTTGCCACTGGATTCAAGCAAGCCGGGCTGAAGACGGCTGGAATGACAGAAACCGGTCCTCGGAAGCTTGTTTCAGGTCCAGGGAAGGCATGGCTTGGCAGTTCGGGATGGAATGTTCCCATGAGGCACAGGGTCAGACTGATTTGCATATAGCAATGTCTGAACTGGGGTGGCAGAGTGGGCTAAAGAACGGTGATGGATAAAACCCAGATCTTTTGACTGGGTGTGAGTGTTTGATTGATTCAGATGCTCCGTCCATCACCACCCCCTTTTGTACCGCTTTTGGCCGCCATAAGAGTGGCAGGGTATGCTCAGACGTGAGTCCCTTGCTCACTTTGCAACTGGATTCAAGCAAGCCGGGCTGAAGACGGCTGGAATGCCAGAAACCGGTCCTCGGAAGCTTGTTTCCGGTCCAGGGAAGGCATGGCGTGGCACTTCGGGCTGGACTGTTCCCATGAGGCACAGGGTCAGACTGATTTGCATATAGCCATGTCTGAACTGGGGTGGCAGAGTGGGCTAAAGAATGGTGATGGATTAAACCCAGATCTTTTGACTGGGTGTGAGTGTTTGATTGATTCAGATGCTCCGTCCATCACCACCCCCTTTTGTACCGCTTTTGGCCACCATAAGTGGGGCAGGGTTTGCTCAGACGTGAGTCCCTTGCTCATTTTGCCACTGGATTCAAGCAAGCCGGGCTGAAGACGGCTGGAATGCCAGAAACCGGTCCTCGGAAGCTTGTTTCCGGTCCAGGGAAGGCATGGCTTGGCAGTTCGGGATGGAATGTTCCCATGAGGCACAGGGTCAGACTGATTTGCATATAGCAATGTCTGAACTGGGGTGGCAGAGTGGGCTAAAGAACAGTGACAGATAAAACCCAGATCTTTTGACTGGGTGTGAGTGTTTGATTGATTCAGATGCTCCGTCCATCACCACCCTCTTTTGTACCGCTTTTGGCCACCATAAGTGTGGCAGGGTATGCTCAGACGTGAGTCCCTTGCTCACTTTGCCACTGGATTCAAGCAAGCCGGGCTGAAGACGGCTGGAATGCCAGAAACCGGTCCTCGGAAGCTTGTTTCCGGTCCAGGGAAGGCATGGCTTGGCAGTTCGGGCTGGACTGTTCCCATGAGGCACAGGGTCAGACTGATTTGCATATAGCCATGTCTGAACTAGGGTGGCAGAGTGGGCTAAAGAACGGTGATGGATTAAACCCAAATCTTTTGACTGGGTGTGAGTGTTTGATTGAATCAGATGCTCCGTCCATCACCACCCCCTTTTGTACCACTTTTGGCCGCCATAAGAGTGGCAGGGTATGCTCAGACGTGAGTCCCTTGCTCACTTTGCAACTGGATTCAAGCAAGCCGGGCTGAAGACGGCTGAAATGCCAGAAACCGGTCTTCGGAAGCTTGTTTCCGGTCCAGGGAAGGCATGGCGTAGCAGTTCGGGCTGGACTGTTCCCATGAGGCACATGGTCAGACTGATTTGCATATTGCCATGTCTGAACTGGGGTGGCAGAGTGGGCTAAATAACAGTGATGAATTAAACCCAGATCTTTTGACTGGGTGTGAGTGTTTGATTGATTCAGATGCTCCGTCCCTCACCACCCCCTTTTGTACCGCTTTTGGCCGCCATAAGTGTGGCAGGGTTTGCTCAGACGTGAGTCCCTTGCTCACTTTGCAACTGGATTCAAGCAAGCCGGGCTGAAGACGGCAGGAATGCCAGAAACCGGTCCTCGGAAGCTTGTTTCCGGTCCAGGGAAGGCATGGCTTGGCAGTTCGGGCTGGACCGTTCCCATGAGGCACAGGGTCAGACTGATTTGCATATAGCCATGTCTGAACTGGGGTGGCAGAGTGGGCTAAAGAACGGTGATGGATTAAACCCAGATCTTTTGACTGGGTGTGAGTGTTTGATTCAGATGCTCCGTCCATCACCACCCCCTTTTGTACCGCTTTTGGCGGCCATAAGTGTGGCAGGGTATGCTCAGACGTGAGTCCCTTGCTCACTTTGCAACTGGATTCAAGCAAGCCGGGCTGAAGACGGCTGGAATGCCAGAAACCGGTCCTCGGAAGCTTGTTTCCGGTCCAGGGAAGGCATGGCGTGGCACTTCGGGCTGGACTGTTCCCATGAGGCACAGGGTCAGACTGATTTGCATATAGCCATGTCTGAACTGGGGTGGCAGAGTGGGCTAAAGAACGGTGATGGATTAAACCCAGATCTTTTGACTGGGTGTGAGTGTTTGATTGATTCAGATGCTCCGTCCATCACCACCCCCTTTTGTACCGCTTTTGGCCACCATAAGTGGGGCAGGGTTTGCTCAGACGTGAGTCCCTTGCTCATTTTGCCACTGGATTCAAGCAAGCCGGGCTGAAGACGGCTGGAATGCCAGAAACCGGTCCTCGGAAGCTTGTTTCCGGTCCAGGGAAGGCATGGCTTGGCAGTTCGGGATGGAATGTTCCCATGAGGCACAGGGTCAGACTGATTTGCATATAGCAATGTCTGAACTGGGGTGGCAGAGTGGGCTAAAGAACAGTGACAGATAAAACCCAGATCTTTTGACTGGGTGTGAGTGTTTGATTGATTCAGATGCTCCGTCCATCACCACCCTCTTTTGTACCGCTTTTGGCCGCCATAAGTGTGGCAGGGTATGCTCAGACGTGAGTCCCTTGCTCACTTTGCCACTGGATTCAAGCAAGCCGGGCTGAAGACGGCTGGAATGCCAGAAACTGGTCCTCGGAAGCTTGTTTCCGGTCCAGGGAAGGCATGGCGTGGCAGTTCGGGCTGGACTGTTGCCATAAGGCACAGGGTCAGACTGATTTGCATATAGCCATGTCTGAACTGGGGTGGCAGAGTGGGCTAAAGAACGGTGATGGATTAAACCCAGATCTTTTGACTGGGTGTGAGTGTTTGATTGATTCAGATGCTCCGTCCATCACCACCCCCTTTTGTACCGCTTTTGGCCACCATAAGTGTGGCAGGGTTTGCTCAGACGTGAGTCCCTTGCTCATTTTGCCACTGGATTCAAGCAAGCCGGGCTGAAGACGGCTGGAATGACAGAAACCGGTCCTCGGAAGCTTGTTTCCGGTCCAGGGAAGGCATGGCTTGGCAGTTCGGGATGGAATGTTCCCATGAGGCACAGGGTCAGACTGATTTGCATATAGCAATGTCTGAACTGGGGTGGCAGAGTGGGCTAAAGAACGGTGATGGATAAAACCCAGATCTTTTGACTGGGTGTGAGTGTTTGATTGATTCAGATGCTCCGTCCATCACCACCCCCTTTTGTACCGCTTTTGGCCGCCATAAGTGTGGCAGGATATGCTCAGACGTGAGTCTCTTGCTCACTTTGCCACTGGATTCAAGCAAGCCGGGCTGAAGACGGCTGGAATGCCAGAAACCAGTCCTCGGAAGCTTGTTTCCGGTCCAGGGAAGGCATGGCTTGGCAGTTCGGGCTGGACTGTTCCCATGAGGCACAGGGTCAGACTGTTTTGCATATAGCCATGTCTGAACTAGGGTGGCAGAGTGGGCTAAAGAACGGTGATGGATTAAACCCAGATCTTTTGACTGGGTGTGAGTGTTTGATTGATTCAGATGCTCCGTCCATCACCACCCCCTTTTGTACCGCTTTTGGCCGCCATAAGAGTGGCAGGGTATGCTCAGACGTGAGTCCCTTGCTCACTTTGCAACTAGATTCAAGCAAGCCGGGCTGAAGACGGCTGGAATGCCAGAAATCGGTCCTCGGAAGCTTGTTTCCGGTCCAGGGAAGGCATGGCGTAGCAGTTCGGGCTAGACTGTTCCCATGAGGCACAGGGTCAGACTGATTTGCATATAGCCATGTCTGAACTGGGGTGGCAGAGTGGGCTAAAGAACAGTGATGAATTAAACCCAGATCATTTGACTGGGTGTGAGTGTTTGATTGATTCAGATGCTCCGTCCATCACCACCCTCTTTTGTACCGCTTTTGGCCACCATAAGTGTGGCAGGGTATGCTCAGACGTGAGTCCCTTGCTCACTTTGCCACTGGATTCAAGCAAGCCGGGCTGAAGACGGCTGGAATGCCAGAAACCGGTCCTCGGAAGCTTGTTTCCGGTCCAGGGAAGGCATGGCTTGGCAGTTCGGGCTGGACTGTTCCCATGAGGCACAGGGTCAGACTGATTTGCATATAGCCATGTCTGAACTAGGGTGGCAGAGTGGGCTAAAGAACGGTGATGGATTAAACCCAAATCTTTTGACTGGGTGTGAGTGTTTGATTGAATCAGATGCTCCGTCCATCACCACCCCCTTTTGTACCACTTTTGGCCGCCATAAGAGTGGCAGGGTATGCTCAGACGTGAGTCCCTTGCTCACTTTGCAACTGGATTCAAGCAAGCCGGGCTGAAGACGGCTGAAATGCCAGAAACCGGTCTTCGGAAGCTTGTTTCCGGTCCAGGGAAGGCATGGCGTAGCAGTTCGGGCTGGACTGTTCCCATGAGGCACATGGTCAGACTGATTTGCATATTGCCATGTCTGAACTGGGGTGGCAGAGTGGGCTAAATAACAGTGATGAATTAAACCCAGATCTTTTGACTGGGTGTGAGTGTTTGATTGATTCAGATGCTCCGTCCCTCACCACCCCCTTTTGTACCGCTTTTGGCCGCCATAAGTGTGGCAGGGTTTGCTCAGACGTGAGTCCCTTGCTCACTTTGCAACTGGATTCAAGCAAGCCGGGCTGAAGACGGCAGGAATGCCAGAAACCGGTCCTCGGAAGCTTGTTTCCGGTCCAGGGAAGGCATGGCTTGGCAGTTCGGGCTGGACCGTTCCCATGAGGCACAGGGTCAGACTGATTTGCATATAGCCATGTCTGAACTGGGGTGGCAGAGTGGGCTAAAGAACGGTGATGGATTAAACCCAGATCTTTTGACTGGGTGTGAGTGTTTGATTCAGATGCTCCGTCCATCACCACCCCCTTTTGTACCGCTTTTGGCGGCCATAAGTGTGGCAGGGTATGCTCAGACGTGAGTCCCTTGCTCACTTTGCAACTGGATTCAAGCAAGCCGGGCTGAAGACGGCTGGAATGCCAGAAACCGGTCCTCGGAAGCTTGTTTCCGGTCCAGGGAAGGCATGGCGTGGCACTTCGGGCTGGACTGTTCCCATGAGGCACATGGTCAGACTGATTTGCATATAGCCATGTCTGAACTGGGGTGGCAGAGTGGGCTAAAGAACAGTGATGAATTAAACCCAGATCATTTGACTGGGTGTGAGTGTTTGATTGATTCAGATGCTCCGTCCATCACCACCCCCTTTTGTACCGCTTTTGGCCGCCATAAGAGTGGCAGGGTATGCTCAGACGTGAGTCCCTTGCTCACTTTGCAACTAGATTCAAGCAAGCCGGGCTGAAGACGGCTGGAATGCCAGAAACCGGTCCTCGGAAGCTTGTTTCCGGTCCAGGGAAGGCATGGCGTAGCAGTTCGGGCTGGACTGTTCCCATGAGGCACAGGGTCAGACTGATTTGCATATAGCCATGTCTGAACTGGGGTGGCAGAGTGGGCTAAAGAACAGTGATGAATTAAACCCAGATCATTTGACTGGGTATGAGTGTTTGATTGATTCAGATGCTCCGTCCATCACCACCCCCTTTTGTACCGCTTTTGGCCGCCATAAGTGTGGCAGGGTATGCTCAGACGTGAGTCCCTTGCTCACTTTGCCACTGGATTCAAGCAAGCCGGGCTGAAGACGGCGGGAATGCCAGAAACTGTTCCTCGGAAGCTTGTTTCCGGTCCAGGGAAGGCATGGCTTGGCAGTTCGGGCTGGACTGTTCCCATGAGGCACAGGATCAGACGGATTTGCATATAGCCATGTCTGAACTGGGGTGGCAGAGTGGGCTAAAGAACGGTGATGGATTAAACCCAGATCTTTTGACTGGGTGTGAGTGTTTGATTGATTCAGATGCTCCGTCCATCACCACCCCCTTTTGTACTGCTTTTGGCCGCCATAAGTGTGGCAGGGTATCCTCAGACGTGAGTCCTTTGCACACTTTGCAACTGGATTCAAGCAAGCCGGGCTGAATACGGCTGGAATGCCAGAAACCGGTCCTCGGAAGCTTGTTTCCGGTCCAGGGAAGGCATGGCGTGGCAGTTCGGGCTGGACTGTTCCCATGAGGCACAGGGTCAGACTGATTTGCATATAGCCATGTCTGAACTGGGGTGGCAGAGTGGGCTAAAGAACGGTGATGGATTAAACCCAGATCTTTTGACTGGGTGTGAGTGTTTGATTGATTCAGATGCTCCGTCCATCACCACCCCCTTTTGTACCGCTTTTGGCCACCATAAGTGTGGCAGGGTTTGCTCAGACGTGAGTCCCTTGCTCATTTTGCCACTGGATTCAAGCAAGCCGGGCTGAAGACGGCTGGAATGACAGAAACCGGTCCTCGGAAGCTTGTTTCCGGTCCAGGGAAGGCATGGCTTGGCAGTTCGGGATGGAATGTTCCCATGAGGCACAGGGTCAGACTGATTTGCCTATAGCAATGTCTGAACTGGGGTGGCAGAGTGGGCTAAAGAACGGTGATGGATAAAACCCAGATCTTTTGACTGGGTGTGAGTGTTTGATTGATTCAGATGCTCCGTCCATCACCACCCCCTTTTGTACCGCTTTTGGCTGCCATAAGTGTGGCAGGGTATGCTCAGACGTGAGTCTCTTGCTCACTTTGCCACTGGATTCAAGCAAGCCGGGCTGAAGACGGCTGGAATGCCAGAAACCGGTCTTCGGAAGCTTGTTTCCGGTCCAGGGAAGGCATGGCTTGGCAGTTCGGGCTGGACTGTTCCCATGAGGCACAGGGTCAGACTGATTTGCATATAGCCATGCCTGAACTGGGGTGGCAGAGTGGGCTAAAGATAGGTGATGGATTAAACCCAGATCTTTTGACTGGGTGTGAGTGTTTGATTGATTCAGATGCTCCGTCCATCACCACCCCCTTTTGTACCGCTTTTGGCCACCATAAGTGTGGCAGGGTTTGCTCAGACGTGAGTCCCTTGCTCATTTTGCCACTGGATTCAAGCAAGCCGGGCTGAAGACGGCTGGAATGACAGAAACCGGTCCTCGGAAGCTTCTTTCCGGTCCAGGGAAGGCATGGCTTGGCAGTTCGGGATGGAATGTTCCCATGAGGCACAGGGTCAGACTGATTTGCATATAGCAATGTCTGAACTGGGGTGGCAGAGTGGGCTAAAGAACAGTGACAGATAAAACCCAGATCTTTTGACTGGGTGTGAGTGTTTGATTGATTCAGATGCTCCGTCCATCACCACCCCCTTTTGTACCGCTTTTGGCCGCCATAAGTGTGGCAGGGTATGCTCAGACGTGAGTCCCTTGCTCACTTTGTCACTGGATTCAAGCAAGCCGGGCTGAAGACGGCTGGAATGCCAGAAACCAGTCCTCGGAAGCTTGTTTCCGGTCCAGGGAAGGCATGGCTTGGCAGTTCGGGCTGGACTGTTCCCATGAGGCACAGGGTCAGACTGTTTTGCATATAGCCATGTCTGAACTAGGGTGGCAGAGTGGGCTAAAGAACGGTGATGGATTAAACCCAGATCTTTTGACTGGGTGTGAGTGTTTGATTGATTCAGATGCTCCGTCCATCACCACCCCCTTTTGTACCGCTTTTGGCCGCCATAAGAGTGGCAGGGTATGCTCAGACGTGAGTCCCTTGCTCACTTTGCAACTAGATTCAAGCAAGCCGGGCTGAAGACGGCTGGAATGCCAGAAATCGGTCCTCGGAAGCTTGTTTCCGGTCCAGGGAAGGCATGGCGTAGCAGTTCGGGCTAGACTGTTCCCATGAGGCACAGGGTCAGACTGATTTGCATATAGCCATGTCTGAACTGGGGTGGCAGTGTGGGCTAAAGAACAGTGATGAATTAAACCCAGATCATTTGACTGGGTATGAGTGTTTGATTGATTCAGATGCTCCGTCCATCACCACCCCCTTTTGTACCGCTTTTGGCCGCCATAAGTGTGGCAGGGTATGCTCAGACGTGAGTCCCTTGCTCACTTTGCCACTGGATTCAAGCAAGCCGGGCTGAAGACGGCGGGAATGCCAGAAACGGTTCCTCGGAAGCTTGTTTCCGGTCCAGGGAAGGCATGGCTTGGCAGTTCGGGCTGGACTGTTCCCATGAGGCACAGGATCAGACTGATTTGCATATAGCCATGTCTGAACTGGGGTGGCAGAGTGGGCTAAAGAACGGTGATGGATTAAACCCAGATCTTTTGACTGGGTGTGAGTGTTTGATTGATTCAGATGCTCCGTCCATCACCACCCCCTTTTGTACCGCTTTTGGCCGCCATAAGTGTGGCAGGGTATCCTCAGACGTGAGTCCTTTGCACACTTTGCAACTGGATTCAAGCAAGCCGGGCTGAATACGGCTGGAATGCCAGAAACCGGTCCTCGGAAGCTTGTTTCCGGTCCAGGGAAGGCATGGCGTGGCAGTTCGGGCTGGACTGTTCCCATGAGGCACAGGGTCAGACTGATTTGCATATAGCCATGTCTGAACTGGGGTGGCAGAGTGGGCTAAAGAACGGTGATGGATTAAACCCAGATCTTTTGACTGGGTGTGAGTGTTTGATTGATTCAGATGCTCCGTCCATCACCACCCCCTTTTGTACCGCTTTTGGCCACCATAAGTGTGGCAGGGTTTGCTCAGACGTGAGTCCCTTGCTCATTTTGCCACTGGATTCAAGCAAGCCGGACTGAAGACGGCTGGAATGACAGAAACCGGTCCTCGGAAGCTTGTTTCCGGTCCAGGGAAGGCATGGCTTGGCAGTTCGGGATGGAATGTTCCCATGAGGCACAGGGTCAGACTGATTTGCATATAGCAATGTCTGAACTGGGGTGGCAGAGTGGGCTAAAGAACAGTGATGGATAAAACCCAGATCTTTTGACTGGGTGTGAGTGTTTGATTGATTCAGATGCTCCGTCCATCACCACCCCCTTTTGTACCGCTTTTGGCCGCCATAAGTGTGGCAGGGTATGCTCAGACGTGAGTCTCTTGCTCACTTTGCCACTGGATTCAAGCAAGCCGGGCTGAAGACGGCTGGAATGCCAGAAACCGGTCCTCGGAAGCTTGTTTCCGGTCCAGGGAAGGCATGGCTTGGCAGTTCGGGCTGGACTGTTCCCATGAGGCACAGGGTCAGACTGATTTGCATATAGCCATGTCTGAACTGGGGTGGCAGAGTGGGCTAAAGAACGGTGATGGATTAAACCCAGATATTTTGACTGGGTGTGAGTGTTTGATTGATTCAGATGCTCCGTCCATCACCACCCCCTTTTGTACCGCTTTTGGCCACCATAAGTGTGGCAGGGTTTGCTCAGACGTGAGTCCCTTGCTCATTTTGCCACTGGATTCAAGCAAGCCGAGCTGAAGACGGCTGGAATGCCAGAAACAGGTCCTCGGAAGCTTGTTTCCAGTCCAGGGAAGGCATGGCTTGGCAGTTCGGGATGGACTGTTCCCATGAGGCACAGGGTCAGACTGATTTGCATATAGCCATGTCTGAACTGGGGTGGCAGAGTGGGCTAAAGAACGGTGATGGATAAAACCCAGATCTTTTGACTGGGTGTGAGTGTTTGATTGATTCAGATGCTCCGTCCATCACCACCCCCTTTTGTACCGCTTTTGGCCGCCATAAGTGTGGCAGGGTATGCTCAGATGTGAGTCCCTTGCTCACTTTGCCACTGGATTCAAGCAAGCCGGGCTGAAGACGGCAGGAATGCCAGAAACCGGTCCTCGGAAGCTTGTTTCCGGTCCAGGGAAGGCATGGCTTGGCAGTTCGGGCTGGACTGTTCCCATGAGGCACAGGGTCAGACTGATTTGCATATAGCCATGTCTGAACTGGGGTGGCAGAGTGGGCTAAAGAACGGTGATGGATTAAACCCAGATCTTTTGACTGGGTGTGAGTGTTTGATTGATTCAGATGCTCCGTCCATCACCACCCCCTTTTATACCGCTTTTGGCGGCCATAAGTGTGGCAGGGTATGCTCAGACGTGAGTCCCTTGCTCACTTTGCAACTGGATTCAAGCAAGCCGGGCTGAAGACGGCTGGAATGCCAGAAACCGGTCCTCGGAAGCTTGTTTCCGGTCCAGGGAAGGCATGGTTTGGCAGTTCGGGCTGGACTGTTCCCATGAGGCACAGGGTCAGACTGATTTGCATATAGCCATGTCTGAACTAGGGTGGCAGAGTGGGCTAAAGAACGGTGATGGATTAAACCCAAATCTTTTGACTGAGTGTGAGTGTTTGATTGAATCAGATGCTCCGTCCCTCACCACCCCCTTTTGTACCGCTTTTGGCCGCCATAAGTGTGGCAGGGTTTGCTCAGACGTGAGTCCCTTGCTCATTTTGCCACTGGATTCAAGCAAGCCGAGCTGAAGACGGCTGGAATGCCAGAAACTGGTCCTCGTAAGCTTGTTTCCAGTCAAGGGAAGGCATGGCTTGGCAGTTCGGGATGGACTGTTCCCATGAGGCACAGGTCAGACTGATTTGCATATAGCCATGTCTGAACTGGGGTGGCAGAGTGGGCTAAAGAACGGTGATGGATAAAACCCAGATCTTTTGACTGGGTGTGAGTGTTTGATTGATTCAGATGCTCCGTCCATCACCACCCCCTTTTGTACCGCTTTTGGCCGCCATAAGTGTGGCAGGGTATGCTCAGATGTGAGTCCCTTGCTCACTTTGCCACTGGATTCAAGCAAGCCGGGCTGAAGACAGCAGGAATGCCAGAAACCGGTCCTCGGAAGCTTGTTTCCGGTCCAGGGAAGGCATGGCTTGGCAGTTCGGGCTGGACCGTTCCCATGAGGCACAGGGTCAGACTGATTTGCATATAGCCATGTCTGAACTGGTGTGGCAGAGTGGGCTAAAGAACGGTGATGGATTAAACCCAGATCTTTTGACTGGGTGTGAGTGTTTGATTGATTCAGATGCTCCGTCCATCACCACCCCCTTTTGTACCGCTTTTGGCCGCCATAAGTGTGGCAGGGTATGCTCAGACGTGAGTCCCTTGCTCACTTTGCAACTGGATTCAAGCAAGCCGGGCTGAAGACGGCTGGAATGCCAGAAACCGGTCCTCGGAAGCTTGTTTCCGGTCCAGGGAAGGCATGGCGTGGCACTTCGGGCTGGACTGTTCCCATGAGGCACAGGGTCAGACTGATTTGCATATAGCCATGTCTGAACTGGGGTGGCAGAGTGGGCTAAAGAACGGTGATGGATTAAACCCAGATCTTTTGACTGGGTGTGAGTGTTTGATTGATTCAGATGCTCCGTCCATCACCACCCCCTTTTGTACCGCTTTTGGCCACCATAAGTGTGGCAGGGTTTGCTCAGACGTGAGTCCCTTGCTCATTTTGCCACTGGATTCAAGCAAGCCGGGCTGAAGACGGCTGGAATGCCAGAAACCGGTCCTCGGAAGCTTGTTTCCGGTCCAGGGAAGGCATGGCTTGGCAGTTCGGGATGGAATGTTCCCATGAGGCACAGGGTCAGACTGATTTGCATATAGCCATGTCTGAACTGGGGTGGCAGAGTGGGCTAAAGAACGGTGATGGATTAAACCCAGATCTTTTGACTGGGTGTGAGTGTTTGATTGATTCAGATGCTCCGTCCATCACCACCCCCTTTTGTACCGCTTTTGGCCACCATAAGTGTGGCAGGGTTTGCTCAGACGTGAGTCCCTTGCTCATTTTGCCACTGGATTCAAGCAAGCCGGGCTGAAGACGGCTGGAATGCCAGAAACCGGTCCTCGGAAGCTTGTTTCCGGTCCAGGGAAGGCATGGCTTGGCAGTTCGGGCTGGACTGTTCCCATGAGGCACAGGGTCAGACTGTTTTGCATATAGCCATGTCTGAACTAGGGTGGCAGAGTGGGCTAAAGAACGGTGATGGATTAAACCCAGATCTTTTGACTGGGTGTGAGTGTTTGATTGATTCAGATGCTCCGTCCATCACCACCCCCTTTTGTACCGCTTTTGGCCGCCATAAGAGTGGCAGGGTATGCTCAGACGTGAGTCCCTTGCTCACTTTGCAACTAGATTCAAGCAAGCCAGGCTGAAGACGGCTGGAATGCCAGAAACCGGTCCTCGGAAGCTTGTTTCCGGTCCAGGGAAGGCATGGCGTAGCAGTTCGGGCTGGACTGTTCCCATGAGGCACAGGGTCAGACTGATTTGCATATAGCCATGTCTGAACTGGGGTGGCAGAGTGGGCTAAAGAACAGTGATGAATTAAACCCAGATCATTTGACTGGGTATGAGTGTTTGATTGATTCAGATGCTCCGTCCATCACCACCCCCTTTTGTACCGCTTTTGGCCGCCATAAGTGTGGCAGGGTATGCTCAGACGTGAGTCCCTTGCTCACTTTGCCACTGGATTCAAGCAAGCCGGAGTGAAGACGGCGGGAATGCCAGAAACTGTTCCTCGGAAGCTTGTTTCCGGTCCAGGGAAGGCATGGCTTGGCAGTTCGGGCTGGACTGTTCCCATGAGGCACAGGATCAGACTGATTTGCATATAGCCATGTCTGAACTGGGGTGGCAGAGTGGGCTAAAGAACGGTGATGGATTAAACCCAGATCTTTTGACTGGGTGTGAGTGTTTGATTGATTCAGATGCTCCGTCCATCACCACCCCCTTTTGTACCGCTTTTGGCCGCCATAAGTGTGGCAGGGTATCCTCAGACGTGAGTCCTTTGCACACTTTGCAACTGGATTCAAGCAAGCCGGGCTGAATACGGCTGGAATGCCAGAAACCGGTCCTCGGAAGCTTGTTTCCGGTCCAGGGAATGCATGGCGTGGCAGTTCGGGCTGGACTGTTCCCATGAGGCACAGGGTCAGACTGATTTGCATATAGCCATGTCTGAACTGGGGTGGCAGAGTGGGCTAAAGAACGGTGATGGATTAAACCCAGATCTTTTGACTGGGTGTGAGTGTTTGATTGATTCAGATGCTCCGTCCATCACCACCCCCTTTTGTACCGCTTTTGGCCACCATAAGTGTGGCAGGGTTTGCTCAGACGTGAGTCCCTTGCTCATTTTGCCACTGGATTCAAGCAAGCCGGGCTGAAGACGGCTGGAATGACAGAAACCGGTCCTCGGAAGCTTGTTTCCGGTCCAGGAAAGGCATGGCTTGGCAGTTCGGGATGGAATGTTCCCATGAGGCACAGGGTCAGACTGATTTGCATATAGCAATGTCTGAACTGGGGTGGCAGAGTGGGCTAAAGAACGGTGATGGATAAAACCCAGATCTTTTGACTGGGTGTGAGTGTTTGATTGATTCAGATGCTCCGTCCATCACCACCCCCTTTTGTACCGCTTTTGGCCGCCATAAGTGTGGCAGGGTATGCTCAGACGTGAGTCTCTTGCTCACTTTGCCACTGGATTCAAGCAAGCCGGGCTGAAGACGGCTGGAATGCCAGAGACCGGTCCTCGGAAGCTTGTTTCCGGTCCAGGGAAGGCATGGCTTGGCAGTTCGGGCTGGACTGTTCCCATGAGGCACAGGGTCAGACTGATTTGCATATAGCCATGTCTGAACTGGGGTGGCAGAGTGGGCTAAAGAACGGTGATGGATTAAACCCAGATCTTTTGACTGGGTGTGAGTGTTTGATTGATTCAGATGCTCCGTCCATCACCACCCCCTTTTGTACCGCTTTTGGCCACCATAAGTGTGGCAGGGTTTGCTCAGACGTGAGTCCCTTGCTCATTTTGCCACTGGATTCAAGCAAGCCGGGCTGAAGACGGCTGGAATGACAGAAACCGGTCCTCGGAAGCTTGTTTCAGGTCCAGGGAAGGCATGGCTTGGCAGTTCGGGATGGAATGTTCCCATGAGGCACAGGGTCAGACTGATTTGCATATAGCAATGTCTGAACTGGGGTGGCAGAGTGGGCTAAAGAACGGTGATGGATAAAACCCAGATCTTTTGACTGGGTGTGAGTGTTTGATTGATTCAGATGCTCCGTCCATCACCACCCCCTTTTGTACCGCTTTTGGCCGCCATAAGAGTGGCAGGGTATGCTCAGACGTGAGTCCCTTGCTCACTTTGCAACTGGATTCAAGCAAGCCGGGCTGAAGACGGCTGGAATGCCAGAAACCGGTCCTCGGAAGCTTGTTTCCGGTCCAGGGAAGGCATGGCGTGGCACTTCGGGCTGGACTGTTCCCATGAGGCACAGGGTCAGACTGATTTGCATATAGCCATGTCTGAACTGGGGTGGCAGAGTGGGCTAAAGAATGGTGATGGATTAAACCCAGATCTTTTGACTGGGTGTGAGTGTTTGATTGATTCAGATGCTCCGTCCATCACCACCCCCTTTTGTACCGCTTTTGGCCACCATAAGTGGGGCAGGGTTTGCTCAGACGTGAGTCCCTTGCTCATTTTGCCACTGGATTCAAGCAAGCCGGGCTGAAGACGGCTGGAATGCCAGAAACCGGTCCTCGGAAGCTTGTTTCCGGTCCAGGGAAGGCATGGCTTGGCAGTTCGGGATGGAATGTTCCCATGAGGCACAGGGTCAGACTGATTTGCATATAGCAATGTCTGAACTGGGGTGGCAGAGTGGGCTAAAGAACAGTGACAGATAAAACCCAGATCTTTTGACTGGGTGTGAGTGTTTGATTGATTCAGATGCTCCGTCCATCACCACCCTCTTTTGTACCGCTTTTGGCCACCATAAGTGTGGCAGGGTATGCTCAGACGTGAGTCCCTTGCTCACTTTGCCACTGGATTCAAGCAAGCCGGGCTGAAGACGGCTGGAATGCCAGAAACCAGTCCTCGGAAGCTTGTTTCCGGTCCAGGGAAGGCATGGCTTGGCAGTTCGGGCTGGACTGTTCCCATGAGGCACAGGGTCAGACTGATTTGCATATAGCCATGTCTGAACTAGGGTGGCAGAGTGGGCTAAAGAACGGTGATGGATTAAACCCAAATCTTTTGACTGGGTGTGAGTGTTTGATTGAATCAGATGCTCCGTCCATCACCACCCCCTTTTGTACCACTTTTGGCCGCCATAAGAGTGGCAGGGTATGCTCAGACGTGAGTCCCTTGCTCACTTTGCAACTGGATTCAAGCAAGCCGGGCTGAAGACGGCTGAAATGCCAGAAACCGGTCTTCGGAAGCTTGTTTCCGGTCCAGGGAAGGCATGGCGTAGCAGTTCGGGCTGGACTGTTCCCATGAGGCACAGGGTCAGACTGATTTGCATATTGCCATGTCTGAACTGGGGTGGCAGAGTGGGCTAAATAACAGTGATGAATTAAACCCAGATCTTTTGACTGGGTGTGAGTGTTTGATTGATTCAGATGCTCCGTCCCTCACCACCCCCTTTTGTACCGCTTTTGGCCGCCATAAGTGTGGCAGGGTTTGCTCAGACGTGAGTCCCTTGCTCACTTTGCAACTGGATTCAAGCAAGCCGGGCTGAAGACGGCAGGAATGCCAGAAACCGGTCCTCGGAAGCTTGTTTCCGGTCCAGGGAAGGCATGGCTTGGCAGTTCGGGCTGGACCGTTCCCATGAGGCACAGGGTCAGACTGATTTGCATATAGCCATGTCTGAACTGGGGTGGCAGAGTGGGCTAAAGAACGGTGATGGATTAAACCCAGATCTTTTGACTGGGTGTGAGTGTTTGATTCAGATGCTCCGTCCATCACCACCCCCTTTTGTACCGCTTTTGGCGGCCATAAGTGTGGCAGGGTATGCTCAGACGTGAGTCCCTTGCTCACTTTGCAACTGGATTCAAGCAAGCCGGGCTGAAGACGGCTGGAATGCCAGAAACCGGTCCTCGGAAGCTTGTTTCCGGTCCAGGGAAGGCATGGCGTGGCACTTCGGGCTGGACTGTTCCCATGAGGCACAGGGTCAGACTAATTTGCATATAGCCATGTCTGAACTGGGGTGGCAGAGTGGGCTAAAGAACGGTGATGGATTAAACCCAGATCTTTTGACTGGGTGTGAGTGTTTGATTGATTCAGATGCTCCGTCCATCACCACCCCCTTTTGTACCGCTTTTGGCCACCATAAGTGGGGCAGGGTTTGCTCAGACGTGAGTCCCTTGCTCATTTTGCCACTGGATTCAAGCAAGCCGGGCTGAAGACGGCTGGAATGCCAGAAACCGGTCCTCGGAAGCTTGTTTCCGGTCCAGGGAAGGCATGGCTTGGCAGTTCGGGATGGAATGTTCCCATGAGGCACAGGGTCAGACTGATTTGCATATAGCAATGTCTGAACTGGGGTGGCAGAGTGGGCTAAAGAACAGTGACAGATAAAACCCAGATCTTTTGACTGGGTGTGAGTGTTTGATTGATTCAGATGCTCCGTCCATCACCACCCTCTTTTGTACCGCTTTTGGCCGCCATAAGTGTGGCAGGGTATGCTCAGACGTGAGTCCCTTGCTCACTTTGCCACTGGATTCAAGCAAGCCGGGCTGAAGACGGCTGGAATGCCAGAAACTGGTCCTCGGAAGCTTGTTTCCGGTCCAGGGAAGGCATGGCGTGGCAGTTCGGGCTGGACTGTTCCCATGAGGCACAGGGTCAGACTGATTTGCATATAGCCATGTCTGAACTGGGGTGGCAGAGTGGGCTAAAGAACGGTGATGGATTAAACCCAGATCTTTTGACTGGGTGTGAGTGTTTGATTGATTCAGATGCTACGTCCATCACCACCCCCTTTTGTACCGCTTTTGGCCACCATAAGTGTGGCAGGGTTTGCTCAGACGTGAGTCCCTTGCTCATTTTGCCACTGGATTCAAGCAAGCCGGGCTGAAGACGGCTGGAATGACAGAAACCGGTCCTCGGAAGCTTGTTTCCGGTCCAGGGAAGGCATGGCTTGGCAGTTCGGGATGGAATGTTCCCATGAGGCACAGGGTCAGACTGATTTGCATATAGCAATGTCTGAACTGGGGTGGCAGAGTGGGCTAAAGAACGGTGATGGATAAAACCCAGATCTTTTGACTGGGTGTGAGTGTTTGATTGATTCAGATGCTCCGTCCATCACCACCCCCTTTTGTACCGCTTTTGGCCGCCATAAGTGTGGCAGGATATGCTCAGACGTGAGTCTCTTGCTCACTTTGCCACTGGATTCAAGCAAGCCGGGCTGAAGACGGCTGGAATGCCAGAAACCGGTCCTCGGAAGCTTGTTTCCGGTCCAGGGAAGGCATGGCTTGGCAGTTCGGGCTGGACTGTTCCCATGAGGCACAGGGTCAGACTGATTTGCATATAGCCATGTCTGAACTGGGGTGTCAGAGTGGGCTAAAGAACGGTGATGGATTAAACCCAGATCTTTTGACTGGGTGTGAGTGTTTGATTGATTCAGATGCTCCGTCCATCACCACCCCCTTTTGTACCGCTTTTGGCCGCCATAAGAGTGGCAGGGTATGCTCAGACGTGAGTCCCTTGCTCACTTTGCAACTGGATTCAAGCAAGCCGGGCTGAAGACGGCTGGAATGCCAGAAACCGGTCCTCAGAAGCTTGTTTCCAGTCCAGGGAAGGCATGGCGTAGCAGTTCGGGCTGGACTGTTCCCATGAGGCACAGGGTCAGACTGATTTGCATATAGCCATGTCTGAACTGGGGTGGCAGAGTGGGCTAAAGAACAGTGATGGATTAAACCCAGATCTTTTGACTGGGTGTGAGTGTTTGATTGATTCAGATGCTCCGTCCCTCACCACCCCCTTTTGTACCGCTTTTGGCCGCCATAAGTGTGGCAGGGTTTGCTCAGACGTGAGTCCCTTGCTCATTTTGCCACTGGATTCAAGCAAGCCGAGCTGAAGACGGCTGGAATGCCAGAAACAGGTCCTCGGAAGCTTGTTTCCAGTCCAGGGAAGGCATGGCTTGGCAGTTCGGGATGGACTGTTCCCATGAGGCACAGGGTCAGACTGATTTGCATATAGCCATGTCTGAACTGGGGTGGCAGAGTGGGCTAAAGAACGGTGATGGATAAAACCCAGATCTTTTGACTGGGTGTGAGTGTTTGATTGATTCAGATGCTCCGTCCATCACCACCCCCTTTTGTACCGCTTTTGGCGGCCATAAGTGTGGCAGGGTATGCTCAGACGTGAGTCCCTTGCTCACTTTGCAACTGGATTCAAGCAAGCCGGGCTGAAGACGGCTGGAGTGCCAGAAACCAGTCCTCGGAAGCTTGTTTCCGGTCCAGGGAAGGCATGGCGTGGCACTTCGGGCTGGACTGTTCCCATGAGGCACAGGGTCAGACTGATTTGCATATAGCAATGTCTGAACTGGGGTGGCAGAGTGGGCTAAAGAACAGTGACAGATAAAACCCAGATCTTTTGACTGGGTGTGAGTGTTTGATTGATTCAGATGCTCCGTCCATCACCACCCCCTTTTGTACCGCTTTTGGCCGCCATAAGTGTGGCAGGGTATGCTCAGACGTGAGTCCCTTGCTCACTTTGCCACTGGATTCAAGCATGCCGGGCTGAAGACGGCTGGAATGCCAGAAACCGGTCCTCGGAAGCTTGTTTCCGGTCCAGGGAAGGCATGGCTTGGCAGTTCGGGCTGGACTGTTCCCATGAGGCACAGGGTCAGACTGATTTGCATATAGCCATGTCTGAACTAGGGTGGCAGAGTGGGCTAAAGAACGGTGATGGATTAAACCCAAATCTTTTGACTGGGTGTGAGTGTTTGATTGAATCAGATGCTCCGTCCATCACCACCCCCTTTTGTACCACTTTTGGCCGCCATAAGAGTGGCAGGGTATGCTCAGACGTGAGTCCCTTGCTCACTTTGCAACTGGATTCAAGCAAGCCGGGCTGAAGACGGCTGGAATGCCAGAAACCGGTCCTCGGATGCTTGTTTCCGGTCCAGGGAAGGCATGGCGTGGCACTTCGGGCTGGACTGTTCCCATGAGGCACAGGGTCAGACTGATTTGCATATAGCAATGTCCGAACTGGGGTGGCAGAGTGGGCTAAAGAACAGTGACAGATAAAACCCAGATCTTTTGACTGGGTGTGAGTGTTTGATTGATTCAGATGCTCCGTCCATCACCACCCCCTTTTGTACCGCTTTTGGCCGCCATAAGTGTGGCAGGGTATGCTCAGACGTGAGTCCCTTGCTCACTTTGCCACTGGATTCAAGCAAGCCGGGCTGAAGACGGCTGGAATGCCAGAAACCGGTCCTCGGAAGCTTGTTTCCGGTCCAGGGAAGGCATGGCTTGGCAGTTCGGGCTGGACTGTTCCCATGAGGCACAGGGTCAGACTGATTTGCATATAGCCATGTCTGAACTAGGGTGGCAGAGTGGGCTAAAGAACGGTGATGGATTAAACCCAAATCTTTTGACAGGGTGTGAGTGTTTGATTGAATCAGATGCTCCGTCCCTCACCACCCCCTTTTGTACCGCTTTTGGCCGCCATAAGTGTGGCAGGGTTTGCTCAGACGTGAGTCCCTTGCTCATTTTGCCACTGGATTCAAGCAAGCCGAGCTGAAGACGGCTGGAATGCCAGAAACTGGTCCTCGTAAGCTTGTTTCCAGTCAAGGGAAGGCATGGCTTGGCAGTTCGGGATGGACTGTTCCCATGAGGCACAGGTCAGACTGATTTGCATATAGCCATGTCTGAACTGGGGTGGCAGAGTGGGCTAAAGAACGGTGATGGATAAAACCCAGATCTTTTGACTGGGTGTGAGTGTTTGATTGATTCAGATGCTCTGTCCATCACCACCCCCTTTTGTACCGCTTTTGGCCGCCATAAGTGTGGCAGGGTATGCTCAGATGTGTGTCCCTTGCTCACTTTGCCACTGGATTCAAGCAAGCCGGGCTGAAGACGGCAGGAATGCCAGAAACCGGTCCTCGTAAGCTTGTTTCCGGTCCAGGGAAGGCATGGTGTGGCACTTCGGGCTGGATTGTTCCCATGAGGCACAGGGTCAGACTGATTTGCATATAGCCATGTCTGAACTGGGGTGGCAGAGTGGGCTAAAGAACGGTGATGGATTAAACCCAGATCTTTTGACTGGGTGTGAGTGTTTGATTGATTCAGATGCTCCGTCCATCACCACCCCCTTTTGTACCGCTTTTGGCCACCATAAGTGTGGCAGGGTTTGCTCAGACGTGAGTCCCTTGCTCATTTTGCCACTGGATTCAAGCAAGCTGGGCTGAAGACGGCTGGAATGCCAGAAACCGGTCCTCGGAAGCTTGTTTCCGGTCCAGGGAAGGCATGGCTTGGCAGTTCGGGATGGAATGTTCCCATGAGGCACAGGGTCAGACTGAATTGCATATAGCAATGTCTGAACTGGGGTGGCAGAGTGGGCTAAAGAACGGTGATGGATTAAACCCAGATCTTTTGACTGGGTGTGAGTGTTTGATTGATTCAGATGCTCCGTCCATCACCACCCCCTTTTGTACCGCTTTTGGCCGCCGTAAGTGTGGCAGGGTATGCTCAGACGTGAGTCCCTTGCTCACTTTGCCACTGGATTCAAGCAAGCCGGGCTGAAGACGGCTGGAATGCCAGAAACCAGTCCTCGGAAGCTTGTTTCCGGTCCAGGGAAGGCATGGCTTGGCAGTTCGGGCTGGACTGTTCCCATGAGGCACAGGGTCAGACTGATTTGCATATAGCCATGTCTGAACTAGGGTGGCAGAGTGGGCTAAAGAACGGTGATGGATTAAACCCAGATCTTTTGACTGGGTGTGAGTGTTTGATTGATTCAGATGCTCCGTCCATCACCACCCCCTTTTGTACCGCTTTTGGCCGCCATAAGTGTGGCAGGGTATCCTCAGACGTGAGTCCCTTGCTCACTTTGCAACTAGATTCAAGCAAGCCGGGCTGAAGACGGCTGGAATGCCAGAAACCGGTCCTCGGAAGCTTGTTTCCGGTCCAGGGAAGGCATGGCGTGGCAGTTCGGGCTGGACTGTTCCCATGAGGCACAGGGTTAGACTGATTTGCATATAGCCATGTCTGAACTGGGGTGGCAGAGTGGGCTAAAGAACGGTGATGGATTAAACCCAGATCTTTTGACTGGGTGTGAGTGTTTGATTGATTCAGATGCTCCGTCCATCACCACCCCCTTTTGTACCGCTTTTGGCCACCATAAGTGTGGCAGGGTTTGCTCAGACGTGAGTCCCTTGCTCATTTTGCCACTGGATTCAAGCAAGCCGGGCTGAAGACGGCTGGAATGACAGAAACCGGTCCTCGGAAGCTTGTTTCCGGTCCAGGGAAGGCATGGCTTGGCAGTTCGGGATGGAATGTTCCCATGAGGCACTGGGTCAGACTGATTTGCATATAGCAATGTCTGAACTGGGGTGGCAGAGTGGGCTAAAGAACGGTGATGGATAAAACCCAGATCTTTTGACTGGGTGTGAGTGTTTGATTGATTCAGATGCTCCGTCCATCACCACCCCCTTTTGTACCGCTTTTGGCCGCCATAAGTGTGGCAGGGTATGCTCAGACGTGAGTCTCTTGCTCACTTTGCCACTGGATTCAAGCAAGCCGGGCTGAAGACGGCTGGAATGCCAGAAACCTGTCCTCGGAAGCTTGTTTCCGGTCCAGGGAAGGCATGGCTTGGCAGTTCGGGCTGGACTGTTCCCATGAGGCACTGGGTCAGACTGATTTGCATATAGCCATGTCTGAACTGGGTTGGCAGAGTGGGCTAAAGAACGATGATGGATTAAACCCAGATCTTTTGACTGGGTGTGAGTGTTTGATTGATTCAGATGCTCCGTCCATCACCACCCCCTTTTGTACCGCTTTTGGCCGCCATAAGTGTGGCAGGGTATGCTCAGACGTGAGTCCCTTGCTCACTTCGCCACTGGATTCAAGCAAGCCGGGCTGAAGACGGCTGGAATGACAGAAACCGGTCCTCGGAAGCTTGTTTCCGGTCCAGGGAAGGCATGGCTTGGCAGTTCGGGCTGGACTGTTCCCATGAGGCACAAGGTCAGACTGATTTGCATATAGCCATGTCTGAACTGGGGTGGCAGAGTGGGCTAAAGAACGGTGATGGATTAAACCCAGATCTTTTGACTGGGTGTGAGTGTTTGATTGATTCAGATGCTCCATCCATCACCACCCCCTTTTGTACCGCTTTTGGCCGCCATAAGTGTGGCAGGGTATGCTCTGACGTGAGTCCCTTGCTCACTTTGCAACTGGATTCAAGCAAGCCGGGCTGAAGACGGCTGGAATGCCAGAAACCGGTCCTCGGAAGCTTGTTTCCGGTCCAGGGAAGGCATGGCATGGCAGTTCGGGCTGGACTGTTCCCATGAGGCACAGGGTCAGACTGATTTGCATATAGCCATGTCTGAACTGGGGTGGCAGAGTGGGCTAAAGAACGGTGATGGATTAAACCCAGATCTTTTGACTGGGTGTGAGTGTTTGATTGATTCAGATGCTCCGTCCATCACCACCCCCTTTTGTACCGCTTTTGGCCGCCATAAGTGTGGCAGGGTATGCTCAGACGTGAGTCCCTTGCTCACTTTGCCACTGGATTCAAGCAAGCCGGGCTGAAGACGGCGGGAATGCCAGAAACCGGTCCTCGGAAGCTTGTTTCCGGTCCAGGGAAGGCATGGCTTGGCAGTTCGGGCTGGACTGTTCCCATGAGGCACAAGGTCAGACTGATTTGCATATAGCCATGTCTGAACTGGGGTGGCAGAGTGGGCTAAAGAACGGTGATGGATTAAACCCAGATCTTTTGACTGGGTGTGAGTGTTTGATTGATTCAGATGCTCCATCCATCACCACCCCCTTTTGTACCGCTTTTGGCCGCCATAAGTGTGGCAGGGTATGCTCTGACGTGAGTCCCTTGCTCACTTTGCAACTGGATTCAAGCAAGCCGGGCTGAAGACGGCTGGAATGCCAGAAACCGGTCCTCGGAAGCTTGTTTCCGGTCCAGGGAAGGCATGGCATGGCAGTTCGGGCTGGACTGTTCCCATGAGGCACAGGGTCAGACTGATTTGCATATAGCCATGTCTGAACTGGGGTGGCAGAGTGGGCTAAAGAACGGTGATGGATTAAACCCAGATCTTTTGACTGGGTGTGAGTGTTTGATTGATTCAGATGCTCCGTCCATCACCACCCCCTTTTGTACCGCTTTTGGGCGCCATAAGAGAGGCAGGGTATGCTCAGACGTGAGTCCCTTGCTCACTTTGCAACTGGATTCCAGCAAGCCGGGCTGAAGACGGCTGGAATGCCAGAAACCGGTCCTCGGAAGCTTGTTTCCGGTCCAGGGAAGGCATGGCGTAGCAGTTCGAGCTGGACTGTTCCTATGAGGCACAGGGTCAGACTGATTTGCATATAGCCATGTCTGAACTGGGGTGGCAGAGTGGGCTGAAGAACAGTGATGGATTAAACCCAGATCTTTTGACTGGGTGTGAGTGTTTGATTGATTCAGATGCTCCGTCCATCACCACCCCCTTTTGTACCGCTGTTTAAGGGTCGCCACCACATCATCAGCATATAGACACAATTTGTGCTCCGACTTTTCGAAATGTGTTCCTTTGATGACTGGATCATTACAAACCCTTTGAGCCAGAGACTCCATATAAAGAGCGAAGAGGAGCGGGGATTGCAGGCACCCCTGCTTAGTGCCCTTACAAATAGGAAAGGGCGCAGATGCCACTCCGTTTACCCGTACTGTAGCATTTGGATTCGCATAACTCCAAAAGATCCACTCGATAAAGCGGTCCAGTAAGCCAAAGTGAACCAGTGTTGCACGGAGACACGGCCAATGGACCTGGTCGAACGCCTTTGCGGCATCGACCGAGAGGATCATGCGTTCCGCCGGAAAGCGTTCTGAGCGATCCATCAGGTGAAGGAGCCGTTTGGCATTGTTGGAGCACTGTCGCCCAGGAACAAAGCCGATTGGTCCAGATCTATTAGTCCGGGTAGATGGCGTGTGAGTCTGGACGCTAAGATGCCGGTTAAAATCTTGAGGTCTACATTAAGTAAAGATATGGGACGGTAGGAGGCGCAGAGCCAGGCATCCTTCCCTGGCTTTGAAATTACCATTATTAAGGCCTCCAACATAGAGGCTGGAAAGGAGGAAGAAGGGGACGACCCAACAGAGTTAAAAACACACACTAGAAGAGGGCCAACCTTCTACAGAACTTTTTTATAAAAACCAGAAGTGAACCCATCCGGGCTGGGCGATTTGTTGAGCTTCAGGCTGGCGATCGCCGAAATGACCTACTCCAAATGGATGGGGCCTCTAGGTCAGTCGCCTGGGACGGCAGCAGTTTGGATGTAGCCACACTATGCAGGTACGGGGTCGGCTCAGACTCGGGCAAAACTTGGGCCGAGTACTGCGTGCCGTAGAAGTGGCTGAAGGCCTCCACAATGGCAACATCTTCACTGCACTCTCCCCCCTGAGGAGTTAGAATTGCTGATACTCTGTAAGCTTGCCTTTGCGCTCGAAGGCGGTTTGTGAGAAGTCGCCCACAATGATCCCCACCAACATAAAAGGCGTGTTTAAGGCGCAGAGCTGCGTACTCTGCCCTGTCAACATCCAGCCCCGCTAACTGTGCCCGGGCCACTTTTAGGAGTTTGCACACACTGGGAGCACCAGTCCATTGATGGATACGCTCCAGCGCCGTGACCTCGCTCATCAAGTGCTCTCTTTTCTCCCGCCGATCTCGATTGTCAGCTGCCGCAATGCCAATAAAATCCCCTCAAATCACAGCTTTCATCACCTCCAATAATGTTGTCAGAGAGACATCTGGGGTATCATTTAGGGTTAAATAGGTGGTAAAGCTCTCATCAATCTGTTGCACCACAGAGGGGCGTTGAAGCATAGTTTCCCAAAGACGCCAGAAACAGCAAGTAGGACGCTGTGGGGCCAGAGTCAGCGAGAGCCGCATTGCGGAGTGGTCACACAAGGGGCATGGGAGGTTCTCCACATCTCTAACCCGCTGTGTTAGGGGATCAGAGTTAAGCAAATAATCAATTCTGTTGTATGTTTTATGGGGATGAGAATAAAATGTGTAAGACCTAGTGTGGGGGGTGCCGAAGTCTCCATATGTCAGTCAGTCCAGCCTACACCAGCAAGCGCTTAGACAAAGTCCCAGTTTGACCCCATCTCTGCCCAGATCGATCCAAGTCCCCGTCCATCACTATATTCAAGTCTCCCCCTAGCAGATCTGCGCTGTCTGGTAGGCCCGTGAGTTCCTGAATCACTGTCTTAAGTAAGTATGGGCATCCGACCGCTCCAGATAGGACAGGAGAGCACAACGTTTCGTGGGATTATTTAGCCCCTACACATTGAGGGATACAACAAGGAGCTCAGGGGTCATAAGACCGCAGGTGCTGGCTCGCTATCGTCATGAGCACGGTCCCAATAAGAGCAGAAAATCTGGTGCAGAAATCCAGTACAAACCTTGGAGAACATCAGAGGAGGAGGAGGCAACTCAAGAGAAAAGTAAAAAAGAACATCCCCAAACAACAACAAACCCCAGTTAACCAACATAAGGGAGGAAACAGTCATAGGAATAGTTCACAAGTGTCCCAGGCGCTTTCGCCTGTGGTGAGACGTGGGATGGATAGCAGGAGCTCCCGCCGCCCCCCTCCCCCGGGCCCAGCCATATCAGCCAGCCTGCCTCACCAGAAAGCAACAAGGAACAAAAGGCACCTCAAGAATGCGCAAATCAGTCTGCAGAATTGGAGCCCTCTGACAGAGTCCGAAGGACTGCCGAACGTTCTTTGGCAATAACATCTGAGGCTGGATGAGAGGCCAGAGATGAGCCCCCACCCTCCACCACCGGGTGCTGTCATCTTATCGATTGAGAGCAGGGGATGTCACCAGGCCATCATGATCAACCCCTGGAAGGCGTCGGAGGGATGTTGCTTCTTCCAGAGAGCCTTTCTGTCTGAGCCTACCCTCCCACTTAAAAATAAGTCTGAATGGGTGCCCCCAAGAATAAGCGATATTTTGGGAGCGCAGAAATGCTGTGATGGGACAAAAGTCATGTAGTTTCTGAAGAGTGAAGGCCGCTAAGTCCTGAAAAAAAAAAGGGGCTTGCAGTCGCAAAATTCAATATGGTGCTTGGACCGTGCCTCTCGGAGAATACATTCCTTCAGCTTAAAATCATGAGCGCAAGTCAGGATATCAGGCGGCAGAGCTGTAGGTAATCTCTTGAGGCCCACTCGGTGCGTGCGGTCAAGTTGAATCTCCTGATCCGGGGAACCACCGAGAATGTGACGGAACAGGTCCACGACGAAAGCTTCTATGTCCTGCTCTTCTGCTCCCTGAGGGACCGCCCAGATTTGGATATTGTTCCGGCGAGAACCATTCTCCAGGTCTTCGTGTGGGATTTCAGATCCAAATGTTGTTCTCGTAGCCTGAGCACCTCCTGTTGGAGCTGCGACACCTCTTCATCTATAGCTGCTGTCTGATTCTCAAGATCATTCACACGCTCCCTCACCGAGTCGAGATCCTTGCGCATCTCGCGGATTTCGGCAGTAAGATCCTTCTTCGTGGAATGAAATTCCTTGGTAAGTTCCGCGAAAAGAGATTCCAGGACACTACGAGTAACCGTCCCGTTGGGTACCTCCGCTTCCCTCCGCTCAGCGACTCCCCCAGGGTGTGACATAGTCTCTGGACCACTAGCCCCAGCTTTGAACAGTAACTCCTTAACCGATCTGTCCTCTGGCAGTTTCTAGAAGTATCCATCTACAGGGGTTCGCACTACCGGTCCAAAGATGAGGGGTTGCACACAGATGCAACACATTAGTAGTTGAAGCAGGGAAAAGGTTGCTCTGTGGAAAAGTAAATTTTGCCATGTTCTGTGTCCCTACGAGTCCTCCATCATATGTTATGTGTGCATGATTAATATGCATATGTATTCCCCATGTTCGATTAATGACGCAATTACAGTTGTATCCACCTCTAGTATGTCAGTTTCCAGTTCTCGTGAATACTACGAATATCAGGCCTATGTAAAGCTACGTTGCCACGTTTCTCAGTGTACACGTTATTCCATTGTAAAGTCCCCGTTTCTAGGCCTCAAAAGGGCCTGGACATCTGATTCAGCTCCTGTCTCCTGTCTCCTGTCTCCTGAAGCCTCGCTGAGGAGCGATACAGCCCCCACCTGTATCCTCGACCCTTCACTTACTTCCTGCCTCACAGTGCCCGGCTCAGCCTGGCTCTGCCTCTGAGTCTGCCAAGAGTATGTTATGATTCTAGCTATCAGTCCAGTCCTTCCTTCTCTGCATTCCTAAAGTTACTGAACCGCATCAATAGTTACCGTCATTGTCTAGCCTTTACGTCTCCATCTAAGAGAAATACTGTATTTATGGTCATTTAATATTCTTCATCACGCACTACATGTAGAATAATGCATGCTCCAGTCTCAGAGTCTGTTCGCCTTTACCCCGATAACTTTTGGATTCTATCAACATGTTCTCTAAACATCAGATACTAGATACTGCTTAGGTACATGTCGCCCTGACTCTCCAGACTTCAGTCTCTGCTCCTAGCACAGAGTTCGAAGCCCCCAGCTTCTCCTAGTAACACGTCATTGCCAGCTTGCGCGCACCATCAGGTTAGAGGTCCCGGCTCCTTAGGTAGCCCCCTCTATGTTTCCGCCCCATTTATGACATATTCTGTTACGTTTGCATCACATGTCTATGTATACGCCCCTGTTACACCTACTTTCACCCTTATCTTTCGCGACTGCTATTGAACACACCCACTGCTCCGCCTATCGTATGTATTGTAATGCAACTGTTTTAGTATATATGATTGTGTATTGTTATTAAATGTTAGCACGCCGATTCCGATCCTGCCCCCGGCAGCGCTGCCATCCTATTCCTGTGCAGGTTGTCCTGTTCCTGTCCTTTATGCTGTAATAAACCTGCAAAACTCCTACTACCTCGAATCTTGACTCTTATTTATTGAGCTATCTGTTATTGCTATGCCTAGTCAAACCTAGATCAGGTATTATTTATTTATATACCACATAATGGCGCCCGAATAGGGACTTGCCCTTTCCCCACGCGTCGGTGAAGCCACGCCGACCCCCTGACCCTCTGCAGTCGTGACGGAACTCTTCTGCGCACCGGCAGATATTTCTGCTTCAAGTATCCCTCAGGCCCACGGAGGAGACGGAGGAGGCGGTCCAGCATCCAGACGAGACGGTGGAGGAACGCGGCGAGTCCCGACCAGAGCCCAAGCCGAGAGTCCAAGGTCCGAGGTATCCGGAGACCCACCCGTAACAGAAGTCCGAAGTTCGTCCGTCCGGCGTCGAAGCAGTCCAGTCCAGTCCGAGGCCTTCCGTTCTTGCTGCCCGGTGAGTACCGTTGCTGGGGTAGTATCTAGACAGGGTCAATCTAATTGACTCTGGTCCGTGGGTTGGTGGTACACAGACCCACAAACGAAGTGTCCACTTCGGTGGATGCGGGTCCTGACGTGTCTCTGTATGAGACCGGTAAGTTTCGTACTGTTTCAGCAGTGCATCTAGTTCCTGTTCTAGTCAGTTCTGTTCTCGAGAAAATTCATGTATTTTGTTTTCCGTATTCCAGGTAGTATTCTGATCGAACTGTTATTCTGAATGTTATTCATGTATTTTAATGTCGTGGTATGAGTGCGAAGTAATTATCGTGTTTTATTGTGTATTGTGTTGTGTCTAGATTCTAGTTCAGTCATGCCGCTCTTTTCGAAACTGCGTCAGTTAAAAACCAGAAAAGGTCTGCTAGAAGCAGCAGTTCCTGTCCCGCCTAGGGACAGTCCAGGTCATTTTATGTATCAGAAGCATGGCATAAGCGCCATATTGTATCTAGATTTATGGGTAGAGTATACCAAACAGTTAGAGGAAAAGTATAGATGGCCCGTATCGGGTACATGGGATGCCGAGTGCATCATGCGAGTAGAAGAAGCATTATGGAAAAAGAAAGCCAGACAGTCACAGAAAGATGCCATTGAGTTATGGCGCAAAGAATCTCATAAAAGAACCGAAAAAGAAATCAGAAAGTCAGAATTAAGTACAGAATCCTTAGAACGAGCCCAAGAAAGGGAATTAATCGAGATTGGTGAACGAGTTAAAACCGAACAGTCAGACAGACAGAGGCATGCTCTTATTAAGGGTATGTATCCTCTTCTTGCCGAGGGCTTGCCAAAAGCGACCCCGGAGGCATCCAGTAATTTCCCGCCACCATTAGTTCCGACCAAGCTACGTCACAAACCGACCGCAGCTGATATTTTCATCTCGTCCTATTTGGACGACGCAGTCCCAGAATATGCAAATCCTGTTCCTGCTCCGCCAGTCCCTGTAAATCAGGCACTTCCCGCTCCTCCAGACACTGGAGTACCTGTTACGGTACCCCCGGTCCAGCCCGCCATACAAGTCCAGCCTGCATTTCCATTTCCCACTCTGCCAGGACGAAGAGCATCAGTAGACGACTCTAGTTTAGGGGCCGCAGGGGGAGGTCCTCCTCAAACCCCGCCACCACACAAGCGTTTAACGTTAGCCGAATTACATGCACAAGCGTCACAGCGTACGCCCAGGTATCAGTCTGTTGCAGAAATAAGAAAAGCCCTTACCGAATGTGGCTATGATCCAGTCCCAGGCGAGGATAGTATGGTTTTATATTCATTACGCGTGAGAAAAGTGACCGAGTATCTAGTCACCCTACCAGATATGAAAGAAGATCTAGACAGAATATATCGATTCATCCGTACAGGGAATGATCCAGAAAGTATTAGTGACGTCATGTGCCAAAGAAAAGTTGAAGTCCAGCTCATGATATTAAAGTTTCTGATTAATTGTCTAATAAGGGAACAAGATTATCCGACCAAAGATCGAGCCGAAATGAAAGTCCTGACAAGGTGGAGTGATAATATAGCCGAGGGTAAGCACAAGACTATCAGTAGTATAGAGAGTATGTACAAGAAAATCCGTAAAGAAATAATAAGGGTACACGAACAACGTAAAGAAGCACAAGTAAGCGAGAAAGAAAGTAACTCTGATACTGAAGAGGTAGAGGACGAGAATCCCGACAGAATAGCGTATGTAGGAAAATCTAGATTTCCAGATCGCCATTTGCGCCTAGAACACAAGTCAATTTTTCATCATCCAGCACCAGAACAAGGTTCTCTGGAACAAGTATTTCAAGCTACCGATCACATTCTGAAATCACGAATCGGTTATAGCGAGTTAAGTACTATGCATGAACAAGAACTAGTCCGATCAGCAGTCCAATGGACTACTGATTCTACCACTTTTCCAGACGAAATAGTGGCACAAATGTTTCTGAAATTGCCCCCAGCCGAGCAACGACTGGCGGGTATGTATATGATCCAGCACCTCATTACATGGTATGAGGGTCAACATTCTGATCCAGGTCCGTTACACGATGTCCTGAACGAGTTACTCCAGTATAAATGGAAAGGTTTAGGTACCGATTTGATTAGTGTCATTCTAGAACAGCGCCACAAATACAGAACGTTTCTGAACCCACATTTTGTTCATGCCTCACCCCCAGAAAGTAAACCCTTTTACATAGACAGACAGAATCCGTTACGAGAAGTACATCCAATTAAGACAGACGGTGGTGAAATGCAACGAGTGTTTGTTTACACCCCTATCACAAAGATGGAACTCTTAGAGATGAAAAAGTTAATTCCCTGTCATGATAAAGATCCAGCAGGGTTCCACCGAGAATTAAAAGACATGCTCCGTATGGGAGAATACACGTATCCAGATATCATTAAAATGTTAAAAGTCTTGTTGCCCGCAGGGGTATATGAGAAACTCAAAGAAAAAGAATGGGAGGTGGGAGAGAAAAAGATCGATTGGGCAGTTCTAGAAGCTGAAGACAAGGCACGAGTACCAGGTACCGGTCTTGGAGATAAATGTAAAGAATTACCTGAACTGTTAATACAAGTTTTGCCCAGACTATTAGCAACTAAAAAGGAAGACTGGGATGCAATCTCAGCCTGTAAACAGAAACAAGATGAAGATATTAGTGATTATTATTCCAGATTTGAGAAATGTTTTACCATAAACAGTGGCCTCAAGACGAGTAGCGAGTCATACCCTCATCTTTTTGTTACTAAATTAGTCGAGAATTCAAGTCCACAAATTAAAAACCGAGTTTTGAAAGTCGAAAGTACCTGGCAAGCTAATACCCCGTCCCAGATGTTACAGATGCTTCAATATCACCAGAATAGAATCAGAGAAGAACAAGAACATGAGAGAAAACGTATGAAAGACACGAAAATGAAAGTACTAGTTGCACAATCCGTTCCTCAAGACAGTCAGAAAAGGGGTCCAAATCAAGCCAGTCATCCTGCAGCTCCCGTTAAAGGGAACTGCAATTATTGTAAACAGCCAGGTCATTTTATAAACGAGTGTGCAGTTCTGAAACACAACATAGCTACCGGTAAGACTAAAGAAAGACCACGTCCGCCTAGACAAGAGCAAGTTTCACAGACTCCGCAGTCACAGAATGCACCACAGACAGTTACAGCTCCGCAGCCTATCGCTGCAACACAGCATGTTACACAGCAGATGTACCAGTATGCACAGTCTGAGTATCCAGAGTATCAGCCATATTCATGAAACAGCCTAGAGAGGGAGGTAGGCTTGCCTCTCATCGAGATACCTGTAGATCAAGAAGGTCCCTATGTTCACAGTCAAGTATTAGGGAAAGACAGAAAGTTTTTGATTGATACAGGGGCAAGTAGGACCACTATAAGTCACGCCGAAGTTCCAGGGGCTCCGCTCTCAGGCTCAAGAAATGTTTCCCTTGGATTTTCAGGAAAACCTATTGTAAATGAAATATCAAAGCCAGTTACTCTAGAAGTGGGTCCATTGTCCCGCACTACTGATCTGTTACTTACTAAGTCATGTCCAGAAAATCTATTAGGCATTAAGACACTGAAAGAGTTAGGTGCAGTTATATGCTGTTCCCCAGAGGGAATACGATTGTTCCTACGTGACTTCAAGGGTCACTATGTATTACGAGATTTTGATCCCAGATTGTCCAATGTTCCGCAGCATCTATGGGCGCAAGGTCCAACTGATGTTGGTTATATGCAAATCACACCCCATCGTGTGACTCTCAAGCCAGGTGTAGTGTTACCACGAATCAGGCAGTACAGATTGCCACCTGAGGCTGTAGCAGCCTTATCCAAAATTATTGACGAGCTCATGGCTCAAGGAGTAGTTGTAGAAACTGACTCCAATGTATGCAATTCTCCGATCATTCCTGTTATGAAACGTACTGATCCGAATGCACCCCCAGTATATCGATTAGTGATTGATCTCCGAGAACTTAATAAATGTATTATTCCCCAGTATCCAGTTGTCCCAGATATCTCTTCCCTATTGACAGTCATTGATTCCGAAGCTTCATTTTTTACAGTCATAGACCTCAAGAACGCATTTTTCAGTGTCCCCATTCATCCAGACAGCCAGTTTCTTTTCGGATTTTGTTTAAATGGAAGGAGCTATATGTTCACACGCGCTCCTCAAGGTTTCACAGAAAGTCCTAGCATTTACAGTCAAGCACTCAAGAGACAACTAGACAACATTCACATGCCAACTGACACTGCCCTGCTCCAGTATGTCGATGATCTACTGATCACAGCCCGTTCTGAACGTGCTTGCGAGCGAGCATCCCTTACAGTCTTGTATTTCCTAGCCGAGATGGGACACAAGGTGTCCCCTTCTAAGCTTCAATTCTGTGTCCAGCAAGTGGTCTACTTAGGACACTTACTGTCCAAGAGGGGTAGGCAGTTGACACCAGACCGAATCCAGTTAATAGCGAGTCTTCCTCAGCCCAAGACCCAGAAGGAGGTACGTGCTTTTATTGGCCTCACTTCTTATTGCAGACAATGGATTCCTCAGTATGCATTTCTAGCCAAGCCACTGATACAGTTAACGACACAGGAGGCAGCCGTATCGACTGTCCTCCCTTGGACATCTGAACATACACTCAGTTTCAATGAGTTAAAGAAAGCCCTATGTCAAGCTCCAGTTCTAGCAACACCGAACTACAGTAAGCCTTTCACACTTTTTGTCACGGAACGCGAAGGTACAGCATTATCTGTCCTCACACAAGATCAAGCAGGACAGTACAAGCCCTGTGCTTATTTTTCGAGCACATTAGATCCTGTAGCCCAGGCTCTGCCTGCGTGCCTCAAGTCAGTTGCAGCCACAGCACTAGCTATCAGACAAAGTGATTCCATAGTCTTAGGACACTCCCTGACAGTACAAGTTCCACACTCCGTGGAAGTTCTTTTAAACCGAACACAAACTCAACACTTGACAATTGCACGTTTAACAGGTTATGAATTGACACTGTTCCAGCCACACATAGAAATCAGACGCTGCAACGTTCTAAATCCTGCTACATTGTTACCATCAGTTACTTCGAATTCTGCCACACACGACTGTGTGGAAGTAGTTAACATCATGACAAAGCCAAGACAAGATCTGACAGATATTCCATTACCAGACCCCGACCTGACACTTTATGTGGATGGTTCATGCATGAGAACTAGTACAGGAGAACTAGTAGCCGCGTATGCAGTGACTACTGACACAGAAGTTATTGAAACATACCGTATTGACACCCTGTCTGCTCAAGCAGCAGAGCTAGTTGCTCTGACACAAGCCTGCATACACGCCAAGAACCTGAAAGTTAATGTTTACACCGATTCACGTTACGCATTTGGAGTTGTACACGACTTCGGAGTGCTCTGGCAGGAGAGAGGTTTCATGACTTCTCATGGAACCAAGATTCAGCATGGTCCCCTTATTCAGGCTCTGTTAGATGCCATACATTTACCGACATCCATTGCTATCATGAAGTGCAAAGCACATACGAAAGTTACTGACACTATTTCCCAAGGTAATGATCTAGCAGATCGCACAGCCAAGCTTACAGCTCAGACTCCAGACACTTCAGTTAATCCGACACACACACATACTCCAGATCCGACTACATGCATGACAGTTAAAGACCCTACTCAAGATGTCATAGATATCCAGTTACATGCTACTCCCGATGAAATCAAGAAATGGTCCGAACAAGGAGGGGTACAGACAGATCAGGGATGGTTAACAAAGGGTAGAGCCACATGGTTTTTCCCCGACTCTATGGTTCAAGTCATTATTAATACCACACATAGTCCAGCACATTTAGGAGAAAAAGCCATGTTAGACAGTATCCAGAACATTTGGTTCAACAAGCATTTACGAGCTGCGGCCAAGCAGAAAGTCCGTACCTGTATGATATGTTGTCAGTTTAATCCAGGTAAAAGTGTCCCGGTGGAACAAGGTGGTTTCCAGCCCCCTGACCACCCTTTTGAAGTCCTCCAGATGGATTACATTCAGATGGAGCGATGTCGAGGTTTCAAGTATGTCCTTGTAGTTGTATGCGCTTTGTCCAGGTGGACGGAGGCATATCCAGTCCCAGATTACACAGCCGCGACCACTGCCAAACAGTTGGTTCGTGAGTTCTTCCCCCGTTACGGACTCCCTAGGGTCGTATATTCTGACAACGGCCAGCCATTCTCATCTGAACTCATGAAACACGTGTCCCTTTTGTTAGGGTACCAGTGGAAGTTCCATTGTGTACGCCATCCTGAAGCAGCTGGTCTCGTAGAGAGACATAATCAGACCCTGAAAATCCGAATTGCAAAGGTTTGTCAAGAGAAAGGTGTGGACTGGCTAATAGCTCTGCCAGTCGCTTTGTTTTATATGCGCATGGTCGCACATTCCAGATCAGGTCTGTCCCCGTATGAGGTCGTTTTCGGCCGCCCCCCTAACATGTGGGGTACTCCTAGACCCCGAAGTATTACCGATGTTCCAAGTAATATGCTGACTAGCTTCCTTGATGTCTGCCCTCAACTCTTGTCGTTCACAGGTTGCCGCCGCATTTCCAGACAATACCGAGGTGGCACCGCATGAAATCGTTCCCGGATCCATGGTCCTAGTGCGAAATTTCGATCGCTCAAGTCCGCTGGAGCCTCGCTGGAAGGAGCCCCGACAGGTCCTCCTGGCCACCCGTACAGCCGTGAAGTTGGAGGGACGCAAAGGCTGGGTGCATCTTTCGCATATTAAAAATTTTTATGGATTGAAGCCAGTCTCAAAGAACGTTTCCCAGGATTCAAAGGACTGCCAAAGTACTATTCTTAAGGACTGTCCCGCAAAAGACAATGATACTGCACCCTCCCTGTTAGAGAAAACTCCGCAACAGGAGTATAAGCTCAAGTTAAGGTCTAGTAAAATAAGTCAGCCAGTTTGATTGTCTAAGTCCTCCCCTAGGTGAAACGGTTAGACCGGTTTCTGACATGTATAAAATAGACCCCCATAGTGAGAGAGTTAGTCAAAACTCAATCCGATGTATCGTTTTTCTATGTTTCATATTATTTCTCAGTGTTATGATTTCCTGCACCAGTTATGCATTTTATCTGTATTTTCCAGTTTCTCATGTAAATAAGTCCTCTAATGCTACAGTAGAGCACACGTTTAGTGATCTGCCTCCTCATGAACTCTCTTACCGCCTCGCTATGCGTAACAATTCTTTCATCCGCATGTTACATTATTCACACCAGACCAGCAATGCCACTAATTGTTGGGTGTGTGGTCGACTCTTCCCTTTCCAGACACCGAAGGGAGTTCTGCCACTCTTTCCTTATCCATTTTCACATAATGGTTCGTGTGGAGCATGGTCCACGTTAACGTCATCCTCAACAGATATGTCTTTTCTTAACAGTACATGTTTTCCAGACAAGCAAGGTCTTCCCCACAGAACAGGGTTAGATCTAGAAAACGAAGTTTACAATTTAGGTAATTGTTCTTCGAATTTCATGGTCCTGAATGTTCAGTCTGATTCCACTCCAGACTTACCTGCTATTTCAGTACTACCAGTCAAAGGCGAATTATGTGTTAGAAATAATGGTTCCGTACATGTAGGACATAGCGATTGTACTACTATTGTCAAGTACAGTGACAGTGGGAAATCTATTTTCAAAGCTTCACGTCATTCTTATTTTATTTGTGGTCAGACCGCATATGTTCGTCTACCCCTCGATTGGGAGGGAACCTGTTACATTGCCTTCCTACTGCCACCTGTTTTCCTAGCCCCATCTGATTATCATAGAAACACACATCTAGTACACATTAGACATAAAAGGGAGATCGAGTCCCCCATTGTCGATTATACTGAAACTGCTCTAGAACAGTATACAGATTTCAATAGAGGTTTCTTTTTCTTTATAGGACCTATCCAGAATAGTAAGCTAATTCGTAGATTAACCAGAACCCTTGAAGCTGTAGTCAATGAGACTGCCTCTGCTCTAGGTAACTTAACCGAAGAGCAATCTGCTATGAGATTTGTCGTTTTACAGAATCGTCTCGTCCTTGACGTCATATTGGCCGATAGGGGCGGGGCCTGTAGAGTCATCGGATCTAGTTGCTGCATTTTCATTCCTAATAACGCGCCGTCTGTTTATTCAGCTATAACCAGACTCCATAAAATTGCCCATCTGTTACACCAAGATCCAGGCACCTGGACATGGTCCGGTTGGTTCTGGAATATAATTTCCGCTTGGGGATGGAAAGTCTTGTCCTTTCTAGGTATTGCAGTAGCGATCATATTCAGCTGCTGCCTCTGTATACAATGTGGCCCTGCGATTTGCGGCATTTGTGCTACCTCTTGTATTCCTAGTCCCAAGCCCCGTTCTAAATCCCGTTCCAAGAAAATTCGAGACGAGCAAATGATACTGTATGAAATGATAGATGGTATCATGAATATTGATGTTTCCTGATGGAAACGTAGTGACAAGGAGGGAATGTGGAAAAGTAAATTTTGCCATGTTCTGTGTCCCTACGAGTCCTCCATCATATGTTATGTGTGCATGATTAATATGCATATGTATTCCCCATGTTCGATTAATGACGCAATTACAGTTGTATCCACCTCTAGTATGTCAGTTTCCAGTTCTCGTGAATACTACGAATATCAGGCCTATGTAAAGCTACGTTGCCACGTTTCTCAGTGTACACGTTATTCCATTGTAAAGTCCCCGTTTCTAGGCCTCAAAAGGGCCTGGACATCTGATTCAGCTCCTGTCTCCTGTCTCCTGAAGCCTCGCTGAGGAGCGATACAGCCCCCACCTGTATCCTCGACCCTTCACTTACTTCCTGCCTCACAGTGCCCGGCTCAGCCTGGCTCTGCCTCTGAGTCTGCCAAGAGTATGTTATGATTCTAGCTATCAGTCCAGTCCTTCCTTCTCTGCATTCCTAAAGTTACTGAACCGCATCAATAGTTACCGTCATTGTCTAGCCTTTACGTCTCCATCTAAGAGAAATACTGTATTTATGGTCATTTAATATTCTTCATCACGCACTACATGTAGAATAATGCATGCTCCAGTCTCAGAGTCTGTTCGCCTTTACCCCGATAACTTTTGGATTCTATCAACATGTTCTCTAAACATCAGATACTAGATACTGCTTAGGTACATGTCGCCCTGACTCTCCAGACTTCAGTCTCTGCTCCTAGCACAGAGTTCGAAGCCCCCAGCTTCTCCTAGTAACACGTCATTGCCAGCTTGCGCGCACCATCAGGTTAGAGGTCCCGGCTCCTTAGGTAGCCCCCTCTATGTTTCCGCCCCATTTATGACATATTCTGTTACGTTTGCATCACATGTCTATGTATACGCCCCTGTTACACCTACTTTCACCCTTATCTTTCGCGACTGCTATTGAACACACCCACTGCTCCGCCTATCGTATGTATTGTAATGCAACTGTTTTAGTATATATGATTGTGTATTGTTATTAAATGTTAGCACGCCGATTCCGATCCTGCCCCCGGCAGCGCTGCCATCCTATTCCTGTGCAGGTTGTCCTGTTCCTGTCCTTTATGCTGTAATAAACCTGCAAAACTCCTACTACCTCGAATCTTGACTCTTATTTATTGAGCTATCTGTTATTGCTATGCCTAGTCAAACCTAGATCAGGTATTATTTATTTATATACCACAGCTCCCATACTCCTCTACCAGCAACAAATCCTGCAACCAGCTAGGAACCAGAATCAGGCGTCTTACTTGTCACTGCTCGGAAAAGAAAGAAATTTCCTGCTGGTAATGGTGTCACATAGGCAACAGGGCTGAGACCTAGGGAACGACTGGTCAGATGAAGACGCACCCCCCAATTGCTGCCCGTCGCCATGAGTGGTTGCTAAATAGGGCAGCTATTCCACCGAATGACAGGATGTCCAACAAGCACGTTGCAGGTCCTTCCAGGTTTACACCCACCACCCAGTTGTGGATGGAGCTAGGTCCTCCAAATCGCACTCTCCCTGAAGCTATGGCATGGTGCAGGGTGCCAGCAAAGGCCCCCGAAGAAAGTAGCTGGTTTCGAGACGGCTGGCTTTCCACTAGCACTGCAGGTAGAAATCTGCTCTCAGGGCTGGCAAGGGGTTAAGGCAGTAGGGAGCTTGCGCCCAACCTCCACAGGAGATTGTAAAATTTCAGGGCCGTGATGGCAGCGCAGACATGCAGCAAGGGAAGAGGGCCCACAACCCAGGCGTGCTCGGCGTCCCGATCACTCACTTCAGCACAACAACGCTGGATCGCCACCTGCAGCGCTCCCCTACAGATCCATGAGGGCAGAAGGCAATCATTGGAGGGAAGGCTCTGCGTCCCTCGGTGAAGGAAGACATTTCTAGGATGTCATAGCGGGCCTCAAAACTATCCAGACTTGGGGTGCACGGTGGAGCCGAAAGGGCAGGCCCATCAATCCAGCCCGCACAGCTGCAGCGGGCGACTCTGCAGCGACAGCACACTCACCCCTGTGTCACCATCTTGTCACCCCCGGGGAAGGCGGGAAGGTGGAAGGTGCCGGTCCTGACCTCTGTAGCCACTTGGAGGTGGATTCGATCAAGGCTCCCAGCCCCCGGCGCGAGCCCGGCAGGGGCACAGACTGGCCATGGCACCACTCTCTGTCGCCCCCCTTGCCTCTGCCAAAAACAGCTCCAGGGTGCGCTCGCTCCACGCGCCCCGGACTCAGGAGCAGGAGTCCGGCAACCAATCCGCACTGGGAGAAGACTGCAGGCACCAGGTGGGTTCACGAGCCCAAACCGGGGCCGGAACCGCAGGAAAGGTCTTGCTATGTGCAGCTATGTAAGCGGGGCCCGGAAAGCAAACAGGAGCGGCGAGTAGACACAACCTACTTGTCCGCCATCTTGGACACGCCCCCCAGAAATACATTTTTGAAGACATAAAAGGTAAAGTAGAATTTGGATTTCTCCATGAGAATAAAAAGTATGAATGTTCTACATATAAACCAGTTCTATTGTGCATAAGTGGTCAAGCTGGAACTGGAAAAAGCTTCTTGATTAAAGTACTGACAAGTTACCTACACAAGACAGCAGGTTCCAATTTGCCCTGGGAAGTTACTGCACCAACAGGCTTAGCTCCACATAATATTAAATGAGTTACCCTTCATCGAATATTAATGCTGCATGTTGAACATGACAACAAATTAGAATACAACAAATTATCTGGTGATGCGTTTCATGAAGTGTCAAAAGTATTAAAGATATTAAAGCTACTAATTATTGATGAAGTCATCCTGGTGTCTAACCCAATGCTAGCTTTTATACATTTAAGAATGCAGCATATATTAAAAACTGACTACAACATGCTTTTTGGAGGAAACACTTAATAGTATTTCGAGACCTGCTACAAATTACTCTAGGCACAGGACAACATGTCTTCAATAAATCACCAAATAATTATTCAAGGAATTTACTAGGAAGTATTACATATGTAAACATTTGGGAAAACCTTGAGTAATGAGAGTTAACTCAAAATATGTGACAAGCATCAGATATGTGTTATAGAGAAATACTAAAGGACTTAAGAGTGGGAGTCCTCACAAAAGAGGGAAAGATAGTATTAAAAACCTGTCTCATCAAAAATCAATTTCCAAGTAATGTTTCAAATGCAGAAGTAATGTATAATTTTGTTAAGGAATAGAAGTCTATTGTTTGTTTGATGCCTACTCTTGATGAGTGTAGTAAATTCATAGAACAATTATTGCATCTACAAAGAGAAGAGATCATCAATATTACAGCAAATTATAAAATGGAACATCAAGGACTTACAGTGCTAGGGGTGTGGCTTAGCCAGCAATGGAGACAGATGTGCTTATGTAGAGCTCCGTTGTAGGCTCCTGCCACCGACCGAATACATCCGCAAGGGGTCACTGGCTGAAGAAGGGTGGAACCCCAAAACCAATCCTAGGATGCTTGTTTCCTGTCCTGGGAGGACCTGGCTTGGCAGTTCAGGCTGGACTGTTCCCATGAGGCACAGGGTCAAGACTAATTTGCATATGGCCAGGTCTAACCTGGGGTGGCATGGTGAGAAGAAGAATGATGGATTTAACCCAAATCTCTTGACTAGGGTTGAATGCTTAGATTTGTTCTGCATTCCGTCCATCAATTGTGTGTCTTTTGCTTTCTTGCCCTAAGTGTGCCAGATATGCCCAGACATTGGTCCTGGGCTCACTGTGCCACTAGAATCAAGCTATTCTGGCTGAAGAGGGGTGAAACCCAAAAACTGGTCCTAGGATGCTTGTTTCCGTCCAGGGAGGGCTGGCTTGGCAGTTCGGACTGGACTGTTCCCATGAAGCACAGGGTCAAGACTGATTTGCATATGGCCAGGTCTAAACTGGGCTGGCATGGTGAGCAGAAGAATGATGAATTTAATCCATATCTTTTGACTGGGGGTGAATGTTTATATTTTTCTGCATTCCGTCCATCAATTGTGTGTCTTTTCCAGGGAATAGTAACAGCATAATCAAGGTTCACAACATCCCTTAAAATCTGCTGGTTAGGTTGAATCCCTTTTCTTTTCCATATCAATAGCTACAACATTAGCAGGGCAATTTTAATGCTATCGCTAATGTATGGCAAACCTAGTTCTTTATGTGCGATAATGTTGGGGCATGAGCACATAAAGGACAATAACCTTTTAGCAAATGTGTCTTCTATATTTTGTAGGCCTTTAACTTGTGCATTGCCCCATATGTGATTATAGATAAGGTTTTTGCTAGGTAGATTTTAATCATTTCCTGCTTTGTTAATTACCTAGGTTTTTCGCAAATTAAAATAGTGTGGCTATACTTTTCAACATATGGTTCATTCTATTTGCAACCATCTCCTTCCATGTTGCCTAAATAAGCGAATTTCTCAACACATTCTATACCATTATCCTCTATATGGAATTTCTTTACTCTATTCTTGTCACCACTCAAATAAAATACTTTGTTTTGTTTACATGCAAATCCAAAGCTGCCATGTAGGCTGAATAAGTTGCTATGTAATTTTGCAAGGCCATCAGGGTTCTGGCCATCTGAACCGCATCATCTTCATATAGCAGAATTGGGAGAGGGGTAGAGGCAGCATAAGGAGCATCCTTGTTGTTATCAATCAGAACCTTGTTTAGACTTTTAGTATCCAATGAAAATAAGAACGGAGCAAGGACACAGCCCTGCCTTTCACCTTACTCGATTTTGACGGGCTTAGTGCACTCTCCTTGCTTCCTGTAACATACTACCTCTTCTGCCTACACATACATTTGTCTTATGAATATAATTATCCCTACTTCAACACCAAAGGCCTCCATAGTGGACCATAGTTTACCGCAATCAAGAGATGTGGATAGATCCATGAAGGCCATATAGAGGTGACCGTTCCTTGTATGTCATATTTAGAAGCTAATAATGATAAATTGAGACTCTGATCAAGTGTCCCCCTGCCCTTCCTAAAACCATATTGTTCCTCCGCTAGGATTTTTTTTTCTCCGCCCAATCTTCCAGCCTTTTAAGCAAGAGTCTGCTCATTAATTTTGCTGAGCTATCAATTGATGAAATAGAGCAGTAATTTCCTGTCTAGCAATGAAATCAATTCAGAACAATTCCTCTACTAGACATTCACAGATTGTAAAGCTGTGCCTTTTGAAAATTTACCTAAAAATGCCCATCAAGATATGACCTGGCCAAACTGGAGAACATAATGTAGATCAATGTTTTTCTTACAAAGGTATAGAACATATTTCATAGTCATTGTACTACTATGCAGAGTGTATGGTAATAAATTAGGAACTGAAATTACAAACGTTGTACCTGGACAAATTGCCATTTAAAAAAGAACTTTCATATCTATAGCAATCATATTTCATGAAGGAGTTAATATAACCTCAGGACAATACACAATATATTTGAATGAACAAAGTGTAATGAGAATCAAGTGACATTCAAATCAAGAGTACATGAAAAGTTACAAACTCATATCTGCTATTTCTAGAACCAAAGTTCTAAAGAGAATTTAGGATAACAAAATCTGGTTTTGTGTTGACATATATATGGATGATGCGTTTCTGAACATTAGTCGGCCTATTAGGGGTATTGTCTGCAGCAAACTGTTAGAAAAGACTCTTCTTAAATGCGGTAATTTAAAAAAAAAAAACATTACAGGACTACATCCTACTGCGACAGGTATAAGTTGAATGGACGTACTATAATACCAGCAGCCTTAAGTTGCATCTAAGAAGTCTCTTCACCATTAAATAAATTACCCCTTTGTTTCTGATACAGCATCCTCTACATAGGACTGTGTGTTATGTTTTTCGTACATGTAAGAATATCAGAAATAGTTTTAACCTATAGTTTATTTTATAAAAGTTGTAACCTATCAGAAAACTACTATTAAAAACCTTGTAGTGACTGGAATGCACAGTATGACATATTTGTAATGATGTACTGTGCACATTTTGTTTTTTTACAATCTATTGATTGTTTTTTTTCCGCTGTTTCATGATGATGCTTCATATAGACCACTGTTGAAAGTGAAGTATGAAAGCTGAAAACAGTAAAAACAGCAAAACATTTGTGAATTTTGAGTTAAAGTGTTGAAAAAAAAATATTGTGTGTTGTTTTGGTTGCCTAATGTTGAAAATTATATCCTAATACATTGTTCTCTATTCATATTTTTTCACAATGGTTGGAGATTAGAATATGTTACCTGTATCAAATGACTAATCTAGTGAAAGATTCATCAAGTCACCACTTTATCCAATCTCCCAGCCACTACTTAGGCACTTAGCCAATCACCCAGATGTTACCCAGGGAGCTATACCTTCACTCAAGCACTACCAACACAGTTATGGAATCACCTAGGTACCACACTTGTACTCTTTCATTCATACAGGCACTGCACTTGCACTGATTAATTTCCTCAGGCACTACACGTGTACTCATCCATTCACACAGGTACTACCCTTGCACTTATCCAGGCACTGCACTTGCACTCATGCAATCATCCAGGCAGTACAAGTGCACTTATACAATCACTCAGACACTACCCATCAGTCATGGAATCCCTCAGGCACTGCACCTGTACTCATTCATTCACCCAGGTTCTGCACTTGCAATCATTCATTTACCCAGGCACTAAACCTGCCCTCACCTATTATCCTAGGCATTATCCATGCACTCATGCATTCATGCAGGCACTACCCATGCAGTCATACAATCAATCAGGCACTACCCAGGCACGCTACCATTTAACCAGGCACTACAGTTGTAGTCATCCATTCACCCAGGCACTAGACTTGTACTTATTCAGTCTTCCATGCAGTACTGGGGCACTCATCCAATCAAGCTAGCACAACCCATGCACTCATCCATATACCCCATACACTACTCATGTACTCCTCTAAACACCAGGCATGACATTTGCACTCATCCATTCACTGAGGCACTAAACTTGCACTCATCCAATTATCCAGGTACTCCACTTGCACTCATCCAGTCTCCCAGACACTACTCAGGCACATATCCAGTCACCCAGGTGGAAGCCATGGACTCATCCATTCTCTCAGGCACTACCTGTATAGTCATGCAATCACTTAGGTACTGCACTTGTACTAATTCATTCACCAGGCACTGTTCTTGCACTCATACATTCACCCATGTACTACCTTTGGACTCATACATTCACCCAGGCACTGCAATTACACTTATGAAATGATCCAGGCAATGCACTTGCACTCATGTAATTATCCAACGACTGCATTTGCACTAATGCAATCACTCATGAAGTAGCTATGCACTTGTCAAATCACGCATGCACTACCTAATAATTATCCAATCACCTAGGCACTACTCATACACTCATTGAATCTCCCAGGCACAACATATTCACTCATCGAATCATGCATGCACTAACCATATAGTAATTTAACCCGTTCCATGCGCCCGCGATTTTGCTAAAATGCGGCACTTCCCCAAAACGGGGGGGGGGCCGCGACGGCCATTGGCGACGGCAGCACTGGGCAGGTAGTGCTGCCGTCGGCCGATGGCAGCATGGAAGGGGTTAATCACCCACACACGTCATATGCACACATCCAATCACATAGGCACTACACATGCACTGATCCAATCCCTCAGGTACTACACATGCTCTCATCCAATCACTCAGACACTTGCATGCAGTTACCCAAGTACTCATACAGTAATTCAATCATTCAAGCCCCACATATGCAGTCAGTTCATCATCCATGCACGATTATGTACTCATTCAATAATGCATACAGCACGCACTCATGCAAGCATTCAATCATGCATGCACCACTTATGCACTCTTCAGTCATCCATGCACCATGCATACACTCATTCAATCAAACATACACCACTCATGCACTCATTCAATCATCAATGCACTACTCAAGTTTGCATTCAATCTCCATAAACATGTTCATACAGTGATTCATTCAACTTATCTTTTTTAACTGAATAGATCTTTTTGGGAGTTTTTTTGTGAATTTTAAAGTTACATTTTTTTTTCTTGCTGGAAACGAAAATGGCAACTGGGAGTGCAGAAAATTCAACACGCACTCACAAATTTAGAAAAACAATAAAGGGACAAAAAAATCAACATTTGTGGTTCTTTGCAGCATTGCGAAGGCTGCTCTTCAGCACTCACTACAACTCCACTATCCATGCAGTATGATGCCATGAGGGAAAACTCACTGAAATTGTGATTGGACCCATGAAGTTGAGGGTCCTTCAGCCTCGCGTTGGCTTCTTTCTGCTTTCAGCCAATTGCTTTGGTATGTTCTTAGATGGTATAGAATGGACGTAGTCCTGGAAGAATGTTTCTTATTTGTACCCCCTGACAATGTCTTCTCACATATTGTGAATTGCATATATTTGGCAGCTGTTTTTGATTCTCCCAAGGGAAACCTGAGGAAATCCTAAGGCAATGATTGATCATTTCAAGAATCACCACATACCACCTCTTGGACTTCCCGGTCCACCTGCTATTCCACCTGATCTCCCTCTCCTGGCTGAGTTGGCAATTTTGCTAAAATATGCAAAAACCTCCAACAAATATAACTGAGCTGCTCAAAATGTACTGCTCTTAAAGAATGTTCAAGGTAGATAATTGGGCATGTTCTTCCTATTCTGATAGTTGAAAAGGGTATTCCCAATCATGTGCCTCTCTTTCCCGGTCACATGATCTTCCAAGAAGGCTTCTTGGTCCCCAAGGTCGTTTAGCATCCAAGAGAACCTTAGTCCCCAACCAGTAGTGTGCTAGGAGACACGTTTGCAGAGTGGTGCAGACAGGAGGCACGGCCTCCAAAGACCTCTTAGCAAATTGACTGCGTGGGACTTGCTGGAGGTAAAAAGAGGGATAGTTGGCCCCCAAATACCTCCAATAGCCAAGGAGACTTCATCCCCCAACTAGTACTATGCCAGGAGGTGCGATTGCAAAGAGGTGGAGAAAGGATGTCTTTGTTGATTGCACAAGTAGTGCCTGTATGATTCAATGAGTGCCATTGCCAAGGACACTCTGTACTTACCGGATGCTTTTAACAAAGTTTAAAAAAAAGTCAAAGTCAAAGAAACTTGCTGAACGCACAAATCATCAAAAGGGTCTGATGGCACTTGCGGAACTCCAGTGGGCTGCCAGTCAAATCTATACAGCATTATTTCTGATCAAATAGCCACATTTTTAATTCCTTCTGAAAACGCTTGTGATCGGTGATAGAGAGAAGATGAAACTGAAGCTTATTCCAGAGGTAGGGTGCAAGAAAAGAAAAGGATCGTCCCCCACTTCGGACAGTGCAAATTTGTAGTGGGGTAAGAAGAGATTTTAAACTGGTCCTGGCTGATACCTGTTGAGCTTTTTCGCTAAATAACAGGGTCCGGTTCCAAATATGATTTTTTGGGTGAGGCATAGGATTTTAAAATGGGCTCTCTTTCTTACCAGAAGCCAGTAAAGGGACCTCAGACTGGGGGCGGAAGGGTATCTTGGTGGAAGATTTAAGATAAGTCTGGCCGCAGTGTTCTGTAGGATCTGCAGTTTGGAAAAAAGATCTTCATTTAGCGAAGCTAGTAAGGCGTTACTATAGTCCAATTGGCTTATGATTAGACCCTGCACCAGAGGTTTCCTGGATTCAATAGGTAACCCTTTAAAGATTTTACGTAGTTTCCGCAGGGTCCCACAGCAAGTGCCTAATACAAGATTGAAACGGTTTTCCATGGACAGTTTGTTGTCAATAGTTATTCCAAGATTACGCACTGCTTGCTAAGGGAATGGGCATGGGCCCAAAGACTGGGTCCAGCAATTATTAGACCAATACTCTTCATCCCTGTCAAACAAGATGATCTCTGTCTTGCTATCATTGATATGTAGTTTGTTATTGCCCAACCAGTTGTTAATGTGGATCATACAGTTTTTAAACTGGATCATTGTGTCTGCAGTGTCAGGAACAAACGTAATCAACAGCTGAGTGTTGTCAGCGTATGACACAGCCTCAAAACCATAGGACCGGATTACCCTGCCCAAAGGTGTTACATAGAGGTTAAAAGGCATAGGGCTCAGGATAGATACCTGGGGGACTCCTATGCTTACTGGCCTACTACATGAGGCCAGGGTATCTATATGTACGGTGGCAGAACGGTTCCTTAGGTAGTTTTTGCACCAGTCCAGGGTTTTCCCACTGACTCCCACCTCCCAGAGCAGCTGTTCTAAAATGCTGTAGGAGATGGTGTTGAAGGCGGCTGAAATGTCCAGAAGGACCAGCATAGCTGATCCTGTGTTATCCAGGGCCAGCCTGATATTATCAACAATCTCTATTACTGCCATTTTGGTACTACATGCCGACCAAAACCCTGATTGCGATATATATATATATTACCTACTGGCGGTCGCCAGTAGGTAGTTATAGTTAGGATTGTTTTCCATAGGGAAATCGCAACATTCTATTGGGAATAACTTTGGCGCCGGTTGAGGAATCTGCCTGAAATTTTCCCCAAATTTGCCTCGCGGCGCTCCGGTCCTTCCCTGAAAGTTTGGGGGGGATTCGTTAGGTGGGGGCCGAGATAAAAGGGGGGTCCCAAAACATGTTTTCCCCATGTTCATTTCCATAGGGCGGTTGGACTCACTTTTAGCCCGAACGGCTAAATGGATTCCCATGAAACTTGGAAAAATTGTAGGGACTGGTAGCCCGATGTGCCTTTGCTATGTCTCAAGATATGTGATTCAGAGGATTTTGAGTAATTTAGGTTCAAAAACAATATATATATCTATAGCCGCGCCCCGGTACGCGCACCGGGGAGCGCTCCCGGCGCGCACCGCGAGTTCGCGCGCGGAAAGCTGATTGGCTCTCGGATGTCTGTCAACCTTCGAAACAGTCCGGAGCGGCCGCCATCTTGTGTCTCGGTAGGATTGAGACACAAGAGGTGGCAAAAACAAAGGGGGAAATAACCAAAAGGGGGTAGGGTAGACCCCCCCTGACTCCCTAGGTTTGGGCCATAAAAGGGTCCCGCGGGTCAAAACATTGTTTTAATTTTTTTCCATTTTCGCGGGGGGAGCCCCCGGTACCCGCACCGGGGAGCGTACCAGGGAGCGTACTTTGGTGAAAAATAGTGAAAATATTAGTGTAAAATAATCATTTTGAGTGATCAGAGGTAGGGTAGCTCTGAAAAGAGCTTTTGGGTTCTGTGGCTGATTTAGGTACCTACAAGTACGTCCCACACACACCCACACGCACACAACCCCACACCCCCACACCCACGCACTCCCCACACACACCTCACACACCCACACCTCCACCCACACCCAAACACCCCACACCCCCACACCGACACCTTACACATCCACACCCACACCCACACACCCCCCACTCACACACACACCTCCCCCCCCCCACACACACACACACACCTCACAGACACACCCCACACATCCCAGACACACACCTCCCCCCCACACACACACACATCTCACAGACACACCCACACATACACACACATCCTACACACATACCCCCCACACCCACACACCCCCCACACACACCTCACACACCCACACCTCCACCTACACCCAAACACCCCACACACCAACACCCACACACACACCTTACACACCCACACCCCCACCCACACCCACACATCCCACACACCTACACACACCTACACACCTCACCCCCCCCACACACACACACACACACGCCTCACAGACACACCCCACACATCCCCCACACACACCTCCCCCCCCCACACATGGGGAAAACTCAGTGAAACAGTAAAATAATAATTTAAAGTGCTTAGAGGTAGGGTAGCTCTGAATAGAGTTGTTGTGTTGTGTGGGTGATTTAAGTACCAACATGTAGGTACCAATGCAGAGTCTTAAATTCAATGTACACCTTTTTTTCTGTAGATATCTTGCATGTTGTTACATAAGTTATTGTGGTATATGGAATCCATACCATAGTCTGTCAGGAAAGCAGAAACAGATCTTTTAAGTACTCCCTGAGAAGACCTAGGGGATCATGGATAGTCTACCCTGCTCTCTTATGATGTTTTAAAATTGCACAGTATACTGTAAGTTTCACTTTATACTATAATATAAACATAATCATTTTGGTAGTACTTCATGAATTAGATATAAAAATGAATAATGTCTCAAACAATTTTTAATTATTAAATAAAAATGTATTGGTTAGAATTTTCATAGTTCAATAAAACTTCCAGCATTAGATCATCTGGAATCTCCTCAAAAACGCATGTTTCAATATCTTGTAAACATTCAATAAATTGTTGATCCATAAAATCTTCTTCAACAAAATCTTCATTAAGAATCTCCTCATATGTATTCTCGAAAGAAACATTGATGTTTTCTTGCTCCCCTTCCATTTTTTGCTGTAAATTGCATAAAAAATAACTATATCAGTAGAGTTAGGGCACTGTTGGGTTTAAGTTCAGACAGGTAGTTCTGATTTTTTAACAGTGAAGTTAACTTTGGGCAGTGTATGGTATCGGGCAGGAAGTAGAAATATAAAAAAGTGCCTGTGAAGAAGCGTAAGTAAATTCATAATTATAGTAGAGGTGCCTAAGTCAATCCATAAATATAACAGAGGAGCCTATCTCTATCTATAAGTATAGCAGAGGGACAGTAAATAACTATCAGAAAACGTTTTTACAAATTAACCTAAAGTGCCCCTTACAAATTAACAACTTACTTTACAGAGAGGTGAAGAAGAAAAAATGCGAAAATCCTTTCAGGATGTACCTCAGGTAGTTGTAGTCAAAATGGCCGTGTTTCCCTCTCATTTTTCATTTATGTTCATGTACATAACCAATCAAATGTCAGGAAAAAAAAGTAGAAAATGAAAGTAACATTTTAATTGGTTGTAAATTCTAACACTTCAGATGTGTTTTTGTCATGTAATTTACCTCAGGATATTTAGACAGGGCTACAGGCCAAATGGCTCAATGGAATTCCACCAAATTTGGGAAAATGGTAGGGACTGGTATGTAGTAGAGTCTATTCTATATTTGGTGAAAGTGTCTCCAGTGGTTTTTATGTAAATTAACTTTTAACATTTTTGGGGAGCGCTTCCCGGTGCGCGTCCCGGTACGCGTACCGGCAGCGCAACGGGAGTCCTCCATCTTGTGTTTCGGTAGATTTGAGACACAAGATGGAGGACAAACAACGTTGGGAATGGGTAAAAGGGGGCACGGTAGACACTCCCTGACCCCCTAGGTTTTCTGAGGGGGGCTTAGGAGGCCCATATAGGCCAAAAGAAAAAATATATATTTAATTTTTTGCGGGGTGAGCGCCCGGTACGCGCACCGGGGAGCGTACTTTGGTGAAAAACAGTGAAAAAAGTTAGAGAAAAATAATCATTTTGAGTGATCAGAGGTAGGGTAGCTCTGAAAAGAGCTTTTGGGATCTGTGGCTTATTTAGGTACCTACAAGTAGGTTCCAATGCACAGTCCTATTAACAGGAGGAATATTCTATTCCCCTCATCTGAGAAGTGCACACCATCTCCTCTGTAGATATCTTGCATGTTGTAACGCAAGTTATTGTTGTATATTGAACCCATTCCATAGTCTCCCATGTAAGCAGAAACAGATTTATTCACATGTTTCCGTGCTTTCTCAAATTGTGGACAAAATTGGTTGGACCACTTCCATTTCTGTCTTTGGCATATATTGGAATATACCAAGGCAGTTTGAGGAAAAAGTGCCCTCAATTGCTCAAAGGTGTCCTTTAAAAGCATTTACAGACCTACCCCAGTCAAAGTGCCTAAGTCATTTCCCCACAGTGCAGAATTATGAGGTTAGGGTGTGGCAGATGCAAAAAGGTTTTCACCAATGGTATCAATTGATGACATCTCAATCCTCTTTGGCCAATCCATTTTATGTCTACATTTGTTAAGTCAAGGTTGTGAAAATTTCTGGTAGCTGCATACCTTTGAGCCCAGTGGATATAGCTATGTCCAATAATCCAGACAGAATACATGGTGAGAGGAGGTTCTGGTGCAGTCAGATGAAGTGTAGGAATAAAATGGCAGTTGGAACAGTAGGAGTTTGCAAAAAAAAAACTGTGGAGTTTCAGTGCTCTTGAATCATAAGCAATGATTGGTGGATTCAGAAAGTTGAAAACTGAAAGTTAGGGTGCATCGTTCTGTTCTGTGAAAGAAGTAATTTGAATGGTTAAGAAAAAGTAATTTAAAGAAACATTGCACCTCATAAGCTGGGGTATTGAGATGTCAAACATCCTTGCTGATTTCATTTGCAACATTGTAGAATAAACTTTTAACCCTGAGAGCTCAGTGAGGAGGGAGTTGCTATGGTAACAGGTAGAAAGGGCTGAGCGGGGGGAGGTGTTGTTTTGAAAATAGAGAGGGAAGAGTTTTAATTGGTTAACAAAAAGGGATATGTGTGTAGAATTAGAGGTTTTCTGTGCCATTAATGGTTGCAGTGCCAGGAGAACATACCATTTGCTCTGCTAAAGAAATATTGGTGTGTGTATCTGTCACTGTTCTCAATCTCCCAAAGCATTTGTAAAGGTGAGTTATGATTCATTCAATATAGAAAGAGAGTTCAGATTAAGAAGCACATTGAGTTTCTTTGCTGTTGGTTTATGTGATGCTTTTTGAAAATGCATGGTTTCAATATTTGCAAGATAGAGGATTTGTATTTTGTGAAATAGTGAGGTTTCAGAAGTGAAGTTGAATGGTTGTACATAGGACCTGCGCTCTGTATCTAAAATGTTAATTGAAAAACGATTTTAGTGCAAATCAATGAGTTTCAGTAGTGAAAATGAATGCTTGTAAATAGGATCTGTGCTCTGTTCCTAAAATGTTAATTGAAAAACGATTTTAGGGCAAATCAATGGGTTTCAGTAATGAAAATGAATGCTTGTACATAGGACCTGTGTTCGTTCCTAAAATGGTAATTGAAAAACGATTTTAGTGCAAATCAATAGGTTTCAGTAGTGAAAATGAATGCTTGTACATAGGATCTGTGCTCTCTTCCTAAAATGTTAATTGAAAAACGATTTTAGTGCAAATCAATGGGTTTCAGTAGTGAAAATGAATGCTTGTACATAGGACCTGTGTTCTGTTCCTAAAATGGTAATTGAAAAAAGAATTTAGTGCAAATCAATGGGTTTCAGTAGTGAAAATGAATGCTTGTACATAGGACATGTGCTCTGTTCCTAAAATGTTAATTGAAAAACGATTTTAGTGCAAATCAATGGCTTTTACATTTTTAAGAAAGAATAAATAGTGTGTGCATAATTACATAAAAATATTTGAATCTTTTACAAACATGTCACCTGTGTTACCTCAGATTGGGAAGTAGACTGAGTTTCTTTGCTGTTGGTTTGTGTCATTTTGTGGGTAATGCTTGGTAGGAATGTTTGCAAGAGAGAGGAAATGTATTTTGTAAAATAGTGACTTTTCAGTACTGAAATGGAATGCTTGTACATAGGATCTGCACTCTGTTTGTAAAATGTTATTCAAAAAACGATTTTGGGGCAAAGCAATTGGTTTTAGATTTCTGAGAAGGAATAAATAGTGTGTGCATGTTTACATAAAAATATTTGAACCTTTCTCAATCATGTCACCTGTGTTACCTCAGATTAGGAAGCAGACTGAGTTTCTTTGCTGTTGGTTTGTTTCATTTTTTGGGTAATGCTTGGTAGGAATGTTTGCAAGAGATAGGAAATGTATTTTGTAAAATAGAGACTTTTCAGTAATGAAATGGAATGCTTGTACATAGGACCTGCACTGTGTTTCTAAAATGTTATTGAAAAATCGATTTTGGGGCAAATCAATGGCTTTTACATTTTTGAGAAGGAATACATAGTGTGTGCATGATTACATAAAAAAATGTGAACCTTTCACAATCATGTCACCTGTGTTACCTCAGATTAGGAAGCACACTGAGGGCCTTATTTATGAAAAGAGCGATGCATCATTTTTCACTGCGCACTCCTTGTGACACCAATGATGCGTTATATTTAATGTATGACGCATCATGTTGCAAGGACTTACAGATAAGTCAGTATTTCTGATGTATCTGTAAGCGTAAAAGTGACGAATTGCTGGAGTGTGTCACAAAAGTGACCCAACTCCAGCAATGCATCCTTTCACATGGGGAAAGCCCCATGTGAAAGCGTTTGCCTCAGTCTTATGCCTGCTGTGAGGCAGGTGCAAGATTTTGACGTAATAGTGTCCTAAAAGTGACGCAGTGAAATCTCATAGATTTCACTGTGTCACTATTACGAGGCTTTTTGCGGGGGAATGCCCCCTCTGTGTACATTACACCTGACAGAGGTATAATGTGACGCAGAGGTTTAAAAAGTGACGCATCTACCTAGATGCGTCACTTTTTAAATATGGCGTAACAAGGCACATGTTTTATGCCGCTGATGCATCACAAAAAGTGACGCATCAGCAGTGCAAAACTGACACAGGGCCTCATAAATGAGGCTCATCTTTTTTTGCACACTACTCAAGTTTAGTCCTGTCCACTGCACTCTTGGACACAGGCGTCAATTTGACTCTTTCACAATGATGTTACCTGTGTTAACTCAGTGTAGGAAGGACATTGAGTTTGTTTGCATAGAGGAATTGTATTTTGTAAAATAGTGAGGTTTCAGTAGTGACATGGAATGCTTGTACATAGGACCTGTGCTGTGTTTCTTAAATGTGAAGTCAAAACGATTTTGGGGAAAATGAATGGCTTTTACATTTTTGAGATGGAATAAATAGTGTTTGCATGCTGAAAGAAATAAATTTGACCTTTTCAGAATGATGTTACCTGTGTTAACTTAGTGTCGGAAGCACATTGAGTTTCTTTGCATAGAGGAATTGTATTTTGTAAAATTGTGAAGTTTTAGTAGTGACATGGAATGCTTGTACATAGGACCTGTGCTGTGTTTCAACCTTTCACAATAATGTCACCTGTGTTACCTCAGATTAGGAAGTAGATTGTGCAGATGAGGTGAGGCATGTCCAGAGGGACAGAGGAGGTGAGGTCTGTGTTCAAGACTGTAGTGGGAGAGAGGCCTTTCCTGGGGAGCATAGGTGGTGAGGCCTGTGTCTAAGAGTGCAGTGGACTAGACTTCATGAAGCCTATCCCCTACTGCACTCTTAGACACAGGTCTCACCTTCTTTGTACCTATGGACAGACCTGTCTTCCACTACACTCTTCAATACAGGTCTCACCTCTTCTGCACCCCTGGAGAATCCTCACCTGATCTGTAACCCTGAATAGACCGTTTGCTTTTTGTCATTGCTTTGTTGTTTGGTAATAGTGGTCTATAATGTGTTATTTTTTTCTTTAACACAGATTGAAATCAAGATTTCAAGAGTAAGGAAAGATGCCCTCAAGGCAAAGGAGAAGAAAAGATGATAAGCGCAAAAAAACAAAAACAGCAAAGGAATTACAGCACTCTTCCACAACAAATACTTAAAAAAACAGGAAAAAAAGCTCCTGGTAAGAGAACTAAGTCTTTCTTACGGAACATATGTAGATCAAAAAAAAATGTTGGACAGCATGTAGAAAAAGAGAATGAGAGAGTAAATTTGAAAAGGATGGAGAGGCCCTCAAAAAATCTTACTACTGGAGCAGAAGAGAATAATATGTATAGGAATAGAAGGCAGAATCAGTTTAGAGACATTCGTAAACGAATGTTTCGCAATACGGTGGTTTTAAATTTGTTAAAAAACATTAGGAAAGGTAAACAGAGAGCTGCTTTTTATAAGTAAAAGAAAAGTGTAGAGAAGATTGTTGATCAGGCTTTTGAAGTTAAGAAAAAATTATTTATTTTAATAATCAATAGAATTAGGACACTTAACAAGACAATTGATGTTTTCAAATCAAACAGTAGATGGAAAAGAGTAATTAATTGAACTAATTTTTGTAAAGTTTTTTCAGGAGAATGGATGCACAGTTCAAGTTGTGACCCATTTATTAATGAGGAGAGTTACTTCCAGGAGAATGATTTAGTGCATGCAGTTGACACCAGTAGTCGAGCATATGAGGTGAAAGACGGTTGTCCGATTGAAAAAGAGAAACTTGTGCCTAGAGAACCAGAAGAGGTGTTAACTGATGAAGTTTTAGGGAGATGTAGTAAGGGTCCAGGGTACACTTGGAAGTGTAGTCGTATTTGTAGTGTGCGACAGGAATCAATTGATTTGTTTTGTCATTTCTTACGTACATATAGTAAGAAAAGTCTAAAGCAGAAAATGAAGTTGTTGCAAGACTTAGATCCTTGCAGAGTGAGAGAATACACAGGTTTGCAAGGGCATTCACTGGCTTGTCTTTCTAGAAAAGTCTGTCAGAGTGTTTTTCATCATTTTAGGATGTTAGCAGTGCATCATACCAAAATGAGGAAATTAGTGAGAATGTTGTATTATGCAAAAAGTCCAGCACTTAAGCTTAAACAATTAAACAGTGCTCTTTTGCACGGAACTGAATTAGATGTGAAGAAGATTTGTGAAGAAATTGAGATTTGTTATTTTGGTGAAAAAGAGGACAGTGTAGAAATTGACACAGAAATTCAAGGTAATGTGGAAGACAATGTACAGATTTCAAGTACAGAAAAGTTTGACCAGGAAATTACCAGGTTTAAGGTGAAATCAACTGAAAGGCCTAATTTCACTTGTGTGTGTTGTCGACAAAGTCATTATAAGCATCAAACTAGATTAGTTGATTTATACGTAAAAAGTGAAAAGATAAATAATTATGAGTGGAAGGATTTTGCAACTTATTTGTGGGTGGAGAATTGTTTTGATTTGAGTTCTGATCAGCGTATTTGTAAATATTGTATGATAAATTAAATCAAAACAGAATGCCTGCTAGAGCTGTTTATAATAATCTGGAGTTGGTAGACGTTCCCCATGAATTGATGGATTTAAATACATATGAGTCTATTTTGATTCAATGTGTCCATTCTTTTCAGGCTATTGATCGCATGGAGCCTAAGTTAGGGAAATTGCCTCCTACAGATTTGCAGAGAGGATTAAAGGGAAGAGTTGTTTATTTGCCTCTAGATTTAAAAAAAAATATTGATACAATTGGTATAGAAAAAGTAGAAGAGGAACCTTTAGTTATTCTAGTTACTGGGGTTCCGACAAAGAGTAAGAAAATCTGGCAAGATTTAGTGGATGTTAGGAAAGTCAAAAAGGCAAAGTTGTATTTAGTGAAAAACAATGAGTATTACAAACATGTATGTGTTGCAGCAGAGGAAACAGCTGCAGATGAAGACAGTGATTGTTCAGCCGGCCAAATTGAAAAAGTTGATGTGTCTAGAAGTGAAGGAATATATGAACATTATACTGTTCATCCTTTGCATTCCAAAGAAGTAATGGGAAATGCAATTGCATTGTTTCAAATGAAAGCAGCAAAAGGAAGTCCCATTAGTGTATGGGAAGAAAGTTTGGAAGCTCGTTGTTTTCCACAGCTATTGCCAACAGGTCGAGGTGGACGATATGACGATCAACCACTTCAAATTCCTGCATCTGAAAATCAAACTGTAAGATTATATGCTGAAGATCCAAGGTTTCGTCAATGCATTCCCTATTTGTTTCATCTACTGTATGAAAGTGACTTGTCTGGGCTTTCTTATGCAGTAAACCATATACTGAAAAGTGGAGCACATCTGCAAAATGTTTCGGCGAGGGACTTTATGGAGAAAGTGAATCTGCAAGATAATATTTTGGAATCTCATCTAATCAATCTCATGGCATGTCAGCGTGGTACAAACAAGTATTGGTACCGTCGTCATGGGGAATTGAAATATATGCTAAGAAACTTAGGAACTCCTACATGGTTCCTCACTCTTAGCTGTGCCGAGTATGCATGGGACGACTTACTTCAATTTATACGAGAGGCAAATGCAAATATACAAAATATTGAATTCAAAACACCTGGAGAACTGTGTTCTTTGGATCCGTGAATGTATGCAGATATTTTAATCATAGATTTCAAGCTATGATGTCTTTTATTACCAACAAAAAAAATCCTCCCCTTGGTGAGGTTTTGGATTTCTTCTGGAGAAAGGAGTATCAAGCGAGAGGTGCTCCTCACATACATATGTTGTTGTGGATTAAAGATGCACCCAAATTTGGAACGGATTCGGATGAGACAGTGAGGAGGTTCATTGAAGAGTATTCAACATGTGCTGTTCCGAAAACTACAGAAAAAAACAGTTTAAGGGAACAAGTTTTCCGCTTTCAATCCCATCGTTGTGGAAAGTACTGTCGTCGAAAATTCAGAAACAAGGACAAGTTTTACACAAAATGTCGTTTCGGCTTTCCACGACCAGTGATTTCTAAAGGAAGAGTAAACAATTTGATGTCTTCTCTGCGACCTACTGTGACGAGGAAATCACCAAAAAAATACATACAATTTAACAAGAAATGAAGAGTCCAAGTACATCAACGACTACAAGCCAGTGATTTTGTCCATGTGGAATGCTAACATGGATATTCAGTTCGTTGCTGACAACTCTATTGCTGTGGCTCGATATGTGACGTCTTACATCACAAAAAAAGAAAAGACAGAACTGAAGGAAATGTGGGAGGACATTTCACATGAAAAGAGTCTAAGCAAGAAATTATACAGTTACAGTCTGAAGATGTTGTCGCATCGAGAAATTGGAGCATATGAATGTTCCGATCGATTGTCATCAGCAAGTCTCTATGCCAAATCTAGAACCATCATTTGGGTGAGTCTAGGTCTTGCTGCAACACGAACCCGAGTTTTGAAATCTGTACAAGAAATAGAGTATTTGGCGGAGAAAGAACCAGAAAGTACAGATATTTTGAAGACAAACATGTTGGATACATACTATCCAAATATCAGTCCTTACCTTGAGAACGCTTGTCTCTATGAAGTTCTGCCAAACTATATTTATAAGAGAACCATCAGAGAAGATATCAACAATGGAATATATGCTATCATTGGGTGTGAAGGATGTCTAGTGAAGCAGAGAAAAGGCCATTTGATTAATCATCGAAAAATGAGTTGCGAAAATCCAGAGAAAAGGGAATTTTACTATTTAGCTCTTTTGCAACTCTTTAAGCCATGGCGTACAGAAGAGGAACTACTTGGAGATTTTCTCTGTTACGAAGATTCTTTTAATGCAACCAAGGATACCATAGAATGTCCTGTTTTTCCAAATTATCTGCAAATGTTGAACGAAGAAATAGAGCAAGAAGCCACAATTGCTGTAGAGATTGCTAGAGACAGTTCTCAAGACAGTCAGAGTTCTACTTCATTGAGTCAGGATCCACTAGGAGGACCAATTATCCAAAATGAAGCTGCCACTGCCATGGATGAGGTGGAAAGAGCTATGGAACAAGCTCAAGATGATGTAGTTAACTTAGAAGATTTGGTGAAACAACTAAATTTTGAGCAGAAGCAAATATATGACAAAGTCACAGAACAGATTGAACATGGATTCACTCATGAGAAAAAAGAGTGCTCATGTACATCATTTAAACCTGTCCAACTGTACGTGAGTGGAGAAGCGGGAACTGGAAAAAGTTTTCTGGTTAAAGCAATTGCAACTTATCTGCAGAAAAGGACTGAATCACCGCTATCTTGTGTTGTTACCGCTCCAACTGGGTTGGCAGCACATAATATTAAAGGGATTACTTTACATCGTTTACTGATGCTGCCAGTGGAGCATGATAACAAATTGCAATACCACAAGCTATCTGGAGATGCGTGTTCCGAAGTTTCGGGAGTCCTGAAGAAAATGAAACTTCTTATCATTGATGAAGTAAGCATGGTGTCAAATATAATGCTTGCTTTTGTGCATTTGAGAATGCAAGAAATTCTTAGAACAGACTATGATGTCTTATTTGGAGGAAAACATATTATTGTTTTTGGAGATCTACTGCAGTTGACTCCAGTGAAAGGACAACCTGTGTTCAAAATGCTCACGCATGAAGATACCAGGAAGTGCCTAGGAAGCATTGGAAACGTTAATATATGGTTATACTTCAAATATGCAGAACTGCTTCAAAATATGCGGCAGGCAAAGGATGAAGATTATAAAAATATTCTACAAGATGTAAGAATCGGAAAAGTAAGTCAGCATGGGAAAGAAGCTTTACATGGACGATTAATTTCAAATTTGTACCCAAATGAAAACATTCTTCCAGAGAATATTTTTAAGAAAATTAACGAGAAGAAATCTGGCATATGTTTGATGCCAACTCTGAAAGAATGTTCCATGTTCTACAACAAAATGTTAAAGTTAGAAAATGAAGAGATAGTGAAACTGGAAGCTATATATAAAACAGAGCATATGGGAGCAACAATTATTTTGTCTGAAAATTTGAAATCAAAATTGGAATCATTAGAGAAGACTATATCCAAAACTGCTGGTTTTGAAAAGACTCTGAATGTGTGTTTAAATTGTCGTATCATTTTGAGAAGGAATTTAAATGTTGAAAGAGGTCTGGTAAATGGAGCAATGAGTCATGTTGTTGGTTTTGTGAATTACAAAAATAGAGATGGAATTGAAATTTTAAAAATTAAATTTGATGGCATTGACGAAATAGAACAACTTTGTCGTTGTTCAGCTAGATTTTTGCTTGTGAAAGACTTATATGTTCGCAGAAAACAGTTTCCTGTTTGTTTGGCATATGCCGTGACAATCCATAAATCTCAAGGTTTAAGTGTAAATAGCGCTTTGGTGAACATTGGAAGTGCTGTGTTTAAAGAGGGTATGGCATATGTGGCATTATCACGAGTCAGAACTTTATCAGGATTGTACTTGATTGAGTGTGATGAAACAAAGATTTGTGCAGATCTAGATTGTGTTAAAGAATACAATAGGTTAAGAAGAGAGTATGCTCCACATTTGCCTCAATATCATCTGTTTGAAAAACGTGTGGTAGGCCGAAAAAGAAGAAATGAGAATAATTGCAGTGAGGTAGTAGCAAAAAGACAAAAAGTAGATGAAACTGTAATTGTAAGCAGAAAAAAAAGGATTCTGTTGAAGATGTTGTTGGATTTCAGTTAGTTTGAAAACAGTTCTGGTGTCAACTGCTATGCTAATGTAGTGGTTAATGTTGTTTTTTTCTTCAAACTTTACAAGAACAGATTGCTGAAAATCGGGATGAAACACTCTGCTGTTTATTGAATTCTGTGTTTGAGAAATGTAGCAGTGATAGAGCAAAAATAGAAAGTGTTTCAGAAATTCGAAATCTTCTAGACATATGTTCTGGTCAAAATCAATTTTCACAGAATATTCAGCAGGATTGTCAGGAATTTTTAATGTATATGTTTGATGTATTGGAAAATGAAGGTGTAGATATAAAACATCTTTTTAGCCTTTCTTATCAGTGGCAGCATGACTGCGACAACTGTAGTTTATCAAGTAGTACTAGAATAGACACTGAAAGATTTATATATTTGAGTTTACCAGACTGCAAATCAGTGCCTTTTAATAATCTAGTTAAAGCAGCGGATCACAATATGGTGTGTACCCAATGTAAGTCTGCAATGCTGTCCACATTATTTATACAAAATTATGGTCAATATGTCATTTTAATTTTTCAACGATGTAGACCTGATGGAAGTAAATTGTCAACTTCTATTAAAAATTTCGTGGCTTCTCAGTTATCAATATCAGGAAGAACCTTTGCAACTGTAGCTATTATTTATCATGACGGTCCTTCTACAACATCAGGGCATTACACATGCTATTTAAAAAGTTGTAAAGGTTGGACCCACTGTAATGACACTCATTTGACTTTCAAACAACGTTTGCCTTTTGACTTAAAAATTTCATACCTGGTGTTTTTAGAACCAAAATTTAAGTAAAGGTAATTGGCCTTTGAAGACGGGAGCAGTTAATAAAGGTTAGTTTGCTGTTTAAAATTATATTCTGAGTAAAAGTGATCAAGATAATATAAAAAATTGACTTGTCATATAGGTACTGTAAGTGGATCTCATAGTAAGTGATATCAGTATCATACAAAATGATGAACATGAGTAAGTCAGAGATGAAATTACGAATACTTAAATATTGTGAAAATGTTGTTTGAGCCTTTCTTTTAGAACGTCGGAAAAACTGTAATTTTAGAGTTTGTTTTAATTAATTTGAAAATATACTAATACATCTGACACTATTTGGCCTTAAGGAATGGTGAAGGAATGAGCAAACAGTTATGACTGAACAGAAGGAGTATATGAAAATAATGAAAATATTTCAGATGTTCTTAGAGGTTTTCTTCTAGAAAGTCGATGAAATGGAATTTTTAGAGAACAGCAGAGTACTTTCCAACGAGAAAAGGACCTTCATGATATACTATTTGGCCTAAAGGAAAAGTAAGTGAATCAAAGATTAGTGTACATTTGTCATTTGTCAGTATCTAAGTTTTTTTTAAAAACACAATCTTTTAGATTGTGTTTTTTTTCCCGCTGTCATATGATGAGTAGTTTGAATTCACTGTTTTAAGTGAAATTCAATATATTCTGAGAACAGCAAAAATAAACTATGTAACATGTTGTACAAGTTATTCTATAGTTTCTATTCTGTAATTTAAATTGTATTCCATTGTCTCACACTCACTTTCCTTTTTCCTCTCTCTTTCAGCTCTCTTTACTCACTCACACTGCCTTTCTCTCACTCTGTTTCAAACCCATTCGTTTACTCCACTTCTTTCACAACCCCTCATTCTCATTTCAACTGTCTGCATCCCCTCTCTCCCTTGCATAACTTTTCAGCTTTCAGTCTCTCTGCTTTACTTCCCTTTTCCATATTTTCCTCCTTTGCTCTTTTAGTAATTCCTCTTTACTCACTCAGCAGTATTATCACACTCTATCACTATAAATCACCCACTCTCCCTCGCTTATTCTTGTTTGCTCCTTTCTTATGACCTCTTCTCTCTATTTCTCGTTCACTACCTCTATGTCCTCAGTGCCTCACTCTGCTTGTGTTATGTTCACTTGTGTTTATCTACCTTCTATCATTTCTTTTACAACAACTTCACTGCTCCTCTCTCATCGTTCTTCATCCCATTTCTTTTACTCTGGTTCCATTATTATCCCTCATTTCCTTTCTTTCAATGTCCTTCTCTTTACTTTCATCACCAAATTATTTTCTCTCAGTACCACTGTTTTAGTCGTCTTCTCCTCTCTTTCCTTTTTTTGTTCCCTTACTCATTTCCTTTGCTCACTCATTGTACTCCACCTCACTCAGTTTTTCTCTTAGTGTGTCTATCTACTAACTTCATCACTCCATTTCCCTCAATCATTGTATATTATCCTCTCTCCCTTCATCCCTTCATCCTATGACTGTTCTTCACTTACTCTTAGTTATCTTCCATTCCTCATTCTTCTAAATGCATCCTTAATTAGACTCTTTTCCGTCTCAGTCATTATCTTTTTACTTACTACTGTTTCCTGATTTAGTTTTGCTAACTCACATTGTTTTAGTATCTTTCTTACCTTCAGTTCATTTCTCTGTTCTTCTCTTCCTCTCTGTCAGTGAATCTATATGCTTTACTCTTAGTAATTTGCTCTCCTTCTATTTCTTTTTCTCTCTTTTTGTCCTTCTACCTTACTTTATTTCCCTTTCTGTGTTCTTCACTCTTACTTTATTTCTAAATACACTGTTAGGATGTTTAACCTCTTCATTTGTATATTTTAATTTAAAATACATATTTTACTATTTATAACTTATTTTTCTTCTCTCTTTAACAGATACAAAGTGTAGTAAAAAAAATGTAATTAAAGTTACATTTATTATATGGTAAGTGTGACTAAAAAAATGTAGTTTGTCATCACCCTTTGCTTTAACCTCACTAATATTTTCTCAACCAACTTCACTCCTGTTTCTTTACTCTGCTTCCCTCACTTATTCTTATTCTCCATGTTTACTCCCCTTTCCCTATTTGCCCTCTCATATTCAACTTCTTTCAGTCCCCATTCTTTACTTCACTTACCCTCTGTTCCCTTCCTTTGCTTCTTCACTCATTCTCTTTTTGTTAATTATTTACTTCAGTCCTACACACACACCTCATCCCCCTCCCAACACATACACACACCTCTGACATACACCCCACACACACATTACACACACACCTCATACACACACCCACACACACTCCTCACACACACACACACATTCCATACACACACATACATCCCACACACATACCCCCCACACCCACACACACCTCACACATATCTCACACACCCTCACCTCCACCCACACCGAAACACCCCACACCCACAGACACACCTTACACACCCACACCCCGACCTACACCCACTGACTCCTTATAAGTCACACACACTGCATTACTTATCTTTCTTTGCTGTTTCACTCAAACCCATTCAGCCACTGTTTCCTTTAGTCTCTCAGTCCTTTCTCTTTGTCACTCCCCATCTCTTATCCTAATTCAATTTTTCACCCTCTTTCACCCCTCTTTACTTACACTCACTGCTCTTTTCTCACCCTCCCTCACCGTTGTTCATTTATCCCGGTTCCGTCACTACCCTTCATTCCCCATTTTTTACTGTCCTTTCTTTTTCTTTCAACACCCACTCACATTCTCCCACTATCTCTACTTTAGTCTTCTTCCTCTCTCTTCCCTTCTTTTGCTCCCTTATTCATTTTCCTTTTCTCACTTTCACCCTATTACACCTTCTCTGTGTTTTACTATGTAATAAACAATCCCTCTTTGTGTTCTTCTCTCATGCTAACTCCATTAATTTTTTTATTGGGTGGGCGCCCCGGTGCGCGTACCCTGAGGAAAAAAAATTGACAGAGATTCTTTAAAAATATAGGTTTCTTTTTTATAAATTAAAGGTAGTTCTAAAAATAACTGTTTTTTTCTTCTTTTTGGTGTTTTATATTTTTTTAATGTTTTTTGAATATTTTGTACTTTTTTTGGCTTTTCTGAACAGTTATATATTTTTTTTGTATTTTTTATGGGGAAAAACAAAAAAAGGGAATTGAAAATGGCTCAACTGGAGCAAAAAACAAAAAACGGAACAAAATAGGGTTTTTTTGGGCAATTGTGGTTGTCACCAGCAAGGACGATGAGCTTTACGCTCTTTTCACCATAGGACATGAGTTTACCACAATGAATACATGTAATTCGGAAATCCTCAAATCGTGGTTGAATGCAAGGCATCGTCTCCGTTGTCTCTGGTCCCGATGGAGTGGGTTGCTTTCTTTTGGAGGTGGTCCTTGAAGATTGGGGGAGGTTACTGGCCAGTTCCCTGAACTCTCCAGTAGAATAGTTGTTCGGATGCTTGCGGGTCATGTGTCTAATCATGGTATTATTACCAAAAGAATATTTCTTGTTAGGGTTCCCCCTTGAAAGTTCCATGCCACAGATTAGGCAAGTCACCTTGGCCGCATTGACTTTTTTCTTGCCCTCTGGGATAGAAAAAAACTCCCATACAATGTGTGGCTTTGGCTGGTATGGGGTATTGTCAGCCATCTTCTCCCCTCCTCCTCTTCCTCTTCCTCCTCTTCTTGACCACCAATGTAATGTTGTGGTGGTCCTGTTGGTGGTGGTGGTGGTGATGGTGGTGCAGATGCTCCAGCTGCTGCTGCTACTGTAGCCATTTTAAAGTACAACATAGTTCTCTAAGTTGTTCAAACAGGTCTTCCTCAGTCAAAGGACAAAGTCAGAATAAGGAAAAAAGGTGGGGTCTTTCATCATTTGGAAAACAGAACTGTTCTGGACCAATGAAAAGTGTTATTTTCAAGTCACATGATCCGGGCTTTTATCATTTGGAAACCAAAACTGATCTGCACCAATAAAAAGTGTTATTTTCAGATCACATGACCCGACGCGCTTACGCTACGCGCCCCAGGACGCGCCCATAGTCGCGCTCCGGGGCGCGCCCGGGGGCGCGCCCGGGGGTGCGTAGCGTAAGCGCGTCAGGACGTTGTGCGATCGTATGCGCTCTCGTGCTTCCGGGTGCGCTTACGCAGTGCGTCATATGACGCATCACGCGGTTACGCGAAACGTCCCGATGTTGTTTTCGTTTGTGAGAATAGCGCTAACGGGACGCTCCCCGGTACGCGCCCCGGGGCGCGCCGTAACATAACGCTTACCCGTGCGTTCACCGGTACGCGCCCCTATAGAGATTTGCTATTAAAAAACCATTGAAATTCACTGAAAAAACCATAGGTTTCACACCAGTTATAGTTAGGAATTAGCATTTAAAAAACCTATTAAATTCACTGAAAAACCCATAGGTTTCACACCAGTTATAGTTAGCTGGAAATTTTACCCGCATAAAACCATTGAAATTCCCACATTATAGTTAGTTGGACTCACTATAACTTGCGCGTGCAATGCACTGCTGATGACGTCACATATTACATCACTCATGACATGGTCAGTGACATCACTCATGACATCACTGATGACACCATCCTTGTGACAGAGTTACAGACCTCCTTTCACTGTAATGTAACCCTTGAAACACATATTCAAAAATAGAAACTAAAATTTTCAAAAAAATGGAGATACCCATACCAGTTACAACAACCAATTCAATAATTCCACCATCTATATACACATCCACTCATTGACCAACAGTTCTATATAGTCACTCATACATATACTCACTCATGATATGTAGTGATACACCTATACATCCTGTTACACACCGACAGTCATCCAAAAGATACTCTCACACATACTCACCCATGCAAATAAACTATTGAACATCCATTTATTTGCATATACAGCTATACACACACTGGCAATTTACTTCTAAAGAAACTTACACATACTTACTCTCTTAAACAATCACTTTTAGAAACACATACTAATTTAAACAGGAACTCTTACAATCTCTTACTCTCACATATACTCACTTATATACATCAATATTCACATATACTAGATTAAAACATATGTAGTTACTGATAAAGACACTAGTGAGACAGTCATTCACTCACTAACACACACATATACACACTCATCCACCCATACAGTCCTGCACATATGCTGTCTTTAAAACACATACAAAGAGAGAGTCAGTCATTCATGCATCTATGTGCTAGGTAATACCCCCACCAAACCATACAAAAACTCATACTGATATTAAGAAAAACATCTAATAACCCATATACATACACATGTAGCTACTCACCAACCCATGCAGTCACTTATACACAAAGTGAAACACTAATACATATATTTAAATATTTAAACATTACTCACTAATATATGTATTCACTAAGATACACTTAATAAGCCAGTTAACCAATCAATTTTTTTTTTTTAAATCCATGTAAACACTTATTTAAACATGTATTCTTCCATCAACTTTTACATATACATATATAACATATATTTATTTTTCAGAAAGACACACATTCACTGGATGGTGTCATCAGTGATGTCATGAGTGATGTCACTGACCATGTCATGAGTGATGTAATATGTGACGTCATCAGCAGTGCATTGCACGTGCAAGTTATAGCGAGTCCAACTAACTATAACGTGGGAATTTCAATGGTTTTATGCGAGTAAAATTTCCAGCTAACTATAACTGTTGTGAAACCTATGGTTTTTTCAGTGAATTTAATAGGTTTTTTAAATGCTAATTCCTAAATATAACTGGTATGAATTTTCAGTGAATATATATATAGATATAATTTACATAAGGTTTCAGTGTAGCTATATAGTAAGATACTAATTTATCTTTTGCCTTTGTATTCATTTGTCAAAATAACTAACTCAAAAACGCAGTTTCCTTCTTCACCACAACACCGGAGGTGGCGATGACATCAGTAGTCACAAATGCAAATGACAAAGTGCAAAACAGATATAAAGACATATTTTACACACAGTTTGAGTCTAACTGTTTGGTAGCATATTGGTTTAAATTTATGTTAACAACACATTTATAAAAAAACAACAGCTTCAAAAAATAACTAAACATCTGAACTCATGAATAGTGCCTAACTACGAAACACCCATAAAAGTACCCATCGTTACATAAACTCATGAGTAATTACATAATGCTGCAAAACTAGTGCAATGCCCAATCTGAGAACATCACCTCCCTGGTAAGGTAAGGAATATTATTGGATAATATACTTTTGAGTAAAATCAATATGAAGTATACCGCCACTCCTCCTACCTCAATCTTTCTTTCTCTGAATCTTTATTTGTATCAGTTAATTAAAACTATTACACAGAGCTAAAAACCTTAAAAAAGCAGCAAATTAATTAATGTAAGTGTATGAGTACAGTTTAGCCCGACATGTGATTTCTGTGATAACCACTTTAACACATTTGGGCTCTATTTTATTTGGGGGTAATGGATTATGCGAATATGATTACCTCTTAGAACACAATAATACATTTAGGCTAGCAATATAAAGTGCTAGCACATGCTATATTCTCTAATTTCAGGAGGACGATTATAGTGTGCTAGGGCTTCTCTAAATTTATGAGTTCTAAAATTGACATTTATTACTGTCCTTAAAAAGTGGCTCTGGTTCCCAGAGAGGATCTGCCATGAGGTTAAGAGAGGGTATAAACAAGCAAATTTGCACATGGGCATTTCTCAAGATCTTGAATCTTTTCCTAAAGTAGTGGGTACGATTGGTGGGGTAATTTAACTACCATTATCTTTATTTAGTAGTCCGTTATACGTTTCTGGACTTTGTACTGGCATTGCTGGGATCCAGGACAAGAGTGTGTTACATCACTAAGCCTTTTTACATTTCTCCCGCTATGAGCAAGGGTGGAAACATCGGATAGTGAGAAACTTACTGCCATTGCCTCTGTGCAGGTACGAACCCCCTGTCTCAGAAATATTTTCCTGAGTAGAACGCTCCTTTATTTGATCATGACAGGACAGCAGCAAAGAAGGCGCAACCGTGATTCATGTTTATAGTTACCTAACCTACAGGCACCTCCATTATTCTGGTTGGCCCATGTCTGATTGAAGTCTAATATCGGTAGGCCAAGCAAACAGATGTACATGATCTCTCCCCATGTTTTGGGATTGATGGCAACTGATAGGTAAGGCTGGGCTTTAGCAACAACATATTAGGATTTTAGAATGCGCAAAGTCTCCATATATTTTAAAGAGGCTTGGTCTTGCTGAAATGAGGCCAGTCGTACTTGTCTTTTAATAGTCTTTTTCCATATTGTGTAAGAGATAGACTCCAAAGCGAGTGTTGCACGGTTCATTGAAGTGATTGCTACCGGTCTCTGTAGTTGTTTATTTCACGGGGATCCAAATTTTTCGCAAATGACTCTGAGACATGTTTTAACAGAGTTCTCTGGTGTTTTTAGCGAGCGAATGTAAAATTACAAGAGGTTCACCTTAGTGCTTAAGGATTGGTTCGGGGCGTGGCTCTATACAATAACTATGTGTCAATTGTTCACTAAAAACTGTACAAAAGTGACTTCTATTCACTAACCTTTTCTTCTAGTTTTGCCTCCTCATGCGCAACACTGTTTTGTCAAGAGTCTTCATTCCTTGAATGACGCCCTTTGTTGGCCTCCCAGGGGCTGAAGGCTGGGGGTAAGAACATCAGTGGTGCTGAGAGGCAACACAGGCTTGCTTGCTGGCTGGCTGGCAGTTTAACCATCTGCCCACCCTGCTGTATGCCTAGACCACCTCGCCTCCTCAAGAGGGTCCCAGACCTGGAAGACCACACCAGGCACCAGGACCAGATTGTCCAAAATGAGCCCCAGCAATCAGTGACACGAAAAAATGAGAAAACACACGCAGCAACTTGCCTATCTCTCCTGCTGACTCCATTGACTCCGACGACTCTGCGAGCCCTCGTAGCTTGTGACGTATGTGAGCCGGAAGGAAGCAGGAGGAGCTGCAGGGGTGGCGGAGACTTCAATCTATTTAGAATCAAAATGCTTCCTCTTCAAAGCAAAGGCCTTATCAACTACTATCCTAACTTGTTCTTTCTGTTTCACTGCATCTCTCGTTCTTCTATACTTTGAGCAATTTTTTACTGAAATTTACTACTACTCTACTACAAAACATCCTGGCTCTAATTTCTCTAAGCTGCTTCTGTCTCCAGGTTATATTGTGTCCATATTTGTTACAATCTTTTCACTTCTTCTAATGTACACTGTGTCTACTCTTGTTGTTCTAATAGTCATAACTGTATTTTCTTTATTTTGTAATATTTGCAAATGTCCACATAAATTTGTAAGAAATTACTTTGTCCTCTTACCAGTAGCTCTTTTTTCTTTCAGCACTTTTTCAGCACTTTGCCCCTTTTGTAACTTATCTCTGCAGATATATTGTAGTTGCTTCTGTTGCTTTTTTGTCTGAGGTTTTGTAGGCATTCTAATTGTATGTAGTTATATATTTCTTGTTCTGTTAAAAAAACAAGTATATTTTAATTTTTACCCTAGTCAACGTGCAAACTACTTTAGTACTGACTTACACATAATACATAAACAGTTGTTATAGTATGTTGCAGATTTAAATCTACAGATGAACTGAGCTATATTACCACATGCACTTACTTTGATATAGCAAACCCAAAGAAAAACACAAAACTTTATTTATTAGTTACCTTTCAACATTTTGCACCCTGCCCTACAACACAGCTGCAAACGCATACACGGTGAAAGATCAGTTTACCCTGCCGTAGTAAATTTTAAAATGAACATCAAGTCAAGGGGGTGGATTTACAAGCACCATGCTCCAAAGCGTCACTCTTTTGACACACCATTGGCATAGTGTGATACTCCATATTTACAAGACAATGTAAAGCCACTCTGCTTGGCTTTTTGAGGCCTTGTAAATACAGGCAATTCTCACTCAGTACTTTGCTTGAAAGGAGTGGCCATGGGTATTTCTGTGGTTGTTCTCATGCGAAACCCAAGCATTTTGCCCCATTCTCAGATTTACAATGCTTCGTACACCTGAGAAAACGTCATAACTATACACCTCCCCAGGGGTGGTGTAAGGAGGCACAACAATAGGAAATAATTGTATTTCTCCTTGCTTATTCTTCTTTCTATGTATGCTGCATTGTGCAGCATACATAGAAAGTGGAAACACCTCTTGTGATTGTTTTTGTGCTGATGGTGTGCCTTTCTGCACAAAACAGTCATTCCCGCAACACAGGTACCCTTGCACCATGCTGCAAGGGTGCCTGCATTGGGGCATGAAAGCCAGTTGTGTGCCAGCACAGGGAGAGCAGTGGGATCCATCATATTGTTGTAAGTATGACGCATCACTGTGCTTTGAAAGTAATGCAGCATGGCACAGCCAAATAGCTTGCAGCTCTGCGCTGCATTACCAAAGTGTCAAAGTACATACAAGGTCTCAACACTATAAATCGAAAAACACACCATAAGAGTTATGTATGTGCCTCTCTATCACTATGTCACTGGTGTATTTAGTATCTCAGTACTTTTCTACTTAAATGTATCAGATTTAAATTATGGGAAACGGTCCATATAATTATCTACACAATAATCTATATCCAATCAAATAGCTTACAAATTTGTCCAAGTACCTTCAAAGAGTGTGCGACAGGTTGCATATATAATTCCCCACATGGTTCTAAAAGACTACATATTCCTCAGTAAAATGTGTAACTACATGAGCTTGTGGTTGAATACATCAATACTCCCTGGATGTTTGAATGAGTGCATCGGTAATGCCTAGGTAATTCCCTGAAGATACAAGTAGTGTGTAGATGATTCCTTGGCGACCTAACTCTGCCTCCAAGCAGGTTGCTTCACTCTCCGCGCAGCTCCACCTGTCTGGGCCAGTGCCCCCAGCCAGATCCTGCCACTGTGTCCAGGGTTCAAGTACCGCCTTTGGCTCTGCTCATATTTTTCTTTTCCTCTCCACTCGTACTGCACTGTTCATTGTACTGTGACTAGCTCAACCACATTATAGCCTATTTTCTTTTGTTACCCCCACTGTCCCCCCTTTTCTTGCCTTCTGTTATCCCTCACCAGTTCCCGCAGCTGCGTCCCCTGTGTCCCCGCCCCCCTCCTCCCCCATTGGCCTCCACACTCCCCCCTCCCAGCTGTACCTCCCCATTCATGGTGAACGCTGCACAGCTGCGCAGCGGGCGAACGCAGCGGGCATGCCACTGGCGTGCCGAAGGTGCACCTAAGGCAAGCCCTTCTGCACCCGTCCGTGCCTGGACCGCGCCCAGGGCCAGAACACCTGGCCCCCACGAATGCCACGACGCCCGACACCGCTACGATGCCAACACACTCCACACACTCAACCCCGAACGTAGACACACCTTCTACAGGGCCACCCCGAAGCGCACCCAAGTACCCTTCGCCTGCAGGACCTGCAGCTTCACCAGCATCCAGCCCACCAAGCCTCCAACAAAGGAACCAAACCACCTCAGATGCATCCTCCTCAACACCCGCTCCGCCCGCAGACACACAGTCGAACTCTGGGACCTCATCGACTCAGCCTTCCCAGACTTCGCCTTTCTGACCGAAACCTGGCTGAACCCCTCCTCGGCACCCGACATCGCCATAGCCATCCCGGAAGGCTACAAGATCACCCGTAGGGACCGCCCCAACGGTGTAGGAGGAGGTATCGCCAACGTCCACAGAACCACCATCAGAGTCTTGACCAACACCGAAGACACCCTCAGTACCACCGAACACATGCACTTCCAGATCCACACCGACCTCAACACCACCCTCAGAGGAACCCTCATCTACAGACCCCCCCGGACCCGACCGCAGTTCAGCGACTCCATCGCCGACTACATCAGCGCACACGCCCTCGCCTCCATGGACTACATCCTTCTGGGTGACCTGAATTTCCACCTCGAGAATAACGACATCAACTCCACCACCCTGAACGACAACCTCGCCAACATCAGACTCAGACAACTCGTGACAACACTAACCCACACCGCCGGCTACACGCTCGATCCCATCTTCAGCACAAGCCCCCACGTCTCCTTCAACCACACCACCGAACCCCACTGGACCGACCACCCACTGCATCCACTTTACCTTCAGGAAGCCCACCACGCACCTCCGCACCCAACAGATGCCCAGATGCTGCTGGAACAAGAGCACAGAAGACCAGCTAACCAACACCCTCGCCCAGAACCCACCCTCCGACCCCACTGTCCCCAACACCGCCGCCCGCAACCTCAGACAGTGGATCAACAACTGTGCCAACACCCTCGCCCCGTTGAAGACACCCTTCAAGAGCCACACCAGCAAGAAAGTCAGCTGGTTCACCGAGGACCTACTGCCCTCCAAACGAACATGCTGAAAACTTTAGAATAACTGGCTCCACGAACGAACACCGGACAGCTACGCAGCTCACAAGAGCGCCACCTGCAGACACCATCAACTCATCAGATCCGCCAAAAGGGCCTCATTCAAAGACCACCTGATAACAACGCAGACAACAGCAAGGAGCTCTTCAACATCGTTAAGAAACTCTCCAACCCCAGCTCCAACACCAACGACATCCTGCCTTCGCAAGACCTGTGCAACTCGCTGGCCACCTTCTTCCACCACAAGATCCAGGACAGCTTCAACGCCATGACCAGCCCGACATCCACCGCCCTCACGACCACCACCTGTACCAACCGCCTGCTCTCCTGGTCCAGCTCAGCGACAATGACACCAGCGAGAGCATGAACACCATCCACTCCGGATCACCGCTGGAACCATGCCCCCACCACATCTTCAACAAAGCCCGCACAGCCATCGCACCCCATCTCCGGAAGGTAATCAACATCTCCTTCGAGACAGCAACCTTCCTGGAAAGCTGGAATCACGCAGAGATCAACGCCTTACTCAAGAAACCCAAGGCAGACCCCAAGGACCTCAAGAACTTCCGACCCATCTCCCTGCTCCCGTTCCTGGCGAAGGTTATCGACAAAATCGTGAACAAACAACTGACCCTCTTCCACGAGGAGAACAACATCCTGGACCTGTCCCAGTCTGGGTTCCGCAGCAACCACAGCACCAAAATGGCCCTCATCGCCGCCACCGATGACATCAGGATCCTGTTTGACAACTGAGAAACAGCAGCCCTCATCCTCCTGGACCTGTCAGCCACCATCGACACGGTCTGCCACCGCACACTACAAACACGCCTACACGACACCGGGATCCAAGAGAAGGACCTGTACTGGAACACATCCTTCCTCTCTGGCAGAACACAGAGCGTCCGCCTCCCTCCCTTCCGTTCCACTGCCACCGAGATCGTTTGTGACGGACCCCAGGGCTCTTCCCTCAGCCTGACGCTGTTCAACATCTTCATGGCACCCCTCACCCACGTCGCCCGTTAGCATGACCTCAACATCATCTCCTACGCAGACGTCACCCAGCTGATTCTCTCCCTCACCAAAGATCCTCACACTGCCAAGACCAACCTCCAGGAAGGAATAAAGGCCGTTGCCGAATGGATGAGGAACCGCCGACTGAAGCTGAACTCGGACAAGACAGAGGTCCTCATCCTCTGCTCCACCCCTTCGGCCTGCCACGACTCCTGGTGGCCAACGACACTAGGAGCAGCCCCGACACCCACCGACCACACATGCAACCTAGGGGTTATCCTCGACTCCACTCTCTCCATGACTAAGCAGATCAACTCCATCTCCTCATCCTGCTTTAACACCCTCCGAATGCTCCGCAGGATCTTCAAGTGGATCCCCACCGAGACATGAAGAACAGTCACCCAGGCCTTCATCATCAGCAGGCTGGACTACGAAAACGCCCTCTACGCAGGAACGTCGGCCAACCTCCTGAGGCGATTGAAACGCATCCAGAACACGTCAGAACATCTGATCCTCAACATCCCCAGCCGCAGCCACATCACAGCACACCTAGGAGACCTGCACTGGCTCCCTGTCAACAAGAGGATAACCTTCAAACTCCTCATCCACGCACACAAAGCGCTTCACGAGACCGGCCCAGTATACCTCAACAGACGACTCAAATTCTACACCCCCACCCGCCAGCTCCGCTCCGCCAACCTCGCCCTCGCCACAGTCCCCTGCATCCGAAGAACGACTACAGGTGGCAGATCCTTCTCCCACCTCTGCCAAAACCTGGAACACCCTCCCCACCAACCTACGACAGACCCAAGACTTACTGGCCTTCAGAAGACTCCTCAAGACCTGCCTCTTCGATCACTAGCAGAACCCTTCCCCAGCGCCTTGAGACCCTCAAGGGTATGTAGTGCGCTTTATAAATGTCATGATTGATTGATTGATTGATTGATTGATATCATATCTCCATGGATCATTCCATATCTGCATACTTACTGCCTGTGTGTTTACCTGAGTTTGCCACTAGTATCTGAGTGTTTAGATGAGCCCATGAGTAGGACTTGAATGTTAGACAAGTGTGTGATACGCATAGATACTGGTGGGAGTGCAACTCTAGTGTCTGGTGTTGCAGGGACTCTGCATATACACAGAACTATGCACAGGAAGACGGGACCTCAGTGAATAGGGCGTATACTGACCTACCACATTAGTACCCAAAATCCCAAACAACTAGCTATAGTGTCTCATTTGTTCTCCATCTCACAGCAAAGCTACCAATGGTTAGACAACCCAGAACATGTTACTCTTTCTTGGGAATCACGGGAGCAAGACAACTCTTGTGCTCACTCACTCATACTTGGCCACAATGCAACAATAAGAGATGCAGTATAGTTTAAAATGTTTATTTTAAGTAACGCACTCTTTGGTACAGTACATATGCCGTTACTAGCATCAGAATGCATACGCACAATACAGTCAGCATTGTCAAATTCCATAGAATGTAAACGGGGATATCATTTTATAAAGACAGTGGATAAAGGACTAAAACACCTAACAACCCTCCCCAGGCTAAGCAATAGTTCATTATAAAAAGAAGACCTCTGGGCTTTGTCAGGTGACCCCATACCTGAAGGCATAGATAAAATGTTGTGGTACACAAGGGGGTGGTGATGGACGGAGCATCTGAACCAATCAAACGCTCACACCCAGTCAACAGATCTGGGTTTAATCCATCACCGTTCTTTACCCCACTCTGCCACCCCAGTTCAGACATGGCCACATCCAAATCAGACTGACCCTGTGCCTCATGGGAACAGTCCAGTCCGAACTGCCAAGCCATGCCTTCCCTGGACCGGAAACAAGCTTCCCAGGACCGGTTTCTGGCATTACAGCCGTCTTCAGCCCGGCTTGCTTGAATCCAGTGGCAAAGTGAGCAAGGGACTTACGTCTGAGCATACCCAGCCAACTTCTGGTGAACAAAGTGGTACAAAAGGGGGTGGTGATGGACAGAGCATCTGAACCAATCAAATACTCACACCCAGTCAACAAAGGGGACGTTGGGGAGGTCGTCTACCCCCAAACTTGCCTGCACAGGAATTACCTAATGGGCTGTTGACCCTTGGGGGGCATCATCCGGGTCAGGACCAGGCACCGCAGGGACAGTAGTGGGAAGGGTAGGTGTTGTGGGTGCAGGGGGGGAGGTATCTTCCTCAGTGGCTTGTGCAGCGCCAAAGGTGGAAAGAAACTCAGCGCTGCACACTGATACCAGTTCATCCAGACCACCACCTGCACCCGAGGACACTATGGGAGTGGAGGTAGAGGGCTGTGAGTGTTGCGGACTTTCTCTTTGGCTGCGTGTCTGCGGTCTGACACCAGTCCCTGTGGGTGTGCCTGCAGCACTCTAAGATTGCGTACCAGGGGATGTGCGCTTACACTTTTGTGGTGGTGTGCTGGTTGTGTCCGTTGGTGTGCGTGATCGTGCTTTTCTGCGTGTGCTCTGGACAGGTATGGGAGAGGGGGGTGTGGATGGGTCCGAAGGAGGGGGTGGGACGGACCGCTGCAGGAGGGAAACTGCTGCAGTCAGTGAGGAGTCCATGGACGTGAGAATCCGACGTTGGTCAGACATCGTAGCTGACATGCCTTTCATGAATCACAACAACTGTGTCAGTATTTGAGTCTGGCAATGGAGGACAGTCAGCATTGATGTCTGACCAACCTGAATCTGGCGGAGTAGGTCCACAGACTCCGCACTGAGGGCAGCAGGGTAGACAGGGGCAGGGCCTGCGGTGCTGGGGCTGAAGGAGACATGAGGGGCTGCACGGACAGAAGGGACCCAAGCAACTGGGAGGGTCGAGATGGGTCTGGAGGAGTCGGGGACAGACACAGTGATGTTGGATGCTGTCGCAGCGTATTCCCCCTCCTCCTGGGAGTCAGAAGCGGATCCGTCAGCGTGGTAGGAAGTGTCGCCTTCCAACAGTTCCGCAGCCTGACTCCCCTTACACTCCATGCCACTGGCTCCCTCCAACTCCTCAGCTGTGGTGGCACTGTGGCTGGGTCCCTCCTCTTGGTCCGTGCTCATGTTTCCTCCTGTCTCTGTTGATGATGCTGTGGGCAAGGAGAAGAAACAAAAATGCATCAGTCACCTGTACACATCTGACACGTGAGCACAAAAACAGTAGGTCACACTGCAAATCATGGCTTGCATCATGAGTAACAGCAAGATAGCTCTGCACATATTTGAGACTTGTACTGCCCAGTTGGTATAAACACAATGCTACTTGGACACAAGGATCCAAAGAACACACCAGGCCACAACTTGAATGAGAAATACACAGAGAAGCTAGTGTTTGTTTACAGGAGAGCAGATCGATATAATGAAGTGATGCCGCCTCTTGTTCACCAAGAAAGAAACAGTAGTGGTGCCCCTCAGGGCAAACTAAACAACTTCACTCCCCAAGGTGTCACCACACTCAGAGCCCTGTAAGAACATTGGTCAAAAATTAAATTTAAATAAATATTGGTACCTTGGGACTCACAAAACTTTACACAATCGGCATGTATTGAATGTGGTAATTCGCCATTTTGAGAAAAGAACACTTATGTGCCTGAATGAAAGATGTCTCACAAGGAAATGCACACTAAAAAACATTTCCACATTCATTGAAAAAGCTAGCACCCTTCAAAATAAAACACTGTTAGAAACAAATGGCGTTGCAGATTGTCCATATACATGGGCCAAGAGAGGTCTTGATGTCTTGACACTCCTTAGTTTGTATAATCGACAACAAAGGACTTTCAAAACCCCAAAACCACTGTGGGAACATGTATATGGAGATCAAGGCACACTGTTTATCGCTAACACTGGCCTCTTTGAAAAGGTGTCAGCGTCTTACATGAAAGTGGAAATGTCATTTTGTGTGCACTACCTTGTGAGACATCTATAATGCAGGCACATAAGTGCTATTTACACAATTCGTCATATTAACACATTCTAAACATGAACAACTTATAAAAAGTGTTGTGAGTGCCTAGGTACAATCATTTATGTGACACAACTTCAAACATGTCAGTCCTCACATGGGCATCTATTCCCTGATGACACAGTTGCTTGCACATAAAACATACTGGCTGTCATGTGAAGTGGTACACATGTCCCAACGCAGGACAATGCTTAAGCTAATGAGCCTGCAATTGTGATGAACAAAATCATTGCTGCATTGTTAACACACCCTTTTCCCCAGTCAAAATGTCGACACAGATTTCTGCACACAACGACAAAACAGTGTTGCATCTGAACTACATACATATGGCAAAAATGTAAGCTCCAAATGAAATCACTGCCCACCGTCACAGGGGCAGTGCATGGTGAATCATTGTTCAGCCAATTCTCACCCACAGGTCAGACCTGGCAAGGCTAAATCAGGCAGGCCCATGTAGTCCTCTCCCGCACAACACCCCCATACCCCAGTCAATGTGATTGATACAGGTCAAGAAATGAGACCTCTGAATCGGGGTTACAAAAACCGTGTAGCAACAATTCTAAAAGTAACCCAACATCACCTCGTGGGGCCAGCAATACATATTTGTGACAAACAACCATCAACAGATTGTTGTGAATAGGCACACAGGCACTGCCCAATGTGAGGACGCACAAGCCAAATGTTGTATCCCTATCCAGTGGACACTTGTAGCAGACACAGGAAAAATACAAACTATGGCAGGGACCAATGCCACAGAGGCAGACCCATGCTGAACCCACATGGAATGGGCACAGTATTGGATGACACACATGATTGGGAGGCCAGGGTGTCTCAGGGGACTGTAGTGGGCACACTGATCCGTGGGTCTGGAATGAGCTGACCGTACCATGAGCAACCATCATGGCACTATGTTTATCTCCCACTGATGTACATCATGTCTGAGGACACTACATAGGTCATGCATGCTGCAAGGGTGTGCAGTTGAAACCTTACACTCCTATGTTGAGAGTCATCATCAGTGCCAACAAATATGGAGCCCCAACACGGTGCACAGGTCATGGCACAACCAAGGTCCCAAAACATGTCACAGAACACCCTCCCACATGATGCGGAAATCAATGTGCAGTCTGATTTTCTTGCACCCTAGATGAACATGTGCAAATGTGATTACACACAGACCAGGGGACACATGTTAAGGAGGGGAGGGGATGAAAATGAGCACCACGTGACTATGGGGATCTGAAAAGGCACTGCGCATATAACCTGTCTGAGCTGACATCCCAACTGTGGGAGTGTAGCCAGGCTTCAGAGCACTTCAAAAAGCAGGTGACACACAACACAACAAACAGCCATGTACCTACTCCCTCCCTGCTGCTGTCTCTCCTGCAACTGCCCATCGAGGTCTGGGAACACCACCACCAGGACACGGAGCATGTGGGGGGGGTAGGCGACAGCGTCCACCATGCCGGTGTGGAGGTGACAACTTCAGCTGGACCCGGGCGATACGCTGGGTCCAGCACCAGATGTTCTGCCACCTCTTCTGCACGTTCCTCAGGCACTGGCGAGGGCCCCCTGCAGACCTGATGGCCCTGACGATCTTCCGTCAGATTTCCCCCTTCTCGTAGGCAGTTACCTGTCAGGAAGACGAAGTGAAACAACATCACTACACCTGCTCCATGTCCCAGAGACACACACTTGCACATCTTTGATAATGTGAACAGGGCATAGGATGCTGACAGGACTTGCATCATTGTCCATGTGAATTTGGCCTGTGTGCAAACCCCAATGCACTACATGGCATTGAAAGCCAACAGATGGCGTAAGGGGTGCAACACACTCACTGATCATGGGCACACACTGGGCAACACATGCAACTGCAGGGTGTGGGACAGCACGTGCCAAGCAGTCACATATCCCACTTCACTGAAGAACCCTCAGCAGACCAGACAGACACACCCTGGCACAGATCACTCGCCTGTCACTGACAACAGTGGATACAACCCTCACTTTGCACATGTGCCACTTGCCACTGGGGTGTCACAGGTGTCGTGCCGGCTTTGCAAGTCAGGCACACAGCACTGCTTACTTGTCACATCAGATGGGTAGAGCTGCTGCATACACCATGCAGCAGTGGTGCAACACATCACATACACACTCACCCACATGACAAGGCACATTCACACACATCAATGTCCATGAGGTTGTACACATCATTTGGACAATCTCACCACAGGTCCCCTCAAGTCATAAACATCTGTGAGTACAGTCACCTGTCACTTCGGGGGGACCACTGTTCCACCTCAGGACATTTGGAAATAAAGCCACCAAGGTCTGGCACGGCTGAATGTGACATTCACGATGCAGTGAATGTCACAGTAAGCACAATGCAAGTGAGGAGTGAACACACATGAACTACATCATGCTCTGCATGTGAGACACCACCATGTACACCCCCTGGGACTCACTCCAAACCACATTACATGTCTGTCCCACCAATACACAATGCCTGTTGTGACACTCACACAACAGGTGCACAGTCAAAGGTAGTGGAGTCAGCACTAACCTGCTCCTCTGGTCTCCCATATAGCTTGCTGTACTGTGGTAGGAGGCTGTCCAGCAGGGCCTGGTTCTCCTCCTCTGTGAAGTCCGGGGCCCTCTCCATAGTACGTGCCATGATATGCCAGAGGATGCAGAGACAGCAGCAGTGTGGTCCACTCCAATGTTGTGCAGGCATGTGTCCTCTCAGGGGTTCATGCTGCCTTAAATCAGTGCTGCTGAGGGGCTTTCAGTTCGAGAAGTACAGAGTGATAGGTCAGATTTCTTTGCATCGTACGTTTCCTCCAATCCCTTTAAACATACAGCTCTGACATGCATTCGCATCGTTTAAAATTTGAGCTTCAGCTCAACAATCATTTTGCAACATTGTATTTTTTGGGCCAACTGACATTTGCAGGACACCTGTTGGACACATAGCTACTCAAAACTCAGCATCCATGACACCCAGGATGCATTCAGGGCCTACGACTCGTCCCCTATGTGTCCCCTAAGTAATTTTGAGATGCACACACGTGTACGTTGCGTTTCACGCGCTCGCGTATGGCACCATTACAATAGTGATACGATGCGCACACACGCCCGGTAAGTACGGGTACGGTGCGTTTCACACGCTGATGCGAATGCAGGGGTACGGTGCGTTTCACACGCTGATGCGAATGCAGGGGTACGGTGCATTTCACATGGTGCGTTTCACACGCTGATGCGAATGCAGTGGTAAGGTGCTTTCACACGCTGATGCGAATGCAGGGGTACTGTGCATTTCACATGGTGCATTTCACACACAGGGGTATGGTGCGTTTTCACAGGCTGATGTGAATGCAGGGATACGGTACATTTCACATGCTGAGGCGAATGCAGGGGTACGGTGCGTTTCACATGATGCGTTTCACATGCAGGGGTAGGATGAGTTTCACACGCTGATGCGAATGCAGGGATACGGTGCGTTTCACACGCTGATACGAATGCAGGGGTACGGTGCATTTCACAGGCTGATGCGAATGCAGGGATACGGTGCGTTTCACACGCTGATGCGAATGCAGGGGTACGGTGTGTTTCACATGGTGCGTTTCACACGCAGGGGTACGGTGCGTTTCACACGCTTATGCGAATGCAGGGGTACAGTGTGTTTTACACGCTGATGCGAATGCAGGGGTACGGTGCGTTTCACGCGCTGATGCAAATGCAGGGGTACGGTGCGTTTCACATGGAGCGATTCACACGCTGATGTGAATGCAGGGGTACGGTGCGTTTCACATGATGTGTTTCACACGCAGGGGTACGGTGCGTTTCACACACTGATGCGAATGCAGGGGTACGGTGCGTTTCACAGGCTGAGGTGCATGCAGGGATACGGTGCGTTTCACATGGTGCGTTTCACACACAGGGGTACGGTGCATTTCACACGCTGATGCGAATGCAGGGTTACGGTGCGTTTCACACGCTGATGTGAATGCAGGGGTACGGTGTGTTTCACATGGGGCGTTTCACGCGCTGATGCGAGTGCAGGGGTACGGTGTGTTTCACATGGTACGTTTCAGACGCAGGGGTACAGTGCGTTTCACACGCTGATGAGAATGCAAGGGTACGGTGCGTTTCACATGCTGATGCGAATGCAGGGGTACGGTGCGTTTCACATGGAGCATTTCACATGCAGGGGTACGGTGCATTTCACACGCTGATGCGAATACAGGGGTTTGGTGCGTTTTACACTCTGATTCAAATGCAGGGGTACGGTGCATTTCACACGCTGATGCGAATGCAGGGGTACGATGCGTTTCACATGGTGCGTTTCACACGCTGATGCGAATGCAGGGGTACGGTGTGTTTCACACGCTGATGCGAATGCAGAAGTACGGTGCGTTTCACACGCTGATGCGAATGCAGGGATACGGTGCGTTTCACATGCTGATGCAAATGCAGGGGTATGGTGCATTTCACATGGTGCGTTTCACACGCGGGGGTACGGTGCGTTTCACACACTGGTGCGAATGCAGGGGTACGGTGCGTTTCACATGGTGCATTTCACATGCTGATGCGAATGCAGGGGTACGGTGCGTTTCACATGGTGCGTTTCACACGCAGGGGTACGGTGCGTTTCACACGCTGATGTGAATGCAGGGGTACAGTGCGTTTCACACGGTGATGCGAATGCATGTTGTCTGCCACCTCCTGGGTGCCGGGCGAACCTTGTCCCTCATTGTCAGACTGGCTCAGTTGTTCACTGTTGGCAGGGCTCCATTATGTCTACTGGGATGTGGCAGGAATGGTGGTGGTGGTTGGCGCAGATGTTCCTGATCCAGCCGCTGCACGGGTTTGGCCACCAGAGGTGCCAGGTTGGTCAGGGTCATTCGTGGAGTGGTGAGAGGCGTCGCTGTTGGTGGGATCATCGTCCTGCGTAGCCTGGGACTGTGATTCATCTCCCCTAATATTGGGGGTAGATTCCGCACGTTGCTCTGTGGGTGTGAGAGACAGACAATGTTAATGTCATTTAATGCAACATCCATTTTTCATACACATTGTAGTTGGCACTGTTCCACCTGGTAGTTGTCTATGCTTTGGATTGTCCTCAATGTTCACTTGTGGATGGGTATGTTGTGGGGTCAGATTGATCTGTGCTAAGGAGTCATTGACATGTGGGGGCATTTTTACAATCGCTGGCACAGCCCTTCATATCAGCAGGGATTCGCCAGTCATTGTGCACCACAGCTATGCCAGCATGGATGGGACACATTTACAATGCAGAGCACCATGGGGGAAAAACAGCACAGCTGCATCATGCATCTGTGCCCTAAAAGTGGCGCATTTCTGGAGTTGCGTCACCAGTGCAACCCAGCTGCCGCAATGCTCTGTGGGGCCCGATCTGCACAATGCTGCATCAATCCTTACGCCTGCTTCAAGCAAGCGCAGGGTTTTGACGCAGCATGTGCTTAAAAGTGACTGAGTGAAATCTTGCAGATTTCACTCAGCCACTTTTGGGAGGCGTTGCTGCACCGGAACGCCCGACACCAGAACACCTACTTCTGGCGAAGGGCTTTAGAACGTGACACATCTCCCAGATGCGTAACCTTGTAAATACCCAGCACCATGGCGCCACTTTTGTGCGGCAGCTGTGTCACAAAGGTGACACAACGGCGGCGTGAAAGAAGCGCAAGGGGCTTGTGAATCTGCACCGTGCATTTTTTGCTTGGATGCTTCAGCACATCTATATTGGTTTCGTTGTGTTACATTACCATTGTGACAGTGGGACACTCCATTGCCTGTCTCAGGAGGCTATGTTTGTGTAAGGGGTGTGTGTGAAAGGCAGAGCTGGTAGTTGGAGTCTGATTTGGAACTGGGCCTCCCTCGTGGTGTGGCTGTCCCCCATGGAGCATACTGCCATGACAGTGGTTGTGAGTTCCTGCCCAAGATATCTGACCTTATTGTCCTGGTGTTTGTGTTTGCACTGGTCACAGGAGGGCCTTGTGCTGCCTACACCAGGGCCCAGTGTCAGCTATCTTGTCAGTACTTTACCACTCCCTGTGCATTGAGCATTATGCATGGGTGTGTACCTGGGCCATATGGGATGAGGGAAATTGGGCATGGGCATCCACAGATATGTTTATAGGGGTTTTCAAATTTTTATCTTCATCACCATCTCCTTGCACCCTTCTCCCCTCTGCCTTGCACCCTTCTCACCCTCCCCCTTGCACCCTTCTCACCCTCCCCCTTGCACCCTTCTCCCCTCTGCCTTGCACCCTTCTTGCCCTCCCCCTTGCACCCTTCTCACCCTCCCCCTTGCACCCTTCACCCCTCTGCCTTGCACCCATCTCGCCCTCCCCCTTGCACCCTTCTCACCCTCCCCCTTGCACCCTTCTCCCCTCTGCCTTGCACCCTTCTCACCCTCCCCCTTGCACCCTTTTTGCCCTATTCCTTGCACCCTTCTCCTCTCTGCCTTGCACCCTTCTCGCCCTCCCCCTTGCACCCTTCTCGCCCTCCCCCTTGCACCATTCTCTCCTCCGCCTTGCACACTTCTCACCCTCCCCCTTGCACCCTTCTCGCCCTCCCCCTTGCACCCATCTCCCCTCTGCCTTGCACCCTTCTCACCCTCCTCCTTGCACCCTTCTCACCCTCCCCCTTGCACCCTTCTACCCTCTGCATTGCACCTTTCTTGCCCTCCCCCTTGCACCCTTCTCGCCCTCCCCTTGCACCCTTCTCCCCTCTGCCTTGCACCCTTCTCGCCCTCCCCCTTGCACCCTTCTCGCCCTCCCCTTGCACCCTTTCCCCTCTGCCTTGCACCCTTCTCACCCTCCCCTTGCACCCTTCTCCCCTCTGCCTTGCACCCTTATTGCCCTCCCCCTTGCACTCTTCTCACCCTCCCCCTTGCACCCTTCTCCCCTCTGCCTTGCACCCTTCTTGCCCTCCCCCTTGCACCATTTTCCCCTCTGCCTTATACCCTTCTCACTCTCCCCCTTGCACCCTTCTCACCCTCCCCCTTTCACCCTTCTCCCCTCTACCTTGCACCCTTCTCGCCCTCCCCCTTGCACCCTTCTCGCCCTCCCCCTTGCACCCTTCTCCCCTCTGCCTTGCACCCTTCTCGCCCTCCCCCTTGCACCCTTCTCCCCTTTGCCTTGCACCCTTCTCGCCCTCCCTCTTGCACCCTTCTCGCCCTATTCCTTGCACCCTTCTCCTCTATGTCTTGCACCCTTCTTGCCCTCCCCCTTGCACCCTTCTCGCCCTCCCCCTTGCACTATTCTCCCCTCTGCCTTGCACCCTTCTCGCCCTCACCCTTGCACCCTACTCGCCTCCCACTAGCACCCATCTCCCCTCTGCCTTGCACCCTTCTCACCCTTCTCCTTGCACCCTTCTCGCCCTCCCCCTTGCACCTTCTACCCTCTGCCTTGCACCTTTCTTGCCCTCCCCCTTGCACCCTTCTCACCCTCCCCTTGCACCCTTCTCCCCTCTGCCTTGCACCCTTCTCGCCCTCCCCCTTGCACCCTTCTCGCCCTCCCCTTGCACCCTTTTCCCCTCTGCCTTGTATCCTTCACGCCCTCCCCTTGCACCCTTCTCCCCTCTGCCTTTCACCCTTCTCGCCTTCCCCTTGCACCCTTCTCACCCTCCCCCTTGCCCCCTTCTCCCCTCTGCCTTGCACCCTTCTCGCCCTCCCCCTTGCACCCTTCTCCCCTTTGCCTTGCACCCTTCTCACATCCCCCTTGTACCCTTCTCACCCTCCTCCTTGCACCCTTCTCCCCTCTGCCTTGCACCCTTCTCGCCCTCTCCCTTGCATCCTTCTGCCCTCTGCCTTGCACCCTTCTCGCCCTCCCCCTTGCACCCTTCTCACCCTCCCCCTTGCACCCTTCTCCCCTCTGCCTTGCACCATTTTTGCCCTCTCCCTTGCACCCTTCTCCCCTCTGCCTTGCACCCTTCTCGCCCTCCCCCTTGTACCCTTCTCACCATCCCCCTTGCACCCTTCTCCCCTCTGCCTTGCACCCTTCTCGCCCTCTCCCTTGCACCTTTCTCCCCTCTGCCTTGGGCCATCACCTTCTCTCAAACAGCTGTGGCTCGACTCTGATGACTTCATCTACAAGGATCTCCATCTCCTCCTTTGTGAACTTTGGATTCTTCTGTGCGGACATGGTGTGGGGTGGCGGTGTGTATGGATGTAGGTGTGTGGGTCTGAATGTGAATGGGGGTGTGTGTGGGTCTGAATGTGATTGGGAGTATGTGTCAAGGTGGATGTGTGCAGTTGGTGGTGGGTTGTCAATGTCGCTTGCTAATTGGGTCTGTTGCAAAGGATCATGGTTTGTGTGTGTGGGCCCTTTTTATTGGTCCATTTGTGGGTGGGGCTTAGTTTGAATTTTTGGTGGGTGTGTTATAAGGGGTGGATCTGAGTTAGCCCCTCTGTTTGCCTGTTTGGATCTGGCCGGGACATTCATTTCCATGATTTGTACACTGGAGACGTGTTTTGTGGTGTTGTGAGAGTCATTTTCACCCTTCTTGTGCTGTTTTTAGGGGTTCGCGTGCGCTTCGTTCAGTGTGGGTTCGTCTCGTATTTGATTTTGTGGCTCGCTCATATGCGACGTTTTTACGGGGTTTGCGTGCGCTTCGTTCAGTGTGGGTTCGTCTCGTATTTGATTTTGTGGCTCGCTCATACACAATGTTTTTACGGGGTTTGCGTGCTCTTCGTTCAGTGTGGGTTTGTCTCTTATTTGATTTTGTGGCTCGCCCATATGTGACGTTTTTACGGGGTTCGCGTGCATTTCGTTCAGTGCGGGTTCATCTCGTATTTGATTGTGTGGCACGCTCATATGCGAATTTTACTGTACAAATTCGCAGATCATACATGACGTTTTCCGTACGTATCGCATTCTGATTTCCCAGTCTGGATCGTACTTGTCGGGTCGTACAGCATGTTTATCATTCGTACGGTTCACTTTCAGGGTCCGTATCGAACGGATTTTCCCTTGCTTTTTGTACGGTTTGCAAAGATTTGGACGTATTTTTTTCCTACGGATCGTACTACACGAATCAGACGGATTTGTACGATTTGTACGGAAAGGGCTACGAATTCGAATCGTCGTACGGATTTGTTTCCCGAATCGGAATCAACCCCTTAATATATACATATATAATATATACACACACTTATTAATATGTATTAATAATTATGCTAATAACGTTATTATTTAATTTTTGGCATACATTATAAATATATCTATACACATAAAACAATAATATACATAAAAATGTAATAAATATATGTAAAAAATTAAAACAATAATCATAATTTTTAATATTTTTAAAATTAATCATATACTACATTATCTAAAGTAATACAAAACATATTAGATAGTGGAGGGAATAAAATTAATATTCCAACTCCAAACAGTGCAACAGTAGAGTAAATGTTGGATAGCATATGTGATTAAATTACTATTCCCACTCCAATGAGTGCAACAGTAGGGAAGGTGTTCGATAGTGTAGAGGTAAAAATTACTATTCCCACTCCAATGAGTGCAACAGTAGGAAAAGCGTTGGATAGCCTAGTGGTACAAATTACTATTCCCACTCCAGTGAGTGCAACAGTGGTGAAAGTGTGGGATAGCGTAGGGGTAAACAATGACTATTCCCACTCCAGTGAGTGCAACAGTAGGGAAAAGGTGGGATAGCTTAGGGGTAAAAATTACTATTCCTACTTCAGTGAGTGCAACAGTAGGGAAAGTGTTGGATAGCGTAGGGGTAAAAATTACTATTCCCACTCCAGTGAGTACAACAGTGGGGAAAGTGTTGGATAGTGTAGGGGTAAAAATTACTATTCCCACTCCAGTGAGTGCAACAGTAGGGAAAGTGGGGGATAGCGTGGGGGTAAAAATTACTATTCCCACTTCAGTGAGTGCAACAGTAGGGAAAGTATTGGATAGCGTTGGGGTAAAAATTACTATTCCTACTCCAGAGAGTGCAACAGTAGAGTAAATGTTATATGGCATAGGTGTTAAAATGACTATTCCCACTCCAGTGAGTGCAACGGTAGGAAAGTGTTGGATAGTGTAGGGGTTAAAAATAACATACTTATAATTAAAATCATTTTTTTAAATAAAGAATGTTTTAAATACTAAATAACAATACATTAATTATTTGTACTAATAAATAATTAATACAAATCATTACCAATTAATACTTAATTAACAATAAATTAATGATACATACCAATAATTAGTTATTATTAAAAAGTAATTACCAAATACAAATTAATTAACAATAACTTAATGTCAATACCAAAAAAGAATAATTATCAAAAGTAATTACCAATTAATAATTAATTAACAAAACATTAATGATAAATACAAATAAATAATAATTAATAAAACGCAATTAATAATGAATAATTAATCAACAGTACATTCATTTTCAATACCCCCAAATTATAATTATACAAAAAATCCAATTAATAATAAAAAAAAATAATAATTATAAATAGCCAAAAATACAGTAATTACTTAATTAGAATGACATTACTTCCCACCCTATTCCCCTATAAACTCACCACCCACTCCAATAATACATTAATACACTTAATATAATTATCAATACATAAATTCATAAACATGTATTACTAATTATTAATTAACTAACAATAAATTAATTATTAATACCAATAAATAAATAAAAACAAATACATTACTTCCCATCCTATTCCCCTATAAACGCACAACCCGCTACAGAACTAAAACACAAAATTTAATTACAATGAATTAATAATTCCTAAAAATTATGAATTAATTAAACCCACAACCCGCTACAGTACTAAAACGCATAATTTACTTAAAAATATTAACTTCTAAAAAAATGTACACATATTTAATACCAAGTACAATACTTAATATATAGAAAATATATATAACAAATAATTATAAAATACATAATAAAATACATAACACTAATATAAATATCGATATTAGTAATATCGATTTTTTTGCTATCAATATTACAAACATCAATATTAACAAAACTGATATTTCTTACCTTCAGGTCAATATTCAGGTCATCGATATTCTTGATTTCAATATTATTTCCCTACGATATTTGCAACTCAATATTTCTGTAGGTCGATATTTAAAAGTCGATATTTAGACTGTGCACCCTAACCAACACAACAGCTCTTGTCAGAGCCACTCTAGTACCCAAAATATTGTGAAGTTTTTTTTAAAGTTTTTTTTCTTTAGTTTTGTGACAATCTATGCGATAAAGTTCCAACATGTCCAAAAATAACATTTAAAAAAATCTATTCTGAACATTAACCTACATATATTAATGTATCTTTAAAACCATTTTTAAACTCATGTTTTTCACTGAGTTTCTTTATTATATATATTTTAAATTTTTGTGGTTATTCGGGATGTCGTTATGATGTCATTAACCGCGACGATCACGCCTTTTCTATAAAGTCTAAATCACATCTATCCAGACATACTGAAGTATTTTACACACTAAGGGGTCTTTTACGATGGCTGGCGAACAAAGTCCACCTGCCATCGCACTGGGAGATGGGACCACCCGCTATGTGTGCGGAGGCCCCACATGTACGATTAGGATGTGCCTGCCAGACTGGCGGGCGCATCCCGCATTTTTTGCAATGCAGCGGGCAGTGCTGTCAGCAGCACCCTGCGCAATGCTAAAATGGCATATGTGCATTTGCATGCACAATATGACAGGCACCGCGCAGTTCCTGCCACGTCATGCATGCAACTGCAGGGTGTTCCATAGGTACCCCTCATGTGCCCCTTCCATCCCCCAACAACCTGGGGGCCTACAATGGGCCCCCAACTGCAAAGAATGCAAGCATCATTCCCGCAGCCATTGTTATATGGATGGCCATGTCTATCAGACAACACCAGCATATTTAACACCTTTATGCCTGGTCGACTGATCGACCGGGCGGTAAAGTGGTGGACAGTCTTGCCGTCTGCCCATCATAATATGGCAGGGGTAATTGGGAAGCAGGCGGGAGATTCTGTCAGACAGATTGCCACCGCCATGCGGGCTGTGGCGATCCTCCTGACATTGTAATAGACCCCTAAGAGTTTTTTACAGTATTCTATAAAGTCATGTTTTTCTAGAGAGTTTCTATAAAAACATCACTAAAACCTATTTCTTGTTTTCTCAGAGATGCCAGGGGTTGCGATGACATCGGTATTTGCGATGCCCTTGGACACGTCGCGATAACAGAAAACTAAAGCCGACATTCAATGGCCACCTACACATCCAAAAATAATATGTAAAAACATTGCACTACACATACTACTATTTACATCCTTCTTTCAAAGCATGTTTAAACTCATATTTTTGGTACTAAATGTATTTAAAAACCAACTTCAAGACCTAGGGGTCTATTAGGATGTCGGTCGCAATTAGAATGCTCCGCAGTCGAAATCCAACCGCTGCAGTCGGATTCTGGCAGTTAACATTGCGGCAGTTGCTGCTGCCAGCAGCACTGCCGCGATGTCCAAAAAATCATGTCCTGCATGTCCCTGCACTGTACAGGTACAGGGACATGCTTACCTCCCCAGTCCACCCACACGCCCCCCGCAATTGACCCCCGGAGACATTCTCTGAATGCCTTTCCATGGCGATCCTACCACCGTGGAAGGCTAGATACCGCCGACATCATAATCATGCCGGCGGTGCTTGCCCCTGATCCACCATAATTGTAGCAGTCCAGCTCCGCACACCCGGCAAGCGGCGGACTGCAACCAGAAGAAAAGTGGCGGGTGGAAAATCAAACCGCTGCGGTCATGACCGCAGTGCTAATAGGACCGGCATTTTGCAGGGTTTCGATCATGGGTGGATGTCTGCCGCAGGTCCGGCAGTTGCTACCGCCGGCCCGGCGGTGGACATCCATCCGCCATCCTAATAGACCCCATAGTTTCCATTTTCGTCGTTATTCAGGATGTCGCAACGAAATTGTTAACCGTGACAATCAAGCCTATTCCATGAAGTGAAAACACATATATGCACACAAATTACAGTATTTACAAACTCTGGTTTTATTACTGCACACTTCAAACTCATGTTTTTCTAGTGTATTTTCTAGAACAACCATATCTAAAACCTGTTTTCCGTTTTCGCAGTAACTCCAGAGACCGCAATTACATTGGTAATTGCAGTGCCTGTGGATAAGTAGCGAAAGCAGAAAACAAAAGCAGACATTCAATTGCCACCAACATATCCAAAAATGATAACTATATAATTCATTTTATCCATCACAGTAGATAACTCACTATATAAATAACTCTATACAAACATTAATCAAAATCTCAATTTCTCTATAACAACGCGGATTAATGATTCACTGACATATTTTTTATATTTTCACCAATATTCAAGACGACGTTGAAAGTCTTGAAGTCTTGAAGTCTTGGCAATGATACACAAGGGATCATGCTTGCAGTTGCGTTGTTGTTGCGAATATCACAAGCGATTAAAAAAAAATCCATTTTGGAAACATAACTTGTGTCTATAACACCTCCATTTCTCAACCATGGGTGCAGAGTATCTCCATCCTGACCCCTTATGTGGGCTTTCACACACACTGTTCCGAAGAGATAAAATGTCGGCCGCAACTTTCTGCCCAGGTTGCCAGTCAGGGCATTCCCATTGCTGCCTGCACTCATGATTAATCGTGAAACCGTGGCAAAATATCTGTGGCCTGAGCCATCTCTATAACTTTCAGCTTAACTTTTGCTAAAACTACTGATTGGATTTACACCAAATAAGCAAAAGACACTTCCTTGAAGCGACGTCTACCTCCTTGCCAAATTTGGTGTAAGTCTGTTAAGCGGGTTGGGCTGTAGGTGTGGCTAAAGGTTCCTATTACATTATAGACGCAACCATATTTCACATCCCAAATTCTCAGTCCCCACTGAACCAATCACCACCAAACTTTCCGTGACAACCAGAGCTTACCATTGCACTTTTTTAGGGAGAATTTCATGAAGATTGATCAAACAAAGACAACATGCTTTTCCTATGAACTGGGAACGCCAGTAGGTAATATGTGTGTGTGTGTACATATAGATATATATAATCTACTGGCGGTCGCCAGTAGGTAGTTATAGTTAGGACCTTGTTTCTATTCAAAATGCATTTTTTCTTTGGCCAATATCTTTGGAGTCATTTGACGAATCTTCGCGAAATGTTTAAAACTAATGGGGCGCTTCGGTAAGCTCCTGTCTTGAAAGTTTCAGGGTGATTTGTGAAGCGGGGGCTGAGAAAAAAGGGGGGGTCACAAAATGCGTTTTCTCCATGTTAATTTCCATGGGAATTTTGAAACAGGTTACAGCCCGAACTGCTGAACGGAATTACACCAAATTTGGCAAAAACGTAGTCCTTGGTTCAGAGAGAGATCTTTTTGTTTTCAAAAATATCTTTATTGAAGTTTACATACGGAAACAGTGCAGGGAAAACCATGTTAAGTGCCAGCAAACCCACGCAGGGGAGTAAGCAAATCAGCGGACGTGAAAAAGCAATTAGAGGAGGCAATCAAGGGTGGCATGTATCAGATCAGACTTTGAGACGTGAGAGTCCCCAGTCCCCTGAATAGCAGCCAGGCTAGTTAAACCAGGAGGAACCCCCCCGAAGGAAGAACAGAAGTAGATAGGGGTATCGCGTCCAACTGATTGGTAAGTCCACATGGTGACTCCCCCAACGCCACTGAAGAAGGCGTAGAAGAGCTGGAAGGCGTCATGTGGCCTCAACAGGAGGCTGTATATGCATAGGAATAAGCAAACAAACCCCGCCCCACTCACACCCTCCCCCCTCACCCCCCCACCCCCCACCCCTCATGGTGGCGACCAAAACTAAACACATGCTAACAATTAAGAGAAAGAAATTAGGAGGTTGGGGCCACAGTGAGACACTGAGACAGTGTTAGTGAGCTGCTCAAACCTGGAAAAGATGTAATGCTCTGACAGAGGAAGGGCACATCGCAGACGGAAGACCCCGGGAAAGAAATGAGAGCAGTGGGCCCCACCGAAATTCAAAGTTTTTAAAGTCATCTCTGAAGATATCCGTCATCCTCTCCAGGATCAGGAGTTGCCAAAGGCGAGCATGCCAGAGAGAGAGAGCTGGGGCTTCCTTCTTTTTCCAGGCCGCCGCCAATGTTAGCTTGGCTGCCCCTATGCAGAGCCTCAAGATCATTTTGTCCGCCTTGGTCTGGTGTAGGAGAGACGGGTCGCGCAATCCCAAAAGAACCCCCGCCATGTCAGTCGGGATAGGGTAGCCTAATATTTCCTTAACCTGCGCCAAGATCTCCTCCCAATATGGTCTAATCGAGGGGCAGTCCCACCAAATGTGTTGGAAATCTCCTAATTGACCGCATCCCCTCCAGCATCTGTCGGAGGTGCCAGGGAAAATGCGCTTGAGTTTGGAGGGGAGAAGGTACCAGTCCATCATGGTCTTGAGATGAGCCTCTTTGAGCGCAATAGAGTGATTAAAACGGTTAGTGTCGGTCCACAGACGGGACCACTCATCCATGGTAAGTGGGCGTTGCAATAGACCCTCCCACATATCCATATATATCGGGGTCTCGGGGAGAGGACGGTGCGGAGCAATAGGGAGTAGATAAAGGAGATCACGCCTTTCATGGAAGAGGATTTGGCCAAGAAGAGTTCAAATTTAGTCAAAGGGCGTGTAGCCGCCTCCCGTATAGTGGGGTGGAGTGCCCAGTGCATGAGTTGGGCATAATGGTAGCGTTCAGTCTCGGGTAAGTGGAACTCTGATCGGCAGTCCTTGAAAGAGAGGGGGTCGCCATCCCGAAATAGGTGAATCAATGCCATAAAACCTCCCCGTTTCCAGGAGTCAAAGGGCCCATCATGAAGAGCAGGGGGAAAAGCGGATGTATGGTGTATCGGGGAGTAAGGCGAGGGAAAGGTGGTCCTCCTGTCGTCCCCTGTCAGTGTGTCCCAGACTTTAAGCGTGGAGTGTGTGGGTGTGCTTAGATAAGAGTTCGGGTGTCTATCTCTGCGAGAGTGCCAGGCCAAGTCCCAGATAGTCTGACCCGTCACGCTCCGATCCATGTGGAGCCAGTGTTTCTCCGAGTCTCGTTGAGACCACTCGACCAGTACTCGCAATTGGGCCGCCTTGTAGTACAATTGGATATCTGGCAAGCCCACACCCCCGTCCGAACGCGGACGCCGCAGATGAGAAAAGGAGAAACGGGCGCGCCCCCCTGCCATATAAATCGGAGCATCATGGATTTGAGTTTCTGGAAAAACTCAGGTTCCAGACCGATAGGCAGTGCTTGAAAGAGATAGAGGAGTTTAGGCAGAAGCGTCATTTTAATGGCGTGGATACGCCCTAGCCAGGATAGGAAGAGTGGTTTCCACTTCAGCAGGTCCGCCTGAATGCGTACGAGTAAAGGGGGAAAATTGGCGCAATAGAGCCCCTGAATCGTCGGAGTAAGAGACCCCCCCAAGTTTTGAAGCGATTTGGAGGCCCAGGCTAATGTTGTCGAGGAGCGGAGGCAGGCCGCTCGTTCCGCCGGGAGAGAGACATTGAGAATAAAGGATTTTCCGTCATTGACCTTGAAGCCGGAGAGCAGTTCAAACCGATGGAGTACCACGTGGAGGGTGGGCAGGGAGCTCTCTGGTTCCGTCAGGGAGAGAAGAATGTCATTGGCAAATAGAGTGATCCTGTGGGGGTCGCCAGTGAACGGGATGCCATGTATATCCGGATTCTGTCTGATGGCATGGGCTCGGGGCTCAATGCTCAGGGCAAAGAGGAGTGGGGACCGGGGGCATCCCTGCCGAGTCCCACGAGAGTGCCCGAAGGTACCTGAGTGAACTCCGTTGACCACCACTCTAGAGACAGGGGCTCGGTAGTTGGCCTGTATCATGGCAATGAACTCGGGCGAGAAACCAAAGGCGGCCAGCGCCTTGAACATGAATGGCCAGTTGACCCGGTCAAAGGCCTTTTCTGCGTCAAGTCCCACTAGGATAGCCGGAACACGAAGTTTGTTAGCCTTTTTGATGAGATGAATAATGAGGCGTGTGTTGTCATGAATCTGCCTCCCTTTAATAAAACCTGACTGGTCAGGGTGTATAAGAAGCGGCATGAAGTCATTCAGCCTCGCAGCGATGATGGAAGCATAAAGCTTAGCATCCAAGTTAAGCAGCGCTATCGGCCTATAAGAGGCGCAGTGTTGTGGGTCCTTCCCGGGCTTGGGAATAACAGTGATCGCTGCCTCCATCATGGTGGTGGCTGTTCTGCTCTCCGAGGCCATCGCATTGAAAAGGGAGACCAGTCATGGAGAGAGCTCAGGGGAGAAGGTCTTATAGAAGATAGCTGTATAGCCGTCAGGCCCAGGGGCCTTGTGGGCTTTCAGTGAGGAGATTGCCAAGGTAACCTCAGCCAGGGTGATGGGGGCCGTAAGTCGGGCATTCCAGTCCGCGGAGACCTGCGGGAGCGACAGGGAATCAAGGAATGACTGTTGGGCGACATCGTCCAGGGAGTCCCCCTTATAAAGCCTCTCATAGAAGTCCCCGAATACAGAAGCCTTCCCTCATCTTCGTGGGTGATCGGGCCAGACGAGTTGAAAAGCCCACCAATGTACTCCATTTCCCGTTTGTCCATCAGCTGGCGCGCCAGGTGCCTACCCACCTTGTTGCCCTGTGAGTACGACAGCTGGCGAAGCTTAAGGAGGGTGTGCTCTGCTCTATTGGCGTAGTTCCACTAAGGCTACTACAGCCTCAAGTGCCTCGTGTTCCTGAGCGCGACGTTTGTTGAGAGCGGAGTTGAGGGCAATGCATTCGCCCCGAATCACTGCTTTCAAGGTGTCCCAGTTAGTGAATTCCTCCGGCGGATTAGACTCAAAGAAGTCAGAGATGGCAGTGCGGAGCTTAATACAGGACTCCTTGTTGCGGACGAGGTAGGGCGGGAAGTACCACCTGGGGGGCGGACGGCCGAGGCCCCTGCCACCGCAGGCAAATCGAATAGAGACTATGATCGGAGACCGCAAGGGGGAAAATCTTAGCGTCCTGGAGGGCGCATCGCAGAGACTGACTGATAATGATGTAGTCGAGGCGGGAGTAAGACCTGTGCACGTGTGAGAAGAATGTTAAGTCTCGGGCGTGTGGGTATAGAGCCCGCCAGATATCCAAAAGCCCCAGGTCCTGAAATCGTTGTTGTGTCTCCCCCGTGAATGTCCATGCATCTGATCTCTGTGAGTGCGTGCTGTCCAGCCCCTTCTGCCATATGAGGTTGAAGTCGCCCAATAGAATGAGGGGGCCCTCTACAAAGTCCGTGATGTTGTCTAAGAGGCTGGCAAAAAAGGGAGTTTGGCCAACATTGGGAGCATAAAGAGTCACAAAAGTACAAACCCTGCCCTTCAAAATGCCCTTGACCATGACCCAGCGGCCTTCCCTACCACCCCGGACACCGAGGGGCTGAAATTGAAGCGCCGCGCGGAAGAGCAACGCCACTCCTCGGTGTTTGGTGGATGCAGAGGCGCAATAAATGAGTGGATAGAGCTTATACTTAAGGCGAAATTCATCCAACCGGGCCAAGTGGGTTTCCTGCAGAGCGACGACATCTAAGTGGTGATCTACAATATATTTCCAGACCTTGAGGCGTTTCTGCGGGGAGTTGAGGCCTTTAACATTCCAGGTGGCTAACGTGACAGGAGCCATGATGGTAGTGGGATAACGCTGCGCAACGCAGGGGCTATGAAGGAGACTCGGCTGCCAGGCCCAGCCGTCCCAGAGAAAGGTACACTGCAACAGTCAGGCACCTCAGAGCCAAAACAAACCAAAATCCTTACAGTAGAAAGCCGCCACCATGATCCCCCCCTCCACCATGACCCCCCCTTACTCCCCTCCCACGTCCCCCCACCCCACCCCCAACCAAGAGAAACCTGAAAGCAACATGAAGAAAGAAATGGCAACAGAAACAGTATGACCCAATGTCTGGGGAACGTGGTTCCAGTTCGTCAATCCGACGGGCTCTAGTACAGAGTCCAACACTCGTCGAGGACACGTGTAGAGTACCAGTAACTCTCAAGGTTCGCTCCCTCCGGCGCCATCTCGACTGCCCAGAAGTGCCGTGGCTGAGTATGTCCCTCATGGGTCCCCAGACGCCTCTATCACCAGCGCCACAGAGGCGACCGCCGCTCCTCGTTCAAGACGGCTTGCAGAGACATCAGGTTTCGCCGCACTCACCGGCTTACCGATGCGTTGCCATCCCATCGGTTGCTTACTCTCTCTGTCAGGGAAAGCCGTCTCGCCCGGCGGGGCAGTGGGATCCGACAGGCCCAGAAGGTCCATGGTCGACGTAAGAGAGCGGGCCTGGACCAGCTTCCCGCTGAATCTGAAAATCAACCTGAATGGGTGGCCCCAGGAATAGGGAATATTCTGCTCCTTCAGATATATAGTCACAGGTTTGAATTCCCTACGTTTGATCCAAGTGGAGGCCGCCAAGTCTTGGAAGAGTAGGGGATGGTGTTCTCTGAATTGGATGGGATTGAGAGTACGAGCCTTCCGCAGGATACGCTCTTTCAGCTGGAAATCGTGTACGCACACCAGGATGTCTGGAGGTAGAGCTTTCGGACCTCTGAGGAGGCCCACCTGGTGTACTCTGTCCATTTTAATGTCCACATGGTCGTCTTCGTTCAGCACTTGTCTGAAAAGGGCCTCCACGTATTCCGGCAGATCGGATCCCTCACCTTTCCAAGGGACCGCCCTGATGCGAATGTTATTTCTGCGGGATACGTTCTCCAGGTCTTCCGCATGGGCCTGGAGGTCCAGGTTTCGTTCAGTGAGCCTAAGCACATCTTGCTGGAGAGGATGGATGTCGCCCACTGTGTCCAAGTCGTGTTTTTCTAGAGTGGCCACACTCTCACTGATCTCGTCGACTTCGCGTCGCACCTCCCGGAGATCTGAGGCCAGCTGGGAGCGGAGCTCAGAGATATCTTCTTTGATGGCGGCGAACAGTTCCATCATGAGGGCCGTGGTGGCCGGTGCGTCGTCGTCTCCAGGTCGCTGCGATCTCTCAGCAGCCTTGGATGTGGTGGGTCCCCCGGGGGTCGAAGGGGCGTCTTTCGGCGGTTTATCCTTCCTATTCCTACTCGTCCCCATATTGCCCCGGTGATCGGGGCCGGCTATGGAGGAGCCTCCCTATGGATGTGGCAGCAGGCTTCCCCAGAATCTCCAGGACAAATACAGCCTGGTCTCAGCGCGGCTCCAGCACGTATACACAAGGCTCTCCCAGGCCGGGGGGGGGGGGGAACCACCGCCTCCCTTCTCTGCCACCGGCCGGATTCTACACCGTCCGCCGACCCACGGACCGAGCCGTCCCGCTCCTTTCCAGGACACCGCCGAGCTCCTCACCTGAGGTGTGGGCCGTCTGGGAGAGAGTCCTTCAGGCGGTGTCACCGGATGCAGGAAGCCTCTGGGTGATCCCGGCCGCCGTATGCCGCTTGCCCGCTTATCCGGGGATCGACGTTGGACTATCAGAAGGACCAGTGCAAGGGGACCCCATTTGGCTCTCAACTCCACTCAATGAGGCCCCCACTGGGCCCAAGTCACTCGTTGTAGGGGAGGGGCCGACCCAGAGGCCAGGTCCAGGCTCCAGAACCTCCGTCTCGGGCAACACTCCCCCACCACTGTTGGGCACTGCTGCTGGTGGGGCGCGCCACCACCAATGATGTGTGTCAGGGCCTCCCCCTCGTTGCGGCAATGGCATTGGTCCGCCCCGCCTCTGCGCTCTCCTGGGCCCCTGCCGCCGGGGCCTCCACCGACAGGCTGCGTGGTCGCTCGTCTCTCATCGGACTCAGGGCAACGGGAGGCCTCTCCTAGCTTAGGGGGTATGGGGCGCAGCCACCGTCTCCAGCCGCCTGTGCCTCCCCCACGCATGTGGTCAGTTCATGCAGGAGCGACACCGATTCCTGGCCCCCGGGCCCCCGCTCTGCTCTGTGCGCTGGCGCTGCGTTGGTCACGTAGGCCACGGGCTGCGTTGCGTGGCCGGGGAGCCTCTCTGTGTCTGCTGCAGCCAGGGCTCGCTCCACCCGCCTCAATTTCCACTTGGTCGCCGCTGCTTCTGGGGGATCATCAACAGCTCTTCCCAGCACCTGGGGGACAGGGCACAGACCTCCGACCCAGCCGCCCCTGTCTGTCAAACCCGCGCGGCTAGGCCTCCCCAGGCCTCAGCAATGGCGGCTGCCCCGCCGCCTCCTCGAGGTCCCGTACTTCTGTAGCTGGGGTCCACCTCCAGCTGCGTATCCGCTCTCCGGGCCCCTCCGCCTCCACAAGGGGGATGACCGCCCCAAATCAAGTGTCGGGGGTGCAGGGCATGGGCGGCCTCCCCCGGTATCCGCGCTTCGTTGTTCATGCGCCCCTGCCGCGCAGAGGCCCCGAGGCTGCCGGCCGCGGGGCCCGAATCACTGCCTCGATAAACAGGCTCTGAAGGGGACAGGGCAGTCCAGGGCCCCCGGGAAGTTCGGCCGACTGATCGATGGGCACTTGTAGGGCTCAATAACAAGGCTCTGCAAGTGGCGGCGCCGGAGAGACGGAGATCCACGTCCTACTCCTCCGCCATCTTGGCCACGCCCCTTGAGATCTTTTTTTTTAAATGGTGTAAATCCATTCAGTAGTTGCTGAGCAATTAAAAAAAATAATAACATTGAGGAGGGTTTGCGAACCTTCTCGGGCACGAGCTTTAGTCTGATTGGCTGTCAACACTCCAAACCAGGAAGTGTTGGCAGCCATCTTGTGACTCAGAAGAGCCCCCGCCACATGCCCCTGGGATCACCACTTCCCCATGGCTTTGAAAATGAAGGGAGGGACTGTCACCCCCCAGGGCCGGCTCAACAATGTCCCGGGGTACCCACCCCCAGGACATTCTACCCTGTCACAGCAAAAACTGCTTTGGGTTTTGGAAGTAAGAGCAGGAAACCTGCTCTCGCTTCCAAAAACCAAAGCAGGATTGCTTTTGGGCAAGGGGAGCTGCATGTCAGCAGCTCCCCTTGCTCAAAAGCAATGCCGGCTCCCACAGGAGCTGGAGAGCCGGCGGGCCATGAGGGCATTGGGGCTCCCCAATGGAGAGACCAGGCCCCTGGGAATGGGGGAGGGGAGCTGAGCGGCCCCCTCTTCAAAACTAAAAAATAAATAAACAATGGCCAAGCCCCGTGTCCACTCCTACAATCATCCTGACAGAAGCATGTCCTTATTTAATCTCTCTGCTGACACATAAGTGCTTATAAACTTATACTGCTGTCAACAACTAGCAGTCTGAGAACCCAGTCACTGTCTATGCACTTGCAGAATGAGTCAGGCAAGCAGTGGTACAGTCAAATGTGCATAATGTATGGGGCCCCCTAACCCCTTCCAGGATACTGAGTCTCTCCTGCAAAAGTGCAGAGAATAGACATGGCTGTCTGGAATCACACTGCGATTCTCTGTCCAGTCCTACAATCAACCTGAAAGAAGCATGTCCTTATTTAATTTCTCTGCTGACATATAGGTGCTTATACACTTATACTGCTAAAAATTACTAGCAGTGTGAGAACCCAGTCACTGTCTATGCACTTGCACAATGAGTCAGGCATTCAGACTAGTAGTGGTACAGTCAAATGTGCACAATGTATGCAGTCCCTTAAACCCTTACAGACCACTGAGTCTCTCCTGCAAAAGTCCAGGGAATAGTCAAGGCTGTCTGGAATCACACTGCGATTTTCTGTCCCGTCCTACAATCTACCTGAAAGAAGCATGTCCTTATTTAATCTCTCTGCTGACACATAAGTGCTTATAAACTTATACAGCTAAAAACTAATAGCAGTGTGAGAACCCAGTCACTGTCTATGCACTTGCAGAATGAGTCAGGCATTCAGGCAAGCAGTGGTACAGTCAAATGTGCATAATGTATGCGGCCCCCTAACCCCTTCCAGACTACTGAGTCTTTCCTGCAAAAGTGCAGAGAATAGTCATGGCTGTCTGGAATCACACTGTGAGTCTCTGTCCACTCCTACAATCATCCTGATAGATGCATGTCCTTACTTAATCTCTCTGCTGACACATAAGTGCTTATACACTTATACTGATTTCAACTACTAGTACTCTGAGAACCCAGTCACTGTCTATGCACTTGCAGAATGAGTCAGGCATTCAAACAAGCAATGGTATAGTCAAATATACACAATGTATGTGATCCCCTAACCCCTTACAGTCTACTGAGTCTGTTCTGCAAAAGTGCAGGAAATAGTCATGACTGTCTGGAATCACACTGTGGGTCAGTGTCCACTCCTACAATCATCCTGACAGAAGCATGTTGTTATTTATTCTCTCTGCTGACACGTAAGTCCTTTATACTTATTCTTCTGTCAACTACTAGTAGTCTGAGATCTCAGTCATGGTCTGAGCTCTTGGAGAATGAGTCAGGCATGCAGACAAGCAGTGGTACAATCAAATGTGCACAATGTATGTGGGCCCCAAACTTCTTGCAGACTACTGAGTTAGTCTTGTAAAAGTGCAGGGAATAGTCATGCTTGTCTGGAATCACACTGTGAGGTTGTGTGCACTCGGAAAATCATCTTGACATATGTAAGTAATTATGAAAGCACTCTGTTGAAACATAAGTACTTATACAATTACTTTGCTGTAAACTATGAGCACTCTAGGTACTAATTCATAGTCTGTGCATTTGTATTGCACTTATTTATTTTAATAATCATTAGATGTGTACTTTAATATATTAATTGTGATTTATAAAGGGAGTGTTTAAATGTTTTTTAATGCAGAATGTGTTTGATTAGTAATAGAATAGTATATTTTATAGATTTTTTAAAATAATATCATATATTTTTTGCAGATATTGTTCATCATCATTGAAATAAACTTATTATGGCTAGAAACACAGAAAAGAGAAAACAACACAAAAAGGACTATTATTTGAAGAAAACTCAAAAGCAAGTATTGGATGAACAACAGCATGTTGGAAAAAAGAAAAAGTCTTGCGGTAAGAGAAAAAAATAATTTATTTTAAAAAGTTCAAAGCCTAGAAACAGTGTGCAGATTGTGTAAGGTATAAAAAATTCCTCAACAACAAAAAAGAATAATACAAAAATAAATTAAAAAATAGGAAATTACATTCAAAAGACACAATGTATGGTAAAAGGCGGCAGAGTCAGTATCAAGGAATAAGAAAGAAGATGTTTTACAATAGAGTTGTCTTTAATTTGTTAAAAGATGTGAAACAATACAAAAGAAGAGCACAATTTTATGAAATTATTGTTTAGAAGGCTTTTGAATTAAAAATGAAAGTATTCATTTTAGTTTTAAATTCGATCACTAGATAAACCAATCCATTTTATGAAGGCCAAAAGTAAGAAGAAAAGAGTAATTAACAGAACTAATTTTTGTGATTTTTTTTTCGGTGAATGGAAACACAGTTCAAGTTCAGAGCCTTTTGCTAATGAAGAGAGGTATTTTCAGACCAATAATTTATTGCTTGCAGTTGATACCAGTGGTCGAGCTTATGAGGTTAGAAATGGTTGTCCTATTTAGAAAGAGAAAATGGTTTCTAGAAATGTTGAAGAACTAATAGCTGATCGAGATTTAGGGAGACGTCCTAAAGCCCCTTTGTATACATGGAATTGCAGTAGTATTTGTAGTATACGACATGAATCTATTGATATTTTTTGCAAATTCCTACGACAGTATAGTAAAAAAAGTGTTAATCAAAAGTTTAAGATATTTCAAGGACCAGATCCTTGCAGGGTGAAAAAAAATACTGGTTTGCAAGGTCATTCTCTGGCTTGTCTTTCTAAGAAAGTATGTCAAAGTATTTGTCATCATTTCATAATGTTAGCAGTTTATCATTCACAAATGCGGAAGTTAGTCAGAAGATTGTATTACGCAAAAAGTCCAGCAATAATTTAAAATGAGTTGAACAGTGCTCTTTTTCATGGGTCTGTATCAGATGTAAAGAAGGTTTGTGATGAAATCGAGTTTCGTCACTTTGGTCCTAAACAAGAGAGTACAGAAACTGACAAATTAATAGAATAAGAAGTTGAAGAGAATGTGGAACATGCTACTCCAAAAAATGTTGAAGAACAAATTACAAAGTTTAAGGTGATTTCAGGTGAAAGGCCAAATTATTCTTGTATTTGTTGCCGACAAACTCACTATAAAAATCAGACTAGGACTGTTGATCTATATTTAAAAAGTGAAAGAGAAAATAATGATAAGTTGAAGGAATTTTCCACCCTTTTGTTGGTAGAGAATTGCTTTGATTTTGATTCTGATCTGCGTATTTGTAAATATTTTTATAATAAATTGGACAAGAATAAAATGCCTGCTAGAGCTGTCCATAATAACCTGGAGTTGGAACCTATTCCGCCAAAACTGATAGATTTAAATATGTATGAGTCTATTCTGATTCAAAGTGTGCACCCATTTCAGGCTAATGTTAGTATGGAGCCTAAAACAGGTAAATTGCCTGGTACAGATTTACAGAGAGGATTAAAAGGTAGAGTTGTATATTTATCTCTAGATTTAAAGAAAAACATTGAAACTATTGGTGTAGAGAATGTAGAAATAGAACCACTTGTTATTGTAGTTAATGGTGTTCCTACTAAGAGTAAGAACATCTAGCGAGAATTAGTGAATGTTAGGAAAGTGTAAAAGGCGACATTATATCTTATAAAAATAATGATTACTACAAAAATGTGTATGTGGAAGAAGAAGTAATACTTTTAGGAGATGATAGTGAAACGTCAAGTGGTCAAATTGAAAAAGTGGACATGTTCAAAAGTGAAGAAATCTATGAACATTATAGTGTACATCCACTTCATTCAAAAGAAGTGATGGGGAATAGTATTGAATTATTTCAAATGAAGAAAGCAAAGGGGACTTTCATGAGTGTATGGGAAAAAAGTTCCAAAGTCATCAATGTGGCAAATACTGTTGACGGAAGTACAAGTCTAAGGAAAAGTTTTATACCAAATGTCGTTTTGGATTTCCACGTCCAGTAATATCCAAAGGAAGAGTAAACAGTTTCATGTCAACTGTGAGACATACCATTACTAGAAAATCTCCTAAAAATACATACAATTTGAGAAGAAATGAAGAATCAAAGTATATCAATGAGTATAATCCTGTTATTCTCTCAATGTGGAATGCTAATATGGATATCCAGTATGTTGCGGATAATTCCATTGCTGTTGCCCGGTATGTGACATCTTTCATAACAAAATCAGAAAAGAAAGAGTTGAAAGAAATGTGGGAAGAAATTTCTCACAAGAAGAGTCTTAGTAAGAAATTGTACAGTTTCAGTTTGAAGATGTTATCCCATCTAGAAATTGGAGCGTATGAATGCTCAGATTAGTTATCATCTGCAAGTTTATACTCAAAATCTAGATTAATCATTTGGGTGAGTCTAGGTCTTGCTGCAACGCGAAATCAAGTACTTAAATCTATATAAGAAATCGAATATTTAGCAGAAAAAGAACTGGAAAGTACAGATATTGTCAAGACAAACGTGTTGGACACATATTATCCAAATAGAAGTCATCATCTTGACAACATATGTCTGTATGAAGTGCTGCAATATTACACTTTTAAAAGGAATTCCACAGAAAACATAAATTAAGGTAAATATGCAGTGATTGGTTCCGAAGGATGTTTGGTGAAACAAAGGAAAGGAAATTTGATTAATCACAGAAAACTGAGTTGTGATACTCCTGATAAAAGGGAATTTTGCTATTTAGTACTTTTGCAACTCTTCAAACCGTGGCGTACAGACTTGCAATTACTTGGAGATTTTCAGACCTTTGAAGATTCCTTCAATGCTTATAAAGATAACATACAATGTTCAGTTATTGCAAATTATCTCAGAATGTTGAACGATGACATTGTTCAAGAAGCTACTATTGCAGCTAAGATTGCAAGACACAGTTCTCAAGACAGTCAAAGTTCTGCTCCACGGAGTCAAGATCCACTAGGACAACCAATTCTTGAAAATGAAGCAGCAATCCCCATGAACAAAGTGAAAACAGCAATGCATCAAGCTCAAGAAGATATTATGGACTTAGGAAACTTGGAAGAACAACTAAATGTTGAACAGAAAGAAATATATCAGCCAGTGAGACAACAGATTGAGCATGGATTTCTTCATGAAAAGAAAGAATGCACATGCACATCATTTCAACCTATCCGAATGTATGTCAGCGGTCAAGCTAGAACAGGAAAACATTTCTTAATCAAAGTATTGACCAATTATCTACATAAAACAACTGACTCACATTTGTCTTGTGTTGTAACTGCTCCAACTGAGTTGGCAGCACACAAGGAATTACATTACATCGTTTACTTATGCTACCTGTAGAGCATGAACATCAATTGGAATATAACAAACTATGTGGAGAAGCTTGCTGTGAAGTTTCGAGAGTGCTAAAGAAAATGAAACTTCTGATTATTGAGGAGGTGAGCATGGTCTCAAACTTAATGCTTGCTTTTGTGCATTTAAGAATGCAGCAAATTCTTAAAACAGAATACGATGTCTTATTTGGAGGTAAACATGTGATAGTTTTTTGGAGCTCTACTACCACTTACTCCCATAAAAGGACAACCAGTATTTAAAACACTTGTACATGAAGACACCAAAAAGTATTTGGGAAGTGTTGGAAACGTTAACATTTGGTCACATTTTGAATACAAACAACTCATTAAAAATATGAGACAGGCAAATGATACTGATTATGCAACTTTTCTTCAAGATATAGGAATAGGAGTATTGACGGAACATGGCAAACAAGCTTTGCAAAGTTGACTACTTACAAATTTGTTTCCAAATGAAAATATAGTAGCTATAATCTGCTTAATGGCAATTCTGCGCAAGTGTTCTATATTCAATGAAGAACTTTTGAAGCTAGAAAATGAACAAATAATAAAATGGAAGCCCAAAATTGATAAAATAGAGCATGAAGGAATCACTATTATTTTGACTGAAAAATTGAAAACAAAATTGGATTCTTTCGAAAAATCTATATCTAAAACTGCTGGTTTAGAAAAGAATTTATATGTATGGGTAAACTGTCGGGTAATTTTACAGCGTAATTTGAATGTGGAAAAAGGTTTAGTAAATAGAGCAATGGGTAAAGTTGTTGATGTTGTGAATTATTAAAATAGAGATGGAATTTAATTTTTAAAAATCAAATTTGATCAGATTGAAGAAGTAAAATAAATTGGTTGTTGTTCAGTTTGTTTTTTGCTTGTTAAAGATGTATATGTTCGTATAAATAGTTTCTTCTTTCTCTGGCATATGCAGTGACTAATTATAATCTCAAGGTTTAAGTGTAGATAGTGCTTTGGTAAACATTGGAAATACCGTGTTTAAAGAGGGAATGGCATATGTAGCTTAGTCCGAGTCAGAACTTAATCTGGATTGTTTTTGATTGATTTTGATGATGCAAAGATTAGTGCAGATGCAAACTGTGTTAAAGACTATAATCGTTTAAGAAGAGTGTAAGCTCCCGATTTAGGTGAATATCCTGTATATGAAAAACATTGAGTAGGTCGAAGAAGAAGATAAGTGATTACTTGTAGTGAAGTTACAGAGAAAGAAAAAAATCAAGATAATGTTGGGATTCCAAGCAAAAAGAAAAAGAACAGTATTGAAGAGATTGTCGGCTATCAGTTAGAAAATAGTTTAGGTATCTACTGCTATGCTAATGTAGTGGTCAATGTTGTTTTTTTCCTAGAAAATGTGGAACAGCAAATTATCGCACACACTTTTTCATTCACCCATCCACCTCTATCTACTTATTCTATTACTTCACTAATACTTAAGCACCTATAAAATCACTATCCACTCTCTTTGTAATACTGTAAATATTGTAGTTACTAGTCATGAAGTTATGGAATGTCCTAGCTAGTAACACAAGTACCGCGATAATATTTTGTGCACTATCCAAGCAGATCTCTAACTAGCTAGATATTATTGATACACTCTTCTAAATACCCAGTTAGTACTTATATAGTGTATGAATTGTCCAGTCTATCCCATGCACTTCTTTAATCACTTATCTACCAGTATTTACTTATCCTATCACTCCATCAAAATGTAAGCACTCATAAATTAAGTGTTCACTCTGTTTGCAGCACTGTCAACATTCCAGTTACTAGTAGTATTCTTACAAAATGACTTAGGCACCAACACAATCACGCATACAATATAATGTGTATAATTCCTTCAAATCTCTAAGTAGTTACATACTATTGGTTTACTATATTAAATACTGAAGTAGTAACCATGCATCGTAGGACACATCCTGTCACTCTCATGCAATTCTGCAATCAACCAACCTGTACTATGTTCTTATTGTATCAGTCTGCCAAAACCTAAGCACTTATGGGGCAGATTTACAAGCACCCTGCACCACCAGTATGTCACTTTTTGTAATGTAGTGATGGTGCCAGACACTCCTTCATATTTACAATCTCTTCATAGACAGCACTTTGTGTTGAAGTGGTGTTCAATTAGGGGCTGATTCTGATGCAGGTTGGAAATGCTTCCCGACCGAATCGGGTTGGAAATGGTTGCCGACCCACTCGGATCGGGAGAGTCCGACCGACGGAGTATGATGCATCCGGATGCTTCCAGATACGATATGGTTGGACTTCCATTGACTTCAATGGGAGCATATGTTCCTAACCACATCATAATTTGGCCCTGGGTTGGTAAGACATGTTTCCGATCCGATTTGGAAGGAGCAAATACTGTTTGAAGGCCTTACTAACCCCATAAGAATCAGGTCCTAGGTGGGAAAGCTTTCCAACCTGCATCAGAACCGGGCCCTAAGTGTTGATGTGGGTGTTTCCATGGAACACTCATAGAACAAGACACATCTTCAGATTCATGAGAAATCATTAATCTCAAAATGTGTGTGAATGCTGTGGCATCCTAGAGTTACTGTACCAAGGCACAGCAAGGAGAATTGTTTTCATTTCTCCTCATTTTTTTCTCTTTCAATGCAAACTGCATTCCACAGCATACATTGAGAGAGGAAAATGCCTTTACTGATTGTTTTTGTACAGGACAGTGTCCCTTCCTGCATAAAAAACAATCTCCCTACGACACAGACATCCTTGCACCATGGTGCAAGGATGCGCGTGTTACCACATGGCTGCACTTTGTGCAGCAGTGAAGAGGGAAGCATAGAGTTGCAACATATTTATGTACATATGTCACATCTTTGTGCTTCAGAAGTGCCACAGTGCAATGCAGCTAAAGAGCTTGCACTGTAACACTGCAGTACTTCCTCATAAATCTTCACCTATAATTTCACCATACACTACTAATACATTCTTTCAGTCAATCATGCTCTACACTTATATTCAACCAATCTTTCACACATTACCATGCAATTATAGTTTTTTCTTTAACCAGATAAGGTAGTTCTGATAAGAACTTATTTTCTTCTTTCTTTTACATTTTTTTTTATTTTTTTTAACAATTGTGTATTTCTTTTTGTGTTTTTTTCAAAAAAAGAACAAAAAAACAGGAAACTTCTGGAATTATTTACCATTCCATAAAACAAAAAAAACAAAACATTAGCAACAATGTTTCCGTTGCGCAGCACAAACTGCATCTACTGACTGCACTCCGAAACATATTATGTTTTGCACTTCATACAGTGCTGTTCAAGGAAGGCAAACTCTGGCCTAATGTTCGGTGCAGGTGTGACTGATGATGTTCCAGATGTGCTTGGCACAGCAGCTGAAGGGTTCATTGCATCTTGCCTATGTTTCTCCCGAGCCAGATTTAGAGGATGTATTGTTCTAAAATGCTTGTACATGGAGGCAGTTCCACAAGAATATTTTGTGTCACTACCTCTTGACAGCACTCGTTGGCAAATCCTGCATGTCACCTTTCTAGCGTTCACCTTTTTCTCCCCAGGTAGAAAAGTGAAGAATTTCCAGACGATGGACTCAGGCCTTTGAGGACTTGGTGCCTCCTGCAAAAAGTCTTCTTCTGAAGATCCTTCCTCCTGCTGCTGCTGTTGTTCAGAAGCCATGTTTTAGATTTTTTTTGATAAACACCCAAAAAATTAACCAAAAAAGGTTCTTGAAGGAAAAGAGATGTCTCTCTAAAGATGCTCCACCTTGAATGATTGAAATGGGTGGGGTCCTTCAATAGTTACAAGGGGGAATAGTAATTCATCAATCAAATCATTTTTTTTCAGGTCACATGGGAGCCGCGCACACTGCGCTCACCAAGCACGCACCCAACGCGACTTCGCGGAAATATATTTAAAAGTAATATACGTTTATTTTAAGTACAAATATATTATTTTTATAAGTATCTTAGATAATCTTTTACCCTAATATGTATATTAAAGATATATATATATAATTTTAGACCTTAAAAAAAATTTGCGGGAGTCGCACATCCAGCGCGCACCTACACGTATTTGACGTCACGTGGGACCAACCACCGCGCCAGCGTCGCGTACCGTAATGCGCATGTGTCGCGAATGTGCGGGAGCAGGAGTCACGGATCGGTCGCATACCAATTGCCCACATCACGTAATGTTAAATGTAAATGACATAACTGAAAAAACACGAAGCCATCGCTCTATGTACGTGAATCCTTCACGACTTTTCTAAAATTGCGGCTACAATCCGCGCACCCATTGTGATGGGTACACTTTGGGTGCGCGACTCTATAAAAAACTTGAAAAAAAATAATAAACAAAATAATTTAAATATATTGAATTCAAAAAATAAATCAAGACAATTAAAAAATATTTCAGTTTACATTTTTTTTAAACTTTTTTTTTGCAATTTTCATAAAAAATATGTAATGCTTTTTAATAAATAAAAAATTTAAAAATAAACAATTAAAAAACTGTAGAGAATCAGTACCGAAAATAGATAACTATTATTACACTTAAAAATTATCATTTAAAAAACCTTTGAAATTCACTGAAAAAAACATAGCTTTCAGAGACATTATAATTAGAAATTAGCATTTAAAAAACCTCTGAAAATCACTGAAAAAAAACATTGGTTTCAGGCACATAATAGTTAGAAATTAGCATTTAAAAAACCGTTGAAATTCACTGAAAAAACCATAGGTTTCAGACATGTTATAGTTAGGAATTAGCATTTAAAAAAACCTTAGAAATTCACTTACAAAAACATAGGTTTCAGGGTTGTTATAGTTAGCTGGACATTTCAGTCGTACAAAACCATAGAAATGCCTCGTTATAGTTAGTTCTGCTAACTATAACTCGCGCAATGCACTGCTGATGCCACATATTACATCATTCATGACATGGTCAGTGACATCACTGATGACATCACTGATGGCATCTCAAATGACATCACTGATGAAATCACTGATGACATCATCCATGTGACAATCTGATACACCTCATAACACACTAGTATTACCTTTCATCACTCACTGTAAAATACAGAGTACCATATTTGAAACCATTGACACACCAATACCAGTTACTACATACCCACTCACTGATTCCTACGTCTACACACAAAACTACCCATTCACCCACAGAATCACTTATACATGCAGTCCCTGATCAATAGAACACTATCAAATGCACGTCTATACCTATAAAGACATTGACACATCAGCAGTCATCCTAGTCGGTTATGCAGTCATCCTGCTCACTCATTAAAAAAACAATCACATTCACATTTACTCACCTACAGTTATACACACAACACCTCATTTATTCATACACATAGTAACTCATAGTTACTATGTTAAAAAATCACCATTACAATTATACACTCATTGATGCAGTTACTCTCACAATCACTGACTTTTATGTATACTTATTTATGAACACCAACTCTCACATACAATGCCTTTTATTTTTTTACATTGTTGGAGATGTACAAGTAAAGCATATATTCTCACACCATCATACAAATAAACACACTCAGTTACCCAAACAACTGTTTCCCCATGCACTCTTAAACCCATACACCTAGTCAATCAACCACTCACACATCTATGCATAGTTACACACACACCACACAACCATACACACTCAGTCTCCCATACAAATACTCAGCCAACTAATCAATAAGTAATGTAGACACTCATGTACTTAGTGACCAACTAATTCAGCAGGTTATACAACAACAGAGACAGTGATGCACACATTCACATAATTTAGTTACTAACCCATGTACTTAGTGACACACTTTTAATTACTCACTTAAACAGACAGTCAGACTGCTACTAAATCCTCCATCCAGTTATGTCTACTCAATCTTCAATACAGATTGATATATATATATATATATATATATAAAAGATATTTACATTTCAAACAAAACCACATTCACTGGATGATGTCATCAGTGATGTCATTTGAGATGTCATCAGTGATGTCATCAGTGATGTTACAGACCATGTCATGAATGATGTAATATGTGACATCATCAGCAGTGCATTGCGGGCGCGTGAGGTATAGTTAGCAGAACTAACTACAACTGAGGAATTTCTATGGTTTTGTATGACTGAAATGTCAAGCTAACTATAACATCCCTGAAACCTATGGTTTTTTCAGTGAATTTCTAAGGTTTTTTAAATGCTAATTCCTAACTATAACGTATCTATAACCTATGGTTTTTTCAGTGAATTTCAAAGTTTTTTTAAATGATAATGTGCCTAAAATGTATGTTTTTTTCAATAAATATATATGTATATATATATTACCTACTGGCGGTCGCCAGTAGGTATATATAGTTAGGATTTTTTCTCTATGGGATTTTTGAAAATTCTATGTCTAATAACTTTGGCGTTTGTGGACGGAATTGGCTGAAATTTTCTGGAAAATGGAACATTTTGTTTCTGAGCAGCCCCTGGAAATTTGGGGGGGGTTCATCCAGGGGGGGTCGAGAAAAAAGGGGGGTCCCAAAACGTGTTTTTAACATTGAGTTTTCCATAGGGCGGTTGGCCTCACTTTTAGCCCGAACGGCTGAATGGATTTGCATGAAACTTGGCAAAATTGTAGGGACTGGTAGCCCGATGTGCCTTTTGTAGGTCTCAATATATGTGCTCCAGTGGATTTTGAGAAATTAACGTTTAAAAAAAGATATATATCTGTAAGCGCGCTCTGGGCAGCGCTCCGGTCCGCGGACCTTAAGCGTGATTGGCTCTCCGGTGTCTGTCAACATTCTAAACAGTCCGGAGCGGCCGCCATCTTGTCTCTCGGTAGGATTGAGAGACAAGAGGAGGCCAAAACAAAGGGGGAAATAACCATAAGGGGGCATACTAGATCCTCCCTGACCCCCTAGGTTTAATGTGGAGGTTTTAAAAGGGCCCCGCGGGGCAAAAAAAAAAAAAAAATTTTTTTGTTTTTTTTGCGTGGGTAGCGCCCAGTCCGCGAACCGGGAAGCGTTCTGGGCAGCGTACTGTAATGAAAAATGAATGATAGACTTTTCAAATACTGTATGTTAATTGATTGTTGGTTTTGTTGATTATTTTTTATTTTTTTTTATTTTTTAAGCAATTATTTATTATTGTGATTGTGTTTCAAAATTTAATAACATTTCTAACATTTCACTCTCTGAAATGTCGTCATTTTCATTGAACATAGCTTGTAATCTATGAGGGTGTAAAATGTCCTCATTTTGAAGGAGGTCATCCACTGCTTGCACACATTGCAGTAGTTCTTGGTCCCAAGTTTCATCCATAAATTCTATATAATTTGGATCAATTAATTCTTGGCTGCTCTCTTGCAGGACAATTTGAAATGAAACTTTCTGTTCGCCTTCCATGTTGCCTGAAATTTGGATAAAAAAAATATATATTAGTAGAGATAGGGCACTGTTGGGATTAATTTTAGATAGGCATTTTTTAACAGAGAATTTATCTTTGGGCAGTGTATAGTATCAGAGTGGAAGTAGGAATATAAAAAAGTGTATGTGATTTAACGTAAGTAAATTCATAATTATAAAAGAGAAGCCTAACTCCATCCATAACTATAACAGAGAAGTCTATCTAAATCTATAACTACTACAGAGGGATAGTATATAACTATCAGAAAAAGTTTACCATATTAACTTATAGTGCACAATATAGTTCAGTTTTTAAAATAACAACTTACCTTTAGAAAGAAGTTGAAGTGATTAGTGAAAATCCAATTGAAATGTACACCAGGAAGTAGTAGTCAAAATGGCTGTGTTTCATTCTCTTCTTGTATATATATTCAGGTACATAACCAATCAAATGTCAGGTAAAAAAAGTAGAAAATGAAAGTAACATTTTAATTGGTTGTCAATTCCAACACTTCAGATGTGTTTTGAGAAGTAATTTACCTCAGGGTATTTAGAGAGGTCTACAGGCTAAATGGCTAAATGGAATTCCAATCAAATTTGTGAAAATGGTAGGGATTGGTATGTAGTATGAGCTAATCTATATTTGGTGAAATTGTCTCCAGTGGCTTTTCTGTAAACTACTTTCCCACCTTTTTTGATGGTGCGCTTCCCAGGGAGCGCCCCGGTACGCGAACCGTTGAGCGCCCCGGTTCGCGTACCTTAAGCGTTACGGGAGTCCACCATTTTGTGTTTCGGTCAAATTAAGATATAAAATGGAGGGCAAATAATGTTCAGAATGGGTAGAAGGGGGCACGGTAGACTTATCTTGACCCCCTAGGTTTTGTGAGGGTGGCTGAGGAGGCTTATATGTGCGAAAAAAAACCATTTTTTAAAAAAATTTCGCGAGGTTAGCTCCCGGTTCGCGTACCGGGTAGCGCCCCAGGGAGCGTACTTTGTTGAAAATTAGTGAAAAATGTTACAGTAAAATAATAATTGTGAGTGATCAGATGTAGGGTAGCTCTGAGAAGAGCTTTTGGGTTTATGGTACATTTAGGTACTTATAAGTAGGTACCAATGCACAGTCTTAAATTCAGAGTGAAAATTCTGTTGCCCTCATCTGAGAAGTGAACTCCATCTCCTCTGTAGATATCTTGCATGTAGTAACGCAAGTTATTGTTGTACAGGGAGCCCATTCCATGGTCTCTCATGTAAGCTGAAACAGATTTGTTTACATGCTTCCTCGACTTCTCAATTTGTGGACAAAATTGGTTTGACCACCTCCATTTCTGTCTTTGGCATATATTTGAATATACCAAGGCAGTCTGAGGAAAAAGTGCCATTAATTGCTCAAAGGTGTCCTTTAAAAGCATTTCCAGACCTACCCCAGTCAAAGTGCCCAAATCATTACCTCCACAGTGCACAATTAACAGGTCAGGTTTGGGCAAATGCATAAAGGTTTTCACCAATGGTATCAATTGGTGACATTTTAATCCTCTGTGGCCAAACCACTTAATTTCCACATCTTGTAAATTGAGGTTAGGTAATTTTCTGTTCTCAGCATACCTGTGAGCCCAGTGGATATAACTATGTCCAACAATCCAGACAGAAAACATGGTGAGAGAAGGTTCTCCTGCAGTCAGATGAAGTGTGGCAATGAAATGGCAGTTGAAAAAATGAGAGTTTAAAATGAAAAAAACTGTGGAGTTTCTGTGTTCATGAAGCAGTAACAGTGATTGGTGGATTTTGATTGCTGAAAACAGAAAGTTAGGGTGCATGGATGAGTTATTTGAAAGATGTATTTTGAATGGTCAATAAAAAATCATTAAATGAAAGAATGCACTGGATATGCAGGTGCACTGAGAGTTCAGAATTCAATTGCAACATTGTTGTGTGAACTTGCAAACACCAGAAGTCTTCCAAGAGGTGGTTGCCATGCAGAAAAGGCATGAAATGGCAGAGGGGGGAAGGGTTTTCATTTGAAAAAAAGTGAGGGAAGAGTTTTGATTGGGTGACATGAGAGATATGTGTGAAGAATTACAGCATTTCTGTGCTTTTGATAGCTGCAGACTCTGGAGTGCATACCTTTTGCTCTGCTGAAGACAAATTGGTGTGTTTCTGAGACTGTTTTCAAACTCAAAGTATTTGCTAAGGTGAGAAAATATTTCTTTAATTTAGATAGAGAATAGTGTGCTTTAAGGAGAAAATTATGAATTATGTGGCGCAAATTGCTTGTAAATATGCTCCCACCTGTGCATGGAAAATTTAGATTTTGAATGTTTGTGTTACATAGCCATGTTAAAAGTGATACAAACATGCTGCAAAGGCAATCAAAAAACGCTTTTATGTGTCTTAAGGACATTTTAAGTAATTTTCCCATGTGCAGTGTTTTGAAATTATGATTTGAAAATCGTTTTTGGGGAAAAGGAATTGTTTTTAAATTTATGACAAGGACATAATGGTGTATGCTTCTTTATAAGGCAATTGACTGTCCCTGATGTTATTTTTCCCATTTTAATGTAAGACCTTTCTCTGTGGCGCAAATTGCTTGTAAATATGCTCCCACCTGTGCATGGCAAATTTAGATTTTAAATGTTTGTGTTACATAGCCATGTTAAAAGTGACCCAACCATGCTGGAAAGGCAATCAAAAAACACTTTCATGTGTCTTAAGGACATTTTAAGTAATTTCCCTGTGGGCAGTGTTTTCAAATTATGAATTGAAAATCGTTTTTGAGGTAAAGGAATGTTGTTAAAATTTATGTGCGCCATATGCCCCCAAATTTCTTTTTCAGGGGTGCAGCAGGGTGTTCTTGAGATACCCCTGCACCCTTGAAAAAATTCCTAATTTGCGATGAGCTAATTGCTAATCGCAAATTGCACCTTCATTCCTATGAGCCTCCTAGCCCATGGAAATGAATGGGTAATTTGCAATTAGCAATTTGCTCATTGCAAATTAGGAATGGTAAAGAATTGCTATTTATTCCTTAAAATTCGCTATTTAGGAAATGTAAAATAGTTTGATGGTACATATGGTGGTTCATCTGTAACAAGATAAGAAGCTTAGGGATACATTTATGATGACTGGCGCAATAAAGTGCACATCACTTACTTCATTGGTAGGCCTTTACATGTATTATCTCCTCTGTATTCTTCATCAAGCGTAACTTTAATCTGCAATCCTGAGTAGGCCTCACCTTAAACAAACCTCTGGATAGGCCACACCTTATCGTCATCATGAATTAATCATTTAAAATGCTAGGGACAGATTTATGATAGGTGTATGCCTCTTTTGCGCCACTTACAAAACACTGTCCACGGGGAAATGACTTAAAATGTCCTTAAGACACATGAATGTGTTTTTTTAAAGCGTTTGCAATTTTTTTGGGTCACTTTTAACATGGCTATGTGACTCAAACAGTCAAAATCTAAATTCACCATGCACAGGTGGGAGCATATTTACAAGGAATGTGCTCCATGGGGAAAGGTCTTATAATGTAATATGGGAAAAATGACATCAGAGACAGTGAAATGCCTTATAGAGAAGCATACACCATTATGTCCTTGTCATAAATTTGCAAACCATTCCTTTTCCCCAAAAACGATTTTCAAATCATAATTTGAAAATACTGCACATGTGGAAATGACTTAAAATGTCCTTAATTCAAAATTTGCTATTCTTTATTTTGCGATTGCACTGAAGGATTTGCAAATTTTGCGATTCCTTAAATGCAATGTATCAAACAAAAAATATGTAAAAAATAACATTAAGGATTTGGAAACTACCACCAACTTCTAGTTTGTGGTAATTTGCGAATTCTTTTCAAAAAGCATTTTTTTCCAAAAAACAAAAGGTGCCATATGACGCCAATACATGTCCTTAGGGCATGTATGTGCGCCATATGCCCCCAAATTTCTTTTTCAGGGGTGCAGCAGGGTGTTCTTGAGATACCCCTGCACCCTTGAAAAAATTCCTAATTTGCGATGAGCTAATTGCTAATCGCAAATTGCACCTTCATTCCTATGAGCCTCCCAGCCCATGGAAATGAATGGGTAATTTGCAATTAGCAATTTACTCATTGCAAATTAGGAATGGTAAAGAATTGCTATTTATTCCTTAAAATTCGCTATTTAGGAAATGCAAAATAGTTTGATGGTACATATGGTGGTTCATCTGTAACAAGATAAGAAGCTTAGGGATACATTTATGATGACTGGCGCAATAAAGTGGACATTACTTACTTCATTGGTAGGCCTTTACATGTATTATCTCCTCTGTATTCTTCATCAAGCGTAACTTTAATCTGCAATCCTGAGTAGGCCTCACCTTAAACAAACCTCTGGATAGGCCACACCTTATCGTCATCCTGGATTAATCATTTAAAATGCTAGGGACAGATTTATGATAGGTGTATGCCTCTTTTGCGCCACTGTGCGTCACTTTTATGATGCAGCGGCGGTGCAAAAGATTTGCTATGAGGCGACAAAATTACAAATTGATGCATTTAGGCAGATGTGTCATGGTGTAAAAAAAACGTGCCACATGAAACCGATGCAGCAGTGATGCAAAAGATGCACCATGTTGCAAGACAGGCCTCACTTGGGGCCATATGTATCAAGCTAATTAGCATTCGCAAAGATCAAAATTCTGCGAATTTCGGTCTTTGCGAATGCTAATTAGACAAATGGTATGTATCAAACAAGTTTGATGCAAAATAAGGAATAGCAAAATTTGCTATTCCTTATTTTGCGATTGCACTGAAGGATTTGCAAATTTTGCGATTACTTAAATGCAATGTATCAAACAAAAAATATGTAAAAAATGACATTAAGGATTTGGAAACTACCACCAACTTCTAGTTGGTGGTAATTTGTGAATTCTTTTCAAAAAGCTTTTTTTCCAAAAAACAAAAGGTGCCATATGACGCCAATACAGGCCCTTAGGGCATGTATGTGTGCCATATGCCCCCAAATTTCTTTTTCAGGGGTGCAGCAGGGTGTTCTTGAGACACCCCTGCACCCTTGGAAAAATTCCTAATTTGTGATGAGCTAATTGCTAATCGCAAATTAAACCTTCATTCCTATGAGCCTCCTAGCCCATGGAAATGAATGGGTAATTTGCAATTAGCAATTTGCTCATTGCAAATTAGGAATGGTAAAGAATTGCTATTTATTCCTTAAAATTCGCTATTTAGGAAATGTAAAATAGTTTGATGGTACATATGGCGGTTCATCTGTAACAAGATAAGAAGCTTAGGGATACATTTATGATGACTGGCGCAATAAAGTGGACATTACTTACTTCATTGGTAGGCCTTTACATGTATTATCTCCTCTGTATTCTTTATCAAGCGTAACTTTAATCTGCAATTGTGAGTAGGCCTCACCATAAACAAACCTCTGGATAGGCCACACCTTATCGTCATCCTGGATTAATCATTTAAAATGCTAGGGACAGATTTATGATAGGTGTATGCCTCTTTTGCGCCACTGTGCGTCACTTTTATGATGCAGCGGCGGTGCAAAAGATTTGCTATGAGGCGACAAAATTACAAATTGATGCATTTAGGCAGATGTGTCATGGTGTAAAAAAAACGTGCCACATGAAACCAATGCAGCAGTGATGCAAAAGATGCACCATGTTGCAAGACAGGCCTCACTTGGGGCCATATGTATCAAGCTAATTAGCATTCGCAAAGATCAAAATTCTGCGAATTTCGGCCTTTGCGAATGCTAATTAGACAAATGGTATGTATCAAACAAGTTTGATGCAAAATAAGGAATAGCAAAATTTGCTATTCCTTATTTTGCGATTGCACTGAAGGATTTGCAAATTTTGCGATTACTTAAATGCAATGTATCAAACAAAAAATATGTAAAAAATGACATTAAGGATTTGGAAACTACCACCAACTTCTAGTTTGTGGTAATTTGCGAATTCTTTTCAAAAAGCTTTTTTTCCAAAAAACAAAAGGTGCCATATGACGCCAATACATGCCCTTAGGGCATGTATGTGCGCCATATGCCCCCAAATTTCTTTTTCAGGGGTGCAGCAGGGTGTTCTTGAGACACCCCTGCACCCTTGGAAAAATTCCTAATTTGCGATGAGCTAATTGCTAATCGCAAATTGTACCTTCATTCCTATGAGCCTCCTAGCCCATGGAAATGAATGGGTAATTTGCAATTAGCAATTTGCTCATTGCAAATTAGGAATGGTAAAGAATTGCTATTTATTCCTTAAAATTCGCTATTTAGGAAATGCAAAATAGTTTGATGGTACATATGGCGGTTCATCTGTAACAAGATAAGAAGCTTAGGGATAGATTTATGATGACTGGCGCATCACCAGGGATGTGCCAGTCATCCTGCGCCGCTGTTCCGCCACCCATGGTGTGCTGCATTTACAATGCGGGGCATCATGGGGCAAAAATGGCACAGATGCGTGACGTATCTGTGCTGTAAAGGTAGTGATTGCTGGAGTTGTATCGCAAGTGCGATGCAGCTCAAGCAAGGCTCAGGGGTGCCCCATCTCCACAATGTTGCGTCAAGACCTATGCCTGCTTAAAGCAGGCGCAGGGTTTTGACGCAGCTTTCTCCTATCTGATTGTAAATACGGCACACCATGGGTGGCAGAGCAGCGGTGCACGTTAACTGGTGCATGCCTGGGGATGTGCCATTTAACATAAATCTGCCCCTTTACATTTAAGTATGTGCAGGGGACACAGAGTTGGTGAGGCTTATCCAAGGTTAAGAAGAGATGAGTCATGTTCACTGAAAAATTAGACATAGGCTTCACCTGCTCAGCATCGCTGGACATGGCTAAATAATAGCTGCAAAATGTTACTCTTGTTAAACAATTTTACTATTATAATCTCTGAGATTTGTCTCTTACTCTGCAACATCTCATTGTTGTTATCTTTCTTTAAAGATAAAGACAACATCAACATGAGCGACAATCTGCAATCAGTTGATTTTGACCTCATCATTGAACTTGTAATTGAAACATCAGTGGATGTTGATCCCTTGGATGATTTAAATCCTGAGGATGAAGAAGAGCGTGATGAGGATGCAGATTTGTCCGAATTATATGACATAGGGTGGGAAGCTGACCTGATTGAGCCTATGGAAATATAAACATTTATTTTTAAAATTTATAATAACTAAAAAGTAAAAGTGTAAACCGTTTAATTTAAAAATAAAGACACCTTCAAAAACAGGTTATGTGTAGTGTCTTCAATAAAATATTAAAATATGCTCATAAAATTAGATCAGATTCACATATAAAATAGCACAGGTAACATGAACATAAATTCCATTTCTTTTCTGCTATTTCTGTATTGTAAATTTGCCAAGGACTAAAAAATCTTCTATTTAAAATGTCAAGTAGTGTGTTAAGTTTTTGATCACTGTTATTGATTTACTGTTTGGTAATAGTGGTTAATAACATTTTTTAATATATTTTACCACAGATGCAACTGCAGATCATTTCAACATTTCACCATGCCAACGAAAGAAAGAGAGAGAAAGGCTGCAAAACGTCAAAGACAGCAGGGGAATCAAAAGAAGCAGCAGTCCTCTAACAAAAAGATTTGTCAAGTCACGAAGAAAGCACCGGGTAAGAGTACAAAAACATTCATAAGAAATATGTGTAGTAAAAAAAATATTACTACAGAAAATGTTTCAGTCCATAAAAAGAGAACCAATTCAAATGGAAAGGAAAGGCCAATCAAAAATGTTACTGCTAGAGCAAGAGATAACTCTGTGCATGATAGTAGAAGGAAACAACAGTTTAGGGACATTTGTAAACGAATGTTCCGCAACAGGATAATTGGCAATTTGTTAAAAAATATTAAGAAAGGTCAACAGAAAGTGGTTTTTTATAAGAGAAAAAAAAAAGTTGAGAAAGTTATTGATCAGGCATTTGAAATTAAACGTAAGTTATTTATTTTGATAATCAATAGAATTAGGAAGCTAAACAAGGCAATTTATGATTTCAAAAGAAATAGTAGATGGAAGAGAATAGTTAATCGTAGTAATTTTTGTGAAGTTTTTTCTGGAGAATGGATTCATAGTTCAAGCTGTGAGGCATTTTTTAATGAGGAGAGTTATTTCCAGGATAATGATTTGGTGCATGCAGTTCACACCAGTGGTCGTGCTTATGAAGTGAAAGATGGTTGTCCAGTTGAAAAAGAAAAACTTGTGACAACAGAGGCAGAAGAGGTGTTAGGTAATGAGGTTTTAGGAAGACGTGCTAAGGGTCTTGTGTACACCTGGAAGTGTAGTAGTATTTGTAGTGTGCGACAGGATTCCATCAATTTGCTTTGTGATTTTGTACGGTCATTTAATAAGAAAAGTTTGAAGCAGAAAATAAGGTTGTTGCAAGAATTAGATCCTTGCAGAGTGAGAGAAGTGACAGGTTTGCATGGTCATTCACTGGCTTGTCTTTCCAGGAGAGTATGCCAGAGTGTTTTTCATCATTTCAGAATGCTAGCAGTGCATCATAATAAAGTGAGGAAATTAGTTAGAATGTTGTATTATGCTAAGAGTCCAGCAATTATGCTTAAACAATTATGCGCTGCTCTTTTGCATGGTTCTGAAATAGATGTGAAGAATATATGTGAAGAAATTGAGTTTTGTTACTTTTGAAGTAAAGAGGAGAATGTTGAAATTGACCAAGAAGAAGCGGGTAATGTGGAAGATAGTGTACAGGTTTCCAGTACAGATAATTTCCAGAGGGAAATTGTCACATTTCAGGTCAAATCAAGTGAGAGGCCAAATTTCACTTGTGTGTGTTGTCGACGCACTTATTATAAGAATCAGACTAAGTTAGTGGATTTATATGCAAAAAGTGAAAGGGAAAATAATAGTGAATGGAAGGATTTTGCAACATACTTGATGGTAGAAAATTGTTTTGATTTGGGATTGGATCAACGTGTGTGTACTTATTGTTGTTGCAAATTAAATCAAAACCAGATGCCTGCTAGAGCAGTTCATAATAATCTGGAATTGGTTGAGATTCCTTCTGAATTGAAGGATTTAAATACTTATGAATCTATTTTGATTCAAAGTATCCATCCCTTTCAGGCTATTGTAAGAATGGAGCCAAAGACAGGGAAATTGCCTCCATCAGATTTACAGAGAGGATTAAAGGGAAGAGTTGTTTATTTGCCTCTAGATTTGAAGAAAAACATTAACACAATTGGAGTAGAAAAAGTGGAAGAGGAACCTCTGGTTATCTTAGTTAATGGGGTTCCGACAAAGAATAAGAAAATATGGCAAGATTTAGTAGATGTTAGGAAAGTTAAAAAGGCAACATTGTATTTGAAAAAAAATAATAAATACTATAAGAATGTATATGTTGCAGAAGAGGAAGTAAGTGAGGAAGAGGATAGCGATTTGTGTGCTGGTCAAATTGAGAAAGTAGAACCCTCTACTAGTGAAGAAATATATGAACATTATAGTGTTCATCCTTTGCATTCCAAGGAAGTCATGGGGAATGCTATTGAGTTGTTTCAAATGAAACAAGCCAAAGGGAGTCCCATTAGTGTTTGGGAGGAAAGTTTGGAAGCTCGGTGTTTCCCACAGCTTTTTCCAACAGGTCAGGGAGGAAGATATGATGAGGGACCTCATCAAATTCCTGCTTCTGAATACCGGACTTTGCGATTGTATGCAGGAGATGCTAGGTTTCGACAATGCATTCCTTATTTGTTTCATCTCCTGTTTGAAAGCGATCTGTCTGGACTGTCATATGCAGTGGACCACATCTTGAAAAGTGGTATACACATGCAAAACATCTCGGCAAGTGACTTTATGGATAAAGTCAATGTCCAAGACAGTATTTTGGATTCTCACCTGATTAATCTCATGGCGTGTCAGCGTGGTACTAATGAGTACTGGTACCGTCGTCATGGTGATTTAAAATGTATGCTGAGGAACTTAGGTACTCCCACATGGTTCCTCACTCTGAGCTGTGCCGAGTATGGCTGGGAAGACTTACTTGAATTTCTACGAGAGGCAAATGCTAACGTAGATAACATCGAATTCAAGACACCCGGAGAACTGTGCTCTTTGGATCCAGTCAATGTATGTAGGTACTTCAATCATAGATTTGAAGCTATGATGTCTTTCATCATGAATAAGAAGAATCCACCTCTTGGAGAGGTGTTGGATTTCTTCTGGAGAAAGGAGTACCAAGCAAGAGGTGCTCCTCATATACATATGTTGCTGTGGATCAAGGATGCACCTAAATTTGGAACGGATCCAGAAGACTCAGTGATGAGTTTCATCCAACAGTATTCTACGTGTGCTGTTCCAAACGCAAAGGAGAAGAAAAGCCTAAGAGAAAAAGTTCTGCGTTTCCAAAGCCATCGATGTGGAAAGTACTGCCGTCGTAAATTCCGAAACAAGGACAAGTTCTACACCAAATGTCGTTTCGGCTTTCCACGACCGGTGATTTCTAAAGGAAGAGTAAACAGTTTGATGTCTTCGCTGCGACATAATGTCATGAAGAAATCACCTAAAACACATACAATTTGAAGAGGAACAAAGAGTCCAAGTACATCAACGACTACAACCCGGTGATTTTGTCCATGTGGAATGCTAACATGGATATACAGTTTGTGGCTGATAACTGTATGGCTGTGGCTCGGTATGTGACGTCTTACATCACCAAAAAAGAGAAGACAGAATTGAAGGATATGTGGGAGGACATTTCCCATGAAAAGAGCCTCAGCAAGAAGTTGTACAGTTTCAGTCTGAAGATGTTGTCGCATCGAGAAATTGGAGCTTACGAATGCTCTGACCGGTTGTCTTCAGCAAGTCTCTATGCCAAGTCCAGGAGTATCATTTGGGCGAGTCTTGGTCTTGCTGCAACGCGTAATCGAGTTCTGAAACCTGTGCGGGAAATTGAGTATTTGGCGGAAAAGGAGCCAAACAGTACCGACATTTTGAAGACCAACATGTTGGATACATATTATCCAAATAGAAGCAGTCACCTCGACAATGTTTGTCTGTATGAGGTTCTTCAAAATTACATATTCAAGAGGAACATCAAAGAAGATACTGAGAAAGGAGTGTATGCTGTAATAGGAAGTGAGGGATGTCTGGTCAAGCAAAGAAAATGCCACTTGGTAAACCATCGAAAATTGAGTGGCGAATCTCCTGAAAAAAAGGAGTTTTTCTATTTAGCACTTTTGCAACTTTTCAAGCCTTGGCGTGCAGAAGAGGAACTGCTTGGAGATTTCCTCTGTTACGAAGACTCTTTCAATGCCGCCAAGGAGACCATAGAATAGAATGTCCTGCTTTTCCCAAATATGTAGAAATGTTGAATGCGGAAATTGAGCAGGAAGCAACGATTGCAGCCGAGATTGCCAGAGACAGTTATCAGGACAGTCAGAGTTCTGCTTCATTGAGTCAGGATCCACTAGGAGGACCTGTTATCGAAAATGAAGCTGCCACTGCCATGAATGAAGTGGAAAGAGCCATGGCACATGCTCAGGAGGATGCGGTTAACTTAGAAGAGTTGGAAAGACAACTCAACGTTGAGCAGAGGAAAATATATGACGAAGTTACCATGCAAATTGATCATGGATTAAGTCATGACAAGAAAGAGTGCTCATGTACGTCGTTGAAGCCTGTCCGACTGTACGTGAGTGGAGAAGCGGGAACTGGAAAAAGTTTCCTCATTAAAGCAATTTCATGCTATTTGCAGGAAAGGACAGAGTCATCGCTGTCTTGTGTTGTCACCGCTCCAACTGGACTGGCAGCACATAACATTAAAGGGATTACTTTACATCGTTTACTGATGCTGCCAGTGGAGCATGACAACAAATTACAATATCACAAGCTATCTGGAGATGCTTGTTTTGAAGTTTCAAGAATCTTGAGGAAAATGAAACTTCTTATCATTGACGAAGTAAGCATGGTTTCCAATGTCATGCTTGCCTTTGTGCATTTGAGAATGCAAGAAGTTCTCAAAACAGAGTATGATGTGTTATTTGGTGGAAAACACATCATTGTTTTCGGAGATCTTTTGCAGCTGACACCAGTGAAAGGGCAACCTGTGTTCAAAATGCTCACGCATGAAGATACCAGGAAGTGCCTAGGCAGCATTGGCAACGTCAATATATGGTTAAACTTCAATTATGCTGAACTGCATGAAAATATGCGTCAGGCGAAGGATGAAGTTTACAAGACTATTCTACAAGATGTTAGAATTGGAAAAGTGACCGAGCATGGGAAAGAAGTTTTACATGCACGATTACTGTCAAATTTATATCCAGAACAAGATGTTGTGCCTGAGAATATTTTTCAGAAAATTACTGATAAGAAATCTGGAATATGTTTGATGCCAACTCTTGCAGAATGTGCCAAATTCAACAACAAAATGTTGCATTTAGAAAAGCAAGAGATTGTGAAACTGGAAGCTATTGACAGAGTAGAGCATATGGGATCAACAATTATTTTGTCTGAGAATCTGAAAACATAATTGGATTCATTAGAGAAGAGTATATCTAAAACTGCAGGTTTTGAAAAGACTCTGAATGTGTGCTTGAACTGCCGTATAATTTTAAGAAGGAATTTACATGTTGAAAGAGGTCTGGTAAATGGATCAATGGGTAATGTTGTTGATTTTGTAAAATACAGAAATAGAGATGGAATTGAATTTTTAAAAATTAAATGTGATGGCATTGAGGAAGTACAGCTAATTGGTCGTTGCTCTGCTAGATTTTTGCTTGTAAAAGACTTATATGTTCGCCGTAAGCAGTTTCCTGTTTGCTTGGCATATGCGGTGACAATCCATAAATCGCAAGGTTTAAGTGTAGACTGTGCATTGGTGAATATTGGCAGTTCTGTGTTCAAGGAGGGTATGGCATATGTGGCATTGTCACGAGTTAGAACTTTATCGGGATTGTACTTGATTGAGTGTGATGTCACAAACATTTGTGCGGATCTAGATTGTGTTAAGGAATACAATAGGTTAAGAAGAGAGTATGCGCCACATTTGCCTCAGTATCCTTTGTTTGAGAAACGTGTGGTAGGCCGGAAACGAAGAAATGTGACCAATACTGGGGAGGTTGTAGCAAAAAGACGAAAAGTCGATGAACCTAAAATTACAAGCAGAAACAAAAAGGATTCTGTTGAAGATGTTGTTGGTTTTCAATTTGAAAACAGTTCTGGTGTCAACTGCTATGCTAATGTAGTGGTTAATGTTTTGTTTTCTCTAGAAAATGTAAAAGAAGAGATTGTGGTCAATTCTGATCAAAGATGTTGCAGTATGTTAAATTCTGTGTTAGAGAAATGTAGCACTGATAGAACAAACATAGAAAGTGTGTCTGAAATTCGAAATCTGTTAGACAGATGTTCAGGCCAAACACAATTCTCTCAAAATATTCAGCAAGATTGTCAGGAGTTTTTAATGTATATGCTTGATGTATTGCATGCTGAAGGTGTAGATGTAGATCAGCTGTTTGGGCTTTCTTATCAATGGCAGCATGACTGCGAGAACTGTATGGTATCAAGTACTACTAGTGTAGACTCAGAAAGATTTATATATTTAACTTTGCCAGACAGTAAATCAGTCTCCTTTAATAAGCTAGTAAAAGCAGCTGATCACAACATGGAGTGTAGCCAATGTAAATCTGAAATGATGTCCACATTATTTATACGAACATATGGCCAGTATGTCATTTTAATGTTCCAACGATGTAGGCCTGATGGAACAAAATTGACAACTTTAATAAAAAAATTTGTAGCTTCGCAGTTGTCAATATCAGGAAGGACTTTTGTAACTGCAGCAATTATATATCATGACAGCCCTTCAATAACATCAGGACATTACACAGCTTATTTAAAGTCTAGAAATGGCTGGTCATTCTGCAACGATTCTGTTTTAATTTTCAAAAAAAAATTGCCGTATGACCTTAAAAACTCTTACCTGGTGTTTTTAAAACCAAAATTTTAGGGAAATAATCTCGGGATGTGCTCTGTGGAATTTCAAGAAGTTCTAATGGCTCCTACACAATTTGGCCTTGAGGATAAGTGTAGTTCAGAGACATAACTTCTAACCATAAGACTGGACGTCATGGAGAAATAAGTGCACTTTGAATGAGTTCAGAAAAACTATTTCTTTTTATAAGCTAATTGAAGCAGCCAATCAAAACATAGAGTAGAGGGAATGTAAGTCTGCAATGCTGTCTACTGTTTTACATTGCTTTGTGATTGAAAGTGATGTAGAGAATTAAATAATTGTACTAGTCATAGAGTTAGTGTAAGTCTGCTTCATAGTAAGCAGTATCAGTGTCATAGGAAATGTAGAACATGACTGAGCAAGAAGAGGAAGATATTACTATTCCTGGATTGTGAAAATGATCTTCAACATTTTAATTCTGAAAGTTGCAGAAATGCCAAATGACGGGATTGGCTTACAAGAAATCCAAGAGTTATAAATGGCTCTGACAAGATTTGGCCTTGTGGAAACTTGTGGTAGAGAGCAAGAAGTCATTTATTGCATGTAACATGTTTTTAAAAACGATGGAGATTTTCTTTCAGAAAGTGGCGGGCTGAAAGTAATAACAGCACAACAGAGTGTAAGCTGTTCATAGGACATCCTTTGACGTCATGGAAAGTAAGTTAACTTTAAGGAGTTCTGAATTCTGATTTGTTATGTTGTATGGGTTTTTTAAACACAATCATTTTGATTGTGTTTTTTTTTCCCCGCTGTTATATGATGAATACCTTCAAGTCACTGTTTTTAGTGAATTTTGATACATTCTGAGAACAGCAAAAATAAACCATTTAACATGTATAATTAATTCTGTACTGTTTGCATTTATGATGTATATGTAGAACTGTGTAGGAGGCATGGAGAAGGTGAGGCTTCTGTAAGTGTCAAAGTTGTTGCATGCAGTGCTGCGCTTCTGCATATTCTTTCATATGCTAGACTACATCTGCACAATGAGATACCTAAGCAAAGGAAACACAAGTGATGTGATTGTGAAATGAGCAAAATAAATTGCACGTATTTCATTTACATCACCTGTGTTTCCTATCATTACGAAGCACATTGTGTAGATCAAGTTTAGGTCTGTCCAGGGAAACATAGGAGGTTTGGACTTTGTTCAAGAGTGCAGTGGACATGACTCACTTCATTGGTAGACCTTCACATATATTATGTCCTCTAGTCTCTTCAACAACTCGAAATTTCATCTGCAACCCTGAGTAGGCCTCACCTCAAACAAACCTCTGGATAGGAGACATCTTATTGGCATCCTGAAGCAATTATTTAAAATTTTAGTGTCTTGCAACACTTTTCTGAGACAACAGCAATGCAAAAGATGCACCATATTTTAAGATAGGCCTCACTTCATCTGCATCAAGATACTGTTAGTTTAAAATGTATATCTTTAGGACTGTGTAGGGGGCCTGGAGAAGCAGAAGCTTCTGTAAGTGTCAAAGTTGTTGAAAAACTGTTTGTCCTTCAATCTTTTCCCTTGTCTTTTGTAATTTTTAAATACATGTTTTAATATTTTTCAAATGTTTGTTCTCTCTTTCACAGATTGAAAGTATAAAAACAAAAAGTGAGTAATTTAACGACAATTATAAGGTAAATGTTTTGTACTCTTTTCGTTACATTTCTATCACATTTAACTTCTATTAGTTCCACTGCTTCATTTCTTTAACCCTCAGTTTCCTGCCTTTGCTACTTCCCTCATTCCTTTCTCTATTACCTACTTACTCAACTCCTTCCACTCTTTTTCTCAGTCCCTCTCTTCTCATAGTTCCTCACTCTTGTTCACTCACTCCGTCTCTATTACTCTTAGTGTCTTTGACTGATCACTCTATCACTATTTGTTCATAATGCTTTCTCTGTGTAGTTGAAGCACACTAAGGGGCATATTATGAACACAGCCAATACAATTATTGCTCTTTTTATTGGCAGAAAACTGGTGCAAAAGTGGTTTTAGCGGCAGTTTTCTGCCGCAAAAGCAGCTTTAGCGACACATTTCTGCCAATAAAAGCTGCAAAACTTTTATTGCCTATGTTGATGATATGGCTCTATGTTACTTACATTTCTTTGCTATTTCAATTAATCTTTTTCTGTTATTTTTTGTTTTCTGTTTTCTATTTTTTCTCTCTGTTATTCCTCATGTTTTAATCTTATTTTGAACATTCACTCACATTCTCCAAGAAACTCTTCTTTGTTAATGTTATACTCTCTTTTTTTTTCTTTCACTTCGTTATCTATTTTGTTTTTCACAATTATACCCTCTTCCGTCTTTTCTTCGGTAAATAGATCTATTAAACAGTATCTCTTCTTTACTCCCTATAGCTGTCTTTCTTTTAACATCACTCTCTGTTTACTTTCCTTATACTTACTCTTTTTTAAAAAAAAAAAATTTTTTGGTTAGCTCCCGGTCCGCGTACCGGGAAGCTAACCGGGAAGCGAACCAAAAGAAATAGAGCTTGCCAGAGTGCTAAACATTCTAGCAATTTTTTTTGAAAGGGAAGGTAGTTCTGAAAAGAACTTTTTTTTTATATTTTTGTTGTTTTATATATTTTTTTTTTTTTTGAACTTTTTTTGTTTTTTTTGTATTTTTTGAACGATTTTATATTTTTTTGGGGGTTTTTTGGGGGGGGGGAAACAACAAAAAACAGGCATTGAAAAGGGCTCAACAGGAGCAAAAAAAAAATTACTGGGGGCGGTTAGGGCAATTATGGTGTTCATACGCCAGGTTGATAGCATTTATGCTCATATTGCCACATGCTAACAACGCACGACAGTGCATACAAGTGTGGATCATGTGGCCAAAATTTTCTTGTATGTTTGGCACAGTTTCCCGTGCCTCTGCTGGTGTCAATGAAATGGATATTCTTGATCTGGCCACAGGAGTTGATCTTGGATTTTCCTGCAAATCCCGTATTTCCGCCCGGCTATAATTGAGTGGATGCTTCCTTGTCATGTGCCTGTGCATAGTATGGTTGCCATAACTATATTTCTTATCCGTCCCTCTGGATAATTTTTCTTTACAGATGAGGCAGGTGACATACCTCGCATTCACTTTTTTTTGGCCACGAGGGATCGAATAAAACTGCCAGTTGAAACTGGCTTTCTTATGGGAAACCCGGGGCACTTCTTCTAAGAACTGTGGTTCTTCTCCCTCCTCTTCATCCATTTCTTCCTCTTCCTCCTCAGTGTTGGTCATCACCTGGGGAGGTGGTCCTCTCTTCCCATGAGGAGGTGGAGGTGGTGGTGGGGGTCCACCAGCTGAAGCAACTACTGAAGCCATTTCTGATATAGTAATAAAGGTCTTCCTCTCACAATGATGAAAGTCAGAGTGAGGAAAGAAGGAGGGGTTTTCATCATTTGGGAAAAACAATACTTCTCAACCAATGAAAAGTGTTATTTTTAGGTCACCTGACCTAGCCTTACATCATTATGAAACCAAAAGTGAAATGAACCAATGAAAAGTTTTATTAACAAGTCACATGACCTCTCACGCTCATGTTACGCGCTGCGGAACGCGCCCCGGTTAGCTTCCGGGTCGCTGAGCTTCGCGCCTCGGTCCGCGCCCCGGGACACTTCCGGGTGCGCTAACGCGGTACGTCACAAGACGCATTACGCGGCAACGCGATACATCGCGCTTTCGCGACGCGCCGCGGATCGCTTCCGGAGAGCTGCGTTTCGCGCCTCGGTCCGCGCCCCGGGGCACTTCCGGGTGCGCTAACGCAGTACGTCATAAGACGCATTACGCGGCAACGCGATACCGTCACTATGTTGATTTCTTACCGGTTCGCGGACCGGGTCGCGGCATCAATTTGAGCTAACGGAAAGCTTCCCGGTTCACGGACCGGGAGCGAAAAAAAAATATATAAAAAAAAAATTATTAATAAACATATAAAATATATTTTTGGATTTAAAGAAGAATACATTTTACAGCTATAGATATTAGCTTTTAAAAAACCAATGAAATTCACTGAAAAAACCATAGGTTATAGACCATATATAGTTAGGAATTAGCATTTACAAAACCTTGAAAATTCACTGAAAAAACCATAGGTTATAGACCATATATAGTTAGGGCTTAGCATTTAAAAAACCTTATTTTACTCACACAAAACCATTGAAATTCCATATATAGTTAGTTGTACTAACTATATATCGCGCACCCGCAATCCACTGCTGATCATGTCACATATTACATCATTCATGACATGGTCAGTGACATCACTGATGACATCACTGATGACATCTCAAATGACATCACTGATGACATCACTGATGACATCTCAAATGACATCACTGATGACATCACTGATGACAACATCCAGTGACTGTATTTTTCTGTAAAGTTAAAATATGTCTTACATATTTAAGAATGAGTGGATGTATAAGTGTCTGGATGAAGGATTTAGTAGGTGCATGACTGACTGTATGAGTGAGTGGTTAAATGTGTCTCACTGAGTTCATGGGTTAGTGACTAAACTGTCTTAATTTGTGCATCATTATGTCTGTTGTTCTGTAAACTGCTGCATGTGTTGATCAGTAGCTATATGAGTAACTATATGGGTTATTGATTGGTTGCCCAAGCATTTGTATGGGAGACTGAGTGTGTATGTGGGTGGCTGGGAGGTGTATGACTCTGTGCATAGATGTAAGGGTTCAAAAGTGCATGTGGAAACAGCTGTATGGGCGGTTGACTGTGTGCATGACTGTATTGGTGAGTGAATAGATATCTCAGTGCTACATGTCAAAGTAAGTACATATGTAAAATACAGTACATGTGAGAGTTGACATATATAAATAACTGTGCATAAGAGCCAGTGAATGTGTGAGTGGCTGTATGGATCATTGTGAACTTGTATCCAGGATTGTATAAGTGAGTAAATATGTTTTAGTATATGTTTGAATAAGTAAGGTGTGTATAACTGTATAGTTGTGAAAATGGAGGTGTGACTGATTCTTTGCATGACTGACTAGGTGTGTAAGTAACTCCATGGATGAGTGACAGTCTGTGAGTGTCTGTTTACACTGAGTGTATCTAAGGTTATATTAGAGTCTGAAGAGGTTCATCGTATTATCACATGAATGATGTCATCAGTGATGTGATCAGTAATGTCAAATGAGATGTCATCAGTGATGTCATCAGTGATGTCATTTGAGATGTCATCAGTGATGTCATCAGTGATGTCATTTGAGATGTCATCAGTGATGTCATCAGTGATGTCACTGACCATGTCATGAATGATGTAATATGTGACATGATCAGCAGTGGATTGCGGGTGCGCGATATATAGTTAGTACAACTAACTATATATGGAATTTCAATGGTTTTGTGTGAGTAAAATAAGGTTTTTTAAATGCTAAGCCCTAACTATGTATGGTCTATAACCTATGGTTTTTTCAGTGAATATATATATATATATATACAAGCTCGTGGGGTGACCAAGAATTGAGAAGCACTCGGACACGGGCCGCTTTTCCCCGTAAAAGCCTTTATTGGTTGAATGGCTTCATTTCCCAGTCCTTTAAAAAGCATAAGTCCGCAGCCTGACGCGTTTCGTGAACATCACTTCTTCAGAGGCTTGCGCGGTCAAAAGGAGCATTGCGTGCCACACCTTCCTTTATTTCCATATCGTACGCCGTTAGATCAGCTGTTCTGGATGAACAGTACGTAAGGATTTGTGGGAGATGTAGTACTTATTTCTTTGCCACAGATGGATGTTCCTTTAAATAAATGCAAAATTTGCAGCTCCACATGAGCCCCAGGAAATGAAAGTCATTCTTAATCCAAGGTCCGCATTCCCCGAAAGAGCCCCCCATGATTGGAACTCACGGCCTCCTTTAGTGGGGTGGTGCTTCTCGACGGCAGGACAGCCGCCTAAACATACAAGCTCGTGGGGTGACCAAGAATTGAGAAGCACTCAGACACGGGCCGCTTTTCCCCGTAAAAGCCTTTATTGGTTGAATGGCTTCATTTCCCAGTCCTTTAAAAAGCATGAGTCCGCAGCCTGACGCGTTTCGTGAACATCACTTCTTCAGAGGCTTGCGCGGTCAAAAGGAGCATTGCGTGCCACACCTTCCTTTATTTCCATATCGTACGCCGTTAGATCAGCTGTTCTGGATGAACAGTACGTAAGGATTTGTGGGAGATGTAGTACCTATTTCTTTGCCACAGATGGATGTTCCTTTAAATAAATGCAAAATTTGCAGCTCCACATGAGCCCCAGGAAATGAAAGTCATTCTTAATCCAAGGTCCGCATTCCCCGAAAGAGCCCCACATGATTGGAACTCACGGCCTCCTTTAGTGGGGTGGTGCTTCTCGACGGCAGGACAGCCGCCTAAACATACAAGCTCGTGGAGTGACCAAGAATTGAGAAGCACTCGGACACGGGCCGCTTTTCCCCGTAAAAGCCTTTATTAGTTGAATGGCTTCATTTCCCAGTCCTTTAAAAAGCATGAGTCCGCAGCCTGACGCGTTTCGTGAACATTACTTCTTCAGAGGCTTGCGCGGTCAAAAGGAGCATTGCGTGCCACACCTTCCTTTATTTCCATATCGTACGCCGTTAGATCAGCTGTTCTGGATGAACAGTACGTAAGGATTTGTGGGAGATGTAGTACTTATTTCTTTGCCACAGATGGATGTTTAAGTTTAAGTTTAAGTTTAAAATATTTATCAAGCGCAACATACACCTGGGCGGTTTCTTGGCGCTAAGATAGCAGGCAGCCAGCTGGGCAAAATCAGTCGCTAAGACATAGACTGAAAAGGCGATCGGAGCTTAAGAAAGAAGAGCCTGAGTGAATAAAAAAGTCTTCAAAGCTTTGCGGAAGCTGGAATACTGGGTGAGGGACCTAAGGTGGAAGGGGAGAGAATTCCAGAACATGGGGGCAAGAGTGGAGAATTTAGAGCCGCCCTGTTTTTTTTCCGGTAGCGAGGGACTGCTAAAAGAAGTTGTGCCGAGGAGCGGAGGTCTCTGCCAGGGACATAAGCTTTGATGGCTGAAGATATGAAGAGAGGGGCCAGGCCCGTCCTGGCCTGAAACGCCATGCAGCCTAATTTGAACAAGGCGCGTTCCCGCACGGGGAGCCAGTGGAGGGTCTTCAAGAGGGGAGAGGTATGATGAAATTTGGGGAGACCGAAGGCAAGGCGGGCCGCCTGGTTCTGCACCAGTTGCAGTTTACGCAGGCTGTACTGAGGGATGCCATTGAACAGGATGTTCCCGTAGTCCAGGCGGGACAGGACCAGTGCGGACATAATTAGTTTAAGTGCAGAGAAAGAAAAGAAGCGAGAGATAGAGCGGATAGTGCGGAGAGTAAGAAAGCAGGAAGAAACCACCGAACCAATCTGGGAGTGCATAGTGAGTTTGTCATTTAGCTTGATGCCAAGAGTCTTAACAGAGGAACTGGGGTAGGAGGAGAGCCAAAGGAGGGGGGCCAAAATAGAGAATTCCATGGACTGGAGCAACCACCCGTCACCACAAGTTCCGTCTTATCGGGATTGAGCTTCAGGTGGTTGAAGTTCATCCAGTCCCTGATGAAAGATAGAATAGATTGGAAGTTAGAGATGGAGTCAGGGGAAGAGGACAGGTTAAAGATGAGCTGGAGGTCATCGGCATAGTTATATACCGTGACCTCCAGCTGCTGTAGGGCAAAGATAAGAGGCGAGATATAAAGATTGAACAGTAAGGGAGAGAGAGAAGAACCCTGGGGAACACCGCACTGGACCTGGCAGGGGGTAGCTGAAAACTCCCCAAGATGAACCGCCTGGGTCCGGTCCCTCAGAGAGGACGAGAGCCAAATAAGGGCTGAGCCTCCTATGCCCGCCGCCCTGACACGGGAAAGCAAGATGGAATGATCCACCGTGTCAAAAGCGGCGGACAGATCAAGGAGGACCAGCGCCTGAGATTTGCCTACGTCCATACCCTCTCTGAGGGTGTCTAGTACTGACACCACCACTGACTCTGTCGAGTGCTTGGGCCGAAACCCAGCCTGACACGGAGCCAGCCTCCCATTCTCCTCGACAAAGGAGCTGAGCGCAGATGTAACATGTCGCTCAAGCACCTTCGCCAGAAAGGGTAGAAGGGAAATGGGGCGATAATTGGCCATCACGGAAGGGTCGGCTCCTGGCTTTTTTAAGATGGGGACGCTGGAAGCGGATTTTAGTGATGGAGTGACAACCCCTTGAGCCAGTGAGTCATTAAGGAAGCCAAGAGGAGGCAAAGTACAGACAGAGTAAACCTGCCGTAAGATGTGTGCCGGGCATATGTCAAAAGGGGAACCGGATTTAATTTTGGGAAGGAGAGACAGGAAAAGTTCTTCAGAGAGAGGAGGAAAGGAATTGAAAAAGGCTGGGTGGGGGGAGGCAGGGGGTCAACAAAAAGAGGGGAGGGAGGGGGGATGTTGGATTTAATTGTCGAAATTTTTTCTACGAAGTATGAATTCAGCGAATCGCAGAGTTTCTGAGAGGGAGGGGGTTTAAGTGAGGTCCTGTCGGAAAAAGCCAGGTCATGAGTGATGGCAAAGATCTCCTTCGGTTGATTCTCGGCCGCCAAAATTTTGGCCGAGAAATAGGCTTTCTTTGCCTCAGTGATGTTTTTTTTATAAGTCCCTAGGAGATGGACATAACGGGTCTTGGAGGTGGGGGAATAGTCCAATCTCCATTTGCGTTCTGCCCTTCGAACCGTAAGCTTCAGTTCTTTCAGATCATTATTAAACCACCGATTGGCGTCTTTAGGGCGCCTAATCGAGGTACGCCGGAGAGGAGCCAAGCAGTCGCTTCCCTTCGTAAGCCATGAATCGATGGCTTTGGCTTGGGCTGCGGAGTCCAGTCCCGATAAAGAGGGAGAGGAGGCCAGAAGTGAAGTCGAGAGGTCGGACAGATTGACCTTACCCCAATTGCGAGCCCATGAGTTTTTGGTGTGGATAAGGGTCTTGGTCAGACAAAGACTAAGGGAAAACGAAATTAAAAAGTGATCGGACCAAGTGCAAGGGGTAACAGACAGTGCAGACAGGGAACAATTAAGAGACCAAACTTGGTCTAGAGTGTGGCCATGAATGTGGGTGGGGGTGTGGACAAGGGAGGTGAAATTGAGAGAGAGAAGGGTTTCCGAAAATTCCTTTGATGAGGCACATTCCTTAGGGTCCGTCGGCCAATAATTGAAGTCCCCGAGGACTAGAACCGAGGCATAGTTGACGGCCAGGGTGCCGAGTAGATCTTGAAAGGCCGGAAGGAAGGATGGGGTTGATTGAGGAGGGCGATAGACGAGCACAATGGCTAGGTGGGGGGAAAGAGAGGTGGAACGAGCCACCAAGTAGTCAATTCCTCCCAAGGAGGGTGAGGGGAGAATCTGGAACTGGAGGTCAGAACGGGCAATGAGAGCAACGCCTCCACCCGCTTTCCCGCCAGGACGGTCGGCACGGATAGCGTAGTAGGTCGAGGGGAGGGCAGCCAATAGAGACGGAAGAGAGGCTTCAGAAAACCACGTCTCCGTTAACAGCAGGAGATCGGGTTTGTCTGTGTCTAAAAGAATGAAGAGGTCCTGATGGTGTTTAATGGCTGACCTGGTATTAAGTAAGATGATAGATAATGGGGGAGAGTGGAGATCAGAGATGGTTGATGAGCAGGGGGCCGACGGGGAAGCGAGAGGAGGAGGGCAACCTAGTGGGCAGGTATGACAGGGAGAATTACAGCCCATAAGGATAGTCCGATGAATAGTACGAGGATCAAGGGGCCAATGGCCTTGTAGTAGGGTCAAGTCAGCGGAAGAGTATCGGATAAGAGGACCAGGGGTAACGGCCCCTAGCCCCAGTCGGCCGCGGACGGGCGCAGACGGGCTTAACTCTGGCGTGACTCCGGCGCGCCTATGACGCGCCCGCTGCGCTCGTCCGCTGCGCTGACGCCTGGTGGACGTTTTAGTAGCCATGTGGCCAGGGGGGTGTGGTCACGGAGAGGCCGACCAACAACCCGACCCAAGATGGCGCCCGTAGTCAAAGGCGACCGGCTTCAGGCAGACCAGGAAGTAAGTGTGGCAGGCTGGTAATCAGCGAGCCACAGGGGAGCGATATTTAAAAACTAGGCAACAGGTAAGAGGTGTCCTTACTTGTAGTCAGCAGGACGGGTAGGGAGATAGTAAAAAAATAATGGTGCTCGTAATCAGCAAAGGCGAGTGTGATCAAAAAAAATTAAAAGTTGAGTTTTAAAATTATGGCAAATAGCGGCAGTAAATGCGCGCGAGCCCTCTGCCACCGGGCTGCGTGCTATCACTGAGGGAAGGGGAGAAAGGCTCTTAGTAGCCGTGTGGCCAGGGGGGTGTGGTCACGGAGAGGCCGACCAACAACCCGACCCAAGATGGCACCCGTAGTCAAAGGCGACCGGCTTCAGGCAGACCAGAAGTAAGTGTGGCAGGCTGGTAATCAGCGAGCCACAGGGGAGCGATATTTAAAAACTAGGCAACAGGTAAGAGGTGTCCTTACTTGTAGTCAGCAGGACGGGTAGGGAGATAGTAAAAAAATAATGGTGCTCGTAATCAGCAAAGGCGAGTGTGATCAAAAAAAATTAAAAGTGGAGTTTTAAAATTATGGCAAATAGCGGCAGTAAATGCGCGCGAGCCCTCTGCCACCGGGCTGCGTGCTATCACTGAGGGAAGGGGAGAAAGGCTCTTAGTAGCCGTGTGGCCAGGGGGGTGTGGTCACGGAGAGGCCGACCAACAACCCGACCCAAGATGGCGCCCGTAGTCAAAGGCGACCGGCTTCAGGCAGACCAGGAAGTAAGTGTGGCAGGCTGGTAATCAGCGAGCCACAGGGGAGCGATATTTAAAAACTAGGCAACAGGTAAGAGGTGTCCTTACTTGTAGTCAGCAGGACGGGTAGGGAGATAGTAAAAAAATAATGGTGCTCGTAATCAGCAAAGGCGAGTGTGATCAAAAAAAATTAAAAGTGGAGTTTTAAAATTATGGCAAATAGCGGCAGTAAATGCGCGCGAGCCCTCTGCCACCGGGCTGCGTGCTATCACTGAGGGAAGGGGAGAAAGGCTCTTAGTAGCCGTGTGGCCAGGGGGGTGTGGTCACGGAGAGGCCGACCAACAACCCGACCCAAGATGGCACCCGTAGTCAAAGGCGACCGGCTTCAGGCAGACCAGGAAGTAAGTGTGGCAGGCTGGTAATCAGCGAGCCACAGGGGAGCGATATTTAAAAACTAGGCAACAGGTAAGAGGTGTCCTTACTTGTAGTCAGCAGGACGGGTAGGGAGATAGTAAAAAAAATAATGGTGCTCGTAATCAGCAAAGGCGAGTGTGATAAAAAAAAATTAAAAGTGGAGTTTTAAAATTATGGCAAATAGCGGCAGTAAATGCGCGCGAGCCCTCTGCCACCGGGCTGCGTGCTATCCTTTATTGCAATTAAATGCAAAATTTGCAGCTCCACATGAGCCCCAGGAAATGAAAGTCATTCTTAATCCAAGGTCCGCATTCCCCGAAAGAGCCCCACATGATTGGAACTCACGGCATCCTTTAGTGGGGTGGTGCTTCTCGATGGCAGGACAGCCGCCTATACATACAAGCTCGTGGGGTGACCAAGAATTGAGAAGCACTCGGACACGGGCCGCTTTTCCCCGTAAAAGCCTTTATTGGTTGAATGGCTTCATTTCCCAGTCCTTTAAAAAGCATGAGTTCGCAGCCTGACGCGTTTCGTGAACATCACTTCTTCAGAGGCTTGCGCGGTCAAAAGGAGCATTGCGTGCCACACCTTCTGGATGAACAGTACGTAAGGATTGTGGGAGATGTAGTACTTATTTCTTTGATTCAAAAAGAAAGAGAGTACCCTAATAGTCTACACCCACAGGAACAGGGTAATAAATGCGAAAAAGAGAAGAATGTTCCCTGGGTTCTTGGTTCTAGCGGGGAAGTTAGATCATTCACTCATTGCCACTTGTTTGCTCTCATACTATTCACCACTAAATACTGTAATGGAACCACAAAAATAGAAACTATTTTCTGTGCAAAAGCATCAACATTTTATTTTAAAATTATTTCCTTGAAAAGGTTATTCAGTACATAAAAAACATGAAAATAACAGCATAAACAATACTCTCTCCTAGAACCCTGAGCTAAGAAGGACAAGCGAAAGAAGCCCTTAGTATCACGGAAGTGGCCAGGATCCATCAACCCCTGGAAAGCAAATCTAAAAGGTGAGCGCTATAAGGAATAGGAAGGATAAATTCAATAGCTGGAGCATTTATTTAAAGGAACATCCATCTGTGGCAAAGAAATAAGTACGAAAAAGAGAAGAATGTTCCCTGGGTTCTTGGTTCTAGCGGGGAAGTTAGATCATTCACTCATTGCCACTTGTTTGCTCTCATACTATTCACCACTAAATACTGTAATCGAACCACAAAATGCTTTTTAAAGGACTGGGAAATGAAGCCATTCAACCAATAAAGGCTTTTACAGGGAAAAGCGGCCCGTGTCCGAGTGCTTCTCAATTCTTGGTCACCCCACAAGCTTGTATGTTTAGGCGGCTGTCCTGCCATCGAGAAGCCCCAACCCACTAAAGGAGGCCGTGAGTTCCAATCATGTGGGGCTCTTTCGGGGAATGCGGACCTTGGATTAAGAATGACTTTCATTTCCTGGGGCTCATGTGGAGCTGCAAATTTTGCATTTATTTAAAGGAACATCCATCTGTGGCAAAGAAATAAGTACTACATCTCCCACAAATCCTTACGTACTGTTCATCCAGAACAGCTGATCTAACGGCGTACGATATGGAAATAAAGGAAGGTGTGGCACGCAATGCTCCTTTTGACCGCGCAAGCCTCTGAAGAAGTGATGTTCACGAAACGCGCCAGGCTGCGAACTCATGCTTTTTAAAGGACTGGGAAATGAAGCCATTCAACCAATAAAGGCTTTTACGGGGAAAAGCGGCCCGTGTCCGAGTGCTTCTCAATTCTTGGTCACCCCACGAGCTTGTATGTTTAGGCGGCTGTCCTGCCGTCGAGAAGCACCACCCCACTAAAGGAAGCCGTGAGTTCCAATCATGTGGGGCTCTTTCGGGGTATGCGGACCTGGGATTAAGTATGACTTTCATTTTCTGGGGCTCATGTGGCGCTGCAAACTTTGCATTTATTTAAAGAAACATCCATCTGTGGCAAAGAAATAAGTACTACATCTCCCACAAATCCTTACATACTGTTCATCCAGAACAGCTGATCTAACGGCGTACGATATGGAAATAAAGGAAGGTGTGGCACGCATTGCTCCTTTTGACCGCGCAAGCCTCTGAAGAAGTGATGTTCACGAAACGCGCCAGGCTGCGGACTCATGCTTTTTAAAGGACTGGGAAATGAAGCCATTCAACCAATAAAGGCTTTTACAGGGAAAAGCAGCCCGTGTCCGAGTGCTTCTCAATTCTTGGTCACCCCACGAGCTTGTATGTTTAGGCGGCTGTCCTGCCGTCGAGAAGCCCCAACCCACTAAAGGAGGCCGTGAGTTCCAATCATGTGGGGCTCTTTCGGGGAATGCGGACCTTGGTTTAAGTATGACTTTCATATCCTGGGGCTCATGTGGAGCTGCAAATTTTGCATTTATTTAAAGGAACATCCATCTGTGGAAAAGAAATAGGTACTACATCTCCCACAAATCCTTAAGTACTGTTCATCCAGAACAGCTGATCTAACGGCGTACGATATGGAAATAAAGGAAGGTGTGGCACGCAATGCTCTTTTGACCGCGCAAGCCTCTGAAGAAGTGATGTTCACGAAACGCGTCAGGCTGCGGACTCATGCTTTTTAAAGGACTGGGAAATGAAGCCATTCAACCAATAAAGGCTTTTACGGGGAAAAGCGGCCCGTGTCCGAGTGCTTCTCAATTCTTGGTCACCCCACGAGCTTGTATGTTTAGGCGGCTGTCCTGCCGTCGAGAAGCACCAACCCACTAAAGGAGGCCGTGAGTTCAAATCATGTGGGGCTCTTTCCGGGAATGCGGACCTTGGATTAAGAATGACTTTCATTTCCTGGGGCTCATGTGGAGCTGCAAATTTTGCATTTATTAAAAGGAACATCCATCTGTGGCAAAGAAATAAGTACTACATCTCCCACAAATCCTTACATACTGTTCATCCAGAACAGCTGATCTAACGGCGTACGATATGGAAATAAAGGAAGGTGTGGCACGCAATGCTCCTTTTGACCGCGCAAGCCTCTGAAGAAGTGATGTTCACGAAACGCGTCAGGCTGCGGACTCATGCTTTTTAAAGGACTGGGAAATGAAGCCATTCAACCAATAAAGGCTTTTACGGGGAAAAGTGGCCCGTGTCCGAGTGCTTCTCAATTCTTGGTCACCCCACGAGCTTGTATGTTTAGGCGGCTGTCCTGCCGTCGAGAAGCACCACCCCACTAAAGGAGGCCGTGAGTTCCAATCATGTGGGGCTCTTTCGGGGTATGCGGACCTGGGATTAAGAATGACTTTCATTTCCTGGGGCTCATGTGGCGCTGCAAATTTTGCATTTATTTAAAGAAACATCCATCTGTGGCAAAGAAATAAGTACTACATCTCCCACAAATCCTTACATACTGTTCATCCAGGACAGCTGATCTAACGGCGTACGATATGGAAATAAAGGAAGGTGTGGCACGCATTGCTCCTTTTGACCGCGCAAGCCTCTGAAGAAGTGATGTTCACGAAACGCGTCAGGCTGCGGACTCATGCTTTTTAAAGGACTGGGAAATGAAGCCATTCAACCAATAAAGGCTTTTACAGGGAAAAGCGGCCCGTGCCCGAGTGCTTCTCAATTCTTGGTCACCCCACGAGCTTGTATGTTTAGGCGGCTGTCCTGCCGTCGAGAAGCACCAACCCACTAAAGGAGGCCGTGAGTTCCAATCATGTGGGGCTCTTTCGGGGAATGCGGACCTTGGATTAAGAATGACTTTTATTTCCTGGGGCTCATGTGGAGCTGCAAATTTTGCATTTATTTAAAGGAACATCCATCTGTGGCAAAGAAATAAGTACTACATCTCCCACAATCCTTACGTACTGTTCATCCAGAAGGTGTGGCACGCAATGCTCCTTTTGACCGCGCAAGCCTCTGAAGAAGTGATGTTCACGAAACTCGTCAGGCTGCGGACTCATGCTTTTTAAAGGACTGGGAAATGAAGCCATTCAACCAATAAAGGCTTTTACGGGGAAAAGTGGCCCGTGTCCGAGTGCTTCTCAATTCTTGGTCACCCCACGAGCTCGTATGTTTAGGCGCCTGTCCTGCCGTCAAGAAGCACCACCCCACTAAAGGAGGCCTCGAGTTCCAATCATGTGGGGCTCTTTCGGGGAATGCGGACCTTGGATTAAGAATGACTTTCATTTCCTTGGGCTCATGTGGAGCTGCAAATTTTGCATTTATTTAAAGGAACATCCGTCTGTGGCAAAGAAATAAGTACTACATCTCCCACAAATCCTTACGTACTGTTCATCCAGAACAGCTGATCTAACGGCGTACGATATGGAAATAAAGGAAGGTGTGGCACGCAATGCTCCTTTTGACCGCGCAAGCCTCTGAAGAAGTGATGTTCACGAAACGCGTCAGGCTGCGGACTCATGCTTTTTAAAGGACTGGGAAATGAAGCCATTCAACCAATAAAGGCTTTTACGGGGAAAAGCGGCCCGTGTCCGAGTGCTACTCAATTCTTGGTCACCCCACGAGCTCGTATGTTTAGGCGGCTGTCCTGCCGTCGAGAAGCACCACCCCACTAAAGGAGGCCGTGAGTTTCAATCATGGGGGGCTCTTTTGGGGAATGCGGACCTTGGATTAAGAATGACTTTCATTTCCTGGGGCTCATGTGGAGCTGCAAATTTTGCATTTATTTAAAGAAACATCCATCTGTGGCAAAGAAATAAGTACTACATCTCCCACAAATCCTTACATACTGTTCATCCAGGACAGCTGATCTAACGGCGTACGATATGGAAATAAAGGAAGGTGTGGCACGCATTGCTCCTTTTGACCGCGCAAGCCTCTGAAGAAGTGATGTTCACGAAACGCGTCAGGCTGCGGACTCATGCTTTTTAAAGGACTGGGAAATGAAGCCATTCAACCAATAAAGGCTTTTACAGGGAAAAGCGGCCCGTGCCCGAGTGCTTCTCAATTCTTGGTCACCCCACGAGCTTGTATGTTTAGGCGGCTGTCCTGCCGTCGAGAAGCACCAACCCACTAAAGGAGGCCGTGAGTTCCAATCATGTGGGGCTCTTTCGGGGAATGCGGACCTTGGATTAAGAATGACTTTTATTTCCTGGGGCTCATGTGGAGCTGCAAATTTTGCATTTATTTAAAGGAACATCCATCTGTGGCAAAGAAATAAGTACTACATCTCCCACAATCCTTACGTACTGTTCATCCAGAAGGTGTGGCACGCAATGCTCCTTTTGACCACGCAAGCCTCTGAAGAAGTGATGTTCACGAAACTCGTCAGGCTGCGGACTCATGCTTTTTAAAGGACTGGGAAATGAAGCCATTCAACCAATAAAGGCTTTTACGGGGAAAAGTGGCCCGTGTCCGAGTGCTTCTCAATTCTTGGTCACCCCACGAGCTCGTATGTTTAGGCGGCTGTCCTGCCATCAAGAAGCACCACCCCACTAAAGGAGGCCTCGAGTTCCAATCATGTGGGGCTCTTTCGGGGAATGCGGACCTTGGATTAAGAATGACTTTCATTTCCTTAGGCTCATGTGGAGCTGCAAATTTTGCATTTATTTAAAGGAACATCCATCTGTGGCAAAGAAATAAGTACTACATCTCCCACAAATCCTTACGTACTGTTCATCCAGAACAGCTGATCTAACGGCGTACGATATGGAAATAAAGGAAGGTGTGGCACGCAATGCTCCTTTTGACCGCGCAAGCCTCTGAAGAAGTGATGTTCACGAAACGCGTCAGGCTGCGGACTCATGCTTTTTAAAGGACTGGGAAATGAAGCCATTCAACCAATAAAGGCTTTTACGGGGAAAAGCGGCCCGTGTCCGAGTGCTACTCAATTCTTGGTCACCCCACGAGCTCGTATGTTTAGGCGGCTGTCCTGCCGTCGAGAAGCACCACCCCACTAAAGGAGGCCGTGAGTTTCAATCATGGGGGGCTCTTTTGGGGAATGTGTACCTTGGATTAAGAATGACTTTCATTTCCTGGGGCTCATGTGGAGCTGCAAATTTTGCATTTATTTAAAGGAACATCCATCTGTGGCACAGAAATAAGTACTACATCTCCCACAAATCCTTACGTACTGTTCATCCAGAACAGCTGATCTAACGGCGTACGATATGGAAATAAAGGAAGGTGTGGCACGCAATGCTCCTTTTGACCGCGCAAGCCTCTGAAGAAGTGATGTTCACGAAACGCGTCAGGCTGCGGACTCATGCTTTTTAAAGGACTGGGAAATGAAGCCATTCAACCAATAAAGGCTTTTACTGGGAAAAGCGGCCCATGTCCGAGTGCTTCTCAATTCTTGGTCAACCCACGAGCTTGTATGTTTAGGCGGCTGTCCTGCCGTCGAGAAGCACCACCCCACTAAAGGAGGCCGTGAGTTCCAATCATGTGGGGCTCTTTCGGGGAATGCGGACCTTGGATTAAGAATGACTTTCATTTCCTGGGGCTCATGTGGAGCTGCAAATTTTGCATTTATTTAAAGGAACATCCATCTGTGGCAAAGAAATAAGTACTACATCTCCCACAAATCCTTACATACTGTTCATCCAGAACAGCTGATCTAACGGCGTATGATATGGAAATAAAGGAAGGTGTGGCACGCATTGCTCCTTTTGACCGCGCAAGCCTCTGAAGAAGTGATGTTCACAAAACGCGTCAGGCTGCGGACTCATGCTTTTTAAAGGACTGGGAAATGAAGCTATTCAACCAATAAAGGCTTTTACGGGGAAAAGTGGCCCGTGTCCGAGTGCTCCTCAATTCTTGGTCACCCCACGAGCTTGTATGTTTAGGCGGCTGTCCTGCCGTCAAGAAGCACCACCCCACTAAAGGAGGCCGTGAGTTCCAATCATGTGGGGCTCTTTCGGGGAATGCGGACCTTGGATTAAGAATGACTTTCATTTCCTGGGGCTCATGTGGAGCTGCAAAATTTGCATTTATTTAAAGGAACATCCATTTGTGGCAAAGAAATAAGTACTACATCTCCCACAATCCTTACGTACTGTTCATCCAGAAGGTGTGGCACGCAATGCTCCTTTTGACCGCGCAAGCCTCTGAAGAAGTGATGTTCACGAAACGCGTCAGGCTGCGGACTCATGCTTTTTAAAGGACTGGGAAATGAAGCCATTCAACCAATAAAGGCTTTTACTGGGAAAAGCGGCCCATGTCCGAGTGCTTCTCAATTCTTGGTCAACCCACGAGCTTGTATGTTTAGGCGGCTGTCCTGCCGTCGAGAAGCACCACCCCACTAAAGGAGGCAGTGAGTTCCAATCATGTGGGGCTCTTTTGGGGAATGCTGACCTTGGATTAAGAATGACTGTCATTTCCTGGGGCTCATTTGGAGCTGCAAATTTTTCATTTATTTAAAGGAACATCCTTCTGTGGCAAAGAAATAAGTACTACATCTCCCACAAATCCTTACGTACTGTTCATCCAGAACAGCTGATCTAACGGCGTACGATATGGAAATAAAGGAAGGTGTGGCACGCAATGCTCCTTTTGACCGCGCAAGCCTCTGAAGAAGTGATGTTCACGAAACGCGTCAGGCTGCGGACTCATGCTTTTTAAAGGACTGGGAAATGAAGCCATTCAACCAATAAAGGCTTTTACGGGGAAAAGCGGTCCGTGTCCGAGTGCTTCTCAATTCTTGGTCACCCCACAAGCTTGTATGTTTAGGCGGCTGTCCTGCCGTCGAGAAGCACCACCCCACTAAAGGAGGCCGTGAGTTCCAATCATGTGGGGCTCTTTCGGGGAATGCGGATCTTGGATTAAGAATGACTTTCATTTCCTGGGGCTCGTGTGGAGCTGCAAATTTTGCATTTATTTAAAGGAACATCCATCTGTGGCAAAGAAATAAGTACTACATCTCCCACAAATCCTTACGTACTGTTCATCCAGAACAGCTGATCTAACGGCGTACGATATGGAAATAAGGGAAGGTGTGGCACGCAATGCTTCTTTTGACCGCCCAAGCCTCTGAAGAAGTGATGTTCACGAAATGCGTCAGGCTGCGGACTCATGCTTTTTAAAGGACTGGGAAATGAAGCCATTCAACCAATAAAGGCTTTTACGGGGAAAAGCGGCCCGTGTCCGAGTGCTTCTCAATTCTTGGTCACCCCACAAGCTCGTATGTTTAGGCGGCTGTCCTGCCGTCGAGAAGCACCAACCCACTAAAGGAGGCCGTGAGTTCCAATCATGTGGGGCTCTTTCGGGGAATGCGGACCTTGGATTAAGAATGACTTTTATTTCCTGGGGCTCATGTGGAGCTGCAAATTTTGCATTTATTTAAAGGAACATCCATCTGTGGCAAAGAAATAAGTACTACATCTCCCACAATCCTTACGTACTGTTCATCCAGAAGGTGTGGCACGCAATGCTCCTTTTGACCGCGCAAGCCTCTGAAGAAGTGATGTTCACGAAACTCGTCAGGCTGCGGACTCATGCTTTTTAAAGGACTGGGAAATGAAGCCATTCAACCAATAAAGGCTTTTACGGGGAAAAGTGGCCCGTGTCCGAGTGCTTCTCAATTCTTGGTCACCCCACGAGCTCGTATGTTTAGGCGCCTGTCCTGCCGTCAAGAAGCACCACCCCACTAAAGGAGGCCTCGAGTTCCAATCATGTGGGGCTCTTTCGGGGAATGCGGACCTTGGATTAAGAATGACTTTCATTTCCTTGGGCTCATGTGGAGCTGCAAATTTTGCATTTATTTAAAGGAACATCCATCTGTGGCAAAGATATAAGTACTACATCTCCCACAAATCCTTACGTACTGTTCATCCAGAACAGCTGATCTAACGGCGTACGATATGGAAATAAAGGAAGGTGTGGCACGCAATGCTCCTTTTGACCGCGCAAGCCTCTGAAGAAGTGATGTTCACGAAACGCGTCAGGCTGCGGACTCATGCTTTTTAAAGGACTGGGAAATGAAGCCATTCAACCAATAAAGGCTTTTACGGGGAAAAGCGGCCCGTGTCCGAGTGCTACTCAATTCTTGGTCACCCCACGAGCTCGTATGTTTAGGCGGCTGTCCTGCCGTCGAGAAGCACCACCCCACTAAAGGAGGCCGTGAGTTTCAATCATGGGGGGCTCTTTTGGGGAATGCGGACCTTGGATTAAGAATGACTTTCATTTCCTGGGGCTCATGTGGAGCTGCAAATTTTGCATTTATTTAAAGAAACATCCATCTGTGGCAAAGAAATAAGTACTACATCTCCCACAAATCCTTACATACTGTTCATCCAGGACAGCTGATCTAACGGCGTACGATATGGAAATAAAGGAAGGTGTGGCACGCATTGCTCCTTTTGACCGCGCAAGCCTCTGAAGAAGTGATGTTCACGAAACGCGTCAGGCTGCGGACTCATGCTTTTTAAAGGACTGGGAAATGAAGCCATTCAACCAATAAAGGCTTTTACAGGGAAAAGCGGCCCGTGCCCGAGTGCTTCTCAATTCTTGGTCACCCCACGAGCTTGTATGTTTAGGCGGCTGTCCTGCCGTCGAGAAGCACCAACCCACTAAAGGAGGCCGTGAGTTCCAATCATGTGGGGCTCTTTCGGGGAATGCGGACCTTGGATTAAGAATGACTTTTATTTCCTGGGGCTCATGTGGAGCTGCAAATTTTGCATTTATTTAAAGGAACATCCATCTGTGGCAAAGAAATAAGTACTACATCTCCCACAATCCTTACGTACTGTTCATCCAGAAGGTGTGGCACGCAATGCTCCTTTTGACCGCGCAAGCCTCTGAAGAAGTGATGTTCACGAAACTCGTCAGGCTGCGGACTCATGCTTTTTAAAGGACTGGGAAATGAAGCCATTCAACCAATAAAGGCTTTTACGGGGAAAAGTGGCCCGTGTCCGAGTGCTTCTCAATTCTTGGTCACCCCACGAGCTCGTATGTTTAGGCGGCTGTCCTGCCATCAAGAAGCACCACCCCACTAAAGGAGGCCTCGAGTTCCAATCATGTGGGGCTCTTTCGGGGAATGCGGACCTTGGATTAAGAATGACTTTCATTTCCTTGGGCTCATGTGGAGCTGCAAATTTTGCATTTATTTAAAGGAACATCCATCTGTGGCAAAGAAATAAGTACTACATCTCCCACAAATCCTTACGTACTGTTCATCCAGAACAGCTGATCTAACGGCGTACGATATGGAAATAAAGGAAGGTGTGGCACGCAATGCTCCTTTTGACCGCGCAAGCCTCTGAAGAAGTGATGTTCACGAAACGCGTCAGGCTGCGGACTCATGCTTTTTAAAGGACTGGGAAATGAAGCCATTCAACCAATAAAGGCTTTTACGGGGAAAAGCGGCCCGTGTCCGAGTGCTACTCAATTCTTGGTCACCCCACGAGCTCGTATGTTTAGGCGGCTGTCCTGCCGTCGAGAAGCACCACCCCACTAAAGGAGGCCGTGAGTTTCAATCATGGGGGGCTCTTTTGGGGAATGCGGACCTTGGATTAAGAATGACTTTCATTTCCTGGGGCTCATGTGGAGCTGCAAATTTTGCATTTATTTAAAGGAACATCCATCTGTGGCACAGAAATAAGTACTACATCTCCCACAAATCCTTACGTACTGTTCATCCAGAACAGCTGATCTAACGGCCTACGATATGGAAATAAAGGAAGGTGTGGCACGCAATGCTCCTTTTGACCGCGCAAGCCTCTGAAGAAGTGATGTTCACGAAACGCGTCAGGCTGCGGACTCATGCTTTTTAAAGGACTGGGAAATGAAGCCATTCAACCAATAAAGGCTTTTACTGGGAAAAGCGGCCCATGTCCGAGTGCTTCTCAATTCTTGGTCAACCCACGAGCTTGTATGTTTAGGCGGCTGTCCTGCCGTCGAGAAGCACCACCCCACTAAAGGAGGCCGTGAGTTCCAATCATGTGGGGCTCTTTCGGGGAATGCGGACCTTGGATTAAGAATGACTTTCATTTCCTGGGGCTCATGTGGAGCTGCAAATTTTGCATTTATTTAAAGGAACATCCATCTGTGGCAAAGAAATAAGTACTACATCTCCCACAAATCCTTACATACTGTTCATCCAGAACAGCTGATCTAACGGCGTATGATATGGAAATAAAGGAAGGTGTGGCACGCATTGCTCCTTTTGACCGCGCAAGCCTCTGAAGAAGTGATGTTCACAAAACGCGTCAGGCTGCGGACTCATGCTTTTTAAAGGACTGGGAAATGAAGCCATTCAACCAATAAAGGCTTTTACAGGGAAAAGCGGCCCGTGTCCGAGTGCTTCTCAATTCTTGGTCACCCCACGAGCTTGTATGTTTAGGCGGCTGTCCTGCCGTCGAGAAGCACCAACCCACTAAAGGAGGCCGTGAGTTCCAATCATGTGGGGCTCTTTCGGGGAATGCGGACCTTGGATTAAGAATGACTTTCATTTCCTGGGGCTCATGTGGAGCTGCAAATTTTGCATTTATTTAAAGGAACATCCATCTGTGGCAAAGAAATAAGTACTACATCTCCCACAATCCTTACGTACTGTTCATCCAGAAGGTGTGGCACGCAATGCTCCTTTTGACCGCGCAAGCCTCTGAAAAAGTGATGTTCACGAAACGCGTCAGGCTGCGGACTCATGCTTTTTAAAGGACTGGGAAATGAAGCTATTCAACCAATAAAGGCTTTTACGGGGAAAAGTGGCCCGTGTCCGAGTGCTCCTCAATTCTAGGTCACCCCACGAGCTTGTATGTTTAGGCGGCTGTCCTGCCGTCAAGAAGCACCACCCCACTAAAGGAGGCCGTGAGTTCCAATCATGTGGGGCTCTTTCGGGGAATGCGGACCTTGGATTAAGAATGACTTTCATTTCCTGGGGCTCATGTGGAGCTGCAAAATTTGCATTTATTTAAAGGAACATCCATTTGTGGCAAAGAAATAAGTACTACATCTCCCACAATCCTTACGTACTGTTCATCCAGAAGGTGTGGCACGCAATGCTCCTTTTGACCGCGCAAGCCTCTGAAGAAGTGATGTTCACGAAACGCGTCAGGCTGCGGACTCATGCTTTTTAAAGGACTGGGAAATGAAGCCATTCAACCAATAAAGGCTTTTACGGGGAAAAGCGGCCCGTGTCCGAGTGCTTCACAGTTCTTGGTCACCCCACGAGCTTGTATGTTTAGGCGGCTGTCCTCCCGTCGGGAAGCACCACCCCACTAAAGGAGGCAGTGAGTTCCAATCATGTGGGGCTCTTTTGGGGAATGCTGACCTTGGATTAAGAATGACTGTCATTTCCTGGGGCTCATGTGGAGCTGCAAATTTTTCATTTATTTAAAGGAACATCCTTCTGTGGCAAAGAAATAAGTACTACATCTCCCACAAATCCTTACGTACTGTTCATCCAGAACAGCTGATCTAACGGCGTACGATATGGAAATAAAGGAAGGTGTGGCACGCAATGCTCCTTTTGACCGCGCAAGCCTCTGAAGAAGTGATGTTCACGAAACGCGTCAGGCTGCGGACTCATGCTTTTTAAAGGACTGGGAAATGAAGCCATTCAACCAATAAAGGCTTTTACGGGGAAAAGCGGTCCGTGTCCGAGTGCTTCTCAATTCTTGGTCACCCCACAAGCTTGTATGTTTAGGCGGCTGTCCTGCCGTCGAGAAGCACCACCCCACTAAAGGAGGCCGTGAGTTCCAATCATGTGGGGCTCTTTCGGGGAATGCGGATCTTGGATTAAGAATGACTTTCATTTCCTGGGGCTCGTGTGGAGCTGCAAATTTTGCATTTATTTAAAGGAACATCCATCTGTGGCAAAGAAATAAGTACTACATCTCCCACAAATCCTTACGTACTGTTCATCCAGAACAGCTGATCTAACGGCGTACGATATGGAAATAAGGGAAGGTGTGGCACGCAATGCTTCTTTTGACCGCCCAAGCCTCTGAAGAAGTGATGTTCACGAAATGCGTCAGGCTGCGGACTCATGCTTTTTAAAGGACTGGGAAATGAAGCCATTCAACCAATAAAGGCTTTTACGGGGAAAAGCGGCCCGTGTCCGAGTGCTTCTCAATTCTTGGTCACCCCACAAGCTCGTATGTTTAGGCGGCTGTCCTGCCGTCGAGAAGCACCAACCCACTAAAGGAGGCCGTGAGTTCCAATCATGTGGGGCTCTTTCGGGGAATGCGGACCTTGGATTAAGAATGACTTTTATTTCCTGGGGCTCATGTGGAGCTGCAAATTTTGCATTTATTTAAAGGAACATCCATCTGTGGCAAAGAAATAAGTACTACATCTCCCACAATCCTTACGTACTGTTCATCCAGAAGGTGTGGCACGCAATGCTCCTTTTGACCGCGCAAGCCTCTGAAGAAGTGATGTTCACGAAACTCGTCAGGCTGCGGACTCATGCTTTTTAAAGGACTGGGAAATGAAGCCATTCAACCAATAAAGGCTTTTACGGGGAAAAGTGGCCCGTGTCCGAGTGCTTCTCAATTCTTGGTCACCCCACGAGCTCGTATGTTTAGGCGCCTGTCCTGCCGTCAAGAAGCACCACCCCACTAAAGGAGGCCTCGAGTTCCAATCATGTGGGGCTCTTTCGGGGAATGCGGACCTTGGATTAAGAATGACTTTCATTTCCTTGGGCTCATGTGGAGCTGCAAATTTTGCATTTATTTAAAGGAACATCCATCTGTGGCAAAGATATAAGTACTACATCTCCCACAAATCCTTACGTACTGTTCATCCAGAACAGCTGATCTAACGGCGTACGATATGGAAATAAAGGAAGGTGTGGCACGCAATGCTCCTTTTGACCGCGCAAGCCTCTGAAGAAGTGATGTTCACGAAACGCGTCAGGCTGCGGACTCATGCTTTTTAAAGGACTGGGAAATGAAGCCATTCAACCAATAAAGGCTTTTACGGGGAAAAGCGGCCCGTGTCCGAGTGCTACTCAATTCTTGGTCACCCCACGAGCTCGTATGTTTAGGCGGCTGTCCTGCCGTCGAGAAGCACCACCCCACTAAAGGAGGCCGTGAGTTTCAATCATGGGGGGCTCTTTTGGGGAATGCGGACCTTGGATTAAGAATGACTTTCATTTCCTGGGGCTCATGTGGAGCTGCAAATTTTGCATTTATTTAAAGAAACATCCATCTGTGGCAAAGAAATAAGTACTACATCTCCCACAAATCCTTACATACTGTTCATCCAGGACAGCTGATCTAACGGCGTACGATATGGAAATAAAGGAAGGTGTGGCACGCATTGCTCCTTTTGACCGCGCAAGCCTCTGAAGAAGTGATGTTCACGAAACGCGTCAGGCTGCGGACTCATGCTTTTTAAAGGACTGGGAAATGAAGCCATTCAACCAATAAAGGCTTTTACAGGGAAAAGCGGCCCGTGCCCGAGTGCTTCTCAATTCTTGGTCACCCCACGAGCTTGTATGTTTAGGCGGCTGTCCTGCCGTCGAGAAGCACCAACCCACTAAAGGAGGCCGTGAGTTCCAATCATGTGGGGCTCTTTCGGGGAATGCGGACCTTGGATTAAGAATGACTTTTATTTCCTGGGGCTCATGTGGAGCTGCAAATTTTGCATTTATTTAAAGGAACATCCATCTGTGGCAAAGAAATAAGTACTACATCTCCCACAATCCTTACGTACTGTTCATCCAGAAGGTGTGGCACGCAATGCTCCTTTTGACCGCGCAAGCCTCTGAAGAAGTGATGTTCACGAAACTCGTCAGGCTGCGGACTCATGCTTTTTAAAGGACTGGGAAATGAAGCCATTCAACCAATAAAGGCTTTTACGGGGAAAAGTGGCCCGTGTCCGAGTGCTTCTCAATTCTTGGTCACCCCACGAGCTCGTATGTTTAGGCGGCTGTCCTGCCATCAAGAAGCACCACCCCACTAAAGGAGGCCTCGAGTTCCAATCATGTGGGGCTCTTTCGGGGAATGCGGACCTTGGATTAAGAATGACTTTCATTTCCTTGGGCTCATGTGGAGCTGCAAATTTTGCATTTATTTAAAGGAACATCCATCTGTGGCAAAGAAATAAGTACTACATCTCCCACAAATCCTTACGTACTGTTCATCCAGAACAGCTGATCTAACGGCGTACGATATGGAAATAAAGGAAGGTGTGGCACGCAATGCTCCTTTTGACCGCGCAAGCCTCTGAAGAAGTGATGTTCACGAAACGCGTCAGGCTGCGGACTCATGCTTTTTAAAGGACTGGGAAATGAAGCCATTCAACCAATAAAGGCTTTTACGGGGAAAAGCGGCCCGTGTCCGAGTGCTACTCAATTCTTGGTCACCCCACGAGCTCGTATGTTTAGGCGGCTGTCCTGCCGTCGAGAAGCACCACCCCACTAAAGGAGGCCGTGAGTTTCAATCATGGGGGGCTCTTTTGGGGAATGCGGACCTTGGATTAAGAATGACTTTCATTTCCTGGGGCTCATGTGGAGCTGCAAATTTTGCATTTATTTAAAGGAACATCCATCTGTGGCACAGAAATAAGTACTACATCTCCCACAAATCCTTACGTACTGTTCATCCAGAACAGCTGATCTAACGGCCTACGATATGGAAATAAAGGAAGGTGTGGCACGCAATGCTCCTTTTGACCGCGCAAGCCTCTGAAGAAGTGATGTTCACGAAACGCGTCAGGCTGCGGACTCATGCTTTTTAAAGGACTGGGAAATGAAGCCATTCAACCAATAAAGGCTTTTACTGGGAAAAGCGGCCCATGTCCGAGTGCTTCTCAATTCTTGGTCAACCCACGAGCTTGTATGTTTAGGCGGCTGTCCTGCCGTCGAGAAGCACCACCCCACTAAAGGAGGCCGTGAGTTCCAATCATGTGGGGCTCTTTCGGGGAATGCGGACCTTGGATTAAGAATGACTTTCATTTCCTGGGGCTCATGTGGAGCTGCAAATTTTGCATTTATTTAAAGGAACATCCATCTGTGGCAAAGAAATAAGTACTACATCTCCCACAAATCCTTACATACTGTTCATCCAGAACAGCTGATCTAACGGCGTATGATATGGAAATAAAGGAAGGTGTGGCACGCATTGCTCCTTTTGACCGCGCAAGCCTCTGAAGAAGTGATGTTCACAAAACGCGTCAGGCTGCGGACTCATGCTTTTTAAAGGACTGGGAAATGAAGCCATTCAACCAATAAAGGCTTTTACAGGGAAAAGCGGCCCGTGTCCGAGTGCTTCTCAATTCTTGGTCACCCCACGAGCTTGTATGTTTAGGCGGCTGTCCTGCCGTCGAGAAGCACCAACCCACTAAAGGAGGCCGTGAGTTCCAATCATGTGGGGCTCTTTCGGGGAATGCGGACCTTGGATTAAGAATGACTTTCATTTCCTGGGGCTCATGTGGAGCTGCAAATTTTGCATTTATTTAAAGGAACATCCATCTGTGGCAAAGAAATAAGTACTACATCTCCCACAATCCTTACGTACTGTTCATCCAGAAGGTGTGGCACGCAATGCTCCTTTTGACCGCGCAAGCCTCTGAAAAAGTGATGTTCACGAAACGCGTCAGGCTGCGGACTCATGCTTTTTAAAGGACTGGGAAATGAAGCTATTCAACCAATAAAGGCTTTTACGGGGAAAAGTGGCCCGTGTCCGAGTGCTCCTCAATTCTAGGTCACCCCACGAGCTTGTATGTTTAGGCGGCTGTCCTGCCGTCAAGAAGCACCACCCCACTAAAGGAGGCCGTGAGTTCCAATCATGTGGGGCTCTTTCGGGGAATGCGGACCTTGGATTAAGAATGACTTTCATTTCCTGGGGCTCATGTGGAGCTGCAAAATTTGCATTTATTTAAAGGAACATCCATTTGTGGCAAAGAAATAAGTACTACATCTCCCACAATCCTTACGTACTGTTCATCCAGAAGGTGTGGCACGCAATGCTCCTTTTGACCGCGCAAGCCTCTGAAGAAGTGATGTTCACGAAACGCGTCAGGCTGCGGACTCATGCTTTTTAAAGGACTGGGAAATGAAGCCATTCAACCAATAAAGGCTTTTACGGGGAAAAGCGGCCCGTGTCCGAGTGCTTCACAGTTCTTGGTCACCCCACGAGCTTGTATGTTTAGGCGGCTGTCCTCCCGTCGGGAAGCACCACCCCACTAAAGGAGGCAGTGAGTTCCAATCATGTGGGGCTCTTTTGGGGAATGCTGACCTTGGATTAAGAATGACTGTCATTTCCTGGGGCTCATGTGGAGCTGCAAATTTTTCATTTATTTAAAGGAACATCCTTCTGTGGCAAAGAAATAAGTACTACATCTCCCACAAATCCTTACGTACTGTTCATCCAGAACAGCTGATCTAACGGCGTACGATATGGAAATAAAGGAAGGTGTGGCACGCAATGCTCCTTTTGACCGCGCAAGCCTCTGAAGAAGTGATGTTCACGAAACGCGTCAGGCTGCGGACTCATGCTTTTTAAAGGACTGGGAAATGAAGCCATTCAACCAATAAAGGCTTTTACGGGGAAAAGCGGTCCGTGTCCGAGTGCTTCTCAATTCTTGGTCACCCCACAAGCTTGTATGTTTAGGCGGCTGTCCTGCCGTCGAGAAGCACCACCCCACTAAAGGAGGCCGTGAGTTCCAATCATGTGGGGCTCTTTCGGGGAATGCGGATCTTGGATTAAGAATGACTTTCATTTTCTGGGGCTCGTGTGGAGCTGCAAATTTTGCATTTATTTAAAGGAACATCCATCTGTGGCAAAGAAATAAGTACTACATCTCCCACAAATCCTTACGTACTGTTCATCCAGAACAGCTGATCTAACGGCGTACGATATGGAAATAAGGGAAGGTGTGGCACGCAATGCTTCTTTTGACCGCCCAAGCCTCTGAAGAAGTGATGTTCACGAAATGCGTCAGGCTGCGGACTCATGCTTTTTAAAGGACTGGGAAATGAAGCCATTCAACCAATAAAGGCTTTTACGGGGAAAAGCGGCCCGTGTCCGAGTGCTTCTCAATTCTTGGTCACCCCACAAGCTCGTATGTTTAGGCGGCTGTCCTGCCGTCGAGAAGCACCAACCCACTAAAGGAGGCCGTGAGTTCCAATCATGTGGGGCTCTTTCCGGGAATGCGGACCTTGGATTAAGAATGACTTTCATTTCCTGGGGCTCATGTGGAGCTGCAAATTTTGCATTTATTTAAAGGAACATCCATCTGTGGCAAAGAAATAAGTACTACATCTCCCACAAATCCTTACATACTGTTCATCCAGAACAGTTGATCTAACGGCGTACGATATGGAAATAAAGGAAGGTGTGGCACGCATTGCTCCTTTTGACCGCGCAAGCCTCTGAAGAAGTGATGTTCAGGAAACGCGTCAGGCTGCGGACTCATGCTTATTAAAGGACTGGGAAATGAAGCCATTCAACCAATAAAGGCTTTTACAGGGAAAAGCGGCCTGTGTCCGAGTGCTTCTCAATTCTTGGTCACCCCACGAGCTTGTATGTTTAGGCGGCTGTCCTGCCGTCGAGAAGCACCAACCCACTAAAGGAGGCCGTGAGTTCCAATCATGTGGGGCTCTTTCGGGGAATGCGGACCTTGGATTAAGAATGACTTTCATTTCCTGGGGCTCATGTGGAGCTGCAAATTTTGCATTTATTTAAAGGAACATCCATCTGTGGCAAAGAAATAAGTACTACATCTCCCACAAATCCTTACATACTGTTCATCCAGAACAGCTGATCTAACGGCGTACGATATGGAAATAAAGGAAGGTGTGGCACGCAATGCTCCTTTTGACCGCGCAAGCCTCTGAAGAAGTGATGTTCACGAAACGCGTCAGGCTGCGGACTCATGCTTTTTAAAGGACTGGGAAATGAAGCCATTCAACCAATAAAGGCTTTTACGGGGAAAAGCGGTCCGTGTCCGAGTGCTTCTCAATTCTTGGTCACCCCACGAGCTTGTATGTTTAGACGGTTGTCCTGCCGTCGAGAAGCACCACCCCACTAAAGGAGGCCGTGAGTTCCAATCATGTGGGGCTCTTTCCGGGAATGCGGACCTTGGATTAAGAATGACTTTCATTTCCTGGGGCTCATGTGGAGCTGCAAATTTTGCATTTATTTAAAGGAACAGCCATCTGTGGCAAAGAAATAAGTACTACATCTCCCACAAATCCTTACGTACTGTTCATCCAGAACAGCTGATCTAACGGCGTACGATATGGAAATAAGGGAAGGTGTGGCACGCAATGCTCCTTTTGACCGCGCAAGCCTCTGAAGAAGTGATGTTCACGAAACACGTCAGGCTGCGGACTCATGCTTTTTAAAGGACTGGGAAATGAAGCCATTCAACCAATAAAGGCTTTTACGGGGAAAAGTGGCCCGTGTCCGAGTGCTTCTCAATTCTTGGTCACCCCACGAGCTCGTATGTTTAGGCGGCTGTCCTGCCGTCAAGAAGCACCACCCCACTAAAGGAGGCCGTGAGTTCCAATCATGTGGGGCTCTTTCGGGGAATGCGGACCTTGGATTAGGAATGACTTTCATTTCCTGGGGCTCATGTGGAGCTGCAAATTTTGCATTTATTTAAAGGAACATCCATCTGTGGCAAAGAAATAAATACTACATCTCCCACAATCCTTACGTACTGTTCATCCAGAAGGTGTGGCACGCAATGCTCCTTTTGACCGCGCAAGCCTCTGAAGAAGTGATGTTCACGAAACGCATCAGGCTGCGGACTCATGCTTTTTAAAGGACTGGGAAATGAAGCCATTCAACCAATAAAGGCTTTTACGGGGAAAAGTGGCCCGTGTCCAAGTGCTTCTCAATTCTTGGTCACCCCACAAGCTCGTATGTTTAGGCGGCTGTCCTGCCGTCAAGAAGCACCACCCCACTAAAGGAGGCAGTGAGTTCCAATCATGTGGGGCTATTTCGGGGAATGCGGACCTTGGATTAAGAATGACTTTCATTTCCTTGGGCTCATGTGGAGCTGCAAATTTTGTATTTATTTAAAGGAACATCCATCTGTGGCAAAGAAATAAGTACTACATCTCCCACAAATCCTTACGTACTGTTCATCCAGAACAGCTGATCTAACGGCGTACGATATGGAAATAAAGGAAGGTGTGGCACGCAATGCTCCTTTTGACCGCGCAAGCCTCTGAAGAAGTGATGTTCACGAAACGCGTCAGGCTGCGGACACATGCTTTTTAAAGGACTGGGAAATGAAGCCATTCAACCAATAAAGGCTTTTACGGGGAAAAGCGGCCCGTGTCCGAGTGCTTCTCAATTCTTGGTCACCCCGCGAGCCTGTATGTTTAGGCGGCTGTCCTGCCGTCGAGAAGCACCACCCCACTAAAGGAGGCCGTGAGTTCCAATCATGTGGGGCTCTTTTGGGGAATGCGGACCTTGGATTAAGAATGACTTTCATATCCTGGGGCTCATGTGGAGCTGCAAATTTTGCATTTATTTAAAGGAACATCCATCTGTGGCAAAGAAATAAGTACTACATCTCCCACAAATCCTTACGTACTGTTCATCCAGAACAGCTGATCTAACGGCGTACGATATGGAAATAAAGGAAGGTGTGGCACGCAATCCTCCTCTTGACCGCGCAAGCCTCTGAAGAAGTGATGTTCACGAAACGCGTCAGGCTGCGGACTCATGCTTTTTAAAGGACTGGGAAATGAAGCCATTCAACCAATAAAGGCTTTTACGGGGAAAAGCGGCCCGTGTCCGAGTGCTTCTCAATTCTTGGTCACCCCACGAGCTTGTATGTTTAGACGGTTGTCCTGCCGTCGAGAAGCACCACCCCACTAAAGGAGGCCGTGAGTTCCAATCTTGTGGGGCTCTTTCGGGGAATGCTGACCTTGGATTAAGAATGACTTTCATTTCCTGGGGCTCATGTGGAGCTGCAAATTTTGCATTTATTTAAAGGAACATCCTTCTGTGGCAAAGAAATAAGTACTACATCTCCCACAAATCCTTACATACTGTTCATCCAGAACAGCTGATCTAACGGCGTACGATATGGAAATAAAGGAAGGTGTGGCACGCAATGCTCCTTTTGACCGCGCAAGCCTCTGAAGAAGTGATGTTCACGAAACGCGTCAGGCTGCGGACACATGCTTTTTAAAGGACTGGGAAATGAAGCCATTCAACCAATAAAGGCTTTTACGGGGAAAAGCGGCCCGTGTCCGAGTGCTTCTCAATTCTTGGTCACCCCGCGAGCCTGTATGTTTAGGCGGCTATCCTGCCGTCGAGAAGCACCACCCCACTAAAGGAGGCCGTGAGTTCCAATCATGTGGGGCTCTTTTGGGGAATGCAGACCTTGGATTAAGAATGACTTTCATATCCTGGGGCTCATGTGGAGCTGCAAATTTTGCATTTATTTAAAGGAACATCCATCTGTGGCAAAGAAATAAGTACTACATCTCCCACAAATCCTTACGTACTGTTCATCCAGAACAGCTGATCTAACGGCGTACGATATGGAAATAAAGGAAGGTGTGGCACGCAATCCTCCTCTTGACCGCGCAAGCCTCTGAAGAAGTGATGTTCACGAAACGCGTCAGGCTGCGGACTCATGCTTTTTAAAGGACTGGGAAATGAAGCCATTCAACCAATAAAGGCTTTTACGGGGAAAAGCGGCCCGTGTTCGAGTGCTTCTCAATTCTTGGTCACCCCACGAGCTTGTATGTTTAGACGGTTGTCCTGCCGTCGAGAAGCACCACCCCACTAAAGGAGGCCGTGCGTTCCAATCTTGTGGGGCTCTTTCGGGGAATGCTGACCTTGGATTAAGAATGACTTTCATTTCCTGGGGCTCATGTGGAGCTGCAAATTTTGCATTTATTTAAAGGAACATCCTTCTGTGGCAAAGAAATAAGTACTACATCTCCCACAAATCCTTACATACTGTTCATCCAGAACAGCTGATCTAACGGCGTACGATATGGAAATAAAGGAAGGTGTGGCACGCAATGCTCCTTTTGACCGCGCAAGCCTCTGAAGAAGTGATGTTCACGAAACGCGTCAGGCTGCGGACTCATGCTTTTTAAAGAACTGGGAAATGAAGCCATTCAACCAATAAAGGCTTTTACGGGGAAAAGTGGCCCGTGTCCGAGTGCTTCTCAATTCTTGGTCACCCCACGAGCTTGTATGTTTAGGCGGCTGTCCTGCCGTCGAGAAGCACCACCCCACTAAAGGAGGCCGTGAGTTCCAATCATGTGGGGCTCTTTCGGGGAATGCGGACCTTGGATTAAGAATGACTTTCATTTCCTGGGGCTCATGTGGAGCTGCAAATTTTGCATTTATTTAAAGGAACATCCATCTGTGGCAAAGAAATAAGTACTACATCTCCCACAATCCTTACGTACTGTTCATCCAGAAGGTGTGGCACGCAATGCTCCTTTTGACCGCGCAAGCCTCTGAAGAAGTGATGTTCACGAAACGCGTCAGGCTGCGGACTCATGCTTTTTAAAGGACTGGGAAATGAAGCCATTCAACCAATAAAGGCTTTTACGGGGAAAAGTGGCCCGTGTCCAAGTGCTTCTCAATTCTTGGTCACCCCACAAGCTCGTATGTTTAGGCGGCTGTCCTGCCGTCAAGAAGCACCACCCCACTAAAGGAGGCAGTGAGTTCCAATCATGTGGGGCTATTTCGGGGAATGCGGACCTTGGATTAAGAATGACTTTCATTTCCTTGGGCTCATGTGGAGCTGCAAATTTTGCATTTATTTAAAGGAACATCCATCTGTGGCAAAGAAATAAGTACTACATCTCCCACAAATCCTTACGTACTGTTCATCCAGAACAGCTGATCTAACGGCGTACGATATGGAAATAAAGGAAGGTGTGGCACGCAATGCTCCTTTTGACCGCGCAAGCCTCTGAAGAAGTGATGTTCACGAAACGCGTCAGGCTGCGGACACATGCTTTTTAAAGGACTGGGAAATGAAGCCATTCAACCAATAAAGGCTTTTACGGGGAAAAGCGGCCCGTGTCCGAGTGCTTCTCAATTCTTGGTCACCCCGCGAGCCTGTATGTTTAGGCGGCTGTCCTGCCGTCGAGAAGCACCACCCCACTAAAGGAGGCCGTGAGTTCCAATCATGTGGGGCTCTTTCGGGGAATGCGGATCTTGGATTAAGAATGACTTTCATATCCTGGGGCTCGTGTGGAGCTGCAAATTTTGCATTTATTTAAAGGAACATCCATCTGTGGCAAAGAAATAAGTACTACATCTCCCACAAATCCTTACGTACTGTTCATCCAGAACAGCTGATCTAACGGCGTACGATATGGAAATAAGGGAAGGTGTGGCACGCAATGCTCCTTTTGACCGCGCAAGCCTCTGAAGAAGTGATGTTCACGAAACACGTCAGGCTGCGGACTCATGCTTTTTAAAGGACTGGGAAATGAAGCCATTCAACCAATAAAGGCTTTTACGGGGAAAAGTGGCCCGTGTCCAAGTGCTTCTCAATTCTTGGTCACCCCACGAGCTCGTATGTTTAGGCGGCTGTCCTGCCGTCAAGAAGCACCACCCCACTAAAGGAGGCCGTGAGTTCCAATCATGTGGGGCTCTTTCGGGGAATGCGGACCTTGGATTAGGAATGACTTTCATTTCCTGGGGCTCATGTGGAGCTGCAAATTTTGCATTTATTTAAAGGAACATCCATCTGTGGCAAAGAAATAAATACTACATCTCCCACAATCCTTACGTACTGTTCATCCAGAAGGTGTGGCACGCAATGCTCCTTTTGACCGCGCAAGCCTCTGAAGAAGTGATGTTCACGAAACGCATCAGGCTGCGGACTCATGCTTTTTAAAGGACTGGGAAATGAAGCCATTCAACCAATAAAGGCTTTTACCGGGAAAAGTGGCCCGTGTCCAAGTGCTTCTCAATTCTTGGTCACCCCACAAGCTCGTATGTTTAGGCGGCTGTCCTGCCGTCAAGAAGCACCACCCCACTAAAGGAGGCAGTGAGTTCCAATCATGTGGGGCTATTTCGGGGAATGCGGACCTTGGATTAAGAATGACTTTCATTTCCTTGGGCTCATGTGGAGCTGCAAATTTTGCATTTATTTAAAGGAACATCCATCTGTGGCAAAGAAATAAGTACTACATCTCCCACAAATCCTTACGTACTGTTCATCCAGAACAGCTGATCTAACGGCGTACGATATGGAAATAAAGGAAGGTGTGGCACGCAATGCTCCTTTTGACCGCGCAAGCCTCTGAAGAAGTGATGTTCACGAAACGCGTCAGGCTGCGGACACATGCTTTTTAAAGGACTGGGAAATGAAGCCATTCAACCAATAAAGGCTTTTACGGGGAAAAGCGGCCCGTGTCCGAGTGCTTCTCAATTCTTGGTCACCCCGCGAGCCTGTATGTTTAGGCGGCTGTCCTGCCGTCGAGAAGCACCACCCCACTAAAGGAGGCCGTGAGTTCCAATCATGTGGGGCTCTTTTGGGGAATGCGGACCTTGGATTAAGAATGACTTTCATATCCTGGGGCTCATGTGGAGCTGCAAATTTTGCATTTATTTAAAGGAACATCCATCTGTGGCAAAGAAATAAGTACTACATCTCCCACAAATCCTTACGTACTGTTCATCCAGAACAGCTGATCTAACGGCGTACGATATGGAAATAAAGGAAGGTGTGGCACGCAATCCTCCTCTTGACCGCGCAAGCCTCTGAAGAAGTGATGTTCACGAAACGCGTCAGGCTGCGGACTCATGCTTTTTAAAGGACTGGGAAATGAAGCCATTCAACCAATAAAGGCTTTTACGGGGAAAAGCGGCCCGTGTCCGAGTGCTTCTCAATTCTTGGTCACCCCACGAGCTTGTATGTTTAGACGGTTGTCCTGCCGTCGAGAAGCACCACCCCACTAAAGGAGGCCGTGAGTTCCAATCTTGTGGGGCTCTTTCGGGGAATGCTGACCTTGGATTAAGAATGACTTTCATTTCCTGGGGCTCATGTGGAGCTGCAAATTTTGCATTTATTTAAAGGAACATCCTTCTGTGGCAAAGAAATAAGTACTACATCTCCCACAAATCCTTACATACTGTTCATCCAGAACAGCTGATCTAACGGCGTACGATATGGAAATAAAGGAAGGTGTGGCACGCAATGCTCCTTTTGACCGCGCAAGCCTCTGAAGAAGTGATGTTCACGAAACGCGTCAGGCTGCGGACACATGCTTTTTAAAGGACTGGGAAATGAAGCCATTCAACCAATAAAGGCTTTTACGGGGAAAAGCGGCCCGTGTCCGAGTGCTTCTCAATTCTTGGTCACCCCGCGAGCCTGTATGTTTAGGTGGCTGTCCTGCCGTCGAGAAGCACCACCCCACTAAAGGAGGCCGTGAGTTCCAATCATGTGGGGCTCTTTTGGGGAATGCAGACCTTGGATTAAGAATGACTTTCATATCCTGGGGCTCATGTGGAGCTGCAAATTTTGCATTTATTTAAAGGAACATCCATCTGTGGAAAAGAAATAAGTACTACATCTCCCACAAATCCTTACGTACTGTTCATCCAGAACAGCTGATCTAACGGCGTACGATATGGAAATAAAGGAAGGTGTGGCACGCAATCCTCCTCTTGACCGCGCAAGCCTCTGAAGAAGTGATGTTCACGAAACGCGTCAGGCTGCGGACTCATGCTTTTTAAAGGACTGGGAAATGAAGCCATTCAACCAATAAAGGCTTTTACGGGGAAAAGCGGCCCGTGTCCGAGTGCTTCTCAATTCTTGGTCACCCCACGAGCTTGTATGTTTAGACGGTTGTCCTGCCGTCGAGAAGCACCACCCCACTAAAGGAGGCCGTGAGTTCCAATCTTGTGGGGCTCTTTCGGGGAATGCTGACCTTGGATTAAGAATGACTTTCATTTCCTGGGGCTCATGTGGAGCTGCAAATTTTGCATTTATTTAAAGGAACATCCTTCTGTGGCAAAGAAATAAGTACTACATCTCCCACAAATCCTTACATACTGTTCATCCAGAACAGCTGATCTAACGGCGTACGATATGGAAATAAAGGAAGGTGTGGCACGCAATGCTCCTTTTGACCGCGCAAGCCTCTGAAGAAGTGATGTTCACGAAACGCGTCAGGCTGCGGACTCATGCTTTTTAAAGAACTGGGAAATGAAGCCATTCAACCAATAAAGGCTTTTACGGGGAAAAGTGGCCCGTGTCCGAGTGCTTCTCAATTCTTGGTCACCCCACGAGCTTGTATGTTTAGGCGGCTGTCCTGCCGTCGAGAAGCACCACCCCACTAAAGGAGGCCGTGAGTTCCAATCATGTGGGGCTCTTTCGGGGAATGCGGACCTTGGATTAAGAATGACTTTCATTTCCTGGGGCTCATGTGGAGCTGCAAATTTTGCATTTATTTAAAGGAACATCCATCTGTGGCAAAGAAATAAGTACTACATCTCCCACAATCCTTACGTACTGTTCATCCAGAAGGTGTGGCACGCAATGCTCCTTTTGACCGCGCAAGCCTCTGAAGAAGTGATGTTCACGAAACGCGTCAGGCTGCGGACTCATGCTTTTTAAAGGACTGGGAAATGAAGCCATTCAACCAATAAAGGCTTTTACGGGGAAAAGTGGCCCGTGTCCAAGTGCTTCTCAATTCTTGGTCACCCCACAAGCTCGTATGTTTAGGCGGCTGTCCTGCCGTCAAGAAGCACCACCCCACTAAAGGAGGCAGTGAGTTCCAATCATGTGGGGCTATTTCGGGGAATGCGGACCTTGGATTAAGAATGACTTTCATTTCCTTGGGCTCATGTGGAGCTGCAAATTTTGCATTTATTTAAAGGAACATCCATCTGTGGCAAAGAAATAAGTACTACATCTCCCACAAATCCTTACGTACTGTTCATCCAGAACAGCTGATCTAACGGCGTACGATATGGAAATAAAGGAAGGTGTGGCACGCAATGCTCCTTTTGACCGCGCAAGCCTCTGAAGAAGTGATGTTCACGAAACGCGTCAGGCTGCGGACACATGCTTTTTAAAGGACTGGGAAATGAAGCCATTCAACCAATAAAGGCTTTTACGGGGAAAAGCGGCCCGTGTCCGAGTGCTTCTCAATTCTTGGTCACCCCGCGAGCCTGTATGTTTAGGCGGCTGTCCTGCCGTCGAGAAGCACCACCCCACTAAAGGAGGCCGTGAGTTCCAATCATGTGGGGCTCTTTTGGGGAATGCGGACCTTGGATTAAGAATGACTTTCATATCCTGGGGCTCATGTGGAGCTGCAAATTTTGCATTTATTTAAAGGAACATCCATCTGTGGCAAAGAAATAAGTACTACATCTCCCACAAATCCTTACGTACTGTTCATCCAGAACAGCTGATCTAACGGCGTATGATATGGAAATAAAGGAAGGTGTGGCACGCAATCCTCCTCTTGACCGCGCAAGCCTCTGAAGAAGTGATGTTCACGAAACGCGTCAGGTTGCGGACTCATGCTTTTTAAAGGACTGGGAAATGAAGCCATTCAACCAATAAAGGCTTTTACGGGGAAAAGCGGCCCGTGTCCGAGTGCTTCTCAATTCATGGTCACCCCACGAGCTTGTATGTTTAGACGGTTGTCCTGCCGTCGAGAAGCACCACCCCACTAAAGGAGGCCGTGAGTTCCAATCATGTGAGGCTCTTTCGGGGAATGCTGACCTTGGATTAAGAATGACTTTCATTTCCTGGGGCTCATGTGGAGCTGCAAATTTTGCATTTATTTAAAGGAACATCCTTCTGTGGCAAAGAAATAAGTACTACATCTCCCACAAATCCTTACGTACTGTTCATCCAGAACAGCTGATCTAACGGCGTACGATATGGAAATAAAGGAAGGTGTGGCACGCAATGCTCCTTTTGACCGCGCAAGCCTCTGAAGAAGTGATGTTCACGAAACGCGTCAGGCTGCGGACTCATGCTTTTTAAAGGACTGGGAAATGAAGCCATTCAACCAATAAAGGCTTTTACAGGGAAAAGCGGTCCGTGTCCGAGTGCTTCTCAATTCTTGGTCACCCCACGAGCTTGTATGTTTAGGCGGCTGTCCTGCCGTCGAGAAGCACCACCCCACTAAAGGAGGCCGTGAGTTCCAATCATGTGGGGCTCTTTCGGAGAATGTGGACCTTGGATTAAGAATGACTTTCATATCCTGGGGCTCATGTGGAGCTGCAAATTTTGCATTTATTTAAAGGAACATCCATCTGTGGCAAAGAAATAAGTACTACATCTCCCACAAATCCTTACGTACTGTTCATCCAGAACAGCTGATCTAACGGCATACGATATGGAAGCAAAGGAAGGTGTGGCACGCAATCCTCCTCTTGACCGCGAAAGCCTCTGAACAAGTGATGTTCACGAAACGCGTCCGGCTCTGGACTCATGCTTTTTAAAGGACTGGGAAATGAAGCCATTCAACCAATAAAGGTTTTTACGGGGAAAAGTGGCCCGTGTCCAAGTGCTTCTCAATTCTTGGTCACCCCACAAGCTTGTATGTTTAGGCGGCTGTCCTGCCGTCAAGAAGCACCACCCCACTAAAGGAGGCAGTGAGTTCCAATCATGTGGGGCTCTTTCGGGGAATGCGGACCTTGGATTAAGAATGACTTTCATTTCCTTGGGCTCATGTGGAGCTGCAAATTTTGCATTTATTTAAAGGAAAATCCATCTGTGGCAAAGAAATAAGTACTACATCTCCCACAAATCCTTACGTACTGTTCATCCAGAACAGCTGATCTAACGGCGTACGATATGGAAATAAAGGAAGGTGTGGCACGCAATGCTCCTTTTGACCGCGCAAGCCTCTGAAGAAGTGATGTTAACAAAACGCGTCAGGCTGCGGACACATGCTTTTTAAAGGACTGGGAAATGAAGCCATTCAACCAATAAAGGCTTTTACGGGGAAAAGCGGCCCGTGTCCGAGTGCTTCTCAATTCTTGGTCACCCCGCGAGCTTGTATGTTTAGGCGGCTGTCCTGCCGTCGAGAAGCACCACCCCACTAAAGGAGGCCGTGAGTTCCAATCATGTGGGGCTCTTTCGGGGAATGCGGATCTTGGATTAAGAATGACTTTCATTTCCTGGGGCTCGTGTGGAGCTGCAAATTTTGCATTTATTTAAAGGAACATCCATCTGTGGCAAAGAAATAAGTACTACATCTCCCACAAATCCTTACGTACTGTTCATCCAGAACAGCTGATCTAACGGCGTACGATATGGAAATAAGGGAAGGTGTGGCACGCAATGCTCCTTTTGACCGCGCAAGCCTCTGAAGAAGTGATGTTCACGAAACGCGTCAGGCTGCGGACTCATGCTTTTTAAAGGACTGGGAAATGAAGCCATTCAACCAATAAAGGCTTTTACGGGGAAAAGTGGCCCGTGTCCAAGTGCTTCTCAATTCTTGGTCACCCCACGAGCTCGTATGTTTAGGCGGCTGTCCTGCCGTCAAGAAGCACCACCCCACTAAAGGAGGCCGTGAGTTCCAATCATGTGGGGCTCTTTCGGGGAATGCGGACCTTGGATTAGGAATGACTTTCATTTCCTGGGGCTCATGTGGAGCTGCAAATTTTGCATTTATTTAAAGGAACATCCATCTGTGGCAAAGAAATAAATACTACATCTCCCACAATCCTTACGTACTGTTCATCCAGAAGGTGTGGCACGCAATGCTCCTTTTGACCGCGCAAGCCTCTGAAGAAGTGATGTTCACGAAACGCATCAGGCTGCGGACTCATGCTTTTTAAAGGACTGGGAAATGAAGCCATTCAACCAATAAAGGCTTTTACCGGGAAAAGTGGCCCGTGTCCAAGTGCTTCTCAATTCTTGGTCACCCCACAAGCTCGTATGTTTAGGCGGCTGTCCTGCCGTCAAGAAGCACCACCCCACTAAAGGAGGCAGTGAGTTCCAATCATGTGGGGCTATTTCGGGGAATGCGGACCTTGGATTAAGAATGACTTTCATTTCCTTGGGCTCATGTGGAGCTGCAAATTTTGCATTTATTTAAAGGAACATCCATCTGTGGCAAAGAAATAAGTACTACATCTCCCACAAATCCTTACGTACTGTTCATCCAGAACAGCTGATCTAACGGCGTACGATATGGAAATAAAGGAAGGTGTGGCACGCAATGCTCCTTTTGACCGCGCAAGCCTCTGAAGAAGTGATGTTCACGAAACGCGTCAGGCTGCGGACACATGCTTTTTAAAGGACTGGGAAATGAAGCCATTCAACCAATAAAGGCTTTTACGGGGAAAAGCGGCCCGTGTCCGAGTGCTTCTCAATTCTTGGTCACCCCGCGAGCCTGTATGTTTAGGCGGCTGTCCTGCCGTCGAGAAGCACCACCCCACTAAAGGAGGCCGTGAGTTCCAATCATGTGGGGCTCTTTTGGGGAATGCGGACCTTGGATTAAGAATGACTTTCATATCCTGGGGCTCATGTGGAGCTGCAAATTTTGCATTTATTTAAAGGAACATCCATCTGTGGCAAAGAAATAAGTACTACATCTCCCACAAATCCTTACGTACTGTTCATCCAGAACAGCTGATCTAACGGCGTACGATATGGAAATAAAGGAAGGTGTGGCACGCAATCCTCCTCTTGACCGCGCAAGCCTCTGAAGAAGTGATGTTCACGAAACGCGTCAGGCTGCGGACTCATGCTTTTTAAAGGACTGGGAAATGAAGCCATTCAACCAATAAAGGCTTTTACGGGGAAAAGCGGCCCGTGTCCGAGTGCTTCTCAATTCTTGGTCACCCCACGAGCTTGTATGTTTAGACGGTTGTCCTGCCGTCGAGAAGCACCACCCCACTAAAGGAGGCCGTGAGTTCCAATCTTGTGGGGCTCTTTCGGGGAATGCTGACCTTGGATTAAGAATGACTTTCATTTCCTGGGGCTCATGTGGAGCTGCAAATTTTGCATTTATTTAAAGGAACATCCTTCTGTGGCAAAGAAATAAGTACTACATCTCCCACAAATCCTTACATACTGTTCATCCAGAACAGCTGATCTAACGGCGTACGATATGGAAATAAAGGAAGGTGTGGCACGCAATGCTCCTTTTGACCGCGCAAGCCTCTGAAGAAGTGATGTTCACGAAACGCGTCAGGCTGCGGACACATGCTTTTTAAAGGACTGGGAAATGAAGCCATTCAACCAATAAAGGCTTTTACGGGGAAAAGCGGCCCGTGTCCGAGTGCTTCTCAATTCTTGGTCACCCCGCGAGCCTGTATGTTTAGGTGGCTGTCCTGCCGTCGAGAAGCACCACCCCACTAAAGGAGGCCGTGAGTTCCAATCATGTGGGGCTCTTTTGGGGAATGCAGACCTTGGATTAAGAATGACTTTCATATCCTGGGGCTCATGTGGAGCTGCAAATTTTGCATTTATTTAAAGGAACATCCATCTGTGGAAAAGAAATAAGTACTACATCTCCCACAAATCCTTACGTACTGTTCATCCAGAACAGCTGATCTAACGGCGTACGATATGGAAATAAAGGAAGGTGTGGCACGCAATCCTCCTCTTGACCGCGCAAGCCTCTGAAGAAGTGATGTTCACGAAACGCGTCAGGCTGCGGACTCATGCTTTTTAAAGGACTGGGAAATGAAGCCATTCAACCAATAAAGGCTTTTACGGGGAAAAGCGGCCCGTGTCCGAGTGCTTCTCAATTCTTGGTCACCCCACGAGCTTGTATGTTTAGACGGTTGTCCTGCCGTCGAGAAGCACCACCCCACTAAAGGAGGCCGTGAGTTCCAATCTTGTGGGGCTCTTTCGGGGAATGCTGACCTTGGATTAAGAATGACTTTCATTTCCTGGGGCTCATGTGGAGCTGCAAATTTTGCATTTATTTAAAGGAACATCCTTCTGTGGCAAAGAAATAAGTACTACATCTCCCACAAATCCTTACATACTGTTCATCCAGAACAGCTGATCTAACGGCGTACGATATGGAAATAAAGGAAGGTGTGGCACGCAATGCTCCTTTTGACCGCGCAAGCCTCTGAAGAAGTGATGTTCACGAAACGCGTCAGGCTGCGGACTCATGCTTTTTAAAGAACTGGGAAATGAAGCCATTCAACCAATAAAGGCTTTTACGGGGAAAAGTGGCCCGTGTCCGAGTGCTTCTCAATTCTTGGTCACCCCACGAGCTTGTATGTTTAGGCGGCTGTCCTGCCGTCGAGAAGCACCACCCCACTAAAGGAGGCCGTGAGTTCCAATCATGTGGGGCTCTTTCGGGGAATGCGGACCTTGGATTAAGAATGACTTTCATTTCCTGGGGCTCATGTGGAGCTGCAAATTTTGCATTTATTTAAAGGAACATCCATCTGTGGCAAAGAAATAAGTACTACATCTCCCACAATCCTTACGTACTGTTCATCCAGAAGGTGTGGCACGCAATGCTCCTTTTGACCGCGCAAGCCTCTGAAGAAGTGATGTTCACGAAACGCGTCAGGCTGCGGACTCATGCTTTTTAAAGGACTGGGAAATGAAGCCATTCAACCAATAAAGGCTTTTACGGGGAAAAGTGGCCCGTGTCCAAGTGCTTCTCAATTCTTGGTCACCCCACAAGCTCGTATGTTTAGGCGGCTGTCCTGCCGTCAAGAAGCACCACCCCACTAAAGGAGGCAGTGAGTTCCAATCATGTGGGGCTATTTCGGGGAATGCGGACCTTGGATTAAGAATGACTTTCATTTCCTTGGGCTCATGTGGAGCTGCAAATTTTGCATTTATTTAAAGGAACATCCATCTGTGGCAAAGAAATAAGTACTACATCTCCCACAAATCCTTACGTACTGTTCATCCAGAACAGCTGATCTAACGGCGTACGATATGGAAATAAAGGAAGGTGTGGCACGCAATGCTCCTTTTGACCGCGCAAGCCTCTGAAGAAGTGATGTTCACGAAACGCGTCAGGCTGCGGACACATGCTTTTTAAAGGACTGGGAAATGAAGCCATTCAACCAATAAAGGCTTTTACGGGGAAAAGCGGCCCGTGTCCGAGTGCTTCTCAATTCTTGGTCACCCCGCGAGCCTGTATGTTTAGGCGGCTGTCCTGCCGTCGAGAAGCACCACCCCACTAAAGGAGGCCGTGAGTTCCAATCATGTGGGGCTCTTTTGGGGAATGCGGACCTTGGATTAAGAATGACTTTCATATCCTGGGGCTCATGTGGAGCTGCAAATTTTGCATTTATTTAAAGGAACATCCATCTGTGGCAAAGAAATAAGTACTACATCTCCCACAAATCCTTACGTACTGTTCATCCAGAACAGCTGATCTAACGGCGTATGATATGGAAATAAAGGAAGGTGTGGCACGCAATCCTCCTCTTGACCGCGCAAGCCTCTGAAGAAGTGATGTTCACGAAACGCGTCAGGTTGCGGACTCATGCTTTTTAAAGGACTGGGAAATGAAGCCATTCAACCAATAAAGGCTTTTACGGGGAAAAGCGGCCCGTGTCCGAGTGCTTCTCAATTCATGGTCACCCCACGAGCTTGTATGTTTAGACGGTTGTCCTGCCGTCGAGAAGCACCACCCCACTAAAGGAGGCCGTGAGTTCCAATCATGTGAGGCTCTTTCGGGGAATGCTGACCTTGGATTAAGAATGACTTTCATTTCCTGGGGCTCATGTGGAGCTGCAAATTTTGCATTTATTTAAAGGAACATCCTTCTGTGGCAAAGAAATAAGTACTACATCTCCCACAAATCCTTACGTACTGTTCATCCAGAACAGCTGATCTAACGGCGTACGATATGGAAATAAAGGAAGGTGTGGCACGCAATGCTCCTTTTGACCGCGCAAGCCTCTGAAGAAGTGATGTTCACGAAACGCGTCAGGCTGCGGACTCATGCTTTTTAAAGGACTGGGAAATGAAGCCATTCAACCAATAAAGGCTTTTACAGGGAAAAGCGGTCCGTGTCCGAGTGCTTCTCAATTCTTGGTCACCCCACGAGCTTGTATGTTTAGGCGGCTGTCCTGCCGTCGAGAAGCACCACCCCACTAAAGGAGGCCGTGAGTTCCAATCATGTGGGGCTCTTTCGGAGAATGTGGACCTTGGATTAAGAATGACTTTCATATCCTGGGGCTCATGTGGAGCTGCAAATTTTGCATTTATTTAAAGGAACATCCATCTGTGGCAAAGAAATAAGTACTACATCTCCCACAAATCCTTACGTACTGTTCATCCAGAACAGCTGATCTAACGGCATACGATATGGAAGCAAAGGAAGGTGTGGCACGCAATCCTCCTCTTGACCGCGAAAGCCTCTGAACAAGTGATGTTCACGAAACGCGTCCGGCTCTGGACTCATGCTTTTTAAAGGACTGGGAAATGAAGCCATTCAACCAATAAAGGTTTTTACGGGGAAAAGTGGCCCGTGTCCAAGTGCTTCTCAATTCTTGGTCACCCCACAAGCTTGTATGTTTAGGCGGCTGTCCTGCCGTCAAGAAGCACCACCCCACTAAAGGAGGCAGTGAGTTCCAATCATGTGGGGCTCTTTCGGGGAATGCGGACCTTGGATTAAGAATGACTTTCATTTCCTTGGGCTCATGTGGAGCTGCAAATTTTGCATTTATTTAAAGGAAAATCCATCTGTGGCAAAGAAATAAGTACTACATCTCCCACAAATCCTTACGTACTGTTCATCCAGAACAGCTGATCTAACGGCGTACGATATGGAAATAAAGGAAGGTGTGGCACGCAATGCTCCTTTTGACCGCGCAAGCCTCTGAAGAAGTGATGTTAACAAAACGCGTCAGGCTGCGGACACATGCTTTTTAAAGGACTGGGAAATGAAGCCATTCAACCAATAAAGGCTTTTACGGGGAAAAGCGGCCCGTGTCCGAGTGCTTCTCAATTCTTGGTCACCCCGCGAGCTTGTATGTTTAGGCGGCTGTCCTGCCGTCGAGAAGCACCACCCCACTAAAGGAGGCCGTGAGTTCCAATCATGTGGGGCTCTTTCGGGGAATGCGGATCTTGGATTAAGAATGACTTTCATTTCCTGGGGCTCGTGTGGAGCTGCAAATTTTGCATTTATTTAAAGGAACATCCATCTGTGGCAAAGAAATAAGTACTACATCTCCCACAAATCCTTACGTACTGTTCATCCAGAACAGCTGATCTAACGGCGTACGATATGGAAATAAGGGAAGGTGTGGCACGCAATGCTCCTTTTGACCGCGCAAGCCTCTGAAGAAGTGATGTTCACGAAACGCGTCAGGCTGCGGACTCATGCTTTTTAAAGGACTGGGAAATGAAGCCATTCAACCAATAAAGGCTTTTACGGGGAAAAGCGGCCCGTGTCCGAGTGCTTCTCAATTCTTGGTCACCCCACGAGCTTTTATGTTTAGACGGTTGTCCTGCCGTCGAGAAGCACCACCCCACTAAAGGAGGCCGTGAGTTCCAATCGTGTGGGGCTCTTTCGGGGTATGCGGACCTGGGATTAAGTATGACTTTCATTTTCTGGGGCTCATGTGGAGCTGCAAATTTTGCATTTATTTAAAGGAACATCCATCTGTGGCAAAGAAATAAGTACTACATCTCCCACAATCCTTACGTACTGTTCATCCAGAAGGTGTGGCACGCAATGCTCCTTTTGACCGCGCAAGCCTCTGAAGAAGTGATGTTCATGAAACGCGTCAGGCTGCGGACTCATGCTTTTTAAAGGAATGGGAAATGAAGCCATTCAACCAATAAAGGCTTTTACGGGGAAAAGTGGCCCGTGTCCAAGTGCTTCTCAATTCTTGGTCACCCCACAAGCTCGTATGTTTAGGCGGCTGTCCTGCGATCAAGAAGTACCACCCCACTAAAGGAGGCCGTGAGTTCCAATCATGTGGGGCTCTTTCGGGGAATGCGGACCTTGGATTAAGAATGACTTTCATTTCCTTGGGCTCATGTGGAGCTGCAAATTTTGCATTTATTTAAAGGAACATCCATCTGTGGCAAAGAAATAAGTACTACATCTCCCACAAATCCTTACGTACTGTTCATCCAGAACAGCTGATCTAACGGCATACGATATGGAAGCAAAGGAAGGTGTGGCACGCAATCCTCCTCTTGACCGCGAAAGCCTCTGAACAAGTGATGTTCACGAAACGCGTCCGGCTCTGGACTCATGCTTTTTAAAGGACTGGGAAATGAAGCCATTCAACCAATAAAGGTTTTTACGGGGAAAAGTGGCCCGTGTCCAAGTGCTTCTCAATTCTTGGTCACCCCACAAGCTTGTATGTTTAGGCGGCTGTCCTGCCGTCAAGAAGCACCACCCCACTAAAGGAGGCCGTGAGTTCCAATCATGTGGGGCTCTTTTGGGGAATGCAGACCTTGGATTAAGAATGACTTTCATATCCTGGGGCTCATGTGGAGCTGCAAATTTTGCATTTATTTAAAGGAACATCCATCTGTGGAAAAGAAATAAGTACTACATCTCCCACAAATCCTTACGTACTGTTCATCCAGAACAGCTGATCTAACGGCGTACGATATGGAAATAAAGGAAGGTGTGGCACGCAATCCTCCTCTTGACCGCGCAAGCCTCTGAAGAAGTGATGTTCACGAAACGCGTCAGGCTGCGGACTCATGCTTTTTAAAGGACTGGGAAATGAAGCCATTCAACCAATAAAGGCTTTTACGGGGAAAAGCGGCCCGTGTCCGAGTGCTTCTCAATTCTTGGTCACCCCACGAGCTTGTATGTTTAGACGGTTGTCCTGCCGTCGAGAAGCACCACCCCACTAAAGGAGGCCGTGAGTTCCAATCTTGTGGGGCTCTTTCGGGGAATGCTGACCTTGGATTAAGAATGACTTTCATTTCCTGGGGCTCATGTGGAGCTGCAAATTTTGCATTTATTTAAAGGAACATCCTTCTGTGGCAAAGAAATAAGTACTACATCTCCCACAAATCCTTACATACTGTTCATCCAGAACAGCTGATCTAACGGCGTACGATATGGAAATAAAGGAAGGTGTGGCACGCAATGCTCCTTTTGACCGCGCAAGCCTCTGAAGAAGTGATGTTCACGAAACGCGTCAGGCTGCGGACTCATGCTTTTTAAAGAACTGGGAAATGAAGCCATTCAACCAATAAAGGCTTTTACGGGGAAAAGTGGCCCGTGTCCGAGTGCTTCTCAATTCTTGGTCACCCCACGAGCTTGTATGTTTAGGCGGCTGTCCTGCCGTCGAGAAGCACCACCCCACTAAAGGAGGCCGTGAGTTCCAATCATGTGGGGCTCTTTCGGGGAATGCGGACCTTGGATTAAGAATGACTTTCATTTCCTGGGGCTCATGTGGAGCTGCAAATTTTGCATTTATTTAAAGGAACATCCATCTGTGGCAAAGAAATAAGTACTACATCTCCCACAATCCTTACGTACTGTTCATCCAGAAGGTGTGGCACGCAATGCTCCTTTTGACCGCGCAAGCCTCTGAAGAAGTGATGTTCACGAAACGCGTCAGGCTGCGGACTCATGCTTTTTAAAGGACTGGGAAATGAAGCCATTCAACCAATAAAGGCTTTTACGGGGAAAAGTGGCCCGTGTCCAAGTGCTTCTCAATTCTTGGTCACCCCACAAGCTCGTATGTTTAGGCGGCTGTCCTGCCGTCAAGAAGCACCACCCCACTAAAGGAGGCAGTGAGTTCCAATCATGTGGGGCTATTTCGGGGAATGCGGACCTTGGATTAAGAATGACTTTCATTTCCTTGGGCTCATGTGGAGCTGCAAATTTTGCATTTATTTAAAGGAACATCCATCTGTGGCAAAGAAATAAGTACTACATCTCCCACAAATCCTTACGTACTGTTCATCCAGAACAGCTGATCTAACGGCGTACGATATGGAAATAAAGGAAGGTGTGGCACGCAATGCTCCTTTTGACCGCGCAAGCCTCTGAAGAAGTGATGTTCACGAAACGCGTCAGGCTGCGGACACATGCTTTTTAAAGGACTGGGAAATGAAGCCATTCAACCAATAAAGGCTTTTACGGGGAAAAGCGGCCCGTGTCCGAGTGCTTCTCAATTCTTGGTCACCCCGCGAGCCTGTATGTTTAGGCGGCTGTCCTGCCGTCGAGAAGCACCACCCCACTAAAGGAGGCCGTGAGTTCCAATCATGTGGGGCTCTTTTGGGGAATGCGGACCTTGGATTAAGAATGACTTTCATATCCTGGGGCTCATGTGGAGCTGCAAATTTTGCATTTATTTAAAGGAACATCCATCTGTGGCAAAGAAATAAGTACTACATCTCCCACAAATCCTTACGTACTGTTCATCCAGAACAGCTGATCTAACGGCGTATGATATGGAAATAAAGGAAGGTGTGGCACGCAATCCTCCTCTTGACCGCGCAAGCCTCTGAAGAAGTGATGTTCACGAAACGCGTCAGGTTGCGGACTCATGCTTTTTAAAGGACTGGGAAATGAAGCCATTCAACCAATAAAGGCTTTTACGGGGAAAAGCGGCCCGTGTCCGAGTGCTTCTCAATTCATGGTCACCCCACGAGCTTGTATGTTTAGACGGTTGTCCTGCCGTCGAGAAGCACCACCCCACTAAAGGAGGCCGTGAGTTCCAATCATGTGAGGCTCTTTCGGGGAATGCTGACCTTGGATTAAGAATGACTTTCATTTCCTGGGGCTCATGTGGAGCTGCAAATTTTGCATTTATTTAAAGGAACATCCTTCTGTGGCAAAGAAATAAGTACTACATCTCCCACAAATCCTTACGTACTGTTCATCCAGAACAGCTGATCTAACGGCGTACGATATGGAAATAAAGGAAGGTGTGGCACGCAATGCTCCTTTTGACCGCGCAAGCCTCTGAAGAAGTGATGTTCACGAAACGCGTCAGGCTGCGGACTCATGCTTTTTAAAGGACTGGGAAATGAAGCCATTCAACCAATAAAGGCTTTTACAGGGAAAAGCGGTCCGTGTCCGAGTGCTTCTCAATTCTTGGTCACCCCACGAGCTTGTATGTTTAGGCGGCTGTCCTGCCGTCGAGAAGCACCACCCCACTAAAGGAGGCCGTGAGTTCCAATCATGTGGGGCTCTTTCGGAGAATGTGGACCTTGGATTAAGAATGACTTTCATATCCTGGGGCTCATGTGGAGCTGCAAATTTTGCATTTATTTAAAGGAACATCCATCTGTGGCAAAGAAATAAGTACTACATCTCCCACAAATCCTTACGTACTGTTCATCCAGAACAGCTGATCTAACGGCATACGATATGGAAGCAAAGGAAGGTGTGGCACGCAATCCTCCTCTTGACCGCGAAAGCCTCTGAACAAGTGATGTTCACGAAACGCGTCCGGCTCTGGACTCATGCTTTTTAAAGGACTGGGAAATGAAGCCATTCAACCAATAAAGGTTTTTACGGGGAAAAGTGGCCCGTGTCCAAGTGCTTCTCAATTCTTGGTCACCCCACAAGCTTGTATGTTTAGGCGGCTGTCCTGCCGTCAAGAAGCACCACCCCACTAAAGGAGGCAGTGAGTTCCAATCATGTGGGGCTCTTTCGGGGAATGCGGACCTTGGATTAAGAATGACTTTCATTTCCTTGGGCTCATGTGGAGCTGCAAATTTTGCATTTATTTAAAGGAAAATCCATCTGTGGCAAAGAAATAAGTACTACATCTCCCACAAATCCTTACGTACTGTTCATCCAGAACAGCTGATCTAACGGCGTACGATATGGAAATAAAGGAAGGTGTGGCACGCAATGCTCCTTTTGACCGCGCAAGCCTCTGAAGAAGTGATGTTAACAAAACGCGTCAGGCTGCGGACACATGCTTTTTAAAGGACTGGGAAATGAAGCCATTCAACCAATAAAGGCTTTTACGGGGAAAAGCGGCCCGTGTCCGAGTGCTTCTCAATTCTTGGTCACCCCGCGAGCTTGTATGTTTAGGCGGCTGTCCTGCCGTCGAGAAGCACCACCCCACTAAAGGAGGCCGTGAGTTCCAATCATGTGGGGCTCTTTCGGGGAATGCGGATCTTGGATTAAGAATGACTTTCATTTCCTGGGGCTCGTGTGGAGCTGCAAATTTTGCATTTATTTAAAGGAACATCCATCTGTGGCAAAGAAATAAGTACTACATCTCCCACAAATCCTTACGTACTGTTCATCCAGAACAGCTGATCTAACGGCGTACGATATGGAAATAAGGGAAGGTGTGGCACGCAATGCTCCTTTTGACCGCGCAAGCCTCTGAAGAAGTGATGTTCACGAAACGCGTCAGGCTGCGGACTCATGCTTTTTAAAGGACTGGGAAATGAAGCCATTCAACCAATAAAGGCTTTTACGGGGAAAAGCGGCCCGTGTCCGAGTGCTTCTCAATTCTTGGTCACCCCACGAGCTTTTATGTTTAGACGGTTGTCCTGCCGTCGAGAAGCACCACCCCACTAAAGGAGGCCGTGAGTTCCAATCGTGTGGGGCTCTTTCGGGGTATGCGGACCTGGGATTAAGTATGACTTTCATTTTCTGGGGCTCATGTGGAGCTGCAAATTTTGCATTTATTTAAAGGAACATCCATCTGTGGCAAAGAAATAAGTACTACATCTCCCACAATCCTTACGTACTGTTCATCCAGAAGGTGTGGCACGCAATGCTCCTTTTGACCGCGCAAGCCTCTGAAGAAGTGATGTTCATGAAACGCGTCAGGCTGCGGACTCATGCTTTTTAAAGGAATGGGAAATGAAGCCATTCAACCAATAAAGGCTTTTACGGGGAAAAGTGGCCCGTGTCCAAGTGCTTCTCAATTCTTGGTCACCCCACAAGCTCGTATGTTTAGGCGGCTGTCCTGCGATCAAGAAGTACCACCCCACTAAAGGAGGCCGTGAGTTCCAATCATGTGGGGCTCTTTCGGGGAATGCGGACCTTGGATTAAGAATGACTTTCATTTCCTTGGGCTCATGTGGAGCTGCAAATTTTGCATTTATTTAAAGGAACATCCATCTGTGGCAAAGAAATAAGTACTACATCTCCCACAAATCCTTACGTACTGTTCATCCAGAACAGCTGATCTAACAGCGTACGATATGGAAATAAAGGAAGGTGTGGCACGCAATGCTCCTTTTGACCGCGCAAGCCTCTGAAGGAGTGATGTTCACGAAACGCGTCAGGCTGCGGACTCATGCTTTTTAAAGTACTGGGAAATGAAGCCATTCAACCAATAAAGGCTTTTACAGGTAAAAGCGTCCTGTGTCCGAGTGCTTCTCAATTCTTGGTCACCCCACGAGCTTGTATAGTTAGGCGGCTGTCCTGCCGTCGAGAAGCACCACCCCACTAAAGGAGGCCGTGAGTTCCAATTATGTGGGGCTCTTTCGGAGAATGCGGACCTTGGATTAAGAATGACTTTCATATCCTGGGGCTCATGTGGAGCTGCAAATTTTGCATTTATTTAAAGGAACATCCATCTGTGGCAAAGAAATAAGAACTACATCTCCCACAAATCCTTACGTACTGTTCATCCAGAACAGCTGATCTAACGGCATACGATATGGAAATAAAGGAAGGTGTGGCACGCAATCCTCCTCTTGACCGCGAAAGCCTCTGAACAAGTGATGTTCACGAAACGCGTCAGGCTCTGGACTCATGCTTTTTAAAGGACTGGGAAATGAAGCCATTCAACCAATAAAGGCTTTTACGGGGAAAAGCGGCCCGTGTCCGAGTGCTTCTCAATTCTTGGTCACCCCACAAGCTTGTATGTTTAGGCGGCTGTCCTGCCATCGAGAAGCACCACCCCACTAAATGAGGCCGTGAGTTCCAATCATGTGGGGCTCTTTCGGGGAATGCGGATCTTGGATTAAGAATGACTTTCATTTCCTGGGGCTCATGTGGAGCTGCAAATTTAGCATTTATTTAAAGGAACATCCATCTGTGGCAAAGAAATAAGTACTACATCTCCCACAAATCCTTACGTACTATTCATCCAGAACAGCTGATCTAACGGCGTACGATATGGAAATAAGGGAAGGTGTGGCACGCAATGCTCCTTTTGACCGCGCAAGCCTCTGAAGAAGTGATGTTCACGAAACGTGTCAGGCTGCGGTCTCATGCTTTTTAAAGGACTGGAAAATGAAGCCATTCAACCAATAAAGGCTTTTACGGGGAAAAGCGGCCCGTGTCCGAGTGCTTCTCAATTCTTGGTCACCCCACGAGCTTGTATGTTTAGACGGTTGTCCTGCCGTCGAGAAGCACCACCCCACTAAAGGAGGCCGTGAGTTCCAATCATGTGGGGCTCTTTCGGAGAATGCGGACCTTGAATTAAGAATGACTTTCATATCCTGGGGCTCATGTGGAGCTGCAAATTTTGCATTTATTGAAAGGAACATCCATCTGTGGCAAAGAAATAAGTACTACATCTCCCACAAATCCTTACGTACTGTTCATCCAGAACAGCTGATCTAACGGCATACGATATGGAAATAAAGGAAGGTGTGGCACGCAATCCTCCTCTTGACCGCGAAAGCCTCTGAACAAGTGATGTTCACGAAACGCGTCAGGCTCTGGACTCATGCTTTTTAAAGGACTGGGAAATTAAGCCATTCAACCAATAAAGGCTTTTACGGGGAAAAGCGGCCCGTGTCCGAGTGCTTCTCAATTCTTGGTCACCCCACAAGCTTGTATGTTTAGGCGGCTGTCCTGCCGTCGAGAAGCACCACCCCACTAAAGGAGGCCGTGAGTTCCAATCATGTGGGGCTCTTTCGGGGAATGCGGATCTTGGATTAAAAATGACTTTCATTTCCTGGGGCTCATGTGGAGCTGCAAATTTTGCATTTATTTAAAGGAACATCCATCTGTGGCAAAGAAATAAGTACTACATCTCCCACAAATCCTTACGTACTGTTCATCCAGAACAGCTGATCTAACGGCGTACGATATGGAAATAAGGGAAGGTGTGGCACGCAATGCTCCTTTTGACCGCGCAAGCCTCTGAAGAAGTGATGTTCACGAAACGCGTCAGGCTGCGGACTCATGCTTTTTAAAGGACTGGGAAATGAAGCCATTCAACCAATAAAGGCTTTCACAGGGAAAAGCGGCCCGTGTCCGAGTGCTTCTCAATTCTTGGTCACCCCACGAGCTTGTATGTTTAGGCGGCTGTCCTGCCGGTGAGAAGCACCACCCCACTAAAGGAGGCCGTGAGTTCCAATCATGTGGGGCTCTTTCGGAGAATGCGGACCTTGGATTAAGAATGACTTTCATATCCTGGGGCTCATGTGGAGCTGCAAATTTTGCATTTATTTAAAGGAACATCCATCTGTGGCAAAGAAATAAGTACTACATCTCCCACAAATCCTTACGTACTGTTCATCCAGAACAGCTGATCTAACGGCATACGATATGGAAATAAAGGAAGGTGTGGCACGCAATCCTCCTCTTGACCGCGAAAGCCTCTGAACAAGTGATGTTCACGAAACGCGTCCGGCTCTGGACTCATGCTTTTTAAAGGACTGGGAAATGAAGCCATTCAACCAATAAAGGTTTTTACGGGGAAAAGTGGCCCGTGTCCAAGTGCTTCTCAATTCTTGGTCACCCCACAAGCTTGTATGTTTAGGCGGCTGTCCTGCCGTCAAGAAGCACCACCCCACTAAAGGAGGCAGTGAGTTCCAATCATGTGGGGCTCTTTCGGGGAATGCGGACCTTGGATTAAGAATGACTTTCATTTCCTTGGGCTCATGTGGAGCTGCAAATTTTGCATTTATTTAAAGGAACATCCATCTGTGGCAAAGAAATAAGTACTACATCTCCCACAAATCCTTACGTACTGTTCATCCAGAACAGCTGATCTAACGGCATACGATATGGAAATAAAGGAAGGTGTGGCACGCAATCCTCCTCTTGACCGCGAAAGCCTCTGAACAAGTGATGTTCACGAAACGCGTCCGGCTCTGGACTCATGCTTTTTAAAGGACTGGGAAATGAAGCCATTCAACCAATAAAGGTTTTTACGGGGAAAAGTGGCCCGTGTCCAAGTGCTTCTCAATTCTTGGTCACCCCACAAGCTTGTATGTTTAGGCGGCTGTCCTGCCGTCAAGAAGCACCACCCCACTAAAGGAGGCAGTGAGTTCCAATCATGTGGGGCTCTTTCGGGGAATGCGGACCTTGGATTAAGAATGACTTTCATTTCCTTGGGCTCATGTGGAGCTGCAAATTTTGCATTTATTTAAAGGAAAATCCATCTGTGGCAAAGAAATAAGTACTACATCTCCCACAAATCCTTACGTACTGTTCATCCAGAACAGCTGATCTAACGGCGTACGATATGGAAATAAAGGAAGGTGTGGCACGCAATGCCCCTTTTGACCGCGCAAGCCTCTGAAGAAGTGATGTTAACAAAACGCGTCAGGCTGCGGACTCATGCTTTTTAAAGGACTGGGAAATGAAGCCATTCAACCAATAAAGGCTTTTACGGGGAAAAGTGGCCCGTGTCCAAGTGCTTCTCAATTCTTGGTCACCCCACGAGCTCGTATGTTTAGGCGGCTGTCCTGCCGTCAAGAAGCACCACCCCACTAAAGGAGGCCGTGAGTTCCAATCATGTGGGGCTCTTTCGGGGAATGCGGACCTTGGATTAGGAATGACTTTCATTTCCTGGGGCTCATGTGGAGCTGCAAATTTTGCATTTATTTAAAGGAACATCCATCTGTGGCAAAGAAATAAATACTACATCTCCCACAATCCTTACGTACTGTTCATCCAGAAGGTGTGGCACGCAATGCTCCTTTTGACCGCGCAAGCCTCTGAAGAAGTGATGTTCACGAAACGCATCAGGCTGCGGACTCATGCTTTTTAAAGGACTGGGAAATGAAGCCATTCAACCAATAAAGGCTTTTACGGGGAAAAGTGGCCCGTGTCCAAGTGCTTCTCAATTCTTGGTCACCCCACAAGCTCGTATGTTTAGGCGGCTGTCCTGCCGTCAAGAAGCACCACCCCACTAAAGGAGGCAGTGAGTTCCAATCATGTGGGGCTATTTCGGGGAATGCGGACCTTGGATTAAGAATGACTTTCATTTCCTTGGGCTCATGTGGAGCTGCAAATTTTGCATTTATTTAAAGGAACATCCATCTGTGGCAAAGAAATAAGTACTACATCTCCCACAAATCCTTACGTACTGTTCATCCAGAACAGCTGATCTAACGGCGTACGATATGGAAATAAAGGAAGGTGTGGCACGCAATGCTCCTTTTGACCGCACAAGCCTCTGAAGAAGTGATGTTCACGAAACGCGTCAGGCTGCGGACACATGCTTTTTAAAGGACTGGGAAATGAAGCCATTCAACCAATAAAGGCTTTTACGGGGAAAAGCGGCCCGTGTCCGAGTGCTTCTCAATTCTTGGTCACCCCGCGAGCCTGTATGTTTAGGCGGCTGTCCTGCCGTCGAGAAGCACCACCCCACTAAAGGAGGCCGTGAGTTCCAATCATGTGGGGCTCTTTTGGGGAATGCGGACCTTGGATTAAGAATGACTTTCATATCCTGGGGCTCATGTGGAGCTGCAAATTTTGCATTTATTTAAAGGAACATCCATCTGTGGCAAAGAAATAAGTACTACATCTCCCACAAATCCTTACGTACTGTTCATCCAGAACAGCTGATCTAACGGCGTACGATATGGAAATAAAGGAAGGTGTGGCACGCAATCCTCCTCTTGACCGCGCAAGCCTCTGAAGAAGTGATGTTCACGAAACGCGTCAGGCTGCGGACTCATGCTTTTTAAAGGACTGGGAAATGAAGCCATTCAACCAATAAAGGCTTTTACGGGGAAAAGCGGCCCGTGTCCGAGTGCTTCTCAATTCTTGGTCACCCCACGAGCTTGTATGTTTAGACGGTTGTCCTGCCGTCGAGAAGCACCACCCCACTAAAGGAGGCCGTGAGTTCCAATCTTGTGGGGCTCTTTCGGGGAATGCTGACCTTGGATTAAGAATGACTTTCATTTCCTGGGGCTCATGTGGAGCTGCAAATTTTGCATTTATTTAAAGGAACATCCTTCTGTGGCAAAGAAATAAGTACTACATCTCCCACAAATCCTTACATACTGTTCATCCAGAACAGCTGATCTAACGGCGTACGATATGGAAATAAAGGAAGGTGTGGCACGCAATGCTCCTTTTGACTGCGCAAGCCTCTGAAGAAGTGATGTTCACGAAACGCGTCAGGCTGCGGACACATGCTTTTTAAAGGACTGGGAAATGAAGCCATTCAACCAATAAAGGCTTTTACGGGGAAAAGCGGCCCGTGTCCGAGTGCTTCTCAATTCTTGGTCACCCCGCGAGCCTGTATGTTTAGGCGGCTGTCCTGCCGTCGAGAAGCACCACCCCACTAAAGGAGGCCGTGAATTCCAATCATGTGGGGCTCTTTTGGGGAATGCAGACCTTGGATTAAGAATGACTTTCATATCCTGGGGCTCATGTGGAGCTGCAAATTTTGCATTTATTTAAAGGAACATCCATCTGTGGAAAAGAAATAAGTACTACATCTCCCACAAATCCTTACGTACTGTTCATCCAGAACAGCTGATCTAACGGCGTACGATACGGAAATAAAGGAAGGTGTGGCACGCAATCCTCCTCTTGACCGCGCAAGCCTCTGAAGAAGTGATGTTCACGAAACGCGTCAGGCTGCGGACTCATGCTTTTTAAAGGACTGGGAAATGAAGCCATTCAACCAATAAAGGCTTTTACGGGGAAAAGCGGCCCGTGTCCGAGTGCTTCTCAATTCTTGGTCACCCCACGAGCTTGTATGTTTAGACGGTTGTCCTGCCGTCGAGAAGCACCACCCCACTAAAGGAGGCCGTGAGTTCCAATCTTGTGGGGCTCTTTCGGGGAATGCTGACCTTGGATTAAGAATGACTTTCATTTCCTGGGGCTCATGTGGAGCTGCAAATTTTGCATTTATTTAAAGGAACATCCTTCTGTGGCAAAGAAATAAGTACTACATCTCCCACAAATCCTTACATACTGTTCATCCAGAACAGCTGATCTAACGGCGTACGATATGGAAATAAAGGAAGGTGTGGCACGCAATGCTCCTTTTGACCGCGCAAGCCTCTGAAGAAGTGATGTTCACGAAACGCGTCAGGCTGCGGACTCATGCTTTTTAAAGAACTGGGAAATGAAGCCATTCAACCAATAAAGGCTTTTACGGGGAAAAGTGGCCCGTGTCCGAGTGCTTCTCAATTCTTGGTCACCCCACGAGCTTGTATGTTTAGGCGGCTGTCCTGCCGTCGAGAAGCACCACCCCACTAAAGGAGGCCGTGAGTTCCAATCATGTGGGGCTCTTTCGGGGAATGCGGACCTTGGATTAAGAATGACTTTCATTTCCTGGGGCTCATGTGGAGCTGCAAATTTTGCATTTATTTAAAGGAACATCCATCTGTGGCAAAGAAATAAGTACTACATCTCCCACAATCCTTACGTACTGTTCATCCAGAAGGTGTGGCACGCAATGCTCCTTTTGACCGCGCAAGCCTCTGAAGAAGTGATGTTCACGAAACGCGTCAGGCTGCGGACTCATGCTTTTTAAAGGACTGGGAAATGAAGCCATTCAACCAATAAAGGCTTTTACGGGGAAAAGTGGCCCGTGTCCAAGTGCTTCTCAATTCTTGGTCACCCCACAAGCTCGTATGTTTAGGCGGCTGTCCTGCCGTCAAGAAGCACCACCCCACTAAAGGAGGCAGTGAGTTCCAATCATGTGGGGCTATTTCGGGGAATGCGGACCTTGGATTAAGAATGACTTTCATTTCCTTGGGCTCATGTGGAGCTGCAAATTTTGCATTTATTTAAAGGAACATCCATCTGTGGCAAAGAAATAAGTACTACATCTCCCACAAATCCTTACGTACTGTTCATCCAGAACAGCTGATCTAACGGCGTACGATATGGAAATAAAGGAAGGTGTGGCACGCAATGCTCCTTTTGACCGCGCAAGCCTCTGAAGAAGTGATGTTCACGAAACGCGTCAGGCTGCGGACACATGCTTTTTAAAGGACTGGGAAATGAAGCCATTCAACCAATAAAGGCTTTTACGGGGAAAAGCGGCCCGTGTCCGAGTGCTTCTCAATTCTTGGTCACCCCGCGAGCCTGTATGTTTAGGCGGCTGTCCTGCCGTCGAGAAGCACCACCCCACTAAAGGAGGCCGTGAGTTCCAATCATGTGGGGCTCTTTTGGGGAATGCGGACCTTGGATTAAGAATGACTTTCATATCCTGGGGCTCATGTGGAGCTGCAAATTTTGCATTTATTTAAAGGAACATCCATCTGTGGCAAAGAAATAAGTACTACATCTCCCACAAATCCTTACGTACTGTTCATCCAGAACAGCTGATCTAACGGCGTACGATATGGAAATAAAGGAAGGTGTGGCACGCAATCCTCCTCTTGACCGCGCAAGCCTCTGAATAAGTGATGTTCACGAAACGCGTCAGGTTGCGGACTCATGCTTTTTAAAGGACTGGGAAATGAAGCCATTCAACCAATAAAGGCTTTTACGGGGAAAAGCGGCCCGTGTCCGAGTGCTTCTCAATTCATGGTCACCCCACGAGCTTGTATGTTTAGACGGTTGTCCTGCCGTCGAGAAGCACCACCCCACTAAAGGAGGCCGTGAGTTCCAATCATGTGAGGCTCTTTCGGGGAATGCTGACCTTGGATTAAGAATGACTTTCATTTCCTGGGGCTCATGTGGAGCTGCAAATTTTGCATTTATTTAAAGGAACATCCTTCTGTGGCAAAGAAATAAGTACTACATCTCCCACAAATCCTTACGTACTGTTCATCCAGAACAGCTGATCTAACGGCGTACGATATGGAAATAAAGGAAGGTGTGGCACGCAATGCTCCTTTTGACCGCGCAAGCCTCTGAAGAAGTGATGTTCACGAAACGCGTCAGGCTGCGGACTCATGCTTTTTAAAGGACTGGGAAATTAAGCCATTCAACCAATAAAGGCTTTTACAGGGAAAAGCGGCCCGTGTCCGAGTGCTTCTCAATTCTTGGTCACCCCACGAGCTTGTATGTTTAGGCGGCTGTCCTGCCGTCGAGAAGCACCACCCCACTAAAGGAGGCCGTGAGTTCCAATCATGTGGGGCTCTTTCGGAGAATGTGGACCTTGGATTAAGAATGACTTTCATATCCTGGGGCTCATGTGGAGCTGCAAATTTTGCATTTATTTAAAGGAACATCCATCTGTGGCAAAGAAATAAGTACTACATCTCCCACAAATCCTTACGTACTGTTCATCCAGAACAGCTGATCTAACGGCATACGATATGGAAGCAAAGGAAGGTGTGGCACGCAATCCTCCTCTTGACCGCGAAAGCCTCTGAACAAGTGATGTTCACGAAACGCGTCCGGCTCTGGACTCATGCTTTTTAAAGGACTGGGAAATGAAGCCATTCAACCAATAAAGGTTTTTACGGGGAAAAGTGGCCCGTGTCCGAGTGCTTCTCAATTCTTGGTCACCCCACGAGCTTGTATGTTTAGGCGGCTGTCCTGCCGTCGAGAAGCACCACCCCACTAAAGGAGGCAGTGAGTTCCAATCATGTGGGGCTCTTTCGGGGAATGCGGACCTTGGATTAAGAATGACTTTCATTTCCTTGGGCTCATGTGGAGCTGCAAATTTTGCATTTATTTAAAGGAAAATCCATCTGTGGCAAAGAAATAAGTACTACATTTCCCACAAATCCTTACGTACTGTTCATCCAGAACAGCTGATCTAACGGCGTACGATATGGAAATAAAGGAAGGTGTGGCACGCAATGCTCCTTTTGACCGCGCAAGCCTCTGAAGAAGTGATGTTAACAAAACGCGTCAGGCTGCGGACACATGCTTTTTAAAGGACTGGGAAATGAAGCCATTCAACCAATAAAGGCTTTTAAGGGGAAAAGCGGCCCGTGTCCGAGTGCTTCTCAATTCTTGGTCACCCCGCGAGCTTGTATGTTTAGGCGGCTGTCCTGCCGTCGAGAAGCACCACCCCACTAAAGGAGGCCGTGAGTTCCAATCATGTGGGGCTCTTTCGGGGAATGCGGATCTTGGATTAAAAATGACTTTCATTTCCTGGGGCTCATGTGGAGCTGCAAATTTTGCATTTATTTAAAGGAACATCCATCTGTGGCAAAGAAATAAGTACTACATCTCCCACAATCCTTACGTACTGTTCATCCAGAAGGTGTGGCACGCAATGCTCCTTTTGACCGCGCAAGCCTCTGAAGAAGTGATGTTAACAAAACGCGTCAGGCTGCGGACACATGCTTTTTAAAGGACTGGGAAATGAAGCCATTCAACCAATAAAGGCTTTTACGGGGAAAAGCGGCCCGTGTCCGAGTGCTTCTCAATTCTTGGTCACCCCACGAGCTTGTATGTTTAGACGGATGTCCTGCCGTCGAGAAGCACCACCCCACTAAAGGAGGCCATGAGTTCCAATCTTGTGGGGCTCTTTTGGGGAATGCGGACCTTGGATTAAGAATGACTTTCATATCCTGGGGCTCATGTGGAGCTGCAAATTTTGCATTTATTTAAAGGAACATCCATCTGTGGCAAAGAAATAAGTACTACATCTCCCACAAATCCTTACGTACTGTTCATCCAGAACAGCTGATCTAACGGCGTACGATATGGAAATAAAGGAAGGTGTGGCACGCAATCCTCCTCTTGACCGCGCAAGCCTCTGAAGAAGTGATGTTCACGAAACGCGTCAGGTTGCGGACTCATGCTTTTTAAAGGACTGGGAAATGAAGCCATTCAACCAATAAAGGCTTTTACGGGGAAAAGCGGCCCGTGTCCGAGTGCTTCTCAATTCTTGGTCACCCCACGAGCTTGTATGTTTAGGCGGCTGTCCTGCCGTCGAGAAGCACCACCCCACTAAAGGAGGCCGTGAGTTCCAATCATGTGGGGCTCTTTCGGAGAATGTGGACCTTGGATTAAGAATGACTTTCATATCCTGGGGCTCATGTGGAGCTGCAAATTTTGCATTTATTTAAAGGAACATCCATCTGTGGCAAAGAAATAAGAACTACATCTCCCACAAATCCTTACGTACTGTTCATCCAGAACAGCTGATCTAACGGCATACGATATGGAAATAAAGGAAGGTGTGGCACGCAATCCTCCTCTTGACCGCGAAAGCCTCTGAACAAGTGATGTTCACGAAACGCGTCAGGCTCTGGACTCATGCTTTTTAAAGGACTGGGAAATGAAGCCATTCAACCAATAAAGGCTTTTACGGGGAAAAGCGGCCCGTGTCCGAGTGCTTCTCAATTCTTGGTCACCCCACAAGCTTGTATGTTTAGGCGGCTGTCCTGCCATCGAGAATCACCACCCCACTAAATGAGGCCGTGAGTTCCAATCATGTGGGGCTCTTTCGGGGAATGCGGATCTTGGATTAAGAATGACTTTCATTTCCTGGGGCTCATGTGGAGCTGCAAATTTAGCATTTATTTAAAGGAACATCCATCTGTGGCAAAGAAATAAGTACTACATCTCCCACAAATCCTTACATACTGTTCATCCAGAACAGCTGATCTAACGGCGTACGATATGGAAATAAGGGAAGGTGTGGCACGCAATGCTCCTTTTGACCGCGCAAGCCTCTGAAGAAGTGATGTTCACGAAACGCGTCAGGCTGCGGTCTCATGCTTTTTAAAGGACTGGAAAATGAAGCCATTCAACCAATGAAGGCTTTTACGGGGAAAAGCGGCCCGTGTCCGAGTGCTTCTCAATTCTTGGTCACCCCACGAGCTTGTATGTTTAGACGGTTGTCCTGCCATCGAGAAGCACCACCCCACTAAAGGAGGCCGTGAGTTCCAATCATGTGGGGCTCTTTCGGAGAATGCGGACCTTGAATTAAGAATGACTTTCATATCCTGGGGCTCATGTGGAGCTGCAAATTTTGCATTTATTTAAAGGAACATCCATCTGTGGCAAAGAAATAAGTACTACATCTCCCACAAATCCTTACGTACTGTTCATCCAGAACAGCTGATCTAACGGCATACGATATGGAAATAAAGGAAGGTGTGGCACGCAATCCTCCTCTTGACCGCGAAAGCCTCTGAACAAGTGATGTTCACGAAACGCGTCAGGCTCTGGACTCATGCTTTTTAAAGGACTGGGAAATTAAGCCATTCAACCAATAAAGGCTTTTACGGGGAAAAGCGGCCCGTGTCCGAGTGCTTCTCAATTCTTGGTCACCCCACAAGCTTGTATGTTTAGGCGGCTGTCCTGCCGTCGAGAAGCACCACCCCACTAAAGGAGGCCGTGAGTTCCAATCATGTGGGGCTCTTTCGGGGAATGCGGATCTTGGATTAAAAATGACTTTCATTTCCTGGGGCTCATGTGGAGCTGCAAATTTTGCATTTATTTAAAGGAACATCCATCTGTGGCAAAGAAATAAGTACTACATCTCCCACAAATCCTTACGTACTGTTCATCCAGAACAGCTGATCTAACGGCGTACGATATGGAAATAAGGGAAGGTGTGGCACGCAATGCTCCTTTTGACCGCGCAAGCCTCTGAAGAAGTGATGTTCACGAAACGCGTCAGGCTGCGGACTCATGCTTTTTAAAGGACTGGGAAATGAAGCCATTCAACCAATAAAGGCTTTCACAGGGAAAAGCGGCCCGTGTCCGAGTGCTTCTCAATTCTTGGTCACCCCACGAGCTTGTATGTTTAGGAGGCTGTCCTGCCGTTGAGAAGCACCAACCCACTAAAGGAGGCCGTGAGTTCCAATCATGTGGGGCTCTTTCGGGGAATGCGGACCTTGGATTAAGAATGACTTTCATTTCCTGGGGCTCATGTGGAGCTGCAAATTTTGCATTTATTTAAAGGAACATCCATCTGTGGCAAAGAAATAAGTACTACATCTCCCACAAATCCTTACGTACTGTTCATCCAGAACAGCTGATCTAACGGCGTACGATATGGAAATAAAGGAAGGTGTGGCACGCAATGCTCCTTTTGACCGTGCAAGCCTCTGAAGAAGTGATGTTCACGAAACGCGTCAGGCTGCGGACTCATGCTTTTTAAAGGACTGGGAAATGAAGCCATTCAACCAATAAAGGCTTTTACTGGGAAAAGCGGCCCGTGTCCGAGTGCTTCTCAATTCTTGGTCACCCCACGAGCTTGTATGTTTAGGCGGCTGTCCTGCCGTCGAGAATCACCACCCCACTAAAGGAGGCCGTGAGTTCCAATCATGTGGGGCTCTTTCGGGGAATGCGGACCTTGGATTAAGAATGACTTTCATTTCCTTGGGCTAATGTGGAGCTGCACATTTTGCATTTATTTAAAGGAACATCCATCTGTGGCAAAGAAATAAGTACTACATCTCCCACAAATCCTTATGTACTGTTCATCCAGAACAGCTGATCTAACGGCGTACGATATGGAAATAAAGGAAGGTGTGGCACGCAATGCTCCTTTTGACCGCGCAAGCCTCTGAAGAAGTGATGTTCACGAAACGCGTCAGGCTGCGGACTCATGCTTTTTAAAGGACTGGGAAATGAAGCCATTCAACCAATAAAGGCTTTTACGGGGAAAAGCGGCTGTCCGAGTGCTTCTCAATTCTTGGTCACCCCACGAGCTTGTATGTTTAGGCGGCTGTCCTGCCGTCGAGAAGCACCACCCCACTAAAGGAGGCCGTGAGTTCCCATCATGTGGGGCTCTTTCGGGGAATGCGGACCTTGGATTAAGAATGACTTTCATTTCCTTGGGCTCATGTGTAGCTGCAAATTTTGCATTTATTTAAAGGAACATCCATCTGTGGCAAAGAAATAAGTACTACATCTCCCACAAATCCTTACGTACTGTTCATCCAGAACAGCTGATCTAACGGCGTACGATATGGAAATAAAGGAAGGTGTGGCACGCAATGCTCCTTTTGACCGCGCAAGCCTCTGAAGAAGTGATGTTCATGAAACGCGTCAGGCTGCGGACTCATGCTTTTTAAAGGACTGGGAAATGAAGCCATTCAACCAATAAAGGCTTTTACTGGGAAAAGCGGCCCGTGTCCGAGTGCTTCTCAATTCTTGGTCACCCCAAGAGCTTGTATGTTTAGGCGGCTGTCCTGCCGTCGAGAAGCACCACCCCACTAAAGGAGGCCGTGAGTTCCAATCATGTGGCGCTCTTTCGGGGAATGCGGACCTTGGATTAAGAATGACTTTCATTTCCTGGGGCTCATGTGGAGCTGCAAAGTTTGCATTTATTTAAAGGAACATCCATCTGTGGCAAAGAAATAAGTACTACATCTCCCACAAATCCTTACATACTGTTCATCCAGAACAGCTGATCTAACGGCGTACGATATGGAAATAAAGGAAGGTGTGGCACGCAATGCTCCTTTTGACCGCGCAAGCCTCTGAAGAAGTGATGTTCACGAAACGCGTCAGGCTGCGGACTCATGCTTTTTAAAGGACTGGGAAATAAAGCCATTCAACCAATAAAGGCTTTTACGGGGAAAAGCGGCCCGTGTCCGAGTGCTTCTCAATTCTTGGTCACCCCACGAGCTTGTATGTTTAGACGGTTGTCCTGCCGTCGAGAAGCACCACCCCACTAAAGGAGGCCGTGAGTTCCAATCTTGTGGGGCTCTTTCGGGGAATGCTGACCTTGGATTAAGAATGACTTTCATTTCCTGGGGCTCATGTGGAGCTGCAAATTTTGCATTTATTTAAAGGAACATCCTTCTGTGGCAAAGAAATAAGTACTACATCTCCCACAAATCCTTACATACTGTTCATCCAGAACAGCTGATCTAACGGCGTACGATATGGAAATAAAGGAAGGTGTGGCACGCAATGCTCCTTTTGACTGCGCAAGCCTCTGAAGAAGTGATGTTCACGAAACGCGTCAGGCTGCGGACACATGCTTTTTAAAGGACTGGGAAATGAAGCCATTCAACCAATAAAGGCTTTTACGGGGAAAAGCGGCCTGTGTCCGAGTGCTTCTCAATTCTTGGTCACCCCGCGAGCCTGTATGTTTAGGCGGCTGTCCTGCCGTCGAGAAGCACCACCCCACTAAAGGAGGCCGTGAATTCCAATCATGTGGGGCTCTTTTGGGGAATGCAGACCTTGGATTAAGAATGACTTTCATATCCTGGGGCTCATGTGGAGCTGCAAATTTTGCATTTATTTAAAGGAACATCCATCTGTGGAAAAGAAATAAGTACTACATCTCCCACAAATCCTTACGTACTGTTCATCCAGAACAGCTGATCTAACGGCGTACGATACGGAAATAAAGGAAGGTGTGGCACGCAATCCTCCTCTTGACCGCGCAAGCCTCTGAAGAAGTGATGTTCACGAAACGCGTCAGGCTGCGGACTCATGCTTTTTAAAGGACTGGGAAATGAAGCCATTCAACCAATAAAGGCTTTTACGGGGAAAAGCGGCCCGTGTCCGAGTGCTTCTCAATTCTTGGTCACCCCACGAGCTTGTATGTTTAGACGGTTGTCCTGCCGTCGAGAAGCACCACCCCACTAAAGGAGGCCGTGAGTTCCAATCTTGTGGGGCTCTTTCGGGGAATGCTGACCTTGGATTAAGAATGACTTTCATTTCCTGGGGCTCATGTGGAGCTGCAAATTTTGCATTTATTTAAAGGAACATCCTTCTGTGGCAAAGAAATTAGTACTACATCTCCCACAAATCCTTACATACTGTTCATCCAGAACAGCTGATCTAACGGCGTACGATATGGAAATAAAGGAAGGTGTGGCACGCAATGCTCCTTTTGACCGCGCAAGCCTCTGAAGAAGTGATTTTCACGAAACGCGTCAGGCTGCGGACTCATGCTTTTTAAAGAACTGGGAAATGAAGCCATTCAACCAATAAAGGCTTTTACGGGGAAAAGTGGCCCGTGTCCGAGTGCTTCTCAATTCTTGGTCACCCCACGAGCTTGTATGTTTAGGCGGCTGTCCTGCCGTCGAGAAGCACCACCCCACTAAAGGAGGCCGTGAGTTCCAATCATGTGGGGCTCTTTCGGGGAATGCGGACCTTGGATTAAGAATGACTTTCATTTCCTGGGGCTCATGTGGAGCTGCAAATTTTGCATTTATTTAAAGGAACATCCATCTGTGGCAAAGAAATAAGTACTACATCTCCCACAATCCTTACGTACTGTTCATCCAGAAGGTGTGGCACGCAATGCTCCTTTTGACCGCGCAAGCCTCTGAAGAAGTGATGTTCACGAAATGCGTCAGGCTGCGGACTCATGCTTTTTAAAGGACTGGGAAATGAAGCCATTCAACCAATAAAGGCTTTTACGGGGAAAAGTGGCCCGTGTCCAAGTGCTTCTCAATTCTTGGTCACCCCACAAGCTCGTATGTTTAGGCGGCTGTCCTGCCGTCAAGAAGCACCACCCCACTAAAGGAGGCAGTGCGTTCCAATCATGTGGGGCTATTTCGGGGAATGCGGACCTTGGATTAAGAATGACTTTCATTTCCTTGGGCTCATGTGGAGCTGCAAATTTTGCATTTATTTAAAGGAACATCCATCTGTGGCAAAGAAATAAGTACTACATCTCCCACAAATCCTTACGTACTGTTCATCCAGAACAGCTGATCTAACGGCGTACGATATGGAAATAAAGGAAGGTGTGGCACGCAATGCTCCTTTTGACCGCGCAAGCCTCTGAAGAAGTGATGTTCACGAAACGCGTCAGGCTGCGGACACATGCTTTTTAAAGGACTGGGAAATGAAGCCATTCAACCAATAAAGGCTTTTACGGGGAAAAGCGGCCCGTGTCCGAGTGCTTCTCAATTCTTGGTCACCCCGCGAGCCTGTATGTTTAGGCGGCTGTCCTGCCGTCGAGAAGCACCACCCCACTAAAGGAGGCCGTGAGTTCCAATCATGTGGGGCTCTTTTGGGGAATGCGGACCTTGGATTAAGAATGACTTTCATATCCTGGGGCTCATGTGGAGCTGCAAATTTTGCATTTATTTAAAGGAACATCCATCTGTGGCAAAGAAATAAGTACTACATCTCCCACAAATCCTTACGTACTGTTCATCCAGAACAGCTGATCTAACGGCGTACGATATTGAAATAAAGGAAGGTGTGGCACGCAATCCTCCTCTTGACCGCGCAAGCCTCTGAAGAAGTGATGTTCACGAAACGCGTCAGGTTGCGGACTCATGCTTTTTAAAGGACTGGGAAATGAAGCCATTCAACCAATAAAGGCTTTTACGGGGAAAAGCGGCCCGTGTCCGAGTGCTTCTCAATTCATGGTCACCCCACGAGCTTGTATGTTTAGACGGTTGTCCTGCCGTCGAGAAGCACCACCCCACTAAAGGAGGCCGTGAGTTCCAATCATGTGAGGCTCTTTCGGGGAATGCTGACCTTGGATTAAGAATGACTTTCATTTCCTGGGGCTCATGTGGAGCTGCAAATTTTGCATTTATTTAAAGGAACATCCTTCTGTGGCAAAGAAATAAGTACTACATCTCCCACAAATCCTTACGTACTGTTCATCCAGAACAGCTGATCTAACGGCGTACGATATGGAAATAAAGGAAGGTGTGGCACGCAATGCTCCTTTTGACCGCGCAAGCCTCTGAAGAAGTGATGTTCACGAAACGCATCAGGCTGCGGACTCATGCTTTTTAAAGGACTGGGAAATGAAGCCATTCAACCAATAAAGGCTTTTACAGGGAAAAGCGGCCCGTGTCCGAGTGCTTCTCAATTCTTGGTCACCCCACGAGCTTGTATGTTTAGGCGGCTGTCCTGCCGTCGAGAAGCACCACCCCACTAAAGGAGGCCGTGAGTTCCAATCATGTGGGGCTCTTTCGGAGAATGTGGACCTTGGATTAAGAATGACTTTCATATCCTGGGGCTCATGTGGAGCTGCAAATTTTGCATTTATTTAAAGGAACATCCATCTGTGGCAAAGAAATAAGTACTACATCTCCCACAAATCCTTACGTACTGTTCATCCAGAACAGCTGATCTAACGGCATACGATATGGAAGCAAAGGAAGGTGTGGCACGCAATCCTCCTCTTGACCGCGAAAGCCTCTGAACAAGTGATGTTCACGAAACGCGTCCGGCTCTGGACTCATGCTTTTTAAAGGACTGGGAAATGAAGCCATTCAACCAATAAAGGTTTTTACGGGGAAAAGTGGCCCGTGTCCAAGTGCTTCTCAATTCTTGGTCACCCCACAAGCTTGTATGTTTAGGCGGCTGTCCTGCCGTCAAGAAGCACCACCCCACTAAAGGAGGCAGTGAGTTCCAATCATGTGGGGCTCTTTCGGGGAATGCGGACCTTGGATTAAGAATGACTTTCATTTCCTTGGGCTCATGTGGAGCTGCAAATTTTGCATTTATTTAAAGGAAAATCCATCTGTGGCAAAGAAATAAGTACTACATTTCCCACAAATCCTTACGTACTGTTCATCCAGAACAGCTGATCTAACGGCGTACGATATGGAAATAAAGGAAGGTGTGGCACGCAATGCTCCTTTTGACCGCGCAAGCCTCTGAAGAAGTGATGTTAACAAAACGCGTCAGGCTGCGGACACATGCTTTTTAAAGGACTGGGAAATGAAGCCATTCAACCAATAAAGGCTTTTACGGGGAAAAGCGGCCCGTGTCCGAGTGCTTCTCAATTCTTGGTCACCCCGCGAGCTTGTATGTTTAGGCGGCTGTCCTGCCGTCGAGAAGCACCACCCCACTAAAGGAGGCCGTGAGTTCCAATCATGTGGGGCTCTTTCGGGGAATGCGGATCTTGGATTAAAAATGACTTTCATTTCCTGGGGCTCATGTGGAGCTGCAAATTTTGCATTTATTTAAAGGAACATCCATCTGTGGCAAAGAAATAAGTACTACATCTCCCACAATCCTTACGTACTGTTCATCCAGAAGGTGTGGCACGCAATGCTCCTTTTGACCGCGCAAGCCTCTGAAGAAGTGATGTTAACAAAACGCGTCAGGCTGCGGACACATGCTTTTTAAAGGACTGGGAAATGAAGCCATTCAACCAATAAAGGCTTTTACGGGGAAAAGCGGCCCGTGTCCGAGTGCTTCTCAATTCTTGGTCACCCCACGAGCTTGTATGTTTAGACGGATGTCCTGCCGTCGAGAAGCACCACCCCACTAAAGGAGGCCGTGAGTTCCAATCTTGTGGGGCTCTTTTGGGGAATGCGGACCTTGGATTAAGAATGACTTTCATATCCTGGGGCTCATGTGGAGCTGCAAATTTTGCATTTATTTAAAGGAACATCCATCTGTGGCAAAGAAATAAGTACTACATCTCCCACAAATCCTTACGTACTGTTCATCCAGAACAGCTGATCTAACGGCGTACGATATGGAAATAAAGGAAGGTGTGGCACGCAATCCTCCTCTTGACCGCGCAAGCCTCTGAAGAAGTGATGTTCACGAAACGCGTCAGTTTGCGGACTCATGCTTTTTAAAGGACTGGGAAATGAAGCCATTCAACCAATAAAGGCTTTTACGGGGAAAAGCGGCCCGTGTCCGAGTGCTTCTCAATTCTTGGTCACCCCACGAGCTTGTATGTTTAGGCGGCTGTCCTGCCGTCGAGAAGCACCACCCCACTAAAGGAGGCCGTGAGTTCCAATCATGTGGGGCTCTTTCGGAGAATGTGGACCTTGGATTAAGAATGACTTTCATATCCTGGGGCTCATGTGGAGCTGCAAATTTTGCATTTATTTAAAGGAACATCCATCTGTGGCAAAGAAATAAGTACTACATCTCCCACAAATCCTTACGTACTGTTCATCCAGAACAGCTGATCTAACGGCATACGATATGGAAGCAAAGGAAGGTGTGGCACGCAATCCTCCTCTTGACCGCGAAAGCCTCTGAACAAGTGATGTTCACGAAACGCGTCCGGCTCTGGACTCATGCTTTTTAAAGGACTGGGAAATGAAGCCATTCAACCAATAAAGGTTTTTACGGGGAAAAGTGGCCCGTGTCCAAGTGCTTCTCAATTCTTGGTCACCCCACAAGCTTGTATGTTTAGGCGGCTGTCCTGCCGTCAAGAAGCACCACCCCACTAAAGGAGGCAGTGAGTTCCAATCATGTGGGGCTCTTTCGGGGAATGCGGACCTTGGATTAAGAATGACTTTCATTTCCTTGGGCTCATGTGGAGCTGCAAATTTTGCATTTATTTAAAGGAAAATCCATCTGTGGCAAAGAAATAAGTACTACATCTCCCACAAATCCTTACGTACTGTTCATCCAGAACAGCTGATCTAACGGCGTACGATATGGAAATAAAGGAAGGTGTGGCACGCAATGCTCCTTTTGACCGCGCAAGCCTCTGAAGAAGTGATGTTAACAAAACGCGTCAGGCTGCGGACACATGCTTTTTAAAGGACTGGGAAATGAAGCCATTCAACCAATAAAGGCTTTTACGGGGAAAAGCGGCCCGTGTCCGAGTGCTTCTCAATTCTTGGTCACCCCGCGAGCTTGTATGTTTAGGCGGCTGTCCTGCCGTCGAGAAGCACCACCCCACTAAAGGAGGCCGTGAGTTCCAATCATGTGGGGCTCTTTCGGGGAATGCGGATCTTGGATTAAGAATGACTTTCATTTCCTGGGGCTCGTGTGGAGCTGCAAATTTTGCATTTATTTAAAGGAACATCCATCTGTGGCAAAGAAATAAGTACTACATTTCCCACAAATCCTTACGTACTGTTCATCCAGAACAGCTGATCTAACGGCGTACGATATGGAAATAAAGGAAGGTGTGGCACGCAATGCTCCTTTTGACCGCGCAAGCCTCTGAAGAAGTGATGTTAACAAAACGCGTCAGGCTGCGGACACATGCTTTTTAAAGGACTGGGAAATGAAGCCATTCAACCAATAAAGGCTTTTACGGGGAAAAGCGGCCCGTGTCCGAGTGCTTCTCAATTCTTGGTCACCCCACGAGCTTGTATGTTTAGACGGATGTCCTGCCGTCGAGAAGCACCACCCCACTAAAGGAGGCCGTGAGTTCCAATCTTGTGGGGCTCTTTTGGGGAATGCGGACCTTGGATTAAGAATGACTTTCATATCCTGGGGCTCATGTGGAGCTGCAAATTTTGCATTTATTTAAAGGAACATCCATCTGTGGCAAAGAAATAAGTACTACATCTCCCACAAATCCTTACGTACTGTTCATCCAGAACAGCTGATCTAACGGCGTACGATATGGAAATAAAGGAAGGTGTGGCACGCAATCCTCCTCTTGACCGCGCAAGCCTCTGAAGAAGTGATGTTCACGAAACGCGTCAGTTTGCGGACTCATGCTTTTTAAAGGACTGGGAAATGAAGCCATTCAACCAATAAAGGCTTTTACGGGGAAAAGCGGCCCGTGTCCGAGTGCTTCTCAATTCTTGGTCACCCCACGAGCTTGTATGTTTAGGCGGCTGTCCTGCCGTCGAGAAGCACCACCCCACTAAAGGAGGCCGTGAGTTCCAATCATGTGGGGCTCTTTCGGAGAATGTGGACCTTGGATTAAGAATGACTTTCATATCCTGGGGCTCATGTGGAGCTGCAAATTTTGCATTTATTTAAAGGAACATCCATCTGTGGCAAAGAAATAAGTACTACATCTCCCACAAATCCTTACGTACTGTTCATCCAGAACAGCTGATCTAACGGCATACGATATGGAAGCAAAGGAAGGTGTGGCACGCAATCCTCCTCTTGACCGCGAAAGCCTCTGAACAAGTGATGTTCACGAAACGCGTCCGGCTCTGGACTCATGCTTTTTAAAGGACTGGGAAATGAAGCCATTCAACCAATAAAGGTTTTTACGGGGAAAAGTGGCCCGTGTCCAAGTGCTTCTCAATTCTTGGTCACCCCACAAGCTTGTATGTTTAGGCGGCTGTCCTGCCGTCAAGAAGCACCACCCCACTAAAGGAGGCAGTGAGTTCCAATCATGTGGGGCTCTTTCGGGGAATGCGGACCTTGGATTAAGAATGACTTTCATTTCCTTGGGCTCATGTGGAGCTGCAAATTTTGCATTTATTTAAAGGAAAATCCATCTGTGGCAAAGAAATAAGTACTACATCTCCCACAAATCCTTACGTACTGTTCATCCAGAACAGCTGATCTAACGGCGTACGATATGGAAATAAAGGAAGGTGTGGCACGCAATGCTCCTTTTGACCGCGCAAGCCTCTGAAGAAGTGATGTTAACAAAACGCGTCAGGCTGCGGACACATGCTTTTTAAAGGACTGGGAAATGAAGCCATTCAACCAATAAAGGCTTTTACGGGGAAAAGCGGCCCGTGTCCGAGTGCTTCTCAATTCTTGGTCACCCCGCGAGCTTGTATGTTTAGGCGGCTGTCCTGCCGTCGAGAAGCACCACCCCACTAAAGGAGGCCGTGAGTTCCAATCATGTGGGGCTCTTTCGGGGAATGCGGATCTTGGATTAAGAATGACTTTCATTTCCTGGGGCTCGTGTGGAGCTGCAAATTTTGCATTTATTTAAAGGAACATCCATCTGTGGCAAAGAAATAAGTACTACATCTCCCACAAATCCTTACGTACTGTTCATCCAGAACAGCTGATCTAACGGCGTACGATATGGAAATAAGGGAAGGTGTGGCACGCAATGCTCCTTTTGACCGCGCAAGCCTCTGAAGAAGTGATGTTCACGAAACGCGTCAGGCTGCGGACTCATGCTTTTTAAAGGACTGGGAAATGAAGCCATTCAACCAATAAAGGCTTTTACGGGGAAAAGCGGCCCGTGTCCGAGTGCTTCTCAATTCTTGGTCACCCCACGAGCTTTTATGTTTAGACGGTTGTCCTGCCGTCGGGAAGCACCACCCCACTAAAGGAGGCCGTGAGTTCCAATCATGTGGGGCTCTTTCGGGGTATGCGGACCTGGGATTAAGTATGACTTTCATTTTCTGGGGCTCATGTGGAGCTGCAAATTTTGCATTTATTTAAAGGAACATCCATCTGTGGCAAAGAAATAAGTACTACATCTCCCACAATCCTTACGTACTGTTCATCCAGAAGGTGTGGCACGCAATGCTCCTTTTGACCGCGCAAGCCTCTGAAGAAGTGATGTTCATGAAACGCGTCAGGCTGCGGACTCATGCTTTTTAAAGGAATGGGAAATGAAGCCATTCAACCAATAAAGGCTTTTACGGGGAAAAGTGGCCCGTGTCCAAGTGCTTCTCAATTCTTGGTCACCCCACAAGCTTGTATGTTTAGGCGGCTGTCCTGCGATCAAGAAGCACCACCCCACTAAAGGAGGCCGTGAGTTCCAATCATGTGGGGCTCTTTCGGGGAATGCGGACCTTGGATTAAGAATGACTTTCATTTCCTTGGGCTCATGTGGAGCTGCAAATTTTGCATTTATTTAAAGGAACATCCATCTGTGGCAAAGAAATAAGTACTACATCTCCCACAAATCCTTACGTACTGTTCATCCAGAACAGCTGATCTAACAGCGTACGATATGGAAATAAAGGAAGGTGTGGCACGCAATGCTCCTTTTGACCGCGCAAGCCTCTGAAGGAGTGATGTTCACGAAACGCGTCAGGCTGCGGACTCATGCTTTTTAAAGTACTGGGAAATGAAGCCATTCAACCAATAAAGGCTTTTACAGGTAAAAGCGTCCTGTGTCCGAGTGCTTCTCAATTCTTGGTCACCCCACGAGCTTGTATAGTTAGGCGGCTGTCCTGCCGTCGAGAAGCACCACCCCACTAAAGGAGGCCGTGAGTTCCAATTATGTGGGGCTCTTTCGGAGAATGCGGACCTTGGATTAAGAATGACTTTCATATCCTGGGGCTCATGTGGAGCTGCAAATTTTGCATTTATTTAAAGGAACATCCATCTGTGGCAAAGAAATAAGAACTACATCTCCCACAAATCCTTACGTACTGTTCATCCAGAACAGCTGATCTAACGGCATACGATATGGAAATAAAGGAAGGTGTGGCACGCAATCCTCCTCTTGACCGCGAAAGCCTCTGAACAAGTGATGTTCACGAAACGCGTCAGGCTCTGGACTCATGCTTTTTAAAGGACTGGGAAATGAAGCCATTCAACCAATAAAGGCTTTTACGGGGAAAAGCGGCCCGTGTCCGAGTGCTTCTCAATTCTTGGTCACCCCACAAGCTTGTATGTTTAGGCGGCTGTCCTGCCATCGAGAATCACCACCCCACTAAATGAGGCCGTGAGTTCCAATCATGTGGGGCTCTTTCGGGGAATGCGGATCTTGGATTAAGAATGACTTTCATTTCCTGGGGCTCATGTGGAGCTGCAAATTTAGCATTTATTTAAAGGAACATCCATCTGTGGCAAAGAAATAAGTACTACATCTCCCACAAATCCTTACATACTGTTCATCCAGAACAGCTGATCTAACGGCGTACGATATGGAAATAAGGGAAGGTGTGGCACGCAATGCTCCTTTTGACCGCGCAAGCCTCTGAAGAAGTGATGTTCACGAAACGCGTCAGGCTGCGGTCTCATGCTTTTTAAAGGACTGGAAAATGAAGCCATTCAACCAATAAAGGCTTTTACGGGGAAAAGCGGCCCGTGTCCGAGTGCTTCTCAATTCTTGGTCACCCCACGAGCTTGTATGTTTAGACGGTTGTCCTGCCATCGAGAAGCACCACCCCACTAAAGGAGGCCGTGAGTTCCAATCATGTGGGGCTCTTTCGGAGAATGCGGACCTTGAATTAAGAATGACTTTCATATCCTGGGGCTCATGTGGAGCTGCAAATTTTGCATTTATTTAAAGGAACATCCATCTGTGGCAAAGAAATAAGTACTACATCTCCCACAAATCCTTACGTACTGTTCATCCAGAACAGCTGATCTAACGGCATACGATATGGAAATAAAGGAAGGTGTGGCACGCAATCCTCCTCTTGACCGCGAAAGCCTCTGAACAAGTGATGTTCACGAAACGCGTCAGGCTCTGGACTCATGCTTTTTAAAGGACTGGGAAATTAAGCCATTCAACCAATAAAGGCTTTTACGGGGAAAAGCGGCCCGTGTCCGAGTGCTTCTCAATTCTTGGTCACCCCACAAGCTTGTATGTTTAGGCGGCTGTCCTGCCGTCGAGAAGCACCACCCCACTAAAGGAGGCCGTGAGTTCCAATCATGTGGGGCTCTTTCGGGGAATGCGGATCTTGGATTAAAAATGACTTTCATTTCCTGGGGCTCATGTGGAGCTGCAAATTTTGCATTTATTTAAAGGAACATCCATCTGTGGCAAAGAAATAAGTACTACATCTCCCACAAATCCTTACGTACTGTTCATCCAGAACAGCTGATCTAACGGCGTACGATATGGAAATAAGGGAAGGTGTGGCACGCAATGCTCCTTTTGACCGCGCAAGCCTCTGAAGAAGTGATGTTCACGAAACGCGTCAGGCTGCGGACTCATGCTTTTTAAAGGACTGGGAAATGAAGCCATTCAACCAATAAAGGCTTTCACAGGGAAAAGCGGCCCGTGTCCGAGTGCTTCTCAATTCTTGGTCACCCCACGAGCTTGTATGTTTAGGAGGCTGTCCTGCCGTTGAGAAGCACCAACCCACTAAAGGAGGCCGTGAGTTCCAATCATGTGGGGCTCTTTCGGGGAATGCGGACCTTGGATTAAGAATGACTTTCATTTCCTGGGGCTCATGTGGAGCTGCAAATTTTGCATTTATTTAAAGGAACATCCATCTGTGGCAAAGAAATAAGTACTACATCTCCCACAAATCCTTACGTACTGTTCATCCAGAACAGCTGATCTAACGGCGTACGATATGGAAATAAAGGAAGGTGTGGCACGCAATGCTCCTTTTGACCGTGCAAGCCTCTGAAGAAGTGATGTTCACGAAACGCGTCAGGCTGCGGACTCATGCTTTTTAAAGGACTGGGAAATGAAGCCATTCAACCAATAAAGGCTTTTACTGGGAAAAGCGGCCCGTGTCCGAGTGCTTCTCAATTCTTGGTCACCCCACGAGCTTGTATGTTTAGGCGGCTGTCCTGCCGTCGAGAATCACCACCCCACTAAAGGAGGCCGTGAGTTCCAATCATGTGGGGCTCTTTCGGGGAATGCGGACCTTGGATTAAGAATGACTTTCATTTCCTTGGGCTAATGTGGAGCTGCACATTTTGCATTTATTTAAAGGAACATCCATCTGTGGCAAAGAAATAAGTACTACATCTCCCACAAATCCTTATGTACTGTTCATCCAGAACAGCTGATCTAACGGCGTACGATATGGAAATAAAGGAAGGTGTGGCACGCAATGCTCCTTTTGACCGCGCAAGCCTCTGAAGAAGTGATGTTCACGAAACGCGTCAGGCTGCGGACTCATGCTTTTTAAAGGACTGGGAAATGAAGCCATTCAACCAATAAAGGCTTTTACGGGGAAAAGCGGCTGTCCGAGTGCTTCTCAATTCTTGGTCACCCCACGAGCTTGTATGTTTAGGCGGCTGTCCTGCCGTCGAGAAGCACCACCCCACTAAAGGAGGCCGTGAGTTCCCATCATGTGGGGCTCTTTCGGGGAATGCGGACCTTGGATTAAGAATGACTTTCATTTCCTTGGGCTCATGTGTAGCTGCAAATTTTGCATTTATTTAAAGGAACATCCATCTGTGGCAAAGAAATAAGTACTACATCTCCCACAAATCCTTACGTACTGTTCATCCAGAACAGCTGATCTAACGGCGTACGATATGGAAATAAAGGAAGGTGTGGCACGCAATGCTCCTTTTGACCGCGCAAGCCTCTGAAGAAGTGATGTTCATGAAACGCGTCAGGCTGCGGACTCATGCTTTTTAAAGGACTGGGAAATGAAGCCATTCAACCAATAAAGGCTTTTACTGGGAAAAGCGGCCCGTGTCCGAGTGCTTCTCAATTCTTGGTCACCCCAAGAGCTTGTATGTTTAGGCGGCTGTCCTGCCGTCGAGAAGCACCACCCCACTAAAGGAGGCCGTGAGTTCCAATCATGTGGCGCTCTTTCGGGGAATGCGGACCTTGGATTAAGAATGACTTTCATTTCCTGGGGCTCATGTGGAGCTGCAAAGTTTGCATTTATTTAAAGGAACATCCATCTGTGGCAAAGAAATAAGTACTACATCTCCCACAAATCCTTACATACTGTTCATCCAGAACAGCTGATCTAACGGCGTACGATATGGAAATAAAGGAAGGTGTGGCACGCAATGCTCCTTTTGACCGCGCAAGCCTCTGAAGAAGTGATGTTCACGAAACGCGTCAGGCTGCGGACTCATGCTTTTTAAAGGACTGGGAAATAAAGCCATTCAACCAATAAAGGCTTTTACGGGGAAAAGCGGCCCGTGTCCGAGTGCTTCTCAATTCTTGGTCACCCCACGAGCTTGTATATATATATATATATTTATATATATATTTTTATATGTATTTATATATATCTTTTTTTATAAATGTAATTTATATATATATATATATTTCAGAGGGAAGCGAAACGCGTCATGGCGGGCGCGCTGGGCACAATAAAGACACTTTAAATACTTTGCACCAGCAAATATCGGATCTACTCTTCGTCATTTCTGCTTAAACAAGTACAGCAAGTGGTGGTAACAATTTTTCTCATATATATATATCAAAAACCCTAAACCCATCCTGAACCCCTAGAAATACTACAACATCCCCAAAACCCTGACCCATACATTACCCCTGCACCTGAAAACCTAAACACACCCTGAACCCCCAAATTACCCCTGCAACCCATAACCTAAACGCACCCTGAACCCCAAAAATACCCTTGCACGCCCAAATCCTAAACGCACCCTGTATCCTAAAATTACCTCCTACACCCCAAAACCTTAACCCACACTGCACCCCTAAAATTACCCCTGCACCCCAAAAGCTAAACAAACCCTGAACCCCAAAAATACCCCTGTTCCCCAAAACTTTTAACGCACCCTGAACCCTAAAAATTCCCCCTACACCCCAAAACCATGAACCCCTAAAATGACCCCTGCACCGCAAAACCTAAATGTACCCTGAACCCCAAAAATACCCCTAAACCCCAAAACTCTAACCCACCCTGACCTTTAAAAATACCCCAGTACCCAAACTGATCCCTAAAATTACCCCCTACACCTCAAATCCCAACCCACCCTGACCCCTGAAATCACCTCAGCACCCCAAATCCTAAACGTACCCTGAACCCCAAAATACCCGGGCATCCCAAATCCTTACATGCACCCTTAACCCTATAAATACCCCCTATATACCAAAACCCTAAACAACCCTGACCCCTAAAAATACCCCAGTACCCCAACACCTAAATGCACCATGAACTTTAAAATTACCACCTATACCCTAAAATCCTAACCCACCCTGGCCCCTAAAATTACCCCAGCACCCTAAAACTTAAACTCACCCTGAACCTCAAAAATACCCCAGCACCCCAAAACCTTAAATGTATCTTGAACCCTAAAAATACCCCCTACACCCCAAAACCCTAACCCACCCTTACCCCTAAATATACCCCAGTACCCTAAAACCTAAACGCACTATGAACCCTAAAATTACCACCTATACCCCAAAACCCTATCCCACCCTAACCCCTAAAATGACCCTAGCATCCCACAACCTAAATGCACCCTGAACCCTAGAAATACCCCTGCACCCCAAAACCTTATACGCACCCTGAACCCTAAAAATAGCCCCTACACCCCAAAACTCTAACCCACCCTGACACCTAAAAATATCCCAGTACCCCAAAACCAAAACGCACCCTGAACCCTAAAATTACTCCCTACTCTCTAAAACCCTAACCCACCCTGACCCCCAAAATTACCTCAGCACCCCAAAACCTACACACCTTGAACCCCTAAAATACCCCAGCACCACAAAACCTAAACCCACCCGAAACCCTAAAAATACCCCAGCACTCCAAAACCCAAACATACACATAACCCTAAAATTACCCCTGAACCCCCATAACATAAACCCCTGCACCCCAAACCATATACTTACCATATACTTACATTTTAAAAACATATGATGTTACCATTCATGCATTTACAACAAATTTCGTTGTTAAAGCATGCGTGGTAAACGCATATAAAATGAAATGCCATGTGTTGTAATGGCATGGCGGCGTAATGGTATTTGCGTTGTCATGGTATGTGGGGTGATGGTATGCGGGACGAAAGATTTGTGGTAATGGTTGTTTACCCTTTTAAAAAGTATTGGGAACCCGCAGGAGATTGGATCAGAATAAATTCGAAAATGTTGGTAGTATTTTCAATTGATGATATTAGAACCTCCAGGGATGCCAATTAGTAATTTATTCCAGCTCTTCAATGATTTTTTGTTTTTTTGTTTTTTGTCAAATATGTTTTTATTGCAGGAAAGAAATGTAGACATAATATTGGCACCTGACAGAGGAAAAGCCATAAGTATGGTAATAGTATCATCTCTATACACGGCCATTCAGTCCACAACCCGGGGGTCGGGCGGCGTGTGCCATCAGGTCACAGGTAACATCTCTTCGTTCCGGTAGAGTTCAACAGGTGGAAATAGAAAACACGTCTGCTTTTCTAAACAACCCAACGAAAACATCCCTCCTCCCTTCCCCAAACAGCCCTTCCCCCCCAGAGGAGTAAATTGTCAGTCTCAGTGATGCATCACTCTAGCGTTCACATAAGTCGAGAGTGCTTCCTTCCTCTTTCCCCCTCCCTCCTCCCCTCTCGTCATCGGTAGAGTATCTTTCGGTCTATCAGTTTGTGATAAAAGGCTTAGTTCTTCTTCGGGGGCCTAACCCATTAGTAATCCGTTATCGGGATCCAGGTCGCTCTCCTTCTGTACTATCGGAATCAGTATGTGTGTCGTGGTCGCGCAGGGCCTGCACCAATGTCTCCCAAGCTTGCGCCATCTCCAGTGCTTTCTCATTTCTCCGCCTCCTCGCCTGTTGGTAGCGCAATGTGCTTTCACTCCCCGCCCACTTGAGAAGTTCATTGCGCCATTTACCACCAGTTGGACCAACTCGCGCCTTCCAATGCCTGGTGATTTCTCATTTGACCAGAAGCAGCCCTAAATCTATAAACTTATTAGTAATCTTATGTTTGGGGGTATGCGGAAACCAATGTAGGATCCCTACAGCTGCATCCATCTGCAACGATCTACCAGTCACTTCAGCCAGTGTTTCTCCCACAAACAACCAGTAAGAAGTCAACATGGAACAGGACCATAGCATGTGCAGCAGGTCCGCTCCGTCCGTCCTGCATCTAGGGCAGGCCGCCGTCTCCAGGCCGAAGTATTTCTGTAATTTCTCCGGCGTCAAATAGGCTCGATGTAGTATGTAGAAGTGGACCAGTTGGAATCGGGCATTACGTGTGCTCCTCCAGGCGCGCTGCACCAGCTGGGCCCACGTGGCCTCTGGTATTTCTTTCCCCATGTCCGTTTCCCATCTGGTCTTAATGATCATCAAGGGGGTCAATCTATCCTCCACCATTCTGGAATATAAGCATGAGACTGCTTTAACCGTTCCCGCAGACATCATGGCGTACTGGCACGCCATCGACACCAGCGGTTCCTCCTGACCCATCCTCCAATGTGCGTGGAGTGCCCTCGTGACCGCCGCGTGGAGCAGAAAATCGCCCCTAGGGACACCATATCGCTCCAAGAGCGCCTGGAAGGGCATCAACGCCCCGCTCTCGTAAAGGTCACCCACGGTCTGTATACCCAACTCTTCCCAGTCTCCTAGTCGTGACCAGTCTCCACCATGAGGTAGTGCAGTGAGCACTCCCAGCGGAATCTCCGGTGCGTAGGGTCTTGGTCGTCCTATTTTACGATGCGTTCTGTTCCAGCACGAGCGTATGGTACGCTCCTCCAGAGTGAGGTCCCTCAAACTGAGTTTCTGTTGTAGCGCAATATATGACAAGATATGTCTGGGTATGCCAGTGCCCCGCGTCTCCTCTGGACCACGAAACTCGCGCGCCACCTCCCGGGTGTAGGTCTGCAGCTGTGCGGCTAAATAGTACGTTTCAAAGTCAGGCGCCGCTAATCCCACTTCCGCCTTAGGTCTCTGCAAGGTCCTGAGTGCCACTCTGCGGCGGCCCGAGCCCCATAGGAACGCCACTATCAAGGACTCCAGGCCCTGAAAGCTAGATCTAGGGATCCAGATCGGCAGCGTTCTGAAGTAGTACAACAGGCGGGGTAGTGCCACCATCTTCAGTAGTGCAATTCTTCCCGCCACCAATAGGGGTAGGGTGGACCAAAAGGACATGCTACCCTTAAGCGCCCGGATAGCTCTGGAGATGTTACCCTCAAGTATGTCAGCAGGGCGATGGTAAACGTGCACCCCCAAGTACTTAAAACAAACCGGCTCCCATCTGATCTCCCTATGCATGTCCGGTTCGGGGCTATCACTGCGGATCGGGAACAGGCAGGTTTTAGCCCAGTTTACTCGGAGTCCCGACACCGCACCAAAGGTCGTGAGCGCTGAGTCCGCTCCAGCCAGGGCCGGCCCAGCGTCTTCTAGGAAAAGCAACAGGTCATCAGCGTATAAGGAAATATACTGTTGGCCCGCCGGAGACTGCAATCCCCCGTAGTGGGCCCCAGTACGGATCGATATTGCCAGTGGTTCCACCGCCAGGGCAAATAGTAGTGGGGATAGTGAGCAGCCTTGTCTTGTGCCCCTCTCCACAGGGTAACGTTGAGATATCAGCGGGCCCGATTTCACCCTAGCCACCGCCGAGGAATACAATACCTTGGTCCATCTCAGGAACCCCTCGCCCAAGCCAAACCGCTCCAGGACCCTATGGAGATAAACCCATTCCAAGCTGTCAAAGGCTTTCTCCAGGTCTATCGAGAGAACCATAGGGTCATAGGCATAGGCATGATCCCCCTCCAACAGCCGGAACAAGCGCCTGATGTTCATCGTGGTGTTTCGTCCGGGGATGAAGCCCGCCTGGTCCGTGTGTACTAGGGAGCCCATATGTTCCAACAGTCGTGCGGCCAATATGCTGCTCAAGATCTTGTAGTCGACCGTGAGCATCGAGAGCGGTCTATAGGACGCCGGCTCCACGCCCTCACGGTCAGGCTTAAGAAGAGGTATCACCAGGGCCTCTCGCATCGAGCCCGGCAATTTCCCCAGAATTTTCGCTTCCTTATAAACGTGCAGGAGCTTGGGGGCCAGGAGCTCTATGTATACAGCATAAAACTCGACCGGGAGTCCATCCAGGCCCGGAGTTTTGTTTCGCGCCATTTTCTTTATGGCGTTCCTGATCTCACCGATCTCCACGTCTCGTCCCAGGGCTTTCGCCAATTCCGGTTCCAGAGCGGGGATCGGGAGGTCTCTCAGGAAGGTGTCCGTCGGAGTAATATCCGGGGCTAAGCGACTACTATAGAGCTGTTCATAGTAGTTCCGAAAGCAGTTAAGTATTTCGGGTTGAGTATAAACCGTACTGCCTTCCGCTGTTTGCATGGCCACAATCGGCGAGGTGCGTCGCGTTGGATTGGCAAGCCAAGCCAGCAGCGTACTCGATTTGTCGCCCTCAACCAGTGATCTAGTTAGGTACGTTTTAGAGTCATAGCTTCGTAGGCGCTCAACCTCTACGGCTACAGCTTCCTTAGCCGCTAGGACCTGATGTTGGAGCTCCGGGCGGCTAGGGCGGGTAACTTCTAAGTCGCGGAGGATTCGATCAGCTTTCTCCAGGTCCTCTAGGAGTACGCGGCGCACTCCAACTTTCTGTGTTATGCAATAGCCTCTAATAACCACCTTAAAGGCGTCCCATTCCGTGGCCCTCTCGGCAGTCGTGCCCTCATTCAGCTCAAAGTATCCCGCTATCTTGTCCTCCAGATCACCCCGGAACACCTGGTCATCCAGGAGTTCAGGTCGTAGCTTCCAGGTTGGTACACAAGGGGTTCCCCGGAGCCACCGAAGATCAATCATCAGCGGGTTATGGTCTGAAATGGTTCTCGTCAAGTACTCAGAGCTTGTAACCGAAGAGAACACCTCTCTCGATCCCAGCAGACCATCCAGTCTCACATGCAACTCGTGCATACCGTAGAAATGGGAGTAGTCTCGGGTGTGTGGGTGTTGCGCTCGCCAGAGATCCGTCAGACCCCATTTAGTCTGCCAGTCCACCCTGCCTTTGGCCACCCGGTGCGTCGGGGAGTCCGGAAGGGGAGGATGGGACCTATCCAGATTAACGTCGAGCACCGAATTGAAATCGCCCCCCAGTAGGATGGGCCCCGACAAATAGCGGGCCAGTGAGCCCAACAGTTCAGTCAGAAAGGCGAGTTGGTCCGTGTTAGGCGCATAAATGCAGCAAATGCTCACTTCTCGTCCCCCTAGTCTCCCTGCGATAGCCACAAACCTCCCCTTTGGATCTATTGTGTGACTATGTACCTGCAAGGGCACTCCTGCCTTTATCCATATCAGCGCACCCCTTGCATAAGCCGAGTATGTGGTGTTATATACCTGACCTCGCCACCTACGCTGCAGCGCTAGCCCCTCTGATTTGGTGAGGTGTGTCTCCTGGAGGAGTGCAATCTGTATTCCTCTGCGCACTAGATAAGCATGAACTTTATGCCGTCTGGACATGGTGTGCAGGCCCCGCACATTCCAGGTGATGCATTTCAGGTTTGAGAGATCAGCCATTATCCCATGTTTTGCGTTCCAGTCTCTCTAAGTACACTGCAGGCACGGGCAAGCACCCAGCTATCTCCTCACCAATGACGAGTCCCCCATTCAACAACAATGAAGTAACTTTCAACCAAGAACCCCCCAACCTCCCCCCCAGAACAGGTTCCAAATAATTCCATCTAGTTCCCATCCAAACTGTACCCTCAGGGAATCCCTTCCCAACTAACCTGACGGTAGCCACCGCAGGTGTGCCTTAAGGGCGATGTGGGGGCCGAGCAGCAATGTGGGGTCACCCTACTACAAGCTACCTTGCGGTCGAGCCCAATGTTATCCTGGGCTATATAGGGAAACCTCGCAACCCGCCACCCAGGCAAAAAGTTAACAGTTCCCCAGGCGAGTCTCATCTCCTACATCCATGCAGTTGCCCCCCCCCCACTGCCCCCACAACTAGAACCGGCTCACCTAAACGTTCATTGTTCATCCAACAGGCCCTCTGCCGTTTCCGGGGTGACAGCTGGGAGTTTCAGGCTGTCAACTTCCGAACCCTCCGTGTCCGAGCGGTCCCCGCTTTCACCAGGTTCAGATCGTGCCGTCTCTTGGTCTCCCTGAGGGCCAGATATGGAAGAGACCATTTCCAACGCTCCACGCCTCTCCGCCGCTGTCTCCACCGTAGAGGGACGAGTAGACCTGCCTCTGCGATGCCTGAACCTCTTCGGTTTCCGCTGTAGGACATCTTCCATCGTTGCGTGAGAAGAGGCCCCAAATCCATCCCTGCCAGCTCTGTACAATTCAAGCCAACTGCACGCTTCGTCCGGAGTATCAAAGAACTTGGTGGAATCGTCGATTATGATGCGGAGTCGTGCCGGAAATAGCAAGGAGTATTGAATGCCCTCAGCTCGCAGCTCCCGTTTGACCGCCAGGAAGGAGGACCGGCGTCTCTGCGTCTCATAAGTGTAATCCGGGAAGATGTTCACATGGCTATTGTCCACCTGATACGGTCCTCCTTTCCTGGCCGCCTGTAGCAGTAAGTCCCTGTCTCGGAAATGGAGCAACCTCGCCACCACCGGCCGGGGGGGGCGACCCTGTAACGGCGGCCTGGTCGGCACTCTGTGTGCCCGTTCCAATGTATAAAAAGGTGATAGTCCTTCTGGCGCCACCGTCGTCCGCAGCCAATCCTCCAGGAACGCCACCATGTCTTCTCCCTCAATTTTTTCCGGAAGGCCCACTATGCGAATGTTATTTCTCCTGTTGTGTCCTTCCGCGTCCTCCGCCCGTTTCTCTAGGGCTTCTATCCTGGAGAGAGCGTCCTTCATCGTGGCGTCTAATGCTTTCTGTGCCGGCTTCAGGTGGCGCACCGAACCCTCTACTTCCTTCACTCTGTCTGAGAGCTTACTGTGGTCAGCTCGAAGTAGTCCCAAGCCCGTCGCGACTTGGGCTATATCCTCACGGAGGGCCGATCTAGTCTCGGTGATTGCACGTAGGATTTGGTCCAGTTGCTCCTGAAGCGGTGGATTACCTAATCCTTCCAGGTGCACGCGCTCTTCCGTTTCAGGTGGCTCTGCATCAGATGCGGTCTGGGCGCCCCCTTTAGTACCCCTCGTCTTCCCCATGATGCGTAGGGTCCTCTGGAGGATCTCCTCAGGCCCTGGGGGTAGCCAAGCGCGCGCGACGTGTCAACCAGACTCCAAGCGCCTCCCCGCGGTCAGCAGCTGGTCACTTGGCGAGTGGGCCTCCAGGTGGTGGTCACAGCGGGTGTTCGCCGGTTGGTCCCTCCGGGGCAGGAGGATAGTACGTAGCGGGGATAAGCAAGCACTCCCCACCTCTGCAACCCGTTTGGTGGATGAGTACTTGTGGCTGCAATGTCAATGGGGGGGCAGGAGATATCCCGTCGGGGTGCTGGCGGGGCCCGAGAAGCCACTCGCCCTCCAGCCGCCCCGGGTTTCCAGCTCGTGAACCGGGTATCCACCCAGAAGGCACAACACCGCCCAACGTGGGCTCAGCAGCAACCCTGCTCTGGTGCACAGTTCTGTAGGTCGGGGCAATAATGCAGTTTAAGGGCTGCCTCAGCGTCCACCTCTTCGGAGCCCCCTCTCCGCCTCCGCTCACAGCCACCGCACAGCGTCCACGGAGCACCGAACCGGGGCCTCACTCCCCCTCCGGTTATTGCTAGGTGTCCTCAGGTCCCCCGGCTCCCCAGCCGAAGCGCTATAAATCGGCATCACGCCGCCCCCCCCAGTGCCCATACGGCAGGCATCAGCCAGGGCGACCCTCAGCCCCTCCTCGGTGTTATAGAGCGGCCGCTTCCGGGCCGTTGCGGGAGCCAGATCTCGTCTCTTAATGCCACACCGCCGCTCCTCTCCCGGCAGTGGGCAGGTCGATCCGCTCCTCCCCCCCCCCGGTGCCTCTCCGCAGCGTCTCGCGGCAGCCCCAGGTCTCACCGCGTTGGCCGCCGGGTGCTCGCAATCTCCTCCGGGGACTTCAGGGGTCAGGGCATGGGGTGTCTCCTCCTTGGAGAAGGATCGCCTGTGTCGCCTGGGTGCCGGGAACTCCGATGTCCCCGGGGCTCCGCCCGCTGCCGCCGCGGTCAGAGCGGAGTCGGCGCCATCTTGGCCCGCGCCGCTAGGCACAGTCACTTCGTCTCCTCCCCGTCATAGGAGCCGCTACAGACCCGCGACAGACCCGCGGCCAGGCCAGAGAGGCTCGCAGGGTACCGGGAATGCCTGTGCGGGGTTGGGGCTCCCAAGAGGCCCCCGGTAACAGGATTAATGGAGGCTCGACCGCGGAGCCGAGCTTCTAGGCGACCTCCGCCATTGGCGCCCAAGCCACGCCCCTTTCCAGCTCTTCAATGATGTAGCAGTATCTTTAATTAAAGATTCATAATTCAGAGAGAGTATCTTATCTATCCGTGCAGAGAGTTTGACTCCAAGATAAGTAACCCCGGAGAAAACCCCATAAATTGGTTCACTAGGTTAGAAGTTAAGTATTAATTGTGTTTTTTTGGAATTTAATTTATACCCTGATACAGAGCCAAACCTAGCTGCCTCATCCTTGATTAGCTGAATCGCTCTAGGTGGGTCTGTTGTAAAAACCGCAAAATCGTCTGCATAGGCGATAACTTTGAGCGGATTTACACTAGACATCAATGGCATGTTTTGAGAGTTAGATTGTAGAGCATAGATAAATAGTTTGATATATAAAGCAAATACCGAGGGTGAAAGGGGACATCCCTGCTGTGTACCACAAACAATTGGAAAAGCTGGTGATTGTAGGACTAAATATATTAATTTGGCATGAGTTTTATCATATAAACCCTGAATCCATTATTATATAATCCCTTAACACCTATCATTGAGAGTATGGACCAAAGAAAATCCCAACCCTCCCTATCAAAAGCTTTTTCGGTGTCTAGGAGTAGCATACCAATGGGAGTTAACATCTTCGCTGCCATATCAAGAGCACAAACTGCCATGTTAACATGGGCAGTAATATCACTGCCTTGAATAAAACCATGTTGATGAGTAGATACCACCCCGACATAACAGGGTCAAGACGGTTAGCAAGTATTTTCGGAATGTTTTTAGCGTCTGCATTAATAAGTGAAATTGGTTGATATGGAAAAAAAATATCTGATCAACAGTTATTTAAATAACTTATAGAATCCTCCCCAGCCGCCTTGCCCGATGGCCGAATCGAACTTGCCAATTCTATCTCTTCCCTTGTAATATCCTTTTCCATTGGGGTTGCAGTGTCCTCAATTAAAGTGAGTAGACATCTGGCCTGCACATACCGCTGTATGTATTCCTCTTTTGGTGCTATAGTTGAAGTATATAGCTTTTGATAATAGATGGACAATTGTTCTAAATCTCCTGCAGTTGTGTATAAAGTATGCCCTTTGCCCCTTTTACTCCTCTAATATAAGTTTTAGCCTCATAATCTGCAACCTTATGAGCTAGAATCCTACCTATTTGCTTGCCATATTCGTATTCTGTAAAATTATACTTGTCGAGTCTAGTGGCTACTCTTTCCCTAAACACCTTTATTAAAGAGAGAAGCAATTGCTCTTGGTTATAAGTACCCAACAAGACTGCCTGTGCGTGTTGTTCTTCCACCCTTCGCATAACTTGGATAGCCTCCTGAGTTGTAATTTCCTTGCTCTATTCTGTTGCCATACATATTGTTGAGTTATGCCTCTAATAACTGCTTCCCAGGTATCCCAGACACTAAGTGGAGAGGCTGATCCAACATTTTCCTTAAAAAACATTTCTAATTGTTTCCTAATAGTACCTATATAGACGCTTTCTGAAAACAAGTACCTTGGGAAAGAAAAGGGTCTAGATGTCTTGTCACTTACTAGCATCTGGAATGATAATAATATGGGGTTTTGATCGGACGTAACACGAGGACACACTTACAGATCTGACATCAACATTATTTGTTCCGAAACCCATACCATATCAATTCTCAAATACGATTGATGTGGGGCAGAATAATATGTATACCCTGGTATGGCTGGATACAGATGCCTCCATACATCCCTAATTAGCTGCAGACGCCTTAATTCTAAAATTGCAGCCCGTGTCTTGCGCATTCTATGAGAAGCCCCCCGTCTAGTTGTATCAATGCTGTAATCCATACTACAAATAAATCACCCATTACTACCTTTTCTCCCTCCCAATTCAACATTTCCATAGTCAGTAGATCAATAACTGAGGGATCGTTAGAACCATATAAAGCAGAAAAAACATATTTCTTCCCCACTATTTCAAGCTGTGCTGTTGTCCATCTACTCGCCTGATCAGCCAGTATCTTGTGTGTCACACATGAAAAACGTTTTTTCTCTAATATTGCAGACCCCCTTATTGAACAGGTCTGTGACGTACTTACAATTGTTTCATAACCCCAGTGTTGGAGAAGATTCTGATCCTTAAAACAAAGATGCCTTTCTGTTAACAAAACTAGCTGGGGATTATACATTTTTAACTCTTCAAGGACTAGCTGTCTCTTAAGTTTACTTTTAAGACCAGCAACATGCCAAGCTAAACATTTAACCCGATCCATGCTAATCCCTCCTTATTACCTCCATTTATAAATTTAGGTCTGAGTTTTTTATCTGCCCTCATGTTTACCTTTTCTTGCCCTAATAGTAGCCACCCACCCCAACCAAAGCCCTTAACAACCCACACCCCACCCCGTATCGTGAAGGAGGATTCATCCCCTTTGTTGAGCTGCTGCTGAAGGGCAGCTACTTGGAGACATACGATACGGTGGCTCCTGAGCCATACCCACACCCACCAAAAAAGAAAAGAGGAAGAAATAAAAGTATAAAGTGACCGAAGAGAGGAAAGAGAAAAGAAGAGGATATGTCTCAAACTAACAATATACTCCTCAAACTTTGCCTCCCACCTCAATTTGCCATCTACCAATAGCCTCTTTTACGTCTTATACGGTCAGAAAGAAATGTGTTTGTTCCCCACGCAGAACCTTCAATCGAGCAGGCTCCTGTAAAAACATCTGTGCTCCGGTGACCTTTAGTGGCTCACTTAGTTGTCGCAGTTGAAAGCGTCTGTCAATTGATACTTTACAAATGTCTGACCGTACAAAAAAGGTAGCAGAATCAACCGTCACTGGGGAACTCGGAGGAGCTTTCAGATATACGGCCTGCCACAACAAAAAATTCCCAAAAAAGATCAACAATGGCTGTTAACGGGACCCCTGCTTATGCTGCACCAGTGGGAGCCTATGGACCCTTTGTACCTGACTGTCCCAGTCCCCCAGGTCCGGTAAAGCATTCTGTAAAAGCTGTACTATAAAAGCTCTAGGATCGCCCCACTCCTTCCCCTCCAAACAGTCTTAGATTGTGCCGGCGCTGGAGATTCTCCAAATCCTTGACTTTAAGCTGCAGAGCTGAAATATGCAGAGCTGAAATATACACGAATGGAGAGAAATATGCACGAATGGAGTCATGCTACCACCTCGAATGGATACATCAATGCCTGATCCAAGTTCTTCTTTCCACACTGAGTCTGGACATCTGGACACCATGCCAGCTGACGTCAAAAGGCAAATAGCCAGGGGCAGACCGACAGGAGCCCCTAGACCAAACGACATTGCACCAATGCTGTACAAATCAGACGCTGAATTTTGGAGCGTAGCGCTAACACCGATATTCAACAACATAAAGAACACACAGACTCTTCCTGAGTCCTGTCATGGGTCAATAATCAGCCCAATCTTCAAACATGGCAATAAGAAACATCCAAATAATTATCAGCTTATTGTCCTCATAGACGTGGAGTCTAAAGTTTTTGCAGGAACCATACTGAAGGAGCTAACGTTATTGGCATCTTAAAACTCAGTAATTCCGATCAACCAAACAGGGTTCTGCAGTGGTCAAGGGACCACAACCAACATCATGCAACTGACCCTGCTGATGGAAGCAGCAAAAGAGATCAAAAATCCCCTATTACTCTCCTTTATTGATTATACTGCTGCATTCGACCACGTGGATCACAACAAACTCTGGCAGAAATAGGACAACTGGGGAATATCTAAACATCTCCTAGACGTGCTGATATTACTCCACTCAAACACCTGGATTAAAGTTAAACTAGGAGCGGGCACACACCTCTCTAAACCCATTCCAACAACAAAAGGAATAGAACAGGGTTGTGTGCCAGCACTGATTTTATTTAACCTTTTTCTTGCTGACCTGCCAGGGGAACTCGATAAATGCCTCTGTCACGCACCGAAACTAGGGAAAATGCCACTGTCCAATCTGCTGTACGCATACGATTTGGTGCTGATAAGTTGGACACCAATAGGCCTCTAGCATCTTCTAAATGTGACCCACTCCTTTTCAGAAAGGAATGCCCTGCAAATAAATTTCAACAAATCTAAGGTCATGGCAGTAAATTACAAAAAAAAGGAAAATCAACTGGCACATGAACGAAGAAGGGCTGGACCTGGTAACCACCTACAAATATTTGGGAGTAATTCTGGACTCCAAAAACTTGTTTAAACCTCAATTGGACTCATGACGAGGAAAGGGAACCGTGACTTACCTGGCCATAAAATCTCTAAAGGCCAAACTCCCCGACCTAACGCTCAACCCTCTTCTTCAGGTTCTGCGCGCAAAGCTATAGCCGACTCTCACATATGGGAGTGAATTTATTTATTTATTTTTACAGGATTAGTAATGCGCATGGATGCCTTTTGGTGGTTTTGGTAGGGTTGGAGCTTGTCAGGATTTTATCGGCAACAAACTCTGCCCGTCTTTTGAGGATAAGCTTGTGATAATCCTTGACTGCCCCTCGATATACAGCTTTGGCCGACGGCTCATAAGAGCGACGCCAGGCAAGTTCCAATTGCTTGCACCCCTTCTTTGCCTGCGTTAGTAGATGTGTGAACCAGGGATTAGATGGCCCACGTCTCTTACCTCCCCACTTTGCTGGAATTCAGCTATCCAGACCAGCTACCAGCCAGTCCTGAAAGCACGCATGCGCCTCCTCGATATCTGTGGGAAGCTGGGGTCTATGTTCCGCTAACCGCGCGGCAAGCACCTCCCGGTCTAGCTTATGCCATGGCCGTTTTGCCACCACAGCAGGACGAACCACGTCAGCTCTACTCTGCCACAGTAGAGAGAATGGAATTACTGAACGGTCAGTCCATGTCAGCGGGACCGGTGAGAGGGTTTTTAAGCATCCAAGATTGGATAAGATGGGGTCAAAGATGCCCGGCCACATGAGTGCCCTCCGAGACCAACTGCGATAGCTGAAAAGCTTCTAGATCCGCTAAGAAGTTAGAGATCTCAGCCTTTTCTTCCAACTCGAGGTGCAGGTTAAGATCCCCCAAAATGGTAAAATTCGCCGCTTTGCTAGCCATAAGTCCAATTTTATTCGCTAGATCTTCACGAAAATTCCCGGAATGCCCAGGGGGTCTATAGATTAAAAGACCGGACATGGTCAGATTGCAGCTAAGCTTTATTTTGAAGAGAGCACTCTCACAGCCCGCAATATCTTCCTTCACCAGATTGACAGCAAATGTAACTTTAGCTACCCCCCCACTTCCCCCCTCTCTATTGATATAATATATCCTATAGCCATGAGGAAGGGCAAGCCCTGGCTCTGCCACTGTATCCTGGGTCAACCAGGTTTCTGTGAGAAACAGGAAATCAGGGGCCTCAGCTATTAAGAGATCAAAAACATCTGCATAATGACTCACCAAAGAGCGACAGTTTAAGCTAAGGAGATTGAATTTGGTGTAACTAGAAGGACAAATAACCTACACCTCAGAGTTGACCTCAAAGGCGCAGAGTTTACACATTAAGTATGGCTCATGAAAGGCCCAAGGTGCTGATGGGCACCTAGTGGCCAGACCCCAAAGTTCGTCGCGGGTGTACCTGAGAGCGACACCATTGGGGGAAGCAGGGGTCCTTGCGTCTGGCGTCGCCCCGGCGTGGACGGGCGCAGACGGGCTTGCCTTTGGCGTGCCCGCTGCGCGCGTCCGCTGCATGGGCGCCTTTGTGTCCACATTTATACCAAACCGGTAGACGAGGCAAGCGAGGCCGCAACAACTGGCCCGCTGACCCTACGCCTCCTACCAAGATGGCCAGACCGCTCCAGCCACCCCGGAGATTAGCAGCCGAATGTCCGGACCTCCACCAGGTACCAAACACCCAGTACCCCTCCCGCACTTCCCTCCTTAATTTAGCAGCCCAGGCAATTCGAACCAGATAAAAAACGGCGGAAAACAAAGAGGAACAACACAAAATTTTAAATTGGCAATTACATGAAATAATAGCAACAATGTAAGTTAAAATAGGCAATTTGCTAAAACTAGCTCCCGGCTCAAGCCTCAGGAGTCTGAATCCCTTCAAGGGAAGGACGCTGCACTACTAGACACAGTAAGATCTAACTCATATAGGGCTATCTTTAACCTGCCAAGATACGTCTCACCTGCACAAATCCGGTTAGAATTCGGTATTCTGAAACAAACACTAGAAAGGCAGAGTGCGTATGTTACCAGCTGGCACAAGATTTGCAGCACTAAGGTTAGCTCTCTAAACTCCAACGTATGGGAAGAGCTGCTCCGACATTGTATATCTTCAGCTAGAGATTATCTATCTGATTCACTTCAAGCCCTGGGTCTGTCCGACCTTTGGGGCACCACAACAGATCTCTTGTCTTTCAAAAAAGTTGCAAAAAAATCAGCACAAATCATCTCTTCTACAAGGAGGCAATAACAAAAAGAGCGCACGGTTGGATCACGCTCAGTGACTATAGAAGAATGCAGCCACAAGCATATCTCAACATTGGAATGAATCTAAAAATGAAAGAAAAGTTTTTAAAATGACGCCTCGGTGTAATTCTGGTAATCCCGCATTTATCACCCTGGGTAAGAAAAAACTTCTTGCAGCAGTGACGCCTATGTAAAGCTAACAAGGAAGACATCGTCCATGGGATGTGTATTTTCCCTAAACTAAAAGACTTGAGATACTATTTATTATGATCCTCCTTCAAATTACATGGCATCCGGACACTACAACAAAATTAAACTGTCGGTCGTAAAGTTTTTTGTTTTTTTAGACAATTATGAACTGATATTAATCAAACTTGTAAAACTGAGGAAACCAAGCACAATGAACTGTTTTGTAAAGATTTTAATTAATCATGTACAAATAAATACATTTCTTACTTACTTACTATAAAAGCTCTAGGATCACCCCCCTCCTTCCCCTCTAAACAGTCTTAGATTGTGCTGGCGCTGGCGATTCTCCAAATCCTCGACTTTAGGCTGCAGAGCTGTAATGTGAGCATCATGTGTCTGAAGCGAGTCCAAAAGAGTGACCTCCTCGATGTCTGCTACCCGCTACTGTAATTCTGTGACATAATTTACCAGTGCCCTGACCTTTAGTGTCACCTCCTGCAGGCCTGCTGGATACCATGATTATCGGCTCTGACTTGAGCATAATGCTCCTGTGCTTCTTTCTTGTCTCTGAGCTTTTAAGGCCTGAACAATCAGAGAGAGTATTGCCTCTGCATGATCGAGGAGCTTCTCTGTTAGTTATTCTGTATTTCTATGTTGTTGTGCTTGTAGTACAATATGTACTGATAGAGAACTAGCTAGGTTAAAGTTGGCATTGGATAACTGGTCAGGTGATAGAACAGGTCCAAGCACAGGATATTCTTACTCTGCTTCCAACACTCCTATGTTACTAGGGCCAGCCTCTACAGGACTAGTACCCGACAATCAAGATATTACTGACTTGACCCCACCCTTCATTTGAATCCACCGACGTAGAGGGGTATCAGCTGAAGCAGCCTTATTTCGTGGAGAGGAGGTGCATTGTTGGTCCAGCCTAGTTGGAGTTTTTTTAATACATCTAGTATTTTTGACCCTAGTATTTTTCTATGTAGCAGATATATTAGATACAAACTCTGTCCTCTTTCCCAAGGGGATTCATCAGAGGTTGGTGGAGGCATTTGCAGCTCGTGTTGACCCTCACCACACATGCCTCACTATCGCCCAGCAATATGCGTGGTGAAGGTTGTAGATCACACCCTGATTCTGTACAGAGCTTTAATTAAGTGAAGCCGAGGTATGTGGCATAGCTAGAGTTATGTCCAAAAGACATTTGTTTTCCCTAGATTCTGCTGAGACCCCAGCACATCAGTAAACGCTAAGCCTTCACTGCTACATGAGTTAGCCATATTAGCAATGGCAACGGCTTCTGTTTGCAGGCTTTCCTTTCTGGACTCGCTCATTATCAGAGGGCTGGTGGGCTCAGTTGTTAGCTCAAGCTATTAATGTTTGTGGAGCCATTAAAGCATCTGACTGTACCTGCCTGTTTTCAATACTGTCAGTCCCCTTCATCTGTTCTGAGCCAGTCTTGTACACAAGCTTTGGAGCACTTTCTTTATTACCTTGGTTACCAGGGACAGTTTCAGAGCAACATTGTATCCCAGGGATAGCCTCCAGAAGAATGGCTCTATTTTGTTGCCAATAGTAAGCTCGGGGGCAGCACTTGCTGCAAGCCAATCCGATGCTTTCCCTGACTGCAGGAGACAAAGCAGTGGCTTACCGATTCTTGGAACGGCGTCCCCTTGCTGCCTCGCATGTCTCCGGTGCCTGTTCCACTTTGTTAAATTACGAAGTGGCGTGGGGGTGGAGGGCGCGCGGCACTGTGGTGCCCATGACGACTCCAAGCCGTCATGAGTCATGGTAGTCATGTGCTCATGACGGCCTGGACTCGTCAGAACTCCGCCCACTGATTAATTCACCCGCACAGGCGGGGAATTAACCGCTTGTGGGTGGAGCGGCAGAGGCATGACAGCTCCAGGCGGTCATGAGCACACGACTACTGTGACTCATGATGGCCTGGAGCCCTCATAAGCACCGAAGGGGTTAATTCCGTCAGCGGCTGCTGCTCCCATCGCGTTCCCCGGGAACCTTCCTGCCCATGCCGTTCCAGCCATTGCCTTCGGTGTAGCTATGTCTGTGTGATACCCCCACTCTAAACCAGCGTGTGTACCAAAAGCTGGCCTCTGCCAATGGATCGCTGATTTCCTCACAGTCACTAGGCGGGCGATCCGGGACTCGTTAAGAAGTTGTTGAATCCCGCAGAGGGCTGCTGCATGCATACATCTCAGCAAGCTATTTCTCTTAGTAAGCCACTTTTTTTTCTTTTGCTTGTCTCTACCTCTTCGGTTATGTATTTTTTCTAATAGTTTTGTTGATCAGTATCTTGCTATAGCATAGTGGGTACAAGAGATTTGGGGTCTGCTCTGTGTGCCTGCACTCCCTGGTGGCATCAGTCTGCCATCTTGCTCCTCCTCCTGTCTGCTTCTTGATGCACCTAAGTTAGAAATGTCTGCATCCCTCTTGTCTCTTTCTGTATCACCCTTCCCTATTTCTCCACCTCTCTTGCCTCTGTCTGGATATGTGTTCCTTCTTTCTGCATCCCTCATGCCTCTTTCTGTACCCCTCTTCCCTATTTCTCCACCTCTCTTGCTTCTTTCTGCACTTCTCTTGCAAATTTCTGTATCCCTCTAACCTCTTTCTGCACCCCTGCTCCTGCTTTCTGTACCTCTCTTGCCTGTTTCTGCACCTCTCTTGCCTCTTTCGGCACCTCTGTTCCTTCTTTCGGCACTTCTCTTACCTCTTTCGGCACCCCTTTTGCAACTTTAACTCCTCCGCTGCTTCTTTCTGTACTTCTCTTCCTTCTTTTTGCATCCCTCTTGCCTCTTTTAGTATACCCCTTGCCTCTTTGTGCAACTCTCCTGCCTTTTCCTGCAACTCTCTTGCTATTTTCTGCTGTTCCCTTACCTCTTTCTGTACCTCTTTTGCTTCTTTCTGTACTTGTATTGCCTCTCACAGTACCCCTCTTGCCTCTTTCTGCTCCTCTGTTGGTTCTTTCTGCAATGCTCTTGCATCTTTCTTTACCTCTGACCTAGAGGTAGTTTTATATGGGAGGTCATGCCAATCACAGGGGTACCCAACCATAGTGAACCCTAGTATATGTAGGTGTTTTCACTGTATTCTAAGTGTCTTTCAGCATAGCACTGGCTCCTGGTCTGGTTAGTCAGAGACAGTTACCACCAATACCAGTCAGCAAAATGTTGGGGGCACAGGATGACTTTGCAACAAGGCCTCTTTCTCCGCCTATGTTGATCCTTTCTGCATATCCCTTGCTTCTTTCTGTGCCTTTCTTCCTCTTTCTGCACATGTCCTACCTCTGTAGGCATAGTTAGAAATTCATATTTCAAAAACCTTTGAAATTCACTGAAAAGAAACTGAGGTTTCAGGGACTTTATAGTTAGGAATTAGCATTTAAAATACCTAAGAAATTCACTGAAAAAACCACAGGTTTCAGGGACATTATAGTTAGTTGGACATTTTACTCGTATACAACCAGAGAAATTCAGCCGTTATCGTTAGTTGAGCTAACTATAACTCACTCCCCCGCAATGGACTGCTGATGATGTCACATATTACATCACTCATGACATGTTCAGTGAAAACACTGATGACATCACTGACATGATCGGCTGAATTTCTCTGGTTTTGTATGAGTGAAATGTCCAACTAACTATAACGTCCTCAAAACCTGTGGTTTTTTTCCGTGAATTTCAAAGGTTTTTTAAATACTAATTTTGAACTATAACGTCCCTGAAACCTATGTTTTTTTTCTGTGAATTTCCAAGGTTTTTTAAATGTTAATTTCTAACTATAAAAACCTTTGAAATTCACTGAAAAACCAAAGGTTTCAGGAAGGTTATAGTTAGTTGGTCATTTTACTGATACAAAACCAGAGAAATTTGGTAGTTATAGTTAGTTGAAGTAACTATAACTTGCGTCCCGGCAATGCACTGCTGATGACATCACATATTACATCACTCATGACAGAAAAAGGCACGAGAAGTACAGAAAGAAGCAACAGAGGTGCAGAAAGAGGCAAGAGAAGTCGGAAAGAGGCAACAAAGGTGCAGAAACAGGCAGGATAGGTGCAGAAAGAGGGAACAGCCATACAGAAAGAGGCAATAAAGGTACAGGAAGCAGGAAGAGGGGTACAGAAAGTGGCAAGAGTTGTGCAGAAAGAAGCATGTGAGGTACAGAAACAGGCAACAGACTTGCGGAAAGAGGCAAGAGAGGTACAGAAACTGGCAAGTGAAAACCAGAAAGAGGCGAAATAAAAATGCTGAAAGAGGCAACAGAGGACTAGAATGAAGAAAGCGAGTGATGAAAGAGACAAGAGAGGTGCAGAAAGATACAAGAGAGGTGAAGAAAAAAGCATAAGATGTGCAGGAAGGGGCAAGTGAGGTTCGGAAAGAAGCAATAGAAGTGTGGAAAGAGGCAAGAGAGGTGCAGAAAGAGGCAAGTGAGCTACAGAAACAGGCAAGAGCAGTGCAGAAAGAAGCAACAGAGGTGCAGAATGAGGCAAGAAAACTACTGAAAGAGGCAAGAGAGGTGCAGTAAGAGAGAAGAAGGGTGCAGAAAGAGAAAAGAAGGGTTCAGAAAGAAGCAATATAGGTGCAGAAAGTAGCAAAGGAAATGAAGAAAGAGGCAAGAGAAGTACAGAAAGGCAAGAGAAATGCAGACAGAGGCAATGGAGGTGTAGAAACAGGTAACAGTGGCACAGAAAGAGGGACGGGTGTGCAGCAAGAATGGAGAGGGATACAGAAAGAAGGAAGTGAGGTACAGAAAGAAGCAACAGAGGTGCGGAATGAGGCAAGAGTGGTACAGAAACAGGCAATTGAAGTCCAGAAAGAGGCCAGAGAAGTGCTGAAAGAAGCAACAGAAGAGTAGAAAGAAGCAAGAGAAGTGATGAGAGAGACAAGAGAGGTACAGAAAAAAGCTAAATATGTTCAGAAAGAGGCAAGCGAGGTATAGAAAGAAGCAAGAGAAGCACAGAAAGAGGCAAGAGAGGTACAGAAAAAGGAAAGTGAGATGCAGAAAGACGCAAGAGGGGTGCAGAAAGAGGCAAGCGAAGTGCAGAAAGAAGCAACAGAGGTGCAGAAGGAGGCAAGAGAACTACAGAAAGAGGCAAGAGAGGTGCAGGAAGAGGGAAGAAAAAGGCAGAAATAGGCAAGAGGGTTTCAGAAAGAAACAATAGAGGTGCAGAAAGAAGCAACATAAATGGCACAAAAAGAGGGGAGGGGTGCAGAAAGAGGGAAGAAGGGTACAGAAAGAAACAAGTGAGGTACAGAAAGAGGCAACGGAAGTGCAGAAAGAGGCAAGAGTGGTGCAGAAACAGGCAATTGAAGTCCAGAAAGAGGTCAGAGAAGTGCTGAAAGAAGCAACCGAGGAGTAGAAAGAAGCAAGAGAAGTGATGAGAGAGACAAGAGAGGTGCAGAAAGAAACAGGAGAGCTGCAGAAAAAAGCAAAGGATGTGCAGAAATAGGCAAGTGAGGTACAGAAAGAAGAAAGTGAGATGCAGAAAGAGGCAAGAGAAGTGCAGAAAGAAGCAACAGAGGTGCAGAAGGAGGCAATAGAACTACAGAAAGAGGCAATAGAGGTGCAGAAACAGGCAACAGTGGCACAGAAATAGGGAATAAGGATACAGAAAGAAGCAAGAGAGATGAAAAAGAAGCAAGAGAAGTGCAGAAAGAAGCAGCAGTGGTGCAGAAAGAGGCAAAATGTATGCAAAAACAAGAAATAGTGGTGCAGAAACAAGCAAGGGAGGTACAGAAAGTGGAAGAAATGTGCAGAAAGAGGCAAGAGAGGTGCAGAAAAAGGAAGAAAGGAGCAGCAAGAAGCAATAGAAATACAGAAAGAGGCAAGAGAGGCACAGAAATAAGCAAGAGTGGTGTGTGTATCATTATTACCAATTTCACACCCACATTTAGCAATAAGTAACAGGTGATATTCCAGGATTGCAAAGGGCCTTCCACCACGCTGCAACACGTGTTGCTGCATTATTGGTTACGTTTGAGCCGTTTGATCTAACAAGGTTTTTTGTTAAAATCTGCAGATTATGCAGCCGGTGATAGATTTTGTGGCAAATGCAGAAAACGTCTAATTATGCCAACGTCGGTGCAGCCGAACAGTCGCATAATTCCAGTGGCCCTGCTCATGCCTCTGACTAGGTCTAGAGGTTCTTTCTTTCTTTCTTTTTGTCTCATTGAGTTTTTAGTTTAGCCTCGATGGAAACGAGGAAGACTAAACCTGAGGTTACCACTCCACAACACAGACTACCATACCACATAATTACTCTCCATAACACATAATCCCACTCATCATAATTCCTATACACTAAATACCACATACTTTCTCATAATTTCACTGCGCAACATACCCATAATTCCACTGTACACAACGTACTCCACTCCAAAAAATATTAGTAAAAAACGTTTACATTTACAATGCCAATAGCCCTAACTCTCACTAAAGTGAGACCTATTACATTTCAAATGCTTCTTTAAGTAGTAGTCGCAATTGCAGAGTGGTAGAGAAAGGGGGCTGGGCCTCCTACCAGCTCACAGGAATGCTGCCCCATAGCACTTACAGGAGGTACCAGGAGGGCTTCTTGGCAACCAAGGTCCCTCAGCAGTAAAGTGGGCTTCATTCCCCAACCAGTAGTGTGCTAGGAGGCGCATTTGCAGACTGGTGCAGAAAGGGGTGTGTGGCCTCTGAAGACCTCTTAGCAATCCCACTGTGTTGGACTTAATGGAGGTAACAGGAGGGGTAGTTGGCCCCCAAGGACATCCTTGGGGGCTGACTACCCCTCCATTACCTCCAGTAAGTCCCACACAGCAGGATTGCTAAATTGTCATAGCAGGCCATGCCCCTTTTTCCCACCACTTTGAAAAAGCACTCCCTGGTGTGCTCTTGGAAGGGTATTGAAGCCCACTTTGCTCCTGGGGGTACTTAGGGCCAATTAGCCTACCTGTTACCTCCAGTAAGCTGCACACAGTGAGATTACTGAGAGGTGGACAAAGGCCTTGCCCCCTTTCTCCACCACTCTGCACATTCTCTTCCTTGCACGCTGTTGGTTGGAGAATGAAGTACCCTTGCCTCCTGAGGGTCCCTGGGGGCCAACAAGCCTTTTTGTTACCTCTAGTAAGCCCCATACAACTGGATTGCTAAGAGTGGTCAGAGGCCTTGCCCTATTTTTACACCACTCTGCAAATGTGCCTCCTGATGTACTGCTGCTTGGGGGATGAAGTCCACTTTAGTCATGATGTCCCCAGGACACAAGGGGACCACATCGCCCCCCCAGCAGTGCACAAAGAGGAGCGTTTGCAGAGTATTCTAAAATTGGGTGTGGCCTTGGACCACCTCTCAGCAATCCCTCAGTATTGAAAGGGACTTCATCCCAAACCCAGCACGCTGCAGGAGTCGCGTTTAGAGTATAGTCAGAGGGTGGCGGGGTCTCCGGCAAGTTGCTGGTTTCTTTCTTTTTTTAATTCTAGGAAGGAGGGACGTGTGGCCCCACTTCCCTGACCCTTTGGGCCCCAGGGAACCTATCCCCCAGGGCCTAAGTCATTAAAAAAAATATTAAAAGAGAGGGGTTGAGTTGCCACCTTCCTGAGGCTGATTACAACCCCAGGGACCCCATCCCCTAGAGCTAGGACTTTGTTTTTTTGCTTTTGAAGGGGCAGTGGCATGCTCCTGTGGGAGCTGGTATTGCTTTTGGACAAAAAGAACTGCATACATGAAGCTCGATTTGCCCAAAGCAATATTGCCTTGCCTCATGGAATCAAGAGCAGTTTTCCTGCTCTCGCTTCCATGAAGCGAAGCAGATGTTTCCTTTGGCAGGGCGGTAGCAGTGCTCCAGCCCTGCCAAAGCAAACTGTAATGTCCCCGGGATGGGCACCCCAGGACATTGCTGGAGCCAGCCCTGGGGGAGTGGCGGTCCCCAGGGCCATCAAGGGCTCCTGGAGGGGGGAAGTGGCCCCCTTCCCTTCAAGTTTAAAGCCCCGGGGAGGTGGCGGTCCCTGGGGCCAGGGGTCCGCTATGGACCCCTGTAATTCAATTTGTCAATGCTGCGGGTGGTGGTGGTCCCTAGGGCAGCATGGGGGGTTCTTCATTTTAATAATTGAAGCCCCAGGGAAGTGGTAGTCTACAGGGCTTGGGGGTCCTCGAGGCCCCCCACCCTTACTAAATTAAAGCCCCAGGGAAATTGGGGTATTCGGGGCAGTGTGGGGGGCAGGAGCCCTACCACACATTTTTTTAACAAAAAGCCCCAGGGGGGGCCACGTGCTCCCTACATATCATTAACATAGACCCAGGGAGGTGGTGGTCCCATGGTTGAAATTGTTTTAAAAATAATGCTTTTTTGGCCCTATGCGTCCCGGTGGGACCCTCTGAGCAGGCCTAGGGGGTCAGGGTATTCCTACCCTTCCCACTTTTCTTCTTTTTTTACCTTTTTCTTGTGACTCCTGGTTCCTGGTTTGAAGTGTTGGCAGCCAAACAGAGTCAAGCTCGCGGTCAGGAGTGTTTCCGAATCCACCGCAGACCCCAGACACTAATATTTTTTAAATTATATGAATTTCTCATGACATACTGAATGGATTTACACCATTTAAAGCAAAGAGTGCACTCTGGACCAAGAAAAAACATTCAGCCACATTTGGTGTAATTCCGTTCAGCAGTTTGGGCTGTAGCTGCAACAAAGTTTTCCTATGGAAATTAACATTGAGAAAATACGTTTTGGGACCCCCTTTTTTCTTGGTCCCCACTTGCTGAATCACCTAGGTACTTTCAAGACAGGAGCTGAACAGAGCAATCCATTCATTTTGAACATTTTGCAAAGGTTCCCCATAACGAGTTTCAACTTCCGTCTTTGTAAAATCGATCATTGCTCACAGCAGTTTGTCATGCCTTGCTACTCCTTCTTCTTCAAGCATTTTGGGAAATGTAGTCTACAAGTTGAAATGCATTATTGCACTCTGGTTTAAAGCTATCTTTCTCAATAAAGACGTTTTTAATGAGAGTGCAGCATAATCACCTTTTGTGAACTCTTGTATGTGGAGTAATGATTATTACCCCTAATTTCCACACTTGCAGTCAGAGCACACCGCAGTTTAAATTCTAACTTGGATTTTGCATTTCAACAAGCTGCAGCACCCAGTGGGAGAATACTTACAAAGCAGATGAGGAGATAACTGCCTCCTATGGAGTGAACTCAGCATTTGAGGACTCAAGAACCAGAGAGAGTTTAAGGCTTCAAAGTCCGCTTTTAGGTGTCATCGTAGAAAAGGGTAGCCTCATGAGGAATGAAGGTGAGGTGATGCCCTTGGGATTTCCAAACACCAATCTGGCCCATAAGAAGGTGGAGGAGAAGTGCCTTGGAGTCAGTAACATTTCAATTACAAGTGCCGAAATACTAATGAGGGCAGAAAAATCTTTAAAAGATAGCACTATGCTAACGTAAACAATTAAGTCCGTATCAGGATTGTGATTAGGACTACATTTCCCCAAATCCTTGAAAAAGAATGAATAGCAAGGCACAAAAAACAGCTGTGAGCAATTATCCATTTGACAAAGACAGAAGTTGAAACGCGTTATGGGGCTCTGTTATAATGCGGATTTCTCAATAAAGAGGTTTTTAATGGAAAAGCTTTTTTTCATTTGCCAAGCACTTTGGTGTCATTTGAGGAATCTTTTCAAACTTTTCAAAACTAATTTGCTGCTCACTTCAGCTGCTGTCTTGAACATGTCATGGTCATCTGTCAAGCGGGGGCCGAGAAAAAGGCTTTTTCTCCATGTTAATTTCCTTAACAAATTTTAGACATGGCTACAACCCGAACTGTGAAACAGAATCACACCAAATTTAGCAGACAAGTAGCTCTTAAACCAGAAAGCAACCTTTTTGTTAAGTTTTGTAAATCCATTCATTAGTTGTGGGGAAATGTACAGAAATTCCCAGTTATGTATCTAGGAATGCGGAGGGTCCGCGAAACCTCCTGATCTTGTGCCTGAGATCTGGGTGGCAAAAGACACACAGATGATGGATGGAATGAAGAGCAAATCAAACATTCACCCCAGTCAATAGATCTGAGTTAAATGCATTGTCTTTTGCTTACCATGCCACCCCAGTTTAGATCCATTCATATGCTAATCAGTCTTGACCCTGTGCCTCATGGGAACAGTCCAGCCCCAACTGCCAGGCCAGGTCCTCCCTGGACTGAAAGCAAGAATCCTGAGACCAGTTTCTGGGCACCACCCCTCATCAGCCAGGCTAGATAGGAATTTTAAAAAACATGGAAATTCACTTAAAAACAACGGTTACAGAGACGTAATAGTTGGGCTGACATTTCACTCATACAAACCAGAGAAATTTAGACATTATAATTAGTGAGTTAACTATGACTCGCACCGCCTCAATGCACTGCTTATGATCTCACATATTACATCACACATGACATGGTTATTGACATCACTGATGATATCACTGTCATCATTAGCTTAACTATAATGTCTCTGTAGCCTTTGTTTTTTCCAGTGAATATATATAATATATAATTTCAAATTCAAAGGTTTTGCTCAATGCCAGACCTAAAAAGGCTTTGATACACAGATAACGATGTAATTCTCTGAGGCCTTAACCATTCTAGAGGTTTATGATTATAATTCATCCCTGCTCTTAGGAGATGAGAGAAGTGTGTTTTTGAAGTTTCAACTGTATTGCTTGTGCAAAATAGAAATGTCAGCTTTTGATGGTTATTTAATAAAATACATCACAAGCCCAATTTACCAAGGACTCCCAGATCTATATTTAGACCATGGGCACATCTGCAGGCTAGGCTTGTGTCACCAACCCACCCCTTGACAGTCCTTCCCTGCAGAATGTTTTGATGCCACTTAAGTATGAAAGTTTATGTTGTGCATTAAACAATCGCCTTTGTTCAGGAAGGCACACAATGAGCCATACGCCTGGGCACAGAGATGCAAGGTTGGCCTGATTCATTATATCTGTCCCCGTTGGATGCTCCAGTGACTCTGGTCACAAGGTAGACTGCTTAGAGACATTTCCCAGAACACAGATATGGGCAGACAATGACAGCCTCATTCAGCTCCAGATTACTGGCGCTGGGAGAGGCTAAAGGCTCCTGATGTGCCAGACTGAAAATAAATACTATTGTTTAATGGTAGGACTGCAGGTAGTGTCACGCACTCCCTCATTGTTCTCCCAAGCAGGGCAGGTCATGGAGCTGCTGACATGTGGTGTTTACCACAGGGCAGACATGTTGATGGCGCTCACTTCATTCCCGCCAGTGAGCCCCAGTGACAGCACCAGTTCAAACATTCCTCCATTACCACACAAGACACCAATAATGACACCCAAGGGCACGAATTAGGAGAAAGGAGGTCTCCCCATGTAGAATGAAGGGCACAGTGCAGGGCATATTTCTCATGGAATGGCAAAGGCTGCTGGGTCCTAACTGGAGTGGGCTATCAGTTCTGCACATCTGCACAATATAACACAACCCCCCACATACACACCAATATTCTCTCAATATCCATGCGGCTCTGGTGAAGTACTCCCACCCCAGTGTTTTGGCAGTGCAAGGTCCATGTGGCATAGCACCGCGTTGATGCCCTCTTGCCAAAGAATACATGTAGCAGGCAAGCATTCCACTGTGATCTGAGGGATGTTTCCTTTTTCTCCCTTTAAATCCATTATAAACTGGACCTATGCTAACTTAACCTGGTTTTACACAGTCCTCCATCTTGAATCATCTGGAATCACTATCATACTACACCACTTGATGACGAGTAATGCCGTTTCTTGTTCCAAGTAAAGAAGTTCAAGTTTACTGTAACAAAGATGTTGGTATACTACTACTATGCTTGAATAAACTGTGAGAACAACTTATTCCCATGCAATACCACTGTGCAAGAATCAGGGCCGGATTGGCTGGAAGGGTGAGGGCAGTTTTTTGCTTCTGGAGGCCGAATTCAGACCCAAGTAACAAAAGCAGCAGTGCTTCTCACTTGTACCCTTGCTGCACCACAAGGAGGGGACGGGAGGAAGGGCAGCTGGTCCTACAAAACTGCCAGGGCTGCTTTTGGTTCTCAGTCCAGCCCTGGAGAGAATCCCTGAATGTATTTTGTAGGAAAATGTTTCCACTTGCTTGTTCTTTATTGGTGCATATCTTGAGAACCACTGACTTGTGTAGAATGTATGAAAGTCTTTGTCTAAAGTCTTATAAAATGAAGTGCCTCTCTCTACTGAAGGACACACGAGAATTGCTGCTTGCTCAGCTGCTGGGAGCAGTGTGTGAAGGTTTTTGCAAAATATTGAAGCACATTAAAGACAGGGGTCTTTGGAGAGTGAAGGGAGATAGGCCCACATTTTTCAAATCAACAGAATATTGAAATAAAAAGCAAGCACATAAACTTCCCCCAGTCTTTCTGTGTATTACAGAAAGGGGTGGGCCATGTTTTGATTGGCACATGCACGCAAGGCATTAAGAGGTCAGGATGTGTACCACTGCAGAGCAAAATAATTATACCCCTCCTTGGCGTTGTGTGGGGACCTGTGGGTTGTCATAAATAGGCGGCTACATTAAATTACCTGTTCACCCTCTAGTGCAAGCTCTTTCCACTTTCACCTACCCTTTAGCTGCAGTAAGGTGGTCATTGAGGCAAACCTCTGCGTCCAGTTTATACCCAGTTAACCATTCTGTTAACTGGGTATAAATGGTGCTTTTGCAGAATCTAAATACTGGTGGCACTGCCACCAGAGGCGGTGGATCCTCCACTGAGGCAGAGGTGCATTGCTCCGCTGCTTTTAGAAGTGAAATTAAAGAAAAAATAAAATAATAATGACTGGATGTTTTTACCATTTTATTTGTTACTGCATCTTTGTGGGGTGGGCCTACTCTGCTCTGAGAGCAGGGGAAGGAATGGTATCACTCTGTAAAGGTTAACAATGTAAGCTGCATTACAGCCTTCATGGAGAACATACCCAGGCCCCCATTCCCCATCTCAGCATCGAATGACGGCACTCAGACCAATTACAACACTGCATTGCAGCCTGGTGATTGGTCAGGGGAGCCTGACGAGGGACAACGCAGGGGACAATGCAGAGAGACATGAGGCGGTAAGTTTTCTGTTTTTTATCTCCCACCCACTTAGACACCTCCGATCCCTGCCAGCCGCTAATGACTACCACGCTTCATCGAGCCAGTTTGGCTATTAGCCAAGGCTTTATGTACTGTTATGGCTGAATGCCATAGTTCCTATGTATTGCCACTATTTGCAAAAGCCTCCTGAGCCCCAAGACGTCTCTAGGTACTGCTTGTCTAAGTATCAACATACCATGTGCCCAAATGCCCAAGAAGTGACTCGTTGCAACTGCCTGCTTACTGACAGTCTTCTATTGCATGCTGTTTCATTAGTTGATTGTGCTACAGCAAGTAAGAGCTACATGTTCCAAGCTCCCAAAACCATCGGCCATTTTGGGAGGGTCTCTAATATAAAATGAGCCCCGTCCTGGACCACACACTCTCTATTCTCAAGCTTGGCTTCAGGATTGGTGCCAGTCGAAGCTTGTGTACTCTGTGTTCAATCTGGGTGGGGTCCTTGATAGCTGACAGCTGTTTGGGGATTCAATTGCAGTCACCTGCGGAGTTCTTTATGAGAATGGTGGCAGCATCCTTGAACAGATGAGCCAAGACTCCAGTTGTCTGAGTTCCTTGCACAATTGAGGTTGGTCAAATCTCTGTTCAAAGAGCGCATCACGGCAAACTAATGTAACACATGAGAGCGTAATATCTGGAACACAGAACTTGCGAGGCAGGTCCCACAAAATAATTTAGATATTGTTATGCAACTGCTGGCTAGAGGAAGACAATACATTTCCTTGTAGCTGAACATCACTAGGGGATAGCAGTGACTACTCAACTGTTTTCCAGATAACAGCAAGATCTGCTCAAGACAACTACAGATTAGTGTCAGGTAGGTATCTACAGAGAGCTGTAAATGCCAGTTGCTAAACACTGTTATCGCTGATTCACTGATCGCTGTTATTCATATTTATAAAATAATGCCAATTGATTTGAAAAACGGTCTATAGCCAAGTGAAAAGGTGCTGAAAATACATAACACATTCCATAAAGAAACCACCTAGGATGTGGGATAATATAATCCAACAATATAAAGACTCACCACCCAGATAGTAAGTCAATTGTTTAATTTTTTTATTCATAAGTCATATAAATATTATATCTATTTATAAAATTTTCTTATCTTTTTTTCATTCATATATTTCGTTTTTCTTATAGGACTTGTTTACAATTCACATACATACGCTTAAAATCACAGAACAAACAGACAATTCGCATTAGACATGGCAGATGATGGAGGCAATAAGGCGGGGTAATTCACTACGCGCGTTTCGGCCAAATAGCCTTCCTCAGGTGACCGTCTATTGCAAAAAAGGAGTAATTCCAGATCATACCACAGAAAAGAGAAAGGGCATGTAGTAACCGCCCGTAAATGACACGCTAGTTTTCTTGATGAAGCTATTATTAAATGCTGATCGGTCGTGATAATCAAAACCCCAACATAAAGTGCAAATGATCGTGATACCAACCAAATCCCGGCTCTCGTTTCCCCGTCATCTATTTGTTTTAGGTTAGAAGAACATTTTCTGGTTCACAATATCACCGTTTGAATCGCCTCCCCCCGCCGCACCCACAGAACCCTCTGGGAGTGCATATACGAGATATTAACAGAGCTCGGTTATAAGGAGTCATTAGTCCTATCCCTGCTATCTTTACCATCGTCCGTGGATATTAGTCCATTTTGAGGTATCACGATCATTTGCACTTTATGTTGGGGTTTTGATTATCACGACCGATCAGCATTTAATAATAGCTTCATCAAGAAAACTAGCGTGTCATTTACGGGCAGTTACTACACGCCCTTTCTCTTTTCTGTGGTATGATCTGGAATTACTCCTTTTTTGCAATAGACGGTCACCTGAGGAAGGCTATTTGGCCGAAACGCGTGTAGTGAATTACCCCGCCGCATTGCCTCCATCATCTGCCATGTCTAATGCGAATTGTCTGTTTGTTCTGTGATTTTAAGAGTATGTATATGAATTGTAAACAAGCCCTATAAGAAAAACGAAATATATGAATGAAAAAAAGATAAGAAAATGTTATAAATAGATATAATATTTATATGACTTATGAATAAAAAAATTAAACAATTGACTTACTATCTGGGTGGTGAGTCTTTATATTGTTGGATGATAATATCCCACATCCTAGGTGGTTTCTTTATGGAATTTGTTATGTATTTTCAGCACCTTTTCACTTGGCTATAGACCGTTTTTCAAATCAATTAGTTTTTCCCTATGTATAGCAAGTGCATTACTAATATATAGGGGTCCCCTTTTTCCTAAACTGTAAAATAATGCCAATACCTCAATTGCATAGACTATGAAATAAGGGTGCCGGCAATTATTATAGGAGACCTACGTTCATAAAGGATAAGGGAGGAATCTGTTAGATCCTAGTGACAAGTCTCCATTGTTTCCTTTTCAGGTCTCCCTCCTTACAGTTCCTTCCCCAAACACCCTACCCTGCCCGGCCACTTCAAAAGTCTGACAATAACAGCATTCAGACTTGGTGGTACCTGGAGGGGGACATTCTAACATCAAGCAAGATCTGAGGTATTTCAGACATTCTGACAGAATAGCGAGCTCCCGGACTACCTTGCTCCCAGTTTGCTGGGTTTTCGAATGGGAACACTAGATGATGTAATCAAGTCCTTGAAACAGATGCAACAGGAACTGGCAGATTCGAAGGCCAAAACTTCAACCTTAGCTGAAAAAGGCTCACAGCTACAACAGAGAGTGGACACTCAAGGGGTATCCAAAAGGAATCCAATTATGGTCCATATTTTTCAGGGCACAACATCAGGGGTTTGGGCAACATCCCCAACTCCAGCTGTCATGGTCCCACCACATATACCTTTAGCTGCCCCAGAGAGGTTCTCAGGTGATCCTGGGAAGGTTCAGGTATTTCTAACCCAAATAGCATTACATTTCATGTTCAGACCAGCGTCATTCCCTGATGCCAATTCCCGAGTAGCCTTCTTGATTTCTTATTTAGTGGGAGATGCCACATCATGGGCAGCGCATTTAGTATGTCGTGATGGCCACATACTATACAATTGGAAAGCCTTTGTTAGGGAATTTGAATAGATCTTTGGCAGACGAGCAGCCTCTATATCAGGGGATAAATATCTATTACAGCTCAAACAAGGCAACCAAGACCGAATCTTGCATTGAACCAGTTAATTTGTTTAGTGACCGAGACAGCTTGGTCACAGAAACATAAATTCGTGGTTTATTACCACGGCTTAAGAGAGGAACTAAAAGACATCATAGCTTAAATAGGCCAGCAGCCTCAACCCTGTACAGAACTTATTAATCTAACATTAAGACTCAACCACTGCTTGGCAGAGCACAAGCGAGATTGTCAATGCAATGAGTACTCTGCATTTTGGTCTGACCGCACCAGAACCAGAACTAACAATATCTCTCATGAGAATCCTGATGAGCCTACTGAAATAGGATCAGTCCTCCCAGCCTTAACCAAAGAAGAAAACGATCTCAGGTGCAAAAACGGCCAATACATCTATTGTGGCAAAAAGGGAAATTTTTAAGGGGGACCATACTAAACAGAAGCCGAAAATGCTAATGCTATCAACCCTCTGTTAAGACTACCAAACAATAGAGACTCAGGTGGAAAACTAGAGAGCTCAAGGAGAGGGAGGGTGTGCTTGGAGAACCCCCTCATTAAGTGCACCAGTTAGTGATGATGTGGCACATTTCATTCTGAGGATGGAACTACTTGCCCCACCCAAACAACAACATGTCATCACAGTTCTCATAGACTTAGGAGTCACTTGTAACTTTGATGATAAAGAGTTGGTGCAAGCTTTGAATCTACCCTGTGCCCATAAGAAAAAACTGAGATAGTACAAACTGTGGATGGTCGGGTTTTGACCTCTGGACCGATTACAGTTTGAACTATCTACCTACTCCTAGAATTTCATGCATCACACATGCCACATATCGAGGCAATTCATTTTGGTGATTTCATCAGTGATGTCACTGACCATGTCATGAGTGATGTAATATGTGACGTCATCAGCAGTGCATTGCGGGCGCGCAAGTTATAGTTAGCTCAACTAACTATAACTGGCGACTTTCTCCGGTTTTATATGAGTCAAATGTCCAACTAACAATAACGTCCCTGAAACCTATGTTTTTTTCAGTGAGTTTCTAAGGTTTTTAAATGCAGATTCTTAACTATAACGTCTGTAAAACCTATGTTCTTTTCAGTGAATTTCAAAGTTTTTTTAAATGTTAATTTCATGTTTTATTATTTATAAAACCTATATTTATTCTAATTGTTTTTTAATATTTTGCAACTCTATTATCCTTTTTTAACTTTAAACTACAGTCCTGTACCGGTATTCTACCAAGCTCGATCAGCACGTGAATCCTATCCACCTCATTTAAATGATGCGCATTTCATATCCAACAGGTTTGACACCATGTCCCGCGTAACAACATGTACGTATGAGGTTGCACCAGCTGCTACTGTGGGATGCAACCGGTATATATGCACTACCAAGCGGCGCGGTACATCATGTACATATGAGGTGGCACCCGCTGCGCGTTCCAAATGCACACTGCCACACCCTGTGTTACGTCCTAGAGGTTCGATATCACCCCGCATACGCCATTCCCCCATTTTGTTTGTCTCTAAATAACTCTAAAGTGTATATGAGAGCAAACGATAATTAAAAATATTTTAAACAGTTATATTTTTCTAACTGTAATAAACTTATAGTATAGTAAATATATTTTCTCAAAATCACATCGGGTGCGATCTCCTTGCACACTAGCTGCGCGATTGCCATTTGACCATATAAAAAACATTTCATTAGTTCATAACATTTCCCATTGCAACAGTTCGAAAACGCCACCCATTGTAGTCAATATCTGTACTGCATTTCATGAAACACACCTCTTCTGCTTAGAGAGCTTTGTTCTAAACTTTTTGCAATAGACACATATCTTACACTACACACAACATGCAACCATCATTTTCATCAATATTCATGCTGTGTAAAGTAGCCTTCCACCTTGTGATAGCCATACACCTAGAAGTTACATTATCGAAATTTCCTCCAATACCAGAGGTAACATGGTTGCATACAATGTCCACAGCACAAAGTAATATAGTACAGACCAGAGACAGTATCATGCATAGATAATGAACACACGTATACAGATAGATAGTGCAAGTGGGTACGGGCACGTGCGCTCGACTCCTTTTTATTAACAGGGTCACATATACAGTGACGTCTGTGCTGGATGCGTGTGGGGTGACTGTACATCTGCTCTCAGGGAATAGTTGCTGCTAGCATCAACTACAGCAGTAATCATTGCATCACACACAGATATTCAATATTAAGAGAATCAATAATTTGTGCTGCAGTAAGGTAGGGACAGTACATGTGAAATATAGAAATAATTCTATTGTAAAAGAACCACAACTTGTGGTATACTGACACACAATTAATAGATATAAAATAATACACAAAAAGATTATATCATAAATACTCCATCAGTCCTAGTGCACTCACATAGCCAAATCAAAAGCATTCAGCATGTGCCCAGCCAGCAGTAATGCGTGCTGTAGACAGGCCGTACTAGGAGCAATATCTGTTGCCATCAACACTGCCTCATCAGCAATAGCAACTCAGTCTGATTTGTGAACACTGCTGTCTGCAGTGTTGGCCTCAGAGAGCGGTCAGCAATGACCCACACCAACATAAGGTGACTTGAGCTGCCCAGTGTGTCATAAGCGGAGCAACAAAGAGCGTGTGCGGACCCTGCAATGATACATATGAATGGTGCAGACAGTACGCACTAGAGCAATGTGTTTTCCTACAGGACTACCTCATCTACAATAGCGACTCGATCTCAATTGTGAACACTGCTGTCTGCAATTTAGGCCAGAGTGAGCGATCAGCAAGGGCCCACAGCCACGTGGCATTGACTTGAGCTCTACAGTTTGCAATACGCAAACCAAAAAAAACATGTGCAGAGCCTGCAATGACACGTATGAGTGATGCAGACAGTACGCACTGCAGCAATGTCTTTTCCTACAGGACTACCTCCTCTACAATAGCAACTCGATCTCAATTATGAACACTGCTATCTGCAGTGTAGGCCAGAGAGAGCGATCATCAAGGGCCCACAGCCACGTGGCATTGACTTGAGCTCTACAGTTTCCAATACACGAAGCAAAAAAAAACATGTGCAAAGCCTGCAATGATGCATATTAGTGGTGCTGACAGTACGCACTGGAACAATGTCTTTTCCTACAGGACTACCTCATCTACAATACCGACTCAATGTAAATTGTGAACACTGCTGTCTGCAGTGTAGGCCACAGAGAGCAGTCAGCAAGGGCCCACAGCCACATGGCATTGACTTGAGCTCTACAGTTTCCAATACACGGAGCAAAAAAAAACGTGTGCAGAGCCTGCAATGATGCATATGAATGGTGCTGATAGTACGCACTGGAACAATGTCTTTTCCTACAGGACTACCTCATCTACAATACCGACTCAATCTCAATTGTGAACACTGCTCTCTGCAGTGTAGGCCACAGAGAGCAGTCAGCAAGGGCCCACAGCCACATGGCATTGACATGAGCTCTACAGTTTGCAATACGCAAAGCAAATAAAATGTGTGCAAAGCCTGCAATTATGCGTATGTGTGGGGTAGACAGAGCACACTGGAGCAATGTTTTTTTACTACAGGACTGCATCATCTACAATACCGACTCAATTGCAAATGTGAATACTAAATTCTGCAGTATAGGCCAGAGAGAGCGTTCAGCAAGGGCCCACAGCCACGTGGGATTGACTTGAGCTCTAAGTTTGCAATACACGAAGAAAAAACAAAACGTGAGCCTGCAAAGATGCGTATAAGTCTGTCAGTGAAAAATACTTTATTTCGTCTTCACAGCCATAAAAGCACACTACAATTTACATACATAAAATAGAAAGATAGTGTTACATTGACAAAAGCGAATAGGATGAATATTCAAGGCAACTAAGCAACTAAGATAAATTACATTTTTTACCTCGACTTTAGCAATCATTAAGTCACTACCTAACCCCCTAGATAGTGGCATGCAGGTTGTCAATAGAGCCCAGGTCACTTTGTTGAGAATTATAAAAACTGTTAAAAAGAATATCAATACAATTTCATTCATTAATCAAAATTCTTATTAAAAAAATAAGTTAAAAGGAAAAACGTTAACAAAGTTACCTTCCTACGTGAATTAAATAGGAACATTTAATTTCATCATATTCTCTGGGCAATGCAGTTTAGGAACAAAGGGCAATAGGGATATCATGTGGGGGAAGCATCACTGTTGCCCATCACTATCCCCTTTCAAAATTCCTCTACGCGTGCACCACATTGCAAAAAGGAATTTCGAGGTAGCAACTACACTAGCGGTAGTGTTTCAAATTTAAGTAGCCTAAAGACCTTGATATGGTTTCTGAGCCATAGATTTCTACATAGCTGGAGAACCCACTTTGATCTAGACCTATGATATGCAGGACAGAAGAATATTACATGGTATTCTGTTCCTTCCGAAGCAGAGCTGCCAGGACAATCTAATTTTTCTGCACCCTTCCATTTGTTCGTAAATGCACGTAACGGGTATGTACCGTGCCTAAGTTGTAAAAACAGTTTTTTTGCCATGAATGGTTGGATGCTGTCCAAGGTCGTTTCCAATCTATACTGTTGTTTGACATCTAAAAACCTTGATATCAAGGAACATGAGGTCGTACTTCGGTATAGTTGGGCAAGTTTAAATTCCTTGAAGGCTAGAGCTAGGGTCTTTTTAGAGGTGCTGGAGCAGGTCTCCTACGGGTTTAACCACAAGTTACCACACCCCAATGAAAAACAGGCACTCCTAACATAGGACAGCCATGGCAGGTTAATAGCCCCCAAATTACACATAACATCCGTCAATTCCTCCCTATAGTTAATTAGCTCTGGTGTGCTCCAAATGCGACGCCAGAATAGGAGAGGGCAAGAGGAAATTAAGTCTGTGATGGGGCCAATACCTAAATCCATCCTGAGCGGGGTTAAGGCCGTGCTTTTTGGGAGACCCAGCAATTGCCTAATAAATGTGTTCTCAGTCAGCGATAGAGAATGAGAAGAACAGTGACCCCAAAGCTCCCCTTGCTTGGATTTTGTATATTTTGGCCGGGGGACCAATCACCTTGTGAGAACAATTTTTATGGACTATGAGGATCCCTCCCATTGATTGTGTTCATTTCAAGTTAGCCTTCAATATTTGTGTCCTCTAGTCCATTTTATCTTTCAAAGTAATGCCCAAATAATCGAAAATAGGCACTCTCTCTAAGGGCCAACCATCCATTTGGGGATGTGGGCAATTAGTAGTTTTGGCATGGAAAACCATGTATTCGTTTTTTTTACATTTATCACCAAATTCCTTTTCCTACAAAATGCGCTAAACTCGTCCAGAACACGCTGCATCCCCATAGATGATTTAGACAGGAGCAGCTTGTCGTCAGCAAACATTAATGCTGGTATTTTCCTGTTTGCTAACCTGGGAGAGTCTATATCCTTCACAGCCAGGAGAGTGTCAATTAGGCCGTTCAGGAAAAGAGAGAAGAGGGTAGAGGGTAGGAGCTAACATATATCCCTACCTCACCCCTTTCTCCACAGGGAAAGGACCAGACAGACAGTTCTCCATTCTTGCCAAATCTTACCCTTGCATAGGTTCCTTCATGGAGGCGTTTCAGGAGCTGGCAAAGGTAGACCGGCACCCCCAAGTCATATAGAAGTCCCAATAACTGCTCTCGGTGGACCATATCAAAAGCGGACTTAAGGTCCACAAAAGTCAGATAAAGACTACCCCCTCCCAAGGTTACTGTTTCCAGTAAATTAATTGCAGCCTAAAGATTTGGTCTATAGTCGAAATTTTGGACCTAAATCCAGCTTGTAGGGGGGTTAGAACATTAGACTTGGCGATCCATGATTGGAGTCGACCTAGGAGGACCCGAGCAAATATCTTTTGAATGACATCAATAAGACAGTAATTTGCCGGGTCTAATGGGGAACCTTTTTTTAAAACTGTAATAAGCTCCGCACCAGCCCATGTTGCAGCGAACTCCATACCTTGGATTAGAGCATTAAAAAAGGACTGTAAGTAAGGTGCCCATATAGACTGTTCTGTTCTAAACAGGTCACCAGGGATTCTGTCTAGACCCGGTGCCTTATTGGGAAGTATCTTACCCAATGCCAGAGTAACTTCCAACAGTGTGCATGGTGGTGGATTGATATATAAGGGGATATAGAAGACATCCACTAGCACTTGGGTCGTAGTTTTGGTCAGAGATTTGAAATATAAAAGTTTAAAATGCGATCTCCAGGCTTCTTCTGCTAGATTTGGAGCAATAGCTAGGTTGCTTTTGGATTGACCAGTCTTAAATAGATTCCAAAAGGATCTCATATCTCTAGTTCCCAAAGCCTTCCTGATTGCTTCCCATTTTTCATTCCCCAGGCTACTTTGGCTTCTGCCAGAGTATATTTATAGTGAGACCTGGCTGCTCTGGTAGCTTGGAAATCTTTATTCTTAACTCATAGATACTTGGCCTTGATAATTTTCAGACACATAGAAAGCAAACTCTAAAAAAGGGATGATCTCAGAGTTGAGAGAGGCCTTTTTTGCTGATGCAGCTAGTGTACCCCAACAAACTCTTCTGCCACCTTCTCTTAGAATTAGATTTGGGGGCAATTGAATTGGCTGACCCTGGAGTTTGGGGATACACAACTCAAATATTAATGGGTTGTGGTCAGTTTCACATCGTGTTTGAACGATAAAGTCACTAATTTTAGTCCAATTCTCAACATCAACCAAAATATAATCAATTATGGACGCCTGTCCGATTTTATTAAAAGTTGGGTTTCCCGGGCTGTCTGAAGGGAAACGACCATTACCGGCCCTAAGCGAGTGAGTAAGTGTGAGTGAGGTCCACTGAAGAACAAGGGGGACCACCCCCTACCTGGATAAGTATTACAATCGGAAATTGACCAGACGGAATCTTCTTCGTTTGTGAGATTGGAACTAATACCATTGAGAGGTTCAAAATGACAATTAAAATCCCCCCCCCCAAGAACTATGTGAGCAGATTTGGGCAGGGTCGCCAAAAAAGAAGACAGGGAATCTAAGATCTACGAGGTTTGCCCTGACTTCACTGGGCGGGAATATAGGTTTATGATAACCAAGTTAGATTTGTCATTAAACGAGAGGAGAATACAAAGTATATCCAAAGATACAGTATCAAGGACTATAATTTGAACACCCCAAATGGGTAGCAACCCAAGTGCATAAACCCCCTGATGGTCTCCCCCTGAGACCCCGGAGGGCTGGGATTGAATAAGTTACATATCCTTGCCTGTATAGTGGGACAGCCAACCATGTTTCTTGAAAGAGACACAGCTCATGCATGTCAATATAGGCTCCCCAGTCCGGATGTTCCAACTTGGAGCTAAGACCAGCTATGTTCCATGAAAGGACCTTTGTGTTGTGTGAGTCTGCTGAATTTACAATCTGTAGGTCAGCCATTTCCACCTCCTTTTGAATTATTTGGCCAGGTATCTCTTCACAACCTTGACTATTTCCCGAGGAGTGTGTTCAAAGGGGCACTTTGTCTGCCTGAAACTATTATGACCATGTGTAGTTACCCAGAAGAACGAGCCCCAGCTTCTAATCTTTCACAATTTTATGTCAATGGTGGCTGGATGTTTGTACCTTCAACTATTTCCGCTGCGGGATCCAGTCAATCCACTAGATCTAGGCTGCTAAATCTGATACTGACTGGGATATTGAAAAGCGGGGATAATTCAGAACCCCGTCCCAAATTTAGCATATGGTCAGTCTGGGCTCTCTTTTCCCATTTTTCATATACACCACCCTTTCTTTCTATCAGAGGAGTAGGTGGTGAGAAGTAGCCAAGAGGACACATCATTATACCACTAGTCTCTCCAACATGGTCCCAGTTTTGTATTGCACCGCCCTGGTGTCTCTTAAATTAATCAGTACGCAATCCCCCTGGATGTCTTTCTTCCTCTGACCCAGCCAACTGACCCGCCTAGTAAAGAGAATTTCGCTCTGAATGGAGAGGGGAAGTGGCCTATGTTTATTTAACCAAAAAATAACCTTGTTTTATGACTCAAAATATGATTACTCTCTATCTGATTCCAGCTCGGGAACTCCTGTTAAGATAACGGTATAAGGAGTTGAGGCTGGAGGTAGGTGTATACATTGCAGATTGACTTTAGGTATGGCTCTGGTGTAACGGCCATATTTCCCGAGATCTCCTCTGCTTTTACTTGGAGGGTTGGGTTCCACCTGCGGGCCTAAGGTTGTTACCATTAATGACGGTCCTTTGCCATCGTCCCCTTTCTTTGAAGCCCCGAGTTGTAACCCACCCAGATCTGTAATGTTATTGTCTAAGGGGAGGGGCCCCATTTCTGTGTTAGGTTCTCTCAGGGCAGTGTGGGGGAGTGTGACCTCTTGGTTACTCTGATGTGTTGACACATGTTCAGAGCTTTTGGAATTGGCCTAAGTGTTGGAGAGGATGTCAAATTTGGTCCCCCATGAGTCAATCAGCACTTCTCTATATGTTTTTTAAGGGGCCCTATCTCGCTGTGAATATAGGTTTCCAAATGCGCTTTAAGTTCTCTTGACATGTGTGTGGCCGAGGGCGGGGGCTCCAGTAATGATGGGGTAGTTGGACCAGATATAAAACTCCCAACCTGGGCCTTGGGTGCTGATCTCAGGGAAGAATTTGCTGGTTCCCCCCCTTTTGAACTTTCTGTTTCCTTTGGCCACCTTTCCTAGTTGGTCCCCCAATATCGAGTTTATCAACAATTACAGGAGATGCCCTTTCCAAAACTGGCATTAGATCAGGAGTATTCAACACATTTTCTGTCTGAGATAAATAGGAGATTCCTGATTCCTGAACCATGGAGGGACATGGGATTGTTGGCGTCAGGGAGAGCGGACGCTCTGTACGTTCTATCTCATTAGCAGCAGCACTTATCGCCTGTCGTAACATTTTATCAATGGCTGTTGGTTTGGTGATAGGTGTACGTGCTGTAGCTTTAAATCGGGTATTTGGCCTTCCAATCGGGGGCGAACTCTCCTCCATACTAATGAACTACAAAGATTGCTCAAAGGGGATAAGGAATATGGGGTACAGACAGAATATACACACTCTTTGTAGTGCTTCAATAGTCAACGTCTATGCACTTTCTGGACCCCTCAACAATCTATAGTATACATCACCAGTTGGACAAAAGTCAGATAGACACTTAAGAACTCACTTATCAGAGGGATGGCCCAGTCCGGTCTCATCTGGTCTCTGACGGACACGGACGGGCCCGCCCGTGGCCCGCGTGCGGCCCGCGTGCAGCCCGCGCTGCGGGGGTTGAGGCAGCGCTTTATAGCGCGATCACCATGCCTCCACCTGCGGCAACTGGGAACAATGATGGAGGTCATGGAGCCAGTGCAGCCTGGGACAGCGAGTCCCACCAGGCTGTGCTGGACGTGAAATTGGAGCCCCAAAGAGGTGAGAGGCAGCCCGAGTTCTAGTGCATAGGGGGCATAGTCACTAGCAGCAAAAACAGCAAAGAGGCTCCCTAAAGCGTTCAGCGCAGCAGGGATTGAGGTAGCGCTTTATAGCGCGATCACCATGCCTTTCCCTGTGGCAGCTTGGAACAATGATGGAGTTTATGGAGCCGGTGCAGCCTTGTACAGCGAGTCCCACTAGGCTGTGCTGAACGTGAAATTGGAGCGGCAAAGAGGTAAGAAGCAGCCCGAGTTCTGGTGCACAGGGGGCAGAGTCACTAGCAGCAAAAATGGCAAAGAGGCTCCCTAAAGCGTCCCGCGTCACGGGGGTTGAGGCAGAGCTTTATAGCGCGATAGCCACGCCTCCCCCTACGGCAGCTGGGAACAATGATGGAGTTCATGGAGCCGGTGCAGCCTGGGACAGCGAGTCCAACCAGGCTGTGCTGGACGTGAAATTGGAGCCGCAAAGAGGTGAGACGCAGCCCGAGTTCTGGTGCACAGGGGGCAGAGTCACTAGCAGAAAAAACGACAAAGAGGCTCCCTAAAGCGTCCCTCGCCACAGGGGTTGAGGCAGCGCTTTATAGCGCGATCGCCACGTCTCCCCCTGTGGCAGCTGGGAACAATAATGGAGTTTATGGAGCCAGTGCAGCCTTCAACAGCGAGTCCCACCAGGCAGTGCTGGATGTGAAATTGGAGCCGCAAAGAGGTGAGAGGTGAGAGGCAGTCTGAGTTCTGGTGCACAGGGGGCAGAGTCACTAGCAGCAAAAACAGCAAAGAGGCTCCCTAAATGAATATAAGTGGACAGAGCAAACTACAGCAATCTCTTCTCTTACAGGACTGCATCATCTACAATAGCGACTCTGTCTGAATTGTGAACACTACTGTCTGCATTGTTAATTTAAGCCAGTACTCACACACACAACCATCAATACTTTTTGTCACTCCCTCTTTACAAAATACAACAATATAAATTACATAAAACTCTACAATAAATAAATCAAAACAATTCGAATTGGTATTTTATCTTTCCACAGTCTACTCAATTCCTTTCGACTTGCAAGATGAATTTGGTCATTGTACTAAACCTATAACTCATCTAAAAAAACTTCTTCAACCAAGTATACTATAACCTTATAGCCCGCCGTAGCAGGCTATAACGGCTATTAAAGGCCCTCTCCAGCAACAAAGGCCCAAGATGAAGGCGAGGGCCTTTATCAAGGCAGAAAAACTTTAACAGCCACTATAGACCAGCTACAAAGAGCTATAAAGCTATTTGAACATTCTACCACTAGAGGATACAATCTTCTAACATATAAAGCAAAGCCTTGAGAGAGCGCAAGGGGATTGGAATCCCTTCATCCTCCCTGAAGCATTTGTTCACAGCCAGAGCTGTGAACAAAAAAAACTGCTGTACGACAGTATATAGTATACATGTCAACCAAGCCCAATAATCATGTCCAGCAGTTAGCTATGGAAGCACAGAGTGTGATGCACCTCAACACACAAACTTCTGAGAAAAGCAAGCAGCAGGTAATATCGGACATCGTCCATTGTGGGCTCAAGACACCGTTCCACTGTTGGGATCTAGAGTTGGTTGCACTTGTCGAAGGGAGTACCTTCATCTCCACTCTCAGATACAGTTCTAGCATCGCCCACTATTGTCTCAAAAACACTGTTCCACTGTTGGTACCTGTCGGACTACTGTGTTAGTAGTATAGAGAGCACTCCAGGCTCCTGGGCCTCAGGCTGGGCACTGTGTGCCTGTGTCGAGGTAGCCAGCGTTAATCTCAGGAACCTTCTGAGCTCGCAGACCTCGGCCCAGGACCTTCCGCCGGCACGTGGTGGGCCCTCTTTCACATACGGCGGTTTCGAAAGGTGAACTGTGGAGCATATATGCGTTGCAGCGGCCTTTACACTTTCTAGATACCAGCACACTGAAGGCATCATTCAGGCAGCCACTTTCCCTCACAGCGTCAGCCTTGTGGCGGAGTAAGCTGCGCAGACCTAGCAGACACGTTTGCCAATCCGGAAGAGAACCACACCCAGAGAAACCTGCCTCTTCTTCAAATCCCTATGCTAGCCTTGCGTACGCCGAGCCAGCCCACTACGCTAAACATTTAGGGGGGAGGAGGCACATACGCGCTACCTTTCCATAATCTTCCCTAGTGACTGTACTGTCATGGTTGCGTCCACTATCCACTTCACTCAATAGACCATCAGTGTATGTTGACATGTACATGTCTGTGCTCTGCATACTCAAGTGTGTCCGGCACATCCCCTCAAGACTTTACATTATATACTTTTATAATCGATAATTACTTTCCACCTTCACACATACTTTGCTTACATCTCTCCCCGCATTCTGCATTGTGAGGCAGAGGTGCCATGCCATGTTGGGACGTAGAGTTGGTTGCACTTTTCGAAGGGAGTACCTTCATCTCCACTCTCAGATACAGTTCTAGCATCGCCCACTATTGTCTCAAAAACACTGCTCCACTGTTGGTACCTGTCGGACTACTGTGTTAGTAGTATAGAGAGCACTCCACGCTCCTGGGCCTCAGGCTGGGCACTGTGTGCCTGTGTCGGGGTAGCCAGCGTTAATCTCAGGAGCCTTCCGAGCTCGCACACATCGGCCCAGGACCTTCCGCCGGCATGTGGTGGGCCCTCTTTCACATACGGCGGTTTCAAAAGGTGAACTTTGGAGCATATATGCGTTGCAGCGGCCATTACGCTTTCTAGATACCAGCACACTGAAAGCATCATTCAGGCAGCCACTTTCCCTCACGGCGTCAGCCTTGTGGTGGTGTAAGCTGCGCAGACCTGGCAGATACGTTCGCCAATCCGGAAGAGAACCACACCCAGAGAAACCTGCCTCTTCTTCAAATCCCTATGCTAGCCTTTTGTACTCCGAGCCAGCCCACTACGCTAAACATTTAGGGGGGGAGGAGGCACGTACGCGCTACCTTTCCGTAATCTTCCCTAGTGACTGTACTATCATGGTTGCGTCCACTATCCACTTCACTCAATAGACCATCAGTGTATGTTGACATGTACATGTCTGTGCTCTGCATACTCAAGTGTGTCCGGCACATCCCCTCAAGACTTTACATCATATACTTTTATAATCGATAATTACTTTCCACCTTCACACATACTTTGCTTACATCTCTCCCCGTATTCTGCATTGTGAGGCAGAGGTGCCATGCCATGTTTAGTTTGCTTACATGGCTAGCCAGATTTCCCACAGTATGTAGTGTTGTTGTGTCTGCTAGGTGCACATGTTGTTTTCAATGTTGTATGTGAATATATAAGGTAGATGAGGTGAAGGACCTTACAGGCGTAAGGTGGAGTTCCTGAGCACTCCTTTTAGCTGAGATTATGCTCGAAAATAAACAAGGGTATTCAAATATTCAAAGTTTTTAATCACTTTGTTATTTCCATTGGTTGGTTCATACTTCTGAATCAAAGAATTTGCGTTTAAATGGTAATTCAGGTACAATCGTTAGTAGATGATTCCATAATCAAAAATGGTTCAGTACATCATGATTATATGTGTGGAAACATGTATCAGTATCCCCGATGCATTTCGAGCTAGAGAGCTCTTCTTCAGGGGGTCCACATAATCTGAAGGAAAAGGGGAGATATCTGAAATTACTAATAGCAGGGCCCGAGAGGTAAGGAGTGAAGTTATTAAGAGAATAATCGGGTGATGTAGAGGAAAAAACTACATGCAGTTTATTGGTGTTGAAATCGCAAGGAAAGCGAGGACTAAGAAGTGTGTTGGTTACGGGTACCAAGTAGTGGTCATTAGTCCAGTGAAACATTTAATGTTTCGGCATGTGCAGAGAGTACCTATGCCGAGGGTGAAATGCAGTCAGACAGAAACGGGTGAACGAGGTTCCAGTGAAATAGAGTGCCAAAAAGGTGGCAATGGTAAAATGGCTGTGCCCATGCACGAATTGACTGTGAGGGTGAATAAGCGGTGATATTTACAGGATATATCTGAGCGGTGAAGTGAGCAAACTTACCAAGAGTAAAACGTGGTCACGCAAGCGATAGAAGTACTCAAGACTCCAGTGCGCCGGGACGCCAACATTGGAATACGGAAGTACGGGAGAGTTGTGCATGCGTGATATACTCGCAGAGTATGAAATAGAGAGGGGACTGGTATGATGTGGCTGAATGGGTGCCTGTGAGATCGGAACTACCCGGGTGAAGCATGTGTTAATAAAGTTGCATGAAACGTAAACCGGATTAAAAAAACGTGTGAAATCATTAAATGTCTGTGGAAAAATAAACTTTTACATACTGAAATTAAAGAGATGAATATTACATTGTTAAAATGAACAGTGCAACTGGATAAGTGGGCGGGAAGAGCCCAGCAAAAAGAAGAACATGTGTGAACATATATAAGGTAGCACATTTATTCACGAGCAGTGGTTTCTCCCATTTACATATCACTGTTTTAAAGAGCATACAGAAATTTTTCTCACAGGTGAAAAGTGCGACCACAATGACAGTCATTCAGTACTATCCTTAGCATGTCCAAGTACACGTGCCTGTGGGCCCTTCTAAGCTTACAGCCCCCAACCTTGAGTCCTTTCTTAAAAGCACGCCAACTCCCACAATCCGACTAACATTCACACAGCTTTCTAACAGCAGTTATCTGCTTCTCAATAACAAGCACTCCTACGGATTGTGAGCAGGCACACTGCATGTCCTTACTGTTTCAAACAGAGTACCTTCCTGTGGCAATGTCTATTCCCACCCACACAAAGTATCTCCCAAACTTCAATTTGGCCTTCAATTCTTAGTTTGAAAACAGATTTCAAGAAACAAACCAAACTAAAAGCGCTTTTGTTCAGTGATGTAATATGTGACGTCATCAGCGGTGCATTGCGGGGGCGCAAGTTATAGTTAGCTGAACTAACTTTAACTGGGGAATTTCTATGGTATTTCACGAGTGAAATGTCCAGCTAACTATAACGTCCCTGAAACCTATGGTTTTTTCAATGAATTTCTAAGTTTTTTTAAAGGCTAATTTCTAACTATAACGTGCCTGAAACCTCTGATTTTTTCAGTGAATTTCAATGGTTTTTTTAAATGCTAATTTCTAACTATGCCTACAAAATTAGGACATGTGAAGAAAGAGGAAGAAAAGCCCAGAAAGTAGCAAGACAAATGCAGAAAGAGGCAACAGAAGGCCAGACAGACGAAGAAAAGAGCAGGAAGAAGCAAGAGATGTGCAGAAAGAACCAACAGAAGAGTAAAAAGTCCTCCTGTGCCCCCAACTTTTTAGTGACGGTGCTCGTGGTAACTGACTCTGACTAACCAGGACCAGAGCCAGTGCTATGCTAAAAGACACTTAGAATACAGTGAAAACACCTACATACACTAGGGAACACTATGCCTTGAGGTACCCCTGTAATTAGCATGACCTCCTCGGTATTTGCCATGAGTTAGTGCCTGGGTCTTTGCATGAGTACATGGGTAGTGACTGGATAATTAGAGTGCTGCAAGGACAGTGCATGGTGATTTTATAACTGCTTGGGTTTTGGCAGAGTAATCGGATGAGTACATGATGCTGGATGGGTGATTTGAGGAGTGCATGGGTAGTTAAAGAGGGATTTCTGGAGTGCATGGGTACAACCTGGGTAATTGGAGGAGGGAAGTACTGTGTAGGTGGTTAGAGGTCTGCATGGGTAGTACACATAGGATTGTAGCAGTGCATGTGTTATTGCCTGGGTTATTCCATGAGTACCAGAGTACTGACTGGAAGATTAGAGTACTGCAAGGAGAGTACATGGTGAATTTATAAGTGCTTGGGTTTTGGCAGAGTGATTGCATAAGTACACACATGTCACATCAGGTCCACCCCCTCCCTTCACCACTGTGCAAATGCGCCCCCTGGAGGGTTTTAGTTTGGGGGATTAATTCCCTTTGAATCCTGAGGGTCCCTGGGGGCCAACTAGCCTACCAGGTACCTCCAATAAGCACCACAGAGCTGCGTTACAGAGAGGTGGTCTGAGGCCATGCACCTTTTTACACCTCTCTGCCAAGCAACTCTGTGGTGCTTACTGGATGTACCTGGTATGCTAGTTGGCCCCCAGGGACCCTCATGATTCAAGTGGACTTAACTCTGCAACTTTCAACATGCTAAAGGGTGTGTTTGCACACTTGTCACATCAGGCCCCTTGAGTCTTGACGGTCCCTGGGGGCTAACTAGCCCACAAGCTACCTCCTGTAAGCGCCACATAGCTGCCTTGCAGAGAGGTGTAAAAAGGGCTGTGGACTCTGAACACCTCCCTGCAACGCAGCTGCCTGGCACATACTGGAGGTACCTGGTGGGCTAGTTTGCCCCCAGGGAACCTAAGGATTGAAGGGGATTAATCCCCCAATTTACAATGTGCCAGGGGGTGCGTTTGCACACTTGCTATGTCAGGCCCAGCCCCCTCTCTGCACCACTGTGCAAACGCACCCCCTGGTACGTTGTAAATTAGGAGATTAATTCCCCTTGAGTCCTGAGGGTCCCTGAGAGCCAAATAGCTCACCAGGTACCTCCATTAAGCGCCACAGAGCTGTGTTGCAGAGAGGTGTAAAAAGGGGAGTGGCCTCTGAACACCTCTCTGCAACGCAGCTCACTGGCACATACTGGAGGTACCTGGTGGGCTAGTTGGCCCCCACGGACCCTCAGTATTCAAGGGGATTTAATTCCCCAACTTACAACGCGCCAGGGGGCACGTTTGCTGAGTGCTGCAGGGAGGGGGCAGGACCTAGCCGTGATGACGGCTTTAAAAAAAAAAATTAGGAAGGGGGTTTGTGTGGCCCCCTTCTCTCTCCTTTTTTGGGGCTCTGGGGTCCCCATCCCCCATGGCCTGACCACTTTTATTTTTAAAAAAATGTAATCGCGAAGGGGGCCGCTTGGCCCCCTCCCAAGACCAATTTCAGCCTCAGGGACCCCATCTTCCGGGGCTTGGCCATCATTTTTTTTTTATGTAGGAGGGGGGCTGTGTGGCCCCCTCATGAGGCCTCTAATAGCCTCATTAGGGGGCTGTGCTTTTTTTTTCTAATTGAGGAAGGTGGGCCAAGTGGCCCCTTCCTAGGCCACTCATATCTTCGGGAACCCCATCCCCCAGGGCCAGGCCTCCCTGTGCGGGACCGTGGAGGGACCCCAATTCCCCCATGGTCCCGCCAGCTCCCTGCCTCCTGCGGGCGCCAGCATTGCTTTCCAAATGGGGAGCTGCCTACATGCAGCTCCCCATGAGGAAAAGCAATTCTGCTTTGGATTTTGGAAGCTCTCACTTCCAAAATCCAAAGCAGTGGCAATTGCCCTGCCATAGCAAACAGCAGTGTCCCGGGGTGGTCACCCTGGGACACTGCAGGAGCAGGCCCTTGGGGGTGGCCCTACCCAGGGCTATTGAGGATTTCAGGAGATGGGCCACACTGCCACCCTCCCTAGAAGTGCAAGGCCCTGGGGAGGTGGTGGTCCCAAGGGCTTGGGGGTCTGTAAAGCCCTGGGGAGGTGGTGGTCCCCAGGGCAGTGTTGGGGGATTGAGGCCCCCCACACATTTTTTTCAGTGCCCCCGGGACCTGGCACACCCGGGGCATAAATGCAACAAAGCGCGGAAGCCCACGCTTCATTTTTTTTTCTCGGCCGGATTCGCGACCCCCAGCGCGAATTCGGACGATTTTTTTAATAAAATGCTTTTTTGGGCCTGAGCTTTTTTTCACCTTTGTTTTTGTTTTCTTATGACTCGGTTCTACTGAGTCACAAGATGGCTGACAACACTTCCTGGTTTGGAGTGTTGACAGACAATTAGAATAAAGCTTGTGGTCAGGAGAGGTCACAACTCCACTGCGGCCATAGAAAACAAAACTTTTATTTTTTTAATTTCACAGCAACTACTGAACGTATTTAAACCATTTAAAATAAAGGTCGCTTTCTGATACAAGCACTACCTTATTGCCAAATGTGGGGTAATTCAGTTCAGCAGTTCGGGCTGTAGCCCGTCTCAAAATTTCCAATGGAAATGAACATGGGGAAAATGTGTTTGGGACCCCCCTTTTTTCTCAACCCCTGCTTGACGAATCACCCCAAAACTTCTAGGATAGGAGCTGACCTGCATAGATTATTTTTTGGGAGAATTTCGCAAAGATTCATCAAACGACGCCAAAGTTATTAGCAAATAAAAAAATGCTTTTCCTATAGAAACTAGGTTCTAACTATAACTATCTATTGGCGACCGCCAGTAGGTAATATATATATATATATATATATATATATATATATATAATCCACAGCAATTTTTCTTCTCAGAAAAGACTCGCACTCAGGATAAACCACAGTTTAATAAGCAAAGTTATGCGTTTCGACAGCAAAGGCTGTCTCGATCACACAATTTGCAATTGATACAAGAAGTCTATACATAGGTTTAAGACACCGAGAAAGGACTAATTGTTTGATAACTGGTGTCCTGATCTAAACTTGGTGGCCATCTTAGAGTGGTAATTATATATAAGTAGTATATAGCACAAGTTCAAATCTTTGACATATTTACATATATATATACAATTCCATAGTCCAATAGGTGACTCAAAAATGATAATAGTAAAATACTATTTACATAATTCATATATATACATTTAAGCAAGATTACAAGCTTAAGCCAACGTGCAATATTCTTTCGACATAGTGTCATAATAAGAAATGACTGAGCAGAATGTCTCCTATTGGAACAAATGTAAAATCATATACGGCATAGTGCCTGATTTATACAAAAATTGTAACTTGTAGATATATGGCATAATGACAGAGAAACTTATCTGAACATTGTCCTACAAATCATGTTGTATATATTAGGATAGACCGAAGTACATACATTGATCGCCTATGTAATAGTCCCTGTACCAACAAAGAGAAGAGAAAGAGAAAAAAATAGAAGTGCATTAAATAGAGTAAATTCTTTATCTAAGAAAAATAGAATAAGTTCTTATCTGAAAACATGACCCTTGGGAGAAAGGGGTAGGTTATCAGGAACGGATGAGACAGTCCGCAGCACAGGTAACCTGTCGCTTCTTCCTATAAATAAAATCCAAAATCCAAAATTAACCCCTATGTGACAAAAATAAATCAGCATTAGGTGTTGTTTTCTTAATCATGATAGTAAATTACCAAAAAGCACAAAAACATGGTTGCAGAATAATATAATATACATGCAGATTCAGTAACCCATTGATAGCAAGACAGATAATCAATCAATTAAAATCAATCCTTTAAATGATAGGCAAGTTCTTCATCCAGATTATGGCCTTTAGGATATTTGGTTTTGAGATTAATTATCCATTTTGATTCCCGTTTTCGGAGGGCTAGGGTTCTATTCCCACCTCTGGGACCGATGTGAACTTGTTCCAATGCAAAAAAACTTAACAAATTGCTATTGGACAAATGAAGAAGTTCAACATGTCTAGCTATTGGGTAATGTGGGTCTTTGTTGTTTATGGCCCGCATATGTTCGAGTACTCTCTTTTTGGTGGTTAATGTAGTACTTCCCACATATTTCATCTTACATAGGCACATCAATACATATACACAATAGGTGGAACTGCATGTCAGAAATTGGTCAATTATTTTGGGAGTATCAAAACCTGGGATTAGAACAGACTTCACCATGTTGCTATTACGACAGGCTTTACAATGCCCGCAGGGGTAGAAGCCCTTCAAATGATGATCATTTACTACTCTTTTTGGTGTAACATCATTGTGAACAATGATGTCTCTGATGCTTCTCCCTTTTCTGTACATTATTTTCGGTCTGCGTGGCATGGTTGGACCGATGATAGGGTCACTAGTTAATACATCCCATTTATCAGCTAGTATCTTTGATATTTGGGTCGAATTGCTACTGTAGGTAAATATTGCCCTCACAGTAGCTTCTGACTCCTTAATGTCACCTTGTGTGATACTTTGAACGTTTACTTTTCCAAGGTAATTGGGGAGGAAGTTGGAAAAATTAAAAAAATTGGGAGCACAGGCCCAACTCAAATTTCCTGCTTCCTTGAGGACCACGTTCAAAAACTAGATGTACAATGTAAGATCAGTGCAGGAGGCTGAAGACCTACTCGTAAACTTACAGTCGGGCTAAGTACATCTAAGCCATTTGCGATGTCACTACCTAGATTAGCTCCAAAATTTGTCTTTATGTATATATAATAGAAGCACTTCTTTATGTAGTATGTTTCTGGGGGAGGATTGGTCGGGTTCTTTTAGATAACCGGGGAAGAGGAAGGAGGCAGATGAGATAAGTGGGTTCAGGACAGTCATTAACCAGGTCTCCCTCTTACCTTCTTCTTTTTCTATTTCCCCCCCTATTACAATATGGCAGGCCTATATCTAGATTAATATTTAAGGTTTAGCTTATCAAGAGGCACATTATGGATAGATGTGGCAGGGCGGTTATTTTTTTTTTCTTTTTTAGGTGGGGGTTTTCTTCTCTTGCCTTGCACTCCTGGGTTTTCTTTTTTTGTTCTTTTGTGGTGGGGGTCCCGGGTGGAAATTTCAGGTTGCAAAAATCTGGACTACATCTGTCTGAATGACTGGGGGTTGGGTTCTCCAGGGGTGGGAGGAGGGAGGGTAAACATTTTCAAAAAAATCCTCATTTCCGCCATCTTGGGTATGTATAGTCTTGGAATTAAGGAAAGGGCGTAAGTAAGGTGCTGGAGATGCTATTAGCCAACATCTCACAGCTTGATATAGTAGTGAAGGGGGCGACGCCATGACTTCTTTACAGATTCTTTCCTGGAATGTCAATGGCCTGCGCACTAGAACAAGGAGAGATAAGATTCTACAATATTTACAAGACTCTACAGCGCAGGACATTGTCCTCCAGGAAACACACCTATTAGAAGATGAAATGACTTTCCTGTTAAAGCCCCATACTTGGGTGGGCTCCCATGTCAGCACAAACCAAACATCAAACATTTGAGGGGTATCAATTATTTTCAAAAAGTCAGCTAGGGCCCATGTCTTTTCCCATATAAAAGATCCAAATGGCAGGTGGGTGATTGTTAAAACCTTAATTATGGATACCCTTGTAATCTTAACCGGATACTACGGCCCTAACCAGGATGACCCTTCCAGTTTATAGACCATATTTTTACATTTACTGGACTTTCCAGAGCCAATGGTTCTTGCAGGCGACTTTAACGTTGTTTTAAACCCTGTCTCGGGCAAATCTCCATCTAACAGGGCAGTGGCCCTGTCTAAATTTCGAGAGTATTTGTTGGGGGCTATAAAACAGTACACTCTATCGGACATTTGGAGAGATAGATCTGGGCAGCAGCTGGGAGTGTCGTATCGGATTTTTAAATGTAGACAGCAGTCATGTATCGATTTTGTGTTGGTCAGTTACTCACCAAGGAGCTTGGTTAAGAGTGTAGTATATTTGGCACCCCATCTTTCGGATCATTCTGGGGTCCTTTTGACTCTCAAATGCCAAGCACCCAGTCCAATCAGGACCTGGTCTTTCAATTGTGCTATACTCAGGGAGAAGGAAGAAGAACTCTATTTTTTACAAGAAGTGTCCTAGTTTTTAGAGGTGAATGTGGATCACTGCAGTCTGGGATTTTCTGAAAGCCTTCCTACGGGGCAAATTACTAATAGGTCCTGTTACAGGACCATAATATATAAGGAGGACATCTCAGATATTGAGCATAGGTTAAAGGATGCAGAGGTAGATCTACCTGCTCCAATGCTTCCCGAAATCCTACAGGAGAAGCAAGATAAGATTAGGGATTTGAAATCCGAGCTTGAAAGCATTTTGAACACCAGGCTAATCCGAAGGTGGGAAGCCAGTAAAATCTCACACTTCGAATATGGGGAAGGAGCTGGCAAGCTCCTGGCTTGGAAGAGTAAATCTGATCGAGCAATGAGCTATATCAGAGAGATCAGGGATGAAAGAGGCACTTCTGTAAAGGATGAGGAAATCCGAGATTCTTTTTGCTCCTTCTTCCAGAATATCTATCACGAGGATGGCAAGGTAGACAGCCAGAGTGTCCAGAGGTGGCTTGTCGCTTCCCTCTCTTAGTCTGGAGCAACAAAGATATCTGGACAGGGATTTCTCCTGTCTGGAAGTAAGGGAGGCAATTGTTAATACTAAGAGGGGTAAGGCCACAGGGCCAGACGGCTTACCTTCCGAGATATATATAGGGTAATAGGGGATCAGGTCATTCCTATCATGACCAAACTCTTCAATCAGATCTTGCAAGAAGGTCTGATCCCGCCAGACTCATGGAATGAGGCTACCATAGTATTGATACTGAAACCAGGGAAAGCGGCATCTAATTGTGGGTCTTACAGACCCATATCTTTATTAACTAACGATTATAACATTTTTACATCTATAATGGCAGCACGACTGGGTATATTTGTGGGGGATGTCCTGCATCTAGATCAGAAAGGCTTTGTGAAGGACCGCCAGTTATCACACCTAACTTACGACCTTATCGGGGCAATAGACTTGGCACCTACATATGCCTTACTATTGGCAGTGATGACTCTAGACGCCTCAAGGCCTTCGACAGGGTAAATTGGTTATACTTGTCAGAGGCCTTGAAAAAATTCAATCTTGGCGAGAAGTTCTGTCACACCGTACAATCTATTTACAGGAGCCCCTCGGCTAGGTTGTTGGTAAAAGGTGGTCTTACGGCACCCTTTGATATATCTAGAGGCACTAGACAGGGCTGCCCACGCTCCCTTCTCCTTTTCGATTTATACATCGAACCATTTGCTCAACGGTTAAGGGAGGATAATAACATTCAGCCTTTTAGATATAGAGAGTGGGAGAGGAAGGTAGCCCTGTATGACGATGATTTTCTAATCTTTACGGCCAATCTTGACAGGGCCTTCCCAGCTGTTATCAGTCAAGCCCAGGATTTCGGTTCAGTCTCGGGGTACGAAATCAATGTGGCTAAAAAGGAGGTAATGTCCGGAACCAGGTGGCTAGCCAGAATCAGCATCAAATAAGCCCCACTATGAGATATTTAGGGGTCAAGATAGTTCAAGACACAGCCAAGATTGCGGAACCTAACTTGACGGCGGTGGCGAGAGAGTGTGTGAAGCTGATAAAGTGCTGATCTTCGTTGCCTCTCTCGATCATCAGTAGGGCAAACTTGGCTAAAATGTCAATACTTCCTAAAATCTCTTTTCTTTTCAAGAGCATCCCATAGTACTTTGATAAAGCACAATTTAACAAAATCCAGAGGGAGATCAACTCCTTTGTTTGGGGGTATAAATATGCGAGACTAGCCTGGAAAAAGCTGAGAGGCGCGAAGGGAGAAGGGGGACCTGACTCTGCCTGATATTGAACTTTATGCCTGAGCCTTCCAACTCTCTCAAGCGTGTATGCTCTTAAAAATGCCGGTTAATAATGGGTTAGGAGGGATGTTTTTAGCAATGCTTAAGGGTGCACATCTACCGGTGGAGGGCTTTTTGTTTAAGTTTGGGGATGGTAAGTTCTTTAAGAAAGTTAGGCTTAAGGTGTACAGGGCCTGGCAAGAAAATGGGTATACCTGAGGAGGTCGGCATCTTTGGGTTATTTCTCCAGTATGGCCCCGGTGTGGGATTCACCTGGGGGTCCAGCATTCTTAAGAGACAGTTTGGCAGCCCCACTAAGGGAATCAGGCCTGGCAGTCTGGGGGGATTTGATCTTAGATGGAACACTGCTAACTTGGGAACAACTTAGTGAAAGGATCGGGTCAGGTCTCCCTAGGCTAGCTGGGTTCAGGCTCAGCTACAAACTACCAAGGGTGGCCTATTAGGGGAGGGCACTGACTTTGAGTATATTCTTGTGACCAGACCACGAGGGAAGAAAGAAGTCTCCTTTTGGTACCAGGCAGTGTTGGAGGCAATGGATGGAGAGTTTAAACTCGCTCAAGATCTACGGGGAGGTGTCTTGCCAGGCCAAGAGTGTGATACCCTGTGGCAAGCTTCGTGTAAACTTTTATACAACATAGTAAAGCCTACATGGCTAAAAAGGAATCACTTATATACCATCCACAGCGTATACTTCACCCCGCTGAAGCTTTCGAAAATCAACAAAGAGCTACCCGTATGTAGCAGGAAATGTGGTCTGACTTTGGCTTCTGACTTCCATATGTTTAAAGAATGTCCAGCTCTGGCCTCTTTGTGGGACAGCTTTGGCAAATTCATGTCTGACCTAATTGGAATTTCGATTATCATTGACTTTTCCCTGGTCTGTTTCGGCCTTCAGGAGAATATCAGAGGCCAGGCAAGATCTTTACTTTTTTATGTTGTGCTCCTGGCCAGGAGGAAAATTGCATTGCATTGGGTTCGATGATTATGCTGCCATAATACTCTAAGGCCACGGTCGGGACCATCCCCAGCATAAGTGGGGTGCTTCTCAGACAAGGTCATCTAGCTCTGAAAGCGTGTAAAATAGAGTTATCTAAGCTGACTTCTGGGTGCACATATCAGTATGTCTTAGTGCCGGTAGGTGGGCGAAGTTAAAGTCTCAGTTCGCTGAGTGTGGGTACCGACGGTCAGAATGTGCATTCAAGGTGAGATGGGCGGTAAATGAGGACAAAAAAAAAACAATAGAGGTGTAGCTAGAGGCAAGATGGGTGCAGAAAGAGGCAACAGAGGTGCAGATGGATGCAAGAAACTGCAGAAAGAGGGAAGGGAGATGCTGAAAGAGGGATGGGGGTACAGAAAAAGGCAAGGGGTACAGAAAGAAGCAACATAGGTGCAGAAGGAGGCAAAATAACTGCAGACAGAGGCAAGAGAGTTATATAAACATGCAGGAGAGGTGCAGAAAGAGGGAACAGGGGTGCAGACAGAGGCAAGAAAGATGCAGAAAGAGGGAAGAGGGGTATAGAAGGAAGCAAGAGAAGTGCAAAAAGATCCAACAGGGGTGTAGAAAGAGACAAGAGGGATGCAGAAAGAGGAAAGAGAGATACAGAAAGAAGCAAGAGAAGTGCAGAAGGAACCAACGGAGGTGCAAAAAGAGGCAGGAGTGATGCAGAAAAATTCAAGAGAGGGGCAGAAAGAAGCAAAAGAGGTGCAGAAAGAAGCAAGCGAACTGCAGAAAGAGGCAGGAGAGGTGCAGAAAGAGGCAAGAGAAGTGCAGAAGGAGGGAAGAGGGATACAGAAAGAGGCAAGAGGGGTGCAGAAAGAAGCAAGAGTAGTGCAGAAAGAAGCAACAGAGGTGCAAAAAGAGGTACAAGAGGTGCAGAAAGAGGCAAAAGAAGTACAGAAATAAGTAACAGAAATGTTGAAAGAGGCAAAAGAAGTGCATTACGAAACAGCAGAAATGAAGAAAGAGGCAAGAGAAGTGCAGAAAGAAGCAACAGAAATGTAGAAAAAGGCAAGAGAAGTGCTGGAAGAAGCAACCAAGATGCATAAAGAGGCAAGAGAATTGTAGAAAGGAGCAAAAGAGGATCAAAAAGAGGGAACAGGGGTGCAGAATAAGGCAAGAGAAATTGAGAACGGGTAAAAGGGGTGCAGAAAGTGGTAGGTGTGCAGAAGGAACCAACAGAGGTACAGAAAGAGGCAAGAGCAGTGTAGAAAGAGGCAAGAGAAGTACAGAAAGATGCAACTGAGGTGTAAAAAGAGGCAGCTGCCAGCTCGGTAGACATCCCCGCCATGTCTTCAGGCAATCAGCGAAATCGTTAATGGGGCACCCTAAATTTATTAGTAGTGTTCCCATCAGAGTTCCATCCTGTACCACCCTACATCATTTGGGAATGTAACTGGTAGTACACAAGGAATGACCCAATGCACGATTTGGCACAACGTTGCCCTGTAGGAATTCAATAACCCAATGTAGTTATTTATTCGGTAGGTATCAGGAGGTAACTGGTAAGCAGTGCTAAATAGTGTAGTAAACAAAAAACATCAAAGGAGTGGTGTAGTTTAAAAAGGGGTAAAGGAAGGAAAATGTATTTAATAGAAACCTTCCGTTCCCACTATTTAAAAACAGTGAAAAAGGTAGTGTCAACAAATAACTACCTTGACAGTTTTAATGGTCATGGTCGACATGTTTCTGCAGTTTTACCTTGGGCCCATAGGTCACCTACTGCTTCATCAGGACCTTCAATGCTACTGCTTAAGTTAGTGCATAAACAAAAAAGGGGGAAGTGAAAATTAAATATCACCTTAAGTTCTCCTGGTTGGAAGACCGTCGGATTTCACAATACAGCACACACACCAAAACATGAAGAGAAAAGAGAAGAACGAGCTCATTAGCTAGTGCCTCACAAGCAGCTAAGGTCATACAAAGTACCTCACTGTGGCTGCTAATTAATTAATTATGTTAATCACCAATCTTGTTCCCTTAGCGAGTCACAAGAGAGCAGAAATACCTTTCGTACAAAACACTCACCCAAAGTTTAGGAGAATGTCGCCCCACCTCACCCGGCATTAGCATAGGTACAACGGGGCCCCGCTCTGTGTGAACAAACACAAACAAACAGAAGGACTGGGTTAAAGGAAGTACAAATAGGCTGAGACAAGCCACTAGGTACTTTGTTTGTGTCCTGCGCAGTACGTTTCTTAACCTAAGCCACACAGATTGGCTATTAATGTATTGCTTAGTATGTTTCTATATCATGGTCTCTTGCTCATACATGTCGCATAGCATGCGCTAATTTACTCTTAGAGCCGCTATGTAGTTATATGAGACAAACTCAACAAGTGAGCAAACAAATAACTCATACAGGCCACGTACCAGCGCGTGTTAGTTGGTCAAACGATCTATTTGGGACCGTGAATTGAACGCGCTAGCAGTTTTCAAATAACTCACCTCTCCGTCGGTACTCCAGACGTCCATCTGGGCTGTCTGTGGGAGGTACCGACGGGATGGGTCAGCCCGCTTTTACAAGTTCCGGTGTTTCTCCCGAGAGGTGGGCGCGGCGCTATGACGTAATTGTGCCGTGCACAGACTCACGGATACTGTAGTTCCTATGCGCCCGATCATGCCCGCAGAGGAAAACACCTTATCTACGTATGACTCCTCTGAAGTCACTTTTAGTCTGTAAGCAGAGCACCCTCTTTCTGACTGTAAATGGTAAAGAACCTTATGGAGGGTAAAATGGGGCGTCAGTGTATTATCGCGCCAAACCACTTGCTCCTAGAGCGTATGATTCTTATTTGGTGTTATTATTAACGGGCCAGTCATACTTGTCCTATCTCATTCTGGACATATAGAAACATTTGTGGAGAACCGTTTGGAAGGTTAAATGTGGCGTCCGTATGTTATCGCGCCAAACCATTAGCTTCCTGGGCCATGTAGTCCTATTGGTGTTACTATTACCGGACCACTCATATTAATACTTGTCCTATCTCATTTTGGACATGTAGAAACGATCCTTTGTTTCGTAGTTTCAATTGGTCTACATCACTTAGGGCATTGACCAATCTATTGCTAAATCTTTCATTTCGACACAGAGTGTGGACTTCATGTAACACTATAGCGACATCCAAGGAATATCTTCGTTCAATCCTTGTTTATCTGTCCCAAGTTTGTACACCCATTTCTGTTCGCGCCGAAACAAAAAGCTTTTGATGTCAGTAATATGGGTGGATATCATAGGTTGCTCTAACACAGTCCAATGCAGATCGAACGGTGTGTGTTTTGTCTGTAAAAAATGATTTGTGAGTCTGGTTGATTGCCTAGAGCTCCTAATCGAACTCTTATGTTCTGAAATGCGTGTCTTAATCTTACGAGTTGTCATGCCCACACATATTGAATTCCTACAGGGCAACGTTGTGCCGAATCGTGCATTGGGTCATTCCTTGTGTACTACCAGTTACATTCCCAAATGATGTAGGGCGGTACAGGATGGAACTCTGATGGGAACACTACTAATAAATTTAGGGTGCCCCATGAACGATTTCGCTATCAGCCTACACACATTCATTCATCCCTCATTTGAGGTTCTGACTAAATGCTACCTATCAGTTGGTTTACAATAGTCTTGAGGGACGTAGCATTGTAGTCGCTAAACTTTCCCTCCGAACCCCTTGTGTTAGTATTACTGCTGGTACATCACTTTTTTTGATGCACCGGTGGCACAATGGGCTTGCTCATATTTACAAGGCCACATAAAGTCACTTCATATGAGTTTTCTTTGCCTTGTAAATATGGACCCCTTTCACGCATTACTCTGTGGGTGTTCCTATGCAACATCCATGGAACTTGACGCATTCTGAGATTTACAACATTTTGTAAAACTGGGATTGTGTCAGAATCTTACGCCTCTGCACTGGAGGTGTGGGAATTGCGCAACAAGGAGAAATACTTTTATTTCTCCTTGTTTTTTTCTTCTTTCAATGCATGCATGCATCAAAAGAGGAAAATGCCATTAATTATTGTTTTTGTAGGGGGGGCGTGGACAAGCTGGTGACCAAGATAGCCGCACAGTATTACAGATCTGGGAGCATCAACCGTTTACCTGCTTCATCGAGCTGACTCCGGTGCTGGTATAGCCATTTATTGCTAGTGAACTTATATATTATTATGATCTCAGCGAGGGTGGCTGCCATCTGCCTTCCGATGGCCCCCATCAATCCGCAGTTACAGCACCACCCACAGCAACCTGAGGTGGGCTTTGGAGGCCCTGCGGTGACAGGGCTCAAGGGCGGGGCTGTGGTGCAGGTGTTGGTGGTAGCAGTCGCTTCTCACCTTCCCCACACCTCTCGGTGAGCCATACCTGCCATGGAGCACTCATCCGATTGTGGTTGCAGGTGGCTGTGGATGGTGGTACTGCTGCAACTGGATTGGACCTGCTGGGCCATGAAGTCCGGGTCTGCAGCCTACACAAGGGTCGTTGCGGCCTCATACCCATTCCAGCACCCTCTCCTGACCAAGTCATCCCAGATCATGACCCCGGTACCTGCCTCGAGGGACTGGGGATGCGGGATAGCCTGGGTCTGCTTCGGCACCACTCCCATGCCTATACTCATCATTGCAGCTTAGTCCTGGCCTCCTCCGGCTGCTTCTCAACTTGAGATGGAGGAGATACCAGCTGCCATTTATTCGGGGTATACTGTGCGTCTACACCGCCACTTGCCCTATTTGTTTGTGCCACCCTATCCCTAATTGACTGCATGTCATGGGCCTTGCCCCTACAGTTCCTGAGAACTGTGGCCTATACTTTACCTCACCTGTGTCTATTGCTTTATTCACTCTGTATTTTTGAAGACACCATCACAAGCTTATATAGTGGAATGATATCCTGGGAGACCTCTTTTGGGGTGGCCATTTACCTACTTACCCTTGTCGCTACGTCAGTTTAATGCCCAATAATTCAAACTCCTCACTGATCATTACAGATTGATATTTCCTATTGTGATTTTAAGACCAATTCTGCTGCTTTCCTGTTGGACTCTGGCTTGATGGTGCTTCTACATTGCTGCACAACGTGGCTGCCCTCTCCTTTACTCCCAGACCATATTCTGTATGGACACAATGGAGCACACAATGGCACTGCTACAATGCTGTCCAATCTCTGAGATGGCTTTAAGTCAATTAAATCTACATTTGATACTTATAGCTTACATAACATCGGTGAATGCCTGGAATGAGATAATGGCAGAATTGAGGGAGGGGAACACCGGATTTCGGGGATGGAGTATAGTAGCGCTGTGATGCTGAAGCATCTTGAGCATGTTGAACCTATTCTCAGGATTACTGTTGCAAAGAATGAAGGTTTGGAGGCCAGATCCCGCCACAACAATATCCGTATAGCGGGCATACCAGAATGCATTAATACTGGACACATGAATGTCTTTGTTGAAAATCTAGCTTAAATGCAAATGTAAATGTGTTGTATTTGTACAGCGCACGGCTGCCCACGCGACGGGGCGTCCCGGCGCTGCACTCATACCGCTGTGGAACCCTTCCTGGCTTTTCCATGTGAAATATGCACTCCTGGGCACCCCCAAGGTGAAGCCAGGCATCCAAGCGCTGCTGGGGCCGTTGTGGAGATTAAGCAAGCTACTGCTCAGCGTCACAGAGTGGGACCCATGATTAGACTAGGCACCGAGGCGAGAATGATCAGGTCCGGGGAGATTGAGTCCAAGAGCCGCCGAGGCGGGAATTAAACCCTGGTCCCAGGCCAGACCTCTGCATCAGGGTCTGCCGCTCTAACCATTAAGCCATGCTTCTCCACACTTCTTAACTATTTGGCAGAACGTCCTTTTCAGAGGGTGCACAGACACTCAGGCTCTAGCCAAAGCCTGGTGCATCCCATGGCAGATACAGGGTTCTCAACTTTTGGAATTGGGACACTTCACTACACCTGGCCCACAACAAGGGTCCAATGCAATATTATGACTCTGCCGTTTCACTTTATCCAGACTATACAGCTATGGTACAGGAGGTCAGACGCAAATTTACTGATGTTAAATATTCTCTCTACAAACTTGGACTGCAATAAGGTAGCTTTACCCAGCATGCCTCCATGTGGAACTCGATGGCCAACATCACTTTTTTTTAAACTTCTTTTTTTTAAACATATGCGCTATACACCAATACAGACAGTAGGTAACAATCAAAACCTGTTTTGGCAATTATAGGAGCAAGTTGTAGACTTTTCCATACATTTGTCCGGGTCATGGATGCAACACCCAAAACACCCATACAACATCACATCTATAATACCCCTGCAGACTTTGTGCAGTTTTGTGAAACACACTCATCTGATCGGTCACCATCTGCCATCAGCCCTAGTGCTCTGGCATCTGTTGCTTTATCCCCTGCTTATGGTGCAGAAGCATCATACAGGGGCTCCTCTCCTTCTGAGACACGTTCACATGTTTTACCACATATGACTTCCATTCACCCCCTGAGGTGAATTCCACCATTTTCTTACTTTTGTTTTATATTGTGGTTATCTGTGATCTCTGTTTTTATTCTTGGCCATATCGGAAGGGTGGTTGTGTGTTTATTTTTCACTCAATATTGCCCGTTGGCCATCATTGTACATACTGAGCCAACATATAATATTTGTATTCTTCTTTTATTACTTCAAACTACCATCATAGCTTCAAATACAGTTAGGAGCAAAGCATTTTACCTCTCCGATATGACGTAGAACATTAGAGATTGAAACAGTCCCTGCATTGGGGAACAGGTCTGTGTATATTTACAGTGACATAGAGTTCAACTGCCTTTCCTCCAGGAAACACATTTAGCTCACACTGCACTTATGCTTCTTCATGGGGTTCCCACTGCCTCTTCTCTCACTACAGCTCCTACTCCTGTGCAGTTTGTATCTTGATACACAGAAGGGTCCCCTTCAAAATTTTCAAGACTAACTCTGATCCCAAAGGATAATGCTTACTTATGCTCCGAGAGGTGCTGGATTGTCACTGTGTATGCACCTAATATTGATTCCCTTGATTTCTTTCTTGACTTATCTGAACATATTAATCATTATCAGGCGGATTACATTTTTATGGAAGGAGATGTCAACTTTAACTGCAACCCAGAGCTCGAGTCTACGGGCTCTACACTTATTTGTAAACCTCATTCACTGTGCACACCCATAGACCTAGTCTAAATATACCATTTATGGGATGCATGGCGCCATAAATTCACCTACCAGCACAACTATACATGTTATTCACCTTGAAAATGTATGGACCTGTATTGGTCACTGGTATATGTCCGTGGGTGCTCTTTTATGGTTGCATTCGGATGTACAACATTACAACGCATGCTTTTACATTGCATGCTTTTACAACGCGGTTTTTACAACGCATACCATTACAACGCATAGTGCTTTGGGGCGCTGGATAGTGAATAGTTTAATTTACTATTCCAACTCCAGTCCCCGTGGATAGTAGGGAAGGTTATTGGATAGTGAATTAACCTATTCCCTATCCTAGAGCGCCCCCCAGCGCAATGCGTTGTAATGGTTTGCGTTGTAAAAGTTGCGATGTAAAGGCACTGCGTGGTAAAAGTTGCGTTGTAAGTGATGTTTCCCGTTGCATTCTGGTGCACACTTCCCTTGGACACTATCAGACTATGCTCCTGTTTTACTCACACTAACTCCCCTCAGGAATCCTTCAGGCAAACAGTCCCCCAAGACAGCCAGCTGGTTCTCTCCTGCCCTACAATGGCTCAAGAAAAGATGGAGGAGCAATAGGACTCTTCACCGTGGTCAAATAATTTGCCAAACCCAGTACAGAGACAGCTGACACTCCCCCCTCACAAGACCTCTATGACAACCACATCGCCTTCTTCCACCGCAAGATCAAGGAGATCTACGATAGCTTCGCAACCTGCAACCTACTCACCCTACCGCAACCACTGCACCCAATGGCTCCAGACCTGAGCAGACCCTGCCCAAATGTACCATCCTCACCTTTGATGAAACCTTGAGGAACATGAAGAGCATCCACTCCGAGCCCCCTCAGATCCCTACTTTAGGAAGCTGCCTCTGTATGTACTACACCAAAGTAAGGCATACTGTGTGCCGAGTACAGTGGATCCCCAGAGGTAAAGCAGAGGCCAAAGTAGATAATACCATACTCTCTTTTGTGGTAGTGTGGTTGAGCAGTCAGGCCTCTCAGAAGGGTAGTCTGAAGCACTTGTTGCACACACTCAGACAAGAAATGATGTCACACACACAAAGACTGAATCCAGACCAATTGTTTGTGTAAAAAGTTGTTATATTGTTATTTTGTTTCTAGCACTACGGTATACTTAGTAGCAAGTAAGTGATAATTCTCATACAATGTTACTGTTAGCAATACAGCGAATACTGGATTCGTAGTGACATTTAGATTACTTTTTTAATGGAGAAAATTACTTATAAACCGTTCAAAGTTCTTGTAATTATTTTTCCATTACTTGTCTAGTTTGGCAGGAAAACATACTTCGAACACACTTTATACCACACATGACATTTGTAAGCAGGTTAACTCTTGTGAAAGCAATAGGATACTTTATGTGCATCACCATACATTTTAACACTTAGAAGAATTTTCTGAGAAAAAACACCATTCAGTCCTATGGGAAAAACGAAGTGTTAAGTTACAGGTGAGTAAAACACTTTTGGAATTGGAGTTTGGGGGGTAGACGAAGGTTCCCCAAGGTTCAGGTTGACTCTCAAGGAGCAACACTCCCAACAATAGGGCTGCCTGGTGCCGAGTGCTGTATGCAATGCTAGTCAAAGTGGCTAGGGGCACCTCAGTTGGGGGCTACACACAGGCAGGCTACTCGGTCTAAGGAGCCAAGCTCCTAGGGTTAAGATCAGAGCAAAGACGGTCCAGGTTAGCACCAAGTCCACACCATCAGCGGTGCCTGGGCGGCCAGGTGTAGGGTGCTTAGGAGGTGTCAGGAGCCTAGTGCAATTCAAAGGAGTATGGCGGTCACAGAAAAGGACTGCAGGCGGGAGGCAGAAGACTGAATGAAGGAAACTAACGACTGGAGGATGAAAATGAAGAGATGCTGGACCCCATTAGTCAGGCACCTCAGGCCTCAGGAGCTGCAAGTGCAGGGGTGTCCTTTCGTGTCATGTCTTACCTCTCACTGGTTCCAGTCCTGGTTACAGGGATCCTTCAGGATGAGGCTGCAGGCATCGAGGGAAGGTTGTTGCAGGTCATTCAATGCTGGCACTCAGGTCAGGATCAGCAGGGCGACCTCTCTGGCATGTTTGGCCACTTGGACTTCGGCCCTGGGCATTGGATGCAGATTGGTGAGGAATCGCAGGTCTGGCTGGAGCTGGAATCCTAGCTTGGTTTGGTGTTGGACAGATCCGATATCCATAGGAGATAAGAGCACTTTGTGATGGCAGGGCAGGCCTCTGGGGTTCTTGGAGGCTACTGGCCGAAGGACATGCAAGGTACAGCTTCCAGGGGTTCAGAGCGGTGGAAAGCCTATAGTGCTTGGGCCAAAGCAGTTGTCCTTGTCCTCCTCTTCTGCAGCATGGCTCTTCAGTCCTCCTTTTTCTTGTGGTACAAAAGGGGGTGGTGATGGACGGAGCATCTGAATCAATCAAACACTCACACCCAGTCAAAAGATCTGGGTTTAATCCATCACCGTTCTTTAGCCCACTCTGCCACCCCAGTTCTGACATGGCTATATGCAAATCAGTCTGACCCTGTGCCTCATGGGAACACTCCAGCCCGAACTGCCAAGCCATGTCTTCCCTGGACCGGAAACAAGCTTCCGAGGTTCGGTTTCTGGCATTCCAGCCGTCTTCAGCCCGGCTTGCTTGAATCCAGTGGGAAAGTGAGCAAGGGACTCACGTCTGAGCATACCCTGCCACACTTATGGCGGCCAAAAGCGGTACAAAAGGGGGTGGTGATGGACGGAGCATCTGAATCAATCAAACACTCACACCCAGTCAAAAGATCTGGGTTTAATCCATCACCGTTCTTTAGCCCACTCTGTCACCCCAGTTCTGACATGGCTATATGCAAATCAGTCTGACCCTGTGCCTCATGGGAACAGTCCAGCCCGAACTGCCAAGCCATGTCTTCCCTGGACCGGAAACAAGCTTCCGAGGACCGGTTTCTGGCATTCCAGCCGTCTTCAGCCCGGCTTGCTTGAATCCAGTGGGAAAGTGAGCAAGGGACTCACCACTGAGCATACCCTGCCACACTTATGGCGGCCAAAAGCGGTACAAAAGGGGGTGGTGATGGACGGAGCATCTGAATCAATCAAAGACTCACACCCAGTCAAAAGATCTGGGTTTAATCCATCACCGTTCTTTAGCCCACTCTGCCACCCCAGTTCTGACATGGCTATATGCAAATCAGTCTGACCCTGTGCCTCATGGGAACAGTCCAGCCCGAACTGCCAAGCCATGTCTTCCCTGGACCGGAAACAAGATTACGAGGACCGGTTTCTGGCATTCCAGCCGTCTTCGGCCCGGCTTGCTTGAATCCAGTGGGAAAGTGAGCAAGGGACTCACGTCTGAGCATACCCTGCCACACTTATGGTGGCCAAAAGCGGTACAAAAGGGGGTGGTGATGGACGAAGCATCTGAATCAATCAAACACTCACACCCAGTCAAAAGATCTGGGTTTAATCCATCACCGTTCTTTAGCCCACTCTGCCACCCCAGTTCTGACATGGCTATATGCAAATCAGTCTGACCCTGTGCCTCATGGGAACAGTCCAGCCTTTTTCTTGTAACATTGAATCTTTCCTCCTGGGTTGAGGACTGCCCCCTAACTACTGTATTTAGGGGGTATTTTAGGGGTCTCGGGGTAGTAGCCAATGGGCTACTTACGTTAGTGTGCCTATACCCTTGATGTCCACACCCTCGTGGGGGAGTGAGCAGATTCCTTAACCCTGATTGGGGGATGCCCTCCTTCAGCAAGACGATGGGCACTAAGAAGTGAACTTCACCTTGCCTCCCCCACCTGAGGAGTGAGTTTTGCAGAGATGGGTACACCTCCCAGGTTTGATAACTTTTCCCACCTGTCTTCTCATCAAAATTGGGGAAGAACAAAGGAAGGGGGCCTCCTCCTGCTAGCAGGAGGGGCAGGGGTCACAGTGCAAAGGCAGCAAGGCCTTTGAAGCTGCTCCACCCTTCCTGGCCTGTGGGAGGTGTTTTGACCTCCACCCACAAAAGGTTTTGTTTCTGGAGCCAGGGAGTGAGGGCTTTCACCTCAGGGGTCCAAAAAACGGTCTCATGGTGGTATGCTGGTGTTTACTAGTCAGGGAACTCACCAGAGGCTGGTTTGGTTTAGAGGTCTCCTCTAGAAGGGACCCTTGAGTGCAAGGGTTAATAAATCTGACACAAAGTAAATAATTGCGACTCAGCTATCTGCTAACGGTGGTGGCAGAAATGCTTATTCAAAGGGGATTATTGCTTTTTATAGATACACGCAAGGGTTAATAAATCTGACACTGGAATCAGTGCAGGTTTATTTTTGTGAGATGTTTGATACCAAACATCCCAAGATTCAGTAAAGCCATCATGGTGCTGTAAACGTGTAGTGACATGTTTCCAGACCTCACACTCTTATGTGGCTTTACTGTACTTATAATATCTAAGAATTGACTTAGAAATTATGGGGGCCTATCTGCTCATGCCAATAGGTCCCCACATAAGGTATAGTGCACCATGCCTTAAGGGTGACTTACCGATGCCTCATGCAGTGACTGGTATGCATGGCATAAAGAGATGGTGCCATGTCAACTCTTCACTTTTAGCTGCACTGAAAAACAGGCTGCAATGGCGGTGGTGCATTTCTGTGGTGAGAGGTCTCTGAGGGTGGCATAATACATGCTGCTGCCCTCAGAGGCCCTTTCTCTGGTTAGCAGGCCCTTTAAACCATATGTACCTAGGTAGAATTTTATGAACTTCTCTTCGGTGGTTTTGGAAAAGCCAGTATGGAGGTATATTTGATGCGAGGCTTTATTTTAAGACTGTATGGTAAATCAGTAATGTGCACGCTCTGACAAGATGGCTTTGTCTTGTATGAGGGATTATTTTTTAACAGTCTTGTTAAGAATTTTTTTGAAGCTTGCATAAGTCCACCGATGTTTCCTAGAGGAGTCGTAGGCCTAGTTGGTTAAGAAAGCTTTCCAGGTAGCGTCTGGCAGGGCATGCCTCCTTAGCATGCAGTGTTTTCCATAAGTAGATGTTTAGTGTTTCTGGCTCTCCCTTTCTGATTTTATACCAGCTTTTGATATATGCTCTCTTACAGGCCAGCTCTTGTCTCTGTCTCTGTATCCTGAACTCTAGTGTCCATTGTGTGGGAGATGTGTATCTTGGTAGCCCATAAATCATTTGCAATGCTTGCTGTGGTACTGTTCAGTGTTTCAGCATCTCTCCCTCCCATGGCTACACTTCTGTAGGCGATAGATGGTATGAGTTTTGCCTGAATGACCATAGTTAGTGAGGAGAAGCTTGAGCCAGAGATCACATTTTTTAAGTTTCCTAGTGCCACGGCTGTTATTATCTCCCTTTTTTATAGCTTCGCGTTAAGTGAAATTCCCTTTGTTATCAATGATAACTCCCAGGTATTTGTACTCTTGTATGGCTTCCAGCTTGCGTGTGGCCAGATACCAGTGGTGGAATGACTTTGTATTGTGAGTGTTCATGCTCATAACTTTCGTTTTTTCTTGAGTAATGCTAAGTGTGTTAAAATCTGAAGATCGGGGTGTAATATCAAGCAAGCACTATAGGCCAATGGGTGTCCAACTAATGAGCTCAAGGTTATCCGCCTAGAATAGATTTGATAGATGCAAGCCACCAAGCTTCGGGGCGAGTAAAGTTGCTTTCGTTCAGTGTGGCTGATAACTCTGCATAAAGAGATAAAAAAGTATTGGGGCTAGCACCCAGCCCTGTTTCAGACCAGAGATCGTGGGGATTTCCTTTGCTAGGGGATCTCCTGCACCCAATTTTGCCTTCACCCAGGTGTTGCTGTGTAGGAGAATTAGCTGTTTTAAAAGTAGTGGTGGGATATTCAGCCTTTTTAGTTTTTGCCACAGTAGGTTTCTATTTATATGAATGAATTCTGAGATGTAGTCAATAAAGCTCAACTACAGGGAATATTTTAGTGCAAGTGCGGCGTCTATCATTAATGAGAGGGTTAAGATGTTGGTAGAGGTCCCCATGTTCTTTCAGAAACCTGTTTGATTTAGTAGTATTGCAGCACTTTCTGTAGCCCAAGACGTTAATTCTTTTAGTATCAACCCTGCATAATATTTAGCATTGTTGTCCAATAGTGCCACCAACCAGTAGTTTTTTAGATCATTCCTATGGCCTTTTTTATAAATCATTGAGAAGATCGAGCCCCTCCATGGTGACGGTATCATTGATGTTTGCAGTATTGATTCAAAAATCTTTTTTATTGCTTTATCCCAGTATTCTTGATCATGTTTGATCAACATTGGCGGGATCCCATTTGGGCCTGAAGCTCCCTCTCGCTTACGCTTAGAATTATTTTACAGATTTAGTTTGTGATTGTGAAAAGCTGTTCTGATGTAAAAATTGAGTCAGTTTGGTGTGATGATGCTTCCAATTTGAACGAGAGGATGTTTGTGCAAGCCTTCTGTCACATGTGAATTGATACCTTGGGTCAGCGGATTAGCCAGAGTATTAATGCTTTGCCAAAACCGCAAGTTTTGATATTGTGCAGACGTTTTGCCGAGAGAGTCACTTCTGCTTCTTTTTTGAGGTGCCAGATTAATTTCCTGCAAATAGCTTTTAATTGTCTGAATTTGTGCAAGGCCATGAGGTCTGGACAGCCTTTCTTTATTTTCCGAAGTCGAGCTGTTCTCATATTTTGGTGGTTTCCCTTTTTGACCCCATATTTATTTCCTAGAGTTTTAGAGAATGTCTCGCAGCTTTCTATTATATCAAACTCAGCAGCTTGGACTTCTACGAGTAGTTCCTTTGCAAGAGCGAAGAGGCATTCTGGGTAGGCTTTTTTGCATTTTTCTCATTTCACGTTGGTTGGGTACTCTGGGCAGTGTGCATTTACTGGCTGTAATTGAATTGTTGGTGATGCTTCTATCATGATTTCTTGTGGCAGTTCATTGCAGTCTAAGGTTCCGATGTGGTAATCCTCTACTTTTGAGAACATGTAACAGGAGATAAAAGTGTAATCTATTGTTGTGCCTTCTACTGCATTATGGAATGTTGCTGCCTGTGGGTGAGCTCCTAGAAATCTACCATTTAATCTACGAAAGACTAGCTGCTCTAAGGTTGCAAGAGCTTCTGAGCTATTTTAGAGTGTCTTCTGTGAGAGTTGTTTTCTTGTGGTATTATGTACCCCCTGTGTCATCATTCTAAGTGCTTGCATTGCATTGGGTGGCCGCTAAATGATGCATCATTGGCTCCACTGCGTAGATGCTCCTTATAGATCTGTATGTTGCAAGACGTCCCTTGCTATGGCCGAATTTGGTGCTCTTTGTGGCTGGTAAGTGGTGCGAGTTAAATCCTTGCAATTCTATTGGTGAATGTCACCATGTTTCCTGGAGTGAAATAATGTTGAATTTTTTAAGATAAGATTGCAGTTCCGGGTCTGAAGTCTTGTCTCCCATGCCTGGATCCAGGTAATGTAACATAAGAACAATGTCTCAACTGGTAATCATTAAGGAGGACAAATACAAGGAGACAATAAATCACTCAGAGGAAGGGAAAAAAGAAGGGGCGAACACATGAGAGTTTGATAGAGTATAGATTCTTATTTATAATTACTTGTGTTAGCACTACAGTACAATTATTACAAAAGTAACCAAAACACACACGTGTGTATTGAATGGGCTAATGATGGAGAACAGCGCAGTGACACAGGGGTGAGGAAAAAGTGTGAGCGACGCAATGCAAAATACAAGACTAATTGAGTAGTCAACAATACAAAGAAAATTATATACACAGTGGGTATTTTGATTTGAACTGATTCGGTTGACCATATCAATGCCAAGGTTTTTTGCTGAGTAGTCAACGGCGTTTCGACCTGTTCAATGCCAGGTCATCATCAGGACAATGGTTACTGATTTCAGGAGATTGAGTCAGTCAGTCAGGTCAGAAGAGTTGAGATCAGAGCTGGGAGTCTCCTGTCTTTGTGTCTCTGGGTCTTGGTGTCTTTTGATCTTTTTATGACCTTCCGTCTCTTGATGCCTCCTATCGCTTTGAGCTTAGACCCCCCCATGTGCTTTTCCTGCCTGCTCTCTCTTTCCACCGGTTGCCGCTGCAGCTGCTGCCCCTTCACCCCCAGTCAGCCGGTCAGGCGGTGGTGGGTAGTGGAGAACAGTTGGTGGAGCCCACTGTGGTGGAGCACAGCGGTTGGTGGGCCTTCCACAGGGCTAGCGGGATTGTGCAGAGCAGGCCCTTGCACCGGGTGGTGGGGGGTTTCACAGTCTGAGGCCAGCGGAGATCTGTTGCGGCCGTATCCGGCCTGACGACGCCCGCCATGAGCTGAATAACTGGCAGAAACACTTGCAGTCAGGAATTACTACTAATAATATACATGTCCTTACAATGAAAACACCTAAAGGCTATTTTTACTATGGTGGCTATCTGCCTCTATAGGAAAACACTGGATCAAATTATTTCACTTTATAGTGACAATTTCAAATTGGTAGCAGCTAGAGAGATATTTCAAATACTTCTTCCAATAGTTAGACAACATACAATTTAATTGTAAGGTTGAATTATATTCAACTATTAGGAAATCTATACTTTCAAACAATTACCCTTTTTCCACCTTAGCCTCTAAGGCTTTTCCTGTAAGTATTCCTGATGCCCCCTGGCAGCAAAAGGTTGTAGTAAGTTATATAATGCCCCCAGGACAGGGACACGGGTCCCTGGGTGTGTGGAGATGTTGTCCTTCCCTTGACAGGATAGCCTCAGCTATGTCCTGGCGCTTGATTAACTTTGTATCCATCTGACCCAGCACCAGAAGATGTAGCTCACACCCTGGCCAGTCCCCTCTATTGTTTTAGTTAGGTTGGTAGAAGGCCCGGTGGGAGGGATAGCTGTGCCATAACTGGTTTCGAGTGACCACAGTGGAGGGGATTGCCCTTTTCCAAAGCAAAAACTCTGGGTTGGCACAGGGAGCTTTGACTATTGGAAGAATGGTTCGGCCATGTTACATTTAGGGAGGGCACTGTGGGATAGTTAACAGTAAAACACACATAACGTGCTGCCAAAATGGGCAGAATAGCACCTGAGAACCTTTACCTCATTGATTAGAAAGTAGTCAGTAGATGCCCTCAGCCACATGCTGGCATAAATGTGGTATCATCAATACCCACCTCAGAACAATGCTGGCCTTTAGGAAGATTCAGATGAGGATTGATCTGCTGCCTAAAGACCTGAGAATACTGGACCTGCTGTTCTCAGGACCCCAAGAAGTGACTCCCGGGGTCATAAAGCTGACCTCCCATTTGAGCTACAGGGATACAACAAGTTTCAAGTGGCTTTTTTCCTGCATTCCAGGCTGGCCAGTTTTAGTTGGATCTGGACCCTTCTGCTGGCCTTTGCTGGAATGAGTCTTGACCTCTGAAGGCTGTTCCCAATGTCCTGGACCCCTGATGGGTTCTAACATGTACTTTTCCTGCTTAACCCTAAAGCCTGGGGCTTTGGAGCTTTTTCCTTTGAGAACCGGCGGTGGACCGTTATCAATCTGCCAAGCCTATTCAATGAGGGTGTATTACCGCCGGGCCAAAAATCCTCGTAGATTGTGCTGCATTCTTCTCCATAGCTGCAAATCCTTTCCAGTGTGACCCACCACCCAATGCCAGAATCCGTCGACATCAAGTCCTCTTTGGCTACAGCCTGCATCTTGACCAACTGGGAAAATCAGAGCTTCAGAAATGTTTTTAAGTTTTGAATGTAGAAAGCTTTACTGGGTCCATTGAAGGGGATCCAATCAATGTCGAGGACCTCCAGAGCACTGAATGTATACTTACCCCCAAACCAGTGGGTTCACCAAGTCTTCATCCAACAACAATCTGTCATCGACATGCACATCCTCAGCTACAGCCTGCTGCCTGGTGCTGCTATAAACATTTGGCTTCCAATAAAATTTCCAAGTCAGAAAGTAAAACTTCTGAAGGGGAAAACCTGGTCTCTGTATCCAACCTGCTCTCCATCACAGTCAGCTTAAACTATCACCTTACTACCAATAAAATGCAATCAGGTGACCGGGGTTGGGGCGTAATGCTTTTTGGCACTATTTTTAGTTCAACGTATTTTATTAAATTTTTTCAGACAGAGGTAGACAATGGTAAACAAAATAAATATCCGGTAGGAAAGGATGGATACATCATAGGGAGGGGGTGTAGGCTGTGCATAGGATGATGCAGTGAACATTCTTCAATATTGATTGAACAGTATAACGCATAGAGGAATATGTCATGGACACGTAATTTTGGATAACATTAAAGATGCATAGCATGACACTATAATACATATGGTACAGGCTATAATACCATGCACGCATTTTGCATAACAGCAGTCTTGTAATCATGAGGATTAGGAACGAGTAGAATAAAAGCAAGCAGAATTATATTTTTGGCACTATTTTTAACTAAAAATTCACAACTTCAGTTCTACTAATTGGATTTTTATCTATTTATGTCATTTAATTTTATTGACATAATCTCGATTTTTCTAAATTGGTTTTGTGTGCTCTGTTTTGGCTTTATTACTGTTTCAATGCTGCATAAATCCTTTATCAATATAAGAGCGGGAGCTACCCTTTTAACAGGAAAAAGATTGGGTCAACAATGTAATAAAAAACAAAAAACTCCTTCTCCTGAGTATGATAATTGCTAAGTATTGCTAAATTCCCTTGAGGGCATTTACATATGTGGAGGGGACTAAAGTATTCCCCTCAAGGGAATTTAGCATAAATCCTTTACACATCACTTTTTAGTAAAGCCAGTCTGTTCTGTGCTATTGCTACCTGGGGTTGGTCTCGGGTTTATTTAGTGACTTTAGTGGTTCACCCTGACAAGGATTGTGATTATTACTCGAGGTGGCTGCTTATTACCCTCAACTAATAATCATGTCTCTTACAGCTGTGATTTAAACAAAGATGCTTGTAGCGAGTGGTGGGAGAATTGTCCCCTATGCACCACTCAGTGCTTTGGGTCAAACTAGTCAGTGCGTTCCCTCTTCTTATGTCTCCTGTATCGTGTGCCTTTGACATGGTAATATGGTTTCAGTTTTCTTGTTACTTGTTGATTGTGTGATACTATATATGTTGGTTGACAATATGCTTAAGGCTTTGTTGCTCAGTAGTGTGTTGGATGTGACTCATAGCTTGTGTCTTGCTCTGTGACTTTTGAGGAATGTCTGTGTTCACATGGAGGAGATGAGCCTCGATGCAGAGTTGACTCTCTGTACCAGTATGCTGGTTCTGTAGGGATTTTGTTTTACTATATTTAGGTTCTGTGTAAAGCGATCATGTGTTTGCGTGCGAGCGAGCACTTCATTTCATCCTTTTGTAGATTGTCTTCATTTGTCTCTAATCAGAAGTCCTTGTGTTGGTGTGGCAGTGCAGAATCCTCCAGGGTCCTTAGCCAGAACACTTATTACCATTTCCTGCCCTATGTACTGGATGGGCAGTGTGAGGAGTAGGGCGTTAGATCACACAAGACACACACATGCAAGGGGAAGCATGTGTGGGGCCTTGCTTGGCAGTTCAAGAAGGAATGCTCACATGAGGAGCAGGGTTAGTACTGATTCTCATAAAGGGGGTATGGACGTAATGCTCTAAGTGGCCAAGGATATACCAACATGTTGGCCCTTGCTCTCTATAACAGAAAAACCAAGCTATACCTCACTAGTCTGAGCTTACGTGAGGTCCCTTCTGGAAGGAATTCAGAATGGACAGTACCCAGGGTTAGTACTCTGGAGTGGCACAGTGGGTGAAAAATGATGGTTTGGAATCCATTGTCAGTGGTTTAGACAATTTTTTTCAAGCACTCCTCCCATCACCTTTTCTGCATTCGAAAACAAGCGCCTAGATATACACCAATAAGGCAACAGGAGAGAACAAATAAAAAGAAGGGACCTAAGTCTGTGTTGTTCATCCTCAACATTTTTAGGATGTTATATAATAATCATGAGAAAACAATAAATTACATATTATATTATGGTTCCAGGCAATCAAAAAAAATTTGTTAATACGGTCAATATCTGTGAACAGTGAAAATAAAAGTTATTCTAAAATCAATGCACATGTCCAAGTAGTTATTCATCTTGCAGACCTGAAACAAAAGAGGATATTTGGTTCGTAATGTTGTTTGAGAGATGGGTGTATAAGATCATTACAAACTCTGGCCCATTGCAATGTGTTTTTAAATTCTTGCTGTACTTTGCTGTTTGGATTTTAGCTCCACTGGCAGTATGTCTGCTCCTGGATTTTTTAAGAATGTCAGACCCAGTGATTTAGCTCTCCTACCCGGGTCCTGTATCCTGTTGCATTTTCATAAGATTTCATTTTAATTACACCCTACATTGTTAGGTTTGTTTTTTCTTCAAGTGGGAGTGGTATCTCCTGTGGGCATCACTCCAGCAGGCGCCGATGGGCACCCAAGCCCATCAATGAGAGCCTGGAAGCAGCAGCAGGGACATTTCACCATCTGCAGCTCCTAGATTTTGCCCTTGGCTGTCCCTGAAGAATTCCTGAGAGGATGTCCTGCACCCTCAGCCCCACATTAATGTCACCCACTCAGACTGGACATTCTTTCAGTCAAACATTTGGTGTATTGCGACCATGGTCTAGTAAATTATAGCAAAATATAGCAAGAAGGCTGGTTAAATTATATACTTTAAATTCAATAAATAAAAAATGTTAACACATTCCCCCAATGTACATTTTCAGCTAAACCCTACAAACCTTCAATTATATAATTTAACATGCTCAGTGTTGGAAACTGACCTTTCTGGTTAGCTGAAAGGGTGCCCCTGCCAGGCAAAGCCTACCTCTCATGTCAAGGGTGGGTGATTACATGTGTTGTTTAACCTGTGCTCACCCTTGGATAGATTGGCACTGACCATTCAGGGTTAATCCAGAGGCAATGTGTAAAGCAAAGACACATCAGACAGTTGCGATAAATCAACTGAGCAACAAAAAAAGTCTTCACAGGATGTATGTAAAAAATTGTTTGTATTAAACACTTATATTCAGTCTTAATAACATGAATGTTAAGTACTTTTGGACATAACACACATTTGGAATTATTACTAGCATTACTAGGCCCAATCGTATAATTATGATATCTAGAGGAGGTACGTGGGTCAATTCCTAATCTAAACCTCCTACCAAAGAGGTAGCAATGAGGGACAAAAAAGGAACAACCGTTGAACGGGGAGTAACACAGGGGAGCTTCTCGATAAAAGGAGGCACCCTGAAAAGTATACGATGATCAGAGTCTTACCCAGGCAATCCGAACACAGTGTTAGGTGTGCGTTGTTATGAGTCACACCAGACCCTTCAGATCTCAAACACAATGAGTTGCAAATTCCGTACCTCCCCGGAATTGAGGCAATATGACCAGTGTGCATTAATATGGGTTGCACTAGGCAATAATAGTCACACATAACAAAGAGTTGCACATTCCGTACATCCCCAGACAGGGGGCACCATGTCTGGTGGGCAGTGATCAGGTTGTACCAGTCCAGTCTGGCCACACACACAGATCAAGTTCAGCAGAGCCACAAGAGGTAGAATGCTGCACTATTATGGGTACACCCCCACCTTTGAGGGTCACACGGTCTGCATTGGTCACCGCACGAATGAGCATGCAGTCGGCATCTCGCACAAGAGAAAGGCAACACAATTGATGAAGCAGGCCGTCTTCGATCCCGGAACTGGTGAATTGGTGAATCTGCTCACCATCAACAAGATGCTTTGAGTGTCAGGGTTCCTGCGATAAAGGAACCTCATGTCTTAAATGCCGGCAAGATTTCTGGGCTCCACACTGAGCAATCTAATCTCCAGACACACGTCTTAAGTTCCACACTCACTACTCATTTGGATTTAGTAGCTGATGTGGGCACTTGAGAGGGCATCACTACCTAGATGCAAGGTAGATTGCATAAGTCCCATGTGGAAGATCTTTGAAGACACTGCGATGGGAAACATCATTTACAACAAAACTTTTACAACGCACTACCATTACAAAGCGGTCATTACAACGCAAACCATTACAACGCATTGCGCTGGGGGGCGCTCTATGATAGGGAATAGGTTAATTTATTATCCAATAACCTTCCCTAGTGTCCACGGGGACTGGAGTTGGAATAGTAAATTAAACTATTCACTATCCAGCACCCAAAAGCGCTATGCGTTGTAATGGTATGCGATGTAAAAACCGCGTTGTAAAGGGATGCGATGTAAAAGTATGCGTTGTAACGTCATACATCCCACTGCGATCCCTGAGAAGACAGGTGGCCTGTCAAGGGGCCCTTTGAGGGCACATGTCAGGGTGCCACACTTCAGCAGGTCTCGGCCCAGGCCAGCCACTTTTCCGAAAGGGCACACTGACCCCATTGCAGGCAGTGATCTTCGATGTACACAACTGAAGCCTCTGGCAATGTGCACCACGCGTCCTCACAAGTGTATCTCACCTCTTGCTGAAAAATAGCACCCATAGTTTTACAGAAGGCGCTGTGGTGGAGGGCCACTGAAACCTTACTTCAGGCAAGAAGATGGGCAGCTCAATACACCAAGGGATGCGGGAAAGATGGATAAACAGGCCATGATGAAGAGACAGGTCATGTCCCCGTGTCCATGTCTCACAAACATTGCGGTGATGTCTGTTACTATAGCGACATCGCTGCCAGTGTGCATGAATTATCACAGAGTATGTTCAAAGATGTGGGGGAAAAAATACCTCGAACTTTCTGGCAGAAAATATCTGCTGAGGATATCTCTAAGAACTTCCAGTAGATGCGCAGTAACACTACTTCTGGTCTTACCATGGCAGATGCCGGCTTAGGACAGGAAGCATATCTGGTAAAGAAATGAATGGAAATGGTCTACTCACTGGAGCTCTATGGGGTGATTCAAATGATCCGCTATGGGGAGTTGACAGAAGTGAACTGGGAGATAAGCCAATGAGTGGGTGGGTGGTTGGATGGATAAACTGGATAAGTATACAGTTGAACTGAATGCTACAGAGAGACTGAAAACCCCAAGAAGTAAATGAGAGAATGAATGCTTCACTACTTTGCATGAAGTCCCCAGTTCTGAAAGTTTTTCTATTGTGAAGGCGACGGCTGTGAAAGAGGCGTGACGAAGGGTTCAGGACTTGCCTGCCACTGTCAGTCCAAGGCTCCACCCCTTCCTCCTGAGCTGCTCTACATATGTGAGACAGCCCAGGGCTGTGGACCCAGAGCCCGGCCTTTCTGCAGGATGAAGGCCTCATCTGGGAGCATAGCCTCTCTGGCCCTTCTCATCCTGTGCTCGGTGGGGGACCTTGTGCTAGGAGCTGGCCTCGCAGCAGGTGGGTGTTAGGCAGGGTGAGAGAGAGAGAGAGAGAGAGAGAGATAGAGAGAGAACGAGAGGGAGAGAGAGAAAGAGAGAGGGAGAGAGAGAAAAAGAGAGAGAGAGACAAAGAGAAAGAGAATAGAGAGAGAGACAGGGAGGGAAGGAAGGACAGACAAGAGAGAGGGAGGGAAGGAGAGAGAGAAGAGAGAGAGGGGTGAAGGATAGATAGAGAGAGAAGAGAGAGAGAAGAGGTAGAGGGAAGGAGAGAGATAGAGAAGAGAGAGATAAGAGAGAGGGAGAGCGGGGAAGTAGAGAGAGAGAGAGAGAGAAAGAGAGAAGAGAGAAAGAGAGGGAAGGAAGGAAGGAGAGGGAGAGAAGAGAGAGAGGGAAGGAAGGCGAGATAGAGAAAGAAATAGGGATAGAGAGGGGGAGGGAAGAAGAAGGAAAGAGGGAGGGAGGGAGGGAAGAAAAGAGAGAAGAGAGAGAGACAGACAGAGGGAGAGAAGAGAGAGAGAGAGAGTCAGAGAGAGAGAGTGAAGAGAGAAGAGAGAGAGCAGAGAGAGAGAGAGAGAGAGAGAGAGCTCACAAACGTGAGCATAGGTGCTACTTGTTGGGAGTATTTTTAGGGAATCTGAGTTTAATTTGTATTTCTGGCAAACATGTGGTGCACATCTATTTTGCCACAAAAGTGGCGCAAGGGACTTGTAAATAAGCCCCTTTCTGTTTTGGCAGTTTTGCATAGATAGTAAATGTACCTTTATACATATTTATTGAATAACCATGTGTCCAATCCCTCAATTGGTTCTCCTCTACACAACTAACTTCTTAATATTCTAAGCCACCCTTGCTTTCACTGCGCACGCTTCTCCATGGTTTCCTTTCTCCACTTTCGATTGAAAAATATGGGTCACCCTACATCCAGAACCCTACTCTGAGCAATGTCAAGCAAGAGTGCAAGGTCTGGAACCCCCTCTATGGTGAAGTGTGCGCCACAACCTAGGGTAAGGTGTGAGCCCCCCTGCGGTATCTGCGGTGCAGTGTGCTCCCCTCCTGCGGTGCAGTGTGTGCCAGTGCTTCTCACAGCCCCATCTGTGCCAGGGTGACCAGAGGATTAGATCTGAGCAACATTTTCAGGATTATGTGACTGTGATCATGTCAATGAGTTTAGCTTGGAATGGTTCGACCTCAAGTCACCTTGTTTGGCTGCCCTGACCCAGTGGGTCTCTGCTGGACACCACTCACTCTGGTATCACTACTCGCCTTATCCCAGAATCCACTCTACACCTTCACTGTCCACGTTGTGCTGTTTTACAAAATGTTTCTTAGAGTCTTTGAAATACATGGGTAAGTCAAATCTAGGACAGGAATAATACACAAATACCCACTGAAATTGTTAGTTGATCAGGCCTTGGAATGAATATAATTAACACATATGATTAATATTCTTAGATATTTTTGCCAGGCCTGGGGTGAAATCTTAATGTGAGGCCCTCAGGATGTGTCTTTATTCTCTGTCAGGTCCATAAACAAAAGTTTGTAAGCATAAAAAAAAAATGAACTCCAGGAGAGGAGAAAACATGGTGCCTGGCGCCGTCTAGTGGTTTCGGCATTTAAACTGTATCATTATCACTGAAGAAGTAAGATCACTTCAAATAAATTAGTTACAAATCTATCAAGAAGTAAGAATATATACTTTTACAAAGTGGTTTTCACACCGCAATACAATCACAATGCATTTGTTACAACAACCGCTTTGTGACCAAGCAGTGCCATTACAACGCAAGTCATTACAAAGACTTGCACTAGATGGCGCGCTAGACTTAGGATTAGTATGATTTACTATTCCAACTCCAGTGTGAATCATAAGGAGTGGGGGGGGCGAGGTAATGACCCATTTACTTCTTGGGAAACAACCGCAATACAATCACAACACCGTTGTTACAACCACCACGATGTGACCACGCAGTACCATTACAACGCAAGTCATTACAATGACTTGTGCTAGATAGCGCGCTAGACTAAGGAATAGTATGGTTTACTATTCCAACACTTTCCCTAGTGTTGCATACAGCATTGTAACAACCACGTTGTGTTTGTATTGCGGTGTAAAAACTGCATTGTAAAAGTATATATGCATGGCATGGTGGAGTGGTGTGGCTCACTGGTTAGAGGCAGCAGACCCGGAAGCAGAGAACGGCCCGGGACCAGGGTTCAATTCCCGACGCGGCAGGGTCGTGGACCAGGGTCAGCGGACTCGATAACTCTCGCCTCGGTGTCTACTCTAACCAGGGATCACACTCGGCAACTCTGGGCATTAAGCTTGCCTCATCTTTACAACGGCCCCCCACAGACGACGGGGATGCCTGGTTTCACCTTGGAGATAGCCAGAAGGGACCATCTCACAGGGAAAGCCAGGACGGGTTCCCCAGCGGTCTTCAGTGCCGGGACGCTTACGGGCAGCTGTGCGCTTTACAAGTCCCACACATTTACATGGCAGACCCTATGTCAAGGCTGACTCAACTTCCAATCACTGATTGCTGTGCTTAAGAGCTAAACTGAGAGCAATTGGATGACACTTTCAAAGTCACAAAACAGTTAAACAATACTGTCACAGAAGAACTTGACATTTATGTTGCTGGAGACTTTGATTTATTCATGCTCTTCTTGTTAGTAGTCCCTCTAACATCACATTCAGAGAAGGAGGTGAAGTTTGAATGAATTATTACAAGTTCAAGTTCAATAAACTTTAATTTGGTCAATATGACCTCAAAAGTGCAATCACAATACATACAAATACATTTAAAAGATTGCATCAAAAGACAATTACATGTAGTTAAAAGAAATAAGAAAATCAGTATAAACGTTGTTGGCGTACATGAATGATAGGAGGATTCCACACATCGTTTGAAACAAAAATCTCGAAAGGAATCACCTTTGGAAAGTGCATAGTGCAAATAAATAAATAAATAAATTAGATTAAAAAAAGAGTCATAAAAGTGATGACCAACATCATTCCCATATGTCAAATGATGTAGACCTGACACTGACTTCCCTAAAACTACAGGTTACTTCTAAGCAAAGGTTTTTACAAAAATTGTAGACGTAAGCTAACAATTTACCACTTCCCTATAGCCTGACATTTGCTGCCAGTGAATAAACTCACTTTGGTCTAATCAGAATGACAAGATCTAATTTAAAAATATCAGAGGCAACCACGGAGGGATGGTATTCCCGGCTATTTAAAAGTAAAGTTAATGTTTTTCCACCCTAATGACATCCTAACGCGTCTTAGGTTGTTTTCATAAGAATCCTATGGGTGCACCACATGGAAAATAGGAAACCTACAACTGAGTAAACGATAGGGGTACTGGTGTCATACTTCAGTATCCTGAACACATCAGAACAGCGTCTACTTCCAAGGTTCCTACAAATCTGCACCAGCCAACGTTTTCTTGCTTTATAAAGGGTTTGGGCGTGTACTTTTTGGGCTGTTGAACGCCATAAATTTGGTTTTCTGTAGATTAATTTCTAATCCTCTTTCGCTACAGAATACTTCAAATTTATTAAGAACCCTTTGTATCCCTATGGGAGATTTGGATACTAATAGAGTATCATCAGCAAACATGATTGTTAGGGTTATGAGGGAGGCTAACTTGGGTGCATCCAGGTCTTTTTCTGCTAACAGGGAGTCTATCAGGCCATTGATATATAGGCTAAATAGAGTTGGGGCAAGCACACAACCCTGACGGATGCCACGTTTGATCGGAATGGGTGCAGTTAACTTTCCATCCTTGCCAAACCTGATTTGCGCAAAGTTGTCCTGGTGGAGCCGTTTAATGAGATGGATTGAATATACTGGAGCCCCCATCTCACGAAGGACTGTCCACAGCTTTTCCCTCAGGACCAAGTCAAAGGCTGACCTCAGGTCTACAAATATTAATTAAAGACTACCACCCTCCAGACACACGGTCTTTCAGTACAACAGTTGTAATCTAAGTACTTGGTCCAGGGTAGACAATTTACCCTGAACGCCGCCTGTAAGGGAGATAGTGTCTTCTTTTCTTCCACCCAAGTTTGTAGCTTGAGCAGCAAAATATGCACACATTTTTTTGTGAAATGTCTATCAGGCTAATTGGCCTATAGTTAGTTGGGAGGAGCGGTGAGCCTTTTTTATAAATCGGAATCATTTCCGCACCAACCCAACTGGAGGGGATCTTCATACCCTGCAGTATGGTGTTAAATAGCACCCAAAAATAAGGAGCCCAGATGGATGGTTCGCTACAAAAGAGACCCCCAGGGATCTTATCCAGGCCTGGTGCTTTGCATGGGGCTATTTTAGTTAAAGCTCCCTTAATTTCATTTAGGCTTATGCTTGAACTGAAGCTGTCATCATTGGGGTCATTAAATTCCCCGGGATTTGACGGAAAATTGATCCCCAAGTGGCATCCATCAGACGACACACCCCTTATCGTCTCTTCCTTAGTATAAAGGGGTTTGAAGTGAACCCGCCAGACCTCTTCATCCAGGTTCGGGTCTACCAATGTTTTGGGAGCAGAGCTACCAGTATTGACCACACCCCAAAAAGTCCTCATATCCCTGTCCCCTAGGGCAGTTCTCAATATGTCCCACTTTTCCATTTCCCACCCTTGTTTAGCTTCTGAGGTGGCCACTTTATATGCCTTCCATGCAATTTTAATTTGCGGGCAATCATTAGCTTCAATAGACGCTACTAGTGATCTTTTAGCCTTGCGGCAAAGATCATCATACCAAGGGTGGGAGGGGGTCCAACTTGGCCGATTAGTTTTGTTGGGATAAAAAAAGTTCAGTGTAACTTCTCCTAGTCTAGCGTGATTCATCTCAACCAACTCTAGGTCTATACCATCCCCATTATGGGTTTTTTAGATGGAAGCCGTCATAAGCACCAGGAGTAGAGCTTCGTGTAGAGTGCTCAATTTATCTTGTGATTGGCTGAAATCAGTCCATCGCACTCTCCACCTACAGTTCGAAATTATCAGCCTAGAATCAATGGAATTATCCATGATTAGGGCACTCCCTGAGTTATATGCTTTTAATTCGAGTACTAGCGCATGATGATCACTATCTAGCCGTGGCATAATTTTAATATCAATCAACCTATCCCAGGATTTAGAGTCGATTATGATATAATCTAATAAAGAACCACAATCTTTTCTGTGGATGTATCAGACAAGGTTCTCCCATTGCACACTCTTAATGAGGGAACCATTTTTTAACTGGTGGACAAATAGTCTCCGAGATTGCCCAGAAGGTATCCTCGTCATATCCAGGAGCATACCCTCCAGAGGCTCAAACTGACAATTAAAGTCCCCTCCTAAGATCACCATGTGGTTGACAGAAATGGTGCCTAGAAACATAGTTAATTCCTCCAACGTGGTGGACTCTTCACCCAGGGGTGTAGGTCTAGAATATACATTTAAAAGGACTACAGAAGTCTTTGATGGAAACTGCAGTGTGACACATAATATGTCATTTGAGCCTGCGTCAATCTGCTCAGCCGTACATCCTAAATGCCCACCCACCCATGTACTAAGGACTCAGGATGGTCTCCCTTTACCCCCAGATGTTGCGGGAATGCTAAAAGAAGCAAAGCCTGACTTAAGAGCCTCCCCTCTTACCCATGTTTCCTGAAACATGCAGATCTCAAATTGGCTAGTAAAAGATTCCCAATCAGGGTTGTCTATCTTGTTGTTCAGACCTGCAATGCTCCATGATAAAACCCTTGTTTTGGGACAATTGGGCGTATTCTGTTTGTGAGGAACTAAAGCGGGTGAATGCAATAACACCTTTGTTTTTCCAATATCATCCTTAAGATTTGTCCCAACAGGTAAACAGTGTTTACAATCATGAGTCAGAGCCGAGTCGCCGCCGTAGTGGGTGCAGCTTGGGGAGCCGCACATGCTCCCTCCGGCTGGACCCTCCCCATGCAGAAGACAAGGCTTTGTAATGTTAACCTGGGTCAAAGTTTCTATTTGCGGATTGCATGTTTGCACCTTAATATTTAAGGGATTTTCCTTTAGTTAATCTACTCCATCTAGGCAGCTAAACCTGTTCCCAGTACGAATGTTAAAAATAGATTGCTTATGCCAGTGCTGACCTGGATGGGGCAATAAAGAATTATTGGGGTCAGGTCTCCAAACCTGCTCCTGATACCAAGTATGATGGTGAGGCCTATTGGGGGGACGGGGGGGGACAGGGTAGAAGTAGCCTAATGAAAGTAATAAAATACCACCCTTGTTCCTCCCATCCTCTCTAGCTAAAACTCTTTGGGTCATCCGTGGATTTCTAAAATGAATTACTATGCAGTCTCCGTGTATGTCCTTGTGTGGCCTGCCTATCCAACCCACCCTACGTGTGGTTAAAATCTCTTCCACGTTCTCGTAGCTAAAATGACTATGATTGACAAGCCAGTGGACACATTTGTTCTTTAATTCTTGGTGGGATTCCGATTGGCCCCTTCTAAGTTTAGGTATACCTGCAAGAATCAGAACGTATGGGTTGATGCTGGAGGTAAATTTATAACTGGAGGGGGGAAATATAATTAGTGTCTTCTATATTTATAGGAGCACCTCCGCCCACCTACCTGCCTGGTATTTAGTTGTGATTATCCAGTGGGTTTAGGCAATGTCGGTGTACGGTTTGCTAAGTTGGCGGTGATCGGAGATGGCCTTACCACACTATCTCTATTGGACTCCGAAGCCTGTAACTCCCCATCTAGTTTTGGTGGCGGGGCTTTTTCGATGGGGGTTGGGTGAGGGTTAACCAATAGATTGCTTGTGATGGTCTGGACTTGTGTCCTGCTATCAGGGCCAGCAGTACCCTCAATTGTCCCCCTAGTTCTTGTCCAGTCATTAAAAATTACAGTCAGCCCATCTATCCTCTCTTGTAGAGGTCTAAGATCGTCCTTGACCATATCCCTCATTTGAGTGGAAGATCCACCACCAACTTTGTGACCCACGCGGGCTGATCACTTATAATTTCTGTTCTCTCTTCTAGATTCCCCCTCCCAAAATTTCCATCATCGGGAGTTGAACCCTGAGGCTTTTTCCTTCTTCCATTCACTTTCACCTTGAGTTTTGATTTGGGTTTGCCTTTTCTACCCGGTTGGTTTGGCATATTAGCCCTAGGTGACTCGAGACTGGCTACTTCGATAATTGGAGGTAGATCGCTAGAGAACTCTGTTACTGAAACCCCTGTGGTTTGTGTGGGACTAAGGTCCATCGGTGCTATTTCTAGGTTTGGGGTCAGAGACAATCGTCTCTCAGTTGCCACAGCTCCCAGAGCTTTTTCCAACATCCTATCTATAGATGTAGGTTTGGTGCTTGGTTTGGGCAAGACTAGGGTCTGTTTCTTCTCAACACAAGCCCGTCTCCCCATCTTGGGTTGGACTCTCATGTTAAATTTTACATTTTGGATTTTGAGAGGGCAAAGAGAGTAATTTAACTAAGACCAGCACTGCCAGGCTCAGTAGACTATATACTACTACATAAATGTCTGAAAGGTGGACCAATACTATAGAACACTATCTCAAGCAACCAGCTAAACAAAGGGGATCTACATACACAAGATTCCTCTGTGTTCTTGATGCAAAATCATTTATAGTGCACAGTGCGCCAACTAGATTCCAGTAAATAAAAAGGGACAGTTCCGAATATGTATTAGTCTAAGTGACGCATCAACAGTACCTCAGTTTTCAGGTCCCACTGTGTAGGTGTAAGAGGGCTGGCCCAGCCCAGCCTCTTCCGGCCTCGGATGAATGAATTAATACAAATGTAAATTTTTGTGCGTCTTAGGTACATAAGCAAATGCTGTGAATGATCCCCGAAAAAAGAAGTTGGCCAAGCTGGACGTTATATTCACTACATGCCCTCTCTTAAGAATCAATTGTATATTGGTGTCTCACTTGTAAGATCTAAACCCACCTCCTTGTCTTTTCAGCTACAGTAAAGAGTGGCTCTTGTCCTCTGCCTCCTAGTTACACAGACTGTAGTAGAGAAGTGAGTAAAACTGAGACACTCTGCAGCAATGATCAGCAGTGTCCAGGGAAGGAGAAGTGTTGTAACTACGGCTGCGGCTTCCGTTGCAAGATACCTTTGCAAGGTAAGGCATCTACCACCCCCTGCTTCCTTCTCAGGGATGTGGGTTCCCAGGACTTGAACCCAGCCTTCTGGTAGCGGTCTGTTGCACAAGATAAAAAACACTGTTTTTACACCAGCTGTTAGGACTGTATGTTGTCCATTTACTTTTGTCCACTGGAGGTTTAATACATTGAGCCCAACATTTGGGGGCCTTTTGATACTGCATAAGGGCAAATTTGGAATGCAGCTCTGGGATTGGAATATATTGTAATCCGGGTCATTGTGTTGGTTTGAATTGGTTGAGCATCCTGATGAATGTACTTGACTCAAGAGATTCACATTGTGTAGAAACGAGTTGGCAAAGTAACAGGGTGAGGAGTCCTCTCTATCTGTTAATGTGTTATTAGATGGAATAAACAGCACAGCTCATCCCAACACAACAGTTATATTCTGTGGGTAGTGTGAGTATGTAGCCAACAACAATATTTCTTTAAGTTTTAGAGAGCATTATATTACTGGAAAGATGGCACAACTTTGTCACGGAAGGCACTACCTAGTTGTTAAAAACTAAACAAACACATTGAGACTCCTCCCTACCTTTTTAGATGTGAGCCCCATTACTTCAGTTTTTACATCATACCAAAAAAGGAACCATAACTAATGGCCCTGAAAATGGGGGTTGGATCCACTAATGACAACAAACAAATGCCAACAGGGTTCTTTAGAAATGTGTTCTCTGAACCTGCTTAGTTTGATTAATGGCCTTGTGTCACACCTGGTGTGGATTGTCTCATCAGACAAAGGCTGAGGTTTAGTTCAGGCTAACAACTGGTGTGTCTGATTTGTTTCAACATACCTCTAAAAGAAGATGGAGCTGTGCTTGTTGTGACTATGCTAGATCTTTTTTCAGGAGTAGGATTTGCTACCCCTCGCTAGCCCTTCTTACCTGTGACATTGCTCTTTCTCTTGCGACCAATAAGAAGTCAGAAAGATACATGCAAGAACAGTAGGGATCCAGGGCTTTCAAAGCCGCCTGCAGCATATAGGATTTCATTACATGTCTAAAGGGCGGGACAAGAGAACAACTCTGGTTTGTCACCAGTGGTCAGATAATGGGGGACGCCACTTCCTCTATCTCTCACTTTTTTCTTAATGATTCTCCGTGGTTAGGGAGGGTGGCAGGCTTTATTGTTTGTGACAAATTCATCTTGAAATAGCTTATGTCCCCCACAAGCTGTAATACTAGTTTATATAAATTAAGAGTCCAAAGAAGGAACGTCATGAGTGAAATTGATATTAGAAATTTTAGAATATATTAGAAATATAAAAATAAGGAAAAAGCAAGTAGTGACACACAGGCTCTAAAAAATGGAATTTTACATTTGTGGGGCTTCTACAGGTTTAACCCCTTGCATGCTGATGACGGCCCCCATCCGTCATGCACTACCGCGCTCGTGTGCTGATGACGGCTGGGGGCCGTCATGAACCCGCCCACTCGCGATTCTGCCGCACAGGCGCAGAATCGCGGCAGCGTGCAAGGGGTTAAACCGTGGATGGAAATATCGATTCACAAAATCAGGATTATCTTCAGAAATATATTAATTTCTGTGGGCCGACCTACCTGCCTACTTGGACATGTCCGTAGGCCAGTGTGGTTAGGTTGTGGGGTAAGCTTGAGATTTCCCAACAATCACTGCGATGTACCTAAATAAAATAACATTGTAGAACAATCAGATGTCAGGAGGTCTAATGTGTATTGGAAGGGTAGAAGTTTGGGCTATTAGGAGTGTAAGTGGCAGGAGATCAATATTTTAAAATATTCATTCATCCGACTCTTTCCTGGATGAATGGAAATGTGCAGAGATCAAGAAGCCTACAGCCGAACCAAAATATCTGAGCAACTGACTAATCTCTCTGCTTCCCTATCTAACTAAAGTGATGGAGTAGGCCATCTACATGCAACTCACAGCCCACCTTGAGCGCTATCATTATCTAGACAATATTCAATCGGGATTCGGAAAGAACAACAGCACCAACATATTACTCATTGCCGGCACCATCAAGATTTGAGCCTCTCTGGACCAAGGAGAAAAGAAACAGCATCACTCATCCTGCTCAATTTTTCCATGACCTTCAACACTGTCTCTCACAATGCCCTCTTCAGAAGACTCAACCAGATTGGTATACAAGGATATGATTAAAATCGATCTGCTCTTTCCGAAAGGGAAAAACCCAAGGGTCAGGTTGCTACCCTTCCTATCAGAGACCAAGAAACAGATATGCAGAGTTCTAAGGGATCATTCCTCAGCCCTACTCTTTTAAATATATACAGGAAACTGCGCACCAACATCATCCAATTACAAGACATCACTATTATCTCCTATGGTAAAAAAAAAAAAAAAAAAATTCTCTCCATGACAGACAAAGCAACCACTACCACAACCAACTTCACCAACTGCATGACCATAGGTGCAGACTGCATGCGAAACAACTGCCTGAAACTCAGCTCCAAGAAGACCGAAGTACTGGTCTTTGGCAAGACGACTTACCCATGGAAACCCACCTTGCCTGTATTGGAGCTAGGACCAATACCCACAGTTGACACAAAAAAACTAGGGATCATCCTAGGTGACAAACCCAACATGGCAGCACAAGTCAAAGAAGTGTCAACCTTCCTGCTTCAACATCCTACGCATGCTACGAAAGATCTTCAAATGGTTGCCTCAGAACACCGATGGACCATCAAGCAAAAACTCAGTGCCAGAACACTGGGCTATGATATCACTCGCTATGCCGGTATATCCAAACATCTCCTATAGAGACTGCAGACTATCCAGAACACGGCTGCAATACTCATACTTGACCTCCCGTTCCGCAACCACATCACAGTGCACCTCAGGAAGCTTCAATGGCTCCCAAGTCACAAGTGCAGCCAATTCAAACTTCTCACTCACACCTGCAAAGTCCTACACCACACAGTACCAGAATACATGAACAGCTGCATACACTTTCACCAACTCATCTGACAAACACCCTCCCTGCATCAACAAAAACAAAAAAAGAGGTTGCTCTTTCTCTTACATCACACCTAAGATATGGAACAACGTCCCTTAAGACATCAGAGCCCCCTCCACAGTTCTATAGTTTCACAATAGGATGAAGACCTGACTCTTCGTATGAGCGATTTGGGAACAACACACCTACACACCTTACCCTAGTGCCTGGATACCCTCTCAGGTGATTAGTATGCTATACAAATTAACATAACTTACCATAACAGATGAGGAAACCTCAGTGTACCAGGAAACCACATCCCAGTCTCCAATTACAAGGTAGAGGCAGAGACAGTGATGAACACATGACTGGTCCCTGCCACTATCAGCTGCTCACAACCCCATACATTGTAAGAAGTGTCTGGGTGTTTTAGCCATCCAGTTTGAGCACAGCCTAACAGGTTTGACTTATTGTAGAGATAGCCAATATCTCAGAGTCCAGCCTTATGTCATTAAGCAGTAATTACAGGAAGAATGGGAGACGGTTTCCGTCAACAATGGCCCCCATGGCACCATAGTAATCAAAAGCAATACTTTCCCTGGTGTTGAAAAAAATGAAGAATCTCAAGGGTTTAATTGCTTATGCTGTATGCATATGTTGTACACAGGCAAGGAGAATTTCAAGAGAAAGTACTCCCTCAGATTACGGTAGGTCTTTGGGACTCACTCACTGTGCAGTCGTGCATGCAAAGCAGAGCATGCAGGTTCCCAGGAATTATATATCAAGATCAGAGGCGAGGTTTATGCTTATCTTCTTTTGCTTTATTTGATAAAAAAACTACTATCCGATGAAGCTCTGGGAATGAGAAAAACATCAACAACCCATGGGAGAACAGTTCGCTGCAAGTACCAATCAGGTCCCTATAGTTCACAATATAGTCCTTGAACTATGTTCCTTCTTCCGCTTTCTTTGCTGCTTGCAGCCATAAGATAAATGTCTCCTCATTGCCTGCTTGTCGCTCATGATTTTCATTGTTGGTACCTAGATGTTGTAATTGTGCATTAGGCTGCTTTGTAGGTTACGTTGCTTGGTATGCCCAGTTAATTTCTGTTTGTTTGTTTCCTTGATCGCGGTATTGCTCTGTGTTCCTTTGTAATCAAACGTATTGGTGTGGCTTTGAAGTGCGGTGGGGACCTCCCACTGCTAGAGGACATGCGTGAGTCACACCAGCCCAGCCCCATCCTGGGGCTTGGTACCCCCTCACAGCGGGAGTAGAGCTGTGCACCAGAGCCGAGGAGCCTGCCGCCTGAAGAGTGCTGCCCCCACAGAGGAGTCTACACACCCTGATCGGGCTTTAATCACTATAGTTTTGCTAATGCCCATGCAGGGTCCTGTAAAAATCCGTTACCTGACGCCCTTGCGGTCGGTACCAATATCTGGCACTGAAACTGCCCAGGAGGACATACTCCTAGGTGGCCCTGCCCCCAACATTATATTACACCATGGATGTTGTGTCCTCTGGCTTTGATCCATTTAAAGTGCATCACTGCCCACCCATAATTTTGACTATAACCCCAGCCCCATATTTTCAGCTGTTCCCTGCTCATCTTTAGTTCCCTGCAGGTGTCTGACAGTGCTTGTTCAATAATCAATCCACCCACGCTGTGTGCCTGCAGTCACGTTATTGCACCCATTCCTAGTCTGCCTTTTGTACCAGGGCTTATACCTTTTGTGCCAGTACCTGCACAGTGCCCCTTACAGTGGACATAATGAGCTGGGAGACGTGGATCAAGGGAAATCAGACCCCCTAGGATTTCCCTAGTGGGATGATTATTTTTGCAATGCAGTTGATGCATCAATTTTCGGAGCAGTGTCTGAGGCTATTGCTACATTGGAAGACCCCTCTCACAAACGATAGCATGCAATTGTGCAAAAATTGTGGGGTCTATCTAGACCCCTCCCAGCAAACCCACCCCAACCCAGGGAGCCCAGCCCCCCTGAAGGAAGTGCCGGCTAAACACTGCCAGGAGGCCAGGGTAGGTTATGACGCCTTTGACAGGCTGAAGCAAGCGTTTTTGGCTCAATTCACTGCTCCCACCCTAGCTAACTGGGACCCACCTGGTTTATTTTCAGAACCCCCTTTCTCCTGTCCCTAAACCCCTAGGGGGATGACCCCCAAGTAAACCCCAAAGAAGAACCAGGTGCGTCAAGACCATGGCTTCCCTGTTCCTAGCCCCCCGCCTTGACCCCCCTCCTGCCCCCTTGGCCCCAAACCAGAATAGTACTGACAATACATCAGACATGCTTGACCAAGACAAGATCCTTCATCGCGTTTTTCTGAATGGGCCCCTTTGGACAAGGTTGCAAGTTATGCAGCAGGTCGCATTTGCTTTTTTTTTTTTGTATCTGAAGCTATGTATTTGGGGGTTCGGATAAGCTCGAGAGTTGACAGAATCCTGGACCTAAATATTCTCCCAATGATAGAAGCAGTCAACACCAAACTTGAGAGACTAGATAATTTACATCTATCCTTATATGGACGCTGTAGTGTTATTAAAATGATAGTTCTCCCGAAATTTTTATATTTGTTCAGAACTGTACCGTTAATATTTTCTCAAAATAGTTTAATTAAGGCAGAGAGGGTGTGCAACAGGTTTTTGTGGGGATATAGGCGATCGCGGCGAGCCGCTAAGTGGATGTATCTTCCCCGAGATAGGGGGGGTTGGGCGGTCCCCAGTCTTGTTATATATTATTGGGCAGCAATGTTGCAAACTATGGGAGTGCTGATTTCTGGAGATAGGGCGATTGTCCCAGTAGCTATTCAACCTACTATATATGAGTTAGGGCTTGGTGAAGCGGCCAAGGGTATTCTGTTGGAAGTTTTGGAGCCTAGTTATTATAAAAAAACACGCTTCAAAGTTTTGATTGCTGCATGCTCAATTTGGCGGAAAATTAGGAAAAACGTAGATATTCCAAATTTGAACTTCTACACACCATTTAAAAACAGTAGAGTTTTTCCTAGTATCTTTCAAGATCATGTAATGCTTAGGTGGCAAAGGAAGGATGCAAAATGGGGGGCTAGAAAGGGTAATATATGTGCTCGGTGTAATTCAACGACCCCGGACATAGTACATATGTTTTATGCTTGTCCAGTATTAGCAGGATTTCTTAATGATATCGAACATTTTATCAACTCAGAATTTAAGATAAACTGCTTATTGACTTCAGCATTAGTAATATTCGGGGTTGATATGGGCAATAGCTCAGCTGGTATTCATCATTCTTTTAATGAATCCGCTTTTTTGTTTATTGCTATGTCCCAGGCACGTCTATGTATTACATCTCAGTGGTTATCTGCGGAAGCCCCAACGTTTGCACAATGGCGAGCAAGATTATTAGCCCTGCATAAGTTAGAATCCTCTGTATTTTCTTGCAAAGGGAGAAGAAGCCGGCAATTAGCAACTAGGATTTGGGCCCCTGTGGCAGATTGGGCTGGTTAAAGACTTATTGTACTATGGGATATTGATTGTTTTGTATTCTTTAGTCACTGTTGTTGATCTTGACCTTCACTTTGTCAACCGCCACATAAGTGCCTTCATTAGAATGTTTATAGGGATGTGTAATGTTACTTTTTTGCAAAGCTTCTTTTTCTGGGTTTAAATATCAATTCTGCAATGTGTATTGTCATTTGTTTTTCGTGCATTTACAATAAAAATATTAAAAAAAAAAAAAAGCAGGTCGCATTTGCAAGCCGCTGGAGAAGAAATCTTGCAGTTGTCTTTGGGCATAGTGCCCCCGTACTTCCCTTGAGGGTAAGCTGACCCTCATCACTGAGCTGAAATCTTCTAATGTCGACCTTCCTACAAAAGTTCATGAAGGTAACAAAAAAGGGGATAGATAGGTCCCGGCAGGCTTGCCAGGACAGACCTTTGGATGTCCTTGGTCCATTGACACAAATTCTGGAAATAGCCGGGGATGCTATTTCCTTTGGCTCTCTGATTTTCCTTTTTGTCAGGTTGGGCATCATATTTTTTTACACTGCAACTGAACCCTGTCAATGGAGCACCGTCATGCTCAAAATTGACAACATATCCGCGATTCATTATATCAACCATTTTGGTGGAACCCGTTTTCTCCGATCCAGCCACCCAGTTCTGCCTAGATCATCAAATTTTGGTTACAGCGGAATACCAACCCGGTCTGCGAATCATGTGGCAGACTTCCAATCTTGACATTTCAGGGATTCCAACCCACCGGAAACTTCACCCGGATGTTTTTTCGACCCTTAACGATCAATGGGGCGCCTTCTCCGAGGACCTTTTAGCCTCCAGGTAGGATTATCAGCTACCAAGGTTTTTCATCTGGAGGCCGGATCCATTGGTAGCTGCCATGGATTGTTTCTACAGGATTTGAGCCGAGAATAAGCTGCGCCTTTCCCCCCTTTATGATGATCACCAGGGTGTCGGCTCAGGTCTGGCGTCAGCGAGCCGAGATGGTTCTGTTCACTCCCATATTGAGTTCTCAAGTTTGGTTTCCGGTTCTACTGGAACTTTCTTGGGATTCTCCAATCCAACTACCCCTGTTTCTAGTGCTTCTTCTCTATCCAGACCTGCTCCCTTGCCAAATGGTTCCAGATGGGTCTCTATCCCTCATGGTTTGTCGAATTTCTGGGGACGTTGGTCGGTCCCGGGCCAAGCTGAGAGCTTCTTGTCAAAGGCATTGGCCAGTAGTACCAACAAGCGCTACTCCTCAGCATGGAGCAGGTGGTCCTGTTGGTGTTTGCAATGAGGTCTCAATCCAGTGGTTGCTAAAATAGGTACCGGTCTCAATTTTCTGGACGGTTTACCAGCAATATGGCCTGGTCTATAGGACCATTAAAATATTCCGTTAAGTCATTTCAGCTGGTCATATGCCAGTGGAAGGCTCCCCAGTGAGAGAAAACCCCTTTGTATGCCTGCTTCTCAGGGGGATAAGGCTCTCCTTGCCCATGGAACCCTGTTACTCCGCTCTTTGGGATATAAACCAGGTGCTGAATTTGTTTTTGTCCTGGCATCCAAACAAATACCAAATCAATACCTGTCCAGAAAAGAGCTGTCGGTCAAACTTGCATTGTTGCTTTACCTGATTTTATGTCGTAAGGAGTCAAATGTTTCAGCCCTAGATATTTCAAGCAGAACTTTTTGTCTGTCCTGAGTCTCTTTCACAGTCAGTAGAAGGACTAAATGTAACACTAGGGTCAAATCATTCCCAGCCTTCCTGGAGTTTCCAAAACTGTGTGTGGTGCAATGCCTTAAGGCAGGTATTGATCTCTCTAGTTTTGGAGCCCATTCAGCGTGTTGCGCTACGGTTTGGGCACCAGACTTGTGCATATAATGAATGTAGCCGACTGGTCTTCAGACTCTACATTTAAAAAGTTTCACTTCAAACCAGTCTTGGACATGGCTCACTTGGTCCTGAGCAAGTTTTAAACCAGCATTATTCTCGCCTCCTCTGACATAGAATGAAAATGTTCCTCGCTATCGTAACGAAGAGTTTAAATTCTATTAAGGACAAGGTGAGGATTATTGCACCAACTTAGACATATCTTAATGACTCTCCTGTCACTAGTAGGTATTGGTTTTCTTCCAGGATTACAACTGCATAATGTTTGACATAAGCTTGTGAATACTGTTATATCTCTTTGATGTTCTTTAGCTTTAGAGGTATATGTTCCTCTGCAGAGTTCTTGTGCTATATTTTATTCCCAATGGTAAAATTATTCCTTGTTTTTGTAGGAATGGATAACAGTAGACAAGACACATAAGGATGGAGTTTAGGTATTATGCCTTCATGGGAACCGGAGTTGTACTGCATATGTTTCGAAAAACTATCTGCTATCAAATAAAGCGAAGGAAGATAAGCATAATCCTCACCTCCGAGTCCTTAATAGAATTGAAACTTTCCTTAATGATAGCTAGTACATTTTTCATTCCTCATGACACAAGGGTTTCTACAAAGTGACTTTTCTCCAGAGTAGCTTCTCAGTCAGTCTCTCAACCTGGCCAGCCATGTTAGTAACTAATGAAATGAAATGAAATGATTCACACTTGTAAAGCGCACTTATACTCATGAGTGTCTTGGCGCTATACGCATACCGCTGTGGAACCCTTCCTGGCTTTTCCCTATGAAATGCCCACTCCTGGGCACCCCCAAGGTGAAGCCAGGCATCCCAGCGCTGTTGGGGCTGTTGTGGAGATTAAGCAAGCTATTGCCCAGAGTCGCAGCGTGGGACCCATGGTTAGAATAGGCACCGAGCCGAGAATGATCAGGTCTGAGGAAATTGAGCCCGTGACCCGCCAAGGCAGGAATTGAACCCTGGTCCCGTGCTATACCTCTGCATCAGGGTCTGCCGCTCTAACCATTGAGCCACACTTATTGGTGACTGTTCTGCTGATCCTTGAACCTTTGAGTGACTGACTGACTTGCAATATTTTATTATTTTATTGTATGCCTATTAGCTAGATTTCCAAGACTCCATTACAAATAGTGTATCGCATTGTTTTTTATACAGTGTACTTGCTTTCAAATGGTTTGAGCGCAGATGAGTATTGTATAGTTTTTTTGTCCAGCACTGTAGTTTAAGGGCTGCCTGATTATTCATGTTATCAGCGATAGGCATGATTATTACTTGTAGAGATTTGAGATAGAGCCAAACTTGCTCCGATTGGTCTGCTCAAAGTAGTTGCATCAGTGGTCTCAAAGTCTCTTCTCTATGCTTTCCTTTGTTTTCTGTTTCTTCTGTTTTCTTGACATTTAGCTAATCAAGGTGCAACGTTCAGAAGATTATGTTACACAAAGCAATCTAAGATGTGACACATGATCTACCTGATAGTTTGTCTTGTTATAGATAGCAAGGAAACTGGTTATCAAATTATGTTTGACTTGCAGTAGTTTTGTGAACCTAGAATACTGGATGTGAATGCAGGCAAATAACAATGGAGTGTCCCCTCCCTTTGTCTGGCATTCACAGAGCCACGAAGGGTTTTAAAAGTGTTTTCTGGTCTGGTCCCAAGGCCAAAGAGGAGTACCCCAGAATTAGCACCCCACCCACTTAGCTGTCAATTTGTCTCCATCTACTCTACCCAGGCAGGAACACTTTATCATATAATGTGCTGCTCCATACCCCACCATGGCCTGACTCAGACAGGGTGGGGTACTGAAAAATCTCTCAGTCTAGCCCCAATGTGTGTGTGTATGTCTCTATGTGTGTCTTTTTCTGTGTGTATCTGGAGTGATTGTGGGTGACACACAAATATTGCCACCTCCAGTTTGCACTACTGGAAAAGCAATAGGACAGTTAATAGTGCCTCGAGACCCTCATGGGTGAGTAGTGCGCTTTGCAAATGATATGATTGATTGATTGATTGATAGATATCTCAGCCGACCATGGTTTGTCACTAGTGATGTCACTGGTTATGTCACTTTTGTAAATTACTCTCATCTATGTGATGTTACAAGAAGTGTGTTATCTGGAGTTATGGTTGTGAACACATCATAAATGGAGAATTATAGTGGATTTCAGATCATTACCATAATGTTCTTTTAAAGGAGGATTTCATGGAACTTTTGATTTATTTCAATATCATTTGAGTGAAGATCTTAAAGATGCCCATACTTTACCTTTTTAGATTTGTTTTGTGTAAAACATCTATGTATTTATAATATTATCATATCTATATGTCCTTTTGTCAACTGCCTTTTCAGTAAAAGAAGGATCCTGTGCCAACTTCGATCGATCCATATGCTTATTTGTCAAACCTCTTCCTGACGCCTGCCAGAATGACACTCAGTGTCCGGGGACCGAGAGGTGTTGTTGCCTTAACTGTAGAAGGGTCTGTACAGCAACAGGTAAGGGGGCCTAAAGTCATCTCTGCTGAGCTTGCAAGGAGCTATCGTCCTCTTTTACTTTCAAAAGAATTCTCCTAAAGAATGTTTAGGGCATGCTTTGTTTGTAGGCTCGAGTATCTTTAAGTTAGAGATTAAAGAAAACAGCAAGAAAGCAGCAATTCCGTAATTTATTTAAATTATGAGAACAAGAAATATAACAAGGTTAATTAAGTATGAAATACAATGCATGAAAGTAAAACTGTTAAAAATGAAATATAAATATACATATATAAGCCTATTACGTTGAATGAAACTCTGGAAATGTAGAAGGAATATGGACCTCTAAACGGTCAGTTCTACACTACTGGTACATGGGCTTACCTACTGCTCTAGTTGGTGTACGGCTGCAACTCCTATTTCCTTGTACTCGCGGCACTGGGTGCTGCCCTATTGGGAGGTGCCTGGCTCCTGTTTCATCCTGCTCCGTTTCACCCAGTTTTAATTCTTTTATGTTTTTTCTCTTCCTCACTTTTACTTTTATTGTACATTGATTTACCAGTATGATCTGCCTACAGAGGAACCTGTCGGGCAAGATAAGGGTTAGCTGGACCCCAGTTTTGCCTTAATTTGTCCCACCTGTTTTGGCACTCAAGGCTCTTTCTTGCAGTTGACTCGCCAACCCTGATGACGGGCAACTTGCAGGGCCATGCAGCATATCCGCGATGCTGGAGCGCCAAAGGCTAGCAAAAGGCAAGCCTGTCTGCATCCATCTGCGCCCAAACAGCACCAAGCAAAAAGCCCCTGGTTAACCAACCCCCGGTGTTAATCGGCCACGTAACTGTTAGCACTGGCACCTGTGGGTAAGGCCGAGCATTGTATTGCATTCCACTCAGAGGAGATTAATATAGGATTTAGTTGTCCAGGATGTTGCTTTGACCTCCTGTCCCCCATTGCTTGTATTAAACAGTTCACACAACTTTCTAGTCTTTGTAATGGAGGAAAATCCAACTTGCTAAACTGGGTACTACTAACTACTAGGTCTTTAATAGAGCACAGCTTGGGCTTAGCCCAGTTCATGGATACTTGCAAACTTCACCTGAATTTCCTTACCGAAACTTGGTTCAACCTCGCGTCTGACCCAGATCTCTGAAGTGCCAGATGGAATCTCTAACATTAGACCCGATAGAGAAAGCAAACAAGGAGGAGGAGGTCTGGCCATTTTGCATCAAAACACAGATAAAGTTGAGTTCCCTCCAGCCCCAGTTGTGGTTGGAGAAGCTATCATATTTACTTATAAATTTGCTTTCCTATCTACTTTTTATGGACTTTTAGTTTATCGTCCTCCTGGTCCTAGACAGAAGTCCTCCCCTAACCTACAATTGTTCTTGGGATCATGTATGAATAACAGAATTTCACAGTTCAGGATTATTGGAATTTTCACTTAAAGGGGGCAACCGATCCAGATAGGATAAAGTTGATTGATGGTTGCGGCTGCTTTGGCCTCTTGCAATAAGTAGTGGCGCCCACCCATAAGGTGGGCCACAAATTAGACAGACTCTTTACAAAGCAGTGTTTTTTTTAATTTAACAGGAATCTTGCAGTAATCCTAATCAGAACACTGGCCCATCCCCCATTGCGTTTCGTCCCTGGCTAGAGAGCGTGAAAGGAGAATCAGATGCCACTTTGAGCAAGAATAGTCCTGTTGAGGACCCCAAAATCAATGTAGGCTCCTGTAATTTCTGTAATTGGATAAGCTCTGCTGTGAAACAGCTGGCGCCTGAAAATAAGCAGATATCCACCTCAGACAAACCCTCTGGACTGTGGAATACCCCAGAAATAAAATGTCTTAAATAGACATGTCGGCCTGATGAATGGCTATGGAGAAAGAAGTATAATCCAACCACCAAAGAGCACTATACTAGCATCCGTAAAGAGTATTACACCCTGATAAACGTATAAAAGCCTATTTTTTTCTGCTAAAAAACTCTTTGTCTGGGGTATTTAAAACCATCACATCTCTCACAAACTTTAAACAGAACCTCCCCTATAGTTTGTACCAGAATAGTTGTAACAGCATGGAAGACTTCTTCCAGAACAAAATACTGGGTATTTATGACTAAATTGCAACAACCTCTTTGGTAAAGGACTGCTCCAACTCTGCCATAAATCAGATATGATACAGAAAACAGTGGTCCTAGACCAATTTTTTATAAACATTAAACATTCAGTGATTGCTGTTTCTTTACCTCCTTGTATATATATGAAAAATGAAATGCATGCCCTTTTTGGAAACTAGGGGTCGGTGCATATCTTATCCCTTTGGACAAAATTGGTTGCATGTAACTGTGAGCTGATCCTTTGGAGGCTCAGACTACTAGATGTTTAATCTTATTGGTTTAGGACCACTGTTTTCTGTATCAATTAACACCCAGGTGCAAGGACTTTTGTTGGGTTACCCCATTTATTATAATGATAAATCAGATACGAACATTCACTCCTTACTATACTGATCCACTGAGTGCAAGTCATCAGAAACCCCTATACAACTTCTCCCCTCTATCAGAGGAGGTGCTAGAGAAACTCATCATTATCACAATGTGTGGCTCCCTAGCCAATCCCTGCAACCCATGCATCTAGCATATGGTACCTAATCTAATGGGAATACATCTCACTAAACTTCTGGATCAGATTTTAGAATCAGGAACCCTCACAATAGCATGGAAGTTAGCTTCAGTCTTACCCATAATGAAAAAAAAACATTCTTGATCTTGCAGCGGCAACACATTATTGGCTGCCTTTTGGGTCTAAAATTCTTGAAAAGGCAATGAATTAGGATCTTACTGTATTCTTGAAAACTAATGAAATCCCGAACCAGGTCCAACAAGGCTTCAGAGCTTAACATGCCACAGAATCTGCCTTAGTGGATGCACCTGAATAAATCCATAGAGTCGTGGACTAGGAGGAAAGAACAGCTCTAATCCATCCAGTATCAAGATTGATGGCACAGCCATGTCCCTCCTCAGATAATTTCTAACTATAGGGTTCAGAGAGTGGAAGTAAATGGCTTCAGAGTGAAGACCTTCTGCTTGCCGTGCGGAGTCCAGCAGGGATCATCTTTATCCCTGATGTTGTTTAATATCTATATTGCCCCTCTGTTAGAGCTTATATAGGCCTGTGGTCTGTCGGTGGTCTCTTATGCACTAATTATTGGTGACATTTCGAAAGATAATGGCCTGACTGCCTCAAAGCTTAAATATGGATGCAAAGTAATTTCTTAAAATTAAATGCTGAAAAAACAAAGGCGATTCTCTTCGGAAAAAACACTAACTTCTGGAACTCAACCTGGTGGCAACAGATTTCAGCCTATTACCTACCCCTGTCCTAAAAATCAATTTTTTGATAACCAGCCCACCTCCACATGCTACTTCATTATTTGACGACTGAAAAACAAGTTTTCCCTTTCATTCCAAACAATATTCAAAAAAACGTAATGGTTGTGCTCATCCTTTCTAGGATAGATTATTCATTGTCTTGTTCTTAGGCGCTATGAGAGCCACACTGCAAAAATTAAAATTTTAGTAAAATGCCGTAGCCTGGCTCGTACCTGAAAGTGCCCAAATTCTGTTCAGTGACTAAAGACATGCAGGACCTCCATTGGTTACCAGTAGCGGACAGGATCAGGTTTAAAGCTTTGTGCATTATTCACAATGATTTGCACAGAAAGGGCTTGCTTTACAATGAGAACATTTTTGGACTTTACAGTAGCAACAAACCATCTGTTAACAATCCTCAGGATAGAGAAAACTAGTTGGGGGTGCAGGAGTCTAAAACATCTGGGAGTTAAACTTTGGAACTCACTCCCTTTGGCCCTGAGATTGCAGCCCAGTCAGCCATGCTTTAGGAAACAGCTCAAAACATGGCTTTTTAGATCACAATTAGAGTAGATTGCTTGCACCATGTCTGTCCGAAATTCCTTCTGGAGGTTTCCCACTGATAGCTCTAGGACACCATGGTATTTGCATAGTTTACATATGTTTTTACTTACTTGAGCTTGAGCAGGACCAGCAAGAGGAATTTGCAGTTGGAAAAATGGATTTAGAGTTAAGGGGTAAACAGCAAATGATAGAAAACAAAACAAAGGTTGTGTGTGATGTTTGTAGCTCGTTTAGTTTTATAAAGCTTAAGCCATCATCTGTCCCATATGGCAGTAGACTAACATTGCATTAAATTATTTTCCCAGGCCAACTCAGTCTTTGATTTGATTCTATCTGAGACAACATTTAATGATATAAGTAGTAGAAGCAGACAGGTTAGTACCCAATAATGGAAAAAGTTTAATAGCTATGGAGGAAGAGGTAGATGTAGGCGGTAACATACACATTGAGTGATGCACTCAAAAGATCATATTGTGGTCAGAATGTAGATGGGAGAGAATATTTAACTTGGAGATCAGAAAAGGATGAATGTTGAGCCTCAGGCATCTTTAAATCTTTATCGGGTATGTTCACAAATAGTGACAGAAAACTTTGATGAACATGCTCTGAAAAATAAAAAACAACATTCCAAGCATGAAAGGAGGAGTATAACTAAGGTATCATAAATACAACCTACAAGAACAGAGAATATTGACGGTGTGCTGTGAAATTGCCAATATGGATGTATAACTCTGGGAACATCCAGAATGGTCTGCACGCTATCTGAACATCACTTGTTGATACTTATGAGCTATGCAGTACCATAGTCAACAGTAATTTCATATATATATATATATATAACTAGCAGCCCGTCCCGACCTTGTCCGGGAGCAATCAGGCTTCCCCGACTCCCGCCCGCCCCGACATTGTCCAGCAGCCTGGGACCCCGCCCGCCCCGACATTGTCCAGCAGCCCGGGCCCCCGCCCGCCCCGTCCCCCGCCTGCCCTGACCCCCGCCTGCCCCGACATTGTCCGTGGGTCCCCCGTAGCCTTACCTGAGCCGCCGCTCCTCCTTTGCGCTCCTCAGTTCACCGCTCCGCCGCTCGTCACCGCTCCTCCCGCCTGTCCGCCGGTCCTCACCGACTGTCTGCCACTCGTCACCGTTCCTCCCCCACGTCATGTCCTCCGCTCCTGGACGCCGCTCCTCCCCGTGCTCCTGACGTCCGCACGCAGGTCGCGGCCGGCGCTACTTCGAAGGGACTACTTTTTTTTTAAGGTACATTTTTTAAATAACGCATATTTTTATAGTTTATATAGCCTATGTCCATCTGCACACCCTGACGATTACAATGATGTATCGGGTGTGTAGATTGGCGCTGTGGTTCCCGAGTTTACCCGCCTCAAAGGTTCAAAGTTCTTGCTTTATAATAGTATAGTATAGATATAAAGGTGTATCTACTGTACTCTGAGTTGGCCATCACTTTTCTTAAAAAGACTACAAAGTACACAAAGTCGATGGGACTCAGTGGTCAAGCGCCCTTTAATAGTAATCAGTCATGTCTCATCTCTGTCAAAACGTGTGGATACAGTTTACAAATGGCTGATTGTAAAGGAACTCTCTTCTCCTGGGCAGCACAAACAGCCAAATGTCAACCAGGAGCATGTGGTATGGTATTTAATCGAAAATAAATCTTACACCTGCGCTTGAAAGATGAGTCTATATACAGTAGGCAGATGTTTATCCCTGTAATACCTCAGTGTAAATTATATGACATCACTTTTCTTGATTCTGTGACGATCAGTTAGGCTGTACCAGTACTTCTGTTACCAATACTAGTTTGAAGAAATGGAACAATACCCATAGATATCACTCAGGGGGGCCATTGTATACATGCCTCCTGAGACAGACAATAGCTTGTGAAAACATGAGTAAATGTAGGCTGCAAAAAGATCAACTGCCAAACTTTTGACCTTACAAAAATATTGGCCTCCAAAAAATACCCCTCTCCCGCATCCTCTAAAAATGACTTACCACTATGTTCCAATAGGCCTTGGAACACTAAATAAGCATAGTCATACAATATATAGATAGTGATTTGCAGGGGGAAAGTACAGTGAAACAGCTGAGTGTCAGGTGACAGTGGGAACAACTCAGACTTGCCTCAATTATTCTGAAGACCAGAAAAAAGGTCACATCTTTGGATCTCTTGTATAATAGGAAATATGTTTGTAGCTGGATGTCTGAGGAAGAGTAATATGTTATCGGTGTGGAGAGATACTTTAAGCAGACACATGTCAAATTGTAGTCTGCGCCCAAGGTGATTTTTCTGCAAGTTAGGGGGTCCATGGAAATGATTAATAAAAGTAGAGAGACTGGGCCCTCCTTGACATGTTCCCCTAACCAGTGTAAACGCAGAGGACAAAGAACCATTGGCGGTATGCAAGAAGTTGGTTGAGAATATAGAAGCTGTATCAAAGACATGAATTTATGAGGGAGGCCAAGTTTACAAAGATATACGAAGGGTCATTCAAGGGAGTCAAAGGCCTTTTCAGCATCGAGAAAGGCCATAACTTCAGGGACTTCAGGCCAAATCATATTCAAAACTGAAGAAAGTGTACACATGTTTATAGAAGTAGAACAATGTTGGATGAATCCCAATTGGAGAGGGGATAGGATTGTTTTTTCTCGTCGCTAACACCTTCGTCAGGATTTCAAGCTCAAAGTTTAATGAAAGCAAAGGTCTATATGATTGACAATGCAGTGGGCCTTTACCAGGTTTATACAACAAAACTATAACTGCTTCATGCAGAGTGGGTGGGAGCATACCAATTTCAAGAGACTGCTTAGAGCTCCAGCAGATGAGGAGTTTGGAGATATTTGTATGTTTTATAGAATATGCCTTTGAGCCCGTCATAGTAGAGAGCTTTGGACCCATCCATGGAGTCTATTGCCGAGAGAACTTCATTGACCGCAACGTATTCACTAAGAAGTTGCTTCTGCTGGGGTTGACAGCCAAACGATGGCAGCTTCCAATATATAATGCACCGTCAGTACCCTCTTCAGTGCAGAGAGAAGAGTTGGGCTGTGTGTACTAGCGTAGTCGTTTTGCTAGGACCTCATGGTTTTCAAAGGTCTGAGGGACACCTGCAAGTGTAATCTCTAGAATGTAATCACTCTCCCTCTGAGACCAGAGTTACTTTACCAATGTACGATCAGGACGCTCACCTTCACCGTAACGGCGAGCCCTCGCAAATTTCCAGAGACAAGCTCTCAAAACTCCTCCATAGCCTAGGCATGGAAAAATAGCTGGTCAGTTGCAAGACTTATCAGGCCAGCGGCATCAACGTGTCAGTGAGTGGCTCTTAAAAAGAAGGAGTGTTGAATATTTTGCAGTATGCCACATTGTTTAGCTATGGGTACTCCCCGGATATATGCGTTGAAGACCACTCAAAGGGAGGCCTAGATGGTCACGGAGTCCTCATTAAATTCAAAATAATCTGTGATGGCAGTGCTGAGCTCATAATGAAATACGGGATTCAGCAAAACCTGATTAGGGAAGCTCCATGGACTCATTGTACCACTCGGGAAGGAAACGCAAAGTTGCATGTAGACGGGGGCATCGTCCGACAGAGTGTGAGGTTGACAACGTACTTCCCCCAACCACGGAAGTATCAAAAGTGTAAAAAAACAATAGTCCAGGTGCAACCAAGTGCTGAGAGGTTCAGAATAGAAGGTATGGCAAGGGGATTCAGCATGCTGATGACACCTTGCATCTTAAGGGAGTTGGAGGTGCACGCGTCATGCAGGATGCACATATCGCGTGGTTTCCCACTCAGACTGCTCAACGTGGAGTCCAGTACAGGGTTGAAGCACAGATTGAAGTCCCCACCAATCACGATATGGTCTGCCTCAGTCCTATCAAGTATCTCCGTCAGGTTAAGGAAAAAGTCAGGGGAGTCTATGTTTGGTGCATAAACATTTAACAATAAGTTGGGCCTGCCAGCAAGGCGGCCTGTGACCACCACATACCTCCCATCCACATCATAGAAGCTGTCCACGGGGAAAAAAGGGATTGAATAATGTATCACGATGCAAACCCCATGGGAGTAGGTGCTATAATTAGAAAAGTATCTATGTGGGACCCGAGAGGAGGCATAGGTCTAAGGCGGAACCCGCGGAAATGTGTGTTTCTTGGAGAAAAGCAATTATAACCCCATGTCCGACAAGGTACTGCAACACTCTTTACTGGGGTTATTGATGCCGCTAATATTCCATGTCATGCATAAAACTTCCAGTCTGCCAGTCAGGCCGTTACTAGCTACAGACATTCTTCAACAAAGTCATTCTGGAGCTACAGTAATGTAATATCACAAACAATCTTGTATTGTAGTGCAAAATGAAAAAAGCACAAACAATCTCATCTAACCCTCCTTCCCCCACTCATGCCTGGCAAAACAGTGCCAAGCGATATCCCGCAGGCGAACAAATGAGAAAAAAAGCCCCAAAGTGAAAAAGAATCATGGCGGTGTATACCAGGGAGTTGAACAACACTCCAACAACCGGTTCCCAAGTGTTACTTGTGTATCATCAACTAGTAAACAGATAACATGGTTTAGAAAGACAATTTGGAATATGTCTGATCGTGCAACATAACATGACATGCCAAGCTGTGAGGTCTAGCGCACACTCCCTGTTAGAAATGGGGGTCTCTAGTTGGCAGGAGTAGGTACCACTGTCCAAATAGGGACCCTTGCTTCTGGTCAGGGTAAGGAGGAAACCCTCTGAGATAACCCCTGCTCACCCTCTAGGTAGCTTGGCACAAGCAGTCTAGGCTAACCAGAGGCAATGTGTAAAGTATTTGTACCAACACTCACAGTAACACAGTGAAAACACCACAAACTGACTCCACAACAGTTTGGAAAAATAAAGGTATTTAATCTAAACTACAAAAGACCACAACGACAAAAATCCAACATACACAGTTCAAGAATATGGTTTCAAAAGAGTTCTTAAGGTTGTGATAAAGTTCTTTAGGTTGCGATAAAATAATTCACAGTTACGTGAAAAGTTCACAGTTGCGTCAGGTTTAGCTCACAGTACCTTTAGTTGCGACAAAGTTCCAAAAGCAGAAGCTGCAGCAGCGGGCGTGTTGCGACGATTCCGGTCTGTATAGGGAGGAAGGCCACTTGTATGGATTCCGGTGCGTAGGTTCCGTAGGAAGTTTGCTCTCACAAAGGCACGACACTGACCAGGAGGACATGGCAGTTCACACAGACTGCACAAAGGCACTGCGGTGGCAGGCCTGAGACACCATTTTAGGGCTACTCATGTGGGTGGCACAATCAGTGCTGCAGGCCCACTAGTAGCATTTGTCATCACCAGCCCTGGCACATTCAGTGCACTTTACTAGGGACTTCATGGTGATACAAATATGCCAATTATGTACAGATTATCATAATAACAATTTACACAGAGAGCATATGCACTTTAGCACTGATCAGCAGTGATAAAGTGCGCAGAGTCCTATTGCCAACAGCCACGGGTCAGGAAAAATAAGGGAGGAAGAAGCAAAAAGTTTGGGGATAACCCTGCAAAAAGGGCCAGCTCCAACACTCCCCTTCCGGCCAGAAAAGGATATTAGTGCAAAGACCACAACACACTATAGCCATTCCAGTAGACCATGAAGTGCGGTGGCAGTCCACCACATCCCCTGCAAAATGAGGAGAGAGTAAATTGGCAAGTCATATCAACAGCATTCAGAACAGTGTCCAATAGTAGGACCAGCTACTCTGCCTCAGACGTATCCGCGCTTGTTGCGGCCTGCGTGTCAGGAGGGGACCACCCTGGGGACCCGCCAGCATTATTCTTGTGTTCCTTTGTGTATTTCTTACAGAATGTCTGCAGATCCATGGGGGTTTCAAAGATGCAGGACTTCCCCTACACATCCACCACAAACCCATGCTGGGTACAACATACAGTAGCGCAGTCCCAACTCTCCAAGAGAGGCCTTAGCCTTAGTAAATTTACGACTAGCTTCTTGGACCATCAGAGTGAAATCAGGATATAATGAAATGGAGGATCCCTGGTACTGAAACTGGCCCCTCAGTGCAGTTTCTCCGTCCCTAAAATTCAATAATCTGGCGATTATGGAATGTTGTGTGGAACAGATCCACCAGCAAATGCTGCATGCAAATGTTCATCAAACCCATCGCCGTGCACTAGGCAATTCCAGTGATACGGAGGTTATTGTGGCTTGATCTAACCTCCAAATCTTTATTCTTTATAGCAGCTGTCTTGACCAGACGCCAGAGGTCATCCAGACGCTTTGACACAGTCGCGACGCCATCTTCCAATGTCGAACTGCGCTCCTCGCCACCCCCCAATTCACGGCTGCTGCCGATCACGATGTCCAGCAGTACCGTCCGACCTGCCAGTGGATCAAATCTTGCACCTATAGCCTTTATACCCACCTGGGTCTCAGGCATCAAAGCCTCAGCAGTAACTGTCTGAGTTCGATCCAGGGAGTTCCCTGTCGACCCCCCCTCCCCCATCCTGAGCGGTGTTGTGGTCTCCTCCTACTCCCTAGCATGCTTGAGTGGAAGTTTGCTTGCTTCGGATCCTGCTGGAGAGACTTGGATTGGCTGAGGCCGAGCAGGAACACTATCCGGAGTCTCTACGGAGTGTCGTGTGGAGACGAAATGAAGCTGTAGCAGGGACACTGGATTGTCAGGCCAACAGCAGTAGAATGAGTCACCCCCCCTAGCGAGCGAGGAATGCAGAGCTGGTCAAGGTACAACATGAATGACATGGAGCGTGGTGGCAGGAGACCCCGCAGCAGAGCAAAGGCAAGAGTAAGGGGGGGGGGGGATTGGTCCACACCTCCGTCAACTATCAATTTTTTTGTTCTGAAGGAGCGGGGGAGGGTGGAGAGACAGCAGACCATCTGGTTACCAGTGTACCAGGTAGCGCCTTCTACCACACACCCCGCCCTAAGTCTAATGGGCTCCACACCGGTCTCCTCCGGAAATGTGGGGTGAGACTGGGCTGCAGCATCTGCTGGAAACAGCTGTCCTCTGTGCTGTCAGGTCCAAGGTCGCCAGTTCAGGCCCATCGCGTGCAGTCGATAGCCGCACGGCCCAAAAATGGCCACAGAGTCCAGGCGAGAGGTGGCACCGCTGCTGGGGCCGGACCCGGGACAGCTGAGGGCGCAGCTAGTCTCAGAGGGGATATGTAGGACCCACAGTAGGCAGGGATGACCCACGGAGGATTAGTAGCCCCAGCCTCAGCCATGGCATCTGTGGCTGCGGGCCCTCCAAGGCCGGCCTGGGCCCTACGTCATGGAGGGCTCCCGTTACACCTCAGGTGAGTCAGCAGGTGATCTGGTCAGGAGCCAGGACCAAAATCAGGATTCATTCTGTTGTGCAGGAACCAGTTTTCAAGGGTTCAGTGCCATGCAGCCATCCGGGTCGCTGGCCTGGCCACGCCCCTCACGTTCTCAAACGTAAGTATCTAGTGTCCAGTGCTAGACAGTCCAGATTAGTTCGGTGTGTGCTTGATAAACTACTAACAAAACTATTTAAAACAAATTATTAAATGTACGGTTCTGATACGTTCTCTATCCCTTAGCGTCACAGGGTTTGACTTCCCAACCCTCTGGTACTGAGAACTTAGACAATGTGCCAACCCACATAAGAAATCCAGTTGTGCTGCAATCTGGACACAACCCACTGAGCAATTGTGTACAGAAAGTGTTTCCTGGTAATGATCAGTCCAAGCAGATGAATTCATGGACAGCCATTGAACTCCCAACCCCCTTTGATCCATGATTGACACACTCTACCAGCACCAAAAATGTGGATAATGTAATTTAAAAACTTTATTTTAAAATCTTCTCCTACCGCATCAAATTTGAATGTATATCAAACAAAATATGTACAGTAAGGTAGAAGAGCATGCCATGGTTATTTACGAGACTAACAGAAAAAAAATAGCGCATGTTTATTGAATTTTGAAGGCCTAACATCCACATACTGCTACCTCTAGGTACTATGCATGGGCTAGCTGAATCAGTAATAAATTGGCCAACCTCTGAGTTGCATTGATGCTGCACACAACATGCCTGTTTTTAAAACAGCAAGAAACTTTAAGTCGTCTGGAATACCAAAGCAGCTATCCCTTTGTGTAGCAGATAACAGCATCTTCTGAAGGCCATTATTCTTGTGGATGCTTTCGACTAAAGTGGGCACTGCATCTGACATGACCATGTCTGCGATAGCCCCGGCGCAGAGTCCATTTCGCTATTATCTGGTACCTGAGTATTTATAGGATATTTGTGAAAAAAGACCTTCTCTTTGCTATTATTTTACTTTATAAAATAACTAGCACGGTAATGCTTGCAGAGGTCGATGTTTTCATTAACACATCAAGAGGACAAACAATTGTGGTTGTACATGTTCCAGCTCGATTATCACATTTATCTGATGGATTTGATTTCTACTAAACAATCCTAGAGAGCACGTGCATGCAGTGCCAGCATTTCTATGCATGACTAACTGTTCACGCATTCTAAGGAAAAGTACTTAATCTCAAAGGGGCGGATTTACAAGCCCCTTGCACCACTTTTGCGTCACTTTCCCCATGTTAAAAGTGACGCAAAAGTGGCGCAAGGGGCTTGTAAATCTGCCCCAAAGTGATTACAGCAGTTCAGACCCCAGACGTGAACATAGCCATTCAGATTATTCTTTTTAACTTGACATAAAATAGTTGAATGATCTTTCATGAAAGTAATTCTGATATTATTTGTGTCCTAGTTAAAGCTGGCACGTGCCCGCGTCTTATGGCTGCTTGCAAGACCCCGCTGCCTGCCCCGCGGTGCCAATCTGATGCAGATTGCCCAGGCCGACAGAAGTGCTGCTCCCTCTGTGGATTTAAGTGCATGGACCCTGAGAAAGGTACTCATTTTGTGGCACTTTATGAGGGTAGATGTACCTGATATTAGCAATGTACTGTTTCCAGGAAAAGAGTGATGCTGCATATGCCCTCACCGGGGCTGATCTCAAGGCCAATACATCAAGATGCCTACAGGTGCTGTGAATGAACCCTACAGCTATCAGTATGAGGTGAGGCTGAAGAGAAGGACTCATGCAGTCTTTGTGTGCAGAGTGAGATTTTACAACAGAAGTGTATGAATGAATAGATAAATGATCTTTCAAATTAGGAAACAAGCAAATCAATCAATAAAAGCATACTGGAGGTTCAGTGCGACACACTGGATCAATTTACAGGTTTTCTTTTGGAGACAGCAGTAATTTGTAGGTGAGAAGATTTATTTGAATTGTGCCATCTTAGCTATACCTAGCAATTCTTGGGAAGTTTAATGGATTTGTTCTAAATCTCACACAGACAAGGTGACGCTTCATTGATGGAGCAGGCGCTGTATCGTGTATCTGCCCAAGAAAGCAGAGCAAGGAGTGGAGGGCTGGGAGGAGGATCCAAAGAGGAGAAATAATGCTCAGATTGAGGGGTACCTGGACCAAGAGTCGGCGCATCAGTGTTCCACAGCTTATTATCATGTGGTGGGCAATAGAGGGTGTTTGGTGCTAGCGCCAATCATACTCAGAGCCACATGGTCCACAAGATGTTCAGGAGCATAAGAGTATGCGGATGCTTTCCATGCTTGCATGGATGGGCAGTAACTTGCTCCTGCAGGTGGTGGCCCAAATTCAGATGGGCTAGCCAACCAATTGTGAATTTTAATAGTCTCATTAGGTTTCATGCTTTTAATTGCTGGACTTTAGGTGGCTATGTTGCCTGGCTCCTTAGGAGGCTGGAGATTGTGCTAGTGAGGCATGTCCTGGTATCATTATCCACATCACACACACAAAACCACTTATTTTTCTGTTTAGACAGGGCAGACTGGCACACACTAAAGTACGCACATCCTTGCACCGGTATTCTTGTCACCCAAAACATCCTTAAATAATATGAGGCAGAAGATCTGACTACCAGGGCCTTTAGCTTCCTGTTCAGTGGTAAAACCTGTGTTTACTGCTTCACAGAACCAGGATAACACATTAGTTTCTAGGGAATTATCTTTCATCAGATGCAATTTTTACACTTGTGTTTTTACACTTACTCTTGTTGTGTTGTAGTTACAGAGAACCCAGGACTGTGTCCCGTTGACCCAGAGATTGAGAAGCAATGCGGGTACCGACCCCCACCAAAGTGCAGCAGCGACGCCGAGTGTGGAGCCGACAAGAAGTGCTGTTTGTTCGGCTGCGGAGTGCAATGTGTGAAGGCCCTGCCAGGTAATGACTCAAGTTAGAAAATAGAGAGCTTTGGGAGTGGTTGCCCCATTGACATGGAGATTGAGAAACAGTGCCGATACCTACCCCCACCACGGTGCAGAAGTGATGCAGAGTGTGGAGTCGGTGCAAAGTTCTGCTCATTTCCCGCTGTTGGGTTCAGTGTGTGACGGCCCTGCCAGGTAATGACATGAGTTAGATGATAGAGGGCTTTGAGGTGCTTGCCCAATTGACTTGGACATTGAGAAGTGTGAAGGTACCTCTCACCACAGCAGTTCAGCAGCGATGCAGAGTGTGGAGCTGTAGATAAGTACTGCGGGTTCGGCTGCAGGGTACAGTGTGTCAAGGCTCTGCCTGCTAATGATGCAAGTTAGATGAAAGAGGGCTTTGGGAGTGCTGTCCCCATTGACCTGTAAATGGAGAAGCAGTGCGAGTACCTCTCACCAACTTCACCTCTCGCCACCCTAGTGCAGCAGCGATACAGAGTGTGGAGCCAGCAAGAAGTGCTGCTTGTTTCTGCTGTTGGGTTCAGTGTATGAAGGCCCTGCCAGGTAATGACATGAGTTAGAGGATAGAGGGCTTTGGAGTGGTTGCCCCATTGGCCAGTGCAGAATACCTCACCTCCCAACACTGCATTGCAGCAGCGATGCAGAGTGTGAAGCCAGCGAGAGGTGATGCCTGTTCGGCTGCGGGTTGTAGTGTGTGAAGATCCTGCCAGGTAATGAGATGAGTTAGAAGATAGAGGGCTTTGGGAGAACAATTGCTGGCCTTTTGGAAGGATGTGGTTTGGGTACTCACATTATTCGTGAATTGAGTTATCCAGAATCATCTTTTATCAATCTCAATACAGATGCCCAAAGAATTTGAGGGGTTATATTAGGTAATGTTGTACTCATTTATTTTGCAATGCTGTCACCATATACCATAATTTCTCATGTATGTCAACCCACATTGCCTACAAACATATTTATGGCGAAGCAAACTTTGACAATGTAAAAAAAATGACTTACAATTATTAGTTATGTTTCTGTCTTTGGTATTATTTTTGCTCCAAAGTTCTCATTCTTCGCATAATTGCTTTGAGAGTTAAAATCTGTCCATAAGATTTCTTTCCTCCTAATATATTCTTTGGCTTTAAATCCTACAAATGTGTTCTGTGATTGACAGCTTCACTTGAACAGGAATTTTTTGTTTTGTACTTTTCTAGACTCTCTGCTACATGTCCCAGTTGATTTTATAATAACCCCCATTCAGAAACCCAAACCAAGACATCGACGAGGAACCCAACCACGGATTGCCTCCATATCTGTGCCCTTCATTTCTCCAGTGTTTCATGTGGATGTGTATTACATGAGAATGCCTAGGAGAATAGCAACGAATGTCAACCTCGTCATGGGAAGGAAAAGGATTTCAAGTAACCTTCACCCACCAGTGTTACCCCTGGGTGGCATGCTTGATCATAGGGCTCATCCCTAACCTGCTACGGAAAGGGGCGTGCTGCAATCAACGTATACATGGGAGCCCTATTAGTATGTTATTCCTATACACCTACACTGGTTGTAATGATATTGGAGTGAGTTTTTTTGTGTAAAAGGAGGGTTTAAAATTATCTGACTAGTGGGAAAAGGATTAATTTATTCAATCCCCTAGTCGATATGGTTAAAATGTGGGGATGGTGAGAAACTCCTGTGGTATATGACCCATTGTTTCTCCGGTCGACTAGTTTCAACCCTACCACATGGCTTTTCTTCACGAGCTAAGAGGTTACTCCCTGTTACCACTACTACAGTCATCGGATATCTTAATAAGTGCAAAACTATAGACATAATGAATAATATATGAAGATAAAGGTAGACTGCACCCATTTGGTCGGTTCCTATATTTTCTAGTTTTTCTACAGAAGGTGGGGGGGAAATAAAGAGTCATAAAAAATGTGCACACCTCTTGGGCCTTATAATAGTGTTATGCCTTGTGCACCATGCTCTTAAGTGAGTGGATAGGGATATATTTCTCAAAACACATGAGCACTCTGTGAATTATTATTCAAATGTAGTAGTTGAGTAGACACACAATACATAGATGCATACTGCATTTGTTCCCAAGTAGAACCAGTACCGCACACCAAACATTACATACATGTAAATAGCCCCAGCCAGGCCTCATGAGTCCAAATCAGGGAAGAAGGCATGCCGCAGTCATACTCAGTGGGTGTAAACATGGTATTCCTGATAGGATAGGTTGATGCAGCAAAAGGATAGGAAAAATCCCCTATCATTAGCAGTGGAGGTTCATTAACCCTTTATTTCTGGATTTCTGAGATCCTATGGTCGCACTTACTTCATCAAGGCTACTCCCTCATTGTGGCCCTGGAGATGCCAGAGGGGCGTGACGCGATCCGTAATATACGTAGAGGACATGCCGCCGTCGGCGTCCTCGTGGCGGTGCGGTGCTAGACCGCTAACCCGCTAGAGAGGAAGAGTTCTCTTCCGGCCCCATCGAGGCGCGTCCACTCATCAAGGGTTCGTGCCTCGGCTGCTCAGGAAAAAATATGTTTTATTATAACTGCCAATAGGTAGATATCCGTGCTGGGGGAAAAATGTTGTAAGAAGGGCTGAACAATGGTAATACTTTCTTATTGTCTCCATATAACGAAGTTATTGTCAAAGACTCAGAGGAAAAAAATCTCCAGATACATGTGTTCCCAACCTGGTTCGTAAGGAACAGACCCTGGACAAATCTTTTAGATTTGCCATGAAAATATTGATACAAAACACCTTTTTCTGTGCTCTAGGCCCAACGTCGGGTTGTTGGTGTAATTGTAGACATAGGTATAGATATAGGCATATAGATGTTGTTGGTGCACATAGTAGGAAGAAGGATGTATACTCCCCAGATAGGCCTACCTTAGTTGGCCTCTGCCTCATTAAAACACCCTATAGGAAACGTCACATTAACAGAAAGTTTTAGGCACTGAGGTGGTTCTAAGACGTAATTGTGAATATATAACAGATATATGGTAAGCAATATAAACTCATCCCAGGATACTGAGAGTATCGCAATACTACAAGGCTAAAGTTGTCACTGGTGGATCCAGGGTTTGTCATACAAACCGACCCCAGGGGATGTTTTCATTCAGGCCTGCCTTGTGTGACTTTAGTCTATAAACCCAACACTGTTCTTTTTCGAACAGTTGTGACTTTTGGTTCACTTGCTCAATTACTGTCCACTGTAAATAGTTAGTAGTGTGTAGTTTTTCCATGTAGTGGGTGGCCATTTTTGTTGCTGCTCATTGGCATCAGAGGTTGTTATGATGCTCACAGTCTAGTCTTGAGTTTATAGATCACCCGTTTCCCTGTTACAGTTAGTGAATTGTCACATTTCCCATATTGTGTTATTATTGAAAGTGATAGTTTTACTGGTTAGTGTCAGATGGCACATGCTGCAGTTACCAAATGGGTGGTGTCCGCTGAGAGGTGTGATGGAACTATGACCTGTTAAGCTGTCCCCAGCGGTGTGCAGTCAGGTATGTACCCGCATGCCCCTGAAGCTTCGACCTCTCCTGGAAGAGAACATCCGTTGTAGTACAGGAATGTCACTGCCATTCAAAATTCATCAATGTTTACTGATAATCATGTTCACCTAATTGGATGCAGAGTTGTAATGGGTGATAAAAATGGGGCGAACCTCTTTCTCTTTCTGTACCAGAGGCTCCAAAATGGCTTCCCTGATGTTATTCTTTGCTCTTTTCTCACAATTTTGTGCGGGTATGTACGTGCTTTTAACTTGGAAGCCAGATCTTCAGCTGTGGGTTATAATCACTAAGGTCCGAACAGTATTGTTTGCTTCTTGAACATTTTCCGAATGGTAGGTATTGCCTCAAGTGTCTCGGTGGAAACTGTTGTAGGAGAGTAGACAGTTTTTTGCTGTGGGTTTGAAATAGGTTGTGGTTTTGAGGCCTTCCTCATGTGGGAAGATGTTCAGATCTAGGAAGACCAATTGTGTTCCTGAAATGCTGTGTGTCAATTTTAGGAAATAATTTCGCCTATTCAGCCATTGGAAGAACTTGTTAGCTGTTCTGTCATCACATTCCATACTACTAAGATGTTGTCTATATATCTTTTCCAAAGTCTGATATTGGTAATGTAGGGGTTTAGTGCTGCTAAAATCTTTTGTTTTTCAAGGTGGTGTACATAAAGTCTACACAAACATGGAGCAAAGTTGCTTCGCATGCTAGTACCAGTCTTCTGTAGGTATAGGGTGTGAGAAGTTGGCCTGGTATATGATGCTCACTAGTTCTAGTGATCACCTTGTACCATGCCAAGGAACCCTTATGATGATTGGTTGTAAGTCAACCTTATAGACCAGCTATCCTAGTGGTAGCATGGACAAAGCAGTCTTAGGCTAAACTCTGTAAAGGCATGTGAAGCAAGCTGTTTTACCATACACAATCCCCTTGAATACCAAATGATAGGACACCACACAGATATATATTGAAAATATATATATATTTATTTACTACAAATATCCCCTATACTCTTTATGAGCACAGAAGCAAATGCGTTAAAACAAAACACAGTTTAAATATACAAAAGTTGCACAATATGGATGAGCCCTAGGGGCCACCTCAACCATATACTAAAATAGTGGTATAAGGACCACCAATCTGAAAGGAAATAGGCCTAGGGCCTGTGGAATCGCTGGAGCTGTTCGGGACTAACAGTGAAGAAGTCGGGAAAGGCCCGCGGGACTCGGGTGCAGCGCTTAAAGCACACGCATGCACCAATGCAATGTCAATGGTGCGTAAAAGTTACAAAGTTAGTGTTTTCGGAACCTTCCGACTGACCTAGAAGGACAAAACTTTAGAGCTAGGCACTAGAGGTGTGTACCAGTGTAGGAACACTGGCGTTGCTGAGTTACCTCACCCACAGGAAGTGGGTGCACAGGTGCCAAGTCGTGTCGGGTTTCGTCCCGCAGGTCGATGGTGCCTGGAGATGAAGATGCTGCAGGCGGGTCGTCGAGGAGAGTTCCGGTGGATCAAAGGATGGATCTGAAGATGTGAAGACCTGAAAGCAGAGGGGACAATGTTCAAAGTCACTAGCCAGTGACTACCGTGGAACCAGGATGGAACCAGGCGATGTCGGGTGCAAACAGGTGAAGAGGTGCAGCTTGTCTCCGCAGCCACGTGGACACGAAGAGGTCAAGGACGTCCAGGAGTCGATCACGAGCTGTCCCACGAAGGCTCTAGCTGATGGCGGTGTCGGCAACTCGATTGGAGCAAACAGGCCTTGGCTAATGCAAGCCACGCAGGAAGTGGGAAAAGCTTGTTACTCAGACCAGCAAGGTCAGAGTGGGGGCTCCTTCTCAGGGAAGCAAGGGCCAGTCTGGAGCAACCAGACCAGGGGTGTAGATTGTAGATTTCGTCGCCAAGATGGCCGCTAGCCACGTGGCAACTGGCCGGGATGGCGCGTCGAGTGGCAAAGTGCAAAAGGGCCCCACGCAGATCGTGGAGATGCCGGGGGGCTGATCTTCAGTGCAGATGCTGCTCGGTGGTGGGGCTTCTCAAACCTCAAAGCACAGCGTCGAGGGTGCCTCGGGTGCTGGGCAGTCAGCTTCTCGGGGGTCTTTCGAGATGTCCGGTCCCACGTCTCTCGGTGCCTCCACGGGTCTCTTCTTTGCAGGGACTGTGGATCGGGCTCTGAGATGTCTGAGAGTCTGGGTCTCGTCGGGCTCTGGGCTCGGGCTCCGGCAGGAGGCGGCGGCAAAGCAGACGTCGAGTTGCTGGTTGGTGCCTGTATTCACAGGGTGGTCACTCCTTGGCCACAAGGGAGATTCTCTTCCGTCTTCTGTGCAGCAGAATGTCGAAGTCCAGTTTTCTCCTTAGTTTCAAGTCGAGTTCAGGATGATCTGAAGTCTTGGGACACAGCTCCTACTCTTATTCCATATCTAGGGGCCGGATTACCTGCTAGGTCCCTCCTCTGGGTGGGACCAGGAAGGGGGGTGGTTACACCCCCTTTCCTTTGTCCAGCTTCGTGCCAAGACTGGGGCTGGAGAGCCCCAGCACCGGTTTGAACTGGTATATGCACAGGGACACCTTGTGTGCCCCAGGCATGTCTCATTCTATTCAGCCCTGTCCTACCCAATACACAAAATCCTGTCTGGGGTGGTGCTAGCACCTCCCAAGGCAGGAAACCCTTTGTCCAAGCCTCCCTCGCTTGAAGGACTCCCAGGAGCAGGAGGTCAGACTTTTGTCTGTGGCGGCAGCATCCATTTTGTGATGCTGAGGCTCATGTTTAACTTTACCCGGGTTTCAGGTTATGTACATGTCGTGTCCCTCTAGAAGGGTGGAATGCTACCCCCGTCGCCAGAACTGGTGAGGGGGTAGTATTCCAATTCGTATGACACCTTACTCAACATGTTTTGATAAAGCCAAACCAAAGATAGCATTTAACCGCGAGGTTCATAATGCACTTAAGAGTATATGGTATGGCAGTATCAGGGAACAGCTAAAGGACGTGGTTCCGAAAGCTGCAGACAGACTCAGCTCATGCTAGAGCACCATCTCACATATTTCCAAGCACTCTGCCTCCAGGATTGATGAGGCCTTCCATAGGAGTGGCTGATAGGAACATATGTGTCAATTTTAGGTTACATATAGACATACTATACCTAAGGAAGGGGTGATTACACCGACTTACCCCAGCTGAGTGATCAGCCAGTTGTGTAAAATATGGAGGCCAGGCCAGGGGTGGCATAATACATGCTGCAGCCCCTGGTAGGCCTTGGATGCACCTATTCCCTGGGTACCTGGGGTACACTGTTACAGGGGCCAATAAGGTGAACCATTTCCAATTGTGTATGTACCTAAGGTACATGGAGTCCATTTTAAGGAGAGAGCAATTAGCCTGGGGCCCTGAATAGCAGGATCCCAGGCCAACTAAAGTCAAAAACCAGCTAAACACCAGGCAAAATGTTTGGGGGTAACCCTAGTCAGATATCCACCTTCCTACACAACCCCCCCCCAAAACGAAAGGAGGTAAGGCTATCCTTGACCAGGTAAGCCTATATTGCCTAAGTGGCCATATAAGGAAGTACCAGCTCTGGCTTGGTTACCCCCTGTCTCATGGTCCACTAATCAATCCCTCACCCTAAGGGTATCTGAGGGTCTCCGCCATAGGGAATCTCTACCTGTGGTGTGTCTTGGCAAAGTTAAAGGCTGATGTTGAGATGGAGTACTGAAGTGAGATTCCTCTGTAGGACTCAGCTTCCTCCAATCAATTTCCACCATGTAGGCCTTTCTTTCTTTGACTGAGTTGCACTGTGCTCTCAGGGTCAACCTCTGGCTACCTAAAGCTGGAGGATGGGTCCCCTTGGTTGGCTTACTGGAGGGACAGTTCAGGTTTGGGCCCTTTGGGTCCCAGGTTTGGCTGTGCCCAACAGAATCCATCTGTGGGAGGTCCCTAACTAATTTTAAGGGGGATCCCTCAGGAGTTTTTAAAGTTTTCACCTGGCTAGGGCTGCTAGCTTCGGTGCCCCTAATCTGTTGATGTGGGTGCTTTATTTGACAGGGGGCCCTTTGGGGCTCACTTTCCTTCTTGTCCTCTGCAGCCATGGGCTGACTAAGGCAAGGTAGAGAGGGGCAGGATACCTGCTCCAGACTGGGTCCCACCTGAGAAGGGTCCACTGACATCAGAGGCTCTGTCAGGCTAGGCCTGACCACCTCTGGGGCAGTTCCTTCATCAGGGGTAAGATCAGTTCCCTGAGGAGGCTGATCCTTTCCTAAAGTCTGGTGGGAGGGAGATTTCTCTTCCTCCTCAATGCTCTCTGTTTGTGTGGAGTGATCCATCTTTGCAGGCTTCACAACACATGTATCAGTTTGAGTTTGGGCTGTGGTCATCATAGCCCCAACAACCTTTTCAGGAGGAGACTCAGTTTGGGTATGGGCTGTTACCATCACAGCCCTGCTAATCTTTTCAGGAGGGAAGTTAGCTAAAGAGGGGCCTCAGCCCTACCAACCTTTTCAAGAAGGACATCTTGGTTTGGGGCTGTAGCCATCACAGCCCCACGAACCTTTCCATGGAGATTTACCATTCTAGAATGGGTTTGTTGTTCAACCTCAGCCCAGGCTGAAATTTCCAAATCATTACCAAGTAGGCAATCTACAGGCAAGTTTGCTGACACTGCCACTCTCTTTGGGCCAGTGACACCTCCCCAACTAAGATTGACTACTGCCATGGGATGTTTGGTTTCTATTCCATCAATGTTTGTCACCTGATATTTGGCATCAGGTAAAAGTTGCCTTGAGGGGACTAGACATTCAGCCACCATGGTGATACTAGCCCCTGTGTCTCTAAAGGCCTCAACCTTCAAGCCATTGATGAGGGGCTCCTGTCTGTACTTGCTCAAAGTGTTTGGGCAAGCAGTGAAGTTGAAAAACCCATGCCATTTTCATAGACAAGAGTATCTGGGGTAGGGGACCTGGTTAGGCCAGAATCCACCTGTGTTCCAAAAGTAAATCCACCCAAATTCTTGGGGTTGCTCCCACCACCTGGGGGACCACTGCTAACAGTGACAGGAGGTGTTGGAGCCTTACCTGGAGGTATATTTTCCTTATTACCATTCTTTGGACAACAGCTGTCTGTTTTCCAATGGCCAACCTGTTTACAGGCATGGCAGTAAGGCTTTTTCTGTGTAGAGGAAGTGTCTTGGGACCCACCCCCATCCTTGCAGTTTTGGGGCCCTCAGGAAGTTTTCTCTTTGGTTTTATCCCCACCTTTCTCTTGAGGCTTGGTAGTCTCTTTCTTTTGGTCACCACCCTGGTTCTTAGGCCTGATCCTGGTTCTGACCCATTTGTCTGCCCTCTTACCCAATTCTTGTGGAGAGGTCAGATCAGAGTCCACCAGGTGCTGATGTAGAAGCTGATTTTGACAATTACTTAAGATTCGCTCTCTCATAATTAAATTATACAATCCTGTATAGTCTGTAACCTTACTTCCCAGCAACCTGCCCTACAGAGCCTTAGTGGCACATTCAACAAATTCAGACCAGTCCTGAGTCTGTGTCTTCTGGGTTTCTCTGAACATTAACCTGTACTGTTCAGTGGTTAAGCCTAACCCATCTATCAGAGCACTCTTCAGGACCAGGTAGTTATTAGAATCCCCATCACTAACTGTGAGGAGTCTGTCTCGGCCTCTACCTTCAAAGGAGAGCCACAAGATTGCTGCCCACTGCTCCTGTGGGATCTGCTGTACTCTGCAGGCTCTCTCAAGTGCAGTCATCCATTTGTGGATATCATCCCCAGCTTTGTAGGGGGGCACAATCTTACTAAGGTTTCTGGTATCAAAAGACTTGTCTTTATCCTTAGGGATAGTGCTGCCACCAGTGGATCCTAATCCACTCTCTCTAGGCTGTCTTGCTCTAGCAAGTTTCTCTTTGGCCAGGGCAACTTCTAGTTCTTGCTTCTGGATCCTAAGCTCAGCTTCTCTCATTTTGGCCTCATGTTCCCTTCTCTGAGGGCTAGTCATCCCCCTTCTGGAGTGACCACATGAGAGCCTCTAGAAGCTTGGGAGGTGTTGGATTCACCTGATTGATTCCTCCTCCTCCTTTGCTCCTGGTTAAGTCCACTTGGGGGTCTGAATGGGTTGGACCCACTTTCAGTCCCAAATAGGCTTACGTTAGCCTGGTTAAGCCTGCTGACTAACACCTGGCTATTTCTACCATCATCAGAATCACTTTCTTCCTCCTCCTCTTCCTCCTCCTCATCCTCAGGCTGAGTATCTCCAGTTGTCTGTTTTCCTCATCTATCCGGATGATAGAGACAGGGGCATCAGTGTTCTCATCTTCAGAGGGAGAGCCTCCTTCTCCAGACCCTTTGGGGTTAGGATGGGAGGTCTTTAGAGCTTCAGACTGGTCTAAAAGCTCTCTGAGGTGTGCTGTAGTAGGGGTTGGACCCGTCTTGAGACCTCTTAAGGTACACAGCTGCCTCATTTCTTTAAAGTTTAACATAGCAAATTTGGATGGTGCCTTTGGAGGGTCACTCTCAACAGGGACAGGTCTAGTGGACCCCTCTGCTCCAGACATTGCTCTAGTGTGGGTGGATATGTTGCAATCTACCTACACTGGTGTTTACCTAATAAACCTATCTAGTAGTTGTAGTCAGGGCGTGCTACTCCCTATCCTCTACAACAGCTAAGTTCAGTAGAACGTAAGTATACTAGTCTTGTTTTATATGTACCTAACAGGTACCTGTATGATCTTTCAAATGATACTCTCAAAGATTGTAATGGTAAAACAACAGCAAGCTCAAATCCCAACCGCTGCCACCAATGTGAGAAGTTGGCCTGGTATATGATGCTCACTAGTTCTAGTGATCACCTTGTACCATGCCAAGCAACCCTTATGATGATTGGTTGTAAGTCAACCTTATAGACCAGCTATCCTAGTGGTAGCATGGACAAAGCAGTCTTAGGCTAAACTCTGTAAAGGCATGTGAAGCAAGCTGTTTTACCATACACAATCCCCTTGAATACCAAATGAAAGGACACCACATAGATATATATTGAAAATATATATATATTTATTTACTACAAATATCCCCTATACTCTTTATGAGCACAGAAGCAAATGAGTTAAAACAAAACACAGTTTAAATATACAAAAGATGCACAATATGGATGAGCCTTAGGGGCCACCTCAACCATATACTAAAATAGTGGTATAAGGACCACCAATCTGAAAGGAAATAGGCCTAGGGCCTGGGGAATCGCTGGAGGTGTTCGGGACTAACAGTGAAGAAGTCGGGAAAGGCCTGCGGGACTCGGGTGCAGCGCTTAAAGCACACGCATGCACCAATGCAATGTCAATGGTGCGTAAAAGTTACAAAGTTAGTGTTTTCGGAACCTTCCGACTGACCTAGAAGGACAAAACTTTAGAGCTAGGCACTAGAGGTGTGTACCAGTGTAGGAACACCGGCGTTGCTGAGTTACCTCACCCACAGGAAGCGGGTGCACAGGTGCCAAGTCGTGTCGGGTTTCGTCACACAGGTCGATGGTGGCTGGAGATGAAGATGCTGCAGGCGGGTCGTCGAGGAGAGTTCCGGTGGATCCAAGGATGGATCTGAAGATGTGAAGACCTGAAAGCAGAGGGGACAATGTTCAAAGTCACTAGCCAGTGACTACCGTGGAACCAGGATGGAACCAGGCGATGTCAGGTACAAACAGGTGAAGAGGTGCAGCTTGTCTCCGCAGCCACGTGGACACGAAGAGGTCAAGGACATCCAGGAGTCGATCACGAGCTGTCCCACGAAGGCTCTAGCTGATGGCGGTGTCGGCAACTCGATTGGAGCAAGCAGGCCTTGGCTAATGCAAGCCACGCAGGAAGTGAAAAAAGCGTGTTACTCGGACCAGCAAGGTCAGAGTGGGGGCTCCTTCTCAGGGGAGCAAGGGCCAGTCTGGAGCAACCAGACCAGCGGTGTAGATCGTAGATTTCGTCGGCAAGATGGCCGCTAGCCACGTGGCAAGTGGCCGGGATGGCGCGTCGAGTGGCAAAGTGCAAAAGGTCCCCAGGCAGATCGTGGAGATGCTGGGGGGCTGATCTTCGGTGCAGATGCTGCTCGGTGGTGGTGCTTCTCAAACCCCAAAACACAGCGTCGGGGGTGCCACGGGTGCTGCGCAGTCAGCTTCTCAGGGGTCTTTCGAGATGGCCAGTCCCACGTCTCTCGGTGCCTCCACGGGTCTCTTTTTTGCAGGGACTGTAGATCGGGCTCTGAGATGTCTGGGAGTCTGGGTCTCGTCGGGCTCTGGGCTCGGGCTCCGGCAGGAGGCGGCGGCAAAGCAGACGTCGAGTTGCTGGTTGGTGCCTGTATTCACAGGGTGGTCACTCCTTGGCCACAAGGGAGATTCTCTTCCGTCTTCTGTACAGCAGAATGTCAAAGTCCAGTTTTCTTCTTAGTTTCAAGTCGAGTTCAGGATGATCTGAAGTCTTGGGACACAGCTCCTACTCTTATTCCAGATCTAGGGGCTGTATTACCTGCTAGGTCGCTCCTCTGGGTGGGACCAGGAAGGGGGGTGGTTACACCCCCTTTCCTTTGTCCAGCTTCGCGCCAGGCTGGGGCTGGAGAGCCCCAGCACCGTTTTGAACTGGCATATGCACAGGGACACCTTGTGTGCCCCAGGCATGTCTCATTCTATTCAGCCCTGTCCTACCCAATACACAAAATCCTGTCTGGGGTGGTGCTAGCACCTCCCAAGGCAGGAAACCCTTTGTCCAAGCCTCCCTCGCTGGAAGGACTCCCAGCAGCAGGAGGTCAGACTTGTGTCTGTGGTGGCAGCATCCATTTTGTGATGCTGAGGCTCATGTTTAACTTTACCCGGGTTTCAGGTTATGTACATGTCGTGTCCCTCTAGAAGGGTGGAATGCTACCCCCGTCGCCAGAACTGGCGAGGGGGTAGTATTCCAATTCGTATGACACCTTACTCGACATGTTTTGATAAAGCCAAACCAAAGATAGCATTTAACCGCGAGGTTCATAATGCACTTAAGAGTATATGGTATGGCAGTATCAGGGAACAGCTAAAGGAAGTGGTTCCGAAAGCTGCAGACAGGCTCAGCTCATGCTAGAGCACCATCTCACATATTTCCAAGCACTCTGCCTCCAGGATTGATGAGGCCTTCCATAGGAGTGGCTGATAGGAACATATGTGTCCATTTTAGGTTAGATATCAACATACTATACCTAAGTAAGGGGTGATTACACCGACTTACCCCAGCTGAGTGATCAGCCAGTTGTGTCAAATATGGAGGCCACGCCAGGGGTGGCATAATACATGCTGCAGCCCCTGGTAGGCCTTGGAACCACCTATGCCCTGGGTACCTGGGGTACACTGTTACAGGGGCCAATAAGGTGAACCTGTTCCACTTGTGTATGTACCCAAGGTACATGGAGTCCCTTTTAAGGAGAGAGCAATTAGCCTGGGGCCCTGAATAGCAGGATCCCAGGCCAACTAAAGTCAAAAACCAGCTAAACACCAGGCAAAAAGTTTGGGGGTAACCATAGTCAGATATCCACCTTCCTACATAGGGTGTCTTCGAACTTGAAAAAGTTCTTGGTCAGGGCTAGTTTACAGCATTCCATCACTAGGTTGCGTGGAGTCTGATAATTCCAATCTGTTTTGAACATACCAAAGATAACCTTAGAAAGCTATCCAAGTTGTAGGTGTGGAGAGCAGCCTTCAGGCTTAGTCTTGAAGGAATGTTAAGCAGCTCGTGTTTACCAGAATGCAACCTTATAGCAGTGGTTACATGAAGTTACAGTAAAGAGCACTAATACACAGTGGGCCCTAGGGGGGGACCAAGCCATATACTAAAACAGTGGTATAAGAACCATGACTTAAGTCCAGACAGTTTCCTGAGGAATTAAAATCACTGGGGCCCCAAGAAACCACCCAAGTTGAGTAAGTCGGGATCCCACTGAGGACGGGTGCAGTTTGGGAACACGACCGCGTGCTCCATACAATTCTATGGGAAAGTCGCAGTTGAAGTTTTAGAGTTTAAGGACCCTTGCCAGTGGACTTACAAGAATCCTCGTGAAAGACAGAAGGTTGGAGAGCCACCCCACCCATGGAAACCGAGGTACCCAAGTTACGTATCCCAGGGAAGCCAGGTGCATAGGTCTGAAGTAGTGTCGGAAACCGCTGTTGAACCCAATTGAAGACTTCTAAAAAGAGCCACTGCTGGAAGGAAGAAAACGGTCCGTTATAATTCAAAGGTGGATTCCTGTTGAGGAGAACCTGATAGCAGAGGGGACAGAGTCTGGGTCACTCAGGCGTGAACAGTGGCTCGATAGACGAATTCCACCGATGTCGGGTCCTTTAGGCGTGTTGATGGAGTTCTTGACTCTGCAGCTACAGGGACTAGGAGATGTCGATGATTACCAGGAGCCAGATACGGGCTGTCCTACCGAGGATGTTGAGTACGGAGGGGTCGGTGTACTGCGGGAGCACCAACAAGCCTTGGCAACGGTAATCCACACAGAAGGTCATGGATGTGTACGGTTGTTAGAATAAAAAATTTTTCACTGTGTTGCTCATGTATTGTTCTACGTAAGTTAGCATTCGCTGCACCATTTTATGATTGGCCACCATTTTCAACCATGATCAAAACTAATATTTCCTTTCTGTAAAACACAGCTTTTTGTAACTCGCATTTCTCTCTGGGTTAGACCTCGTTTTTTTTCTCTATGAATACACTGATCTCATTAGCGTATACCTTTCCCACTGGATAGAGGTCTGCTCTCACTAGTCTAACAGTGGGCACGGACGGAACAACCGTGAGTAAGAGATAGGGTGTGCCCGGTCTCAAAATCAAAATGTATCCTTCTATACTCCTTTGTGTGGCTGCATCTGCCTGGAAATTTCCATTCCGGGCATGCCTTGATTGGTTCTGAATTGTACATAATGTATCTCCATGTTTGCTGATGTCAGTCCCTCTGCAGCAATCCTAAGAGACTGGGAGACTCTTAGTGTATCCACTCGAGTGTATCTGAATAAATATCTTGTTTTTTATTCTCTACTGTCTGACCAACTCTTCATTTGTATGGAAGGCTGAAAGGTGGTCGCGACTGAACCCGGTGACCCTAATCGGGTCACTTCCTTCATGGTTTGGACCAGCAAGGTCCAGAAGACTCACCAAATTCAGGGGTGTCAGGGCAAGCCTGAATCAACCAGGGGAGCCTAAGAAAAGCAAAGTTAACCCTTAATTGGACCCACAAACCAGAGGCACAGGAGGCGTGAGAGGCGCGAGAGGCGTGAGAGGCGCGAGAGGACCTCCCGCCAATTTCACCAAACACCAGTCCAATGTTGTGGTGCCAGCGGATGCAGGGGAGTGACTCCTTCACTCCAAGGGAGATATATTCAGTTGTCCTTGATGCTCCACTGGTCCTGTATGGATCCTGTATGGAACACAGGCACAGACAATGCAGCAGACTGAATGGGACATGGAGTTGGGCCCAAACGAAGACCAGCGAAGTCCAGAGTGTCCCGACGGTCGAATTTAAGTGGGTTCTGATTCAGAATCTTGTCTACGTCAGATTTACGGTCCTACAGCCAGGTAAGATCTTAAGTACCCAAGGAAAGTAGTTGGCAAGATTCAGGGGACCCTCCAAGAGGAGGGTCTGGACAGTGGGGAGGTTACTCCCATATCATTTGTCCAGTTTCGTGCCGGAGCCAAGGGCTCATAGGATTGGTTTGAAGTGGACTATGCACAGGGACACCAAATGTGCCCCTCATGCAGACTTTCAATCGCTGGCAAGAGCACCCACCCTCCCCTAATACACTAAATCCTGTCTGGGAGATGGTCACACCTTCCTGTGACAGAATTCCTATTGTTCTGCCTTCCCTGCTCGAGCTTGGCTCAACAGCAGAAGGGCAGAAATGTGTCTGTGGTCGGGAGCAACCATTTTGTGCTGTCTGGGACTAGAAGTCTGGTACCAGGAAAACCAGGGACCCAATGAAGTTTGCTTCTGAGGGGTGAAATCATACCTCCCACACCACTTACCGGGGTGTGGGTATGATTCCAACATGTTTGCTACCAAACACAATAGGGTTAATTTCAGCTGTTTTAGAGTTGGTCATCATGTGGGCGCGTAATGACACTCTATGTATCGTAAATGGCTTCCTCACTGAGAACACAAGATAATGGACTCCGTAGGCTGAAGAGGAGTCCTGCTCATGCAGTCGCACCCTCTTACATAGTACCAAGCACCCTGCCCTCAGGATTGTAAGGGCCTGCTAGAGGGGTGAATGATAGATTTTAAGTGCAGTGACCCTTAGATATAGTAAACCTATATCTTAAGCAAGTGGTGCATGCACCAACTTACACAGGATGCAATGGCAGGCCTGTAGTTGCATTTTGCATTGCCTCTCATTGGTGGCATAATACAAGCTTTAGCTCATGGGAGGCCTTTTGGGTACCTATGCCCTGGGTACATGGGTACCATATACTAGGGAATAACAAGGGTATCTCAGTATCCAATCTGGGGTGTACCCAAGTACAATGCATAACAGTGTAAGGACAAAGCTGATAGACTGGGGTCCTGATTAGCAGGATCCCAGTAAGACAAGTAAAAAACCAGCACAGCACCAGGCAAAAAGTGGGGGTAACTATACAGAACGATCATACCTTCCTACAAAACCTTACTGAACACACAGATTTTACTGGTTGTCTAGACCCTTCTCAGTCAGGGTTTAGACCTATGCACACCATGGAGTCAGCCCTGATTGCGGTATCTGATCACATCAGATGCTCTCTGCACAGTAATCAATCTGTGCTACTAGTGCTGCTGGACATGTCCCCAGCTTTTCACAGTGTCTCACCAAATTTTATTGCGAAGACTGGAATTTGTGGATGTGCTCTTCAATGGTTTTCGAGCTTCCTGATGCACCGCAAGCAGGTCATTAATTTAGGTCACTTCCGGTCCCATGTTAAGGACATTTCTAAGGAGTACCTCCGGTCTCCTGTTTCAGTCCCACACTATTTAATATATATGTGGCTCCCCCTTGCAAAGATTGTTAGGGAATTTGGTTCCATCCCCATTTCTTATGCGAATGATACCCAACTGCTTTTATCTTTTAGTAAAAGGTACTTAACCACAAAATCTCAGTTCTCAGAGGGCATCAACGCTATCTTCACATGGATGATGGATAACTACCTCCAGCTGAATGCTGGAAAGACTGAGATTATGTTACTCAGTAATGCCTTGACACTTTGGTCCATGGACTCGTGGCCTGTGGACCTGGGCACTGCCCCATCCCCAAGATGGTGGGTAAACTTTTTGATGTGTACTTAGATCAGAACTGTCTATGCAGGACCAAGTTGGGACTTCCTCTGGGACCTGTTTTTAATATGTATTTTAACATTTTAATATGTTGCATTTGTTTTCTCCCTCCTTCCTCTAGCTGTACGTAAAACCTTGGTTCAAGCACTTGTTATTAGTCGCCAGGACTATTGCAATACTCTTCTGGTCGCAGCCAATGAATCATTGTTGAATAGACTACAGGTAGTACAGAATACGGCTGCATGCCTGGTTACTAATTTGCCTCCTAGAATGACCTCCCTCCCCTGCCTGCAACAGCTCCATTGACTGCCCATCCACTAAGGAATTCTATTCAAAGTCTGCTGCACTGTTCATAAAGCCCTAAATAGCAAAGTAACTAGTTACTTAGCTAAGAAACGTATTCCCTGCCAGCGGGCAGGGTCTTACACTCTGGAATGAAATTCTTCATACTATACTCCCTTGAAAGCTGCCCAGGAAAATAAGACTCCCCCTCATTGAATTCCCTTGGACATTAGAAAGTAGGGACAGATTAGCTTTCTGATAAGCCACGTAAATTACCATCCTAATCCATAGCCTTACGGTAAAGACTGTCTAGTGTTGGCTTTCGATTTCTAACCCAAAGGTTGATAAATAAAAAAATATGCCTTTCTGAAAGGGGACTTCTCTCTCCAAATTGATGGTAATGATGGCGCGCAGGATTAATTTACCTTTACAGCTCAATTTACCATACTCACCTGGGCCCATAAACATTCACACTTTGAACTAGTAATCCTGCTTCTACTTACAGCCTATCAGGTCCTTAATTCCTTTTAGGACCTATACATGTATACTATGACTTACCAATCATTGTCACCTATGTTATAAGTCCTAGGGATCGAAAAGGGAGTTAGTATAATGGGTAGCATTTAACAATTTACCTTTCCTGTAATAACCACAGACTCGGGAGAAGTTTTAAACATTTTATCTATGCAAGTTTTGTTGAGTCCGCGGCCGCAATACAGTGACCAGAAATTTTACATGTAAGAATATAATTATTTAGACATAAAGTTTGCAAGAAATCACAGTAACACCTTTAGACATTTATACCTGGGAAGGGTGAGAAAGGGAAACAGCACAAGGACATACCACACAGAATTTATTTACCTAGAATGGTGTGAGGACCAACCCTGGCCACAGGCTAGGGCAAATATAGGGCTACTGACTAATAATGTGCCCACAGGACAGGACAGGTGCAGATCAGGACACGTAACCTCCACTAGTGCAACGCCAGCGTCACACCCCTCTCTACGCCAAATTCTGATACCCAGATTGTGTAATCAATAATTCTCCCTCAGCAACACATCGATTCTTCTGACAGAGTGCTCCGCCAGCACCTCTGCTCTCGATCTCTTATAGCACGCGTTGGGTCAGTGACAGGTCAGATAATCAGACAAGTCGGACTATTTTCTCTAACTAAGCCTACCATAGTTATATAATTTCCAAGGCAATGTACCACCCCTAAATGTTGCAAATCTATGTGTTCCCCTTCAGTGATTGGTCAGAAAGACGAGGAGAGGTCATCGCACCATACTAAGATAAGGTACATTTCAATGACTTATGTTGATCAAGTTCCCGCCCATAATTTATTTTCCCATGAGTTTTATTCCACCCAGCAATATTATTTCATTATAATATACAAAGTTTCAAGTCCTTTTCCTTTCCCAGGTTATGTATTCGTGGCTCTCAGGCGCATTGCTGGAAATACAGTCACTGGCACCAGTTCAATGCCATTGCTTGATTTTTCTCAAAGTTCTCGGCTCATGCACAGAGCAATTTTCAATATGGCTGTTCATGTCACCCTTAGGCCCAAATACGAGCTAGTAACAAAGTCAAAGAAAAAACATATTAGAATACAAAAATAAATAAATGCACTGTATACCACTTATCTCTATTCTAACCCCATTACTTTATTTATACTATAGCATTAATGGTTAAACAGAACAAACAAAGTTTAGTTGAAGCAATAGCAGGTGCTTTAGTGTGTGAGACATGAACCGTCCATCTTGGCACTAGTGCACAGAAGCAAGAAATTCCCACCAAAGCAGAGATGCGCAGAAATGTTCCCGCGTTTTCAGTGGCCATTTTAGGACACTCGGGTTACTGTTAGTAAAAGCACATAGTCAAGCTTCCCCTAGATACTAAATATGTCATGTAATGCAAATATTAGCAAACAAAACATGTTGATTAATTAGTTATATTTTATTACGAGAGGGCTGAGTACAAGCAAGTTTCTGTATGCATGAAACCTCACTCCATCAGTAAGAGCCCTCCCCATATTTACAGAGTGCTATAATGTGTTTTAGTCTGCAGAAGGAGCAGATGAGTCTAGGTCCTGAGAGGCATGGAGGTTAAAGGAAACTTTGGGAATGAAGGCTGAGCGATATCTCAAGACTACCTTATCCTGAAAAATCTTGAGAAAATGCTCATGAAACATTATAGTTCCAATTTCCAACTACCTTCTCCCTGATACTCTGGCTGCTTGAAAAAAAAAACACCTTCACGGTCAAGTACTTAAAAGAGACTGAAGTCAGAGTTTCAAAGGGGGAATTTTTCCGATATGCCGACACCAAGGGAAGAATGAGCCATACTGTTACGGTCTCCTTGCTTTGCAGGGTTTGTTTGTAACTCCTAAAATGTCATGGACACGATTCACAGCCGGCGAGAAGAAGGCGCAGAATGGAGAAAGACAGTTACATATGAATGCAGAATTATTTTCATCCAGTGCTTTATATTACAATTCTACCTGTTTTAAGTGCTGTGAGTAAGAAGTGTTATGATCGCCAAATGTAATAGTACTCAATCGACTGACCACAGTAGGATGAGTTGGACCTGCAGGGATTCAAACTCACAACCTGATGATCTCAGAAGATAACAGCCACAAGTGTTAACTCATTGAGAGAGAAGAAAAGATGACAAGCAGGTCAATAGGGGGCATAGTTTACAACAGACAGAGCAGCACACATGGGAGCAATGTGAGCAAAGCTCCTTTCATTCTTCCTGGAAGGAAGACAGGAAGTGACCATGAAGAGTTCTTCCTGTGTTGCCTCTCGGTCTTAAGGCACCATGCTTGAGGTAAATATTTGGTTGGCTTGGTAAACAACTTCTGTGGAGAGAGCAGACAACTCATGGAGTAAGGGCAGCACGTGCATGACAAACAAGGAGGTAATGCATGTATTTAAGTTATGACATGCTATATGTGTCCCTATGAATACTTAACCATGACCCTTCAGCCTTGTATGGATGTTGGCTTCAGTCTATTGACAGTGAAAGTGGCATTCCTTGAACCCATATTGAGGGTGTCTGTGTCTAGTAATGCAGGGTCAGTTCTTCAACAAACCTTGGCTTCAAGTTTTATTGTATTTGATTTGGTTCTCCACTGAGAACCACAAATGTTAAATACACAATATTCAAATTTAAACAATTGTGTTAAAAATGTCATTCTAATACAAAGTTAAAAATGATTTTAAAAATTTCTAAAAATTGTGACATACAAATTAGTTTGGCGGAACTTTACATAAAATAACCAATTCCTGTAGTTAATTCTTCATTTTGAATAAACTGGTTGTAAAAATCTTTTCCTTGCCTTTATCACTAACGCATTAGTGCAAGTAGACAATAAATGTTCCAAGTCCTGCTCTTCACCATTACAAACCTTGGCAATTTAAGTAAGCCACTGGAGGTTTGAGTCAGACTAGAGCCAGCTGTATGACTCTGACTCAGCTTGAGGTCCTCTTGGACACTCAAGTGTAAAAAGAGCTGAACTGCGATGTGATTTCTGCCTGCCACCCACTTTCTAACCTCAAGCACCAAGAGGTAAAGCCAAAGCATTAATCTTTGATCTAAAACAGAGAGAAAGAGTTACTCATCTAGTGGTTGAATTGCAAAATGTGAGATAATAAAATCAGGGATCGATCTCGGCTTCGCTGCTTCACAAAATTAGGTGATCCTTGCCAAATATTTTATTTAACAAGACTCCCTTTTTTGCATTATTTCTAATGAGAACACCTTCAATAAGTGATTTCAGGGTGTGAGCTGTATAAAAACATCTTGTGCTCGATTTAATAGACTATAAAGTTCCTTGAGTAAGAGATAAGGAGAGTGTTTACACCATGCTACCCAGGCGAAAACGCGAATCTCTGCTATGTCCACTGAGAACTACCTTAATCGAAAAAAGAGGCTAAAATCATAAATTCAGCACTATATCAATGACAGTGAATCAAAGCTGTACCCACAGCAAAGAAAGAGAAGGGTCATTTTGCACACTATGAAGTTTTATTAACAAATTAGTAAAGGTCACTCTCAATTGAATCAGTTATTCATAAATCAGTAGTCACCTGAATACAGCAGGTATGGATATCATTCAAGCAATTTAATTCAGAAAATGCACAGACACGTTATTAAAGACAGCATATGCAAAGAGAGATAACAGTCTGTTCCCAAAAGGGGAACTCTCTATGGCTGTTGTTAAGCGGAATATAGCACTGAATGTAGATCCAAATGAAGGTGCCAAACCAGAAAAGAAGAAATATACTTACACTAGAAAGTAAGTAAGCATGAGAGCAGAAATATAAGGATCATATGGGGGGGGGTCAAGAGAGAGAGAGAGAGGGCATCTACCTGCCATGGTGGACAGGGGCTAGTCTCTTCAACTAAAACCAGTTCCATACAGTTAAAACATGCAATTGTGTCTAAGTGATACAGTCCACAGCTTCTCACAGAGTAAGAACTAATAGAAATCAGTGTTCCAGATGTTCTAAGACTGAACGAAAAGTGGTATGTATCTAGGTCTATTGGCGCCTCACATTAGAGAGCCACGTAGCAGTTATCCTAAATTCACCTATTAGAGTGGCGGTGCTGTAAGGTGGGGAGAACCACAAACCTCCCCAAATTGTTTCGCCTAGGTTAACAGAACACACTCACACTCCCCTAACCGGAAGTTAGGGTGTTTGCTCTGGCAGCGGTGTAATGGTATATTGTGTCAGCGCTTTTCTTTTTGAATCATATACCAGCAATGATCTGGTGTATTAGGCATTTATGGATTTTTGAATACAGTTCTAGTTTGTCTGTGTATTCGTGTATGTCCACTTTGTTCCTTGTCTGACTGTTTGGCTTATTTGCGTTGTGCTTTGTTGTGTCCTGTCTTTATCAACACATGCATTTTATGTTTGTGTATTGTAATGTTAGTGGGACTTCTTGATGTTTTATCCTATTTATATTGGTGTGTTTTTAGTATGAAATGTATATGTATTATATAAAAGAAAAATTACTTATGCATTTGATACTTGTGTTTGAACAATAAATATTGAAAACGTAAGGTCTGTTGGACAATTGTAATACTATTTTGGACAGATTGTGACAAAATTCTTGGTTTTGGAGAAGCGTTCTAAGTTGTATTCTCTGTCACCTTCCCATCATGTCTAGCCAATGAAAATCATTGTCCAGTCAATCAATTATAACAACCATTAACTTCACACAACAGGCTAACAGAAAATAATTTTTAATATGAACACAGCAACTCTTGAAATAAAGCATGACACATTTAAGTGATGGTTAAACATGGTGGCAAGTTGACATTTTATTAAGCGCAAATAAATATGACTTTGAATCACCACCAGTATAAGAATCTTTGCCACACATAGGGTGCACTTAACACATGACCTGCCTCTAAGTTCACTAGAGTACACATTCAGGCCTTCAGACAGGAATTGGGAGCATGACAAGGGAGCAGCTTCACCTCTAGCCAAAAGAGAAGAAGGTTAAAAAGCTGTAGATGAATGCCTTGGTTTATTAATATAAATTAATATAAATGTAGTAGTATGTCAGGCTTAAAATGCAGCAGATAAGATCATCCCTTTCTAATGGAAGTACTGTGATAAACCTGAGGATAATAATTCCTGAAGGAGAGTAGTAGATGCATATCAATCTATTCCTGACAAATGCTTTGAGGATAAAAGCAATATTCTACCTTCCATATCCGTGCTGAGGAGTTGTAGAAAAGTGATACTATGGATAAAAATGGGTAACAGGAGCCTGTTGTATACACCTGCATTGTGCCATGTTATCAAATGAATCAAAACATCTCTAATGATATTTCAGAATGTCAATTTCTTACTAGTTTGTGATCTTGGCTCAACTGATGCCTTAGACGGGCTGTGTTTCTGATTCATAATGTTAACAATGTTTGTGATGTGTCACAAATACAGATCACCCGGGCAGTTGCCCCAACTTATTGGCCAAGTGCAAGGACCCGCCTCCCCCAGTGTGCCAGAGCGACGACAACTGTCCGAAGAGCCAGAAGTGCTGCGACCTCTGCGGAAAGAAATGTCTGGAGGCTGAGCAAGGTAGAGTGTCCTCAACATCCTCACTAGTTTTTGTTGTTGGTGCACAGCCTCTGTTTCTTACGAATTTGGGTGTTTTCGGTATATGTTTACTTTATAGTTTGGGTGCTCCACTGGTGACGTTTTCCGTCCTGAATGACGTCTGACTTTAGTACTCAATGCTGTGCTTCCAAATTAATTTGATTGCATCCCCTTGGGCACACCTTAGGTTCCTTTGACTAAACATCCTCACATCATGAGTGTCAGGACTGAGTCTGCCACAAATCCACTCTCATTGATTTGCAACATTCAACCTTTATTATTCCCACTCCTTTGGTAATCTTGGTTTTACAGTAAGCAAATACTGTCACTTAGAGGTTACCATGGCTGAGAGAATTTCACTACAGATCAACTTGTTCAGTTGTGACAATGGCAATCTTTGGGTATTCCACCAAAGTCACTTTAATTTATCATAAGTTTGTGTTCACTGGCTGCAGAGGGGTGATCTTCCTTTTTAAATCTATTACATCATCTGCAGACTTAGGACAGTTTCCTGATTTGAGGTTGAACATCTACTAGTGAAGCTCAGGAGGTGTTTTATCAGAGGGTGTCCTTTCTAGATTGATCCACGGTGCAGCTAAGGAGAGCTCTTAAAACCTCATAAGGTTCCTGCATGCCAGTCTTAGTTTTTTGTCCCTGCAGAGCTTCTCGTGCTGGTTGTTGTGCCTGCTTAACTTCATGCAGTGGTGAGCGACTCCTTTATACTTCAGACTTTGCTGCATAGTGCAGGGACACATTGTGCAGGAACTGCCACGTTACTGTTCCCCAGGCCAATCAAAATGGTTCAGGATTCTGTCTAATACACTGAGAGTAACATATGTGAGTTGACGCTCAGGACCACAGCATCTGGTCAGAGAGGTTCATCACACAGCACTTCAGCACAGCCTTGCCTATGTGGCCTCGCCTGATGCTGGCTACTGTCTTCTCAGTTGTGCCCGTCAGGTCAAGGGTTCTAACTTGCCCTCAGGTATACATTTTATGCACTATTCATGTGGTGCCCTTTTTCTAATTTCCTGGTCCCGGTGGGGTTCTTCCTAGTAGGTGTTTTCTTTGCTATTTTTAATTTTCTAGATACATGGTTTGCCCCCAGTTCTACTCTTATTGCCTAACTTTCCTCTCTTGTGGTTGGTAACCAGTTAAAACATCTCTGCTATTGTTTAAGCAACCCTACTTTGCACATTAACCACGTCTCCACTTGAATATATTGAATTTTGAATATTCATTTAGGGGCAGATTTACAATAACTGGCGCATCCCCAGGGATGCGCCAGTTATTGTGCGCACATGGGGCAAAAACGGCACAGATAAGTGACGCATCTGTGCTGTAAAGGCGGCGCATTGCTGGAGTTGCGTCGCAAGCGCGACGCAGCTCCAGCAATGCTCTGGGGGGCTCTATCTGTCCAATGCTACGTCAAGCCTTACGCCTGCTTCAAGCAGGCGCAGGGTTTTAACGCAGCATTGGCCTAAAAGTGCCTGCGTGAAATTTTGTAGATTTCACGCAGGCACTTTTGAGAGGCGCACCTGCCCCGGAACGCCCACCCTGCGCCGGAACGCCCACATGTGGCGCAGGTCTTTACAACGTGACGCATCTGCCTAGATGTGTCACGTTGTAAATGGGTCGCAGGGATGCGCCACGTTTAAGCCGCCGTTGCGTGACGTGCGTGGCGCAAGTCCGACATAAATCTGCCCCTTAGTATCTATCAGCATCTCTGGCCACTGGTTTTTCAAGGAGGCTTCTAGCCGGTCTCTATTTGTGAACAGCTGGTTTAAAGTGTTACGTCACTAGCCTTGTCCCTTGAAAGCAAGAGCCATGCAGATCTACTTAAAAGAAAGTAACTGACAATAGTCAAGCTGTTCTTATTTAGGGACCACCTCCATGTACCAGTAGCAGCACATACCAGCTGCTGCAGTGCCGGCTGTTGATCAAGGGGTAACTCTAGGTAAAGTCAATAGACATGGCCCCAGCTGCTGTATGTGCTCTAGCACAGCAATGCAACAATACCAGCACAAGCAAGGTTCAGAGGGGGTGGTGATGAATGAAATAGCTCTGTATTGCTCCTGCACATGGCTTGTGCCACTCTACCTAATGCAGATCACATATGCCTAACAGTTGATGGAATAATTACTTGTAGAAACAGAATTGTTTGATGTGGATTAATTGCAGTGTTTGCACAGTGCATGCACATTGCTACTCACACTTTGCTGGATGCAGCTTCTTTTGCTTATCAAGAGTTGGAATAATGCCTGTACCCATTTTTGGCACCAAGAGGTTGGAGTCTCTCCAGCTCCTCTGAGGGAAGTTCATTGCCATGATATTCTTTCTGGTGGATGACAATAGAGCAGACCAAAGGGGGAGGAGCTTGTGGCTCATCATAGAACCCTTCTCCCAGCTCCTTGTGAAGAGGAGTGGAGGCCTGTGCTCCTATGCAGGGCTATGTTTCTAAATGTGCACAGGAAGGCACAACAGTCCGCATGCACGAGCTGCAGCGAAGACATGCAGACTTCCGGCTGACCTCATCCTATCATTTCAACTTCAGAACTGCCACCTAGTGTCAAAGAAAGCGTCACTCTGTAAACCCACCCTGCTCTGATCATCAGTGGGGGCGGAGATGGCGAGGGGCTCACTGCAGTGTATGATCATCAGTGGGGGTTGAAATGGTGAGGGGTTCTCTACAGAATTATTGTCTTCCCCCCTCTCTTTCTAAACGGCATGATAGCTGCCACTCAGAACCTGGAGCAAGCTTGGCCATTGCCACGTGCACACATATTGTCTATCTGATATTTATTGACGTTCCTGGGTGTAGTCTATATGCACTAAGCTGACAAGTGTTGGCGCTGATGTGCAAACCTCAACACAGAGAATGAGCCAGCAACCCTGTGGTTGCACCTGGTGCCAGCATAAGTGCCCCACTGTATAGTGCTCTGGCTCTGTGAGATGCTGTTGCCATGTACTTGTCAGGGTAATAATCATTTTGCTCTTAATCAATTAAGAACTTTGTAGGTTTATGTTGTTTGTAAACACTGAAGGGCATATTTACAAGGCCCTTGCACGGCCGGTGCATCTCTTTTTATGAAACACCGGCAGCACATTTCCCGCCCCATATCTACGAGGACACGTAAATCCGCCCTGCGTGGCTTTTCGTCTCCCTGTAAATACGGCCCCTTTTCACGTTGAAGTCGGCATGAAAGGGGTGTGCCATGTGTGTTCTTGTGCGTGTTCCTATGCAACAACCCTGGCTTAGGACGCATTCTCAGATTTACAACCTTTCATAAACTTGGGAATGTGTCAGAATGCTACGCTTCCCCAGGGGAGGCATAGGGAGGCGCAACGCTTAGAAATGTATTTATTTGTCCTCGTTTTATCTTCTTTCTCTTCGTACTGCCTTCTGCAGCACACAAAGAAAGAGAAAATCACCTCTTGTGATAAGTTTAGTGCAGGATGGTCTCCCTCACACCATGATGCAAGGGTGCCGGCATTGGCACATGGCAGCTAATTGTGCACCAGTACAGGTGAAAGCACAGGGATGCAACTTATTATTGTAAATATGTCACATCCCTGTGCATTTAAAGTGACTCAATGCATCGCCTCCAAATGGCTTGCGGTGCAGCGCTGAGTCACTTTGTTGCAGATAAGGCCCTGAATATTCCGTATGTGCTGTTCAATATACCAGGATACACAATGTTCATCATTTTGGTGTGTGCTGTGTTGTTGGTATCAAAGTGTCCCAAAGCAGATGTGTGCTTTTGCAGACCAAAATAACAAAGGCACAGGCACTGGGACCATTATGCAATTTACCAGCCTTAGACCACCATACATCACATGGCAGTCCATGTTAAGGAAATTGATCGACTGTCTCCCTGCCCTCAATAGGGTAGAACAACCTCACTATGACTTGGTGGCTCATTGGGTGACGGATTCCCACCAGCAGAGAGTGCTACGGTTCCATCTGTAGAAAGTCAACTGTTCCCTCATCTCCAGATGGAGTGGGGAAACCATGACTTTGGCAGAGCAGCGCTTTCTGTATTTTTTTACGGATACACCATTCCCAAACACTAAATTACCCCCCCCCCCCCTCTAGTTACCTGCTGCTTGGATAGGGCAAAGCATGTAACACAGTAAAGTCTATGTGGGCCTCAATCTGTGGTAAGGTGGAGGGAAAATACATACACATTCAGGCCTTCATCCAGGAATGGGGAGCATGACAAGGGGGCAGCTTCAGCTCTAGCCAAAACTGCTGGAAAAATCAAAGCCTACAATGTTTATGCTTGAGGGATCTCAAATACATTATCTACTTTATTTAAATGATCTAGTAATCCTAGCTACTGCATTGAATGGCTGATGCATACTGGTGATTTCCTGGAGAACCACTGTCGGGCAAGGAAGTTCCAGGAGGTAAACTTATAAAGACCAAAATCATGATTTTCAAAATAGAAAAGTTACATTCTTCCTACCTGAGGCTCAGAGTATGTTCTTCTGAAGGTTTTAAGTGGTAGTAAAGGGGCTGTAGGAAAAGACACTACATGCCTTCTACAGCATCAACATATAATTAGGATTCTCAAACCCATGAAGAACATCAGTGCTAAGACCTCCTGGCAGCATCGTCTACCCAGTCATATGGAAAGGGGTGTGTGGGGCCTAACAGCAACAACCAGTGAACAGAGTGGGACATACCCCAAGCAGAAACCATGCACCCGCAATCCTGCAAAGCAGTCCTGTTTGTGCACAGAAACCGCCCTCATCATGGGTGCAAACCAGAGGGAGGGAGATGCCCCTGGTCCTTGGTGCTTGAAGGTGTATTTCTACATTCTGCTGCACTATCTGAAAAAATGTATCCAAGTCTCCCCTAGCTCTCACCCCCCCTGATTAGATCCAAGCCTCCCCTACCTCCCATCTACCTCATTAGATCAAAGCCTCCCCCTAGCTCCCATCTCCCTGATTAGATCCAAGCCTCCCCCTAGATCTCATCTCCCTGATTAGATCCAAGCCTCCCCTACCTCCCACCACCCTGATTACATCCACGCCTCCCCTACCTCCCATCTCCTTGATTACACCCAAGCCTCCCTTAGCTCCCATCTCCCTGATTAGATCCAAGCCTCCCCTAGCTCCCATCTCTCTGATTAGATCCAAGCCTCCCCCTAGATCTCATCTCCCTGATTACATCCAAGCCTCCCCCTAGCTCCCATCTCCCTGATTAGATCCAAGCCTCCCTTAGCTCCCATCTCCCTGATTAGATCCGAGCCTCCCCATAGCTCCCATCTCCCTGATTAGATCCAAGCCTCCCCTAGCTCCCATCTCCCTGATTAGATCCAAGCCTCCCCCTAGCTCCCATCTCCCTGATTAGATCCAAGCCTCCCCTAGCTCCCATCTCCCTGATTAGATCCAAGCCTCCCCCTAGCTCCCATCTCCCTGATTAGATCCAACCCTCCCCCTAGCTCCCATCTCCCTGATTAGATCCACGCCTCCCCCTAGCTCCCATCCCCCTGATTACATCCAAGCCTCCCCATAGCTCCCATCTCCCTGATTAGATCCAAGCCTCCCCTAGCTCCCATCCCCCTGATTAGATCCAAGCCTCGCCTAGCTCCCATCCCCCTGATTACATCCAAGCCTCCCCTAGCTCCCATCTCCCTGATTAGATCCAAGCCTCCCCCTAGCTCCCATCTCCCTGATTAGATCTAAGCCTCCCCCTAGCTCCCATCTCCCTGATTAGATCCGAGCCTCCCCTAGCTCCCATCTCCCTGATTAGATCCAAGCCTCCCCTAGCTCCCATCCCCCTGATTACATCCAAGCATCCCTTAGCTCCCATCTCCCTGATTAGATCCAAGCCTCCCCTACCTCCCATCTCCCTGATTAAATCCAAGCCTCCCCTAGCACCCATCTCCCTGATTAGATCCAAGCCTCCCCTAGCTCCCATCTCCCTGATTAGATCCGAGCCTCCCCATAGCTCCCATCTCCCTGATTAGCTGCAAGCCTCCCCCTACCTCCCATCTCCCTGATTAGCTGCAAGCCTCCCCCTAGCTCCCATCTCCCTGATTAGCTGCAAGCCCTGAATCTGTTGTTAGTATTAGTTTGTTAAGGACTGTGTTGTTTATATACATGTGGACTTCTCTTTTACTGTAGGATGTGAGTTTGGAATATGTTGTATCCTTACTAGTAGAGAAATAGTTCACTCTCTTGCCCATTATCTTTGTCTGTCTTTGTGCTACAGATCACAGTGGCTTCTGCCCAGCGTACCAACTCATGTCATGTGATGCAAGACACATCTCTGACTGCAGTCGTGACTCTGACTGCAAGGCTGATGAAAAGTGCTGTAACGTGGGCTGCAGACAGACCTGTGTGAAATCCAGGAAAGGTAAGGCACCAGTGTAATGCCACAATGTCTCTTGGACCACCTGATGGGCTGTGTCCTATGTGTCACCCCAAGGGCACAGGTATTTATGAGCCCTGGTGACCAGGACCACCTTGTTAGGAACCTCCACTCCTGTGAGTGTTCTAGGGAGCCAGTGTGACAAGCACATTACGGACTCTCCTAAAGGAGAGGTCTGCATTGCATATGAACTATTCATGTATTTTGAACCAGTGGACACCTTTTGTTCCACACACAGTCTTCATGCACTCCACCTGTAAGCACAATCACACATCAGACAGGCATGGGGGAGTAAGAGGAGCCATTTATAGGATTGTATCCAGAGGGTCAGTTGATATCCTGTCCTGTGGCCCCAGCTGTCAGTAGTGTTGGCTTCAGGATCAGGGTGGACTCCACCATTTGTGACCAAGGTAGATATGAATTTGTACAGAACAAATGAACATTCAAAGGTAGGACAACTCAGAGATAAATTGGCGAGGGATACACTCTCATTAAAAGAGAACAAGATCACAGAAAGATCCATACAGAATACAGATAAACTGCCGGGCAACAAATAGCCTGTCTCAGCGTCCATCTTCACTGGCACTGGTATGAAGAACATGGGAGATGTGTTCAAAAACAAAGTGCACAGATAAGCGGTTGTCTGAGCACAGAGGGGAGTGATAATAATGAGTGAAGATCTGAAGAATCTAAAGAACAGGGACTGGAGGACTATGTGCGAGACATGCACAAACATGTCTCAATGTGTACCAAAGACAATGGCCTTCTACTAAAGGGTACAAATAAAATCGTATTGTATAACCAAATCAATGAGGCATGCTTTGTTCTTTCCATTTCAGGGAAACCTGGTGTTTGCCCATATATACCTACGAATGAACTATCGGAAGACCTGTGCAATAAATGCAATGTGGACAAGGACTGCCCACAAATTGAAAAATGCTGCGCAGGGGAGAATGGTCGTGAGTGCCAGAAACCCAACCATGACATTGGTAAATGTTGTATTACTCAAACAGTTGTTATTGCAATAACAGTGTCCTGCCACACTTTCCATGCCCAGACTTTACTGTGGTATGCTATTCATTCTAATATCTAGGAAAGTAGAATATCTTTGTCATAGACAGAGGGATACTTGGACAGACACACATCTATCAATAACAGGGACCCAAGTTTCACCTCACCAATGAGGAATAACAAGGGAGCTGTTTGTATTCCTTTTAAACAGTGGATGTGGTCTTGCAGGTCCAGCTGTTAGATGTTGGAGCACACATGATTTCCAAGTATAGTTTTATTGTACATGTGCAGGTACAGGCATGAGTGTACCCTTCCACCTAAATTAAGACCTCATGTGGAACACAGGCATCATGCCCAGCATCTGCCCCACCATCCCAGTCCAGATCCAGCAGACCAATTCACTTCACCAGTGCCAGAACCAAGTGCATTCCCATCTCTTCAAGCAATACCTTTTCATTTCATAGGTCATCATTGACACCCTTGTGAGAGGCTGGCTCAATATTTGATGTTCACTTATGTAAGTGGACACCTTCCACAGAACCAGACAACCCTTATGGTGATGTTAGTGGTCTTAAACATCCTTAAAAAGCTCTCTAAGTGGTGGCTGTGGAGAGCAGCCTTCAGGCTGAGTCTAGAAGGAGTGTAAATCAGCTAGTTTTACCAGAACATAATCTTATAATCTCATAAGTATAGATTAAGTGAAAAAGAACCACACAGTGTATTTATAAACATATGTATTTTTTATAGGACACTCACTAACACATTCAGATATCTCCTATCTGGATATATACACAATGCACACAATACATTTGAATAGAAACAGGTAAGTAGCACAGAATACACAGTGTTCCCCTGGGGGAGACCAAACCATATACTAAAATAGTGGTATGCGAACTATGACTCGAGTCAAGACAATACTCAGAGGACAGAGAAGTGCTGGGGACCCAAGGCACCACCCAAGGTTAGTGTCTTGGAGCCCCATGGAGGTTGTGTGCAGTGTAGGAACATGACTGCGTTCTCCATACAAATAATGTGTAAGTCGCAGTAGCAATTTTAAGAAAAGCACCTTTCCCATTGGATCCTGAAGACACCCAGCGGAGGACAAGAGGATGGAAAGCGACCTTATACACGGGTATCCTAGGAAACAGGTTACCTGCACCAGGGAAGCTGGGTGCATAGGTGTGAAGTGGACATGGAAACCACCGTCAAACCCAATGGAGGACTTCAGGAAGATGGCGCTGCTTTGGAAGGTGAAAGTGTCTGGTGTAACCCGAAGATGAATTCAAGTTGGGAAGAAAATGCAAGCAGATGGGACAGAGTCTATGCAACTAAGGAGTGACCAGGCACTAAAATGAATGCCCACCGATGTTGGGTGTTGCAGGAGAGCTGATGGTGACCTTGAAACTGCAGCTGTGTTGACCAGGTGATGCTGTGGAAGAGTAGGAGACGTGCACGAGTTGTCCCACGTCGGATGTCGAGAGTTGAGGGGTCAGTGTCCAGTGGGAGCACAAACAAGCCTTGGCAACTGCAACCAATGAGAAAGTTGAAAAGGTACAATGTTAGGAACAGAAAGGTCCAGGAGACTCACCACAAGCAGGGGAGTCAAGCAGGCCCCAAGCAATCAGGGGAGCCCAAAATAATTCAAATATGACCCTCAACAGGACACCCATGCCTGAGGAACTTGACTCGCAAGAGGACCTCGTGCAGCTTACCAAAGAAGCAGGCCCACGATGCAAACAATGCAGTGTGGTCAAAGATTCTGATCACTGGAGATGCTTGGGGCTGAGGCTAATTGGAGCCCGCAGATCTTGATGGAAGGAAGCCAACAGTTCATTGTAACTTCAAGTCGACGCAGTGCTCAGGGCTTTGGTTCCTGCAGTTCTGATGGGGCATACTGGCCTCAACCTTGGTGAGCGTACAGGGCAGGCCTCGACGGATGTGAAGAAATACCACCTGTGTTGCTGAGCCTTTCGGAGTCCGTGGGAGCCCTGGATCAGCAGACTAGTCACCTTAGTTATGGTGCCTGCAGATACGGGGAAGTAACTCCTTAGCTCCAAGGGAGATTTCTTCAGGTGTCTTGGATGCCCACAGGCCCTGGAAGGTTTCCTGTATGGAGCAAAGGCATGGATGCTGCACCCGACGAGCAGGGCGAATAGATCAGGAGCAGCAGGAGTCTTTGCGGTTGTAGCCTTGGTGCCCAAAGTGAAGTCCAGGGCAGTCTAGAGTGTCCAGAAGGTTGAAGTTGAAGTGGTGTCTGAGTTGAATCATGTCCCACAACAAATTTAGGGACCCACCCTTAGGTAAGGTCTTAAATACCCTAAGGAAAGGGTTGGGGCGATTCAGGGGTCCCTCCCTAAGGAGGGGCGGGACAAGGGGGAGTGTTCTCCCCTGCCCTTTATCCAGTTTCACACCAGCGCAGGAGCCAACGGCTTCTTGATTTGGTTTGAACTGGACTATGCATGGAGGGAACCATATGTGCACTGCACGCAGACTACGTGTCTGCGCACCCACCCTGACCTAATACCCAAAACCCTGTCTGGGAGGTGTCACACCTCCCTGTGACAGGATGCCTATTGTTCTGTATTCCCATGCTTGGCTCAGCAGCAGGAGGGCAGAATTGTCTCTGGTCGGCAGCAGCCATGTTGTTCTGTCCTGGTCTAGAAGACTGGTACCGGGAGCACTGAGGGCCTAACTGAGGGCCTTTGCAGTGCTTGTAATCATACCTCCCACACCGTATATGATTCCAACATGTTTTATTCCAAACATGACAGGTTTGTTTCGTTACAACCAGTTTTGAGATGGTCATCGTCTAAAGACAGAGTGCCCCTCTATATGTTATATCCCTGTCTCACTTACAATCCAGGAGAATTGACTCCGAAGGCTGTTGGGGTGTCCTGATCATGCAGGGGTACCCTCACACTTAGAACCAATCACCCTGCCTTCAGGATTGCAAAGGTCTGCTGTAGGGGTGATTTATAGGTTTTGAGTGCAGTGACCTTAGATATAGTGAAACTTATATCTTTTGTAAGTGGTGCTAGCACCAGTTTACACAGGCAGCAATGGCAGGCCTGTAGTGATAGTTTGAATGGGCTCCCATAGGTGACATATTATGTGCTTTAGCCTATAGGAGGACCCCTCGGGTACCTATGCCCTGGGTACCTTAGTACCATGTACTAGGGACTGATAAGGGTACCTCAGTATCCAATCGGGGATTTACCGAAGTACGTACCATAACACTTTAGGGGAGAAAACAGAGAAACTGGGGTCCTGTTTAGCAGGATCCCAGTTCTGACTAGTCAGAAACAGCATTACATCAAGCAAAAAGTGGGGGTAACCATAGAAGCAAATCCTACTTTCCTACACCCTTTTTTCTCTGTACACCTGTGTCTCTCTCTGCCATTGAAGTACTTCCTCTTACCCATACCTAGCATGTATCTTTTGCCACCTCTTAACTGCCCCTATACCTACCTACTCTCCTTGCACCCACTTGTAATAAAACAATCATTTTCCTTTTTTTACTTTAAATATCCAATGCATGCATAGATACATAGGTACACGGTGACTGATAGGGTCCATTTGGACACTGTGTCTGTGCTGCACAAGCTGGAGGCTTACCAACAGAAAAGGTGAATGTCTCCATGCTGGGTATGTCACACTTACTCCTTTCCAGAATCCCAGCACCAAATCCAGGTACCAGGCCCTTCATTTACTGCAAGTTGGTTTTCCCCTTTCATTGTGTTATTTCTTGTACCCTGGGATAGATACCGTGTTCTGGGTTGGACTTCATAAATCATTAGACCCATCCAAGATGCTCTAACCTATAACTCTTGCTCCTTAGTCTGGGAAAACTGGACAAAAACTGGAAAATACAGTGCTCTGAGTCTGACTTTCTGCCTTGGCCATCAGGGCTGGATACATACTGTGTCTTCTTGCTCAATACTTTGATGATCATTTGGACAGATAGGTGGCTTGCACATCAGTGTAGGAAAGAGATGCAAGTCTGAGAATCCTCTTTGAAGGTTAGCAACTGTGATGGGAGGACAGACAGAACTTATCTATCTGCATGAGGAGCTCAGCTGTGCCTGTGAGAAGAACCAATGTATTTACAGAAAGACCTTGACACTGCCCAGTACAATCTGTGTGTTAGATGTCTTAATGTACCAAGTTCTTGCAGTTGTAATCAGCTTCAAACAGACCAACTGGCAGTCGAGGAGAAGAACGCCTAAGTAGGTTGTAGAGTTGTTGCTTGTCATCAAAGATGTAGTTAGCCTGCGCCTGCCCCAGCCCATTTTATATTGATAGGGTGCTTGAGTCAACTTCTCTCCAGCCCGAGAATGAGCTGGGACTAACTCCAGTTTTTTGGAGATCTCTTTTAACTATTGTAGTAGCTTATATAGTTTCAGAGATATTATCTTTTTAAAGTTTCAATGCGATCATGACCTTACGTCCAGCTAAAACTTAGAACGGATGAAGCCAGTGAACTCAGTTAGTCTACTCACTCCCGCTGAGGCACCTGCATTTGAAAATCTTGACCACGACTGGTTGATATCTAGGTACAGTTACTACCAGAGCCTTCATAGGGGTTTACTACACCTGCCCACATTGAGCTGAATAAAATTCTGTAAACTAAAGTCTCTTGATTTGTATCCTGAAACTCCATCAATAATCAAACCTCTTGTGGCCACTAACTGCAAGACTGTATCTGTGAACTGCCCCAACTACTACACTGAAGTGTGATTCTTGTTGTTTGCATCTTGGGCTTTTGTCTCTTCGGGATTGTTACATACACGATCAGGGAAACTCAACAGTTGAGGCTTCAGCCCAGTAAAGTGTCCAGTATCGTAGACCTTCGTAGGCCGCAAAATCCTTCAGCAATTCTTAGGGTGCCCCTTTTTCCAAAAATACAAATAAGAAGCAGCCACAAAATTAAAAAGATGTAAAAGATTAATCCTCCAACTTTCGCCTAACAAATCATTAAATCACCCAATATTAACCCATTATCTTGAATTCTTAAAGGCCAACTCAGCTGTGACCAGAGAATGTTCACTTAGAAGAGTAGTCATCAGTAATGCATTCTTCCAAATAAAAAGAAAAAAGGAGATGGATGACCCAATCAACCCTTGTAGGCTTGGGCAATAAGCAATTGAGGTAAAAAGTGGCTAAAAGGGATTTCGTTTATCTATTGACTTATGATCAATTTGTGAGTTAGTTAACAAAGATCTAACTTTAATGTATCCATAGGATGACAGCGAAACTTTTTCTTTAGTGGAAACAATCAATGATAGGTAGGGAATAAAGGAAAAAAGGAAAAAGCACACGGAGGGGTGATTTAATCTGAGAAATATTCTATTGAATAAATCAACAAATACATATACGGGGATATGATAGATAAATCAATAAACGCAAAAAATGTTATGGACAGATGTATGTACTAATAAACAGGTCAGTTCATAACAGTTCATCAGCTCTTTAAATTCATGGACAATAACCAAGTCAGACAATGTACGATGGTTAATTCTTGGTGCAGGGGAATTGCTTTTGGAGATGATGGAGAGAGAGGTCGACGTTTCGGTCTTGGTTGCAGATGTCTATAAGACCATCATCAGGACAGTAATGTTTTTGCAATGAGTGCCCCTCTGCAATAAGGCGAAAAATGCTCGAATGGATGAGTCGCTAGACTTGCGTTTATTGATTTATCTATCTTATGCCCGTATATGTATTTGTTGATTTATTCAATACAATATTTCTCAGATAACATCACTCCTCCTTGTGCTTTTTCCTTTTTTCCTTTATTCCCTACCTATCATTGATTGTTTCCACTAAAGAAAAAGTTTCACTGTCATCCTATGGATACATTAAAGTTAGATCTTTGTTAACTAACTCACAAATTGATCATAAGTCAATAGATAAACGAAATCCCTTGTAGCCACTTTTTACCTCAATTTCTTCCAAATAAGGCAATTGAAAACATACTTCTGCCCCTCATCTCCAAGATCTAGAATGTGGTATTCCATACTTGGCCGTGTCTCTGCAAATCTGTGATCTCTCTGACTGGGATGGAGTTAAACTCAACATACTCTACCTAAACTACACATTCTTTCTGCTCTCCAAACATCCTAATGATGTGCTAAAGATCCCACTACTTCTCCACAAGTGCCTCTACTCTGGGAACCTCCACCCACATACTTTTCAGCTCGCTATACCTGCTGGTACAGAATTAATTCACTTTCTTATCAACATACCTGTGCTTTTTTATAGTAATTCAGTACACCTAAATAGCATGTGGACTCAGGTCTCTTTGCAATATAAGTGATTTCCTGAGTACACATGAGGTTGTTTCTTGGACCCAAACAGGAATTGCCTTAGGTTCCAGGCATTATCAGTTCTAGATGCTTTAGATTGACAACAAAAAGTTTTATACCATGGAAATAATGTTCTTGTTACTATCCAGATAAACGGCAATATGGGCCAGGTACGTTCCGCAAATGTACACGGCCTAGAAGAGATTCAGAACACCCTAAATGTTGCTGGGACACAAGAGCTAAATAAACAATTGGGGGTAGAAGGTATAAACACTTCTCCAGTCAGCCCTTTAGATCCTCCCTCTGATTCTATGATTAAAAGCGCCACGATAAACATAACCAAATATAATACGATAAATGGGTTACAACCAGACACAGGATGCAACAAGCAGTTGGAAGTACGTCTTACTTCGTGGAACATAGCGGGGCTCAATAGGAGTCTTAGAGACATGGAATGGCATGAATACATAGAACAGAGTGATATTTGCCTTTTGCAAGATACCTGGGCATTGGAAACCCCCCACAGAGTTGGGTTTAAGACATTTAGTGTGAATGCCAGGCCATCGGTAAGAGGCAGGCCATCAGGGGGCCTTGTCATATGGGCAAGAACTACCCTTGAAATTGGCTTAGCTCAACTGTGTATACTGTCACAGGACATGGTCGGCGTGAAAATCATTACACGGAATGGAAAAGAACTATACTTAATTAACATCTACAATAGACCAAGTCCAGACACAAAAGATTCATTAGTAATAATACAGCTTGATTCTTTTTTAAACACTCTAGAGCCAAAGGCAAGGGTAATTGTTGGGGGGGGGGGCTAAATTACAACTTTGAACCAGTGGCGAAATTTGACAACCTCTTCGAGGATGAAGACATAGAAAATAACATTCCTGCTATAGAAAGCAATAATATAGTGCTGTGCACTGCAGCAGTTACACAAATTATGAAACCAACCTCAGGGCATGAACTAAGAGCTTGCAATCGTCGTTTACCTTCGGACAGACCAAATGCTTATACATTTTGTAGAGGCAACTCCCAGAGTTATATAGACTATATAATGGTATCGATGGAGTTCTGGCCATACGTCCAAGATTTAATAATAGACTCCAGAACCGAGAGTGACCATCGACCTTTACAATTGACACTACCAACTCACCTCTTTTTCTCCACCTCCTCGAGCGGCGACGATAATAGTACCGGATGATACCTTAGTGAGTTACAACCGTCGAGCTCTAAAGTGGTCTTACGTTCTAGGAAATAGTCAGTCTTTGATACATATCTCTAATACATTTGCAGACACTATCTCATCCTATATAGACATACCAGTAGAGAAAATCCCAATGTTAGACCTACACAACGCCCTTTTAGATGCATTAACTCCGATTGTGAGCAATATACCCAAGGAAAGCAACGGAGGAAGAAAATACCTAAATAAAGGAGTAAACCCCTGGTTTAATAAGTAGTGCTGTGAAGTAAAAGCTGAGCTCATATTTGCAATAAAAAATAACGATATATTTGCTATAAGGGAGAATAGGATTAAATATAAGAGAACCCTTGATAAAGCAAAAAAAACATGGGACGATGATATCCGGACAGACTTAATCAGTGCAGCTAAGTCTAAGGACCAGTTAGGCTTTTGGATATTAATAGCAAAAGGAAACAAGACAGGCAGGGATTCTAAGGACCTTTTTCTCTATGCTAATACTTGGGTCAATCATTTTACCCGCCCTTATTCAGCAGTTGAAAGCGAGCAATCCTCCATTATTGATGATTTGGCTTTTCAGCCAAAGGGTACTAGCCTACATTTTAGCTTGAAGAAAAAAATTATGGCAGTTGATGCATTCAAAACAGGGAAAGCTTCCGGCCCTAATAAAATTCCGGCACACTTATTGAAACACGACATTAGTGTCTGGGGACCATACATAAACTGCTTATGTTATGCAATAGCCTCGGGCACACCACTACCCGAATCCTGGAAAGGGGCATAAATCATTACGATTTAAAAAAAGGCAATTGCTATGACCCCGCAAACTATCGCCCTATTAGTTTAATAGACATTTTACAAAAAAATGTTTGATACGCATATTCTAAATAGACTAAACGATTGGATTGAGGAGACCAATGTGCTTTCAACATTTCAGGCAGGATTTAGAATCAAACCCAGCACAATTGATCAGGTCTTTAGATTGATATGCCTATGATGGAAATACATAAACTTTAGAAAGGGCCACGTGTATATTGCTTGTGTAGACCTAGAGGCAACATTTGATCTTATTCCTCAAAACTTACTTTGGGAATCAATGAGATGCCAAGGTGTGCCAGGTTAATTATTCATGCAAATAATAAGACTACATGAGGATAATTTCACAAAAGTAAGATGGGGCCCGAGGGGTGAATTCACCAAGGCAATCCCTGTAAAAAGGTGTGTACACCAGGGGTGCGTACTGGCACCTACCCTATTCTCATTGTACGTAAATGACATCCCAAATTATCTGCACGGATGCTCAACTGATGCACCTCAGTTGGGGGAAACCTGTTGCCAACTCTTTTATTCACTGACGAACCATATTTATATCACAAACCCCCAAAGGACTACAATGCTTAATGGATTCTTTCCATACATACTGCACTATGGAAGGCCTTGAAATAAATACCAGCAAAACTAAGTACATGGCAATAAAGCACATAGATCAAAAATGTGCAAAGTTTTAATTATCTGGGTATAACCCTTGACACAAAATTATCTTGGAAGCTACAAATGGAAAAAAACTAGATAATTTTGCTTCAAAATTCCTTGCCCATAATAAAGGAATATGGGAGCAGTATTTCGAAAGCGGTCTCCCCCGCTTTGGAGGTGTTCAAACATAAAGCACAATCAGCCTCTCTTTATGGGGCTGAAATATGGGGGCCCCATTGTAAAAAGAACTTTGAATTGGGGGAAAACATATTTTTTAGAAAACTATCGAACCTCCCAATACGAGCACCGATAATTCCGATTACTATGGACCTAAAGGTTAAACGCGCTGATCATCATGCCATACTAAAACCCCTTTTATTTTGGGTGGGACTTTGGTCAACCATTGAACTGACACATAATAAGGAAGGCTTAGAGGAGGTCCTGAAGATTGATCAGAGCAGGAATAACCCATGGCTTAGCATGTTTCTTCCTGGTTTACGAAGTTGGGTCTACCTCATTCTGGGAAGATCCAACTCAGCTGTCATTGCCATCAAGTAAACTGATAAAATCTTCTTTTTGTTTTCCTACATCCAAAATAGTGTGTTACATAGCTCGATTACCGGGTCATTAACAGCAAGGTTCCTTCTTTTCAAAGATGTAGCAAGCTTTGAGCCTTTCTTGGATGAGGTGCGCCCACAATTAGCCAAATCCTTATATATGAAGTTCAGATATGGTGTGCTACAAACAAATGCTAACAAATCAAGATGGGCTAGCAACCATGATGGAAAAAGCAATAAATTGTGTGTATTATGCCAAAGCGAGACTAAAGAAAATGATTTGCATGTATTATTTTTCTGTTTGTCATATGACAAACCTAGGAAGAAATGGATTAGGCCCGTTTGTATAAAATATGAATACTAGGTTTTGTCAAGAGGCAGAGAGAATATTGAAAACAGATACATCCAAACCAATTGTTTTCAGTGTAAGTAGATACCTATTCAATGTAAGTCTTATAAGGGACAAAGCCGGGTTGAAGTTTTAAGAGCTCATGACTATGTTTATTTAAGGCTATGATTTTAATACACTTCGCACATGAACTTTCCCTCTTGAGTTGTGTAGGTATTTGCAGGTAGGTGTAGAAGTGAGGATTGCTGATAAGTGAAACGTGGTGTGGTGTATAATAGTTGTCAGCAGTTTTATCTTATGTTTTCTCCAGATATTAACTCACCAAGGGTAGTAAAATCCTAAAATGAGTAAACACTGATATTCTCTTTACTACTGTGAATTTCTATATAGAATGATACAAGTTAAACATCTTCCCCAATGTCATAAAGCCACAAATTCCTCCTGAAGTAGTGCCAAGATGTTTTCAGTCTCTGTCTGCTTTGGTGTTCCTCCACTGTGCACCTCCAGTGTCTGTTTCCAACAGTCATACCAATTTGTAAGATGATGGACCAGAGGGTTGGCCTATTTTGTATATCAGAGTAATGGTGCTGGTTTTCCATGAATGTAGGAGGTAAACCAATTTTTAAAAAGCACTCAAAACAAGGGAGTCCACACTTGTCTAAACTGCTCATTACAAGGTCTACGGGCATGACATTTCATTCAAGAGCTTTTCCACTGTTGGGATTTTTTATTGTAAGTGATAGAGGGTAGTTCAATGTTAAATGATAATATGTTCAAGACTCTGTTTATTACCCACCTTGTTGGCTATGATGAAAATGGCTAAGAAGGGATTGAGTTCATTTTATTGTTTTGTATCTGAGAGTAAGAAACAAACATATCACTGAGCTCTGAGAGTGATTCAGAGATTAGTCTATGGTCTGTGGTTTTCATGTCCGAGGCTGTTTCACGTGCAATAACATACAATACAATACAATACAGATGCATTTGTAAAGCGTGCTACATACCCATGAGGGTCTCAAGGCGCTGGGGGAGGGAGGCTGCTACTGATTGAAGAGCCAGGTCTTGAGGAGTCTTCTGATGGCTGACAGGTCCTGGGTCTGTCGTAGGTTGGTGGGGATAGTGTTCCAGGTCTTGGCGGCGAGGAAGGAGAAGGATCTGCTGCCGGCGGTGGTTTTTTGTGTACGAGGTACTGTGGCGAGGGCCATGTTGGCGGAGCGGAGGCTGCGAGTGGGGGTGTGGAAGTTGAGTCGTTGGTTGAGGTAGACTGGTCCGGCGTTGTGGAGAGCCTTGTGTGCGTAGATGAGGAGTTTGAAGGTGATCCTCTTGATGACGGGGAGCCAGTGCAGGTCTCTCAGGTGTGTTGTGATGTGGTTGCGTCGCGGGATGTATAGGATCAGTCGTGCCGAGGCGTTCTGTATGCGTTGCAGCCGCTTCAGGAGCTTGGTTGTTGCTCCTGCATTGAGGGCGTTCCTGTAGTCCAGTCTGCTGGTGATGAGGGCATGAGAGATGGTCTTTCTGGTGACGGGGGGATCCATTTGAAGATTCAGCGGAGCATACGGAGGGTGTTGAAGCAGGATGCGGAAACTGCGTTGACTTGCTTGGTCATGGAGAAGGTGGAGTCTAGGATGATCTCCAGGTTGCGTGCGTTGTTGGTGGGTTTTGGGGCTGCTCCTTGTGAAGTAGGCCACCAGGAGTTGTCCCAGGCGGAGGGTGAGGAGCCGATGATGAGGACCTCCGGTTTGTCTGAGTTCAGTTTCAGTCTGCTGTGCTTCATCCATTCGGGGACGGCCTTCATTCCTCTGTGAAGGTTGGCTTTGGCGGTGTGGGGGGGTCTCCGGTGAGGGATATGATCAGCTGGGTGTCGTCGGCGTAGGAGATGATGTTGAGGCTGTGTTGTCGTGCGACGTGGGCGAGTAGTGCCATGTAGATGTTGAACAGCGTCGGGCAGAGGGAGGATCCCTGTGGGACGCCGCAGATGATCTCGGTGGTCTTGGAGCGAAAGGGAGGGAGGCGGACTCTCTGGGTTCTGCGGTGAGGAGGGATGCGGTCCAGGTCAGGGCCTTCTTTTGGATTCCGGCGTCATGGAGGCGTGCTGCTAGAGTGCGGTGGCAGACCGTGTCGAAGGCTGCTGATAGGTCTAGAAGGATGAGGGCGGCTGTTTCTCCTTTGTCCATCAGGATCCTGATGTCGTCGGTGGCGGCGATGAGGGCGGTCTCGGTGCTGTGGTAGCTATGGAAGCCTGACTGAGATGGGTCCAGGATGTTGTTGTCTTCGAGGTAGCGGGTGAGCTGTCTGTTGACGATCTTCTCCGTGACTTTCGCCGGGAAGGGGAGCGGGGAGATGGGCCAGAAGTTCTTGAGGTCCTTGGGGTCCGCCTTGGGTTTCTTTAGTAGGGCGTTGATCTTGGCATGCTTCCAGCTCTCCGGGAAGGTTGCTGTCTCGAAGGAGGAGTTGATTATTTTCCGGAGCTGGGGTGCGATGGTTGTGCTGCTTTGTTGAAGACGTGGTGGGGGCATGGGTCAGATGGGGATCCGGAGTTTATGGAGTTCATGGTCTTGATGGTGTCTTCGTCGCTGACGTTGGTCCAAATGGTCAGGCGGCTGGTGCGGGTTGAGGTCGCAGAGCTGTTTGTCTCGGCGGTGGGTGTGGGGGTGTCGGAGTTGAAGCTGTCGTGGATGTCGATGATCTTGTGGTGAAAGAAGGTGGCCAGTGAGTCGCACAGGTCCTGTGAAGGTGGGATGTCGTTGGTGTTGGATCTGGGGTTGGAGAGTTCTGTCACGATGCTGAAGAGCTCTTTGTAGTTGTGTGCGTTTTTGTCTAGGCGGTCCTTGAAGGCGGTCCTCTTGGCAGTCCTGATGAGTTGGTGGTGTTTGCGGGTGGCGTTCTTGTGGGCAGTGTAGCTGTCTGGTGCACGGTCGCAGAGCCATTTCATCTCTAGCTTCCGACAGGTGTGTTTGGAGGTCCTGAGGTCTTCGGTGAACCACACGGCTTTCTTGTTGGTGCGATTGGTTGCGGATGTCTTGAGTGGGGCGAGGGAGTCGGCGCAGTTGTTGATCCACTGATTCAGGTTGGTAGCGGCAGTGTCGGGGTCAGTGGGGTCGGCGGGTGGTCTCAGGGCGAGGGTTGTGGTCATTTGGTCCATGGTGACTTTGCCCCAGCAGCGGCGTGGCAGCTATTGGGTGCGGTGGTGTGTGGTGGGTTTCCTGAAGGTGAAGTGGACGCATCTGTGGTCGGTCCAGTGGGATTCGGTGGTGTGGCTGAAGGAGACGTGGGGACTTGCTGAGAAGATGGGGTCCAGTGTGTGTCCGGCGGCGGGGGTGGGAGACGTCATGAGCTGTTTGAGTCCGAGGTTGGCGAGGATGTCGATGAGAGCGGTGGAGTTGGTGTCGTTTTTCTTCTCGAGGTGGAAGTTCAGGTCCCCGAGGAGGATGTAGTCAGGGTCTGGGTGGTCTGTAGAGGAGTGTTCCTCTGAGGGTGGTGTTGGGGTCAATGTGGATCTGGAAGTGCATGTGCTCGGCGGTGGTGAGGGTGTCCTCGGTGTTGGTCGAGACTCTGAGGGTGTCTTTGTGGATGATGGCGATTCCTCCTCCCACTCCGTTGGCGCGGTCTCTGCGGGAGATCTTGTAGCCTTCTGGGATGGCTATGGCAACGTCTGGTGCCGGGGTGGTGTTCAGCCAGGTCTCCGTCAGGAAGGCGACATCCGGGTTGGTCGAGTCTAGGAGGTCCTAGAGTTCGATGGCGTGCTTGCGGGCGGATCAGGTGTTGAGGAGGATGCAATGGAGGTGGTCGGGTTCTCTGGTTGATGGTTTTGCGGGCCGGATGCTGGTGAAGCTGCAGTTCCGGCAGGTGAAGGGCCCTTGGGTGTGCTTCGGGGTGGCCTGGTAGCAGGAGTGGTCAAGTCCGATGTTGAGTGCGTGGAGGGTGCTGGAGTCGTAGTGCAGTCTGGTCTTGTGGCGTTTGCAGGGTCCAGGGTTCTGGCGCTGGACGTGGTACAGGCACGGACGGGCGCCGACGGGCTTGCCTTTGGTGCGCCTTCGGCGCGCCCGCTGCGCGCGTCCGCTTCCATGCGGCGACCTCCATAAGAGGCGAAGTGGGAGGGAGGAGCAGCTGGGAGGCGGGAGCGGGGCGGCCAATGGGCGAAGGGACAGAGAAGGCAAAAGGGGGCGGGCCCGCAGGGGAGCAGCGGTGGGAAGCGAGGAGCGGGGGGGGCACAGGGGGCAAGGGGCGCAGTGGATGGCACCAGGAAAGAAGAAGCAATACAGGGGTTACCAGGGGCACAGGCACAGCAGCGGAGGGCTCCAGGCAGCAGCAGCGAATCGCGAGCACACAGGGGGAGCCGTGTAGCGTGTGAGGTGACCAGAGGTCAGGTCACAGCCACTGCCGCGCGGCGACCTCCATAAGAGGCCAAGTGGGAGGGAGGAGCAGCTGGGAGGCGGGAGCGGGGCGGCCAATGGGCGAAGGGACAGAGAAGGCAAAAGGGGGCGGGCCGCAGGGGAGCAGCGGTGGGAAGCGAGGAGCGGGGGGGCACAGGGGGCTAAGGGCTCAGTGGATGGCACCAGGAAAGAAGAAGAAAATAGCAAAAAAAGAAGGAAGCAATACACAGGTTACCAGGGGCACAGGCACAACAGCGGAGGGCTCCAGGCAGCGGCAGCGAATCACGAGGGCACAGGGGGAGCCATGCAGCGTGTGGGGTGACCAGAGGCAATGAATCCTGGTTAGTGTCCAGCAAGTGCTAAGATATGTGATTATCCTGCACCATACCTGCATCAGTGTAGCAATGAAAGCAGCTGCTCAGAAGCACAGAAGAGCTGCATTGACTATTGTGTGTGGGAATGCAGGGAGCCCAGGACAAGTCACAAACCCCATGCAATGTGTAATGTGTGATATTTCCAAAGTAGTCTCCTATGACAGGGGTGTGTTGAAACAAGAACACACCTATGATAAAAAATAATTAACTACCCAAAAGCAGTAATAACTGAGTAATCTAACAGTACCTGCCGACTGCTCTATCTCTAGTGCACTTGAGGGAACACCTCCTCTTGTTTTTGTGCTTTGACCCAGAAGAGAAGGGGCTCCTGTCACAGCAATCACAGCAACCAATGCAATTCATGCATATCATGCCTGTCCAGGGACCTACCTCCAACTACTGCTACCATAGATTTAGGAAAGGCTACATGCATCAGCATCAGGGAATAAACAATTGCGATCCACTAAATGCATTCGCAATTTAGGTAATCGCGAATACCAAAACCAACATGCATAGGGAAAGAGGCTTGATGCAGGTGCCCCTAAATGTGAATTGTGCATTTAGGAAACCCTCATTACCATCAACTTTAATATGTGCATGCATTGAAAAATGCACAAAAATGCATTTTTCCAAGTGCCATGTAGTATACACTTACCTTTTTTTGTAGGGTGCTTCGCAGGGGCTTAGGCACCCTTGGATTTGGATTTGCTATTTGTGGTGTTACCAATTTGGTAATACAAATGCAATACCATCATTCCTATGGGCCTGTGGAATGGAGTCACATTCCCTAATAGCAATTTCCAGATCGCTATTAGGTAATGTTAAGGACTCACAAATGTTTTTGCTATTCCTACATGCATAGTATTTTGTGATTCCCACATAGTGAATCAGTAAAAAAAATAATTTGGGAATCACAAAATGCAGGCTTGATGCATGTACCCCTTGGTCAATGCGCCAGCATACATAAGTAATCCAGTTGGGCTGCAATCTGTCCACAAACCTGTGAGCAACCCACTGAGCAATTTTGCACAAGAAGGTAACTATCAGTCCGATAAGCTAAATTCATGGACAACTATGGAACTCCCAACCCCATTTCATCAATAAGTAAGACACTCTAACAGCACTAAAACGCAGAATATGGAATGTAAAACCTTTATACTAAAACCCTCTCCAACAACATAAAAAAGTTGAATGTATACTACCCAGAATGTGAACAGTAAGGTAGTGAAGCAGGTTATAGATAACGAGAATGACAGAAAAACTTCTAAAATGTTAATTGAATTTTATAGTTCTATCATTCACATACTACTACCTTTAGGCGCTATGCATGCTCTGGCTTAATCTGTAAATAATAAGCCAACCTCTGAGTTTCATAGATGCTGCACCCAACATACCTGTTTTCAAAATAGCTAGTACTTTTTGTGTCATTTTGAAATAGGAAAGGAGCTATTCTCTATCCCCTTCTTGTAGCGGATACCAACACCGTTCTCCGGACAGCAACTATTCTTACTGATCCTTTTGACTAAATTGGGTACTCCACCTGGCATGACCATGTCTGCGATAGCCGCAGTCCTTCTCTCCCTATGATCTGGTACCTGAGTTTTTATAGAATGTGATCAGGAGATTTCTTCTCTGTGCTATTATTATAGTGTATTGATGAATGAAATCATGATAAAGCTTGCGGACGTAGCAAGAGACCACAAATCGCGAATGTAAATGCTCCAGTTCGAATATCGCATTTATCTGATGTGTCTTATTTATACTAAACAATCCTAGAGAACAGGTGCATGTGACGCAAGCATTTCAACGCATGTCTAGCTATTCACGTGTTCTATGAAGGAAGTAAAAGAGTTTGAACGCAGAGTGATTATGCCAGTTCAGAGCCCTGTGAGCACAGCCATTCATAAGATAGTAGCATAATCTTTCATGAGAGTAACTCTAACATTATTTCTGTCCTAGTTAAATCTGGCACGTGCCCGCGTGCTGTGTCTTGGTGCAAGCTCCCGCTGCCTGACCCGCGGTGCCAGTCTGACGCAGATTGCCCAGGCCGACAGAAGTGTTGCTCCCTCTGTGGATATGAGTGTGCGGACCCCCAGAAAGGTACTCATTTTGTGGCACTTTATGAGGGCAGACTACCAGATATTAGCAATGTACTGTTTCCAGAAAAAGAGTGATGCTGCATATGCCCTCACCAGGGCTGATCTCAAGGCCAATAACATAGAGGTGCCTAGTGGTCCTGGTAAAAATGATCCCTCTGTCTGTCAGTCTGAGGTGAGGCTGAAGAGAAGAACTTATCCAATCTTTGTTCAGTGCTGTCAAAGGGGATTTTACAACAAAAGTGTATGAATGAATGAATACATGAACATTGAAATTGGGAAACAAACCAATCAATCAATGAAGGCATACTTGATCAATTTACATGGTTTTTTGGATGCAGGAGTAATTATTGGGTGAGAATTATGCCACCTTAGAAAAGTTTATGATTCTTGGGAAGTTTCAATGGATTTGTTTTGAAGCTCATACAGGTCCTGTATGTATAGCAGCCTACAAAAGCAGAGCATGGAGTGGAGGGCTGAGAGGAGGCTCCCTTAGAGGAGAAATAGTGGGGTCCTCAGTGTTCCACATCTTACTATGATGTGGAGTGCTTGCCCGTAAAGAGAAGAGGAGGGTGTTTGGTGCTAGCACCAGTCATACGCAGAGCCACGTGGTTCACACTGGTTCAAAAGATGTTCAGGGACAGAAGAGTGTGAGGTTGCTCTCTGGGCTTCCATTGATGGGCCGTCATATGCTGCTGCAGGAGGTGGCCCGAATTAAGATAATCTAGCCAACCAATAGTGGATTTGTATTATCTCATTGAGATGTCATGCTTACACTTGCCTGGCTCCCTATGAAGCTCGAGGTTGTGCTAGTGAGGCATGCCCTGGTCTCATTATCCACATTACTCAAACAGAACCACTTGTTTTCTGTTTAGATAGGGCAGACTGGCACATAGTATAGTACACACATCCTTGTACCAGTATGTCTGCTGGCACCCTAAACTTCACTAAAAAAATATGACACTGTAGACCTCATTCCCAAGGTCTAGGGTGTCCTGCTTAGAGGTAAAACTTGTGTAGTGCATTAAGGAACCAGGATAACCCATTAGTTTCTAGACAATTCTGTTCCATCAGAGGCAATTTTTACTCTGATGTTTTCACACTCACTCTTCTTGTGTTGTTGTTGTAGAGAACCCAGGAGAGTGTCCCGTTGACCCAGTTATCTGGAAGAAATGCTGGTACCTACTTCAACGCAAGTGCAAAAGCGATGACGAGTGTGGACCCGACGAGAAGTGCTGCTTGTTCGGCTGTGGCATGCAGTGTCTGAAGGCCCTGCCAGGTAATGACTTGAGTTAGATGATGGAGGCTGTGGGAGCGCTTGCCCAATTGACCCATAGATTGAGAAACAGTGTGGATACCTACCACCAGCACAATGCATCAGCGATGCAGAGCATGGAGCGGCGAGAAGTTCTGCTTGTTTTTGTCTGTTGGATTCAATGTGTGAAGGCCCTGCCAGGTAATGACGAGACATAGAAGATAGAGAGCTGTGGGAGTAGCAACATGCTATTTTGCAGAGTATGGAGCCGGAGGTAAGTACTTCTGGTTTTGAGGGCTTCAATTCGGTTATGTTGTATCCAGCTTCTTTACAATGTCACCCTATACCATTCCTCACGGATATCAACTCACATATCCTACAAACATATTTATGGAGAAACAAACTTTGACAATTAAAAACTAATACTCACAATTATTAGTTAATTTCTCATCTTTGATAATATTTCAGATATAAAGTTCTCTTGCTTCACTTAATTGCATTTACAGTTAAAATGTTTTTGAAAGATTTCTTTCCTACAAATGTGTTGTTTGATTGACAGCTCCACTTCAACAGGGATTTATTTGCTTTGTCCTCTTTTCTAGAATTTTAGCTACATGTCTCACTTGATTTCGTAATAACCCCTATTCAGAAACCCAAACCAAGACACCAACGACGAAATGAACCACAGAATGTCTCCCTATCTGTGCCCTTCATTTCTCTAGCATTTGATGTGGAAGTGTAGAGTGAGGGCTGTTAAGATTAGAACATATATATATATATATACATAGAAGAAAGATTTTTGACTTGATACATTAAGTCTGCAGTGGCAATCTGTGCAAATATGTAGTGTACACTCACAGATAGAAGCTGAAGTCACTAAGACCGTATACTCACAACAGCTGCTTGCAGCTCTTTGCGGCTGCAGAAGCTGTTCTGCTTGTATACAGGCAGCTCAGGAGAGAGGGGTACTTGGGTCCACCCTGACCCTTGCTATTTCCACTGTCATCCTAATGACTTTTGGGGCCTGGACAAACATATTTTGGGGACTTTTTTCCAGGACAACTTTTAATTATATTACCTATTTCAAAACTGCATGCTGCCACACAAACCTCAAAAATTTGGCCAATCAAAAGCAGTTGAAATATGCCTTGCCAGGGGCCCCAAAAGTCATTTAAATTATATTTGGCATAGACATATTCAGACATATGCAAAAAGGAGAGAGGTTGAATAGAGAAGAGGAAGAAAGAAAGAGTAAATTCCCTTTCCCACACAATGCCTGCTTCCTGAATTCTGGTTACTGTAGTTGTACATTTTATTAAAAAAATTGATGAATCCAAAGAATGATGCTACACCACGTGATTTTATTTCAGAAGCAAATTAACCATCAACTACTATTTCATTGCACTGCAACATTTATTTATTATTTAATCAGCTTATAGAACGCACTGTCACCTTGCAGGCATTCTGGCGCTGGTAGCTACATGAGAGGCGAGAATATGTGTTGGACGAGCACAAGAGACTAGGGCTTAGGAAACAGACAGGTTTTCACACATTTTCTGAAGGGGAGAAGCGCCCTAATGTGCCTAATCTCCCAAGGGAGGCTGTTCCACAGTTGGCCGCTGCCACTCCAAAAGATCTTCCTCCTGAACTGACTTCTCCAAATCTAGGTACTCTCACCGATCTAGCCGATGAAGAACGAAGCAATCTAGTGGGAGAGTTGACCCGAAAGGAAACATATCACCCATTCTTAATATGTAATGGAAAATAAAAGTATCTGCTGCACAAATATCTCTCAGAGACACTTCCCCGAAAGCTGCCCAAGAGCATAAGACTCCAACTTATTGAATGCCCTTGCACATTGAAAAGTGGGGGCAGATTAGCTTTCTAATAAACCAAGTGGATTACCATCTTAATAATCCGTGTCAGGTGTTGGATTTTGTTTTCTAACCCAAATGTGATAAATAAAGAATTCTGCCTTTCTAGAGGGAACTGCTCTATTTAAATTCATGGTAAGAGAACTTGCCAGATTTAAGGAGTGCCGTAATAATTCTTGGTCTGAAGAAGGAGCAGGTGAGACTAGGTCCTGAAAGGCATGGAGGGTGAAAGAAACTTTGGGAATGCAGGTTGGGTGAGGTCTAAAGACCACTTTATCCAGAAACATCTTGAGAAAAGGCTCTTGGAACATTATAGTTCCAATTTCCACCTACCTTCATTGTCAAGAGACGAAAGGCAGAGGTTCGAAGGGGGAATTTTTCAAAAACACTGGGTCAGCTCTTCAAGAAACCTGGCACTTTGGGTGAGCCACTGGAGGCTTGAGCCAGACTGGAGCTAGCTGCATTATGTTGGCTCATCTTGAGGTCCTTCTGGACCCTTAAGTGCAGAAGAGCCAAGCTGTCATGTGATTTCTGCCTGCCGCCCACACTGTAACCCAAAGCACCAAGAAGTAAAGATAAACCATTATCCTTAGATCTATACCCGAGAGAAAGAGATACCCATCTAGAGGCTGAGTTGCACAACGTAAGAAATAAAAACAGGGATCAATCCCGGCTTCGCTGATCCACCAAATTCGGTGAACCTTGACAAATATTTTATTTTATTTTATTTTACAGATCTTCTTTATTCTGTAATATTTCCAGTAAGAACACCTTCAAATATGTGATTTCAGGGTGTGAGTTGAACAAAAACCTCTTCTGCTTGATTTAATAGACTATAACTTCCTTGAGCAAAAGATAAGGAGGGTGTTCACACCGTGCAAACTTCACCAAACTTGAATCTCCACTATGTCCACTGAGATGGAGCTTTATCTAAAATGGATGCTAAAACATAAATTCAGCACTATATCAATGACAGTGAATCAAGGTTTTGACCACAGCCAAGAAAGAGAAGGGTATTTTTGCAAACAAATTAGTACATTTACAGTCTCAATCAAATCAGTTAGGCAAAAATCAGTGGTCATCTGAATACAATACATATGAATATAATTCATGTTGAGTAGTGTGGCTCACTGGTTAGAGGCGGCAGGCCTGAGAGCAGAAGTCAGCCCGGGACCAGGGTTCAATTCCTGACGCGGCAGGGTCGTGGACCTTGGTCAGCGGACTCGATAATTCTCGCTTCGGTGCTTACTCTAATCAGGGGTTCCACTCGGCAACTCTGGGCATTAGCTTCCCTAATCTCCACAACGGCCCCGCCAATTCCGGGGATGCCTGGCTCCACCTTGGGGACTCCCAGCAAGGGACCATCCCACAGGGAAAGCCAGGACGGGTTCCCCAGAGTTATACAGCGCCGGGACGCCCCGTTGCTGGGGCAGCTGTGCGCTTTACAAGTATACTACATTTACATTTACATTTACATCTCTAACAGTATTTCAGAAGGTCAATTTCGTATTAGTTTGGTATCTTGGCTCAACTGATGCCTTAAAGGGTATGTGTTTCTGATTCGTAATGTTTTAACAATGTTTGTTATGCGTTTCAGACGCGGATCACCTGGGCAGTTGCCCCAACATATTGGCCAAGTGCAAGCTCCCGCTACCTTCCCCAATGTGCAAGAGCGACAACGACTGCCCGAAGAGCCAGAAGTGCTGCGAACTCTGCGGGAAGAAATGTCTAGATGCTGAGCAAGGTAGAGTGTCCTCAACATCCTTACTTAGTGGGGGTCAGATCTAAGTCTGCCTCAAAGCCTCTCTCATTCCTTTGCTGCACCCAACCTTTATTATTTCCATACCTTTGGTAATTATTATTGCATAGAGGTTACCGTGGCTAAGAGAATTTCACAACAGATCAATAGGTTCAACCACAATAAAGTCTCATCACATCCCAATTTTAATTTATTTATTCGTTCAGTTGTGACAATGGCAATCTGCAGATATTCCACTTAAGCCACTTTAATTGAACAGCATGTTTTTGTTGATCGGCCTAAAATCTCACAGGGTTGCTGCATGCAGTGGGGTAGCTAGACCTTGTATCGCCCGTGACGGTCCCTCTGTTTGCAGCCCGTGGCTTCGTTGCTTCATGTAAGAGTGGGGCATGCTGTTGATTCCATTGACAGTCACAGGTAAGAGCAGGAGGGCGCACTGCCCTCAAAACTCTGGGACAGCCCCCGCTATGCCACTGTCTGCATGCCAGTCTGTGTTTATGTCCCTGTAGAACTTCTCTTCCTGGTTTTTGGGACCACTTAACTCCTTGCAAGTGGTGAGTGACTCAGTTTTAAATCAGACTTTTGGTCTATAGTGAAAATAAATATTGTACAGAAACCGCCTTGTTCCTGTTCCCCAGGCCCATCAAACGGTTCAAGATTCCATCTAATACATTGAGAATAACATATGTGAGTTGGTGCTCAGGACCACAGGCATCAGAAAGCTGATGGAGACAGAGAGGTTCATCACACAGAACTTCAGCACAGCCTTGAGGGCAACTTTTTCATGTAGTTCCAACTAATCTCTAGGACCTGCACATTATTTAGACACATAAGGGCTTGGTGTCAAGACTGATTCCACACAACCCCTTAGGATATGTCAGCCTACAGAACAGCTTGCTCGCAGTGCCGCCATAAGCCCCCCTAACCTTACCAGGGAGCATATGGTTTCTGGCAACCACTGAACATGACATCCCTGATCCCTCAGGGATTGTGGAAACAGTGCAGAACCTTTCTCTCAGTCACTCGTGCTCACTGGTTCTCAGAGAAATATACGGAGAATAAACAATGGGATATTTTCAATGAAAATGTATTGAACCAATGTTATTCGTGCATAAAATATGTGTGCTGCAATGATTTGGAGACAGAAGCAGATCAACATGATTACAAGCACCAAAAGCATAAATAGTAGGTAAAGTTTTACCATGTTGATAAAACAGTGTATACATGCAGGCATTTACACAAAGCAGTAATTCAGCGTACTCCTATGATATGAACCCTACTCTAAGTGTACCTATAGTGTATGTAAGTGTAGAGCCAAGAATCCCCATAAAGGACGATTCAACCCCAATACCTGATGGGAAAGAGTGGAGGACTGTTTCATTGTCACAAGCTGGAAACCCATCATGAGATGTTAGGCCGCTGCGTGGTGATCTCAAAGCATGCACAGAACCTCAGTGTCAGCGGATGTGCCTCCTCTAACAATCTATCAGGATGCTCATATTTTATAATAGAAAGAAGCCTTGCGATGGACGCATAGATTAGTGATGATATGGATATCTAGATAGTCCGGTCGCCCCATGGATGATGATAGTGCTGATGTTCAGGGGATTGTGATAATGTTGCACAAAGCGAAATATAAAACAAATTTAGTTTCAGAGAAACTAATTCAATATTGGCATGCGTGCAAATGTATGCCAAAGGTTACAGCTTGGAAAATGTATATTCGTGAGGACAATGTCAGAAATAAGCTGCTTTGCCTCGAACCTTCACTACGCTGCTTCACCTACAAAAGCACTTGAAACACCTACAGTGCTTTTCCACATTATGCAGGAAAAAGTAGACTTTGCTAGTAAATCCGTAGAAAAAAACCTGTGCATCATCTGGAGAGATTTGTTAGAAACAGTAAAGAGAGAGCTGCAAAACACACCTATGCCTGTGAACAAATTGGGCATAAAACATCAACTTCAAAATGCTGGACAGACTAATATGTAATGCACTTTACATATGTGCCCTGGCAGAGTTTGCCTTAGTTGTAATGTAAGTAACTAGCATTCTATTGTGCTGCGTTAATACAGTATGTACAGTTCAGGTCAGTGGGTCTGAATAGATGTTGTGGGTACATTTTGCTGTACTATATGTGCTGCTTTTTTGGTGTGCCAAGGTGTATGGTGAAATTACACAAACCATGAACTATATAGTGTGTTGCTGCTACCACTGTGCCGGAATAAGTGTTGACATGAAGAAAAAGCAATCCATTGCCCAGCACATATTATTTAATATAGTTGCTGTTCATTTCTGTGTCCAGTTGTTAATGGTCCACTTGTTTATAATTATGGAAACCATTTAAATTGTCATAATTTTCACTACCTCTTTAAGGTTCCTTTTTTCACTGGGGACTCTACACACAACTGTTTTTTATTATATTTTTATTGTGCACTGTATACACTCTCATTTAAAGTATATAAACGACATTATGTTATACCAAATCATACGTGTATGTGGCTTCTTCTACCTCTGATATCACCGCAGCCCTCCATTGCGATTACACATTCTATTATCATAATTACTTGTATTATTCCACAAGAACCAATGTTCTTCCAAAACTAATATTTACCCTGGTTCCTTTGTGAATAGGGTTCCCCTGTCCTAGTCTTCGAGATTAAGTGTTGCTGGCACACCGTATGTGCACTGTTGCATTTGTTGTTTTTCAGCCACATTAGACATTTCTGGCAGTTATGGCCTGTGCTGCCTCGCATCAGTTGTTGGTATTAGTGTTTTGAGAATTGTGTTGTTTATATACATGCTGGCTGCTCTTTCACTGTAGGATGTGAGTTTAGGATATTTTGTATTCTTACTAGCAGACAAATATTTTGTTCTGTTGTCCATGATTTTTGTCTGTCTTTCTGCTACAGATCACACTGGCTTCTGCCCAGCATATAAACTCATGCCATGTGATGGAATACAAATCTCTGACTGCAATCGTGACTCTGGCTGCAAGGCTGATGAGAAGTGCTGTAACGTGGGCTGCAGGCAGACCTGTGTGAAATCTAAGAAAGGTAAGGCGTCGGTGCTAATTCCACGATGTCTCTTGGACCACATGATTGGCTGTGCCCTACGTGTCACCCCAACGGCAGAGGTCTTTATGAGCCCTGGTGACCAGGACCACCTTGCTAAGAACTCCTGTGAGTGTTCTAGGGAGTCAGTGTGACAATGTACATTAAGGACTCTCCTAAAGGAGGGGTGTGCATTACATATGAACTATTCATGTATCCTGAACTAGTGGACATCATTCTTTCCACACACAGTCTTCATGCATCCCACCTGTAAGCACAATCACACATCAGACACGCATGAGGAAGTAAGAGGAGCCATTATAGAGGGAGACTGCTTGGACTGTATCCAGTTGATATCCTGTCCTGTGGCCCTAGCTGTCAGTAGTGTATGCTTTGGGATCAGGGTGGACTCCACCAGTTGTGACCAAGGAAGATATGATTTTGGAGAGGAAAATGGAACATTCAAAGGTAGAACAGTACAGAGATAATTTGCAGAGTGATACACTCTTGTTAAAAGGGTAAGAGATCACAGAAAGCTCCATACAGAATACAGATAAACTGCTGGGCACAAAATAGCATTTCTCGGTGTCTATCTTCTCTTTCACTGCTATGAAGCACATTAGAGATGTGTTCACCAACAAAGTTCACAGATAAGCGGTTGTCTGATCAAAGAGGGAAGTGATAGTAAGGAGTGAAGATCTGAAGAATCTGAAGAACAAGGAGTGAAGGAACTGTGCGGGGCATGCCCAAACATGTCTCAATGCATACGAAAGACTGTGCTGATACCTGAAGGCAATGAATTTCTACTCAAGGGTACACATAAAATCATATTGTATCTCCAAATCAATGAGGCATGGTCTGCTCTTTGCATTTCAGAGAAACCTGGTGTTTGCCCATTTATACCGATGGATGAACTATCAGAAGACATGTGCAATAAATGCAATGAGGACAAAGATTGCCCACAAAATGAAAAATGCTGTGCTGGGGGCAAAGGTCGTGAGTGCCGGAAACCCAACCAGGATATTGGTAAGTGTTGTATCACTCAAACACGTTATTGTTGCGCCATACCACTATCTTGCCACTCTATCCATGAAATATCTTTGTCATGGATAGAGAAACAGTTGAGCAGACAAACATACATCTACTGGTAACAGAGACTAAAGTTTCACCTCACCAATTAGGACTAACAAATGAGCAGCTTATATTCCTTTTCCACTGGATGTGATCTTGCAGTTCCATCTGTTAGATATGGAGGCCGAAAGGATTTCTGAATGGCTGTCCCAGTATGGTTTTATTGTACATGTACAAAGACAGGCATCAGTGCACCCCTCCACCAAAATTAAGACCTTAAGTGGAACACAGATAGCATGCCCAGCATCTGGACGACTATCGCAGTTCAAATCCAGCAGACCAATTGATTTCACCAGTTTCAGAAAGGGTTCCCATCTATTTTATCCTCTCTGTACATTTGTGCATCTTCGTGCACAGGAAGTACTTCCTACTTCCTCTTATCTGTACGTAGTAGGTATCTTGTGCCACCTCTTGACTGACAAGTATACCTCCCCACCCTCCGAGCCCCCACTTGTATTTAAAAGCATTTTCCTTTTTTGACTTTATATATCCAACACATACACAGATACATATGTACATAGTAGGATCTGTTTGGATCTGTCCTGCACAAGCTGGCGGATTTCCAACAGAAAATATTAATGTGTCCATTCTGGGCATGTCAGTCCACACTTACTCCTTTCCTAATTATCTGCAAAAAATCCAGGTACCAATCCCATGCATTTACTGCAAGTGGTTTTTCCCCCTTTTATTGTGTTATTGCTTGTACCCTGGGAATAGATGCTGAGTTATATCTAGGCTGGACTTCATAAACAATTAGACCCAACCAAGCTGCTCTGGACACTGGACAACAACTGGAAAACACACTGCTCTGGCTTTCTGTCTTGGCCATAAACCGTGGATACATACTATGCCTTCGTGCCCAATACGTTCTGGATCATCTGGACACAGAGATGGCTTGAATATCATTGTAAGAAAGAGGCGCAAGTCTCCATGAAGGTTAGCAACTGTGACTCAAGGACAGACAGAATGAATCTGCTTGCAAGAGGAGCTGGGCTGTGCCTGCTAGAAGAACCAAACTCTTTACAGAAAGACCTTGACATGGCCCAGTACAATCTGTGTGTAAGATTGCCCAAATAGACCAAGTCTTGCAGGAGTCATTAGATTCCCACAGCCGAACTGGCAGGTAAGGAGAGAAAGCATCAGTAGGTTGTAGAGTTGTTGTTTGTCATTAAAGACTTAGCCCGCTTCTTCTCCAGCCCATTCTGTATTGAACTGATGCTTGGGTCAACTTCTCTCCAGCCCCAGAATGAGCAGAGGATAATTCTGTCTTCATGATTCCAGTAAAGAGTCCAGTTTTTTTAGGATCTATTTTACCCATCTTAGTAGCTCATAGGGTTTCAGAGATATCAACAGTTTTAAAAAATATATTTTTATTGATGACAATAGTTACACTTTGCAAACATATTCACACATTTCTATACAGAGCATTGCGTTGATTAGGAGTCATACCTTTTCTCACCTATTCTATGTTTTTCTCTTCATGTATGACAGCCCCTCGATTTATATATTGTTCGTTCTATCAACATACACCAATTTAAATCCCTCTTCCATGCTGTGATCGTTGGTGTCTCCTGTGTGCCCCATAGCTTAGCGATGTTATGTTTCACTACTGTCGTTCCCAGAGTCACCCAGGTCTTTTCTTTGCTACCTAGGTCAGTGGGTTCCCAGATATTTAGGGGGCACATTCTTGTCTTTTGTTTAATCTGGGGTCCCAAGACTATCGCCATACATTGAGTCACCACAGACCAGTATCGCTGAATGTGAACACATTCCCAAATGATGTGTATGAATGTACCCTCCCAATCACACTTCCTACCACATTCAGGGTCTTCTGTATACGCCATTTTTATGAGAGCTGGACATAATAGGCATACTCTGTGCAGAACCTTAAGTTGTACAAGCCTTAGTCTTGAAGAGATCGTTGTTTCCCGGGGGGACGCTAACGCTTCCAGCCAGTCCTCGTCTCCCATACCCACCATGTCAATTTCCCAATGTTTGTGCAGCCACAGGAGGGGATCAGTCATGTTGTTGATCAATTTCTGATACATCAACAAAATGACTTTTTTGGACATGTATCCATTGAGGATTGACATGACATGACATGAAAAAGACATTTGTACAGCGCACGTACACCAGCGGTTTCTTGGCACTTTGGGACTAACTGAGACTAACAGCAGAGCATGAGGATTTTAATCATAGGCCTGTGCAAACAGCCACGTCTTCAGGGCTCTCCTGAACACCGGAGGATTCTATCCTCTAGCGGGTTGATTTTACAAGAGATTCCCCCTTTGGAATGACTGCTTGCAGAGCCTGACTTACTTGTACGGAAAACCGTAATTAGAGCGAGCACAAGCAAAAGAGACTGCAGCATCAGGTGTCAGAGCCTGCCTGTCCCCCCCGAGGAGGCCCAATTTGGCAAACATAAGTTATAGGTACTAGAGACCTGTTACATAGAAAAAGGGTGAGGTATTTACCTACCCTGATAGGATGCTTCAAATATAGCACCCTAGCAATTGAAATAGGTCCTGAAGAAAGCCCTCCGACCCTTTGGGCATTAAACGGGGCTGAAACATGTACTACAAGGTGCTATATAACAGTAGCATTTCTATACATGCACCATCCAATTTATTTAATCTTGCCACCTCTTCTACCAGATAAAGTTTGTTTGGGAAGGAGAGCTAAGCAATTTTAACTCACTTCACTTTTGTTCACTTTATTCCTGATCACTACCGTCCAAACCAGTTAGTCAACCTCCAGGTGGAGGAAAGCATACTATCAAAAAAAGAGCCAGTGATGATGCTTTCACATTCCAAGAGAAGGGGAGAACCAAGATATACCGCTCTATCGCTCCTGCACGTGAAGGAGGGTTTTTAAGTTAGTAACCATACCTGACTATGGTATTACAGTCATCAAGTGATCCATTCTCCCCTTGATGATTTACCTTTGACAGGAAGATTAATGGATCACAGCTTCTTTCTCCCCCTGTTGATTACATATTACGTGTAGGTATCCCAATTATTCTGTGTCTGGAAGTTCAAATTCCTTCTGCAGCTGTGCAAAGGGAACCACTTACCCTTTTTTTTATAGGTCCCCCACCTTTGAGATTCCAATCATGTCCCTCCGGTCAAAGCCCTTAGTGTTTCTCAGTCTGCCAAATCTATCGGCGTCCAACAGGGTCTGTGTGGTCTTTCCTACCCCTCCCATGCTTTTGTTTGTTGTATGCCATATCCAGACTGCATGATCAATGGGACCCTTCAAATGTAATTTTGTTGGATTTGAATATTGTACTCTGATATAATTACCATCTGGGAGAAGCCATCGGTCCATATTATAACCAGGGTTGTTGTGGGATCTATATATGCCTTGACTTATTGCTAATAGGTGTGCTGCTCAGTAGTACCTCTTTACATCGGGCAGTCCTAAACCATTGCCGTACCATCCTCTTATTAACTTTTTAGTCGATATAGAGGGCAGTCTCCCCTCCCACAGGAGCTCTCTCTGCTCCCTTTCAATGGCCCTGAAATAATCAGTGCAAACCGGATTTGGCAAATTTTGTAATATATATAGAAAACATGGGAGGGACATCATCTTAAATAATGTGGCTTGGCCCAGTAAGGACAAAGAGAGAGACTTCCGATGTTTGACATCGCTTTTGAACCGCTGCGGCGGGGGCAGCAGGTTCCACTTATAATATAATGCATGGCCTTTTGTGATACATATATATAGCCAGTTATCTGAAACCCGCTTGGTCCTCCTCTATCACATAGTTTTGTGGTAGTGAGAATCTACCTTTTAGTACGTATATGATTGATTTATTCCAGTTTATGGTATAACCGAAATATTTCCCAAAATTGGTGGAAAACGTAAGCGCTCTATTTATTGAGGCTCTTGGGGAGGAGAAGTACAGCACTATGTCATCTGCGTACAATGAGATGCAATCCTCCAATCCCTCTGACCATCTTTGGCCCATCAGGATGGGATCTCTCTGTATCCACAATGCCAGCAGCTCCAGCATCAGAGCGAAGAGGAACAGGGATAGGGGACAACCCTGCCTGGTTCCCCTCTTAAGGGTAAATGTTTGAGATTCATTGTTTTTAACCGCCACTTGTGCAAGTGGCTCGGCATATAAAAGTTGGACCCAGCTTAAAAATATGGGGCCAAGTCCCATTCTTTTGAGGGCTGAATACATATATGGCCACTCAATAGTATCAAATGCCATGGTGGCGTCTAAGGACACCACCACTGCATCTTCTTGCAATGTATCTATTCTGCTCAGAAAGCCGTGCAAATGTTGGAGATTAAGTGAGGTATTTCTTGCTGGAATGAAACCTGACTGAGTCAGATGCACCAGCTTTGTAATGACTTGGAGCAGGCGGGGGGCCAACTGTTTAGGGGCCAACTGCTTAGCCAAGATCTTGACCTCGGTATTAAGCAGTGATATTGGTCTATGAGGAACATTTATTCGTAGGTTTACCACTGTTGTGGATAACCACGATGATGGCTAGTCTTTGGTCGGTGGAAAGATTTGCCTGCTCTCGACTTTCTAGCAACATCTTGGTGAGGTGGGGTGCTATTTTACATGGGACTAATTTATACAATTTAATGGACAAACCATTGGGGCCCCTCGCCTTTCTGACATGTAGGTCTCCTATTGCCCTCTCAACTTCTGTGATAGTGAGTTTGCTGTCTAGTACCTCAAGATCGTCCGGTGATAGGGTTGGTAGTGGCATATCTGATAAGAGGGACCCTGACTCTTTTTGTGTGGAGGCCACGTGGGATTTATACATTTGCCTAAAATGGTTGACAAACTTGTCTATAAACTGTCTATCTGACTCATCGTTTATTTCTACAACTAGTCTGTTAGTTTGCTCTTTAAGGTCCAGCCAGGCTAATAATTTCCCTGCCTTATCTCCGGCTTCATAGATTCTACAGAGCGTAGCTCTGTGTTGGGCCTGTGCTGCGTCTGTGCCTCGATCTTTGTATTCTTTTATTTCTATTTTAATTAAATGTTCATCTTCTTCTGAGCACTCTCCTCATGATCTTCCTTCCAACTCTAAGATGTCAGCTTCCAACCTGGTGAGCTGTGCGTTTTTCTCTTTCCGGGTCCTGGCAATCAATGAGACCACCTGTCCCCTGGCTACTGATTCAAAGACAATAAGAAAACAAGTCTTCATTTTCATGAAAGTAATGTTCAATTTCTTGTGTTATTTTAGCTTTAATTGCTTGGTTCTTCAGATACCATGTATTTATTTGAGCAATACTTCCTGTCTGTGATTCTCCTACCCCCATCAGGGCCCATATTAGGGAATGGTCCGAGATACTCCTTGACAAGTGGCGCACCTCTTTAATCTGACCTATCAGACCTGCCGGCACGTTGATATTGTCAATCCTCGAAAGGGAGTTGTGGGCTTGATAATGAAAGGTAAACTGCCTCTCAGCAGGGTGGAGAGTGTGCCATGGGTCAGCCATCCCCATAACACTTATGAAGCCTTGAATCTGTGCTCATGAGGGTGGCACCTCTCTCTGGGGATAACAATCTAATTGTCCCGATACTATCAAATTGAAGTCTCTTCCCATTTTGAGCCATCCCTCAGGAAGGGTGAGCAGGAGATCTCCCAAGTCCTTGAAGGCCAAGGCATGAAGGCCCGGAAGAACATAAACTGACACTAGTGTGAGTATTTTATCCTCCCAGCTCCCTGTGACTGCCACATATCTACCTTGTTTGTCAGTCCAAATCTTATCCACATTCATCAGGAAATTCTTCCTTATCATTATTCAACTACCCTGCACCCGGTGGTGAACGTTGAGTGTGCCACAAGTTTATATCCCCATCTTGGCAAGGCCCCACATGTATTTCCTATCAAATTCTTCATCAGACCTCTGCATAAACCTCTTGTGGACTTCCGAGTGATTTTGGTAGCCCTACAAACTTAGCAGTATTTCTGATCTCTATCAGCCATAATTATCCATACCACCATGCCTGACCCCAAGGTGGAAACCTTAATTGTCTACACATACTGCGGTGCTCGAGCAACCTTGGCCGATGCCCGGTGGATCTGTCCTATGCAGCTATAGAAGACTTTGGCTCTGGTTCACCCCTCTGGGGTCACCTACCCAGCCTAACTTCAGACATTGTTTTCCTCGTCTCCCTGTTGTGTCCTTTTTTCCCTCCCCTTCCTCCTCCCACGTGATTCTTTTCCGGCCTCCCCTTTTCCAGCCGGATCTTTCTATGTCCCCTGAAGTACTTTATGTTATGACATGCTTTAATAATATCGCATAACTATGTTATACTGTTTTCCCTTTCTATGTTATGCAATGCTACAGAAACCGATATAACATAGCACCTGGGCTGCAAGATGCTTGCTGAAATTTTTTGATTTCAATCCTTTTGTCTGACTCCTTCACTGAGGTGCTCAACCTTCACCTAAGTAGATGGACAATCATGATCTTTGCTGCTGAACCTTGAGTAGGACATCAGTGCATGCCTAAATATTGAGTATTTGCATAATATGAAATACATATGTGATTATTGTACGCACTGAACATGGTGAAGTAATTACAAGAATGCGAAGAAATTGTTAGAAGTGGAATTCTCATAATTGTATTTTATTTTGTATATTGAAAGTGATCTTTTTTAGAAAAGTATGCACTGGCCAGTCCTGTTTTAACCTGGGCTGCATTTGATGTTGAGGGAATTCAATTTTCTAACATTTAGAGGTGGCAAAGTCCTGATCAGCTGACCCAATCCCTCATAGACTCCAGAATCCAGGAGTAACTTTTGATTTCCCATTGATACAGTCAGATATATCACGATAGCCTCCAACCATAACTAATATACACTCTAAACCTCTCCTTAATATTCTATCATTATAAAATACAAAACATCAGGAGTAGTTCTCTGAATCCTGAAATCCTGCAGTAATATTTTACAGCTCTCAACAGAATATGTTATTGTTTTCAGTTTATAATGTTGGTTCCTCCTAAACCAGAGGTCTTCAAACTTTTGGATACTGAGACCCCCCTGTCAACATTTACAGGCGTAAGGACCCCCTCCTGACAAAAAATTCTAAACCACTAGGCAGGGCTACTGGAATTATGAGGCAGGTGAGGGCCAAATTATGCGACAGGCTTGACTAAATTGTGTGAGTAGAAAATTTAAATAATGTTCTGTGATGCTGCGTATTTTGGGATAGCATTGCTTTATTATTTTTAAATTTTTTAAACACAGTAACACTGAGGAAAGATTTCAGCCCATCAGTACCAGTTTATAACCAAACTACAGCAATTAACATCAGAAACATGTCTAGTCAACCTTTGTGAAGGGCCTCCAACTCCGCAGGAATACGCGCTGCCACATTAGAAGCTCACCTGGCCATAGCGGGAGCAGCATGGGTCCCTTCAAACCCTGGCGGTCTTGTGCAGAGTTAAGCAGTTTACCCATGCCCCTTTCCTCTTACCCCTTCCTTCCATCCCTCTCTTCTCTCCTTTCCCAACCCCGGATCCCTCTCTCACATTGCAGGCAGATGGTTATTAGCCCCAGGACACCTTTTGGTAACAGTAGCGCACTACAAAAGTAAAAAATGATACAAAATGAGTCCCAGATCCAGGGGAACAGCGAAGATAATGATATGGGAGAGGTGGTGGCAGATACTGGGACTTTGGAAATACTTAGTCACTCAACGGGTAAAAGCCTAGAGGTCGGAGAAAAATTCTATTCAATGTCAGATCACTCCTCAGAGGAAAGTTTCAATGTCAGCAAAGACTGGGCGGATTCCTGTGAGGGAAGCTCCTCACCTGACGACTCGAGGACTAGTTTGGTTTCTCCGAACGCAAGCCAATTGACAGTTAAAAAACGAACGAAGAGAGGCCATCAGAACTTTGTTGGAAAGGGAAGCAACTCAGCCGCTAAGGCTAAAGAAAAGAGTGGTAGAAAGGATTTAGAGCCTTTGGATGCTAGTGCGGTAATTATAGATAAATGCAACCCACAAGAGATAACATTAGCAACCATATACAAAACAATGATGAAACACAGGGAGGAAAGTAAGGCTGAGAATCTACGCACTCAGGCTACGTGTTGTAAAGTTAAAAATGCGGTGAGGAAAGCAATAAAGAGCTGCGCTGAGACTGCAGACAGGGTGACGGAAACTGAGTCTAGAATTTCTGTGTTGGAAGACGAGCTGGGCGCTCAGAAAGCGGAACTGGACTTAGTAAAGGGGCACAGAGATGATGTTAATATTAAGCTTATGGAATTGGAAAATCAAAGCCGTAGGAATAACCTGCGCTTTCTGGGGGTCCCTGAGGAGAAAGAGGGATCCGACACACGGAAGTTTGTGGCAGAACTGTTACAGGAAGCCTTTCCGGATCTGACATCATTGGATTGGATGAAAGAAATACAAAGAGCTCATCGCTTCCCGTTTAACAAGAAGCAAAATCGACAGGCAGAAGAAAACTTTCCACGGGCAATTCTAGTATGCTTTAATAATTTTTTGGCACGGGAAGATATTTTTGTAAGAGCCCGTCCTGACAAGAGGGCGTTAGCTAAGGGCTGTAGCTTCTTTGTAAGACCTGATTTTTGTGCAGCAACAGTTTCTAAACGGTGGCACCTGCGCCAATTGATTCCACAATTTCAGAGTAATGGGGCAGTGGCATACCTGCAGAATCCGGCCAAGCTAAAAGTGTTGTTTAAAGGGAAGACAAAACTCTTTTTTATGGAGAGCAATGCCAAAGAATACTTAGAGTCTATTAGTGGAAGTGTGTAATAAGAAAGATGTATAGAGTATATGCTAGAAGACTTAAGACTTGGATATGGTATGCCCATGTTTATTTATAAATATTGGTGTTCTTTCTTCCCTGGCAGACTCGGTACTCCATATCATGCGGGGACTAACAGTCCCTGGGCCTCATGTGTGGGGGGGGTGAGGGGTGGTTGGGTGGGGACTGTGGGGAGGGAGTTGGCGGGGTGGACCAGGGAGGGCGGTGGTGGCAGGGTGAAAAGTCAGCATTAGAGCACAAGTGGGTTTTGAAGGATCAGAAGTATGAGAATTATACTTTTTCGCTAATCTTTTTAGTATTGAGAGAAGAAGAGGTATTGTCTAAGGGAAAGCTGCTGGGGATAGAATTTTTTTTCCTTAATGATGAATAATAGGGTGAAAATATGTTCGTTGAACATTGCTGGTATGAATAATGTTAAGAAGCAACAAATGTTGGCAAAAATTGCTCAAATACTGCAAATTGATATATTATGTCTGCAAGAGACACATGTGCCTTGGTTACAAAAAGATCTTCTGAAGAATCTGGGCATGCAATTGGTTGTTTGTTCTAGACAAACCGGGATAAAAAGAGGGGTGGCTATACTGATGAGACATGGATTGGGCAAGTGTATTAACTCTGCTGCAGATAAATGGGGCAGGTGGGTTATAGGAACGTTAATGATTGAAGGCAGGACATTTACTGTCTGTAATATTTATGGGCCAAATCTGGATGACGTGGAACTGTTTAATTTTATTAACGAGGAATTGGCCCAATGGCCACAATCTGTGTTATTATGTGGGGACCTGAATATAAACATTCCTGCTGCTTTAAATGTTAGATCGAACCACAGATATTTTGGAAGAAAAATTCTGATGTATAGCGCCTTATGTGGCTTAATGATGGATCAAGGCTTGTATGATGTTTGGAATGCTTTATACCCTGAGAATCCTGGTTATACATTCTTTTCTGCAACCCATACAAAGTTTTGGTAGATTAGACTATTTTTTGGTTTCTGCCGACTTGCTGAACAAGGTCAATATAGCTATTCATCCAAAATTGGTCTCGGATCATAACCCTGTGATTTTAGAGCTTGAGTTGGAACTGACACAAAAGATACAGCAGAGAACCGGGACTTTTGATAGGAAGGTATTAGGGGATGAAGACTATTGCCAACTAATGGTTAATCGAATTCAGGAATTTTTTTAGATAAATAAGGGCACGGCCTCGCAAGGGGTAGTAAGGGATACATTTAAGTCCGTTATTCGTGGGGAAACACTTAATTTCTCAAACTATAAACGTAAACAATGGTTGAGTAAACATCACCAAGATTTTGCAGAGGTTATTCGGAAAGAACATAAACTAGCGGAAGTAATATACCAAGGTGGAGATTCAGAGTCAATAAAAAAAGCCCAACAAGATTTAACTGTTATAAGGACACTGGCATATTCCAACGTGGCTGAGCAGATAGCGGAGAAATATAAACAATACAAGGAAGAAGCATATGAGTATAGTGAAAATACGGGGAGATTTTTGGCAAAAAGGTTGAGGGAAAAGGCCGTATATAGTGATATTGTTAAAATTACAGATATGAATGGAAGGCTACAAGAGGCAAAAAGTGGGATACTTCATGCATTTCACGAATTTTATCAAGCATTATATTGCGAGCCTGGAGATGGAATAAGTGGTGAGGATGAGCTAGATTATCTTTCTCCTCTAGTGACTAACGTATTGGCTGAACATCATAGGGTAATGCTATCTGCCCCACCCGCTTGGGAGGAAGTGGAAGCGGCGCTGGGTTTAGCACAGGGAAAAGCTATGGGTCCGGACTCTATCCCTCTGGATTTTTATAGGACGTTTCGTAAAGCAATTCAGAAAGAATTATTAGATGTATGTCAACAAGCCTTTAATGGACACGCACCAGATTCATGGTCGCAGGCTACAATAGTTATTTTCAAAAAGAAAGGGAAAAACGCATTAGAAATGGGCTCATATCGGCCCATATCTTTATTAAATGCAGATAATAAGATTTATTCTAAAAATTTTAGCCAATAGGCTGAATGACCTGATGCCGGAGTTAGTGTCACTACGCCAACACGGTTTCATACAGCTCAGAGATACTACGGATCATATTCGTAGAATAATAGCAATACTGGACTGGGCTCAGAACAGTAGATCACCTGTCGGTGTGGCCCTGTTGGATGCCGAAAAGGCATTCGACAGGGTCACCTGGCGGTTTTTGTGGGCAGTTCTAGCAAGGAAGGGCTTTCCTTCTGAATTCATAAGAGCTATACAAACGATGTATCTCCACCCAACAGCTGCACTTCGGATAGGGGGTAGACTATCGAAACAGGTGTCTATAGCAAGGGGCACAAGACAAGGGTGTCCCTGCTCCCCGCTCTTGTTTGCGTTATATATTGATCCCTTTATTTCTATAATAGAGGCAGACAATAATATTAACCCGGTACAGATCAGGACACAATGTCATAAAGTTTACGCATATACGGATGACATTGCGGTTGTCACTGCCAATATAACTGAAGCACTACCCCGAATTATCCAAGCGGCTGAAGCCTTCGGGCGATACTCAGGGTATAAATTAAACGTGGCAAAAACTCAGGTGATTCATTCACAGGCTGGACGACCTGAGAATATTAATTTAGATTCTGAGGCAACATATTTAGGCATAAAAATCACAGCCGATGTCGAGGATATTATTGCTAAAAATCTCGACCCTATTATATCCTCGTCAAATAAAACGCTGCAAAGAATTAATAACCTCCATTTCTCCAGTATTAGGGTGTCTTTCATAGATTCACATGCCTGAATCATTCCCCGTCGTCGGAGTGGGAGTCCCACGGTATATAAAAAAGCAATAATATGCTATAATAACATTGGAAAAACCAATAAATACCAACCAGGAAGTAAAGTAGCCCAAGCTACAGTAGAAAAAACTTCCACACTCATGACTATCCTAGTCATTTTGTATAGTCCAAACTACAGGCAATCAGGCGACAGCACCCACCAGAATGTTCTCCCCAGAGGCTCAGGCTCTCAGATTTTCTACCGCACGTCGTGTGAAGGGAGTCTCCCTGAGCTCTGCTCAGTTTTCTTCAATTTTCATAGTTTTTTCTCAATTTTTTCTTCAAAATATCACAGTTTTGTAATGTCTTCTTACATGAAGTCTACCTTCAGGCCCTGCGTGACTTGTGGAAAGCTGAGACTTTTTCTGTGCACCCTCATGAAGAGTATATGGACCAGCACTCTGCCTGTCTCTGACATGGTAGGAGGAGAAGGGGTTGTTCTTGTGCTTAGACTATACCCCCCTTCTGATGTGGGAGGATTTTTTTGTTTGTCCTGCACGTTAAGATGTTAAGAGATGCTTCTCCTCTACTTCACCAGCTGAAGTAACATCACAATTAAGGGGTCTCTGGCCTTCTTTGAGTCTGTGCCTCCCACATCTACGCCCACGAGATTTACTCTCAGGCGTCTAGACTCACTCTGCGCACTTTTCTACGTAAAAATGTGCCAGCTTGTCGACGATACGGTCGATTTACTCTCAGAGGACAATCTCTGCCGTCACTGGTGCTCTGCAACGACACCGCCTCCAGGCTTTCGTCGATGACAGTGAGGACAGTGCCCTCTTGGCGACTGCAGGCTCGTCGACCACTGGGAGTTTTGTCGATGTAAATGTCTTTGACAGTTGGCCTCGTCGACGGTAGGCTCGTCGACGGCAGGCTCGTCGACGGCAGGCTGGTCGACGGCAGGCTCGTCGACGGCAGGCTCGTCGACGGTGGCCTCGTCGACGGTGGCCTCGTCGACGGTGGCCTCCTCGACAGTGGGCTCGTCGACGGTGGGCTCGTCGACGGTAGGCTCGTCGACGGTAGGCTCGTCGACGGTAGGCTCGTCGACGGTGATCTCTGTAGACGGTAGTCTCGTCCATAGACGGTGACCTCCGTGGATGTTGAGCTCCGTAGGCGGTGAGCTCCATAGACAGTGAGCTCCATAGACAGTGAGCTCCGTAGACGGTGAGCTCCGTAGACGGTGAGCTCCGTAGACAGTGAGCTCCGTAGACAGTGAGCTCCGTAGACAGTGAGCTCCGTAGACAGTGAGCTCCGTAGACAGTGAGCTCCGTAGACGGTGAGCTCCGTAGACGGTGAGCTCCGTAGACGGTGAGCTCCGTGGATTTTGAGCTCCGTAGGCGGTGAGCTCCATAGACAGTGAGCTCCGTAGACAGTGAGCTCCGTAGACAGTGAGCTCCGTAGACGGCGAGCTCCGTAGACGGTGAGCTCCGTAGACAGTGAGCTCCGTAGACAGTGAGCTCCGTAGACAGTGAGCTCCATAGACAGTGAGCTCCGTAGACGGTGGGCTCTGTAGACTGTGGGCTCTGTAGACTGTGGGCTCTGTAGACTGTGGACTCTGTAGACGGTGAGCTCCGTAGACGGTGAGCTCCGTAGACGGTGGGCTCCGTAGACAGTGAGCTCCGTAGACGGTGAGCTCCGTAGACGGTGAGCTCCGTAGACGGTGAGCTCCGTAGACGGTGAGCTCCGTAGACGGTGAGCTCTGTAGACGGTGAGCTCTGTAGACGGTGAGCTCTGTAGACGGTAAGCTCTGTAGACGGTGAGGTCCGTCAACATTCAGCTTCGACGCCAGTTGACTTCGTTAACAGATGACCCTGTCAACTGTTGGATTCGTCGACGTTTGAGCCCGTTGACAGTTGGTTTCACACACTATTGACTTTTATGCACAGTGCTTTTGTAGACGATTTATTTCGTCGACAGCAGCTGTCCGCTACATCCACGTGATGGCGTGATGGCTTTTTACTTCCGCCATTATTCTTCTTGGAGAATATTGGAGGTTTTCCCCTCCTTATTAAGAGAGCGGCGAATCGGTTTTTCCCCTTTCCCCTCGTCCTGGGGAAACCACAGATGCAAGTTCGTTCACTTCCTATCATAGAATTTATTAGGAAGAAGGTGTTAAACTCATGCAGGGGCCAAACTCTGTGCCAGCGTTTTTTCCACGCCTTGACAAGACGTGTGAAGCTCGCCACTATTCACCTGTTTTTCTAGTCTCTCAGCCTACCCTGACTCAGTCATTACTCAGGCGGTTCAGCGATTATTTTGCAAGCCAGTGGGCAGGTATGCCGCCAGATGTGCTCTGACATGTTGGCGCTAGTAGAACGTATTCCAGAATCCTCCAAGCCTCACACTTTGAAGATCCTGCAGGAGGGAGAGAGAGAGAGTAGTGCATCATTAATAATACACTGTGCAGCGGACATTGCGTGTACAAGTTTTTCGACAGCCCGCAAGAGGGGCAGCATGGCGAAGACATTTTTGCTTCAATGCTACGTATTTCGCAAGGAGGTTCCAACTTCAATACTTCACTTGCCTTTTGATTGAGGATCACTTCTGGCCAGCACACAGATACTACCCACACCCTCTGGATATAGAATCGCAGCCTTTTCGGGGTGCCGAGGACGTAGATCCACGTCCTTTTTTCAAGGGAGTTCCATCCAGTATTGGCTCCTACAATCAAAACCAACTGCGTCACTCAAATCAAACACAGTCATATGGGCAAAGTACCAACAGTTCCTACATAGAAAATCATCGTACAGCCGAGGCAACTCTTCTAAGAAACAATGGATTACATTGAACCCACCTTTATTCCCTCCAAAAAACGTCGGAGGTCTAATATCTCACTTTTATTCCAATTGGTCAAAGGTGACAGAGGACCGTTGGGTTTTTAAACATCACGCCCAAGGGCACACTCTAGAATTTGTCAAATTTCCCTTTTTCTACACCTCCAAAGGGAACTCCACCTTTCTCATCTACGGGAGTCGTTTGCACAAGTGTCTATATGGATACAAACAGGGACCGTCGGAGTGGTTCCGAATCTCCAACAGCGTTAGGGTTTATTCTCAGTTCCTCCTCAACAAGCAAATCAGGAAAGTAGCGCATGATTTTAGATCTTTGCGCAAACTTTACCAATGTTGTACCTCAAGAAAGTCCTAAGGTTCTTATGCCAGAACGACTTTATTACTACATTCAACCTCAAAGATGTCTATTTTGATGTGCCAATTCTTCCTAAGCACAGGAAGTGGCTACACTTTACAATGGGTACAAAACATTTTCAATTAAAGTCCTACCTTTTGGACTTAGGTCGGCTTCACGTGTCTTCATGTAGATCCGGGCACCAGTGGCACCCTATCTATGTCTGCAAGGCATACAAATTCATCACTACTGAGACAACTGTATAATAGGTGCTCGCTCTTATTTACAAGCAGTCCAGCACACCCAGACTTGTCAGTCACTGTTCAAAACCTGTTTTTCAATAAATCATGACAAGTCCCAACTAGTACTAACTCCAATATGAACGTTTCTCGGAGCATCAATCCGTACAAACCTAGCAAAGGTGTTTGTCTCACACGAACGACGGGCCTGCAGCTCCCACTTGGTGGTGCTTCTACAGATTACACATGATAAAATTGTTAGAGGAGCTAGACAAGAAGTGGTTGCAGGTCTCCAGTTCAACCGAAGATATCATTCTAATCACTCCTCGGATGCAAGAGGCCTTTCTTGTTTGGCGGGTCCAAGAAAGAAATTTGTATAAGGTGTGTGCGTTTCCTTCAAGAAGCGCCAAAATTACACAATCACTACAGACGCATCCCTCGAGGGTTGGGAAGCATGTCTTCGAGGGCTGAAAGTCAGCCGGAAATGGAACCCGCAACAAAAGACTTGGCACATCAATCTGCTAGAGCTAGGTGCCATCTTCTTAGCCCTCAAATCCTTTCGTGCAATCATTCTAGGGGCCAAAGTATTGGTTCGCTCAGATAATACTTCAAGTATGCATTACTTAAACATACAGGGAAGAACGAGGTTGGTTCTTCTATCATATGAAGCCCATGAGGTATGGGCTTGGGCGATACGACACAGGATCAATCTCTTGGCTGTTCATGTGCCGTGAGTTGCAAATGTGCGGGCGGACACCATCAGCAGGTCAACGGTGTCCAACAACGAATAGGAATTACATCAGCCAACAGCGGATTGAATCTTCCAGCAGTGGGGTCATCCCGTTCTGGACCGCTTTGCGATGAAAAAGACCAGCTAATGCCTGTTTCTTTGCAAGCTGGCTTACCCACAGGGACTCGCAAGGGAAGGCATTTTTCGATAACCTGGTCTCAAATATATGCTTACGCCTTTCCTCCGATACTGTTGGTTCCAGGAGTTTCTCCGGAAGATGAAGTAAGAGCCATGTCGCTTTATTCTCTTCACCCCCAGGTGGCTTCGCCAATTCTGGTCCACCGAACTTCTTCTCCTCTCTGAGTGCGATCCAATACAGTTTCGACCAATACCGAATCTCCTCTCCATTCAGAATGGTCAGATGTGCCATCCGGATCCGGCTTCTCTAAAATTAGCAGCTGGGCGTTCTGAGCACCTTGAATTAGCTCATCTGAAAATCTTGACGGATTGTAAGGAGGTACTGGCTTACGCGAAAGCACCTGCTAAATTAAAGACATACAGACTTTAATGGTAAAGAATCTGCATTTGGTGTTAATCTGCTGGGGTTCACCCATTTCATGCAACGCTGGACCAGATATTACCTTTTTTCTTGCACTTGGCAAGATCAGGCTTATCTCATGCAACGTTGAAGGTTTTTTTTGTCAACCATTTCAAGGTGACGTCAGGATGGGTCCACCTCTCTTTATTCTTCAAGAATACAACAGTTCTTTAAGGGACTATTCAGAATGTTTCCTCCTGTACGTCGTCCGCCTCCATCATGGCATTTTAATGTAGTTTTAGCGCAGCTCATGCGCCACCCATTTGAGCCAATTCACAGGGTGTATTTCAAATTCCTAACATGGAATGTTTCTTTTTTGGTAGCATTAACTTCATCTAGAAGAGTCAGTGATGTTCAAGCTGACACCGTCAATTCACCTTTCTGGCAATTCGTCCAATTCTGTGGTGGTACTACAAACCCAAGGTTTATGCCTAAGGTGCCTTCATTTTTTCACCTGAACTAACCAGTCATCTTAAAGACGTTTTTTCCTAATCCGCAATCCCCTACGGAGAGGGCATTACATACCCTTGACATCAGAAGATGTTTAAAATTCTATTTGCAAAGGACCTCTGCCATTCGCAAATCTGATCCACTGTTTATTGCCTATGGAAAGATAAGGCAAGGACAAGCAGTGTCTAAACAAACTATAGCTAGATGGATTTCTGCAGCTATTGCCTTTTGCCATCTTCAAGCTGGAAGACCTTTACAGACAATTCAAAGAGCTCACTCTGCAAGAGCTGTTTCTTCCTCGACTGCTCTTTTCGCTGGAGTTCCTCGTCAGCAAATCTGCAGAGCAGCGACTTTATCCAACAGACATACTGTCACCAGGCATTATTGTTCGGATGCTGCCAGCGAGGCTGATACGTCAGTGGGTCAAGCGGTTCTACGCAATCTTTTCAGATAAGATGAGCCTCTGTTTTTCCCACCTCCTCTGTACTGCTTTCCAGACGCTTATTCCATGCCTACTATGGATGCATTCTCATGTGCTTGCAAGTTTTTTCATGCATATATGAATGTTGGCATTTTATTATGTGAATGTATATACTTGCTATGTACAAATTTGTTACAAAAAGCGTCTTCCAAGCATTATTTCGGTACTGCTATCTACTCTGATTCAGGCATGTGAATCTATGAAAGACACCCTAATACTGGAGAAGAACAATAGTTACTTACCTGTAATCTGTGGTTCTCCAGTATTGGTGTCTTTCATAGATTCACATGCAACCCGCCCACCTCCCCTCTGAGGCTCTTTAGGCTAGGATGTTTTTAGTTTCACTCCTGTGCGAGAAAATCTGAGAGCCTGAGCCTCTGGGGAGAACATTCTGGTGGGTGCTGTCGCCTGATTGGCTGTAGTTTGGACTATACAAAATGACTAGGATAGTCATGAGTGTGGAAGTTTTTTCTACTGTAGCTTGGGCTACTTTACTTCCTGGTTGGTATTTATTGGTTTTTCCAATGTTATTATAGCATATTATTGCTTTTTTATATACCGTGGGACTCCCACTCCGACAACGGGGAATGATTCAGGCATGTGAATCTATGAAAGACACCAATACTGGAGAACCACAGATTACAGGTAAGTAACTATTGTTCTTATCTCTGTATGGTCGCAGCAATGTTATCAAAATGCTGATATTCCCGAAATTTTTATATGTTTTCCGGGCCATTCCCTTTTTAATACCGGCAGTATATTTTTCTCGTATTGAGAGAATGTGCTCACGTTTTATATGGAGCTATCACCGGGCACGGCGTGCTATGAATTGGTGTACTCTGCCACGTGAAAGAGGAGGTTGGGGACTACCAGATTTTCAGCTATATCATTGGGTTGCAATCTTACAATACATGAGGGTGTTAATGTTATCAGAAGATACAACTCCTGATCACGCGGCGCCCTCAATTTATGAGATGCTCTTGGGCCAAGAATCAAAGCAGTGTTTAAATCGTATAATTGAGCCTAGTTATTTGAAAAAAAACGAGGTTTAAGCCGGTTATAGCAGCCTATACAATTTGGAGGAAAACTAAAAAGAGGTTGGGTATTGGCCAGAACTTGAATATATACACTCCACTACAAGGCTGCCCTATATTACCCATAATATTTGCTGACCCGGTTATGAAAAGATGGTATAATTTAGGAATTCGTACTTTAGGGAATTTATTTGTAGGATTACAATTTATCTCTTTTGAAAATTTACAAAGTAAATTCAAGTTACCGCGAGGGGATTTCTTTAAATATCTCCAGCTGCGCAGTTATCGTGAGGGGAAAAAAGCTCAAAACGCAAATATTTTACGGAAAATCGAGATCATGGAGCTACTTAAAGCACGAGGTAAAATGGGTCCTCTGTATCAGTTATTTTTGAGAGAGGTTAAAGATGATTTAGAGCTTCAGGAGGCAAAATGGGCCATCAAACTGGGCACTGAAGGGGTCAATTTGACGAGAAGTATTGAAATTTCACTTAATGTTTTGATTAATGGCCCGTTGAAAAGCCAGCACTTCATGGCAATTTTTGAACTTTATTACACTCCGGGGAAACTGGCTAAATGGAACACAGGTAGAGGAAGTAGCTGTAGTCGTTGTGGCCAATATGCTGCTGATTCGCTCCATATGTTTTTCAATTGTCCTAAACTTAAAGACTTCCTAAGGGAAATTCAGACCTTTATGCAGTGCAGTTTGGGAATTCCAGTACAAATAACTGCATCTTTGGTAATTTTTGGATGGCAATGCAATGGGCGACCGGTTGATGAGGAGGGGATGATATTCATATGCATGGCTCTGTATCGATTGTGTATAACTTCGCAATGGCTTGATGCTAATCCTCCATCTTTCGTCAATTGGCAAAAAAAGTTGCTTGTAATATATCATCTCGAGATGGCACTGTACAGAACTAAGGGTCGACGGAAAAAAAGGCAAGGCTGTCAAATTTGGCAACCTATAACTACGTTGCTTGGATTCTAGGAATATTATGTAATCAGGAGTGTATATAATTGTCTAAGATTCTTTTTTCTTTAAAGTCTGTGCTTTTATTTATTAGTGCTGGCTGTTCTGCTTTGTTTTGCTTTCTGTATATATAGTGGCTGACGTATGTAAATTGTATTGTGTGCTCTAAGTGCTGACAAAAAATCTTCAATAAAAAAAAAAAGTAAATAATAATAGGCAGAAGCAGGGGATCCACTAGACTCATGGAAGATCTAGGATTTACTAACAGAGTGAAAATCCTAAAATAGGATACCATTATAAGAGAGCCCTATGCGCTTCCTGACATGTCTTCAATAAAAGCAAACCTCTTGATGGAGCTTCTTGTCGTGACCACCAATATTGACAAACTGAGACCTTGAAATAATTGCCCAAGAGATCCCCACTGTTCCAAATGCCAAATGTAACTGCTGCCCCACATTGAAACTGCTTTTTGTGCTCACCTTTTGTGCCATACTAAAGGGAAAATTTTCATAAACACAATGCCTGCTATGTCCCTCAGTGTTGCTGTACTAATTCAGGCAGAAGGCCTTCTATGTACATAGGTAGTGCCAGATGTAACATTTTCCACTGTCTGTAAAATACCCTCCTCATGCCGCAGAATTCCTAGACAGCCTGTAATATAAGAGACAAGAAACGACAGAGAAATACAATCAAACCTGGACTCTACAGTCACTCATAAACAACTCCTCCTAAACCCTGCCCATTAGCAGAACATTTCCTGGGTTATCCCTTGTTATCATGGTTGGTTCAAGAAAAAACACAAAATAACAAATTCTCATTTTTTTCAGTTTTACCAAAGCCAGGAATATGCTCCAAAGACAATAAGAAGTGCATCAAAACAGAAATCCAGGAGTGCCATAGTGATGATGACTGCGACAACGATAAGAAGTGCTGCTACTTCAACTGTGGATTCAAGTGCAAGGCTCCAGAGACAGGTATCAGTGTCAGGAGTGTGTGACAACTGATGTTCACTTGAAATCTGTGCTTGTGTTTCTGATTTTAGGCTCAGCTTGGCCTGTGGATACGGGGAAGGGAACTGTACATACCTGAATTATACTAGATGAATGTTACAAAACCTGCATTTGAAAGCTAACAACAGCTTTCCAAGCTAATGACAGGTATCTGTCACATTCAGGGTACTGCCCTACTTCACAACTTGAGAGTGGAACATTCTTCCATCTTCCCTGGATGCACTGTGAAGCACCTAAATCTTAACTTTGTTACCCAAGAGCCATCTACTTATGTACTCATTGTTTATCACACACACATTTGTATTAGAAAGAGTGCTTAAGAAAATGGTCAAAATGTACTTGTGCAAAATTTTGTCTAAACATATTTGCACATGTGCATTGCTGTTTATGTCCACAAGTGAGTTGCAATGTGTATGCCCAGGTTGTGGCTGAGCTGGGAGTGTGATCAGGGTATATTGAAGGGCATTGTGCATTCGCAAACTGGTGCACTCCTCAAGGTAAACAACATACACAATGCATCATTTACAACACATGCGATTACAACGTAAGTCGTTACAATGAAGCATTGTTAGATCATATGCCATTTCAAAGAAAATCGTTACGACTTGCTGTAGGGGACAGAAGGTATTGGATTTGTTGGATTTTCAATCCAAAACCTTTCCTACTGTTACACACACTTTAGTTGGAATAGTAAATTATACTATTACAAACTCCAGCGCCCCCTCCTTCAGCAAGTCGTTGTAAAGACTTGTGTTGTAATGGCATGAGATGTAACAAAGCGCCGTTGTAATGGCTTGCATTGTAATGGAATGCATTGGAAATGCATGCTTTCGAACAAGTGCCATTCCACCTCAAACTACATCACAGAATGTGTAACCAGTATGGCACTGGGTGCTTCTTGAAAACAACTGGCTTGTTATCTTTTGTCCTATATCATAGCACCTGGGCTGCAAGATGCTTGCTGGAAAATGTTGATTTCAATCCTTTTGTCTGACTCCTTCACTGAGGTGCTCAACCTTCACCAACGTAGGTGAACGGTCATGATCTTTGCTGCTGAACCTTGAGTAGGACATCATTGCATACCTAAATATTGAGTATTTGCATAACATGAAATACATGGCAGAATACGAATTTTGTGCCTTGCCTGCCTAACCCACACTGTGTAGGTTTCATATGTGATTATTGTACTGAACATGGTGAAGTGATTACAAGAATGCAAAGAAATTGCACAAAATGAGCAGAAAATATAAACCACTGTTTTGTCTTGGGAGATTTGTGAAGGGAGTGTTTGCTTAGAAATGGAATTCTCATCGTTTTATTTTTCTTTGTATGTTAAAAGTACTTTGTTAGAAAAGAATTTACTGGCCAGTCCTGTTTTAACCTGGGCTGCATTTGGTGTTGAGGGAATTCTATTTTCTAACATTTAGAGGTGGCAAAGTCCTCATCAGCAGACCCCAATCCCTCATAGACTTCAGAATCCAGGAGTAACTTTTGATTTCCCATTGATACAGTCAGATATATCATGATAGCTTCCAGTCATAAGAAATTTACATTCTAAACCTCTCCTTAATATTCTATCATTATATAATGCAAAACATCAGGAGTAGTTCTCTGAATCCTGAAATCCTGCAGTAATATTTTACAGCTCTCAACAGAATATTTTATTGTTTTCAGTTTATGCTGTTGATTCCTCCTCAACCATCCTTTTTCCCTCCCATTTTGAAATCTCTTTGTACCTGTCTTCGTGTATTTCATGTTCACCCCATCACGCTGTGTAATAGTTCCACTTCCTGAATGTAAATTTCATGTTCTGTTCCTTATGCAGAAAACGATTTTTAAGTGACTTATTTACTCCATATTTTTAGCAAAGTATCCTTTTCCAGATAAGGAATTCAGATAGAAGTCAAGGATGGAATATGTCATTTACACATGTCTGTCTTTTCTTAGAAGTGAAATCTGGTGACTGTCCCATGCCGAAATCATTCTGCGAACTCCAACCCCCGTACAATCACAAGTGTAGCAAAGACAGTGAGTGCCCAGGAGAGAAGAAGTGCTGCTTCGAGATTTGCAATAAGGAATGCAAGGTTCCTGTGCCAGGTAAAAATCACTCAAACAAAAGTGTAAAGAAAATCTTCCAATATGTATAAGACGTGAGAATACCTCTGTTACAGGATTCTCCTCCTTTAGAGAATTTACATGCGTAATTGCCCTCATCATCGAAATATAGCACTATGTTCTCTTACCACCTAACTCTACAACTAGTTGCTTGTGTTTTGAAAGCCACCATGTGTTCTCCAGGTCTGTTAATAGACAAGAATATTCTTACGATACCTTCTGAGGCATTAAGTCAATCATTAGAATCTGGTCAAGGAATGGACAAGCCCCTTTGTGCTAAGAGAGGAAATGGGACTAGAGGAACAGCTTAAGTTTCAACTAGTCCTCAGTGAAATAAAATATAATGAAAGTCAGCTCTGAAGTACTGTGATCTTCAAAAAGGCTCAATATGGCAGAGAAGCGACATTGCACCAATTATTTACCATTTGGAAGAGTTTCTTCCCACATATAATAAATTAGTAATAACTAAACCACCATCTTCAGATGATAATGACTGACACTGACTGCAAAACAAAGTAAGTGAATATTTAAGTATAACATGAGCAAGTACTGTCTATATCTGGTGAATTTTGCAAAATCCCAATAAATAGAAACTAGCCCTTGCCTCATCCAAGTTGCTGCCCCCTGCATTTACCTAGACTTACAACTATTTGTCATAAACAGGTTTTATGAATAGAGACTCAGAATGTAATATTAAAGATACAATTGTTTCTTTCTTGATAAATTGAAAACCAAAAGAAATTCTGCAGCGTTCTTTAGTAATCAAGCTTTGATTCTTGCAATAATGAAATGCCCGACCATTACAAGACAATAGTCAAATTCTTTTCGCAAAGATATATTGTAGACATATGTCTTCTGTGCAGCTAGGTGTACTGATTTCTTAACCTAGGAAGGAGAGATACCCTCATGGGTGATTCAGCGCTATACAAATCAATAAATATCAAATATCAAAATATCAAGGAGAATTTAGTTAATAGAATGACAGTAATCTTTGTGATTAGAGATTTTTGTTGCAGATAATAGTTACAAAACAGTCGAAATTAAACAACTTTGAAATCACAAATTACACCCGAGTGCATGTATCTAGATATGCAGAGTCAAAGTAATCCAGCTGCATGAATTGAATTGCATTATTGGTGACCGGTGAACCAATACAATTTGTGGGGTAAATACTTCAATTCATTTTATCACGAAAAGTAAGAGAGCCCAAAATCAGTTTGGGGAGTTTAATGAGGTTCTGCCAGTGAGAAAGTGAATAAAATGTGGACAAATAATACATTTTTCCAGCAAACCTTGGTCACAAATTGTCATAGAAATGATCACAATTATTTTGTGTTGTTGTCCCCTGACTTAAGGATAATAGTTTACAGCCAGGAATGTGTATTTGGCCTTTAAATGGGGGATGTGTTTCAAACTAGTTCTGAACTAGTTTTCTCTCAGGCAAAACCTGGTACACATTTAAAAAACTATTCTACTAAAATTATATATGGGGAGAAGAGTTGGCTTAATGTCTAGTGCGGTCGACCTCGAATCTGGGGAACCGGGTTTGAGTCTCAGCAATGATGCTGAACATCCTATGGTTCTGGGCAAATCACTTAATCTCCCCATGCCTAGCGAAAAAAAAATGAATGTGTACTTATGTAATGCAACTGGTGCTATCTAAAGTGCTTGGTACCCGATTCTGTTCTGTTGAATGCAACTGGTGCTATGTAAAGCACTCTGATACACGATTCTGGCCAAGTTTGCGCTATATAAAACTCTGTACAATAAAAATAAAATTAAAAATTTGCATTCAGCTTTGAAATAGATTTTTAGAAGCAAGTGCAAAATAACTTTTGATCATGTTTCTGCTGTGTTAACTGTGGAGATTTAAAATAAAAAATGATTTTCAGCTAGGGCTTCTCATGGAAGATCTAGGTTTTACTAACAGAGTGAAAATCCTAAAATAGGATACCATTATAAGAGAGCCCTATGCGCTTCCTGACATGCCTTCAATAAAAGCAAACCTCTTGATGGAGCTTCTTGTCGTGTCCACCAATATTGACAAACTGAGACCTTGAAATAATTGCCCAAGAGATCACCACTGTTCCAAACGCCAAATGTAACTGGTGCCCCACATTGAAACTGCTTTTTGTGCTCACCTTTTGTGCCATACTAAAGGGAACATTTTCATAAATACAATGCCTGCTATGTCCCTCAGTGTTGCTGTACTAATTCAGGCAGAAGGCCTTCTATGTACATAGATAGTGCCAGATGTTACATTTTCCACTGTCTGTAAAATACCTTCCTCATGCCGCAGAATTCCTAGACAGCCTGTAATATAAGAGACAAAAAACGACAGAGAAATACAATCACACCTGGACTCTACAGTCACTCATAAACAACTCCTCCTGAACCCTGCCAATTAGCAGAACATTTCCTGGGTTATCCCTTGTTATCATGGTTGGTTCAAGAAAAGACACAAAATAACAAATTCTCATTTTTTTCAGTTTTACCAAAGCCAGGAATATGCTCCAAAGACAATAAGAAGTGCATCAAAACAGAAATCCAGGAGTGCCATAGTGATGATGACTGCGACAACGATAAGAAGTGCTGCTACTTCAACTGTGGATTAAAGTGCAAGGCTCCAGAGACAGGTATCAGTGTCAGGAGTGTGTGACAACTGATGTTCACTTGAAATCTTTGCTTGTGTTTCTGATTTTAGGCTCAGCTTGGCCTGTGGATAGGGGGAAGGGAACTGTACATACCTGAATTATACAAGATGAATGTTACAAAACCTGCATTTGAAAGCTAACAACAGCTTTCCAAGCTAATGACAGGTATCTGTCACATTCAGGGTACTGCCCTACTTCACAACTTGAGAGTGGAACATTCTTCCATCTCCCCTGGATGCACTGTGAAGCACCTAAATCTTAACTTTGTTACCCGAGAGCCATCTACTTATGTACTCATTGTTTATCACACACAAATTTGTATTAGAAAGAGTGCTTAAGAAAATGGTCAAAATGTACTTGTGCAACATTTTGTGTAAACCTATTTGCACATGTGCATTGCTGTTTATGTGCACAAGTGAGTTGCAATGTGTATGCCCAGGTTGTGGCTGAGCTGGGATTGTGATCAGGGTATATTGAAGGGTATTGTGCATTCACAAACTGGTGCACTCCTCAAGGTAAACAACATATACAATGCATCATTTACAACGCATGCCATTACAACTCAAGTCGTTACAATGAAGCATTGTTAGATCATATGCCATTTCAAAGAAAATCGTTACAACGACTTGCTGTAGGGGACAGAAGGTATTGAATTTGTTGGATTTTCAATCCAAAACCTTCCCTACTGTTACACATACTTTAGTTGGAATAGTAAATTATACTATTACAAACTCCAGCGCCCCCTCCTTCAGCAAGTCGTTGTAAAGACTTGTGTTGTAATGGCATGAGATGTAACAAAGCGCCGTTGTATTGACTTGCATTGTAATGGAATGCATTGGAAATGCATGCTTTCGAACAAGTGCCATTCCACCTCAAACTAAATCACAGAATGTGTAACCAGTATGTCACTGGGTGCTTCTTGAAAACAACTGGCTTGTTATCTTTTGTCCTATATCATAGCACCTGGGCTGCAAGATGCTTGCTGGGAAATGTTGATTTCAATCCTTTTGTCTGACTCCTTCACTGAGGTGGTCAACCTTCACCAACGTAGGTGAACGGTCATGATCTTTGCTGCTGAACCTTGAGTAGGACATCAGTGCATACCTAAATATTGAGTATTTGCATAACATGAAATACATGGCAGAATAAGAATTTTGTGCCTTGCTTGCCTAACCCACACTGTGTAGGTTTCATATGTGATTATTATACTGAACATGGTGAAGTGATTACAAGAATGCAAAGAATTTGCACAAAATGAGCAGAAAATATAAACCACTGTTTTGTCCTGGGAGATTTGTGAAGGGAATGTTTGCTTAGAATTGGAATTCTCATTGTTTTATTTGTCTTTGTATGTTAAAAGTACTTTTTTAGAAAAGTATGTACTGGCCAGTCCTGTTTTAACCTGGGCTGCATTTGGTGTTGAGGGAATTCTATTTTCTAGCATTTTCAGGTGGCAAAGTCCTCATTAGCTGACCCCAATCCCTCATAGACTTCAGAATCCAGGAGTAACTTTTGATTTCCCATTGATACAGTCAGATATATCATGATAGCTTCCAACCATAACAAATATACATTCTAAACCTCTCCTTAATATTCTATCTTTATATAATACAAAACATCAGGAGTAGTTCTCTGAATCCTGAAATCCTGCAGTAATATTTTACAGCTCTCAACAGAATAATTTATTGTTTTCAGTTTATGCTGTTGGTTCCTCCTCAACCATCCTTTTCCCTCCCATTTTGAAATCTCTTTGCACCTGTCTTCGTGTATTTCATGTTCACCCCATCACTCTGTGTAATAGTTCCACTTCCTGAATGTAAATTTCATGTTCTGTTCCTTATGCAGAAAACGATTTGTAAGTGACTTATTTACTCCATATTTTTAGCAAAGTATCCTTTTCGAGATAAGGAATTCAGATAGAAGTCAAGGATGGAATATGTCATTTACACATGTCTGTCTTTTCTTAGAAGTGAAATCTGGTGACTGTCCCATGCCGAAATCATTCTGCGAACTCCAACCCCCGTACAATCACAAGTGTAGCAAAGACAGTGAGTGCCCAGGAGAGAAGAAGTGCTGCTTCGAGATTTGCAATAAGGAATGCAAGGTTCCTGTGCCAGGTAAAAATCACTCAAACAAAAGTGTAAAGAAAATCTTCCAATATGTATAAGACGTGAGAATACCTCTGTTACAGGATTCTCCTCCTTTGGAGAATTTACATGCGTAATTGCCCTCATCATCGAAATATAGCACTATGTTCTCTTACCACCTAACTCTACAACTAGTTGCTTATGTTTTGAAAGCCACCATGTGTTCTCCAGTTCCGTTAATAGACAAGAATATTTTTACGATACCTTCTGAGGCATTAAGTCAATCATTAGAATCTGGTCAAGGAATGGACAAGCCCCTTTGTGCTAAGAGAGGAAATGGGACTAGAGGAATAGCTTAAGTTTCAACTAGTCCTCAGTGAAATAAAATATAATAAAAGTCAGCTCTGAAGTACTGTGATCTTCAAAAAGGCTCAATATGGCAGAGAAGCGACATTGCATCAAATATTTACCATTTGGAAGAGTTTCTTCCCACATATAATAAATTAGTAATAACTAAAGCACCATCTTCAGATGATAATGACAGACACTGACTGCAAAACAAAGTAAGTGAATATTTAAGTATAACATGAGCAAGTACTGTCTATATCTGGTGAATTTTGCAAAATCCCAATAAATAGAAACTAGCCCTTGCCTCATCCAAGTTGCTGCCCCTGCATTTACCTAGACTTACAACTATTTGTCATAAACAGGTTTTATGAATAGTGACTCAGAATGTAATATTGAAGCTAAAATTGTTTTATTCTTGATAAATTGAAAACCAAAAGAAATTCTGCAGCGTTCTTTAGTAATCAAGCTTTGATTCTTGCAATAATGAAATGCCCGACCATTACAAGACAATAGCCAAATATATATTGTAGACATATATCTTCTGTGCAGCTAGGTGTACTGATTTCTTAACCTAGGAAGGAGAGATACCCTCATGGGTGATTCAGCGCTATACAAATCAATAAATATCAAATATCAAAATATCAAGGAGAATTTAGTTAATGGAATGACAGCAATCTTTGTGATTAGTGATTTTTGTTGCAGATAATAGTTACAAAACAGTCGAAATTAAACATCTTTGAAATCACAAATTGCGCCCGAGTGCATGTATTTAGATATGCAGAGTCAAAGTAATCCAGCTGCATGAATTGAATTGCATTATTGGTGACCGGTGAACCAATACAATTTGTGGGGTAAATAGTGCAATTCATTTTATCACGCAAAGTAAGAGAGCCCAAAATCAGTTTGGGGAGTTTAATGAGGTTCTTCCAGTGAGAAAGTGAATAAAATGTGGACAAATAATACATTTTTCCAGCAAACCTAGGTGACATATTTTCATAGAAATGATCAGAATTATTTTGTGTCGTTGTCCCCTGACTTAAGGAAAATAGTTTACAGCCAGGATTGTGTATTTGGCCTTTAAATGGGGGATGTGTTTCAAACTAGTTCTGAACTAGTTTTCTCTCAGGCAAAACCTGGTACACATTTAATAAAATATTCTACTAAAATTATATATGGGGAGAAGAGTTGGCTTAATGTCTAGTGCGGTCGACCTCGAATCTGGGGAACCGGGTTTGAGTGTCAGCAATGATGCTGAACATCCTATGGTACTGGGAAAATCACTTAATCTCCCCGTGCCTAGCAAAAAAAAATGAATGTGTCCTTATGTAATGCAACTGGTGCTATCTAAATCGCTTGGTACCCGATTCTGTTCAAGTTTGAATGCAACTGGTGCTATGTAAAGCACTCTGATACACGATTCTGGTCAAGTTTGCGCTATATAAAACTGTACAATAAAAATAAAATTTGCATTCAGCTTTGAAATAGATTTTTGGAAGCAAGTGCAAAATAACTTTAAATCATGTTTCTGCTGTTTTACCTCTGGAGATTTAAAATAAAAAATGATTTTCAGCTAGGGCTTCTCATAGAAGATCTAGGATTTACTAACAGAGTGAAAATCCTAAAATACGATAACATTATAAGAGAGCCCTATGCGCTTCCTGACATGTCTTCAATAAAAGCAAACCTCTTGATGGAGCTCCTTGTCGTGTCCACCAATATTGACAAACTGAGACCTTGAAATAATTGCCCAAGAGATCACCACTGTTCCAAATGCCAAATGTAACTGGTGCCCCACATTGAAACTGCTTTTTGTGCTCACCTTTTGTGCCATACTAAAGGGAAAATTTTCATAAATACAATGCCTGCTATGTCCCACAGTGTTGCTGTACTAATTCAGGCAGAAGGCCTTCTATGTGCATAGGTAGTGGCAGATGTTACATTTTCCACTGTCTGTAAAATACCTTCCTCATGCCGCAGAATTCCTAGACAGCCTGTAATATAAGAGACAAGAAATGACAGAGAACTACAATCAAACCTGGACTCTACAGTAACTCTTAAACAACTCCTCCTAAACCCTGCCCATTAGCAGAACATTTCCTGGGTTATCCCTGGTTATCATGGTTGGTTCAAGAAAAGACACAAAATAACAAATTCTCATTTTTTTCAGTTTTACCAAAGCCAGGAATGTGCTCCAAAGACAATAAGAAGTGCATCAAAACAGAAATCCAGGAGTGCCATAGTGATGATGACTGCGACAACGATAAGAAGTGCTGCTACTTCAACTGTGGATTGAAGTGCAAGGCTCCAGAGACAGGTATCAGTGTCAGGAGTGTGTGACAACTGATGTTCACTTGAAATCTTTGCTTGTGTTTCTGATTTTAGGCTCAGCTTGGCCTGTGGATAGGGGGAAGGGAACTGTACATACCTGAATTATACTAGATGAATGTTACAAAACCTGCATTTGAAAGCTAACAACAGCTTTCCAAGCTAATGACAGGTATCTGTCACATTCAGGGTACTGCCCTACTTCACAACTTGAGAGTGGAACATTCTTCCATCTTCCCTGGATGCACTGTGAAGCACCTAAATCTTAACTTTGTTTCCCGAGAGACATCTACTTATGTACTCATTGTTTATCACACACAAATTTGTATTAGAAAGAGTGCTTAAGAAAATGGTCAAAATGTACTTGTGCAAAATGTTGTCTAAACATATTTGCACATGTGCATTGCTGTTTATGTGCACAAGTGAGTTGCAATATGTATGCCCAGGTTGTGGCTGAGCTGGGAGTGTGATCAGGGTATATTGAAGGGCATTGTGCATTCACAAACTGGTGCACTCCTCAAGGTAAACAACATACACAATGCATCATTTACAACGCATGCCATTACAACGCAAGTCGTTACAATGAAGCATTGTTAGATCATATGCCATTTCAAAGAAAATCGTTACAACGACTTGCTGTAGGGGACAGAAGGTATTGGATTTGTTGGATTTTCAATCCAAAACCTTTCCTACTGTTACACACACTTTAGTTGGAATAGTAAATTATACTATTACAAACTCCAGCGCCCCCTCCTTCAGCAAGTCGTTGTAAAGACTTGTGTTGTAATGGCATGAGATGTAACAAAGCGCCGTTGTAATGACTTGCATTGTAATGGAATGCATTGGAAATGCATGCTTTCGAACAAGTGCCATTCCACCTCAAACTACATCACAGAATGTGTAACCAGTATGGCACTGGGTGCTTCTTGAAAACAACTGGTTTGTTATCTTTTGTCCTATATCATAGCACCTGGGCTGCAAGATGCTTGCTGGAAAATGTTGATTTCAATCCTTTTGTCTGACTCCTTCACTGAGGTGCTCAACCTTCACCAACGTAGGTGAACGGTCATGATCTTTGCTGCTGAACCTTGAGTAGGACATCAGTGCATACCTAAATATTGAGTATTTGCATAACATGAAATACATGGCAGAATACGAATTTTGTGCCTTGCCTGCCTAACCCACGCTGTGTAGGTTTCATATGTGATTATTGTACTGAACATGGTGAAGTGATTACCCGTTTTGCTGTTAGCGCTCTGTTGGACTCGCGCTCACCTGCTGCCCTTGTTGGAGAAGCTCGCCGCACCCGCTCCGCGGGTGCCGCTTCGTCTTGGGACTTGTGCCGACTCTGCCTGTTGTCGTGGGGGCACTTTGGATTGGACTGTGGGACCAGCAAGGCTACAGGGCTGCGAGCGTGCAGGGACTACCTGACCCAGGTGTTCTGCGAGACCGAGCCCACCTTCCGGTCCGCTCTCCCTGTAGCTCCGCCCCCCGCCCATCGGCGGGCTGTTAAAATCACCTGGAGCAGCCCCTGACCCTTGGGACACCCGTTTTGCTGTTAGCGCTCTGTTGGACTCGCGCTCACCTGCTGCCCTTGTTGGAGAAGCTCGCCGCACCCGCTCCGCGGGTGCCGCTTCGTCTTGGGACTAGTGCCGACTCTGCCTGTTGTCGTGGGGGCACTTTGGATTTGACTGTGGGACCTGCAAGGCTACAGGGCTGCGAGCGTGCAGGGACTACCTGACCCAGGTGTCCCTGCGAGACTGAGCCCACCTTCCGGTCCGCTCTCCCTGTAGCTCCGCCCCCCGCCCATCGGCGGGCTGTTAAAATCACCTGGAGCAGCCCCTGACCCTTGGGACACCCGTTTTGCTGTTAGCGCTCTGTTGGACTCGCGCTCACCTGCTGCCCTTGTTGGAGAAGCTCGCCGCACCCGCTCCGCGGGTGCCGCTTCGTCTTGGGACTTGTGCCGACTCTGCCTGTTGTCGTGGGGGCACTTTGGATTGGACTGTGGGACCAGCAAGGCTACAGGGCTGCGAGCGTGCAGGGACTACCTGACCCAGGTGTCCCTGCGAGACCGAGCCCACCTTCCGGTCCGCTCTCCCTGTAGCTCCGCCCCCCCGCCCTTTACCAACTACTACAAACAGTGTTTGTTCTCCCGCAGCGCGGGACGCAGCCCGGGGCAAAGACCGGGCTAAGAGCGGGCCGTTTGAGGCCGTTCGAGGTCTGAGAGGTCTAGGCTGGGCTATATCCTTTGGGTTTTTATATTAACTTTGTTTTTACTTGCGTTAATTCCTTTGTGCCCTTGTTCCCTGTTGTTTTTATGATGTGTTCACGGGGCAGTCGTAGCAAAACTGCCAAGGGCCTTAAAAAACCCAGTGGGACCCTGGATGATTTCCTCACAAAGACCAATTTGGCCATCGATGCGGAAATCAATAAAATGCAGCACAGGGTTTCCCTAGAACTAGACGCTGCGCGTAAATTGTCTCTCGATATTGCTTTTTCCAAGAAATCATCCCTAGGAAAGCTGGCCTTAGCACTAACCCCCGAGCGTATATCTGGTCCTTGTCCCCTGCTTGCAGTGGCTGATATACACCACCCGCCACCCACACTTTCTCCAGAGCAAGCTAAGGAATCTATTCTAACCTCTATGGAGGAGCCTGCACCACCTACTTATGTGGCTGGGATAAGCTCTCCAGTAAAAATTGTCTTGCCCAAGATTGCTGTTAATGCTAGAAAGGTTGCCCTACAGCGGAAAAAAAGTCTGGCTAGGTCTATTTTTGCTCGCAAAAAGGCTAAAATTGCGAGATCCCAGTTTTTTAATAGTCGACGACCATTGGGAACACTTGGGTTTGGGGAAGTTAAAGATAAAACCACCACAGCTTTACTAGGCAGTGACATCAGCCTTGTTCCAAGTGGTGTTGAGTTTGATCCCCCAGTGGTAATTTTCCAAGACAAGAATAAGGAAGGGTCCAATGAGGGTAGATTGAGTGTGGGAGAGGGACATAGGAGGGGGGACGAGGAATTCCTACAAACTGTTTGGGACACACTTAAAAAGCTACTTACCCCCCTGGAACTTAGACTTTCCAGAATGGAAAACCATTTGCTAGAAATGGATAGGACTATAGTTACATTGGCTAGCTTTAGTCTTAAGCAAATGGAAGCTAGGCTCTCATAGGGTGAGGGTTCAATTTCCCAGCCATTAGAGTCTGATCCCCCGGCCCCCCTACCTCTAAGACCTAAACCTGTACCAAAACCTCGTACAATAGTTGGGGATAGTGCTATTACTACTTCTAATCCTAGCGTCTGTCTCCCGTCCCAGGATCCATTACCACCCAAACCCAGACAACAAGCTTGCCCTGCCAAAAATACAACACTATCTAATGCTAGGGCTCAAACTAGTTCTCAACGAAATGTAGCACGTTTTAAACCCAGGCCACAATCTTTTGTACAACAGCCTAACCAATTGTCTAACAAGAATTTGCCATCCTTAGAATCTAGCCGACCGAATTTTCGTGGTGGTTATATCGATCTACCACCAGAGGCCAGTCCATATGTCATCGTATTAGCTGGTGTACCTACTCTTGACCCACAAACAAAAGAGAACCTTTGGTCTCTTAAAAATAAGGTCACTTATTGGCTAAACAAGAATAGACAGCTACCTAGTCACCAAAGAAGTCAGGTTTTAATGGTGCGAAGAGTACCATGGGTTGGACCCACCCATAAATCCATTACTGGTGACTGTATAGTGGTGTCATTTGCTGACCCCCACACAGCACAGCATCTTTGTTTATGGGCCCCTTGTGAAGACGACCATTCAGTCGTTGTTAGACCTCTCACTTTTTTCTATCCTCCTCGACGGCAGCCTGGAATGGGAGGGTCTTGGACGACAATCCAAAAGCCCATGCACAGAGGAATTGGGAATGGTGGGCTTATCCAGAGAACCAGGTGGCAAGGTGTTCCTACATCAAATATGTTTGGCTGCTTGGATGAGGTCGACTGACTTGGGGGGGTGGATGCTTTAAAACATCCAGTAGATCTCATTCCGCCCCTCCAGGCACTACCCAGTATGGCTTGTTCCATGTCGCCTTCAGGCCCACGATTAACACTGGACATTGTTTATAATTCAATTCCGGCTGAGTTAAGAGTTCTGGGACAATCTGAGGCTCCTGGCCCTAGTAATTCAGTTAATGAAATTAAAATGGCCTCTTGGAACATAGCAGGTTTAAGGGGTCGCCTGGATAACGATGATTGGGTTGATTACATTACTACACATGATATCATCGCTTTCCAGGAAACCTGGTCAGTTGATCCCCTGTATAGAGTAGGCTTCCTAAATTTTTATAAACCTGCATTACAGGGCCCCAGGGGTAGGGCTTCGGGTGGTTTAACCATATGGATAAAAAACTTACTTGGTTTCAGCGTTAGGGAAATCCTGGTGAAGAACCCTGATCTCCTTTGTTTATCCTTAAGCAAGGAGAATTGTAAGGATATTGTTCTAATTAATATTTATGCCCGAGGTTGTCAGGGTGGTAAAAAACAACCTATCCTTAATGACTTGGAAGACCTCCTAAATGAGCACAAAAGTGACCAGCTCGTTTTAGTGGCCGGTGACCTGAACTGCTCATTCGAACCCATCCTGAACTTTGTTAAGGACGTAGGGATGGATGATGATATTGTCTGGAATATTCCCCCGCTAGAAATAACTAAGGGAGTCAGGGGTACGGAGGCTGCTCTCCACCGGCTTGGACTCTGCCTGGAATGGGGGTTCCGGGCGGTGAACGGCCGTAGCCTATCTGACAAGGCGGGCAAACCAACATTTAATAATGGGTCTAGTGCGAGTCGCATCGACTACATATTGGTCAACATTGACTCCTGGGATACCGTAGTGGATATGTCAATAGAAACAAGGCCAGAGAGCGACCACAACCCACTTTCACTTGTACTTAAGGTCCCGGGTCTAGGGCTTCCCCTGGCAGAAACAGCCTGTATCACATCAGACCTAGTCTTGAGTGACAACAGAAGACGGGTCAAATGGTCGAGGGTCATAGCTGATCAGGAGCTTGTCTGTCAAATAGAAGAACTGGTCCTAGATACTAGAGATAAGATGAGTGCATTACCACCGAATGACAAAGCAAAGCCCATTATTGTTGATCTCCACGAGGCATGTTTTGTGGCCATTAGGGAACTGCTCACTAGGCCACGTAGAAAACAGAAAGTGAAGCAACCCAAAGGTTGGTATAACAAAAATTGTAGAGAAGCACACAGCATTTTAATTGCTGCTGTTAAATCTAGAAACACTCCAGACATTAGGATAGCGAGACAGGCCTACAAACATATCATTTGGGAAGCTAAAAGGGAATGGGATGATTCGTACTGGCTTGAACTCCTTAAAGCCTGTGAGTCGTCCAACCAAATTAAGTTTTGGGAGTTAGTCAGATGGGGCAGGGGCTCCGATTCACTTACACCTGAAAATCATGTTTCCGCTGCTAATTGGGTGACATTTTTTTCCTCTCAATTTCAAGATCCTAATATTGTCCAGCTGGCAGGTGAGTCCGTAGTAGGGACCATACCAGTAATTTATGGGGATAGGCTTACCTTTAATCCTTCGGATACTGAACATGCCTTAGGCTTAATCCAGTCTGGGAAAGCCCCAGGTATAGATGCAGTACCAGCAGACCTTTTTAAACTGAATTTAGAACTGTGGGTCCCTTACATAACAACTTTAGCAAATTCTATTGCAGCAGGGGCAAGGGTACCACAATCCTGGAAAGGGGCTGAAATACTTCCAGTCTATAAGAAAGGGGATCGATCTTCACCGAAAAACTATCGCCCCATTAGCCTGATTGATACCATACAGAAAGTGGTATCAAGAATGGCCCTAGCTAGAATACAGGGGTGGATTGAGCAGAACAATATACTCTCCCCCATGCAAGCAGGGTTCAGATCAGGCACCAGCACCCTAGATCAGGTGTTTCGTCTAACCATGCTGTATTGGAAGGTGGTCTTTTTGGGTGGCGGTGTCATCTATGCCGCCTTTGTCGATCTTAGGTCGGCATTCGACTTGGTTCCCAGGGCTAAACTTTGGGATGCCCTTAGACTCATGGGCCTTCCGCCTGAACTATTAGAGCTGGTTAGGCGCTTACATGAGGATAACTTTGCCCGTGTAAGATGGGGGAAGCAGGGCCAGGTGACCGCTAGCTTCCCTGTCGAACGGGGGGTTCGGCAGGGTTGCGTGCTGGCCCCCACCCTGTTTCTCCTGTTTATTAATCGGGTGGTTGCTTTCTTTAGCGAAACACAAACAGACGCTCCCACCCTGGGGGGATCAAAGTACCCCATGTTAATATTCGCCGATGATACCCTGCTCCTCTCCAAGACTCGGAGTGGCTTACAAGCAGCTCTAAATAGATTTGCAGAATTTTGCACAGAAAATGACCTTCAGATTAATGCTGAAAAAACTAAATTTATGGTTTTTAACAAAAATAAACAAATTAAAAGTTCATTTTTATTAGGAGGTGTCCCAATCGAACAGGTCAAAGTCATGACCTATTTGGGCGTGACCCTTGACCATCAACTTACTTGGAACCCCCAGTTGGAGGTTTTAATTCTTAAATTTGTTCGCCTCACAGGATGCTTGCTGAAGGAACAGAAAAAAACCTTGACCAAACGCATCACACCAGCGTTAAAAATCTATGAGGCCAAGGTTAATGCATCTACCCTGTATGGTGCGGACATATGGGGCTACAAAGGCTTGTCAGCACTAACCACAGCACAGAACAGGTTCTTTCGGAACTTAGTGGGGCTACCTCAATCGACACCCATAAAACCATTGCTTTTGGACTTAGGCTGCAGACCCCTGGATGAGATGGCACAGTATCGTCTTATTGCTTTTTGGCGACGCCTCTGGACGACCCAAGAGCTTAGTCTTTTCGCTCACGAACTGGGCGAGATTAGATCATTGTGGGGTGCCCAGAAAATTCCTTGGTTGCGGGAGGTCAAACAAATTTTGTACTCTATGGGCCTCCCCGAATTATGGCTACAGCCTGAATGTTCTGGGTTCCCTTCTAAAGCGGAATTTAAAGAGCTATTTTGGGCTGCAAAGAAATCTGCACTGGTCTCCCTCTCATCAGAAAATAGCCTAACGGGACTGTTTTTAACACACAAGATAATACCGTCCCTTGAGCCCTATTGGGATTTGATATGCAAAACCCTTGACCGTAAGCTGTATCATCAGTTTCGGGAGGGCACTTTGCCGATCAATTCCTTTACTGCAAAGTGGGCAAAGAACTCAAGCATTAAATGCCCTTATTGTCCTGACCAGGTTGGAAGTATTGGTCATCTGTTTTTTGCTTGCCCAGCATATCGATTGCCCCAACTAAAATGGTTGAGACCAATCTGTAAAACCTTAAATTGTGATGGGAATCGTACAGCCCTGTTGAAATTACGTGACATGCGTACTGAAAAATCTGTGATCTGTGTTGCTAAATTTTTGGGGTGGATGTGGCTGATTCGCGCAAAGAACCTGTAACCCTTTTTTGATTAACTTGTCTTTTAATGTTTGTATATTGCCTGATGGCAAATTTTTTTTATACCTGGGGTTCCACTGTAAAATGTAAAAATGTTGATATATTGAAAATGTTTTTATTTTGTGGTCTTTTATGAATTTTATTCGAAATAAAGACTGATTACAAGAATGCGAAGAAATTGCCCAAAATGAGCAGAAAATATAAACCACTGTTTTGTCTTGGGAGATTTGTGAAGGGAGTGTTTGCTTAGAATTGGAATTCTTATAGTTTTATTTTTCTTTGTATGTTAAAAGTACTTTTTTAGAAAAGTATGTACTGGCCAGTGCTGTTTTAACCTGGGCTGCATTTGGTGTTGAGGGAATTCTATTTTCTAACATTTAGAGGTGGCAAAGTCCTCATCAGCAGACCCCAATCCCTCATAGACTTCAGAATCCAGGAGTAACTTTTGATTTCCCATTGATACAGTCAGATATATCATGATAGCTTCCAGCCATAACAAATATACATTCTAAACCTCTCCTTAATATTCTATCATTATATAATACAAAACATCAGGAGTAGTTCTCTGAATCCTGAAATCCTGCAGTAATATTTTCCAGCTCTCAACAGAATATTTTATTGTTTTCAGTTTATGCTGTTGGTTCCTCCTCAACCATCCTTTTCCCTCCCATTTTGAAATCTCTTTGCACCTGTCTTCGTGTATTTCATGTTCACCCCATCACGCTGTGTAATAGTTCCACTTCCTGAATGTAAATTTCATGTTCTGTTCTTATGCAGAAAACGATTTGTAAGTGACTTATTTACTCCATATTTTTAGCAAAGTATCCTTTTCCAGATAAGGAATTCAGATAGAAGTCAAGGATGGAATATGTCATTTACACATGTCTGTCTTTTCTTAGACGTGAAATCTGGTGACTGTCCCAGGCCGAAATCATTCTGCGAACTCCAACCCCCGTACAATCACAAGTGTAGCAAAGACAGTGAGTGCCCAGGAGAGAAGAAGTGCTGCTTCGAGATTTGCAATAAGGAATGCAAGGTTCCTGTGCCAGGTAAAAATCACTCAAACAAAAGTGTAAAGAAAATCTTCCAATATGTATAAGACGTGAGAATACCTCTGTTACAGGATTCTCCTCCTTTAGAGAATTTACATGCGTAATTGCCCTCATCATCGAAATATAGCACTATGTTCTCTTACCACCTAACTCTACAACTAGTTGCTTGTGTTTTGAAAGCCACCATGTGTTCTCCAGGTCCGTTAATAGACAAGAATATTCTTACGATACCTTCTGAGGCATTAAGTCAATCATTAGAATCTGGTCAAGGAATGGACAAGCCCCTTTGTGCTAAGAGAGGAAATGGGACTAGAGGAACAGCTTAAGTTTCAACTAGTCCTAAGTGAAATAAAATATAATGAAAGTCAGCTCTGAAGTACTGTGATCTTCAAAAAGGCTCAATATGGCAGAGAAGCGACATTGCACCAATTATTTACCATTTGGAAGAGTTTCTTCCCACATATAATAAATTAGTAATAACTAAACCACCATCTTCAGATTATAATGACTGACACTGACTGCAAAACAAAGTAAGTAAATATTTAAGTATAACATGAGCAAGTACTGTCTATATCTGGTGAATTTTGCAAAATCCCAATAAATAGAAACTAGCCCTTGCCTCATCCAAGTTGCTGCCCCCAGCATTTACCTAGACTTACAACTATTTGTCATAAACATGTTTTATGAATAGTGACTCAGAATGTAATATTAAAGCTAAAATTGTTTTATTCTTGATAAATTGAAAACCAAAAGAAATTCTGCAGCGTTCTTTAGTAATCAAGCTTTGATTCTTGCAATAATGAAATGCCCGACCATTACAAGACAATAGCCAAATTCTTTTCGCAAAGATATATTGTAGACATATATCTTCTGTGCAGCTAGGTGTACTGATTTCTTAACCTAGGAAGGAGAGATACCCTCATGGGTTATTCAGCACTGTACAAATCAATAAATATCAAATATCAAAATATCAAGGAGAATTTAGTTAATGGAATGACAGCAATCTTTGTGATTAGTGATTTTTGTTGCAGATAATAGTTACAAAACAGTCGAAATTAAACATCTTTGAAATCACAAATTACACCCGAGTGCATGTATCTAGATATGCAGAGTCAAAGTAATCCAGCTGCATGAATTGAATTGCATTATTGGTGACCGGTGAACCAATACAATTTGTGGGCTAAATACTTCAATTAATTTCATCACGCAAAGTAAGAGAGCCCAAAATCAGTTTGGGGAGTTTAATGAGGTTCTGCCAGTGAGAAAGTGAATAAAATGTTGACAAATAATACATTTTTCCAGCACACCTTGGTCACATATTTTCATAGAAATGATCACAATTATTTTGTGTTGTTGTCCCCTGACTTAAGGATAATAGTTTACAGCCAGAAATGTGTATTTGGCCTTTAAATGGGGGATGTGTTTCAAACTAGTTCTGAACTAGTTTTCTCTCAGGCAAAACCTGGTACACATTTAAAAAACTATTCTACTAAAATTATATATGGGGAGAAGAGTTGGCTTAATGTCTAGTGCGGTCGACCTCGAATCTGGGGAACCGGGTTTGAGTCTCAGCAATGATGCTGAACATCCTATGGTTCTGGGCAAATCACTTAATCTCCCCATGCCTAGCGAAAAAAAAATGAATGTGTCCTTATGTAATGCAACTGGTGCTATCTAAAGTGCTTGGTACCCGATTCTGTTCTGTTGAATGCAACTGGTGCTATGTAAAGCACTCTGATACACGATTCTGGTCAAGTTTGCGCTATATAAAACTCTGTACAATAAAAATAAAATTAAAAATTTGCATTCAGCTTTGAAATAGATTTTTGGAAGCAAGTGCAAAATAACTTTATATCATGTTTCTGCTGTGTTACCTGTGGAGATTTAAAATAAAAAATTATTTTCAGCTAGGGCTTCTCATGGAAGATCTAGGTTTTACTAACAGAGTGAAAATTCTAAAATAGGATACCATTATAAAAGAGCCCTATTCGCTTCCTGACATGTCTTCAATAAAAGCAAACCTCTTGATGGAGCTTCTTGTCGTGTCCACCAATATTGACAAACTGAGACCTTGAAATAATTGCCCAAGAGATCACCACTGTTCCAAATGCCAAATGTAACTGGTGCCCCACATTGAAACTGCTTTTTGTGCTCACCTTTTGTGCCATACTAAAGGGAACATTTTCATAAATACAATGCCTGCTATGTCCCTCAGTGTTGCTGTACTAATTCAGGCAGAAGGCCTTCTATGTACATAGGTAGTGCCAGATGTTACATTTTCCACTGTCTGTAAAATACCTTCCTCATGCCGCAGAATTCCTAGACAGCCTGTAATATAGGAGACAAGAAACGACAGAGAAATACAATCAAACCTGGACTCTACAGTCACTCATAAACAACTCCTCCTAAACCCTGCCCATTAGCTGAACATTTCCTGGGTTATCCCTTGTTATCATTGTTGGTTCAAGAAAAGACACAAAATAACAAATTCTCATTTTTTTCAGTTTTACCAAAGCCAGGAATATGCTCCAAAGACAATAAGAAGTGCATCAAAACAGAAATCCAGGAGTGCCATAGTGATGATGACTGCGAAAACGATAATAAGTGCTGCTACTTCAACTGTGGATTAAAGTGCAAGGCTCCAGAGACAGGTATCAGTGTCAGGAGTGTGTGACAACTGATGTTTACTTGACATCTTTGCTTGTGTTTCTGATTTTAGGCTCAGCTTGGCCTCGGGATAGGGGGAAGGGAACTGTACATACCTGAATTATACTAGATGAATGTTACAAAACCTGCATTTGAAAGCTAACAACAGCTTTCTAAGCTAATGACAGGTATCTGTCACATTCAGGGTACTGCCCTACTTCACAACTTGAGAGTGGAACATTCTTCCATCTTCCCTGGATGCACTGTGAAGCACCTGAATCTTAACTTTGTTACCCGAGAGCTATCTACTTATGTACTCATTGTTTATCACACACAAATTTGTATTAGAAAGAGTGCTTAAGAAAATGGTCAAAATGTACTTGTGCAAAATTTTGTCTAAACATATTTGCACATGTGCATTGCTGTTTATGTGCACAAGTGAGTTGCAATGTGTATGCCCAGGTTGTGGCTGAGCTGGGAGTGTGATCAGGGTATATTGAAGGGCATTGTGCATTCACAAACTGGTGCACTCCTCAAGGTAAACAACATACACAATGCATCATTTACAACGCATGCCATTACAACGCAAGTCGTTACAATGAAGCATTGTTAGATCATATGCCATTTCAAAGAAAATCGTTACAACGATTTGCTGTAGGGGACAGAAGTGTTTGGATTTGTTGGATTTTCAATCCAAAACCTTCCCTACTGTTACACCCACTTTAGTTGGAATAGTAAATCATACTATTACAAACTCCAGCGCCCCCTCCTTCAGCAAGTCATTGTAAAGACTTGTGTTGTAATGGCATGAGATGTAACAAAGCTCCGTTGTAATGACTTGCATTGTAATGGAATGCATTGGAAATGCATGCTTTCGAACAAGTACCATTCCACCTCAAACTACATCACAGAATGTGTAACCAGTAGGGCACTGGGTGCTTCTTGAAAACAACTGGCTTGTTATCTTTTGTCCTATATCATAGCACTTGGGCTGCAAGATGCTTGCTGGAAAATGTTGATTTCAATCCTTTTGTCTGACTCCTTCACTGAGGTGCTCAACCTTCACCAACGTAGGTGAACGGTCATGATCTTTGCTGCTAAACCTTGAGTAGGACATCAGTGCATACCTAAATATTGAGTATTTGCATAACATGAAATACATGGCAGAATACGAATTGTGTGCCTTGCCTGCCTAACCCACACTGTGTAGGTTTCATATGTGATTATTGTACTGAACATGGTGAAGTGATTACAAGAAGGCGAAGAAATTGCACAAAATGAGCAGAAAATATAAACCACTGTTTTGTCCTGCGAGATTTGTGAAGGGAGTGTTTGATTAGTAATGGAATTCTCATAGTTTTATTTTTCTTTGTATGTTAAAAGTACTTTTTTAGTTGAGTATGTACTGGCCAGTCCTGTTTTAACCTGGGCTGCATTTGGTGTTGAGGGAATTCTATTTTCTAACATTTAGAGGTGGCAAAGTCCTCATCAGCAGACCCCAATCCCTCATAGACTTCAGAATCCAGGAGTAACTTTTGATTTCCCATTGATACAGTCAGATATATCATGATAGCTTCCAGCCATAACAAATATACATTCTAAACCTCTCCTTAATATTCTATCATTATATAATACAAAACATCAGGAGTAGTTCTCTGAATCCTGAAATCCTACAGTAATATTTTACAGCTCTCAACAGAATATTTTATTGTTTTCAGTTTATGCTGTTGGTTCCTCCTCAACCATCCTTTTCCCTCCCATTTTGAAATCTCTTTGCACCTGTCTTCGTGTATTTCATGTTCACCCCATCACGCTGTGTAATAGTTCCACTTCCTGAATGTAAGTTTCATGTTCTGTTCTTATGCAGAAAACGATTTGTAAGTGACTTTTTTACTCCATATTTTTAGCAAAGTATCCTTTTCCAGGTAAGGAATTCAGATAGAAGTCAAGGATGGAATATGTCATTTACACATGTCTGTCTTTTCTTAGAAGTGAAATCTGGTGACTGTCCCATGCCGAAATCATTCTGCGAACTCCAACCCCCGTACAATCACAAGTGTAGCAAAGACAGTGAGTGCCCAGGAGAGAAGAAGTGCTGCTTCGTGATTTGCAATAAGGAATGCAAGGTTCCTGTGCCAGGTAAAAATCACTCAAACAAAAGTGTAAAGAAAATCTTCCAATATGTATAAGACGTGAGAATACCTCTGTTACAGGATTCTCCTCCTTTAGAGAATTTACATGCGTAATTGCCCTCATCATCGAAATATAGCACTATGTTCTCTTACCACCTAACTCTACAACTAGTTGCTTGTGTTTTGAAAGCCACCATGTGTTCTCCAGGTCCGTTAATAGACAAGAATATTCTTACGATACCTTCTGAGGCATTAAGTCAATCATTAGAATCTGGTCAAGGAATGGACAAGCCCCTTTGTGCTAAGAGAGGAAATGGGACTAGAGGAACAGCTTAAGTTTCAACTAGTCCTCAGTGAAATTAAATATACTGAAAGTCAGCTCTGAAGTACTGTGATCTTCAAAAAGGCTCAATATGGCAGAGAAGCGACATTGCACCAATTATTTACCATTTGGAAGAGTTTCTTCCCACATATATTAAATTAGTAATAACTAAACCACCATCTTCAGATGATAATGACTGACACTGACTGCAAAACAAAGTAAGTGAATATTTAAGTGTAACATGAGCAAGTACTGTCTATATCTGGTGAATTTTGCAAAATCCCAATGAATAGAAACTAGCCCTTGCCTCATCCAAGTTGCTGCCCCCAGCATTTACCTAGACTTACAACTATTTGTCATAAACAGGTTTTATGAATAGTGACTCAGAATGTAATATTAAAGCTAAAATTGTTTGATTCTTGATAAATTGAAAACCAAAAGAAATTCTGCAGCGTTCTTTAGTAATCAAGCTTTGATTCTTGCAATAATGAAATGCCCGATCATTACAAGACAATAGCCAAATTCTTTTCGCAAAGATACATTGTAGACATATATCTTCTGTGCAGCTAGGTGTATTGATTTCTTAACCTAGGAAGGAGAGATACCCTCATGGGTGATTCAGCGCTATACAAATCAATAAATATCAAATATCAAAATATCAAGGAGAATTTAGTTAATGGAATGACAGCAATCTTTGTGATTAGTGATTTTTGTTGCAGATAATAGTTACAAAACAGTCAAAATTAAACATCTTTGAAATCACAAATTACACCCGAGTGCATGTATCTAGATATGCAGAGTCAAAGTAATCCAGCTGCATGAATTGAATTGCATTATTGGTGACCGGTGAACCAATACAATTTGTGGGGTAAATACTTCAATTAATTTTAACACGCAAAGTAAGAGAGCCCAACATCAGTTTGGGGAGTTTAATGAGGTTCTGCCAGTGAGAAAGTGAATAAAATGTGGACAAATAATAAATTTTTCCAGCAAACCTTGGTCACATATTTTCATAGAAATTATCACAATTATTTTGTGTTGTTGTCCCCTGACTTAAGGATAATAGTTTACAGCCAGGAATGTGTATTTGGCCTTTAAATGGGGGATGTGTTTCAAACTAGTTCTGAACTAGTTTTCTCTCAGGCAAAACCTGGTACACATTTAAAAAAACTATTCTACTAAAATTATATATGGGGAGAAGAGTTGGCTTAATGTCTAGTGCGGTCGACCTAGAATCTGGGGAACCGGGTTTGAGTCTCAGCAATGATGCTGAACATCCTATGGTTCAGGGCAAATCACTTAATGTCCCCATGCCTAGCGAAAAAAAAATGACTGTGTCCTTATGTAATGCAACTTGTGCTATCTAAAGTGCTTGGTACCCGATTCTGTTCTGTTGAATGCAACTGGTGCTATGTAAAGCACTCTGATACACGATTCTGGTCAAGTTTGCGCTATATAAAACTCTGTACAATAAAAATAAAATTAAAAATTTGCATTCAGCTTTGAAATAGATTTTTGGAAGCAAGTGCAAAATAACTTTAAATCATGTTTCTGCTGTGTTGCCTGTGGAGATTTAAAATAAAAAATGATTTTCAGCTAGGGCTTCTCATGGAAGATCTAGGATTTACTAACAGAGTGAAAATCCTAAAATAGGATACCATTATAAGAGAGCCCTATGCGCTTCCTGACATGTCTTCAATAAAAGCAAAACTCTTGATGGAGCTTCTTGTCGTGTCCACCAATATTGACAAACTGAGACCTTGAAATAATTGCCCAAGAGATCACCACTGTTCCAAATGCCAAATGACTGGTGCCCCACATTGAAACTGCTTTTTGTGCTCACCTTTTGTGCCATACTAAAGGGAACATTTTCATAAATACAATGCCTGCTATGTCCCTCAGTGTTGCTGTACTAATTCAGGCAGAAGGCCTTCTATGTACATAGGTAGTGCCAGATGTTACATTTTCCACTGTCTGTAAAATACCTTCCTCATGCCGCAGAATTCCTAGACAGCCTGTAATATAAGAGACAAGAAACGACAGAGAAATACAATCAAACCTGGACTCTACAGTCACTCATAAACAACTCCTCCTAAACCCTGCCCATTAGCAGAACATTTCCTGGGTTATCCCTTGTTATCATGGTTGGTTCAAGAAAATACACAAAATAACAAATTCTCATTTTTTTCAGTTTTACCAAAGCCAGGAATATGCTCCAAAGACAAAAGGAAGTGCATCAAAACAGAAATCCAGGAGTGCCATAGTGATGATGACTGCGACAACGATAAGAAGTGCTGCTACTTCAACTGTGGATTAAAGTGCAAGGCTCCAGAGACAGGTATCAGTGTCAAGAGTGTGTGACAACTGATGTTCACTTGAAATCTTTGCTTGTGTTTCTGATTTTAGGCTCAGCTTGGCCTGTGGATAGGGGGAAGCGAACTGTACATACCTGAATTATACTAGATGAATGTTACAAAACCTGCATTTGAAAGCTAACAACAGCTTTCCAAGCTAATGACAGGTATCCGTCACATTCAGGGTACTGCCCTACTTCACAACTTGAAAGTGGAACTGTAGTGTAGTTCCTATTATCCCAATAGGCTCTGCGCATTGGAATAATACCTTCAATAGTATAGGCCTAGACCAGACGTTAACTAGGTCTTCTATTGTCGATATTAGACTTAAAGTTTGGGTTTGCCAGCTAGCTCAGAGTTCACTAGAAACTTTCTCGAATAGGCAAGGAGGAGTTGAACCTCCCTGGATAGACAAGAAGGGATTTAGTTTCTGACAACCATAGAACATGACAACTTTGCTCTCCCCTAATCAAGAGTGTATCTCTAGAGTCGTGTGAAAACAAAAGACAACTTATTTTACTCAGTCAGTACGTGCATTCTTAGTCTCACCAGATTGTAGAGAAAAGGAAGAGACGGGCGTGTTCAATAAAAGATGGTATTTATTGATCAGTCTCTTTTCTCATACAAGAGAAATGGATCGATATTATCGCAATACTTATGGTTAAGTAAAGTGCATATAATAAAAGCAGAAGTATAAAATAATACTGTAAAAACATTTATATGGTTTCTAAGCCATAAGGTGGTTTAAAATTGATAAAATAGATATATACATATAAACATTTGACTAATCGTACTCAACTGGTGTTTCTAACTACGCCTACCCCAGTGTACCTGACCTAAGCCTAATACGTGGGCGGGAATAGAAAGTAGCAGTTTAAGTTAAGTTTGTTTTGCCAAGTGACTGACTCAAGAAGTCTCTGCAAGGGGTTATTCAGTTCTGTACCTGGAATCTAGGATGAATGAGGGATGGTATCTCTCGTCTCTGGTCTCGATATTCCAGGCTGCCTGCGAGGGCTACCCGGAAGCGCCGGAGCTGGATTTCTCGGCAGGAGAAAGCAGCGTCTCGTTCTCAGCGCGTCAGGAAGGCGGGGCTGCGCCAGCGGGGTCTGCTCTGCTCTGGGCTTCGGCAAGTCTGGCTGCTCCGATCTCGTCACCACCGCGTGTGTTTGCTTAAGGCAATACCGGTAATATTTATACCTGTAAGGTGCCGAGATTGACGTAAAGATGGACATAGATACGTCAATAAGGATGTCATACGACTTGGTCGTTAGCACATTCTTTTGCTGAAGTTCTCGATGAAATCAAAACAATGGCCGCAGGGTTTTTCCCAGGTTGTCATAGGTTTGATTTGTTTTGAGAACTCCGTATGCCTTATCAGGGGCTGGAGGAATATCGCTTGTCTAATTAGATGGCAAGCGTTATGACCTAATCAGATAACACGTTCCTGTGCCGTGGTGTGGCTTCATCAGATAACGGTTTCTGCATCATGGGATGACTGCTAGTTAACTTGTTAACCAGAACAGGGTCAGGAATAGGGGGATCGATACAGAACCTATAGGAATACATCACACCCACTCCACGCTAACTATGGCCATGTTTACGAATCTAGGCATAGTAAAACATACTGTAGAGTATCGTGTATACCTTACCACCCCAAAATACATATAATGCATTTCGAAATTATCTAATATACGGAAAAAACAGTCACATGTATTATATGCACTCAAGCTGTAGAATAATGCTAAAGTAATCACGCATATGTATACATTATTGCTAATTGGTATATGAGAATTTACACATGAAATGGCTCTTAATACAGAAGAAAAAGGTTTGAGACCATTTCATCACAGAATAAAAATAATTATGAACATACCAGCGGGCAGCTAATGTCTATAAAGTTTCTAAAAATAGAAATTTTAGTTCTCTAAGAATAGTTCTTGCTTTAAGCAGAAGATAAGTGTCCCGAAAAATCGAAAAATATTTTGGGGCTGCTGAAAAAATTGCTGTCCGTGAACTGGAGGGGAAATTGTTCATGGTATTCTGTTATTAAAGTTGAAGGCCAAATTCAGGGAACGCCGTGTGCTAGCTTGCTCAAAAGTCTCTATTTCTGCTCTGGAGAGAACATCATATCATTTAGACTGTCGAAAAAGCTGTCAACAGCTTCCTGGGAGAGTTCCACTAACTCGGAAAAGGATGTAACCATGCATTCATGTGCATGATTGTCTCCATTGACGTTTTGATTAGTATTGCTGACAGAAGGTCGTACCTGATCGATGCTGCTTTCATCTTGAACTTCACTACCCCTTAATCGTAGTGGTGAAGTCTCCACGAATGCCGTCATCAGGATTAGCAGCCGTTGAGGGCAGCACAAAGCATGAGCCTTTATTGGGCTCAACAATGTTTCTGCATCCATTGGCGCATCCGATTGTAGCGTCAGACAGGTGTCCAACACGCATTCTTCTCCGCACAGCAAGCACCTTAATACAGGTAAAACGCATCGATGCCACATTGGTCGAAATGAAAGAAACCAAGTCATGTTCAGGTCTCTAAGCCGGGATAGTCCCAGGATTTTTGATATCCGGTCCCGGTATCCAATGGCTCGGATTGTTTCTTCCCTTGTCGCAGGTGTTTTGTCTGTGACACGGTTTGCCATAACGAAATATAAGGACTAAGAATAGAATTCCTGCAATTAGTCCCAAAATGAGGGGAAGTCCGCCAAAAATCGAATGGACGAAATCTGGAAAAATACCCAGTATGGCTTTGAATGGTGTTAATGCCATCGAAAATACTGTCTTAAATACTTTTGAGACTCCACTGGTATCAGAAATATTTAAGATTTCATTCAGGATTTCTGCGAAATGTATGGGGGAATTAGTTGATAACAATGAGTGAATCTCTGCAGTCGTCCTTGCGACTAGGAGATCATACGTTTCTTTTGATGACGTGAGCCTGGTTGGCGTCTGAAGAAGCACTGTTTTCATTCTGCTTAAAGTGTCTATTCGAATAGAAGTAATTTTCAAGTTGGGCCATGCCCTTGCCTCCCTGTCTGGAAAGGAGCTGGGGAACAATAAGCGTCCACAGCACTTGACCTTCGCAGTCGTAGTTACGAGATAAGGAGTCCCGGGCATAAGACTACAGCATCTGCGGTCCACAATTAGAATGTAACTCCCATTATAGAGTCTTTGAAAAAATGGTTCTATCTCTGTTGCAGGTGTGCCTAGCTGGTGACATGAAAGGTTATTTGAGTTCCCTTCACAGGCTCCATGCAAACTAATTCCATTACACAGAAGTGTACCGCTTAGTGACATCCCACAATTATTGCCACTAAGAAACACTTTCTGTCCTTTATTACTGACACATGCATGTGAATAGGGCAAGTTCCATGTTGTCTTAATGTACCCTTTTCCCAATTTTTCGTACATGCCAGCCTGTATATATTTTTGGCAGTATTGAAACCTGAAGGTTGATATTGGAATATTAATTATCCCATGTATTATCCATTCACTGACAGGTCGTTCTGACATTGTCACTGGTAATCTCTCGAGTTTCTCAATGCTCAGGATTGTATAATCAGCACCCTTTTGTGCCATACTGATTTGTTTATCAGTAAGGTTAAAGATATTGAATAGTGACGTTGTGTTGATTAAACGCCAAGGCACATAGCCTGAACGCAGATTTTGTAACGTCCAGCCAAGCTGTACAATAGAACGCAATTGAGACTGACCGTGTTGTAACAACAGTAAGTCTTGCGATAAAATGTCGATTGCTGAAGACACAATGCTGTCCAAAGAAAAAATTCTGGAGGACAGAGTCATTAACCCATTGTCCACTACAGAAAGTGATTTTTCCAAATTAATACGGTCAATTTCCCGTATACTTTCTGCTGTCTCAATTTGAGTTACCTTCCAGGCCTCGTTGTAAGCTGCATATACAGAGGCTGCTATGAAACGTTTCTGACGCTGTTTGCGCGGTCCCATAATGAAATCACGCAAGTCAGCACCATCAGTAAGTAAAGTTAGGTGTTGCTTAATTTCTGTCAGTGTGGAAGTTTGTAGCCATTGAAGGCATAATTTGCCCACACTGTAGGTGGTTGTTATCCCTGGGTGTTGTCTTTGGGAATATCTAGGGTCTGGCCTGGTCAATGTGAACCCCTGTGTTTTGTTCAGGAATCTATCTTGACAGTTATTAGTATCTGTGGGCCAGATCAACCATTGTTTCCAATCAGGATGTGTTCTGTTTTGGTTTAATACATAGTTTACGTCTATCTCTTCATCTGTAGAGCTATTGCTGTTCATTGTTGGCTTTGGAATAGACGGTTTATTTAAGTCTTTGATTTTGGCTAGGCCAAGACAGGTAGTTTGTTGAACAGTGTCATTCAAAAATATCATTTGTTCTGGGATCATGCAGGCTCTAAACAATGATTCTATACCTTGTACTTGCCATTCTTTTGTACCCCAAACACTTTTTACTTCAACATTTTTGTCCCAATAATCAAAACCAAAAGTATTCATGTGTTCAAAAAATGAGTCTGAATATATCAATTTTGTGTTTGTTAGCATGATCTTTGTCCCTGTCTTATTTGACAATTTGAAATAAAATGTTTCAGCATTACTTGTGTTGAACCCTTAAAAGTATGAATATTTGTCATAAAAGGTTCTTGAGCTTCCTTTTGGAGGGGTCGCACAATGTTCCCATTGATTATAATTTAAAACATTTCTAGGTTGTGCCGATTTATGTAAAAAATGGTTACCATAGTGGTTGTAACAGTACATACTATCATAATTTGTTGAACCCTGCAAATAATCATGTTTGGTAAATTTAGCAGACATCACTAAGTCAGACATCATATCATTTATGTTTTCAAAGTCCCAATCATCAGCAAATGAGCTTGGTTTTACAAAGTCACTTAACGAGATCTTGATTTGGTGTGGATATTTCAGGATTTCAACCGGACCATAAATTTCGTAGTCAGTGTTGTCCCATGCTACCCCACCTGGTATAGGATTGGCTGTGAAGTTGACTGAAGAAAGTTCTCTTTTCTCGACGTGTGAAGATGTGTGTGGCTTGAGGATCAAGTTGATTTTCTGACTTGCTGTGTCCATTTTAGCATATTTTCCCTCAATGAAGCGTCCCAAAGTTAGTATCATGATGAGCCAAAGTATGAGGATAAATGCACCAAAGCCCACCCAAAATTCAATCCATGGAGAAATTAGATATGTGTCTTTCAGTTGTTTCAAAAGTTCTGTAGCTTTATCTTTAAAGGTTTTTGATGATGGCTGTGTTTTTGATTCACTTAGGTTTTCAGAGGAATCATCGAAGTTTATGAAGTAGCCGGATGCAGTTCTGTCAATTGTTCCAATTGCTTCAGGATTACTGTTTCTTGCATATTCGTTTGTTACTTCATTGTAGGTCGGTGTGTCTCTACTAAATGTTTTTATTTGGGTTTTTAGAGGTCTAAGTTCCAATGCATTGTTGCATAGTCCTTGTTGTTGTTCTGTAGGCGTTTCGAATGTGATTAGCCTCTTAGTTTGGACCTCTGTATTTGTAGCAAACCTTGGTGTTCTGCTACTTATCGGGAGTCCACTTGGCCTACTGTTTGTTATCGGCCACATGATTGTGGTTTTACCAGGTCGATGGATACAACTCGGTTCTCCTTTTTACCAGCAAGCGGCGGTAGTACAACTGATCTTGTCCCGTTGATAGACAAGACAGGAACTGCTTTTCTGTAAGAAGGCCCAAATTCCTTCTTTACCGCGATCTTTTCTCTGACTAGATCCCCGACTTTTGGAATCCAGACAGGTCTTGCTGGGACAGGTGGTGGTTCTTCAGTGGTTGTTGGCTGCTGTTTCAACTTTATGTTGCTCAGGTCTTTTCTTGTTTTGTTTAAGTCCTGTAAAATAGCCAAACGATCTTTGATATCAAAGCTTTTTTCCTTCAACACTGAAGTCTGACTGTCAAGAAATAAGACTAACATCCTAGTTCCAAACAATAATTCGTACGGACTGAATCCCTTCAGAGAATTTCTTGGCAAGTTATTTAGACTACGTTGGACACTTATTAGATGTTTGACCAACCCAACTCCCGAACCTAATACCTTTGCTGTTATAGATTGCTTTATGTCATGGTTTTTTCTTTCTACAATTCCGTTCCCCTCAGGGTGAAATGGACAAGAGTACCGCAATGTAACGCCCATGCTGACCATGGCCTCCTTATAAGCTCTAGAGCTAAAAGCAGGACCATGGTCCGAATGCAGCATGCCAATTGCGTATGTGCCGATAAAGACTCGCAAATCTTTTATAACAGTTCTGGCGTCAGCCGTTCGCTGGGACCACATCCATATGAATCTCGTGCATGAATCCACTGCCACCAAGATATATTTATAGTTACCATCCCGTTGTAAGGGACCACAGTGGTCCAGGTAAACACAGGCTAATGGTTTATCTGAGATTAGAAGGGGCGTCTGTGCTGGTCGTATCACCGTTGATACTTTCATTCTTTGACATATTTCACATTCTAGAACATAGTTCCGTGTTTGTCTTCTCATTTGTGGCCACCAGTATCTCTGTTTTAATAATGATACTGTGGCTGAGACGCCGGCATGTACAGAAGCAAGTCCTTCGTGTGCCGCTATTATTAGTCCTAACCTATGTTCCATGTTTGGAATTGCCCTATCCCCCACTCCAGGGATTCGAGCAAAAGGAACATTGTTTGCATCAGTTATGTATGAGTATTTTACTGGAAAGCCTTTCGGGAGTGTTTCTATCGAATCCTTTTCTGTAGCGCTGACAGCTTGTAATATCTCGCTGTCTATTTTTGTTTTCGACCGTGTGATGGCAGCTACGGAAGCCGTTTGCACAGCTGCCTTCGCGGCCTCATCAGCCAATGAATTCCCTGCAACGTGAACGCCATCACGTTGATGACTCAGTGTATGTATCACGTGAGTCTTTGGTAGTTCTTTCTGTAAAAGAACTACTTGTTCCCAGAGCATTTTATGCTTGATTGTGCCTCCTTTTGCATCCTTAAAACCATTCTGAAGCCAGATCTGCAAGTATTCATTGTAAGACTGAACGCAATAATACGAATCACACACTATGAGTGTGGGGAATTCTCGATCGGTATTTTCAAGCGCCATCTTGAATGCCAGTAGTTCAGCTCGCTGAGCTGTACAATCTCCCAGAGATTGTGTTTTGGTGATAGCTGGTTTAAATTTTCCTTCGTGCCAGCGACCTTTAACAATCGCGCACGCAGCACTGTAAGCTTGTTTACCCCCCACTGCGGGTTGTGCTGATCCGTCTGTATATATTATACAGCCGTAATGATCTAGAGGCAAAATTTCGGTCGGCGGAGGACATTCAAATTCGTATTGGAGAAATTCTTGTGTTTTTAAGTTGGGATAAAATTCGTATACCACGTCTGTTGCAGCAAGAGAATTAGCCCACTGTATCCACCTTGGATGTAGTGCTTTAGCATTCGGAATGCTTGCCTTTGTTACCGCCTCTAGGGCTGGTATCGGTGTCACGATTATTATTCGTTTACCTTGTGCCAGGGCTCGTTCTTTTGCTATAGCTGTCTGTGTTGCAGTTAGAATTTTTTCCGTCGGGCTAAATTTCATTTCAGCTTTAGTGTACAAGTGTGATTTGAATGCAATTGGTACCTTTTCTCCCTCGTTAGAGGTCAGGTATGTGAATCCGCATCTTCCTGGGATGACTCGAATCACAAGATTGCGTGTGTTATCACGTGTTTCTAATTTTGTTTTAATTAACATGTCTGTTTGTAAGGATCTCAGAATTTCTGTGTGTATTTGAGTCCAATTGGTTCTTTTAAAATCTGGTTTTATTAGATCATAAAGGGGTTCGACCCTTTCTGCGTAATTTGCAATGTATGTTCTTCCGAAATTTAGGAAGCCTAGAGTTGACTGTAGGTTTTTTAGTGTTCTAGGTGTTTGGAGTACGGCACATTTCTCTAGGAAATTGTCAGCCAGGCTTTTGCCTTCACTTGATAATTCATATCCTAAGAACAGGACTGTTAGATGGGCAATTCTGGATTTTTTGAAGTTGAATTTGTAACCCTCTGCTGCGAACCCAAGTATTATGGTGTTCACTCTCTTCAAGTGAGTATCCAAGTCATCATCTGTTAGGTATATGTCGTCGACATAAGATAATGCCTCTTCGTCATATGTTTGTAATAATTCTGTTACTCTCGCTGAGAATAATCCTGGGCTGTTCTTGAACCCTTGGGGTAACCGACAGAATTGTTTTTGAGCGCCATTTATTGAGAACGCAGACAAGTATCTGCTCTCTGGTGCTATATTTTGACAGAAGAATCCATTAGAGATGTCTAATGTTGTTTTGTATTTTTTGCGCACTATGTTATTCATTAGTGCTGCACTATGCGAGTTTTGTACTGCAAAAGTTTTGCAACATGAGTTAAGGTGTCTGTAATCCAAAACTAGACGATATGAATTGTCTGGTTTGGAGACAGGAAACAAAGGGTTGTTCATTTGTGAGGTGCAAGTTTCAATCACCCATGTGTTCTCCAGGTCCGTTTATAGACAAGAATATTCTTACGACACCTTCTGAGGCATTAAGTCAATCATTAGAATCTGGTCAAGGAATGGACAAGCCCCTTTGTGCTAAGAGAGGAAATGGGACTAGAGGAACAGCTTAAGTTTCAACTAGTCCTCAGTGAAATAAAATATAATGAAAGTCAGCTCTGAAGTACTGTGATCGTCAAAAAGGCTCAATATGGCAGAGAAGCGACATTGCACCAATTATTTACCATTTGGAAGAGTTTCTTCCCACATATAATAAATTAGTAATAACTAAACCACCATCTTCAGATAATAATGACTGACACTGACTGCAAAACAAAGTAAGTGAATATTTAAGTATAACATGAGCAAGTACTGTCTATATCTGGTGAATTTTGCAAACTCCCAATAAATAGAAACTAGCCCTTGCCTCATCCAAGTTGCTGCCCCCAGCATTTACCTAGACTTACAACTATTTGTCATAAACAGGTTTTATAAATAGTGACTCAGAATGTAATATTAAAGCTAAAATTGTTTTATTCTTGATAAATTGAAAACCAAAAGAAATTCTGCAGCGTTCTTTAGTAATCAAGCTTTGATTCTTGCAATAATGAAATGCCCGACCATTACAAGACAATAGCCAAATTCTTTTCGCAAAGATATATTGTAGACATATATCTTCTGTGCAGCTAGGTGTACTGATTTCTTAACCTAGGAAGGAGAGATACCCTCATGGGTGATTCAGCGCTATACAAATCAATAAATATCAAATATCAAAATATCAAGGAGAATTTAGTTAATGGAATGACACCAATCTTTGTGATTAGTGATTTTTGTTGCAGAAAATAGTTACAAAACAGTCGAAATTAAACATCTTTGAAATCACAAATTACACCCGAGTGCATATATCTAGATATGCAGAGTCGAAGTAATCCAGCTGCATGAATTGAATTGCATTATTGGTGACCGGTGAACCAATACAATTTGTGGGGTAAATACTTCAATTAATTTTATCACGCAAAGTAAGAGAGCCCAAAATCAGTTTGTGGAGTTTAATGAGGTTCTGCCAGTGAGAAAGTGAATTAAATGTGGACAAATAATACATTTTTCCAGCAAACCTTGGTCACATATTTTCATAGAAATGATCACAATTATTTTGTGTCGTTGTCCCCTGACTTAAGGATAATAGTTTACAGCCAGGAATGTGTATTTGGCCTTTAAATGGGGGATGTGTTTCAAACTAGTTCTGAACTAGTTTTCTCTCAGGCAAAACCTGGTACACATTTAAAAAACTATTCTACTAAAATTATATATGGGGAGAAGAGTTGGCTTAATGTCTAGTGCGGTCGACCTCGAATCTGGAGAACCGGGTTTGAGTCTCAGCAATGATGCGGAACATCCTATGGTTCTGGGCAAATTACTTAATCTCCCCATGCCTAGCGAAAAAAAAATGAATGTGTCCTTATGTAATGCAACTGGTGCTATCTAAAGTGCTTGGTACACGATTCTGTTCTGTTGAATGCAACTGGTGCTATGTAAAGCAATCTGATACATGATTCTGGTCAAGTTTGCGCTATATAAAACTCTGTACAATAAAAATAAAATTAAAAATTCGCATTCAGCTTTGAAATAGATTTTTGGAAGCAAGTGCAAAATAACTTTAAATCATGTTTCTGCTGTGTTACCTGTGGAGATTTAAAATAAAAAATGATTTTCAGCTAGGGCTTCTCATGGAAGATCTAGGATTTACTAACAGAGTGAAAATCCTAAAATAGGATACCATTATAAGAGAGCCCTATGCGCTTCCTGACATGTCTTCAATAAAAGCAAACCTCTTGATGGAGCGTCTTGTCGTGTCCACCAATATTGACAAACTGAGACCTTGAAATAATTGCCCAGGAGATCACCACTGTTCCAAATGCCAAATGTAACTGGTGCCCCACATTGTAACTGCTTTTTGTGCTCACCTTTTGTGCCATACTAAAGGGAAAATTTTCATAAATACAATGCCTGCTATGTCCCTCAGTGTTGCTGTACTAATTCAGGCAGAAGGCCTTCTATGTACATAGGTAGTGCCAGATGTTACATTTTCCACTGTCTGTAAAATACCTTCCTCATGCCGCAGAATTCCTAGACAGGGTGTAATATAAGAGACAAGAAACGACAGAGAAATACAATCAAACCTGGACTCTACAGTCACTCATAAACAACTCCTCCTAAACCCTGCCCATTAGCAGAACATTTCCTGGGTTATCCCTTGTTATCATGGTTGGTTCAAGAAAAGACACAAAATAACAAATTCTCATTTTTTTCAGTTTTACCAAAGCCAGGAATATGCTCCAAAGACAATAAGAAGTGCATCAAAACAGAAATCCAGGAGTGCCATAGTGATGATGACTGCGACAACGATAAGAAGTGCTGCTACTTCAACTGTGGATTAAAGTGCAAGGCTCCAGAGACAGGTATCAGTGTCAGGAGTGTGTGACAACTGATGTTCACTTGAAATCTTTGCTTGTGTTTCTGATTTTAGGCTCAGCTTGGCCTGTGGATAGGGGGAAGGGAACTGTACATACCTGAATTATACTAGATGAATGTTACAAAACCTGCATTTGAAAGCTAACAACAGCTCTCCAAGCTAATGACAGGTATCTGTCACATTCAGGGTACTGCCCTACTTCACAACTTGAGAGTGGAACATTCTTCCATCTTCCCTGGATGCACTGTGAAGCAACTAAATCTTAACTTTGTTACCCGAGAGCCATCTACTTATGTACTCATTGTTTATCACACACAAATTTGTATTAAAAAGAGTGCTTAAGAAAAAATGGTCAAAATGTACTTGTGCAAAATTTTGTCTAAACATATTTGCACATGTGCATTGCTGTTTATGTGCACAAGTGAGTTGCAATGTGTATGCCCAGGTTGTGGCTGAGCTGGGAGTGTGATCAGGGTATATTGAAGGGCATTGTGCATTCACAAACTGGTGCACTCCTCAAGGTAAACAACATATACAATGCATCATTTACAACGGATGCCATTTCAACGCAAGTCGTTACAATGAAGCATTGTTAGATCATATGCCATTTCAAAGAAAATCGTTACAACGACTTGCTGTAGGGGACAGAAGGTATTGAATTTGTTGGATTTTCCATCCAAAACCTTCCCTACTGTTACACACACTTTAGTTGGAATAGTAAATCATACTATTACAAACTCCAGCACCCCCTCCTTCAGCAAGTCGTTGTAAAGACTTGTGTTGTAATGGCATGAGATGTAACAAAGCGCCGTTGTAATGACTTGCATTGTAATGGAATGCATTGGAAATGCATGCTTTCGAACAAGTGCCATTCCACCTCAAACTAAATCACAGAATGTGTAACCAGTATGGCACTGGGTGCTTCTTGAAAACAACTGGCTTGTTATCTTTTGTCCTATAGCATAGCACCTGGGCTGCAAGATGCTTGCTGGAAAATGTTGATTTCAATCCTTTTGTCTGACTCCTTCACTGAGGTGCTCAACCTTCACCAACGTAGGTGAACGGTCATGATCTTTGCTGCTGAACCTTGAGTAGGACATCAGTGCATACCTAAATATTGAGTATTTGCATAACATGAAATATATGGCAGAATACGAATTTTGTGCCTTGCCTGCCTAACCCACACTGTGTAGGTTTCATATGTGATTATTGTACTGAACATGGTGAAGTGATTACAAGAATGCGAAGAAATTGCACAAAATGAGCAGAAAATATAAACCACTGTTTTGTCCTGCGAGATTTGTGAAGGGAGTGTTTGATTAGTATTGGAATTCTCATAGTTTTATTTTTCTTTGTATGTTAAAAGTACTTTTTTAGTTGAGTATGTACTGGCCAGTCCTGTTTTAACCTGGGCTGCATTTGGTGTTGAGGGAATTCTATTTTCTAACATTTAGAGGTGGCAAAGTCCTCATCAGCAGACCCCAATCCCTCATAGACTTCAAAATCCAGGAGTAACTTTTGATTTCCCATTGATACAGTCAGATATATCATGATAGCTTCCAGCCATAACAAATATACATTCTAAACCTCTCCTTAATATTCTATCATTATATAATACAAAGCATCAGGAGTAGTTCTCTGAATCCTGAAATCCTGCAGTAATATTTTACAGCTCTCTACAGAATATTTTATTGTTTTCAGTTTATGCTGTTGGTTCCTCCTCAACCATCCTTTTCCCTCCCATTTTGAAATCTCTTTGCACCTGTCTTCGTGTATTTCATGTTCACCCCATCACGCTGTGTAATAGTTCCACTTCCTGAATGTAAGTTTCATGTTCTGTTCTTATGCAGAAAACGATTTGTAAGTGACTTATTTACTCCATATTTTTAGCAAAGTATCCTTTTCCAGATAAGGAATTCAGATAGAAGTCAAGGATGGAATATGTCATTTACACATGTCTGTCTTTTCTTAGAAGTGAAATCTGGTGACTGTCCCATGCCGAAATCATTCTGCGAACTCCAACCCCCGTACAATCACAAGTGTAGCAAAGACAGTGAGTGCCCAGGAGAGAAGAAGTGCTGCTTCGAGATTTGCAATAAGGAATGCAAGGTTCCTGTGCCAGGTAAAAATCACTCAAACAAAAGTGTAAAGAAAATCTTCCAATATGTATAAGACGTGAGAATACCTCTGTTACAGGATTCTCCTCCTTTAGAGAATTTACATGCGTAATTGCCCTCATCATCGAAATATAGCACTATGTTCTCTTACCACCTAACTCTACAACTAGTTGCTTGTGTTTTGAAAGCCACCATGTGTTCTCCAGGTCCGTTAATAGACAAGAATATTCTTACGAACAATTGTCCCTATACACAAGGAGGGTAAGGCCAGAGACAGGTGTTCCTCCTACCGCCCGATCTCTCTCCTTAATATGGAGACGAAGATTCTGGCTACGATACTAGCTAGGCGCCTGCGGGGGGTAATTTCTGATTTAGTGCATGCAGATCAGTCCGGGTTCCTTCCAGACAGGGCGACCAAACTAAACCTCCGCCGCACCCATAACTGGTTGCAGGGAGTCCGAGAGAGGAGCGAGCCCCACTGGTTCCTCTCGTTAGATGCCGAGAAGGCCTTCGATGCGGTCCACTGGCCCTTCTTGTTTGAGACGTTGCGGAGGTTCGGCTTTGGCCCTAAGTTTTTGCAGTGGGTTAGGCTCCTGTACTCGGCCCCGAAGGCACGAGTGCGAGTGAATGGACGACTGTCGCGCGAATTCCGCATTAACAGGGGAACACGTCAGGGGTGCCCACTGTCCCCCCTCCTGTTCACTTTGACGATAGAAATACTAGCGATCCGGATCCGACAGAATCAAGGGATTAGGGGGTTTACCTGGGGAGACTCGGAATCTACCCAGGAAAAAATCTCATTATATGCGGACGACGTCCTGCTGTTTGTGACGGACCCGGATGCCACGATCCCGGTCCTGTTCAAAGAGTTGGATGACTTTGGGGCGAGAGCTGGTCATACTATTAATTGGCATAAATCGATTCTATATGACCCACAAGGCCGAGGGCGAAGGGAGTGCCTACCGGAACTCCTCATTCACACCACAGAGGGATTCCAGTATCTGGGGGTATTCATAACGCTAGACGAAACACTCTCCCTAACAACAATGTGACATGCATCGTGGCAAGTGCAAAGTTAGAAATGGACCGGTGGAGGCAGCTTCCGCTCACCCTATTGGGGCGCGCAGCACTGTATAAGATGGTTCTGCTGCCAAAGTTCCTCTATGCCCTGCAAAATGAATACTACCCCCTCCCTCCCACAACCTTGTCTAATATTCACGGTGATTTGCGAACATTCTTATGGTTGGGGAAACACCCGAGAGTGGCCTTAGCCACACTTCAACGCCACCAGTACAGCGGTGGGATCTCCCTTCCCAACCTAGAGGCATACTATTGGGCGGAACACCTCACCCCGATAAATGAATGGTTGCATGCAGCAATGGACCACCCTACATATGCGCTAGAAAGATCAAAATGGTCTCACACGAACGTTCTGTACTACCTATACGGTGGTCCAGCGGGGAGACACTTTCTGCCGGCTACCAAGATCACGCTGGCCGCGTGGAACAGGGCAACCAAACGCATGGGATGGGACAAACGGCCCACCCGACAGACCCCACTATGGCGCTGTAGGTGGCTGGGTGAGCTCCACAAACTGACAGGCTTTAGACAGTGGGAAAACATCGGCATCTCGACCATAGGGGACCTGATTGCCAGGGGAGAACTGAAAACATTCCGCGCTTTACAGGAGGACTTTGACCTACAAAACACTCAGTACTACAGATACTCTCAGCTCAGACACGCCTGGAGGGCACAGAACATCGATCTGACAGACGTCCCAGAATACGCCCTGTTGGAGGGTAGGTTGCTGCAGGAGCAAATTGGGAGGGGGGGCGGTGTCCCTAACGTACAGAACATTGACCAACAATACATTGGGAACACTACAAGACTTGCGTAATAGATGGGAGGCAGACGTAGGGGAAATGGAAGACCTGGACTGGGAGCTGGTTCTCATGCACCCTCGTGAGGTTGCGATTAAGTCCAGACTCCGTCTCATACAGCTGAAAGTGCTACATAGAGCGTACTACGACAGGGTGCGACTGTACAAAATGGGGAAGGTCATGGATACAACATGCCTTAGGTGCCACCAGCCAGAGGGAACTTTCTACCACACACTTTAGGGCTGTAAAATCATACAGACATACTGGGAGGACATATTTGGGGAATTAGAGGAGGTCCTGGAGACTACTTTACCACGTGACCCCAAGCTAGCGCTGTTGGGGTTGACGACCGAAGTCGACTTGGCCCGCCCTTTGACCATATTTCTAGTGCTGGCCCTAGTGGTGGCCAAGAGAGACATTGCTCGCCGCTGGGGTGCGGCCGAGCCGCCAGAATTAGAGGAGTGGAGGAGGGGGCTCGACCTCTACATGGCGGCGGAAAGAGTAACGTACAAGGCCAGAGGTTGCCCAAAGAAGTTCCGGAGAGTATGGACAAAGTGGAGGCACTACCACGGACTAGAGTGAACTCACAGGAGCTCTAAAGGAGAGCGCTGCTACACCTGATGATTGATTCCTACACAATAGAGGGGGAAGAGATTGGGCCTGTTAAACTGTATCACTGTGGTGCCCTGTGTTGGTTCGAGGGTGTTAATTTCATCGGGAAAGGATGGTCGTACTCTGGGGTGGGGGTGGGGGGCGGGCACGCAGGAGCTGTTTTTGGGGTTGTTTTTCTCATTTAACTACTGTTGTAACATGCTTTGGTTTGAATTGCACTGTTGAGGTTGATGGGGGGGTAATCCTCATAGGCAAAAGAAAAGTTGCGGAACGGACGGATACTGGCTGAATGTTGAAGCCAGCCCGTGTCCTCATATATTCTCAGACGATGTGCCTAGTGCAACAATAAAAATGTATTTGCAAAAAAAAAAAAAGAATATTCTTACGATACCTTCTGAGGCATTAAGTCAATCATTAGAATCTGGTCAAGGAATGGACAAGCCCCTTTGTGCTAAGAGAGGAAATGGGACTAGAGGAACAGCTTAAGTTTCAACTAGTCCTCAGTGAAATAAAATATAATGAAAGTCAGCTCTGAAGTACTGTGATCTTCAAAAAGGCTCAATATGGCAGAGAAGCGACATTGCACCAATTATTTACCATTTGGAAGAGTTTCTTCCCACATATAATAAATTAGTAATAACTAAACCACCATCTTCAGATGATAATGACTGACACTGACTGCAAAACAAAGTAAGTAAATATTTAAGTGTAACATGAGCAAGTACTGTCTATATCTGGTGAATTTTGCAAAATCCCAATAAATAGAAACTAGCCCTTGCCTCATCCAAGTTGCTGCCCCCAGCATTTACCTAGACTTACAACTATTTGTCATAAACAGGTTTTATGAATAGTGACTCAGAATGTAATATTAAAGCTAAAATTGTTTGATTCTTGATAAATTGAAAACCAAAAGAAATTCTGCAGCGTTCTTTAGTAATCAAGCTTTGATTCTTGCAATAATGAAATGCCATGAGCAAGTACTGTCTATATCTGGTGAATTTTGCAAAATCCCAATAAATAGAAACTAGCCCTTGCCTCATCCAAGTTGCTGCCCCCTGCATTTACCTAGACTTACAACTATTTGTCATAAACAGGTTTTATGAATAGTGACTCAGAATGTAATATTAAAGATACAATTGTTTTTTTCTTGATAAATTGAAAACCAAAAGAAATTCTGCAGCGTTCTTTAGTAATGAAGCTTTGATTCTTGCAATAATGAAATGCCCGACCATTACAAGACAATAGTCAAATTCTTTTCGCAAAGATGTATTGTAGACATATATCTTCTGTGCAGCTAGGTGTACTGATTTCTTAACCTAGGAAGGAGAGATACCTTCATGGGGGATTCAGCCCTGTACAAATCAATAAATATCAACGATCAAAATATCAAGGAGAATTTAGTTAATGGAATGACAGCAATCTTTGTGATTAGTGATTTTTGTTGCAGATAATAGTTACAAAACAGTCGAAATTAAACATCTTTGAAATGACAAATTACACCCGAGTGCATGTGTCTAGATATGCAGAGTCAAAGTAATCCAGCTGCATGAATTGAATTGCATTATTGGTGACCGGTGAACCAATAAAATTTGTGGGGTAAATACTTCAATTCATTTTATCACGCAAAGTAAGAGAGCCCAAAATCAGTTTGGGGAGTTTAATGAGGTTCTTCCAGTGAGAAAGTGAATAAAATGTGGACAAATAATACATTTTCCCAGCAAACCGTGGTCACATATTTTCATAGAAATGATCACAATTATTTTGTGTCGTTGTCCCCTGACTTAAGGATAATAATTTACAGCCAGGAATGTGTATTTGGCCTTTAAATGGGGGATGTGTTTCAAACTAGTTCTGAACTAGTTTTCTCTCAGGCAAAACCTGGTACACATTTAAAAAACTATTCTACTAAAGTTATATATGGGGAGAAGAGTTGGCTTAATGTCTAGTGCGGTCGACCTCGAATCTGGGGAACCGGGTTTGAGTCTCAGCAATGATGCTGAACATCCTATCGTTCTGGGCAAATCACTTAATCTCCCTGTGCCTAGCAAAAAAAATTAATGTGTCCTTCTGTAATGCAACTGGTGCTATCTAAAGCGCTTGGTACCCGATTCTGTTCAAGTTTGAATGCAACAGGTGCTATGTAAAGCACTCTGATACACGATTCTGGTCAAGTTTGCCTATATATAACACTCTGTACAATAAAAATAAAATTAAAAATTTGCATTCAGCTTTGAAATAGATTTTTGGAAGCAAGTGCAAAATAACTTTAAATCATGTTTCTGCTGTTTTACCTGTGGAGATTTAAAATAAAAAATGATTTTCAGCTAGGGCTTCTCATGGAAGATCTAGGATTTACTAACAGAGTGAAAATCCTAAAATAGGATACCATTATAAGAGAGCCCTATGCGCTTCCTGACATGTCTTCAATAAAAGCAAACCTCTTGATGGAGCTTCTTGTCGTGTCCACCAATATTGACAAACTGAGACCTTGAAATAATTGCCCAAGGGATCACCACTGTTCCAAATGCCAAATGTAACTGGCGCCCCACATTGAAACTGCTTTTTGTGCTCACCTTTTGTGCCATACTAAAGGGAAAATGTTCATAAATACAATGCCTGCTATGTCCCTCAGTGTTGCTGTACTAATTCAGGCAGAAGGCCTTCTATGTTCATAGGTAGTGCCAGAAGTTACATTTTCCACTGTCTGTAAAATACCTTCCTCATGCCGCAGAATTCCTAGACAGCCTGTAATATAAGAGACAAGAAACGACAGAGAAATACAATCAAACCTGGACTCTACAGTCACTCATAAACAACTCCTCCTAAACCCTGCCCATTAGCAGAACATTTGCTGGGTTATACCTTGTTATCATGGTTGGTTCAAGAAAAGACACAAAATAACAAATTCTCATTTTTTTCAGTTTTACCAAAGCCAGGAATGTGCACCAAAGACAATAAGAAGTGCATCAAAACAGAAATCCAGGAGTGCCATAGTGATGATGACTGCGACAACGATAAGAAGTGCTGCTACTTCAACTGTGGATTAAAGTGCAAGGCTCCAGAGACAGGTATCAGTGTCAGGAGTGTGTGACAACTGATGTTCACTTGAAATCTTTGCTTGTGTTTCTGATTTTAGGCTCAGCTTGGCCTGTGGATAGGGGGAAGGGAACTGTACATACCTGAATTTTACTAGATGAATGTTACAAAACCTGCATTTGAAAGCTAACAACAGCTTTCTAAGCTAATGACAGGTATCTGTCACATTCAGGGTACTGCCCTACTTCACAACTTGAGAGTGGAACATTTTTACATCTTCCCTGGATGCACTGTGAAGCACCTAAATTTTAACTTTGTTACCCAAAAGCCATCTACTTATGTACTCATTGTTTATCACACAAATTTGTATTAGAAAGAGTGCTTAAGAAAATGGTCAAAATGTACTTGTGCAAAATTTTGTCTAAACATATTTGCACATGTGCATTGCTGTTTATGTGCACAAGTGAGTTGCAATGTGTATGACCAGGTTGTGGATGAGCTGGGAGTGTGATCAGGGTATATTGAAGGGCATTGTGCATTCACAAACTGGTGCACTCCTCAAATGTAAACAACATATACAATGCATCATTTACAACGCATGCCATTACAACGCAAGTCGTTACAATGAAGCATTGTTAGATCATATGCCATTTCAAGTTCAAGTTCAAGTTCATGCATTTATAAAGCGCACTACTCACCCAGAGGGTCTCAAGGCGCTGGAGGGAGGGGTTTATTGTTTATCGAATAGCCATGTTTTCAGTTCTTTTCTGAAGGAGATGTGATTCTGAGTAAGGCGGAGGTGGGTGGGGAGTGAGTTCCAGGTCTTGGCAGCCAGGAAGGAGAAGGATCTGCCACCCATGGTGGTTTTTCGGATGCGCGGGACTGCGGCGAGGGCTTGGTTGGATGATCTTAGTTGGCGGGTGGGATGGTAGAAGGACAGTCGGGTGTTGAGGCATTCGGGTCCTAGATTATAAAGGGCCTTGTGTGCGTGGGTAAGAAGGCGGAAAGTAATTCTTTTGTTGACGGGAAGCCAGTGGAGGTTTTTTAAATGACCGGTGATGTGTTCTTGGCGCGGGATGTCTAATATGAGTCTCGCTGATGCGTTTTGGATGCGCTGGAGCTTTTTCTGCAATTTTGTTGTAATTCCGGCGTAGAGTGTGTTGCCATAGTTCAGTCGACTCGTGACCAGTGCATGGGTGACAGTCTTTCTTGTTTCGAGGGGGATCCAGCGGAAGATCTTTTTGAGAATGCGAAGGACGTTGAAGCAGGAGGACGATACAGCGTTGACTTGTCTGGACATTGAGAGGGAGGAGTCTAGAATGAAGCCAAGGTTACGTGCATGGTCTGTGGGTGTGGGCGCAGATCCCAAAGCGGAAGGCCACCAGGAGTCGTCCCAGGCTGAGGGGGAGGATCCTAGGATGAGTACCTCCGTTTTGTCTGAGTTGAGTTTTAAGCGGCTCTGTTTCATCCATTCGGCTACTTCTTTCATACCTTCGTGAAGGTTGTTTTTGGCGGTGTTGGGGTCTTTGGTGAGGGAAAGGATTAGCTGGGTGTCGTCGGCGTAGGAGATGATGTTGAGGTTGTGTTGACGTGCGATGGAGGCGAGGGGACTCATGTAGACGTTGAAGAGGGTGGGACTGAGTGAGGAGCCTTGAGGTACGCCGCAGATGACTTCGGTGGGCTTTGAGTAGAAAGGGGGGAGTCTGACTCTCTGGGTTCTCCCGGCAAGGAACGAGATGATCCAGTCCAAGGCTTTTCCTTGTATGCCGATGTTGTTGAGGCGCTGTATGAGGGTGTTGTGACAGACAGTGTCGAAGGCGGCGGAGAGGTCGAGTAGAATGAGGGCCACTGTTTCACCGTTGTCCAGGAGTGCTCGGATGTCGTCGGTCGCCGCAATGAGGGCGGTTTCGGTGCTGTGTTTGGCTCGAAAGCCGTTCTGTGATGGATCCAGGGAGTTGTTGGATTCAAGGAAGGCTGCGAGTTGGTTATTGACGGCTTTCTCGATGACTTTGGCCGGGAAAGGGAGGAGGGAAATGGGTCGGTAGTTTTTCAGATCTGAGGGGTCTGCTGTTGGTTTTTTCAGAAGGGCGCTGAGTTCGGCGTGTTTCCATATTTCTGGAAAGGTGGCGGAGTTGAAGGAGCAGTTGATGACAATGCAGAGTTGGGGGGCGATGATGGAGTCAGCTTTGTTGAAGATGTAGTGGGGACAGGGGTCAGAAGGTGAGCCAGAGTGGATTGAGTTCATGAGGCGAATGGTGTCTTCAATGGTGATTGGGTTCCAGGAGTTGAGGTAGTTAGTTGGAGGGGTGGGATCTGAAGGGGGTGGGGTGAGTTGGTCATTGGGAGTATTCTTGAAGCTGTTGTGGATGTCGGCAATTTTGTTGTAGAAGAAGGAGGATAGCGCATCGCAGAGGTCTTGGGAGTTAGTGATGTCGTTGGATGCTGCGGGAGGGTTGGTGAATTCTTTGACGATGTTGAAGAGTTCCTTGCTGTTATGAGAATTGTTGTCGAGACGGTCCTTAAATGCTGATTTCTTGGCGGATCGAATCAGTTGGTGGTGTTTGCGGGTGGCTGTCTTGAGGGAGGCCATGTTGTCTGAGGTTGGTTCTTTTCTCCAATTCTTCTCCAGGGTGCGGCATGTCTTCTTGGATTTTTTAAGGTCATCATTGAACCAGGGAGCTTTTTTGCTGGATGATATCGACTGGTGTTTTTTCAGGGGTGCTAGTTCGTCCGCACTGTGGGTAATCCATTGCCTGAGGTTGGTGGCCGCTAGGTCTGGGTCCGTTGCTAGGGTGGGAGTGTTTTGGTTGAGTGATGTGAGGAGTTGGTCGGTGGTGATTTTGTTCCATTTTCTTCGGGGAATGGGTTGTGGACGGTTGTGGGTCAGGGTTGTTTTGTAGCTGAAGTGAACACAGCTGTGATCCGTCCAGTGGAGATCTGTAGTGTGATCGAAGGAGATGTGCTTGCTGGAGGTGAAGATAGGGTCGAGCGTGTGTCCGGCTATGTGAGTGGGGGTGTCAACAAGTTGTTTGAGTCCGAGATTGGACAGGTTGTCCAGAAGGGTGGTGGTGTTGTTGTCGAGAATGTTGTCAAGGTGGTAGTTAAGGTCTCCTAGAAGAATGTAGTTCTCGGAGGGAAGGCGTGCGGGCTGACGAAGTCAGTGATGTCGTCGCTGAATTGAGATCGGGTGCCTGGGGGCCTGTAAATGAGGGTTCCTCTCAGTGTGGTCCTGGGGTCGGAGTGGATCTGGAAGTGGAGGTGTTCGGCGGTTGCAAGATTGACGTCAGAGCTTGTTGTAATTTTGATGGTGTTTCTATGGACGATGGCGATGCCTCCTCCAGTTTGATCGGTGCGGTCTTTTCGAATGATCTTGTAAGTGTCCGGTATGGCTATGGCGATGTCGGGGGCAGAAGATGCATTCATCCATGTTTCAGTAAGGAAGGCGATGTCAGGTGACGCAGTGTCGATTAGGTCCCAGAGTTCGGTTGCATGTCTGTGGACCGAGCGGGTGTTCAGTAGGATGCATTTCAAGTCGTTGGGTTCGGAGCTGTGTGTGGAGGAAGTGTGTTTGGTGAGGGTCCTGAAGCAGTTGAACTTACAGGAGAGGCAGGAGAATGGGCCGTGGGTACGTCCTGGGGTAGCTTCGCAGCAAAGTGGGGAGCGTCCGGCGTTGAGGGCGAGGAGAGTAGCGGCATTATAAGTTACTCTGGGGGGGTGGGGGCGGCATAGAGCAGGGGGACGGGCGCTGGGCGCGGTCCAGGCGCGGACGGGCGCAGACGGGCTTACCTTTGGCGCACCTTCGGCGCGCATGAGGCGCGTCCGCTGCGCGTGACCGCTGCGCGCAGACACATCAGTCATATGCGGATAGAATAGGGGAGGGGCGAGGGATGGTCAGCTGGGAGGCGGGATCTGGGCAGGGAAGGCACAGAAAGCTACAACAACAACAACAGCAATCTCAAAATGGCCTCAGCCAGAATCGAAACCGGAATGGGGCACAGGGAGTGATAACGCGATTTAGATGGCTGTGGCACCGGTGAAATCAGGCAGCCATTAGTTAGACAGGCAGCGCAGCAAATTTTAACATGTAAGTTACAGCGTAGTTAGGCAAATAGAGCGCTATGGTAAAACAATGCTCAGCAAAGTTCCAGACTCTCAGGCAGTCTAGCGTTAATGGCTACTTGCGATCTCAATCCAATGGCAGTCAAAAGAGCGAGGCGAGGAGGCAGAAGCACTTCAGGTGGCAGGCAGAGCGGGGAGCAGCATCTGGAGCGACCATGTCTGTGAAGAACAGGACGGTCACGATTTCAAAGAAAATCGTTACAATGACTTGCTGTAGGGGGCAGAAGGTATTGGATTTGTTGGATTTTCAATCCAAAACCTTCCCTACTGTTACACACACTTTAGTTGGAATAGTAAATTATACTATTACAAACTCCAGCGCCCCCTCCTTCAGCAAGTCGTTGTAAAGACTTGTGTTGTATCGGCATGAGATGTAACAAAGCGCCGTTGTAATGACATGCATTGTAATGGAATGCATTGGAAATGCATGCTTTCGAACAAGTGCCATTCCACCTCAAACTACATCACAGAATGTGTAACGAGTATGACACTGGGTGCTTCTTGCAAACAATTGGCTTGTTATCTTTTGTCCTATATCATAGCACCTGGGCTGCAAGATGCTTGCTGGAAAATGTTGATTTCAATCCTTTTGTCTGACTCCTTTACTAAGGTGCTCAACCTTCACCAACGTAGGTGGACGGTCATGATCTTTGCTGCTGAACCTTGAGTAGGACATCACTGCATACCTAAATATTGAGTATTTGCATAATATGAAATACATGGCAGAATACGAATTGTGTGCCTTGCCTGCCTAAATAACGTGATGCTAGAAAGGCTCTAGTTTCATCCCCAAGTAGGCACACATTGTTTGTCGACCTCCCTTAATTTCAGAAAAGACGACTTAGATACAGTTCCATGTATGTTTCTTGATTTTATTAATTTTTCATCATTGCTTGTTTCAACATTTCTTAGGATGAGGCGGATTCACATATCTGTGATTTAAATCATTTTCCAATGTTATGGTTCAGACATTGTCTACTGAGTATGTCCAATGCATTTCGGGCATTAAGAAAACAGCCCTTCATCAGGGACTTGACACTAGGAACAAAATAAATGTGAACACGATTTAATAAATTATAATACTAAGATAAGCAAACAGATGCGATTATTAGCAATGGAGTTTAACACATTATATCCAGAAGGAATGTTTAAATCACAAGTACTAAATAACAATTTCATCATTAGTGTTAATGCAGAGTGATGCGTCTGATCGCTGGAGCAAAATAATACATGTAACCCAAAAAAAATTTAGTTCGACGTGTCACTTACATGTCTGTATTGAAGAGTGTGGGTGAACCTGACGAAACAAAAATGTATGCAAAAACGGGATTAGGACCACTATGCTCAATCTTAAGATAGTACACGGTTGGTTATTAGATCTAGCAGGGGTGTAAACTGACCTATTTGAAGTCGGTGAATGCCTTCGGTCCGGTACTCGTCTCCGCCAAAACGCCGGCTGGACACTCGGGTTTGGCGCGGTCATAATATTCAAAACACCTATGTCATGTGACTAGTCACATGGGTCTCGAGACACTGAAAAAAGACTATAACCTATGAGCACTTGCTCGTATTTGAAAACGGAAATTCGTGGCTGAAGTTTAATATGGATAGGAAGTAAAAACTCCTATCATGGATAAGAATATATGTTAAATCTCATTCTCCGAGACGAAAGCAAAAAAACGTGTAATTTAAAAAAATATGAAAAAACGGTGGGATGGGTTGGGTGCAGACTCGAACTAGGATAGGAGCGGTCAGGAGTCCTGTTCGCTGTTAATGGAGCCATTGGGGGAATAATGTTAATCGTGGTGGTGAACTCGTGTCAGTGTGTGTGATGGTGGGAAACGAACACAATGACAACAAGAAGATATACAGAGCAATACAATCATATTTTACAGATAACATGAGAACTCAATCCTCTCATTGAGTCCTGTAGGTTTCTGAGTTGATAACTTATGAATCCAGTAGTTCTCTTTTTGTAGCAGAAATTTATTATTGTCTCTGCCTTCAGTTTTCAACACCGTTTCGAGAACAATAAACTTGACTTGGGAAACATTATGCTGAAACTCCACAAAATGTGCAGATAATGCTGATTTAAGGTTTTTCAGACGGATGTTTGATTTATGTTCTGTTAAGCGTACTTTCAATTTTCGTTCAGTTTTTCCTACATATAATTTCCCGCAGGGACACTTGATACCATAAATCAAATTACTGGAATCACAAGTAGCACTCACTTTAAGTTTGATGGGATATCCTTGTGTGGGATGATTAATGATGTTTCCTTTGATAGTGTTATTACAATTGCCGCAGTTTAAGCAAGGCTTTGTTCCAGAAAATGAACCTGTCTGTTTTGGTTGATATTGAACTATTTCACCTAGATTCTTGGCCCTAGTGAATGCAAAAATAGGTGGTTGACTAAATGCATTTCTGAAATCTGGTTCCATGTTGAGGATGGCCCAATGTTTGTTAATAATTCGTTTGAATTTGTTACTACTAGTTGAATATTTGGAAACCACTACTGTTCGTGTTTGTTCTTTTTTGCTGGTTGGTGTTAGAAGTTGGGCTCTATCAATATTCTCAATTCTCTTTTGAGTTGTTTCAATAAGTGATTTCGGGTAACCTCTATTGGTGAATTTAGTTGACATTTCAGAAAGTCTTTGTTGAAGGGTGGTTGGATCTGAGGTAATTCTTTTGACCCTTGCCATTTGAGAATATGGCAAATTTCGTATTAGATTAGGTTCATGAAAGCTGGAATACAGGAGCATATTATTCCTATCTGTTGGCTTGACATAAAGATCGGTAATAAATCCTTGTGGAGTTACAGTGATTCTAGTGTCAAGAAAGTTAACTGAGGTATCCGATATGTTCCAGGTAAGCTGAATACGTGAATCAATGGCATTAAAATTGTGCAGTTCCTTTTTCAATGATTCCTCCGAATCAGTCCAAATGATGAAAAAATCATCAATATATCTTGCGATCATTTTGAGATGTTTGGTCCAGTTTATGTTCTTGAGAATATGTTGATTTTCATACCATTCCATGAAAATGTTGGCGTATACGGGGGCCGCTGAATTTCCCATAGCCATCCCGGTAAGCTGTTGGTACCATTCCTTTTTGATCTTAAAATAGCTATGGTACAACGTGTAGTACATCAGTTCCATAAGGAATAGTTGGAATTGTTGGTCTAGATCAGTTTTAAGTAGTGCTGATTCAATAGCCTCAATCCCCATGTCATGGGGAATACTCGTATATAAACTACAGACGTCCGCAGTGCATAGGAGTATTTTTTCTGTGTTGTTAAAAGGTATTTTTTGTAATTTCAATAAGAAATCTGAAGTGTCCTTAATGTAAGTTTGCGCCGCTTGTACTGACGGTTGTAGGTATTTATCAATAAGTTGACCAATGGGTTGATGAAAACTACCTTTGGTGGAAACTATTGGTCTCATGGGCGGACTTTGAATATCCTTATGTATTTTGGGCGTCATCCTTAAAGAAGGGCTTTTGGGATTTGAGGTGGATAAGAACATTTTGGTTCTATCGGTAATGGTACCTTCTTTGTGAGCACGTTCGATGATATCTTTGAGTGTGGTGTAGTATTCCATCGTGGGGTTGGTAGTAAGTTTACTATATGTTGTTGTGTCGTTGATGTGTTCCATCACTTTCTGATCATACATAGTAGTGTTCATTATGACAATAGCTCCCCCTTTGTCAGCCTTTGTAAGGATTATTTTATCATTTGAAGAAATTCTTTTAAGAGTATCCAGATCTTTTTGGGTGATATTCTTTTTGGATGGTTTACAATGTTTAATTTTGTTGAGGTCTTGCTTAACCATGTTTTCAAACAAATCTAGTGTTTTGTGGCTCATTGGTGCTTGAAATGAGCTTTGTGGTCGTAATCCCAACAGTTGGTCTTTCTCTTGTGGTGGGCGTTCCGGTATGACATTGTCGAAAAAATGCCTAAGTCTGAGTTTCCGCATCAATTTAAAGAAACTCACCTCCAGTTCCAATTGATCGGTGGACGTAGTTGGTACGAACGAGGTACCTTTTTGTAATAATTGTAGTTCGTAAGTGTTAAATCTTTGGTCACTGATGTTAATGACTAGGTGTTCAGTGGTTAAGTTTTCTTCGGTTTCTTGTCTTTCTCCTTGGTTGTGGATGATGTACTTCGTGTATTGGGTGGTTCCCTTTCTTTCTCCTTTTCTTTTGCTTCTCCGGGGTCTCCTTTTTGGGATTGACCCTGTTCTAAAAAAAGACTCTTGTCGGGTATTTTGCTGGTAGTTGGTTCCACTATAATGATGGATTCCTGTGGTGTCCGTGTCTGTTGTGCTTGACGAGGTTTTTGTCTTTGTTCACTGTCCGTTGATGAGGTATCAGTATTTGAATTATAAGGACGGTTTCTACGCTTCTGGGCATAGATGTCTGCCCATGTATATACCTCTCCTAGTCGGTAATCCAACGTATCACGTTTGAATTTCCTGATTTTTCGCTCATTGATTTCTCTTGTGTGTCTGTCGATTTGGTTTTTGATGTCTTCCAGGGTAACGCTAAGTTCTTCTTCAGTCATCATCTTGGAGAGTTCAGTTGATGTATCCTGAATTTATTTAAAATCTCATACCACCGTTCTTGGAATTTTTTGGAGTGTTTGCATAGGGAAGGTTTTAAGGCGATCCTCAGCCCTCGTGGTATACGCAAATTTTTATGATATTTGATGAGAGTACTGGCGTGAAGTTGTTGATTCATTTTCCTTTTGGATAGGTAAAGTAATTGTTTGATTGTTTGCTCTTTCGATCGACCTGTGGTTTCTTGTGTGAGTTCCTCCCTGATGAGAGAATATATTTGATCAACATCTTTAGATTCGAATGCAAAGGTGGAGGCTCTTGCCTCAGTACTCTTGGAGATCTCATCGTAGTTACTCATATTGTAAATTGGTCTAATGCCAAATTGAAAGTTCCAAGGTGAGTGCTATCAAACTGTTGGACACAGAAGAGGAAATGTACTTATAGTAGTTGATGCACAGCAAATGTTTCAATAAACTTTTAACACAAGTTACAGATTCATTACTTATTGTTCGTTGGTGCTCTACCAGGTGGCGTCGCGGGTCCTACCGACGTCAAGTAAACTAAATAACGTGATGCTAGAAAGGCTCTAGTTTCATCCCCAAGTAGGCACACATTGTTTGTCGACCTCCCTTAATTTCAGAAAAGACGACTTAGATACAGTTCCATGTATGTTTCTTGATTTTATTAATTTTTCATCATTGCTTGTTTCAACATTTCTTAGGATGAGGCGGATTCACATATCTGTGATTTAAATCATTTTCCAATGTTATGGTTCAGACATTGTCTACTGAGTATGTCCAATGCATTTCGGGCATTAAGAAAACAGCCCTTCATCAGGGACTTGACACTAGGAACAAAATAAATGTGAACACGATTTAATAAATTATAATACTAAGATAAGCAAACAGATGCGATTATTAGCAATGGAGTTTAACACATTATATCCAGAAGGAATGTTTAAATCACAAGTACTAAATAACAATTTCATCATTAGTGTTAATGCAGAGTGATGCGTCTGATCGCTGGAGCAAAATAATACATGTAACCCAAAAAAAATTTAGTTCGACGTGTCACTTACATGTCTGTATTGAAGAGTGTGGGTGAACCTGACGAAACAAAAATTTATGCAAAAACGGGATTAGGACCACTATGCTCAATCTTAAGATAGTACACGGTTGGTTATTAGATCTAGCAGGGGTGTAAACTGACCTATTTGAAGTCGGTGAATGCCTTCGGTCCGGTACTCGTCTCCGCCAAAACGCCGGCTGGACACTCGGGTTTGGCGCGGTCATAATATTCAAAACACCTATGTCATGTGACTAGTCACATGGGTCTCGAGACACTGAAAAAAGACTATAACCTATGAGCACTTGCTCGTATTTGAAAACAGAAATTCGTGGCTGAAGTTTAATATGGATAGGAAGTAAAAACTCCTATCATGGATAAGAATATATGTTAAATCTCATTCTCCGAGACGAAAGCAAAAAAACGTGTAATTTAAAAAAATATGAAAAAACGGTGGGATGGGTTGGGTGCAGACTCGAACTAGGATAGGAGCGGTCAGGAGTCCTGTTCGCTGTTAATGGAGCCATTGGGGGAATAATGTTAATCGTGGTGGTGAACTCGTGTCAGTGTGTGTGATGGTGGGAAACGAACACAATGACAACAAGAAGATATACAGAGCAATACAATCATATTTTACAGATAACATGAGAACTCAATCCTCTCATTGAGTCCTGTAGGTTTCTGAGTTGATAACTTATGAATCCAGTAGTTCTCTTTTTGTAGCAGAAATTTATTATTGTCTCTGCCTTCAGTTTTCAACACCGTTTCGAGAACAATAAACTTGACTTGGGAAACATTATGCTGAAACTCCACAAAATGTGCAGATAATGCTGATTTAAGGTTTTTCAGACGGATGTTTGATTTATGTTCTGTTAAGCGTACTTTCAATTTTCGTTTAGTTTTTCCTACATATAATTTCCCGCAGGGACACTTGATACCATAAATCAAATTACTGGAATCACAAGTAGCACTCACTTTAAGTTTGATGGGATATCCTTGTGTGGGATGATTAATGATGTTTCCTTTGATAGTGTTATTACAATTGCCGCAGTTTAAGCAAGGCTTTGTTCCAGAAAATGAACCTGTCTGTTTTGGTTGATATTGAACTATTTCACCTAGATTCTTGGCCCTAGTGAATGCAAAAATAGGTGGTTGACTAAATGCATTTCTGAAATCTGGTTCCATGTTGAGGATGGCCCAATGTTTGTTAATAATTCGTTTGAATTTGTTACTACTAGTTGAATATTTGGAAACCACTACTGTTCGTGTTTGTTCTTTTTTGCTGGTTGGTGTTAGAAGTTGGGCTCTATCAATATTCTCAATTCTCTTTTGAGTTGTTTCAATAAGTGATTTCGGGTAACCTCTATTGGTGAATTTAGTTGACATTTCAGAAAGTCTTTGTTGAAGGGTGGTTGGATCTGAGGTAATTCTTTTGACCCTTGCCATTTGAGAATATGGCAAATTTCGTATTAGATTAGGTTCATGAAAGCTGGAATACAGGAGCATATTATTCCTATCTGTTGGCTTGACATAAAGATCGGTAATAAATCCTTGTGGAGTTACAGTGATTCTAGTGTCAAGAAAGTTAACTGAGGTATCCGATATGTTCCAGGTAAGCTGAATACGTGAATCAATGGCATTAAAATTGTGCAGTTCCTTTTTCAATGATTCCTCCGAATCAGTCCAAATGATGAAAAAATCATCAATATATCTTGCGATCATTTTGAGATGTTTGGTCCAGTTTATGTTCTTGAGAATATGTTGATTTTCATACCATTCCATGAAAATGTTGGCGTATACGGGGGCCGCTGAATTTCCCATAGCCATCCCGGTAAGCTGTTGGTACCATTCCTTTTTGATCTTAAAATAGCTATGGTACAACGTGTAGTACATCAGTTCCATAAGGAATAGTTGGAATTGTTGGTCTAGATCAGTTTTAAGTAGTGCTGATTCAATAGCCTTGTGTTGTGGCTGAGCTGAGAGTGTGATCAGGGTATATTGTAGGGCAATGTGCATTCACAAACTGGTGCACTCCTCAAGGTAAACAACATATACAATGCATCATTTACAACGCATGCCATTACAACGCAAGTCGTTACAATGAAGCATTGTTAGATCATATGCCATTTCAAAGAAAATCGTTACAACGACTTGCTGTAGGGGGGCAGAAGGTATTGGATTTGTTGGATTTTCAATCCAAAACATTCCCTACTGTTACACACACTTTAGTTAGAATAGTAAATTATACTATTACAAACTCCAGCGCTCCCTCCTTCAGCAAGTCGTTGTAAATACTTGTGTTGTAATGGCATGAGATGTAACAAAGCGCCGTTGTAATGACTTGCATTGTAATGGAATGCATTGTAAATGCATCCTTTCGAACAAGTGCCATTCCACCTCAAACTACTTCACAGAATGTGTAACGAGTTTGACACTGGGTGCTTCTTGAAAACAACAGGCTTGTTATCTTTTGTCCTATATCATAGAACCTGGGCTGCAAGATGCTTGCTGGAAAATGTTGATTTCAATCCTTTTGTCTGACTCCTTCACTGAGGTGCTCAACCTTCACCAACGTAGGTGGACGGTCATGATCTTTGCTGCTGAACCTTGAGTAGGACATCAGTGCATACCTAAATATTGAGTATTTGCATAATATGAAATACATGGCAGAATACGAATTGTGTGCCTTGCCTGCCTAACCCACACTGTGTAGGTTTCATATGCGATTATTGTACTGAACATGGTGAAGTGATCACAAGAATGCGAAGAAATTGCACAAAATGAGCAGAAAATATAAGCCACTGTTTTGTCATGTGAGATTTGTGAAGGGAGTGTTTGGTTAGAATTGGAATTCTCATAGTTGTATTTTTCTTTGTAAGTTAAAAGTACTGTTTTAGAAAAGTATGTACTGGCCAGTCCTGTTTTAACCTGGGCTGCATTTGGTGTTGAGGGAATTCTATTTTCTAACATTTTCAGGTGGCAAAGTCCTCATTAGCTGACCCCAATCCCTCATAGACTTCAGAATCCAGGAGTAACTTTTGATTTCCCATTGATACAGTCAGATATATCATGATAGCCTCCAACCATAGCAAATATACATTCTAAACCTCTCCTTAATATTCTATCATTATATAATACAAAACATCAGGAGTAGTTCTCTGAATCTTGAAATACTGCAGTAATATTTGACAGCTCTCAACAGAATATTTTATTGTTATCAGTTTATGCTGTTGGTTCGTCCCCAACCATGCTTTTCCCTCCCATTTTGAAATCTCTTTGCACCTGTCTTCGTGTATTTCATGTTCACCCCATCATGCTGTGTAATAGTTTCACTTCCTGAATGTAAAATTCATGTTCTGTTCTTATGCAGAAAACGATTTGTAAGTGACTTATTTACTCCATATTTTTAGCAAAGTATCCTTTTCCAGATAAGGAATTCAGATAGAAGTCAAGGATGGAATATGTAATTTACACATGTCTGTCTTTTCTTAGATGTGAAATCTGGTGACTGTCCCAGGCCGAAATCATTCTGTGAACTCCAACCCCCGTACAAACACAAGTGTAGCAAAGACAGTGAGTGCCCAGGAGAGAAGAAGTGCTGCTTCGAGATTTGCGATAAGGAATGCAAGGTTCCTGTGCCAGGTAAAAATCACTCAAACAAAAGAGTAAAGAAAATCTTCCAATATGTATAAGAAGTGATAATACCTCTGTTACAGGATTCTCCTCCTTTGGAGAATTTACATGCGTAATTGCCCTCATCATAGAAATATAGCACTATGTTCTCGTACCACATAACTCTACAACTAGTTGTTTGTGTTTTGAAAGCCACCATGTGTTTGCCAGGTCCGTTAATAGACAAGAATATTCTTATGATACCTTCTGAGGCCTTAAGTCAATCATTAGAATCTGGACAAGGCATGGACAAGCCCCTTTGTGCTAAGAGAGGAAATGGGACTAGAGGAACTGCTTAAGTTTCAACTAGTCCTCAGTGAAATGAAAATATAATGAAAGTCAGCTCTGAAGTACTGTGATCTTCAAAAGGCTCAATATGGCAGAGAAACGACATGGCACCAATTATTTACCATTTGGAAGAGTTTCTTCCCACATATAATAAATTAGTAATAATTAAACCACCATCTTCAGATGATAATTCCTGACACTGACTGCAAAACAAAGTAAGTGAATATTTAAGTATAACATGAGCAAGTACTGTCTATATCTGGTGAATTTTGCAAAATCCCAATAAATAGAAACTAGCCCTTGCCTCATCCAAGTTGCTGCCCCCTGCATTTACCTAGACTTACAACTATTTGTCATAAACAGGTTTTATGAATAGAGACTCAGAATGTAATATTAAAGATACAATTGTTTCTTTCTTGATAAATTGAAAACCAAAAGAAATTCTGCAGCGTTCTTTAGTAATCAAGCTTTGATTCTTGCAATAATGAAATGCCCGACCATTACAAGACAATAGTCAAATTCTTTTCGCAAAGATATATTGTAGACATATGTCTTCTGTGCAGCTAGGTGTACTGATTTTTTAACCTAGGAAGGAGAGATACCTCCATGGGTGATTCAGCGCTATACAAATCAATAAATATCAAATATCAAAATATCAAGGAGAATTCAGTTAATGGAATGACAGCAATCTTTGTGATTAGTGATTTTTGTTGCAGATAATAGTTACAAAACAGTCGAAATTAAACATCTTTGAAATCACAAATTACACCCGAGTGCATGTATCTAGATATGCAGAGTCAAAGTAATCCAGCTGCATGAATTGAATTGCATTATTGGTGACCGGTGAACCAATAAAATTTGTGGGGTAAATACTTCAATTCATTTTATCACACAAAGTAAGAGAGCCCAAAATCAGTTTGGGGAGTTTAATGAGGTTCTTCCAGTGAGAAAGTGAATAAAATGTGGACAAATAATACATTTTTCCAGCAAACCTTGGTCACATATTTTCATAGAAATGATCACAATTATTTTGTGTCGTTGTCCCCTGACTTAAGGATAATAGTTTACAGCCAGGAATGTGTATTTAGCCTTTAAATGGGGGATGTGTTTCAAACTAGTTCTGTACTAGTTTTCTCTCATGCAAAACCTGGTACACATTTAAAAAACTATTCTACTAAAGTTATATATGGGGAGAAGAGTTGGCTTAATGTCTAGTGCGGTCGACCTCGAATCTGGGGAACCGGGTTTGAGTCTCAGCAATGATGCTGAACATCCTATGGTTCGGGGCAAATCACTTAATCTCCCCGTGCCTAGCAAAAAAAATGTAATGTGTCCTTATGTAATGCAACTGGTGCTATCTAAAGCGCTTGGTACCCGATTCTGTTCAAGTTTGAATGCAACAGGTGCTATGTAAAGCACTCTGATACACAATTCTGGTCAAGTTTGCCTATATATAACACTCTGTACAATAAAAATAAAATGAAAAATTTGCATTCAGCTTTGAAATAGATTTTTGGAAGCAAGTGCAAAATAGCTTTAAATCATGTTTCTGCTGTTTTACCTGTGGAGATTTAAAATAAAAAAGGATTTTCAGCTAGGGCTTCTCATGGAAGATCTAGGATTTACTAACAGAGTGAAAATCCTAAAATAGGATACCATTATAAGAGAGCCCTATGCGCTTCCTGACATGTCTTCAATAAAAGCAAACCTCTTGATGGAGCTTTTTGTCGTGTCCACCAATATTGACAAACTGAGACCTTGAAATAATTGGCCAAGGGATCACCACTGTTCCAAATGCCAAATGTAACTGGTGCCCCACATTGAAACTGCTTTTTGTGCTCACCTTTTGTGCCATACTAAAGGGAAAATGTTCATAAATACAATGCCTGCTATGTCCCTCAGTGTTGCTGTACTAAATCAGGCAGAAGGCTTCTATGTACATAGGTAGTGCCAGATGTTACATTTTCCACTGTCTGTAAAATACCTTCCTCATGCCGCAGAATTCCTAGACAGCCTGTAATATAAGAGACAAGAAACAACAGAGAAATACAATCAAACCTGGACTCTACAGTCACTCATAAACAACTCCTCCTAAACCCTGCCCATTAGCAGAACATTTGCTGGGTTATACCTTGTTATCATGGTTGGTTCAAGAAAAGACACAAAATAACAAATTCTCATTTTTTTCAGTTTTACCAAAGCCAGGAATGTGCACCAAAGACAATAAGAAGTGCATCAAAACAGAAATCCAGGAGTGCCATAGTGATGATGACTGCGACAACGATAAGAAGTGCTGCTACTTCAACTGTGGATTAAAGTGCAAGGCTCCAGAGACAGGTATCAGTGTCAGGAGTGTGTGACAACTGATGTTCACTTGAAATCTTTGCTTGTGTTTCTGATTTTAGGCTCAGCTTGGCCTGTGGATAGGGGGAAGGGAACTGTACATACCTGAATTTTACTAGATGAATGTTACAAAACCTGCATTTGAAAGCTAACAACAGCTTTCTAAGCTAATGACAGGTATCTGTCACATTCAGGGTACTGCCCTACTTCACAACTTGAGAGTGGAACATTCTTACATCTTCCCTGGATGCACTGTGAAGCACCTACATTTTAACTTTGTTACCCAAAAGCCATCTACTTATGTACTCATTGTTTATCACACAAATTTGTATTAGAAAGAGTGCTTAAGAAACTGGTCAAAATGTACTTGTGCAAAATTTTGTCTAAACATATTTGCACATGTGCATTGCTGTTTATGTGCACAAGTGAGTTGCAATGTGTATGCCCAGGTTGTGGGTGAGCTGGGAGTGTGATCAGGGTATATTGAAGGGCATTGTGCATTCACAAACTGGTGCACTCCTCAAATGTAAACAACATATACAATGCATCATTTACAACGCATGCCATTACAACACAAGTCGTTACAATGAAGCATTGTTAGATCATATGCCATTTCAAAGAAAATCGTTACAATGACTTGCTGTAGGGGGCAGAAGGTATTGGATTTGTTGGATTTTCAATCCAAAACCTTCCCTACTGTTACACACACTTTAGTTGGAATAGTAAATTATACTATTACAAACTCCAGCGCCCCCTCCTTCAGCAAGTCGTTGTAAAGACTTGTGTTGTATCGGCATGAGATGTAACAAAGCGCTGTTGTAATGACTTGCATTGTAATGGAATGCATTGGAAATGCATGCTTTCGAACAAGTGCCATTCCACCTCAAACTACATCACAGAATGTGTAACGAGTATGACACTGGGTGCTTCTTGAAAACAATTGGCTTGTTATCTTTTGTCCTATATCATAGCAACTGGGCTGCAAGATGCTTGCTGGAAAATGTTGATTTCAATCCTTTTGTCTGACTCCTTCACTGAGGTGCTCAACCTTCACCAACGTAGGTGGACGGTCATGATCTTTGCTGCTGAACCTTGAGTAGGACATCAGTGCATATCTAAATATTGAGTATTTGTATAATATGAAATACATGGCAGAATACGAATTGTGTGCCTTGCCTGCCTAACCCACACTGTGTAGGTTTCATATGTGATTATTGTACTGAACATGGTGAAGTGATTACAAGAATGCGAAGAAATTGCACAAAATGAGCAGAAAATATAAGCCACTGTTTTGTCATGTGAGATTTGTGAAGGGAGTGTTTGGTTAGAATTGGAATTCTCATAGTTGTATTTTTCTTTGTAAGTTAAAAGTACTTTTTTAGAAAAGTATGTACTGGCCAGTCCTGTTTTAACCTGGGCTGCATTTGGTGTTGAGGGATTTCTATTTTCTAACATTTTCATGTGGCAAAGTCCTCATTAGCTGACCCCAATCCCTCATAGACTTCAGAATCCAGGAGTAACGTTTGATTTCCCATTGATACAGTCAGATATATCATGATAGCCTCCAACCATAGCAAATATACATTCTAAACCTCTCCTTAATATTCTATCATTATATAATACAAAACATCAGGAGTAGTTCTCTGAATCCTGAAATACTGCAGTAATATTTTACAGCTCTCAACAGAATATTTTATTGTTATCAGTTTATGCTGTTGGTTCGTCCCCAACCATGCTTTTCCCTCCCATTTTGAAATCTCTTTGCACCTGTCTTCGTGTATTTCATGTTCACCCCATCATGCTGTGTAATAGTTTCACTTCCTGAATGTAAATTTCATGTTCTGTTCTTATGCAGAAAACGATTTGTAAGTGACATTTACTCCATATTTTTAGCAAAGCATCCTTTTCCAGATAAGGAATTCAGATAGAAGTCAAGGATGGAATATGTAATTTACACATGTCTGTCTTTTCTTAGACGTGAAATCTGGTGACTGTCCCAGGCCGAAATCATTCTGTGAACTCCAACCCCCGTACAAACACCAGTGTAGCAAAGACAGTGAGTGCCCAGGAGAGAAGAAGTGCTGCTTCGAGATTTGCGATAAGGAATGCAAGGTTCCTGTGCCAGGTAAAAATCACTCAAACAAAAGTGTAAAGAAAATCTTCCAATATGTATAAGACGTGATAATACCTCTGTTACAGGATTCTCCTCCTTTGGAGAATTTACATGCGTAATTGCCCTCATCATAGAAATATAGCACTATGTTCTCGTACCACATAACTCTACAACTAGTTGTTTGTGTTTTGAAAGCCACCATGTGTTTGCCAGGTCCGTTAATAGACACGAATATTCTTATGATACCTTCTGAGGCCTTAAGTCAATCATTAGAATCTGGACAAGGCATGGACAAGCCCCTTTGTGCTAAGAGAGGAAATGGGACTAGAGGAACTGCTTAAGTTTCAACTAGTCCTCAGTGAAATGAAAATATAATGAAAGTCAGCTCTGAAGTACTGTGATCTTCAAAAAGGCTCAATATGGCAGAGAAACGACATGGCACCAATTATTTACCATTTGGAAGAGTTTCTTCCCACATATAACAAATTAGTAATACTTAAACCACCATCTACAGATGATAATTACTGACACTGACTGCAAAACAAAGTAAGTGAATATTTAAGTATAACATGAGCAAGTACTGTCTATAGCTGGTGAATTTTGCAAAATCCCAATAAATAGAAACTAGCCCTTGCCTCATCCAAGTTGCTGACCCCTGCATTTACCTAGACTTACAACTATTTGTCATAAACAGGTTTTATGAATAGTGACTCAGAATGTAATATTAAAGCTAAAATTGTTTTATTCTTGATAAATTGAAAACCAAAAGAAATTCTGCAGCGTTCTTTAGTAATCAACCTTTGATTCTTGCAATAATGAAATGCCCGACCATTACAAGACAATAGCCAAATTCTTTTCGCAAAGATATATTGTAGACATATATCTTCTGTGCAGCTAGGTGTACTGATTTCTTAAACTAGGAAGGAGAGATACCCTCATGGGTGATTCAGCGCTGTACAAATCAATAAATATAAAATATCAAAATATGAAGGAGAATTTAGTTAATGGAATGACAGCATTATTTGTGATTAGTGATTTTTGTTGCAGATAATAGTTACAAAACAGTAGAAATTAAACATCTTTGAAATCACAAATTACACCTGAGTGCTTGTATCTAGATGTGCAGAGTCAAAGTAATCCAGCTGCATGAATTGAATTGCATTATTGGTGACCTGTGAACCAATACAATTTGTGGGGTAAATACTTCAATTCATTTTATCATGCAAAGTAAGAGAGCCCAAAATCAGTTTGGGGAGTTTAATGAGGTTCTTCCAGTGAGAAAGTGAATAAAATGTGGACAAATAATACATTTTTTCAGCAAACCTTGGTCACATATTTTCATAGAAATGATCACAATTATTTTGTGTCGTTGTCCCCTGACTTAAAGATAATAGTTTACAGCCTGGAATGTGTGTTTGGCCTTTAAAAGGGGATGTGTTTCAAACTAGTTCTGAACTAGTTTTCTCTTAGGCAAAACCTGGTACACATTTAAAAAACTATTCTACTAAAATTATATATGGGGAGAAGAGTTGGCTTAATGTCTAGTGCGGTCGACCTCGAATCTGGGGAACCAGGTTTGAGTCTCAGCAATGATGCTGATCATCCTATGGTTCTGGGCAAATCACTTAATCTCCCCGTGCCTAGCAAAAAAAAAATGAATGTGTCCTTATGTAATGCAACTGGTGCTATCTAAAGCGCTTGGTACCCGATTCTGTTCAAGTTTGAATGCAACAGGTGCTATGTAAAGCACTCAGATACACGATTCTGGTCAAGTTTGCGCTATATAAAACTCTGTACAATAAAAATAAAATTAAAAATTTGCATTCAGCTTTGAAATAGATTTTTGGAAGCAAGTGCAAAATAACTTTAAATCATGTTTCTGCTGTTTTACCTGTGGAGATTTAAAATAAAAAATGATTTTCAGCTGGGGCTACTCATGGAAGATCTAGGATTTACTGACAGAGTGAAAATGCTAAAATAGGATACCTTTATAAGAGAGCCCTATGCGCTTCCTGACATGTCTTCAATAAAAGCAAACCTCTTAATGGAGCTTCTTGTCGTGTCCACCAATATTGACAAACTGAGACCTTGAAATAATTGCCCAAGAGATCACCACTGTTCCAAATGCCAAATGTAACTGGCGCCCCACATTGAAACTGCTTTTTGTGCTCACCTTTTGTGCCATACTAAAGGGAACATTTTCATAAATACAATGCCTGCTATGTCCCTCAGTGTTGCTGTACTAATTCCCATACTAAAGGGAACATTTTCATAAATACAATGCCTGCTATGTCCCTCAGTGTTGCTGTACTAATTCAGGCAGAAGGCCTTCTATGTACATAGGTAGTGCCAGATGTTACATTTTCCACTGTCTGTAAAATACCTTCCTCATGCCGCAGAATTCCTAGACAGCCTGTAATATAAGAGACAAGAAATGACAGAGAAATACAATCAAACCTGGACTCTTCAGTCACTCATAAACAACTACTCCTAAACCCTGCCCATTAGCAGAACATTTCCTGGGTTATCCCTTGTTATCATGGTTGGTTCAAGAAAAGACACAAAATAACAAATTCTCATTTTTTTCAGTTTTACCAAAGCCAGGAATGTGCTCCAAAGACAATAAGAAGTGCATCAAAACAGAAATCCAGGAGTGCCATAGTGATGATGACTGCGACAACGATAAGAAGTGCTGCTACTTCAACTGTGGATTCAAGTGCAAGGCTCCAGAGACAGGTATCAGTGTCAGGAGTGTGTGACAACTGATGTTCACTTGAAATCTTTGCTTGTTTTTCTGATTTTAGGCTCAGCTTGGCCTGTGGATAGGGGGAAGGGAACTGTACATACCTGAAATATACTAGTTGAATGTTACAAAACCTGCATTTGAAAGCTAACAACAGCTTTCTAAGCTAATGACAGGTATCTGTCACATTCAGGGTACTGCCCTACTTCACAACTTGAGAGTGGAACATTCTTCCATCTTCCCTGGATGCACTGTGAAGCACCTAAATCTTAACTTTGTTACCCGAGAGCCATCTACTTATGTACTCATTGTTTATCACACACAAATTTGCATTAGAAAGAGTGCATAAGAAAATGGTCAAAATGTACTTGTGCAAAATTTTGTCTAAACATATTTGCACATGTGCATTGCTGTTTATGTGCACAAGTGAGTTGCAATGTGTATGCCCAGGTTGTGGCTGAGCTGAGAGTGTGATCAGGGTATATTGTAGGGCAATGTGCATTCACAAACTGGTGCACTCCTCAAGGTAAACAACATATACAATGCATCATTTACAACGCATGCCATTACAACGCAAGTCGTTACAATGAAGCATTGTTAGATCATATGCCATTTCAAAGAAAATCGTTACAACGACTTGCTGTAGGGGGGCAGAAGGTATTGGATTTGTTGGATTTTCAATCCAAAACATTCCCTACTGTTACACACACTTTAGTTAGAATAGTAAATTATACTATTACAAACTCCAGCGCTCCCTCCTTCAGCAAGTCGTTGTAAATACTTGTGTTGTAATGGCATGAGATGTAACAAAGCGCCGTTGTAATGACTTGCATTGTAATGGAATGCATTGTAAATGCATCCTTTCGAACAAGTGCCATTCCACCTCAAACTACTTCACAGAATGTGTAACGAGTATGACACTGGGTGCTTCTTGAAAACAACAGGCTTGTTATCTTTTGTCCTATATCATAGAACCTGGGCTGCAAGATGCTTGCTGGAAAATGTTGATTTCAATCCTTTTGTCTGACTCCTTCACTGAGGTGCTCAACCTTCACCAACGTAGGTGGACGGTCATGATCTTTGCTGCTGAACCTTGAGTAGGACATCAGTGCATACCTAAATATTGAGTATTTGCATAATATGAAATACATGGCAGAATACGAATTGTGTGCCTTGCCTGCCTAACCCACACTGTGTAGGTTTCATATGTGATTATTGTACTGAACATGGTGAAGTGATTACGAGAATGCGAAGAAATTGCACAAAATGAGCAGAAAATATAAACCACTGTTTTGTCATGTGAGATTTGTGAAGGGAGTGTTTGGTTAGAATTGGAATTCTCATAGTTGTATTTTTCTTTGTAAGTTAAAAGTACTTTTTTAGAAAAGTATGTACTGGCCAGTCCTGTTTTAACCTGGGCTGCATTTGGTGTTGAGGGAATTCTATTTTCTAACATTTTCAGGTGGCAAAGTCCTCATTAGCTGACCCCAATCCCTCATAGACTTCAGAATCCAGGAGTAACTTTTGATTTCCCATTGATACAGTCAGATATATCACGATAGCCTCCAACCATAACAAATATACATTCTAAACCTCTCCTTAATATTCTATCATTATATAATACAAAACATCAGGAGTAGTTCTCTGAATCTTGAAATACTGCAGTAATATTTTACAGCTCTCAACAGAATATTTTATTGTTATCAGTTTATGCTGTTGGTTCCTCCTCAACCATGCTTTTCCCTCCCATTTTGAAATCTCTTTGCACCTGTCTTCGTGTATTTCATGTTCACCCCATCATGCTGTGTAATAGTTTCACTTCCTGAATGTAAATTTCATGTTCTGTTCTTATGCAGTAAACGATTTGTAAGTGACTTATTTACTCCATATTTTTAGCAAAGTATCCTTTTCCAGATAGGGAATTCAGATAGAAGTCAAGGATGGAATATGTCATTTACACATGTCTGTCTTTTCTTAGATGTGAAATCTGGTGACTGTCCCAGGCCGAAATCATTCTGTGAACTCCAACCCCCGTACAAACACAAGTGTAACAAAGACAGTGAGTGCCCAGGAGAGAAGAAGTGCTGCTTCGAGATTTGCGATAAGGAATGCAAGGTTCCTGTGCCAGGTAAAAATCACTCAAACAAAAGTGTAAAGAAAATCTTCCAATATGTATAAGACGTGATAATACCTCTGTTACAGGATTCTCCTCCTTTGGAGAATTTACATGCGTAATTGCCCTCATCATAGAAATATAGCACTATGTTCTCGTACCACATAACTCTACAACTAGTTGTTTGTGTTTTGAAAGCCACCATGTGTTTGCCAGGTCCGTTAATAGACAAGAATATTCTTATGATACCTTCTGAGGCCTTAAGTCAATCATTAGAATCTGGACAAGGCATGGACAAGCCCCTTTGTGCTAAGAGAGGAAATGGGACTAGAGGAACTGCTTAAGTTTCAACTAGTCCTCAGTGAAATGAAAATATAATGAAAGTCAGCTCTGAAGTACTGTGATCTTCAAAAAGGCTCAATATGGCAGAGAAACGACATGGCACCAATTATTTACCATTTGGAAGAGTTTCTTCCCACTTATAATAAATTAGTAATAATTAAACCACCATCTTCAGATGATAATTCCTGACACTGACTGCAAAACAAAGTAAGTGAATATTTAAGTATAACATGAGCAAGTACTGTCTATATCTGGTGAATTTTGCAAAATCCCAATAAATAGAAACTAGCCCTTGCCTCATCCAAGTTGCTGCCCCCTGCATTTACCTAGACTTACAACTATTTGTCATAAACAGGTTTTATGAATAGAGACTCAGAATGTAATATTAAACATACAATTGTTTCTTTCTTGATAAATTGAAAACCAAAAGAAATTCTGCAGCGTTCTTTAGTAATCAAGCTTTGATTCTTGCAATAATGAAATGCCCGACCATTACAAGACAATAGACAAATTCTTTTCGCAAAGATATATTGTAGACATATATCTTCTGTGCAGCTAGGTGTACTGATTTCTTAACCTAGGAAGGAGAGATACCCTCATGGGGGATTCAGCGCTGTACAAATCAATAAATATCAAATATCCAAATATCAAGGAGAATTTAGTTAATGGAATGACAGCAATCTTTGTGATTAGTGATTTTTGTTGCAGATAATAGTTACAAAACAGTCGAAATTAAACATCTTTGAAATCACAAATTACACCCGAGTGCATGTATCTAGATATGCAGAGTCAAAGTAATCCAGCTGCATGAATTGAATTGCATTATTGGTGACCGGTGAACCAATTAAATTTGTGGGGTAAATACTTTAATTCATTTTATCACGCAAAGTAAGAGAGCCCAAAATCAGTTTGGGGAGTTTAATGAGGTTCTTCCAGTGAGAAAGTGAATAAAATGTGGACAAATAATACATTTTTCCAGCAAACCTTGGTCACATATTTTGATAGAAATGATCACAATCATTTTGTGTCGTTGTCCCCTGACTTAAGGATAATAGTTTACAGCCAGGAATGTGTATTTGGCCTTTAAATGGGGGCTGTGTTTCAAACTAGTTCTGAACTAGTTTTCTCTCAGGCAAAACCTGGTACACATTTAAAAAACTATTCTACTAAAGTTATATATGGGGAGAAGAGTTAGCTTAATGTCTAGTGCGGTCGACCTCGAATCTGGGGAACCGGGTTTGAGTCTCAGCAATGATGCTGAACATCCTATGGTTCTGGGCAAATCACTTAATCTCCCCATGCCTAGCAAAAAAAATTAATGTGTCCTTATGTAATGCAACTGGTGCTATCTAAAGCGCTTGGTACCCGATTCTGTTCAAGTTTGAATGCAACAGGTGCTATGTAAAGCACTCTGATACACGATTCTGGTCAAGTTTGCCTATATATAACAATCTGTACAATAAAAATAAAATTAAAAATTTGCATTCAGCTTTGAAATAGATTTTTGGAAGCAAGTGCAAAATAACTTTAAATCATGTTTCTGCTGTTTTACCTGTGGAGATTTAAAATAAAAAATGATTTTCAGCTAGGGCTTCTCATGGAAGATCTAGGATTTACTAACAGAGTGAAAATCCTAAAATAGGATACCATTATAAGAGAGGCCTATGCGCTTCCTGACATGTCTTCAATAAAAGCAAACCTCTTGATGGAGCTTCTTGTCGTGTCCACCAATAGTGACAAACTGAGACCTTGAAATAAATGCCCAAGGGATCACCACTGTTCCAAATGCCAAATGTAACTGGTGCCCCACATTGAAACTGCTTTTTGTGCTCACCTTTTGTGCCATACTAAAGGGAAAATGTTCATAAATACAATGCCTGCTATGTCCCTCAGTGTTGCTGTACTAATTCAGGCAGAAGGCCTTCTATGTACATATGTAGTGCCAGATGTTACATTTTCCACTGTCTGTAAAATACTTTCCTCATGCCGCAGAATTCCTAGACAGCCTGTAATATAAGAGACAAGAAACGACAGAGAAATACAATCAAACCTGGACTCTACAGTCACTCATAAACAACTCCTCCTAAACCCTGCCCATTAGCAGAACATTTGCTGGGTTATACCTTGTTATCATGGCTGGGTCAAGAAAAGACACAAAATAACAAATTCTCATTTTTTTCAGTTTTACCAAAGCCAGGAATGTGCACCAAAGACAATAAGAAGTGCATCAAAACAGAAATCCAGGAGTGCCATAGTGATGATGACTGTGACAACGATAAGAAGTGCTGCTACTTCAACTGTGGATTAAAGTGCAAGGCTCCAGAGACAGGTATCAGTGTCAGGAGTGTGTGACAACTGATGTTCACTTGAAATCTTTGCTTGTGTTTCCGATTTTAGGCTCAGCTTGGCCTGTGGATAGGGGGAAGGGAACTGTACATACCTGAATTTTACTAGATGAATGTTACAAAACCTGCATTTGAAAGCTAACAACAGCTTTCTAAGCTAATGACAGGTATCTGTCACATTCAGGGTACTGCCCTACTTCACAACTTGAGAGTGGAACATTCTTCCATCTTCCCTGGACTCACTGTGAAGCACCTACATCTTAAATTTTTTACCCGAGAGCCATCTACTTATGTACTCATTGTTTATCACACAAATTTGTATTAGAAAGAGTACTTAAGAAAATGGTCAAAGTGTACTTGTGCAAAATTTTGTCTAAACATATTTGCACATGTGCATTGCTGTTTATGTGCACAAGTGTGTTGCAATGTGTATGACCAGGTTGTGGCTGAGCTGGGAGTGTGATCAGGGTATATTGAAGGGCATTGTGCAATCACAAACTGGTGCACTCCTCAAAGGTAAATAACATATACAATGCATCATTTACAACGCATGCCATTACAACGCAAGTCGTTACAATGAAGCATTGTTAGATCATATGCCATTTCAAAGAAAATCGTTACAACGACTTGCTGTAGGGGGCAGAAGGTATTGATTTGTTGGATTTTCAATCCAAAACCTTCCCTACTGTTACACACACTTTAGTTGGAATAGTAAATTATACTATTACAAACTCCAGCGCCCCCTCCTTCAGCAAGTCGTTGTAATGGCATGAGATGTAACAAAGCGCCGTTGTAATGACTTGCATTGTAATGGAATGCATTGGAAACGCATGCTTTCGAACAAGTGCCATTCCACCTCAAACTACATCACAGAATGTGTAACGAGTATGACACTGGGTGCTTCTTGAAAACAACAGGCTTGTTATCTTTTGTCCTATATCATAGCACCTGGGCTGCAAAATTCTTGCTGGAAAATGTTGATTTCAATCCTTTTGTCTGACTCCTTCACTGAGGTGCTCAACCTTCACCAACGTAGGTGGACGGTCATGATCTTTGCTGCTGAACCTTGAGTAGGACATCAGTGCATACCTAAATAATGAGTATTTGCATAATATGAAATACATGGCAAAATACGAATTGTGTGCCTTGCCTGCCTAACCCACACTGTGTAGGTTTCATATGTGATTATTGTACTGAACATGGTGAAGTGATTACAAGAATGCGAAGAAATTGCACAAAATGAGCAGAAAATATAAACCACTGTTTTGTCATGGGAGATTTGTGAAGGGAGTGTTTGGTTAGAATTGGAATTCTCATAGTTGTATTTTTCTTTGTAAGTTAAAAGTACGTTTTTAGAAAAGTATGTACTGGCCAGTCCTGTTTTAACCTGGGCTGCATTTGGTGTTGAGGGAATTCTATTTTCTAACATTTTCAGGGTGCGCAGTCTAAATATCGAGTTTTTTATTTCGACTGGACATAATATCGACTCCAGAATATCGAGATGGCATTAATATCGAGGTAAGTAATATCGATGTATTTTTTATCGATTTTTATGTTTTAAAAAAAATATCGATTGATAAAATATCGAGTAAGTAATATCGTTAGTAAAAAATATCGATTTTTCTAGTAGTTTAAAAATATCGAAATTGTGTTATCGACAGTCATGATATCGACTGTCATGATATCGACTATTAATATGGATATAAAAAATATCTAATAGTTAAATGTACATTGTTTTAATGTTTTATTACTACATTTATTGTTAAAATATATGTAATTGTTTTATTTGTTTATATAGAAATAATTTAAACAATAATTAATAATTTAAAAAAATATTTCAAATACTATAATAATTTCTAGGAGCGGGTAGTGGGTTTTTAGGGGAATAGGGTAGGAAGTATTTTAAATATAATTAATTAAATATGTAAATGTATTAATTGGTATTAATATTTAATTAATTGTTAATTATTTTTTTTATATATAATATTTAATTGGTAATTAATTTAATTTAATACATTAATTGCTAATTATGTTTATTTAAATAATTTATGTCATGTAGCGGGTTGTGAGTTTATAGGGGAATAGGGTGGGAAGTAATTTAATAAAAAATAAATATGTTAATTAATTAATTTGTATTAATATTTAATTAATTGATAATTAAATAATATATTTTAATTATATATAATTTAATTGTTAATTAATTTAATTTAATTGAATAATTGCTAATAATGTAAATTTATATATTTTATGTTATGTAGCGGGTTGTGGGTTTATAGGGGAATAGGGTGGGAAGTAATTTAAATTTAAATAACTAAATATGTATTTTTATTAATTGGTAGTAATATTTAATTAATTGATAATTTAATTATATATTTTAATTTAAAAAAATGTAATTGGTAATTAATTTAATTTAATTGAATAATAGGTAATTATGTAAATTTATAAAATTTATGTCATGTAGCGGGTTGTGGGTTTATAGGGGAATAGGGTGGGAAGTAATGTTAAATTAAATAATTAAATATTTATTTTTATTAATTGGTAGTAATATTTAAATAATTGATAATTAAATCATATATTTTAATTAAATAACATTTAACTGGTAATTAATTTAATTTAATTGAATAATAGGTAATTATGTAAATTTATTAAATTTATGTCATGTAGCGGGTTGTGGGTTTATAGGGGAATAGGGTGGGAAGTAATTTTATTATAATTATTTAAAAAGATGAATGTATTCATTAGGAACTAATATTTTAATATTTGTTAATTAAATAATGTATTAAATTAAAATTAATTGGTAAATAATTTAATTTAATTGATTAATTGCTAATTATGTTATGTTAAATAATTTATGTCATGTAGGGGGTTGTGACTTTATAGGGGAATAGGGTGTGAAGTAATTTAATTTTAATGTATTAAATATGTCAATTTATGAATTGGTAGGAATATTTAATTAATTGTTAATTTAAACATTAATGTTCATAATTTAAAATATGATTTCTAAATAAGTTTATCTAATTGATTAATTGCGAATTATGTTACATTAAATTTATACTTTTCTGTAGTGGGTTGTCTGTTTATAGGGGAATAGACTGGGAAGTAATATAATAATAAATAAGGGAATAATAATAGTTACTTAAGGTATATAACGTTTTGCACAGCGTTTAAAAAGCACTACCTTTACAATGAAAATTTGACAATGTAAAAACCATAGCAACGCATGTATGTAGATAAAAAGTTTATACTATGCAGGTATTTTTACAACGCATACCATTACAACGTAAGTGTTGGTAAGTATATAATTATATTTAAAATGTTATATGTTTTGATTGTTGGGTAAAGGGGTATTTGTAGGGTTCAGGGTCAGTTTTCAGTATTTGGATAATGGAGCATTTTTAGGGTTCAGGGTCAGTTTTCAGTTTTTGGGTAAAGGGGTATTTTTAGGGTTCAGGGTCAGTTTTCAGTTTTTGGGTAAAGGGGTATTTTTAGGGTTCAGGGTCAGTTTTCAGTTTTTGGGTAAAGGGGTATTTTTAGTGTTCTAGGTCAGTTTTCAGTATTTGGGTAAAGGGGTAGTTTTAGGGTTCAGGGTCAGTTTTCTGTTTGTGGATTAAGGGGTATATTTAGTGTGCAGGGTCAGTTTTCAGTTTTTGGGTAAAGGGGTATTTTTAGGGTTCTGGGTCAGTTTTCAGTTTTTGGGTAAAGGGGTATTTTTAGGGTTCTGGGCCAGTTTTCAGTTTGTGGGTATAGGTGTATTTTTTGGGTTCAGGGTCAGTTTTCAGTTTTTGGGTAAAGGGGTATTTTTAGGGTTCTGGGTCAGTTTTCAGTTTGTGGGTAAAGGGGTATTTTTTGGGTTCAGGGTCAGTTTTAAGTTTTTGGGTAAAGGAGTATTTTTAGGGTTCTGGGTCAGTTTTCAGTTTGTGGGCTAAGGGGTATTTTTAGGTGTCTGGGTCAGTTTTCAGTTTGTGGGTAAAGGGGTATTTTTAGGGTTCTGGGTCAGTTTTCAGTTTGTGGGTAAAGGGGTATTTTTAGTGTTCAGGGTCAGTTTTCAGTTTTTGGGTAAAGGGTTTTTTTTAGGGTTCAGGGTCAGTTTTCAGTTTGTGGGCTAAGGGGTATTTTTAGGGGTCTGGGTCAGTTTTCAGTTTGTCGGTAAAGGGGTATTTTTAGGGTTCTGGGTCAGTTTTCAGTTTGTGGGTAAAGGGGTATTTTTAGGGTTCAGGGTCAGTTTTCAGTTTTTGGGTAAAGGGTTTTTTTAGGGTTCAGGGTCAGTTTTCAGTTTTTGGGTAAAGGGGTATTTTTAGGGTTCAGGGTCAGTTTTTAGTTTGTGGGTAAAGGGGTATTTTTAGGGTTCAGGGTCAGTTTTCAGTTTGTGGGTAAAGGACTGGGAAGTAATATAATAATAAATAAGGAAATAATAATAGTTACTTAAGGTATATAACGTTTTGCACACAGCGTTTAAAAAGCACTACCTTTACAATGAAAATTTGACAATGTAAAAACCATAGCAACGCATGTATGTAGATAAAAAGTTTATACTATGCAGGTATTTTTACAACGCATACCATTACAACGTAAGTGTTGGTAAGTATATAATTATATTTAAAATGTTATATGTTTTGATTGTTGGGTAAAGGGGTATTTGTAGGGTTCAGGGTCAGTTTTCAGTATTTGGATAATGGAGCATTTTTAGGGTTCAGGGTCAGTTTTCAGTTTTTGGGTAAAGGGGTATTTTTAGGGTTCAGGGTCAGTTTTCAGTTTTTGGGTAAAGTGGTATTTTTAGGGTTCAGGGTCAGTTTTCAGTTTTTGGGTAAAGGGGTATTTTTAGTGTTCTAGGTCAGTTTTCAGTATTTGGGTAAAGGGGTAGTTTTAGGGTTCAGGGTCAGTTTTCTGTTTGTGGATTAAGGGGTATATTTAGTGTGCAGGGTCAGTTTTCAGTTTTTGGGTAAAGGGGTATTTTTAGGGTTCTGGGTCAGTTTTCAGTTTTTGGGTAAAGGGGTATTTTTAGGGTTCTGGGCCAGTTTTCAGTTTGTGGGTAAAGGTGTATTTTTTGGGTTCAGGGTCAGTTTTCAGTTTTTGGGTAAAGGGGTATTTTTAGGGTTCTGGGTCAGTTTTCAGTTTGTGGGTAAAGGGGTATTTTTTGGGTTCAGGGTCAGTTTTAAGTTTTTGGGTAAAGGAGTATTTTTAGGGTTCTGGGTCAGTTTTCAGTTTGTGGGCTAAGGGGTATTTTTAGGGGTCTGGGTCAGTTTTCAGTTTGTGGGTAAAGGGGTATTTTTAGGGTTCTGGGTCAGTTTTCAGTTTGTGGGTAAAGGGGTATTTTTAGTGTTCAGGGTCAGTTTTCAGTTTTTGGGTAAAGGGGTTTTTTTAGGGTTCAGGGTCAGTTTTCAGTTTGTGGGCTAAGGGGTATTTTTAGGGGTCTGGGTCATTTTTCAGTTTGTCCGTAAAGGGGTATTTTTAGGGTTCCGGGTCAGTTTTCAGTTTGTGGGTAAAGGGGTATTTTTAGGGTTCAGGGTCAGTTTTCAGTTTTTGGGTAAAGGTTTTTTTTTAGGGTTCAGGGTCAGTTTTCAGTTTTTGGGTAAAGGGGTATTTTTAGGGTTCAGGGTCAGTTTTTAGTTTGTGGGTAAAGGGGTATTTTTAGGGTTCAGGGTCAGTTTTCAGTTTGTGGGTAAAGGGGTGTTATTAGGGTTCAGGGTCAGTTTGGGGTTTTAGGGTAGAGGGGTACAGGGTACAAATAAGGTAAATTTAAATTTTCATTAATTTAATTAAATTTAAATACATTTAATTAAATTATTTTCTATTAATTTACATTAAATACAATATTATATAATTATAAATACTTATGTTGTAATGCTATGCGTTGTAAAGGTCTTTGCTTTGTAAAAACATTCGTTGTAAATAAATGTGGTGTAATGGTATTTGCGTTGTTAAAGTTTTGTTGTAAAGGTATGCGTTGTAAAAGTATGTGTTCAAATGTCATACATATTTTATTTAATTGTATTTAATAGAAAAAAATTGTCAATAAATTTATAATTAACAAATACATTATTGGTAATTAGTTGTAATTTAGTATTAATAGGTAAGTTATAGAAATAATGATAGTTAATTAGTAATTTTAATATATTATTTATTATGTTAAATTTAATAGTTAATCATTTGTTAAAATAATTACATTTATATTATTTTTTTATTTATTTAATAATATATGAAGTATTTACTTTCCCTACTGTTGCACCCACTGGAGTGGGAATAGTAATTAGTATGGGTTCAGTGTCCAGCACCTTCCATGAGTTTACAATTGGTGAAATGGGAATTGTAATTTGTATGGTTTTAATGTGTAGTATGGTTTTGTGAGTTTATAATTTGTGCTGTGGAAATAAGAAGACATTTTTTATATAAATAATTATTATTGGTAGGATACTATAATAAAGTTTTAACATTAGATATAATATTTTTATAATTATAATTATTGTTATTGTAGTACTTAAAAGATTAATACATTTTTTAAATTATTAAAATTTTTAATGCATTTTTATATAGAATATTTTATATGTAATTAATATTTATATACAATAATAAAGAAGGAAACATACACAGGGTTTAATGTAATAAATGAAAAACAGTTTATTAACATATAAAAAATTAATTGTAAGTAGAGATTTATTTTTAATTTCAATTGAAAGTTTTTATTACACAGTTTTTATTATCCAAAACAATATATGAAGTGAATATATATGTTTTTAACACATAAATGATATTAACATAATTTTATGTGTATTAACATATATTGTAATTTTAAGTTAAAGAAAAAAATGGTAATATGTACTTTTCATTTAATAACAATTATTTTATTCACATAGACATTGAATATATTGTCATAGATAAATATGTAAATTTCTTTTGTAACAGTAACATTTTTGTTTCTTACAAAGTATTCATATATTTTTTTAAATTAATATTATGAATATTGAACATATTTATAATATTAATTTTTACATAGATACACACAAAAATACATTTTTATATACATACATAATGTTTAAACTAATATTTGCTATTTTTATAAACACATTATTTGTAACAAAGTTATAGATGTAAATTTGTTTAACATATACATTATTTTTAAAATGTATATTTAAATCATCAAATATTATTTAAAGTATCACATAACAGTTGAATAATTATTTGAAAGTAATGAATATTTAGGAAATAATTTTCTACAATTTAAATAATTATTTACACTTAATATAATACTCAGTGTATTTTTTTAAGTGTTGGAATATAGAAATTAAAGAGGATTTTGCTGTATACAGGGACTACTTTTTAACCGCGTAATGTTACTTAGGCGTATTTGGTGCTTCAACAGATCGCGGTTGGATGCTGCTTCGCGTTAGAGAGGGTACGTTTGTTTTAATTGTATTTTACAAGTTAATGAAGTTATTGTTAGTGTATGTGTGGTGTGTTTAGGTTTATGTAGATAGGGTTATTAAGAGAAGATTGTGTGTTAGGTGTTAGGTAGAGTGTACGATATTAGATTTTTACCGCGTTTTAGTTGTAGGTGTGTGAGGTGAGGTAATATGTTGAAATGTTACAAAGATAATATGTTTGGTGTATAAATATGTGTTTTTATATATGTATGGGTGTTTTTGTGTGGGTGGGTATGTATTTTATTTTTTGCAGGTTATCGGCGCGTTTTACTGTTTTTGAGGAGTTTCTTCTTTTTCGATCAGAGTTGTGTGACGAGTATTATATACTCTTATTTTTGCACACAATTATTTTGGATTTCAAGTTTTCCAGGAGCGTTTTTTTTTCAACATTACTATTTTCGGGTTTTCTATCGTATATCGTGTCTATTACATTGGAAAGGAGTCGCTATGGATTTGCTTGTATTTTTGCTTTTTTTTTTGGGCTTCCATGGATTGTATGGGTTTTTGCAATGGTGTCGTATGGATTGCTTGGAATTGGATTACCTTTGAAGCTGCAACAGAACTGTAAGTATTTACCAACATTTTTGTGGGTGGGGAAACTGTTTTAATTTTTGCTTTACTTACGTTGTATGTAACATTTTGTAAATACATTATCTAAATACATTTTATATATGTTAATATTATGTATTTGATAATTTAATTGCAAATTGTTACATGTTAAAATCAAGGAATTTAGGAAAGAAAATGCTTAATTTAACGTGTATAGTTATGTAATGTTTTAAAGAATAGTTTTTGCAATCATTGATAGATATTCTAGTCCTTTGCTAGTTGGATAGAGGGTAACTTGACTTTGGAGTGTTTTATGCATTTTTTTAGTTTCTTTGGTGAGTTTAGGTCCGATCAAAGTTACTGATTGCTCCATTCGGAGCTCCTGGTAACTCTGTTCTTTTTGTAAGGATTGTATTAATTTGTGAAGGGTAGGCGTTCCTCAGCCTGTAGTTGCTTGGAAGGCATTGTGCCATCCTTCAACTGCATTGTTTGTTTTTGCTTCCTTATTTAGTGTGCTAAGGTAGACATTCCACCAAGCTATTTGGTATTTGGGTTGTCTTCTATGGCCTGATCTGTGTAGCCTTCCTACCCATGTGTCTTCGAAGTAGTCAAGCATAGGGCTTAGTCTTTCTTCGTTTCTTTTATAGTAGGGGCTGTCTATTAATAAGTTATAGTGCTCAGTTACATCTGTTAGTGGAACATAGGCTAGGGCGATGAGTTTTTTTATTTGATAAGCAAATGTGCTATCAGTGGCGTATTGGATACTCAAGGTAGATTTTTGTAGATGTCGCCAGATACATTGATTAAAATGGTAATAGCAACCTTGTATTGCTGTGTGAGGGTATGTTTTAAGGATGCTGTTTATCATTGCTTTTTCAAAGTCAATGATAATTTTTTGTGGAAAATAGTTGTTAGTATGTTGAATGACTTCAGTTAGTATTTCTTGATATGTAGCTTGCTGTTTGTTTGGTAGAAGGGCATAAAGGAATGGAATATTTGCATTTTGGAAATGACCATGGATGGTGTATAATTGATAAAAAGGTTTGGGGCACACAGAAAAAGTACCGTCCATCATCCAAGTTTGGCATTGGGTAAGTTTAGTCATGTTGTTTGCTGTGGCAAACAGTATAATTCTTTTATCTTTAGATTTGTTGTCATAGAGTATAACATTTTCTTTATTGTGAGTTACAGAGAGTTCAGGGGGAATTAGCACTTCTTCAAAAGTTTTTGGTGTGGGAGGAGTAGTGCATGTTACTCTTTTTTGTCTAGCTACAGTTCTTTTAAGGGATTCGATAGATGGTAATTGGCTAGAAGCATGTTGGAGAAGTACACTTAAATGGTGTTTCAGAATTGCAGTTGTTGGTTGATCAGTTCTAGTACTAGCTTCTTTAAGGGAATCTAGCATTTGTCTAATCTCTATTTCTGTTACATTGGGTGGGTGATTATGTTCCTTAGTATAAGTAACAGTAGTTTCCTGAGTTATAGCTCTACCATAACATTTGTTGGCATAATATTTCGTACACTTCCAAAACACTTTCAAATCTTTTTGTTTCTCTTGAGTGTAGACATATCCCATGTAACAAAGAAGCATTTTCCCTTTTTGTGAATAAATGAATTTAGCTCCTTCAGTCATGATTGTATTGTAGTGCTAGGAGGTAATTAAAAGAGAATGTCATTACATTTTTTGTAAAAATAATGTTGTATTCTAATAATACAGTTTAATACATTTTTAATGTACCTGTAATTCTTGTGATGATTTCAAGTAGATCTTTTCAGGTGTTGATGTTCTTCAAACTGTTATTTTCTGTGTATATCTTTTTGTACCTGTGGAAGTTGAGAAAATGTGTACAAATATTTTATTACTATTTATGATATTTTGATAGAGGTTTTTAGCTAGTTTCTATTTAGTTACCTATCTATTAAATGTCGAATTTACATTTCAATTATATACTTACTTATTTATATTTAACTTTTGATGTCCAGGTGTTGTGTAGGTCTTCTGTATTTTCTTTTTGTCTGTAGGATAAGTAGTAAAAAAAAAATATATATATTTTAAATATTTGGCTTTTAAATATAGGTGTGAGGTTTGAGAGTTACATTTTCGATGGCTAATAATGTAGTAGTACTTACTTTAGATAGGTGTAGCTGTCTTTATGTTGAAGTCAATCAGTTTTCTTTCAGAAATCCTGCAGAGTTTTGTCTTCCTTTAGTTAGGAGATGTAGGCTGCATTTTTAGTTTGCTGTAATCTTGTTTATATAGTATTAGTCTAATTGTTTCAGAAATAGGATTGGTTGTTTAAATTGATAGTCTGTTTTTATTTGTGGATTTGAATTTTTTTACCTGTTATACTAATTGCTTTCCTTATATGGGTGACGCCAATTAACGTTTTTTTAAAGTGTAAGGCCTTATTTAGTATAGGTAATGTTATCGTTATATTTGTAAAGTGGAGGAATATATATAATTTGCAGTAAGAAATGTTTAGTTGTTCGAAATATTGTTTATGTATTATAAAATGTATGTTTGTATTTATTTTGTGTTATAAATGTTAGGAAATTATATAATATATTTTATCGATTTATATAAACAATATATGAATAATTATGATTAGTATGACTAAATTTTAAGATAATAAAGTGATGTATTCAAGGATGTAGTAATGTCGATATTTTTAAAAAACGATAAATTTGCTATCTATATTTTTGTATTAGATATTTTGACAGTTTTTTATTTAAATATGTGATAATCGATGTTTTTGAAATCGATAATGTTGTTAGTCGATATTGTTGTAGTCGTTGTTTTTTGTAGTTGATATTGTGGTTTCGATATTTTTGTTGTTTGTTGTTTAAGTATAGGCAATCGATAATTTTGTAGTCGATAATTTGTCATCGATATTTTGTCCAGTCGATATTCGGTCTGTCGAGGTTATGTCAGTGATCCCATTTTCAGGTGGCAACGTCCTCATTAGCTGACCCTAATCCCTCATAGACTTCAGAATCCAGGAGTAACTTTTGATTTCCCATTGACACAGTCAGATATATCACGATAGCCTCCAACCATAACAAATATACATTCTAAACCTCTCCTTAATATTCTATCATTATATAATACAAAACATCAGGAGTAGTTCTCTGAATCCTGAAATAGTGCAGTAATATTTTACAGCTCTCAGCAGAATATTTTATTGTTTTCAGTTTATGCTGTTAGTTCCTCCTCAACCATGCTTTTCCCTCCCATTTTGAAATCTCTTTGCACCTGTCTTCGTGTATTTCATGTTCACCCCATCATGCTGTGTAATAGTTTCACTTCCTGAATGTAAATTTCATGTTCTGTTCTTATGCAGAAAACGATTTGTAAGTGACTTATTTACTCCATATTTTAAGCAAAGTATCCTTTTCCAGATAAGGAATTCAGATAGAAGTCAAGGATGGAATATGTCATTTACACATGTCTGTCTTTTCTTAGACGTGAAATCTGGTGACTGTCCCAGGCCGAAATCATTCTGTGAACTCCAACCCCCGTACAATCACAAGTGTAGCAAAGACAGTGAGTGCCCAGGAGAGAAGAAGTGCTGCTTCGAGATTTGCGATAAGGAATGCAAGGTTCCTTTGCCAGGTAAAAATCACTCAAACAAAAGTGTAAAGAAAATCTTCCAATATGTATAAGACGTGAGAATACCTCTGTTACTGTAGTAAGTTATCTAGGAAACCTGAATCGATATTCCTATTTTATGCCCTTTTCCGGCTATAATCAATAATATCCATACAACTGCATAGCACATGCTGTCACATTAAGCAAGGCTACTTCCCCGGCCCTCTAGTAAGCACACCGAGTTCTCTAAACAAAACCAAGCCTCCAGCAACCTGGAAAATCCCCCTTGCTATTGTTTTGATTTCGTCCTAGAACTCCTGTAAAGCACTGTAAGAACGGCCAGTTCTTAGTGACATCTTTATTGAAGTCTTATGTCCAACCTTACGTCAAACCCAGGCACCTTTCAGTTATAAATATACCAACGTTGCCTTAAGCAAACACACGGTGGTGAATCTGGAGCAGAGCAGCTATCTACTTCCGAAAGCCCAGCTGATGCGAGAGCCCACGGACGCTGCCCCTCCTCCTTGACGCGCTGAGAAAGACGCTGTCTTTTCTCCTGCCGAGAAATCCAGCTCCGGCGTTTCCAGCCTACCCTTGCGGGTTGCTGGGATATCGAGTCCTGAGAGAGAGATACCAGACCTCCTGCTTTCTATTACCCAGGTACGGAACTGACTAAACCCTTACAGAGAATTCTTGAGTCAGATTCTTGTCAAAACAAACTTAACTTAAACTACTTCTTACATACTCCCTCCCACCTATTAGGCTTAGGTCAGGTACACCGGGGTAGGTGTATTTAGAAGCACCAGTTGAGTACGATTAGTCAATGTATATATGTATGTATATATTTTATCTATTTTAAAGTATCATATGGCTAAGAAACCATATCAATGCTTTTACAGTATTATTTTATAATCCTCCTTTTACTGTACGCACTTTACTTTACCATGAGCATTACAATCGTGGCAATTCATTTCTCTTGTATGAGGAAGAAGACTGCTCAATAAATAACACCTTTTATTGAAAACGCCCGTCTCTCTTTTCTCTGCATTCTGGTGAAACTAAGTACGCACACGACTCTAGAGATACACTCTTATTCAGGGAGAGCAAAGTTGTCATGTTGTACGGTTGTCAGAAGCTAGTCCCTTCTTGTCTATCCAGGGAGGGTAAACTCCTCCTTGTTTATTTGAGAAAGTTTCTAGTGACCTCTGAGCTAGCTGGCAAACCTTAAGTCTAATATAGTCAGTAGAGACCTAGATAACCTCAGTCCTACGTCTACACTGCTGAATATATTATTCCAATGCGCAGAGCCTATTGGGAATATAGGAACTACACTACATTACAGAATTCTCCTCCTTTGGAGAATTTACATGCGTAATTGCCCTCATCATAGAAATATAGCACTATGTTCTCGTACCACATAACTCTACAACTAGTTGTTTGTGTTTTGAAAGCCACCATGTGTTTGCCAGGTCCGTTAATAGACAAGAATATTCTTATGATACCTTCTGAGGCATTAAGTCAATCATTAGAATCTGGACAAGGAATGGACAAGCCCCTTTGTGCTAAGAGAGGAAATGGGACTAGAGGAACTGCTTAAGTTTCAACTAGTGCTCAGTGAAATGAAAATATAATGAAAGTCAGCTCTGAAGTACTGTGATCTTCAAAAAGGCTCAATATGGCAGAGAAACGACATGGCACCAATTATTTACCATTTGGAAGAGTTTCTTCCCACATAATAAATTAGTAATATTTAAACCACCATCTTCAGATGATAATGACTGACACTGACTGCAAAACAAAGTAAGTGAATATTTAAGTATAACATGAGCCAGTACTGTCTATATCTGGTGAATTTTGCAAAATCCCAATAAATAGAAACTAGCCCTTGCCTCATCCAAGTTGCTGCCCCCTGCATTTACCTAGACTTACAACTATTTGTCATAAACAGGTTTTATGAATAGTGACTCAGAATGTAATATTAAAGATACAATTGTTTTGTTCTTGATAAATTGAAAACCAAAAGAAATTCTGCTGCGTTCTTTAGTAATCAAGCTTTGATTCTTGCAATAATGAAATGCCCGACCATTACAAGACAATAGCCAAATTCTTTTTGCAAAGATATATTGTAGACATATATCTTCTGTGCAGCTAGGTGTACTGATTTCTTAACCTAGGAAGGAGAGATACCTTCATGGGTGATTCAGCGCTATACAAATCAATAAATATCAAATATCAAAATATCAAGGAGAATTTAGTTAATGGAATGACAGCAATCTTTGTGATTAGTGATTTTTGTTGCAGATAATAGTTACAAAACAGTCGAAATAAAACATCTTTGAAATCACAAATTACACCCGAGTGCATGTATCTAGATATGCAGAGTCAAAGTAATCCAGCTGCATGAATTGAATTGCATTATTGGTGACCGGTGAACCAATAAAATTTGTGGGGTAAATACTTCAATTCATTTTATCACGCAAAGTAAGAGAGCCCAAAATCAGTTTGGGGAGTTTAATGAGGTTCTTCCAGTGAGAAAGTGAATACAATGTGGACAAATAATACATTTTTCCAGCAAACCTTGGTCACATATTTTCATAGAAATGATCACAATTATTTTGTGTCGTTGTCCCCTGACTTAAGGATAATAGTTTACAGCCAGAATGTGTATTTGGCCTTTAAATGGGGGATGTGTTTCAAACTAGTTCTGAACTAGTTTTCTCTCAGGCAAAACCTGGTACACATTTAAAAAACTATTCTACTAAAGTTATATATAGGGAGAAGAGTTGGCTTAATGTCTAGTGCAGTCGACCTCGAATCTGGGGAACCGGGTTTGAGTCTCAGCAATGATGCTGAACATCCTATGGTTCTGGGCAAATCACTTAATCTCCCCGTGCATAGCAAAAAAAATTGAATGTGTGCTTATGTAATGCAACTGGTGCTATCTAAAGCGCTTGGTACCCGATTCTGTTCAAGTTTGAATGCAACAGGCGCTATGTAAAGCACTCTGATACACGATTCTGTACAAGTTTGCCTATATATGTTATGTTATGTTATATCCAACTCTTCTATAGCGCACGGCTACCCCGAGGGGTGTCCCGGCGCTTTGGCAAAGAGGCCTGGAAACCAAAAAAACACAACACAGCACTTGCAGCGGTCACAAGATTTATGAAGCAAAGAACCAAGTCTTTAGCTCCTTCTAAAGGAGAGAAGACTATTGGCTCTACGAAGAATGATGGGAAGCTCATTCCAACGGCAAGCCGCCAGGTACTGGAAGGACCGTCCTCCCATCCGGGCACGTCTAATAGCCGGTACATTTGCTTTGGCTAATACAGCTGACCGCAGCATCCTCCGCGGCACATAAAAAATCATGCGCTTCCTAATATAGCTCGGGCCTACTGAGTGAAGAGCTTTAAATGCCAAAGTAAGGATCTTAAAGACAATTCTTTTGGCAATGGGCAGCCAATGCAGCCTTTTTAGCAGGTCCGAGGCTCTAGCCCTCCGAGGCAGGCCAAAAATAGCTCTTGCCGCTGAATTCTGCACTATTTGCAGTCTGGCCAGCAGATATTTAGGCAATCCTGAGTATAGTGCATTAGCATAGTCGAGTCGTGACCCAACTAGCGCCTGGACCGTAATTTTTTTATACTGCAAGGAGAGCAGTGGAAGAAACTTTCTGAGCATCTTCAGGATGCCGAAGCATTTCCCAGACAACCCAATGATATGGGGTCTGAAGGAGAGGTTGTCAACGCATAGTACCCCAAGGTTCTTAGCTTGGGACGACGCCTTCTCCGGTGGGAACATGTCCTGGGACCACCACGATTTCCAACAAGGATCAGGGGCACAACCAAAGAAAAGCAGCTTAGACTTGTCTGAGTTGCATTTCAGGCCGTGCCGCTGAAACCACGCAAAGACCGCACTTAGACAGCCTTTGATCCTGTCGCCATCAAAAACCTCTCCCTTCCTGCAAGAGAACAGGAGCTGGGTGTCATCAGCGTAGGATATGATCTGGGCACCAAAAGCCTCCGCTACCTCCGCCAGAGGGGCCATATAGATATTAAAAAGGGTGGGGCTCAGAATAGACCCTTGAGGAACCCCCACCTCTAGCGGTGGCATTTCAGCGGAGAACGGAGGTGCCCAGATCACCTGTCGACGACCTGATAGAAAGGATTGAAACCAATCCAACACCGTCCCACGCAGCCCGATCTCCCAGAGTCTAAAAAGGAGACCGTCATGTGGGACGGTGTCGAAAGCCGCTGACAGGTCAAGCATGACTAACAAAGCCTTCCCCCCGAGGTCGAGGGTTTCCCTGATAGCTTCGGTAACCTCCAAGAGGGCTGTCTCCGTGCTATAATTAGCACGGAAACCAGATTGAGAATCATGAAGAATGTTGTTGCTCTCGATAAAGTTGGTAATCGAGAGCTGTACATGTTTCTCAACCACCTTAGCCAGAGCAGGAAGCAGGGAGATAGGTCTATAGTTAGCATGCATCAGGGGATCTAATAAAGGTTTTTTGAGTAACGGCAGAATCAGTGCGTGTTTCCATGCCTGTGGCACCACACCCAAACTCAGGGAGAGATTGAGCAGGGGGTTCGCAAGATGTTAACTGCAGAAGCCACTCTACCCAAACATTTTGCTGGACATGAGTCCAGAGGTGAGCCAGACTGAAGCCGGGACAGCAAATCGTGAGATGTGGCACAGGACATCGGTGGAAAGACCGATAGTATGGGCCCTGTCTCTTCCCCTAATAACGGTACAGAACTCAGTTTAAATGCCCGCGCATCAGCATCCACCGTTGGGAAAGACTCCTGAATAGTCTTAATTTTGAGTACAAAAAAGTCAGCAAGCTGCCTAATCCACTCTTCTGTATGAGAGTGAGTGGGAGAACAAGCCGCTGGAGAAACAAACTCCTTTACTATTCTAAAAAGTTCCCTACTCATGTTATCCGCTTCATCTATTCTACGCTCAAAATATTCCTTTTTGCCTTCAGAAATATATTTATGGTAAAGTTTAATAGCGTCACGATATTTTATTTTCTCCTCCAACTCATAATCGCGCCGCCACAATCTTTCAACCTTTTTACATTCTTGGCGCATTTTCCGTAGTGAAGGTGTGAACCAAGGGGCGGACACATGGCTGAGGACTGATTTGGCTGGCTTAGCTGGTGCTAACTCCTCAAGTCTTGTTTTCAGCCACTCCTGAACCAGATCAAGGTCAGAATCTAGATCTCCTGTGAATATACAGGGATACCGACAGAGGGCATCCGCCAACATTTCCGACGTAACTAGGTGAAAAGATCTTGATTGTCGGATCGCGCCCTTCTGAACTCTCTGGCCGATCCTGGTCCCATAAGGGATTCCAAAATTTATTATAAAATGATCCGACCATAAGACTGGGAGAGGCGGGGACACTGCAATGTGCTTTGAAGAAAAAATTAAGTTGAGTGTGTGGCCTTTATTATGGGTGGGTCTGTCGATAAAGGGAACAAGCCCAAGCAATGCAATAATATCCCGCAGTTTAGACGCGTCAGGGTCTGCTATCTTATCCATATGTAGATTTAAATCCCCTAACAAAATACAGTGCGCTGATCGCATACAAGGTGTGGAAAGTGCAGCCTGCAGATCATCAAAGAACGAGCCAATAGGCCCGGGCGGTCTATAAACGAGGATCCCAGTGCACGTCTGAGATGGCGAAAGGCCAAGTTTAAAGCCTAAAGCTTCACAGCCTGCGATATTCTCCACTGGAAAAGAAGTGCACTCTAGGGCCTCATCCACTATGAGGGCCACTCCACCTCCCCTGCCCCCAACTCTATCCTTTCTTAAGATAGTATAGGTCGGAGGTAAGGCACAGGCCAAGTCAGGACCTGAGCCTTCCCCTAACCAAGTCTCTGTTAAAAACAGACAGAATAGGTTAGAGGCAACAAGAAGATTCCAGATGTCCGTGGAGTGTCTGACAAGGGATCTGGTATTCAAAAGAGCACATTGACAGTACTGAGTAGGAAGTGGCAACACCGTTATCGGCGATACAACAGGGCACCATCCACAGACAGGACAACCTTTCCTTAGGAGGCGACCTCCGGGAAAAACACATTGACACCGCGGAGAATGATTACGCAGCGCCCGCAACACATCAGCACTGTACACAATCATCACGAGTCCAAGCAGAGGGAAAAAAGAAAAAGAGCACCCTAAAATACTAAATGACAAGTTGAAACAAAAGCCAGAGTCCCACCTCATACACCTCCGAGACGCTGACGAGCGCAGACGGGCAGGACTCTACAACTCTACAATAAAAATAAAATTTAAAATTTGCATTCAGCTTTGAAATAGATTTTTGGAAGCAAGTGCAAAATAACTTTAAATCATGTTTCTGCTGTTTTACCTGTGGAGATTTAAAATAAAAAATGATTTTCAGCTAGGGCTTCTCATGGAAGATCTAGGATTTACTAACAGAGTGAAAATCCTAAAATAGGATACCATTATAAGAGAGCCCTATGCACTTCCTGACATGTCTTCAATAAAAGCAAACCTCTTGATGGAGCTTCTTGTCGTGTCCACCAATATTGACAAACTGAGACCTTGAAATAATTGCCCAAGGGATCACCACTGTTCCAAATGCCAAATGTAACTGGCGCCCCACATTGAAACTGCTTTTTGTGCTCACCTTTTGTGCCATACTAAAGGGAAAATGTTCATAAATACAATGCCTGCTATGTCCCTCAGTGTTGCTGTACTAATTCAGGCAGAAGGCCTTCTATGTACATATTTAGTGCCAGATGTTACATTTTCCACTGTCTGTAAAATACCTTCCTCATGCCGCAGAATTCCTAGACAGCCTGTAATATAAGAGACAAGAACCGACAGAGAAATACAATCAAACCTGGACTCTACAGTCACTCATAAACAACTCCTCCTAAACCCTGCCCATTAGCAGAACATTTGCTGGGTTATACCTTGTTATCATGGTTGGTTCAAGAAAAGACATAAAATAACAAATTCTATTTTTTTTCAGTTTTACCAAAGCCAGGAATGTGCACCAAAGACAATAAGAAGTGCATCAAAACAGAAATCCAGGAGTGCCATAGTGATGATGACTGCGACAACGATAAGAAGTGCTGCTACTTCAACTGTGGATTAAAGTGCAAGGCTCCAGAGACAGGTATCAGTGTCAGGAGTGTGTGACAACTGATGTTCACTTGAAATCTTTTCTTGTGTTTCTGATTTTAGGCTCAGCTTGGCCTGTGGATAGGGGGAAGGGAACTGTACATACCTGAATTTTACTAGATGAATGTTACAAAACCTGCATTTGAAAGCTAACAACAGCTTTCTAAGCTAATGACAGGTATCTGTCACATTCAGGGTACTGCCCTACTTCACAACTTGAGAGTGGAACATTCTTACATCTTCCCTGGATGCACTGTGAAGCGCCTAAATCTTAACTTTTTTACCCAAAAGCCATCTACTTATGTACTCATTGTTTATCACACAAATTTGTATTAGAAAGAGTGCTTAAGAAAATGGTCAAAATGTACTTGTGCAAAATTTTGTCTAAACATATTTGCACATGTGCATTGCTGTTTATGTGCACAAGTGAGTTGCAATGTGTATGCCCAGGTTGTGGCTGAGCTGGGAGTGTGATCAGGGTATATTGAAGGGTATTGTGCATTCACAAACTGGTGCACTCCTCAAATGTAAACAACATATACAATGCATCATTTACAACGCATGCCATTACAACGCAAGTCGTTACAATGAAGCATTGTTAGATCATATGCCATTTTAAAGAAAATCGTTACAATGACTTGCTGTAGGGGGCAGAAGGTATTGGATTTGTTGGATTTTCAATCCAAAACCTTCCCTACTGTTACACAAACTTTAGTTGGAATAGTAAATTATACTATTACAAACTCCAGCGCCCCCTCCTTCAGCAAGTCGTTGTAAAGACTTGTGTTGTATCGGCATGAGATGCAACAAAGCGCCGTTGTAATGACTTGCATTGTAATGGAATGCATTGGAAATGCATGCTTTCGAACAAGTGCCATTCCACCTCAAACTACATCACAGAATGCGTAACGAGTATGACACTGGGTGCTTCTTGAAAACAATTGGCTTGTTATCTTTTGTCCTATATCATAGCACCTGGGCTGCAAGATGCTTGCTGGAAAATGTTGATTTCAATCATTTTGTCTGACTCCTTCACTGAGGTGCTCAACCGTCACCAACGTAGGTGGACGGTCATGATCTTTGCTGCTGAACCTTGAGTAGGTGTAAGAGTAACAGGAGGGGACCCATAGACCAAGTTGGGATGGGTATATAATGTAAAAAGAAACAATTCCCAGCAGGTATTATTTAAGAGACAGTTCTCAAAATGTATGCAATAAGCATTACTAGTAATAACCAACAAGGAGTCACTTGAGTTCTTTTGAAAATGGTATTATTCACCAATGATAAACAAGTAAGAAACAAGGAAATATTTTCCGGGGTCATACAGTTCAACAGCACTGTACAGAAGGAATCATGTGACAACCCAGTGGCACTTGGTACGTGGTGATATATACAATAGGTAACTGTGAAGGTGCAAGTGCTAAAGTGAGCAGCGTGATCGGCGCATAGTGACAAATAATAAAACAGTGGTGGCTCCAAAGTAGAATCAAGTTGTAATCACTTAAAACATGATTTGAAACAATTTAACAGGAGCACCAAGCTTGATATGTGTCTTAAGATTATGCTGTAAGGTCGACGGCGTTTCGATCCCTCTGAGTTGGGATCATCATCAGGACGGGGTTGTCGATGTGGGCAGTGCTGTGGGGGGGAAAAGAAAGAGGAATTGATAGGGGCGCAGCCGGTGGGCGCAGGGGTAGGCGGGGGGACAAGGGGCGGGCCGGTGCAAGAGTAGCGCTACTAAGTGACTAACAGGCTAGAGGTGGTATTAGGGTGAATGGAGGCTAGCCATGGAGCATGGCTGGTAAGTATCTGCGCAATTGCAATGAAGGCGTGGGTGTAATTGCTATCATCCAAGGAAGTATCCTGGTGATGATAATGGTAATAGCCAGAGTGGAGGAGGAGTGCTGAATATGTCAACAACGTGACTAAGGATTTACCAGGGATAGTGTACTGGTGTCGCTAGGTCCAGAGGCGGTTAATGGGTGAGTGTGCTGGGTGAATTACGCGAGGGCAGATGCTTAGGATATCGAAAACTGACAGCGTCAGCCCGGTAGGGAACTCGTGGGCTTGGCGGCTGTTAGGCGGAGGCTCAGGAATGGTTTTCTGCGAGGGAGTAAGGAGTTATATATTATTGTTGTATAATAGTAGCGTGGGATGAAACTGTCTGAGTGCGGCCAAGATCATACTAATAGTGAAATAATTACCTCGTTGTCCAAATGGTCGGATCAGGGCAGCGGGGGTAGGGTGGGGCGCCTGTGGAAAGATTCAAAAGTAGCGAGGGTCAAGGACCGGTAATGGCGGGAGAAAGAAGCAATCTGGGTCGTGGAGAGATCGCCCGGCGTGGGCGAGGCTCTAGCATACCTGTGTGAGTCAGGGCGGCACCTGGCGATGAGGGCTATGTTCTTTGACTTCAATCGGGCAATGAATACCGGAGCTATCAGGAGCCCGCTGTCCTCGGTCGGCAGATATGTGAGCCGAGTGAGCGCGAGGTGCGGGGCGTGGTGAGCTTGGAGGGGCGGGACCGGGGCGTGCCTGGCTGGTTGCGTGGCAACCATACCAAACAGGAAATGCAACGCTCGGCGGCGCGGTTGACGGGCTAGAACTGCGCCAAGCGTCCTCAACCTTACAGGGCCATTTATCAACAACATTATTCTCCTCAAGGCCGTAAGAGAGTATAAATTGCATGACACATTTTATAATACAACAGGGGTATCTGAAGCAATTAATACATATTTGAGTGGTCAATTCAGTATTTGTGACAGCATCTTAATGAATGCAGGGTGTGTATACATTCGCTTATGGTCAGCTGTTGTGGCATACGGTTAAAAGGCTGATTTACATGGGATCGGTGTCCAGCTAGGTATATGGTATGAAACCGGTGGGTTATTTTACATCAAGTAAAAGGGGTGGATTGGTAACATACAGTGGTGGAGGTCACATAGGTAAGTGCCTAGCTGGGCATCTGGTCTAAAACCGGACGGTTAAGTACATCAGGTTATATATGTGGGCATTTTCAGAAGGCTGGCATTAGACTGTAATGGTACTGGTCCACTCGTCAAGAGTGTTCAGCCCATGGTTGACCGAGTCAACACGTGAGATCCATTTGCATTCTGCTCTTCCTAGAAGAGCGGCCATGTTGCCACCCCTGAGAGGCAATGTGGGTTTTTCGATAACCATCCATCTGAGATCTGTATCAACATGAGACATTTCTAAGAAATGTGTGACCAAGGGAGCAGTAAGGACTTTACAGTTAATTCTGCCCTTATGTTGGATTATCCGTTGTTTCACCATTTGGGTGGTTTGACCGATGTAAATGAGGTTGCAAGGGCACCTAATGGCATAGATGACATTTTGAGTTTTGCAATTGGAATGGTGAGTGAGGGGATGCGTTTGTCCATTGTAAATGAACTCTTTAGTTTCGATCGTTAACTCACAGACACTGCAGGACTGACATTTGAAGTGTCCGGTCACTGGGCTGAGGCCCCACGCGGCTGTGATGGTATGCTTTTTGGCTTCTGGGACGGGCCAGGTGATGGCGTGGACCAGATGATTGGAGATGTTTTTGCCCTTTTGGTAGGAAAATAAGGGCGGTTCATGGAATTTTTCATTAGAGCGTAGAATTGGCCAGTTTCTCTTGATGATTTTGGCAATTTTGTTGCTGTCTGGGCTGAAGACAGAGACGAAAGGGATTCTTGTCATGGATTTTTGGTCGTTTTTAGGAAGTAGTAGGTCTTCACGGTGATTGTACCAAGCCCGTTTCTTTGCTTTGGTTACCAGCCTTCGTGGATAGCCTCTGTTGGTAAGTTTGTTGACCAATATATCCGCTTCCCGGAAATAATCTTTCCGCCATTTACAGTTCCGGCGGATTCGCAAGAACTGGCCATAGGGAAGTCCATCACGTAGGCCTCGCGGGTGGTGGCTGGAATAATGCAGCAAGGTGTTGCGTTCCGTTGGTTTACGGAAGAGCGAAGTGCCGAGAGCACCGTCTTCAGAATGAATGGTGACATCAAGAAATGGTAGATCATTGGATTTGTAATCGCTGGTGAATTTGAGATGTTCCTGGGCGGTATTGAGCCAATCTACAAAAGGAAGGAGGGTATCGGAGGTTCCATTCCAGATCATTAGAATGTCATCTATATACCGGCGCCATAGATGGATTTTGGGCCGGTATGGGTTGATGGCGTTCAGGATCAAGCTTTTTTCCATATAATGTACAAACAAAATAGCAAAATTAGGGGCGAAGCAAGCGCCCATAGATACTCCCTTGATTTGCAAATAGTAGTTACTTTTGTACATGAAATAGTTGTTCTGTAGGGCCACACGGAGAAGATCCATTACAAATTCAGTGGGGATTCTAGTTGGTTGAGGCCTGGAGAGAAGGAGGTTCTTTATCACTTCGAGGCCTTCACGATGAGGGATGTTGGTGTAAAGGGACTCGATGTCCATGCTTACCAACAGTTGATTATTGGGATCAAAGGGTTGATCTTCTATGGTGTTGATAAGGTCCATAGTGTCCCGTATGTATGTATCGGTGACAGGTACGAACTCCTTAATGATCGAGTCCAAGTATTTACCCAGGGGTTCCAGAATGGAGCCACATCCCGACACAATCGGGCGTCCGGGGGGATTCCTGGCGTCCTTGTGTATTTTAGGGAGGACGTATAGGACCGGTGTCCTGGGGTGTGGATTATTCAGAAATTCAAATTCTTTTTTGCTTATGATGTTACGGTCTCTGGCTCCAGTTGTAATTGAAAGAATCTTCTGTCTGATGTCAGATAATGGGTCATTCGAGAGAATGCGATAATGTTCAATGTTCGTGAGTTGGCGTTCGATCTCTTGGTCATATTGGGTGTTATTTAGAATGACGATACCGCCCCCCTTGTCCGCAGGTTTGATGACAATCTCGGAGTTGGTTTGGAGGGAGTTAAGAGCTTCTATTTCAATCAATGGTAGATTGTAGGGGATGAACCGTGGTGTAGTTTTTAGGTCCATTACTTCCTTCATGACTAGACGTTCAAAGGCTAGGATTTCAGGTGTCATTTGATTGGACTCGATCATTAAGGAGTTCGTACCTGTCACCGATACATACATACGGGACACTATGGACCTTATCAACACCATAGAAGATCAACCCTTTGATCCCAATAATCAACTGTTGGTAAGCATGGACATCGAGTCCCTTTACACCAACATCCCTCATCGTGAAGGCCTCGAAGTGATAAAGAACCTCCTTCTCTCCAGGCCTCAACCAACTAGAATCCCCACTGAATTTGTAATGGATCTTCTCCGTGTGGCCCTACAAAACAACTATTTCATGTACAAAAGTAACTACTATTTGCAAATCAAGGGAGTATCTATGGGCGCTTGCTTCGCCCCTAATTTTGCTATTTTGTTTGTACATTATATGGAAAAAAGCTTGATCCTGAACGCCATCAACCCATACCGGCCCAAAATCCATCTATGGCGCCGGTATATAGATGACATTCTAATGATCTGGAATGGAACCTCCGATACCCTCCTTCCTTTTGTAGATTGGCTCAATACCGCCCAGGAACATCTCAAATTCACCAGCGATTACAAATCCAATGATCTACCATTTCTTGATGTCACCATTCATTCTGAAGACGGTGCTTTCGGCACTTCGCTCTTCCGTAAACCAACGGAACGCAACACCTTGCTGCATTATTCCAGCCACCACCCGCGAGGCCTACGTGATGGACTTCCCTATGGCCAGTTCTTGCGAATCCGCCGGAACTGTAAATGGCGGAAAGATTATTTCCGGGAAGCGGATATATTGGTCAACAAACTTACCAACAGAGGCTATCCACGAAGGCTGGTAACCAAAGCAAAGAAACGGGCTTGGTACAATCACCGTGAAGACCTACTACTTCCTAAAAACGACCAAAAATCCATGACAAGAATCCCTTTCATCTCTGTCTTCAGCCCAGACAGCAACAAAATTGCCAAAATCATCAAGAGAAACTGGCCAATTCTACGCTCTAATGAAAAATTCCATGAACCGCCCTTATTTTCCTACCAAAAGGGCAAAAACATCTCCAACCATCTGGTCCACGCCATCACCTGGCCCGTCCCAGAAGCCAAAAAGCATACCATCACAGCCGCGTGGGGCCTCAGCCCAGTGACCGGACACTTCAAATGTCAGTCCTGCAGTGTCTGTGAGTTAACGATCGAAACTAAAGAGTTCATTTACAATGGACAAACGCATCCCCTCACTCACCATTCCAATTGCAAAACTCAAAATGTCATCTATGCCATTAGGTGCCCTTGCAACCTCATTTACATCGGTCAAACCACCCAAATGGTGAAACAACGGATAATCCAACATAAGAGCAGAATTAACTGTAAAGTCCTTACTGCTCCCTTGGTCACACATTTCTTAGAAATGTCTCATGTTGATACAGATCTCAGATGGATGGTTATCGAAAAACCCACATTGCCTCTCAGGGGTGGCAACATGGCCGCTCTTCTAGGAAGAGCAGAATGCAAATGGATCTCACGTGTTGACTCGGTCAACCATGGGCTGAACACTCTTGACGAGTGGACCAGTACCATTACAGTCTAATGCCAGCCTTCTGAAAATGCCCACATATATAACCTGATGTACTTAACCGTCCGGTTTTAGACCAGATGCCCAGCTAGGCACTTACCTATGTGACCTCCACCACTGTATGTTACCAATCCACCCCTTTTACTTGATGTAAAATAACCCACCGGTTTCATACCATATACCTAGCTGGACACCGATCCCATGTAAATCAGCCTTTTAACCGTATGCCACAACAGCTGACCATAAGCGAATGTATACACACCCTGCATTCATTAAGATGCTGTCACAAATACTGAATTGACCACTCAAATATGTATTAATTGCTTCAGATACCCCTGTTGTATTATAAAATGTGTCATGCAATTTATACTCTCTTACGGCCTTGAGGAGAATAATGTTGTTGATAAATGGCCCTGTAAGGTTGAGGACGCCGCGCGCAGTTCTAGCCCGTCAACCGCGCCGCCGAGCGTTGCATTTCCTGTTTGGTATGGTTGCCACGCAACCAGCCAGGCACGCCCCGGTCCCGCCCCTCCAAGCTCACCACGCCCCGCACCTCGCGCTCACTCGGCTCACATATCTGCCGACCGAGGACAGCGGGCTCCTGATAGCTCCGGTATTCATTGCCCGATTGAAGTCAAAGAACATAGCCCTCATCGCCAGGTGCCGCCCTGACTCACACAGGTATGCTAGAGCCTCGCCCACGCCGGGCGATCTCTCCACGACCCAGATTGCTTCTTTCTCCCGCCATTACCGGTCCTTGACCCTCGCTACTTTTGAATCTTTCCACAGGCGCCCCACCCTACCCCCGCTGCCCTGATCCGACCATTTGGACAACGAGGTAATTATTTCACTATTAGTATGATCTTGGCCGCACTCAGACGGTTTCATCTCACGCTACTATTATACAACAATAATATATAACTCCTTACTCCCTCGCAGAAAACCATTCCTGAGCCTCCGCCTAACAGCCGCCAAGCCCACGAGTTCCCTACCGGGCTGACGCTGTAAGTTTTCGATATCCTAAGCATCTGCCCTCGCGTAATTCACCCAGCACACTCACCCATTAACCGCCTCTGGACCTAGCGACACCAGTACACTATCCCTGGTAAGTCCTTAGTCACGTTGTTGACATATTCAGCACTCCTCCTCCACTCCGGCTATTACCATTATCATCACCAGGATACTTCCTTGGATGATGGCAATTACACCCACGCCTTCATTGCAATTGCGCAGATACTTACCAGCCATGCTCCATGGCTAGCCTCCATTCACCCTAATACCACCTCTAGCCTGTTAGTCACTTAGTAGCGCTACTCTTGCACCGGCCCGCCCCTTGTCCCCCCGCCTACCCCTGCGCCCGCCGGCTGCGCCCCTCTCAATTCCCCTTTCTTTTCCCCCCCACAGCACTGCCCACATCGACAACCCCGTCCTGATGATGATCCCAACTCAGAGGGATCGAAACGCCGTCGACCTTACAGCATAATCTTAAGACGCATATCAAGCTTGGTGCTCCTGTTAAATTGTTTCAAATCATGTTTTAAGTGATTACAACTTGATTCTACTTTGGAGCCACCACTGTTTTATTATTTGTCACTATGCGCCGATCACGCTGCTCACTTTAGCACTTGCACCTTCACAGTTACCTATTGTATATATCACCACGTACCAAGTGCCACTGGGTTGTCACATGATTCCTTCTGTACAGTGCTGTTGAACTGTATGACCCCGGAAAATATTTCCTTGTTTCTTACTTGTTTATCATTGGTGAATAATACCGTTTTCAAAAGAACTCAAGTGACTCCTTGTTGGTTATTACTAGTAATGCTTATTGCATACATTTTGAGAACTGAACATTGAGTAGGACATCAGTGCATACCTAAATATTGAGTATTTGCATAATATGAAATACATGGCAGAATACGAATTGTGTGCCTTGCCTGCCTAACCCACACTGTGTAGGTTTCATATGTGATTATTGTACTGAACATGGTGAAGTGATTACAAGAATGCGAAGAAATTGCACAAAATGAGCAGAAAATATAAGCCACTGTTTTGTCATGTGAGATTTGTGAAGGGAGTTTTTGGTTAGAATTGGAATTCTCATAGTTGTATTTTTCTTTGTAAGTTAAAAGTACTTTTTTAGAAAAGTATGTACTGGCCAGTCCTGTTTTAACCTGGGCTGCATTTGGTGTTGAGGGAATTCTATTTTCTAACATTTTCAGGTGGCAAAGTCCTCATTAGCTGACCCCAATCCCTCATAGACTTCAGAATCCAGGAGTAACTTTTGATTTCCCATTGATACAGTCAGATATATCATGATAGCCTCCAACCATAGCAAATATACATTCTAAACCTCTCCTTAATATTCTATCATTATATAATACAAAACATCAGGAGTAGTTCTCTGAATCCTGAAATACTGCAGTAATATTTTACAGCTCTCAACAGAATATGGTATTGTTTTCAGTGTATGCTGTTGGTTCCTCCTCAACCATCCTTTTCCCTCCCATTTTGAAATCTCTTTGCACCTATCTTCGTGTATTTCATGTTCACCCCATCATGCTGTGTAATAGTTTCACTTCCTGAATGTAAATTTCATGTTCTGTTCTTATGCAGAAAACGATTTGTAAGTGACTTATTTACTCCATATTTTTAGCAAAGTATCCTTTTCCAGATAAGGAATTCAGATAGACGTCAAGGATGGAATATGTCATTTACACATGTCTGTCTTTTCTTAGACGTGAAATCTGGTGACTGTCCCAGTCCGAAATCATTCTGTGAACTCCAACCCCCGTACAAACACAAATGTAGCAAAGACAGTGAGTGCCCAGGAGAGAAGAAGTGCTGCTTCGAGATTTGCGATAAGGAATGCAAGGTTCCTGTGCCAGGTAAAAATCACTCAAACAAAAGTGTAAAGAAATTCTTCCAATATGTATAAGACGTGATAATACCTCTGTTACAGGATTCTCCTCCTTTGGAGAATTTACATGCGTAATTGCCCTCATCATAGAAATATAGCACTATGTTCTCGTACCACATAACTCTACAACTAGTTGTTTGTGTTTTGAAAGCCACCATGTGTTTGCCAGGTCCGTTAATAGACAAGAATATTCTTATGATACCTTCTGAGGCATTAAGTCAATCATTCGAATCTGGACAAGGAATGGACAAGCCCCTTTGTGCTAAGAGAGGAAATGGGACTAGAGGAACTGCTTAAGTTTCAACTAGTCCTCAGTGAAATGAAAATATAATGAAAGTCAGCTCTGAAGTACTGTGATCTTCAAAAAGGCTGAATATGTCAGAGAAACGACATGCAACCAATTATTTACCGTTTGGAAGAGTTTCTTCCCACATATAATAAATTAGTAATAATTAAACCACCATCTTCAGATGAAAATGACTGACATTGACTGCAAAACAAAGTAAGTGAATATTTAAGTATAACATGAGCCAGTACTGTCTATATCTGGTGAATTTTGCAAAATCCCAATAAATAGAAACTAGCCCTTGCCTCATCCAAGTTGCTGCCCCCTGCATTTACCTAGACTTACAACTATTTGTCATAAACAGGTTTTATGAATAGTGACTCAGAATGTAATATTAAAGATACAATTGTTTTATTCTTGATAAATTGAAAACCAAAAGAAATTCTGCAGCGTTCTTTAGTAATCAAGCTTTGATTCTTGCAATAATGAAATGCCCGACCATTACAAGACAATAGCCAAATTCTTTTCGCAAAGATATATTGTAGACATATATATTCTGTGCAGCTAGGTATACTGATTTTCTTAACCTAGGAAGGAGAGATACCCTCATGGGGGATTCACCGCTGTACAAATCAATAAATATCAAATATCAAAATATCAAGGAGAATTTAGTTAATGGAATGACAGCAATCTTTGTGATTAGTGATTTTTGTTGCAGATAATAGTTACAAAACAGTCGAAATTAAACATCTTTGAAATCACAAATTACACCCGAGTGCATGTATCTAGATATGCAGAGTCAAAGTAATCCAGCTGCATTAATTGAATTGCATTATTGGTGACCGGTGAACCAATAAAATTGTGGGGTAAATACTTTAATTCATTTTATCACGCAAAGTAAGAGAGCCCAAAATCAGTTTGGGGAGTTTAATGAGGTTCTTCCATTGAGAAAGTGAATAAAATGTGGACAAATAATACCTTTTTCCAGCAAACCTTGGTCACATATTTTCATAGAAATGATCACAATCATTTTGTGTCGTTGTCCCCTGACTTAAGGATAATAGTTTACAGCCAGGAATGTGTATTTGGCCTTTAAATGGGGGATGTGTTTCAAACTAGTTCTGAACTAGTTTTCTCTTAGGCAAAACCTGGTACACATTTAAAAAACTATTCTACTAAAATTATATATGGGGAGAAGAGTTGGCTTAATGTCTAGTGCGGTCGACCTCGAATCTGGGGAACCAGGTTTGAGTCTCAGCAATGATGCTGAACATCCTTTGGTTCTGGGCAAATCACTTAATCTCCCCGTGCCTAGCAAAAATAAAATGAATGTGTCCTTATGTAATGCAACTGGTGCTATCTAAAGCGCTTGGTACCCGATTCTGTTCAAGTTTGAATGCAACAGGTGCTATGTAAAGCACTCAGATACACGATTCTGGTCAAGTTTGCGCTATATAAAACTCTGTACAATAAAAATGAAATTTAAAATTTGCATTCAGCTTTGAAATAGATTTTTGGAAGCAAGTGCAAAATAACTTTAAATCATGTTTCTGCTGTTTTACCTGTGGAGATTTAAAATAAAAAATTATTTTCAGCTGGGGCTTCTCATGGAAGATCTAGGATTTACTGACAGAGTGAAAATGCTAAAATAGGATACCTTTATAAGAGAGCCCTATGCGCTTCCTGACATGTCTTCAATAAAAGCAAACCTCTTGATGGAGCTTCTTGTCGTGTCCACCAATATTGACAAACTGAGACCTTGAAATAATTGCCCAAGAGATCACCACTGTTCCAAATGCCAAATGTAACTGGCGCCCCACATTGAAACTGCTTTTTGTGCTCACCTTTTGTGCCATACTAAAGGGAACATTTTCATAAATACAATGCCTGCTATGTCCCTCAGTGTTGCTGTACTAATTCAGGCAGAAGGCCTTCTATGTACATAGGTAGTGCCAGATGTTACATTTTTCACTGTCTGTAAAATACCTTCCTCATGCCGCAGAATTCCTAGACAGCCTGTAATATAAGAGACAAGAAATGACAGAGAAATACAATCAAACCTGGACTCTACAGTCACTCATAAACAACTCCTCCTAAACCCTGCCCATTAGCAGAACATTTCCTGGGTTATCCCTTGTTATCATGGTTGGTTCAAGAAAAGACACAAAATAACAAATTCTCATTTTTTTCAGTTTTACCAAAGCCAGGAATGTGCTCCAAAGACAATAAGAAGTGCATCAAAACAGAAATCCAGGAGTGCCATAGTGATGATGACTGCGACAACGATAAGAAGTGCTGCTACTTCAACTGTGGATTCAAGTGCAAGGCTCCAGAGACAGGTATCAGTGTCAGGAGTGTGTGACAACTGATGTTCACTTGAAATCTTTGCTTGTGTTTCTGATTTTAGGCTCAGCTTGGCCTGTGGATAGGGGGAAGGGAACTGTACATACCTGAATTTTACTAGATGAATGTTACAAAACCTGCATTTGAAAGCTAACAACAGCTTTCTAAGCTAATGACAGGTATCTGTCACATTCAGGGTACTGCCCTACTTCACAACTTGAGAGTGGAACATTCTTACATCTTCCCTGGATGCACTGTGAAGCACCTACATTTTAACTTTGTTACCCAAAAGCCATCTACTTATGTACTCATTGTTTATCACACAAATTTGTATTAGAAAGAGTGCTTAAGAAAATGGTCAAAATGTACTTGTGCAAAATTTTGTCTAAACATATGTGCACATGTGCATTGCTGTTTATGTGCACAAGTGAGTTGCAATGTGTATGCCCAGGTTGTGGATGAGCTGGGAGTGTGATCAGGGTATATTGAAGGGCATTGTGCATTCACAAACTGGTGCACTCCTCAAATGTAAACAACATATACAATGCATCATTTACAACGCATGCCATTACAACGCAAGTCGTTACAATGAAGCATTGTTAGATCATATGCCATTTCAAAGAAAATCGTTACAATGACTTGCTGTAGGGGGCAGAAGGTATTGGATTTGTTGGATTTTCAATCCAAAACCTTCCCTACTGTTACACACACTTTAGTTGGAATAGTAAATTATACTATTACAAACTCCAGCGCCCCCTCCTTCAGCAAGTCGTTGTAAAGACTTGTGTTGTATCGGCATGAGATGTAACAAAGCGCCGTTGTAATGACTTGCATTGTAATGGAATGCATTGGAAATGCATGCTTTCGAACAAGTGCTATTCTACCTCAAACTACATTACAGAATGTGTAACGAGTATGACACTGGGTGCTTCTTGAAAACAACAGGCTTGTTATCTTTTGTCCTATATCATTGCACCTGGGCTGCAAGATGCTTGCTGGAAAATGTTGATTTCAATCCTTTTGTCTGACTCCTTCACTGAGGTGCTCAACTTTCACCAACGTAGGTGGACGGTCATGATCTTTGCTGCTGAACCTTGAGTAGGACATCAGTGCATACCTACATATTGAGTATTTGCATAATATGAAATAAATGGCAGAATACGAATTGTGTGCCTTGCCTGCCTAACCCACACTGTGTAGGTTCCATATGTGATTATTGTACTGAACATGGTGAAGTGATTACGAGAATGCGAAGAAATTGCACAAAATGAGCAGAAAATATAAACCACTGTTTTGTCATGTGAGATTTGTGAAGGGAGTGTTTGGTTAGAATTGGAATTCTCATAGTTGTATTTTTCTTTGTAAGTTAAAAGTACTTTTTTAGAAAAGTATGTACTCGCCAGTCCTGTTTTAACCTGGGCTGCATTTGGTGTTGAGGGAATTCTATTTTCTAACATTTTCAGGTGGCAAAGTCCTCATTAGCTGACCCCAATCCCTCATAGACTTCAGAATCCAGGAGTAACTTTTGATTTCCCATTGATACAGTCAGATATATCACGATAGCCTCCAACCATAGCAAATATACATTCTAAACCTCTCCTTAATATTCTATCATTATATAATACAAAACATCAGGAGTAGTTCTCTGAATCCTGAAATACTGCAGTAATATTTTACAGCTCTCAACAGAATATTTTATTGTTTTCAGTTTATGCTGTTGGTTCCTCCTGAACCATCCTTTTCCCTCCCATTTTGAAATCTCTTTGCACCTGTCTTCGTGTATTTCATGTTCACCCCATCACGCTGTGTAATAGTTCCACTTCCTGAATGTAAATTTCATGTTCTGTTCTTATGCAGAAAACGATTTGTAAGTGACTTATTTACTCCATATTTTTAGCAAAGTATCCTTTTCCAGATAAGGAATTCAGATAGAAGTCTAGGATGGAATATGTCATTTACTCATGTCTGTCTTTTCTTAGACGTGAAATCTGGTGACTGTCCCAGGCCGAAATCATTCTGTGAACTCCAACCCCCGTACAATCACAAGTGTAGCAAAGACAGTGAGTGCCCAGGAGAGAAGAAGTGCTGCTTCGAGATTTGCGATAAGGAATGCAAGGTTCCTGTGCCAGGTAAAAATCACTCAAACAAAAGTGTAAAGAAATTCTTCCAATATGTATAAGACGTGATAATACCTCTGTTACAGGATTCTCCTCCTTTGGAGAATTTACATGCGTAATTGCCCTCATCATAGAAATATAGCACTATGTTCTCGTACCACATAACTCTACAACTAGTTGTTTGTGTTTTGAAAGCCACCATGTGTTTGCCAGGTCCGTTAATAGACAAGAATATTCTTATGATACCTTCTGAGGCATTAAGTCAATCATTCGAATCTGGACAAGGAATGGACAAGCCCCTTTGTGCTAAGAGAGGAAATCGGACTAGAGGAACTGCTTAAGTTTCAACTAGTCCTCAGTGAAATGAAAATATAATGAAAGTCAGCTCTGAAGTACTGTGATCTTCAAAAAGGCTCAATATGGCAGAGAAACGACATGGCACCAATTATTTACCGTTTGGAAGAGTTTCTTCCCACATATAATAAATTAGTAATAATTAAACCACCATCTTCAGATGAAAATGACTGACACTGACTGCAAAACAAAGTAAGTGAATATTTAAGTATAACATGAGCCATTACTGTCTATATCTGGTGAATTTTGCAAAATCCCAATAAATAGAAACTAGCCCTTGCCTCATCCAAGTTGCTGCCCCCTGCATTTACCTAGACTTACAACTATTTAACATAAACAGGTTTTATGAATAGTGACTCAGAATGTAATATTAAAGATACAATTGTTTTATTCTTGATAAATTGAAAACCAAAAGAAATTCTGCAGCGTTCTTTAGTAATTAAGCTTTGATTCTTGCAATAATGAAATGCCCGACCATTACAAGACAATAGCCAAATTCTTTTCCCAAAGATATATTGTAGACATATATCTTCTGTGCAGCTAGGTATACTGATTTCTTAACCTAGGAAGGAGGGATACCCTCATGGGGGATTCAGGGCTGTACGAATCAATAAATATCAAATATCAAAATATCAAGGAGAATTTAGTTAATGGAATGACAGCAATCTTTGTGATTAGTGATTTTTGTTGCAGATAATAGTTACAAAACAGTCGAAATTAAACATCTTTGAAATCACAAATTACACCCGAGTGCATGTATCTAGATATGCAGAGTCAAAGTAATCCAGCTGCATGAATTGAATTGCATTATTGGTGACCGGTGAACCAATAAAATTTGTGGGGTAAATACTTCAATTCATTTTATCACGCAAAGTAAGAGAGCCCAAAATCAGTTTGGGGAGTTTAATGAGGTTCTTCCAGTGAGAAAATGAATAAAATGTGGACAAATAATACATTTTTCCAGCAAACCTTGGTCACATATTTTCATAGAAATGATCACAATCATTTTGTGTCGTTGTCCCCTGACTTAAGGATAATAGTTTACAGCCAGGAATGTGTATTTGGCCTTTAAATGGGGGATGTGTTTCAAACTAGTTCTGAACTAGTTTTCTCTCAGGCAAAACCTGGTACACATTTAAAAAACTATTCTACTAAAGTTATATATGGGGAGAAGAGTTGGCTTAATGTCTAGTGCGGTCGACCTTGAATCTGGGGAACCGGGTTTGAGTCTCAGCAATGATGCTGAACATACTATGGTTCTGGGCAAATCACTTAATCTCCCCGTGCCTAGCAAAAAAAAAATTATGTGTCCTTATGTAATGCAACTGGTGCTATCTAAAGCGCTTGGTACCCGATTCTGTTCAAGTTTGAATGCAACAGGTGCTATGTAAAGCACTCTGATACACGATTCTGGTCAAGTTTGCGCTATATAACACTTTGTACAATAAAAATAAAATTAAAAATTTGCATTCAGCTTTGAAATAGGTTTTTGGAAGCAAGTGCAAAATAACTTTAAATCATGTTTCTGCTGTTTTACCTGTGGAGATTTAAAATAAAAAATGATTTTCAGCTAGGCCTTCTCATGGAAGATCTAGGATTTACTGACAGAGTGAAATTGCTAAAATAGGATACCATTATAAGAGAGCCCTATGTGCTTCCTGACATGTCTTCAATAAAAGCAAACCTCTTGATGGAGCTTCTTGTCGTGTCCACCAATATTGACAAACTGAGACCTTGAAATAAATGCCCAAGGGATCACCACTGTTCCAAATGACAAATGTAAATGGTGCCCCACATTGAAACTGCTTTTTGTGCTCACCTTTTGTGCCATACTAAAGGGAAAATGTTCATAAATACAATGCCTGCTATGTCCCTCAGTGTTGCTGTACTAATTCAGGCAGAAGGCCTTCTATGTACATATGTAGTGCCAGATGTTACATTTTCCACTGTCTGTAAAATACCTTCCTCATACCGCAGAATTCCTAGACAGCCTGTAATATAAGAGACAAGAAACGACAGAGAAATACAATCAAACCTGGACTCTACAGTCACTCATAAACAACTGCTCCTAAACCCTGCCCATTAGCAGAACATTTCCTGGGTTATCCCTTGTTATCATGGTTGGTTCAAGAAAAGACACACAATAACAAATTCTCATTTTTTTCAGTTTTACCAAAGCCAGGAATGTGCACCAAAGACAATAAGAAGTGCATCAAAACAGAAATCCAGGAGTGCCATAGTGATGATGACTGCGACAACGATAAGAAGTGCTGCTACTTCAACTGTGGATTAAAGTGCAAGGCTCCAGAGACAGGTATCAGTGTCAGGAGCGTGTGACAACTGAGGTTCACTTGAAATCTTTGCTTGTGTTTCCGATTTTAGGCTCAGCTTGGCCTGTGGATAGGGGGAAGGGAACTGTACATACCTGAATTTTACTAGATGAATGTTACAAAACCTGCATTTGAAAGCTAACAACAGCTTTCTAAGCTAATGACAGGTATCTGTCACATTCAGGGTACTGCCCTACTTCACAACTTGAGAGTGGAACATTCTTACATCTTCCCTGGATGCACTGTGAAGCACCTAAATTTTAACTTTGTTACCCAAAAGCCATCTACTTATGTACTCATTGTTTATCACACAAATTTGTATTAGAAAGAACGCTTAAGAAAATGGTCAAAATGTACTTGTGCAAAATTTTGTCTAAACATATTTGCACATGTGCATTGCTGTTTATGTGCACAAGTGAGTTGCAATGTGTATGCCCAGGTTGTGGATGAGCTGGGAGTGTGATCAGGGTATATTGAAGGGCATTGTGCATTCACAAACTGGTGCACTCCTCAAATGTAAACAACATATACAATGCATCATTTACAACGCATGCCATTACAACGCAAGAAGTTACAATGAAGCATTGTTAGATCATATGCCATTTCAAAGAAAATCGTTACAATGACTTGCTGTAGGGGGCAGAAGGTATTGGATTTGTTGGATTTTCAATCCAAAACCTTCCCTACTGTTACACACACTTTAGTTGGAATAGTAAATTATACTATTACAAACTCCAGCGCCCCCTCCTTCAGCAAGTCGTTGTAAAGACTTGTGTTGTATCGGCATGAGATGTAACAAAGCGCCGTTGTAATGACTTGCATTGTAATTGAATGCATTGGAAATGCATCCTTTCGAACAAGTGCCATTCCACCTCAAACTACTTCACAGAATGTGTAACGAGTATGACACTGGGTGCTTCTTGAAAACAACAGGCTTGTTATCTTTTGTCCTATGTCATAGCACCTGGGCTGCAAGATGCTTGCTGGAAAATGTTGATTTCAATCCTTTTGTCTGACTCCTTCACTGAGGTGCTCAACCTTCACCAACGTAGGTGGACGGTCATGATCTTTGCTGCTGAACCTTGAGTAGGACATCAGTGCATACCTACATATTGAGTATTTGTATAATATGAAATAAATGGCAGAATACGAATTGTGTGCCTTGCCTGCCTAACCCACACTGTGTAGGTTTCATATGTGATTATTGTACTGAACATGGTGAAGTGATTACAAGAATGCGAAGAAATTGCACAAAATGAGCAGAAAATATAAACCACTGTTTTGTCATGTGAGATTTGTGAAGGGAGTGTTTGGTTAGAATTGGAATTCTCATAGTTGTATTTTTCTTTGTAAGTTAAAAGTACTTTTTTAGAAAAGTATGTACTGGCCAGTCCTGTTTTAACCTGGGCTGCATTTGGTGTTGAGGGAATTCTATTTTCTAACATTTTCAGGTGGCAAAGTCCTCATTAGCTGACCCCAATCCCTCATAGACTTCAGAATCCAGGAGTAACGTTTGATTTCCCATTGATACAGTCAGATAAATCACGATAGCCTCCAACCATAACAAATATACATTCTAAACCTCTCCTTAATATTCTATCATTATATAATACAAAACATCAGGAGTAGTTCTCTGAATCCTGAAATACTGCAGTAATATTTTACAGCTCTCAACAGAATATGGATTGTTTTCAGTTTATGCTGTTGGTTCCTCTTCAACCATGCTTTTCCCTCCCATTTTGAAATCTCTTTGCACCTGTCTTCGTGTATTTCATGTTCACCCCATCATGCTGTGTAATAGTTTAACTTCCTGAATGTAAATTTCATGTTCTGTTCTTATGCAGAAAACGATTTGTAAGTGACTTATTTACTCCATATTTTTAGCAAAGTATCCTTTTCCAGATAAGGAATTCAGATAGACGTCAAGGATGGAATATGTCATTTACTCATGTCTGTCTTTTCTTAGACGTGAAATCTGGTGACTGTCCCAGGCCGAAATCATTCTGTGAACTCCAACCCCCGTACAAACACAAATGTAGCAAAGACAGTGAGTGCCCAGGAGAGAAGAAGTGCTGCTTCGAGATTTGCGATAAGGAATGCAAGGTTCCTGTGCCAGGTAAAAATCACTCAAACAAAAGTGTAAAGAAATTTTTCCAATATGTATAAGACGTGATAATACCTCTGTTACAGGATTCTCCTCCTTTGGAGAATTTACATGCGTAATTGCCCTCATCATAGAAATATAGCACTATGTTCTCGTACCACATAACTCTACAACTAGTTGTTTGTGTTTTGAAAGCCACCATGTGTTTGCCAGGTCCGTTAATAGACAAGAATATTCTTATGATACCTTCTGAGGCATTAAGTCAATCATTCGAATCTGGACAAGGAATGGACAAGCCCCTTTGTGCTAAGAGAGGAAATGGGACTAGAGGAACTGCTTAAGTTTCAACTAGTCCTCAGTGAAATGAAAATATAATGAAAGTCAGCTCTGAAGTACTGTGATCTTCAAAAAGGCTCAATATGGCAGAGAAACGACATGGCACCAATTATTTACCGTTTGGAAGAGTTTCTTCCCACATATAATAAATTAGTAATAATTAAACCACCATCTTCAGATGAAAATGACTGACACTGACTGCAAAACAAAGTAAGTGAATATTTAAGTATACCATGGGCCAGTACTGTCTATATCTGGTGAATTTTGCAAAATCCCAATAAATAGAAACTAGCCCTTGCCTCATCCAAGTTGCTGCCCCCTGCATATACCTAGACTTACAACTATTTGTCATAAACAGGTTTTATGAATAGTGACTCAGAATGTAATATTAAAGATAAAATTGTTTTATTCTTGATAAATTGAAAACCAAAAGAAATTCTGCAGCGTTCTTTAGTAATTAAGCTTTGATTCTTGCAATAATGAAATGCCCGACCATTACAAGACAATAGCCAAATTCTTTTCCCAAAGATATATTGTAGACATATATCTTCTGTGCAGCTAGGTATACTGATTTCTTAACCTAGGAAGGAGGGATACCCTCATGGGGGATTCAGCGCTGTACAAATCAATAAATATCAAATATCAAAATATCAAGGAGAATTTAGTTAATGGAATGACAGCAATCTTTGTGATTAGTGATTTTTGTTGCAGATAATAGTTACAAAACAGTCGAAATTAAACATCTTTGAAATCACAAATTACACCCGAGTGCATGTATCTAGATATGCAGAGTCAAAGTAATCCAGCTGCATGAATTGAATTGCATTATTGGTGATCGGTGAACCAATAAAATTTGTGGGGTAAATACTTCAATTCATTTTATCACGCAAAGTAAGAGAGCCCAAAATCAGTTTGGGGAGTTTAATGAGGTTCTTCCAGTGAGAAAGTGAATAAAATGTGGACAAATAATACATTTTTCCAGCAAACCTTGGTCACATATTTTCATAGAAATGATCACAATCATTTTGTGTCGTTGTCCCCTGACTTAAGGATAATAGTTTACAGCCAGGAATGTGTATTTGGCCTTTAAATGGGGGATGTGTTTCAAACTAGTTCTGAACTAGTTTTCTCTCAGGCAAAACCTGGTACACATTTAAAAAACCATTCTACTAAAGTTATATATGGGGAGAAGAGTTGGCTTAATGTCTAGTGCGGTCGACCTCGAATCTGGGGAACCGGGTTTGAGTCTCAGCAATGATGCTGAACATCCTATGGTTCTGGGCAAATCACTTAATCTCCCTGTGCCTAGCAAAAAAAAATTAATGTGTCCTTATGTAATGCAACTGGTGCTATCTAAAGCGCTTGGTACCCGATTCTGTTCAAGTTTGAATGCAACAGGTGCTATGTAAAGCACTCTGATACACGATTCTGGTCAAGTTTGCCTATATATAACACTCTGTACAATAAAAATAAAATAAAAAATTTGCATTCAGCTTTGAAATAGATTTTTGGAAGCAAGTGCAAAATAACTTTAAATCATGTTTCTGCTGTTTTACCTGTGGAGATTTAAAATAAAAAATGATTTTCAGCTAGGGCTTCTCATGGAAGATCTAGGATTTACTAACAGAGTGAAAATCCTAAAATAGGATACCAATATAAGAGAGCTCTATGCGCTTCCTGACATGTCTTCAATAAAAGCAAACGTCTTGATGGAGCTTCTTGTCGTGTCCACCAATATTGACAAACTGAGACCTTGAAATAAAAGCCCAAGAGATCACCACTGTTCCAAATGCCAAATGTAACTGGTGCCCCACATTGAAACTGCTTTTTGTGCTCACCTTTTGTGCCATACTAAAGGGAAAATGTTCATAAATACAATGCCTGCTATGTCCCTCAGTGTTGCTGTACTAATTCAGGCAGAAGGCCTTCTATGTACATATGTAGTGCCAGATGTTACATTTTCCACTGTCTGTAAAATAGCTTCCTCATGCCGCAGAATTCCTAGACAGCCTGTAATATAAGAGACAAGAAACGACAGAGAAATACAATCAAACCTGGACTCTACAGTCACTCATAAACAACTCCTCCTAAACCCTGCCCATTAGCAGAACATTTGCTGGGTTATACCTTGTTATCATGGTTGGTTCAAGAAAAGACACAAAATAACAAATTCTCATTTTTTTCAGTTTTACCAAAGCCAGGAATGTGCACCAAAGACAATAAGAAGTGCATCAAAACAGAAATCCAGGAGTGCCATAGTGATGATGACTGCGACAACGATAAGAAGTGCTGCTACTTCAACTGTGGATTAAAGTGCAAGGCTCCAGAGACAGGTATCAGTGTCAGGAGTGTGTGACAACTGATGTTCACTTGAAATCTTTGCTTGTGTTTCTGATTTTAGGCTCAGCTTGGCCTGTGGATAGGGGGAAGGGAACTGTACATACCTGAATTTTACTAGATGAATGTTACAAAACCTGCATTTGAAAGCTAACAACAGCTTTCTAAGCTAATGACAGGTATCTGTCACATTCAGGGTACTGCCCTACTTCACAACTTGAGAGTGGAACATTCTTACATCTTCCCTGGATGCACTGTGAAACACCTAAATTTTAACTTTGTTACCCAAAAGCCATCTACTTATGTACTCATTGTTTATCACACAAATTTGTATTAGAAAGAGTGCTTAAGAAAATGGTCAAAATGTACTTGTGCAAAATTTTGTCTAAACATTTTGCACATGTGCATTGCTGTTTATGTGCACAAGTGAGTTGCAATGTGTATGCCCAGGTTGTGGATGAGCTGGGAGTGTGATCAGGGTATATTAAAGGGCATTGTGCATTCACAAACTGGTGCACTCCTCAAATGTAAACAACATATACAATGCATCATTTACAACGCATGCCATTACAACGCAAGTCGTTACAATGAAGCATTGTTAGATCATATGCCATTTCAAAGAAAATCGTTACAATGACTTGCTGTAGTGGGCAGAAGGTATTGGATTTGTTGGATTTTCAATCCAAAACCTTCCCTACTGTTACACACACTTTAGTTGGAATAGTAAATTATACTATTACAAACTCCAGCGCCCCCTCCTTCAGCAAGTCATTGTAAAGACTTGTGTTGTATCGGCATGAGATGTAACAAAGCGCCGTTGTAATGACTTGCATTGTAATGGAATGCATTGGAAATGCATGCTTTCGAACAAGTGCCATTCCACCTCAACCTACATCACAGAATGTGTAACGAGTATGACACGGGGTGCTTCTTGAAAACAATTGGCTTGTTATCTTTTGTCCTATATCATAGCACCTGGGCTGCAAGATGCTTGCTGGAAAATGTTGATTTCAATCCTTTTGTCTGACTCCTTCACTGAGGTGCTCAACCTTCACCAACGTAGGTGGACGGTCATGATCTTTGCTGCTGAACCTTGAGTAGGACATCAGTGCATACCTAAATATTGAGTATTTGCATAATATGAAATACATGGCAGAATACGAATTGTGTGCCTTGCCTGCCTAACCCACACTGTGTAGGTTTCATATGTGATTATTGTACTGAACATTGTGAAGTGATTACAAAAATGCGAAGAAATTACACAAAATGAGCAGAAAATATAAGCCACTGTTTTGTCATGTGAGATTTGTGAAGGGAGTGTTTGGTTAGAATTGGAATTCTCATAGTTGTATTTTTCTTTGTAAGTTAAAAGTACTTTTTTAGAAAAGTATGTACTGGCCAGTCCTGTTTTAACCTGGGCTGCATTTGGTGTTAAGGAAACTCTATTTTCTAACATTTTCAGGTGGCAAAGTCCTCATTAGCTGACCCCAATCCCTCATGGACTTCAGAATCCAGGAGTAACTTTTGATTTCCCATTGATACAGTCAGATATATCATGATAGCCTCCAACCATAGCAAATATACATTCTAAACTTCTCCTTAATATTCTTTCATTATATAATACAAAACATCAGGAGTAGTTCTCTGAATCCTGAAATACTGCAGTTATATTTTACAGCTCTCAACAGAATATTTTATTGTTATCAGTTTATGCTGTTGGTTCGTCCCCAACCATGCTTTTCCCTCCCATTTTGAAATCTCTTTGCACCTGTCTTCGTGTATTTCATGTTCACCACATCATGCTGTGTAATAGTTTCACTTCCTGAATGTAAATTTCATGTTCTGTTCTTATGCAGAAAACGATTTGTAAGTGACTTATTTACTCCATATTTTTAGCAAAGTATCCTTTTCCAGATAAGGAATTCAGATAGAAGTCAAGGATGGAATATGTAATTTACACATGTCTGTCTTTTCTTAGACGTGAAATCTGGTGACTGTCCCAGGCCGAAATCATTCTGTGAACTCCAACCCCCGTACAAACACAAGTGTAGCAAAGACAGTGAGTGCCCAGGAGAGAAGAAGTGCTGCTTCGAGATTTGCGATAAGGAATGCAAGGTTCCTGTGCCAGGTAAAAATCACTCAAACAAAAGTGTAAAGAAAATCTTCCAATATTTATAAGACGTGATAATACCTCTGTTACAGGATTCTCCTCCTTTGGAGAATTTACATGCGTAATTGCCCTCATCATAGAAATATAGCACTATGTTCTTGTACCACATAACTCTACAACTAGTTGTTTGTGTTTTGAAAGCCACCATGTGTTTGCCAGGTCCGTTAATAGACAAGAATATTCTTATGATACCTTCTGACGCCTTAAGTCAATCATTAGAATCTGGACAAGGCATGGACAAGCCCTTTTGTGCTAAGAGAGGAAATGGGACTAGAGGAACTGCTTAAGTTTCAACTAGTCCTCAGTGAAATGAAAATATAATGAAAGTCAGCTCTGAAGTACTGTGATCTTCCAAAAGGCTCAATATGGCAGAGAAACGACATGGCACCAATTATTTACCATTTGGAAGAGTTTCTTCCCACATATAATAAATTAGTAATATTTAAACCACCATCTTCAGATGATAATGACTGACACTGACTGCAAAACAAAGTAAGTGAATATTTAAGTATAACATGAGCAAGTACTGTCTATATACGGTGAATTTTGCAAAATCCCAATAAATATAAACTAGCCCTTGCTCATCCAAGTTGCTGCCCCCTGCATTTACCTAGACTTACAACTATTTGTCATAAACAGGTTTTATGAATAGTGACTCAGAATGTAATATTAAAGCTAAAATTGTTTTATTCTTGATAAATTGAAAAACAAAAGAAATTCTGCAGCGTTCTTTAGTAATCAAGCTTTGATTCTTGCAATAATGAAATGCCCGACCATTACAAGACAATAGCCAAATTCTTTTCGCAAAGATATATTGTAGACATATATCTTCTATGCAGCTAGGTGTACTGATTTCTTAACCTAGGAAGGACAGATACCCTCATGGGTGATTCAGCGCTATACAAATCAATAAATATCAAATATCAAAATATCAAGGAGAATTTAGTTAATGGAATGACAGCAATATTTGTGATTAGTGATTTTTGTTGCAGATAATAGTTACAAAACAGTCAAAATTAAACATCTTTGAAATCACAAATTACACCCGAGTGCTTGTATCTAGATGTGCAGAGTCAAAGTAATCCAGCTGCATGAATTGAATTGCATTATTGGTGACCGGTGAACCAATACAATGTGTGGGGTAAATACTTCAATTCATTTTATCACGCAAAGTAAGAGAGCCCAAAATCAGTTTGGGGAGTTTAATGTGGTTCTTCCAGTGAGAAAGTGAATAAAATGTGGACAAATATTACATTTTTCCAGCAAACCATGTTCACATATTTTCATAGAAATGATCACAATTATTTTGTGTGGTTGTCCCCTGACTTAAGGATAATAGTTTACAGACAGGAATGTGTATTTGGCCTTAACCTGCACAAATTAGACCCTTCGGATTGGACAGGCCCGGTGAGTTGCCATCATTGCCACAGCACATTCTCGTGGTCTCAGATATCCGCCCTCACTATATTTGCTGTTCCTACCCATGCCTTAAAGGCGGGTTTAATCAATGCTAGATCTCTTCCAAAACATGCCCAGCATATACACGACCTCTTAATCAACGACAACCTAGATTGTCTCTTTATTACAGAGACTTGGCTCAAACCCTGGTGCACTCCGGATTTGGTGCATGCCCTACCTTTAGGGTATGGAATCCAGAGGACTGATAGAGGTAATGACCAACGGGGGGGGGGAGTGGCCATTATACATAGAGATATCTTTGGTTGCTCGATGACAGAACTCCATGATTTAAAGGATGCGGAAGGGATGGGTTTTAGTCTTAAAATCCATGACAACTTCTCCTTTTCTGGGGCACTGATCTACCACCCTCCCGGCACTTGTACAGGTTTTTTAGGGAGCCTTGGAGATGTGCTAAGTCCATTGATACTTAGATATTCTAATTTTACCATGCTGGGGGATATGAATATCTATCTGGAGTCCACAACTGAAGCATCCACTGCCTCCTTTAGAGAAATCATGGAGGTACTGGGTCTCAAAATTTGTGATACCCTAGCCACCCATGAGGCGGGACACACGATTGACTGCATTGCCACCAACTTAGATATATTAACAACAGACCAGTTAAAACCCCAGATATGGACAGATCACGTACTTATACCTTTCACGATTGCACTCGAGACTGATGCCAAAAATAAGCACACAGGTGAAAGCAACCAGGTCAGACAAGATGACTGGAAAGCTACTATGAAACATCCAGAATTAAGTATAATAGCTAGAGAATGCAGACCTAAGTTAATAGAATCCCCAAACCTAAACACTTTTAGGGAATGGATGACTGAACTAAAAAGTATGACCGGACATGGAAGACGCAAGCCTAGACCCGTGAAAAAGAAGAGATCGGCCCCTTGGTTCGACCGAGAGCTCAAAAACAAACAGGGGGAGCTAAGACGGGCTGAACGTAGCTGGCGGAAAAATTACCTTAGCATAGAACGTAGCAAATATAAAACGATCAAGAGAGCGTACCACGCACAAATTAAACAGGCTAAAATAAAGTATTTCACGTCAGCCATAGTAACAGCCGATAGTAAACAGAAAGCGATTTTTAAAATCGTGAAGGATTTTAGTAAACCCAAATGCTTAATGCATGACATTCCACCCTCACAAAGGCTTTGTGATTCTATCGCAGACTTTTTTGAACAGAAAGTTCTGGGTCTGACGAAAGATTTTGAGGCTCCTATTATGGGTCTAAGGCATGAGGATGAAAACACAAGGCAGGAAGCCACCCAGCTCACAGCCTTTCATACAATCAGTCTGGAGGAGACAAAACGTGCCATTCTGGCAACCAAGTCAGGATCACCATTCGATCCATGTCCTATAGGACTCTTACATCTTATTGCTGATATTGTTAATCCAGATGTAAATGTCATCATTAACAATTCACTGTCTACCGCCAATGTCCCCCCAGAGTGGAAACTGGCAGCAGTAAAACCTTTACAAAAAAAACAACTTCCCGACCCCACCACACTTTCAAATCTACGTCCAATTTCACTGCTCCCGGCACTGTGTAAAATCACTGAGTCGACAGTAAATAAGCAGTTGACACGCTTTCTGGAAGATAATGAAGCATGGCACCCCAACCAAGCTGGCTTTAGGACTCAACACTCCACAGAATCGGCTCTCCTGTTTACTACTGAAACTATCCGCTCCGCTTTAGATCAAGGCAAGAAGGCCGTCCTGATATTATTAGACCTGTCGGCGGCCTTCGACACGGTCTCACATGCTATCTTAATAGACCGGCTAATAACATCTGGCATTAAAGGCATTGCCCTGGAGTGGATAAAAAATTTTCTTAGTGACAGGCGACAAGTGGTGACCTTGGGGGAATTCCGTTCCAGTGAGTAGTCACTGTCAACGGGAGTACCTCAAGGTTCTAGCCTGAGTCCGACATTATTTAATGTCTATACCGCACCCCTGATACAGCTGATATCATCCTACGGCATAGATGTAATAGCATATGCGGACGATACTCAACTGATCCTGGTAATGGACAAAGATAACCAGGTCTGGGAGGAAAAACTCAAATGTTGCTTAACGGCCACCTTTGAGTGGATGCGGGAAAACCACCTAAAATGTAACTCAGGTAAAACCGAGATCATGCCTATAGGCCCAAAAAACGAGTTTATCCCTAGACTGTGGTGGCCTGAGAAGGCAGAAATACCACCCCATACCACCTCCTTGGCCCGTAACCTTGGGGTACAATTCGACACCGATTTATCTTTTAAACATCAGGCATCTAAAGTGGCAGGTACTTGCTTTGGGGTGATAAAACTGCTCAGGAAGTTTTTTGACTTACTGCCCCTAGAAGCAAGGAAAACAGTCACCATTGCATTAGTTACATCTCGCATTGACTATTGCAACAGCTTGTATGCCGGTACCAATAAGGCGGTCACCCATAAACTCCAGAAGGTACAGCATGCAGCAGCAAGGCTGGTTTTAAAATGGCCAAGGAAATCCTCAGCATCCAAAGCCCTCAATGTACTACACTGGCTGCCCATAACAAAAAGGGTCCTGTACAAAGTACTGACAATCACCTTTCGGGCTGTACACAACTCAGGCCCTTTATACCTAAAGGAAAAATTTGTAAGATATCGCCCAACTAGAGCACTACGGTCCTCAAATGCTAATCTATTGACCGTTCCAGGGTTCCGACTTAAAACCCGTGGGGGTAAATCCCTAGCGGTACTAGGTGCTAAAGCTTGGAATGCCCTTCCCCCACCTTTAAGAGCACTGGACAAGGAATCTGAATTCCGCAAACAATTAAAAACCTGGATTTACAATCTTCCAGATATAACCGCCTGAGCACTAGTATGACTCCGGTCCTGGTCTCTTTAAGCAGTAAGGCAACTTCAACATCAGGTTGACCTCTCAATGGCGCCGAGATGCTCCTTGGAGCGATTGTTAGCGCGGTATAAATGGGCTTTACATTTACATTTACATTTACATTTAAATGGGGGATGTGTTTCAAACTAGTTCTGAACTAGTTTTCTCTTAGGCAAAACCGGGTACACATTTAAAAAACTATTCTACTAAAATTATATATGGGGAGAAGAGTTGGCTTAATGTCTAGTGCGGTCGACCTCGAATCTGGGGAACCAGGTTTGAGTCTCAGCAATGATGCTGAACATCCTATGGTTCTGGGCAAATCACTTAATCTCCCTGTGCCTAGCAAAAAAAAAAATGAATGTGTCCTTATGTAATGCAACTGGTGCTATCTAAAGCGCTTGGTACCCGATTCTGTTCAAGTTTGAATGCAACAGGTGCTATGTAAAGCACTCAGATACACGATTCTGGTCAAGTTTGCGCTATATAAAACTCTGTACAATAAAAATAAATTAAAAATTTGCATTCAGCTTTGAAATAAATTTTTGGAAGCAAGTGCAAAATAACTTTAAATCATGTTTCTGCTGTTTTACCTGTGGAGATTTAAAATAAAAAATGATTTTCAGCTGGGGCTTCTCATGGAAGATCTAGGATTTACTGACAGAGGGAAAATGCTAAAATAGGATACCATTATAAGAGAGCCCTATGCGCTTCCTGACATGTCTTCAATAAAAGCAAACCTCTTGATGGAGCTTCTTGTCGTGTCCACCAATATTGACAAACTGAGACCTTGAAATAATTGCTCAAGAGATCACCACTGTTCCAAATGCCAAATGTAACTGGCGCCCCACATTGAAACTGCTTTTTGTGCTCACCTTTTGTGCCATACTAAAGGGAACATTTTCATAAATACAATGCCTGCTATGTCCCTCAGTGTTGCTGTACTAATTCAGGCAGAAGGCCTTCTATGTACATATGTAGTGCCAGATGTTACATTTTCCACTGTCTGTAAAATACCTTCCTCATGCCGCAGAATTCCTAGACAGCCTGTAATATAAGAGACAAGAAACGACAGAGAAATACAATCAAACCTGGACTCTACAGTCACTCATAAACAACTCCTCCTAAACCCTGCCCATTAGCAGAACATTTGCTGGGTTATACCTTGTTATCATGGTTGGTTCAAGAAAAGACACAAAATACCAAATTCTCATTTTTTTCAGTTTTATCAAAGCCAGGAATGTGCTCCAAAGACAATAGGAAGTGCATCAAAACAGAAATCCAGGAGTGCCATAGTGATGATGACTGCGACAACGATAAGAAGTGCTGCTACTTCAACTGTGGATTCAAGTGCAAGGCTCCAGAGACAGGTATCAGTGTCAGGAGTGTGTGACAACTGATGTTCACTTGAAATCTTTGCTTGTTTTTCTGATTTTAGGCTCAGCTTGGCCTGTGGATAGGGGGAAGGGAACTGTACATACCTGAATTTTACTAGATGAATGTTACAAAACCTGCATTTGAAAGCTAACAACAGCTTTCTAAGCTAATGACAGGTATCTGTCACATTCAGGGTACTGCCCTACTTCACAACTTGAGAGTGGAACATTCTTACATATTCCCTGGATGCACTGTGAAGTATCTAAATTTTAACTTTGTTACCCAAAAGCCATCTACTTATGTACTCATTGTTTATCACACAAATTTGTATTAGAAAGAGTGCTTAAGAAAATGGTCAAAATGTACTTGTGCAAAATGTTGTCTAAACATATTTGCACATGTGCATTGCTGTTTATGTGCAGAAGTGAGTTGCAATGTGTATGCCCAGGTTGTGGCTGAGCTGAGAGTGTGATCAGGGTATATTGTAGGGCAATGTGCATTCACAAACTGGTGCACTCCTCAAGGTAAACAACATATACAATGCATCATTTACAACGCATGCCATTACAACGCAAGTCGTTACAATGAAGCATTGTTAGATCATATGCCATTTCAAAGAAAATCGTTACAATGACTTGCTGTAGGGGGCAGAAGGTATTGGATTTGTTGGATTTTCAATCCAAAACCTTCCCTACTGTTACACACACTTTAGTTGGAATTGTAAATTATACTATTATAAACTCCAGCGCCCCCTCCTTCAGCAAGTTGTTGTAAAGACTTGTGTTGTATCGGCATGAGATGTAACAAAGCGCCGTTGTAATGACTTGCATTGTAATGGAATGCATTGGAAATGCATGCTTTCGAACAAGTGCCATTCCACCTCAAACTACATCACAGAATGTGTAACGAGTATGACACTGGGTGCTTCTTGAAAACAATTGGCTTGTTATCTTTTGTCCTATATCATAGCACCTGGGGTGCAAGATGCTTGCTGGAAAATGTTGATTTCAATCCTTTTGTCTGACTCCTTCACAGGGGTGCTCAACCTTCACCAACGTAGGTGGACGGTCATGATCTTTGCTGCTGAACCTTGAGTAGGACATCAGTGCATTCCTAAATATTGAGTATTTGCATAATATGAAATACATGGCAGAATACGAATTGTGTGCCTTGCCTGCCTAACCCACACTGTGTAGGTTTCATATGTGATTATTGTACTGAACATGGTGAAGTGATTACAAGAATGCGAAGAAATTGCACAAAATGAGCAGAAAATATAAGCCACTGTTTTGTCATGTGAGATTTGTGAAGGGAGTGTTTGGTTAGAATTGGAATTCTCATAGTTGTATTTTTCTTTGTAAGTTAAAAGTACTTTTTTAGAAAAGTATGTACTGGCCAGTCCTGTTTTAACCTGGGCTGCATTTGGTGTTGAGGGAATTCTATTTTCTAACATTTAGAGGTGGCAAAGTCCTCATCAGCAGACACCAATCCCTCATAGACTTCAGAATCCAGGAGTAACTTTTGATTTCCCATTGATACAGTCAGATATATCATGATAGCCTCCAACCATAGCAAATATACATTCTGAACCTCTCCTTAATATTCTATCATTATATAATACAAAACATCAGGAGTAGTTCTCTGAACCCTGAAATACTGCAGTAATATTTTACAGCTCTCAACAGAATATTTTATTGTTATCAGTTTATGCTGTTGGTTCGTCCCCAACCATGCTTTTCCCTCCCATTTTGAAATCTCTTTGCACCTGTCTTCGTGTATTTCATGTTCACCCCATCATGCTGTGTAATAGTTTCACTTCCTGAATGTAAATTTCATGTTCTGTTCTTATGCAGAAAACGATTTGTAAGTGACTTATTTACTCCATATTTTTAGCAAAGTATCCTTTTCCAGATAAGGAATTCAGATAGAAGTCAAGGATGGAATATGTAATTTACACATGTCTGTCTTTTCTTAGACGTGAAATCTGGTGACTGTCCCAGGCCGAAATCATTCTGTGAACTCCAACCCCCGTACAAACACAAGTGTAGCAAAGACAGTGAGTGCCCAGGAGAGAAGAAGTGCTGCTTCGAGATTTGCGATAAGGAATGCAAGGTTCCTGTGCCAGGTAAAAATCACTCAAACAAAAGTGTAAAGAAATTCTTCCAATATGTATAAGACGTGATAATACCTCTGTTACAGGATTCTCCTCCTTTGGAGAATTTACATGCGTAATTGCCCTCATCATAGAAATATAGCACTATGTTCTCGTACCACATAACTCTACAACTAGTTGTTTGTGTTTTGAAAGCCACCATGTGTTTGCCAGGTCCGTTAATAGACAAGAATATTCTTATGATACCTTCTGAGGCATTAAGTCAATCATTCGAATCTGGACAAGGAATGGACAAGCCCCTTTGTGCTAAGAGAGGAAATGGGACTAGAGGAACTGCTTAAGTTTCAACTAGTCCTCAGTAAAATGAAAATATAATGAAAGTTAGCTCTGAAGTACTGTGATCTTCAAAAAGGCTCAATATGGCAGAGAAACGACATGGCGCCAATTATTTACCGTTTGGAAGAGTTTCTTCCCGCATATAATAAATTAGTAATAATTAAACCACCATCTTCAGATGAAAATGACTGACACTGACTGCAAAACAAAGTAAGTGAATATTTAAGTATAACATGAGCCAGTACTGTCTATATCTGGTGAATTTTGCAAAATCCCAATGAATAGAAACTACCCCTTGCCTCATTCAAGTTGCTGCCCCCTGCATTTACCTAGACTTACAACTATTTGTCATAAACAGGTTTTATGAATAGTAACTCAGAATGTAATATTAAAGATAAAATTGTTTTATTCTTGATAAATTGAAAACCAAAAGAAATTCTGCATCGTTCTTTAGTAATCAAGCTTTGATTCTTGCAATAATGAAATGCCCGACCATTACAAGACAATAGCCAAATTCTTTTCGCAAAGATATATTGTAGACATATATCTTCTGTGCAGCTAGGTATACTGATTTCTTAACCTAGGAAGGAGAGATACCCTCATGGGGGATTCAGCGCTGTACAAATCAATAAATATCAAATATCAAAATATCAAGGAGAATTTAGTTAATGGAATGACAGCAATCTTTGTGATTAGTGATTTTTGTTGCAGATATTAGTTACAAAACAGTCGAAATTAAACATCTTTGAAATCACAAATTACACCCGAGTGCATGTATCTAGATATGCAGAGTCAAAGTAATCCAGCTGCATGAATTGAATTGCATTATTGGTGACCGGTGAACCAATAAAATTTGTGGGGTAAATACTTTAATTCATTTTATCACGCAAAGTAAGAGAGCCCAAAATCAGTTTGGGGAGTTTAATGAGGTTCTTCCAGTGAGAAAGTGAATAAAATGTGGACAAATAATACATTTTTCCAGCAAACCTTGGTCACATATTTTCATAGAAATGATCACAATCATTTTGTGTCGTTGTCCCCTGACTTAAGGATAATAGTTTACAGCCAGGAATGTGTATTTGGCCTTTAAATGGGGGATGTGTTTCAAACTAGTTCTGAACTAGTTTTCTCCCAGGCAAAACCTGGTACACATTTAAAAAACTATTCTACTAAAGTTATATATGGGGAGAAGAGTTGGCTTAATGTCTAGTGCGGTCAACCTAGAATCTGGGGAACCGGGTTTGAGTCTCAGCAATGATGCTGAACATCCTATGGTTCTGGGCAAATCACTTAATCTCCCCGTGCCTAGCAAAAAAAATTAATGTGTCCTTATGTAATGCAACTGGTGTTATCTAAAGCGCTTGGTACCCGATTCTGTTCAAGTTTGAATGCAACAGGTGCTATGTAAAGCACTTTGATACACGATTCTGGTCAAGTTTGCCTATATATAACACTCTGTACAATAAAAATAAAATTAAAAATTTGCATTCAGCTTTGAAATAGATTTTTGGAAGCAAGTGCAAAATAACTTTAAATCATGTTTCTGCTGTTTTACCTGTGGAGATTTAAAATAAAAAATGATTTTCAGCTAGGGCTTCTCATGGAAGATCTAGGATTTACTAACAGAGTGAAAATCCTAAAATAGGATACCAATATAAGAGAGCCCTATGTGCTTCCTGACATGTCTTCAATAAAAGCAAACCTCTTGATAGAGCTTCTTGTCGTGTCCACCAATATTGACAAACTGAGACCTTGAAATAAATGCCAAGGGATCACCACTGTTCCAAATGCCAAATGTAACTGGTGCCCCACATTGAAACTGCTTTTTGTGCTCACCTTTTGTGCCATACTAAAGGGAAAATGTTCATAAATACAATGCCTGCTATGTCCCTCAGTGTTGCTGTACTAATTCAGGCAGAAGGCCTTCTATGTACATATGTAGTGCCAGATGTTACATTTTCCACTGTCTGTAAAATACCTTCCTCATGCCGCAGAATTCCTAGACAGCCTGTAATATAAGAGACAAGAAACGACAGAGAAATACAATCAAACCTGGACTCTACAGTCACTCATAAACAACTCCTCCTAAACCCTGCCCATTAGCAGAACATTTGCTGGGTTATACCTTGTTATCATGGTTGGTTCAAGAAAAGACACAAAATACCAAATTCTCATTTTTTTCAGTTTTACCCAAGCCAGGAATGTGCACCAAAGACAATAAGAAGTGCATCAAAACAGAAATCCAGGAGTGCCATAGTGATGATGACTGCGACAACGATAAGAAGTGCTGCTACTTCAACTGTGGATTCAAGTGCAAGGCTCCAGAGACAGGTATCAGTGTCAGGAGTGTGTGACAACTGATGTTCACTTGAAATCTTTGCTTGTGTTTCCGATTTTAGGCTCAGCTTGGCCTGTGGATAGGGGGAAGGGAACTGTACATACCTGAATTTTACTAGATGAATGTTACAAAACCTGCATTTGAAAGCTAACAACAGCTTTCTAAGCTAATGACAGGTATCTGTCACATTCAGGGTACTGCCCTACTTCACAACTTGAGAGTGGAACATTCTTACATATTCCCTGGATGCACTGTGAAGTATCTAAATTTTAACTTTGTTACCCAAAAGCCATCTACTTATGTACTCATTGTTTATCACACAAATTTGTATTAGAAAGAGTGCTTAAGAAAATGGTCAAAATGTACTTGTGCAAAATTTTGTCTAAACATATTTGCACATGTGCATTGCTGTTTATGTGCAGAAGTGAGTTGCAATGTGTATGCCCAGGTTGTGGATGAGCTGGGAGTGTGATCAGGGTATATTGAAGGGCATTGTGCATTCACAAACTGGTGCACTCCTCAAATGTAAACAACATATACAATGCATCATTTACAACGCATGCCATTACAACGCAAGTCGTTACAATGAAGCATTGTTAGATCATATGCCATTTCAAAGAAAATCGTTACAATGACTTGCTGTAGGGGGCAGAAGGTATTGGATTTGTTGGATTTTCAATCCAAAACCTTCCCTACTGTTACACACACTTTAGTTGGAATTGTAAATTATACTATTATAAACTCCAGCGCCCCCTCCTTCAGCAAGTTGTTGTAAAGACTTGTGTTGTATCGGCATGAGATGTAACAAAGCGCCGTTGTAATGACTTGCATTGTAATGGAATGCATTGGAAATGCATGCTTTCGAACAAGTGCCATTCCACCTCAAACTACATCACAGAATGTGTAACGAGTATGACACTGGGTGCTTCTTGAAAACAATTGGCTTGTTATCTTTTGTCCTATATCATAGCACCTGGGGTGCAAGATGCTTGCTGGAAAATGTTGATTTCAATCCTTTTGTCTGACTCCTTCACAGGGGTGCTCAACCTTCACCAACGTAGGTGGACGGTCATGATCTTTGCTGCTGAACCTTGAGTAGGACATCAGTGCATTCCTAAATATTGAGTATTTGCATAATATGAAATACATGGCAGAATACGAATTGTGTGCCTTGCCTGCCTAACCCACACTGTGTAGGTTTCATATGTGATTATTGTACTGAACATGGTGAAGTGATTACAAGAATGCGAAGAAATTGCACAAAATGAGCAGAAAATATAAGCCACTGTTTTGTCATGTGAGATTTGTGAAGGGAGTGTTTGGTTAGAATTGGAATTCTCATAGTTGTATTTTTCTTTGTAAGTTAAAAGTACTTTTTTAGAAAAGTATGTACTGGCCAGTCCTGTTTTAACCTGGGCTGCATTTGGTGTTGAGGGAATTCTATTTTCTAACATTTTCAGGTGGCAAAGTCCTCATTAGCTGACCCCAATCCCTCATAGACTTCAGAATCCAGGAGTAACTTTTGATTTCCCATTGATACAGTCAGATATATCATGATAGCCTCCAACCATAGCAAATATACATTCTGAACCTCTCCTTAATATTCTATCATTATATAATACAAAACATCAGGAGTAGTTCTCTGAACCCTGAAATACTGCAGTAATATTTTACAGCTCTCAACAGAATATTTTATTGTTATCAGTTTATGCTGTTGGTTCGTCCCCAACCATGCTTTTCCCTCCCATTTTGAAATCTCTTTGCACCTGTCTTCGTGTATTTCATGTTCACCCCATCATGCTGTGTAATAGTTTCACTTCCTGAATGTAAATTTCATGTTCTGTTCTTATGCAGAAAACGATTTGTAAGTGACTTATTTATTCCATATTTTTAGCAAAGTATCCTTTTCCAGATAAGGAATTCAGATAGAAGTCAAGGATGGAATATGTAATTTACACATGTCTGTCTTTTCTTAGACGTGAAATCTGGTGACTGTCCCAGGCCGAAATCATTCTGTGAACTCCAACCCCCGTACAAACACAAGTGTAGCAAAGACAGTGAGTGCCCAGGAGAGAAGAAGTGCTGCTTCGAGATTTGCAATAAGGAATGCAAGGTTCCTGTGCCAGGTAAAAATCACTCAAACAAAAGTGTAAAGAAATTCTTCCAATATGTATAAGACGTGATAATACCTCTGTTACAGGATTCTCCTCCTTTGGAGAATTTACATGCGTAATTGCCCTCATCATAGAAATATAGCACTATGTTCTCGTACCACATAACTCTACAACTAGTTGTTTGTGTTTTGAAAGCCACCATGTGTTTGCCAGGTCCGTTAATAGACAAGAATATTCTTATGATACCTTCTGAGGCCTTAAGTCAATCATTAGAATCTGGACAAGGCATGGACAAGCCCCTTTGTGCTAAGAGAGGAAATGGGACTAGAGGAACTGCTTAAGTTTCAACTAGTCCTCAGTGAAATGAAAATATAATGAAAGTCAGCTCTGAAGTACTGTGATCTTCAAAAAGGCTCAATATGGCAGAGAAATGACATGGCACCAATTATTTACCATTTGGAAGAGTTTCTTCCCACATATAATACATTAGTAATAATTAAACCACCATCTTCAGATGATAATTACTGACACTGACTGCAAAACAAAGTAAGTGAATATTTAAGTATAACATGAGCAAGTACTGTCTATATCTGGTGAATTTTGCAAAATCCCAATAAATAGAAACTAGCCCTTGCCTCATCCAAGTTGCTGCCCCCTGCATTTACCTAGACTTACAACTATTTGTCATAAACAGGTTTTATGAATAGTGACTCAGAATGTAATATTAAAGCTAAAATTGTTTTATTCTTGATAAATTGAAAACCAAAAGAAATTCTGCAGCGTTCTTTAGTAATCAACCTTTGATTCTTGCAATAATGAAATGCCTGACCATTACAAGACAATAGCCAAATTATTTTCGCAAAGATATATTGTAGACATATATCTTCTGTGCAGCTAGGTGTACTGATTTCTTAACCTAGGAAGGAGAGATACCCTCATGGGTGATTCAGCGCTATACAAATCAATAAATATCAAATATCAAAATATCAAGGAGAATTTAGTTAATGGAATGACAGCAATCTTTGTGATTAGAGATTTTTGTTGCAGATAATAGTTACAAAACAGTCGAAATTAAACATCTTTGAAATCACAAATTACACCCGAGTGCATGTATCTAGATATGCAGAGTCAAAGTAATCCAGCTGCATGAATTGAATTGCATTATTGGTGACCGGTGAACCAATAAAATTTGTGGGGTAAATACTTCAATTCATTTTATCACGCAAAGTAAGAAAGCCCAAAATCAGTTTGGGGAGTTTAATGAGGTTCTTCCAGTGAGAAAGTGAATAAAATGTGGACAAATAATACATTTTTCCAGCAAACCTTGGTCACATATTTTCATAGAAATGATCACAATCATTTTGTGTCGTTGTCCCCTGATTTAAGGATAATAGTTTACAGCCAGGAATGTGTATTTGGCCTTTAAATGGGGGATGTGTTTCAAACTAGTTCTGAACTAGTTTTCTCTCAGGCAAAACCTGGTACACATTTAAAAAACTATTCTACTAAAGTTATATATGGGGAGAAGAGTTGGCTTAATGTCTAGTGCGGTCGACCTCGAATCTGGGGAACCGGGTTTGAGTCTCAGCAATGATGCTGAACATCCTATGGTTCTGGGCAAATCACTTAATCTCCCCGTGCCTAGCAAAAAAAAATTAATGTGTCCTTATGTAATGCAACTGGTGCTATCTAAAGCGCTTGGTACCCGATTCTGTTCAAGTTTGAATGCAACAGGTGCTATGTAAAGCACTCTGATACACGATTCTGGTCAAGTTTGCCTATATATAACACTCTGTACAATAAAAATAAAATTAAAAATTTGCATTCAGCTTTGAAATAGATTTTTGGAAGCAAGTGCAAAATAACTTTAAATCATGTTTCTGCTGTTTTACCTGTGGAGATTTAAAATAAAAAATGATTTTCAGCTAGGGCTTCTCATGGAAGATCTAGGATTTACTAACAGAGTGAAAATCCTAAAATAGGATACCTTTATAAGAGAGCCCTATGCGCTTCCTGACATGTCTTCAATAAAAGCAAACCTCTTGATGGAGCTTCTTGTCGTGTCCACCAATATTGACAAACTGAGACCTTGAAATAAAAGCCCAAGAGATCACCACTGTTCCAAATGCCAAATGTAACTGGTGCCCCACATTGAAACTGCTTTTTGTGCTCACCTTTTGTGCCATACTAGAGGGACAATTTTCATAAATACAATGCCTGCTGTGTCCCTCAGTGTTGCTGTACTAATTCAGGCAGAAGGCCTTCTATGTACATATGTAGTGCCAGATGTTACATTTACCACTGTCTGTAAAATACCTTCCTCATGCCGCAGAATTCCTAGATAGCCTGTAATATAAGAGACAAGAAACGATAGAGAAATACAATCAAACCTGGACTCTACAGTCACTCATAAACAGCTCCTCCTAAACCCAGCCCATTAGCAGAACATTTGCTGGGTTATACCTTGTTATCATGGTTGGTTCAAGAAAAGACACAAAATAACAAATTCTCATTTTTTTTCAGTTTTACCAAAGCCAGGAATGTGCAGCAAAGACAATAAGAAGTGCATCAAAACAGAAATCCAGGAGTGCCATAGTGATGATGACTGCGACAACGATAAGAAGTGCTGCTACTTCAACTGTGGATTAAAGTGCAAGGCTCCAGAGACAGGTATCAGTGTCAGGAGTGTGTGACAAATGATGTTCACTTGAAATCTTTGCTTGTGTTTCTGATTTTAGGCTCAGCTTGGCCTGTGGATAGGGGGAAGGGAACTGTACATACCTGAATATTACTAGATGAATGTTACAAAACCTGCATTTGAAAGCTAACAACAGTTTCTAAGCTAATGACAGGTATCTGTCACATTCAGGGTACTGCCGTACTTCACAACTTGAGAGTGGAACATTCTTCCATCTTCCCTGGATGCACTGTGAAGCACCTAAATCTTAACTTTATTACCCGAGAGCCATCTACTTATGTACTCATTGTTTATCACACACAAATTTGCATTAGAAAGAGTGCTTAAGAAAATGGTCAAAATGTACTTGTGCAAAATTTTGTCTAAACATATTTGCACATGTGCATTGCTGTTTATGTGCACAAGTGAGTTGCAATATGTATGCCCAGGTTGTGGCTGAGCTGGGAGTGTGATCAGGGTATATTGTAGGGCAATGTGCATTCACAAACTGGTGCACTCCTCAAGGTAAACAACATATACAATGCATCATTTACAACGCATGCCATTACAACGCAAGTCGTTACAATGAAGCATTGTTAGATCATATGCCATTTCAAAGAAAATCGTTACAACGACTGTAGGGGGCAGAAGGTATTGGATTTGTTGGATTTTCAATCCAAAACCTTCCCTATTGTTACACACACTTTAGTTGGAATAGTAAATTATACTATTACAAACTCCAGCGCCCCCTCCTTCAGCAAGTCGTTGTAAAGACTTGTGTTGTATCGGCATGAGATGTAACAAAGCGCCGTTGTAATGACTTGCATTGTAATGGAATGCATTGGAAATGCATGCTTTCGAACAAGTGCCATTCCACCTCAAACTACATCACAGAATGTGTAACGAGTATGACACTGGATGCTTCTTGAAAACAATTGGCTTGTTATCTTTTGTCCTATATCATAGCACCTGGGCTGCAAGATGCTTGCTGGAAAATGTTGATTTCAATCCTTTTGTCTGACTCCTTCACTGAGGTGCTCAGCCTTCACCAACGTAGGTGGACGGTCATGATCTTTGCTGCTGAACCTTGAGTAGGACATCAGTGCATACCTAAATATTGAGTATTTGCATAATATGAAATACATGGCAGAATACGAATTGTGTGCCTTGCCTGCCTAACCCACACTGTGTAGGTTTCATATGTGATTATTGTACTGAACATGGTGAAGTGATTACAAGAATGCGAAGAAATTGCACAAAATGAGCAGAAAATATAAGCCACTGTTTTGTCATGTGAGATTTGTGAAGGGAGTGTTTGGTTAGAATTTGAATTCTCATAGTTGTATTTTTCTTTGTAAGTTAAAAGTACTGTTTTAGAAAAGTATGTACTGGCCAGTCCTGTTTTAACCTGGGCTGCATTTGATGTTGAGTGAATTCTATTTTCTAACATTTTCAGGTGGCAAAGTCCTCATTAGCTGACCCCAATCCCTCATAGACTTCAGAATCCAGGAGTAACTTTTGATTTCCCATTGATACAGTCAGATATATCATGATAGCCTCCAACCATAGCAAATATACATTCTAAACCTCTCCTTAATATTCTATCATTATATAATACAAAACATCAGGAGTAGTTCTCTGAATCCTGAAATACTGCAGTAATATTTTACAGCTCTCAACAGAATATTTTATTGTTATCAGTTTATGCTGTTGGTTCGTCCCCAACCATGCTTTTCCCTCCCATTTTGAAATCTCTTTGCACCTGTCTTCGTGTATTTCATGTTCACCCCATCATGCTGTGTAATAGTTTCACTTCCTGAATGTAAATTTCATGTTCTGTTCTTATGCAGAAAACGATTTGTAAGTGACTTATTTACTCCATATTTTTAGCAAAGTATCCTTTTCCAGATAAGGAATTCAGATAGAAGTCAAGGATGGAATATGTCATTTACACATGTCTGTCTTTTCTTAGACGTGAAATCTGGTGACTGTCCCAGGCCGAAATCATTCTGTGAACTCCAACCCCCGTACAAACACAAGTGTAGCAAAGACAGTGAGTGCCCAGGAGAGAAGAAGTGCTGCTTCGAGATTTGCGATAAGGAATGCAAGGTTCCTGTGCCAGGTAAAAATCACTCAAACAAAAGTGTAAAGAAAATCTTCCAATATGTATAAGACGTGATAAATACCTCTGTTACAGGATTCTCCTCCTTTGGAGAATTTACATGCGTAATTGCCCTCATCATAGAAATATAGCACTATGTTCTCGTACCACATAACTCTACAACTAGTTGTTTGTGTTTTGAAAGCCACCATGTGTTTGCCAGGTCCGTTAATAGACAAGAATATTCTTATGATACCTTCTGAGGCCTTAAGTCAATCATTAGAAACTGGACAAGGCATGGACAAGCCCCTTTGTGCTAAGAGAGGAAATGGGACTAGAGGAACTGCTTCAGTTTCAACTAGTCCTCAGTGAAATGAAAATATAATGAAAGTCAGCTCTGAAGAACTGTGATCTTCAAAAAGGCTCAATATGGCAGAGAAACGACATGGCACCAATTATTTACCATTTGGAAGAGTTTCTTCCCACATATAATGAATTAGTAATAATTAAACCACCATCTTCAGATGATAATGACTGACACTGACTGCAAAACAAAGTAAGTGAATATTTAAGTATAACATGAGCAAGTACTGTCTATATCTGGTGAATTTTACAAAATCCCAATAAATAGAAACTAGCCCTTGCCTCATCCAAGTTGCTGCCCCCTGCATTTACCTAGCTTTACAACTATTTGTCATTAACAGGTTTTGTGAATAGTGACTCAGAATGTAATATTAAAGCTAAAATTGTTTTATTCTTGATAAATTGAAAACCAAAAGAAATTCTGCAGCGTTCTTTAGTAATCAACCTTTGATTCTTGCAATAATGAAATGCCCCGACCATTACAAGACAATAGCCAAATTCTTTTCGCAAAGATATATTGTAGACATATATCTTCTGTGCAGCTAGGTGTACTGATTTCTTAACCTAGGAAGGAGAGATACCCTCATGGGTGATGCAGCGCTATACAAATCAATAAATATCAAATATCAAAATATCAAGGAGAATTTAGTTAATGGAATGACAGCAATATTTGTGATTAGTGATTTTTGTTGCAGATAATAGTTACAAAACAGTCGAAATTAAACATCTTTGAAATCACAAATTAAACCAGAGTGCTTGTATCTAGATGTGCAGAGTCAAAGTAATCCAGCTGCATGAATTGAATTGCATTATTGGTGACCTGGGAACCAATACAATTTGTGGGGTAAATACTTCAATTCATTTTATCACGCAAAGTAAGAGAGCCCAAAATCAGTTTGGGGAGTTTAATAAGGTTCTTCCAGTGAGAAAGTGAATAAAATGTGGACAAATAATACATTTTTCCAGCAAACCTTGGTCACATATTTTCATAGAAATGATCACAATTATTTTGTGTCGTTGTCCCCTGACTTAAGGATAATAGTTTACAGCCAGGAATGTGTATTTGGCCTTTAAATGGGGGATGTGTTTCAAACTAGTTCTGAACTAGTTTTCTCTTAGGCAAAACCTGGTACACATTTAAAAAACTATTCTACTAAAATTATATATGGGCAGAAGAGTTGGCTTAATGTCTAGTGCGGTCGACCTCGAATCTGGGGAACCGGGTTTGGGTCTCAGCAATGATGCTGAACATCCTATGGTTCTGGGCAAATCACTTCATCTCCCCGTGCCTAGAAAAAAAATGAATGTGTCCTTATGTAATGCAACTGGTGCTATCTAAAGCGCTTGGTACCCGATTCTGTTCAAGTTTGAATGCAACAGGTGCTATGTAAAGCACTCTGATACACGATTCTGGTCAAGTTTGCCTATATATAACTCTCTGTACAATAAAAATAAAATTTAAAATTTGCATTCAGCTTTGAAATAGATTTTTGGATGCAAGTGCAAAATAACTTTAAATCATGTTTCTGCTGTTTTACCTGTGGAGATTTAAAATAAAAAATGATTTTCAGCTGGGGCTTCTCATGGAAGATCTAGGATTTACTGACATAGTGAAAATGCTAAAATAGGATACCTTTATAAGAGAGCCCTATGCGCTTCCTGACATGTCTTCAATAAAAGCAAACCTCTTGATGGAGCTTCTTGTCGTGTCCACCAATATTGACAAACTGAGACCTTGAAAGAATTGCCCAAGAGATCACCACTGTTCCAAATGCCAAATGTAACTGGCGCCCCACATTGAAACTGCTTTTTGTGCTCACCTTTTGTGCCATACTAAAGGGAACATTTTCATAAATACAATGCCTGCTGCGTCCCTCAGTGTTGCTGTACTAATTCAGGCAGAAGGCCTTCTATGTACATAGGTAGTGCCAGATGTTACATTTTCCACTGTCTGTAAAATACCTTCCTCATGCCGCAGAATTCCTAGACAGCCTGTAATATAAGAGACAAGAAACGACAGAGAAATACAATCAAACCTGGACTCTACAGTCACTCATAAACAACTCCTCCTAAACCCTGCCCATTAGCAGAACATTTCCTGGGTTATCCCTTGTTATCATAGTTGGTTCAAGAAAAGACACAAAATAACAAATTCTCATTTTTTTCAGTTTTACCAAAGCCAGGAATGTGCTCCAAAGACAATAAGAAGTGCATCAAAACAGAAATCCAGGAGTGCCATAGTGATGATGACTGCGACAACGATAAGAAGTGCTGCTACTTCAACTGTGGATTCAAGTGCAAGGCTCCAGAGAGAGGTATCAGTGTCAGGAGTGTGTGACAACTGATGTTCACTTGAAATCTTTGCTTGTTTTTCTGATTTTAGGCTCAGCTTGGCCTGTGGATAGGGGGAAGGGAACTGTACATACCTGAAATATACTAGTTGAATGTTACAAAACCTGCATTTGAAAGCTAACAACAGCTTTCTAAGCTAATGACAGGTATCTGTCACATTCAGGGTACTGCCCTACTTCACAACTTGAGAGTGGAACATTCTTCCATCTCCCCTGGATGCACTGTGAAGCACCTAAATCTTAACTTTGTTACCCGAGAGCCATCTACTTATGTACTCATTGTTTATCACACACAAATTTGCATTAGAAAGAGTGCTTAAGAAAATGGTCAAAATGTACTTGTGCAAAATTTTGTCTAAACATATTTGCACATGTGCATTGCTGTTTATGTGCACAAGTGAGTTGCAATATGTATGCCCAGGTTGTGGCTGAGCTGGGAGTGTGATCAGGGTATATTGTAGGGCAATGTGCATTCACAAACTGGTGCACTCCTCAAGGTAAACAACATATACAATGCATCATTTACAACGCATGCCATTACAACGCAAGTCGTTACAATGAAGCATTGTTAGATCATATGCCATTTCAAAGAAAATCGTTACAACGACTGTAGGGGGCAGAAGGTATTGGATTTGTTGGATTTTCAATCCAAAACCTTCCCTACTGTTACACACACTTTAGTTGGAATAGTAAATTATACTATTACAAACTCCAGCGCCCCCTCCTTCAGCAAGTCGTTGTAAAGACTTGTGTTGTATCGGCATGAGATGTAACAAAGCGCCGTTGTAATGACTTGCATTGTAATGGAATGCATTGGAAATGCATGCTTTCGAACAAGTGCCATTCCACCTCAAACTACATCACGGAATGTGTAACAAGTATGACACTGGGTGCTTCTTGAAAACAATTGGCTTGTTATCTTTTGTCCTATATCATAGCACCTGGGCTGCAAGATGCTTGCTGGAAAATGTTGATTTCAATCCTTTTGTCTGACTCCTTCACTGAGGTGCTCAGCCTTCACCAACGTAGGTGGACGGTCATGATCTTTGCTGCTGAACCTTGAGGAGGACATCAGTGCATACCTAAATATTGAGTATTTGCATAATATGAAATACATGGCAGAATACAAATTGTGTGCCTTGCCTGCCTAACCCACACTGTGTAGGTTTCATATGTGATTATTGTACTGAACATGGTGAAGTGATTACAAGAATGCGAAGAAATTGCACAAAATGAGCAGAAAATATAAGCCACTGTTTTGTCATGTGAGATTTGTGAAGGGAGTGTTTGGTTAGAATTTGAATTCTCATAGTTGTATTTTTCTTTGTATGTTAAAAGTACTTTTTTAGAAAAGTATGTACTGGCCAGTCCTGTTTTAACCTGGGCTGCATTTGGTGTTGAGGGAATTCTATTTTCTAACATTTTCAGGTGGCAAAGTCCTCATTAGCTGACCCCAATCCCTCATAGACTTCAGAATCCAGGAGTAACTTTTGATTTCCCATTGATACAGTCAGATATATCACGATAGCCTCCAACCATAACAAATATACATTCTAAACCTCTCCTTAATATTCTATCATTATATAATACAGAACATCAGGAGTAGTTCTCTGAATCCTGAAATACTGCAGTAATATTTTACAGCTCTCAACAGAATATGGTATTGTTTTCGGTTTATGCTGGTGGTTCCTCTTCCAGCCATCCTTTTCCTTCCCATTTTGAAATCTCTTTGCACCTGTCTTCGTGTATTTCATGTTCACCCCATCATGCTGTGTAATAGTTTCACTTCCTGAATGTAAATTTCATGTTCTGTTCTTATGCAGAAAACGATTTGTAAGTGACTTATTTACTCCATATTTTTAGCAAAGTATCCTTTTCCAGATAAGGAATTCAGATAGACGTCAAGGATGGAATATGTCATTTACACATGTCTGTCTTTTTTTAGACGTGAAATCTGGTGACTGTCCCAGGCCGAAATCATTCTGTGAACTCCAACCCCCGTACAATCACAAATGTAGCAAAGACAGTGAGTGCCCAGGAGAGAAGAAGTGCTGCTTCGAGATTTGCGATAAGGAATGCAAGGTTCCTGTGCCAGGTAAAAATCACTCAAACAAAAGTGTAAAGAAATTCTTCCAATATGTATTGACGTGATAATACCTCTGTTACAGGATTCTCCTCCTTTGGAGAATTTACATGCGTAATTGCCCTCATCATAGAAATATAGCACTATGTTCTCGTACCACATAACTCTACAACTAGTTGTTTGTGTTTTGAAAGCCACCATGTGTTTGCCAGGTCCGTTAATAGACAAGAATATTCTTATGATACCTTCTGAGGCATTAAGTCAATCATTCGAATCTGGACAAGGAATGGACAAGCCCCTTTGTGCTAAGAGAGGAAATGGGACTAGAGGAACTGGTTAAGTTTCAACTAGTCCTCAGTGAAATGAAAATATAATGAAAGTCAGCTCTGAAGTACTGTGATCTTCAAAAAGGCTCAATATGGCAGTGAAACGACATGGCACCAATTATTTACCATTTGGAAGAGTTTCTTCCCACATATAATAAATTAGTAATAATTAAACCACCATCTTCAGATGATAATGACTGACACTGACTGCAAAACAAAGTAAGTGATTATTTAAGTATAACATGAGCAAGTACTGTCTATATCTGGTGAATTTTGCAAAATCCCTATAAATAGAAACTAGCCCTTGCCTCATCCAAGTTGCTTCCCCCTGCATTTACCTAGACTTACAACTATTTGTCATAAACAGGTTTTATGAATAGTGACTCAGAATGTAATATTAAAGATACAATTGTTTTATTCTTGATAAATTGAAAACCAAAAGAAATTCTGCAGCGTTCTTTAGTAATCAAGCTTTGATTCTTGCAATAATGAAATGCCCGACCATTACAAGACAATAGCCAAATTCTTTTCGCAAAGATATATTGTAGACATATATCTTCTGTGCAGCTAGGTATACTGATTTCTTAACCTAGGAAGGAGAGATACCCTCATGGGGGATTCAGCGCTATACAAATCAATAAATATCAAATATCAAAATATCAAGGAGAATTTAGTTAATGGAATGACAGCAATCTTTGTGATTAGTGATTTTTGTTGCAGATAATAGTTACAAAACAGTCGAAATTAAACATCTTTGAAATCACAAATTACACCCGAGTGCATGTATCTAGATATGCAGAGTCAAAGTAATCCAGCTGCATGAATTGAATTGCATTATTGGTGACCGGTGAACCAATAAAATTTGTAGGGTAAATACTTCAATTCATTTTATCACGCAAAGTAAGAGAGCCCAAAATCAGTTTGGGGAGTTTAATGAGGTTCTTCCAGTGAGAAAGTGAATAAAATGTGGACAAATAATATATTTTTCCAGGAAACCTTGGTCACATATTTTCATAGAAATGATCACAATCATTTTGTGTCGTTGTCCCCTGACTTAAGGATAATAGTTTACAGCCAGGAATGTGTATTTGGCCTTTAAATGGGGGATGTGTTTCAAACTAGTTCTGAACTAGTTTTCTCTCAGGCAAAACCTGGTACACATTTAAAAAACTATTCTACTAAAGTTATATATGGGGAGAAGAGTTGGCTTAATGTCTAGTGCGGTCGACCTCGAATCTGGGGAACCGGGTTTGAGTCTCAGCAATGATGCTGAACATCCTATGGTTCTGGGCAAATCACTTAATCTCCCCGTGCCTAGCAAAAACAAATTAATGTGTCCTAATGTAATGCAACTGGTGCTATCTAAAGCGCTTGGTACCCGATTCTGTTCAAGTTTGAATGCAACAGGTGCTATGTAAAGCACTCTGATACAAGATTCTGGTCAAGTTTGCCTATATATAACACTCTGTACAATAAAAATAAAATTAAAAATTTGCATTCAGCTTTGAAATAGATTTTTGGAAGCAAGTGCAAAATAACTTTAAATCATGTTTCTGCTGTTTTACCTGTGGATATTTAAAATAAAAAATGATTTTCAGCTAGGGCTTCTCATGGAAGATCTAGGATTTACTAACAGAGTGAAAATCCTAAAATAGGATACCATTATAAGAGAGCCCTATGCACTTCCTGACATGTCTTCAATAAAAGCAAACCTCTTGATGGAGCTTCTTGTCGTGTCCACCAATATTGACAAACTGAGACCTTGAAATAATTGCCCAAGGGATCACCACTGTTCCAAATGCCAAATGTAACTGGCGCCCCACATTGAAACTGCTTTTTGTGCTCACCTTTTGTGCCATACTAAAGGGAAAATGTTCATAAATACAATGCCTGCTATGTCCCTCAGTGTTGCTGTACTAATTCAGGCAGAAGGCCTTCTATGTACATATTTAGTGCCAGATGTTACATTTTCCACTGTCTGTAAAATACCTTCCTCATGCCGCAGAATTCCTAGACAGCCTGGAATATAAGAGACAAGAACCGACAGAGAAATACAATCAAACCTGGACTCTACAGTCACTCATAAACAACTCCTCCTAAACCCTGCCCATTAGCAGAACATTTGCTGGGTTATCCCTTGTTATCATGGTTGGTTCAAGAAAAGACACAAAATAACAAATTCTCATTTTTTTCAGTTTTACCAAAGCCAGGAATGTGCACCAAAGACAATAAGAAGTGCATCAAAACAGAAATCCAGGAGTGCCATAGTGATGATGACTGCGACAACGATAAGAAGTGCTGCTACTTCAACTGTGGATTAAAGTGCAAGGCTCCAGAGACAGGTATCAGTGTCAGGAGTGTGTGACAACTGATGTTCACTTGAAATCTTTGCTTGTGTTTCTGATTTTAGGCTCAGCTTGGCCTGTGGATAGGGGGAAGGGAACTGTACATACCTGAATATTACTAGATGAATGTTACAAAACCTGCATTTGAAAGCTAACAACAGCTTTCTAAGCTAATGACAGGTATCTGTCACATTCAGGGTACTGCCCTACTTCACAACTTGAGAGTGGAACATTCTTCCATCTTCCCTGAATGCACTGTGAAGCACCTAAATCTTAACTTTGTTACCCGAGAGCCATCTACTTATGTACTCATTGTTTATCACACACAAATTTGCATTAGAAAGAGTGCTTAAGAAAATGGTCAAAATGTACTTGTGCAAAATTTTGTCTAAACATATTTGCACATGTGCATTGCTGTTTATGTGCACAAGTGAGTTGCAATGTGTATGCCCAGGTTGTGGCTGAGCTGGGAGTGTGATCAGGGTATATTGTAGGGCAATGTGCATTCACAAACTGGTGCACTCCTCAAGGTAAACAACATATACAATGCATCATTTACAACGCATGCCATTACAACGCAAGTCGTTACAATGAAGCATTGTTAGATCATATGCCATTTCAAAGAAAATCGTAACAACGACTTGCTGTAGGGGGCAGAAGGTATTGGATTTGTTGGATTTTCAATCCAAAACCTTCCCTACTGTTACACACACTTTAGTTAGAATAGTAAATTATACTATTACAAACTCCAGCGCCCCCTCCTTCAGCAAGTCGTTGTAAAGACTTGTGTTGTAATGGCATGAGATGTAACAAAGCGCCGTTGTAATGACTTGCATTGTAATGGAATGCATTGGAAATGCATCCTTTCGAACAAGTGCCATTCCACCTCAAACTACTTCACAGAATGTGTAACGAGTATGACACTGGGTGCTTCTTGAAAACAACAGGCTTGTTATCTTTTGTCCTATATCATAGCACCTGGGCTGCAAGATGCTTGCTGGAAAATGTTGATTTCAATCCTTTTGTCTGACTCCTTCACTGAGGTGCTCAACCTTCACCAACGTAGGTGGACGGTCATGATCTTTGCTGCTGAACCTTGAGTAGGACATCAGTGCATACCTAAATATTGAGTATTTGCATAATATGAAATACATGGCAGAATACGAATTGTGTGCCTTGCCTGCCTAACCCACACTGTGAAGGTTTCATATGTGATTATTGTACTGAACATGGTGAAGTGATTACGAGAATGCGAAGAAATTGCACAAAATGAGCAGAAAATATAAACCACTGTTTTGTCATTTGAGATTTGTGAAGGGAGTGTTTGGTTAGAATTGGAATTCTCATAGTTGTATTTTTCTTTGTAAGTTAAAAGTACTTTTTTAGAAAAGTATGTACTGGCCAGTCCTGTTTTAACCTGGGCTGCATTTGGTGTTGAGGGAATTCTATTTTCTAACATTTTCAGGTGGCAAAGTCCTCATTAGCTGACCCCAATCCCTCATAGACTTCAGAATCCATGAGTAACTTTTGATTTCCCATTGATACAGTCAGATATATCACGGTAGCCTCCAACCATAACAAATATACATTCTAAACCTCTCCTTAATATTCTATCATTATATAATACAAAACATCAGGAGTAGTTCTCTGAATCCTGAAATACTGCAGTAATATTTTACAGCTCTCAACAGAATATGGTATTGTTTTCAGCTTATGCTGTTGGTTCCTCCTCAACCATGCTTTTGCCTCCCATTTTGAAATCACTTTGCACCTGTCTTCGTGTATTTCATGTTCACCCCATCATGCTGTTAATAGTTTCACTTCCTGAATGTAAATTTCATGTTCTGTTCTTATGCAGAAAACGATTTGTAAGTGACTTATTTAATCCATATTTTTAGCAAAGTATCCTTTTCCAGATAAGGAATTCAGATAGAAGTCAAGGATGGAATATGTCATTTACACATGTCTGTCTTTTCTTAGACGTGAAATCTGGTGACTGTCCCAGGCCGAAATCATTCTGTGAACTCCAACCCCCGTACAAACACAAGTGTAGCAAAGACAGTGAGTGCCCAGGAGAGAAGAAGTGCTGCTTCGAGATTTGCGATAAGGAATGCAAGGTTCCTGTGCCAGGTAAAAATCACTCAAACAAAAGTGTAAAGAAAATCTTCCAATATGTATAAGACGTGATAATACCTCTGTTACAGGATTCTCCTCCTTTGGAGAAATTACATGCGTAATTGCCCTCATCATAGGAATATAGCACTATGTTCTCGTACCACATAACTCTACAACTAGTTGTTTGTGTTTTGAAAGCCACCATGTGTTTGTCAGGTCCGTTAATAGACAAGAATATTCTTATGATACCTTCTGAGGCCTTATGTCAATCATTAGAATCTAGACAAGGCATGGACAAGCCCCTTTGTGCTAAGAGAGGAAATGGGACTAGAGGAACTGCTTAAGTTTCAACTAGTCCTCAGTGAAATGAAAATATAATGAAAGTCAGCTCTGAAGTACTGTGATCTTCAAAAAGGCTCAATATGGAAGAGAAACGACATGGCACCAATTATTTACAATTTGGAAGATAATCTACCCAACTATATTATAAATTAGTAATAATTAAACCACCATCTTCAGATGATAATTACTGACACTGACTGCAAAACAAAGTAAGTGAATATTTAAGTATAACATGAGCCAGTACTGTCTATATCTGGTGAATTTTGCAAAATCCCAATAAATAGAAACTAGCCCTTGCCTCATCCAAGTTGCTGCCCCCTGCATTTACCTAGACTTACAACTATTTGTCATAAACAGGTTTTATGAATAGTGACTCAGAATGTAATATTAAAGCTAACATTGTTTTATTCTTGATAAATTGAAAACCAAAAGAAATTCTGCAGCGTTCTTTAGCAATCAACCTTTGATTCTTGCAATAATGAAATGCCCGACCATTACAAGACAATAGCCAAATTCTTTTCGCAAAGATATATTGTAGACATATATCTTCTGTGCAGCTAGGTGTACTGATTTCTTAACCTAGGAAAGAGAGATACCCTCATGGGGGATTCAGCGCTGTACAAATCAATAAATATCAAATATCAAAATATCAAGGAGAATTTAGTTAATGGAATGACAGCAATCTTTGTGATTAGTGATTTTTGTTGCAGATAATAGTTACAAAACAGTCGAAATTAAACATCTTTGAAATCACAAATTACACCCGAGTGCATGTATCTAGATATGCAGAGTCAAAGTAATCCAGCTGCATGAATTGAATTGCATTATTGGTGACCGGTGAACCAATAAAATTTGTGGGGTAAATACTTCAAGTCCTCATTAGCTGACCCCAATCCCTCATAGACTTCAGAATCCAGGAGTAACTATTGATTTCCCATTGATACAGTCAGATATATCACGATAGCCTCCAACCATAGCAAATATACATTCTAAACCTCTCCTTAATATTCTATCATTATATAATACAAAACATCAGGAGTAGTTCTCTGAATCCTGAAATACTGCAGTAATATTTTACAGCTCTCAACAGAATATGGTATTATTTTCAGTTTATGCTGTTGGTTCCTCCTCAACCATGCTTTTCCCTCCCATTTTGAAATCTCTTTGCACCTGTCTCTTTGCACCTCATGGGGGATTCAGCGCTGTACAAATCAATAAATATCAAATATCAAAATATCAAGGAGAATTTAGTTAATGGAATGACAGCAATCTTTGTGATTAGTGATTTTTGTTGCAGATAATAGTTACAAAACAGTCGAAATTAAACATCTTTGAAATCACAAATTACACCCGAGTGCATGTATCTAGATATGCAGAGTCAAAGTAATCCAGCTGCATGAATTGAATTGCATTATTGGTGACCGGTGAACCAATAAAATGTGTGGGGTAAATACTTCAAGTCCTCATTAGCTGACCCCAATCCAATTCATTTTATCACGCAAAGTAAGAGAGCTCAAAATCAGTTTGGAGAGTTTAATGAGGTTCTTCCAGTGAGAAAGTGAATAAAATGTGGACAAATAATAAATTTTTCCAGCAAACCTTGGTCACATATTTTCATAGAAATGATCACAATCATTTTGTGTCGTTGTCCCCTGACTTAAGGATAATAGTTTACAGCCAGGAATGTGTATTTGGCCTTTAAATGGGGGATGTGTTTCAAACTAGTTCTGAACTAGTTTTCTCTCAGGCAAAACCTGGTACACATTTAAAAAACTATTCTACTAAAGTTATATATGGGGAGAAGAGTTGGCTTAATGTCTAGTGCGGTCGACCTCGAATCTGGGGAACCGGGTTTGGGTCTCAGCAATGATGCTGAACATCCTATGGTTCTGGGCAAATCACTTAATCTCCCCGTGCCAAGCAAAAAAAAATTAATGTGTCCTTATGTAATGCAACTGGTGCTATCTAAAGCGCTTGGTACCCGATTCTGTTCAAGTTTGAATGCAACAGGTGCTATGTAAAGCACTCTGATACACGATTCTGGTCAAGTTTGCCTATATATAACACTCTGTACAATAAAAATAAAATTAAAAATTTGCATTCAGCTTTGAAATAGATTTTTGGAAGCAAGTGCAAAATAACTTTAAATCATGTTTCTGCTGTTTTACCTGTGGAGATTTAAAATAAAAAATTATTTTCAGCTAGGGCTTCTCATGGAAGATCTAGGATTTACTAACAGAGTGAAAATCCTAAAATAGGATACCATTATAAGAGAGCCCTATGCGCTTCCTGACATGTCTTCAATAAAAGCAAACCTCTTGATGTAGCTTCTTGTCGTGTCCACCAATATTGACAAACTGAGACCTTGAAATAATTGCCCAAGGGATCACCACTGTTCCAAATGCCAAATGTAACTGGTGCCTCACATTGAAACTGCTTTTTGTGCTCACATTTTGTGCCATACTAAAGGGAAAATGTTCATAAATACAATGCCTGCTATGTCCCTCAGTGTTGCTGTACTAATTCAGGCAGAAGGCCTTCTATGTACATAGGTAGTGCCAGATGTTACATTTTCCACTGTCTGTAAAATACCTTCCTCATGCCGCAGAATTCCTAGACAGCCTGTAATATAAGAGACAAGAAACGACAGAGAAATACAATCAAACCTGGACTCTACAGTCACTCATAAACAACTCCTCCTAAACCCTGCCCATTATCAGAACATTTCCTGGGTTATCCCTTGTTATCATGGTTGGTTCAAGAAAAGACACAAAATAACAAATTCTCATTTTTTTCAGTTTTACCAAAGCCAGGAATGTGCTCCAAAGACAATAAGAAGTGCATCAAAACAGAAATCCAGGAGTGCCATAGTGATGATGACTGCGACAACGATAAGAAGTGCTGCTACTTCAACTGTGGATTAAAGTGCAAGGCTCCAGAGACAGGTATCAGTGTCAGGAGTGTGTGACAACTGATGTTCACTTGAAATCTTTGCTTGTGTTTCTGATTTTAAGCTCAGCTTGGCCTGTGGATAGGGGGAAGGGAACTGTTCATACCTGAAATATACTAGTTGAATGTTACAAAACCTGCATTTGAAAGCTAACAACAGCTTTCTAAGCTAATGACAGGTATCTGTCACATTCAGGGTACTGCCTACTTCACAACTTGAGAGTGGAACATTCTTCCATCTTCCCTGGATGCACTGTGAAGCACCTAAATCTTAACTTTGTTACCCAAGAGCCATCTACGTATGTACTCATTGTTTATCACACACAAATTTGTATTAGAAAGAGTGCTTAAGAAAATGGTCAAAATGTACTTGTGCAAAATGTTGTCTAAACATATTTGCACATGTGCATTGCTGTTTATGTGCACAAGTGAGTTGCAATGTGTATGCCCAGGTTGTGGCTGAGCTGGGAGTGTGATCAGGGTATATTGAAGGGCATTGTGCATTCACAAACTGGTGCACTCCTCAAGGTAAACAACATATACAATGCATCATTTACAATGCATGCCATTACAAGGAAAGTCGTTACAATGAAGCATTGTTAGATCATATGCCATTTCAAAGAAAATGGTTACAACGACTTGCTGTAGGGGACAGAAGGTATTGGATTTGTTGGATTTTCAATCCAAAACCTTCCCTACTGTTACACACACTTTAGTTGGAATAGTAAATTATACTATTACAAACTCCAGCACCCCCTCCTTCAGCAAGTCATTGTAAAGACTTGTGTTTTAATGGCATGAGATGTAACAAAGCGCTGTTGTAATGACTTGCATTGTAATGGAATGCATTGGAAATGCATGCTTTCGAACAAGTGCCATTCCACCTCAAACTACATCACAGAATGTGTAACGAGTATGGCACTGGGTGCTTCTTGAAAACAACTGGCTTGTTATCTTTTGTCCTATATCATAGCACCTGGGCTGCAAGATGCTTGCTGGAAAATGTCGATTTCAATCCTTTTGTCTGACTCCTTCACTGAGGTGCTCAACCTTCACCAACGTAGGTGGACGGTCATGATCTTTGCTGCTGAACCTTGAGTAGGACATCAGTGCATACCTAAATATTGAGTATTTGCATAATATGAAATACATGGCAGAATACGAATTGTGTGCCTTGCCTGCCTAACCCACACTGTGAAGGTTTCATATGTGATTATTGTACTGAACATGGTGAAGTGATTACGAGAATGCGAAGAAATTGCACAAAATGAGCAGAAAATATAAACCACTGTTTTGTCATTTGAGATTTGTGAAGGGAGTGTTTGGTTAGAATTGGAATTCTCATAGTTGTATTTTTCTTTGTAAGTTAAAAGTACTTTTTTAGAAAAGTATGTACTGGCCAGTCCTGTTTTAACCTGGGCTGCATTTGGTGTTGAGGGAATTCTATTTTCTAACATTTTCAGGTGGCAAAGTCCTCATTAGCTGACCCCAATCCCTCATAGACTTCAGAATCCATGAGTAACTTTTGATTTCCCATTGATACAGTCAGATATATCACGGTAGCCTCCAACCATAACAAATATATATTCTAAACCTCTCCTTAATATTCTATCATTATATAATACAAAACATCAGGAGTAGTTCTCTGAATCCTGAAATACTGCAGTAATATTTTACAGCTCTCAACAGAATATGGTATTGTTTTCAGCTTATGCTGTTGGTTCCTCCTCAACCATGCTTTTGCCTCCCATTTTGAAATCACTTTGCACCTGTCTTCGTGTATTTCATGTTCACCCCATCATGCTGTTAATAGTTTCACTTCCTGAATGTAAATTTCATGTTCTGTTCTTATGCAGAAAACGATTTGTAAGTGACTTATTTAATCCATATTTTTAGCAAAGTATCCTTTTCCAGATAAGGAATTCAGATAGAAGTCAAGGATGGAATATGTCATTTACACATGTCTGTCTTTTCTTAGACGTGAAATCTGGTGACTGTCCCAGGCCGAAATCATTCTGTGAACTCCAACCCCCGTACAAACACAAGTGTAGCAAAGACAGTGAGTGCCCAGGAGAGAAGAAGTGCTGCTTCGAGATTTGCGATAAGGAATGCAAGGTTCCTGTGCCAGGTAAAAATCACTCAAACAAAAGTGTAAAGAAAATCTTCCAATATGTATAAGACGTGATAATACCTCTGTTACAGGATTCTCCTCCTTTGGAGAAATTACATGCGTAATTGCCCTCATCATAGGAATATAGCACTATGTTCTCGTACCACATAACTCTACAACTAGTTGTTTGTGTTTTGAAAGCCACCATGTGTTTGTCAGGTCCGTTAATAGACAAGAATATTCTTATGATACCTTCTGAGGCCTTATGTCAATCATTAGAATCTAGACAAGGCATGGACAAGCCCCTTTGTGCTAAGAGAGGAAATGGGACTAGAGGAACTGCTTAAGTTTCAACTAGTCCTCAGTGAAATGAAAATATAATGAAAGTCAGCTCTGAAGTACTGTGATCTTCAAAAAGGCTCAATATGGAAGAGAAACGACATGGCACCAATTATTTACAATTTGGAAGATAATCTACCCAACTATATTATAAATTAGTAATAATTAAACCACCATCTTCAGATGATAATTACTGACACTGACTGCAAAACAAAGTAAGTGAATATTTAAGTATAACATGAGCCAGTACTGTCTATATCTGGTGAATTTTGCAAAATCCCAATAAATAGAAACTAGCCCTTGCCTCATCCAAGTTGCTGCCCCCTGCATTTACCTAGACTTACAACTATTTGTCATAAACAGGTTTTATGAATAGTGACTCAGAATGTAATATTAAAGCTAACATTGTTTTATTCTTGATAAATTGAAAACCAAAAGAAATTCTGCAGCGTTCTTTAGCAATCAACCTTTGATTCTTGCAATAATGAAATGCCCGACCATTACAAGACAATAGCCAAATTCTTTTCGCAAAGATATATTGTAGACATATATCTTCTGTGCAGCTAGGTGTACTGATTTCTTAACCTAGGAAAGAGAGATACCCTCATGGGGGATTCAGCGCTGTACAAATCAATAAATATCAAATATCAAAATATCAAGGAGAATTTAGTTAATGGAATGACAGCAATCTTTGTGATTAGTGATTTTTGTTGCAGATAATAGTTACAAAACAGTCGAAATTAAACATCTTTGAAATCACAAATTACACCCGAGTGCATGTATCTAGATATGCAGAGTCAAAGTAATCCAGCTGCATGAATTGAATTGCATTATTGGTGACCGGTGAACCAATAAAATTTGTGGGGTAAATACTTCAAGTCCTCATTAGCTGACCCCAATCCCTCATAGACTTCAGAATCCAGGAGTAACTATTGATTTCCCATTGATACAGTCAGATATATCACGATAGCCTCCAACCATAGCAAATATACATTCTAAACCTCTCCTTAATATTCTATCATTATATAATACAAAACATCAGGAGTAGTTCTCTGAATCCTGAAATACTGCAGTAATATTTTACAGCTCTCAACAGAATATGGTATTATTTTCAGTTTATGCTGTTGGTTCCTCCTCAACCATGCTTTTCCCTCCCATTTTGAAATCTCTTTGCACCTGTCTCTTTGCACCTCATGGGGGATTCAGCGCTGTACAAATCAATAAATATCAAATATCAAAATATCAAGGAGAATTTAGTTAATGGAATGACAGCAATCTTTGTGATTAGTGATTTTTGTTGCAGATAATAGTTACAAAACAGTCGAAATTAAACATCTTTGAAATCACAAATTACACCCGAGTGCATGTATCTAGATATGCAGAGTCAAAGTAATCCAGCTGCATGAATTGAATTGCATTATTGGTGACCGGTGAACCAATAAAATGTGTGGGGTAAATACTTCAAGTCCTCATTAGCTGACCCCAATCCAATTCATTTTATCACGCAAAGTAAGAGAGCTCAAAATCAGTTTGGAGAGTTTAATGAGGTTCTTCCAGTGAGAAAGTGAATAAAATGTGGACAAATAATAAATTTTTCCAGCAAACCTTGGTCACATATTTTCATAGAAATGATCACAATCATTTTGTGTCGTTGTCCCCTGACTTAAGGATAATAGTTTACAGCCAGGAATGTGTATTTGGCCTTTAAATGGGGGATGTGTTTCAAACTAGTTCTGAACTAGTTTTCTCTCAGGCAAAACCTGGTACACATTTAAAAAACTATTCTACTAAAGTTATATATGGGGAGAAGAGTTGGCTTAATGTCTAGTGCGGTCGACCTCGAATCTGGGGAACCGGGTTTGGGTCTCAGCAATGATGCTGAACATCCTATGGTTCTGGGCAAATCACTTAATCTCCCCGTGCCAAGCAAAAAAAAATTAATGTGTCCTTATGTAATGCAACTGGTGCTATCTAAAGCGCTTGGTACCCGATTCTGTTCAAGTTTGAATGCAACAGGTGCTATGTAAAGCACTCTGATACACGATTCTGGTCAAGTTTGCCTATATATAACACTCTGTACAATAAAAATAAAATTAAAAATTTGCATTCAGCTTTGAAATAGATTTTTGGAAGCAAGTGCAAAATAACTTTAAATCATGTTTCTGCTGTTTTACCTGTGGAGATTTAAAATAAAAAATGATTTTCAGCTAGGGCTTCTCATGGAAGATCTAGGATTTACTAACAGAGTGAAAATCCTAAAATAGGATACCATTATAAGAGAGCCCTATGCGCTTCCTGACATGTCTTCAATAAAAGCAAACCTCTTGATGTAGCTTCTTGTCGTGTCCACCAATATTGACAAACTGAGACCTTGAAATAATTGCCCAAGGGATCACCACTGTTCCAAATGCCAAATGTAACTGGTGCCTCACATTGAAACTGCTTTTTGTGCTCACATTTTGTGCCATACTAAAGGGAAAATGTTCATAAATACAATGCCTGCTATGTCCCTCAGTGTTGCTGTACTAATTCAGGCAGAAGGCCTTCTATGTACATAGGTAGTGCCAGATGTTACATTTTCCACTGTCTGTAAAATACCTTCCTCATGCCGCAGAATTCCTAGACAGCCTGTAATATAAGAGACAAGAAACGACAGAGAAATACAATCAAACCTGGACTCTACAGTCACTCATAAACAACTCCTCCTAAACCCTGCCCATTATCAGAACATTTCCTGGGTTATCCCTTGTTATCATGGTTGGTTCAAGAAAAGACACAAAATAACAAATTCTCATTTTTTTCAGTTTTACCAAAGCCAGGAATGTGCTCCAAAGACAATAAGAAGTGCATCAAAACAGAAATCCAGGAGTGCCATAGTGATGATGACTGCGACAACGATAAGAAGTGCTGCTACTTCAACTGTGGATTAAAGTGCAAGGCTCCAGAGACAGGTATCAGTGTCAGGAGTGTGTGACAACTGATGTTCACTTGAAATCTTTGCTTGTGTTTCTGATTTTAAGCTCAGCTTGGCCTGTGGATAGGGGGAAGGGAACTGTTCATACCTGAAATATACTAGTTGAATGTTACAAAACCTGCATTTGAAAGCTAACAACAGCTTTCTAAGCTAATGACAGGTATCTGTCACATTCAGGGTACTGCCTACTTCACAACTTGAGAGTGGAACATTCTTCCATCTTCCCTGGATGCACTGTGAAGCACCTAAATCTTAACTTTGTTACCCAAGAGCCATCTACGTATGTACTCATTGTTTATCACACACAAATTTGTATTAGAAAGAGTGCTTAAGAAAATGGTCAAAATGTACTTGTGCAAAATGTTGTCTAAACATATTTGCACATGTGCATTGCTGTTTATGTGCACAAGTGAGTTGCAATGTGTATGCCCAGGTTGTGGCTGAGCTGGGAGTGTGATCAGGGTATATTGAAGGGCATTGTGCATTCACAAACTGGTGCACTCCTCAAGGTAAACAACATATACAATGCATCATTTACAATGCATGCCATTACAAGGAAAGTCGTTACAATGAAGCATTGTTAGATCATATGCCATTTCAAAGAAAATGGTTACAACGACTTGCTGTAGGGGACAGAAGGTATTGGATTTGTTGGATTTTCAATCCAAAACCTTCCCTACTGTTACACACACTTTAGTTGGAATAGTAAATTATACTATTACAAACTCCAGCACCCCCTCCTTCAGCAAGTCATTGTAAAGACTTGTGTTTTAATGGCATGAGATGTAACAAAGCGCTGTTGTAATGACTTGCATTGTAATGGAATGCATTGGAAATGCATGCTTTCGAACAAGTGCCATTCCACCTCAAACTACATCACAGAATGTGTAACGAGTATGGCACTGGGTGCTTCTTGAAAACAACTGGCTTGTTATCTTTTGTCCTATATCATAGCACCTGGGCTGCAAGATGCTTGCTGGAAAATGTCGATTTCAATCCTTTTGTCTGACTCCTTCACTGAGGTGCTCAACCTTCACCAACGTAGGTGGACGGTCATGATCTTTGCTGCTGAACCTTGAGTAGGACATCAGTGCATACCTAAATATTGAGTATTTGCATAATATGAAATACATGGCAGAATATGAATTGCATGCCTTGCCTGCCTAACCCACACTGTGTAGGTTTCATATGTGATTATTGTACTGAACATGGTGGAGTGATTACAAGAATGCGAAGAAATTGCACAAAATGAGCAGAAAATATAAACCACTGTTTTGTCCTGTGAGATTTGTGAAGGGAGTGTTTGGTTAGAATTGGAATATTCTCACAGTTGTTTTTTCTTTGTAAGTTAAATGTACTTTTTTAGAAAAGTATGTACTGGCCAGTCCTGTTTTAACCTGGGCTGCATTTGGTGTTGAGGGAATTCTATTTTCTAACATTTAGAGGTGGCAAAGTCCTCATCAGCTGACCCCAATCCCTCATAGACTTTAGAATCCAGGAGTAACTTTTGATTTCCCATTGATACAGTCAGATATATCACGATAGCCTCCAACCATAACAAATATACATTCTAAACCTATCCTCAATATTCTATCATTATATAATACAAAACATCATGAGTAGTTCTCTGAATCCTGAAATCCTGCAGTAATATTTTGCAGCTCTCAACAGAATATTTTATTGTTTTCAGTTTATGCTGTTGGTTCCTCGTCAACCACCCTTTTCCCTCCCACTTTGAAATCTGTTTGCACCTGTCTTGGTGTATTTCATGTTCACCCCATCATGCTGTGTAATAGTTCCACTTCCTGAATGTAAATTTCATGTTCTGTTCTTATGCAGAAAACGATTTGTAAGTGACTTATTTACTCCATATTTTTAGCAAAGTATCCTTTTCCAGATAAGGAATTCAGATAGAAGGCAAGGATGGAATATATCATTTACACATGTCTGTCTTTTCTTAGACGTGAAATCTGGTGACTGTCCCAGGCCGAAATCATTCTGTGAACTCCAACCCCCGTACAATCACAAGTGTAGCAAAGACAGTGAGTGCCCAGGAGAGAAGAAGTGCTGCTTCGATATTTGTGATAAGGAATGCAAGGTTCCTTTGCCAGGTAAAAATCACTCAAACAAAAGTGTAAAGAAAATCTTCCAATATGTATAAGACGTGAGAATACATCTGTTACAGGATTCTCCTCCTTTGTAGAATTTACATGCGTAATTGCCCTCATCATAGAAATATAGCACTATGTTCTCTTATCACCTGACTCTACAACTAGTTGCTTGTGTTTTGAAAGCCACCATGTGTTCGCCAGGTCCGTTAATAGACAAGAATATTCTTATGATACCTTCTGAGGCATTAAGTCAATCATTAGAATCTGGACAAGGAATGGACAAGCCCCTTTGTGCTAAGAGAGGAAATGGGACTAGAGGAACTGCTTAAGTTTCAACTAGTCCTCAGTGAAATGAAAATATAATGAAAGTCAGCTCTGAAGTACTGTGATCTTCAAAAAGGCTCAATATGGCAGTGAAACGACATGGCACCAATTATTTACCATTTGGAAGAGTTTCTTCCCACATATAATAAATTAGTAATAATTAAACCACCATCTTCAGATGATAATGACTGACACTGACTGCAAAACAAAGTAAGTGAATATTTAAGTATAACATGAGCAAGTACTGTCTATATCTGGTGAATTTTGCAAAATCCCAATAAATAGAAACTAGCCCTTGCCTCATCCAAGTTGCTGCCCCCTGCATTTACCTAGACTTACAACTATTTGTCATAAACAGGTTTTATGAATAGTGACTCAGAATGTAATATTAAAGCTAAAATTGTTTTATTCTTGATAAATTGAAAACCAAAAGAAATTCTGCAGCGTTCTTTAGTAATCAACCTTTGATTCTTGCAATAATGAAATGCCCGACCATTACAAGACAATAGCCAAATTCTTTACGCAAAGATATATTGTAGACATATATCTTCTGTGCAGCTAGGTGTACTGATTTCTTAACCTAGGAAGGAGAGATACCCTCACGGGTGATTCAGCGCTATACAAATCAATAAATATCAAAATATCAAGGAGAATTTAGTTAATGGAATGACAGCAATCTTTGTGATTAGTGATTTTTATTGCAGATAATAGTTACAAAACAGTCGAAATTAAACATCTTTGAAATCACAAATTACACCCGAGTGCATGTATCTAGATATGCAGAGTCAAAGTAATCCAGCTGCATGAATTGAATTGCATTATTGGTGACCGGTGAACCAATAAAATGTGTGGGGTAAATACTTCAATTCATTTTATCACGCAAAGTAAGAGAGCCACAATCAGTTTGGGGAGTTTAATGAGGTTCTTCCAGTGAGAAAGTGAATAAAATGTGGACAAATATTACATTTTTCCAGCAAACCTTGGTCACATATTTTCATAGAAATGATCACAATTATTTTGTGTCGTTGTCCCCTGACTTAAGGATAATAGTTTACAGCCAGGAATGTGTATTTGGCCTTTAAATGGAGGATGTGTTTCAAACTAGTTCTGAACAGTTTTCTCTCAGGCAAAACCTGGTACACATTTAAAAAAACTATTCTACTAAAGTTATATATGGGGAGAAGGGTTGGCTTAATGTCTAGTGCGGTCGACCTCGAATCTGGGGAACCGGGTTTGAGTCTCAGCAATGATGCTGAACATCCTATGGTTCTGGGCAAATCACTTAATCTCCCCATGCCTAGCAAAAAAAAATGAATGTGTCCTTATGTAATGCAACTGGTGCTATCTAAAGCGCTTGGTACCCGATTCTGTTCAAGTTTGAATGCAACAGGTGCTATGTAAAGCACTCTGATACACGATTCTGGTCAAGTTTGCCTATATATAACACTCTGTACAATAAAAATAAAATTAAAAATTTGCATTCAGCTTTGAAATAGATTTTTGGAAGCAAGTGCAAAATAACTTTAAATCATGTTTCTGCTGTTTTACCTGTGGAGATTTAAAATAAAAAATGATTTTCAGCTAGTGCTTCTCATGGAAGATCTAGGATTTACTAACAGAGTGAAAATCCTAAAATAGGATACCATTATAAAAGAGCCCTATGCGCTTCCTGACATGTCTTTAATAAAAGCAAACCTCTTGATGGAGCTTCTTGTCGTGTCCACCAATATTGACAAACTGAGATCTTGAAATAATTGCCCAAGGGATCACCACTGTTCCAAATGCCAAATGTAACTAGCGCCCCACATTGAAACTGCTTTTTGTGCTCACCTTTTGTGCCATACTAAATGGAAAATTTTCATAAATACAATGCCTGCTATGTCCCTCAGTGTTGCTGTACTAATTCAGGCAGAAGGCTTCTATGTACATAGGTAGTGCCAGATGTTACATTTTCCACTGTCTGTAAAATACCTTCCTCATGCCGCAGAATTCCTAGACAGCCTGTAATATAAGAGACAAGAAACGACAGAGAAATACAATCAAACCTGGACTCTACAGTCACTCATAAACAGCTCCTCCTAAACCCAGCCCATTAGCAGAACATTTGCTGGGTTATACCTTGTTATCATGGTTGGTTCAAGAAAAGACACAAAATAACAAATTCTCATTTTTTTTCAGTTTTACCAAAGCCAGGAATGTGCACCAAAGACAATAAGAAGTGCATCAAAACAGAAATCCAGGAGTGCCATAGTGATGATGACTGCGACAACGATAAGAAGTGCTGCTACTTCAACTGTGGATTAAAGTGCAAGGCTCCAGAGACAGGTATCAGTGTCAGGAGTGTGTGACAAATGATGTTCACTTGAAATCTTTGCTTGTGTTTCTGATTATAGGCTCAGCTTGGCCTGTGGATAGGGGGAAGGGAACTGTACATACCTGAATATTACTAGATGAATGTTACAAAACCTGCATTTGAAAGCTAACAACAGTTTCTAAGCTAATGACAGGTATCTGTCACATTCAGGGTACTGCCCTACTTCGCAACTTGAGAGTGGAACATTCTTCCATCTTCCCTGGATGCACTGTGAAGCACCTAAATCTTAACTTTATTACCCGAGAGCCATCTACTTATGTACTCATTGTTTATCACACACAAATTTGCATTAGAAAGAGTGCTTAAGAAAATGGTCAAAATGTACTTGTGCAAAATTTTGTCTAAACATATTTGCACATGTGCATTGCTGTTTATGTGCACAAGTGAGTTGCAATATGTATGCCCAGGTTGTGGCTGAGCTGGGAGTGTGATCAGGGTATATTGTAGGGCAATGTGCATTCACAAACTGGTGCACTCCTCAAGGTAAACAACATATACAATGCATCATTTACAACGCATGCCATTACAACGCAAGTCGTTACAATGAAGCATTGTTAGATCATATGCCATTTCAAAGAAAATCGTTACAACGACTGTAGGGGGCAGAAGGTATTGGATTTGTTGGATTTTCAATCCAAAACCTTCCCTATTGTTACACACACTTTAGTTGGAATAGTAAATTATACTATTACAAACTCCAGCGCCCCCTCCTTCAGCAAGTCGTTGTAAAGACTTGTGTTGTATCGGCATGAGATGTAACAAAGCGCCGTTGTAATGACTTGCATTGTAATGGAATGCATTGGAAATGCATGCTTTCGAACAAGTGCCATTCCACCTCAAACTACATCACAGAATGTGTAACGAGTATGACACTGGATGCTTCTTGAAAACAATTGGCTTGTTATCTTTTGTCCTATATCATAGCACCTGGGCTGCAAGATGCTTGCTGGAAAATGTTGATTTCAATCCTTTTGTCTGACTCCTTCACTGAGGTGCTCAGCCTTCACCAACGTAGGTGGACGGTCATGATCTTTGCTGCTGAACCTTGAGTAGGACATCAGTGCATACCTAAATATTGAGTATTTGCATAATATGAAATACATGGCAGAATACGAATTGTGTGCCTTGCCTGCCTAACCCACACTGTGTAGGTTTCATATGTGATTATTGTACTGAACATGGTGAAGTGATTACAAGAATGCGAAGAAATTGCACAAAATGAGCAGAAAATATAAGCCACTGTTTTGTCATGTGAGATTTGTGAAGGGAGTGTTTGGTTAGAATTTGAATTCTCATAGTTGTATTTTTCTTTGTAAGTTAAAAGTACTGTTTTAGAAAAGTATGTACTGGCCAGTCCTGTTTTAACCTGGGCTGCATTTGATGTTGAGTGAATTCTATTTTCTAACATTTTCAGGTGGCAAAGTCCTCATTAGCTGACCCCAATCCCTCATAGACTTCAGAATCCAGGAGTAACTTTTGATTTCCCATTGATACAGTCAGATATATCATGATAGCCTCCAACCATAGCAAATATACATTCTAAACCTCTCCTTAATATTCTATCATTATATAATACAAAACATCAGGAGTAGTTCTCTGAATCCTGAAATACTGCAGTAATATTTTACAGCTCTCAACAGAATATTTTATTGTTATCAGTTTATGCTGTTGGTTCGTCCCCAACCATGCTTTTCCCTCCCATTTTGAAATCTCTTTGCACCTGTCTTCGTGTATTTCATGTTCACCCCATCATGCTGTGTAATAGTTTCACTTCCTGAATGTAAATTTCATGTTCTGTTCTTATGCAGAAAACGATTTGTAAGTGACTTATTTACTCCATATTTTTAGCAAAGTATCCTTTTCCAGATAAGGAATTCAGATAGAAGTCAAGGATGGAATATGTCATTTACACATGTCTGTCTTTTCTTAGACGTGAAATCTGGTGACTGTCCCAGGCCGAAATCATTCTGTGAACTCCAACCCCCGTACAAACACAAGTGTAGCAAAGACAGTGAGTGCCCAGGAGAGAAGAAGTGCTGCTTCGAGATTTGCGATAAGGAATGCAAGGTTCCTGTGCCAGGTAAAAATCACTCAAACAAAAGTGTAAAGAAAATCTTCCAATATGTATAAGACGTGATAAATACCTCTGTTACAGGATTCTCCTCCTTTGGAGAATTTACATGCGTAATTGCCCTCATCATAGAAATATAGCACTATGTTCTCGTACCACATAACTCTACAACTAGTTGTTTGTGTTTTGAAAGCCACCATGTGTTTGCCAGGTCCGTTAATAGACAAGAATATTCTTATGATACCTTCTGAGGCCTTAAGTCAATCATTAGAAACTGGACAAGGCATGGACAAGCCCCTTTGTGCTAAGAGAGGAAATGGGACTAGAGGAACTGCTTCAGTTTCAACTAGTCCTCAGTGAAATGAAAATATAATGAAAGTCAGCTCTGAAGAACTGTGATCTTCAAAAAGGCTCAATATGGCAGAGAAACGACATGGCACCAATTATTTACCATTTGGAAGAGTTTCTTCCCACATATAATGAATTAGTAATAATTAAACCACCATCTTCAGATGATAATGACTGACACTGACTGCAAAACAAAGTAAGTGAATATTTAAGTATAACATGAGCAAGTACTGTCTATATCTGGTGAATTTTACAAAATCCCAATAAATAGAAACTAGCCCTTGCCTCATCCAAGTTGCTGCCCCCTGCATTTACCTAGCTTTACAACTATTTGTCATTAACAGGTTTTGTGAATAGTGACTCAGAATGTAATATTAAAGCTAAAATTGTTTTATTCTTGATAAATTGAAAACCAAAAGAAATTCTGCAGCGTTCTTTAGTAATCAACCTTTGATTCTTGCAATAATGAAATGCCCCGACCATTACAAGACAATAGCCAAATTCTTTTCGCAAAGATATATTGTAGACATATATCTTCTGTGCAGCTAGGTGTACTGATTTCTTAACCTAGGAAGGAGAGATACCCTCATGGGTGATGCAGCGCTATACAAATCAATAAATATCAAATATCAAAATATCAAGGAGAATTTAGTTAATGGAATGACAGCAATATTTGTGATTAGTGATTTTTGTTGCAGATAATAGTTACAAAACAGTCGAAATTAAACATCTTTGAAATCACAAATTAAACCAGAGTGCTTGTATCTAGATGTGCAGAGTCAAAGTAATCCAGCTGCATGAATTGAATTGCATTATTGGTGACCTGGGAACCAATACAATTTGTGGGGTAAATACTTCAATTCATTTTATCACGCAAAGTAAGAGAGCCCAAAATCAGTTTGGGGAGTTTAATAAGGTTCTTCCAGTGAGAAAGTGAATAAAATGTGGACAAATAATACATTTTTCCAGCAAACCTTGGTCACATATTTTCATAGAAATGATCACAATTATTTTGTGTCGTTGTCCCCTGACTTAAGGATAATAGTTTACAGCCAGGAATGTGTATTTGGCCTTTAAATGGGGGATGTGTTTCAAACTAGTTCTGAACTAGTTTTCTCTTAGGCAAAACCTGGTACACATTTAAAAAACTATTCTACTAAAATTATATATGGGCAGAAGAGTTGGCTTAATGTCTAGTGCGGTCGACCTCGAATCTGGGGAACCGGGTTTGGGTCTCAGCAATGATGCTGAACATCCTATGGTTCTGGGCAAATCACTTCATCTCCCCGTGCCTAGAAAAAAAATGAATGTGTCCTTATGTAATGCAACTGGTGCTATCTAAAGCGCTTGGTACCCGATTCTGTTCAAGTTTGAATGCAACAGGTGCTATGTAAAGCACTCTGATACACGATTCTGGTCAAGTTTGCCTATATATAACTCTCTGTACAATAAAAATAAAATTTAAAATTTGCATTCAGCTTTGAAATAGATTTTTGGATGCAAGTGCAAAATAACTTTAAATCATGTTTCTGCTGTTTTACCTGTGGAGATTTAAAATAAAAAATGATTTTCAGCTGGGGCTTCTCATGGAAGATCTAGGATTTACTGACAGAGTGAAAATGCTAAAATAGGATACCTTTATAAGAGAGCCCTATGCGCTTCCTGACATGTCTTCAATAAAAGCAAACCTCTTGATGGAGCTTCTTGTCGTGTCCACCAATATTGACAAACTGAGACCTTGAAAGAATTGCCCAAGAGATCACCACTGTTCCAAATGCCAAATGTAACTGGCGCCCCACATTGAAACTGCTTTTTGTGCTCACCTTTTGTGCCATACTAAAGGGAACATTTTCATAAATACAATGCCTGCTGCGTCCCTCAGTGTTGCTGTACTAATTCAGGCAGAAGGCCTTCTATGTACATAGGTAGTGCCAGATGTTACATTTTCCACTGTCTGTAAAATACCTTCCTCATGCCGCAGAATTCCTAGACAGCCTGTAATATAAGAGACAAGAAACGACAGAGAAATACAATCAAACCTGGACTCTACAGTCACTCATAAACAACTCCTCCTAAACCCTGCCCATTAGCAGAACATTTCCTGGGTTATCCCTTGTTATCATAGTTGGTTCAAGAAAAGACACAAAATAACAAATTCTCATTTTTTTCAGTTTTACCAAAGCCAGGAATGTGCTCCAAAGACAATAAGAAGTGCATCAAAACAGAAATCCAGGAGTGCCATAGTGATGATGACTGCGACAACGATAAGAAGTGCTGCTACTTCAACTGTGGATTCAAGTGCAAGGCTCCAGAGAGAGGTATCAGTGTCAGGAGTGTGTGACAACTGATGTTCACTTGAAATCTTTGCTTGTTTTTCTGATTTTAGGCTCAGCTTGGCCTGTGGATAGGGGGAAGGGAACTGTACATACCTGAAATATACTAGTTGAATGTTACAAAACCTGCATTTGAAAGCTAACAACAGCTTTCTAAGCTAATGACAGGTATCTGTCACATTCAGGGTACTGCCCTACTTCACAACTTGAGAGTGGAACATTCTTCCATCTCCCCTGGATGCACTGTGAAGCACCTAAATCTTAACTTTGTTACCCGAGAGCCATCTACTTATGTACTCATTGTTTATCACACACAAATTTGCATTAGAAAGAGTGCTTAAGAAAATGGTCAAAATGTACTTGTGCAAAATTTTGTCTAAACATATTTGCACATGTGCATTGCTGTTTATGTGCACAAGTGAGTTGCAATATGTATGCCCAGGTTGTGGCTGAGCTGGGAGTGTGATCAGGGTATATTGTAGGGCAATGTGCATTCACAAACTGGTGCACTCCTCAAGGTAAACAACATATACAATGCATCATTTACAACGCATGCCATTACAACGCAAGTCGTTACAATGAAGCATTGTTAGATCATATGCCATTTCAAAGAAAATCGTTACAACGACTGTAGGGGGCAGAAGGTATTGGATTTGTTGGATTTTCAATCCAAAACCTTCCCTACTGTTACACACACTTTAGTTGGAATAGTAAATTATACTATTACAAACTCCAGCGCCCCCTCCTTCAGCAAGTCGTTGTAAAGACTTGTGTTGTATCGGCATGAGATGTAACAAAGCGCCGTTGTAATGACTTGCATTGTAATGGAATGCATTGGAAATGCATGCTTTCGAACAAGTGCCATTCCACCTCAAACTACATCACGGAATGTGTAACAAGTATGACACTGGGTGCTTCTTGAAAACAATTGGCTTGTTATCTTTTGTCCTATATCATAGCACCTGGGCTGCAAGATGCTTGCTGGAAAATGTTGATTTCAATCCTTTTGTCTGACTCCTTCACTGAGGTGCTCAGCCTTCACCAACGTAGGTGGACGGTCATGATCTTTGCTGCTGAACCTTGAGGAGGACATCAGTGCATACCTAAATATTGAGTATTTGCATAATATGAAATACATGGCAGAATACAAATTGTGTGCCTTGCCTGCCTAACCCACACTGTGTAGGTTTCATATGTGATTATTGTACTGAACATGGTGAAGTGATTACAAGAATGCGAAGAAATTGCACAAAATGAGCAGAAAATATAAGCCACTGTTTTGTCATGTGAGATTTGTGAAGGGAGTGTTTGGTTAGAATTTGAATTCTCATAGTTGTATTTTTCTTTGTATGTTAAAAGTACTTTTTTAGAAAAGTATGTACTGGCCAGTCCTGTTTTAACCTGGGCTGCATTTGGTGTTGAGGGAATTCTATTTTCTAACATTTTCAGGTGGCAAAGTCCTCATTAGCTGACCCCAATCCCTCATAGACTTCAGAATCCAGGAGTAACTTTTGATTTCCCATTGATACAGTCAGATATATCACGATAGCCTCCAACCATAACAAATATACATTCTAAACCTCTCCTTAATATTCTATCATTATATAATACAGAACATCAGGAGTAGTTCTCTGAATCCTGAAATACTGCAGTAATATTTTACAGCTCTCAACAGAATATGGTATTGTTTTCGGTTTATGCTGGTGGTTCCTCTTCCAGCCATCCTTTTCCTTCCCATTTTGAAATCTCTTTGCACCTGTCTTCGTGTATTTCATGTTCACCCCATCATGCTGTGTAATAGTTTCACTTCCTGAATGTAAATTTCATGTTCTGTTCTTATGCAGAAAACGATTTGTAAGTGACTTATTTACTCCATATTTTTAGCAAAGTATCCTTTTCCAGATAAGGAATTCAGATAGACGTCAAGGATGGAATATGTCATTTACACATGTCTGTCTTTTTTTAGACGTGAAATCTGGTGACTGTCCCAGGCCGAAATCATTCTGTGAACTCCAACCCCCGTACAATCACAAATGTAGCAAAGACAGTGAGTGCCCAGGAGAGAAGAAGTGCTGCTTCGAGATTTGCGATAAGGAATGCAAGGTTCCTGTGCCAGGTAAAAATCACTCAAACAAAAGTGTAAAGAAATTCTTCCAATATGTATTGACCTGATAATACCTCTGTTACAGGATTCTCCTCCTTTGGAGAATTTACATGCGTAATTGCCCTCATCATAGAAATATAGCACTATGTTCTCGTACCACATAACTCTACAACTAGTTGTTTGTGTTTTGAAAGCCACCATGTGTTTGCCAGGTCCGTTAATAGACAAGAATATTCTTATGATACCTTCTGAGGCATTAAGTCAATCATTCGAATCTGGACAAGGAATGGACAAGCCCCTTTGTGCTAAGAGAGGAAATGGGACTAGAGGAACTGGTTAAGTTTCAACTAGTCCTCAGTGAAATGAAAATATAATGAAAGTCAGCTCTGAAGTACTGTGATCTTCAAAAAGGCTCAATATGGCAGTGAAACGACATGGCACCAATTATTTACCATTTGGAAGAGTTTCTTCCCACATATAATAAATTAGTAATAATTAAACCACCATCTTCAGATGATAATGACTGACACTGACTGCAAAACAAAGTAAGTGATTATTTAAGTATAACATGAGCAAGTACTGTCTATATCTGGTGAATTTTGCAAAATCCCTATAAATAGAAACTAGCCCTTGCCTCATCCAAGTTGCTGCCCCCTGCATTTACCTAGACTTACAACTATTTGTCATAAACAGGTTTTATGAATAGTGACTCAGAATGTAATATTAAAGATACAATTGTTTTATTCTTGATAAATTGAAAACCAAAAGAAATTCTGCAGCGTTCTTTAGTAATCAAGCTTTGATTCTTGCAATAATGAAATGCCCGACCATTACAAGACAATAGCCAAATTCTTTTCGCAAAGATATATTGTAGACATATATCTTCTGTGCAGCTAGGTATACTGATTTCTTAACCTAGGAAGGAGAGATACCCTCATGGGGGATTCAGCGCTATACAAATCAATAAATATCAAATATCAAAATATCAAGGAGAATTTAGTTAATGGAATGACAGCAATCTTTGTGATTAGTGATTTTTGTTGCAGATAATAGTTACAAAACAGTCGAAATTAAACATCTTTGAAATCACAAATTACACCCGAGTGCATGTATCTAGATATGCAGAGTCAAAGTAATCCAGCTGCATGAATTGAATTGCATTATTGGTGACCGGTGAACCAATAAAATTTGTAGGGTAAATACTTCAATTCATTTTATCACGCAAAGTAAGAGAGCCCAAAATCAGTTTGGGGAGTTTAATGAGGTTCTTCCAGTGAGAAAGTGAATAAAATGTGGACAAATAATATATTTTTCCAGGAAACCTTGGTCACATATTTTCATAGAAATGATCACAATCATTTTGTGTCGTTGTCCCCTGACTTAAGGATAATAGTTTACAGCCAGGAATGTGTATTTGGCCTTTAAATGGGGGATGTGTTTCAAACTAGTTCTGAACTAGTTTTCTCTCAGGCAAAACCTGGTACACATTTAAAAAACTATTCTACTAAAGTTATATATGGGGAGAAGAGTTGGCTTAATGTCTAGTGCGGTCGACCTCGAATCTGGGGAACCGGGTTTGAGTCTCAGCAATGATGCTGAACATCCTATGGTTCTGGGCAAATCACTTAATCTCCCCGTGCCTAGCAAAAACAAATTAATGTGTCCTAATGTAATGCAACTGGTGCTATCTAAAGCGCTTGGTACCCGATTCTGTTCAAGTTTGAATGCAACAGGTGCTATGTAAAGCACTCTGATACAAGATTCTGGTCAAGTTTGCCTATATATAACACTCTGTACAATAAAAATAAAATTAAAAATTTGCATTCAGCTTTGAAATAGATTTTTGGAAGCAAGTGCAAAATAACTTTAAATCATGTTTCTGCTGTTTTACCTGTGGATATTTAAAATAAAAAATGATTTTCAGCTAGGGCTTCTCATGGAAGATCTAGGATTTACTAACAGAGTGAAAATCCTAAAATAGGATACCATTATAAGAGAGCCCTATGCACTTCCTGACATGTCTTCAATAAAAGCAAACCTCTTGATGGAGCTTCTTGTCGTGTCCACCAATATTGACAAACTGAGACCTTGAAATAATTGCCCAAGGGATCACCACTGTTCCAAATGCCAAATGTAACTGGCGCCCCACATTGAAACTGCTTTTTGTGCTCACCTTTTGTGCCATACTAAAGGGAAAATGTTCATAAATACAATGCCTGCTATGTCCCTCAGTGTTGCTGTACTAATTCAGGCAGAAGGCCTTCTATGTACATATTTAGTGCCAGATGTTACATTTTCCACTGTCTGTAAAATACCTTCCTCATGCCGCAGAATTCCTAGACAGCCTGGAATATAAGAGACAAGAACCGACAGAGAAATACAATCAAACCTGGACTCTACAGTCACTCATAAACAACTCCTCCTAAACCCTGCCCATTAGCAGAACATTTGCTGGGTTATCCCTTGTTATCATGGTTGGTTCAAGAAAAGACACAAAATAACAAATTCTCATTTTTTTCAGTTTTACCAAAGCCAGGAATGTGCACCAAAGACAATAAGAAGTGCATCAAAACAGAAATCCAGGAGTGCCATAGTGATGATGACTGCGACAACGATAAGAAGTGCTGCTACTTCAACTGTGGATTAAAGTGCAAGGCTCCAGAGACAGGTATCAGTGTCAGGAGTGTGTGACAACTGATGTTCACTTGAAATCTTTGCTTGTGTTTCTGATTTTAGGCTCAGCTTGGCCTGTGGATAGGGGGAAGGGAACTGTACATACCTGAATATTACTAGATGAATGTTACAAAACCTGCATTTGAAAGCTAACAACAGCTTTCTAAGCTAATGACAGGTATCTGTCACATTCAGGGTACTGCCCTACTTCACAACTTGAGAGTGGAACATTCTTCCATCTTCCCTGAATGCACTGTGAAGCACCTAAATCTTAACTTTGTTACCCGAGAGCCATCTACTTATGTACTCATTGTTTATCACACACAAATTTGCATTAGAAAGAGTGCTTAAGAAAATGGTCAAAATGTACTTGTGCAAAATTTTGTCTAAACATATTTGCACATGTGCATTGCTGTTTATGTGCACAAGTGAGTTGCAATGTGTATGCCCAGGTTGTGGCTGAGCTGGGAGTGTGATCAGGGTATATTGTAGGGCAATGTGCATTCACAAACTGGTGCACTCCTCAAGGTAAACAACATATACAATGCATCATTTACAACGCATGCCATTACAACGCAAGTCGTTACAATGAAGCATTGTTAGATCATATGCCATTTCAAAGAAAATCGTAACAACGACTTGCTGTAGGGGGCAGAAGGTATTGGATTTGTTGGATTTTCAATCCAAAACCTTCCCTACTGTTACACACACTTTAGTTAGAATAGTAAATTATACTATTACAAACTCCAGCGCCCCCTCCTTCAGCAAGTCGTTGTAAAGACTTGTGTTGTAATGGCATGAGATGTAACAAAGCGCCGTTGTAATGACTTGCATTGTAATGGAATGCATTGGAAATGCATCCTTTCGAACAAGTGCCATTCCACCTCAAACTACTTCACAGAATGTGTAACGAGTATGACACTGGGTGCTTCTTGAAAACAACAGGCTTGTTATCTTTTGTCCTATATCATAGCACCTGGGCTGCAAGATGCTTGCTGGAAAATGTTGATTTCAATCCTTTTGTCTGACTCCTTCACTGAGGTGCTCAACCTTCACCAACGTAGGTGGACGGTCATGATCTTTGCTGCTGAACCTTGAGTAGGACATCAGTGCATACCTAAATATTGAGTATTTGCATAATATGAAATACATGGCAGAATACGAATTGTGTGCCTTGCCTGCCTAACCCACACTGTGAAGGTTTCATATGTGATTATTGTACTGAACATGGTGAAGTGATTACGAGAATGCGAAGAAATTGCACAAAATGAGCAGAAAATATAAACCACTGTTTTGTCATTTGAGATTTGTGAAGGGAGTGTTTGGTTAGAATTGGAATTCTCATAGTTGTATTTTTCTTTGTAAGTTAAAAGTACTTTTTTAGAAAAGTATGTACTGGCCAGTCCTGTTTTAACCTGGGCTGCATTTGGTGTTGAGGGAATTCTATTTTCTAACATTTTCAGGTGGCAAAGTCCTCATTAGCTGACCCCAATCCCTCATAGACTTCAGAATCCATGAGTAACTTTTGATTTCCCATTGATACAGTCAGATATATCACGGTAGCCTCCAACCATAACAAATATACATTCTAAACCTCTCCTTAATATTCTATCATTATATAATACAAAACATCAGGAGTAGTTCTCTGAATCCTGAAATACTGCAGTAATATTTTACAGCTCTCAACAGAATATGGTATTGTTTTCAGCTTATGCTGTTGGTTCCTCCTCAACCATGCTTTTGCCTCCCATTTTGAAATCACTTTGCACCTGTCTTCGTGTATTTCATGTTCACCCCATCATGCTGTTAATAGTTTCACTTCCTGAATGTAAATTTCATGTTCTGTTCTTATGCAGAAAACGATTTGTAAGTGACTTATTTAATCCATATTTTTAGCAAAGTATCCTTTTCCAGATAAGGAATTCAGATAGAAGTCAAGGATGGAATATGTCATTTACACATGTCTGTCTTTTCTTAGACGTGAAATCTGGTGACTGTCCCAGGCCGAAATCATTCTGTGAACTCCAACCCCCGTACAAACACAAGTGTAGCAAAGACAGTGAGTGCCCAGGAGAGAAGAAGTGCTGCTTCGAGATTTGCGATAAGGAATGCAAGGTTCCTGTGCCAGGTAAAAATCACTCAAACAAAAGTGTAAAGAAAATCTTCCAATATGTATAAGACGTGATAATACCTCTGTTACAGGATTCTCCTCCTTTGGAGAAATTACATGCGTAATTGCCCTCATCATAGGAATATAGCACTATGTTCTCGTACCACATAACTCTACAACTAGTTGTTTGTGTTTTGAAAGCCACCATGTGTTTGTCAGGTCCGTTAATAGACAAGAATATTCTTATGATACCTTCTGAGGCCTTATGTCAATCATTAGAATCTAGACAAGGCATGGACAAGCCCCTTTGTGCTAAGAGAGGAAATGGGACTAGAGGAACTGCTTAGGTTTCAACTAGTCCTCAGTGAAATGAAAATATAATGAAAGTCAGCTCTGAAGTACTGTGATCTTCAAAAAGGCTCAATATGGAAGAGAAACGACATGGCACCAATTATTTACAATTTGGAAGATAATCTACCCAACTATATTATAAATTAGTAATAATTAAACCACCATCTTCAGATGATAATTACTGACACTGACTGCAAAACAAAGTAAGTGAATATTTAAGTATAACATGAGCCAGTACTGTCTATATCTGGTGAATTTTGCAAAATCCCAATAAATAGAAACTAGCCCTTGCCTCATCCAAGTTGCTGCCCCCTGCATTTACCTAGACTTACAACTATTTGTCATAAACAGGTTTTATGAATAGTGACTCAGAATGTAATATTAAAGCTAACATTGTTTTATTCTTGATAAATTGAAAACCAAAATAAATTCTGCAGCGTTCTTTAGCAATCAACCTTTGATTCTTGCAATAATGAAATGCCCGACCATTACAAGACAATAGCCAAATTCTTTTCGCAAAGATATATTGTAGACATATATCTTCTGTGCAGCTAGGTGTACTGATTTCTTAACCTAGGAAAGAGAGATACCCTCATGGGGGATTCAGCGCTGTACAAATCAATAAATATCAAATATCAAAATATCAAGGAGAATTTAGTTAATGGAATGACAGCAATCTTTGTGATTAGTGATTTTTGTTGCAGATAATAGTTACAAAACAGTCGAAATTAAACATCTTTGAAATCACAAATTACACCCGAGTGCATGTATCTAGATATGCAGAGTCAAAGTAATCCAGCTGCATGAATTGAATTGCATTATTGGTGACCGGTGAACCAATAAAATTTGTGGGGTAAATACTTCAAGTCCTCATTAGCTGACCCCAATCCCTCATAGACTTCAGAATCCAGGAGTAACTATTGATTTCCCATTGATACAGTCAGATATATCACGATAGCCTCCAACCATAGCAAATATACATTCTAAACCTCTCCTTAATATTCTATCATTATATAATACAAAACATCAGGAGTAGTTCTCTGAATCCTGAAATACTGCAGTAATATTTTACAGCTCTCAACAGAATATGGTATTATTTTCAGTTTATGCTGTTGGTTCCTCCTCAACCATGCTTTTCCCTCCCATTTTGAAATCTCTTTGCACCTGTCTCTTTGCACCTCATGGGGGATTCAGCGCTGTACAAATCAATAAATATCAAATATCAAAATATCAAGGAGAATTTAGTTAATGGAATGACAGCAATCTTTGTGATTAGTGATTTTTGTTGCAGATAATAGTTACAAAACAGTCGAAATTAAACATCTTTGAAATCACAAATTACACCCGAGTGCATGTATCTAGATATGCAGAGTCAAAGTAATCCAGCTGCATGAATTGAATTGCATTATTGGTGACCGGTGAACCAATAAAATTTGTGGGGTAAATACTTCAAGTCCTCATTAGCTGACCCCAATCCAATTCATTTTATCACGCAAAGTAAGAGAGCTCAAAATCAGTTTGGAGAGTTTAATGAGGTTCTTCCAGTGAGAAAGTGAATAAAATGTGGACAAATAATAAATTTTTCCAGCAAACCTTGGTCACATATTTTCATAGAAATGATCACAATCATTTTGTGTCGTTGTCCCCTGACTTAAGGATAATAGTTTACAGCCAGGAATGTGTATTTGGCCTTTAAATGGGGGATGTGTTTCAAACTAGTTCTGAACTAGTTTTCTCTCAGGCAAAACCTGGTACACATTTAAAAAACTATTCTACTAAAGTTATATATGGGGAGAAGAGTTGGCTTAATGTCTAGTGCGGTCGACCTCGAATCTGGGGAACCGGGTTTGGGTCTCAGCAATGATGCTGAACATCCTATGGTTCTGGGCAAATCACTTAATCTCCCCGTGCCAAGCAAAAAAAAATTAATGTGTCCTTATGTAATGCAACTGGTGCTATCTAAAGCGCTTGGTACCCGATTCTGTTCAAGTTTGAATGCAACAGGTGCTATGTAAAGCACTCTGATACACGATTCTGGTCAAGTTTGCCTATATATAACACTCTGTACAATAAAAATAAAATTAAAAATTTGCATTCAGCTTTGAAATAGATTTTTGGAAGCAAGTGCAAAATAACTTTAAATCATGTTTCTGCTGTTTTACCTGTGGAGATTTAAAATAAAAAATGATTTTCAGCTAGGGCTTCTCATGGAAGATCTAGGATTTACTAACAGAGTGAAAATCCTAAAATAGGATACCATTATAAGAGAGCCCTATGCGCTTCCTGACATGTCTTCAATAAAAGCAAACCTCTTGATGTAGCTTCTTGTCGTGTCCACCAATATTGACAAACTGAGACCTTGAAATAATTGTCCAAGGGATCACCACTGTTCCAAATGCCAAATGTAACTGGTGCCTCACATTGAAACTGCTTTTTGTGCTCACATTTTGTGCCATACTAAAGGGAAAATGTTCATAAATACAATGCCTGCTATGTCCCTCAGTGTTGCTGTACTAATTCAGGCAGAAGGCCTTCTATGTACATAGGTAGTGCCAGATGTTACATTTTCCACTGTCTGTAAAATACCTTCCTCATGCCGCAGAATTCCTAGACAGCCTGTAATATAAGAGACAAGAAACGACAGAGAAATACAATCAAACCTGGACTCTACAGTCACTCATAAACAACTCCTCCTAAACCCTGCCCATTATCAGAACATTTCCTGGGTTATCCCTTGTTATCATGGTTGGTTCAAGAAAAGACACAAAATAACAAATTCTCATTTTTTTCAGTTTTACCAAAGCCAGGAATGTGCTCCAAAGACAATAAGAAGTGCATCAAAACAGAAATCCAGGAGTGCCATAGTGATGATGACTGCGACAACGATAAGAAGTGCTGCTACTTCAACTGTGGATTAAAGTGCAAGGCTCCAGAGACAGGTATCAGTGTCAGGAGTGTGTGACAACTGATGTTCACTTGAAATCTTTGCTTGTGTTTCTGATTTTAAGCTCAGCTTGGCCTGTGGATAGGGGGAAGGGAACTGTTCATACCTGAAATATACTAGTTGAATGTTACAAAACCTGCATTTGAAAGCTAACAACAGCTTTCTAAGCTAATGACAGGTATCTGTCACATTCAGGGTACTGCCTACTTCACAACTTGAGAGTGGAACATTCTTCCATCTTCCCTGGATGCACTGTGAAGCACCTAAATCTTAACTTTGTTACCCAAGAGCCATCTACGTATGTACTCATTGTTTATCACACACAAATTTGTATTAGAAAGAGTGCTTAAGAAAATGGTCAAAATGTACTTGTGCAAAATGTTGTCTAAACATATTTGCACATGTGCATTGCTGTTTATGTGCACAAGTGAGTTGCAATGTGTATGCCCAGGTTGTGGCTGAGCTGGGAGTGTGATCAGGGTATATTGAAGGGCATTGTGCATTCACAAACTGGTGCACTCCTCAAGGTAAACAACATATACAATGCATCATTTACAATGCATGCCATTACAAGGAAAGTCGTTACAATGAAGCATTGTTAGATCATATGCCATTTCAAAGAAAATGGTTACAACGACTTGCTGTAGGGGACAGAAGGTATTGGATTTGTTGGATTTTCAATCCAAAACCTTCCCTACTGTTACACACACTTTAGTTGGAATAGTAAATTATACTATTACAAACTCCAGCACCCCCTCCTTCAGCAAGTCATTGTAAAGACTTGTGTTTTAATGGCATGAGATGTAACAAAGCGCTGTTGTAATGACTTGCATTGTAATGGAATGCATTGGAAATGCATGCTTTCGAACAAGTGCCATTCCACCTCAAACTACATCACAGAATGTGTAACGAGTATGGCACTGGGTGCTTCTTGAAAACAACTGGCTTGTTATCTTTTGTCCTATATCATAGCACCTGGGCTGCAAGATGCTTGCTGGAAAATGTCGATTTCAATCCTTTTGTCTGACTCCTTCACTGAGGTGCTCAACCTTCACCAACGTAGGTGGACGGTCATGATCTTTGCTGCTGAACCTTGAGTAGGACATCAGTGCATACCTAAATATTGAGTATTTGCATAATATGAAATACATGGCAGAATATGAATTGCATGCCTTGCCTGCCTAACCCACACTGTGTAGGTTTCATATGTGATTATTGTACTGAACATGGTGGAGTGATTACAAGAATGCGAAGAAATTGCACAAAATGAGCAGAAAATATAAACCACTGTTTTGTCCTGTGAGATTTGTGAAGGGAGTGTTTGGTTAGAATTGGAATATTCTCACAGTTGTTTTTTCTTTGTAAGTTAAATGTACTTTTTTAGAAAAGTATGTACTGGCCAGTCCTGTTTTAACCTGTGCTGCATTTGGTGTTGAGGGAATTCTATTTTCTAACATTTAGAGGTGGCAAAGTCCTCATCAGCTGACCCCAATCCCTCATAGACTTTAGAATCCAGGAGTAACTTTTGATTTCCCATTGATACAGTCAGATATATCACGATAGCCTCCAACCATAACAAATATACATTCTAAACCTATCCTCAATATTCTATCATTATATAATACAAAACATCATGAGTAGTTCTCTGAATCCTGAAATCCTGCAGTAATATTTTGCAGCTCTCAACAGAATATTTTATTGTTTTCAGTTTATGCTGTTGGTTCCTCGTCAACCACCCTTTTCCCTCCCACTTTGAAATCTGTTTGCACCTGTCTTGGTGTATTTCATGTTCACCCCATCATGCTGTGTAATAGTTCCACTTCCTGAATGTAAATTTCATGTTCTGTTCTTATGCAGAAAACGATTTGTAAGTGACTTATTTACTCCATATTTTTAGCAAAGTATCCTTTTCCAGATAAGGAATTCAGATAGAAGGCAAGGATGGAATATATCATTTACACATGTCTGTCTTTTCTTAGACGTGAAATCTGGTGACTGTCCCAGGCCGAAATCATTCTGTGAACTCCAACCCCCGTACAATCACAAGTGTAGCAAAGACAGTGAGTGCCCAGGAGAGAAGAAGTGCTGCTTCGATATTTGTGATAAGGAATGCAAGGTTCCTTTGCCAGGTAAAAATCACTCAAACAAAAGTGTAAAGAAAATCTTCCAATATGTATAAGACGTGAGAATACATCTGTTACAGGATTCTCCTCCTTTGTAGAATTTACATGCGTAATTGCCCTCATCATAGAAATATAGCACTATGTTCTCTTATCACCTGACTCTACAACTAGTTGCTTGTGTTTTGAAAGCCACCATGTGTTCGCCAGGTCCGTTAATAGACAAGAATATTCTTATGATACCTTCTGAGGCATTAAGTCAATCATTAGAATCTGGACAAGGAATGGACAAGCCCCTTTGTGCTAAGAGAGGAAATGGGACTAGAGGAACTGCTTAAGTTTCAACTAGTCCTCAGTGAAATGAAAATATAATGAAAGTCAGCTCTGAAGTACTGTGATCTTCAAAAAGGCTCAATATGGCAGTGAAACGACATGGCACCAATTATTTACCATTTGGAAGAGTTTCTTCCCACATATAATAAATTAGTAATAATTAAACCACCATCTTCAGATGATAATGACTGACACTGACTGCAAAACAAAGTAAGTGAATATTTAAGTATAACATGAGCAAGTACTGTCTATATCTGGTGAATTTTGCAAAATCCCAATAAATAGAAACTAGCCCTTGCCTCATCCAAGTTGCTGCCCCCTGCATTTACCTAGACTTACAACTATTTGTCATAAACAGGTTTTATGAATAGTGACTCAGAATGTAATATTAAAGCTAAAATTGTTTTATTCTTGATAAATTGAAAACCAAAAGAAATTCTGCAGCGTTCTTTAGTAATCAACCTTTGATTCTTGCAATAATGAAATGCCCGACCATTACAAGACAATAGCCAAATTCTTTACGCAAAGATATATTGTAGACATATATCTTCTGTGCAGCTAGGTGTACTGATTTCTTAACCTAGGAAGGAGAGATACCCTCACGGGTGATTCAGCGCTATACAAATCAATAAATATCAAAATATCAAGGAGAATTTAGTTAATGGAATGACAGCAATCTTTGTGATTAGTGATTTTTATTGCAGATAATAGTTACAAAACAGTCGAAATTAAACATCTTTGAAATCACAAATTACACCCGAGTGCATGTATCTAGATATGCAGAGTCAAAGTAATCCAGCTGCATGAATTGAATTGCATTATTGGTGACCGGTGAACCAATAAAATGTGTGGGGTAAATACTTCAATTCATTTTATCACGCAAAGTAAGAGAGCCACAATCAGTTTGGGGAGTTTAATGAGGTTCTTCCAGTGAGAAAGTGAATAAAATGTGGACACATATTACATTTTTCCAGCAAACCTTGGTCACATATTTTCATAGAAATGATCACAATTATTTTGTGTCGTTGTCCCCTGACTTAAGGATAATAGTTTACAGCCAGGAATGTGTATTTGGCCTTTAAATGGAGGATGTGTTTCAAACTAGTTCTGAACAGTTTTCTCTCAGGCAAAACCTGGTACACATTTAAAAAAACTATTCTACTAAAGTTATATATGGGGAGAAGGGTTGGCTTAATGTCTAGTGCGGTCGACCTCGAATCTGGGGAACCGGGTTTGAGTCTCAGCAATGATGCTGAACATCCTATGGTTCTGGGCAAATCACTTAATCTCCCCATGCCTAGCAAAAAAAAATGAATGTGTCCTTATGTAATGCAACTGGTGCTATCTAAAGCGCTTGGTACCCGATTCTGTTCAAGTTTGAATGCAACAGGTGCTATGTAAAGCACTCTGATACACGATTCTGGTCAAGTTTGCCTATATATAACACTCTGTACAATAAAAATAAAATTAAAAATTTGCATTCAGCTTTGAAATAGATTTTTGGAAGCAAGTGCAAAATAACTTTAAATCATGTTTCTGCTGTTTTACCTGTGGAGATTTAAAATAAAAAATGATTTTCAGCTAGTGCTTCTCATGGAAGATCTAGGATTTACTAACAGAGTGAAAATCCTAAAATAGGATACCATTATAAAAGAGCCCTATGCGCTTCCTGACATGTCTTTAATAAAAGCAAACCTCTTGATGGAGCTTCTTGTCGTGTCCACCAATATTGACAAACTGAGACCTTGAAATAATTGCCCAAGGGATCACCACTGTTCCAAATGCCAAATGTAACTAGCGCCCCACATTGAAACTGCTTTTTGTGCTCACCTTTTGTGCCATACTAAATGGAAAATTTTCATAAATACAATGCCTGCTATGTCCCTCAGTGTTGCTGTACTAATTCAGGCAGAAGGCCTTCTATGTACATATGTAGTGCCAGATGTTACATTTTCCACTGTCTGTAAAATACCTTCCTCATGCCGCAGAATTCCTAGACAGCCTGTAATATAAGAGACAAGAAACGACAGAGAAATACAATCAAACCTGGACTCTACAGTCACTCATAAACAGCTCCTCCTAAACCCAGCCCATTAGCAGAACATTTGTTGGGTTATACCTTGTTATCATGGTTGGTTCAAGAAAAGACACAAAATAACAAATTCTCATTTTTTTTCAGTTTTACCAAAGCCAGGAATGTGCACCAAAGACAATAAGAAGTGCATCAAAACAGAAATCCAGGAGTGCCATAGTGATGATGACTGCGACAACGATAAGAAGTGCTGCTACTTCAACTGTGGATTAAAGTGCAAGGCTCCAGAGACAGGTATCAGTGTCAGGAGTGTGTGACAAATGATGTTCACTTGAAATCTTTGCTTGTGTTTCTGATTATAGGCTCAGCTTGGCCTGTGGATAGGGGGAAGGGAACTGTACATACCTGAATTTTACTAGATGAATGTTACAAAACCTGCATTTGAAAGCTAACAACAGTTTCTAAGCTAATGACAGGTATCTGTCACATTCAGGGTACTGCCCTACTTCACAACTTGAGAGTGGAACATTCTTCCATCTTCCCTGGATGCACTGTGAAGCACCTAAATCTTAACTTTATTACCCGAGAGCCATCTACTTATGTACTCATTGTTTATCACACACAAATTTGCATTAGAAAGAGTGCTTAAGAAAATGGTCAAAATGTACTTGTGCAAAATTTTGTCTAAACATATTTGCACATGTGCATTGCTGTTTATGTGCACAAGTGAGTTGCAATATGTATGCCCAGGTTGTGGCTGAGCTGGGAGTGTGATCAGGGTATATTGTAGGGCAATGTGCATTCACAAACTGGTGCACTCCTCAAGGTAAACAACATATACAATGCATCATTTACAACGCATGCCATTACAACGCAAGTCGTTACAATGAAGCATTGTTAGATCATATGCCATTTCAAAGAAAATCGTTACAACGACTGTAGGGGGCAGAAGGTATTGGATTTGTTGGATTTTCAATCCAAAACCTTCCCTATTGTTACACACACTTTAGTTGGAATAGTAAATTATACTATTACAAACTCCAGCGCCCCCTCCTTCAGCAAGTCGTTGTAAAGACTTGTGTTGTATCGGCATGAGATGTAACAAAGCGCCGTTGTAATGACTTGCATTGTAATGGAATGCATTGGAAATGCATGCTTTCGAACAAGTGCCATTCCACCTCAAACTACATCACAGAATGTGTAACGAGTATGACACTGGATGCTTCTTGAAAACAATTGGCTTGTTATCTTTTGTCCTATATCATAGCACCTGGGCTGCAAGATGCTTGCTGGAAAATGTTGATTTCAATCCTTTTGTCTGACTCCTTCACTGAGGTGCTCAGCCTTCACCAACGTAGGTGGACGGTCATGATCTTTGCTGCTGAACCTTGAGTAGGACATCAGTGCATACCTAAATATTGAGTATTTGCATAATATGAAATACATGGCAGAATACGAATTGTGTGCCTTGCCTGCCTAACCCACACTGTGTAGGTTTCATATGTGATTATTGTACTGAACATGGTGAAGTGATTACAAGAATGCGAAGAAATTGCACAAAATGAGCAGAAAATATAAGCCACTGTTTTGTCATGTGAGATTTGTGAAGGGAGTGTTTGGTTAGAATTTGAATTCTCATAGTTGTATTTTTCTTTGTAAGTTAAAAGTACTGTTTTAGAAAAGTATGTACTGGCCAGTCCTGTTTTAACCTGGGCTGCATTTGATGTTGAGGGAATTCTATTTTCTAACATTTTCAGGTGGCAAAGTCCTCATTAGCTGACCCCAATCCCTCATAGACTTCAGAATCCAGGAGTAACTATTGATTTCCCATTGATACAGTCAGATATATCACGATAGCCTCCAACCATAACAAATATACATTCTAAACCTCTCCTTAATATTCTATCATTATATAATACAAAACATCAGGAGTAGTTCTCTGAATCCTGAAATACTGCAGTAATATTTTACAGCTCTCAACAGAATATGGTATTATTTTCAGTTTATGCTGTTGGTTCCTCCTCAACCATGCTTTTCCCTCCCATTTTGAAATCTCTTTGCACCTGTCTTCGTGTATTTCATGTTCACGCCATCGTGCTGTGTAATAGTTTCACTTCCTGAATGTAAATTTCATGTTCTGTTCTTATGCAGAAAACGATTTGTAAGTGACTTATTTAATCCATATTTTTAGCAAAGTATCCTTTTCCAGATAAGGAATTCAGATAGAAGTCAAGGATGGAATATGTCATTTACACATGTCTGTCTTTTCTTAGACGTGAAATCTGGTGACTGTCCCAGGCCGAAATCATTCTGTGAACTCCAACCCCCGTACAAACACAAGTGTAGCAAAGACAGTGAGTGCCCAGGAGAGAAGAAGTGCTGCTTCGAGATTTGCGATAAGGAATGCAAGGTTCCTGTGCCAGGTAAAAATCACTCAAACAAAAGTGTAAAGAAAATCTTCCAATATGTATAAGACGTGATAATACCTCTGTTACAGGATTCTCCTCCTTTGGAGAATTTACATGCGTAATTGCCCTCATCATAGAAATATAGCACTATGTTCTCGTACCACATAACTCTACAACTAGTTGTTTGTGTTTTGAAAGCCACCATGTGTTTGCCAGGTCCGTTAATAGACAAGAATATTCTTATGATACCTTCTGAGGCCTTATGTCAATCATTAGAATCTAGACAAGGCATGGACAAGCCCCTTTGTGCTAAGAGAGGAAATGGGACTAGAGGAACTGCTTAAGTTTCAACTAGTCCTCAGTGAAATGAAAATATAATGAAAGTCAGCTCTGAAGTACTGTGATCTTCAAAAAGGCTCAATATGGAAGAGAAACGACATGGCACCAATTATTTACAATTTGGAAGAGAATCTACCCAACTATATTATAAATTAGTAATAATTAAACCACCATCTTCAGATGATAATTACTGACACTGACTGCAAAACAAAGTAAGTGAATATTTAAGTATAACATGAGCCAGTACTGTCTATATCTGGTGAATTTTGCAAAATCCCAATAAATAGAAACTAGCCCTTGCCTCATCCAAGTTGCTGCCCCCTGCATTTACCTAGACTTACAACTATTTGTCATAAACAGGTTTTATGAATAGTGGCTCAGAATGTAATATTAAAGCTAACATTGTTTTATTCTTGATAAATTGAAAACCAAAAGAAATTCTGCAGCGTTCTTTAGCAATCAACCTTTGATTCTTGCAATAATGAAATGCCCGACCATTACAAGACAATAGCCAAATTCTTTTCGCAAAGATATATTGTAGACATATATCTTCTGTGCAGCTAGGTGTACTGATTTCTTAACCTAGGAAAGAGAGATACCCTCATGGGGGATTCAGCGCTGTACAAATCAATAAATATCAAATATCAAAATATCAAGGAGAATTTAGTTAATGGAATGACAGCAATCTTTGTGATTAGTGATTTTTATTGCAGATAATAGTTACAAAACAGTCGAAATTAAACATCTTTGAAATCACAAATTACACCCGAGTGCATGTATCTAGATATGCAGAGTCAAAGTAATCCAGCTGCATGAATTGAATTGCATTATTGGTGACCGGTGAACCAATAAAATGTGTGGGGTAAATACTTCAATTCATTTTATCACGCAAAGTAAGAGAGCCACACTCAGTTTGGGGAGTTTAATGAGGTTCTTCCAGTGAGAAAGTGAATAAAATGTGGACAAATATTACATTTTTCCAGCAAACCTTGGTCACATATTTTCATAGAAATTATCACAATTATTTTGTGTCGTTGTCCCCTGACTTAAGGATAATAGTTTACAGCCAGGAATGTGTATTTGGCCTTTAAATGGAGGATGTGTTTCAAACTAGTTCTGAACAGTTTTCTCTCAGGCAAAACCTGGTACACATTTAAAAAACTATTCTACTAAAGTTATATATGGGGAGAAGGGTTGGCTTAATGTCTAGTGCGGTCGACCTCGAATCTGGGGAACCGGGTTTGAGTCTCAGCAATGATGCTTAACATCCTATGGTTCTGGGCAAATCACTTAATCTCCCCATGCCTAGCAAAAAAAAATGAATGTGTCCTTATGTAATGCAACTGGTGCTATCTAAAGCGCTTGGTACCCGATTCTGTTCAAGTTTGAATGCAACAGGTGCTATGTAAAGCACTCTGATACACAATTCTGGTCAAGTTTGCCTATATATAACACTCTGTACAATAAAAATAAAATTAAAAATTTGCATTCAGCTTTGAAATACATTTTTGGAAGCAAGTGCAAAATAACTTTAAATCATGTTTCTGCTGTTTTACCTGTGGAGATTTAAAATAAAAAATGATTTTCAGCTAGTGCTTCTCATGGAAGATCTAGGATTTACTAACAGAGTGAAAATCCTAAAATAGGATACCATTATAAAAGAGCCCTATGCGCTTCCTGACATGTCTTTAATAAAAGCAAACCTCTTGATGGAGCTTCTTGTCGTGTCCACCAATATTGACAAACTGAGACCTTGAAATAATTGCCCAAGGGATCACCACTGTTCCAAATGCCAAATGTAACTAGCGCCCCACATTGAAACTGCTTTTTGTGCTCACCTTTTGTGCCATACTAAATGGAAAATGTTCATAAATACAATGCCTGCTATGTCCCTCAGTGTTGCTGTACTAATTCAGGCAGAAGGCCTTCTATGTACATATGTAGTGCCAGATGTTACATTTTCCACTGTCTGTAAAATACCTTCCTCATGCCGCAGAATTCCTAGACAGCCTGTAATATAAGAGACAAGAAACGACAGAGAAATACAATCAAACCTGGACTCTACAGTCACTCATAAACAACTCCTCCTAAACCCTGGCCATTAGCAGAACATTTGCTGGGTTATACCTTGTTATCATGGTTGGTTCAAGAAAAGACACAAATTAACAAATTCTAATTTTTTTCAGTTTTACCAAAGCCAGGAATGTGCTCCAAAGACAATAAGAAGTGCATCAAAACAGAAATCCAGGAGTGCCATAGTGATGATGACTGCGACAACGATAAGAAGTGCTGCTACTTCAACTGTGGATTAAAGTGCAAGGCTCCAGAGACAGGTATCAGTGTCAGGAGTGTGTGACAACTGATGTTCACTTGAAATCTTTGCTTGTGTTTCTGATTTTAGCCTCAGCTTGGCCTGTGGATAGGGGGAAGGGAACTGTACATACCTGAATTGTACTAGATGAATGTTACAAAACCTGCATTTGAAAGCTAACAACAGCTTTCTAAGCTAATGACAGGTATCTGTCACATTCAGGGTACTGCCCTACTTCACAACTTGAGAGTGGAACATTCTTACATCTTCCCTGGATGCACTGTGAAGCACCTAAATTTTAACTTTGTTACCCAAAAGCCATCTACTTATGTACTCATTGTTTATCACACAAATTTGTATTAGAAAGAGTGCTTAAGAAAATGGTCAAAATGTACTTGTGCAAAATTTTGTCTAAACATATTTGCACATGTGCATTGCTGTTTATGTGCACAAGTGAGTTGCAATGTGTATGCCCAGGTTGTGGATGAGCTGGGAGTGTGATCAGGGTATATTGAAGGGCATTGTGCATTCACAAACTGGTGCACTCCACAAATGTAAACAACATATACAATGCATCATTTACAACGCATGCCATTACAAGGCAAGTCGTTACAATGAAGCATTGTTAGATCATATGCCATTTCAAAGAAAATCATTACAATGACTTGCTGTAGGGGGCAGAAGATATTGGATTTGTTGGATTTTCAATCCAAAACCTTCCCTACTGTTACACACACTTTAGTTGGAATAGTAAATTATACTATTATAAACTCCAGCGCCCCCTCCTTCAGCAAGTCGTTGTAAAGACTTGTGTTGTATCGGCATGAGATGTAACAAAGCGCCGTTGTAATGACTTGCATTGTAATGGAATGCATTGGAAATGCATGCTTTCGAACAAGTGCCATTCCACCTCAAACTACATCACAGAATGTGTAACGAGTATGACACTGGGTGCTTCTTGAAAACAATTGGCTTGTTATCTTTTGTCCTATATCATAGCACCTGGGCTGCAAGATGCTTGCTGGAAAATGTTGATTTCAATCCTTTTGTCTGACTCCTTCACTGAGGTGCTCAACCTTCACCAACGTAGGTGGACGGTCATGATCTTTGCTGCTGAACCTTGAGTAGGACATCAGTGCATATCTAAATATTGATTATTTGTATAATATGAAATACATGGCAGAATACGAATTGTGTGCCTTGCCTGCCTAACCCACACTGTGTAGGTTTCATATGTGATTATTGTACTGAACATGGTGAAGTGATTACAAGAATGCGAAGAAATTGCACAAAATGAGCAGAAAATATAAGCCACTGTTTTGTCATGTGAGATTTGTGAAGGGAGTGTTTGGTTAGAATTGGAATTCTCATAGTTGTATTTTTCTTTGTAAGTTAAAAGTACTTTTTTTTAGAAAAGTATGTACTGGCCAGTCCTGTTTTAACCTGGGCTGCATTTGGTGTTGAGGGATTTCTATTTTCTAACATTTTCAGGTGGCAAAGTCCTCATTAGCTGACCCCAATCCCTCATAGACTTCAGAATCCAGGAGTAACTTTTGATTTCCCATTGATACAGTCAGATATATCATGATAGCCTCTAACCATAGCAAATATACATTCTAAACCTCTCCTCAATGTTCTATCATTATATAATACAAAACATCAGGAGTAGTTCTCTGAATCCTGAAATCCTGACATCCTGCAGTAATATTTTACAGCTCTCAACAGAATATTTTATTGTTTTCAGTTTATGCTGTTGGTTCCTCCTCAACCATGCTTTTCCCTCCCATTTTGAAATCTCTTTGCACCTGTCTTCGTGTATTTCATGTTCACCCCATCACGCTGTGTAATAGTTTCACTTCCTGAATGTAAATTTCATGTTCTGTTCTTATGCAGAAAACGATTTGTAAGTGAGTTATTTACTCCATATTTTTAGCAAAGTATCCATTTCCAGATAAGGAATTCAGATAGAAGTCAAGGATGGAATTTGTCATTTACACATGTCTGTCTTTTCTTAGACGTAAAATCTGGTGACTGTCCCAGGCCGAAATCATTCTGTGAACTCCAACCCCCGTACAATCACAAGTGTAGCAAAGACAGTGAGTGCCCAGGAGAGAAGAAGTGCTGCTTCGATATTTGCAATAAGGAATGCAAGGTTCCTTTGCCAGGTAAAAATCACTCAAACAAAAGTGCAAAAAAATATTCCAATATGTATAAGACGTGAGAATACCTCTGTTACAGGATTCTCCTCCTTTGTAGAATTTACATGCGTAATTGCCCTCATCATAGAAATATAGCACTATGTTCTCTTACCACCTGACTCTACAACTAGTTGCTTGTGTTTTGAAAGCCACCATCTGTTCGCCAGGTCCATTAATAGACAAGAATATTCTTATGATACCTTCAGAGGCATTAAGTCAATCATTAGAATCTGGACAAGGAATGGACAAGCCCCTTTGTGCTAAGAGAGGAAATGGGACTAGAGGAACTGCTTAAGTTTCAACTAGTCCTCAGTGAAATGAAAATATAATGAAAGTCAGCTCTGAAGAACTGTGATCTTCAAAAAGGCTCAATATGGCAGAGAAACGACATGGCACCAATTATTTACCATTTGGAAGAGTTTCTTCCCACATATAATGAATTAGTAATAATTAAACCACCATCTTCAGATGATAATGACTGACACTGACTGCAAAACAAAGTAAGTGAATATTTAAGTATAACATGAGCAAGTACTGTCTATATCTGGTGAATTTTGCAAAATCCCAATAAATATAAACTAGCCCTTGCCTCATCCAAGTTCCTGCCCCCTGCATTTACCTAGACTTACAACTATTTGTCATAAACAGGTTTTATGAATAGTGACTCAGAATTTAATATTACAGCTAAAATTGTTTTATTCTTGATAAATTGAAAACCAAAAGAAATTCTGCAGCGTTCTTTAGTAATCAAGCTTTGATTCTTGCAATAATGAAATGCCCGACCATTACAAGACAATAGCCAAATTCTTTTTGCAAAGATATATTGTAGACATATATCTTCTGTGCAGCTAGGTGTACTGATTTCTTAACTTAGGAAGGAGAGATACCCGCATGGGTGATTCAGCGCTATACAAATCAATAAATATCAAATATCAAAATATCAAGGCGAATTTAGTTAATGGAATGACAGCAATCTTTGTGATTAGTGATTTTTGTTGCAGATAATAGTTACAAAACAGTCGAAATTAAACATCTTTGAAATCACAAATTACACCCGAGTGCATGTATCTAGATATGCAGAGTCAAAGTAATCCAGCTGCATGAATTGAATTGCATTATTGTTGACCGGCGAACCAATACAATTTGTGGGGTAAATACTTCAATTCATTTTATCACGCAAAATAAGAGAGCCCAAAACCAGTTTGGGGAGTTTAATGAGGTTCTTCCAGTGAGAAAGTGAATAAAATGTGGACAAATAATACATTTTTCCAGCAAACCTTGGTGACATATTTTCATAGAAATTATCACAATTATTTTGTGTTGTTGTCCCCTGACTTAAGGATAATAGTGTACAGCCAGGAATGTGTATTTGGCCTTTAAATGGGGGATGTGTTTCAAACTAGTCCTGAACTAGTTTTCTCTCAGGCAAAACCTGGTACACATTTAAAAAACTATTCTACTAAAATTATATATGGGGTGAAGAGTTGGCTTAATGTCTAGTGCGGTCGACCTCGAATCCGGGGAATCGGGTTTGAGTCTCAGCAATGATGCTGAACATCCTATGGTTCTGGGCAAATCACTTAATCTCCCCGTGCCTAGCAAAAAAAAAATGAATGTTTCCTTATGTAATGCAACTGGTGCTATCTAAAGCGCTTGGTACCCGATTCTGTTCAAGTTTGAATGCAACTGGTGCTATGTAAAGCACTCTGATACACGATTCAGGTCAAGTTTGCGCTATATAAAACTCTGTACAATAAAAATGAAATTAAAAATTTGCATTCAGCTTTGAAATAGATTTTTGGAAGCAAGTGCAAAATAACTTTAAATCATGTTTCTGCTGTTTTACCTGTGGAGATTTAAAACAAAAAATGATTTTCAGCTAGGGCTTTTCATGGAAGATCTAGGATTTACTGACAGAGTGAAAATGCTAAAATAGGATACCATTATAAGTGAGCCCAATGCGCTTCCTGACATGTCTTCAATAAAAGCAAACCTCTTGATGGAGCTTCTTGTCGTGTCCACCAATATTGACAAACTGAGACCTTGAAATAATTGCCCAAGAGATCACCACTGTTCCAAATGCCAAATGTAACTGGCGCCCCACATTGAAACTGCTTTTTGTGCTCACCTTTTGTGCCATACTAAAGGGTAAATTTTCATAAATACAATGCCTGCTATGTCCCTCAGTGTTGCTGTACCAATTCAGGCAGAAGGCTTCTATGTGCATAGGTAGTGCCAGATGTTACATTTTCCACTGTCTGTAAAATACCTTTCTCATGCCGCAGAATTCCTAGACAGCCTGTAATATAAGAGACAAGAAACAACAGAGAAATACAATCAAACCTGGACTCTACAGTCACTCATAAACAACTCCTCCTAAACCCTGCCCATTAGCAGGACATTTCCTGGGTTATCCCTTGTTATCATGGTTGGTTCAAGAAAAGACACAAAATAACAAATTCTCATTTTTTTCAGTTTTACCAAAGCCAGGAATGTGCTCCAAAGACAATAAGAAGTGCATCAAAACAGAAATCCAGGAGTGCCATAGTGATGATGACTGCGACAACGATAAGAAGTGCTGCTACTTCAACTGTGGATTAAAGTGCAAGGCTCCAGAGACAGGTATCAGTGTCAGGAGTGTGTGACAACTGATGTTCACTTGAAATCTTTGCTTGTGTTTCTGATTTTAGGCTCAGCTTGGCCTGTGGATAGGGGGAAGGGAACTGTACATACCTGAAATATACTAGTTGAATGTTACAAAACCTGCATTTGAAAGCTAACAACAGCTTTCTAAGCTAATGACAGGTATCTGTCACATTCAGGGTACTGCCCTACTTCACAACTTGAGAGTGGAACATTCTTCCATCTTCCCTGGATGCACTGTGAAGCGCCTAAATCTTAACTTTGTTACCCGAGAGCCATCTACTTATGTACTCATTGTTTATCACACACAAATTTGTATTAGAAAGAGTGCTTAAGAAAATGGTCAAAATGTACTTGTGCAAAATTTTGTCTAAACATCTTTGCACATGTGCATTGCTGTTTATGTGCACAAGTGAGTTGCAATGTGTATGCCCAGGTTGGGGCAGGCTTGTAGTGTGATCAGGGTATATTGAAGGGCATTGTGCATTCACAAACTGGTGCACTCCTCAACGTAAACAACATATACAATGCATCATTTACAATGCATGCCATTACAACGCAAGTCGTTACAATGAAGCATTGTTAGATCATATGCCATTTCAAAGAAAATTGTTACAACGACTTGCTGTAGGGGGCAGAAGGTATTGGATTTGTTGGATTTTCAATCCAAAACCTTCCCTACTGTTACACACACTTTAGTTGGAATAGTAAATTATACTATTACAAACTCCAGCGCCCCCTCCTTCAGCAAGTTGTTGTAAAGACTTGTGTTGTAATGGCATGAGATGTAACAAAGCGCCGTTGTAATGACTTGCATTGTAATGGAATGCATTGGAAATGCATGCTTTTGAACAAGTGCCATTCCACCTCAAACTACATCACAGAATGTGTAACGAGTATGACACTGGGTGCTTCTTGAAAACAGCTGGCTTGTTATCTTTTGTCCTATATCATAGCACCTGGGCTGCAAGATGCTTGCTGGAAAATGTTGATTTCAATCCTTTTGTCTGACTCCTTCACTGAGGTGCACAACCTTGACCAATGTAGGTGGACGGTCATGATCTTTGCTGCTGAACCTTGAGTAGGACATCAGTGCATACCTAAATATTGAGTATTTGCATAATATGAAATACATGGCAGAATACGAATTGTGTGCCTTGCCTGCCTAACCCACACTGTGTAGGTTTCATATGTGAATATTGTACTGAACATGGTGAAGTGATTACAAGAATGCGAAGAAATTGCACAAAATGAGCAGAAAATATAAACCACTGTTTTTCCTGTGAGATTTGTGACGGGAGTGTTTGGTTAGAATTGGAATTCTCATAGTTGTATTTTTCTTTGTATGTTAAAAGTACTTTTTTAGAAAAGTATGTACTGGCCATTCATGTTTTAACCTGGGCTATATTTGGTGTTGAGGGAATTCTATTTTCTAACATTTTCAGGTGGCAAAGTCCTCAATAGCTGACCCCAATCCCTCATAGACTTCAGAATCCAGTAGTAACTTTTGATTTCCCATTGATACAGTCAGATATATCACGATAGCCTCCAACCATAACAAATATACATTCTAAACCTCTCCTTAATATTCTATCATTATATAATACAAAACATCAGGAGTAGTTCTCTGAATCCTGAAATACTGCAGTTATATTTTACAGCTCTCAACAGAATATTTTATTGTTTTCAGTTTATGCTGTTGGTTCCTCCTCAACCATGCTTTTCCCTCCCATTTTGAAATCTCTATGCACCTGTCTTCGTGTATTTCATGTTCACCCCATCATGCTGTGTAATAGTTTCACTTCCTGAATGTAAATTTCATGTTCTGTTCTTATGCAGAAAACGATTTGTAAGTGACTTATTTACTCCATATTTTTAGCAAAGTATCCTTTTCCAGATAAGGAATTCAGATAGAAGTCAAGGATGGAATATGTTGAGAGGCGCTAGGGGGCGCACAGCGAAATGGCTGCCTAATCTCGCAGCTCCGCCGAGCGGATCACACTACTGAATAATTATCATGCCAAAACAGATCACGGCCCGATAAAAAAACACATCGCCGGGTAGGGGAACTCCCAGCGCACAATCGGAACCGGGAATGGAGGCTCCAGAAGCGGAGATGCATTCATTACAACTTGTAAGCTGTGAGGACCGCGCAAACTAACATGGCAGATGGCTTGATGCCCGCATAGCCCAGAAGCGGAAGACTCTCGGCGCGTACAGAACAGGAAATTATCTGCGCCGCTTCTGCCCTGAACAAAGTAAGATCTGCGGAGCCTCGGCAGGAACGCACTCAAGACCTGTGGAGCGCCGTGGCCGGTGGGGAGGCTCCATGCGATCAGACGTCCCTGCTGACAAGATGGCGGCTGGCCAAACCCCGGCGAGTAAACGACTGCCCGGCTCCCACTTTGCAGGGCTCCGACCATCCAACCTGCGGTGAGGAACTAGGGAAACCTAACGCGCATTGCCCCGACCGTTCGCTTGCTTGCAGCGGGAGATGCGAAAACAGCGCTCACTTCAATGCCGGGAGAGCGGGTGAAATCTAGAGATGTCCATAACCGGACGGGAGAACCGTGACCTGCACCGTGAGCCTCACGAGTTTCAATGATGCCCGTCGCCTAAATATTGGCAAACAAACAATCGTGCAGGGATCCCGTCCATGTGAAATGGTGCACCCTCATTGAGCATGGTATCTTGCCTAACTGCAACGCACAGCGCGACGCCTGTACTGGGGATGGGAAGGCGCGAATCTGGACTTCGTCCCGTCACCCGTCACGAGAGACCAGCCACATGTTTGTAAAAAACGCAGCCCTGTGAACGCAGCGGACGGAGCCGGTAGGAGACTCGCACCTCGTGGAACGATCCCATCTCGTGGTGACAGACGCGACGATCGAAACCACATCAAGGATCGGGTGGGCATCACCATACTGCGCACATATTGGATTATCTGCACGTCAGCGCGGAACTCCCTGTGGCAAACGCTGCCGCATACTGCCAGACTCTGGTAAGACCACTGCCTGTCCGATCAGACCACACACCGCAAGGTACAATCCCCACCACTGAACGCACTAACGTTGCTCACAGTTTAATGCTGCCAGCCCTCATCTAACACATCTGGTTTCCAATACGGGGTGGTAAAGGCGATACCCCCATCAACTTTGGTGCAGGAACTGCAGCGGTGACAAGGCTCGAGCCATTGGCCCCACGACACATCCGCCATCATGGGGAAACCAGACAACAAGCAGCCCAAACTAAACTTCGAGACTCGGAAAACACCAAGGGGTCAAAGCGGAGCGACGGACGATGATCAAGACGTGGATCCCCAAGAGGGCAGCGTAATGGAAACTATCCTGAAAGCTATACAAACGAATTTACAAGACATCAATGGCAAACTGGACCATTTAACGGGTAGAGTCGACAGCATGGCGGCGAAGCTCGACAAGCAAGGCGAGAGACTGGATACGGCGGAGAAGAGGATATCGGAGGTGGAGGACGAAGCACGCGCTACGACTACCAAATGTTCCGGCATGGAGAAAGTTCTCGACGTCATAAAGTCCAAATCGGAAGAGTTGGAAGCCAGGTCGAGACGGAACAACATACGGATAGCGGGCCTGCCGGAATCGACCAACACAACTATGCAAAGACGTGTTTGGCGCTGATCACCTATCACCCATCTTCATTATCGAACGAGCACACAGGTCTCTAGCCCCTCAGCCAAAACCGGGAGCGGCACCCAGACCAATAATAGCACGAGTACTAAACTACAGAGACAGGGATACTATCCTGAGACTGGCGCGTGAGAAAGGCGATATCCAACACCAAGGAAACAAACTGGCATTTTTCCCGGACTTCACCTATGCAGTGCAGCAAGCGCGTAAGGAATTCAACGATGTCAAGGCCAAATTAAGAGACCTGCAAATTCCCTACGCCATGTTATATCCTGCTCGGCTGAAAATCACGTGGGACGACAAGCCGATCTTCTTCTCGACGCCCAAAAATGCGATTGACTTCATAAGGACCACGGTGACCAAAGGTAAAAAATCAAACCGGAAAGAGAGGCACAGAGACTCAGACTGACGGTAAGACGTTTCATTGCATTATAATTACCAATGAACTGGTTCCGATCACTTAACATAATCTGGGGGAAAGAACCACTGGACACTAGCCGTGCACTGCACAGAGTGCCTTGTGACATTTAACAGTGCCATTTAAGGAGGGTAACTTGGCAAACGATTTAGGGGCACGTTCGAATGCGTGTGGTGCTTATTGAACTAAATGTGCTACGGTTCAGTTGCCCCTTGTGATCGTACCGGAACGCACTGCTGAGACATGTGGGCTACTGGTTAGTCTTCCAACTGCCATATCTGACTCTGGGTGGACTTATGCTCTACTGCAATATACCCCGAGTTTCAAATACTGCAAGGAATGTCTCAAACTGATATGTTACATGGCGGGGCAGATTGGTACTGTAAGTCTCTCCTATTATCCAGCTGTGATCTGTTTTCGAAATGTTGGATCTGCTCCCATCCTATAATTAGGATGGTGTACTGCGCTCTCGGCGGACCTCTACTAGGGCGTTCCCCGACAAATTATGTTGATATCCAAGTTACTGGGGGATCAATGGCTTCGGCAGGATTGGGTTGCTGGAGAGGGAGGGATGTGGGATAGTTGTGGGTTGTTACTTTCAGGACGACTGGGACGATTAAGACGCACTGCTGTATGCTTACCGAGAAGAACCACTAAGAGGTCGAAAATGGTTATTGTCAGCTTATGCTTCACTGTGCTTAGGGTGAACAAATCAGATACCCCTAGATATACTGTTAAGATCGTTACAAAGACACGATGAATAGAGACGGTTTGAATGTACTAACATGGAATGTACGTGGCCTAACCAATCCTAAAAAAGTTCACCAGATTTTTGCCTTTCTTGACAGACATCACATCGACATAGCGCTACTACAGGAAACTCACTTAGACCCTAAAATGTGCAGGACTATTGGTTCGCGCTGGGCGGAATCAAGCACGTCAGCGGCGTACTCATCCTATTCTAGAGGGGTAATCACACTTGTTAAGAAAGGCACGGATTACAGGATCGATCGCACGGTTATAGACCAAAATGGTAGATATGTAATCCTGTCCGGGAGACTGAGAGGGCAGTTGATTACAATCGTGAATATCTATGGCCCAAATACTGATTCACCGGAATTTTTTCAAGAAGTATGGGACCACATCCTAACATTCAGCGACACAACACTGATCTGGGGGGGGGGGACTTTAATGTAACCTTATGTAACACAGAAGATCGTTCAACTGCATCTATAGAACCCCATAGGAGAGCCAGGGAAAAATTGGGAGACATACTGATAGACAGGTCACTTCGAGATATATGGAGGATACAACATCCGACTGTACCAGGTGCAACACATGTTAACATGGCACACGGCAGTTGGTCCAGGATCGATTACTGGTTAGGAACGGACGAAGCAGTATTATGGACTACAAACATCGATACACTCCCTCGCACGCTCTCAGACCACAATCCAGTTGCCCTGTCTCTCCGTGTCCCTCACCACACACCTCCTCCCTTCAGTTGGCGCTTCAACACACGAACATTATTAGACCATACATATGTAACGACTGTGGCTGCTGCAATTAAAGAGTACTTTCAGTTAAATGTAGGTACAGTGGAAGACCCATGTGTACTATGGGAAGCGTTTAAGGTGACAATTCGAGGGGTGTGCATCAGCACTTCTGCAGGGATCCTGAGGGATATCCGGACACAGATCACCAAGCTGGAGAATAAGCTAATGGTCCTGGAGCGAGAATATGAACACACAGGGCGACCGGGGATACAGGGCGAGATTAAACAGATACTGATAGAACACCAACAATTCGCGGATGACGAATTGAAATATGTCACAAAACGTCCACAGGCTCGACAGTTTGGTGAGGGTGGTCGTCCCGGAAGAGTACTAGCACGTAAAATTTGTGGGGGTAGGGGAGACCAGAAGATTACTCAAATTCGTGATGATAGCGGTGAATTACACACATGCTCTGACGATATCCTTCGTAGCTTTGTGCAGGCGTACTCCACCCTTTATACCTCTCAGAAACCAGCACCTTCACGGGAAACGTTGAGTTATTTACAGGACATAGCCATTGGATGGCTCTCTGATCGACAACGGGAATATCTAGCACAACCTATCACTGTCGAAGTGGTGACCGAAGTAATACTGGCCCTACCCAATGGTAAGGCGCCAGGACCTGACGGGTTCACCTGTGAGTTTTATAAAAAATATGTAGATTTAATCGCCCCCCATATGGTCGAAATGTATGGAGCGGCCTTTGACCAAGCAACACTGCCCCCATCCCTTCGGGAGGCAGTGATAATAACTCTTCTAAAACCAGGTAAACAACCGGATCTTTGTGATTCCTACCGCCCCCTGTCCCTTTTGAATGTATATTCGAAAACATTAGCTAAATTATTGGCAGAAAGATTGCAACCCCTGATGACAAATCTGGTGCTACCTGACCAAGCAGGGTTTATACCTACCAGAGACACTTCCCACAACACACGAACATTGTTTGCATTGTCCCACTATCTTACACCCCAAACTAAAGCGGTGGCGGTAATGCTTGACGCGGCTAAAGCCTTCGACTCAATCGAATGGTCTTATATTCGCACGGTATTGCAGAGAATGGGATTTCCGATACACTTCATAACCTGGGTAACATTGCTCTACACGAATCCAAAGGCACGAGTGAGAGTGAATGGGTACATTTCGGACCCCTTCAGTATTGCGAGGGGGACGAGGCAGGGATGCCCACTGTCTCCTTTGTTATTCGCCCTAGTCTTGGAGCCTCTTGCTTGTATAATTAGGCAAACACATAATCATTCAGCACTGCACTTCCCCAGCAGACCCTTGCACATTTCACTATATGCTGACGACATGCTTTTCTATGTGCGCGATCCTGAGCAAAACCTCAGCCCATTATTGCGGGAATATGTAAAGTTTGGCCGCCACTCGGGTTTACAAATGAATTGGGAGAAATCACTGATCATTCCCCTTACTGACTCAACTACCCCCTTTGTTCCCGACTTCCCACTTGATTGGCAATCTGGCCCTACTCGATACTTGGGAATTTGGTATAGTCGTGACCCAGAAGAAGTGATAAGGACGAATTATGGTAAAAAGTAAAGTCCACATTTGTAAAGCGCACAATCACCCGTAAGGGTCTCTAGGCGCTGGGGGGCCGTCGGGAAGATTAAGCGAGCTATTGCCCAGAGTCACATGGTGCTGGGCTAACCTGCCGCCGGAGCCGGGGATCGCACCGTGGTCCCCAGATTCCAGCGTCAGTCGCCCTGGCCGCGGCGCCACACCTCTCCCTGGTAGAGTGCTCACTGACCTTGAGGAAAAGGTATCGAGATGGATACAACTCCCACTATCCCTAGCGGATAGGGTAGCGATAGTCAAAATGAATGTCCTGCCTAAGTTCCTCTATCTATTTAATAATATACCGATCACGCCACCCAATACTGTCTTCAAAAACATAACATCCTTGGTGCTAAAACTGATCTAGGCGGGTAAACAGGCGTGCATTGCATTACGCACATTGACACTACCCTTCGACAAGGGCGGATTTTGTGTACCAGATTTTAAACTCTACTACTTGTGCGCACAGGCCAAATACGCTGCTCACTGGTACCACCCCACCCCCTACCTAACGCACGTAACAGTAGAGGAGGGAGATGCATTACCGGTGCCACTTACTTCGATAGTAACACATGAGAGACCGCCGTTACACACCAGGGACATAAATTCAATAGACACCACCAACCGAGCCTGGAAAACTCTAGGACAAATGGCTCACACACTACCGCTATATGCTCCGGCACTACCACTACACCATCACCCTGCGTTATCAGTGACGGCAGAGCAGGTAGGCATGACTATACTGAAGACGGTGGGCATTGCTAAACTTGGGGATCTCTATCATGATGGTACCTTCCGCAGATTGGAAGATCTGACTTATATAAGCAACCCCACACTTCTATTTCGCTTCACGTATCATAGACTGCAGAGGGCAATTCGGGACCTATATACGTCCTACCCAGAAGAACCACCTACACTGCAGACACTGCAAATGATAATCGAGTCCTCTAACACCTCACATCTAGTCTCCAGACTGTACAGAACAGCTCAAAGCGAAATACCACACACTTCTGACAAAGCCTGGCAGCGATGGAACGCTTCCCTCCCAGAACCACTAACAGACAAGGAATGGTCTACAACCTGCACGATCCTTAAACTACTAACCCCGAATGGCAACCTCCGTATCACACATTTGAAATATTTACACCAAACATACCACACACCGCTAAGACTCCATAAACTAGGGCTACGTGAGGATGCCAGATGTAAACGTTGTGGATATGGTGAGGCAGATTTTGTACACCTAGCATGGTATTGCCCCAAAATACAGACAAACTGGAGGGCGGTCATTGAGCTGCTTAGTAAAATGGTGGGGATTGACATAGGATGTATTGCGAAAGTATGCTTGCTAGGTCTATTAACCAATGTGAAGGCGGGGAGACGCAAATTCTGTGCTGTAGCACTTTTACTAGCCAAAAGGCAGATCTCCAGATGTTGGGAGGGAACCACTGTACCAACCCTCAAGGTTTGGATTAAGGACATGACGTATTGCAAAGATTCTCTGCTAACGTATGAAGAAGAATTACCCAACAGGGCACGACCCAAAAACTACTGGTGTTATCTGACAGACTATCTACTCACACTTGATATGGAAGGGGAGACGATGCAACTGGGTGCGGAACACTAGGGGTTGATAAGACACCACTGACAAAAGCCGCTCTAAGCATGGCTAGATAGAACAGACCTCACTACTACAAGTTTACTGTTCAGTACCAGTAGGGTGTCGTATTGTCCTGGCATGTCCTAGAGTTACTGTTATGTTTTTATTGTTTTACTCATCTACATGCAAAATGTGGAAAAATGAAGTTGACCATACACAATATGAATGTAAGTGACTGTTTCACACGTTACACGACCACATTACTGTTGCAGAATACGCCGCCGGACCCCAGGGTTGTCGGCTTAATGGCTGTGGAGAGAATAATACTGTCTATTTTATGACTGCGGCCGGCCCCAGGGTTGTAGGTCACTGGCTGTGTATGGGTGCAACAAATCACGAATAAAGCTTTTGTTGAACTTCAAAAAAAAAAAAAGGATGGAATATGTCATTTACACATGTCTGTCTTTTCTTAGACGTGAAATCTGGTGACTGTCCCAGGCCAAAATCATTCTGTGAACTCCAACCCCCGTACAAACACAAGTGTAGCAAAGACAGTGAGTGCCCAGGAGAGAAGAAGTGCTGCTTCGAGATTTGCGATAAGGAATGCAAGGTTCCTGTGCCAGGTAAAAATCACTCAAACAAAAGTGTAAAGAAAATCTTCCAATATGTATAAGACGTGATAATACCTCTGTTACAGGATTCTCCTCCTTTGGAGAATTTACATGCGTCATTGCCCTCATCATAGAAATATAGCACTATGTTCTCGTACCACATAACTCTACAACTAGTTGTTTGTGTTTTGAAAGGCACCATGTGTTTGCCAGGTCCGTTAATAGACAAGAATATTCTTATGATACCTTCTGAGGCCTTAAGTCAATCATTCGAATCTGGACAAGGAATGGACAAGCCCCTTTGTGCTAAGAGAGGAAATGGGACTAGAGGAACTGCTTAAGTTTCAACTAGTCCTCAGTGAAATGAAAATATAATGAAAGTCAGCTCTGAAGTACTGTGATCTTCAAAAAGGCTCAATATGGCAGTGAAACGACATGGCACCAATTATTTACCATTTGGAAGAGTTTCTTCCCACATATAATAAATTAGTAATAATTAAACCACCATCTTCAGATGATAATGACTGACACTGACTGCAAAACAAAGTAAGTGAATATTTAAGTATAACATGAGCAAGTACTGTCCATATCTGGTGAATTTTGCAAAATCCCAAAAATAGAAACTAGCCCTTGCCTCATCCAAGTTGCTGCCCCCTGCATTTACCTAGACTTACAACTATTTGTCATAAACAGGTTTTATGAATAGTGACTCAGAATGTAATAATAAAGCTTAAATTGTTTTATTCTTGATAAATTGAAAACCAAAAGAAATTCTGCAGCGTTCTTTAGTAATCAAGCTTTGATTCTTGCAATAATGAAATGCCCGACCATTACAAGACAATAGCCAAATTCTTTTCGCAAAGATATATTGTAGACATATATCTTCTGTGCAGCTAGGTGTACTGATTTCTTAACCTAGGAAGGAGAGATACCCTAATGGTTGATTCAGCGCTATACAAATCAATAAATATCAAATATCAAAATATCAAGGAGAATTTAGTTAATGGAATGACAGCAATCTTTGTGATTAGTGACTTTTGTTGCAGATAATAGTTACAAAACAGTCGAAATTAAACATCTTTGAAATCACAAATTACACCCGAGTGCATGTATCTAGATATGCAGAGTCAAAGTAATCCAGCTGCATGAATTGAATTGCATTATTGGTGACCGGTGAACCAATACAATTTGTGGGGTAAATACTTCAATTCATTTTATCACGCAAAGTAAGAGAGCCAAAATCAGTTTGGGGAGTTTGATGACGTTCTTCCAGTGAGAAAGTGAATAAAATGTGGACAAATAATAAATTTTTTCAGCAAACCTTGGTCACATATTTTCATAGAAATGATCACAATTATTTTGTGTTGTTGTCCCCTGACTTAAGGATAATAGTTTACAGCCAGGAATGTGTATTTGGCCTTTAAATGGGGGATGTGTTTCAAACTAGTTCTGAACTAGTTTTCTCTCAGGCAAAACCTGGTACACATTTAAAAAACTATTCTACTAAAGTTATATATGGGGAGAAGAGTTGGCTTAATGTCTAGTGCGGTCGACCTCGAATCTGGGGAACCGGGTTTGAGTCTCAGCAATGATGCTGAACATCCTATGGTTCTGGGCAAATCACTTAATCTCCCTGTGCCTAGCAAAAAAAAATGAATGTGTCCTGATGTAATGCAACTGGTGCTATTTAAAGCGCTTGGTACCCGATTCTGTTCAAGTTTGAATGCAACAGGTGCTATGTAAAGCACTCTGATACACGATTCTGGTCAAGTTTGCCTATATATATAACACTCTGTACAATAAAAATAACATTTAAAATTTGCATTCAGCTTTGAAATAGATTTTTGGAAGCAAGTGCAAAATAACTTTAAATCATGTTTCTGCTGTTTTACCTGTGGAGATTTAAAATAAAAAATGATTTTCAGCTAGGGCTTCTCATGGAAGATCTAGGATTTACTAACAGAGTGAAAATCCTAAAATAGGATACCATTATAAGAGAGCCCTATGCGCTTCCTGACATGTCTTCAATAAAAGCAAACCTCTTGATGGAGCTTCTTGTCGTGTCCACCAATATTGACAAACTGAGACCTTGAAATAACTGCCCAAGGGATCACCACTGTTCCAAATGCCAAATGTAACTGGTGCATCACATTGAAACTGCTTTTTGTGCTCACATTTTGTGCCATATTAAAGGGAAAATGTTCATAAATACAATGCCTGCTATGTCCCTCAGTGTTGCTGTGCTAATTCAGGCAGAAGGCTTCTATGTACATAGGTAGTGCCAGATGTTACATTTTCCGCTGTCTGTAAAATACCTTCCTCATGCCGCAGAATTCCTAGACAGCCTGTAATATAAGAGACAAGAAACGACAGAGAAATACAACAAACCTGGACTCTACAGTCACTCATAAACAACTCCTCCTAAACCCTGCCCATTAGCAGAACATTTCCTGGGTTATCCCTTGTTATCATGGTTGGTTCAAGAAAAGACACAAAATAACACATTCTCATTTTTTTCAGTTTTACCAAAGCCAGGAATGTGCTCCATAGACAATAAGAAGTGCATCAAAACAGAAATCCAGGAGTGCCATAGTGATGATGACTGCGACAACGATAAGAAGTGCTGCTACTTCAACTGTGGATTAAAGTGCAAGGCTCCAGAGACAGGTATCAGTGTCAGGAGTGTGTGACAACTGATGTTCACTTGAAATCTTTGCTTGTGTTTCTGATTTTAAGCTCAGCTTGGCCTGTGGATAGGGGGAAGGGAACTGTACATACCTGAAATATACTAGTTGAATGTTACAAAACCTGCATTTGAAAGCTAACAACAGCTTTCTAAGCTAATGACAGGTATCTGTCACATTCAGGGTACTGCCTACTTCACAACTTGAGAGTGGAACATTCTTCCATCTTCCCTGGATGCACTGTGAAGCACCTAAATCTTAACTTTGTTACCCGAGAGCCATCTACTTATTTACTCATTGTTTATCACACACAAATTTGTATTAGAAAGAGTGCTTAAGAAAATGGTCAAAATGTACTTGTGCAAAATGTTGTCTAAACATATTTGCACATGTGCATTGCTGTTTATGTGCAAAAGTGAGTTGCAATGTGTATGCCCAGGTTGTGGCTGAGCTGGGAGTGTGATCAGGGTATATTGAAGTGCATTGTGCATTCCCAAACTGGTGCACTCCTCAAGGTAAACAACATATACAATGCATCATTTACAATGCATGCCATTACAACGCAAGTCGTTACAATGAAGCATTGTTAGATCATATGCCATTTCAAAGAAAATCGTTACAACGACTTGCTGTAGGGGACAGAAGGTATTGGATTTGTTGGATTTTCAATCCAAAACGTTCCCTACTGTTACACAAACTTTAGTTGGAATAGTAAATTATACTATTACAAACTCCAGCGCCCCCTCCTTCAGCAAGTCATTGTAAAGACTTGTGTTATAATGGCATGAGATGTAACAAAGCGCCGTTGTAATGACTTGCATTGTAATGGAATGCATTGGAAATGCATGCTTTCGAACAAGTGCCATTCCACCTCAAACTACATCACAGAATGTGTAACAAGTATGGCACTGGGTGCTTCTTGAAAACAACTGGCTTGTTATCTTTTGTCCTATATCATAGCACCTGGGATGCAAGATGCTTGCTGGAAAATGTTGATTTCAATCCTTTTGTCTGACTCCTTCACTGAGGTGCTCAACCTTCACCAACGTAGGTGGACGGTCATGATCTTTGCTGCTGAACCTTGAGTAGGACATCAGTGCATACCTAAATATTGAGTATTTGCATAATATGAAATACATGGCAGAATATGAATTGTGTGCCTTGCCTGCCTAACCCACACTGTGTAGGTTTCATATGTGATTATTGTACTGAACACGGTGGAGTGATTACAAGAATGCGAAGAAATTGCACAAAATGAGCGGAAAATATAAACCACTGTTTTGTCCTGTGAGATTTGTGAAGGGAGTGTTTGGTTAGAATTGGAATTCTCACAGTTGTATTTTTCTTTGTAAGTTAAAAGTACTTTTTTAGAAACGTATGTACTGGCCAGTCCTGTTTTAACCTGGGCTGCATTTGGTGTTGAGGGAATTCTATTTTCTAACATTTAGAGGTGGCAAAGTCCTCATCAGCTGACCCCAATCCCTCATAGACTTCAGAATCCAGGAGTAACTTTTGATTTCCCATTGATACAGTCAGATATATCACGATAGCCTCCAACCATAACAAATATACATTCTAAACCTCTCCTCAATATTCTATCATTATATAATACAAAACATCATGAGTAGTTCTCTGAATCCTGAAATCCTGCAGTAATATTTTACAGCTCTCTAACAGAATATTTTATTGTTTTCAGTTGATGCTGTTGGTTCCTCGTCAACCACCCTTTTCCCTCCCACTTTGAAATCTCTTTGCACCTGTCTTGGTGTATTTCATGTTCACCCCATCATGCTGTGTAATAGTTCCACTTCCTGAATGTAAATTTCATGTTCTGTTCTTATGCAGAAAACGATTTGTAAGTGACTTATTTACTCCATATTTTTAGCAAAGTATCCTTTTCCAGATAAGGAATTCAGATAGAAGTCAAGGATGGAATATGTCATTTACACATGTCTGTCTTTTCTTAGACGTGAAATCTGGTGACTGTCCCAGGGCGAAATCATTCTGTGAACTCCAACCCCCGTACAATCACAAGTGTAGCAAAGACAGTGAGTGCCCAGGAGAGAAGAAGTGCTGCTTCGAGATTTGCGATAAGGAATGCAAGGTTCCTGTGCCAGGTAAAAATCACTCAAACAAAAGTGTAAAGAAAATCTTCCAATATGTATAAGACGTGAGAATACCTCTGTTACAGGATTCTCCTCCTTTGTAGAATTTACATGCGTAATTGCCCTCATCATAGAAATATAGCACTATGTTCTCTTATCACCTGACTCTACAACTAGTTGCTTGTGTTTTGAAAGCCACCATGTGTTCGCCAGGGCCGTTAATAGACAAGAATATTCTTATGATAACTTCTGAGGCATTAGGTCAATCATTACAATCTGGACAAGGAATGGACAAGCCCCTTTGTGCTAAGAGAGGAAATGGGACTAGAGGAACTGCTTAAGTTTCAACTAGTCCTCAGTGAAATGAAAATATAATGAAAGTCAGCTCTGAAGTACAGTGATCTTCAAAAAGGCTCAATATGGCAGTGAAACGACATGGCACCAATTATTTACCATTTGGAAGAGTTTCTTCCCACATATAATAAATTAGTAATAATTAAACCACCATCTTCAGATGATAATGACTGACACTGACTGCAAAACAAAGTAAGTGAATATTTAAGTATAACATGAGCAAGGACTGTCTATATCTGGTGAATTTTGCAAAATCCCAATAAATAGAAACTAGCCCTTGCCTCATCCAAGTTGCTGCCCCCTGCATTTACCTAGACTTACAACTATTTGTCATAAACAGGTTTTATGAATAGTGACTCAGAATGTAATATTAAAGCTAAAATTGTTTTTTTCTTGATAAATTTAAAACCAAAAGAAATTCTGCAGCGTTCTTTAGTAATCAACCTTTGATTCTTGCAATAATGAAATGCCCGACCATTACAAGACAATAGCCAAATTCTTTACGCAAAGATATATTGTAGACATATATCTTCTGTGCAGCTAGGTGTACTGATTTCTTAACCTAGGAAGAAGAGATACCCTCATGGGTGATTCAGCGCTATACAAATCAATAAATATCAAATATCAAAATATCAAGGAGAATTTAGTTAATGGAATGACAGCAATCTTTGTGATTAGGGATTTTTGTTGCAGATAATAGTTACAAAACAGTCGAAATTAAACATCTTTAAAACACAAATTACACCCGAGTGCATGTATCTAGATATGCAGAGTCAAAGTAATCCAGCTGCATGAATTGAATTGCATTATTGGTGACCGGTGAACCAATACAATTTGTGGGGTAAATACTTCAATTCATTTTATCACGCAAAGTAAGAGAGCCCAAAATCAGTTTGGGGAGTTTAATGAGGTTCTTCCAGTGAGAAAGTGAATAAAATGTGGACAAATAATACATTTTTCCAGCAAACCTTGGTCACATATTTTCAGAGAAATGATCACAATTATTTTGTGTCGTTGTCCCCTGACTTAAGGATAATAGTTTACAGCCAGGAATGTGTATTTGGCCTTTAAATTGGGGGATGTGTTTCAAACTAGTTCTGAACCAGTTTTCTCTCAGGCAAAACCTGGTACACATTTAAAAAACTATTCTACTAAAATTATATATGGGGAGAAGAGTTGGCTTAATGTCTAGTGCGGTCGACCTCGAATCTGGGGAACCAGGTTTGAGTCTCAGCAATGATGCTGAACATCCTATGGTTCTGGGCAAATCACTTAATCTCCCCGTGCCTAGCAACAAAAAAATGAATGTGTCCTTATGTAATGCAACTGGTGCTATCTAAAGCGCTTGGTACCCGATTCTGTTCAAGTTTGAATGCAACTGATGCTCTGTAAAGCACTCTGATACACGATTCTGGTCAAGTTTGCGCTATATAAAACTCTGTACAATAAAAATAAAATAACAAATTTGCATTCAGCTTTGAAATAGATTTTTGGAAGCAAGTGCAAAATAACTTTAAATCATGTTTCTGCTGTTTTACTTGTGGAGATTTAAATTAAAAAATTGTTTTCAGCTAGGGCTTCTCATGGAAGATCAAGGATTTACTGACAGAGTGAAAATGCTAAAATAGGATACCATTATAAGAGAGCCCTATGCGCTTCCTGACATGTCTTCAATAAAAGCAAACCTCTTGATGGAGCTTCTTGTCGTGTCCACCAATATTGACAAACTGAGACCTTGAAATAATTGCCCAAGAGATCACCACTGTTCCAAATGCCAAATGTAACTGACGCCCCACATTGAAACTGCTTTTTGTGCTCACCTTTTGTGCCATACTAAAGGGACAATTTTCATAAATACAAAGCCTGCTATGTCCCTCAGTGTTGCTTTACTAATTCAGGCAGAAGGCCTTCTATGTTTATAGGTAGTGCCAGATGTTACATTTTCCACTGTCTGTAAAATACCTTCCTCATGCCGCAGAATTCCTAGACAGCCTGTAATACAAGAGACAAGAAACGACAGAGAAATACAATCAAACCTGGACTCTACAGTCACTCATAATCAACTCCTCCTAAACCCTGCCCATTAGCAGAACATTTCCTGGGTTATACCTTGTTATCATGGTTGGTTCAAGAAAAGACACAAAATAACAAATTCTCATTTTTTTCAGTTTTACCAAAGCCAGGAATGTGCACCAAAGACAATAAGAAGTGCATCAAAACAGAAATCCAGGAGTGCCATAGTGATGATGACTGCGACAACGATAAGAAGTGCTGCTACTTGAACTGTGGATTAAAGTGCAAGGCTCCAGAGACAGGTATCAGTGTCAGGAGTGTGTGACAACTGATGTTCACTTGAAATCTTTGCTTGTGTTTCTGATTTTAGGCTCAGCTTGGCCGGTGGATAGGGGGAAGGGAACTGTACATACCTGAATTTTACTAGATGAATGTTACAAAACCTGCATTTGAAAGCTAACAACAGCTTTCTAAGCTAATGACAGGTATCTGTCACATTCAGGGTACTGCCTACTTCACAACTTGAGAGTGGAACATTCTTCCATCTTCCCTGGATGCACTGTAAAGCATCTAAATCTTAACTTTGTTACCCGCGAGCCATCTACTTATGTACTCATTGTTTATCACACAAATTTGTATTAGAAAGAGTGCTTAAGAAAATGGTCAAAATTTACTTGTGCAAAATGTTGTCTAAACATATTTGCACATGTGCATTGCTGTTTATGTGCACAAGTGAGTTGCAATGTGTATGCCCAGGTTGTGGCTGAGCTGGGAGTGTGATCAGGGTATATTGAAGGGCATTGTGCATTCACAAACTGGTGCACTCCTCAAAGGTAAACAACATATACAATGCATCATGCCATTACAACGCAAGTCGTTACAATGAAGCATTGTTAGAACATATGCCATTTCAAAGAAAATCGTTACAATGACTTGCTGTAGGGGGCAGAAGGTATTGGATTTTTTGGATTTTCAATCCAAAACCTTCCCTACTGTTACACACACCTTAGTTGGAATAGTAAATTATACTATTACAAACTACAGCGCTCCCTCCTTCAGCAAGTCATTGTAAAGACTTGTGTTGTAATGGCATGAGATGTAACAAAGCACCGTTGTAATGACTTGCATTGTAATGGATTGCATTAAAAATGCATGCTTTCGAACAAGTGCCATTCCACCTCAAACTACATCACAGAATGTGTAACGAGTATGACACTGGGTGCTTCTTGAAAACAACTGGCTTGTTATCTTTTGCCCTATATCATAGCACCTGGGCTGCAAGATGCTTGCTGGAAAATGTTGATTTCAATCCTTTTGTCTGACTCCTTCACTGAGGTGCTCAACCTTCACCAACGTAGGTGGACGGTCATGATCTTTGCTGCTGAACCTTGAGTAGGACATCAGTGCATACCTAAATATTGAGTATTTGCATACTATGAAATACATGGCAGAATAAGAATTGTGTGCCTTGCCTGCCTAACCCACACTGTGTAGGTTTCATATGTGATTATTGTACTGAACATGGTGAAGTGATTACAAGAATGCGAAGAAATTGCACAAAATGAGCAGAAAATATAAACCACTGTTTTGTCATGTGAGGTTTGTGAAGGGAGTGTTTGGTTAGAATTGGAATTCTCATAGTTGTATTTTTCTTTGTATGTTAAAAGTACTTTTTTAGAAAAGTATGTACTGGCCAGTCCTGTTTTAACCTGGGCTGCATTTGGTGTTGAGGGAATTCTATTTTCTAACATTTTCAGGTGGCAAAGTCCTCATTAGCTGACCCCAATCCCTCATAGACTTCAAAATCCAGGAGTAACTTTTGATTTCCCATTGATACAGTCAGATATATCACGATAGCTTCCAACCATAGCAAATATACATTCTAAACCTCTCCTTAATATTCTATCATTATATAATACAAAACATCAGGAGTAGTTCTCTGAATCCTGAAATACTGCTGTAATATTTTACAGCTCTCAACAGAATATTTTATTGTTTTCAGTTTATGCTGTTGGTTCCTCCTCAACCATGCTTTTCCCTCCCATTTTGAAATTTCTTTGCACCTGTCTTTGTGTATTTAATGTTCATCCCATCATGCTGTGTAACAGTTTCAATTCCTGAATGTAAATTTCATGTTCTGTTCTTATGCAGAAAACGATTTGTAAGTGACTTATTTACTCCATATTTTTAGCAAAGTATCCTTTTCCAGATAAGGAATTCAGATAGAAGTCAAGGATGGAATATGTCGAGAGGCGCTAGGGGGCGCACAGCGGAATGGCTGCCTAATCTCGCAGCTCCGCCGAGCGGATCACACTACTGAATAATTATCATGCCAAAACAGATCACGGCCCGATAAAAAAACACACCGCCGGGTAGGGGAACACCCAGCGCACAATCGGAACCGGGAATGGAGACTCCAGAAGCGGAGATGCATTCATTACAACTTGTAAGCCGTGAGGACCGCGCAAACTAACATGGCGGATGGCTTGATGCCCGCATAGCCCAGAAGCGGAAGACTCTCGACGCGTAGAGAACAGGAAATTATCTGCGCCGCTTCTGCCCTGAACAAAGTAAGATCTGCGGAGCCTCGGCGGGAACGCACTCAAGACCTGTGGAGCGTCGTGGCCGGTGGGGAGGCTCCATACGATCAGACGTCCCTGCTGACAAGATGGCGGCTGGCCAAACCCCCGGCGAGTAAACGACTGCCCGGCTCCCACTTTGCAGGGCTCCGACCATCCAACCTGCGGTGAGCAACTAGGGAAACCTAACGCGCATTGCCCCGACCGTTCGCTTGCTTGCAGCGGGAGGTGCGAAAACAGCGCTCACTTCAATGCCGGGAGAGCGGGTGAAATCTAGAGATGTCCATAACCGGACGGGAGAACCGTGACCTGCACCGTGAGCCTCACGAGTTTCAATGATGCCCGTCGCCTAAATATTGGCAAACAAACAATCGTGCAGGGATCCCGTCCATGTGAAATGGTGCACCCTCATTGAGCATGGTATCTTGCCTAACTGCAACGCACAGCACAACGCCTGTACTGGGGATGGGAAGGCGCGAATCCGGACTTCGTCCCGTCACCCGTCACGAGAGACCAGCCACATGTTTGTAAAAAACGCAGCCCTGTGAAAGCAGCGGACGGAGCCGGTAGGAGACTCGCACCTCGTGGAACGATCCCATCTCGTGGTGACAGACGCGACGATCGAAACCACATCAAGGATCGGGTGGGCATCACCATACTGCGCACATATTGGATTCTCTACACGTCAGCGCGGAACTCCCTGTGGCAAACGCTGGCGCGTACTGCCAGACTCTGGTAAGACCACTGTCTGTCCGATCAGACCACACACCGCAAGGTACAATCCCCACCACTGAACGCACTAACGTTGCTCACAGTTTAATGCTGCCAGCCCTCATCTAACACATCTGGTTTCCAATACGGGGTGGTAAAGGCGATACCCCCATCAACTTTGGTGCAGGAACTGAAGCGGTGACAAGGCTCGAGCCATTGGCCCCACGACACATCCGCCATCATGGGGAAACCAGACAACAAGCAGCCCAAACTAAACTTCGAGACTCGGAAAACACCAAGGGGTCAAAGCGGAGCGACAGACGATGATGAAGACGTGGATCCCCAAGAGGGCAGCATAATGGAAACTATCCTGAAAGCTTTACAAACGAATTTACAAGACATCAATGGCAAACTGGACCATTTAACGGTTAGAGTCGACAGCATGGCGGCGAAGCTCGACAAGCAAGGTGAGAGACTGGATACGGCGGAGAAGAGGATATCGGAGGTGAAGGACGAAGCACGCGCTACGACTACCAAATGTTCTGGCATGGAGAAAGTTCTCGACGTCATAAAGGCCAAATCGGAAGAGTTGGAAGCCAGGTCGAGACGGAACAACATACGGATAGCGGGCCTGCCGGAATCGACCAACACGGGCCGCATGGAGCAATATGTGTAACAACTATGCAAAGACGTGTTTGGCGCTGATCACCTATCACCCATCTTTATTATCGAACAAGCACACAGGTCTCTAGCCCCTCAGCCAAAACCGGGAGCGGCACCCAGACCAATAATAGCACGAGTACTAAACTACAGAGACAGGGATACTATCCTGAGACTGGCGCGTGAGAAAGGCGATATCCAACACCAAGGAAACAAACTGGCATTTTTCCCGGACTTCACCTATGCAGTGCAGCAAGCGCGTAAGGAATTCAACGATGTCAAGGCCAAATTACGAGACCTGCAAATTCCCTACGCCATGTTATATCCTGCTCGGCTGAAAATCACGTGGGACGACAAGCCGATCTTCTTCTCGACGCCCATAAATGCGATTGATTACATAAGGACCACGGTGACCAAAGGTAAAAAATCGAACCGGAAAGAGAGGCACACAGACTCAGACTGACGGTAAGACGTTTCATTGCATTATAATTACCAATGAACTGGTTCCGATCACTTAACATAATCTGGGGGAAAGAACCACTGGACACTAGCCGTGCACTGCACAGAGTGCCTTGTGACATTTAACAGTGCCATTTAAGGAGGGTAACTTGGCAAACGATTTAGGGGCACGTTCGAATGCGTGTGGTGCTTATTGAACTAAATGTGCTACGGTTCAGTTGCCCCTTGTGATTGTACCCTTGTGATCGTACCGGAACGCACTGCTGAGACATGTGGGCTACTGGTTAGTCTTCCAACTGCCATATCTGACTGTGGGTGGACTTATGCTCTACTGCAATATACCCCGAGTTTCAAATACTGCAAGGAATGTCTCAAACTGATATGTTACATGGCGGGGCAGATTGGTACTGTAAGTCTCTCCTATTACCTAGCTGTGATCTGTTTTCGAAATGTTGGATCTGCTCCCATCCTATAATTAGGATGGTGTACTGCGCTCTCGGCGGACCTCTACTAGGGCGGTCCCCGACAAGTTATGTTGATATCCAAGTTACTGGGGGATCAATGGCTTCGGCAGGATTGGGTTACTGGAGTGGGAGGGATGTGGGATAGTTGGGGGTTGTTACTTTCAGGACGACTGGGACGATTAAGACGCACTGCTGTATGCTTACCGAGAAGAACCACTAAGAGGTCGAAAATGGTTATTGTCAGCTTATGCTTCACTGTGCTTAGGGTGAACAAATCAGATACCCCTAGATATACTGTTAAGATCGTTACAAAGACACGATGAATAGAGACAGTTTGAATGTACTAACATGGAATGTACGTGGCCTAACCAATCCTAAAAAAGTTCGCCAGATTTTTGCCTTTCTTGACAGACATCACATCGACATAGCGCTACTACAGGAAACTCACTTAGACCCTAAAATGTGCAGGACTATTGGTTCGGGCTGGGCGGAATCAAGCACGTCAGCGGCGTACTCATCCTATTCTACACTTGTTAAGAAAGGCACGGATTACAGGATCGATCGCACGGTTATAGACCAAAATGGTACATATGTAATCCTGTCCGGGAGACTGAGAGGGCAGTTGATTACAATCGTGAATATCTATGGCCCAAATACTGATTCACCGGAATTTTTTCAAGAAGTATGGGACCACATCCTAACATTCAGCGACACAACACTGATCTGGGGGGGGGACTTTAATGTAACCTTATGTAACACAGAAGATCGCTCAACTGCATCTATAGAACCCCATAGGAGAGCCAGGGAAAAATTGGGAGACATACTGATAGACAGGTCACTTCGAGATATATGGAGGATACAACATCCGACTGTACCAGGTGCAACACATGTTAACATGGCACACGGCAGTTGGTCCAGGATCGATTACTGGTTAGGAACGGACGAAGCAGTATTATGGACTACAAACATCGATACACTCGCTCGCACGCTCTCAGACCACAATCCAGTTGCCCTGTCTCTCCGTGTCCCTCACCACACACCTCCTCCCTTCAGTTGGCGCTTCAACGCACGAACATTATTAGACCATACATATGTAACGACTGTGGCTGCTGCAATTAAAGAGTACTTTCAGTTAAATGTAGGTACAGTGGAAGACCCATGTGTACTATGGGAAGCGTTTAAGGTGACAATTCGAGGGGTGTGCATCAGCACTTCTGCAGGGATCCTGAGGGATATCCGGACACAGATCACCAAGCTGGAGAATAAGCTAATGGCCCTGGAGCGAGAATATGAACACACAGGGCGACCGGTGATACAGGGCGAGATTAAACAGATACTGATAGAACACCAACAATTCGCGGATGACGAATTGAAATATGTCACAAAACGTCCACAGGCTCGACAGTTTGGTGAGGGTGGTCGTCCCGGAAGAGTACTAGCACGTAAAATTTGTGGGGGTAGGGGAGACCAGAAGATTACTCAAATTCGTGATGATAGCGGTGAATTACACACATGCTCTGACGATATCCTTCGTAGCTTTGTGCAGGCGTACCCCACCCTTTATACCTCTCAGAAACCAGCCCCTTCACGGGAAACGTTGAGTTATTTACAGGACATAGCCATTGGATGGCTCTCTGATCGACAACGGGAATATCTAGCACAACCCATCACTGTCGAAGAGGTGACCGAAGTAATACTGGCCCTACCCAATGGTAAGGCGCCAGGACCTGACGGGTTCACCTGTGAGTTTTATAAAAAATATGTAGATTTAATTGCCCCCCATATGGTCGAAATTTATGGAGCAGCCTTTGACCAAGCAATACTGCCCCCATCCCTTCGGGAGGCAGTGATAATAACTCTTCTAAAACCAGGTAAACAACCGGATCTTTGTGATTCCTACCGCCCCCTGTCCCTTTTGAATGTGGATTCGAAAATATTAGCTAAATTATTGGCAGAAAGATTGCAACCCCTGATGACTAATCTGGTCCACTGGACCAAGCAGGGTTTATACCTACCAGAGACACTTCCCACAACACACGAACATTGTTTGCGTTGTCCCACTATCTTACACCCCAAACTAAAGCGATGGCGGTAATGCTTGACGCGGCTAAAGCCTTCGACTCAATCGAATGGTCTTATATTCGCACGGTATTGCAGAGAATGGGATTTCCGATACGCTTCATAACCTGGGTAACATTGCTCTACACGAATCCAAAGGCACGAGTGAGAGTGAATGGGTACATTTCGGACCCCTTCAGTATTGCGAGGGGGACAAGGCAGGGATGCCCACTGTCTCCTTTGTTATTCGCCCTAGTCTTGGAGCCTCTTGCTTGTATAATTAGGCAAACACATAATCATTCAGCACTGCACTTCCCCAGCAGACCCTTGCACATTTCACTATATGCTGACGACATGCTTTTATATGTGCGCGATCCTGAGCAAAACCTCAGCCCATTATTGCGGGAATATGTAAAGTTTGGCCGCCACTCGGGGTTACAAATTAATTGGGAGAAATCACTGATCATTCCCCTTACTGACTCAACTACCCCCTTTGTCCCCGACTTCCCACTTGATTGGCAATCTGGCCCTACTCGATACTTGGGAATTTCTTATAGTCGTGACCCCGAAGAAGTGATAAGGACGAATTATGGTAGAGTGCTCACTGACCTTGAGGAAAAAGTATCGAGATGGATACAACTCCCACTATCCCTAGCGGATAGGGTAGCGATAGTCAAAATGAATGTCCTGCCTAAGTTCCTCTATCTATTTAATAATATACCGATCAGGCCACCCAATACTGTCTTCAAAAACATAACATCCTTGGTGCTAAAACTGATCTGGGCGGGTAAACAGGCGCGCATTGCATTACGCACATTGACACTACCCTACGACAAGGGCGGATTTTGTGTACCAGATTTTAAACTCTACTACTTGTGCGCACAGGCCAAATACGCTGCTCACTGGTACCACCCCACCCCCTACCTAACGCACGTAACAGTAGAGGAGGGAGATGCATTACCGGTGCCACTTACTTCGATAGTAACACATGAGAGACCGCCGTTACACACCAGGGACATAAATTCAATAGACACCACAAACCGAGCCTGGAAAACTCTAGGACAAATGGCTCACAAACTACCGCTATATGCTCCGGCACTACCACTACACCATCACCCTGCGTTATCAGTGACGGCAGAGCAGGTAGGCATGACTATACTGAAGACGGTGGGCATTGTTAAACTTGGGGATCTCTATCATGATGGTACCTTCCGCAGATTGGAAGATCTGACTTATATAAGCAACCCCACACTTCTATTTCGCTTCACGTATCATAGACTGCAGAGGGCAATTCGGGACCTATATACGTCCTACCCAGAAGAACCACCTACACTGCAGACACTGCAAATGATAATCGAGTCCTCTAACACCTCACATCTAGTCTCCAGACTGTACAGAACAGCTCAAAGCGAAATACCACACTTCTGACAAAGCCTGGCAGCGATGGAGCGCTTCCCTCCCAGAACCACTAACAGACAAGGAATGGTCTACAACCTGCACGATCCTTAAACTACTAACCCCGAATGGCAACCTCCGTATCACACATTTGAAATATTTACACCAAACATACCACACACCGCTAAGACTCCATAAACTAGGGCTACGTGATGATGCCAGATGTAAACGTTGTGGATATGGTGAGGCAGATTTTGTACACCTAGCATGGTATTGCCCCAAAATACAGACATACTGGAGGGCGGTCATTGAGCTGCTTAGTAAAATGGTGGGGATTGACATAGGATGTATTGCGAAAGTATGCTTGCTAGGTCTATTAACCAATGTGAAGGCGGGTAGACGCAAATTCTGTGCTGTAGCACTTTTACTAGCCAAAAGGCAGATCTCCAGATGTTGGGAGGGAACCATTGTACCAACCCTCAAGGTTTGGATTAAGGACATGACGTATTGCAAAGATACTCTGCTAACGTATGAAGAAGAATTACCCAACAGGGCACGACCCAAAAACTACTGGTGTTATCTGACAGACTATCTACTCACACTTGATATGGAAGGGAAGACGATGCAACTGGGTGCGGAACACTAGGGGTTGATAAGACACCACTGACAAAAGCCGCTCTAAGTATGGCTAGATAGAACTGACCTCACTACTACAAGTTTACTGTTCAGTACCAGTAGGGTGGCAACAGAGTGTCGTATTGTCCTGGCATGTCCTAGAGTTACTGTTATGTTTTTATTGTTTCGCTCATCTACATGCAAAATGTGGAAAAATGAAGTTGACCATACACAATATGAATGTAAGTGACTGTTTCACACGTTACACGACCACATTACTGTTGCAGAATTCGCCGCCGGACCCCAGGGTTGTCGGCTAAATGGCTGTGGAGAGAATAATACTGTCTATTTTATGACTGTGGCCCGCCCCTGGGTTGTAGGCCACTGGCTGTGTACGGGTGCAGCAAATCACAAATAAAGCTTTTGTTGAACTTCAAAAAAAAGAGAAAAAAAAAAAAGGATGGAATATGTCATTTACACATGTCTGTCTTTTCTTAGACGTGAAATCTGGTGACTGTCCCAGGCCAAAATCATTCTGTGAACTCCAACCCCCGTACAAACACAAGTGTAGCAAAGACAGTGAGTGCCCAGGAGAGAAGAAGTGCTGCTTCGAGATTTGCGATAAGGAATGCAAGGTGCCTGTGCCAGGTAAAAATCACTCAAACAAAAGTGTAAAGAAAATCTTCCAATATGTATAAGACGTGATAATACCTCTGTTACAGGATTCTCCTTCTTTGGAGAATTTACATGCGTAATTGCCCTCATCATAGAAATATAGCACTATGTTCTCGTACCACATAACTCTACAACTAGTTGTTTGTGTTTTGAAAGCCACCATGTGTTTGCCAGGTCCGTTAATAGACAAGAATATTCTTATGATACCTTCTGAGGCATTAAGCCAATCATTCGAATCTGGACAAGGAATGGACAAGCCCCTTTGTGCTAAGAGAGGAAATGGGACTAGAGGAACTGCTTAAGTTTCAACTAGTCCTCAGTGAAATGAAAATATAATGAAAGTCAGCTCTGAAGTACTGTGATCTTCAAAAAGGCTCAATATGGCAGTGAAACGACATAGCACCAATTATTTACCATTTGGAAGAGTTTCTTCCCACATATAATAAATTAGTAATAATTAAACCACCATCTTCAGATGATAATGACTGACACTGACTGCAAAACAAAATAAGTGAATATTTAAGTATAACACGAGCAAGTACTGTCCATATCTGGTGAATTTTGCAAAATCCCAAAAATAGAAACTAGCCCTTGCCTCATCCAAGTTGCTGCCCCCTGCATTTACCTAGACTTACAACTATTTGTCATAAACAGGTTTTATGAATAGTGACTCAGAATGTAATAATAAAGCTTAAATTGTTTTATTCTTGATAAATTGAAAACCAAAAGAAATTCTGCAGCGTTCTTTAGTAATCAAGCTTTGATTCTTGCAATAATGAAATGCCCGACCATTACAAGACAATAGCCAAATTCTTTTCGCAAAGATATATTGTAGACATATATCTTCTGTGCAGCTAGGTGTACTGATTTCTTAACCTAGGAAGGAGAGATACCCTCATGGGTGATTCAGCGCTATACAAATCAATAAATATCAAATATCAAAATATCAAGGAGAATTTAGTTAATGGAATGACAGCAATCTTTGTGATTAGTGATTTTTGTTGCAGATAATAGTTACAAAACAGTCGAAATTAAACATCTTTGAAATCACAAATTACACCCGAGTGCATGTATCTAGATATGCAGAGTCAAAGTAATCCAGCTGCATGAATTGAATTGCATTATTGGTGACCGGTGAACCAATACAATTTGTGGGGTAAATACTTCAATTCATTTTATCACGCAAAGTAAGAGAGCCCAAAATCAGTTTGGGGAGTTTAACGAGGTTCTTCCAGTGAGAAAGTGAATAAAATGTGGACAAATAATACATTTTTTCAGCAAACCTTGGTCACATATTTTCATAGAAATTATCACAATTATTTTGTGTTGTTGTCCCCTGACCTAATGATAATAGTTTACAGCCAGGAATGTGTATTTGGCCTTTAAATGGGGGATGTGTTTCAAACTAGTTCTGAACTAGTTTTCTCTCAGGCAAAACCTGGTACACATTTAAAAAACTATTCTACTAAAGTTATATATGGGGAGAAGAGTTGGCTTAATGTCTAGTGCGGTCGACCTCGAATCTGGGGAACCGGGTTTGCGTCTCTGCAATGATGCTGAACATCCTATGGTTCTGGGCAAATCACTTAATCTCCCCGTGCCTAGCAAAAAAAAATGAATGTGTCCTGATGTAATGCAACTGGTGCTATTTAAAGCGCTGGGTACCCGATTCTGTTCAAGTTTGAATGCAACAGGTGCTATGTAAAGCACTCTGATACACGATTCTGGTCAAGTTTGCCTATATATAACACGCTGTACAATAAAAATAAAATTTAAAATTTGCATTCAGCTTTGAAATAGATTTTTGGAAGCAAGTGCAAAATAACTTTAAATCATGGTTCTGCTGTTTTACCTGAGGAGATTTAAAATAAAAAATGATTTTCAGCTGGGGCTTCTCATGGAAGAACTAGGATTTACTGACAGAGTGAAAATGCTAAAATAGGATACCATTATAAGAGAGCCCTATGCGCTTCCTGACATGTCTTCAATAAAAGCAAACATCTTGATGGAGCTTCTTGTCGTGTCCACCAATATTGACAAACTGAGACCTTGAAATAATTGCCCAAGAGATCACCACTGTTCCAAATGCCAAATGTAACTGGCGCCCCACATTGAAACTGCTTTTTGTGCTCACATTTTGTGCCATACTAAAGGGAAATGTTCACAAATACAATGCCTGCTATGTCCCTCAGTGTTGCCGTACTAATTCAGGCAGAAGGCCTTCTATGTACATAGGTAGTGCCAGATGTTACATTTTCAACTGTCTGTAAAATACCTTCCTCATGCCGCAGAATTCCTAGACAGCCTGTAATATAAGAGACAAGAAACGACAGAGAAATACAATCAAACCTGGACTCTACAGTCACTCATAAACAACTCCTCCTAAACCCTGCCCATTAGCAGAACGTTTCCTGGGTTATCCCTTGTTATCATGGTTGGTTCAAGAAAAGACACAAAATAACAAATTATCATTTTTTTCAGTTTTACCAAAGCCAGGAATGTGCTCCAAAGACAATAAGAAGTGCATCAAAACAGAAATCCAGGAGTGCCATAGTGATGATGACTGCGACAACGATAAGAAGTGCTGCTACTTCAACTGTGGATTAAAGTGCAAGGCTCCAGAGACAGGTATCAGTGTCAGGAGTGTGTGACAACTGATGTTCACTTGAAATCTTTGCTTGTGTTTCTGATTTTAAGCTCAGCTTGGCCTGTGGATAGGGGGAAGGGAACTGTACATACCTGAAATATATTAGTTGAATGTTACAAAACCTGCATTTGAAAGCTAACAACAGCTTTCTAAGCTAATGACAGGTATCTGTCACATTCAGGGTACTGCCTACTTCACAACTTGAGAGTGGAACATTCTTCCATCTTCCCTGGATGCACTGTGAAGCACCTAAATCTTAACTTTGTTACCCAAGAGCTATCTACGTATGTACTCATTGTTTATCACACACAAATTTGTATTAGAAAGAGTGCTTAAGAAAATGGTCAAAATGTACTTGTGCAAAATGTTGTCTAAACATATTTGCACATGTGCATTGCTGTTTATGTGCACAAGTGAGTTGCAATGTGTATGCCCAGGTTGTGGCTGAGCTGGGAGTGTGATCAGGGTATATTGAAGTGCATTGTGCATTCACAAACTGGTGCACTCCTCAAGGTAAACAACATATACAATGCATAATTTACAATGCATGCCATTACAACGCAAGTCGTTACAATGAAGCATTGTTAGATCATATGCCATTTCAAAGAAAATCGTTACAACGACTTGCTGTAGGGGACAGAAGGTATTGGATTTGTTGGATTTTCAATCCAAAACTTTCCCTACTGTTACACACACTTTAGTTGGAATAGTAAAATATACTATTACAAACTCCAGCGCCCCCTCCTTCAGCAAGTCATTGTAAAGACTTGTGTTATAATGGCATGAGATGTAACAAAGCGCCGTTGTAATGACTTGCATTGTAATGGAATGCATTGGAAATGCATGCTTTCGAACAAGTGCCATTCCACCTCAAACTACATCACAGAATGTGTAACAAGTATGGCACTGGGTGCTTCTTGAAAACAACTGGCTTGTTATCTTTTGTCCTATATCATAGCACCTGGGCTGCAAGATGCTTGCTGGAAAATGTTGATTTCAATCCTTTTGTCTGACTCCTTCACTGAGGTGCTCAACTTTCACCAACGTAGGTGGACGGTCATGATCTTTGCTGATGAACCTTGAGTAGGACATCAGTGCATACCTAAATATTGAGTATTTGCAAAATATGAAATACATGGCAGAATATGAATTGTGTGCCTTGCCTGCCTAACCCACACTGTGTAGGTTTCATATGTGATTATTGTACTGAACATGGTGGAGTGATTACAAGAATGCGAAGAAATTGCACAAAATGAGCAGAAAATATAAACCACTGTTTTGTCCTGTGAGATTTGTGAAGGGAGTGTTTGGTTAAAATTGGAATTCTCACAGTTGTATTTTTCTTTGTAAGTTAAAAGTACTTTTTTAGAAACGTATGTACTGGCCAGTCCTGTTTTAACCTGGGCTGCATTTGGTGTTGAGGGAATTCTATTTTCTAACATTTAGAGGTGGCAAAGTCCTCATCAGCTGACCCCAATCCCTCATAGACTTCAGAATCCAGGAGTAACTTTTGATTTCCCATTGATACAGTCAGATATATCACGATAGCCTCCAACCATAACAAATATACATTCTAAACCTCTCCTCAATATTCTATCATTATATAATACAAAACATCATGAGTAGTTCTCTGAATCCTGAAATCCTGCAGTAATATTTTACAGCTCTCTAACAGAATATTTTATTGTTTTCAGTTGATGCTGTTGGTTCCTCGTCAACCACCCTTTCCCCCCCCCCCACTTTGAAATCTCTTTGCACCTGTCTTGGTGTATTTCATGTTCACCCCATCATGCTGTGTAATAGTTCCACTTCCTGAAAGTAAATTTCATGTTCTGTTCTTATGCAGAAAACGATTTGTAAGTGACTTATTTACTCCATATTTTTAGCAAAGTATCCTTTTCCAGATAAGGAATTCAGATAGAAGGCAAGGATGGAATATGTCATTTACACATGTCTGTCTTTTCTTAGACGTGAAATCTGGTGACTGTCCCAGGGCGAAATCATTCTGTGAACTCCAACCCCCGTACAATCACAAGTGTAGCAAAGACAGTGAGTGCCCAGGAGAGAAGAAGTGCTGCTTCGAGATTTGCGATAAGGAATGCAAGGTTCCTGTGCCAGGTAAAAATCACTCAAACAAAAGTGTAAAGAAAATCTTCCAATATGTATAAGACGTGAGAATACCTCTGTTACAGGATTCTCCTCCTTTGTAGAATTTACATGCGTAATTGCCCTCATCATAGAAATATAGCACTATGTTCTCTTATCACCTGACTCTACAACTAGTTGCTTGTGTTTTGAAAGCCACCATGTGTTCGCCAGGTCCGTTAATAGACAAGAATATTCTTATGATAACTTCTGAGGCATTAGGTCAATCATTACAATCTGGACAAGGAATGGACAAGCCCCTTTGTGCTAAGAGAGGAAATGGGACTAGAGGAACTGCTTAAGTTTCAACTAGTCCTCAGTGAAATGAAAATATAATGAAAGTCAGCTCTGAAGTACTGTGATCTTCAAAAAAGCTCAATATGGCAGTGAAACGACATGGCACCAATTATTTACCCTTTGGAAGAGTTTCTTCCCACATATATTAAATTAGTAATAATTAAACCACCATCTTCAGATGATAATGACTGACACTGACTGCAAAACAAAGTAAGTGAATATTTAAGTATAACATGAGCAAGTACTGTCTATATCTGGTGAATTTTGCAAAATCCCAATAAATAGAAACTAGCCCTTGCCTCATCCAAGTTGCTGCCCCCTGCATTTACCTAGACTTACAACTATTTGTCATAAACAGGTTTTATGAATAGTGACTCAGAATGTAATATTAAAGCTAAAATTGTTTTATTCTTGATAAATTGAAAACCAAAAGAAATTCTGCAGCGTTCTTTAGTAATCAACCTTTGATTCGTGCAATAATGAAATGCTTGACCTTTACAAGACAATAGCCAAATTCTTTACGCAAAGATATATTGTAGACATATATCTTCTGTGCAGCTAGGTGTACTGATTTCTTAACCTAGGAAGGAGAGATACCCTCATGGGTGATTCAGCGCTATACAAATCAATAAATATCAAATATCAAAATATCAAGGAGAATTTAGTTAATGGAATGACAGCAATCTTTGTGATTAGGGATTTTTGTTGCAGATAATAGTTACAAAACAGTCGAAATTAAACATCTTTAAAACACAAATTGCACCCGAGTGCATGTATCTAGATATGCAGAGTCAAAGTAATCCAGCTGCATGAATTGAATTGCATTATTGGTGACCGGTGAACCAATACAATTTGTGGGGTAAATACTTCAATTCATTTTATCACGCAAAGTAAGAGAGCCCAAAATCAGTTTGGGGAGTTTAATGAGGTTCTTCCAGTGAGAAAGTGAATAAAATGTGGACAAATAATACATTTTTCCAGCAAACCCTGGTCACATATTTTCATAGAAATGATCACAATTATTTTGTGTCGTTGTCCCCTGACTTAAGGATAATAGTTTACAGCCAAGAATGTGTATTTGGCCTTTAAATGGGGGATGTGTTTCAAACTAGTTCTGAACCAGTTTTCTCTCAGGCAAAACCTGGTACACATTTAAAAAACGATTCTACTAAAATTATATATGGGGAGAAGAGTTGGCTTAATGTCTAGTGCGGTCGACCTCGAATCTGGGGAACCAGGTTTGAGTCTCAGCAATGATGCTGAACATCCTATGGTTCTGGGCAAATCACTTAATCTCCCCGTGCCTAGCAACAAAAGAATGAATGTGTCCTTATGTAATGCAACTGGTGCTATCTAAAGCGCTTGGTACCCGATTCTGTTCAAGTTTGAATGCAACAGGTGCTATGTAAAGCACTCTGATACAAGATTCTGGTCAAGTTTGCATATATATAACACTCTGTACAATAAAAATAAAATTAAAAATTTGCATTCGGCTTTGAAATAGATTTTTGGAAGCAAGTGCAAAATAACTTTAAATCATGTTTCTGCTGTTTTACCTGTGGAGATTTAAATTAAAAAATTGTTTTCAGCTAGGGCTTCTCATGGAAGATCAAGGATTTACTGACAGAGTGAAAATGCTAAAATAGGATACCATTATAAGAGAGCCCAATGCGCTTCCTGACATGTCTTCAATAAAAGCAAACCTCTTGATGGAGCTTCTTGTCGTGTCCACCAATATTGACAAACTGAGACCTTGAAATAATCGCCCATGAGATCACCACTGTTCCAAATGCCAAATGTAACTGACGCCCCACATTGAAACTGCTTTTTGTGCTCACCTTTTGTGCCATACTAAAGGGACAATTTTCATAAATACAAAGCCTGCTATGTCCCTCAGTGTTGCTGTACTAATTCAGGCAGAAGGCCTTCTATGTTTATAGGTAGTGCCAGATGTTACATTTTCCACTGTCTGTAAAATACCTTCCTCATGCCGCTGAATTCCTAGACAGCCTGTAATATAAGAGACAAGAAACGACAGAGAAATACAATCAAACCTGGACTCTACAGTCACTCATAAACAACTCCTCCTAAACCCGGCCCATTAGCAGAACATTTCCTGGGTTATACCTTGTTATCATGGTTGGTTCAAGAAAAGACACAAAATAACAAATTCTCATTTTTTTCAGTTTTACCAAAGCCAGGAATGTGCACCAAAGACAATAAGAAGTGCATCAAAACAGAAATCCAGGAGTGCCATAGTGATGATGACTGCGACAACGATAAGAAGTGCTGCTACTTCAACTGTGGATTAAAGTGCAAGGCTCCAGAGACAGGTATCAGTGTCAGGAGTGTGTGACAACTGATGTTCACTTGAAATCTTTGCTTGTGTTTCTGATTTTAGGCTCAGCTTGGCCGGTGGATAGGGGGAAGGGAACTGTACATACCTGAATTTTACTAGATGAATGTTACAAAACCTGCATTTTAAAGCTAACAACAGCTTTCTAAGCTAATGACAGGTATCTGTCACATTCAGGGTACTGCCTACTTCACAACTTGAGAGTGGAACATTCTTCCATCTTCCCTGGATGCACTGTGAAGCACCTAAATCTTAACTTTGTTACCCGCGAGCCATCTACTTTTGTACTCATTGTTTATCACACACAAATTTGTATTAGAAAGAGTGCTTAAGAAAATGGTAAAAATGTACTTGTGCAAAATTTTGTCTAAACATATTTGCACATGTGCATTGCTGTTTATGTGCACAAGTGAGTTGCAATGTGTATGCCCAGGTTGTGGCTGAGCTGGGAGTGTGATCAGGGTATATTGAAGGGCATTGTGCATTCACAAACTGGTGCACTCCTCAAAGGTAAACAACATATACAATGCATCATGCCATTACAACGCAAGTCGTTACAATGAAGCATTGTTATATCATATGCCATTTCAAAGAAAATCGTTACAATGACTTGCTGTAGGGGGCAGAAGGTATTGGATTTTTTGGATTTTCAATCCAAAACCTTCCCTACTGTTACACACACCTTAGTTGGAATAGTAAATTATGCTATTACAAACTCCAGCGCTCCCTCCTTCAGCAAGTCGTTGTAAAGACTTGTGTTGTAATGGCATGAGATGTAACAAAGCGCCGTTGTAATGACTTGCATTGTAATGGAATGCATTCAAAATGCATGCTTTCGAACAAGTGCCATTCCACCTCAAACTACATCACAGAATGTGTAACGAGTATGGCACTGGGTGCTTCTTGAAAACAACTGGCTTGTTATCTTTTGTCCTATATCATAGCACCTGGGCTGCAAGATGCTTGCTGGAAAATGTTGATTTCAATCCTTTTGTCTGACTCCTTCACTGAGGTGCTCAACCTTCACCAACGTAGGTGGACGGTCATGATCTTTGCTGCTGAACCTTGAGTAGGACATCAGTGCATACCTAAATATTGAGTATTTGCATACTATGAAATACATGGCAGAATAAGAATTGTGTGCCTTGCCTGCCTAACCCACACTGTGTAGGTTTCATATGTGATTATTGTACTGAACATGGTGAAGTGATTACAAGAATGCGAAGAAATTGCACAAAATGAGCAGAAAATATAAGCCACTGTTTTGTCATGTGAGGTTTGTGAAGGGAGTGTTTGGTTAGAATTGGAATTCTCATAGTTGTATTTTTCTTTGTAAGTTAAAAGTACTTTTTTAGAAAAGTATGTACTGGCCAGTCCTGTTTTAACCTGGGCTGCATTTGGTGTTGAGGGAATTCTATTTTCTAACATTTTCAGGTGGCAAAGTCCTCATTAGCTGACCCCAATCCCTCATAGACTTCAGAATCCAGGAGTAACTTTTGATTTCCCATTGATACAGTCAGATATATCACGATAGCTTCCAACCATAGCAAATATACATTCTAAACCTCTCCTTAATATTCTATCATTATGTAATACAAAACATCAGGAGTAGTTCTCTGAATCCTGAAATACTGCAGTAATATTTTGCAGCTCTCAACAGAATATTTTATTGTTTTCAGTTTATGCTGTTGGTTCCTCCTCAACCATGCTTTTCCCTCCCATTTTGAAATCTCTTTGCACCTGTCTTTGTGTATTTCATGTTCACCCCATCATGCTGTGTAATAGTTTCACTTCCTGAATGTAAATGTCATGTTCTGTTCTTATGCAGAAAACGATTTGTAAGTGACTTATTTACTCCATATTTTTAGCAAAGTATCCTTTTCCAGATAAGGAATTCAGATAGAAGTCAAGGATGGAATATGTCATTTACACATGTCTGTCTTTTCTTAGACGTGAAATCTGGTGACTGTCCCAGGCCCAAATCATTCTGTGAACTCCAACCCCCGTACAAACACAAGTGTAGCAAAGACAGTGAGTGCCCAGGAGAGAAGAAGTGCTGCTTCGAGATTTGCGATAAGGAATGCAAGGTTCCTGTGCCAGGTAAAAATCACTCAAACAAAAGTGTAAAGAAAATCTTCCAATATGTATAAGACGTGATAATACCTCTGTTACAGGATTCTCCTCCTTTGGAGAATTTACATGCGTAATTGCCCTCATCATAGAAATATAGCACTATGTTCTCGTACCACATAACTCTACAACTAGTTGTTTGTGTTTTGAAAGCCACCATGTGTTTGCCAGGTCAGTTAATAGACAAGAATATTCTTATGATACCTTCTGAGGCATTAAGTCAATCATTAGAATCTGGACAAGGAATGGACAAGCCCCTTTGTGCTAAGAGAGGAAATGGGACTAGAGGAACTGCTTAAGTTTCAACTAGTCCTCAGTGAAATGAAAATATAATGAAAGTCAGCTCTGAAGTACTGTGATCTTCAAAAAGGCTCAATATGGCAGAGAAACGACATGGCACCAATTATTTACCATTTGGAAGAGTTTCTTCCCACATATAATAAATTAGTAATAATTAAACCACCATCTTCAGATGATAATGACTGACACTGACTGCAAAACAAAGTAAGTGAATATTTAAGTATAACATGAGCAAGTACTGTCTATATCTGGTGAATTTTGCAAAATCCCAATAAATAGAAACTAGCCCTTGCCTCATCCAAGTTGCTGCCCCCTGCATTTACCTAGACTTACAACTATTTGTCATAAACAGGTTTTATGAATAGTGACTCAGAATGTAATAATAAAGCTAAAATTGTTTTATTCTTGATAAATTGAAAACCAAAAGAAATTCTGCAGCGTTCTTTAGTAATCAACCTTTGATTCTTGCAATAATGAAATGCCCGACCATTACAAGACAATAGCCAAATTCTTTACGCAAAGATATATTGTAGACATATATCTTCTGTGCAGCTAGATGTACTGATTTCTTAACCTAGGAAGGAGAGATACCCTCATGGGTGATTCAGCGCTATACAAATCAATAAATATCAAATATCAAAATATCAAGGAGAATTTAGTTAATGGAATGACAGCAATCTCTGTGATTAGGGATTTTTGTTTCAGATAATAGTTACAAAACAGTCGAAATTAAACATCTTTAAAACACAAATTACACCTGAGTGCATGTATCTAGATATGCAGAGTCAAAGTAATCCAGCTGCATGAATTGAATTGCATTATTGGTTGACCGGTGAACCAATACAATTTGTGGGGTAAATACTTCAATTCATTTTATCACGCAAAGTAAGAGAGCGCAAAATCAGTTTGGGGAGTTTAATGAGGTTCTTCCAGTGAGAAAGTGAATAAAATGTGGACAAATAATAAATTTTTCCAGCAAACCTTGGTCACATATTTTTAGAGAAATGATCACAATTATTTTGTGTCGTTGTCCCCTGACTTAAGGATAATAGTTTACAGCCAGGAATGTGTATTTGGCCTTTAAATGGGGGATGTGTTTCAAACTAGTTCTGAACCAGTTTTCTCTCAGGCAAAACCTGGTACACATTTAAAAAACGATTCTACTAAAATTATATATGGGGAGAAGAGTTGGCTTAATGTCTAGTGCGGTCGACCTCGAATCTGGGGAACCAGGTTTGAGTCTCAGCAATGATGCTGAACATCCTATGGTTCTGGGCAAATCACTTAATCTCCCCGTGCCTAGCAACAAAAAAATGAATGTGTCCTTATGTAATACAACTGGTGCTATCTAAAGCGCTTGGTACCCGATTCTGTTCAAGTTTGAATGCAACAGGTGCTATGTAAAGCACTCTGATAAACGATTCTGGTCAAGTTTGCGCTATATAAAACTCTGTACAATAAAAATAAAATTAAAAATTTGCATTCGGCTTTGAAATAGATTTTTGGAAGCAAGTGCAAAATAACTTTAAATCATGTTTCTGCTGTTTTACCTGTGGAGATTTAAATTAAAAAATTGTTTTCAGCTAGGGCTTCTCATGGAAGATCAAGGATTTACTGACAGAGTGAAAATGCTAAAATAGGATACCATTATAAGAGAGCCCAATGCGCTTCCTGACATGTCTTCAATAAAAGCAAACCTCTTGATGGAGCTTCTTGTCGTGTCCACCAATATTGACAAACTGAGACCTTGAAATAATCGCCCATGAGATCACCACTGTTCCAAATGCCAAATGTAACTGACGCCCCACATTGAAACTGCTTTTTGTGCTCACCTTTTGTGCCATACTAAAGGGACAATTTTCATAAATACAAAGCCTGCTATGTCCCTCAGTGTTGCTGTACTAATTCAGGCAGAAGGCCTTCTATGTTTATAGGTAGTGCCAGATGTTACATTTTCCACTGTCTTTAAAATACCTTCCTCATGCCGCAGAATTCCTAGACAGCCTGTAATATAAGAGACAAGAAACGACAGAGAAATACAATCAAACCTGGACTCTACAGTCACTCATAAACAACTCCTCCTAAACCATGCCCATTAGCAGAACTTTTCCTGGGTTATACCTTGTTATCATGGTTGGTTCAAGAAAAGACACAAAATAACAAATTCTCATTTTTTTCAGTTTTACCAAAGCCAGGAATGTGCACCAAAGACAATAAGAAGTGCATCAAAACAGAAATCCAGGAGTGCCATAGTGATGATGACTGCGACAACGATAAAAAGTGCTGCTACTTCAACTGTGGATTAAAGTGCAAGGCTCCAGAGACAGGTATCAGTGTCAGGAGTGTGTGACAACTGATGTTCACTTGAAATCTTTGCTTGTGTTTCTGATTTTAGGCTCAGCTTGGCCGGGGGATAGGGGGAAGGGAACTGTACATACCTGAATTTTACTAGATGAATGTTACAAAACCTGCATTTGAAAGCTAACAACAGCTTTCTAAGCTAATGACAGGTATCTGTCACATTCAGGGTACTGCCTACTTCACAACTTGAGAGTGGAACATTCTTCCATCTTCCCTGGATGCACTGTGAAGCACCTAAATCTTAACTTTGTTACCCGCGAGCCATCTACTTATGTACTCATTGTTTATCACACACAAATTTGTATTAGAAAGAGTGCTTAAGAAAATGGTCAAAATATACTTGTGCAAAATTTTGTCTAAACATATTTGCACATGTGCATTGCTGTTTATGTGCACAAGTGAGTTGCAATGTGTATGGCCAGGTTGTGGCTGAGCTGGGAGTGTGATCAGGGTATATTGAAGGGCATTGTGCATTCACAAACTGGTGCACTCCTCAAATGTAAACGACATATACAATGCATCATTTACAACGCATGCCATTACAACGCAAGTCGTTACAATGAAGCATTGTTAGATCATATACCATTTCAAAGAAAATCGTTACAATGACTTGCTGTAGGGGGCAGAAGGTATTGGATTTGTTGGATTTTCAATCCAAAACCTTCCCTACTGTTACACACACTTTAGTTGTAATAGTAAATATACTATTACAAACTCCAGTGCCTCCTCCTTCAGCAAGTCGTTGTAAAGACTTGTGTTGTATCGGCATGAGATGTAACAAAGCGCCGTTGTAATGACTTGCCTTGTAATGGAATGCATTGGAAATGGATGGTTTCGAACAAGTGCCATTCCACCTCAAACTACATCACAGAATATGTAACGAGTATGACACTGGGTGCTTCTTGAAAACAATTGGCTTGTTATCCTTTGTCCTATGTCATAGCACCTGGGCTGCAAGATGCTCGCTGGAAAATGTTGATTTCAATCCTTTTGTCTGACTCCTTCACTGAGGTGCTCAACCTTCACCAACATAGGTGGACGGTCATGATCTTTGCTGCTGAACCTTGAGTAGGACATCAGTGCATACCAAAATATTGAGTATTTGCATAATATGAAATACATGGCAGAATACGAATTGTGTGCCTTGCCTGCCTAACCCACACTGTGTAGGTTTCATATGTGATTATTGTACTGAACATGGTGAAGTGATTACAAGAATGCGAAGAAATTGCACAAAATGAGCAGAAAATATAAACCACTGTTTTGTCATGTGAGATTTGTGAAGGGAGTGTTTGGTTAGAATTGGAATTCTCATAGTTGTATTTTTCTTTGTAAGTTAAAAGTACTTTTTTAGAAAAGTATGTACTGGCCAGTCCTGTTTTAACCTGGGCTGAATTTGGTGTTGAGGGAATTCTATTTTCTAACATTTTCAGGTGGCAAAGTCCTCATTAGCTGACCCCAATCCCTCATAGACTTCAGAATCCAGGAGTAACTTTTGATTTCCCATTGATACAGTCAGATATATCACGATAGCTTCCAACCATAGCAAATATACATTCTAAACCTCTCCTTAATATTCTATCATTATGTAATACAAAACATCAGGAGTAGTTCTCCGAATCCTGAAATACTGCAGTAATATTTTGCAGCTCTCAACAGAATATTTTATTGTTTTCAGTTTATGCTGTTGGTTCCTCCTCAACCATGCTTTTCCCTCCCATTTTGAAATCTCTTTGCACCTGTCTTTGTGTATTTCATGTTCACCCCATCATGCTGTGTAATAGTTTCACTTCCTGAATGTAAATGTCATGTTCTGTTCTTATGCAGAAAACGATTTGTAAGTGACTTATTTACTCCATATTTTTAGCAAAGTATCCTTTTCCAGATAAGGAATTCAGATAGAAGTCAAGGATGGAATATGTCATTTACACATGTCTGTCTTTTCTTAGACGTGAAATCTGGTGACTGTCCCAGGCCCAAATCATTCTGTGAACTCCAACCCCCGTATAAACACAAGTGTAGCAAAGACAGTGAGTGCCCAGGAGAGAAGAAGTGCTGCTTCGAGATTTGCGATAAGGAATGCAAGGTTCCTGTGCCAGGTAAAAATCACTCAAACAAAAGTGTAAAGAAAATCTTCCAATATGTATAAGACGTGATAATACCTCTGTTACAGGATTTTCCTCCTTTGGAGAATTTACATGCGTAATTGCCCTCATCATAGAAATATAGCACTATGTTCTCGTACCACATAACTCTACACCTAGTTGTTTGTGTTTTGAAAGCCACCATGTGTTTGCCAGGTCAGTTAATAGACAAGAATATTCTTATGATACCTTCTGAGGCATTAAGTCAATCATTAGAATCTGGACAAGGAATGGACAAGCCCCTTTGTGCTAAGAGAGGAAATGGGACTAGAGGAACTGCTTAAGTTTCAACTAGTCCTCAGTGAAATGAAAATATAATGAGAGTCAGCTCTGAAGTACTGTGATCTTCAAAAAGGCTCAATATGGCAGAAAACGACATGGCACCAATTATTTACCATTTGGAAGAGTTTCTTCCCACATATAATAAATTAGTAATAATTAAACCACCATCTTCAGATGATAATGACTGACACTGACTGCAAAACAAAGTAAGTGAATATTTAAGTATAACATGAGCAAGTACTGTCTATATCTGGTGAATTTTGCAAAATCACAATAAATAGAAACTAGCCCTTGCCTCATCCAAGTTGCTGCCCCCTGCATTTACCTAGACTTACAACTATTTGTCATAAACAGGTTTTATGAATAGTGACTCAGAATGTAATAATAAAGCTAAAATTGTTTTATTCTTGATAAATTGAAAACCAAAAGAAATTCTGCAGCGTTCTTTAGTAATCAACCTTTGATTCTTGCTATAATGAAATGCCCGACCATTACAAGACAATAGCCAAATTCTTTACGCAAAGATATATTGTAGACATATATCTTCTGTGTAGCTAGGTGTACTGATTTCTTAACCTAGGAAGGAGAGATACCCTCATGGGTGATTCAGCGCTATACAAATCAATAAATATCAAATATCAAAATATCAAGGAGAATTTAGTTAATGGAATGACAGCAATCTCTGTGATTAGGGATTTTTGTTGCAGATAATAGTTACAAAACAGTCGAAATTAAACATCTTTAAAACACAAATTACACCCGAGTGCATGTATCTAGATATGCAGAGTCAAAGTAATCCAGCTGCATGAATTGAATTGCATTATTGGTGACCGGTGAACCAATACAATTTGTGGGGTAAATACTTCAATTCATTTTATCACGCAAAGTAAGAGAGCCCAAAATCAGTTTGGGGAGTTTAATGAGGTTCTTCCAGTGAGAAAGTGAATAAAATGTGGACAAATAATACATTTTTCCAGCAAACCTTGGTCACATATTTTCAGAGAAATGATCACAATTATTTTGTGTCGTTGTCCCCTGACTTAAGGATAATAGTTTACAGCCAGGAATGTGTATTTGGCCTTTAAATGGGGGATGTGTTTCAAACTAGTTCTGAACCAGTTTTCTCTCAGGCAAAACCTGGTACACATTTAAAAAAATATTCTACTAAAATTATATATGGGGAGAAGAGTTGGCTTAATGTCTAGTGCGGTCGACCTCGAATCTGGGGAACCAGGTTTGAGTCTCAGCAATGATGCTGAACATCCTATGGTTCTGGGCAAATCACTTAATCTCCCCGTGCCTAGCAACAAAAAAATGAATGTGTCCTTATGTAATGCAACTGGTGCTATCTAAAGCGCTTGGTACCCGATTCTGTTCAAGTTTGAATGCAACTGATGCTATGTAAAGCACTCTGATACACGATTCTGGTCAAGTTTGTGCTATATAAAACTCTGTACAATAAAAATAAAATTAAAAATTTGCATTCAGCTTTGAAATAGATTTTTGGAAGCAAGTGCAAAATAACTTTAAATCATGTTTCTGCTGTTTTACCTGTGGAGATTTAAATTAAAAAATTGTTTTCAGCTAGGGCTACTCATGGAAGATCAAGGATTTACTGACAGAGTGAAAATGCTAAAATAGGATACCATTATAAGAGAGCCCAATGCGCTTCCTGACATGTCTTCAATAAAAGCAAACCTCTTGATGGAGCTTCTTGTCGTGTCCACCAATATTGACAAACTGAGACCTTGAAATAATCGCCCATGAGATCACCACTGTTCCAAATGCCACATGTAACTGACGCCCCACATTGAAACCTCTTTTTGTGCTCACCTTTTGTGCCATACTAAAGGGACAATTTTCATAAATACAAAGCCTGCTATGTCCCTCAGTGTTGCTGTACTAATTCAGGCAGAAGGTCTTCTATGTTTATAGGTAGTGCCAGATGTTACATTTTCCACTGTCTGTAAAATACCTTCCTCATGCCGCAGAATTCCTAGACAGCCTGTAATATAAGAGACAAGAAACGACAGAGAAATACAATCAAACCTGGACTCTACAGTCACTCATAAACAACTCCTCCTAAACCATGCCCATTAGCAGAACTTTTCCTGGGTTATACCTTGTTATCATGGTTGGTTCAAGAAAAGACACAAAATAACAAATTCTCATTTTTTTCAGTTTTACCAAAGCCAGGAATGTGCACCAAAGACAATAAGAAGTGCATCAAAACAGAAATTCAGGAGTGCCATAGTGATGATGACTGCGACAACGATAAAAAGTGCTGCTACTTCAACTGTGGATTAAAGTGCAAGGCTCCAGAGACAGGTATCAGTGTCAGGAGTGTGTGACAACTGATGTTCACTTGAAATCTTTGCTTGTGTTTCTGATTTTAGGCTCAGCTTGGCCGGGGGATAGGGGGAAGGGAACTGTACATACCTGAATTTTACTAGATGAATGTTACAAAACCTGCATTTGAAAGCTAACAACAGCTTTCTAAGCTAATGACAGGTATCTGTCACATTCAGGGTACTGCCTACTTCACAACTTGAGAGTGGAACATTCTTCCATCTTCCCTGGATGCACTGTGAAGCACCTAAATCTTAACTTTGTTACCCGCGAGCCATCTACTTATGTACTCATTGTTTATCACACACAAATTTGTATTAGAAAGAGTGCTTAAGAAAATGGTCAAAATATACTTGTGCAAAATTTTGTCTAAACATATTTGCACATGTGCATTGCTGTTTATGTGCACAAGTGAGTTGCAATGTGTATGGCCAGGTTGTGGCTGAGCTGGGAGTGTGATCAGGGTATATTGAAGGGCATTGTGCATTCACAAACTGGTGCACTCCTCAAATGTAAACGACATATACAATGCATCATTTACAACGCATGCCATTACAACGCAAGTCGTTACAATGAAGCATTGTTAGATCATATACCATTTCAAAGAAAATCGTTACAATGACTTGCTGTAGGGGGCAGAAGGTATTGGATTTGTTGGATTTTCAATCCAAAACCTTCCCTACTGTTACACACACTTTAGTTGTAATAGTAAATATACTATTACAAACTCCAGTGCCTCCTCCTTCAGCAAGTCGTTGTAAAGACTTGTGTTGTATCGGCATGAGATGTAACAAAGCGCCGTTGTAATGACTTGCCTTGTAATGGAATGCATTGGAAATGGATGGTTTCGAACAAGTGCCATTCCACCTCAAACTACATCACAGAATATGTAACGAGTATGACACTGGGTGCTTCTTGAAAACAATTGGCTTGTTATCCTTTGTCCTATGTCATAGCACCTGGGCTGCAAGATGCTCGCTGGAAAATGTTGATTTCAATCCTTTTGTCTGACTCCTTCACTGAGGTGCTCAACCTTCACCAACATAGGTGGACGGTCATGATCTTTGCTGCTGAACCTTGAGTAGGACATCAGTGCATACCAAAATATTGAGTATTTGCATAATATGAAATACATGGCAGAATACGAATTGTGTGCCTTGCCTGCCTAACCCACACTGTGTAGGTTTCATATGTGATTATTGTACTGAACATGGTGAAGTGATTACAAGAATGCGAAGAAATTGCACAAAATGAGCAGAAAATATAAACCACTGTTTTGTCATGTGAGATTTGTGAAGGGAGTGTTTGGTTAGAATTGGAATTCTCATAGTTGTATTTTTCTTTGTAAGTTAAAAGTACTTTTTTAGAAAAGTATGTACTGGCCAGTCCTGTTTTAACCTGGGCTGAATTTGGTGTTGAGGGAATTCTATTTTCTAACATTTTCAGGTGGCAAAGTCCTCATTAGCTGACCCCAATCCCTCATAGACTTCAGAATCCAGGAGTAACTTTTGATTTCCCATTGATACAGTCAGATATATCACGATAGCTTCCAACCATAGCAAATATACATTCTAAACCTCTCCTTAATATTCTATCATTATGTAATACAAAACATCAGGAGTAGTTCTCCGAATCCTGAAATACTGCAGTAATATTTTGCAGCTCTCAACAGAATATTTTATTGTTTTCAGTTTATGCTGTTGGTTCCTCCTCAACCATGCTTTTCCCTCCCATTTTGAAATCTCTTTGCACCTGTCTTTGTGTATTTCATGTTCACCCCATCATGCTGTGTAATAGTTTCACTTCCTGAATGTAAATGTCATGTTCTGTTCTTATGCAGAAAACGATTTGTAAGTGACTTATTTACTCCATATTTTTAGCAAAGTATCCATTTCCAGATAAGGAATTCAGATAGAAGTCAAGGATGGAATATGTCATTTACACATGTCTGTCTTTTCTTAGACGTGAAATCTGGTGACTGTCCCAGGCCCAAATCATTCTGTGAACTCCAACCCCCGTATAAACACAAGTGTAGCAAAGACAGTGAGTGCCCAGGAGAGAAGAAGTGCTGCTTCGAGATTTGCGATAAGGAATGCAAGGTTCCTGTGCCAGGTAAAAATCACTCAAACAAAAGTGTAAAGAAAATCTTCCAATATGTATAAGACGTGATAATACCTCTGTTACAGGATTTTCCTCCTTTGGAGAATTTACATGCGTAATTGCCCTCATCATAGAAATATAGCACTATGTTCTCGTACCACATAACTCTACAACTAGTTGTTTGTGTTTTGAAAGCCACCATGTGTTTGCCAGGTCAGTTAATAGACAAGAATATTCTTATGATACCTTCTGAGGCATTAAGTCAATCATTAGAATCTGGACAAGGAATGGACAAGCCCCTTTGTGCTAAGAGAGGAAATGGGACTAGAGGAACTGCTTAAGTTTCAACTAGTCCTCAGTGAAATGAAAATATAATGAGAGTCAGCTCTGAAGTACTGTGATCTTCAAAAAGGCTCAATATGGCAGAAAACGACATGGCACCAATTATTTACCATTTGGAAGAGTTTCTTCCCACATATAATAAATTAGTAATAATTAAACCACCATCTTCAGATGATAATGACTGACACTGACTGCAAAACAAAGTAAGTGAATATTTAAGTATAACATGAGCAAGTACTGTCTATATCTGGTGAATTTTGCAAAATCCCAATAAATAGAAACTAGCCCTTGCCTCATCCAAGTTGCTGCCCCCTGCATTTACCTAGACTTACAACTATTTGTCATAAACAGGTTTTATGAATAGTGACTCAGAATGTAATAATAAAGCTAAAATTGTTTTATTCTTGATAAATTGAAAACCAAAAGAAATTCTGCAGCGTTCTTTAGTAATCAACCTTTGATTCTTGCTATAATGAAATGCCCGACCATTACAAGACAATAGCCAAATTCTTTACGCAAAGATATATTGTAGACATATATCTTCTGTGTAGCTAGGTGTACTGATTTCTTAACCTAGGAAGGAGAGATACCCTCATGGGTGATTCAGCGCTATACAAATCAATAAATATCAAATATCAAAATATCAAGGAGAATTTAGTTAATGGAATGACAGCAATCTCTGTGATTAGGGATTTTTGTTGCAGATAATAGTTACAAAACAGTCGAAATTAAACATCTTTAAAACACAAATTACACCCGAGTGCATGTATCTAGATATGCAGAGTCAAAGTAATCCAGCTGCATGAATTGAATTGCATTATTGGTGACCGGTGAACCAATACAATTTGTGGGGTAAATACTTCAATTCATTTTATCACGCAAAGTAAGAGAGCCCAAAATCAGTTTGGGGAGTTTAATGAGGTTCTTCCAGTGAGAAAGTGAATAAAATGTGGACAAATAATACATTTTTCCAGCAAACCTTGGTCACATATTTTCAGAGAAATGATCACAATTATTTTGTGTCGTTGTCCCCTGACTTAAGGATAATAGTTTACAGCCAGGAATGTGTATTTGGCCTTTAAATGGGGGATGTGTTTCAAACTAGTTCTGAACCAGTTTTCTCTCAGGCAAAACCTGGTACACATTTAAAAAAATATTCTACTAAAATTATATATGGGGAGAAGAGTTGGCTTAATGTCTAGTGCGGTCGACCTCGAATCTGGGGAACCAGGTTTGAGTCTCAGCAATGATGCTGAACATCCTATGGTTCTGGGCAAATCACTTAATCTCCCCGTGCCTAGCAACAAAAAAATGAATGTGTCCTTATGTAATGCAACTGGTGCTATCTAAAGCGCTTGGTACCCGATTCTGTTCAAGTTTGAATGCAACTGATGCTATGTAAAGCACTCTGATACACGATTCTGGTCAAGTTTGTGCTATATAAAACTCTGTACAATAAAAATAAAATTAAAAATTTGCATTCAGCTTTGAAATAGATTTTTGGAAGCAAGTGCAAAATAACTTTAAATCATGTTTCTGCTGTTTTACCTGTGGAGATTTAAATTAAAAAATTGTTTTCAGCTAGGGCTACTCATGGAAGATCAAGGATTTACTGACAGAGTGAAAATGCTAAAATAGGATACCATTATAAGAGAGCCCAATGCGCTTCCTGACATGTCTTCAATAAAAGCAAACCTCTTGATGGAGCTTCTTGTCGTGTCCACCAATATTGACAAACTGAGACCTTGAAATAATCGCCCATGAGATCACCACTGTTCCAAATGCCACATGTAACTGACGCCCCACATTGAAACCTCTTTTTGTGCTCACCTTTTGTGCCATACTAAAGGGACAATTTTCATAAATACAAAGCCTGCTATGTCCCTCAGTGTTGCTGTACTAATTCAGGCAGAAGGTCTTCTATGTTTATAGGTAGTGCCAGATGTTACATTTTCCACTGTCTGTAAAATACCTTCCTCATGCCGCAGAATTCCTAGACAGCCTGTAATATAAGAGACAAGAAACGACAGAGAAATACAATCAAACCTGGACTCTACAGTCACTCATAAACAACTCCTCCTAAACCCTGCCCATTAGCAGAACATTTCCTGGGTTATACCTTGTTATCATGGTTGGTCCAAGAAAAGACACAAAATAACAAATTCTCATTTTTTTCAGTTTTACCAAAGCCAGGAATGTGCACCAAAGACAATAAGAAGTGCATCAAAACAGAAATCCAGGAGTGCCATAGTGATGATGACTGCGACAACGATAAGAAGTGCTGCTACTTCAACTGTGGATTAAAGTGCAAGGCTCCAGAGACAGGTATCAGTGTCAGGAGTGTGTGACAACTGATGTTCACTTGAAATCTTTGCTTGTGTTTCTGATTTTAGGCTCAGCTTGGCCGGTGGACAGGGGGAAGGGAACTGTACATACCTGAATTTTACTAGATGAATGTTACAAAACCTGCATTTGAAAGCTAACAACAGCTTTCTAAGCTAATGACAGGTATCTGTCACATTCAGGGTACTGCCTACTTCACAACTTGAGAGTGGAACATTCTTCCATCTTCCCTGGATTCACTGTGAAGCACCTAACTCTTAACTTTGTTACCCGCGAGCCATCTACTTATGTACTCATTGTTTATCACACACAAATTTGTATTAGAAAGAGTGCTTAAGAAAATGGTCAAAATATACTTGTGCAAAATTGTGTCTAAACATATTTGCACATGTGCATTGCTGTTTACGTGCACAAGTGAGTTGCAATGTGTATGCCCAGGTTGTGGCTGAGCTGGGAGTGTGATCAGGGTATATTGAAGGGCATTGTGCATTCACAAACTGGTGCACTCCTCAAATGTAAACGACATATACAATGCATCATTTACAACGCATGCCATTACAACGCAAGTCGTTACAATGAAGCATTGTTAGATCATATACCATTTCAAAGAAAATCGTTACAATGACTTGCTGTAGGGGGCAGAAGGTATTGAATTTGTTGGATTTTCAATCCAAAACCTTCCCTACTGTTACACACACTTTAGTTGTAATAGTAAATATACTATTACAAACTCCAGTGCCTCCTCCTTCAGCAAGTCGTTGTAAAGACTTGTGTTGTATCGGCATGAGATGTAACAAAGCGCCGTTGTAATGACTTGCATTGTAATGGAATGCATTGGAAATGCATGGTTTCGAACAAGTGCCATTCCACCTCAAACTACATCACAGAATGTGTAACGAGTATGACACTGGGTGCTTCTTGAAAACAATTGGCTTGTTATCCTTTGTCCTATGTCATAGCACCTGGGCTGCAAGATGCTCGCTGGAAAATGTTGATTTCAATCCTTTTGCCTGACTCCTTCACTGAGGTGCTCAACCTTCACCAACATAGGTGGACGGTCATGATCTTTGCTGCTGAACCTTGAGTAGGATATCAGTGCATACCTAAATATTGAGTATTTGCATAATATGAAATACATGGCAGAATACGAATTGTGTGCCTTGCCTGCCTAACCCACACTGTGTAGGTTTCATATGTGATTATTGTACTGAACATTGTGAAGTTATTACAAGAATGCGAAGAAATTGCACAAAATGAGCAGAAAATATAAACCACTGTTTTGTCATGTGAGATTTGTGAAGGGAGTGTTTGGTTAGAATTGGAATTCTCATAATTGTATTTTTCTTTGTAAGTTAAAAGTACTTTTTTAGAAAAGTATGTACTGGCCAGTCCTGTTTTAACCTGGGCTGCATTTGGTGTTGAGGGAATTCTATTTTCTAACATTTTCAGGTGGCAAAGTCCTCATTAGCTGACCCCAATCCCTCATTGACTTCAGAATCCAGGAGTAACTTTTGATTTCCCATTGATACAGTCAGATATATCACGATAGCCTCCAGCCATAGCAAATATACATTCTAAACCTCTCCTTAATATTCTATCATTATATAATACAAAACATCAGGAGTAGTTCTCTGAATCCTGAAATACTGCAGTAATATTTAACAGCTCTCAACAGAATATTTTATTGTTTTCAGTTTATGCTGTTGGTTCCTCCTCAACCATGCTTTTCCCTACCATTTTGAAATCTCTTTGCACCTGTCTTCGTGTATTTCATGTTCACCCCATCATGCTGTGTAATAGTTTCACTTCCTGAATGTAAATTTCATGTTCTGTTCATATGCAGAAAACGATTTGTAAGTGACTTATTTACTCCATATTTTTAGCAAAGTATCCTTTTCCAGATAAGGAATTCAGATAGAAGTCAAGGATGGAATATGTCATTTACACATGTCTGTCTTTTCTTAGACGTGAAATCTGGTGACTGTCCCAGGCCGAAATCATTCTGTGAACTCCAACCCCCGTACAAACACAAGTGTAGCAAAGACAGTGAGTGCCCAGGAGAGAAGAAGTGCTGCTTCGAGATTTGCGATAAGGAATGCAAGGTTCCTGTGCCAGGTAAAAATCACTCAAACAAAAGTATAAAGAAAATCTTCCAATATGTATAAGACGTGATAATACCTCTGTTACAGGATTCTCCTCCTTTGGAGAATTTACATGCGTAATTGCCCTCATCATAGAAATATAGCACTATGTTCTCGTACCACATAACTCTACAACTAATTGTTTGTGTTTTGAAAGCCACCATGTGTTTGCCAGGTCCGTTAATAGACAAGAATATTCTTATGATACCTTCTGAGGCATTAAGTCAATCATTCGAATCTGGACAAGGCATGGACGAGCCCCTTTGTGCTAAGAGAGGAAATGGGACTAGAGGAACTGCTTAAGTTTCAACTAGTCCTCAGTGAAATGAAAATATATTGAAAGTCAGCTCTGAAGTACTGTGATCTTCAAAAAGGCTCAATATGGCAGTGAAACGACATGGCACCAATTATTTACCATTTGGAAGAGTTTCTTCCCACATATAATAAATTAGTAATAATTAAACCACCATCTTCAGATGATAATGACTGACACTGACTGCAAAACAAAGTAAGTGAATATTTAAGTATAACATGAGCAAGTACTGTCTATATCTGGTAAATTTTGCAAAATCCCAATAAATAGAAACTAGCCGTTGCCTCATCCAAGTTGCTGCCCCCTGCATTTACCTAGACTTACAACTATTTGTCATAAACAGTTTTTATGAATAGTGACTCAGAATGTAATATTAAAGATAACATTGTTTTATTCTTGATAAATTGAAAACCAAAAGAAATTCTGCAGCGTTCTTTAGTAATCAAGCTTTGATTCTTGCAATAATGAAATGCCCGACCATTACAAGACAATAGCCAAATTCTTTTCGCAAAGATATATTGTAGACATATATCTTCTGTGCAGCTAGGTGTACTGATTTATTAACCTAGGAAGGAGAGATACCCTCATGGGTGATTCAGCGCTATACAAATCAATAAATATCAAATATCAAAATATCAAGGAGAATTTAGTTAATGGAATGACAGCAATCTTTGTGATTAGTGATTTTTGTTGCAGATAATAGTTACAAAACAGTCGAAATTAACATCTTTGAAATCACAAATTACACCCGAGTGCATGTATCTAGATATGCAGAGTCAAAGTAATCCAGCTGCATGAATTGAATTGCATTATTGGTGACCGGTGAACCAATAAAATTTGTGGGGTAAATACTTCAATTCATTTTATCACGCAAAGTAAGAGAGCCCAAAATCAGTTTGGGGAGTTTAATGAGGTTCTTCCAGTGAGAAAGTGAATAAAATGTGGGCAAATAATACATTTTTCCAGCAAACCTTGGTCACATATTTTCATAGAAATGATCACAATTATTTTGTGTTGTTATCCCCTGACTTAAGGATAATAGTTTACAGCCAGGAATATGTATTTGGCCTTTAAATGGTGGATGTGTTTCAAACTAGTTCTGAACTAGTTTTCTCTCAGGCAAAACCTGGTACACATTTAAAAAACGATTCTACTAAAATTATATATGGGCATAAGAGTTGGCTTAATGTCTAGTGCGGTCGACCTCGAATCTGGGGAACCGGGTTTGAGTCTCAGCAATGATGCTGAACATCCTATGGTTCTGGGCAAATCACTTAATCTCCCCGTGCCTAGCAAAAAAAAATGAATGTGTCCTTATGTAATGCAACTGGTGCTATCTAAAGCGCTTGGTACCCGATTCTGTTCAAGTTTGAATGCAACAGGTGCTATGTAAAGCACTCTGATACACGATTCTGGTCAAGTTTGCATATATATAACACTCTGTACAATAAAAACAAAATAAAAAATTTGCATTCGGCTTTGAAATAGATTTTTGGAAGCAAGTGCAAAATAACTTTAAATCATGATTCTGCTGTTTACCTGTGGAGATTTAAAATAAAAAAATGATTTTCAGCTAGGGCTTCTCATGGAAGACCTAGGATTTACTAACAGAGTGAAAATCCTAAAATAGGATACCATTATAAGAGAGCCCTCTGCGCTTCCTGACATGTCTTCAATAAAAGCAAACCTCTTGATGGAGCTTCTTGTCGTGTCCACCAATATTGACAAACTGAGACCTTGAAATAATTGCCCAAGAGATCACCACTGTTCCAAATGCCAAATGTAACTGGTGCCCCACATTGAAACTGCTTTTTGTGCTCACCTTTTGTGCCATACTAAAGGGAAACTTTTCATAAATACAATGTCTGCTATGTCCCTCAGTGGTGCTGTACTAATTCAGGCAGAAGGCCTTCTATGTACATAGTTAGTGCCAGATGTTACATTTTAAACTCTCTGTAAAATATCTTCCTCATGCCGCAGAATTCCTAGACAGCCTGTAATATAAGAGACAAGAAACGACAGAGAAATACAACAAAACCTGGACTCTACAGTCACTCATAAACAACTCTTCCTAAACCCTGCCCATTAGCAGAACATTTCCTGGGTTATCCCTTGTTATCATGGTTGGTTCAAGAAAAGACACAAAATAACAAATTCTCATTTTTTTCAGTTTTACCAAAGCCAGGAATGTGCTCCAAAGACAATAAGAAGTGCATCAAAACAGAAATCCAGGAGTGCCATAGTGATGATGACTGCGACAACGATAAGAAGTGCTGCTACTTCAACTGTGGATTAAAGTGCAAGGCTCCAGAGACAGGTATCAGTGTCAGGAGTGTGTGACAACTGATGTTTACTTGAAATCTTTGCTGGTGTTTCATATTTTAGGCTCAGCTTGGCCAGTGGATAGGGGGAAGGGAACTGTACATACCTGGAATATACTAGTTGAATGTTACAAAACCTGCATTTGAAAGCTAACAACAGCTTTCTAAGCTAATGACAGGTATCTGTCACATTCAGGGTACTGCCCTACTTCACAACTTGAGAGTGGAACATTCTTCCATCTTCCCTGGATGCACTGTGAAGCACCTAAATCTTAACTCTGTTACCCGAGAGCCATCTACTTATGTACTCATTGTTTATCACACACAAATTTGTATTAGAAAGAGTGCTTAAGAAAATGGTCAAAATGTACTTGTGCAAAATTTTGTCTAAACATATTTGCACATGTGCATTGCTGTTTATGTGCACAAGTGAGTTGCAATGTGTATGCCCAGGTTGTGGCTGAGCTGGGAGTGTGATCAGGGTATATTGAAGGGCATTGTGCATTCACAAACTGGTGCACTCCTCAAGGTAAACAACATATACAATGCATCATTTACAACGCATGCCATTACAACGCAAGTTGTTACAATGAAGCCTTGTTAGATCATATGCCATTTCAAAGAAAATCGTTACAACGACTTGCTGTAGGGGGCAGAAGGTATTGGATTTGTTGGATTTTCAATCCAAAACCTTCCCTACTGTTACACACACTTTAGTTGGAATAGTAAATTATACTATCACAAACTCCATCGCCCCCTCCTTCAGCAAATCGTTGTAAAGACTTGTTTTGTAATGGCATGAGATGTAACAAAACACCGTTGTAATGACTTGCATTGTAATGGAATGCATTGGAAATGCATGCTTTCGAACAAGTGCCATTCCACCTCAAACTACATCACAGAATGTGTTTCGAGTATGACACTGGGTGGTTCTTGAAAACAACTGGCTTGTTATCTTTTGTCCTATATCATAGCACCTGGGCTGCAAGATGCTCGCTGGAAAATGTTGATTTCAATCCTTTTCTCTGACTCCTTCACTGAGGTGCTCAACCTTCACCAACGTAGGTGGACGGTCATGATCTTTGCTGCTGAACCTTGAGTAGGACATCAGTGCATACCTAAATATTGAGTATTTGCATAATATGAAATACATGGCAGAATACGAATTGTGTGCCTTGCCTGCCTAACCCACACTGTGTAGGTTTCATATGTGATTATTGTACTGAACATGGTGAAGTGATTACAAGAATGCGAAGAAATTGCACAAAATTAGCAGAAAATATAAACCACTGTTTTGTCCTCTGAGATTTGTGAAGGGAGTGTTTGGTTAGAATTGGAATTCTCATGTTTTTTTTTTCTTTGTAAGTTAAAAGTACTTTTTCAGAAAAGTATGTACTGGCCAGTCCTGTTTTAACCTGGGCTGCATTTGGTGTTGAGGGAATTCTATTTTCTAACATTTAGAGGTGGCAAAGTCCTCATCAGCTGACCACAATACCTCTTAGACTTCAGAATCCAGGAGTAACTTTTGATTTCCCATTGATACAGTCAGATATATCACGATAGCCTCCAACCATACCAAATATTCATTCTAAACCTCTCCTCAATATTCTATCGTTATATAATACAAAACATCAGGAGTAGTTCTCTGAATCCTGAAATCCTGCAGTAATATTTTACAGCTCTCAACAGAATATTTTATTGTTTTCAGTTTATGCTGTTGGTTCCTCGTCAACCATCCTTTTCCCTCCCATTTTGAAATCTCTTTGCACCTGTCTTCGTGTATTTCATGTTCACCCCATCATGCTGTGTAATAGTTTCACTTCCTGAATGTAAATTTCATGTTCTGTTCTTATGCAGAAAACAATTTGTAAGTGACTTATTTACTCCATATTTTTAGCAAAGTATCCTTTTCCAGATAAGGAATTCAGATAGAAGTCAAGGATGGAATATGTCATTTACACATGTCTGTCTTTTTTAGACGTGAAATCTGGTGACTGTCCCAGGCCGAAATCATTCTGTGAACTCCAACCACCGTACAGTCACAAGTGTAGCAAAGACAGTGAGTGCCCAGGAGAGAAGAAGTGCTGCTTCGAGATTTGCAATAAGGAATGCAAGGTTCCTGTGCCAGGTAAAAATCACTCAAACAAAAGTGTAAAGAAAATCTTCCAATATGTATAAGACGTGAGAATACCTCTGTTACAGGATTCTCCTCCTTTGGAGAATTTACATGCGTAATTGCCCTCATCATAGAAATATAGCACTATGTTCTCGTACCACATAACTCTACAACTAATTGTTTGTGTTTTGAAAGCCACCATGTGTTTGCCAGGTCCGTTAATAGACAAGAATATTCTTATGATACCTTCTGAGGCATTAAGTCAATCATTAGAATCTGGACAAGGCATGGACAAGCCCCTTTGTGCTAAGAGAGGAAATGGGACTAGAGGAACTGCTTAAGTTTCAACTAGTCCTCAGTGAAATGAAAATATAATGAAAGTCAGCTCTGAAGTACTGTGATCTTCAAAGAGGCTCCATATGGCAGTGAAACGACATGGCACCAATTATTTACCATTTGGAAGAGTTTCTTCCCACATATAATAAATTAGTAATAATTAAACCACCATCTTCAGATGATAATGACTGACACTGACTGCAAAACAAAGTAAGTGAATATTTAAGTATAACATGAGCAAGTACTGTCTATATCTGGTGAATTTTGCAAAATCCCAATAAATAGAAACTAGCCCTTGCCTCATCCAAGTTGCTGCCCCCTGCATTTACCTAGACTTACAACTATTTGTCATAAACAGGTTTTATGAATAGTGACTCAGAATGTAATATTAAAGATAAAATTGTTTTATTCTTGATAAATTGAAAACCAAAAGAAATTCTGCAGCGTTCTTTAGTAATCAAGCTTTGATTCTTGCAATAATGAAATGCCCGACCATTACAAGACAATAGCCAAATTCTTTTCGCAAAGATATATTGTAGACATATATCTTCTGTGCAGCTAGGTGTACTGATTTCTTAACCTAGGAAGGAGAGATACCCTCATGGGTGATTCAGCGCTATACAAATCAATAAATATCAAATATCAAAATATCAAGGCGAATTTAGTTAATGGAATGACAGCAATCTTTGTGATTAGTGTTTTTTGTTGCAGATAATAGTTACAAAACAGTCGAAATTAAACATCTTTGAAATCACAAATTACACCCGAGTGCATGTATCTAGATATGCAGAGTCAAAGTAATCCAGCTGCATGAATTGAATTGCATTATTGGTGACCGGTGAACCAATACAATTTGTGGGGTAAATACTTCAATTCATTTTATCACGCAAAGTAAGAGAGCCCAAAATCAGTTTGGGGAGTTTAATGAGGTTCTTCCAGTGAGAAAGTGAATAAAATGTGGACAAATAATAAATTTTTCCAGCAAACCTTGGTCACATATTTTCATAGAAATTATCACAATTATTTTGTGTCGTTGTCCCCTGACTTAAGGGTAATAGTTTACAGCCAGGAATGTGTATTTGGCCTTAAAATGGGGGATGTGTTTCAAACTAGTTCTGAACTAGTTTTCTCTCAGGCAAAACCTGGTACACATTTAAAAAACTATTCTACTAAAATTATATATGGGGAGAAGAGTTGGCTTAATGTCTAGTGCGGTCGACCTCGAATCTGGGGAACTAGGTTTGAGTCTCAGCAATGATGCTGAACATCCTATGGTTCTGGGCAAATCACCGAATCTCCCCGTGCCTAGCAAAAAAAAAATTAATGTGTCCTTATGTAATGCAACTGGTGCTATCTAAAGCGCTTGGTACCCAATTCTGTTCAAGTTTGAATGCAACTGGTGCTATGTAAAGCACTCTGATACACGATTCTGGTCAAGTTTGCGCTATATAAAACTCTGTACAATAAAAATAAAATTAAAAATTTGCATTCAGCTTTGAAATAGATTTTTGGAAGCAAGTGCAAAATAACTTTAAATCATGTTTCTGCTGTTTTACCTGTGGAGATTTAAAATAAAAAATGATTTTCAGCTAGGGCTTCTCATGGAAGATCTAGGATTTACTGACAGAGTGAAAATCCTAAAATAGGATACCAATATAAGAGAGCCCTATGCGCTTCCTGACATATGTTCAATAAAAGCAAACCTCTTGATGGAGCTTCTTGTCATTTCCACCAATATTGACAAACTGAGACCTTGAAATAATTGCCCAAGAGATCACCACTGTTCCAAATGCCAAATGTAACTGGTTCCCCACATTGAAACGGCTCTTTGTGCTCACCTTTTGTGCCATACTAATGGGAACATTTTCATAAATACAATGCCTGCTATGTCCCTCAGTGTTGCTGTACTAATTCAGGCAGAAGGATTTCTATGTACATAGGTAGTGCCAGATGTTACATTTTCCACTGTCTGTAAAATACCTTCCTCATGCCGCAGAATTCCTAGACAGCCTGTAATATAAGAGACAAGAAACGACAGAGAAATACAATCAAACCTGGACTCTACAGTCACTCATAAACAACTCCTCCTAAACCCTGCCCATTAGCAGAACATTTCCTGAGTTATCCCTTGTTATCATGGTTGGTTCAAGAAAAGACACAAAATAACAAATTCTCATTTTTTTCAGTTTTACCAAAGCCAGGAATGTGCTCCAAAGACAATAAGAAGTGCATCAAAACAGAAATCCAGGAGTGCAATAGTGATGATGACTGCGACAACGATAAGAAGTGCTGCTACTTCAACTGTGGATTAAAGTGCAAGGCTCCAGAGACAGGTATCAGTGTCAGGAGTGTGTGACAACTGATGTTCACTTAAAATCTTTGCTTGTGTTTCTGATTTTAGGCTCAGCTTGGCCTGTGGATAGGGGGAAGGGAACTGTACATACCTGAATTATACTAGATGAATGTTACAAAACCTGCATTTGAAAGCTAAAAACAGCTTTCTAAGCTAATGACAGGTATCTGTCACATTCAGGGTACTGCCCTACTTCACAACTTGAGAGTGGAACATTCTTCCATCTTCCCTGGATGCACTGTGAAGCACCTAAATCTTAACTTTGTTACCCGAGAGCCATCTACTTATGTACTCATTGTTTATCACACAAATCTGTATTAGAAAGAGTGCTTAAGAAAATGGTCAAAATGTACTTGTGCAAAAGTTTGTCTAAACATATTTGCACATGTGCATTGCTGTTTATGTGCACAAGTGAGTTGCAATGTGTATGCCCAGGTTGTGGCTGAGCTGGGAGTGTGATCAGGGTACATTGAAGGGCATTGTCCCTTCACAAACTGGTGCACTCCTCAAGGTAAACAACATATACAATACATCATTTACAACGCATGCCATTACAACGCAAGTCGTTACAATGAAGCATTGTTGGATCATATGCCATTTCAATGAAAATCGTTACAACGATTTGCTGTAGGGGGCAGAAGGTATTGGATTTGTTGGATTTTCAATCCAAAACCTTCCCTACTGTTACACACACTTTAGTTGGAATAGTAAGTTATACTATTACAAACACCAGCGCCCCCTCCTTCAGCAAGTCGTTGTAAAGACTTGTGTTGTAATGGCATGAGATGTAACAAAACACCGTTGTAATGACTTGCATTGTAATGGAATGCATTGGAAATGCATGCTTTCGAACAAGTGCCATTCCACCTCAAACTACATCACAGAATGTGTAACGAGTATGACACTGGGTGCTTCTTGAAAACAACTGGCTTGTTATCTTTTGTCCTATATCATAGCACCGGGGCGGCAAGATGCTTGCTGGAAAATGTTGATTTCAATCCTTTTGACTGACTCCTTCACTGAGGTGCTCAACCTTCACCAACGTAGGTGGACGGTCATGATCTTTGCTGCTGAACCTTGAGTAGGACTTCAGTGCATACCTAAATATTGAGTATTTCCATAATATGAAATACATGGCAGAATACGAATTGTGTGCCTTGCCTGCCTAACCCACAGTGTGTAGGTTTCATATGTGATTATTGTACTGAACATGGTGAAGTGATTACAAGAATGCGAAGAAATTGCACAAAATGAGCAGAAAATATAAACCACTGTTTTGTCATGTGAGATTTGTGAAGGGAGTGTTTGGTTAGAATTGGAATTCTCATAGTTGTATTTTTCTTTGTAAGTTAAAAGTACTTTTTTAGAAAGGTATGTACTGGCCAGTCCTGTTTTAACCTGGGCTGCATTTGGTGTTGAGGGAATTCTATTTTCTAGCATTTTCAGGTGGCAAAGTCCTCATTAGCTGACCCCAATCCCTCATAGACGTCAGAATGCAGGAGTAACTTTTGATTTCCCATTGATACAGTCAGATATATCACGATAGCCTCCAACCATAACAAATATACATTCTAAACCTCTCCTTAATATTCTATCATTATATAATACAAAACATCAGGAGTAGTTCTCTGAATCCTGAAATCCTGCAGTAATATTTTACAGCTCTCTACAGAATATTTTATTGTTTTCAGTTTATGCTGTTGGTTCCTCCTCAACCATGCTTTTCCCTCCCTATTTGAAATCTCTTTGCACCTGTCTTGGTGTATTTCATGTTCACCCCATCATGCTGTGTAATAGTTTCACTTCCTGAATGTAAATTTCATGTTCTGTTCTTATGCAGAAAACAATTTGTAAGTGACTTATTTACTCCATATTTTTAGCAAAGTATCCTTTTCCAGATAAGGAATTCAGATAGAAGTCAAGGAAGGAATATGTCTTTTACATATGTCTGTCTTTTCTTAGACGTGAAATCTGGTGACTGTCCCAGGCCGAAATCATTCTGTGAACTCCAACCCCCGTACAATCACAAGTGTAGCAAAGACAGTGAGTGCTCAGGAGAGAAGAAGTGCTGCTTCGAGATTTGCAATAAGGAATGCAAGGTTCCTTTGCCAGGTAAAAATCACTCAAACAAAAGTGTAAAGAAAATCTTCCAATATGTATAAGACGTGAGAATACCTCTGTTACAGGATTCTCCTCCTTTAGAGAATGTACATGCGTAATTGCCCTCATCATAGAAATATAGCACTATGTTCTCTTACCACATAACTCTACAACTAGTTGTTTGTGTTTTGAAAGCCACCATGTGTTCGCCAGGTCCGTTAATAGACAAGAATATTCTTATGATACCTTCTGAGGCATTAAGTCAATCATTCGAATCTGGACAAGGCATGGACGAGCCCCTTTGTGCTAAGAGAGGAAATGGGACTAGAGGAACTGCTTAAGTTTCAACTAGTCCTCAGTGAAATGAAAATATATTGAAAGTCAGCTCTGAAGTACTGTGATCTTCAAAAAGGCTCAATATGGCAGAGAAACGACATGGCACCAATTATTTACCATTTGGAAGAGTTGCTTCCCACATATAATAAATTAGTAATAATTAAACCACCATCTTCAGATGATAATGACTGACACTGACTGCAAAACAAAGTAAGTGAATATTTAAGTATAACATGAGCAAGTACTGTCTATATCTGGTAAATTTTGCAAAATCCCAATAAATAGAAACTAGCCGTTGCCTCATCCAAGTTGCTGCCCCCTGCATTTACCTAGACTTACAACTATTTGTCATAAACAGTTTTTATGAATAGTGACTCAGAATGTAATATTAAAGATAACATTGTTTTATTCTTGATAAATTGAAAACCAAAAGAAATTCTGCAGCGTTCTTTAGTAATCAAGCTTTGATTCTTGCAATAATGAAATGCCCGACCATTACAAGACAATAGCCAAATTCTTTTCGCAAAGATATATTGTAGACATATATCTTCTGTGCAGCTAGGTGTACTGATTTATTAACCTAGGAAGGAGAGATACCCTCATGGGTGATTCAGCGCTATACAAATCAATAAATATCAAATATCAAAATATCAAGGAGAATTTAGTTAATGGAATGACAGCAATCTTTGTGATTAGTGATTTTTGTTGCAGATAATAGTTACAAAACAGTCGAAATTAACATCTTTGAAATCACAAATTACACCCGAGTGCATGTATCTAGATATGCAGAGTCAAAGTAATCCAGCTGCATGAATTGAATTGCATTATTGGTGACCGGTGAACCAATAAAATTTGTGGGGTAAATACTTCAATTCATTTTATCACGCAAAGTAAGAGAGCCCAAAATCAGTTTGGGGAGTTTAATGAGGTTCTTCCAGTGAGAAAGTGAATAAAATGTGGGCAAATAATACATTTTTCCAGCAAACCTTGGTCACATATTTTCATAGAAATGATCACAATTATTTTGTGTCGTTATCCCCTGACTTAAGGATAATAGTTTACAGCCAGGAATATGTATTTGGCCTTTAAATGGTGGATGTGTTTCAAACTAGTTCTGAACTAGTTTTCTCTCAGGCAAAACCTGGTACACATTTAAAAAACTATTCTACTAAAATTATATATGGGCATAAGAGTTGGCTTAATGTCTAGTGCGGTCGACCTCGAATCTGGGGAACCGGGTTTGAGTCTCAGCAATGATGCTGAACATCCTATGGTTCTGGGCAAATCACTTAATCTCCCCGTGCCTAGCAAAAAAAAATGAATGTGTCCTTATGTAATGCAACTGGTGCTATCTAAAGCGCTTGGTACCCGATTCTGTTCAAGTTTGAATGCAACAGGTGCTATGTAAAGCACTCTGATACACGATTCTGGTCAAGTTTGCATATATATAACACTCTGTACAATAAAAACAAAATTAAAAATTTGCATTCGGCTTTGAAATAGATTTTTGGAAGCAAGTGCAAAATAACTTTAAATCATGATTCTGCTGTTTACCTGTGGAGATTTAAAATAAAAAAATGATTTTCAGCTAGGGCTTCTCATGGAAGACCTAGGATTTACTAACAGAGTGAAAATCCTAAAATAGGATACCATTATAAGAGAGCCCTCTGCGCTTCCTGACATGTCTTCAATAAAAGCAAACCTCTTGATGGAGCTTCTTGTCGTGTCCACCAATATTGACAAACTGAGACCTTGAAATAATTGCCCAAGAGATCACCACTGTTCCAAATGCCAAATGTAACTGGTGCCCCACATTGAAACTGCTTTTTGTGCTCACCTTTTGTGCCATACTAAAGGGAAACTTTTCATAAATACAATGTCTGCTATGTCCCTCAGTGTTGCTGTACTAATTCAGGCAGAAGGCCTTCTATGTACATAGTTATTGCCAGATGTTACATTTTCAACTCTCTGTAAAATATCTTCCTCATGCCGCAGAATTCCTAGACAGCCTGTAATATAAGAGACAAGAAACGACAGAGAAATACAACAAAACCTGGACTCTACAGTCACTCATAAACAACTCTTCCTAAACCCTGCCCATTAGCAGAACATTTCCTGGGTTATCCCTTGTTATCATGGTTGGTTCAAGAAAAGACACAAAATAACAAATTCTCATTTTTTTCAGTTTTACCAAAGCCAGGAATGTGCTCCAAAGACAATAAGAAGTGCATCAAAACAGAAATCCAGGAGTGCCATAGTGATGATGACTGCGACAACGATAAGAAGTGCTGCTACTTCAACTGTGGATTAAAGTGCAAGGCTCCAGAGACAGGTATCAGTGTCAGGAGTGTGTGACAACTGATGTTTACTTGAAATCTTTGCTGGTGTTTCATATTTTAGGCTCAGCTTGGCCAGTGGATAGGGGGAAGGGAACTGTACATACCTGGAATATACTAGTTGAATGTTACAAAACCTGCATTTGAAAGCTAACAACAGCTTTCTAAGCTAATGACAGGTATCTGTCACATTCAGGGTACTGCCCTACTTCACAACTTGAGAGTGGAACATTCTTCCATCTTCCCTGGATGCACTGTGAAGCACCTAAATCTTAACTCTGTTACCCGAGAGCCATCTACTTATGTACTCATTGTTTATCACACACAAATTTGTATTAGAAAGAGTGCTTAAGAAAATGGTCAAAATGTACTTGTGCAAAATTTTGTCTAAACATATTTGCACATGTGCATTGCTGTTTATGTGCACAAGTGAGTTGCAATGTGTATGCCCAGGTTGTGGCTGAGCTGGGAGTGTGATCAGGGTATATTGAAGGGCATTGTGCATTCACAAACTGGTGCACTCCTCAAGGTAAACAACATATACAATGCATCATTTACAACGCATGCCATTACAACGCAAGTTGTTACAATGAAGCCTTGTTAGATCATATGCCATTTCAAAGAAAATCGTTACAACGACTTGCTGTAGGGGGCAGAAGGTATTGGATTTGTTGGATTTTCAATCCAAAACCTTCCCTACTGTTACACACACTTTAGTTGGAATAGTAAATTATACTATCACAAACTCCATCGCCCCCTCCTTCAGCAAATCGTTGTAAAGACTTGTTTTGTAATGGCATGAGATGTAACAAAACACCGTTGTAATGACTTGCATTGTAATGGAATGCATTGGAAATGCATGCTTTCGAACAAGTGCCATTCCACCTCAAACTACATCACAGAATGTGTTTCGAGTATGACACTGGGTGGTTCTTGAAAACAACTGGCTTGTTATCTTTTGTCCTATATCATAGCACCTGGGCTGCAAGATGCTCGCTGGAAAATGTTGATTTCAATCCTTTTCTCTGACTCCTTCACTGAGGTGCTCAACCTTCACCAACGTAGGTGGACGGTCATGATCTTTGCTGCTGAACCTTGAGTAGGACATCAGTGCATACCTAAATATTGAGTATTTGCATAATATGAAATACATGGCAGAATACGAATTGTGTGCCTTGCCTGCCTAACCCACACTGTGTAGGTTTCATATGTGATTATTGTACTGAACATGGTGAAGTGATTACAAGAATGCGAAGAAATTGCACAAAATTAGCAGAAAATATAAACCACTGTTTTGTCCTCTGAGATTTGTGAAGGGAGTGTTTGGTTAGAATTGGAATTCTCATGTTTTTTTTTTCTTTGTAAGTTAAAAGTACTTTTTCAGAAAAGTATGTACTGGCCAGTCCTGTTTTAACCTGGGCTGCATTTGGTGTTGAGGGAATTCTATTTTCTAACATTTAGAGGTGGCAAAGTCCTCATCAGCTGACCACAATACCTCTTAGACTTCAGAATCCAGGAGTAACTTTTGATTTCCCATTGATACAGTCAGATATATCACGATAGCCTCCAACCATACCAAATATTCATTCTAAACCTCTCCTCAATATTCTATCGTTATATAATACAAAACATCAGGAGTAGTTCTCTGAATCCTGAAATCCTGCAGTAATATTTTACAGCTCTCAACAGAATATTTTATTGTTTTCAGTTTATGCTGTTGGTTCCTCGTCAACCATCCTTTTCCCTCCCATTTTGAAATCTCTTTGCACCTGTCTTCGTGTATTTCATGTTCACCCCATCATGCTGTGTAATAGTTTCACTTCCTGAATGTAAATTTCATGTTCTGTTCTTATGCAGAAAACAATTTGTAAGTGACTTATTTACTCCATATTTTTAGCAAAGTATCCTTTTCCAGATAAGGAATTCAGATAGAAGTCAAGGATGGAATATGTCATTTACACATGTCTGTCTTTTTTAGACGTGAAATCTGGTGACTGTCCCAGGCCGAAATCATTCTGTGAACTCCAACCACCGTACAGTCACAAGTGTAGCAAAGACAGTGAGTGCCCAGGAGAGAAGAAGTGCTGCTTCGAGATTTGCAATAAGGAATGCAAGGTTCCTGTGCCAGGTAAAAATCACTCAAACAAAAGTGTAAAGAAAATCTTCCAATATGTATAAGACGTGAGAATACCTCTGTTACAGGATTCTTCTCCTTTGTAGAATTTACATGCGTAATTGCCCTCATCATAGAAATATAGCACTATGTTCTCGTACCACATAACTCTACAACTAGTTGTTTGTGTTTTGAAAGCCACCATGTGTTCGCCAGGTCCGTTAATAGACAAGAATATTCTAATGATACCTTCTGAGGCATTAAGTCAATCATTCGAATCTGGATAAGGAATGGACAAGCCCCTTTGTGCTAAGAGAGGAAATGGGACTAGAGGAACTGCTTAAGTTTCAACTAGTCCTCAGTGAAATGAAAATATAATGAAAGTCAGCTCTGAAGTACTGTGATCTTCAAAAAGGCTCAATATGGCAGTGAAACGACATGGCACCAATTATTTACCATTTGGAAGAGTTTCTTCCCACATATAATAAATTAGTAATAATTAAACCACCATCTTCAGATGATAATGACTGACACTGACTGCAAAACAAAGTAAGTGAATATTTAAGTATAACATGAGCAAGTACTGTCTATAGCTGGTGAATTTTGCAAAATCCCAATAAATAGAAACTAGACCTTGCCTCATCCAAGTTGCTGCCCCCTGAATTTACCTAGACTTACAACTATTTCTCATAAACAGGTTTTATGAATAGTGACTCAGAATGTAATATTAAAGCTAAAATTGTTTTATTCTTGATAAATTGAAAACCAAAAGAAATTCTGCAGCGTTCTTTAGTAATCAAGCTTTGATTCTTGTAATAATGAGATGCCCGACCATTACAAGACAATAGCCAAATTCTTTTCGCAAAGATATATTGTAGACATATATCTTCTGTGCAGCTAGGTGTACTGATTTCTTAACCTAGGAAGGATAGATTCCCTCATGGATGATTCAGCGCTATACAAATCAATAAATATAAAATGTCAAAATATCAAGGAGAATTTAGTTATTGGAATGACAGCAATCTTTGTGATTAGTGATTTTTGTTGCAGATAATAGTTACAAAACAGTCGAAATTAAACATCTTTGAAATCACAAATTACACCCGAGTGCATGTATCTAGATATGCAGAGTCAAAGTAATCCAGCTGCATGAATTGAATTGCATTATTGGTGACCGGTGAACCAATAAAATTTGTGGGGTAAATACTTCAATTCATTTTATCACGCCAAGTAAGAGAGCCCAAAATCAGTTTGGGGAGTTTAATGAGGTTCTTCCAGTGAGAAAGTGAATACAATGTGGACAAATAATACATTTTTCTAGCAAACCTTGGTCACATATTTTCAAAGAAATGATCACAATTATTTTGTGTCGTTGTCCCCTGACTTAAGGATAATAGTTTACAGCCAGGAATGTGTATTTGGCCTTTAAATGGGGGATGTGTTTCAAACTCGTTCTGAACTAGTTTTCTCTCAGGCAAAACCTGGTACACATTTAAAAAACTATTCTACTAAAATTATATATGGGAAGAAGAGTTTACTTAATGTCTAGTGCGGTCGACCTCGAATCTGGGGAACCAGGTTTGAGTCTCAGCAATGATGCTGAACATCCTATGGTTCTGGGCAAATCACCTAATCTCCCCGTGCCTAGCAAAAAAAAATGAATGTGTCGTTATGTAATGCAACTGGTGCTATCTAAAGCGCTTGGTACCCGATTCTGTTCAAGTTTGAATGCAACAGGTGCTATGTAAAGCACTCTGATGCACGATTCTGGTCAAGTTTGCGCTATATAAAACTCTGTACAATAAAAATAAAATTAAAAATTTGCATTCAGCTTTGAAATAGTTTTCTGGAAGCAAGTGCAAAATAACTTTAAATCATGTTTCTGCTGTGTTACCTGTGGAGATTTAAAATAAAAAAATGATTTTCAGCTAGGGCTTCTCATGGAAGATCTAGGATTTACTAACAGCGTGAAAATCCTAAAATAGGATACCATTATAAGAGAGCCCTATGCGCTTCCTGACATGTCTTCAATAAAAGCAAACCTCTTGATGGAGCTTCTTGTCGTGTCCACCAATATTGACAAACTGAGACCTTGAAATGATTGCCCAAGAGATCACCACTGTTCCAAATGCCAAATGTAACTGGTGCTTCACATTGAAACTGCTTTTTGTGCTCACCTTTTGTGCCATACTAAAGGGAAAGTGTTCATAAATACAATGCCTGCTATGTCCCTCAGTGTTGCTGTACTAATTCAGGCAGAAGGCTTCTATGTACATAGGTAGTGCCAGATGTTACATTTTCCACTGTCTGTAAAATACCTTCCTCATGCCGCAGAATTCCTAGACAGCCTGTAATATAAGAGACAAGAAACGACAGAGAAATACAATCAAACCTGGACTCTACAGTCACTCATAAACAACTCCTCCTAAACCCAGCCCATTAGCAGAACATTTCCTGGGTTATCCCTTGTTATCATGGTTGGTTCAAGAAAAGACACAAAATAACAAATTCTCATTTTTTTCAGTTTTACCAAAGCCAGGAATGTGCTCCAAAGACAATAAGAAGTGCATCAAAACAGAAATCCAGGAGTGCCATAGTGATGATGACTGCGACAACGATAAGAAGTGCTGCTACTTCAACTGTGGATTAAAGTGCAAGGCTCCAGAGACAGGTATCAGTGTCAGGAGTGTGTGACAACTGATGTTCATTTGAAATCTTTGCTTGTGTTTCTGATTTTAGGCTCAGCTTGGCCTGTGGATAGGGGGAAGGGAACTGTACATACCTGAATTATACTAGATGAATGTTACAAAACCTGCATTTGAAAGCTAACAACAGCTTTCTAAGCTAATGACAGGTATCTGTCACACTCAGGGTACTGCCCTACTTCACAACTTGAGAGTGGAACATTCTTCCATCTTCCCTGGATGCACTGTGAAGCACCTAAATCTTAACTTTGTTACCCGAGAGCCATCTACTTATGTACTCATTGTTTATCACACACAAATTTGTATTAGAAAGAGTGCTTAAGAAAATGGTCAAAATGTACTTTGTCTAAACATATTTGCACATGTGCATTGCTGTTTATGTGCACAAGTGAGTTGCAATGTGTATGCCCAGGTTGTGGCTGAGCTGGGAGTGTGATCAGGGTATATTGAAGGGCATTGTGCATTCACAAACTGGTGCACTCCTCAAGGTAAACAACATATACAATGCATCATTTACAACGCATGCCATTACAACGCAAGTCGTTACAATGAAGCATTGTTAGGTCATATGCCATTTCAAAGAAAATCGTTACAACGACTTGCTGTAGGGGGCAGAAGGTATTGGATTTGTTGGATTTTCAATCCAAAACCTTCCCTACTGTTATACACACTTTAGTTGGAATAGTAAATTATACTATTACAAACTCCAGCGCCCCCTCCTTCAGCAAGTCGTTGTAAAGACTTGTGTTGTAATGGCATGAGATGTAACAAAGTGCCGTTGTAATGACTTGCATTGTAATGGAATGCATTGGAAATGCATGCTTTCGAACAAGTGCCATTATACCTCAAACTACATCACAGAATGTGTAACGAGTTTGACACTGGGTGCTTCTTGAAAACAACTGGCTTGTTATCTTTTGTCCTATATCATAGCACCTGGGCTGCAAGATGCTTGATGGAAAATGTTGATTTCAATCCTTTTGTCTGACTCCTTGACTGAGATGCTCAACCTTCACCTACGTAGGTGGACAGTCATGATCTTTGCTGCTGAACCTTGAGTAGGATATCAGTGCATACCTAAATATTGAGTATTTGCATAATATGAAATACATGGCAGAATACGAATTGTGTGCCTTGCCTGCCTAACCCACACTGTGTAGGTTTCATATGTGATTATTGTACTGAACATGGTCAAGTGATTACAAGAATGCGAAGAAATTGCACAAAATGAGCAGAAAATATAAAATTCTCATAGTTGTATTTTTCTTTGTAAGTTAAAAGTACTTTTTTAGAAAAGTATGTACTGGCCAGTCCTGTTTTAACCTGGGCTGCATTTGGTGTTGAGGGAATTCTATTTTCTAACATTTTCAGGTGGCAAAGTCCTCATTAGCTGACGCCAATCCCTCATAGACTTCAGAATCCAGGAGTAACTTTTGATTTCCCATTGATACAGTCAGATATTTCACGATAGCCTCCAACCATAACAAATATACATTCTAAACCTCTCCTTAATATTCTATCATTATATAATACAAAACATCAGGAGTAGTTCTCTGAATCCTGAAATACTACAGTAATATTTTACAGCTCTCAACAGAATATTTTATTGTTTTCAGTTTATGCTGTTGGTTCCTCCTCAACCATGCTTTTCCCTCCCATTTTGAAATCTCTTTGCACCTGTCTTCATGTATTTCATGTTCACCCCATCATGCTGTGTAATAGTTTCACTTCCTGAATGTAAATTTAATGTTCTGTTTTTATGCAGAAAACGATTTGTAAGTGACTTATTTACTCCATATTTTTAGCAAAGTATCCTTTTCCAGATAAGGAATTCAGATAGAAGTCAAGCATGGAATATGTCATTTACACATGTCTGTCTTTTCTTAGACGTGAAATCTGGTGACTGTCCCAGGCCGAAATCATTCTGTGAACTCCAACCCCCGTACAAACACAAGTGTAGCAAAGACAGTGAGTGCCCAGGAGAGAAGAAGTGCTGCTTCGAGATTTGCGATAAGGAATGCAAGGTTCCTGTGCCAGGTAAAAATCACTCAAACGAAATTGTAAAGAAAATCTTCCAATATGTATAAGACGTGATAATACCTGTGTTACAGGATTCTCCTCCTTTGGAGAATTTACATGCGTAATTGCCCTCATCATAGAAATATAGCACTATGTTCTCGTACCACATAACTCTACAACTAGTTGTTTGTGTTTTGAAAGCCACCATGTGTTTGCCAGGTCCGTTAATAGACAAGAATATTCTTATGATACCTTCTGAGGCATTAAGTAAATCATTCAAATCTGGACAAGGAATGGAGTGAAATGAAAATATAATGAAAGTCAGCTTCAGTATTATTACTTACATGATACAAACGTATTAATACTTGAGTATGTTTAATTTTATTGTAATATACCTATATTTATTTATTTATTTATTTATTAGATTTGTACAGCGCGTACAATTGCCCGTAGGCGTCTCGGCGCTAGAAACAGTGGATGTGTTCCCAAGGTTAGGCCGGTAACTATTCTTGATCAAACAGCCAGGTCTTTATCTTTCTGCGGAAATGCATCAGGGATGGGCTGTCTTTGATGGAAGCTGGCAGGGAGTTCCATAATCTGGGAGCTGCCACTAGGAAGCGTCTATCGCCCCTGTTGACTGTTTTTGTTCGTGGTATTTGTAGGATTTTAAGGTTGTTAGATCGGAGCGATCTTATGGAGGACTGGTATCTGGGTTGGGATTTCAGGAAATGTGGACCACAGTTGTGCAATGCTTTATAGAGTATGCACAGCGCTTTAAACTTGATCCTGTTTCGAATCTTGAGCCAATGCAGGTCCCTTAAAGTATCAGAGATTGGTGAGAACTTTGGGATTCCAGACAGGAGACGGGCTGCAGCATTCTGGATGGTCTGCATTTTGTTGGTCACTCTTGCTTGGGCGTTGGTGAATAAGCCGTTACAGTAGTCAAGAGATGACAACACGAGGGCGCTTACCAGCGTCTTACCTGCTGAGGTTGGTAGAAACTGCATGATTTTCTTGATCAGCCTGAGTTTATGATGGGCTGTTGCTGCTATTTTATTTGAGTGGGCCATGAAATTTAGTTTATCGTCAAAAATCACCCCCAGATTTCTGACGGTGATGGCTGGTGTAGGTGGTGTCCCGTGCGTAGGGGGCCACCAGGTGTTTGACCATCCGGGGGAGAGATGTCCAAATATGACGACCTCCGTTTTTTTCAGCATTTAACTTTAGGCAGTTAGAGGCCATCCACTCACCGATCGCCTGCATGCCCTCTTGGAAATTTTCAGCTACCTTTTCTCCATTCCCGTTGATGGCCAGCACAAGCTGAGTGTCATCCGCGTATATTAATATTTATATTGTACTTCAGTATTATTATTTAAATGACTAAGTAACACTAATTTGTAAAAATTTTAATTTAATTTTTAATAATATATACATATTAATAATAAATTAAACCACATTATAAATTAAATTAAAATTAATATAATAATACATTAAAAAAAGAATACTTACGTTGTAATAACATGTGTTGTAATAGCTTCTGCGTTGTAATAGCATGCATTGTAATAGCATGCATTGTAAAGGCACCTGCGTTGTAAAGGATGCGTTGTAATAGTTGCTTTGTAAAGGATGTAAAGGATGTTCCCCGTCCACAGTCTGACTGTACATCCACAGTTGCGTAATTGTCTACCGAACTGGCAACTGTCTGTCCACGAAACGACCAGACAATCACCTCAACTGCGAGGTTACAAACTCTCAGCAACTCACGACCAGCGTCAGTTACTCACGCATTCATACATTTGTTCCCCCTATCAAGGTCCAGCGGGCAATCAATGGTACCTCACGATTCCCTTAACAATGGTTGACAATTACTCTGGGTGTACGTTACACCCGACCCACTTAAGCTTTCTCCTTGAGACAAAGATTTTCCTGGGCTACGCGCGCTCACAGCCTGATCTCCTTTCATACAACAGGCATTCCAACCTCCGCAAGATATCACAACACAACACAAACATCGCAATTTACCAAAATATAACCCTATTCATACTCACTCTCCCTCGAACTGCTGCTTTTTCGCCGCACCGTCACTCTCAGTCGGTTTCCATGAAACGCCATCTTCCGCCAACAATCCACTGGGAAAACATCACCTAATTTCTATGGGCCTTGGGAAACTCTTATCCTAATCTAGATCTTCCCTCACTCTAGAGATAAACTATCCTACTCTGCTACCAACTGGGGAAGCTGGGATTCTCATCTAGATTTTTATCTTACCAGTCTCGGGAATCCCAAGTCAGGCCGACCAGATCTTTTTACCCGCTTAGAAGTGTAGAGGGAAGATTTCCAATCTCATCTTAAACCAATCTACAACCCAAATCCAAATTCAAATCAAAGAACCACTGACTACGTACTAAAGATTACATTTGTATTACAAAGCCAAACATAGTTGGCTGAATAAACATCTCAGCGAAAGGTTCAAGAAATAAACCGGCATTAATACAAACATAATCCTACGCAGGAGTCTCAGACGACTCAGAATAAAAATCAAAGTCAATTCAAGAAGCATTAAACATGCTATAACAGCCCCTACTTGAAGTCTGGAGTGCATTTACAGAAAAGAAAAAGAATTTGGTTAGTCTGTCCCTACACTAACTCTAAGGTGACTTAACATCCCTCCCGGGCAAGAGTAAAGGTGTCAGCAGTGAAGACTTCCTAAGAAGTGCACTCACTTTCAATAATTAGCCTACGCTACCGAGCTCGTTCTAAGATGCACTTTCCTACACGCTACTCTGCCTTAAGTTCCCCAAAGTCTGCTCTAAACTGTCTACATCCTGCTTTCCCAAACGGCTCTCTACCTCAGTCTACTCCAATCTGCCCTCCACCCTTGGGGTGCTGTCCCTAATACAAAATCCCAAAACCAGCAGACATACCCCTAACACGCCTCTCTGGGCAGATGTCCGTCCGTGGATTTTTCCAGCATGGTACGTCTCCATCAAAGTCGGTTGAGGTGTCCTTGGGTCCCAGGCACCTTCACCACCAAATGTTGCACTCCCACATTCCTGGATACTCCTCTGTACTCGCGCCTACCATCCTAACTCCTAAAACAAGGAGTAGTTTCTGTCCTGTAACTCCAGTTCTGTTGTAGGGTATCTCTGTTATGGTCATAATCTAGTGAATAGTCCCGCCCATGTGCGTGGACCCCGGAGCAATCAAAAATAATCTCTTAAGGTGTCGAAAAATGCAGAACTGCACAGACACTTAAGAGAGGATTAAAGACAGATAATGCAGCCTATATCCACAGGCTACACTGTCCAGTACTTCAACTAGAAATTCCACCAAAAATCCACAAACAGCACAGCCTGTCCAGATTTCTCTTGCTTTAACAGTAAAAACCCTCTGGAATGATAGAGAGGGAGACATGGACAGACAAGCCCCATAGGCTGCCATTATGTGGCTCAGAACAGGATACTGTGCCTTTAAGAGAACTTTCCAGAATTTCACAGTATCCCAGAATGCACTGCAGGTCCCTTTTACTTTCAGTTCTTTTTGAAGGCATAACACGCCAGACCTGTAGCATTCCTTACACGAATATCTCTCTCCACCGGGGAGAAGGGCGGGCGCTTATGACTATAACAGAGATAGCCCTACTACAGAACTGGAGTTACAGGACAGAAACTACTCCTTCTGTAGTGGGGGATCTCTGTGTATAGTCATAATCTAGTGAATAGAATGGCAAGCCCATCCCCACACCAAAGCGGCGGTGGAGAAAAGAGAAAAAACACCACTACTGTGCGAACAGATTTCGAAGCGAAGCCTGCCCAACATGGCATCAGTGTCCAGGCAGTAATGCTTAGCAAAGGTATGGACCGACTTCCAAGTGGCCGCCTTGCAGATTTCTGCAATTGGAACATTACTGAGAAAAGCAGTCGTGGCAGCTTTGCCCCTGGTGGAATGAGCCTTAGTTTACCCCCTAAGGTCTTATTAGCCTTTTGGTAACACAATTGTATACAGGACACAATCCACCTCGGATGGACTGTTTAGAGGTAGCAAGACCCGTCCTGACTGATCCATAATTGATAAACAATTGGTCTGACCTACAAATATCCTTGGTTTTATCCAGATAAAATTTCAACACCCTCCTCACATCCAGGGAATGCAGGGACCTTTCCGCTGGAGAGGAAGGATTCTGAAAAAATGTAGGTAAAGTCATGGTCTGGTTAACATGAAAATCAGATATAACCTTTGGAAGAAATTTAGGGTGAGTACGCATAACAACCTTAGCAGCATGAAATACAGTATAAGGTTCTTGACAACACAACGCCTGAATTTCACTCATCCTGCGGGCCGATGTAATGGCCACGAGGAACGCCGCCTTCCAGGACAGGTACAGCAACGAAGCCTTAAGAATAGGTTCAAAAGGCTCCTTCATCACAGCACCACATTCAATTCCCACGAAGGCGAAGGAAGCCGGACAGGAGGAAACACTTTCTTCAAGCCTTCCCAAAAATCTTTGATCACAGGGATCTGAAAGAAGGAAGTCTATGAAGGGCATTTCCTGTAGGCAGTCAGCACAGCAAGATGAACCTTAATGGAATGGACATTAAGGCCAGACTGCGCCAGATGTAGAAGATACGGAAGGATGACATCTTCCTCACACGTTGTTGGGTCATAGTTCTTGGACTTGCACCAGATGCAAAATCTCTTCCACTTGTAAGCATAAGAAGTCCTAGTGGAAGGTCGCTTAGCATCCTTCAGTATGTCCATGCAATCTTCAGGTAGATTCAAATAGCCATATTGCACTATCTCAGGAGCCATGCCGCCAAACTCAAAGACAAGAGGTTGGGGTGCAACATCTGCCCCCCGAACTTCGTGAGAAGGTCCGGCCTGCACGGCAGCCGTAAGCGAGGAAGAAGAGATCGGTGAAGCAGGTCCGTGAACCACCACTGCCTGGGCCATTTCGGGGCAATCAGGATGATCCGCGCCCTGGACCGGGACAGCTTGATGAGCACCATCGGAATCAGGGGAATGGGTGGAAAAGAGTACAGAAAGCTGTTCGACCAGTTGATCCATAACGCAATCCCCAGCATCCCCGGCTGGTAGTACCTGGAGGCGAAGTCTCGGCATTTGCTCTTTTTGGCGGTGGCGAACAGATCTACGTCTGGATTCCCTAACCTTGCGAAGAATTCTCCTAGTACTTCGTCGTTTATGACCCATTCGTGGTTTTCCTGAATCAGTCTGCTCAGTGCGTCTGCCTGAACATTCTGCACACCTGGTAGATGGGTGGCCGTTATCGTCAGTCCTCTGGCCAGGAGCCAGTGCCAGATTGCCTGCGCCTCCTGCGACAGAGTGCGCGACCTGGACCCCCCCTGCTTGTTGAGGTAATACATCGTGGTCGTATTGTCCATCTGAACAAGCAGAGAGTTGGTCCGGAATGACGGATGAAAGGCCTTCAGTGCCAAGTGAACAGCTCTGAGTTCCAGGAAATTGATGTGGTACGTGGACTTTGTCGGGGACCACATCCCTTGAATCTGTAAGTCTCCGGAGTGTGCCCCCCAGCCGTGGAGCGATGCATCCGTCACAATAGTCTGCGTGGGAATGTCCTTGTGGAAGGGAACCTCTCTGAGGAGATTCTCCGCTGAACACCACCACTTCAGAGACTGAAGAGCATGCAGAGACAGTCGTATCTTGTCGTCCCAAGATCCTTTCCTCTGATCCCACTGATCCTCCAAGCACTCCTGCAATGGTCTCATGTGCAGCCGTGCGTGTGGTGTGAGGAAGATACAAGAGGCCATCGACCTCAGTAGAGAAGACACCGTCCTCACTGTTGTAGATGGAGCGGTCATAAGAGCCTGAGCCTTCCAAAGGAGTGATAATCGTCTCTCCTCCAAAGGAGACACGCTTGCTGACAGCGTATTTATGGAGGCTCCCAAGTACTGTATGCACTGGACCGGAGTCGGGACAGACTTGGACATGTTGATGTGCAACTCCAGCTTGTTCAAGAGAACGCACGTCTTCCGGAAGTTCGCTTGAGCTTCCGAGAAGGAGGAGGCCTTGATCAACCAATCGTCCAGGTACGGGTAGACAAACACCTTGTTCTTCCTTAGGTGTGCAGCTACCACTGCCATGCACTTTGAGAATGTTCTGGGTGCAGACTTCAGCCCGAATGGCAGTACTGTGTACTGATAATGATTGGCGCCGACTTGGAATCGCAGGAACTTCCTGTGTTTGTGTGAAATGGGCACATGGAAGTACGCATCTTGTAGGTCTATAGCACAAAGCCAGTCTCCCTGTTGCAGCTGAGGATAAATCTGCTGCAACGACAGCATGCAAAACTTCTCTCTGCTAATCCACTTGTTTGCTTGTCGCAAATCCAGAATGGGCCTGAACTCGTTCTTGTCCTTCTTGCGAACAAGAAAGAACCGGGAGTACAGACCTCTTCCTCTTTGAGACAGAGGTATGTCTTCTATCGCCCTTTTCCTTAATAGGATATCTGCCTCCGCCTGGAGCTCGCGCAGTTGAAACTGCGAGCTGACCGGTGGAATTGATGGAGGCGGGCTGGTGAACCGAAGACTGTATCCATTGCAAACAATATTCAGCACCCACTTGTCCTGAGTAATTTTTCTCCACTCTGCCAGAAAAAATTGAACGCTTCCCCCCACCGGAGTGGGTAACGGATGTAGGGGAAGTAACCGCTCAGGGTCGAGACCCGGCTGCGCCTTTGTTCGCTGTAGAGGACTGCTGGCCTCCTCTACTCTTCTGGCGCTTCTGGAAGGGCCTCCTGAACTGTTGCTGTTGTTGCTGCTGCTGTACTGAAGCCTGCCCTGTGCCCCTAACCGTCTCTGGAACGGGCGGTAGGCCTTATTTTCTTTGGTCTTCTTCAACCCAACCGCCGTCAGGGTCTTGGCCTCTGCTTTCATGCGGGCCATCTCATCGTCCGCATGCTTGCCAAACAGGTTTTCCCCCGAGAAGGGCAGATTGGCCACCCGCTGCTGAACCTCCGGCTTCAGTGATGTGAGCCTAAGCCAAGCATGGTCCCGTTGGTTGATCACATGACAGTACCCATGGGCGGCCAAAAGAGATACATCAGCAGCCGCGCTGATGACCTGGTTCGATACCAGCAACCCCTCCTTCAGGATCTCCTGAAAATCCTCCTTCTTCTCTCGTGGCAGGAGTTCCGTGAACTGCTGGAGGGAGTCCCACAGGGCACGATCATACCGCCCTAGCAGAGCCGCATCGCTAGACACCTTCATGGCCGTAGATGCCGTCCCACAGGCCTTCCTGCCAGCTGAATCGATCCATCGGCTCTCTCAGGAGGCACGGTAGAAGACGGGGAGGTAGAATGTTGTTTCCTGGCCGCCGTCACCATAACAGAATCCGGAATCGGATCCATCCGCAGAACAGCCGGGTCAGAATCCGAGGCCCTGTACTTCTTAAGGAGCCGGGAGGGAGCGGCCTTCGTCGCTGCTGGTGTGAGGAACAGCTCCTCCGTAGGCTCTACCAATCCTGGTACTAGCGGTAGTAAAGGGCGAGACAAATGCTTCTTATGAAGCGTCTCAAAAATCACGGACGTCGTGGGTGTTGGAGCTGTCACCGTGATTCCCACTCTCGTCCCTGGGGATTCCGACAAAGTCAGTGAATAGGTCCTGGTCGTGGAAGAGTCCGTGCGGGACCGTGATCGGCGCCTCCCATGGCGCCGTCTTGACCTAGTGGAGGATCTGTGACGACTCCTCGATCTCCCCCTCCGTCCGGAGCGTGATCATGATCTCCTTGGCTTCGGTCGATCCGTTGGTTCCACCGGAGCGGGCGACTTTGGCTTGGCTGGGGCCCTCGGCCGAGGGGTCCCCCTGGGAGGAGTCGGATATCGGGGCAGTGAGACCGACCTCAGAGGAATCGGAGGCGGCTTGTCTGCCGGCAGCTGAGGTTGAGGTAGAGGTTGAGGACGCGGTGGAAGTGATGGAGGCGGAGGCGGAGTGGGAGCTCGCGGAGGAAGCCCCCTCGGCAAGGGAGGAGGGGGCGTAACCGACTTCTGCCTAGAAGGGGAATACAACACTAAGTACAACGAACCCGGTGATCCGCCTTCCTTTCTAGGCTGGGCCGTTGGCGAGTATCCCCTAGGCACCTGGCGCCTGCTAGACTCACTCCTGGTGCCATAACTCCTTCCGCGCCTTCTGGGCGTCGAAGAACGGCGACCGGACGGGGAGCATCGGCCCCTCGACGAAGAGCGTCTTGTCCTCACTGGCGACCGTCTCTCCCTCGACTGCGAATGCCTTCGCCTCGACGGCGACCTCCTTCGCCTCGACGGCGACCTTCCCCTCGACATCGATCTTCTCCTCGAAGTCAAGGATCCCCTCGACGACGACCTTCTCCTCTTCGCCGACGGCGAACGGCGGTGTCGCCTCGACGGCGAGTGCCGGCGCCGGGCCTCTCGACGTTGATTACTCGACGACGACTCCGATGAGGACGACGACGAAATCTAAACCGGAGATCTCGACGGCGGTCTGTTCAGTTCCCTCGACGCCGAACGTCGACGCCGCTTCGACCCAGAGCTCCGGGGAGACGGGGAACGGACTGCAATCATCCCTCTTGACGCCGTAGTCGATGCAATCGACACAGACGGAGAATGGGGACGCTTGCTGGTCTTTCTGCCCCTGGGGAGCCCCCCAGAGGCCTCAGCATGGGCTGAGGATGCCCCTCCAGACCCACCATGTGGCTTCAGCCTTCTATCCTCCAGGCCCTGAAGTCTGATCTTCATTCTATCCCTCAAGGTCCTGCTAGAAAAGCCCTGACAAATGTCACACTCCTCTGGGACATGAGATGAGGGAAGGCAGATGATACACACCTCGTGTGGGTCCGATTTGGCCTTCTTCCTGGAGCACTCTGGACATTTGTCGAATAATGCAGGCATATTGACAATCAAAGAGTGCACCAAAAGACAAACAGGAAGATAAACCACCAAAGTACTTCAGAAAAGTACTCAAAGAACTTGAAAAAAGTGAAAAATCACCAATAAACCCCTGAAAAGGGAGAGCTCAATGCTCCACGGTCCTGCTTGCAGGAGCCGGAAAAAAGAACTGAAAGTAAAAGGGACCTGCAGTGCATTCTGGGATACTGTGAAGTTCTGGAAAGTTCTCTTAAAGGCACAGTATCCTTTTCTGAGCCACATAATGGCAGCCTATGGGGCTTTTCTGTCTATGTCTTCCTCTCTATCATTCCAGAGGGTTTTTGCTGTTAAAGCAAGAGAAATCTAGACAGGCTGTGCTGTTTGTGGATTTTTGGTGGAACTTCTAGTTGAAGTACTTGACAGTGTAGCCTGTGGATATAAGCTGCATTATCTGTCTTTAATTCTCTCTTACGTGTCTGTGCAGTTCTGCATTTTTAGACAATTTAAGAGATTATTTTTGATTGCTCCTGGGTCCACGCACATGGGCGTGACTATTCACTAGATTATGACTATACACAGAGACCCCCTACTACAGAATGCATTATTTCACCTAACAAGCTACATGGCCTTGCACCTGCTAACTGGAATACGTGAGAAGCAGCCTTGCACACATTTAAAGTTACATTTCAATATTCGCTGAGACAGCCTTTCCCAAGGAGAAAATCATTTCACGTTTAAGTAAGGCCAACTAAAGAAATTACAGTTAGGCCTCTACTGGCTTCTTCATGTCCCATGCCTTTACACATTTAAATGCATTTCTAATATAACATGAGCATTGCAATTCTAAATCATTTCAAATGCATTAGTTGATTTCATTTAGAAGGCAGAACATTTCTAACGTTAGCATCACTGCTTTCCTCACTATGCAACGTATACGTGCAACTTTAATATGGCACGTTTAACCTAATGCAGCACTTTACACATAGAACATTAGTTTCTTGACATTACCTAAGGCATGTTCTTTTAGTTAAGGCACTATATTAGACTTCAACTAACATAAGCATACAACTACACATTTAACACGGTCCTCTAAATATGCGGATGCTGACTACTCAAGATTATAATGCACCCCTACAAATTTTTCAAATAACATGGCGCTCTCTAACACCTAAATCTGAAAATCAATACCCAAGAGCCATCTGCCTATGTACTCATTGTCTATTACACACACAGTTATACTAGGAAAAATGCTTAAGAAAATGGCCTAAATTTACTTGAGCTAAATGTTCTCTAAACATATTTGCACATGTGCATTGCTGTTAATGTGCACAAGTGAGTTGCAATGTGTCTGCCCAGGTTGTGGCAGGGCTGGGAGTGTGATCAGGGTATATTGAAGGGCATTGTGCATTCACAAACTGGTGCACACCTCAAGGTAAACAACATATACAAGGCATCATTTACAGCGCATGCAAATACAACGCAAGTCGTTACAATGATGAGTTGTTAGATCACATGCCATTACAAAGCAAATCGATACAATAACTTGCTGTAGGGGCAGAAAGGTGTTGGATTTGGTGTATTTTCAATCCAAAACCTTCCCTACTGTTGCACACACTGTAGTTTGAATAGTAAATTATACTATTACAAACTCCAGCGCTCCCCCTACAGGAAGTCGTTGTAATGACTTGTGTTGTAATGGCAGCCGATGTAACAAAGCTCATTTGTAATGACTTGCATTGTAATGGCATGTGTTGCAAATGCATGCGTTGGGACAAGTGCAATTCCTCCTCAAGCTACATCACAGAATGTGTAACGAGTATGACACTGGGTGCTTCTTGAAAACAACTGCCTTGTTATCTTTTGTCTGATATCATAGCACCTGGACTGCAAGATGCTTGCTGAAAAATGTAGATTTCAATCATTTTGTCTGACTCCTTCTCTGAGGTGCTCAACCTTCACCTACGTAGGTGGACGGTTGTGATCTTTGCTGCTGAACCTTGAGTAGGGCATCAGTGCATACCTAAATATTGAGTATTTGTGTAATATAATATACATGGCAGAATACGAATTGTGTGCCATTGCCTGCCTAACCCACAATGTGTGGGTTTCATATGTGATTATTGTACTGAATATGGTGAAGTGATTACAAGAATCTGAAGAAATTGCACAAAATGAGCAGAAAATATAAACCTCTGATCAGTCCTGGGAGATTTGTGAAGAGAGTGTTTAGTTAGAATTGGAATGCTCATAGTTCTATTTTCCTTTGTATGTTGAAAGTGCATGTTTAGAAAAGTATGTACTGGCCAGTCTGGTGTTAACCTAGGCTGCATTTGGTGTTGAGGGAATACCATTCTCTAACATTTAAAGGTGGCAAAGTCCTGGTCAGCTGACCCTTGTCCCTCATAGACTTCAAAATACAGGAGTAACTTTTGATTTCCTCTTGATACAGTCAGATATGTTACGATAGCCTTCAAAATTAACGAATATGCATTCTAAACCTCTCCTTACTATTCTATATTTACATAATGCAAAACATCAGGAGTAGTTCTCTGAATCCTTAAATCCTGGAGTAATGTTTTACAACTCTCAACAGAATATTTTATTGTTTTCAATTATGTTGTTGATGTTTCCTCAACCATCCTTTTCCCTTCCATTTTGAAATCTATTTGCAGCTGTCTTTGTGTATTTCATGCTCACCCCCATCATGCTGTATTTTATTTCCACTTCCTGAATGTAAATTTCATGTTCTGTTCTTATGCAGAAAACGATCTGTCAGCAACTGATTTACTCCATATTTTTAACAAAGTATCCTGTTCCAGATAAACAATTCAGATAGAAGTCAAAGATGGAATATGTCATTTACACGTGTCTGTCTTTTCTTAGACGTGAAATTTGGTGACTGTCCCAGGCTGATTTCACTCTATGATCTCCAACCCCCGTACAATCACAAGTGTAGCAAAGACAGTGACTGCCCAAGAGAAAAGTGCTGCTTCGAGATTTCCAATCAGGAATGCAAGAATCCTGTGTCAAGTAAAAACCACTCAAACAAAAGTTAACAGAAAATATTCTAATATGAATAAGACGTGAGAATACCTCTGTTATAGGATTCCCCTCCCTAGGAGAATATGCATGCGTAATTGCACTCAACATAGAAATATAGCACTATTTTCTCTTACCACCTAACTCTACAACTAGTTGTTTGTGTTTTGAAAGCTGCCATGTGTTCTACAGGTCCGTTAAGAGACAAGAATATTCTTACGATACCTTCTGAGGCATGAAGTCAATCATTAGAATCTGGACAAGGAATGGACAAGCCTCTTTGTGCAAAGAGAGAAAACAGGACTAGATGAACTGCTTAAGTCTCAACTAGTCCTCAGTGAAACAAAAAGATAAAGAAAGTCAGCTGTGAAGTACTATGATCTAAAAAAAAAGCCTCAATAACGACATGGTGTCAATATTGTACCATTTCGAAGAGTTTCGTCCCACACATAATACATCAGTAATAACTAAACCACCATCTTCAGATGATAATGACTGACACTGTTGGCAAAACAGAGGAAGTGAATGATTAAAGATAATGTGAGCAAGTACTATCTGTATCTTGTGAAATCCGCAAAATCCTAATAACAAACAAAAAGCACATACCTCATCTAATTTGATGCCCTACTACATTTACCTAGATTTAGCATTCTTTGCCATGGACATGTTTTGAGAAAAGAAACTTAGAATGTAAGATGTAAGCTAAAATTGTTTTTGTCTTGATAAATTGAATAGCAGAAGATTGTGTGCAGCACAAGCAGTTTGGCACTGTTAAGCAGTGCTAAAGGGCAGAGTCATAAGGCCAGCAAAACAAAAATCAGCAAAAAATAGGATGATTGAAGCAAAAAGTTTGACAGGTCTAACAATGCAATATTTATTTTGCCTAGAGTGAGGAACACACTTATATTCCAACTAAATAAGTTGCATCACATCTGTGTGAGCGACCTTTGACCTTCCTGGTAGGTCGCTCCCTCTCCGCTGCAGAGCCACCAGTGCTAGTGCCATCCTTCTGCTGCCTCCTGCCTGCGGACTCGTGCTCCTGGTGCCCCGCACCTGATCACCGTTGCTGCTGTGTGCCTGTGCCCCTGCCCCTGCCCATTCTCTCCTTTCTGTACCCTGTGTGTCTGTGCCCCCGCCCCTTTTCTGTGCCCTGTGTACATGTGCCCCTGCCTGTTTTTTATTCTGTGCCCTGCTGCTGTGAGCCTGTTCTGTGGCTTCTCCCAGTCTAGGTGTTAGCTCATTTTTGCTGATTTTTCCCGCTGCTGCCTCCCCTGCGGCCCCACCCCGTGCCCATTCGCTGCCCTGGCAACCCGCCTCCTGCCTCCCAGCTGATCCTCCCTCCCCACCTCCCTTTTTATGGCGGCCGCGCGCAGCGGGCGCGCCTAAGGCAAGCCTGTCTGCGCCCGTCCGCGCCTGGACAGCGCCCAGCGCCATAACTCCTGGCCCTCACGTAACCCGTGATGCCAGCACCCTCATCGCTTTCAACCACGGACGCACCACCAACTGCTACAAGCCACCCCCAAGCACACCCTCGGCCCCTTCACCTGCCAGAACTGCATCTTCTCCTGCAACAGCGACGGCAAGGCACCCATTGCAGCGGAACCCAACCAACTGCGATGCATCCTGCTCAACACCCGCGACCTGAACTACCATCTGGAAAATAATAACGACAGCAATTCCTTCACCCTGGTTGACAACCTCACCACCCTCGGACTGAAACAGATCGTCACAACCTCGACCCACATCGCCGGCCACACGCTGAATGCCATCTTCACCGCCAGCCCACACGTTGCCTTCAGCCACACTTCCAAGCTCACCTGGACCAACCACCACTGAGTCCACTTCACCTTCCAGAAACCTGTCACCCACCACCGCACCCTACTGATCCCCTGCCGACGCTGGGGCAAAGTTACCAAGGAACTTCTAGAAACACACCTCAAACTCAACCCACCAACCAGCCCCACCGACCCCGAGAATGGTAGACGGAAACGCCCTCTACGCCGGAGCCCCGTCCAAACTCATCAACAGACTCCAAAGAATCCAGAACGCCTCAGCACGCCTTATCCTTGATGTCCCATGCCGGGACCACATCACCCCGCACCTGAGAGACCTGCACTGGCTCCCCGTCGACAAAAGAATCACATTCAAACTCATGATCCACGCACACAAAGCACTCCACAAGAACGGCCCAGCATATCTCAACAACAGACTCGCCTTCTACGTACCCAACAGGAAACTCCGCTCCGCCGACCTTTCCCTGGCCGCCGTCCTGCGCATCCACAGAACCACTTCCGGGTGCAGATCCTTCTCCCACCGCGCCGCCAAGACCTGGAACACCCTCCCCATCCACCTACGACAGACCGCAGACCTCCCGGCCTTCAGAAGACTGCTCAAGACCTGGCTCTTCTACCACGAGCTGCAGCTCCTGCCCCCCCCAGCGCCTTGAGACCCTAACGAGTAAGTAGTGTGCTTTACAAATCCCATGATTGATTGATTGATTGATTGTGTCTGCATTTGACAGTACGCATAGTTTCTACACTTGTACTCCTAATTTGTGATTGATTGATTGATTGTCTTGCTAGACAGATGACAAAATGTTGATCATGTAATCTAAAACAGTTTAGATTACATGATCATTATGATACTATGGATAAGGAATGTTGTGCTCCTGTGATGATGGATCCTTGCAGGGGTGGGACCAGACCCTCTGAGATAATTCCTTTGTTCAGAAAAACTGAGCTTTCTTGCTAATATCCATGACTACAGTTAGTGCACGATATTGCATAGCTCAGGCAGGAGTCCATTTTCCCACCTGCATGCAAAGCCTTTTCACCTTAAATCAAGAGTCATGATCTGAATGAGGGTTGTTCTCCTTATTATATTCCTCTATTCTCTGACCAGTTTTCCCACTACCTTCTTGGATGATGGGTTTTGATCTATATATCTTCCGAATTCAGCCACAAATTTCTCTGTGTAGCAAAAACTGTTTAGGGTATTGTTTTATCAGAAAAAAATGGGGCAGCTCCGCAAGGTGCTACTCTCCAGATGTTGCTCCCACAGATATCTAATAAGACCCTAGTAGGAGAACTGTGGGCAAATGTTTCAGTTTTTGTACAGATACCAGACATAATAAATAGGCCCCTTTTAATGTTAGTGCTTTGTCATGCAGTCCATGATAAATTACCACCTGGTTGAAAAAAAAATGTACCTGCTTCATCCGTATTGATGGTAGTCTATAGTCTCGCACATGCGTAAAACAGCTAAATATAATTAGCAATTTTACTATCAGTCAGTTGAAGGCATTAAAAAGTATCCATATCAGGCTTTTCTACATTTGCTAATTGCAGCCAATGATTAAAAGGTAGGGGGGGGGGCGTGGTTTGCCACGTTGCGGAATGGCCGCTCTGTGAAATACTTTAATAATCCTTGTCACTGAGAACTGCGAATGTGCTTGCTAATGCTCTTCGGGTTGTGGAGCTTCGGGGGACCCTGGCGCTGGTGCTCCTGTGGCTCGGGCGAGCTCCAAGAGTGGTGGGGCCGTCTGCTGAGCCGCTGGAGGTCTGATAATCCTACCCTCCCGCCGTGGCTGGGCTGCTCTGGTAATCGAGCCCGCGACTGCTATTGGGCCTCGGTCAATATCCCTGTGGTGAAGCTGTGGCATCCATGTTTGCATTTCTCCGGTGGATTTGAGAGATAACTGGAGCCTACTGAGGTGTGGAGAGCTGCGGTGTACCAGAGTGCTGTGGGGCCGTGTGTGCAGGGAGCTGAGACGTGCTGTCCCGGAGGCTGCCATCTTTAGGCTGGGATATCGGTGGCCGGAGATCGGATGCGGCTGGACGGCTGGGGCATTTAAGTTGCGCTGCTCCCACTGCTAACTACTTGGGCGCTGTGGGCCACATGTGGGTGAGTGCAACAACATGGGGAGCTTAGAGAGGTGGGAAGAGTCTACCATGGTGAGCCTGCCAACCTTACAGAGGCCCTGTGCACCAGCTGTCCCTGCTATTGGGTGCATCAGCAATTTTGGAGCCACGATACTAGCGCCCAGAGCTCAGGTGTGGTTGAAGCTGCTGGGTCATTTGGGAACTACTTGCTATCGTTGACGATTGCACAGCAGCCGCAAATTCTTAGTGGTTCAAAGAGCCAGTGCGTGATGTTGGAGAGGCGGGAAGAGCCCAACACAGTGCCACGGAGTGGCGTTCCCAGACAATTGCGTTTTTAGGAGCATTGATCCCTGCCTTCGCCACTGCACATATCGTGTTGCCCCTTTGCTGGCTGTGGACAAGCTTGGCCCGGATCGGTCCATCAGACCTTGGGGGACCCTGACGAGCGGTCTGGGGTGTGAAGTTACATTATCGGACCAGAGGGCCCCGGTGTCCTGGGTCAATCTCGTAGCTCTGCATTGTGTTGTGTGTCGCTGTGCTGGACTAAGCGAGGTGCGGACTCTGCCATGCTCTGAGTGACTTCCTAGCTGCTGTCAAAATGGTCAAGCAATATGCCAAGCAGCCAAAATTGACCTTTGAGAACAAACGCACCATGGGGCATACTAAACCTGACTCAGATGCGCAGGGGGATGGTCAACACGAGCCGCTGACAGAATATCATGGGGAAGATCTGCGGACCCTTATGTTGGAGAAGCGCTCCAGCCCGTGCAACATTGACACTAAATTGGACACTTTACCTGCGCAACTAGATTCTGTCAAGACGGAAGTGGCTACACATGAGTCCCGACTAGATGTCCTTGAAAATCGGCAAACGGAGTTCCATGAATTTCAGGTGGATACAAAAGAGCAATTGTTGCATATGGATAAGCTGCTGGGAATCATCAGGGCCAAGAATGACGATTTGGAAGCAAGGTCAAGGAGGAATAACCTTCGTATTACTGGTATCTCGGAAACCACTGCCATTTCTAAGATGGAGACATTTGTGACGGACCTATGGCATGAACTCTTTGATCCTCATTTATCATCAGTTTTTGTGGTAAATAGGGCGCAGAGATCTTTGGGGCCTAGACCACCTGTTGGCGCGACACCCAGACCAATCCTGGCAAAGTTGTTGAACTATCAGGACAGAGATCGCATTTTGCACCTGGCCAGGGAAAAGGGCCAAATTTCACATAAAGGCAACATCATCTAATTTTACCCCGACTTCACTCCGGCAGTGCAAGCGGCGCATCGGGAATTCCTTCCTGCCAAGCGTATTTTCATGCAGGCACAGTTCCCTTATTCCCTGCTCTATCCCGCCATGTTAAAGGTTTGGCACTGCTCACTGTGAGCACTGCTCACTACTTCACAGATGCGAAATCCGCCTTGAAATTCACCAAACATGTCGGTGGAAATACAGAAAAAGACTCCCCTGCTGCAGAGAGATCTCCAGTGGACCATCTGAGTGATAATGATTGACCTGGTTTCCTTGATTCTTTTCATTTTACAAATGTGCCACGGTAGGGCGGGATGTGGGCATACATAGTTTCTTTTTCTTTTTCCTTCTATTTGATGGGGCGTCCTGAGGTTCCGCGGCCTGAGGTTTCTTGTGGGATTTGTTATTGGAGATATTAGATGACAGCTTTTCTGAAGTACTCCCAGCCACCCTGTGCGAACAAGGAAGTATGCATGTGCTTCCACGCCCTCATGGGACATATCCCTTTACTGCTTTGTGGATCTTTGTTTTTACGGTTTGGGGTGGATACTCTGCAACCTGATTGGGGGATTGGAGTGGGAGGTGGGTGGTGGGTAGCACGTTCTATCATTGACAGCCAGTATGATCACACATTGTAGGTCAGGTAATTGGGATTACAATTGGGTGTCATCATGTTGTCTTTGCTTGTATTACATATGTGAGCTTATTATGCAAAACTTCACGCTAATGCAATACATTTTCTCAAGTGGAACATCAGAGGGCTGAATGACAATAGGAAGGCTAGGTTAGTGCATGCCTATCTATCCAGGCACAATATTGATGTATGTCTATTGCAGGAAACACATTTAAATGTCACACCATCACAGAGGCTTCGACACAATAGGTGGGGTAATGTGTAATCCTCTATATATTCCAACTATTCCCGTGGGATGGCATTGTTGATAAGGCGGGGAGTGGACTGGCGAGAGGGACATACCGATTGTTGATCCAGAGGGGAGATTTCTTCTCATACATGGAATTCTAGATGGCGTTTCACTAGTTATAGTAGCCGTATACGGCCCCAATGTGGATTCACCTGAGTTTTTTCGAAGTATTTGGGCTAAGGTCAGAGCGACCGGTTGTAGTACAATATTGTGGGGAGGGAATTTTAATGCTATTTTAGATGATGCAATGGACAGGTATGGCATGGCTCTTTCCCTACATCCAACTGCTAGTTCCGCCCTACAAGCTATAATATCTGATGGTGATTTAATTGAAATATGGCAGAGACGACATCCCTTAATCAGGGAGGGCCCGTGCATTTCTAGCCACCGCAGTGCCTGGTCACGGTTGGACTTCTGGTTGGTTTCACAAGATATAGCGGCCTGGACCTCGGAGGTCTCACACTTGGCATGCTCTCTATCAGACCATGCCCCTTGCCTGCTAAGGTTGCACCTCCCCGGTGCACCACCCATGCTTTCACTTGGCGCTTTCCGCCACATGCCCTTCTTGATGAGGCCTTCAAAGGAGAAATACGCTAGGACATTACTGATTATTTCACCATTAATGAGGGTTCAGTAGACACTGAGGCATCGCTATGGAAGGCATTTAAAGTTGTTATTAGGGGTCAGTGTATTGCCAGACAGGCGGGAGTACTGAAGGCCATTAGAGGCATGATTTCTTCATTAGAAGCCCAGATAAAAGATCTTAAAAACAGTTTTATTCTGCCAATAATACTGAAACTGCTGCCCTTTTGAAAGCCAAACTGTTGGATTTCGCTGAAGAGTCCCAAAGCGAGGACAAGTTCCTGGGTAAATACGCTGAGGCGCGGAGGTATGGCAAGGGTGATAGACCAGGCCGCACGCTGGCTGGTATGATCCGTCCATCTAGGTCCGCTATGTTTATTCACAGACTTTACACCACACAAGGAGGAGCCACCAGGGGACAGGCGGAAATATTGGATGCCTTCTCTGGGTTTTATTCTCATCTCTATACTGCTACCCAACAATCATGCCCAGAGGGGATGCAAGAATTTGTGGATTCCATTGCACTAGATTGGTTTAATCATACCCATAGGCAGTACATGGATCTATCCATTACGGTGGAGAATGTTGCTCAGGTCATAAAGAGCCTGCCACTCGATAAAGCCCCTGGGCCTGATGGCCTGCCCACCCTGTTCTTTAAGAGGTACGTGGAGGAGTTGACCCCTAGGTTGTTGGCTCTGGAAGTGGGTGTCCTACCTCAGTCCATGAGAGAAGCAATAATATTCACCCTCTGGAAACCCGGAAAGCCAGAAATGGAGAAAGATTCTGATAGGTCACTATCGCTGATAAATGTGGATTTTACATTTCTCGCAAAGTTGATTGCTAATAGACTGCAACCTCTGCTTCCCATGGTTGCGCTCCCTGACCAATCGTAGTTTATCCCTGGGAGGTCGACTGCTCATAATTTGAAAACCATTTTCTCAGCGCTACATTATCTCCACCCAGAGGTGCATACTGCCGCCATATTGTTAGACACCACAAAGGTATTTGATTCGCTTGAGTGGCCTTATTTGTTTGCCATATTGAGTCGTATGGGGTTCAGCCCGCTTTTCATCAATCGCATCCGGCTTTTATACACTTTGCCAGCGGCTCGGATTAGGGTGAGCGGTTTACTCTCAGATCCATTCCCAATATCACGTGATTCTAGGCAGGGGTGTCCGCTTTCTCCCTTGCTATTTGCCATTGTGATTGAGCCCCTGGCCGCCCGTATCAGACAGCACCACACAGCCCGGGGCATTGGCTTTAGTACTAGAAGCCTACTCATTTTGCTTTATGCGGATGATGTGACCTTATACATCATTAACCCTGAGGTAAACTTTGACCCGTTCCTTAGAGAGTTCATTTATTTTGGGGGCCTCGCTGGTGTATCAGTTAATTGGGCAAAACCGGTGGTGTTTCCTTTAACGGATGGCATGCCCCAGGTAGCATCTGAGTTCCCCATGAGATGGGAAACTGAGGCAGTTAAGTATTTGGGTGTGTGGTTAAGTCAGGATACACAAGAGGTGTGGAATCTGACATTTGGGAGGGCAGTCACTTGGCTGGAGGAGAAGGTTAAAATTTGGTCCACAATGCCTTTGCCAATGGCAGGGAAGATAGCTTTAGCAAAAATGGTTATTTTGCCGAAGTTTTTATATTTATTTGTCAATTTTCAAATCCCTCTTACGCAACATTTCTTAAACACCCTCAAATCACAGCTGATTTCCCTGGTCTGGGCGGGTGGTCAGGCCAGAGTTTCCTGGGACCTACTGACTCTCCCGTTACAGAAGGGGGGCTTAGGATCTCCAGATATGCATTTATATGCACTATGCGCTCAGGCCCAATTTCTACATTATTGGGTCCATCCGACGCCCTGCCAGCCTCATGTGGCGGTGGAGATTGATGCAGTACCCCCGGTTCCAATTGGGGTAGCGCTCTACCAGGCTTCACGGCACCCCCGAGGAGATATAAGAATGAATGAATGAATGAATACGCACTTATATAGCGCATGGCTTCCCAGGGGCATCCCAGCGCTTCATCTGACACCATTCTATCACCACTGATTACGGAAAGAAGAGAGTCTTCAACTGCTTCCTGAATCTCAAATGGTCAGATTCAAGACGAATGGCATCCGGGAGCTGATTCCACAATTTGGCTGCATTATAGGAAAACAGCCGGCCTCCAGACCAAGCCCATTTAATCCTAGGGACTACAAGCAAATGCTTATCATTAGATTTCAATAGTCTCCTGGCGCAATAAAGTTGCACCAAGGGCTGAATCAAAGAAGGGTATTATCAGAGATGGAGTTATGGACAATGCACATGGCTTTGAACCTGATTCTTTCTTGAACAGGGAGCCAGTGCAGCAGACCCAGTGCCAACTTAACAGAATTCCATTTAGGGATGTTCAGCGAGAGACAGGCCGCACAATTCTGGGCAATCTGTAATCTCTTAATGGTTCCCTGTGGAGCACCCAAATAGACTGCATTAGCGCAATCTAGTCGAGACAAGACGAGGGCCTGAACCAACATCCTCCTGGCATTAAATGGGAGCAAGGGAAGGACCTTACGTATCAATCTAAGAAGGCTATAACAGGTCCCTGCCACTTTACATGCTTGTGCAGAGAGGTTTAGATCACAGTCCAACCAAACAACCAAACTCTTGATTTGTTTCTTTGGGGCAGGGGGGGCACCAAGACAGCTGGGCCACATAAGGTCCAAGTTGTTCGGGGATGCATGGCCCAAGATCATGATTTCTGTCTTTGTACCATTCAACTTAAGAAAGGACAGGTCCATCCATTCAGATACTTTAGTAAGGCAAACAGCTAAACCCGGCACAGATTTATCTTGCTGACTAAGAGACACCACTAATTGGGTGTCATCAGCGTAAGTCACGGCATAGATTGCCCAGGGGAATACCACCCCCGCCAAAGCCCTCATGTAGATGTTTAACATGGTGGGGCTCAGTGATAACCCCTGGGGAACACCATACTGCAAGGGTCTTTGCTTCGAAAGGGCTCCTTCGTCAGAGACGGTGAAAAAAATATGTCTGTCAGAAAGGACTGTAGCCATTTTAATGCAATACCTGTGACTCCCACCTCCCTTAGTCTTTGAATCAAGATTTGATGGTTCACGGTATCAAAGGCTGCGCTGAGATCTAATAGAATAATAGCAGCGCAGCCTACCTCATCCAAGATCTTTCTAGATTCTTCAACCACAGCAAGGAAGGCCATCTCCCTGCCCTGGTGACGCCTGAATCCAGTCTGAGTCGGTCGAGTGAAGGTAGTCATTCTCCTCAAGATGAGCTGCTAATACGGAATTCACATAATTTTCTGTTAGTTTGCTAATTCCTGGAAGGAAAAGAAATGGGGCGATAGTTGGCCCAGTCCTCGGGATCCAAATTGTTCTTTTTTAAAAGGGCCCTGACTCTCGCTTGTTTTCAAAGACACGGCACCTGACCCATCAATAGAGAGGTATTTATTACATCCAGCATAACTGGGCAAATTATCTCTGAGACCAAAATCAGCGTGGCCGGGGAGGCAGGGTCTGCAGGAGATCCTGATTTCAACCACTTCAGAAGATCCTGCAATGCAGGCAAAGAAAGCGGAGGAAACTCTTCCAGCATAGCCAGTTGTGATAGTAGCTGGCTTGGGCAGCTTTTATTTCCTTTTTATAAACCTTGATTGCCTCTCTATATTTGCCCTTACTTATTACTGTAAAATCATTCCTCCATGATCTTTCGAGTTGCTTACAGGATTTCTTGAGCTGTCTTAAAGTATCGGTATACCACGCTTTCTTATTTGGACCTACCCGGTGACAAAACTCATAGACACGGCGGGACTCTGCGGTGGGCATGGGTAGAGCTGCGGAGAAGAGCTGACATCCCATTGCTGTACGCTCCTTCAGTCCTGCTGGCACAGAATCCCATGCTACCTTGTATCCAGGATGGGGTCAGTAAAACTCTGACTCATGACATGAACCCACGCACATTTGCAGATTTGTGTCCTGGAGACACATTCAGGCCCCTTTGCTGAGCTCTTCTTATATCCCATACTGTGTGCAGCGTGCCTTGCCCTTTGGGACGGCTTCCCTGCAGCTCCTCCATTGTTGCCTGCATTGGAGAATGGGTTGAAGTCTTCTACTCCCCGAAAACGTATAACACGCTTATATACCCAAATGCAAAACACAAACCCGTTGGTGAAATCTAAGTCACTTCAGTGCTGGTACAGCAAGCTCCCCACTCCATTGACTGAGGCCCAGTGGGATTTCTGATGCGGGCAGCTCACTGAACTTTCTCCAAACTATAGGCTACGTTTGATCCACTTTAAATGTTTGCATAGATAATATAGGACGTCTGTGGGTCTGTGTTGTATGAAGCTCAGGAAAAATTAGAGCTGCTGGCGCTGCAGATACACTCTGGCTTCGTTTTTGCATGTGGCGTGGGAGTGCCCACGGATCGCTGAGTTCTGGTTCAAAATGTTTGTGGCAGTGACCTAAATCATTGGTAAAATGATGCCCCATCCTCAGCCCTGGGCCTACTGGGTTATGTTAAAGACACACCGCCTAAGCAACGTAAATTGCATGCACTTCTCCAACTCTTTGCTAAGAGGCAGGTTACAATTCACTGGGAAGGAAGAAGGTGCCCTCAATCAAGGGTTGGATAAATGATGACACGTACGGCCACACACAATTGAATACGTTTTGGGAACTTATGCCCCCGCCCTTGAGGCCCCGTAACATATGGGAATAATTTTTAACCTGGGCTCAAGGGCAGCCTGGATCTTCTACGCTAGCACAGACAGAGGCGGAGTAGTTGTGATACGAGCTTTTGTACTGCATATGCCTTTCTATGCTATTTATACTATCTTGCACTTCCATTGTCCATAAGCTAGGCCTTTTTGTACCTTTTTAGGTTATACACCCTCTATAGAATGCAAGATAATGTTGTGTTTAATGTCAAAGATTGATGCTTGAAGTTGTGGAAACCATACCTTTTCCACAGTGATGTATACGTGTGTCACTCAATGTCATTGACTGTATTTCTAAATATCTTGACCATGACTGATATATTACTTGTGCCGCTGTAACACCATGCTGGCTTTTTGTGTTGTAAGTGTGAGTTGTTTTTCTTTCATTTACAAAATCAAAAAAAAAGAAAAAATGATTAAAAGGTACAAAGTTGATTACCAAAGAGCCAAGGCAGTACATCAACTCCAACTTTGACAAATTATTACTGCCAGCCTTACTCTATAGCCTGGAAAACACATATTCTAAGACTGACCTGCTGACAACTTTTGCTGAGTACTAGATGGTACCCCCTATGAAATTGCCATGTTCAGTCTTACAGGATTTGAAATTCGATCGGTGCCCATATGTAAATCCTTAAAGTATTTGGGGCAAGATGTACAACCCTAGTAAATTGCGACTCGCAATTTGCGCTTGATTGCAATGTGCAAATTGCGAGTCACAATTTACTATGTGCAACAGTATAAGAGACACTGATTGCGATTCCTAATGGGGTCGCAATATGTGAGGCTCATTAATATTTATGCGGCATTCACATTTTGCGACCCCATTGGGAATGGATGGCCCTCCCAGGGATGGTGACCTTCTGGGCTCAGCAGACCACCATGCCTGGGACTGCTTTTAACCAAAGCAGATTTTTTTTTTTAAATGCAGCCTGTTTCCTGAAAGGACTGCCTGCCCTTAAAAAAGAAATTTGCATGCATTTGCAAAGGGGAATGGGTCCCCTGGGGACCTCTTTCCACGTGTGAGTACATTACCACCTACTTGAAGTAGGTGGTAATTTGCAAATGCCCTGCGACTGCAATTGCGGTTCCAAAACATTCATATATGACTCATGAGTCGCTATTAGGAAGGGAACGCCCCTTCCTAACAGCGAGTCACAAAACCTATTTTGCAAGTCTCTAATTGATTTAGCGACTCACAAATTAAGTTCTGTACATGGTCCCAAGGTTTTTAGCGTGCGCAAACTGGTCTAAAACGTGTTTGCGCACTCTAAAAACCCTTGTATATTTGGCCCATAGTATTTTTCTTAGGCCTGGTGACAAACAAAAATCAGTAGTGCAACAGAGTAAAAATTATATCTATGGAAGTGTAAGCCAAAAATGTTATGTTTTTTTGTTTTGTAAATCTGTCACTTTTTTGTGTTTGGGGTGAGCATGACAGGGGTTTCCATTAAGTTTCTACTGTGCCACTGTCAGAAAAGGGTGTTAAATCTGGTAACTCCCTGTGTTACAGTGAAAACTGGTGCATGCCCAAAAGACACAGTTGTGTGCAAAAGAGCTGAACCGGATTAGTGCAAGAATGACAGCGACTGCAAGGGAAATCAGAGATGCTGCTACTTCCACTGTGGACTTAAGTGCATGAATCATGCTAATGGTATTACTCACAGCCACTCACAGGAAGACATTCAAAGATCAAACAATTCTTTTAAATGGGGCTCGTTACTGAGCAGGGCCGTTTCTGCCATTAGGCAAGACTAGGCAGCCGCCTAGGGTGGCAAAAGGGGGAGGGTGGCAAAAAAGCAGGCAGCAGCGCCTGTGAGTGAAGTGCAAACCCACCTGCTAGTACATGCTGCGTGCACCCTACCTAGTGGTGTGTGGAGCGGGCCGGCGGTACACACTACCAGTGTATTTGTGGGTCCTCAGGGCCGTCAATCTTGTAGCACGGGATAGCGCTACCAATGACGGCCCTGGCCATCATTTCTGGCCAATCCCCGAGCGGTGCTTCAGCAGCCAGTGACAGTCATGCGCACCACCCTCTCCATCTCGGTGGTGCCTTATATGATGGTGAATTGATTACTGGCTGCAGTACTGCCAGTGCCACACAGACCTGTCCCAGCCGTCTTTTATTCCAAGTCCTCGGCTCCCGTAATGAGACCCCAGACCAGAGTCTCACTAGTGCTGTGGCATGGAGCGTCTGAGAGCAGCACGAGCCTGCAAACAGCACATCTGGGGTCTGTTCCGCATCCCACATAGAGGAGCGCGTGGACTCGTGGACGTGACTTTCACCCGGGCACAGGTGAGTCACCGCAGTCAGTGAGCGAAGCTATGTTACAACGTGCAGGCCTGCGAACGTAGCTAATCCTCACGGCCCCAGAGACGGGCGCACAACAGAGGGGCAAACTTGTCAGCCCTCACTTCCAAGAGAAATCTACTTTTGTTTTTAATGACCATGCCTTCTTCTTCCGTGGGTCATAAATCATTTGCACTTCACATGAGTCTCAAAGAACCCGAACTATCAATTCGTGGGTGAAACTGGCCTCAGCTCCAAACTTAATTTTATTACAGATAGTCCATGAGGGTGGCTTTAGGCAGACTGGCGTTATTCATAGATCAATAATTGTCACATGTATTGCTTTCAGTAGGTCGCTCAGCTAAAAGTTATGGAGACTTGTGAAGGCCAATAATTGTTTTAAGAGATTTACCCTAGAGGCATGACAACAGCAAATTATCTCTGCACTGTGATGATGTATTTTACCAGGCAATGTTGAGAAACCTAAGAATGTTCTGATTTAAAGGCGTCTGAATAACTTGGGACCATTCAATTTTCCTCTTTCTTTCATTCACTATATTGCGATGGCAAAAACCGTGAGCTACATTTAAAAAATACAAATGCAAAAAAAAACGTAATAAAGAAAATGATTGAAAGCTGCTGCAAACCTGCAAGAGCTGGGTGTCCTTAATGAGCAATGGCATAACGAAAAATAATCGGCCCCCTGCAGAAACGGAAAAGGGGCCCTTGAGTCTCCCATATGGCACAGCTATTCATTGGCCTTGGGCTTAATGGAGGCCCTTGAAGGGTTGGGATCCCCCTTTCGCCGCAGGGGTTGCAGGGGCTTGCATAACACCACTGTTATTGAGTATTAACTTATATGAATTATGTTCCTGTTTGTGTTCCGCATTTCATATTTTAAAAATGTTCTTTTTTCAGCGCCACTTCTTGCTTATTGGCATAGGAAATCATTCTATAAATATCTTAGGAATATGTGGTTAAATTTTCTTTCTAGTAACCCTACAAACTAACTCAGAGTTCCAAAGGGTAGCATACCGCAAGGGGAATATGGATGTTGGCGCGGGTTTGTTTGTTGCAGCCGGCCCTATCCAAAGATCATAAAATGGCGTCAGCGGCCCCATGTCCAGGCCTCTAGCCGGTGAGGTGATGGAATCCCACTGTGCATGTGGGCGAGGCTGGAGGACATGGGAGAGGAGGCAGCGGAGAGTGTGCCTTAAAGAAGAGTCCTTTCCTTGAGCTGCGTGCAGTCCAGCAGTGCATGGAACTGGGCCTGGTGTTAAGAGAGACATAGCATTTCACCACAGCCTGCCCTCGTACCTTGGGCTCTTCCCTTCCCCCAAGCAGGGAAAGCATAAGTCTGCGCTGCCCCAGGCATGTTGATAAGAGATGTATAAAGGTGGGTGATTTGCAGTGGCATTGCTAGACGGTGACCAAATGTGGCCTGTGCCCCAGCCGCCTTTGTCCTGGCCACCCTTGGTAATGTACCCCATGGCTGTTAAATGTGCTATGAGGCAAACACGGAAAAAATACACGCACATTTATTTGTCCATCTACCCTTCACTGCAAAGTAGTGTTTGAGGCAATGCACAAGCCTACGTACATAGCAAACAATATGTACACATCCATAAAAGGGAGGGGCGGCATTTTTTAATTCTCGCCTAGGGTGACAAAACACCTAGAAACGGCCCTGTTACTGAGTGTTCTCTTCTTTTCCCCCATTACACTGGATGCTAACACCATAGTCAAAAGCAATGGGCAACTTAAAGTGATAATTTGCAATAGTCCTTTCCCGAAAATTGTACTAAATCATAACATTTTAAAATGTGCTTTCTAGTTGGTTTTCAATATCATGTCTCTACTCCTTCTCCAACCCTCCCATCCACCGCTGGTATACCATGGTTCCTGTATTCCTGTTTTAAATGCATCCTATGGCATTTTATGTGCCTAATGATTTATGTGGCTTTAAAGGTTAAAACTAGGTTTTCCATGTGCCATGAGCTGGCACAGAAGGATGCTGGCAGAAACATGGTGTCACAGTACTGGCTCAGCCTCTGAAAATGGGTAGGTCTTTGAGTTGAAGACAATGATGTAGTGTTTATAAACATCAAGAGCTAGACAAGCATTGGAAGAGAGCAGACACCTTGTGAGGTTTTGCAGCATTACTCAGAGTACTTGTCTAGGGAGGAACCTTAAAAGCCAGAGCATGAGACAAGTGCATGAGGTATGGACTGGCTGCAGCTCAGGTGGGGCCAAGAAGCGTCCAAAAGCCATGGAGCACTATACAACTTTGCCAGCACATACACACCTGTGTGCAACCTTACTGCTAGGGTCTTAACGGTCTCTGGTACAGATACTACAGAATAAACACAGTTTAAATAAAATGGTAATGGTACAGATATAAAAAGTATAAGAAAGAAGTGCAAGTCTACGAAACCTCTGTTAAGGTTAGCAACTGTGCCTCGAGGACAGACAGAGCGCATCTGCCTCCCGAGGAGCTGGCCTGTTCCTGCTGGAAGAACCAAACTTTCTACAGAAAGTCTTTGACACAGCTCCAAAGAATCTGTGTGTATGATGTCCTAATGGACCAACGTCTTGCAGAAGACATCAGATTCGCACAGCCCAAATGGCATGCGAGGGAAGAAAACATCAATATGTTGTACAGTTGTTGTTTGTCATCAAAGACGTATTAGCCTGCTCCTCCTCCAGCCCATTTTGTATTAAAAGGGTGCTTGGGTCAACTTCTCTCCAGCCCCAGCATGAGAAGGGGCCAATTCTGCCTTCATTATTCCAGTAAGGAGTCCAGTTTTTTAAAGATCTGTTTTAACCATCCTAGTACCTCTTGCCGCCATCGAATGCAACATTGGATCTTGGACCTGCCATTAGTACTTTGGAGTGAGGTTCTTGTTGTTTGGATATTAAGTTTTGTATATTGGGGATTTTTGTATCCACAATGTGGAGTCCGTAGTTGAGGCTTCAACCCAGTAAAGTGAGTAGTGTTGTACACCCCCACAGGCCACAAAAAACCCTTCAGCAAACCCAAGGATGGCATGGCCATTTTCAAAGCATGTAAATGATAAGCATCCACAAATTATAAAGATGTAAAATAACTATCCTTCAGCTTTCGCCTAACAAATCATTGAATCAACCAATATGTTTCCATTATCTTGAACTTGTAACCCCAAATCAGCTGTGACCAGAGTATGTTTCTTTAAGGGAGGTCAGCAGTGATGCTTTCTTCCAAAAAAGGGAATTTTTAAAAATACCCCTGTGAGAAGTTGGTCTGGTATATGATGTCCTCTAATTAAAGTATACACCTTGCACCAGTCCAAACAACTCTGATTGTGATTTAAGAGGTCAAAGATAACCTTAGAAAGCTATCCAGGTGGTAGCTGTGGAGAGCAGCCTTAAGGCTTAGTTTTGAAGGAATGTTAAGCAGCTTGTTTTACCAGAATGCAACCTTATTGGATTGGTTAAATGAAAGGAGAACCACACAGTAGTAGTTTTAAGAATATATATTTATTATTACACCTTACATACCTCACAGCATAAGCTATGCGCAGATAAACACAAAGCACACAATACTTTAGCATAGAAACAATTGTAAGTAGCACTAACACAAAGTGGGATTCAGGGGAGACCAAACCATATACTAAACTAGTGGTACAAGTACCAATACTTGAGGCAAGACAATATCTAGAAGATGTAGAATCGCTGGGACCCAAAGGAACTACCCAGGTGAGTAAGTAGGGACCCCACGGAGGAAGGGTGCAGTGTGAGAACACAACTGCGTGCTACTTGCAATTCTATGGGAGAGTCTCGTTTGCTGTTTTTAAGTTGAAGGACCCTTTCCAGTGGATTACGAGAAACCCTTTGGAACATAGAAGGTTGGAGAACTTCCCCACCTGCGGATACCAAAGTACCAGAGCTACCTATCCCAGGGAAGCCGGATGCATAGGTCTGAAGTGGCGTCGGAAACTGCTGTTGTTCTCAATGGGAGTCTTCAAAGAAATGCCACTGATGGAAAAAAGAAAAGTGTCAGGTGGTATCAGCAGGTGGATTCTTGATGGAATGAACCTGAAAGCAGAGGGGAACAGAGTCTGGGTCACTCAACAATGACCAGGGGTGCAGTAGATGAATGCCCACTGATGTTGGGTGCTTCAGGTGAGAAGAAGGAGACCTTGACTCTACAGCTTCTGGGACCAGGAAACATCAAGGATAACCAGGAGCCGGATACAAGCTGTCCCACAAAGGATGTTGAGTGCTATGGGGTCGGTGTCCGGCAGGAGCACCAACAAGGCTTGGCAGCGGCTACCCACGAAGAAGATCAAGAAAGGTTAGGTCTGACACAGCAAGGACCAGAGGACTCACCACAGCAAGAGGAGTCAGGGCAGGCCTGGAGCAATCATGGGAGCCCAAGAAAAGCATTGTTGTCCCTTAAATGGACCCACAGGCCGTAGGCACAAGAGTCGCAAGGGGACCTATAGCAGTTTTACAAAGACACAGCTTGCAGGGCACAGAGTGTGAGGAGGCCGCAGTCCTTTGTAAGAAATGTGCACCTGAGGTGAGGGCTATCGACAGCCCAATGCACGAAGTTGGGGAACACAAACAAGCATATGCAATTGCAAAAGTCCCCCGTGCACAGGGGTTCCGGTTATGTGGTCCCCACAAGGGACACTGGCCTCAAAGTTAGCGAGAGGGCAGCTCGACCACAAGGAATGTAGGAACCCACCTCCTGTGTTAATGGAGAGGGAGACATAGTTGGGCCCAGTTGAAGTATAATGAAGTCCAGAGTGTCAAGATGGTCGAAGGTCAGTGGTTTCTTGTTCGGAATCTTTTCCACGTCGAATCTAGGGTCCTACATCCAGGTAACCCCTTTTGTACCAACAGAAGAGGGTTGGACAGATTCAGGGGACCCTCCCAAGGGAAGGTCAGGACAGGGGGGTGGTTACACCCATGTCCTTTGTCCAGTTTTGTGCCAGAACAGGAACCAAAGTTTCCTAGAACTGTTTTGAACTGGACTATGCAAAGGGACATCAAATGTGCCCCTCGTGCAGACTTTCAGGCACTTTGGAAGTGCACCTACCCAGCTCCAATACACAAAATACAGTCTGGGAGATGGGGCTGACTTCCTCTGCTCGAGCTTTGTTCAGCAGCCGGAGGGCAGAACTGTGTCTCTGGTCGGCAGCATCCATTTTGTGCTGTCCAGGTCAAGAAATATGGTACAGGGAAGACCAGATCCCACAAAGCTTGCTTCTGAGGAGTGGAATCATACCTCCCTCACTGGTTACCTTTGTGGAGGTATGATTTCAAGGTGTTTGATAACCAACATGACATGGTTTTTTGCAGCCGCTTTCAAGATAGCATTTTAGGTGAGCATATACCTACCTATACCGCACACTTCTCAGCTCGTTATACATGATGGTGGAGAATGCATTCACTTTGCTATCAACATATCTGTGCATTTCATGGTATTGCAGTACACCTAAATTGCATGTGGATTCAGCTCTCTTTGCAATATAAGAGATTTCCAAAGCATACATGAGGTCTTTTTTGGACCCAAACATGCTTTGCCCTTTCCTCATTCTGTAGTTGTTGTGTAGTCTAATTACTTTTCAAAGAAATCACACTTGAACATTCTTTCTGGAGTTGTCTAGATGTGGTATATAAATAAATAATACCGGATCTATTTTTGAATGAATAAATGAATAACAGATAGCTCAATAAATAAGAGTCAAGATTCGAGGTAGTAGGAGTTTTGCAGGTTTAATACAGCATAAGGACAGGAACAGGACAACCTGCACGGGAACAGGATGGCAGCGCTGCCGGGGGCAGAATCAGGATCGGCGTGCTAACATTTAATAACAATACACGATCATATATACTAAAACAGTTGCATTACAATACATACGATAGGCGGAGCAGTGGGTGTGATCAATAGCAGTCGCGAAAGATAAGGGTGAAAGTAGGTGTAACAGAGGCGTATACATAGACATGTGATGCAAACGTAACAGAATATGTCATGAATGGGGCGGGAACATGGAGGGGGCTACCTAAGGAGCCGGGACCTCTGACCTAATGGTGCGCGCAAACTGGCAATGACGTGTTACTAGGAGAAGCTGGGGGCTTCGAACTCTGTGTTAGGAGCAGAGACTGAAGTCTGGAGAGTCAGGGCGACATGTACCTAAGCAGTATCTAGTATCTGATGTTTAGAGAACATGTTGATGGAATCCAAAAGTTATCGGGGTAAAGGCGAACAGACTCTAAGACTGGAGCATGCATTACTCTACATGTAGTGCGTGATGAAGAATATTAAATGACCATTAAATGCAGTATTTCTCTAACGTGGAGACGTAAAGGCTAGACAATGACGGAAACTATTGATGCGATTCAGTAGCTTTAGGAATGCAGAGAAGGAGGACTAACTGATAACTGGAATCATAACATACTCTTGGCAGACTCAGAGGCAGAGCCAGGCTGAGCCGGGTACTGTGAGGCAGGAAGTAAGTGAAGGGTCGAGGATACAGGTGGGGGCTGTATCGCTCCTCAGCGAGGCTTCAGGAGACAGGAGCTGAATCTGGTGTCCGGGCCCTTTTGAGGCCTAGAAACGGGGACTTTACAATGGAATAACGTGCACACTGAGAAACGTGGCAACGTAGCTTTACATAGGCCTGATATTCGTAGTATTCACGAGAACTGGAAACTGACATACTAGAGGTGGACACAACTGTAATTGCGTCATTAATCGAACATAGGGAATACATATGCATATTAATCATGCACAGATAACATATGATGGATGACGCGTAGGGACACAGAACATGGCAAAATTTACTTTTCCACATTCCCTCCTTGTCACTACGTTTCCATCAGGAAACATCAATATTCATGATACCATCTATCATTTCATACAGTATCATTTGCTCGTCTCGAATTTTCTGGGAACGTGTTTTAGAACGGGGCTTGGGACTAGGAATACAAGAGGTAGCACAAATGCCGCAAATCGCAGGGCCACATTGTATACAGAGGCAGCAGCTGAATATGATCGCTACTGCAATACCTAGAAAGGACAAGACTTTCCATCCCTAAGCGGAAATTATAGTCCAGAACCAACCGGACCATGTCCAGGTGCCTGGATCTTGGTGTAACAGATGGGCAATTTTATGGAGTCTGGTTATAGCTGAATAAACAGACGGCGCGTTATTTGGAATGAAAATGCAGCAACTAGATCCGATGACTCTACAGGCCCCGCCCCTATCGGCCAATATGACGTCAAGGACGAGACGATTCTGGAGCACGACAATTCTCATAAAGGATTGTTCTTCGGTTAAATTACTTAGAGCAGAAGTAGTCTCAATTACTACTGCTTCGAGTGTTCTGGTTAATCTACGTATCAGTTTACTATTCACAACTGTACCTAAATAAGGGAAGACACCTTTATTGATATCTATATATTGTTCTAGAGCAGTTTCAGTATAATCGACAATCGGGAGGTTTCTCTTGTGTCTAGTATGTACTAGGTGGGAATTCCTATGGTAGTCGGGTGGGGCTAGGAAAACTGGTGGCAGTAGGAAGGCAATGTAACAGGTTCCCTCCCAATCGAGGGGCAGACGAACATATGCGGTCTGACCACAAATAAAATAAGAATGACGTGAAGCTTTGAAAATAGATTTCCCACTGTCACTGTATTTGACTATAGTAGTACAATCGCTATGTCCTACATGTACGGAACCATTATTTCTAACACATAATTCGCCTTTGACTGGTAGTACTGAAATAGTAGGTAAGTCTGGAGTAGTATCAGACTGAACATTCAGGACCATGAAATTCGAAGAATAATTACCTAAATTGTAAACTTCGTTTTCTAGATCTAACCCTGTTCTGTGGGGAAGACCTTGCTTGTCTGGAAAACATGTACTGTTAAGAAAAGACATATCTGTTAAAGATGATGTTAACGTGGACCATGCTCCACACGAACCATTATGTGAAAATGGATAAGGAAAGAGTGGCAGAACTCCCTTCGGTGTCTGGAAAGGGGGGAGTCGACCACACACCCAACAATTAGTGGCATTGCTGGTCTGGTGTGAATAATGTAACATGCGGATAAAAGAATTGTTACGCATAGCGAGGCGGTAAGAGAGTTCATGAGGAGGCAGATCACTAAACGTGTGCTCTACTGTAGCATTGGCAGACTTATTTACATGAGAAACTGGAAAATACAAGTAAAACGCATAACTGGTGCAGGAAATCATAATACTGAGAAATAATATGAAACATAGAAAAACGATACATCGGATTGAGTTTTGACTAACTCTCTCACTATGGGGGTCTATTTTATACATGTCAGAAACCGGTCTAACCGTTTCACCTAGGGGAGGACTTAGACAATCAAACTGGCTGACTTATTTTACTAGACCTTAACTTGAGTTTATACTCCTGTTGCGGAGTTTTCTCTAACTGGGAAGGGTTCGTAGCAATGTCTTTTGCGGGACAGTCCTTAAGAATAGTACTTTGGCAGTCCTTAGAATCCTGGGAAATGTTCTTTGAGACTGGCTTCAATCCATAAAATTTCTTTATATGCGAAAGATGCACCCAGCCTTTGCGTCCCTCCAACTTCACGGCTGTACGGGTGGCGAGGAGGACCTGTCGGGGCTCCTTCCAGCGAGGCTCCAGCGGACTTGAGCGATCGAAATTTCGCACTAGGACCATGGATCCTGGAACGATTTCATGCGGTGCCACCTCGGTATTGTCTGGAAATGCGGCAGCAACCTGTGAACGACAAGAGTTGAGGGCAGACATCAAGGAAGCTAGGTAATCTGTCAGCATATTACTTGAAACATCGGTAATACTTCGGGGTCTAGGAGTACCCCACATGTTAGGGGGGCGGCCGAAAACGACCTCATACGGGGACAGACCTGATCTGGAATGTGCGACCATGCGCATATAAAACAAAGCGACTGGCAGAGCTACGAGCCAGTCCACACCTTTCTCTTGACAAACTTTTGCAATTCGAATTTTCAGGGTCTGATTATGTCTCTCTACGAGACCGGCTGCTTCAGGATGGCGTACACAATGGAACTTCCACTGGTACCCTAACAAAAGGGACACATGCTTCATGAGTTCAGATGAGAATGGCTGGCCGTTGTCAGAATATACGACTCTAGGGAGTCCATAACGGGGGAAGAACTCACGAACCAACTGCTTGGCAGTGGTCGCGGCTGTGTAATCTGGAACTGGATATGCCTCCGTCCACCTGGACAAAGCGCATACAACTACAAGGACATACTTGAAACCTCGACATCGCTCCATCTGAATGTAATCCATCTGGAGGACTTCAAAAGGGTGGTCAGGGGGCTGGAATCCACCTTGTTCCACCGGGACACTGGATTGAACTGACAACATATCATACAGGTACGGACTTTCTGCTTGGCTGCAGCTCGTAAATGCTTGTTGAACCAAATGTTCTGGATACTGTCTAACATGGCTTTTTCTCCTAAATGTGCTGGACTATGTGCGGTATTAATAATGACTTGAACCATAGAGTCGGGGAGAAACCATGTGGCTCTACCCTTCGTTAACCATCCTTGATCTGTCTGGACCCCTCCTTGTTCGGACCATTTCTTGATTTCCTCGGGAGTAGCATGTAACTGGATATCTATGACATCTTGAGTAGGGTCTTTAACTGTCATGCATGTAGTCGGATCTGGAGTGTGCGTCTGTGTCGGATTAACTGAAATGTCTGGAGTCTGAGCTGTAAGCTTGGCTGTGCGATCTGCTAGATCATTACCCTGGGAAATGGTGTCAGTAACTTTCGTATGTGCTTTGCACTTCATGATAGCAATGGATGTCGGTAACTGTATGGCATCTAACAGAGCCTGAATGAGGAGACCATGCTGAATCTTGGTTCCATGAGAAGTCATGAAACCTCTCTCCTGCCAGAGCACTCCGAAGTCGTGTACGACTCCAAATGCGTAACGTGAATCTGTGTAAACATTAACTTTCAGGTTCTTGGCGTGTATGCAGGCTTGAGTCAGAGCAACTAGCTCTGCTGCTTGAGCAGACAGGGTGTCAATACGATGTGTTTCAATAACTTCAGTGTCAGTAGTCACTGCATACGCGGCGACTAGTTCTCCTGTACTTGTTCTCATACATGAACCATCCACATAAAGTGTCAGATCTGGATCTGGTAATGGAGTATCTGTCAGATCTTGTCTTGGCTTTGTCATGATGTTAACTACTTCCACACAGTCGTGTGTTGCAGGGTTTGGATTAACTGACGGTAACAGTGTAGCAGGATTTAAAACGTTGCAGCGTCTGATTTCTATGTGTGGCTGGAACAGTGTCAATTCATAACCTGTTAAACGTGCAATTGTCAAGTGCTGAGTTTGTGTTCGGTTTAAAAGAACTTCCACGGAGTGTGGAACTTGTACTGTCAAGGAATGTCCTAATACTATGGAATCACTTTGTCTGATAGCTAGTGCTGTGGCTGCAACTGACTTGAGGCACGCAGGCAGAGCCTGGGCTACAGGATCTAATGTGCTCGAAAAATAAGCACAGGGCTTGTACTGTCCTGCTTGATCTTGTGTGAGGACAGATAATGCTGTACCTTCGCGTTCTGTGACGAAAAGTGTAAAAGGCTTACTGTAGTTCGGTGTTGCTAGAACTGGAGCTTGACATAGGGCTTTCTTTAACTCATTGAAACTAAGTGTATGTTCAGATGTCCAAGGGAGGACAGTCGATACGGCTGCCTCCTGTGTCGTTAACTGTATCAGTGGTTTAGCTAGAAATGCATACTGAGGAATCCATTGTCTGCAATAAGAAGTGAGGCCGATAAAAGCACGTACCTCCTTCTGGGTCTTGGGCTGAGGAAGACTCGCTATTAACTGGATTCGGTCTGGTGTCAACTGCCTACCCCTCTTGGACAGTAAGTGTCCTAAGTAGACCACTTGCTGGACACAGAATTGAAGCTTCGAAGGGGACACCTTGTGTCCCATCTCGGCTAGGAAATACAAGACTGTAAGGGATGCTCGCTCGCAAGCACATTCAGAACGGGCTGTGATCAGTAGATCATCAACATACTGGAGCAGGGCAGTGTCAGTTGGCATGTGAATGTTGTCTAGTTGTCTCTTAAGTGCTTGACTGTAAATACTAGGACTTTCCGTGAAACCTTGAGGAGCTCGTGTGAACATATAGCTCCTTCCATTTAAACAAAATCCGAAAAGAAACTGGCTGTCTGGATGAATGGGGACACTGAAAAATGCGTTCTTGAGGTCTATGACAGTGAAAAATGAGGCTTCTGAATCAATGGCTGTCAATAGGGAAGAGATATCTGGGACAACTGGGTACTGGGGAATAATACATTTATTAAGTTCTCGGAGATCAATCACTAATCGATATACTGGGGGTGCATTTGGATCAGTACGTTTCATGACTGGAATGATCGGAGAATTACATACATTGGAGTCAGTTTCTACAACTACTCCCTGAGCCATGAGCTCGTCAATAATTTTGGATAAGGCTGCTACAGCCTCGGATGGCAATCTGTACTGCCTGATTCGTGGTAACACTACACCTGGCTTGAGAGTCACACGATGGGGTGTGATTTGCATATAACCAACATCAGTTGGACCTTGCGCCCATAGATGCTGCGGAACATTGGACAATCTGGGATCAAAATCTCGTAATACATAGTGACCCTTGAAGTCACGTAGGAACAATCGTATTCCCTCTGGGGAACAGCATATAACTGCACCTAACTCTTTCAGTGTTTTAATGCCTAATAGATTTTCTGGACATGACTTAGTGAGTAACAGATCAGTAGTGCGGGACAATGGACCTACTTCTAGAGTAACTGGCTTTGATATTTCATTTACAATAGGTTTTCCTGAAAATCCAAGGGAAACATTTCTTGAGCCTGAGAGCGGAGCCCCTGGAACTTCGGCGTGACTGATAGTGGTCCTACTTGCCCCTGTATCAATCAGAAACTTTCTATCTTTCCCTAATACTTGACTGTGAACATAGGGACCTTCTTGATCTACAGGTATCTCGATGAGAGGCAAGCCTACCTCCCTCTCTAGGCTGTTTCATGAATATGGCTGATACTCTGGATACTCGGACTGTGCATACTGGTACATCTGCTGTGTAACATGCTGTGTTGCAGCGATAGGCTGCGGTGCTGTAACTGTCTGTGGTACATTCTGTGACTGAGGAGTCTGTGTAACTTGTTCTTGTCTCGGCGGACGTGGTCTTTCTTTAGTCTTACCGGTAGCTATATTGTGTTTCAGAACTGCACACTCGTTTATAAAATGACCTGGCTGTTTACAATAATTGCAGTTTCCTTTAACGGGAGCTGCAGGATGACTGGCTTGATTCGGACCCCTCTTCTGACTGTCTTGTGGAACAGATTGTGCAACTAGTACTTTCATTTTCGTGTCTTTCATACGTTTTCTCTCGTGTTCTTGCTCTTCTCTGATTCTATTCTGGTGATATTGAAGCATCTGTAACATCTGGGACGGGGTGTTAGCTTGCCAGGTACTTTCGACTTTCAAAACTCGGTTTTTAATTTGGGGACTTGAATTCTCGACTAATTTAGTAACAAAAAGATGAGGGTACGACTCACTACTTGTCTTGAGGCCACTGTTTATGGTAAAACATTTCTCAAATCTGGAATAGTAATCACTAATATCTTCGTCTTGTTTCTGTTTACAGGCTGAGATTGCATCCCAGTCTTCTTTTCTAGTTGTCAATAACCTAGGCAAAACTTGTATTAATAATTCTGGTAATTCTTTACATTTATCTCCAAGACCGGTACCTGGTACTCGTGCCTTGTCTTCAGCTTCTAGGACTGTCCAATCGATCTTTTTCTCTCCCACCTCCCATTCTTTTTCTTTGAGTTTCTCATATACCCCTGCGGGCAACAGGACTTTTAACATTTTAATTATATCTGGATACGTGTATTCTCCCATACGGAGCATGTCTTTTAATTCTCGGTGGAACCCTGCTGGATCTTTATCATGACAGGGAATTAACTTTTTCATCTCTAAGAGTTCCATCTTTGTGATAGGGGTGTAAACAAACACTCGTTGCATTTCACCACCGTCTGTCTTAATTGGATGTACTTCTCGTAACGGATTCTGTCGGTCTATGTAAAAGGGTTTACTTTCTGGGGGTGAGACATGAACAAAATGCGGGTTCAGAAACGTTCTGTATTTGTGGCGCTGTTCTAGAATGACACTAATCAAATCGGTACTTAAACCTTTCCATTTATACTGGAGTAACTCGTTCAGGACATCGTGTAACGGACCTGGATCAGAATGTTGACCCTCATACAATGTAATGAGGTGCTGGATCATATACATACCCGCCAGTCGTTGCTCGGCTGGGGGCATTTTCAGAAACATTTGTGCCACTATTTCGTCTGGAAAAGTGGTAGAATCAGTAATCCATCGGACTGCTGATCGGACTAGTTCTTGTTCATGCATAGAACTTAACTCACTATAACCGATTCGTGATTTCAGAATGTGATCGGTAGCTTGAAATACTTGTTCCAGAGAACCTTGTTCTGGTGCTGGATGATGAAAAATTGACTTGTGTTCTAGGCGCAAATGGCGATCTGGAAATCTAGATTTTCCTACATACGCTATTCTGTCGGGATTCTCGTCCTCTACCTCTTCCGCAGAGTCATTTTCTTTTTCGCTTACTTGTGCTTCTTTACGTTGTTCGTGTACCCTTATTATTTCTTTACGAATCTTCTTGTACATACTCTCTATACTACCGATAGTCTTATGCTTACCCTCGGCTATATTATCACTCCACCTTGTCAGGACTTTCATTTCGGCTCGATCTTTGGTCGGATAATCTTGTTCCCTTATTAGACAATTAATCAGAAACTTTAATAGCATGAGCTGGACTTCAACTTTTCTTTGGCACATGACATCACTAATACTTTCTGGATCATTCCCTGTACGGATGAAACGATATATTCTGTCTAGATCTTCTTTCATGTCTGGTAGGGTGACTAGATACTCGGTCACCTTTCTCACGCGTAATGAATATAATACCATATTATCCTCGCCTGGGACTGGATCATAGCCACATTCGTTAAGGGCTTTTCTTATTTCTGCAACAGACTGATACCTGGGCGTACGCTGTGACGCTTGTGCATGTAATTCGGCTAACGTTAAACGCTTGTGTGGCGGCGGGGTTTGAGGAGGACCTCCTCCTGCGGCCCCTAAACTAGAGTCGTCTACTGATGCTCTTCGTCCTGGCAGAGTGGGAAATGGAAATGCAGGCTGGACTTGTATGGCGGGCTGGACCGGGGGTACCGTAACAGGTACTCCGGTGTCTGGAGGAGCGGGAAGTGCCTGATTTACAGGGACTGGCGGAGTAGTAACAGGATTTGCATATTCTGGGACTGTGTCGTCCAAATAGGACGAGATAAAAATATCAGCTGCGGTCGGTTTGTGACGTAGCTTGGTCGGAACTAATGGTGGCGGGAAATTACTGGATGCCTCTGGGGTCGATTTTGGCAAGCCCTCGGCAAGAAGAGGATACATACCCTTGATAAGAGCATGCCTCTGTCTGTCTGACTGTTCGGTTTTAACTCGTTCACCAATCTCGATTAATTCCTTTTCTTGGGCTCGTTCTAAGGATTCTCTACTCAATTCTGACTTTCTGATTTCTTTTTCGGTTCTTTTATGAGATTCTTTGCGCCATAACTCGATGGCATCTTTCTGTGACTGTCTGGCTTTCTTTTTCCATAATGCTTCTTCTACTCGCATGATGCACTCGGCATCCCATGTGCCTGATACAGGCCATCTATACTTTTCCTCTAACTGTTTGGTATACTCGACCCATAAATCTAGATATAATATGGCACTTATGCCATGCTTCTGGTACATAAAATGACCTGGACTGTCCCTAGGCGGGACAGGAACTGCTGCTTCTAGCAGACCTTTTCTAGTTCTTAACTGACGCAGTTTTGAAAAGAGCGGCATGACTGAACTATAATCTGGACACAATACAATACACAATAAACACGATAATCACTTCGCACTCATACCACGACATTAAAATACATGAAGATCATTCAGAATAACAGTTCGAACAGAATACTACCTGGAATACGGGAAACAGAATACATGAATTTTCTCGAGAACAGAACTGACTAGAACAGGAACTAGATGCACTTCTGAAACAGTACGAAACTTACCGGTCTCATACAGAGACACGTCAGGACCCGCATCCACCGAAGTGGACACTTCGTTTGTGGGACTGTGTACCACCAACCCACGGACCAGAGTCAATTAGATTGACCCTGTCTAGATACTACCCCAGCAACGGTACTCACCGGGCAGCAAGAACGGAAGGCCTCAGACTGGACTGGACTGCTTCGACGCCGGACGGACGAACTTCGGACTTCTGTTACGGGTGGGCCTCCGGATACCTCGGACCTTGGACTCTCGGCTTGGGCTCTGGTCGGGACTCGCCGCGTTCCTCCACCGTCTCGTCTGGATGCTGGACCGCCACCTCCGTCTCCTCCGTGGGCCTGAGGGATACTTGAAGCAGAAATATCTGCACGTGCACGGTATGGTTCCGTCACGGCTGCAGAGGGTCAGGGGGCTTGCGTGGCTTCACCGACGCGCGGGGAAAGGGCAAGTCCCTGTTCGGGCGCCATTATGTGGTATATAAATAAATAATACCGGATCTATTTTTGAATGAATAAATGAATAACAGATAGCTCAATAAATAAGAGTCAAGATTCGAGGTAGTAGGAGTTTTGCAGGTTTAATACAGCATAAGGACAGGAACAGGACAACCTGCACGGGAACAGGATGGCAGCGCTGCCGGGGGCAGAATCAGGATCGGCGTGCTAACATTTAATAACAATACACGATCATATATACTAAAACAGTTGCATTACAATACATACGATAGGCGGAGCAGTGGGTGTGATCAATAGCAGTCGCGAAAGATAAGGGTGAAAGTAGGTGTAACAGAGGCTTATACATAGACATGTGATGCAAACGTAACAGAATATGTCATGAATGGGGCGGGAACATGGAGGGGGCTACCTAAGGAGCCGGGACCTCTGACCTAATGGTGCGCGCAAACTGGCAATGACGTGTTACTAGGAGAAGCTGGGGGCTTCGAACTCTGTGTTAGGAGCAGAGACTGAAGTCTGGAGAGTCAGGGCGACATGTACCTAAGCAGTATCTAGTATCTGATGTTTAGAGAACATGTTGATGGAATCCAAAAGTTATCGGGGTAAAGGCGAACAGACTCTAAGACTGGAGCATGCATTACTCTACATGTAGTGCGTGATGAAGAATATTAAATGACCATTAAATGCAGTATTTCTCTAACGTGGAGACGTAAAGGCTAGACAATGACGGAAACTATTGATGCGATTCAGTAGCTTTAGGAATGCAGAGAAGGAGGACTAACTGATAACTGGAATCATAACATACTCTTGGCAGACTCAGAGGCAGAGCCAGGCTGAGCCGGGTACTGTGAGGCAGGAAGTAAGTGAAGGGTCGAGGATACAGGTGGGGGCTGTATCGCTCCTCAGCGAGGCTTCAGGAGACAGGAGCTGAATCTGGTGTCCGGGCCCTTTTGAGGCCTAGAAACGGGGACTTTACAATGGAATAACGTGCACACTGAGAAACGTGGCAACGTAGCTTTACATAGGCCTGATATTCGTAGTATTCACGAGAACTGGAAACTGACATACTAGAGGTGGACACAACTGTAATTGCGTCATTAATCGAACATAGGGAATACATATGCATATTAATCATGCACAGATAACATATGATGGATGACGCGTAGGGACACAGAACATGGCAAAATTTACTTTTCCACATAGATACTTGCAGGTAGGTACAGAAGAGAGGATTGCTGATAAGCAAAACGTAGTGTAGTGTATAGTAGTGGTTTGCAGTTTTATCTTATGGTTTCTCCAGGAATTAAATCACCAATGGTAGTAAAATCCAAAATTTTGCATTAATTGATAGTCTCTTTACTACAGTGAGTGTATATAAGGTATCATCTTCCCCACTGTCAAAGAGCCACTGATTCCTTTTGAAGAAGTGCTAAGATGTTTTCAGTCTCTGTATGTATCAGGTTCTATGATGATGGACCGGAGGGTTGGCTCACTATGTATATCAGAGTAAGGTGCTGGTTTTCCATGAATGTAGGTCACTCATCTGATGTAAAAGAGAACTAGAAACAAGGAAGGACTAACTTGACCAGCCAGCTCGCTACAAGCTCTACGAGCATGACATTTGATTTAGGAGCTTTTCCACTGTTGAGATTTTTAATTATTACTGATAGAGGATAGTTAAATGTTAAACTATGATATGTTCAAGACCCTGTGTATTACCCTCCATGTTGGCTATAATGAAAATGGCGGAAAAGGGATTGATAATATTTTGTTGTTTTGCATATGAGAGTAAGGAACAAACATACCACTGTGCTCTGCGAATGATTCAGAGATCGGTCCATGATCTGAAGTTTTCATGTTCGTGGCTGTTTCTTGTTCAGTGAAATCTGGTGAGTGTTCAATACTGGCTTAGATATGCGGATATCCTGCACCACACCTGTATCAGTGTGGCAATGACAGAAGCTGCCCAGGGTTACAGAAGTGCTGCGTCGGCTATTGTGCGAGGGAATGCAGGGAGCCCAGGCCAGGTAATAACCTCCTTGCAATGTGTGCTGTGATATTTCCAAACCAGATCAAACCAATGATAAAAAACACTACACATGTACAGTAAGAACTGATTAGTGTAACAGTACCTGCCAACTGCTCTATCTCTAGTGCACCTCAGGGAACCACTCCTCTTGTTTTGCGCCTTCTCCCAGAAGAGAAGGGGCTCCTGTGACAGCAATCACTGCAACAATTGCTGAGAGGCCATTCATACAAATCAAGAAATAATAATAATTGAATCATAATTGTTTACAGTGGTACATCAATATTGAATATGATTGACAATCTTAGTGCAATTACAATGCATAATAATTAGTACAGGTTGAGGAGCTGCATACACACCAACAGAAGTTATGTCTATACATTTATGCAGCTACTAGAGCTTTATCCACCACCAGTGAGGCCCCGCAGCAGTAGGGTGGCAACCTGTGCATCTAATAACATGGTAATAAACAATTCAAACAATTGATCAATACCCCTGCCTCAGTCCACCTCCTCGAGGTGGGCCCTCTTGATCGGACTCGCTTGTCTCTCTCCTGGCAAAGTTACTCCAGTACAGGCCCCATAAATCTTTAGGTCGCTCTAGGGAGGAAGTAGTTCACTATACAGTTCTGATTGTGTATTGCAATCTAGCATATCTTTAGACCAGTCAGTGACAATGGGGGAAGGCCCTCGGACCCATCGTATTGCAATTCTGTGTTTACCCAAAAGTAGCCCCATATTTACTAATCAGCAATCGCTTTGAATAGCCCAGTAGTGCCTGTAGTGGACCCGGTGATATCGGCACACCAGTGATTACTCTGAGCATATGGAATATGAGTCACTAGTAATTAGCGATCCCCAGGAACAACCCGGAAATATGCAGAAACCCTGCTGGACTGGCACTACAGTGGTCACATTCTGCAGTTTCAAAAAGACCATATTGATGCAACTGGGCAGGTGTATAGTAACTTCTTTTGAGAAACCTAAAATAAATTAAACAGTGTCTCCGATTCAAAGAAACGTGCTGCATAACCTCGCAGCAAAATTGCCAAATGGTATCATTGAGAGCCTCCCCAATCTCATTTTGCCATTCCAGCCTAGTCCTGTGTTATGTTGTAAATGTTAGCGAAAGTCTTAGTGGGGGAGTCAGTGAGCAGTAGGTAAGAAAAGGAGGCCACCCACGGATGTTCCAATATCCCATAACCAAGTACCCCCCGAAGTGCATGTCTTACTCTGTGGAAATGTAACCGGGTGAGCGGTGTGAAATCATGTCCCTCAGTTTCAATCTCAGTCCATCCTTGAGCATTGCCTTTTGAGAACAGGTCCCCAATTTTTGTAATATTCAATGTGGCTTAAGAGTGAATTACTTCAGTTTCCTTGCACCCTAGCAACCAATGGCACCACTCAACCGGGGTAAAGGGGAAATACAGGATAATGCCCGCCTGCTTTTTCACTAAGTTTTGCCATGCATGAGTGGTTGAGTATAAAAATAGGGCGACCCAATAATCCCCTCGGGACTGGGAATAACCAATAACAAAATACAAATGTCCCTAGAGGAATCATTTACTTATTATTTCAAATTTCAGAGCATGTCACATATGTGAACCCAATTTATCACATTCAGGAAAAATCTAAAAAAACAATGTTGTATAAAGATTTGTTTTAATCCAATTTATAGAAGGGTATATTCAATTCATCATGTACGGCAACCAAAATACTATTGAATTTGTCCACATATTTTGCAGTAGTATCATGACACATATAACAAACTTAAACAGATATATTTGCATTGCTTTCGCTATGCCACAAAGTGCATAAATACAAACAAAAAGATGCAATAGTATCAACGTTTTGGTCTCTCTGACCGTCTATAAGATCCCGAGACCATCTTCAGGATGGAAGTGTTGCACAATGAATCTCCAAGACACTTGCCATATATGTAAGCTGTACGTCCGTATCGTCTTAATATGCCTTATTTTTGAACCAACATTGCTTAGTTCTCTCCCCGACTTCATAGACCGAGTCGTTGTTTTTTGAGATTTTCCCTGAATGTGATAAATTTGGTTCACATATGTGACATGTTCTGAAATTTGAAATAATAAGTAAATGATTCCCGTATTTTGTTATGCATGAGTGGTAGCATTGACAACATTTAAAATACTGGCTCGTCGAGGAGGTGCCCGAAACAGCTGCATCGGGAGGGGGAGTGCACTGCCACCACCTTCTCAATCTGCAAGTGTGGGAAGTCAGCTTGCCCATGAACCCAGTGGCAAGCACATGAGCTTTGCACAGACCTATAGTACAATTCTAAGTGTGGGCCTCCAAGGCCCCCCATAGCGTATGGTACCATGAGTGTGTCCTACTTAGCTCATGTTTCCCAGCCCAGCCCAATTTCACCAGCAATGATCTGATGACTCTGAAGAAGTGCACAGGGAGCACCATTTTCATGTTTATAAATAGAAATAAGAACCTTAGAAGCACAACCAATTTCATCGGAGAAATATGTCCCAATAGGGACAAGGGCAAGCAGATCCAGTCCACAATAGTGGCTATTCCAACTTGATGGGTTCCATGGCTGAGAGCAATGATAAAATAGTGGACCTTGTCCAGTTGATTTTAAGCCCAGAGAGCTCACCTTATCTTACTACCTTCCTCAGCACAGGGGACAAATTGGACTCAGGTTCCCTGATGTACAAAAGCGTATCATCAGCATATGTTGATATTATGAGGTTGTATCATGGGAAGCATACCCCTCTGTGACCATGGTACTCCCTGAGCGCACATGCCAATGGTTCCGCCACTGGAGCATACGGTGAGGGGGATAAATGGCAGTCCTGGTGGGTGCCTCTTGAGTTCTTGATGGGGCAGTGACTGAGTCTCCCACTCTAATCCTGGTAGTGGGAGAATTGAATAGGATTCCTTCTAGCTGCAGGAAGACAGCTCCCGCACCCAGTCACCTCAGCACTAGCCACATGAAGGCCCATTTGACCGAATCAAAGGCCTTTTCTACATCCAGAAAGACAGCAGCAGCCTTGGTCTCTAGTTTAATATGCTGTATCACCCCAAATACAGTCTGGAGTTTGCAAGTCAAGTTACGCCCCAGCATGAACACTGCCTGCTCAGGTTCAACCAGCTGCGGCACCAGAGGGGACAGAGGGTTGGCCAAGATTTTTACAATAGTTTGGAGTCTACATTGAGAAGAGACAAAGGCCTGTAAGAGGAGCATACTTCAGGGGGCTTTGCTGGCTTTAATAATGTCACTAATAAGGCCTCCCTCATAGTGAGGGGCATCCTCCCTTCCTCCCTCATCTCTTCGAACAGAATAATTAAATGAGTGCTTAGCAACTCTTCAAACTCCTTGGCCGTCTTTCCCCTTGGGCACTTCCCACCGTCATTGCATTAAGTGCAGCAAGTATTTAATTAGCATATAACGGTCTCATTAAGTATTCTTGTGTTCATCAGACAGCCACTGCTCTGATCTTTGTTTTAGGGGCAAAGTTAGAAGAAAATCTTCTGATTTGTGGAAGAAGTGAGAATACTTCTGTTACAGGATTATCCTTCTATAGAGAATTTGTGTACAAAATACCTCAATCATAGAGATATACCACTATTTTCTCTTTCCACTTAACTGTACAACACATCCTTTGTGTTTTGAAAGCTGTCATGTGTTCTCCAGGTCAGTTAGGAGATGCATACTCTTATGAAACCTTCTGAGGCATGTAGTCCGTTATTATAATCTGGGCAAGGAATTATTGACGGGCCCCTTTGTTTCAATAGAGACAACGAGGACTAGCTGAACTGTTCAAGTCTCATCTAGTCCTCAGTGAAATAAAAAAATATTAAAGTCAGCTGCAAAGTACTGTGATCCAAAAAAGGACTCAATATGGCAGTGGAATGACTTAGTGACAATAACCTACCAGTTGGAAGAGTTTCTTCCCACATATAATAATTGATAATAATTCAATCGCCATGTTTAGATAATAATGACGGAGCTTGACTGCAAAATAGAGAAAGTGAATGATTAAAGATGACTTGAGCAAGTACCATCTATATTTTGTGAAATGCTGAATCCCAATAACTAAAACAAGCACCTGCCACATCCAAGTTGCTACGCTACAGCATTTACCTAAATTTACCATTGCTTGCTGTATACAAGTAATGAGAAAAGGGACTTAGAATGTAAGATTTAAGTTAAAAAAGTTTTCTGCCTGATAGATTGAATAACAGAAAAACGTATGCAGCGTTCCTTCATAATCAAGGTTTGATTCTTGCCATAGGAAAATGCAAGACCGTTACACGACATTAGCCATATTCTTTTAACAAAAATATATTGTAGCTGTATCTCTTCACAATAACTAGGTGTGCTGGCCTTGTTAACTTAGGAAGGAGAATTATGAAATGGAATGACAGCAATATTTGTTGTTAGTGATTTTTGTGACACGCACTAATTACACAACTGCCAAAATTAAACATGGTTGAATATCACAAATGCCACCCGATTGAACGTATCTGCATTTGCAGACTCAAAGTACCCATCTGCATGAATATTATTGTATCATTGGTGACTGGTGAACCATTAAACTGTGGGGCATAAATCCCTTCAATGACTAATATCATGCCATGCAAGAGATCCCAAAATCATTTTGAGGAAGCATAGGATATTCTGGCATTGAGAAATTATTAAAAAAGGGGTCCAAATGGTTCATTTGCAGCACAGGTTGGGCACAAACTGTCATCGAAAATCTTTCAATCATTTTGTGTTGTTGTCCCCTGACACCCTAATATAACCGTTGATACACACATTCAAAAATAGAAACTAAAATTTTCAAAACATGGACATACCAATACCAGTTACAACAACCTATTCAGTAATTCCAAGATCTACATACACAGCTACTCGTTCACCAACAGTCCTATACAGACACTCATACATTTACTCACTCATCATATGTACTTATTCACCTCTACATCGTGATACACAATGACACTCATCCATAGAGTTGCTCACACACATAGTCACACATGTAAACAAAGTATCAAACATCCATTAAATTGCATATACAGTTATACACACACCACCACACTTACTGGCACAGAAACGTACACGTACTTACTCTCTTAAGCAATCACTTATAGAAACACAGACTAATTTATACAGGAACTCTTCCAATCTCTCACTCTCACATATACTCACTTATATACAACAAAGCTCACATATACTAGTTTAAAACATATGTAGTTACTCATAAAGACACTATTGATTCAGTCATTCACTCACTAACATATGCATAGACACACTCGTCCACCCACACAATCATGCACACCTACTGTCTCAACACATACAAACAGTGATGCACTCATTCATGCATCTATGCACTAAGTAATACCCCACTGAACCATACAGACACCAATACTGATACTTGAAAAACCAACTAATGACCTATATAGACACTCATGTAGCTACTCACCAACCCATGCAGCCACTTATACACAAAGTGAGAAATTGATACAGATATTTACATATTTAAACATTACTAACTAACCCATGTATTCACTAAGATACACTTAATCAGTTGGTTATACAATCAATTTTACCCAAAAAAATCATCCATTTAGACACTTATATACCCACTTATTCTTCCATGGACCTTGAGATATACATATATAAAAAATATTTAATTCTCAGAAATGCACACATTCACTGGATAATGTAATTTGAGATGTCATCAGTGATGTCATGAGGGATGTCACTGACCATGTCATGAGTGATGTAATATGTGACGTCATCAGCAGTGCATTGCGGGTGCGAGTTATAGTTAGCTGAACTAACTATAACGGGGGAATTTCAATGGTTTTGTACGAGTGAAATGTCCAGCTAACTATAACGCCCCTGAAACCTATGTTTTTTTCAGTGAATTTCTAAGGGTTTCTAAATGCTAATTCCTAACTATAACATGTCTGAAACCTATGTTTTTTTTTCAGGGAAATATATATATATATTACCTACTGGCGATAGCCAGTAGGTATATATAGTTAGGATTTTTTTCCTATGGGATTTTTGAAAATTCTATGTTGAATAACTTTGGCGTTTGTGGACGGAATTGGCTGAAATTTTCTGGAAAATGGAACATTTTGTTTCTGAGCAGCCCCTGAAAATTTGGGGGGGGGGTCGTCAAGGGGGGGCCGAGAAAAAAGGGGGGTCCCAAAACGAGTTTTTACAATGCAATTTTCCATAGGGCGGTTGGCCTCACTTTTAGCTCGAACGGCTGAATGGATTTCCACGAAACTTGGCAAAATTGTAGGGACTGGTAGCCCGATGTGCCTTTTGTAGGTCTCAATATATGTGCTCCAGTGGATTTTGAGTAAATTAGGTAAAAAAAAAGATATATATCTAGAGCCGCGCCCCGGTACGCGTACCGGGGAGCGCTTCAGGCGCGCCACGCGACTTGCGCACGGCAAGCTGATTGGTTCTCGGGTGTCTGTAAACATTCGAAACAGTCCGCAGCGGCCGCCATCTTGTGTCTCGGTGGGATTGAGACACAAGAGGTGGCAAGAATCAAAGGGGGGAAATTAGCAAAAGGGGGCAGGGTACACCCCCCTGACCCCCTACTTTTGATGTGGGGGCCATAAAAGGCTCCCGCGGGTAAAAAAAAAAAAATAATAATATCGATTTTCGCGGGGGGGAGCGCCCGGTACGCGCACCGGGGAGCTTACGGGGGAGCGTACCATGGAGATTAAAAATGACAGACTTTTTTAAAAAAAAAAAAGCTTCTTTTTATAAATTGGAGGTAGTTCTGAAAAGAACTTTTTTTTTGATTTTGTTGTTTTATATATATTTTTTTGTTTTTGTTGTTTTATATTTTTTTTTAGACTTTTTAAAACAATTTTATATTTTTTTTGGATTTTTGTCAAGGGAAAAACAAAAACAGGGATTGCAAAACTGCTCAACAGGAGCAAAAATTTTTTAAAATTTAGGGACTGGCAGAGCAGCGGTGTTGCTGCTTCTTTAGGGCAATCAGTTCAACACTCTGCTCCCCATAGCAGAGCAGTTCGTCACACTCTGTGCACAAAAATTTGATGCCTGCAAACACCGGCTGAATGTTAGGGACCATTCTTCCACGGGGTGGTCCCGAAGGTGTTGCTCCACCAGTGGAGGTGCTGCCGCCATCTGTTGGTACATTCCGTGCCAGCTCTCTGACACTCTCCCTGGCAAAGTTGTTAGGGTGTCTTCTTTTGACATGCCTGATCAAATTAGCATTCCCAAAACTATATTTTTTCAGAGGATTGCCTCTGGATAAACTACTCCCACATATTTTGCAGGTTACTTTGGGAGCATTGACTTTTTTCTGTCCTTCAGGGATGTCGTAAAATTTCCAGATGAAATGGGTTTTTTTCTTTTGCTGAGGAGGGTCCTCATCTAAAAATCCATCTGAATCACTGCTGGATGACTCTCTTGCAGCCATTGCTGGAGATCAGAAAAGTAGGAGATAGAGTAGACAGAACAGCTCTTGCTCTCTCCAAGTACAAAGCAATAGTGAGAGAAATGGGTGGGTTTCACACAATTTGGAAAATAAAAAGTTCTGAACCAATGAAAAGTGTTATTTTAAAGTCACATGGTTTGACGCGCTTACGCTACGCGCCCCGGGGCGCGCCCCGGGCGTGTATCGTAAGCGCATCGGGGCGCTTACGTTGCGCGATCGTATGCGCTTCCGGGTGCGCTTACGCGGTGCGTCATAAGACGCATCTCATGGCTACGCGATACGTGTCTTATGACGCAAGGCGTGGCGGCTACGCGATACGTCACGATGTTGTTTTCGTTCGCGGCAATAGCGCTTCCGGGACGCGTATTTGTACGCGCCCCGGGGCGCGCCGCAAGATTGCGCTTACCCGTGCGTTCACCTGTCCGCGCCCCGGGAGCTTACAAAAAAAAGTATTAAAAAAAATTATTAATAAACATATAAAATATATTTTTGGATTTAAAGAAGAATACATTTTACAGCTATAGATATTAGCTTTTAAAAAACCAATGAAATTCACTGAAAAAACCATAGGTTATAGACCATATATAGTTAGGAATTAGCATTTACAAAACCTTGAAAATTCACTGAAAAAAACATAGGTTATAGACCATATATAGTTAGGAATTAGCATTTAAAAAAACCTTATTTTACTCACACAAAACCATTGAAATTCCATATATAGTTAGTTGCACTAACTATATATCACGCACCCGCAATCCACTGCTGATCATGTCACATATTACATCATGCATGACATGGTCAGTGACATCACTGATGACATCACTGATGACATCTCAAATGACATCACTGATGACATCACTGATGACAACATCCAGTGACTGTATGTTTCTGTAAAGTTAAAATATGTCTTACATATTGAAGAATGAGTGGATGTATAAGTGTCTGGATGAAGGATTTAGTAGGTGCGTGACTGACTGTATGAGTGAGTGATTAAATGTGTCTCACTGAATGCATGGGTTAGTGACTAAACTGTTTTAATTTGTGCATCATTATGTCTGTTGTTCTGTAAACTGCTGCATGTGTTGATCAGTAGCTATACGAGAGGCTATATGTGTTATTAATTGGTTGCCCAAGTATTTCTATGGGAGATTGAGTTTGTGTGGGGGTGGCTGGAAGGTGTGTGACTCTATGCATAGATGTGTGAGCAGTTTATTCACTAGGTGTATGAGTTCAACAGTGCATGTGGAAACAGCTACATGGGCAGTTGACTGTGTGCATGAGTGTATTGATGAGTGAATGGATATCTCAATGCTACATGTCATAGTAAGTACATATGTAAAACACAGTACATGTGAGAGTTGGCATATATAAATAACTGTGCATGAGAGCCACTGAATGAGTGAGTGGTTGTATCGATCATTGTGAACTTGTATCAGGGATTGTATAAGAGAGTAAATATGTGTTAGTATATGTTTCAATAAGTAAGGTGTGTTTAACTGTATAGTTGAAGAAATGGAGGTGAGATTGTTTCTTTGCATGACTGACTGGGTGTGTGAGTAACTCCATGGATGAGTGGCAGTGTGTGAGTGTCTGTATACACTGAGTGTATCTAAGGTTATATTAGAGTCTGAAGAGGTTTATCGTATTAGCACAAGAATGATGTCAAATGAGATGTCATCAGTGATGTCATCAGTGATGTCATTTGAGATGTCATCAGTGATGTCATCAGTGATGTCACTGACCATGTCATGAATGATGTAATATGTGACATGATCAGCAGTGGATTGCGGGTGCGCGATATATAGTTAGTGCAACTAACTATATATGGAATTTCAATGGTTTTGTGTGAGTAAAATAAGGTTTTTTAAATGCTAATTCCTAACTATATATGGTCTATAACCTATGTTTTTTTCAGTGAATTTTCAAGGTTTTGTAAATGCTAATTCCTAACTATATATGGTCTATAACCTATGTTTTTTTCAGTGAATATATATATATATATATATTGGGAAAACGCCATTCTTTTCTCCACAGTTTAGTCCAAAGAATAACGAGAGTGAGCCCAGATTTTGTGCCAATTTCTCGGTGATTTATTTATTAATCACACCAGCCATCCGCCATAACGCGTTTCACCTCCCAAACGAGGCTTGATCACATGACGTTAATTGAAACAAACAAAGGTCTTAAATACACAAAATTGTGGGAGCGGCATTGCGCTTAAAGTGATATGTGCATTGAGTGAACTTCCAACTACCGCAAAACTAGTACAGAAAGCGGCAATAAAGGAATTAGAAAATACATGATTGAGGGCAAGTGCCCAACATATTCAAATCAAGTTCATTAATGTTCAACGGTGTAGGGGACATTTTCATCGCTTTACTACATAATTAGATTCGTCAATCAAAAACATTCAATATCAATTGATAACCAGTTGTTACAAAATCAGTCTATCAAAAATATATATATATATATATTCACATTATACTACATATGTACAATTTAATATACACGAGAATGTGCTACAAAAATATATATCTTTCCAATCCAAAATACTATATACACCTGATCCCTATTTACATATATACACATAAGTCTCGTCATCTGTGAGCCTCAGTATAGGAACCTCCAAATGCATGTGCATTCCTGCAAAGACCTAGACTTAAGAATCATTCAAATAATGCAATTGATATTAAATAAAAGTGTAAAGCTAAAGGCCCCTATATCGATGTTGATTACAAAATGATCAAATCAGCACTGCACTTTAGTTAATGTGTAAGACCCTTGCTAGCAGCTGTGAATTACAATTCAAAAAGAAATATAAAGTGCCCTTGTTGCCTAATAATTAGAAAAAGTATATAAAAGAAAAAGTTACTATTTCACAGAAAAAAGAGGAGGAAATGCTGGAGTAACCCGGAGGGTAAGTTCCACTTACAGGTAGATAATGTTAGCTGGTGCTCAAATAGATATCCTGCATTTACAAAAACATAAGTGGAAAAACGTATGACCAATAAGACAGCCTGGGAGGTCATATTATCCTAAGAAATTACAGATCCAGAGATGTTGCATGCCCAAATAATAGTGGCATATATATAGAGGCATATATACAGATATTAATGGATATTAAGGATTACTGACTCTTCAGACAAGTATAAAGATCCTCTCGATCATTCAGTCCCATTGGACTCTTGCTATTCATCTCTAAAATCTCAAGGAGACGAAGTTTACCTTCTCTATCCCCCCCACGTTTAAGAGGTAAAACCATATCCACTAGGTAATACTGTAGAAAACTGGGGTCGCTGTTGTGTATTGCCTCGAAGTGGCGTGCCACAGGGTATGCTTGATCCTTACTGACTATGGCTCTGATATGCTGGAGAATGCGTTTATGTGCCACTGGACGAGTACTGCCCACATAGCTCAAGCCACATGGGCATTGTAGCACATAAACCACAAACTCCATCTTGCATGTCAGCCTTTTCATGATGGGAATCGGATGTTCTCTGAAAGGACTGGTGTAATGGGTTTTATTTACTCCATATTTGCAAGCTTTACAGAAAGCACATTTTCTAAAACCGGTACTGAGGGCCTCCCATGTCCCTGATATGGTGGTTTCCAGGGTATTGCTCACCAGTGCATTCTCCATTGATGGAGATTTGCGAAAAGTAATCTCAGGTCTGGGTGAGACATTGCTGCCAATTATAGGATCTCCCCTTATCAGATTCCAGTTTTTAAGAAAAATCTTTTTGATCTCCAAATGCTGCCTACAAAACGGAACTATAACTCTAGAGTTGACATGTAGGTTATTGGGAATCTCTATGGGTTCATTGCTCTTAGGTGTTAGAGCCACCTCTCTAGTAATGGAATTAGTTTTTCTTATCGCTACCTGAAGAATGTTATCACTGTAGCCCCTTTCTAAAAAACGTTTCCTACATTCCTGTTGTGATATCTTAAATTCAGCATCCGTGCTGCAAATCCTTCTTATTCTTAGCATCTCCCCATAGGGGATGCTATTGATTAAGTGGCGCGGATGCTGACTGGCGGCATGGAGAACTGTGTTGCCTGCTGTGTCCTTTCTGTGTAACCTGGTTTGCAAAAGATGATCTTCGACATAGATCTGGACGTCAAGAAAATTTACAGTGATTTCATCTACATGAGAGGTAAAATGCAGATTATATGAGTTGACATTTACTTGTTCCACAAACTGCTCTGCATCAATATATATATATATATTCACTGAAAAAACCATAGGTTTCACCCCAGTTATAGTTAGGAATTAGCATTTAAAAAACCTATTAAATTCACTGAAAAAACCATAGGTTTTACACCAGTTATAGTTAGCTGGAAGTTTTACTCGCATAAAACGATTGAAATTCCCACGTTATAGTTAGTTGGACTCACTATAACTTGCGCGTGCAATGCACTGCTGATGACGTCACATATTACATCACTCATGACATGGTCAGTGACATCACTGATGACATCACTAATTTCTAACTATAACTGGGGTGAAACCTATGTTTTTTTTAGTGAATTTCATAGGTTTTTTAATAGCAAATATCTATAGGTATGAAAGTAATAATTTTTATAACAAATTTTAAATTGTGTAAATATTTTTTTTTTTTAATTGTTTGCCCCGATACGCGCCCCGGGGCGCTCCCGGGTCGCGTACCGGTGAACGTACGGGTGAGCGTATTGCTACGGAGCGCCCCGGGGCGCGTACCGGGGAGCGTCCCGAGAGCGCTATTCCTGCGAACGAAAACAACATCATGACGTTTCGCGTAGTCGCGTGAAGCGTCATATGACGCACTGCGTAAGCGCACCCGGAAGCACGCGATCGCATACGATCGAGCAACGTCTCGACTCTCTTACGAGACGCGCCCCGGGGCGCGTAGCGTAAGCGCATCGGGTCATGTGATCTGAAAATAACACTTTTCATTGGTGCAGATCAGTTTTGGTTTCCAAATGATGAAAGCTTGGATCATGTGACTTGAAAATAACACTTTTCATTGGTCCAGAACACTTTTGTTTTCCAAATGATGAAAGCCCCGTCCTTTTTTCCTTATTCTGACTTTGTCCTTTGACTGAGGAAGACCTGTTTCGAGTTCTATCTCAGAAAATGGCTACAGTAGTATCAGCAGCTGGAGCATCTGGCCCACCACCACCACCATCTAAAAGACCACCAGAAGATTATATTGGTGGTGAACAGGAAGAGGAGGAGGATGAGGAAGAGGAGGCACAGACAAGAGAGTTCCTGCCAGAAGATAAACAGCCCTACAAACCCAAAGAGCACTTTGTATGGCAGTTCTACAAACTCCCAAGGGGTTTTAAAAAAGTCAACGCAGCAAAGGTGACTTGCTTAATTTGTGGTGCTGAGCTATCCAGGGGGAACCCTAACAAAAAGTATTCCTTCGGGAATCATACGATGATTCGCCACATGATGCGTTGGCATCCAAACAACTACTCTAATGCAGAGTTAAGGGACCTCTGCAGTAAACTACCCCATCAACGTCTCGACGCTCAACATCAAAACAACCCACTTCATCGGGTTCGGGGGCAAGAGACACATTGGCTGCTATCCAACCAAAGTTTAATGATTACAAAATTTTATGCAAATATTGTAACAAGTTACTTGCTTATGGTGAGCAAAGCATTGAACTTATCATGGTTTCTGGTGATAACCATAAGTGTCCAAAAAAACCCTAATTTTTCCTGATTTTTTTCATGCTCCAGTTGAGCCATTTACAATTCCCTGCTTTTTGTTTCTCCCCATAAAAAATACAAAACAAATATAAAAGTGTTCAGAAAAGCCCAAAAAATACAAAATGTTCAAAAAAACATTAAAAAAATATAAAACAACAAAAAGAAGAAAAACCCCAGTTCTTTTTAGAACTACCTTTACTTTATAAAAATAAACCTATATTTTTAAAGAATCTGTGTCAATCTTTTTTCTGCAGGGTACGCGTACCGGTACGTGCACCGGGGCGCGCACCGGGGAGCGCACCAAAAAAAAAAATAAAAAAAAAATTAATGAAGGAGTTAGCATGAGGGAAGAACCCAAAGAGAGTAATGTTAAGAGAAAGAGAGCTAGAGGGAGAAACACAGAGGGTTTGTTTACTACATAGTTAAAAACAGACAAAGTGTAATAGGGTGAAAATGAGAAAAGTACAATCACTAAAGGAGTGAAAGAAGGGAAGAGAGAGGAAGAACACTAAACTAGAGATAGTGGGAGAATGTGAGTGGGTGTTGAAAGAAAAAGATAGGACAGAAAAAAATTGAGAATGAACAGTAGTGGCGTAACTGGGATAAATGAAGAACGGTGAAAGAGAGTGAAAAATTGAATTAGGATAAGAGATGGGGAGTGACAAACACAAAGGACAGAGAAAATAAAGGTAACAGTACCTGAATGGGTTTGTGTGAAATAGCAAACAAAGATAAGTAATGCAGTTTGTGTGAGTTATAGGGAGTCAGTGGGTGTAGGTCGGGGTGTCGGTGTGTAAGGTGTTTCTGTGGTTGTGGCTGTGTGGGGTGTTTCGGTGTGGGTGGAGGTGAAGGTGTGTGAGATATGTGTGAGGGGTGTGTGGGTGTGGGGGTATATGTGTGAGATGTATGTGTGTGTATGGAATGTGTGTGTGTATGTGAAGTGTGTGTGTGGGGGGATTTTTTTCTGTATATGAGGTGTGTGTGTGGTGTGTGTGTGGGGTGTATGTCAGAAGTGTGTGTATGTGTTGGGAGGGGGATGAGGTGTGTGTGTAGGAGTAAGGTAAATAATTAAGAAAAACAGAATGAGTGAAGAAGCAAAGGAAGGGAACAGAGGGTAAGTGAAGTAAAGAATAGGGACTGAAAGAAGTGGAATATGAGAGGGGAAATAGGGAAATTGGAGTAAACATGGAGAATAAGAATAAGTGAGGGAAGCAGAGTAAAGAAACAGGAGTGAGGTTGGTTGAGAAAATATTAGTGAGCTTAAAGCAAAGGGCGATGACAAACTACATATAATAAATGTAACTTTAATTACATTTTTTTACTACACTTTGTATCTGTGAAAGAGAGAAGAAAACATAAGTTATAATTAGTAAAATATGTATTTTAAATTAAAAGATACAAATGAAGAGGTTAAAAATCATAACTGTATCTAGAAATAAAGTAAGAGTGAAGGACACAGAAAGGGAAATAAAGTAAGGTAGAAGGATAAAAAGAGAAAAAAAGAAATGGAATGAGAGCAAATTACTAAGAGTAAGGCATATAGATTCACTGACACAGAGGAAGAGAAGAACAGAGAAATGAACTGAAGGTAAGAAAGATACTAAAACAATGTGAGTTAGCAAAACTAAATCAGGAAACAGTAGTAAGTAAAAAGATAATGACTGAGACAGAAAACAGTCTAATTAAGGATGCATTTAGAAGAATGAGGAATAGAAGATAACTGAGAGTAAGTGAAGAACAGTCATAGAATGAAAGGATGAAGGGAGAGATGATAATATACAACGATTGAGGGAAATGGAGTGAGGAAGTTAGTAGAGAGACACACTAAGAGAAAAACTGAGTGAGGTGGAGTACAATGAGTGAGAAAAGGAAATGAGTAAGGGATCAAAAAAAGGAAGGGGAGGGGAAGACGACTAAAACAGTGGTACTGAGAGAAAATAATTTGGTGATGAAAGTAAAGAGAAGGACATTGAAAGAAAGGAAATGAGGGATAGTAATGGAACCAGAGTAAAAGAAATGGGATGAAGAACGATGAGAGAGGAGCAGTGAAGTTGTTGTAAAAGAAATGATAGAAGGTAGATAAACACAAGTGAACATAACACAAGGAGAGTGAGGCACTGAGGACATAGAAGTAGTGAACGAAAAATAGATAGAAAAGGTCAAAAGTAAGGAGCAAACAAAGATAAGCGAGGGAGAGTGGGTGATTTATAGTGATAGAGTGCGATAATACTGCTGAGTGAGTAAACAGGAATTACTAAAAGAGCAAAGGAGGAAAATACGGAAAAGGGAAGTAAAGCAGAGAGACTGAAAGCTGAAAAGTTATGCAAGGGAGAGAGAGGATGCAGACAGTTGAAATGAGAATGAGGGCTTGTCAAAGAAGTGGAGTAAAAGAACAGGGGTTACAGAGAGTGAGAGAAAGACATTATAAGTGAGTTAAAAGAGCTCAAAGAGGATGGAAAAAGGAAAGTGAGTGTCGGAGAATGGGAATATAATTGAATTTACACAATCCAAAGTATAGAATAACTTGTACAACATGTTACATAGTTTATTTTTGCTGTTCTCAGAATATATTGAATTTCAATTAAAACAGTGAGTTCAAATTACTCATCATATGACAGCGGGAAAAAAAACACAATCTAAAAGATTGTGTTTTAAAAAAAACCTTAGATACTGACAAATGTACACTAATCTTTGATTGACTTACTTTTCCTTGAGGCCAAATAGTATATCATGGAGGTCCTTTTCTCATTGCAAAGTACTTTGCTGTTCAGTAAAAAATCCATTTAATCGACTTTCTAGAAGAAAAACTCCAAGAACATCTGAAATATTTTCAATATTTTCATCTACTCCTTTTTTTCAGTCATGACTCTTTACTCATTCCTGCACCTTTCCATTTGGCCAAATAGTGTCAGATGTATGAGTATATATCAGTACTCCTCCCGTCTTCATAGGCCAATTACCTTTACCTAAATTTTGGCTGTAAAAACACTAGGTATGAATTTATAAAGCCAAAAGGCAAACGTTGTTTGAAAGTCAAATGAGTGTCGTTACATTGGGTCCAACCTTTAGAAGTTTTTAAATAGCATGTGTAATGCCCTGATGTTGTAGAAGGACCGTCATGAAAAATAATAGCTACAGTTGCAAAGGTTTTTCCTGATATCAATAACTGAGAAGCCACAAAATTTTTAATAGAAGTTGTCAATTTAGTTCCATCAGGTCTACATCGTTGGAACATTAAAATGACATAGTGACCATAATTTTGTAGAAATAATGTGGACAGCATTGCAGACTTACATTGGGTACACACCATATTGTGATCCGCTGCTTTAACTAGATTATTAAAAGGCACTGATTTGCAGTCTGGTAAAGTCAAATATATAAATCTTTCAGAGTCTATTCTAGTAGTACTTGATGAAGCACAGTTATCACAGTCATGTTGCCATTGATAAGAAAGGTTAAAAAGATTTTTTATATCTACTCCTTCATCTTGCAATACATCAAACATATACATTAAAAATTCCTGACAATCCTGCTGAATATTCTGTGAAAATTGATTTTGACCTGAACATATGTCTAGAAGATTTCTAATTTCTGAAACACTTTCTATTTTTGCTCTATCACTACTACATTTCTCTAACACAGAACTCAATAAACAGCACAATGTTTGTTCCCGATTTTCGACAATCTGTTTTTGTAAATTTTGAAGAAAAAAAACAACATTAACTACTACATTAGCATAGCAGTTGACACCAGAACTGTTTTCAAACTGAAATCCAACAACTTCCTCAACAGAATCCTTGTTCCTTCTCCTTACAATTACAGTTTCATCTACTTTTTGTCTTTTTGCTACTACCTCACTGCAATTACTCTCATTTCTTCTTTTTCGGCCTACCACACGTTTTTCAATCAGAGGATATTGAGGCAAATGTGGAGCATACTCTCTTCTTAACCTATTGTATTCATTAACACAATCTAGATCAGCACAAATCTTTGTTTCATCACACTCAATCAAGTACAATCCTGATAAAGTTCTGACTCGTGATAAAGCCACATATGCCATACCCTCTTTAAACACAGAACTTCCAATGTTCACCAAAGCACTATCTACACTTAAACCTTGAGATTTATGAATTGTCACCGCATATGCCAAACAAATAGGAAACTGTTTTCGGCGAACATATGAGTCTTTCAAGAGCAAAAATCTAGCTGAACAACGACAAATTTGTTCTATTTCATCAATGCCATCAAATTTAATTTTTAAAATTTCAATTCCATCTCTATTTTCGTAACTCACAAAACCAACTACATGACCCATTGCTCCATTTACCAGACCTCTTTCAACATTTAAATTCCTTCTCAAAATGACACGACAATTCAAACACACATTCAGAGTCTTTTCAAAACCATCAGTTTTAGATATACTCTTCTCGTATGAATCCAATTTTGATTTCAAATTTTCAGACAAAACAATTGTTGCTCCCATATGCTCTATTTTATCTGTAGCTTCCAGTTTCACTATCTCTTCATTTTCTAAATTTAACATTTTGTTGTTGAACATGGAACATTCTTTCAGAGTTGGCATCAAACATATGGCAGATTTCCTCTCGTTAATTTTCTTAAAAATATTCTCTGGAAGAATGTTTTCATTTGGGTAAAAATTTGAAATTAACCGTCCATGTAAAGCTTCTTTCCCTTGCTGACTTACTTTTCCAATCCTTACATCTTGTAAAATATTTTTATAATCTTCATCCTTTGCCTGCCGCATATTTTGAAGCAGTTCTGCATATTTGAAGTTTAACCATATATTAACATTTCCAATGCTTCCTAAGTACTTCCTGGTATCTTCATGTGTGAGCATTTTGAACACAGGTTGTCCTTTCACTGGAGTCAACTGCAGAAGATCTCCATAAACAATCATATGTTTTCCTCCAAATAAGACATCATAGTCTGTTCTAAGAATTTCTTGCATTCTCAAATGCACAAAAGCAAGCATTATATTTGACACCATGCTTACTTCATCAATGATAAGAAGTTTCATTTTCTTCAGGACTCTCGAAACTTCGGAACACGCATCTCCAGATAGCTTGTGACACTCCAATTTGTTATCATGCTCCACTGGCAGCATCAGTAAACGATGTAAAGTAATCCCTTTAATGTTATGTTCTGCCAGCCCAGTTGGAGCGGTAACAACACAAGACAGCAGTGATTCAGTCCTTTTCTGCAAATAAGTTGCAATTGCTTTAATCAGAAAACTTTGTCCAGTTCCTGCTTCTCCACTCACGTACAGTTGGACAGGCTTAAATGATGTACATGAGCACTCTTTTTTCTCATGACTGAATCCATGTTCAATCTGTTCTGTGACTTCGTCATATATCTGTTTCTGCTCAAAGTTTAGTTGTTTCACCAAATCTTCTAAGTTAACTTCATCATCTTGAGCTTGTTCCATAGCTCTTTCCACCTCATCCATGGCAGTGGCAGCTTCATTTTGGATAATTGGTCCTCCAAGTGGATCCTGACTCAATGAAGCAGAACTCTGACTGTCTTGGGAACTGTCTCTAGCAATCTCTGCAGCAATTGTGGCTTCTTGCTCTATTTCTTCGTTCAACATTTGCAGATAATTTGGAAAAACAGGACATTCTATGGTATCCTTGGTTGCATTAAAAGAATCTTTGTAACAGAGAAAATCTCCAAGTAGTTCCTCTTCTGTACGCCATGGCTTAAAGAGTTGCAAAAGAGCCAAATAGTAAAATTCCCTTTTCTCTGGATTTTTGCAACTCAATTTTCGATGATTAATCAAATGGCATTTTTTCTGTCTCACTAAACATCCTTCACCCCCAATAATAGCATATATTCAATTGTTAATATCTTCTCTGATGGTTCTCTTATAAATATAGTTTTGCCGAACTCCATACAAACAAACGTTCTCAAGATGACTACTTCTATTTGGATAGTATGTATCCAACATGTTGGTCTTCAAAATATCTGTACTTTCTGGTACTTTCTCCGCCAAATACTCTATTTCTTGTACAGATTTCAAAACTCGATTTCGTGTTGCAGCAAGACCTAGACTCACCTAAATGATGGTTCTAGATTTGGCATAGAGACTTGCTGATAACAATCGATCAGAACATTCATATGCTCCAATTTCTCGATGCGACAACATCTTCAGACTGTAACTGTATAATTTCTTGCTTAGACTCTTTTCATGTGAAATGTCCTCCCACATTTCCTTCAGGTCTGTCTTTTCTTTTTTTGTGATGTAAGACGTCACATATCGAGCCACAGCAATAGAGTTGTCAGCAACAAATTGAATATCCATGTTAGCATTCCACATGGACAAAATCACTGGGTTGTAGTCGTTGATGTACTTGGACTCTTCGTTTCTTTTTAAATTGTATGTATTTTTTGGTGATTTCCTCATAACACTATGTCGCAGAGAAGACATCAAATTATTTATTCTTCGTTTAGAAATGACTGGTCGTGGAAAGGCGAAACAACATTTTGTGTAGAACTTGTCCTTGTTTCTGAATTTTCGACGACAGTACTTTACACAACGATGGGATTGAAAGCGTAAAACTTGTTGCCTTAAACTATTGTCTTCGGTAGTTTTCGGAACAGCACATGTTGAATACTCTTCAATGAAGCTCATCACTGTTTCATCCGAATCTGTTGCAAATTTGGGTGCATCTTTAATCCACAACAACATATGTATATGAGGAGCACCTCTCGCTTGATACTCCTTTCTCCAAAAGAAATCCAAAACCTCTCCAAGGGGAGGATTTTTTTTGTTGGTAATAAAAGACATCATAGCTTCAAATCTATGATTGAAATATCTGCATACATTCACTGGATCCAAAGAACACAGTTCTCCAGGTGTTTTGAATTCTATATTTTGTATATTTGCATTTGCCTCTCGTAGAAATTGGAGTAAGTCGTCCCATGCATACTCGGCACAGCTAAGAGTGAGGAACCATGTAGGAGTTCCTAAGTTTCTTAGCATACATTTCAATTCCCCATGACGACGGTACCAATACTCGTTTGTACCACGCTGACATGCCATGAGATTGATTAGATGAGATTCCAAAATATTATCTTGCAGATTCACTTTCTCCATAAAGTCCCTCGCCGAAACATTTTGCAGATGTGCTCCACTTTTCAGTATATGGTTTACTGCATAAGAAAGCCCAGACAAGTCACTTTCATACAGTAGATGAAACAAATAGGGAATGCATTGACGAAACCTTGGATCTTCAGCATATAATCTTACAGTTCGATATTCAGATGCAGGAATTTGAAGTGGTCGATCGTCATATCGTCCACCTCGACCTGTTGGAAATAGCTGTGGAAAACAACGAGCTTCCAAACTTTCTTCCCATACACTAACGGGACTTCCTTTTGCTGCTTTCATTTGAAACAATTCAATTGCATTCCCCATTACTTCTTTGGAATGCAAAGGATGAACAGTATAATGTTCATATATTTCTTCACTTCTAGAGACATCAACTTTTTCAATTTGGCCGCCTGAACAATCACTGTCTTCATCTGCAGCTGTTTCCTCTGCTGCAACATAAACATGTTTGTAATACTCATTGTTTTTGACTAAATACAACGTTGCCTTTTTGACTTTCCTAACATCCACTAAATCTTGCCCGATTTTTTTACTCTTTGTCGGAACCCCATTAACTAGAATAACTAAAGGTTCCTCTTCTACTTTTTCTATACCAATTGTATCAATATTGTTTTGAAATCTAGAGGCAAATAAACAACTCTTCCCTTTAATCCTCTCTGCAAATCTGTAGGAGGCAATTTCCCTATCTTAGGCTCCATGCGAACAATTGCCTGAAAAGGGTGGACACATTGAATCAAAATAGACTCATATGTATTTAAATCCATCAATTCAGGGGGAATGTCTACCAACTCCAGATTATTATGAACAGCTCTAGCAGGCATTCTGTTTTGATTTAATTTATCATAACAATATTTACAAATACGCTGATCAGAACTCAAATCAAAACAATTCTCCACCCACAAATAAGTTGCAAAATCTTTCCACTCATAATTATTCACCTTTTCACTTTTTACGTATAAATCAACTAATCTAGTTTGATGCTTATAATGACTTTGTCGACAACACACACAAGTAAAATTCGGCCTTTCACTTGATTTCACCTTAAACCTGGTCATTTCCTGCTCAAACTTTTCTGTACTTGAAATCTGTACATTGTCTTCCACATCACCTTGAATTGCTGTGTCAATTTCTACACTATCCTCTTTTTTGTCAAAATAACAAATCTCAATTTCTTCACAAATCTTCTTCACATCTAATTCAGTTCCATGCAAAAGAGCACTGTTTAATTGTTTAAGCTTAAGTGCTGGACTTTTTGCATAATACAACATTCTCACTAATTTCCTCATTTTAGTATGATGCACTGCTAACATCCTAAAATGATGAAAAACACTCTGACAGAGTTTTCTAGAAATACTAGCCAGTGAATGGCCTTGCAAACTGTCTTTTCTCTCACTCTGCAAGGATCTAAGTCCTGCAACAACTTCACTTTCTGCTTTAGACTTTTCTTACTATATGTACGTAAGAAATTACAAAACAAATCAATTGATTCCTGTCGCACACTACAAATACAACTACACTTCCAAGTGTACACTGGACCCTTAGTACGTCTCCCTAAAACTCCATCAGATAACACCTCTTCTGGTTCTCTAGGCACAAGTTTCTCTTTTTCAATCGGACAACCGTCTTTCACTTCATACGCTCGACCACTGGTGTCAACTGCATGCACTAAATCATTCTCCTGGAAGTAACTCTCCTCATTAAAAAATGGCTCACAACTTAAACTGTGCATCCATTCTCCAGAACAAACTTTACAAAAATGAGTCTGATTAATTACTCTTTTCCATCTACTGTTTGATTTGAAAACATCAATTGTCTTGTTAAGTGTCCTAATTCTATTGATTATTAAAATAAATAATTTTTTCTTAACTTCAAAAGCCTGATCAACAATCTTCTCTACACTTTTCTTTTTCTTATGAAAAGCAGCTCTCTGTTTACCTTTCCTAATGTTTTTTAATAAGTTTAAAACCACCCTATTGCGAAACATTCATTTACGAATGTCTCTAAACTGATTCTGCCTTCTATTCCTATACATATTATTCTCTCCTGCTCCAGTTTTAGGATTCTTTGAAGTTCTCTCCTTCCTTTTCAATTTCACTCTCTCATTTTCTTTTTCTACATGCTGTCCATCATTTTTTTTTAAAGTACATATGTTCCGAATAAAAGACTTAGTTGTCTTACCAGGAGCTTGGTTCCTGTTTTTTGAAGTATTTGTTGTGGAAGAGTGCTGTAATTCCGTTGCTGTTTTTGATTTTTCCCGGTTACGTTGTTTTCTTGTCCTTTCCCTTGTGGGCATCTTTGCTTACTCTTGAAATAACGATTTCAATCTGTGTTAAAGAAAAAAGTAGCACATTATAGACCACTAATACCAAACAACAAAGCAATAACAAAAAGCAAACAATCTATTCAGGGTTACAGATCAGGTGAGGATTCTCCAGGGGTGCACAAAACGTGAGGCCTGTATTGAAGAGTATAGTGGAAGACAGCTCTGTCCACAAGTACAAAGAAGATGAGACCTGTGTATAAGTCCACTGCACTCTTATACACACGCTTCACCACCTATGCTTCCCGAGAAAGGCCTCTCTCCCACTACAGTCTTGATCATAAACCTCACCTCCTCTGTCCCTCTGGACATGTCTCACCTCATCTGCACAATCTACTTCCTAATCTCAGGTAACACAGATGACATAATTGATCCTCATTTATAAAGCCATGCGTCAGTTTTGCGCTACTGAAGCGTCACTTTTTGTGACGCATTGGCGTCATAAAACATGTGCCTTGTTGCACCATATTTAAAAAGTGACGCATGTAGGTAGATGCGTCATTTTTAAAACCTTTTGCACCACATTATACCTCTGTCAAGTGTAATGTACAGAGAGGGGTCATTTCTCCACAAAAAGCCTTGTAATAATGACGCAGTAAAATCTATGAGATTTCACTGCGTCACTTTTAGGACACTGTTACATCAAAATCTTGCACCTGCCTCACAACAGGGATACGACTGAGGCAAATGCTTTCACATGGAGCTTCACAATTTTACAAAATACAATTCCTCTATGCAAACAAACTCAATATGCTTCCTACACTGAGTTAACACAGGTAACATCATTGTAAAGAGTCAAATTGACACCTGTGTCTAAGAATGCAGACGGGGATGGGCTTCATGAAGCCTAGTCCACTGCACTCTTAGACACCAGCCTCACCACCTACACTCCCCAGGAAAGCCCAAATATGTACCTTTTTGCGCCATATTTAAAAAGTGACGCATGTAGGTAGATGCGTCACTTTTTAAACCTCTGCGCCACAATATACTCAAAGATGTAAAAACTATTCATTTTCCCCAAAATAGAACAGATCCTATGTACAAGCATCTGCCTCACAGCAGGGATAAGACTGAGGCAAACGCTTTCACATGGAGCTTCACAATTTTACAAAATACAATTCCTCTATGCAAACAAACTCAATATGCTTCCTACACTGAGTTAACACAGGTAACATCATTGTAAAGAGTCAAATTGACACCTGTGTCTAAGAGTGCAGTCGGGGATAGGCTTCATGAAGCCTAGTCCACTGCACTCTTAGACACAAGCCTCACCACCTACACTCCCCAGGAAAGCCCAAATATGTACCTTTTTGCACCATATTTAAAAAGTGACGCATGTAGGTAGATGCGTCACTTTTTAAACCTCTGCGCCACAATATACTCAAAGATGTAAAAACTATTCATTTTCCCCAAAATAGCACAGATCCTATGTACAAGCATCTGCCTCACAGCAGGGATAAGACTGAGGCAAACGCTTTCACATGGAGCTTCACAATTTTACAAAATACAATTCCTATATGCAAACAAACTCAATATGCTTCCTACACTGAGTTAACACAGGTAACATCATTGTAAAGAGTCAAATTGACACCAGTGTCTAAGAGTGCAGTCGGGGATAGGCTTCATGAAGCCTAGTCCACTGCACTCTTAGACACAAGCCTCACCACCTACGCTCCCCAGGAAAGCCCAAACATGTACCTTTTTGCACCATATTTAAAAAGTGACGCATGTAGGTAGATGTGTCACTTTTTAAACCTCTGCGCCACATTATAATCAAAAATGTAAAAACCATTAATTTTCCACAAAATAGCACAGATCCTATGTACAAACATCTGCCTCACAGCAGGGATAAGACTGAGGCAAAAGCTTTCACATGGAGCTTCACAATTTTACAAAATACAATTCCTCTATGCAAACAAACTCAATATGCTTCCTACACTGAGTTAACACAGGTAACATCATTGTAAAGAGTCAAATTGACACCTGTGTCTAAGAATGCAGACGGGGATAGGCTTCATGGAGCCTAGTCCACTGCACTCTTAGATACAAGCCTCACCACCTACGCTCCCCAGGAAAGCCCAAACATGTACCTTTTTGCACCATATTTAAAAATTGACGCATGTAGTTAGATTCGTCACTTTTTAAACCTCTGCGCCACATTATACTCAAAAATGTAAAAACCATTCCTTTTCCCCAACATAGCACAGATCCTATGTACAAACATCTGCCTCACAGCAGGGATAAGACTAAGGCAAAAGCTTTCACATGGAGCTTCACAATTTTACAAAATACAATTCCTCTATGCAAACAAACTCAATATGCTTCCTACACTGAGTTAACACAGGTAACATCATTGTAAAGAGTCAAATGTATTTCTTTAAACATGCACACATTCTTTATTCCTTTTAAAAAATGTAAAAGCCATTCATTTTTCCCAAAATCGTTTTTGACATCACATTTAAAAAACACAGCACAGGTCCTATGTAGAAGCATTCCATGTAACTACTAAAACTTCACAATTGTACAAAATATAATTACTCTATGCAGTAAAAACTTTTTACCAAGCATTATCAAAAAGCATGACACAAAGCAACATTAAAAAACCACAATTTGCTTCCAAATCTTCTCCATAGAGTATACAAGTCTCTATGTATATTAAATGAATCATACCTCACCTTTACAAATATTTAGGAGATTCAGAACAGTGTCAGATACACACACCAATATTTCTTTAGCAGAGCAAAAGGTATGTTCTCCAGGCACTGCAAACCATAAAGGCACAGAAACCCTCTAATTCTACACACATATTGCTCATGGTAACCAATCAAATCTCTTCCCTCTGTATTTTCAAACCAACACCCTTCCCCCCCTCAGCCCTTTCTACCTGTTACCATAGCAACTCCCTGCTCACTGAGCTCACAGGGTTGAAAGTTTATTCTACAATGTTGCAAATCACCTCAGCAAGGATGTTTGACCTGCGAATACACCAGCTTTTCTGGTGCAAGGTTTCTTTAAATGACTTTTAAATTACTTCTTACACAGAACACAACCATGCACCCTAACTTTCAGTTTTCAACTGTCTCATTCTACCAATCATTACTTGTGATTCAAGAGCACTGAAACTCCACAGGTTTTTTTTTTGCAAACTCCTATTGTCCCAACTGCCATTTCTTTTCCACACTTCATCGGACTGCATCAGAATCTCCTCTCACCATGTATTCTGTCGGATTATTGGACATAGCTATATCCACTGGGCTCAAAGGTATGCAGCTACCAGAAATGCTCACAACCTTTACTTACCAAATGTGAAGATTAAATGGATTGGCCAGAGAGGATTGAAATGTCACCAATTGATACCATTGGTGAAAACCTTTTTGCATTTGCCACACCCTGACATTTTAATTGTGCACTGTGGAGGAAATGACTTGGGCACTTTGACTGGGGTAGGTCTGGAAATGCTTTTAAAGGACACCTTTGATCAATTGATGGCACTTTTTCCTCAAACTGCCTTGGTATATTCCAATATATGCCAAAGACAGAAATGGAAGTGGTCCAATCAATTTTGTCCACAATTTGAGAAAGCACGGAAACATGTGAATAAATCTGTTTCTTCTTACATGAGAGACTATGGAATGGGTTCAATATACAATAATAACTTGCGTTACAACATGCAAGATATCTACAGGGGAGATGGTGTGCACTTCTCAGATGAGGGGAATAGAATATTCCTCCTGAATTTAAGACTGTGCATTGGTACCTACTTGTAGGTACCTAAATCAGCCACAGAACCCAAAAGCCCTTTTCAGGGCTACCCTATCTCTGATCACTCCAAATGATTATCTTTTTCTAACTTTTTTTCACTATTTTTCACCAAAGTACGCTCCCCGGTACGCTTCCCGGTGCGCGTACCGGGCGCTCCCCCCGCGAAAATTTCAAAATAATGTTTTTTTTTTGGGTCTATATGGGCCTCCTAACACCCTCTCAGAAAACCTAGGGGGTCAGGGAGTGCCTACCGTGTCCCCTTATATCCATTCCCAACGTTGTTTGTCCTCCATTTTCTGTCTCAAATCTACCGAAACACAAAATGGAGGACTCCCGTTACGCTTACCGGTACGCGTACCGGGGCGCGCACCGGTAAGCGCTCCCAAAAAGTTTTTAAAGTGAATTTACATAAAAACCACTGGAGACACTTTCACCAAATATAGAATAGGCCATACTACATACCAGTCCCTACCATTTTCCCAAATTTGGTGGAATTCCATTGAGCCATTTGGCCTGTAGCCCTGTCTAAATATCCTGAGGTAAATTACATGTCAAAAACACATCTGAAGTGTTAGAATTTACAACCAATTAAAATGTTACTTTCATTTTCAACTTTTTTTTCCTGACATTTGATTGGTTATGTACATGAATGTAAATGAAAAATGAGAGGGAAACACGGCCATTTTGACTACAACTACTTGAGGTACATCTTGAAAGGATTTTCGCATTTTGTCTTCTTCACCTCCCTGTAAAGTAAGTTGATAATTTGTAAGGGGCACTTTAAGTTAATTTGTAAAAACGTTTTCTGATAGTTATTTACTGTCCCTCTGCTATAGTTATAGGTAGAGATAGGCTCCTCTGTTATATTTATGGATTGACTTAGGCTTTTCTGCTATAATTATGAATTTCCTTACGTTTCTTCACAGGCACTTTTTTATATTTCTACTTCCTTCCTGTTACCATACACTGCCCAAAGTTAACTTCACTGTTAAAAAATCAAAACTACCTGTCTGAACTTAAACCCAACTGTGCCATATTTCTACTGATTTTTTTTTTTAATGCAAATTTCAGCACAAAAATTGAAGAACAGAACGTTTCCTTTGAAATTGTCCTAGAGATGAACAATGAAGAAATCATTGAACCCAATGACTTGGAATTCATGGATGAATCACGGGACCACGAACTTCTACAATGTGTAGAATCTGTGGATTTGTTAATTCAATATGAGGACGTTTCTGACAGTCAAATGTTGGAAGTTATGTTCACTCAAAAAGAGGACATTTCGGACAGTCAAATGTTAGACGTTATATTTAATTTGGAAAAAGAATCTGAAAAATAAATTTATATTTAATAATTCTAAAATTGTTTGAGACATTATTCATTTTTATATGTAATACTTAAACTAGTACCAAATTGATTATAATGTAAAGTCAGACTTATAGTATACTGTGCAACTTTTTTGTTTTACATAGTAATTTTGCTCATAGATACTTCCTTTCTCCCACTATATTATCTCCAATGTGTATTTGACATCTCTTTTTCATCTCCTCCCTCCATGTTCTTTCTGCTTTCCTGACAGACTATGGTATGGATTCCATATACCACAATAACTTATATAACAACATGCAAATTATCTACAGAGGAAACGGTGTACATTAAATTTAAGACTCTGCATTGGTTGGTACTTAAATCACCCACACAACACAACAACTCTATTCAGAGATACCCTACCTCTAAGCGCTTTAAATTAATATTTTAGTGTTTCACTGAGTTTTCCCCATGTGTGGGCGTGGGGGAGGTGTGTGTGGGGGATGTGCGGGGGGTGTCTGTGAGGTGTGTATGTGTGTGTGTGTGTCTGGGGGGATGAGGTGTATAGGTGTGTGGGGTATGTGGGTGTGGGTGGGGATGTGGGTGTGTAAGGTGTGGGTGTGGGTGTGTGGGGTGTTTGGGTGTAGGTGGGAGTGTGGGTGTGTGAGGTGTCTGTGGGGTGTGTGTGGGTGTGGGGGTATGTGTGTAGGATGTGTATGTATGTGTGGGATGTGTGGATGTGTCTGTGAGGTATGTGTGTGTGGGGGGAGGTGTGTGTGTGGGGTGTGTCTGTGAGATATCTGTGTGTGCATGTGTGTGTGTGTGTTGGAGGGGGGTGAGGTGTGTGTTTGAGTGTGGGTGTGTGGGATGTGGGTGTGGGAGTGGATGTGTAAGGTGTCGGTGTGGGGGTGTGGGGTGTTTGGGTGTGGGTGGAGGTGTGCGTGTGTGAGGTGTGTGTGGGGAGTGCGTGGGTGTGGGGGTGTGGGGTTGTGTGCGTGTGGGTGTGTGTGGGACGTACTTGTAGGTACCTAAAACAGCCACAGAACCCAAAAGCTCTTTTCAGAGCTACCCTACCTGTAATCACTCAAAATGATTATTTTACGCTATTATTTTCACTATTTTTCACCAAAGTACGCTCCCCGGTATGCTCCCCGGTGTGCGTACCGGGCGCTCCCCCGCGAAAATCTAAAAAAAATTAAAACATTTTTTTGTCCCGCGGGACCCTTTTATGGCCCCCACATCAAACCTAGGGGGTCAGGGGGGGGGGGGTGTACCCTGCCCCCTTTTGGTTATTTCCCCCTTTGACCACCAGTAGGTAATATATATATATATATATATATATATATTCACTGAAAAAACCATAGGTTATAGACCATATATAGTTAGGAATTAGCATTTACAAAACCTTGAAAATTCACTGAAAAAAACATAGGTTATAGACCATATATAGTTAGGAATTAGCATTTAGAAAACCTTATTTTACTCACACAAAACCATTGAAATTCCATATATAGTTAGTTGCACTAACTATATATCGCGCACCCGCAATCCACTGCTGATGATGTCACATATTACATCATTCATGACATGGTCAGTGACATCACTGATGACATCACTGATGACATCATCTAGTGTCTGTGTGTTTTTGTAAAGTTTAAATACGTTTTACATATTGAAGAATGACTGGATGGATGGAAGACTGAGTGTGTGTGTGGCTGGCTGGGAGGTGTGTGACGCTGTGCATATCAATGTGTACTTGTATCAGTGATTGTATAAGAGAGTAAGTATGTGATAGTATATGTGTGAAAAGTATGGTGTTCTGTGTTTAACTATAGATGAGGAAATCGAAGTGTGATTGATTCTTCACAGGACTGACTAGGTGTATGAGTGCATATGATAGTGTTCTAATAATAACTGACTGTATGTATGAGTAATTGTATGGGTGAATGAGTGAATGTGTGTGTAGACGTACGAATCAGTGAGTGGAGTGCGTATGTAGTAACTGGTATTGGTGTGTCATGATGTCATCAGTGATGTCATTTGAGATGTCATCAGTGATGTCATTTCAGATGTCATTAGTGATGTCATCAGTGATGTCACTGAAGTATGGTGTTCTGTGTTTAACTGTATAGATGAAGAAATGGAAGTGTGATTGATTCTTTACAGGACTGACTTGGTGTGTGAGTAACTCCATGGATGAGTGGCAGTGTGTGACTGTCTGCATAGGTGTATGAGTGCATATGATAGTGTTGTAATAATGAGTGACTGTATGTATGAGTGATTGTATGGGTGAATGAGTGAATGTGTGTGTAGACGTAGGAATCAGTGAGTGCGTATGTAGTAACTGGTATTGGTGTGTCATGATGTCATCAGTGATGTCATTTGAGATGTCATCAGTGATGTCATCAGTGATGTCATTTGAGATGTCATCAGTGATGTCACTGACCATGTCATGAATGATGTAATATGTGACATCATCAGCAGTGGATTGCGGGTGCGCGATATATAGTTAGTGCAACTAACTATATATGGAATTTCAATGGTTTTGTGTGAGTAAAATAAGGTTTTCTAAATGCTAATTCCTAACTATATATGGTCTATAACCTATGGTTTTTTCAGTGAATTTTCAAGGTTTTGTAAATGCTAATTCCTAACTATATATGGTCTATAACCTATGGTTTTTTCAGTGAATTTCATTGGTTTTTTAACAGCTAATATCTGTAGCTGTAAAATGTATTCTTCTTTAAATCCAAAAATATATTTTATATGTTTATTAATAATTTTTTTTTTTCATATTTTTTTTCTTCGTTCCCGCTTCGCGAATCGGGAAGCTTCCCGTTAGCTGACCTTGATGCCGCGAAATAGACCGCGAGCCGGTAAACGTTTCTTTACCGCAACTGCCGCGTTAGAAAACAACATCGTGACGCCTCCCGTCCGCATGACGTTTCGCGTTGTCGCGTGATACGTCATATGACGTGCTACGTTAGCGAACTGGTACGCTTACCGAGTCGCAAAACACAGGTTTCTGGAAGCAAACCGGGAGGCCCTGCAAAGCGCTTAACGTAAACACAGCAGGTCATGTGACTTGGTAATAACACTTTTCATTGGTTCATTTCACTTTTGGTTTCCTAATGATGTAAGACTAGGTCATATAATCTAAAATGAACACTTTTCATTGGTTGAGAACTATTGTTTTTCCCAAATGATGAAAATCCCTCCTTCTTTCCTCACTCTGACTTTCATCATTGTGAGAGAAAGACCCTTTGTTACCAGGGAGCAATGGCTTCTTTAGTAGCTTCAGCTGGTGCTTCCCCACCACCTCCACCACATCCAAGGAAGAGTGGACCACCTGCTCAAGTTATAATTCAGCAAGAAGAGGAAGAAGAGGAACAGGACGACGAGCACGAAGAGAGGCACTTTTTGCCTGAGGAGCCCAGGACGTCTCACCGGAAAGAAAACTTAATTTGGCAATTTTTTAAAATTCCCAAAGGTCAGAAAAAAGTAAATGCACGATACGTAACTTGCCTTATATGTCAAGATAGACTGTCCAGAGGGACCGAGAAAAAATACAGTTTCGGAAACTACACAATGCATCGCCATATGACTAGGTGGCATCCTAACAACTACAGTGCTGCACAGGTTCGTAACGACCTAGATAATCTCCCTATTATGGCCAGAAGATCTGTTGTACCGGAAGTAACGGGACCAGAGGGCAGGGAGATGGTGCCAAATATACAAACGAGATTTCATGAAGTAAAACAAGTCTGCGTATATTGCAGTGGATTCATTTGCTACGGAGAAAGAAGCATCACTCTGATCAACAGAGCTATTGACTATCATATGCAAGTTTGTACGAAACGCCCAAAATAATAAATACTTTTTTTTTGTTTTGTTGCTCCTGTTGAGCCCTTTACAATAAATCGTTTTCATTGCCCCCTCCAAGAAAACCCCAAAAAAATATAAAACTGTTCAGAAAAATTCAAAAAAAGTAAAAAAATGTTCAGAAAAATAATAAAAAAATATAAAACAACAAAAACAATAAAAAAAAGTTCTTTTCAGAACTACCTCCCCGTTATTAAAAAATTGGTACAATATTTGGAACTGTGCCAACCTCTATTTCTCGTAGTTCGCTTCCCAGTTCGCTCGCCGGTACGCGAACCGGAAGTGAACCCAAACATTTTTTTTAAAAAAAGAACAGTAAGTATAAGGGAAGGAAACAGACACTTATGTTAAAAGAAAGACAGCTATAGGGGAGTAAACTAGAGATACTATTACCCGTAATCCACTGCTGATGATGTCACATATTACATCATTCATGACATGCTCAGTGACATCATCAGCAGAGGATTGCGGGTTTTTTGGCAACGTGCCATATCCACGGTTTAATAACGCTGCCTTTTGCTTTATATAAGTTTTCAAATTGTATGAAATATATACCAATAGGTCGTTATGAACCTTTAGGTAGTGCTTTTCTTCATGAGGTCTGGTCGCTTCCATACACATACAGATGTTTCAAAGATGATCAAGAAGTTTATCTGAATGGAGAGGAATGCACTGAGACGCCAGATCATTCACTAATGTGTAGGCATATACAGTTACACGGTTCATGCAACAAACACCGACCAAATATGGCTTGCGTGTTGCAAGGCACGCCAGTTCCTGCTATCATCCCCACGTTCAAGTTGTTGGAAAATGGTAGTTATTTGATGCTCAATAATGAAGATTGTTCTGGGTTAATTAAAAGTATTCCTTTTATCGTAACAGTAAGTGAACGGGTTATTTGCTGCAGAAATGTTCTATTTCCTCCCACACATGAACATAGGGAGTTTTCAATCTGGCCACAAATACCAACCTTGGGAGCAGATTTCAACGGCATGGCAAGAATAAGAGCTCTTTTGTCTCAGAGAGAGGTGGCCTTGAGTTCGGCCCGTGAAACTTTCGTGCTTCACATAGCGAACACCCGTACAGAGGTGCAGACCCTTTTCAATACTGATTCGCCTTTCCATTTCAGCAAGATGGTTCGGACTATCTTTAACGCGTCCTCCACAAAGGCCCTGGCGCACTTTTTTAAAGTTGTTACCAGTGGTCTCGTGACTTCATTTGAGAAAATCTTTGGACTCATCCCTGCTTTCTTTCATTCTATTTTTTCCACTGTGCTTCGTGGATTCCCATTTTTACTTGCATTACCAGCGGACGCTCTTGTGCTTTTTTACATTTTTAAATATGGATGTCCCTCCTGTGCAAGCTCCCGCCCTGCAGCTGCTGACACTGTTCCGCAATCGCATGCTAGAATATTATGGCACAATGCCGTTGGCGATATTAAGCACGGCATATGGATTATCTTTTCGATTCTCCTACTTCACCTGTGTCCAGCCTGTATTTCACTGCCTGACCTGTGATTTCGATTGGGCCATTGATTTGTGTCTCTGCGGACCGGTTTCTCCTGACGTCGACTTTAATCAGCTGATGACTCCTATCATTACTCACGAGTTGGTTTGTCCTGGCGAAAGGATTATGGCTGTGGCATTGATGCATGGACTAATTGGTCCCTGGAATTTACTGGCGGCAACACAGTCTTTCTTGGAACAGAGCTTTCTTGAAAACCCACCGAGCTGTCCTCTGATGGTGATAGAGGATCCGGTGCTGGGAGAGCACGTATGTTCTTTTCCGCTTTTAAATTGGATGGCTGAACTCTTTTCGGATGAAGACGGTGACTTCCTATTGGAGGCTGTTGCAGCTTATTTTGCATACACAGTTATGTCATAGACCTTTTTCATGTTTGATATGCTGAGTACTAGCATTTCATTGACAATTCATTGACTTATTTGTCAAGTTTTTATTATTTAGCTTGCCTATTGGCTTAAGACTCGATAAAGTACTTGGCTGTTTTATTTTTCTTTAGCATTAAATTTTCCTAGTTTTTAATGTTTTACCTTGCGGACCGTCCACATATAAAGTTGCAATCTGCTCTCATGAGATGGCACTTCTATTATCTTATTCAGTTCGTTTCCGGATCATGGGGAGGTGTCATCTAGGTCCTGGATATCTTTACACCGTGTTAAGTTAGCATGGGCTCATTACCGGTTTAAACGCCATTTTTCCTTTTTTGCAACTTCTGCACACGACACTTAGTTGTTGCTTTAGCTTTCAACCTAGTAGTTCATCGTGGTTTACATGAGAATAATATGTTATTGCTCTACTATCTGCTTTGCTTGTTAAACTATATCTGTACAGCGAGTGCTGAAGTTTCAAGAACAACACAATACAGAATTGTTATGAGGTCTGATCTCCACGACTTCATACTCATAACATAAGTGCAGCTTCTGCCAATTCTGGGCATGAGGCGGGTTTTATATTGCTTTGCCGAACACACATACACAACAGTTGATGCGGTTCACATGAAGAGAGAGCTGGTGTATGCTGATGTGATTCCTTCAAATCTAAGACACTAAAGTATGGGCACGCCCTAAACCAACACAAACAGACCTTCTTAGCAAATAATATAATATGTGTATTAGGGAGGGTGAGATATAAGCAGCCGCGGGCCGTGGAGGGAGTTACGGTGGGGCAGGGAGGCGGGGAGGGGGAGGGGCAGGGTGGAGCCCTCTCCACCCTGCCCCTCCCCCTCCCCGCCTCCCTGCCCCACCGTAACTCCCTCCACGGCCCGTGGCTGCTTATAAGTGTTGCTAACTCTTATTCATTTACAGCATGTTAACATACTGTCACCATTCGCTTTTTATGTACTAGTAACTATGCTGGTAATTTTGCTACTGATAATATGTGTACTTGTATTATCTAAGATACTACGCCTGAGAAGACGGCATTAGTAAATAAACATTTCAAATACACATGTGTTCTTCTTAACTCCATGTTCTGGTTTCTAAGAAATATATAACGACCGACTGTTCATGAGTTCCACGTATCCTGAGGTACTATAAGTTCATATTCTGGATTGTCTAAACATTGAGAGTTTGTTATATCCAATGTGACACTGTACCTAGCTTGCTAAGGGGTTTTTGATTACTAAGGTGAGTTTTGGGGCACCCTAATTCGCCGAGGTTCCAATCCTCTGTCCACAGTTCTGTGTGAGAACAGAAACCCTGCGACAGGGGCACCCCCGACCCTTGCTGGAGCTTCATCACACTTGCGATACAACTCCAGCAATACGCCACCTTTACGGCACAGATACATCACGCATCTGTGCTGTTTTTGCCCCATGATGCGCCGCATTGTAAATGCAGCACACCATAGGTGACGGAACAGCAGCACAGAATGACTAACACATCCCTGGTGATGCGCCAGTCATCATAAATCTATCCCTATGCTTCTTATCTTGTTAGAGATGAACCGCCATATGTATCATCAAAGTTTTTTGCATTTCCTAAATAGCGAACTTTAAGGAATAAATAGCGATTCTTTACCATTCCTAGTTTGCGATGAGCTATTTGCTAATTACAAATTACCCATTCATTTCCTTCATTTCCATAGGGCGGTTGGACTCACTTTTAGCTCGAACGGCTGAATGGATTTCCACGAAACTTGGCAAAATTGTAGGGACTGGTAGCCCGATGTGCCTTTGCTATGTCTCAAGATATATGCTCCAGTGGTTTTTACGAAAATTAACTTTGAAAAATATATATTGGGCTACATTGGCCTATATATATGTTGGAGCCCAAATGTAGCCCAATGTAGCCCAATGAAGCCCAATGAAGCCCAATGTAGCCCAATGTAGCTCAAAGATGGCCGCCAGAGACAAAAAAAACAAATGTAGCCCAAATATCAGCCAGATGTAGCCCAACTATAGCCCAGTGACAGAATGACCAATCAGCTTCGCAAACCTCCGTTACGCGAAGCGGAGCGCTGTTACAGATATATATCTTTTTTTGAACGTTAATTTCTCAAAATCCACTGGAGCACATATATTGAGACCTAGCAAAGGCACATCGGGCTACCAGTCCCTAATATTTTACCAAGTTTCGTGCAAATCCATTCAGCCGTTCGATTATTATTATTATTTTTTTTTTTTGCCCCGCGGGGCCCTTTTAAAACCTCCACATCAAACCTAGGGGGTCAGCGAGGATCTACTATGCCCCCTTATGGTCATTTGCCCCTTCGCTTTGGCCTCCTCTTGTCTCTCGATCCTACCGAGAGACAAGATGGCGGCCGCTACGGACTGTTTGGAATGTTTACAGACGCCGGAGAACCAATCAGCTTCGCTTCACAAAGCTCCGTTGCGCGAAAAGTACGCGTACTGGAGCGCTGCCCGGTCCGCAGTTACAGATTTATATCTTTTTTTAAACGTTAATTTCTCAAAATCCACTGTAGCACATATATTGAGACCTACAAAAGGCACATCGGGCTACCAGTCCCTACAATTTTGCCAAGTTTCGTGCAAATCCATTCAGCCGTTCGGGCTAAAAGTGAGGCCAACCGCCCTATGGAAAACTCAATGTTAAAAACACGTTTTGGGACCCCCCTTTTTTCTCAACCCCCCCTGGACGAACCCCCCCCCCAATTTTCAGGGGCTGCTCAGAAACAAAATGTGCCATTTTCCTGAAAATTTCAGCCAATTCCGTCCACAAACGCCAAAGTTATTTGACATAGAATTTTCAAAAATCCCATAGGAAAAAAATCCTAACTATATATACCTACTGGCGACCGCCAGTAGGTAATATATATATATATATATATATATATATATATATATATATATATATATATATATATCAGCAGTTCAAATCCATGAAGTAGAAATGAGGCGGCACACCAACTTCAGAATGGGTAATTTAATCAACAACGCGTTTCAGATGCAAAATGACCTTTGTCAAGTTGTTTCAATCCTTCCTGGTCCTTTCCTATGATTTAGAGGGGGAATCACGTTTTATTTGGAATCGCCATGTACAACTACATTTAAAAACACATTTGTTGCATTAGGTAAGTGTCTCTTGCATGAATGTATATTTATTTTTACATGTAATGAATTATTGTTTGTCATCTCAACACTTAGGAGACGAAACATTTTGAATTACGAAAAACTGTGGTGACTGCCAACCGCAATGTTTCTTCTATGTCGATTGTGTTGTTATGGTTACAAATTGGTGACCAGGAAGGATTGAAACAACTTGACAAATGCCATTTTGCGGCTGAAACGCATTGTTGTTTGGTGATTAAATCACCGTTCTGCCACATTTCTACTTCATGGATTTGAATTGCTGATTTTGGTGGTTATCTGCTGCCACGGCTGGCACGGGCGCTTAAAGGCAGGCGAGCTGCGTTTTCTGGCAGTACTTGGTGTGTGAATAAATATATGTATATATATATATATATATATATATATATATACACCGACTGCCACTGAAGAAAGGGAAGCCTGCAACGCGTTTGGCAGTGGTTGCCATTGACTTTTAAAGCGCGCCCTTGTTCATGCTCTGCTGCATATCATTAAAGAAAAGTGCTACGAAAAACTTGCCTGGTGGCTCTTCTTCAAGGGTAACCTTTTGTTGTTTATGGATTTGCGGCTAACCCAGTCGCGGAAGAAGCCCCTCTGCCACGGTGGACCCGCGGTGACTTCGGGTGAGAGGTCACCGTGTAAGCGGGAGGCATAAAAGCCTTTTGATGTGCATGAGAAAAGCAGCGCTTTAACAAGACTGTGTCTTTTACCCACTTGGGATTTAATAACTTTTGAATGCAGACTCTGGGTGAAACCCAATGAGGGAAATACGTTTTGTGCTACTACATGAACCAGAATGCTGTAGCAACGGCCACGCCCACTGGGGAGGTTCAATGTGTATAATTAGCAGCACGTTTCACTTGGATGTCTTGCCTGCACCGACTGCCACTGAAGAAAGGGAAGCCTGAAACGCGTTTGGCAGTGGTTGCCATTGACTTTTAAAGCGCGCCCTTGTTCATGCTCTGCTGCATATCATTAAAGAAAAGTGCTACGAGTAACTTGCCTGGTGGCTCTTCTTCAAGGGTAACCTTTTGTTGTTTATGGATTTGCGGCTAACCCAGTCGCGGAAGAAGCCCCTCTGCCACGGTTGACCCGCGGTGACTTCGGGTGAGAGGTCACCGTGTAAGCGGGAGGCATAAAAGCCTTTTGATGTGCATGAGAAAAGCAGCGCTTTAACAAGACTGTGTCTTTTACCCACTTGGGATTTAATAACTTTTGAATGCAGACTCTGGGTGAAACCCAATGAGGGAAATACGTTTTGTGCTACTACATGAACCAGAATGCTGTAGCAACGGCCACGCCCACTGGGGAGGTTCAATGTGTATAATTAGCAGCACGTTTCACCTGGATGTCTTGCCTGCACCGACTGCCACTGAAGAAAGGGAAGCCTGAAACGCGTTTGGCAGTGGTTGCCATTGACTTTTAAAGCGCGCCCTTGTTCATGCTCTGCTGCATATCATTAAAGAAGAGTGCTACGAGTAACTTGCCTGGTGGCTCTTCTTCAAGGGTAACCTTTTGTTGTTTATGGATTTGCGGCTAACCCAGTCGCGGAAGAAGCCCCTCTGCCACGGTGAACCCGCGGTGACTTCGGGTGAGAGGTCACCGTGTAAGCGGGAGGCATAAAAGCCTTTTGATGTGCATGAGAAAAGCAGCGCTTTAACAAGACTGTGTCTTTTACCCACTTGGGATTTAATAACTTTTGAATGCAGACTCTGGGTGAAACCCAATGAGGGAAATACGTTTTGTGCTACTACATGAACCAGAATGCTGTAGCAACGGCCACGCCCACTGGGGAGGTTCAATGTATATAATTAGCAGCACGTTTCACCTGGATGTCTTGCCTGCACCGACTGCCACTGAAGAAAGGGAAGCCTGAAACGCGTTTGGCAGTGGTTGCCATTGACTTTTAAAGCGCGCCCTTGTTCATGCTCTGCTGCATATCATTAAAGAAAAGTGCTACGAGTAACTTGCCTGGTGGCTCTTCTTCAAGGGTAACCTTTTGTTGTTTATGGATTTGTGGCTAACCCAGTCGCGGAAGAAGCCCCTCTGCCACGGTGGACCGGCGGTGACTTCGGGTGAGAGGTCACCGTGTAAGCGGGAGGCATAAAAGCCTTTTGATGTGCATGAGAAAAGCAGCACTTTAACAAGACTGTGTCTTTTACCTACTTGGGATTTAATAACTTTTGAATGCAGACTCTGGGTGAAACCCAATGAGGGAAATACGTTTTGTGCTACTACATGAACCAGAATGCTGTAGCAACGGCCACGCCCACTGGGGAGGTTCAATGTGTATAATTAGCAGCACGTTTCACCTGGATGTCTTGCCTGCACCGACTGCCACTGAAGAAAGGGAAGCCTGAAACGCGTTTGGCAGTGGTTGCCATTGACTTTTAAAGCGCGCCCTTGTTCATGCTCTGCTGCATATCATTAAAGAAAAGTGCTACGAGTAACTTGCCTGGTGGCTCTTCTTCAAGGGTAACCTTTTGTTGTTTATGGATTTGCGGCTAACCCAGTCGCGGAAGAAGCCCCTCTGCCACTGTGGACCCGCGGTGACTTCGGGTGAGAGGTCACCGTGTAAGCGGGAGGCATAAAAGCCTTTTGATGTGCATGAGAAAAGCAGTGCTTTAACAAGACTGTGTCTTTTACCCACTTGGGATTTAATAACTTTTGAATGCAGACTCTGGGTGAAACCCAATGAGGGAAATACGTTTTGTGCTACTACATGAACCAGAATGCTGTAGCAACGGCCACGCCCACTGGGGAGGTTCAATGTGTATAATTAGCAGCACGTTTCACCTGGATGTCTTGCCTGCACCGACTGCCACTGAAGAAAGGGAAGCCTGAAACGCGTTTGGCAGTGGTTGCCATTGACTTTTAAAGCACGCCCTTGTTCATGCTCTGCTGCATATCATTAAAGAAAAGTGCTACGAGTAACTTGCCTGGTGGCTCTTCTTCAAGGGTAACCTTTTGTTGTTTATGGATTTGCGGCTAACCCAGTCGCGGAAGAAGCCCCTCTGCCACGGTTGACCCGCGGTGACTTCGGGTGAGAGGTCACCGTGTAAGCGGGAGGCATAAAAGCCTTTTGATGTGCATGAGAAAAGCAGCGCTTTAACAAGACTGTGTCTTTTACCCACTTGGGATTTAATAACTTTTGAATGCAGACTCTGGGTGAAACCCAATGAGGGAAATACGTTTTGTGCTACTACATGAACCAGAATGCTGTAGCAACGGCCACGCCCACTGGGGAGGTTCAATGTGTATAATTAGCAGCACGTTTCACCTGGATGTCTTGCCTGCACCGACTGCCACTGAAGAAAGGGAAGCCTGAAACGCGTTTGGCAGTGGTTGCCATTGACTTTTAAAGCGCGCCCTTGTTCATGCTCTGCTGCATATCATTAAAGAAAAGTGCTACGAGTAACTTGCCTGGTGGCTCTTCTTCAAGGGTAACCTTTTGTTATATATATATATATATATATATATATATATATATATATATATACATATATATATATATACATATTACCTACTGGCGGTCGCCGGTAGGTATATATAGTTAGGATTTTTTCCCTATGGGATTTTTGAAAATTCTATGTCTAATAACTTTGGCGTTTGTGGACGGAATTGGCTGAAATTTTCAGGAAAATGGCTCATTTTGTTTCTGAGCAGCCCTTGAAAATTTGTGGGGGGTTCGTCAAGGGGGGGCCGAGAAAAAATGGGGGTCCCAAAACGTGTTTTTAACATTGAGTTTTCCATAGGGCGGTTGGCCTCACTTTTAGCTCGAAGAGCTGAATGGATTTGCACGAAACTTGGCAAAATTGTAGGGACTGGTAGCCCGATGTGCCTTTTGTAGGTCTCAATATATGTGCTTCAGTGGATTTTGAGAAATTAACGTTCAAAAAAAGATATATATCTGTAACAGCGGACCGGGCAGCGCTCCAGTTCGCGTACTTTTCGCGCAACGGAGCTTTGTGAAGCGAAGCTGATTGGTTCTCCGGCGTCTGTAAACATTCCAAACAGTCCATAGCGGCCGCCATCTTGTCTCTCGGTAGGATCGAGAGACAAGAGGAGGCCAAAGCGAAGGGGCAAATGACCATAAAGGGGCATAGTAGATTCTCGCTGACCCCCTAGGTTTGATGTGGAGGTTTTAAAAGGGCCCCGCGGGGCAAAAAAAAAAGAAAAATAATAATAATCGAACGGCTGAATGGATTTGCACGAAACTTGGCAAAATTGTAGGGACTGGTAGCCCGATGTGCCTTTGCTAGGTCTCAATATATGTGCTCCAGTGGATTTTGAGAAATTAACGTTCAAAAAAAGATATATATCTGTAACAGCGCTCCGCTTCGCGTACTTTTCGCGTTACGGAGCTTTGCGAAGCTGATTGGTTCTTCGGCGTCTGTAAACATTCCAAACAGTCCGTAGCGGCCGCCATCTTGTCTCTCGGTAGTATCGAGAGACAAGAGGAGGCCAAAGCGAAGGGGCAAATGACCATAAGGGGGCATAGTAGATCCTCCCTGACCCCCTAGGTTTGATGTGGAGGCTTTAAAAGGGTCTCGCAGGGCAAAAAAAAAATATATCGTTTTTTTAGTTTTTTTGCGTGGAGTGCGCCCGGTTCGCGAACCGGGAAGCGTTCTGGGGAGCGTACTTTCTTGAAAATTAGTGAAAAAAGTTAGAGTAAAATAATAATTGTGAGTGAATAGATGTAGGGTAGCTCTGAGAAGAGCTTTTGGGTTTATGGTACATTTAGGTACTTATAAGTAGGTACCAATGCACAGTCTTAAATTCAGAGTGAAAATTCTGTTGCCCTCATCTGAGAAGTGAACTCCATCTCCTCTGTAGATATCTTGCATGTAGTAACGCAAGTTATTGTTGTACAGGGAGCCCATTCCATGGTCTCTCATGTAAGCTGAAACAGATTTGTTTACATGCTTCCTCGATTTCTCAATTTGTGGACAAAATTGGTTCGACCACCTCCATTTTTGTCTTTGGCATATATTTGAATATACCAAGGCAGTCTGAGGAAAAAGTGCCATCAATTGCTCAAAGGTGTCCTTTAAAAGCATTTCCAGACCTACCCCAGTCAAAGTGCCCAAATCATTACCTCCACAGTGCACAATTAACAGGTCAGGTTTTGGCAAATGCATAAAGGTTTTCACCAATGGTATCAATTGGTGACATTTTAATCCTCTGTGGCCAAACCACTTAATTTCCACATCTTGTAAATTGAGGTTAGGTAAATTCCTGTTTTCAGCGTACCTCTGAGCCCAATAGATGTAACTATGTCCAACAATCCAGACAGAAAACATGGCGAGAGAAGGTTCTCCTGCAGTCAGATGAAGTGTGGCAATGAAATGGCAGTTGAAAAAATGAGAGTGTAAAATGAAAAAAACTGAGGAGTTTCTGTGTTAATGAAGCAGTAAGAGTGATTGGTGGATTTTGATTGCTGAAAACAGAAAGTTAGGGTGCATGGATGAGTTCGTTGAAAGATGTATTTTGAGTGGCGAAGAAAAAATCATTAAATGAAAGATTGCATTGGATATGCAGGTGCACTGAGAGTTCAGAGTTCAATTGCAACATTGTTGTGTGAACTTGGAAACACCAGAGGTCTTGCAAGAGGTGGTTGCTATGCAGAAAAAGCAGAGAGGGGGCAGAGGGGGTAGGGTTTTGATTTGAAAAAAAGTGAGGGAAGAGTTTTGATTGGGTGACATGAGAGATATGTGTGAAGAATTACAGCATTTCTGTGCTTTTGATAGCTGCAGACTCTGGAGTGCATACCTTTTGCTCTGCTGAAGACAAATTGGTGTGTTTCTGAGACTGTTTTGAAACTCAAAGTATTTGCTAAGGTGAGAAAAGATTTCTTTAATTTAGATAGAAAATAGTGTGCTTTAAGGAGAAAATTATGAAGAAAGTTGTGTTTTTCAAATGTTGCTTTGTCTCAAGTGTTTTACAAATAGATTTTGTTTCTTTGAGAAATTGTAATTGGAGAAAATGTGAAGTATTAGTACTGACAGGGTTTTTATGTGCATAGGAGCTGTGGAGTGTTTTCAAATTATGACTTGTAAATCGTTTTTGAGAAAAAGCAATGGTTTTAATATTAATGACAAGGACATAATGATGTCTGCTTCTTTATAAGGTAATTGAGAGTCTCTGATGTTATTTTTCCCATTTCAATGTAAGAAGTTTGTCTGTGGAGCAAATTGCTTGTACATATGCTCCCACCTGTGCATGGCAAATTTAGATTTTGAATGTTTGCGTTACATAGGCATGTTAAAGGTGACTGAAACATGCTGCAAAGGCAATCAAAAAACGCTTTTATGTGTCTTAAGGACATTTTAAGTCATTTCCCCATGTGCAGTGTTTTCAAATTATGAGTTGAAAATCGTTTTTGAGGTAAAGGAATGTTTTCAAAATTTATGTGCGCCATATGCCCCCAAATTTCTTTTTCAGGGGTGCAGCAGGGTGTTCTTGAGACACCCCTGCACCCTCGGAAAAATTCGTAATTTGCGATGAGGTAATTGCTAATCGCAAATTGCACCTTCATTCCTATGGGCCTCCTGCTGCATGGAAATGAATGGGTAATTTGTAATTAGCAAATAGCTCATCGCTAACTAGGAATGGTAAAGAATCGCTATTTATTCCTTAAAGTTCGCTATTTAGGAAATGCAAAAAACTTTGATGATACATATGGCGGTTCATCTCTAACAAGATAAGAAGCATAGGGATAGATTTATAATGACTGGCGCATCACCAGGGATGTGTTAGTCATTCTGTGCCGCTGTTCCGTCACCTATGGTGTGCTGCATTTACAATGCGGCGCATCATGGGGCAAAAACAGCACAGATGCGTGACGTATCTGTGCCGTAAAGGTGGCGCATTGCTGGAGTTGTATCGCAAGTGTGATGAAGCTCCAGCAAGGCTCAGGGGTGCCCCTGTCGCAGGGTTTCTGTTCTCACACAGAACTGTGGACAGAGGATTGGAACCTCGGCGAATTAGGGTGCCCCAAAACTCACCTTAGTAATCAAAAACCCCTTAGCAAGCTAGGTACAGTGTCACATTGGATATAACAAACTCTCAATGTTTAGACAATCCAGAATATGAACTTATAGTACCTCAGGATACGTGGAACTCATGAAGAGTCGGTCGTTATATATTTCTTAGAAACCAGAACATGGAGTTAAGAAGAACACATGTGTATTTGAAATGTTTATTTACTAATGCCGTCTTCTCAGGCGTAGTATCGTAGATAATACAAGTACACATATTATCAGTAGCAAAATTACCAGCATAGTTACTAGTACATAAAAAGCGAATGGTGACAGTATGTTAACATGCTGTAAATGAATAAGAGTTAGCAACACTTATAAGCAGCCGCGGGCCGTGGAGGGAGTTACGGTGGGGCAGGGAGGCGGGGAGGGGGAGGGGCAGGGTGGAGAGGGCTCCACCCTGCCCCTCCCCCTCCCCGCCTCCCTGCCCCACCGTAACTCCCTCCACGGCCCGCGGCTGCTTATATCTGACCCTCCCTAATACACATATTATATTATTTGCTAAGAAGGTCTCTTTGTGTTGGTTTAGGGCGTGCCCATACTTTAGTGTCTTAGATTTGAAGGAATCACATCAGCATACACCAGCTCTCTCTTCATGTGAACCGCATCAAGTGTTGTGTATGTGTGTTCGGCAAAGCAATATAAAACCCGCCTTATGTCGTGGAGATCAGACCTCATAACAATTCTGTATCGTGTTGTTCTTGAAACTTCAGCAGTCGCTGTACAGATATAGTTTAACAAGCAAAGCAGATAGTAGAGCAATAACATATTATTCTCATGTAAACCACGATGAACTACTAGGTTGAAAGCTAAAGCAACAACTAAGTGTCGTGTGCAGAAGTTGCAAAAAAGGAAAAATGGTGTTTAAACCGGTAATGAGCCCATGCTAACTTAACACGGTGTAAAGATATCCAGGATCTAGATGACACCTCCCCATGATCCGGAAACGAACTGAATAAGATAATAGAAGTGGCATCTCATGAGAGCAGATTGCAACTTTACATGTGGACGGTCCGCAAGGTAAAACATTAAAAACTAGGAAAATTTAATGCTAAAGAAAAATAAAACAGCCAATTACTTTATCGAGGCTTAAGCCAATAGGCAAGCTAAATAATAAAAACTTGAGAAATAAGTCAATGAATTGTCAATGAAATGCTAGTACTCAGCATATCAAACATGAAAAAGGTCTATGACATAACTGTGTATGCAAAATAAGCTGCAACAGCCTCCAATAGGAAGTCACCGTCTTCATCCGAAAAGAGTTCAGCCATCCAATTTAAAAGCGGAAAAGAACATACGTGCTCTCCCAGCACCGGATCCTCTATCACCATCAGAGGACAGCTCGGTGGGTTTTCAAGAAAGCTCTGTTCCAAGAAAGACTGTGTTGCCGCCAGTAAATTCCAGGGACCAATTAGTCCATGCATCAATGACACAGCCATAATCCTTTCGCCAGGACAAACCAACTCGTGAGTAATGATAGGAGTCATCAGCTGATTAAAGTCGACGTCAGGAGAAACCGGTCCGCAGAGACACAAATCAATGGCCCAATCGAAATCACAGGTCAGGCAGTGAAATACAGGCTGGACACAGGTGAAGTAGGAGAATCGAAAAGATAATCCATATGCCGTGCTTAATATCACCAACGGCATTGTGCCATAATATTCAAGCATGCGATTGCGGAACAGCGTCAGCAGCTGCAGGGCGGGAGCTTGCACAGGAGGGACATCCATATTTAAAAATGTAAAAAAGCACAAGAGCGTCCGCTGGTAATGCAAGTAAAAATGGGAATCCACCAAGCACAGTGGAAAAAATAGAATGAAAGAAAGCAGGGATGACTCCAAAGATTTTCTCAAATGAAGTCACGAGACCACTGGTAACAACTTTAAAAAAGTGTGCCAGGCCCTTTGTGGAGGACGCGTTAAAGATAGTCCGAACCATCTTGCTGAAATGGAAAGGCAAATCTGTATTTAAAAGGGTCTGCACCTCTGTACGGGTGTTCGCTATGTGAAGCACGAAAGTTTCACGGGCCGAACTCAAGGCCACCTCTCTCTGAGACAAAAGAGCTCTTATTCTTGCCATGCCGTTGAAATCTGCTCCCAAGGTTGGTATTTGTGGCCAGATTGAAAACTCCCTATGTTCATGTGTGGGAGGAAATAGAACATTTCTGCAGCAAATAACCCGTTCATTTACTGTTACGATAAAAGGAATACTTTTAATTAACCCAGAACAATCTTCATTATTGAGCATCAAATAACTACCATTTTCCAACAACTTGAACGTGGGGATGATAGCAGGAACTGGCGTGCCTTGCAACACGCAAGCCATATTTGGTCGGTGTTTGTTGCATGAACCGTGTAACTGTATGTGCCTACACATTAGTGAATGATCTGGCGTCTCAGTGCATTCCTCTCCATTCAGATAAACTTCTTGATCATCTTTGAAACATCTGTATGTGTATGGAAGCGACCAGACCTCATGAAGAAAACCACTACCTAAAGGTGCATAACGACCTATTGGTATATATTTCATACAATTTGAAAACTTATATAAAGCAAAAGGCAGCGTTATTAAACCGTGGATAAGGCACGTTGCCAAAGCAGCCAACCTTTTGGATTTATACTGGAAATGTTAAAGGAAGAATTATGGAGTAGGGCCTGTAAATTTTTAATGGACAACCGAGTAAAATTACTCCAACCATCATATTCCTCTAACTCCGGGATAGTAGGGGTGTTTAATTTTTTAGAAGTAGCCAATCCAAAGCATTTGGTCTGGGAAATTGTTTCATTCACAAACAACATATGATTTGGGATGAGATATGCACGGTGCAAAGCCTCAGTGCCTTGTACCTGCCAGGTTCGTGAACCCCAAACTGATGTAGATCCTGGATATCTTTACACTGTGTTAAGTTAGCATGGGCTCATTACTGGTTTAAACGCCATTTTTCCTTTTTTGCAACTTCTGCACACGACACTTAGTTGTTGCTTTAGCTTTCAGCCTACCTGCGTCAAGATCTATGCCTGCTTCAAGCAGGCGCAGGGTTTTGATGCAGCTTTGTCCTATCTGATTGTAAATGCGGCAGACCGTGGGTGGCAGAGCAGCGGTGCACGTTAACTGGTGCATCTCTGGGGATGTGCTAGTTAATATAAATCTGCCCCTTTCCATACATACTGAGCATGTCATGAATGATGTAATATGTGACATCATCAGCAGTGGATTACGGGTAATAGTATCTCTAGTTTACTCCCCTATAGCTGTCTTTCTTTTAACATAACTGTCTGTTTCCTTCCCTTATACTTACTGTTTTTTTGGTTCGCTTCCGGTTCGCGTACCGGCGAGCGAACTGGGAAGCGAACTAAGAGAAATAGAGGTTGGCACAGTTCCAAATATTGTACCAATTTTTTAATACCGGGGAGGTAGTTCTGAAAAGAAATTTTTTTTTAATTGTTTTTGTTGTTTTATATTTTTTTTATTATTTTTCTGAACATTTTTTTACTTTTTTTGAATTTTTCTGAACAGTTTTATATTTTTTTGTTTTTTTTTTCGGAGGGGGCAACGAAAACGATTCATTGTAAAGGGCTCAACAGGAGCAACAAAAAAAATAAAGAATTTATTGTTTGGGGCGTTTCGGACAAATATGAGCATGATTGTCAATAGCTCTGTTGATCAGAGTGATGCTTCTTTCTCCGTAGCAAATGAATCCACTGCAATGTACGCAGACTTGTTTTACTTCACGAAATCGCGTTTGTATATTTGGCACCATCTCCCTGCCCTCTGGTCCCGTTACTTCCGGTACAACAGATCTTCTGGCCATAATAGGGAGATTATCTAGGTCGTTACGAAACTGTGCAGCACTGTAGTTGTTAGGATGCCACCTAGTCATATGGCGATGCATTGTGTAGTTTCCGAAACTGTATTTTTTCTCGGTCCCTCTGGACAGTCTATCTTGACATATAAGGCAAGTTACGTATCTTGCATTTACTTTTTTCTGACCTTTGGGAATTTTAAAAAATTGCCAAATGAAGTTTTCTTTCCGGTGAGACGTCCTGGGCTCCTCAGGCAAAAAGTGCCTCTCTTCGTGCTCGTCGTCCTGTTCCTCTTCTTCCTCTTCTTCCTCTTCTTCCTCTTCTTGCTGAATTATAACTTCAGCAGGTGGTCCACTCTTCCTTGGATGTGGTGGAGGTGGTGGGGAAGCACCAGCTGAAGCTACTAAAGAAGCCATTGCTCACTGGTAACAAAGGGTCTTTCTCTCACAATGATGAAAGTCAGAGTGAGGAAAGAAGGAGGGATTTTCATCATTTGGGAAAAACAATAGTTCTCAACCAATGAAAAGTGTTCATTTTAGATTATATGACCTAGTCTTACATCATTAGGAAACCAAAAGTGAAATGAACCAATGAAAAGGGTTATTACCAAGTCACATGACCTGCTGTGTTTACGTTACGCGCTTTGCAGGGCCTCCCGGTTTGCTTCCAGAAACCTGCGCTTTGCGCCTCGCTTCGCGTACCAGTTCGCTAACGTAGCACGTTATATGACGTATCACGCGACAACGCGAAACGTCATGTGGACGGGAGGCGTCACGATGTTGTTTTCTAACGCGGCAGTTGCGGTAAAGAAACGTTTACCGGCTCGCGGTCTATTTCGCGGCATCAAGGTCAGCTAACGGGAAGTTTCCCGATTCGCGAAGCGGGAACGAAGAAAAAAAAATATTTAAATTTTTTTTTATTAATAAACATATAAAATATATTTTTGGATTTAAAGAAGAATACATTTTACAGCTACAGATATTAGCTTTTAAAAAACCAATGAAATTCACTGAAAAAACCATAGGTTATAGACCATATATAGTTAGGAATTAGCATTTACAAAACCTTGAAAATTCACTGAAAAAACCATAGGTTATAGACCATATATAGTTAGGAATTAGCATTTAAAAAACCTTATTTTACTCACACAAAACCATTGAAATTCCATATATAGTTAGTTGCACTAACTATATATCGCGCACCCGCAATCCACTGCTGATGATGTCACATATTACATCATTCATGACATGGTCAGTGACATCACTGATGACATCACTGATGACATCTCAAATGACATCACTGATGACATCACTGATGACATCTCAAATGACATCACTGATAACATCTCAAATGACATCACTGATGACATCTCAAATGACATCACTGATGACATCACTGATGACATCTCATTTGACATCAATGGTCACATCACTGATGATATCATTCATGTGACAATACAATGCATCTCCTCACACTTTAATATAATCTCTGTTACACCCAGTGTTAAATACAGAGTATAATTTTTGAAACCATTGACACACCAATACTAGTTACTACATACGCACTCAGTGATTCCTATGTTTACACACACATTCACTCATTTACCCATACAATCATTCATACATACAATCACTCATCTTTACAACACTATCATATGCACTCATACACCTATACAGACTCTCACACTCTGTCACTCATCCATGGAGTTACTCACACACCTAGTCAGTCCTGTAAATAATCAATCACACTTCCATTTTCTAATCTATACAGTTAAACATAGAGCACCTTACATTTTGAAACATATACTAACACATACTTACTCTCTTATACAATCATTGATACAAGTACACATTGATCTGCACAGAGTCACACACCTCCCAGCCAGCCACACACACTCAGTCTCCCATACAAATACTTGGGCAATCAATCAATAACCCATATAGTTACTCATATAGCTACTGACCAACACATGCAGCAGTTTACAGAACAACAGACATAATGATGCACAAATTAAGACAGTTTAGTCACTAACCCATGCACTCAGTGAGACACATTTAATCACTCACTCATACAGTCAGTCACGCACCTACTAAATCCTTCATCCAGACACTTCTACATCTACTCATTCTTCAATATGTAAAACATATTTAAACTTTACAGAAACACACAGTCACTGGATGATGTCATCAGTGATGTCATTTGAGATGTCATCAGTGATGTCATCAGTGATGTCACTGACCATGTTATGAATGATGTAATATGTGACATCATCAGCAGTGGATTGCGGGTGCGCGATATATAGTTAGTGCAAATAACTATATATGGAATTTCAATGGTTTTGTGTGAGTAAAATAAGGTTTTTTAAATGCTAATTCCTAACTATATATGGTCTATAACCTATGGTTTTTTCAGTGAATATATATATATATGTATTCACTGAAAAACCATAGGTTTCAGGGACCTTATAGTTAGTTGGACATTTCACTCATACTAAACCATAGAAATTCCCCTGTTATAGTTAGTTCAGCTAACTATAACTCGCGCCCCCACAATGAACTGCTGATGATGTCACATATTACATCATTCATGACATGGTCAGTGGCTTCACTGATGACATCACTGATGACATCTCAAATGACATCCCTGATGACATCATCCGACTGTGTGTTTCTATAAAGTTTAAATATGTATAATTTATATATATATATATATATATGCCAAGGTGTATTGAAGAATGAGCAGGTGTATAAGGGGCTGGTTGGAGGATTTAGAAGGTACGTCACTGACTGTTTAAGTGAGTTATTACATGTGTCTTATTGAATGCATGGGTTAGTGACTAAACTGTGTGAATGTCTGTATCAGTCTGTCTGCTGTTGTATAAGCTGCTCCATGGGTTGGTAAGTAGCTACATGAGTGTCTACATTGGTTATTGATTGGTTGCCAGAGTATTCGTATGGGTGCCTGAGTGTGTGTGTGGGTGCAAGGGAGGTGTGTGATGCTGTGCATACATGTTTGAGTGATTGATTCACTTGTACAATGACTCAAGCATTAAGACACGCAGTGCTACAGTCGAATGTGCACAATCTATGCAGTCCCCTAAGCCCCTCCACACTACTGGTTCACTCCTGCAAAAACCTAGGTAGTAGCCATGCAGTGCAGCAATCACACTGTCACTCTCTGTCCACTCCTGCAATCATCCTGACAAAACCATGTCCTTATCTAATCACTGTGCCAAAACGCAAGCACTTATAAACTCACCCTGCTGTCAATTACCAGCACTCTTACTATCCAGTCACTATTCATACACTTGTACAATGACTCAGGCAATAACACATGCAGTGCTACAATCAAATGTGCACAATCTTTGCAGTCCCCTAACCACCTCCACAGTACTGATTCACTCCTGCAATTACCAAGGTAGTACCCATGCAGTCCAGCAATCACAAATACATTACTTATACACACATAGAAACAGCTATGTAGAACAAATGCCCTCATACACTTACGCTGGCCCTATGCATACACTCTTTCAGTCACTCAACCACTACGTATGTACTCATTTAATAATCCAGAAAGTACTGATGCACTTATGCAATTACCCAATCACTAGTGATGCACTCTTCAAATTACTCAGCACCACTAATATACTAATGCAATTATCCACACATTATCCATCCATTTATACAATAACCCAGGGGCATATTATTAAGAACGGTGATAGAATTATCACTACTTTATCGTCAGGAAACTGCCGCTAAAGCAGCAATAAGGGGCTTGATAATATGCACTTGAGAATTGCAATAGAAGCCCAGGTTAGACGTCTAACATGGGTTTCTAGTGGAGTTATATAGAGCATATTATCAAGCCCTTTATCGCCTCTTTAACTGCAGTGTCCTGCCCAAAAAAGTTTCCTGCCAATAAAGCGGCTATAATTGTATATCCCTGTCTTGATAATATGGCCCTCAAATGTTACAAATACACCTGTGCAATCATGCAGGCACTGCTGATGCACTCATATAATCACCATGCACTACTAATGCACTCTTTGAATCAATCATGCTCTACACATATACTCAAGCAATGTTTCAGACAGTACCATGCAATTATTTCTCTTTGTTAACCAGATAAGGTAGTTCTAAAAATAGCAATTTTTTTCTTCCTTTTCTTTTTTTGTATTTTTAAACAATTTTGAATTTTTTTGGGTGTTTTTTGAAAAAAAGGAACAGACTAAACGGTTAACAGTTGGAATTGGACATCATTCCAAAATCAAAAAATCAAAAAAAAATAACAATGATGGTTCTGCAGTGCTGAACAAACAGCATCCACCGACTGCTTGCCATAACATATCACAGCTTTGCACTTGATGCAGTGCTGCTGGAGGAACGCAAATTCGGGCCTAATGTCCATAGGAAGAGATGAAGAGCTTGAGGCTCCTGAAGTGCTTGAAGCAGCTGGTGGTGGAGCTTCTCTTGCACGTTTAAATTCGTCCCGTGCAAGATTCTTGAGGTAAATGGTGCGCAGATGTTTGAACATAATCGGTGTTTCGCATGAGTATTTTTAGTCACTGCCTCGCGACAGGACCCTGGGACACAGCAAGCAGGACACCTTCCTAGCATTCACCTTTTTCTCTCCTTCTGGAAAAGTAAAGAATTACCATACGATGGACTCATGTCTCTTCTTGGGAGGATCCTCCACTAACACGTCTTCAACTGAAGAAACATCAACTTGTTAATCTTCAGAAGCCATTCTTCCAAAAAGTTGTTTTTAAATACACCCAAAAAATCAACAATCACATCACAAGAGGTGTCTCTCCTAAGATGCTGCAGAGATAAATACTAAAGTGGGTGGGGTCCTACAACTGTTACAATGGGAAATCTTATGAACCAATCAAATGTGTTTTTTAGGTCACATGTGAGTCGCGCACCCAGCCCGCAACCAGCGTGCACCGATGCGATTTCGCGAAAATATATTTAACAATAATATAAGTTTATTACAAGTAGAAATATGTTATATACATATAGTTTTGAGTTATAAAAACATTTGCGGGAGTTGCGCACCTGGCACGACACCATACATCTATGGCGGGGCTCGGCACTGCGCAACTCCATACGTGCAAGATGTAACGCGCAGCTTGGTACCGCACACCTGTCGCATAACAAATGAGCAGCCGGCGCAACCCAATACCTATATTGACATAATGCAGTTCGTTGGACAGCATACCCATCGCACACCAAATGCGCATCCTTCACGACTTTAGTAATAGGATCTGCGTACTGATCGTGCTTAGTACACGACCGGTACGCGACTCCAATTTATTCTCCCCCCAAAAAAATATAGATATTTATTTTAGAAGATACAAAACACTACATAATTGTAATAAAGAAAAGAAAAAAATATTAAAGGATATTAAAGTTCCAAAATATTGCACACAAAAAATGACAAAGAAACATAGGTTTCAGAGACACTATAGTTACAAATTAGTATATAAAAAACCTTTGAAATTCACTGAAAAAAACATAAGTTTTAGGGACGTTATAGTTGAAAATTCGTATTCAAAAAACCTTTGTAATTCACAGAACAAAACATAGGTTTCAGAGACATTCTAGTTAGAAATTAACATGTAAAAAACCTTTGAAACTCACAAAAAAAATTCAAAACTAGTGGCCCACTCTGGTCAGCTCCCGTCCTGAAAGTTTCGGGGTGATTCGACAAGCGGGTGCTGAGAAAAAAGAGGAGTCCCAAAATGTGTTTTCCCCATGTCATTTTTCCATAGGAAACTTTAGACACAGCTACAGCCTGAACTGCTGAACGGAATTACACCAAGTTTGTCAAAAAGGTAGGTCTTGTCTCCGAAAGAACCCTTTTTGTTAAATGGTGTAAATCCATACAGTAGTTGCTGAGAAATTTAAAAAAGAAAAGGTTTTGATATCTGGGCGGAGACTAACCCCCCGAGCATGAGCTTGGCTCTAATTGGACGCCAACACTTCAAACCAGGAAGTGTTAGCAGCCATCTTGTTTGTCATCATCATCATCAAAGTCTTTATTTCGGTTTTACAGTACCATAAAAAAGACAAGCACATGTAACTTGGTTGACAGTGTTCAGGATAAAAGGTACTATGAAATGCTCCCAATAAAGACTCTTAAAAATTAAAAGAGAGGAATAAAATTGACAAATTCATGATACAAATGTACAAACACAATAAGAGAACAAAACAGATTTCAATATTTAAATGATTCTGCCTATCGGGACAAAGCTAAAGTGCTGGTGCATTGATAAATATTGTTTATATCTCATTTTGCTAATGAATGCGGCCCGCAACGACAGCCATTGTAAAACCCGTGCCCAAGGTGACCAATAAAAAAAATAAAAAGATTAAAATAGTGAAATAAAACCTATTATTTACAAGCCAAAATACTACTGCAAAGTACACACCCGACTGGACTAATCATTATAATTTCAGTTTGATTTATTCATACCAGTCGAGGAGATAGATATAGCTCTCCTTCTAATGGCCCAGAACTGGCCCAAAAAAGTTGCAGCTGCACAAGCATAGAGTGGTCTCGCATCTTACTTTAAAATGCGTAGGGCGCCTTTGTGGCTGTGTGTCCCAAGTTGTCTACATACCGGAGTTAGCCAGTTCCTTCTAGCTCTGGCATAGGCAGCACAAGCAAAAACGACGTGGCCTATTGTTTCATACAGGTATGGACAGGAGGGACAGCCCTTGTGCTGAGTTTTGTTTGCTAGCCATAAATTAGTGAAAGCATTAATGGGTAGACATCCATGTCTGAACTGGGTGTACTATTTCCTATCTGCCGGACCTTTAATAAATAAAAATCAAGATAACTTTCTAGCCGGCTGATGGATTTAATGTCAGTAACAACATCAGTTAAACAGCCATGACGAATTTTCATGAAATTCTTCTGCTCTACCCATGCCCTATATGGAGATTTTTGTTGATTTCTGGAATATGTGGGCAGGAGACCATCTAGCTCCTTCAAGGAAGTGTTGGCAGCCATCTTGTTTGTGCCTCAGACAGGGAGAAAGAAAAAGGTAAAAGAAAGATAAATTGTGCCAGCGGAAGAAGTGCCCGCGGCGGAGCTGTCCCTGGCCAGGCAGTGCCTCAGAAAGTGCAGAGGAGTGCAGCCTTATGGATGTGTGAGAGGCCAGTATACTGTACACCGAGACGTGGGGCAGTGTCGGGCGGCCTGCAGCCTGCTGCTCTGCGTGCTGCTGGCAGACCTCGGGCATGGTAAGGGTAGCGCAGTGGGGTGCAGAAAGCGAGTAAATTTTCACATGCTTAGCTGGACTTGTTTATATTTCTCCGTAGTGAACCTAGCTGGGCCACATTTAGAAGTTGTGCTGTCAGCATTTGTATTATACACTTCCGCCATTTGCATAGCAATGTAGCCCTTCCTGCGGACCAGCGAAGCCTGTAGGCATTACTGTGCGCTTTAAGGCCAAGCGGGGTCACAAGTGGAGTACCTGATGTACAGCACCAAAGTCAGAGCCGCTCTTGGAGTTATAACAGACTGGCCGGCCTTCAGACATGGCCAGAATGCTGTTTGAATCACACAGACCATACACCACAGAGTCCCACAGTTCTGTAAGAGAGGCCCAAGTAGGTGCGGAGTCACAGATATGTTTAGGGGTCCAGGGAGAATGAATCCCGGTATCATTGCTTTTTTTTAGGGTGATGGAAGAGAACAGGTATCATGTATACTTCAGTGGTACTGATAGAGCGCGCAGGTCACCCGACTATAGTTTTCTTTACCATATGCACATTTGGGCCCATAAATTTCAATTTACCATATTTATTAATCGGGTAACCTACACTCTACTACCAGTAACCCAGTTCATTCCTATTTATTTCCAAATGTACCCGACTTACAAATCCTCGTCACGGGTACCTATGATCACAATGGATCAGGGAGCTAGCTGCAAAAGATAAGCAGTCACCAAAATACAATACCATTTACAATATTTGAACTCTTTATAATAACCACAGACTCAAGAAGTTTTGAAAACCTTTATCTAGTTTCATCAATGTCAGAAAGCATGAAATTTACAGTGAGTAAACTATCAATGACTAAAATCAGGAATATCGTGAAACCTTGCAAGAAATAGATTATGCCAACCATTTAGAACTCTAAAGGGAAGGTAAGAATAGGGAACATACTTGAAAAATATTTTCTAAAGGACGGGAAAATAAGGAACATACTAGAATGTCACCATTTCGTTGTTTCCCTATGGGATGGGTAAAAAAAAGAACATGAAACTATAATGACGAAACTGAATTCATCATGTAGCTATAGGAAGGGTAAGAAAATGGAACACGCTAATAATTCAGTATGACCTTTGGTTTCAATAAAGGGTGGGTAAAGAGAAGGAACATCTATTTCATTCAGAGCCAGTATTTTATTCAACTATAAGGTAAGGGAAAAAATGGAACATGCTAATAAAAGACTTTTACGACTTGAGTACTTTGTCACAGGGAAAGGTAAAGAAAAGGGACATATGTACTTATACGTTTTGGCACGATTTCAGAAAAAGGGTAAAGAAAGATTACGCAAGTGTATTTCCCTCACAGATTTATATTTACCTAGAACGGTGTGGAGACCAACCCTGGCCACGGGTCATTAAAGGACAGGAGAAACCCCAAAGAATGCAGTCGCTAGAAGGCCAGCAGGTGCAAAATAGAAACCCAGGACAGGAAAACCAGAATAGGATCAGGACAGGAATACCAAAGTTGAGACCAGCACCCGCAGTTCAGTTGCAACGCATGCGCTACACCCTCTCAGCAGCTATCAGTCAAAACCCCAAATGGGTAATCGAATTTCCCAGCAAAGTGCTTCGCCAGCACTTAAGGTTCTCAAAATCCCAAATGGGTCTGTGAGTCTGTCTGACAGAGTGCTCCACAGCACCTCTGTTTCTCGATCCGCTATTGAGTGCGTTGGGTCAGTGACCGAAGTCATCTGCGGCGTTCCTCAAGGCTCCTCGCTCAGCCCAACTCTCTTCAATGTCTACATGAGCCCCCTCGCAGCCATCGCACGCCAGCACAACCTGAACATCATCTCCTACGCCGACGACACCCAGCTGATCCTCTCCCTCACCAACGACCCCACCACCGCCAGAGCCAACCTGCACGAAGGGATGACAGACGTAGCCAAATGGATGTCAAACAGCCGCCTGAAACTGAACTCGGACAAGACGGAAGTCCTCATCCTGGGATCCTCACCCTCCGCCTGGGACGACTCCTGGTGGCCCCCCGCCCTGGGCAGCGCACCCAAACCAACTGACCACGCACGCAACCTGGGCTTCATCCTGGACTCCTCCCTCTCCATGACCAGACAAGTCAACGCCGTCTCATCGTCGTGCTTCAACATCCTGCGAATGCTACGCAAGATCTTCCGATGGATCCCCACCGAGACCAGGAAGACGGTTACCCAGGCCCTCGTCACCAGCCGTCTGGACTACGGCAACTCCCTCTACACCGGAACCACCGCCAAACTCCAGAAGAGACTCCAGCGGATCCAGAACACCTCAGCACGACTCATCCTGGACATCCCCCGCCGCAGCCACATCTCCGGACACCTGAGAGACCTGCACTGGCTCCCGGTCAACAAGAGAATCACCTTCCGGCTCCTCACCCACGCACACAAAGCCCTACACAACCAAGGACCTGGATACCTCAACAGCCGCCTCAACTTCTACGCTCCCACGCGCCAGCTTCGATCGACCAGCCACGCCCTCGCCGCCGTCCCCCGCATCCGAAGAGCCACCACAGGAGGAAGGGCCTTCTCCTACCTGGCCGCCAAGACTTGGAACTCCCTTCCGACCCACCTCCGCCTGACCCAGGACCACCTCGCCTTCAGGAAGCAGCTCAAGACCTGGCTGTTTGAGCAGTAGCGGACCCCCCCCCAGCGCCTTGAGACCTTCCGGGTGAGTAGTGCGCTATACAAATGCTCTGATTGATTGATTGATTGACAGGTCAGCTATTCGGACAAGTCGGACAATTTTTTTAGCTAACCCTAGGCTAGTCTTACTGTTTTCGGGTCTGTGTTCCACCCCCCAAATGTTGCAAGTGTAAGGATCCCCAATTTCGATTGGACAAATGAAAGGACAGGTCATCACACTTCCTAGGATTTGACTTTTTCAAGCCCATTATTTGCATTTTCAAGACCGCCCCTTGAATTTCAGGTTCCCATGACATGTCTTTTACGTGTAACAATGGTGAATCTATTAATTTATACATTGTAATACATTTGGTACAATTCAGCTTCTTCTACTAGGTGAAGGTGCCTCTTCCCAGGCGCATTTTGGCTTGGACCTCTGTGTTGGCTTGGGTTCAATGTCACAGAGTTCATCCTCTGGCTGAAGACTGTCATGCGCAGAAAGGCTGTTCAACAAGGAGTATTCCCGTCCCTCATGCCCAAGGATTACGATACATGAAAAGTAAATGGAAACAGTTTTAGAACACAGAAAAAATGAATGCACTGTATACCATGAATCACTATACTACTCCACTTACTTTATATTAACTATAGCCTTAATAATTAGTGCAAAACAAACAGCATAGCAAAGCATTGCTGCAAGCTTCAGGCATGTGAGAACACAAAGCAGCCATCTTAGTTTTACTGCGCAAGTGCAAAGGGTTTCCCACCAGAACTGCGAGTACGTCACGTCACATGGGTACGACCGACGCATGCGCAGAAGAAATTCCCGCGTAGCAGCTGCCATCTTAGTAGCAAGCGTATTAGGATTAGTAAAGACATAGGCAAGCTTCTCTGGGACACCCCGATGTCAGAATAAAGGGTAAATTAGTAAGACAAACAAGATTGATTAATACTATTAGGGTTATTCAAGGTTCATGAGTTCAAGCAAGTCGCTGTACGTGCGAATCCTTGCTCCATCAGTACTGTAAGCAAAGACATGGGTGTGGGAGGGTCATAAATTCACCACGCACTCACATTGCAGTACTCTAATCATCCAGTCAGTACCCATGTACGCATGCAATGACCCAAGCACTAACACATGCAGTGCTACAATAACATATGTACTATCCATGCAGACCCCTAACCACGTATACACTGCTTATTCACAGATTCATGTTCCCAGGTAGTACCCATGCAGTCCAGCAATCACACTGTCACTTTCCATGCACTCCTCGGGTCATCCAGCTAGTGCCATGTACTAATCCAATGGCTCCATTAGTACCCAAGCACTTATAAGTTCACCAAACACTCTCCTTGCAGTACTCTAATCATCCAGTCACTACCCATGTACTCATGAAATGACCCAGGCACTAACACATGCAGTGCTACAGTAACATGTGCACTATTGCTGCAATCCTCTTACCACTTATACACTGCTTATTCACACCTTCATTTTCCCAGGAAGTACCCATGCAGTCCAGCAATCACACTGTCACTCCCCATGAATTTATCCAGTCACCCAGCTAGTACCATGTACTAATTCAATCACTCCGTTAATACCCAAGCACTTATAAATTCACTGTACACTCTCCTGGCAGTACTCTAATCATCCAGTCAGTACCCATGTATTCATGCAATGACCCAGACACTAACACATGCAGTGCTACATTAACATGTCCACTATCCATGCAGACCACTAACCACTTATACACTGCTCATTCACACCTTCATTTTCCCAGGTAGTGCCCGTACAGTCCAGCAATCACACTGTCACTCCCAATGCAAGCCTCCAGTCACCGAGCTAGTACCATGTACTAATCCAATCACTCTGTTAATGCTAAAGCACTTATAGATTCACCATACACTCTCCTTGCAGTACTTTTATCATCTAGCCACTACCCATGTACTCATGCAATGACCCAGACACTAACACATGCAGTGCTACAATAACGTGCACTATCCATGCGGTCCTCTAACCCCTTTTACACTGGTTATTCACACCTTCATTTCCCAGGTAGTACCTGTACTGTCCCACACTGTTACTCCCCACACACACTTTCAGTCACCCAGCCAATACCATGTACTAATCCAATCACTCCATCAATACCCAAGCACTTATGAATTTGCCATGCATTCTCTTTGCAGCATTCTAATCATCCAATCACTACCCATGAACTCATACAATGACCCAGGTACTAATTCATGCACTGCTACAATCCTCCATACACTACTCATGTAGCCTCTAACCACCTAAACACTACTGAGTCACTCCTCCAATTACTCAGATAGTACCTTTGCACTCCAGCAATCCCCCTGTCATTTCCCATGCACTCCTCTAATCACCCATCCAGCACCATGTACTTATCCAATTACTCCGCCAATACCCAAGCACTTATAAATTCACCATGCACTCTCGTTACAGTACTCATCCAGTCAGTAGCCATGTGCTCATTGAATGACCCAAACAGTAACCATCTACCACTACAATCACTTGTGTAATACACATGCACTCATCTAATCACGTACACACTACTCATGCACTCCTCAAATTACCCTGCTATTATCCATGAACTCATTCACTCACGTTGCCACTGCTCAAACATTCATAAAATAACCATGCACTATGCTTACATTTCTCCGTCCATACTCTCATGCAATCACCCAGATAATTTTCTTTTTTTAACCAGTAGATGAGGTTCCGTAAGGACCGTTTTTTTTTTTTGGGAGCTGTCTCTTTCTTTCCTCTCTTGCAAGGTGTACAGGGTGGATGGTATTCATATGCTTTTACATACTACTCGTACCGCAAGAGTACTTTTTATCGGAGCCTCTGGGCAGCACTCTCTCTCAGATAATGCAAGTTACTTTTCTTCCATTCACCTTTTTTCTCCATCCTGGACTCAAAAAATGGACCAAACAATGCTTTCCTTTCTTTTCTTCTTCTGCTGCACCATCTGTTCTTCCTCCTCTACTGCAAGTGGATCAACTTCGGCAAAACTAAAAGCCATAGTTGTATTAAAAATAAACAAACACCTAAAAAAGGTATATCAATATAAAGAGAAGCACGAAACAGGTTTTCTCTCTATCAAGGACAAAAAGTAAAGGAAATATCAGAAGGATGGATCCTCCCTCTTTGGCAATGAAATTGATTTCAACTAATCAGATTCCTTTTTTATTTTGCTGACATGAAGTCTCGTAGGCTGCGTGCATTCGTAACGCACCTTTTGCATACCCGCGAAAATCATATATATCATTATACACTATAAATAACATTTTCTATAAACTTCTAATAAGCAAACTTGTTCAGTCTAATATAATATTCAAACTGTCTATAGTAATTTTTTCAACTTTAAAAATATGCGAAAGTCGCGACTTTGGCGCGATCTCAGCGCGATCAGGTTGCGACCCTGGAAATACGTGCGGGGAGAGGTCGCGCACATTAGGCGGCTACACCACGCATTTCGTAACTTTACTTTCATCGAAATTATATTGAAAATAATACTACAAAAATACTTTTATTAATACATTTAGACAGGAAAACTTTTATTTATAATTAATTGAAAGATATTTCATACTTTACAAATTACGCCAAAGTCACAACCCCAGCGCGACTTTTCAAAATGGCTACCAGAATGCACGCAGCCATTGTGTAGGGTACGCGACTTCTGTATATTATAAAAAAAAAGAATGATATAGTTTTCCTAGCTAAAATTATTCACTTTTTTTAAATATATATATATATAACATATATATACATTACCTACTGGCGGTCGCCAGTAGGTATATATAGTTAGGATTTTTTCTCTATGGGATTTTTGAAAATTCTATGTCGAATAACTTTGGCGTTTGAGGACGGAATTGGCTGGAATTTTCAGGAAAATAGCACATTTTGTTTCTGAGCAGCCCCTGAAAATTCGGGAGGGTTTCGTCAAGGGGGGGCCGAGAAAAAAGGGGGGTCCCAAAACGCGTTTTTCCCATTCATTTTTCCACAGGGCGGTTGGACTCACTTTTAACTCGAACGGCTGAATGGATTTCCACGAAACTTGGCAAAATTGTAGATATTGTTTGCCCGATGTGCCTTTGCTAGGTCTCAATATAAATGCTCCAGTGGATTTTGATAAATTAACGTTAAAAAAAAATATATATCTGTAACAGCGCTCCGGTTAGCGCCCCGGTTCGCGTACCTGACGCGTAACGGAACTTCGCGAAGCGAAGCTGATTGGCTCTCTGGTGTCTGTCAACATTCTAAACAGTCCGGAGCGGCCGTCATCTTGTCTCTCGGTAGGATCGAGAGACAAGAGGAGGCCAAAACAAAGGGGGAAATGACCATAAGGGGGCATAGTAGATCCTCCCTGACCCCCTAGGTTTGATGTGGAGACTTTAAAAGGGCCCCGCGTGGGGAGCACCCGGTACGCGCACCGGGAAGCGGTCCGGGGAGCGTAGTATGAGGAAAAAAGAATGATAGACTTTTCAAATATTGTATGTTTATTGATTGTTCGTTTTGTTGTTTTTTTTAAAAAAAAATTTTTATTTAAGTAGCAATATGTAGGTACCAATGCAGAGTTAAGCAAAATTAGGCACAAAGTTCCCCGGAAAGGCTGAGATGGATGAGTGTGAAAGTGTATAGGGAAACCAAGAGGGGAAGGGAAGGTGGGGGAAACCCCTCTTGGGAACTAGAACCCTCACACACCCAGCAAGCTAGGTGTCATGCTTCATCATATGGGTCCTGCTCCTCGTCGGACTGGCGCTGCAATGTCCGACGGGCACCCGCGAAGGGGCTCTTTAGCGGAGATCTTTTGTTCCTGCCATATGGTGCATGCGTGTGAGAGGGCAAAAAGGTGTAGTCGTGAGAAGGTGGTGATAATAAAAAAGGTTGGTCAATCCACAAGGAGTTTTATTAGCGTGGCTGACCCCCTTGATTAAAATAGTGAGAGGGGAGATAGAACGCTTTGGTAGTTTCAGGCAGGACTATCTACAACCCTCTGGTGTGGTCGACATGTTTCATGCTAAACTAGCAATTCTTCAGGACCATGGTGACTAGTACTACACAGTGAAATATAGAGTTTATATACAACCTTAACTTGGTTGGTCTGTGGAGCAGGCCAATTGGTCCTGCTTCGAATAATGCGACCTAAAGAATGGGAGGACATACAAGGATCACTATTAGTGTAAATCTCTTCTGGAAATTAGGTGCATTTCCCTATAAAAAAGGTGCATATCCCTAAGAATAAGGCATACACATTATCTATAGGACTCAGCCGAGTTAAAAACAATTAGAGAGCAGTGGAAGATTGGATAAAAACGCTTACCCTGGGATGATCCCTAAGGTGCCCCGCAGTCTGCTCCTGTGGGACCTGCACAGGGGAGTCAGGGACCTGAAAGAGTGTTATAGAATAAGGGAGGAGACTGTTAATTTCCTTCTAAGGCAAGCGGTTGTCAAAGGATAAGGGAGAGTATAATCATACCAGGGCTAGGCTTGTCAACTCTGCAGTCAAAACCCCGTGGCCTTCCTTGAGGGTAAAAAACCCATGATAGTCATTTGGCCTACAATGTGGGCTAGTAGATGCCACCCTACAAGTGGTGAATGGCATACAACAGGTGAAAAAACGCGGAGCGCTCACCCCCACACGAACACCCTCGAGTCCACAGCGTCCAGGGGTTAGGCAGCCGAGGTCCTACGAGGGGCGGGGGAGCAGGCGCCCACGCAATCCCCCCAGAGTATCATGCACCGGGAGGTGAACATCACCTCCGACATCGGTCCACATGCCCATCAGTGGACCCACATTAGCCAAGGCATGAGGCAGACTACGTGAAATTGCTACCCGTGCCATTGGTATCAATTTATTTACAACAAGGGGTGGTGATGGACAGAGTCTCTGAATTAAGCAGAGTACTCTCACCCAGTCAAAAGATCAGGGCTAGATCCAACACCGTTTTTTAGCTCATTGCACCATCCCAGTTTCAGAACCTGGCTGTATGCAAATTAGTCTGTCCCTGGCCCAGTGCATCATGGGAACAGGGCAGACCAGACTACAAAAGCCAATTCTTACACTGGGAAGGAAACAAGCTTCCGGGGACCGGTTTCTGCCATTTCAGGCGTCTTCGGCCCGGCTTGCTTGAATCCTGATGGTGCAATGAGCAAGCCGGGCCGAAGAGGCTGAAATGCCAGAAACCGGTCCCCGGTAGCTTGTCTCCTTTCTGGTGAAGAATTGGCTTGGTAGTTTGGTCTGCCCTGTTCCCATGATGCACTGGGCCAGGGACAGACTAATTTGCATATAGCCAGGTTCTGAGCTGGGATGGGGCAGTGAGATAAATAACGGTGATGGATCAAGCCCTGATCTTTGGACTGGGTAAGAGTGGTCTGCTTAATTCAGACACTCTGTTCATCACCACCCCCTTTTCTGAATCGTTTTTGGCCACTATAGGTGTGGCAGGGTATACTCAGACATGAGTCCCTTTCTCACTGCTCCATCAGGATTCAAGCAAGCCGGGCCGAAGAGGCTGAAATGCCAGAAACCGGTCCCCGGTAGCTTGTCTCCTTTCTGGTGAAGAATTGGCTTGGTAGTTTGGTCTGCCCTGTTCCCATGATGCACTGGGCCAGGGACAGACTAATTTGCATATAGCCAGGTTCTGAGCTGGGATGGGGCAGTGAGATAAATAACGGTGATGGATCAAGCCCTGATCTTTGGACTGGGTAAGAGTGGTCTGCTTAATTCAGACACTCTGTTCATCACCACCCCCTTTTCTGAATCGTTTTTGGCCACTATAGGTGTGGCAGGGTATACTCAGACATGAGTCCCTTTCTCACTGCTCCATCAGGATTCAAGCAAGCTGGGCCGAAGAGGCTGAAATGCCAGAAACCGGTCCCCGGTAGCTTGTCTCCTTTCTGGTGAAGAATTGGCTTGGTAGTTTGGTCTGCCCTGTTCCCATGATGCACTGGGCCAGGGACAGACTAATTTGCATATAGCCAGGTTCTGAGCTGGGATGGGGCAGTGAGATAAATAACGGTGATGGATCAAGCCCTGATCTTTGGACTGGGTAAGAGTGGTCTGCTTAATTCAGACACTCTGTTCATCACCACCCCCTTTTCTGAATCGTTTTTGGCCACTATAGGTGTGGCAGGGTATACTCAGACATGAGTCCCTTTCTCACTGCTCCATCAGGATTCAAGCAAGCCGGGCCGAAGAGGCTGAAATGCCAGAAACCGGTCCCCGGTAGCTTGTCTCCTTTCTGGTGAAGAATTGGCTTGGTAGTTTGGTCTGCCCTGTTCCCATGATGCACTGGGCCAGGGACAGACTAATTTGCATATAGCCAGGTTCTGAGCTGGGATGGGGCAGTGAGATAAATAACGGTGATGGATCAAGCCCTGATCTTTGGACTGGGTAAGAGTGGTCTGCTTAATTCAGACACTCTGTTCATCACCACCCCCTTTTCTGAATCGTTTTTGGCCACTATAGGTGTGGCAGGGTATACTCAGACATGAGTCCCTTTCTCACTGCTCCATCAGGATTCAAGCAAGCCGGGCCGAAGAGGCTGAAATGCCAGAAACCGGTCCCCGGTAGCTTGTCTCCTTTCTGGTGAAGAATTGGCTTGGTAGTTTGGTCTGCCCTGTTCCCATGATGCACTGGGCCAGGGACAGACTAATTTGCATATAGCCAGGTTCTGAGCTGGGATGGGGCAGTGAGATAAATAACGGTGATGGATCAAGCCCTGATCTTTGGACTGGGTAAGAGTGGTCTGCTTAATTCAGACACTCTGTTCATCACCACCCCCTTTTCTGAATTGGTATCAATTTAGCGCTCTACCCCCACCTATGAGCCGGCATGCACGTCGGAAACTTACCCCAATGGTGTGCGGTCTCAGCCTGCAACACCTACCCCCACGTGGACTCCGTGGCGGATCCGGAGCGACTGGTGGCGAGTCCATCCGTGAGGCCGTGTATAAGTATCAGACGCTTCCTGGTTCCGCCCGGCATCGGAGTGGGCGTGGCCTCGCATGTCGAGTTTGCGCATGCGCTATGGTGTTACAGGAGGTCACTACCTCGGAGTAATGTTTACATTGGTGCAAAACGGCCAATTGTCGCGGCCATGTTGTGTGTAAAAACGAGTAGTCTGTTCTACAGCACGGAGCCTCGGCTGATGTGAGACGGCTCTTATGGCATGGAGGTCTGCAGTGGGGATTTTTGATCTCGTGGCCAAGGTTGTCTAGAATTTGGGAGGGATAGTTGCCTGGCTGGTTGGGTTGAAGTAGAGTAAACACTAACCGTAGGCTAAAGTAGGTAAAATGCGGGGTGTGTGCAGATGGCTATGGCAGATGGTGCAATAAGGGATTAATGAACACACACATTACAATGAATAAATCTAGCAATCTGATAGTGACAAGTAGGTCATGGTAGGGACAGTTTTCAGTTCAGAGGGCACTGAGTAGGTGCCGGTTAATGTGTTTAGACAGAGTATTAACAGGGGGTCTACTTGTAAATAGATGACCAGGGCACGGCGTCATTAAGACCCCGGGTATCAAGTCTGAGACGATGGACCCACCTTTGTTCAATCCTGAACAAGCCTGTTTTTGTGATACCTGGATGGCATTCTATGATCAGCCAACGTATACTGTCGGCTGTGTGTCCCATTTGTGTATAGTGTTGGTATAGTCTTGTGTTAGTTCTGAGGCATCTTATGTTGCTTTTATGTTTTTGAATACGCAACTTAATCTGCCGCATTGTCATACCAATGTATTGTAGGTCGCAGGGACACGTGAGGAGATAAATGCATTTAGCGCTGTTACAATTGGTATGCCTGCGCAGCTGCCAGATGAATGTGTCAGAGAGCTGGATCTCTTTCATGGCACTAGTTTGTGGGCATACTGTACATCCACTGCAAGGGAAATGGCCAACTACTGGAGGGAGATCCCACAGGGTGCTTTGAGTGTTAGTATTCAGTTTTTTTGGTCGCGTGTGGACCAAAGCATCCTTCAAATTTGATGTTCGCTTGAAAGCGAATCTTGGGCGTGGGAAACTCAAACCTCCAGAGTTTATGATGTTCCAATGTTTATTGAAGTTTTGTTTAAAAAAAGGAGAGTTCTTTGTGAATGTAGTCACACAGGTGATGACATCGTCGGGCTCTTTCTCTCTGGTCTCCAATAATATCTCTCTAGGGTTATTGGCCGCTCTTTTACAGGAGTCTTTAATCAATCTAGAGGGGTAGCCCCTGTCTCTGAGTTTGTGTTGCAGGGTGGAGGCTTCTTGTTTGAAATCAGTGTTGGTGGTGCAATTTCTACGAATACGCAGAAATTGGCCAAAGGGGAGATTGTCCCTTAATGCTTTAGGATGGTGACTACTGTACAGAAGTAAACTGTTCCTATCTGTGTTCTTGCGGTATAGACTGGTGTTAAGACCATCAGCCTCCAAGTTAATTCTGAGGTCTAAGAAAGGGATGGAAGTGTCAGAGATAGTCCCTGTGTACTTCAGATAGGGGTTTTGTCCATTTATCCAAGAGCAAAAGGCCTCGCATGTCATGCGGTCACCCCTCCACAGAATAAGGATATCGTCGATAAAGCGACGCCAAAGTGTTATGTTTCCCATGAAAGGGTTCTGTGGGGTGCTGATTATGTTTTCCTCAAAAGTGGCCATATAAATACAGGCTAGACTTGGGGCAAATGTCGAACCCATAGAAGTCCCCTGGATCTGATGGTATAGTTGGGCTCCATATTGAAAAAAGTTTTCCGTAAGGGCTATACTTGCGCATGCCATGATGAAGGAGATCGGGGTAGGGGAGGACCACTCCTCTTGTCGGAGTGTGGATTCTACAGCTTCAAGAGTGGCCTGTTGTGGAATATTGGTGTATAGTGCCTCCACATCTAGTGTCAGCAGTAGGTCAACACCCTCCCTCCCTTCAATGTTGTCTATCAGGCGGAGCATATCTCTGGTATCCTGGAGAAATGATGGAATCTTTCTCACCAGGGGTTGTAGGAAAGTATCACAGAATTTGGAAAGTGGTTCCAAGAGGGAGCCAATTCCGGACACTATAGGTCTCCCTGGGACTGGTGTTATGCCCTTATGAATCTTAGGGAGGGTGTAAAAGTAAGGTGTTATTGGATCTGTTGTTAAGAGGAAGGTAGCTTCATTTTTCGTGATCCATTCGTTAGTTTCACCCTCCATAATGAGACTGGAAATAGATGTCATCAGTCTTTTAGTAGGGTCTGTAGTGAGGGGGCGGTAGTGTGTGCGATTAGCCAATTGTCGTTTACATTCAATATCGTAGTCTTTACTATTCTGGATAACCGTTGCGCCCCCTTTGTCTGCCTGTTTAATCACTATTGAGGTGTCATTCCCTAGGGATTGTACAGCCTGTCTTTCCATTGTTCTCAGGTTATTGAAACACTGTCTCACAGGTTTGTTCTCAAAGCCTTTCAGGACGGCTTCCTCAAAAGCCAACACTGCTGATGGAACCATGTTATCACTGGGGGTAAAGGTGGAGGGATTACGTAAGCCAGTATCTGTTTGCTCAGTATCTGGTCTATCCTGGAAGAAGGCTCGAAGGCGAACCTTCCTGAAAAGTTGTTTTAATTCAACCATTTCATTAAAGCTGTCTGGAGTTGGGGTGGGGACATAACCTAGACCTTTTTCAAGAATGTTGGTCTCTGTAGTGGTTAGAGTCCTATCAGAACGATTTACAACTAAACTCTCCTTCCCCTTGTCGTGCTCCTGGTTTCCATTGGTGTCGTGGCTGATTGGTCTTGCCACTGTACACCCTTTTGTGGCCCTCGCCTTCGCCCTCTTCCTCTGCCCCAACCTCTGTCTTGAAAAGGAGGATTCAGAGGATAAAATTGGGGCGGGCCTTGTTGGAAAAGAGGGTATTGCCAGGGTTGCATCATTTGTGGGGGGCCATGAAATAAGGGCACATTATTATAACCTTGGTTCCAATTACCACGTCGTTGGTTCCTATTGTTTCTGCTGGGGTAGCCACTGCTTGAGTCGCTGCTGGAGGAGCCCCTCCGGCCACCATTATCAGTGCTCTCATCTGATGAGTAGCTGTTTCTGCTGTTGGTGTATCCTACTTTTAAGTAGGGAAAGACTTTTTCTTTGTCAAACTTTGCTATGTCTTTTTGTAGTTTGGTCATCTTCTGTTTAAGAAGAAAATCCTGGTTCTCCGTGAGCTCTTGATTTATTTCAGCCAGTTTGGTTGTGAAGGGGGTTTTGTTCATAGTTCCCCTAATCGCGACTTCCATGGCAGTTATTTTAACCATAAGGGCATCCGCCAACCTTTTGGCTGTTTGTGTAATAAGGAAGAGTAAGTCTTTGGTGCACTTCCAGGAGACCTGGCACCAATCTACCTTGAATTGGCCATCTTCAAGGAAGAGACGTGGAACAATATTGACAATTAAACCCTGTGGTGCTATTTTTGCTCTTAGATATTCAGTCATCATGGCTCCGTGTATGGTAATCCGGAGCCATTCTTTTTTAAGGGTAGTGAGCGTTGTCCAATCTTCGTTAGTGCTATCTGAGGCTCCTGCAGTTCCTATTCCTAAGAGTGAGGGGGCTGCTCTGAGCGCTTCAGCGATGGCTTCCTCGTCAAAACTTAACCCTGGAACATCCTCCATATTGGGTTGGTGTGTTTGAAAGAGGAGTGAGAGTGATTATAAAAGGGTAGAAGGTAAGTGCCCTGAGTGATAGATAATCACCAGAGGGGCTCTAGATGGTCCTCTCAGTAAATTTATACTGTAGGTAACCTGAGAGTTAAAAAATTAATATACACCGTCTCCTTTGTAGATATCTTGCATGTTGTTTCAGAAGTTATTGTGGAATATGGAATTAATACCATAGTGTGTCAGGAAAGCAGAAACAATATGGAGGCAGGAGATGATAAAGAGATGTTAAATTCACATTGGAGATAATATAGTTGGAGAAAGGAAGTAACTATGAGCAAAATTACTATGTAACATAAAAAAGTTGCACAGTATAGTATAAGTCTGACTTTACATTATAATCAATTTGGTACTAGTTTATAAATTACATATAAAAATGATTAAAGTCTCGAACAATTTTTGATTATTAAATATACATTTATTTTTGTGATTGTTTTTCAAAATTTAATAGAACGTCTAACATTTGACTGTCCGAAATGTCGTCATTTTCAGTGAACATAACTTCCAACATTTGAGTGTCCGAAATGTCCTTATTTTGAGTGAACATAACTTGCAACATTTGAGTGTCTGAAATGTCCTCATTTTGAAGGAGGAAATCTACAGATTGTACACATTGTAGTAGTTCATGGTCCCGTGATTCATCCATGAATTCAATGTCATTTGGTTCAATGTTTTCTTGATTGGTCTCTGCAAGGACAATTTCAAATGACACTTTTTGTTCTCCTTCCATTTTGCCTGAAATTTGCATAAAAAAATATATATCAGTAGAGATAGGGCACTGTTGGGATTAATTTTAGATAGGTAGTTTTTAACAGTGAATTTATCTTTGGGCAGTATATGGTATCAGACTGGAAGTAGAAATATAAAAAAGTGTATGTGATGAAACCTAAGTAAATTCATAATTATACAAGACAAGCCTAAATCCATCCATAACTATAACAGAGAAGTCTATCTAAATCTATAACTATTACAGAGGGATAGTATATAACTATCAGAAAAAGTTTTCCATATTAACTTAAAGTGCACAATATACTTCAGTTTTCAAAATAACATCTTACCTTTTAAAAACAAGTTTAAGTTGTCAGTGAAAATGCTCTTGCAATGTACTTCAGGAAGTAGTAGTCAAAATGGCTGTGTTTCTCTCTCTTTCTTTATATATATATTCAGGTACATAACCAATCAAATGTCAGGTAAAAAAAGTAGAAAATGAAAGTAACATTTTAATTGGTTGTCAATTCCAACACTTCAGATGTGTTTTGTGAAGTAATTTACCTCAGGGTATTTAGAGAGGTCTACAGGCTAAATGGCTAAATGGAATTCCAATCAAATTTGTGAAAATGGTAGGGATTGGTATGTAGTATGAGCTAATCTATATTTGGTGAAAGTGTCTTCAGTGGTTTTTCTGTGAATTACTTTCCCACCTTTTTTAAGCGAGCGCTTCCCGGTGCGCGCCCCTGTACGCGAACCGGCAGCATTACCGGAGTCCTCCATTTTGTGTTTCGGTAGAATTGAGATACAAGATGGAGGGCAAATAATGTTCAGAATGGGTAGAAGGGGGCACGGTAGACGTATCCTGAACCCCTAGGTTTTCTGAGAGTGGCTGAGGAGGCCCATATGTGCGAAAAAAAAACATTTTTTTTCAAATTTTCGCGCGGTTAGCGGCCGGTGCGCGTACCGGGTAGCGCTCCGGAAAGCGTAAATCGTGAAAATTTGCAAAAAAAAGTTACATTTAAAATTTGTTTAGAGTGATCATAGTTAGGGTAGCTCTGAGAAGAGCTTTTGGGTATGTGGTAGATTTAGGTACTTATAAGTAGGTACCAATACATAGTCTTAAATTCAGGATGAAAACTCTGTTCCCCTCATCTGAGAAGTGAACTCCATCTTCTCTGTAGATATCTTGCATGTAGTAACGCAAGTTATTGTTGTAGATGGAGCCCATTCCATGGTCTCTCATGTAAGCTGAAACAGACTTATTTACATGCTTCCTCGATTTCTCAATTTGTGGACAAAATTCGTTTGACCACCTCCATTTCTGTCTATGGCATATATTTGAATATACCAAGGCAGTGCCATCAATTGTTCAAAGGTGTCCTTTAAAAGCATTTCCAAACCTACCCCAGTCAAAGTGCCCAAATCATTTCCTCCACAGTGCTCAATTAACAGGTCAGGGTGTGGCCTGCACATGTATTATCTCCTCTGTACTCTTCAACAAGCCTAATTTCATCTGTAACCCTGAGTAGGCCTCACGTCAAACAAACCCCTGGATAGGCCACACCTTATCGGCATCCTGAACCAATCATTTAAAATGTTAGGGGCAGATTTATGATGGCCGTGTGCCTCTTTTGCGCCGCTGTTGCGTCACTTTTGTGACGCAGCGGCGGCGCAAAAGATGCGCTATGTTGCGACATATTTACAACTTGATGCATCTAGGCAGATGTGTCACGGTGTAAAGTCCTGTGCCACATGAAACCAGCGTCAGGTTTCATGTGGGCGTTTTGTTGCAGGGTGGGCATTCATTTGCATGAAAGCCCTGTAAAACTAACACGGTGAAATTTAGAAGATTTCACTGAGTCAGCTTTATGGCATTGCTGAATCAAATCCTTACGCCTGTTTGAAACAGGCATAAGGAGTGATGCACCATGCAATGTGTGGCTTGCCCCTGTGCATTGCAGTAGACATGTCGCGCTTACGATGTGATTCCTGCAATGCGCCGCTTTTGCGGCACAGATGCGTGACGCATCTGTGCTATTTTTGCTCAATGGTGCTCCACATTGTAAATGCGGCACATCATGGGTGGCAGAGCAGCGGCGCACGTTATGTTATGTTATGTTATTTATTATTTGTTAAGCGCGCATACGCCCTGGGGCTTCTTGGCGCTGGTGAGAGAATCAAACATAACAGTGCATAAAAGAAATACAATTACTTTTTACAGTAGGCCTGGGAAAAAAGAAAAGTTTTAAATGCCTTCCTAAAAGCAAGGAGATCCTTGCTATGTCGCAGGGTCAAGGGAAGGGCATTCCACAATGAGGAGGCTAAGAATTGAAAGCTGCTGCCCCTTGACGTTTCCTTTTGAAACGAGGGACCTCGAGTAGATCTTTGTGGATTGATCTCAAACTGCGCGAAGGTGTATATTTGCGCAGTAGTGATCTAAGGAACATAGGGCCCTTACCCTCCAGAGCCTTGAACACAATGCAACCCACCTTGAAGGTGGCTCTCTGTTCCACAGGCAGCCAGTGCAAGGTCTCTAGTCCATGTCTAATCGATTCCCACTTAGGTACTTTGCAGATAAGTCTCGCAGCTTGATTTTGCAAGTACTGCAATCTTTTAAGTTGACCAATAGGCGCCCCCAAATAGAGGCCATTGGAGAAATCGATATGGGACAGGACTAGAGCACTGACTGTCTGAATTAAAGCCAAGCCTGTAAGAAGATGTGCTATTTTTCTGATCTTCCTCAATTGAAAAAACCCCGAGGAGACCACAGTTCCGACTTGGCTCACCAAGGTGAGATCCTCACTAAGAGTCACTCCCAAGCTTTTCACTGTACGGGATTTTTTTGGAGGCGAGCCCATGTCCGATGGCCAGAAGCTAGGACTCCAACTAATCTCACTCTTCCCAGGTAGAATGAGCTCCGTTTTTCCCGGATTTAACTTAAGGTGGTTTAGGGACATCCACCTCTGAATAAAAGACATGGTGGCTCGAAATTCCTCGGCAGCATTGTGGGAGTTTAACACAAAAACCAACTGCAGGTCGTCTGCATAGTTATAGACATCGACCTTGAACTCTCGTAAGGAAAATAACAGTGGGCGCATGTATAAATTAAATAATAAAGGGGACAAGGAAGATCCTTGAGGAACCCCACAGAAGGAGAATTTTTTAGGGGCTGTGAAGGAGCCTAGTCGGACCGATTGAGTGCGTCCAGAAACAAAAGACTTGAGCCAGGCCAAGGCCGAGTCTCGAAGACCGGCCTGTTCGACACGGTTGACCAAGATGGTATAGTCAATCGTGTCGAACGCCGCAGACAGGTCTAATAACACCAAAGCCTGGTGTAAGTCCCTGTCTGCATTAGACCTTAGAGTATTCTGGACGGCCAATATCACTGCCTCAGTGGAGTGACCAGGCCGGAAGCCTGCCTGGTTGGGTTGTAAATACCCGGAAGCCTCCACAAAACTTGATAGGCAGTTGGTTACATGCGCCTCCAAAATTTTGGATAAATAAGGCAGTAACGATATTGGTCTATAGTTAGAGAGGTCTGAGGAATCAATACCAGGTTTTTTTCTCAAAGGGATCAATAAGGCCTGTTTAAAACTATTAGGGACGATTCCTGACACAAGGGAGTTATTGAGCAGTGGAATCAGGCTGTTTGGGAGCGCCCGACCAATTTCTCTCATTACTTGGGGAGGACAGGCATCCTGAGGAGAGCCTGATTTAACTCTAGTGAGTAGGTCTTGAAGGGCTTGGTGAGTGATTAAAGGAAAGGAATGCAAGGTAAGAGGATTTAAAAAAGTGTCGTCTATCGGGGCACAAACTGGAAGTTTGGATAAAGTGTCCTTAATCAGCATTATTTTGTCATTAAAATAGTCATTCAGCGAGTTGCAGAGCAGTTGTGAAGGAACAACCGGGGGAGAAGTTCTCTCATCATTGCACAACTCCGTCACAATCCTGAAAATTTCTTTCGACTTGTTGGTAGCATTAAGTATTTTAGAAGAGAAATAAGCAGTTTTGTGGGTGTGCAATGTTTTTTGGTAGGCTTTTCGGGTAGAACAATAAGCGATTCTTGCTTGAGGACAGTAGTTGGAACGCCATGTTCTCTCTTGCTGCCTCACTTCAAGTTTTAGTTTCCTCAACCCCGGTGTAAACCATTTATGCGCATCCGCGCCACGCGAGTTATCAAAACGGGTGAGGGGAACACAAACATTAATGGCCGAGTTTAGCCAATCTTGAAGCCTACCTTCGGCTATCTCCACATCTGAGCTCTGCTCTGGCAAAGTAGACTTTAACCGATTTAAGAACGCAGACATGTCCAGCGAGGACCATTTCCGAGTCAGACTGGTGGCCTTCAGCTTAAATTGAAGAGCTTTCTCAACACAAAATGAGAAACTGATAATGAAATGATCAGACCAGCTACAAGGTTTAATATCAATAAAATCAATGGCTAAATTCAATGACCAAAGTTGATCGAGACTGTGGCCCTTTTGATGGGTCTGAGTGTCTATATGTTGTGTTAAATTCAGATCACTCAGAAGGTCCCTAGTCTCTGCTGCTTGGGGGTCAGATAGAATATTGTCAAACCAGAGATTTAAGTCCCCGACCAAAAGCAGTTTTGAATTATCAGTGGCTAACATGGCCAGTTGCTCCGCAAGAATAGCAGGGAACATAATCATGGTTTGGGGCGGGCGGTATAGTAAAACCACCACAAGTGTCCCATTGACAGTGTCCAATTTAGCAACAATATTCTCCACATTAGGAATATCCAAGGAGGGAAGTTGTCTAAGTTGATGTTTTTTATTGGAGATGATGGCCACCCCGCCCCCAATTTTACCTGCCGGTCGTATCACGGAGATAATATAATAATCAGCAGGTAAGGCGGCCAAGATGTCCGGTAATGAATCCGGGGTGAGCCATGTTTCAGTCAACAGGAGTAAATCCGGTTTAATGTCAAATAGTAGCAAAAAGATATCTATCTGATGTTTGGTCATGGAACGTGTATTTAAATAAAGACATCTAAAATTGCAGGTAGTGACTGGCATACTTGCCGAGACCGCGTAGGTAGAGGAGGGGTCCGTAATCAGGGTGATGGGATTACTGATGCCTAGGCGGAATGTCCGCTTCACCGCATTGAGGGGTACGGGAGGGCACTTCATGGTAGAAGGTCTTAGCGCAAATAATTCGGCGGAAGTATACACCAGAGGACACACAGAGTCCCTAGCCCCTAGTCCCGGACGCTCGCGGACGAGCGCAGGCGAGCTTGACTCTAGCGTGACTCCGGCGCGCCTCCGTCGCGCCCGCTGCGCTCGTCCGCTGCGCTCCCTCCACCACATTACGTTTTATGTGAGGGAGCCTCGAGCGACTGGACCGCTGCCACAGGTCCCTGCGCTCTCTGGCTCCTCCCAATATGGCGCCCGTTCCCACCACCAGCCCGGCACTAGACGCCGCGGTAGGTGAGCCGCCCTCCACACAAACGGCAGAAGCCGCGATGGACCAAGGCAGAGGGGCCGCTATTAAGGTAAGGGTGCAAATGGCGCTATGAGTCAGCCGCCCTGCACGCAAACCGAAACACCGTTGCAGTCACACAGTAACTGTTTAAAAGCACATATCAATATCACAGAATTAGTTTAAAAAATCAGGTGAGCAATTGTAGTCCAGTCCGCCGTTGTGCAGCGTCTCTCAATAATGGCGCCGGGCTGCTACCACCAACCCGGAATCCACGAATGAGGAAGGACTCCCTATCGTTTTATGGGAGGGAGCCTCGAGCGACTGGACCGCTGCCACAGGTCCCTGCGCTCTCTGGCTCCTCCCAATATGGCGCCCGTTCCCACCACCAGCCCGGCACTAGACGCCGCGGTAGGTGAGCCGCCCTCCACACAAACGGCAGAAGCCGCGATGGACCAAGGCAGAGGGGCCGCTATTAAGGTAAGGGTGCAAATGGCGCTATGAGTCAGCCGCCCTGCACGCAAACCGAAACACCGTTGCAGTCACACAGTAACTGTTGAAAAGCACATATCAATATCACAGAATTAGTTTAAAAAATCAGGTGAGCAATTGTAGTCCAGTCCGCCGTTGTGCAGCGTCTCTCAATAATGGCGCCGGACTGCTACCACCAACCCGGAATCCACGTTAACTGTTGCATCCCTGGGGATGCGCCAGTTAACATAAATCTGCCCCTTTACATTTAGGTATGAGCAGGGGACACAGAGTTGGTGAGGCTTATCCAAGGTTAATAAGAGATGAGTCCTGTTCAATGAAAACTTGGACATAGGCCTCACCTCCTCAGCATCGCTGGACATGGTTAAATAATATCTGCAAAATGTTACTCTTGTTAAACAATTTTACTATTATAGTCTCTGAGATTTGTCTCTTACTCTGCAACATCTCATTGTTGTTCTCTTTTTTTAAAGATAACGACAACATCAAGCATGAGTGATAATGAGCAAACTGTTGATCTCGATCTTATCATTGAACTTGTCATTGAAACATCAGTGGAAGTAGATCCCTTGGATGATTTAAATCCTGTGGATGATGAAGAATATGATGAGGATGCCGATTTGTCAGAATTGTATGACATAGGGTGGGAAGCTGACCTGCTCGAGCCTATGGAACTATAAATACTTATTTTTAAAAGTTACTGGAAATGAAAAGTAACCATGTTAACTGTTTCATTTAAAATTAAACACAACTTCAAAAACAGCTTGTGTGAAGTGTCTTTAATAAAATAGTGAAATATGCTAATAAAATTAGTTCAGATTCACATATAAAAGAGCACAGGTCAAATGTAGAAGCATTCCATTTCTTTGCTACTATTTGTGAGTTTTAAATTTGCCAATGCACTAAAAATTATTGTATGTAGAATTGACAAGTAGTGTGTTAATTTTTTGACAACTGTTATTGATTTACTGTTTGGTAATAGTGGTTAATAACATTTTTTATTATATTTTACCACAGATTCAACTGCAGATCATTTCAAAATTACACAATGCCTTCGAAGCAAAGAAGGGGAAAGGCTACAAAACGTCAAACACAGCAGCTTACTACATGCTTGCAGCAGTCCTCTACAATAAAAACTTGTCAAGTCACCAAAAAAGGTCCGGGTAAGAGAATGAAATCTTTCCTAAGAAACATTTCCAGAAAAAAAAGTATCACTACAGAACATGTTTTAGTCCAGAAAAAGAGAGCCAATTTAAACGGAAAGGAAAGGCCACTCAAAAATGTTACTGCTAGAGCAGGAGATAACTCTGTGGATGGTAGTAGAAGGAAAAATCAGTTTAGAGACATTCGTAGACGAATGTTCCGCAACAGGATAATTGGTAATTTGTTAAAAAATGTTAAGAAACGTCAACAGAAAGTGGCTTTTTATAAGAGAAAGAGAAACATTGAGAAAATGATTGATCAGGCATTCGAAATTAAGCGAAAGTTATTTATTTTGATAATCAATAGAATTAGGAAACTAAACAAGGTAATTTATGATTTCAAAACAAATAGTAGATGGAAGAGAACAGTTAATCGTAGTAATTTTTGTGAAGTTTTTTCAGGAGAATGGATGCATAGTTCAAGTTGTGAGGCATTTTTTAATAAGGAGAGTTATTTCCAGGATATTGATTTGGTGCATGCAGTTGACACCAGTGGTCGAGCATATGAGGTGAAAGATGGTTGTCCGGTTGAAAAAGAAAAACTTGCGTCAACAGAGGCAGAAGAGGTGTTAGGTAATGAGGTTTTAGGAAGACGTCCTAAGGGACCAGTGTACACCTGGAAGTGTAGTAGTATTTGCAGTGTGCGACAGGATTCCATCAATTTGCTTTGTGATTTTGTACGGACATTTATTAAGAAAACTTTAAAACAGAAAATGAAGTTGTTGCAAGAATTAGATCCTTGCAGAGTGAGAGAAGTGACAGGTTTGCATGGTCATTCACTGGCTTGTCTTTCCAGGAGAGTATGCCAGAGTGTTTTTCATCATTTCAGGATGCTAGCAGTGCATCATAATAAAGTGAAGAAATTAGTTAGAATGTTGTATTATGCTAAGAGTCCAGCAATTATGCTTAAACAATTATGCACTGCTCTTTTGCATGGTTCTGAAGTAGATGTGAAGAATATTTGTGAAGAAATTGAGTTTTGTTACTTTGCAAGTAAAGAGAAGAAGGAAATTGCCACGTTTCAGGTGAAATCAAGTGAGAGGCCTAATTTCACTTGTGTGTGTTGTCGACGCACTTATTATAAGAATCAGACTAAGTTAGTGGATTTATATGCAAAAAGTGAAAGTGAAAATAATAGTGAATGGAAGGATTTCGCAACATACTTGATGGTAGAAAATTGTTTTGATTTGGGATCGGATCAACGTGTGTGTACTTATTGTTGTAACAAATTAAATCAAAACCAGATGCCTGCTAGAGCGGTTCATAATAATCTGGAATTGGTTGAGATTCCTTCTGAATTGAAGGATTTAAATACTTATGAATCTATTTTGATTCAAAGTGTCCATCCCTTTCAGGCTATTGTACGAATGGAGCCAAAGACAGGGAAATTGCCTCCATCAGATTTACAGAGAGGATTAAAGGGAAGAGTTGTTTATTTGCCTCTAGATTTGAAGACAAACATTAATACAATTAGAGTAGAGAAAGTGGAAGAGGAACCTCTGGTTATCTTAGTTAATGGGGTTCCAACAAAGAGTAAGAAAATATGGCAAGATTTAGTGGATGTTAGGAAAGTCAAAAAGGCAACATTGTATTTGAAGAAAAACAATAAGTACTACAAGAATGTATATGTTGCAGAAGAGGAAGTAAGTGAAGAAGAGGACAGCGATTTGTGTGCTGGACAAATTGAGAAAGTAGAAGCCTCTAAAAATGAAGAAATATATGAACATTATAGTGTTCATCCTTTGCATTCCAAGAAAGTCATGGGGAATGCTATTGAGTTGTTTCAAATGAAACAAGCCAAAGGGAGTCCCATTAGTGTTTGGGAGGAAAGTTTGGAAGCTCGGTGTTTCCCACAACTATTTCCAGCAGGTCAAGGAGGAAGATATGATGAGCGACCTGATCAAATTCCTGCTTCTGAATACCGGACTTTACGATTGTATGCAGAAGATCCTAGGTTTCGTCAATGCATTCCCTATTTGTTTCATCTACTGTTTGAAAGCGATCTGTCTGGACTGTCATATGCAGTGAACCACATCTTGAAAAGTGGTATACAGATGCAAAATATCTCAGCAAGGGACTTTATGGATAAAGTCAATGTGCAAGACAGTATTTTGGATTCTCACCTGATTAATCTCATGGCATGTTAGCGTGGTACTAATGAGTACTGGTACCGTCGACATGGAGATTTAAAATGTATGCTGAGGAACTTAGGAACTCCCACATGGTTCCTCACTCTCAGCTGTGCCGAGTATGGCTGGGAAGACTTACTTGAATTTCTACGAGAGGCAAGTGGAAACATTGAAATATCGAATTCAAAACACCCAGAGAACTGTGCTCTTTGGATCCAGTGAATGTATGCAGGTACTTCAATCATAGATTTGAAGCTATGATGTCTTTCATCATGAACAAAAAAAATCCACCTCTTGGAGAGGTGTTGGATTTCTTCTGGAGAAAGGAGTACCAAGCAAGAGGTGCTCCTCATATACATATGCTGCTATGGATCAAAGATGCACCCAAATTTGGAACAGATCCGGATGACTTAGTGATGAGTTTCATAGAACAGTATTCTACATGTGCTGCTCCAAAGACAAAGGAAGACAAAAGCCTAAGAGAACAAGTTTTACGCTTCCAAAGCCATCGTTGTGGAAAGTACTGTCGTCGTAAATTCAGAAACAAGGACAAGTTCTACACAAAATGTCGTTTCAGCTTTCCACGACCGGTGATTTCTAAAGGAAGAGTGAACAGTTTGATGTCTTCGCTGCGACATAATGTGACGAGGAAATCACCCAAAAATACATACAATTTGAAAAGAAACGAAGAGTCCAAGTACATCAACGACTACAACCCAGTGATTTTGTTCATGTGGAATGCTAACATGGATATACAGTTTGTGGCTGATAACTGTATGGCTGTGGCTCGGTATGTGACATCTTACATCACAAAAAAAGAAAAGACAGAATTGAAGGATATGTGGGAGGACATTTCCCATGAAAAGAGCCTCAGTAAGAAGTTGTACAGTTTCAGTCTGAAGATGTTGTCGCATCGAGAAATCGGAGCTTACGAATGTTCTGACCGGTTATATTCAGCAAGTCTCTATGCCAAATCTAGGAGTATCATTTGGGCGAGTCTTGGTCTTGCTGCAACACGTAATCGAGTTCTGAAACCTGTACGGGAAATTGAGTATTTGGCGGAAAAGGAGCCAAACAGTACAGATATTTTGAAGACCAACATGTTGGATACATATTATCCAAATAGAAGCAGTCACCTCGAGAATGTTTGTCTGTATGAGGTTCTACAAAATTACATATTCAAGAGGAACATCAAAGAAGATATTGATAAAGGAGTGTATGCTTGAATTGGAAGTGAGGGATGTCTGGTCAAGCAAAGAAAATGCCAATTGGTAAATCATCGAAAATTGAGTGGCAAATCTCCTGAAGGAAAAGAGTTTTTCTATTTAGCTCTTTTGCAACTTTTCAAGCCTTGGCGTGCAGAAGAGGAACTGCTTGGAGATTTCCTCTGTTACGAAGACTCTTTCAATGCCGCCAAGGAGACCATAGAATGTCCTGTTTTTCCAAAATATCTAGAAATGTTGAATGCGGAAATCGAGCAGGAAGCAACAATTGCAGCCGAGATTGCTAGAGACAGTTCTCAGGACAGTCAGAGTTCTGTTTCATTGAGTCAGGATCCACTAGGAGGACCAGTTATCGAAAATGAAGCTGCCACTGCCTCGATTGAAGTGGAAAGAGCCATGGCACATGCTCAGGAGGACGCGCTTAACTTAGAAGATTTGGAAAGACAACTCAACGTTGAGCAGAGGAAAATATATGACGAAGTTACCAACCAAATTGATCATGGATTAAGTCATGAGAAGAAAGAGTGCTCATGTATGTCGTTGAAGCCTGTCCGACTGTACGTGAGTGGAGAAGCAGGAACTGGAAAAAGTTTCCTCGTTAAAGCAATTTCATGTTATTTGCAGAAAAGGACTGAGTCATCGCTGTCTTGTGTTGTCACCGCTCCAACTGGACTGGCAGCACATAACATTACAGGTATTACTTTGCATCGTCTACTGATGCTGCCAGTGGAGCATGATAACAAATTACAATACCACAAGTTATCTGGAGATGCTTGTTGTGAAGTTTCAAGAGTCTTGAGGAAAATGAAACTTCTTATCATTGACGAAGTAAGCATGGTTTCCAATGTCATGCTTGCCTTTGTGCATTTGAGAATGCAAGAAGTTCTTAAAACAGAGTATGATGTGTTATTTGGTGGCAAACACATAATTTTTTTCGGTGATCTTCTGCAGCTGACATCAGTGAAAGGACAACCAGTGTTTAAACTACTTACACATGAAGATACCAGGAAGTGCCTAGGGAGCATTGGCAACGTTAATATATGGTTAAACTTCAATTATGCTGAACTGCGTGAAAATATGCGTCAAGCGAAGGATGAAGATTATAAGAATATTCTACAAGATGTTAGAATCGGAAAAGTGACCGAGCATGGGAAAGAAGCTTTACATGCACGATTACTGTCAAATTTGTATCCAGAAGAAGACGTTGTGCCAGAGAATATTTTTCGGAAAATTACTGAGAAGAAATCTGGAACATGTTTGATGCCAACTCTTGCAGAATGTGCCATCTTCAACAAGAAAATGTTGAATTTAGAAAACCAAGAGATTGTGAAACTGGAAGCTATTGACAGGATAGAGCATATGGGAGCAACAATTATTTTGTCTGGGAATTTGAAATCAAAATTGGATTCATTAGAGAAGACTATATCTAAAACTGCTGGTTTTGAAAAGATTCTGAATGTGTGCTTAAATTGCCGTATCATTTTGAGAAGGAATTTACATGTTGAAAGAGGTCTGGTAAATGGATCAATGGGTAATGTTGTTGATTTTGAGAAATACAGAAATAGAGATGGAATTGAATTTTTAAAAATTAAATTTGATGGCATTGAGGAAGTACAGTTAATTGGTCGTTGCTCTGCTAGATTTTTGCTTGTAAAAGACTTATATGTTCGCCGTAAGCAGTTTGCTTGGCATATGCGGTGACAATCCATAAATCGCAAGGTTTAAGTGTAGACAGTGCATTGGTGAATATTGGCAGTTCTGTGTTCAAGGAGGGAATGGCATATGTGGCATTGTCATGAGTCAGAACTTTATCGGGATTATACTTGATTGACTGTGATGTCACAAACATTTGTGCGGATCTAGATTGTGTTAAGGAATACAATAGGTTAAGAAGAGAGTATGCGCCACATTTGCCTCAATATCCTTTGTTTGAGAAACGTGTGGTAGGCTGGAAACGAAGAAATGTGACCAATAGTAGGGAGGTTGTAGCAAAAAGACGAAAACTCCATGAACCCGAAATTATAAGCAGAAAGAAAATGGATTCTGTTGAAGATGTTGTTGGTTTTCAATTTGAAAATAGTTCTGGTGTCAACTGCTATGCTAATGTAGTGGTTAGAAACTTTAAAAGAACAGATTGTGATCAATTCGGATCAAAGTTTTTGCTGTTTACTGAACTCTGTGTTAGAGAAATGTAGCACTGATAGAACAAAAATAGAAAGTGTGTCTGAAATTCGAAATCTGTTAGACAAATGTTCAGGTGAAACACAATTCTCTCAAAATATTCAGCAAGATTGTCAGGAGTTTTTAATGTATATTCTTGATGTATTGCAAGATGAAGGTGTAGATGTAGATCATCTGTTTGGCCTTTCTCATCAATGGCAGCATGACTGTGAGAACTGTAGGGTATCAAGTACTACTAGTGTAGACTCAGAAAGATTTATATATTTAACTTTGCCAGACAGTAAATCAGTGTCCTTTAGTAAGCTAGTAAAAGCAGCCGATTACAACATGGAGTGTAGCCAATGTAAGTCTGCAATGTTCTCCACATTATTTATACGAACATATGGCCAGTATGTCATTTTAATGTTCCAACGATGTAGGCCTGATGGAACAAAATTGACAACTTTAATTAAAAATGTTGTGGCTTCGCAGTTGTCAATATCAGGAAGGACTTTTGTAACTACAGCAATTATATATCATGACGGTCCTTCAACAACATCAGGACATTACACAGCTTATTTGAAGTCTAGAAACGGCTGGTCATTCTGCAATGATTCTGTTTTAACTTTTAAAAAAATTGCCTTTTGACCTTAAAAATTCTTATCTGGTGTTTTTACAACCAAAATTTTAGGGAAAGAATCTCGGGATTTGCTCTGAGGAATTTCAAGAGGTTCTAATGGCTCCTACACTATTTGGCCTTGAGGATAAGTGTAGTACAGAGTAAAAAGTTATTTTTGAGTTTTAAGTAGTTCTTGAAAAAAAAGAAGGTTTTCTTACAGAAAGTGGTGGGCACGGATTAGTTAAAGGACAACAGCGTATTTACCAAAGCAAACGGTGTTCTAACACTTGACGTCATGGAAAAATAACTGCACTTTGAATGAGTTCAGAAAAACTGTTTCTTTTAATAAGCTAATTCAAGCAGCCAATCAAAACATGGAGTAGAGGTAATGTAAGTCTGCAATGCTGTACACATTATTTGTACAAACTTTTGGTTATAATGTCATTTTAAAATTCTAACTATATAAACCTGATGAAAGTAAGTTTTCAACTTTAATTACAAATGTTGTGGCTACACAGTCGTTGATTTTAGGAAGAACATTTTTAACTGCAGCTATTATATGACATAATGGTCCTTTGACAACATCCGCTTATTACACAGCTTATTTAAAATGTAAAAAAAGCTGATGTTTCGGAAATGATTCACATTTGACTATGAAACAATGTTGCCTTTTGACTTAAAAATATTCTTATTTTCTGTTTTCAGAAGAGAGAATTTTGGGTAGGTAACTGGCCTATAATGATTCTAGGAGTTGATATAATTTTATGTACTGTTTTAAATTGCTTTGTGATTAAAAGTGATGTAGAGAATTAAATAATTGTAGTAGTCATAGAGGTAGTGTAAGTGTGCCTCATAGTAAGCAGTATCAGTGTCATAGGAAATGTGGAACATGAGTGAGCAAGAAGGGTGAGATATTACTAGTACAGGATTGTGAAAGTGATCTTCAACGTTTTCTTTCTGAAAGTTGCGGAAAAAGAAAATGTTATGTTATGTTATGTTATTTTATTTTATATAGTGCGCAGATGCCGCAGCCAAGAGGCGTCCCGGCGCTTTAGGAGATAGTGAAACACAACACAGCAAAGGCAACCAGACAGAAATGGGACTAAACTACGGAAAATAGGAAGGTTTTTAATGCCTTCCTAAAAGGGAGCAGGTCAGGGATGGAACGGAGTGGGGCAGGCAAAGAGTTCCAGAGAGCTGCTGCCAACACTGAGAAAGAACGTTCACCCATTCTAGCTTTTTTAAACCGTGGAACAATGGCTAGATTTAACCCTGAGGATTGAAGGGCTCTGGAAGGGGCATAGTGAAGGATTGTCTGTGAAAGGATAGGAGGGGAGGCTAACTTAAGAATTTTAAAGGTTAAGCAGAGAGCTTTAAACTTAATTCTTTGACCTACAGGTAACCAATGGAGATCTTGAATGGTTCGACGAGCAGAGACGAACTTCGGAAGGCCGACCAGCATCCTGGCCGCCGCATTTTGAACCCGCTGAAGGCAAGCTAGTTCTGCCTGATTCACGCCCAAAAACAGAGAGCTGGCGTAGTCCAATCTGGTGAGAACCAAAGCTTGGACTATGATCTGTCTGGTGTCCGCATCAAAAAATTTGAAGATAGGTCGGAGGCACTGCAAGGCACCAAAACATGTACCAGCTACACGTTTAATGTGGGGAGTGAAGGAAAGTTTGTCGTCGAGCCACACCCCAAGATTTCTAACTTCAGCTACAGGAGTGGGAGCAGGGCCCAACTCGGATGGCCACCATTGGTCTCCCCATAGCCCACTTTCCCTACCAAAGATGATGACCTCGGTCTTAGAGGCATTGAGTTGGAGTCGATTATTCGCCATCCAGCCTGCCACAGCTTTAAGAGCAGACTGAAAGGTAGGGGCATCCATGTTGGAATCACCATTAAGTGCCACCGCCAGCTGCGTGTCATCGGCGTATGACACCATGGTGAGACCTTAACTGTGGGCTACCTCCGCCAGCGGCTGAACATATAAATTAAATAGGGTAGGGCTGAGGGCCGAACCCTGCGGGACACCCTGACGAGTGGGGCGAGGGGCGGAGACATAGGGTGGTGTAGATACTTTGAAGGTTCGATCCGTAAGAAAGGATCGGAACCACTCAAGTGCTACCTCTCCGACTCCTGCTTCCACAAGACGATGCATAAGGATCTGATGGGAAACCGTGTCAAAGGCGGCACTGAGATCCAATAGGATCAGTGCCGCCGTCTGACCCTGGTCCAGCATCTTCCTGATGTGCTCCACCACAACCAAGAGAGCGGTCTCGGTACTGTGGCCCGCTCGGAACCCATTCTGGGATATGTCCAGTATATTAGCTTCCTGCAGGTGAGATGGTAGAGTGTGATTAGCATGCGCTTCTGCTAATTTAGCTAGCCAAGGGAGAAGGGAGATAGGCCGATAGTGTTCTGATTTTGTAGGGTCAAGGGAGGGCTTTTTAAGAATAGGGATGATAGTAGCCTGCTTCCAGGCAGTGGGAACACTACCGGTGTTAAAGGAGAGATCGATAAGATTATGCATGGCCGGGTAGCAGCACTCGGCGAGTTCCCGAAATTGAGTGGGTCTCATAGGGTCATCCGGTGAACCGGATTTGACTTTTATCGTCAAGGCTTTGAACTCCTCTAAAGTGGGGCTGGGAATGATTAACAGTGGTTTAAGAACCATTGGTGCAATAATATTCTCACCGATGGTGGACTGAGAGAATGACCTGTAAATGGCCTCCACCTTTTCAACAAAGAACGAGGCCAGATCCTCACAATGTGCCAAGGAAGCTTCAAGAGTAGTAGTGGCAGTCTTTTTACTTGTGAGGTCCTTGCATACCCTAAAGATAACCTTGGTAGGATTCGTACTGTTCTTTATCTCCTGAGAATAGAAGGCAGCCCTGGCTATGCATATGGCCCGATGGTACACTCTAGTGCAGGCCCTATAGGCCGACTTGAGGTCAGCGTCATAAGTTTTGCGCCATGCACGTTCCGCTTTTTTACAAGAAGATTTAAGCGTCTTAAGGGATTCGTCGTACCAAGGGCTAGAGGGACTTGATCTAGTCTTACTCCACCTGGCCGGTATAAGAATATCTAGTGAGTGATTTATCCACTCACAGAAGCTATCATAGTCAAGGGAAGCTTCAATAGGGGGTTGAGGATGGTGCTTCATCAGAAGATGGTGAAAGTGCTCTAAATTCAAGTTTCTCCAGGGACGTTTGAAAATATCAGGAGTGTTGTTTCTAGGGGGAGGAATAAAAGTGGTAATATGAGTTTCGATCAAATGATGATCGGTCCAGGCCATAGGCCTAGGTTGGAGCACTGAAATATTGGTGGAAATATTCGTCAGGAAGGGATCTAGCAAATGTCCGCCTGTATGAGTCGGTAATTGTACCAGTTGGATTAATTGGAATGCTTCAAGATCAGCTAACAAGCTATGGACCGAGTTGGAAAGTGGGGCATCCATATGCAGGTTAAGTTCACCAATAATCGTGAAATTAGCTGTTTTCATGACCAGAGAGGAGACCACCTCCGGGAGGCTATGACGGAAAGCGCCCTCGGGACCGGGAGGCCTATAGATTAGTAGTCCCGAGAAGGTAAAGTGGGGATTAACTGTGATGTTAAAATGCGCGCTCTCACACCCTGCTATGATGGTAGGTTGCCAGGCGCAAGGATAGCGTGTTTTTACCGCGACTGCCATACCTCCGCCTCTAGCATTACGGTGGAGTGAGTGCATGTTGTATCCCACTGGGAGTGCTAAATTCATGACAGCCATAGATTGGTCATGCAGCCAGGTTTCGGTAAAAAAGAAGATATCGGGGTTCTCATCTGTGATCAAAGAGAATACTTCTTGAGAGTGACATGCCAGCGATCTAACATTCAGATGGTAAATTTTAAGAGTGGGTCGAGTAACTAAGCCTAAAGCAGAGTCTGGCTTGTGGACACAGGGAGGTGTAGATTGAAGACTCATAATAGGCAACAGCTTAGGAAGTTTAAAAGAACAGGTGGGACACTGATAAGGCCCACTAAGAGGATCCAGAGCGCCATGATGGCAGTCTCTTACCTCACGACGCAGTAGACGCAGGTCCCCAGCAGATGTCATCCTGGGAGAGCCAGAGTCCCCTGCCCTAGCCCTGCCTTAGCGCTGACGGGCGCAGACGGGCAGGACTCTGGCGAGACTCAGGCGTAGCGAGGGCGCGACCGCTGCGCGAGACCGCTTCGTTCCAGGCCAGCTTTAAGTAGGCGAGTGGCGGTGAGAAGCGCTAGCGCGCTAACCCCCAAGCAAAGGAAGGGAACAGCCTTCCCAAGATGGCGTCGTCACGTGACCCAGTAGCCCCGGAGCCCGGACCCGCAAAGTAGCGGTGCTTTTACTTTTTTTTATGTGCGGTGAGGGCCAGGGGGGGTTGCAGCAGCACATTAAAATCAGGGGGAATAAAAGCAAAAGGAAACTCAAATACAAAATAGGGTGCTTTTAAAAAGAAGCGCGAGCCAAAACACAGCGCTAATCCAAGAAATCTCAGCAAACACGGTGATCACATTCTCCAGGCTGACCCCGTGTCAACGCTCACCTTAAGTAGGCGAGTGGCGGTGAGAAGCGCTAGCGCACTTACCCCCAAGCAAAGGAAGGGAACAGCCTTCCCAAGATGGCGTCGTCACGTGACCCAGTAGCCCCGGAGCCCGGACCCGCAAAGTAGCGGTGCTTTTACTTTTTTTTATGTGCGGTGAGGGCCAGGGGGGGTCGCAGCAGCACATTAAAATCAGGGGGAATAAAAGCAAAAGGAAACTCAAATACAAAATAGGGTGCTTTTAAAAAGAAGCGCGAGCCAAAACACAGCGCTAATCCAAGAAATCTCAGCAAACACGGTGATCACCTTCTCCAGGCTGACCCCGTGTCAACGCTCACCTTAAGTAGGCAAGTGGCGGTGAGAAGCGCTAGCGCGCTAACCCCCAAGCAAAGGAAGGGAACAGCCTTCCCAAGATGGCGTCGTCACGTGACCCAGTAGCCCCGGAGCCCGGACCCGCAAAGTAGCGGTGCTTTTACTTTTTTTTATGTGCGGTGAGGGCCAGGGGGGTCGCAGCGGCACATTAAAATCAGGGGGAATAAAAGCAAAAGGAAACTCAAATACAAAATAGGGTGCTTTTAAAAAGAAGCGCGAGCCAAAACGCAGCGCTAATCCAAGAAATCTCAGCAAACACGGTGATCACCTTCTCCAGAAAAAGAAAATGACGGGATTTGCTTAGAAGAATTCCAAGAGTTATAAATGGCTCTTACACGATTTGGCCTTGAGGAGAAGTGTGGTAGAGAGCGAGAAGTCATTTATTGTATGTAACATATTTGTCAAAACGATGGAGCTTTTCTTTCAGAAAGTGGCGGGCTGAAAATAATAACAGTACAACAGAGTATAAGCTGTTCATAGGACATCCTTCGACGTCATGGAAAGTAAGTTACTTTTAAGGAGTTCTGATTTCTGATTGGTTATGTTATATGTTTTTTTTAAAACACAATCATTTTGATTGTGGTTTTTTTTCCCCGCTGTTATATAATGAATACCTTCAACTCACTGTTTTTAGTGAAATTTGATATATTCTGAGAACAGCAAAAATAAACCATTTAACATGTATAATTAATACTGTACTTTGTGTAGTGAATTTTAATTTGTACTCGTCTTATCTCATGCTCACTCATCTTTTACTACCTTCTATCAATCCTCCTTACATACTCACATTGCCTTTTGTTTTATTCTCTTTCACCCTTGCTATCTAACTCCACTTATCTTTCAACCTTTGTTTCCCTAATCCAACTCTGCTTTTTTCTTTTCTCCCTTGCACCATTTTTCAGCTTTTAGACCTTGTGCTTCGCTTGTCTTTTCCATCTTTCCTCCCTTTGTTTTCTAAATTAAATATTTTTGGGTTCTCCTTTTTTGGTGCAATCAGTTAGTATAACTCACCCTCACTCATTTATCTTTCTTTGTTGCCTCACTCAGTCTGTATCTGACACTCTTTCCTTCACTTCCTCTGTCTCCTCTCTCCCTCACTCTCTTTTCCTTATTCACCTTTTCCTTATGTAGTTTACCTTACTCACTTTCTTTTAGTAGCTTACACAACTTCAATTTAGTTTTCTCTTTTATCCTTCTTTTCTGTCACTGAAAGTATCTTCCTTTTTTTTCTCTTACTAATTTACTCTATTACAATTTCTTTTTGTCTCTGACTGTCTATCACTGTTTCTTTCTCTTTTTTTCTGCATGTTTATCTCTAACTTTATTTCTTTGTAAAATTGGATGATTTTCAATCTTTTCCCTTGTCTTTTCTAATTTTTAAATACATGTTTTAATATTTTTCAAATTTTTGTTCTTTCTTTCACAGATTGAAAGTATAAAAATAACAAGTGATTAAGTTAACGACAATTATAAGGTAAGTGTTTTGTACTCTTTTTGTTACATTTCTATCACATTTAACTTCTATTAGTTCCACTGCTTCATTTCTTTAACCCTCAGTTTCCTGCCTTTGCTACTTCCCCCATTCCTTTCTCTATTACTTACTTACTCTACTCCTTCCACTCCTTTTCTCAGTCCCTCTGTTCTCATAGTTCCTCACTCCTGTTCACTCACTCCGTCTCTATTACTCTTACTGTCTCTGACTGATCACTCTTTCACTACTTGTTCATTATGCTTTCTCCCTGTAGTTCAAGCACACTATGTTATTTACATTTCTTTGCTGTTTCAATTATTCCTTTTCTCTCACTTCTGCTTTTCTGCTTTCTGTTTTTTCTCTCTGTTATTCCACATGTTTTAACCTTAGTCACTGTCATACATCTTGTTTTATTCCTATTTACTTTCACTCACTCTTTTCTTAACACTTTCCCTCAGGGTTGTTCTTTTAGTCCGGTTCTATCCCTACCTCTCATTCCACATCCTTTACTGTTTTTCTTCTTAATTTGAACATTCACTCATATTCTCCAAGAAACTCTTGTTTATTATTCTTCTACTCTCCTTTTTTTCTTTCACTTTCTTATCTATTTTGTGTTTCTCAATTATACCCTCTTACATCTTTTCTTCGGTAAATAGATGTATTAAACAGTATCTCTGTGTTACTCCCTCTAGCTGTCTTTCTTTTAACATTACTCTCTGTTTCCTTCCCTTATACTCACTCTTCCTTTTAAACTTTTTTTTTCGCTTCCGGTTCGCGTATCGGCGCGCGAACCGGGAAGCGAATCAAAAGAAATAGAGGTTGCCAGAGTGCTAAACATTCTAGCAATTTTTTATAAAGTGGAGGTAGTTCTGAAAATAACTTTTTTTTTATTATTTTTGTTGTTTTATATTTTTTTTATTTTTTTTATGAACATTTTTTTACTTTTTTTGTATTTTTTGAACGGTTTTATATCTTTTTTGTTTTTTTTGGGGGGGGAAACGAAAATGATTCATTATAAAGGGCTCAACAGGAGCAACAAAAAAAAAAGATAATTTATTTTCTGGGGCGTTTTGGGCAATTATTATTGTCAATAGCAACGTTGATTAAATTTATGCTACTCTCCCTGTAGCAAATCAATTGGCCGCAATAAACGCACACTTGTTTCACATTCCCAAACTTCAGCTGGATATTTGAGACCGTCTCCCTCGCCTCTGGTCCCGTCACTGCCTCTTCATTTGATGTTCTGGCCACAGGAGGGGGGTTATCCTGCAGGTGACGTACCTGTGCAGCACTATAATTAATAGGGTGCCACCTCTCCATGTGGCGATGCATGGTGAAATTGCCATAGCTGTATTTCTTATCAGTCCCTCTGGACAAACCTTTTTTGCAGATGAGACAAGTAACATAGCGGGCATTTACTTTCTTTTGGCCCCGGGGAAATGAATACAATTGCCAGATGTAATCTTCTTTTACATGGGACCTCCTTGGTTCTTCAGGCAAAAACTGCCTCTCCCCTTGCTCCTCTTCCTCTTCTTCCTCTTCTTCCTCCTCTTGCTGAAGGATAACCTGAGGAGGTGGTCCTCTGTTCCTAGGAGGTGGTGGTGGTGGTGGGGGTGCACCAGCTGCAGCTACTACTGAAGCCATTTCTTAGTAAGCAAAATAGGTCTTCCTCTCACAAAGTTGAAAGTCAGAGTGAGAAAAAAGGTGTGGGCTTTCATCATTTTGGAAAAAAAATTGTTCTAAACCAATGAAAAGTGTTATTTTTAGGTCACATGACCTAGCCTTACATCATTAGGAAACCAAAAGTGAAATGAACCAATGAAAAGTTTTAATAACAAGTCACATGACCTGTTACGCTTACGTTACGCGCTGCGCGCCGCGCCCCGGATCGCTTCCGGGGAGCTGCGCTTCGCGCCTCGGTTCGCGCTCCGGAGCACTTCCGGGTGCGCTAACGCGGCGCGTCATAAGACGCATTACGCGAGAACGCCATACGTCGCGCTTACGCGACGTGTCACGATGTTGTTTTCTAACGCGCCAGTTGCGCAAACGGAACGTTTACCGGTTCGCGGACCGGGTCGCGGCACCAAATTGAGCTAACGGGAAGCTACCCGGTTCGCGGACCGGGAGCGAAACAAAAAAAATAATAAAAAAAAATACATAAAAAAATTGTATTAAAAACATATAAAATATATTTTTCGAATTAAAGAAGAATACATTTTAAAGCTTTTGATATTTGCTATTAAAAAACCATTGAAATTCACTGAAAAAACCATAGATTATAGACCGTATATAGTTAGGAATTAGCATTTACAAAACCTTGAAAATTCACTGAAAAAACCATAGGTTATAGACCATATATAGTTAGGAATTAGCATTTACAAAACCTTATTTTACTCACACAAAACCATTGAAATTCGCATATATAGTTAGTTGTACTAACTATATATCGCGCACCCGCAATCCACTGCTGATCATGTCACATATTACATCATTCATGACATGGTCAGTGACATCACTGATGACATCACTGATGACATCACTGATGACATCTCAAATGACATCACTGATGACATCACTGATGACATCTCAAATGACATCACTGATGACATCAGTGATGACAACATCCAGTGACTGTGTATTTCTGTAAAGTTAAAATATGTCTTACATATTGAAGAATGAGTGGATGTATAAGTGTCTGGATGAAGGATTTAGTAGGTGCATGACTGACTGTATGAGTGAGTGATTAAATGTGTCTCACTGAGTGCATGGGTTAGTGACTAAAATGTCTTAATTTGTGCATAATTATGTCTGTTGTTCTGTAAACTGCTGCATGTGTTGATCAGTAGCTATATGAGTAACTATATGGGTTATTGATTGGTTGCCCAAGTATTTGTATGGGAGACTGGGTGTGTGTGTGGGTGGCTGGGAGGTGTATGACTCTGTGCATAGATGTGTGAGCAGTTGATTCACTAGATGTATGGGTTCAAAAGTGCATGTGGAAACAGCTGCATGGGCGGTTGACTGTGTGCATGAGTGTATTGGTGAGTGAATGGATATCTCAATGCTACATGTCAAAGTAAGTACATATGTAGAACACAGTGCATGTGAGAGTTGACATATATAAATAACTGTGCATAGGAGCTAGTGAATGTGTGAGTGGCTGTATGGATCATTGTGAACTTGTATCAGGGATTGTATAAGAGAGTAAATATGTGTTAGTATATGTTTGAATAAGTAAGGTGTGTATAAATGTATAGTTGAGAAAATGGAGGTGTGATTGATTCTTTGCATGACTGAGTAGGTGTGTGAGTAACTCCATGGATGAGTGACAGTCTGTGAGTGTCTGTTTACACTGAGTTTATCTAAGGTTATATTAGAGTCTGAAGAGGTTCATCGTATTATCACATGAATAATGTCATCAGTGATGTGCTCAGTAATGTCATCAGTGATGTCATCAGTGATGTCATTTGAGATGTCATCAGTGATGTCATCAGTGATGTCATTTAAGATGTCATCAGTGATGTCATCAGTGATGTCACTGACCATGTCATGAATGATGTAATATGTGACATGATCAGCAGTGGATTGCGGGTGCGCGATATATAGTTAGTACAACTAACTATATATGCGAATTTCAATGGTTTTGTGTGAGTAAAATAAGGTTTTGTAAATGCTAATTCCTAACTATATATGGTCTATAACCTATGGTTTTTTCAGTGAATATATATATATATATATATATATATATATATATATATATATATATATGTATAAAATAAAAAAACAAGATTGAGGTACATTAGACTTACACATTTTCATTTAAAGAACCTTTGAAATTCACTGAAAAAAACATAGGTTTCAGGTATGTTATAGTTAGAAATTAGCATTTAAAAAACATAGAAATTCACTGAAAAAAACATATGTTTTAGGCATGTTATAGTTAGAAAGTAGCATTTAAAAAACCATAGAAATTCACTGAAAAAACCATAGGTTTCAGGAACGTTATAGTTAGTTGGACCTTTGACTCGTACAAAACCATAGAAATTTTGGTGTTATAGTTAGTTCAGCTAACTATAACTCGCACCCCACAATGAACTGCTGATGACGTCACATATTACATCATTCATGACATGGTAAGTGACTTCACTGATGACATCACTGGTGACATCATCCACGTGAAAATCTGATGCACCTCCTCACACCTGAATGTAACCTTTGAAACACCCACTGTTAAATACAGAATACCATTTTCGAAACAATAGACACATTAATACCAGTTACTAAATATGCACACTGACAGATTCCTAGGTCTACACACATTCACCCATACAGCCACTCAATACATGCAGTCACTCATCAATACAACACTATCATATGCACTTATACACCTATACAGACACTCACACACTGCCAAATATCCAGAGTTACTCACACATCTAGTCAGTCATGCAAAGAATCAAGCATACTTCAATTTACTTACCTGTACAGTTATACAGACACCACTTCGCTTATTCATACAGATACTAACACGTAATTACTCTCTTATAGAATCACTGATACAAATACACACTCATCCATGCAGCCATTCTCACAATTACTGACTCTCACATATCATTATTTATATACACCATTACTGACATATACTCCCTTTTACATATGTAGTTACTTTCACATGTACCACCGAGATATCCATTCACTCACCAACATACCCATACACACACTCACCCACCCATACAGCTGTTTCCACATGCACTCTTGAACCCATACACCCAGTGAATCTACTACTCACACATCCATGCACAGAGTCACACACCTCCCACCCATCCACACACACATTCAGGCAGCCATACAAATACTCAGGCAAGCAATCAATAACCCACATAGACACTCATGCAGATTACTCACCAACCAATGCAGCAGCTGACATGCAACAACAGACAGACTGATACAGACTTTCACACAGTTTAGTCACTAACCCATGCATTCAATAAGACATATTTAAAAACTCACTTATACAGTCAGTCACGTACCTACTAAAGCCTCCATACAGACACTTATACACCCACTCATTCTTCAATACAGCTTGGCATATCTGTAAAACAAAGTTAAACTTTACAAAAACACACAGTCACTGGATGATGGCATCAGTGATGTGATTTGAGATGTCATCAGTGATGTCACTGACCATGTCATGAATGATGTAATATGTGACATCCTCAGCAGTGCATTGCGGGCGTGAGTTATAGTTAGCTGAACTAAATATAATGCCAGTTTTGTACGAGTGAAATGTCCAACTAACTATAACATTCCTGAAACCTATTTTTTTCAGTGAATTTCTATGGTTTTTTAAATGCTAATTGCTATCTATAATGTGCCTGAAACCTATGTTTCTGTTAGACTCCTCCTCTGAGGTGCTCTTCCTTCTTCTATGTAAGTGGATGATCATAATCTTTGCCACTGAGCCTTGAGTAGGACATCAGTGCATACCTAAATATTGGGCATGTTCATAATGTGAAATTCATGGCAGAATAAGACTTGTGTGTCTCGCCTGCCTATCCCACAATGTTTAGGTCACTGTGATTATGGTACTGAACCTGGAGAAGGGTTTACAAAAATCTGCTGAAATTACACAACATTTTCAGAAAAAGTTAAGCTCTGATTTGTCCTGTGACATTTGAAAGTGAGTGTGTAGTTAGAATTGGAATGCCATAGTTGGAATTGGCCAGGTTCCATCACATCTGTTTACAACGCGGGCATTACACTAAACGCGTTGTTACCTCGGATACCATTACAACGCAAGTCGGAACAATTACTTGCTGCAGGGGGCTCTGGATTTTGGAGCAGTTTAATTGACTATACCAACCCCAATGAGTGCAACAAGAGGAAAGGTGTTGGATTTTAAATCCAACACCTTCTGCCCCCTACAGCAAGTTCTAATTTGCGTTGAATTAGTATGCGATGTAACAACGCAAGTGTTGTTGTAATGTTATCAGAAGCTTGTAAAGCTCACGGTCACCAAAGGTTTCATGGCGCTAATGCTGTATGATTACGTAGCGTACAGGATGTTAGTAAGCTTGTTTGAACATCCAGGTTTTCAAGGCCTTTCTAAAGCACAGTAGATTGTCACAACTCCTGATTGACAATGGAAGAGAATTCCGGCATGTGGGGGCTAAGTAAGAGAACCTGCCACCTCCCTGTCTCTTGAGTTTGATGGCTGGGGTGGACAGTATGTGTAGGTGGGAGAAGCGTAAGTTATGTCTGGGGGCATACTTTCATTGATGAACTTAGGGCTCTTGCAGTACAGCGCCTTGAAAGCAAAGCAGTTAACTTTAAATGTGGCCTGTTGTTCCACCGGTAATCAATGGATTTTTTGCAAACAAGGTCTAGCTGACTGCCATCTTGGCTGTTTGGGGATTAGTCTTGCTGCTTGGTTCTGGACTATTTGAAGACGGTTGAGCAAGCATAGTGGCAGGCCTATATAAAGAGCATTTGAAAAGTCAAGGCGGGATAGGACCAATGCTAGCACTACCTGAACCAGGGCAGCATGGGTCAGCAGGTGGGAGATCTTTCTAATTTTCCGCAGTTGGAAGAGACTAGTGGATACGACCAAACCCACTTGGCCTCTAAGAGAAAGATCAGCGTTTATAATGACCCCTGGAATTTTCACAAAGGGCGAGAGGGGGGCGGGGGAAGGACCAAATTCACTTGGCCATAAGTGTGGGCCCCAGCTGATCTCACTTTTCCCAGGAAAGACAAGTTCAGTCTTGCCTGGGTTAAGCTTTAGATGGTTGCGGTCCATCCAACGTTGGATATAAAGCATCGTGGTTTTAAATTCCGTGGCAGAATTAGACAAACCCAGAGAAAAAATCAGCTGGAGATCGTCGGCGTAATTGAAGACGGTGACCTTACTGTTCTTTAGTGAATGGATCAATGGCCTGAGGTAGAGGTTAAACAGCAAAGGGGAAAGGGAGGAACCCTGTGGTACCCCACACAAGATGGATATTTTGGGGGCCGTGAATGTGCCCAGGCGTACTGCTTGGGTTCTACCTGTAAGAAAGGACTTAATCCAGTTGTAAGCAAGGCCTTGAATACCTCCTTGTTCGACACGGTTCAATAAGATGTTGTGATCAACCGTGTCGAACACAGATTACAAATCCAGGGGCACCAACGCCTGGGAGGCCGCCTTATCAGCATTGGCTCTCAGCGTATCCATGACTTCAAGGATAACTGATTCTGTAGAATGTGTGGGTCGAAAACCAGCTTGATTAGGCTCCAGGCATTCAGATTGTTTTATAAAATTAGAGAGGCAGCTGGCCACATGGGTCTCCATGATCTTAGCTAGTTAAGGTAAGAGGGAGATAGGGTGGTAATTGGAGGGATTTAGGGGATCGCCCCAGCTTTTTTTAGGTGGAGGGTACATCCCCTTTACTAAAGGACTCTTTCAGAAAAGGAAGAATACTATCGGGCAGTGCAGAAAAAACGTCTCTGAGGACTGGGGGAGGGCAACCGTCACTAGGGGAGCCAGATTTCACACGCATCTAGAGGTCTAGTAGCGTATTAAGACATATACCTGACAAGTGATTCAAGCAGGAAGGATTTGTGGAGATGTCGTCCGGTGGATTCCTGTTAACAGTGGGTGGGATGCTCGCCTTTATAACAGCAATTTTATCCCAAAAAAAATTCATTCAGGGAGTCACACAATTCTTGAGTTGTGGTTTGGGAGGGTAAGATTCTCTCATCACTGCTCAGATCATTCACAATTTGAAAAATCTCCTTTGATTTATTCTGGGCATTCACAATTTTTGTAGAGAAGTAGGCAGTTTTAGCTGTTAAAGTCATTTTTTTATACTCGTTACGCACTCGCAAGTACTGCTGCCTGTCTTCACTTGAGAATTGACGCCTCCATTTCCTCTCAGATTGGTGGAGGTTAAGTTTTTGATCCTTTAGTTCACTAGTGAACCACTTGTGGGCATCAGAGTGCCTGGCCCAGGAAAATTTAGTGAGAGGGACATGTATGTCACTGGCCGACAGCAGCCAGTCCGCAATTTCCTGTTCCATGGAGTTGACGTTGGAATTAAAATTAGGTATGGTGCTGGCTAAAGTGTGAATGGTTCGCCACTTTCTTGTCATGCCTCCGGGTACTTTAGGGGGCTTCATTCTATCGTTAAAAGTAACCGTAAAATCAATCAGATAATGGTCAGACCAAATACAGGGGGAGATAGAAGTCACTGATAAGGTAAGATTGAGGGTCCAAATTTGATCCAGAGTATGTCCTTTTGTATGGGTAGAGAAAGATATGTGCTGGGATAGGTTTAGATTGGAGAGCAAATCAGAAAGTTCGGTAGCATGTGGGCCTCCGAGGGGATCATTAAGCCAATAGTTAAGATTACCGATGAGCAAGACCTTTGCATGGTTCATGGCGAGATTAGGTATTTGTTCACTTAACAAAAGTGGAAAAGAGGGCATAGGTTTAGGAGGACGGTACAGAAGCACCAGCGCAAGGGATCTGGTGTTAGTGCCTAAAGTAATGACTAGATTCTCGATTTGTGGTAAATCAAGGGAGGACATAGTATCAAATGTATAATTCTTGTGTATTATGGCCGCCACACCCCCACCCATCTTCCCTGAGGTCCGATTGGCCGTTATTGGCAGTTATTATGTAATAGTCTGAGGGGAGTGCCGCCAATATATCCGGCGTAGAGTCCTCGGTGAGACAAGTTTCGGGGATCAGTAGGACATCCAGTTTTTCTAGGGCTAGCAACCAGAAGATGTCCTGCTGATGTTTCACTAAAGAGCGGGTATTCAGATAGAACACCTGAAGAGTGGTTTCATTCCTTACGGTGGGAAGGGGGGGAACTGGAGGGGGCGGGGTAGGGCAGCCCACCTGTTCTCGCAGAATTCCATTCATCAGGACGCGGTATAGGTAGTCAGTTCTAGGGGGGTTGGCTGATATGCAAGCGTTCAGAGTGCTCCAGGGGAGTAGAAAATAAATTGACCGGCATCCTTAGCCCCAGGTCCCGGTCGGGCGCGGACGGGCGCAGCCGGGCTTGCCTTTGGCACGCAACCGGCGCGCCCGCTGCGCGCATCCGCTGCGCCTCCGCGCTGTAATGGACATTAATGCCTGGCCCCGCCTCCCAGCTCCACCTCCTGCCGGCCGATTGGATGAGGCTTAGGGTGGTGAGCAGGACGAGTGAAAGGGATGCGGCAAGGTGACTAGGATTTCGATTTTTTTTTAAAAAGACACTCGCGATTCGGGGTAAGTGCAACAAATAATTCTTAAAGCCTAAACAATTTTAAAACACAGCGCTAGCAAGCCAGGTCCGCGCGGCAGTCAAGCAACCGCTCTGTAATGGTATGCCTTGTATCACATGTGTGGTAAACAATGTTTTCCCCATAGTTGTATTTGTCTTTGTATTTTGAAAGTGCATTTTTAGAAAATGGGCTGCATTGGATGTTGACGAAAACCCATTTTCTAACATTTAAAGGTGGGAAAGGCTTTTTCAGCTGACCTCAGTCCCTCAAAGAGGTCAGAATCCAGGATTAACTTTTGGGTTCCTCGTGATGCATTCAGATACGTTAGGATGACCCCCAACCATAGAGAATATGTCTCCCAAACCTCTCCTTAACACTCGATCGTTTCATAACACGAAACTTCATCTCTCGGAATCTTGAAAACTGGAGTAATGTTTTACAGCTCTCATGTTTTTTCCTCCAGACAAAGCTAGAAACATCATGGTAACGGAGCCAGGACATCAGATACATATATAGTCTGTGACTTCTTGAAAGAATTACTTTCAGGAGCAGAGCCTCAAAAGTGTTTACAAAATATCTTGAAGACATCCTTTCCTTTAAATTGTTTAATGAGTTCGCCTTCCACTCTACTGCCCTCCTTAGAAACCTCATTGGGTTTCCTTCCCACCATCAAACACCTCCCTTGTTTATTCTTTATCATTGAAGGTTTTCAGAACTTCACAATTCTGCTTGACTTCCAAGTTTCTGGGAATGGGGGGCATATTATCAAGCAGGGCGATAGGCAATTATCGCCGCTTTGGCGGCCGTTTTCGGCCGCTAAGCGGTGATAATTCTATTGCCCTACTAGCAAGCTGTCGCCAACTGATGTTAGCGACAGCTTTTAGGCGATAGCGAGCGGTTTGGGGCCCGCTTTGCATGTCAGCGATGTTTATCGCTAATGACATGCAAAGTGGGCGTACCCAACCAGTTAGCGACTGAAAGCAGCCGCTAACGACGCTATCGCCTATTAGCAAGGCAGGCGTAGCAATGAAAATATTCGTGCTAAGCGCGAATATCTCCAAATACTAACACCTGCCCAGAACAGTTCTTAGCCATGTTATCCAATTGGAGATGGATAACATGGCTAAGAGCATTTTGTCGCTAATGCGTGAATATCGCTGTATTCTCAGTGATATTCACGCATTTCGCCACTATCGCTGGATATTTTAGCACAATGGAGAAAAACGTTGCTAATAGCATGTTTTCTCCGCTAACATATCCAGCGATAGGCAGCGATAAAAAAATCATCGCTAAGCCTATTTAGTCATAATTATCGCTACTTGTTGGCAATATGCCCCAGAGTTTTTAGCTTTCTTTCCCAAAAAGTTAACTAAGTGCTGGGGAACTAGCAGATTGTGTAGCATTCCTTTCCACCTTTGGGTTACAGCTGTCCAGATCACTTGTCTCATTAGATTCCAACCTCGTTTCCACACTTGCACTCAAAAGATTTGATTGATTGATTGACTGGCTAGGTAGATGACAAAATGTTGATCATTTAATCTAAAACTTTTTCTAGATAGTACAGATAAGAGAATTTTGTGCACCTCTGCTGATGCTTGCATGCAAGTGCAGCAATATGGTGTTATGCTTTTTTGAGCAAATTGAGGCTGATACAGGGGTGTTTCCAGACCCTATGAGAATGATTCCTTTGTTTAGAAAAATTGCTCTTTCTTGCTAATATCCATGACTACTGTAAGTGCAAGATATTGCATAGCTCAGGCAGGAGTCTTTTTCACACCTGCATGCAAATCCTTTGCTCTTTAAATCAACAGTCATGAATGGGCGTTGTTTTCATTATTATACTTCTCTATTCTCTGACCGGTTCTCCCTTCATCTTCTTGGCTGATGGGTGGTTTAGGCTATTGTTTTGTTAGAGGAAACTAGGGCAGCTCTGCATTGTGCAACGATCAAAATGCAGCCCCCAAAGTTATCTAATAAGACCCTAGTAGGAGTGCTATGTGCTAATATTTCAGTTTATTTGTGCAGATACCAGGCATAATAAATAGGTCCCTCTTTAATTTTAGTGCTTTGTCATGTGGTTCACGGTATATTACCACCTGTTTGAAAATAACATCTACCTGCTTTATTTTTATTACTGATACTCTACATTCGTAAAACTACTTAATATAACTAACATTTTTATTATCAGTCAGTTGAAGGCAAATTGATCCCAGGCTTTTCCACATTTTGAAATTGCTGCTAATGATTAAAAGGTACATAGACAATTCCCAAAGGCAAAAAGTAGTACATCAACCCCAACATTGATAAATTACCATTGTTATGTTATTTAAATGCATAGGGCATGCAGCTACCCCAAGGGGTTTCCCAGCGCCAGCCTGGTAGGTGGGAAAAAAGGTAACAAGAACATTACAGATTAAACAGCCATGTTTTCAAAAATCTGCGAAATGTCCCATGCATGGTTTTCTTTCATAATGAAATAGGGAGAGAGTTCAAAAGGTGTGGTCCTAAGCAAAAAAAGTACCGACCACGCATTCTCATAAGTTTGATTCTGGGGACAGGAAACTTAGACTGTACAGCGGAACGCAGGGGACGTGAGGGTATATAGGATTGGGCTAAAGATTGCAGGTATTGTGGAGCCAGACCAGTTTTGATTTTGAACATATAGCTCAGGGCTTTGAATCTGATACGATTCTCCACCTTTAGCCAATGAAGATCGCGATGAAAGCTAAGGATAGGTTCAGTGTTAGGTACATGGCAGAGCAGCCTGGCAGCCGCATTTTACACCACCTGCAGTCTTTGTATCACAGCTTTGTTAGGACCCGAATAGAGGGCCTGGACTTCTCTGAGTGGAGAGGTGTTGCATCCAAAGAATTTTCTTTAAGTATTTAAGAATGGTGAAACAAGTCAAAGCCACCTTTGTGACTTGTTGTTTCATCGACAAATGGTCACTGATGATAATGCCCAGGTTACGCACCTGATAAACAGGCCGGGGTAATGCACCCATTTCAGGGGGCCAATGCTGGGGACCCCAGAGATCTTGTTACTTCCCTAAGATCATGACTTCAGTTTTTTCTCCATTAAGTTTGAGTAGATTATTTTGCATCCAAGATGCAATTTTTCTCAAACCAGGCTGAAGAGCTGATGATTCAGATTCCTCAGATGAAGAGAGGGGAAATATTATCTGAAAAAGTGTGGAAACAGTACGAGAAGGGTCTATACACTGGTGGAAAAAACACAGTGGGCCTCCCCAGGTCAGAGTGGTCACAGGCCGCAGCTGAAGTCATTAAAACTCACAGCGCGCAGAAAGAAGTTACAGTGTCCAGTCAGTCCAATGCTTATACAGAGGAGGAGACCCTCAGGAACATTAGGGCGATAAGAACCAATGGGGCTGCTGGCTGAAATAGCTGGCCCGTCCAAGTCTTCCAGTCCACTCTAGCTTTCTTTGCATCCATCCTCACCCTCTTACATAATCATTCATACTTCACAGCAATATTACCAAAATCCTGGAAAGGCTCAGTCTTATTTCCAATACACAAGAAGGGAGACCATTCAAACCCTGCCAATTATGGATGTACGTTGTTACAAAGCATGTTGTAACAACGCATGCCTTTACCACGCAAGTCTTACAACGCAAGTCGTTACAACGACTTGCGTTGGAGGGCGTGGATTTAGGAATCTTATAATTTTATATTCCAACACCAGTCCCCGTAACAGTAGGGAAAGTGTTGGAATATAAAATTGCAAGATTCCTTATCCCACAGCGCCATCCAGCACAAGTCGTAGTAACGACTTGCGTTGTAATAGCTGCGGGGTAAAGGCACTGCGGTGTAAAAACCGCATCGTAAACGATGTTCCCCGCCAATTATAGGCTCATAGCCCTGCTCGACATTGAAGCAAAGGTTTATGCCTGCCTACTATTAAGGGACCTGGGGGCATATTCACAAGGACTTATCTCCGATTTATCACCACCTTAACCATCAAAAATGGAGATAGATTTAACACCACATTCACAAGCTGGTGCAAACTGCAGACATCGCCCGGATTCCCGCGATAACTGCCCCAAAATGTATCTCCATGGTGGACACCACCAACTAACCCTAATGAGATGCAGAGAAGGCGTTCCCGTGCAAAAACACATGAAAAAAACCACAACACCACTTTCACAACAAACTGCCAGATCTGCGATGCGAACCAAAAACAGGCGACAAGCCGCGGTTGCAGCAGGGAATTAAAAACTGCCTTTTCTGATGTTAAGCAGGACTACTACCTGCAGCATAAAAGGGAGCCCTGCCAAGAGCTGCACCTAAAACCCAAAGTCATGCAACTCACGGCTCTGCCAATGGGCATGCAGCACAACTACATCCAACATGACACGCAACATGCCAACTGACCAGACACGACAACACAACGCCATTGGGAATCCGGCCTTGCCATGCCCACAACCCAGCCACAGCATGGCACCACAAACACACGATAGCAGGATGTGAGGAGAGGCATAGAGCAGGCATGTGTCAGAGCGGCAAGTGACTAAGGAATGTGAACCTACCCAATGCCAGGTGTGGCCTGGAGGTGCCGTACAGTCCAGAGTCCAAACCAAGGAAATGGCCATGTGGAGATCAACAAGTGGTGCCTGGGGTGTAGTGGCCAGTGGACACTACCATGTCCCCACAGGCTGTGTGACAAAATGCAGAAATGTAGCACGTTACGTCCCCCCCAGCGTGAGCGTGCGTAGTGGGCTGAACCTGCACACGCCAGGCCTGGGTAGGGGCGTGAACAAAAAGCTTGTCGTACTGGTCCTGGTTCTTTTTTGGAATGGACAATGCGTCTGCCACAGCGACGGCTCTCAGCCCGCCATGAGTCCTGTGCCGAGCGTGGCAAGTCTTGCGTCCCTATGGAGCTGCTGCACCCCGGGCCGCTAATCCCCAGACCCATCAATCCTGCCCCAGTGCACCAACGGGGCTCCTCTCACCTGCTTACACCGGCGTGTGTGAAAGAGGGCCCACCATGTGACGGTGTAAGCTCCAAGCACAAGTCTCACAACCTCTGCAGCCTCGGCAGACCATTTCTAGCCCTCCCAACGCTGGCCCACATTAGTCCTTTCTCATGTACATACTCCACCGGCGTACTCTTCGGCCCAGTGGGTCCCACATGTGGAACTGTTGCCTGAGTCCTGAATGGCAGTGACCCCAGCACCAGACTCCCTTTGATCAGTGAGGCATAATTCCATATGGCAGGCCTCTGACACGTGGTGCCACTAACCCTGTTTAATGCAAGCCGTCTACACGTGGTGCCACTAACCCTGTTCAGCTCAAGCCCTTGATACGTGGTGCCACTAACCCTGTTTAACGCAAGCCGTTGACACGTGGTGCCACTAACCCTGTTCAACGCAAGCCGTCAACACATTGTGCCACTAACCCTGTTCAACGCAGGCCTGCGACATGTGGATAAGGGCTCAGGCCTACCCTGCAAACCAGTAGGTCCCACATCCAGCACGTAGTCGTGAATTATGAATGGCAGAGTCCACACCAGTGAACGCACAGAGAGGAGTAAGAGGAAGATGCGGCTCAGTCCGGACGAAAGCTGGATCAGAGTCACGGAGGTGATCGAACACTATCAACAACTGACCTGGTGCCATCAACCCTGTTCACCGCAAGTCCGCATCCCGTGGTGCCACTGACATGAACCACACAAGCCGGTGGGGCCATCCGACCAACGCCGGCAACACTCAGTGAATGGCTCATGCTGACCGCTGCCTCAGGCCTACATTGCGGTCCAGTAGGTCACACATGTGGAACTGTGTTTTGGGTAAGATGTGGAGGAGGCCACACCATTGGACACGCCTCATCACAGGCGGTATCCCCTAACAGCACTGGTGCCACTAACTCTGTGCGCAATGAGTCATGGGCACTATCTGGTTGGACCTTGGTGGCGTCTGAGTCCATGGCCTGGTGGTTTTCTGCATCTTCATCTGGTACACCGGACTTGGTGCCCGACATGTGTCTGTTCCATTCATCTCCACCATGGTGACTGTTTCAGCGTGGTCCTGCACTCTGCATCATGCCCTGGGGGTACACCTTCCATTGTGCAAGCCCCTTTGTCATCTTTGTGGTTACTCTGGGGCATGGTTTGTCTGCAGTTGTGCTGTGCTTAAATGTGCATGTGTGCCATTGTGCCCATCTCCCCCGTCCCCTCAGTCCCTGCAGGTTCCTCTCCCTGTTGCTGTTGTGTCTGTTGTTTTGGGCAGTTTCCGGTCCCCGAGTCCTGCCACCATCTCCAGACTGATGTGGTGGACACCATTTCCTCCATGTCATCCTGCTCCTGGTGTGGCGCTGGACTCCCACCTCAGGTGTGCATTGTTTCCTTCTTGTTTTTGGCGTGTTTCTGCTTGTTTGTGCGTTTCACATCATTACAGATGTTCTGGTTTTCTTCCATTCTCCTCCTCCCCTTGTCACTGGACAGTGCAAAATGTATTTTTTCAACTTTGCTCACAAATAGGAGGCCAGATCCACACATTGCGATTCATTGAGGACAAGAGGGGTAGTCTGACTTTCCGACCCGAATAGTTCTTTAACCACCTTGAACAGGGTCTTGGAGCATTTCTGAGCATGAGATATTTTAAGAGAGACTTACTCAGCTCGAGCTGTTTTGCAAAGAGTATGGTAGTCCCTTATGGTCTTTTTATAGGCCACTATAGTGTCAGGCATATAGTGTTTTCTCCATTGTCTTTCTAGAGTTTTACATCTAGCTTTTTCATTCTTGAGCCTCTCAGTAAACCAGGGGGCTGGTGGCCGATGATTACTAAACTTTTTGTTGGATAAAGGAAGGCAGGTATCTACTGATTGTAAAACCCAACTTTGGATAGCTCCAAGATCCGCAATTGTCATCTGTTTGATAGCTGGTGTGCTGTCGGCTAAAGATTGTTTAAAGCTCCAACATCAAGCTTTGCCCAATTTCTTTGGACTTTGGTCCCCTCAAGGCTACCGGGGGGCAGGGAGCGACGTTCATCAGAAAGGTAACAGCAAAATGATCTGACCACCTCAAGGGGAGAGCCGGGGGATAACAAATATCAGGCAACATCGGCAATGAATGCAGCACTGTTAGTGCATGCAGGGTCATCTAGATGGAGTTTCAAATGACCCAGAATGGTAAAATTTGTGGCATTCAGAAAATAAGGGGTTATTAGGTCGGGGAAGGATAATGCCCACAGTCCGGCTGGACCAAGGGGATGATAAACTAGTATACCCGAAAAGGTCAACTTGGGTGTAAGTGTGATTTTAAATAATGAAGCTTCATAATCAAAGGTAGGTAGATCCTCAAATTTACATTCAAACGACCTTTTATAAAAGATGGCAATGCCCCTCCTATCTTTAGTTTCCTGTCCTTTCTGAAGATGGAATAATTAGTTGGAAGTGCTGCAGCTACATCCGGACCTGAGCTGTTGTGTAGCCGGGTCTCAGGCTCATTATTAAGCAGAAAGTGAAAAATATCCACTTTGTGTTTCAGGAGTGAACGGCAAATTATGCTATAGAAAGAAAACTCCTTATTCAATAAAGGTGTCTTTTGAGTGTAGTATTTCCCTGTAGAAGATCGTAGATGGGGATCCCTGATTCGCTATTTTTAACTCAGGATCTACCATTATAATCATTGTGTATTACACGAGACGAAGTAAATCTGCAGTGTAGGTTCATGGATTGGGCTTCATATAGGTCAATTGTAGTGCAGTTAGAAGGGGGAGTCATGCAGCACTCTAGTAGTTGTTTAGCAGAGTAGCTAAGTGTCTTTGTCTTAGTTAGACCAGGGGCCATTGCCCCTGGCCCCGGTCAGGCGCGGAAGGGTGCAGATGGGCTTGCCTTTGGCACGCTATCGGCACGTCCGCTCTCAGCCAATTAAATAGTGGTATGAGGGAAGACGGCGATATAAAAACTAGAGTGTTAACAAGTGAAAGACGCGAGGCACAACAAGGGGAAAGAAAGCCCCGAATTAAAGTGCAAGTGCTCAAAGAAACCACAGAAATGTGGACACAGCAAAGAATGCTGAGTATAACTCACAATAATTGCTTTAAAATCAAATTAAATGTGTAAAAGGAGAGCAAGTAGGTGGAGACCTACTCAGTGCTGCACGTCCACTCTCGGACCATTACATAGTGGTCCGCAGCAAGATGACATGATAAAAACGAGGTACAAAAGGGGGTGGTGATGGACGGAGCATCTGAACCAATCAAACACTCACACCCAGTCAACAGATCTGGGTTTGATCCATCACCGTTCTTTAGCCCACTCTGCTACACCAGTTCAGACATGGCTATATGCAAATCAGTCTAACCCTGTGCCTCATGGGAACAGTCCAGCCCGAATTACCAAGCCATGCCTTCCACGGCCCGGAAACAAGCTTCCGAGGACCGGTTTCTGGCATTCCAGCCGTCTTCAGTCCGGCTTGCTTGAATCCAGTGGCAAATTGAGCAAGAGACTCACATCTGAGCATACCCGGCCACACTTATGGCGGCCAAAGCGGTACAAAAGGGGGTGGTGATGGACAGAGCATCTGAACCAATCAAACACTCACACCCAGTCAAAAGATCTGGGTTTAATCCATCCCCGTTCTTTAGCCCACTCTGCCACCTCAGTTCAGACATGGCTATATGCAAATCAGTCTGACCCTGTGCCTCATGGGAACAGTCCAGCCCGAACTGCCAAGCCATGCCTTCCCTGGACCGGAAACAAGCTTCCAAGGACCGGTTTCTGGCATTCCAGCCGTCTTCAAGTTTGGGATGAGTGCCCTATCGCGAGCAAGGGCCACTTTCATAGGAGGATTTTGGGGCTTCTCGCTTGGGAACGATTTTTGGGGAAAAAGTGAGCAAATGGTGCTTTTTCACACACATTTCAGTAAGCAAGAAGGTTTATAAAGCAAAAGTGTAGTATTCAAACACATAAAAATGCTCCACATCTCACTGAATAAAAATTGTTTAACAGTTAGTGTAATGTGTAAATTCAAATTGTAAAATGCGACAATTAAGGTTTGTAATTATCTTACCACGACACAGGGTTGTCTCTTTACTGCATCTGGTCGGTAAAGCTGAAAATCTTCCTCCCATTTTGAAGATGGGAGTCCATGCATGGGGGAACCTGAGGATGGAGGGTCCAGTGAATGGAGGGTCCAAGCAAGGAAGGTGCCATCAGAATTCTTAGATGTTCCACAAATGTTTGCGGTTAATGTATAGCAGGTGGCGCTTTAAATTGACAAATACAGTTACTCTAAATGTCTGGACTTCTTTAATGTGAAAATGAGAATACCTGCAATTCTCAGTGAGTATTCAATTCTTATAATTGGGGAGTACCGGCCCTTCTCCGTTTTAGGTGAAGGTTGTGCACAATCAAGGATAGTGCGAGTGTGTGGGAACTGGGTTACTGCGGAGTATAACAATTTCCAACACACTATGGTGCTGAGAAAGGGGTGGCGCAAAACAGCCTCGCTGTGTGGTGGGCAGTGCACTATAGTAGTGGACCTGAAACCAATAAAGCTGCGAGTTTGTATCATAGTTAAAAGTAACACTGGGTGTAGGCCTACGCTCGTGGAGCTTCCGCAGTTTGCAGGTAGCACAGTGCAAAAATGTGCAGCGGGCATTTTTTGCTTGCTCGCGGTCCTCAACATCAAGTTGGCGACCGCGAGCGAGCAAAATACCATCCTGGCAAGACTTTTTCCTCGTTCAAGCATGGAAAATAAACCTTCCGGAGAGATTCTCCCCACGGGGAGGTCAGGTTTCTCATTGCAAGTGGTCACATATGCTCACGACCACTTCAATGAGAAACTACCGGTCCGGTTTGAGAAAGCTGACGCTCGAGTACAAATCTACTCGAGAGGCAGAAAATGACCGCTTGCACTGTGCAAGATGCGGTTTGCAATGATTGCACAGTGCGGACAAGCATCTGGCACTGTTCAATCGGTGCGAAAAGCATTTTACTGCACTACACAGTTTGCGTAGCCTGCGTAGTGCAAAGTGCACTTCGTGCAGCTGAACTACGCCCAACGTTAGTTGAAAGTGAAGTGAGGCAGGAGAGTGAACTGATTTTGTGTGAATGCGTCAGAAGACGCAAATGTCTACGTGAGGTGGGCAGTGTGCAGAGGTATTCCACATACCACTGTGACCAGCCTGGTATGATGCAATTTTATGTGAAGTAAACAGCGTGCTGAGGCAGCGTGCCGAACATGCATTACCTTCTCTCGCCGTGTATGAGATAGAAGCTGCAGAAGAAATCTAGCAGCTCATTCATGATCAAGCCCCTGGTTGGCTGGGTAAGTGAAGTAACGGGACACCCTGACTGTGCTGGACACCTTGTCCTCAGCCACCTGCATCCCGTCAATGGCCACGCGGTCGCCCTGCAGCACTAAGACGGCGCCGACATAGGCTCCCCTTCAAACCTATCTATGCCCTTCTAATCACAACTGGTCGTCTAGAACCCACCACGCCCATGTCTGCCCCCTCTTCACCTCCTCAAGCCTGTGCTATGAATACATTCAGCAGTAACCAAGGCTGTGCCATTGCCCATGTGCTTTTTTCCTCAAATAGATCTTTATTCATGTAAAGAGGACCACGCACATTAAACTTGCAAGCTGCTGATGACTGGTAAAGGACACAACCTTCAAACACTACTTTGCCATCTACAAAAAGACCTCGAAAAACAAAGCTCTCACGGCGGTGTCATGCTTTTGAAAAACAACTTTTATAAAAGTGGTGTTCCAGCGACATTCTGCACTCCGATGTTTCGCAGCCGGCCACGTGGAAGAACACTTGGGGCGAGCCGTCATGGGCGTGTGGGTTCGTGTGGGGGTGGTCGATATATAATTAAAATAAAAAGTAAAACGTACCTGTCTCGCGACCGCGCCACCGCTACACCTCCTGCCGCTCTGGAGTCCTAACGTGTTGTAGGCAGCCTCCCTCCCTCCCCTCCCGTTAGCTAATCACAACTCTGCAATGGCAGCGTTGTGATTGGTGAGGCGCAGCGGAGAGCGCCCCAGCCAGGCCATTTTCTCTATGTAGGCTGCATGCAAACTACATAGAGAGAATGGGGGAGTGCCTTGTTCTTAAGGCTAAAAGTCGCCCGTAGCCTCCCAATATTCATATAAATCTCCACAGTAAGCTCGAAACATATGGGCCACTTTGGTCTGAAAATAAACATTTATTTCTGATTTAGTTATAGCTAATTTAGTCATTTGTTCAGCTACTAAACTCTCTGAGCCCCCTTTTTTTATTATCTGGATATGTTCTTCCTCTAATTTGGATATCTTGCTAATTAATATATCGGTTTGCAAGACAGAAAGCCGCTAGAAACAACATAGCAAAAATTAGGGACAGAAATAACTATCTAATATCTGGGCCACAAGAAATTATTGGGGCGTTTGAGGCATTTTACACCAAGCTATACCGCTCAGAGGAATGCTCGCTTGGATATGACGAAAGAGCGGAGGAACACCCTCTCCTTCCAAGATTAGACCTCGAGGCTGCTATAGAACTAGAAAGAGAAATAACTATAGAGCAAGTGCAGGAAGCATTAGCATCCCTTTCACTGGGGAAAGCTACAGGCCCTGATAAAATCCCCGTAGAAGTGTATAGACTATTATCGCCTCAAATACTTCCTAGTATGCAAGATTTATTTGTAAGCATACAATATAGAGGGATGCCACCCATCTCGTGGCAGGATACAGATGTCTTTGTCTTTCTTAAAACAGATAAACCTCCAGAAGTACCATCATAAAACTAAAATTCAAATTATCTGTTCTTCGAAGTGCCGTTTTCAAGATCCTTGAGTAGTCAAGACAGCTACGTATTAAGGGGTCAAAATAACAGCAGAAATCAATGAACTTTGGGCGATCAATATTGACCCAATACTGCAAACAATAAATGACGATTTGAGACGCCTTCATAATCTACATTTTACAGTAATCGGGAGAATAAATGTAATCGAGATGAAGATCTTCCCGAAAATGTTGTATTTAATACAGGCGATAGCACTGGAGATTATTGCTACTAAAATACACAGAGGCGAGGCAATGTTTTCTAAATTTATCTGGGGATATCAAAAGGTAGGTCGAGCCTATAAATATTTGACGTTACCCAGAGAGTGGGGAGGGTGGGGAGCCCCTAGTATACAGCTGTATTACTGGGCTACGGCCCTGCAACAATTAGGAACCCTCTATCATCTTCAAACGGGTGAGATGTAGCGATCTCAAATACCCACTATATACCAACTTGCTGTGGGGGATGATGCCGTGGGATTATTGCAGCAACAACAAGACCCAAGGCATAAAATTCCTCGATATAAATGCATTCAGACTGTGTTAAGGATTAGGAAAAAAGTAGAAAAAAACTGCCAAATTAGTAGGTATAATAAGTGTACTTCACTCTGGCGTTCTGATTTTCTGACATCAGCAATGTATGATGGAATGGCTAAAAAATGGGAACAGTCAGTGATTACAGTATTGGAAGACCTATATTCCAATGCAGAAAGAGAGCCTTTTTTAGAATTAGTTCAAGAATTTGGCATACATAAAAACTCATGCTTTAAATATTTACGAATTAAAAGGGCTCCCTAGACAACCTCAAAGCCCAGCAATATAAAACTATATGTAATCTTTATTATACGCCGGCCAAACTATTTGGGTGGGGGAAGAGGCAAACTGACAAATGCTCGAGATGTCAGATGGGCCCGGCAGATAGCATACACATGTTTTATTCCTGCGAAAAGCTGAACCTGCTAAAAGAGGGTATTGAACAATTCTGGCTCCAGATGCTAAGTAAAGAGGTTTAAATTACCTCAACATTGATGCTTTTAGGCTTTGATGCTCGACTAAATTTAATTCTGAGGGAGAGGCAATTTGTATTTTTAACAATGGTGATAGCATGCTTACTGATTGCCAGGATATGGAAGGACAGTGAGCCAACTACATAGTCTCAATGGCTCTATAGGCTACTATATCTAGGCCGTCAAGACATATATCTGTATAAGTGTAAAGGGATATGGGCCAGGAGGAAACGCGAGAATATATGGGAACCGCTTACAATATGGATGGAAAAAAAGGAGCGGCAAGGGATTGGGTAGATATGTATAACTATAGAAGAAAAATTGTTCTGGATATTTAGTAAAAATCAGTATGAAATTTGGAAAAAATGCCAATTTTATGTAAAAAATGGGATAAGATTTGTATGATATCTCAGATTTCAATGAAAAAAAAGAGATGAAACGGAGGAGCCGGTCAAACAGTCACTACCCACAACAATGGGCAAAGCCACTCCCCCCTGCCTTTGAGTGAGACCGCCCACCCACCCTACCACAACCAGGCACTTCTGCTTTCTTGCAATGCGAGAAGCAGAAATAATGAAATGGTAATTTTACCATTTTATGTTTCTGCCTTCTCGCACTGTGTACCAACCATTCTTTAAAAGATGGAGAAGCAGGGTCTAGCTAAGCGGTCGCCAAACACTACCTAAGTACTGCCATGGCCATGAACAAGAAGGGTTGAGCTGAGGTAAGAGTTTCCTCATGTTATGCCCCAAATAAAATCAATTAAGATGTAACCTTGATCCAAAGATCCAATTTAACCTCACATTATCAAGTTATTTCCCTCCTCAGATCTCCTAGAGATGGATAATCCACAAGCACATGGACCAGATCTTCCCCATATACCTGACAGAATGGACAGTTTGTACCAGAAACTCCACCAAATTAACTAGTTTTAGCCAGTGTAATATACATATTAAACCAGGTTTTACAGCGCTGTACTTGCAAATTAGCAGACAAAAGCATTAAACGGGCAAGAGAAAAAAGACAATCTCCCATCACATTATCATCCCCCATTGTATCATTTAGCAGCTTATAAATAGTTATCATCAAAGACTTACTTTTAGATGACATTTCCAAGAGATCAATCCTTTTAAAACCCTCACACCCTCCCCTTTTCTTCTAATTCTAATTACCGAAAAAGGCACCCACAAGCCATGTCACCTAGGGCCATGTGCTAGTGTAGGCCCCGCTAGACTTCTCTGAACCCTTCACACTCACAGGTAGCTGTAGATGAGGGTAGTCACTTAAAGGTATTTTTTTATTCTTAAAGTGCAAAAATAAGGATGGAAGCTTGCTGCATAACACGTCTCCAGTTGACAGCTCTGGTCTGCCTTCTGGCGGCAGGGATATGATAAGGTCTCAGCTTAACAGGTTTTGTGTTGGTGGTAGTAATATTATGTTCAACCAGGGTCATTTACCCCGAATAGCACATCGGAGAAGGAAGCACATAGGGTTTGTAGTTATTGTGTCTGTTCCTCAATTATTTGTTTCCCTAATTGGAGGGTATCGTTTTCACTGGGGTTTCCACTGGGGTTTGTGGAACCAGGGACATTTCCAATGTTCTATCTACAGCTACATGGTGTATTGGACTCGTCATATACAGTGATACTGGTACAGGGCCATCCCATGCTTTTAGTAAATTGATGTGGTATATCTGACCCATCCTGTTTTTATGAGGTACCGCTACCCGAAACTTGACTGGGGTAACCTTCTCTTATACTTGATAGGGTCTCTGCCAAGTGGCCAGGAGTTTCTTCTCTGTTGTGGCTAGGAGTATTAGTACTTGGTCCCCCACCGTAAGCCCTCGTAGATTACTGTTCCGGTCATACAACCGCTTTAGTTGTGCTTCAGCTTGTTCCATATTAGAATGGGCCTCTTCCCAAAGTGCCGGCAATGTCTCGCTAAGGGAGGTGCTGCATTGTAAAAGCGGTTTACCTTCACCCTCTTCCTCTGTCCATTGTTCTATTGCCATGTCTAAGAGTGTATGGGGTTTCCTTCCGAACAGCAGTTCAAAGGGAGAGAACCCTATGGAACTTTGCTCATGTGTTCTAACGGCGAACATCACCAGAGGTAGTTGTCTATCCCAGTCCCTTCCAGTCTTGTCTGTGCTTTTTCTCAACATTGTTTTGATGGTCATGTTATACCTCTCAATTAACCCTTCTGTCTGTGGGTGGTATACTGATGTGCGTATCTGTTTTATTCCCAGTAATTCGCATACCTGCTTCATTAGTTTAGACATGAATGGTGTACCCTGATCAGTAAGTATCTCATGGGGAAACAACACGGGGGGAAGACGTGACCATTGCCTGGGCTATCGCTGTGGTGTTAGCTGTGGTTAAAGGGAAGGCATCTGGATATCTGGTGCCATAGTACGAGGATGTATTGGTGGCCTTGTGCAGAAGGAATCAGAGGTCCCAGCAGATCCACCCGTAATCTTTGGAAGGGAACATCTATGATGGGAAGGGGTTGTAGGGTAGCACATGGAAGGAAAGGTATATTGACTAGCTGATATCTAGTACAAGAGGCACAGTATCTAGCTAGTTCCTTATACAAGCCCGGCCAATAAAAACAATCCAACAGATACCACAGCGTATGTTCCTTCCCATAATGTCCAGCCACTGTTTTACTATGGGACTGGCTCACCATGCCATTCCAGTTTGGACCCAGCCATATGCAAATTATTCTTGACACTGTGCCCCATAGGAACAGTCCAGACCGAACTTCCAGGCCATGTCCTCCCTGGACAGGAAACAAGCATCCTAGGACCGGTTTTGGGCTTTCAGCCCTCATCAGCCAGGATAGCTTGACTCCAGTGGCATGGAGAACACGGGACCCACATCTGGGTATACCCGCCCCACTCGGGGTGACAAATGCAAACAGAACAATTGATGGACAGAATGTAGAACAATGTCATACATTCACCCCAGTACAGAGATCTGGGCCTAAATCCATTGTTTTTTTGCTCACCATGCCATTCCAGTTAGGACCCAGCCATATGCAAATCAGTATTGACCCTGAACGGGAACAGTCCAGCCCGAACTGCCTGGCCAGGCCCTCCTTAGACTGGAAACAAGCATCCTAGGACCATGATTTATTTGTATTTTAGGGTGGAATGTAAAGCCCTCAATGAAGTATTTTGGCTCAATTTAAACCGCAAATAAGGATACAAGGTGAGAGTCATCGCAAGTAAACACGAAGACTCCAGTAAGTCTCATATAGTTAGACAAAAATGAATCATACCTGCTGAAAATGATCAGACTCAAAATCTCATACTTACACAGTTTATTTACCCATGTTCAGGTGTCTAAGAGGATACCATTAGGAGATTGAATTTCAGCAAAGAAGATAAAGGTACCAGAAAAACTTATTGCCCATTTTACCTATTAATTGTAGAGAAAGAAAGGGTGATGCAGTGTGTTATTTATACATCTCATTATTTGTTCATTTAGATTACACCGTGGTCTAAGCCCTGATGATAATCCCCTGAGGCAGAGGGGGATTGGAAACACGTTGGCACGCTAATATTTTGCCTGCAAGGGATCCACATTAATTGAAGCTCTAGAGAGGGTGCCACTCCATGAAATATACCCCGAGAGCCAATCACCTCCAGAGAAAGTTGTCCCCGCAGTATATCTGTTTGAAGCGCTCAACGAACTGAACAAATACGTAATGTCATAGCGCTTACAGGCATTGTTTGAATCACCGACTGGTGTAATTGTTTGAATTAATCGTTAGATTTGAATTGGTTGTCGTCATGTTTAAGTTTTTGAATTGGCCAGTTTTCAATGTGTTCATTAACATTTATTCATGAGGAATGTATAAATGAATGAAATGTGTATTCTTTTCATGCATTAAAAAAAATGAAAGGATGTTTGAAATTAAGTTGAATCAATACAACTGTGAAAGTAAAATGCAATGACGTATTTCCAAATATGCATCAGTAACTAGCAGTTCCGAAACTGGTGGCCAGCTAATCCTTTTTGAAAAAATATTGCACGTCCTACCGGGCCCCCGAAACGGACGTAACCCCTATAGTTTAAAATTTGCTTGTGGCATTGACAGCTAGCATTATTTCACCATCTATTTTCGTTTTTGAACGAGTGATTGCAGCTACGGAAGCCGTTTGCACAGCTGCCTTCGCGGCTTCATCTGCCAATGAATTCCCACAACGTGAACGCCATCACATTGATGACTCAGTGTATGGATCACGTGAGTCGTCTGTAGTTCTTTCTGTAATTTAACTACTTGTTCCCAAAGCAACTCATGCTCGATTGTGCCACCTTTTGCATCTTTGAAACCGTCTTGAACCCAGTTCTGCAAGTATTCATTGTAAGATTGGACGCAGTAATAAGAATTGCACACTATGAGTGTGGGTAATTCGCGATCAGTATTTTCAAGTGTCATCTTGTATGCCTGTAGTTCAGCTCGCTGATCTTTACAATCTCTAAGAGCTTGCGTTTTTGTGACCATTGGTCGGAATTTAACAATCGCGCCAGCAACCTTTAACGATCGCGCACACAGCACTATAAGCCTGTTTGCCCCCAATTGAGGGCTGTGCTGATCCGTCTGTATGAATTTTCCATTTGTATTGTTCTAGAGGCAGAATCTCAGTAGGCAGAGGATATTCTTGTTCGTACTGTAGAATTTCTTGTGTTTTAAAATAAGGGTCAAAATTGGGTTCAACGTCTGTTGCAGCAAGAGAGTTAACCCATTGTATCCATCTCGGATGTAAAGCATTTGCATTTGGAATGCCTGCTTTTGTTACTGCCTCCAAGGCAGGTACAGGTGTAACGACCATAATGCGTTTTCCCTGTGCGAGGGCTCTATTTTACTACTGCAGTTTGAACCGCTGTTAGAATTTTTTCTGTAGAAGTGAATTTCATTTCAGCTTTTGTGTACAAGTGTGATTTATAAGCTATTGGTACTTTTTCTCCTTCATTAAAGGGTAAGTACGGCAATCTGCATCTTCCTGGAATGATTTGGATTACAACATTGCGTACGTTTACGCGTGTCTGTAAATGTGTTGTTGCTAACATGTCTATTTGCACTGAATGCAAAATTTCTGTGTGTTTTTGAGTCCAATTAGTTGTTTTGAAATCAGGTTTGATTAATTCGTAGAGAGATTTAACCCTTTCTGCATAATTTAGAATGTAAGTTCTTCAGAAATTCCAGAAACCTAGAATTGACTAAGTTTGTCAGCGTTTTTGGAGGTTATAGCAGCGCACATTTCTCTCAAAAGTTTGCTGCCAGGCTTTTGCCTTCACTTGATAATTTGTATCCTAAGAAAAGGACGTTGAGGAGGGCAATTCGTGATTTCTTAAAATTGAATTTGTACCCTTCAGATGCGAAGCCAAGTATTATGGTGTTCTCTCTGTTCAAGTGCCTGTCCAAGTCATCTTCCGTTAGATAGATGTCATCGACATAAGATAATGCCTCATCATCATACGTTTATAGTAACTCTGTTACTCTAGCTGAAAATAACCTCAGACTATTCTTAAATCCCTGGGGGAGACAACAGAATTGACCCCGTGTCCCCATAATTGAGAAAGCGGTCAAGTACCTGCTTTCAGGTGCAATGTTTTGACAGAAGAAACAGTTAGAAATATCTAATGTTGGTTTCTATTCTTTACGCACAATGTTATTTATCAGTGCTGCACTGTGTGCATTGTGTACTGCAAAGGTTTTGCAACAAGAGTTTAAATGTCTGTAATCCAAAACTAGACGATATGTATTGTCTGGTTTGGAGACAGGAAACAAAGGATTATTCATTGACGCGGTGCATGTTTCAATCACCCCTTGGTATTCAAGTTGATCTAATATCTCCCTGACCTGTTTTTTAGCTTCTTGCTTAACTGGATACTGCCTCTGAGCAGTTGGTTGAGTTTTTAACTGGATTTTATGGTAAGGAGAATCCTCATCCCATCCTACATGATTTTTATATAATACTGGAGCCTGGGCTACAGCCCATTGTCTGGCATAGGTGTATTTCAAGTGAATTGGAATATGGTTGGAGAAGGCTGGCATAATGATATCTTTGCCATGTGGGCACTCCCTGAGAAATTTAGGTGGCCAGTCCTTTTCAGCAAGAAGAATATCATAACCCTTAGAGAGCTTCTCCCAAAAGAGTGGTCTTATTTTCCCAGTTATGTCCCCCTCCATCCGGAGTGTTACTTCATATAACTTATGGGGTACACTAACCCTGGTATCAGCAGTTTCAACCTGAATGTACTCACCCAAGTCCACTGTCTCCGGATGATCCTTCAGGATCTTGCGAGCTATGGTAAATTCTGCTGCGCTTTCCAGCATTGTCTGGGCCCACTCCCCTTTCTTGAGTTGTGTCCTTAAGATCCTCTGATTTTTAGACCTGCTACCTTCTTTTTGGTGAATTGAGTTTTCTTATTTTTTGGAACTTGTTGATCGTCTTTGGACTTCACACGTTCTTCCTTGTGTTCCGACCGTCCTCTTCTTTCCGATCTCTGTGAGGAAGTCCGAAAGGTACAAGAGGAACGTGTATCAGTATCTATCAGGTTTTCTCAAATTATCCCTGTTCCTGAGGTTATACCTCTTTTCAGAGGGCTCCTTTTGAGGAGACCTACCTCGGGATTGAGAACGCTCCTCTTTAGAAGTTTGTTTAGTACTCTGCTACTTCTTTTTAGGAATAGTGAGAGTGTTTTTAATAAAGACCTTTTCAGGATTCACTGTTAGTTGGGGCTTTACTGGTTTCCCACCCAAACTATCTCTCCCTAGTTCTTCATAGGATTTTTCTATTATTCTGGCCAGTTCATATGGTTGCTCAGTTATATCAATTTCTCTTATTTTTTGGCAGATCGCTACTGATGCTGCTTCACCTTTAATATTAGCTAATATTATAGCTGAGACCTGTTTGAAATCTTTCAGTAGTTTCATACCCAGATTTAAAGTAGGCTCTGCCCCGTATTTATTTTGAATCAGTTTCAGGATGTCTGGTATTACCACCATAGATGGAAGACCATGTGTTTTTGTGTAGATTGCAGCAAATAGTGTACCCCAAGTGTCACAGTCCTCCAGGTGTGGTGCGATCCCCATTGCTAAACAGATTGTTAAAATCCTGTGTTTCTCATGGTGCGTACTATCAGAAAATACTGCCTCTATTTGAGTGATTTTTTGAGCTAATCAGAATGGAATTTGCTCCCTTTTTGCGGGCAATTTACCAATGACTGATTGTATAGTCTGTGGTGTCATTTTATTTGTGTTCCCCTGGTGAGGGGTGTGTTGTGGAGTCCTTATTGGAGGTTGGACTGTTAGAGTCCGCATGACATATTGAACCAATTGTCTATGTATTCTGATTAATTGTTTTAGTTGAACTAATAGTTCTTCACCTGTCATTTCTTCAATGGCAGGATGTGGTGTATAGCTACCTAATACTGGCCATATTGCTCCTGGTCTACCAAGTCGACCGAGCCTGGCAATGTGATTGTGATGTTGTACTGCACCTTTAAACCAGAGTGCATGCTCTTGGTATGTTAATGGAATTTCAACATCCTCGAAAGGAGTGTATAACTTTGGAGGTTCCTCTATTTTGTAGAAGGGGAACACATGTGTTACTGGATTTGCTTCAGGGAAGACAATCCATGAATAGAATACCTCTGTTTGCCGATATTCATGTGCCTCAATTACAAAAATTACCCTACCACCTATTGATGATAGGCCATTTGTTACAAGCTTTATAGTGATGGTTTTCCTTAAATTTTCCGGGATGATTATAGCATCCGGGTGGGCTTCATTAAAGCCTGGTTGTGCTGTGGCAGCTCCACCGGTTGCGTTGTTGTCCCCGTTCAGGGACATTTTTTTTATGAAGGTTTGCAGAGCAAGTTTAAAGGAAACAAAGATAAGGTGCACAATATTTTGGAACACTGTATCCTTCAACGTTGAACAAACCAAAAACTAATACATAGGATTTTCGTCCTACTCAGTTTTGGCGGATATTATGCTTTTACCCACTCCAGACGTCTATTGGAGTATTTTACGGGAGTCACGAGACACAGCCACACAATCTGAGGTTCTGACATACCTAGAAGACGTGGCAATTGCCTGGTTATCAGACGCGCAAAGGGACTATCTCTCTCAACCAGTCACGGGGGATGAAGTTAGGATGAAGTTACTGAGGAGGTTCAAACACTCCCAAATGGTAAAGCACCAGGCCCGGACGGATTTACCAGCAAATTTTAGGCACATATAGATCAGCTTGCGCCCCACCTCGTAGAAATGTACGGTGACGCCCGTGACAAACAGATTTTACCTCCCACACTGAGAGACGCCATGCTCATTGCCCTGCTGAAACCTAATAAGGACCCTGAGCAATGTGAATCATATAGGCCATTATTCTTGATAAATACTGACACTAAAATCCTGGCAAAACTACTTGCAAAAACGCGTACAGCCACTCATGTCCAACATCGTCCTTTCAGACCTATCAGGATTTATACCTGATCGTTCAACGGCCCATAACACCAGAACACTATTTGCATTGTTGCACTATCTGGCCCCAGATATGAAACCAGATGTAGTCCATTTGGATGCAGCAAAGTAATTCGATTCCATTGAATGGACTTATCTTAAAACCATACTGCAGAGAATGGGATTCCTCCTGCTCTTCCTACAATGGATTACATTACTGTATACAAAACCAACAGGTCAAATAAAAGTCAATAAATATGTATCTTACGCCATAACAATCGCAAGGGACACAAGGCAGGGCTGTCCGCTGTCCCCGTTACTTTTCGCAATAGCCCTAGAGCCACCAGCGTGTAAAGTGCGAAAGAGCCACAAATATGCAGCTTTGAACTTTCCGCAATGACCAATCAATATCTCGCTCTATGCGGATGATGTGGTCCTATATATACGAGACCCTGACACAAATCTTTCCCCTATTCTGTGTGAATATATTAAATTTGGTCACCACTCTGGCCTCCAAATTAACTGGTCCAAATCAATCATTATCCCGTTAACAGACACCATACGTCCACATCCAGCAGAGTTTCATCTGGAATGGCAGACAGATCCAGTTAGATATCTTGGTATATGTTATCACCGAGATCCCGAAATAGTTATACATTCGAACTATGGGGCAACAATTAGCAAGCTTGAGGAGAAGATTGAGCGCTGGATATAGCTTCCTTTATCACTCGCAGATGGACTAGTCATTGTCAAAATGGTTGTTCTGCCAAAACGTCTGTACCTATTTAACAACATCCCCATTACTCCACCGAATGCTGTATTTCACCAATTAAACACAATGTTAACTCGACTAATATGAGCCGGTAAACAAGCTCGCATTGAACTGGTGGACCTCACTTTGCCAAAGGAGGTTTCAAAGTCCCAGAGCTCCTCCTCTATTATTTATGCGCCCAAGCACAATATGCATTACTGGTATCACCATGTTCCCTTCTTGCCGCATATAGCAATTGAAGATGGGGATGCACACCCAATCCCGTTGAAAGCTATTTTGCCTCATCGACGGGCCTCCCCACACACTCAAGAAATTAACACCATAGAGGCTACTAACGAAGCTTGGCGACGGATGGGGAAGTTAGCACATAAGACACCTCTATACGCACCAGCAATGCCTTTACAATTTCACAAAGATCTTTCGGTCACCCAATAAAAAGTAGGAACAGAACTATTACGGCAAGTGGGCATAGATAAAATGGGGGATTTGTATACTAATGGCACTTTTATAGAACATAAAGAATTACGGTACATACAAAATCAGATGTTACTTTTCCAGTTTACCTATCATAGGCTACAGGGAGCCATTAAGTAACTGTATCCCACCTACCCCAGCGAGCCGCCACAACTAAACACCCTGCAAATGCTGATTACTGCACCACACAATAAGCATATGGTGATACGACTACATACACAGCTTCAGGGTGATATCACTGATAAAATGCACAAGGCATGGGAACGCTGAAACAACACGCTTGACACTCCCCTCACAGAGGAAGAATGGGAGGCTTGTTGTAATATAACTAGTATGCTCACCCTGAATGGAAATCTGCGCCTGTTGCATTACAAGTACCTCTATCAGACATATCATAACCCGGCCCGATTGTATAAACATGATCTCCGCACAGATGCATGATGCCAATGATGTGGTAATGACAATGCCAATTTTATTCTTCTCGCTTGGTACTGTACGCTAATTAGAACATACTGGTCAGAGGTCGTGGAGATACTGGGTAAAATTGTAGGATTGGCTATTGACTGTACGATTCAAACGTGTCTCCTGGGACTACTCAAGGATATACGTGCTATGAAGCGTAAATTTTGCATGGTAGCCCTGCACCTAGCTAAACAGAGAATCTCACTACAAGGGGGCAGCAGGGAAGCACCAAAACCCATCATGCAATGGCTTAAAGCTATGGCCTACTGCAAAGACACCCTGAAAACCTATGAGGATGAATTACCCACTGGCTCTAAGCCACGAGACTACTAGATGTATCTGGTTGACTATTTTAAAGCAAATCCAACTATTTAACTGTGTATGAATGAATAAAATGTAATAATATAGTTGACGATGATCTGAATATTATGCGCTGTATTGTCAGGTAACTTTCACTCTGTTGTAGTCTGTATGCTGAGGTTCAGTTTCAGACAATGTATGTCGTTAATAAAACATTATTTAAAAAAAAGCTATAACAGCAGGGTCACCTCCTGTTTGTTAGAGAAGAAACGCCCTTGAAAGACAAGGTAAAACCATGTCTTAAGAACCTACAAATTGTTTGAGTTTTACCATCACTGTGCCACCATAATGATTCTGTTGAATTTGTTTGATCCCGTTAGTTTAAATCATTAGACATCCCTTCCTGCTCTGTCACATAAAACATATCCCAGAGTTTACTTTTCCCTCTAGATTTATCCGATTTCCTAAACTTTTCAACTGCATGAAACCTTAGGAGGAGATGAAAGAATCCAGTTTATGCACACCTCACGTCTGGCTAGTAACATTAAAGTAAATTAGAGATGTTTCTGATTTTTAGTTAAAATAATATTAGGTTCTTCAGTGTCCAAAATGCCAAAAATAACAGTTAAAGCTCTTACCTTGATATTGATGTTTAGAACCTCATCAACAATCTTACTAATTGCATTCCAACAGGCATCAAGTTGGGCACATCCCTAAAACATATGGATATCATTTGCTTTTATCTCGCCAAATTTGGGACACTTTTTCATCACCTGTTTATTCATTTTTATTAGTCTTTCAGGCGTTCAATAGGACCTCTGCAAGTAAAAAGATGGTTTTTCCTAAGGGGTGCAGAAACAATATTATACCATAAAAAAGTGCAGGATACTTGCCAAAGTTGTTGCACATCTTGACCCGGAAAGATATTTTTCCATATGACACCTGGTGTGTTAAAATCAACCTCGTTATTACCAATACAATGTTGAAATTTCTTTTCGAGCTGGGTCTTTCTGTATTTCTTCCTCCAGCTTCCCAATATAGTCTGTTAATGTCTCTTGTTCTCTAGACCTACTAGCCAACTGGTAATATTTAAACCTCGATATTTCGGCATTCGTTCTTTCGGCTAAAGTGTCCCAACTTTTTACATTACCATTTTCAAGAAGATCTCCCCGTTTCTCTATTCCTGCTCTCTTTAAAGGACTTGATAGGGAGTCGTTCAAACATTCTGGTGTTCCAGAGAATTCCATATTGGTGCTAGCGGACTGTAATACGGGAACTTCCATGTTTTCCTTATCTCATACCATAGTTTATACGCTGATCTCAATACCTTCAGTCTGATTTTTTTTAAATACTTAGGGTGGCCAAACTTATAGAGACAGTGATCATGTTTGGTTACAGCTTTCCAGTAGGCAGAGTAAAATTCAAGCGTTTGAAAAAAATTCCTGATATTCTTAAAGTGGAAGGCTTTGTAGTACATCTGGGCTAGCTATCCCCAGTCGATTTTATTTCTGGCAGAGCTTTTTCAAGGCTACCCTTACTCCTATGGAGGCCCAGATAAAAGTGTTAATTTCGCTCTAAATCTTTTTTATCCAATCTGATTTAAACTCCAAAGTAATAGCATTGAATACAAAGGTAAACTTTGGTAGAATAGCCATTTTAATAACAATAGCTCTCTCCATTAAAGTGAGAGATAAGCAACTCCATGATTTTAATAGCTTACTCTTCTCTTTGGCTTTTAAATCCAAGTTTACTTGGGCAATTTCATCAATATTTTTCAAAACTTCAATCCCCAAGTATTTAATTTTGTTTTTAGATTCTATCACTGATTGATTTGATAACTATAAATGCTCCTAAATTCTGTTAATAAGCAGGGTATACTATTAAGGGACTCTTTCAGGCTGCTTGTGTAGATCATTAGATGTTCGGCATATAATGCCACTTTCAATTTCCAGAAAAAACACAAAAATGCCACCACCCACTTATGACTTTTTGGAAAACTGCCAATTATTTTGGAGCAATAGGACAAACACGAATTCTTTTTGTTCGACCTGGTACCTTTATTTGTACCTGATAACTTCAGTATTTTTTGTTTTTAAGCTTTTTGTAAAGAAGGAAAAGAACATTCAGCAACTTCGCCATAAATATATACATCAACTACTTCACAATAAATATATACATCACTGTTTACATACCACAAAATTAAGTACCATCCTATTATACAATCACAAGCATTCTACATATAATACAAAACATATACAACATTCAATAGAGCAATCCTGTGTATAAACAATTAAATCAATATTTATACAAATGAAAAAGAGACAAAGTCAAAATGAGGGAAGGAGTAATGGTGTAATTCTAGAAACAATTAATATTTATGAATAACTCCTTCCAGTGTGCCGACGCGTTTCTGGTGCAAAGAAGTCAATCTTTAGACCGTCATCAGGGCTCTGTCACTTATCTGTATTAACATGCAGAAAAACAATGTTTTATTATTCCTGCACTATATTGTTGTGAGGAATATACTAAATCGCACCGCCAATTTTAACACTGAAAAATACCTGTTGGTTTTTCTTTAAAAAACCGTAATCCGAGGTTGCGACTCCTATGTTGTCGCTTTCCTTTTTCTTTATTTATCGGGGTCTCTACCTAAGTGAAAGAAACAGGATTGTGGCGTTTTAGTGGTCATGTCTTCAAAACCTGTCATAAATTGCTCTAAGGGATGGACTGCCGACTTATCTCATACCTGTCTCTTGCGAGGGGTGGACTCAATGGCGACGATTTCTAAACTGGTTCAGTTCGCTTCGAATCTGTTGGTATTAAAAGGACTACTATTACCCCATTTGTTTACAGTATGTAGTTCACCGCATCTAGCAGTGAAGCAACAGGGGCAAACGAACAACATACCTTCACTGGGGGGCGTGGACTCCTACCGCCAGGTCCCTTCTTTCTGTTTGGAACTCCCCGCGCGGCGTGCGCCGCGCTCCTGTCAGGTGCGTATGTCTGCGTATCCACAGCTTTCAAATGCAGTATCTACAATAATGACAAGCGCAATTGTTTTAAAACAAATTCGCGCTAGGGTATGAACCCCTGAAAAGGCTCAAATCTTCTCTGTGCATACCTGTTGAGATCCCAACTGTGCTTCACTGGCTCACTCAGTGCTGATGTGGAGGGGCCGTTTTGAATTTTGCCATCATTTATGTCTATGATGTCTCTGGGAATTATGGGACATGTAGTGCTGAGGTCATTTTTGAGACGTGAACAGAAAGCAATTCAGCTCGCATGAAGGGCATTGGATCGGATCACTCCCCTGCCTTCCGCGGGAGTCATAGACCTGAACAGACCCCTAATTTTAACCTCACTTGTATTTTCACAGCGCTCGCTCGCGCTATTTTTAAACTGCAACCTACCTGCCTTCAGGGACTCTCCCTTGCCTCTGTGTCCGCCGCGCAGCCCAAGGTGACGCTGCAGCGGCCATTGCAACTCCTGATCGCCGCCTCCAGCGGCCGCTCCCCCGGCCACGCCCACTGTAACTGGCCACGCCCACCTGAGCTTTTAAGGAGCTGAATACTAGCTCAGCACAATTGGATCGGATCACTCCCCTGCCTTCCGCGGGAGTCATAGACCTGAACAGACCCCTAATTTTAACCTCACTTGTATTTTCACAGCGCTCGCTCGTGCTCTTTTTAAACTGCAACCTACCTGCCTTCAGGGACTCTCCCTTGCCTCTGTGTCCGCCGCGCAGCCCAAGGTGACGCTGCAGCGGCCATTGCAACTCCTGATCACCGCCTCCAGCGGCCGCTCCCCCGGCCACGCCCACTGTAACTGGCCACGCCCACCTGAGCTTTTAAGGAGCTGAATACTAGCTCAGCACAATTGGATCGGATCACTCCCCTGCCTTCCGCGGGAGTCATAGACCTGAACAGACCCCTAATTTTAACCTCACTTGTATTTTCACAGCGCTCGCTTGCGCTATTTTTAAACTGCAACCTACCTGCCTTCAGGGACTCTCCCTTGCCTCTGTGTCCGCCGCGCAGCCCAAGGTGACGCTGCAGCGGCCATTGCAACTCCTGATTGCCGTTCCCCGTTTTAAACTCTCCAGATCGGGCGGCCGCAGCTTTTCCTGCCTAGCCCCCAAGCTATGGAACTCTCTCCCTCTCGCACTTAAGTCATCTTGTTCCCTCCTCTCTTTTAGGAAATCCCTAAAAACAATACTTTTCCCCCACTAACTTTCTTCCTCCCCTGTTCTCTCCCCCTCTTTTCCAGTCCAATCAGCGCCAGGAAACCTTTGGTGACAGTGTGCTCAAGAAATTTGTTATAACATAACATAACATAACATAACAAACCGTGGCTTCTAAAAGCGGTCACCTGCCCTTCATGCGAGCTGAATTGTTTTTTGTTCACGTCTCAAAAATGACAGAGACATCATAGACATAAATGATGGCAAAATTCAAAACGGCCCCTCCACATCAGCACTGAGTGAGCCAGTGAAGCACAGTTGGGATCTCAACAGGTATGCACAGAGAAGATTTGAGCCTTTTCAGGGGTTCATACCCTAGCGCGAATTTGTTTTAAAACAATTGCGCTTGTCATTATTGTAGATACTGCATTTGAAAGCTGTGGATACGCAGACATACGCACCTGACAGGAGCGCGGCGCACGCCGCGCGGGGAGTTCCAAACAGAAAGAAGGGACCTGGCGGTAGGAGTCCACGCCCCCCCAGTGAAGGTATGTTGTTCGTTTGCCCCTGTTGCTTCACTGCTAGATGCGGTGAACTACATACTGTAAACAAATGGGGTAATAGTAGTCCTTTTAATACCAACAGATTCGAGGCGAACTGAACCAGTTTAGAAATCGTCGCCATTGAGTCCACCCCTGGCAAGAGACAGGTATGAGATAAGTCGGCAGTCCATCCCTTAGAGCAATTTATGACAGGTTTTGAAGACATGACCACTAAAACGCCACAATCCTGTTTCTTTCACTTAGGTAGAGACCCCGATAAATAAAGAAAAAGGAAAGCGACAACATAGGAGTCGCAACCTCGGATTACGGTTTTTTAAAGAAAAACCAACAGGTATTTTTCAGTGTTAAAATTGGCGGTGCGATTTAGTATATTCCTCACAACAATATAGTGCAGAAATAATAAAACATTGTTTTTCTGCATGTTAATACAGATAAGTGACAGAGCCCTGATGACGGTCTAAAGATTGACTTCTTTCCACCAGAAACGCGTCGGCACACTGGAAGGAGTTATTCATAAATATTAATTGTTTCTAGAATTACACCATTACTCCTTCCCTCATTTTGACTTTGTCTCTTTTTCATTTGTATAAATATTGATTTAATCGTTTATACACAGGATTGCTCTATTGAATGTTGTATATGTTTTGTATTATATGTAGAATGCTTGTGATTGTATAATAGGATGGTACTTAATTTTGTGGTATGTAAACAGTGATGTATATATTTATTGTGAAGTAGTCGATGTATATATTTATGGCGAAGTTGCTGAATGTTCTTTTCCTTCTTTACAAAAAGCTTAAAAACAAAAAATACTGAAGTTATCAGGTACAAATAAAGGTACCAGGTCGAACAAAAAGAATTCGTGTTTGTCCTATTGCTCCAAAATAATTGGCAGTTTTCCAAAAAGTCATAAGTGGGTGGTGGCATTTTTGTGTTTTTTCTGGTTTAAATAGGGTCCAGCCCCCCCACTCCTTGTTCTAGGACCTAACTCCTTTTGTTTGTAAAAAACTTTCAATTTCCAGCCATTGAAGTTAAAGGGAATGATTTCTCTAGACCTCCTTATCAGATTAGCTAGGGGTTTTATGTAAAGATTAAAAAGATGGGGGGGAGCGGGCAACTATGTCTGGTGTCCCTTTTGATCTGGAAACCTTTTGATAATCTACTGTTGATGAGTATCTTTCCCACAGGAGCCAAGTATATGTTCGCAATTACTCTTGAGAAATGTTCCCCTAGACCGTAAGAACGAATACCCTTCTGCAGATATGACCAATTCAATCAGTCAAAAGGTTTGGCCGCATCAAAGATAAGAACCGCAAGAGGGGATTTTCCCTGACTTGCAATGTCAATTTTTGCTAGAATCTGTGTGAATATTTTAAAGTCAGTGTTAAGAAGCAATATCGGCCTGTTTGACTCGCCTTTTAAGGGGTTGTTGCCAGGTTTTAAAATTAGACTAAAAGTCGCCTCATTCCAAGTTTTTGAAATCGGGGAAACATCTAGATAAATAGTATTGAAAAGATCTGCTAATTTGGAGGCTAGCGGTTCCTTTAAGACTAAGTAAAGCTTGTTTGGGATTGCATCAGGACCAGCAGCCTTTCCTCTTTTCAAACTATTTATTGCCTCCATGACCTCCCCCAGTGTGATAGCTGCATTAAGTAATTCGCAAGAATCTACGTCCAGCTTCGAGAGTTGTGATTTTTTTAAATATAGGTCCACAGCGGAGTGTGAAAGGGAAAGGTCTTCCTCATACAATGACTGAAAGAAGTCTACAAAGGCTTCTTCTATGCCAGCCCTATCTTCTACTTTTTCTCTTTCATTACCCTTGATTTTATTTCTATTGGAATCGGTTTTAAGCTTCCACGCTAGAAGATTTCCGCTGTTTTCCCCAAATTCATAGTTCCATAGAGAACTGGCCTGCCATCTCTTCCTTACCCTTTCCTCCAGGTATAATGCCAAATCCTGTTTCTTTTTTAGTATTTCTCCCTTTACTTTGTTTTGTACTTTCTCCGTGATTGCAGCATCCCACCTCCCCTGTTTTTCTAATATGCTGGCTTCTAACTGTGATACTTTAAGCCTTTTCTCGTTGTTTCTACTTATTGCTAAAGCAATTAAGACACCTCTGAGCACAGCTTTATAAGCGGGCCAGATTACAATATTAGGGACTTCTCCATTGACATTATCTCATAGGGTATTGGAGATGACTTGTCCTGTCTAGGAAGCGTTTGTGAGGGAGGACTTGGTATATCCCCTTGCAACTGAGCCGCCGGATTTGTGCTTGAAGTGGAAAACCCACTTTGTTTGCCTCTACCTTTCTTCCTAATTGAATTCATGCAGACAATGGCATTCTTTCAAGTTTATTTATTTTATGATAACGGAACTCCATTGAGGTCCACATAATTACAAACAAATGATAAAAACAAAACCATTGAAAAAAAAAAAAAAAAAAATAATACATGTATCAATCTGTCAATATAACTGCAGAAAACATTTAAAATAATAGAACAATTTAAAACAGAGCATTTCATTTGGCGGGTTAAGCATTGCTTCAATAAAATCAGAGGCTGTAAGGATACCCATTTGGAAACATATTGGTCTTAGCCATTTACGTCTATATGCCATAAGTGCAGGACAAACAAAAATGACATGATACACGTCCTGGGAATTAGAATTACAGAAATCACAAATGTCAATTTAAAGGAAGTAAATTATGCCTTAACAAGAGGGTAAATCGCCGAACTCCATGAGGGAGATTCCATAATATATATGGCTGAGGTTTTTTCATTTGGGAAAAACTACTAATAAGGATTCCTCTCATTAATTTACAGGCCCCACTATCTACTCTATATCCCAGCTCCCAAGAAGCCGACTTTGGAACCGACTTTAGTTGGGCCGCGGATAGTGAAAAAATACCTAATTCATCCAACTGTAATAATGTAACTGATTTTAGAAAATTCTTTACAATTGAGGAATAAGCATTAAAAGTACCCAACAGCTCATTTTTTATGAGATGCCTCAGCGTACCCGGCGTTCCTTTAGCTATATTGAAAACCCAACGCACCACACTCGCAACTGCCTGAGCCCAGGAGCTACGCAAACCGAATTCCTGTCTCAGAGAGGACGTGGAATTTGCAGTGCTTACCGATGTTAGGTTACGTAATATTTTTCCTTCAGTGGAATCCAAAAATTTCCAACTTGACATATCTACTGTTTCTAGACCATACATAAGGGATGCGGGAATTTTTCCTCGAAATACCTCGAGCAATATGAAAAAATGCCTTCTACCTGTTGCCTTGTAAAGAGAGACAAGGCTCTTCCCTTGAACCAGAGCTTTCCTGCTATTGTTCTCAATATGATTCATAAAGGGGGTGGTGATGGACAGAGTATCTGAATTAAGCAGAACACTCCTACCCAGTCAAAAGATCAGGGCTTGATCCATCACCGTTTTTTAGCTCACTGCACCATCCCAGCTCAGAACCTGGCTACATGCAAATTAGTCTGACCCTGGCCCAGTGCATCATGGGAACAGGGCAGACCAAACTACCAAGCCAATTCTTTACTGGAAAGGAATATAGCCAGGTTCTGAACTGGGATGGTGCAGTGAGCTAAAAAAAACGGTGAGGGATCAAGCCCTGATGTTGTCCATCACCACCCCCTTTTTGTAATTGTTCTCAATATGAGCTGTGTCACTTAGGCTACTCGTGCCAATCTTTCCGAGGAAGGAATACGATTTGACTACTTCTAGCCTTTCGCCCACAACAGACCAATAGTAATTGTCATATTTGGATTTTTTCCTTCCCCGGAAACATATTATTTTGCTTTTAGAAATATTTATTTTTAAATAATGGGCCTCGGCATTGGTGTACAGGGTGTGTAGGCGACCATTCAAACCTTTTGGGGTGAGGTCCAAAATTAAAATATCATCCGCATACATTAGGCACACTATTAAAGTTCCCCCTAAAACTGGAGCAATGCCGTTGCTAGATGATAATAGAGCCTGGGGGGAGATCAGCTATGCATAAAGAGAACAGCAGAGGAGCCAGTAAGCAACCCTGTTTAAGTCCATTAATCGAGGGAATAACCCTAGATAGTCCTCTCTCACCCCCCTTTAATACTCTGCACCAAGTATCTGTATGTAGGCAATAACTAACCTTAATAAACTAGGGGGCACCCCTAGATCACATAATTTACTCCACAAGAAAGATCTGTCCACCTTATCAAAAGCCGTGGAGAAGTCGATAAAAGCACCGTATATATCTCCTCCACGGACTAAGACATATTTTTCTGTCAAAACCTGGAGAGCAGTGAGATTGTCTAGAGTACCATGTTGTTTCCTAAAGCCGGTCTGCTCGAGTGGAAGTATTTCTGTCAAAGATACCCAGTCATTTAAATAATTTAGTAGGCATTTGGTAAAAACCTTACCAATGGCATCTAGGAGGGCAATTTGTCGGTAATTTTGAGGTAAATCTCTTGCCCCCTTTTTAAAGAGAGGAACCAATATACTCCCTTTCCAGGAATACGGGACAATGCCTTTGGTAAAGCAAAATTTAAAAACTGGATATAAAATTTTTCCCCATAAAATACAGTGAGATTTTAACACAGAAATAGGAACTTCATCTGGGCCCATTGCACCAGATGTGCGTAGACCCTTAATGGCGGAAACAATTTCCAATTCAGATGGGGGACCATAAGGTAACAAATCCTCCTGTAGCTTACCGGAATCAAACATCACATCATTGCCACTATATAAATGCTGAATGAAATCGACCCAGGACTGCTCGTTAATCGATATCGGTAAGGGTCTAGATCTTTGCCCGCATCCCTCTCCAATTAATGACCAAAAGGTTTTAGCCTGCCCACTTCTGGATGCCTCTCGGAGTTTAACCCATAGGGCGTCTTCTTTCTCCCGTTTTAATCTGGCCTTTATCCTATTTCTCCTTCTTCTCAAAAGAGCTATCCTATGATTGCGTTCGGGGATAAAGAGAAGGTACTGAGCCCTAACCAGTTTATTTATTACTATATTTAAGTAAAAGAGGTCAGAAGGGATTTTTGGGGTTATCTTCCTAGGGGTAGACTTTTTTTGCTTTTGATTGTAAGGTATGTAAAAAGGAAGCAAAACACTGTAGCTCACTCCCTTCCCACAGGTGTAAGTTCTCTACTGTGTGTTCCAATATACTGAGCAACCTTTTATTAACTCCTGTGTTCCAATAACATTTCCCTTGGTTAATATTAAAATTCAATAGGTCATCCCCGATATTCCATGCTTCCCTTTGGAATGGTGTTACATTTAATTTAACAGACAAAGCATTATGGTCACTAAGATCAGAGATGAGTACGGACAAATCCATCAGAGAACTAAAAAAAGAGCTATCAACTATCATATAATCAAGGATCGAACCACCATTCCTTGATTTATGAGTATAATGAGCAGGACTATCAGAAGGAAGCCTACCATTAACTATAATGCAATCTACTTTGGATAAACTCTCCAAGATTAGTTTCCCTCTTTTGTTAGTTTTAATGTTCTCTGGAAATATGGCTTCAGGTATCTGGAGAGTTTCCTCCTTTAACTTATTCTTGAATATGTCCAGGGCACTATTGGATATTTTACCATTTAAATCTCCTAGTAAAAGAATGTGAGGGCGAGACAAAGATTCCTGAAGATTCTGTATAAAGGAACAGATCGTCTTTATACCAGCATTATAACCTGTATCTGGAGGAATGTAGGCATTTATTAGTACGAGTGAATTCTGATGAGCGTCCATAGCTAGATTTGTCAAAGTTATTGCCTGAAATAATTTATTCGGGTCCAGATAATGGGAATAATTCCAATTAATTTTATTGGATAATAGACAGGCTAATCCTCCCTTCGCACGCCCTCTCGTGGAAGGGGTGGCACTACCTTCTAATATATAAAAATCTTTTCCCACCGGGAATTTTCCCGCCAACCAAGTTTCCTGCAAACAGATCACATCTGCCTCTAAGGATTGCAAAAATAGTATCTGTTCTGGACTCTGGGATAGACCAGCGATATTCCATGATATTATTTTTAAATCAACGTTATAAATGGGAATTCATTCTAGATGTACAACCTGATTTATTTGATAGAAGAGAGGGTAACCAACTCCACTCCAGATCAGCGTCCTTTACCATAGTTTGTTTTATAGGCTGGGGTTTATTTATGATCACCTGTCGCTCATTATTTAAGACACGTATTTTTAATTCCTCAGGCACTCCAGAGGATCCATTTGAAGGACCGGAATTTATTCCCTGAGATGTTGATATTTTTTGGGGTCTTCGGCTTCCTATATTGGCCGGAAAAAAGGGAACGACATAAACCCCCCTTATTTGAAAATCCTCGGCCCATTGTAATACGTAATTTGTTATCAATTTGGAGTAAAATTTTACCCGTGCAATCTTTCCACTCTCTACGTTTATTAGTGTTATTACATTTAGATCTACAGTTTGGATTAGTTTTAAGCTCTCTATTTCACAAAAACAATTAACCAATACGGATCTATTTAAAATAAGATCTGGGTCAAAAAGAGGTATGAAATCCAAGAAAAGAGTGTCCACATTTTCTCTTTTCTTAGGCACCTTCTTGGAATCATATTCAGTTGCGACCACATCTGAAAATGGGATAGCCAAAGGATTAAGTATTAATTTTAATTTTGGATCAGGAATTGGTTTTGATTTTAGATCATTCACCATTTTAATTTTGATCTGCTCATCAGAACATGATTGGCTTGAGTGAATTACAGGTTCGCAGTGTGACTCTGTTGGGACTAACTTCGTGATTTCCACTGGGTCATGTAGCAAGTTAGATTCAGAGACCTCCAGGTTAGAATTTTCCAAAGAGGGCTCTTGATCACCTTCAAAGGTGATTTTCCTATGCCTTTTTTTATAAAATCTACGGTATGGTTTTCTTTTTTTACCTCTTTGTTTTTTTGGTACTGCTGTTACGGATTTTTCCTCCTTTATCGGAGAAACCTTGTTTAGAAAAACAGAAGAGGTTGAGGTTTCTTTATTTGTTTGGGAAATAAAAATAGGAAAGATGGAAGGTAGAGTCCTAGTCGAATTCTCGTCTGGAGTCGTCAGAGCCTCAATCTCTTGGTCAATCAATGTCACACAATTACCATTAATTGGATTCACATTCATATTTTCGGAAGTAACCTCCGTGTGAGTATTGATTTTAACTAAAGGATCTAAAACTGTGGTAGATAAGGGTACCTCAAGATTTGTTTTAGTGCTCATTTCCTCATTTACTTCCTTACTGGGTATTTTTGAAAAAATAGCTATTTTAACCAGAGGGTCAGAAGCTGTTGCAGATAAGGGTACCTCAAGATTTGTTTTAACACTCATTTCCTCATTTACTTCCGTACTAGCATTTTTAGTTGGAATAGTTATTTTTGAAGATGTGATAGCTTCTGATCCTTTATGACTCAATAGCGCCTTTAAAATCAGAGTTACTGTATCAGACACACTGTCCGACCCACTAACTAATTTTTCCAGAAGCTGTAAAATAGACGAGATGAGCCGCTCAAGAGAGGATAGGGATTTAGGTATTATGTTATCATCACGTGGGTAGGGGTTAGGGGGATCTTTATCTCGTATATAAACGGGCTAGAGAAGGAGTTCACTTGAGAAATTGAGAACTCAGAATTTTTTGAGGGAGTGCTACTAAAAAGAAGTAACCTAGGTGTTGCTACAGTATCTTGTGTAATGATAGGGTTCTGCGCTTTGATTAATTGCTTCTGAGACTCTAAGTTTATATCTGGTAATGTGAAATCCTCTGGCTGAAAATTTAGAGAGGTTTTTTGGTCTACCTTAAAAGGAGAAGAAGAGTTATCTACTACAGCCGCCGCAAGAGAAGCAGAGATGTTACCCAAGTCTGCAGTACTTCCTGCTTTCGCTTGGGTTTCAGACAGATAGACAGAGTCTCCCCCTTGATTCTTAAGAGATAGATCTTCAGTTAGGGGTGGGTCAGCAATACCTGATAAGGTATTATCACCTTTAGAAACAACATGGTCCCTCACCTGCCCTTTGCTGTTAATGTCTTCAAAGAAGGGCCCCTCCCGCGCTATTTTATCCTTTCCCTTGTCCCATAGAGAGTAAAGTTGACATTTACTTTTTAATTGTATAACTGACCCATCTTTATTCCGCAGGGGATTAGATTTAGTCTTGGAGCAAGCTCTACCAACTAATACTCTTCCCGATCTTAATTTTTTTGTCTTCATTATTAGCTAGAAGAAAAATGAAAAGTAATACGGAATAAACTAGGATACAGACAGTAAATCCCACATGCAAAACACTGTAGACTAAAGGGCCTAATAACTCGAAGTGAAGGAAAATAAAGGGGAGTGGCCCAGCCCGGCCTCAATCGGCCTCAGTCGGTCCCGCCCTTGTCCCGGGCTTCTCCTGGTCGCTCCCGGGCGCTCCTGCTCAGCGGGACTAGATGGTTATATTTATATCTTCAGTGGGAGAGGGGAGGAGCATGCAGGGAGAGCGGCCCAGGTCTAACAATTGGGTCTGGCGGGCGCTCCTGGGACTAGGAGTCCTGCGCCCGCAACTCGCTCGCAGCCCTGTACAAACACCCACAGTCACAGCCTCAGGCGAGGGGCGACAGACTCCACAAGCAGGCTTCGCTAATGTTGATGTTGCTTAAAGTCCCCACACGAAGCGGGACCCGCGAAGCGGGTTCCGCTAGCAGCAGCGTAAGAACAGGGAAAGTTTCAACAGCACTGGATTCCTGCGTGAGCACTAGGAAAAGCGTCCCAACAAACATCCAGGGGCAAAGGTTTTTGAAGAACGATGGTGGGGAGGAGCATACAGGGAGAGCAGCCCAGGTGCTAGCAATTGAGTTTGGCGGGTGCTCCTGGGACTAGGAGTCCTGCGCCCGCAACTCGCTCGCAGCCCTGTATAATATAAGCACCCACAGTCACAGCCCCAGGCGAGGGGCGACAGACTCCACAAGCAGGCTTCGCTAATGTTGATGCTGATTAAAGCCCCCACGCGAGCAGCAGCGGTAAGAGCAGGGAAAGTTTCAGCAGCACTGGATTCCTGTGTGAGCACTAAGAAAAAGCGTCCCAACAAACATCCAGGGGCAGAGGTTTTTAAAGAACAATGGTGGGGAGAAGCATGCAGGGAGAGCGGCCCAGGAGCTAGCAATTGGGTCTGGCGGGCGCTCCTGGGACTTGGAGTCCTGCGCCCGCAACTCGCTCGCAGCCCTGTACAATATAAACACCCACAGTCACAGCCTCAGGCGAGGGGCGACAGACTCCACAAGCAGGCTTTGCTAATGTTGATGTTGATTAAAGCCCCCACACGAAGCGGGACCCGCGAGTAGCAGCAGCGGTAGCGGCGGTAGCATCAGCGGTAAGAACAGGTGAAAGTTTCAGCAGCACCGGATTCCTGCGTGAGCACTAGGAAAAGCGTGCCCTTTTAACTAGTTAATTAGCTCGGCCCGCACGGGGCTCCACAATAGGCTGCACCGGTACCTCTGATGCCTTTGGTGCCGCTGCCGTTGGAGAGACAAGAGTGGCAGTGACGGTTACAGTAGCAGCAAGCGGCAGGACGGCGTTGTTTTCACAGCGCTTCCACAGCGCTCACGCCGCCCGCCTGTCCGCTCGCTTTTTACGTCTAACGGCAATCTGCCCTGTGACTCCTTACCGGCTATGTTCTCCGGACCGATCTTTGTCTCCTTGCCTCTGGGCTTGCAGGTTCGCGTGGCAGGGTTCGCAGGGCTCACGGCTGGGCGGTTCAAGGGTTGGCTCTTCCACGGCGGTCCTCTGCCCTCGGACCGAAAGCAACGCCACCCCTCTCCTCACGGCTGCAGAACACCAACAGAACGCCAACAGGAAGCAGGAAACAACGAGTTTGCTCTCTGGCCACTCAATATTTCGACAATGGCATTCACTTCTGCACTGTCTCCAGTTTGAAAGTTAGTTTCAGGGTCCACTTTAACTTTTCTACTCGCTTTCTTTATGTCCTTAACATTTCCCCTGGGATGCTGCCCGTCGTTATTGCCAAACATTAAGAACCCCAAGGTTTTCTGTGTAATACGAGGAGACTTACATATGGATCCCCTAAAAAGTACTCTCGGTGTTGCCCCGTGGTGATGCTGGAACTCCACCAGGGCAACTGCCCTGAGGCTTCCTACTTTCCCCCATGCTCCCGAGCTGCTGGGGTGCCGATTCCAGGCAAGACACGCCTTCACCTCCGACCTCCACCTCTGCTTCAGTTCCGCCTACGTCTTGCCGAGCCTCGGGAGTCCTCAGACGCTGCCACCGCCCAATGAACCACTGTACCAGTTTCCTCATCTCACGGTTTCTGGCCCCCAAACATTTAACTATGAGCCCTGTGAGTGAACCTCAGATCTGCCGAAAGCATTTCCCATTCAAAAGCTGCTTACAAGAGCCAGTCTGCGTCTTTACTCGCTCATGTTTGCGGAGCTCACGACCTAGGCTCCTAGCCTGCCGCCATGTTCTCCCATGTCCCCTGCCATTAATTCCTTTGTGTAGCAGAGACCGTTTAGCATATTATTTTGTCAGAGGCATATGGGACAGCTCAGCATGATGCAACATGTTCCCCTGCCATTTTTCTAATAAGACCCTTGTAGAAGAACTATTGGCTAAAATTTCTGATTTTTTCTACAGATACCAAACAAAATAAATAAGTCCGTTTACAAGTTGGTAATGATTACAGAAATCTGAAATGATAGGAGCGTACGTACTGATTACATAGTTGTGTCAGCACTTAAATAACGCCTTTATCAATTTTGCATCGCATTTATCCCTCACATGAACCCATCTTATGACAACTTTCCCAGAACAGCTCTAATCATGTCCATTATTCGCTCAGCTCCGGTTCCGACTCTTCAGATAGAGGGGTACATATATTCCCTCTACATGCATTCCACTTCTCCCACACTGTGTTCATTTCTTGGGGCACCCTCTACGGACATAGGCCACTTTCTCTGCCACCATTGCGCTATCCATAACGCTACACCATTGTCGATGTGTGGGAACGTCCTGCACTCCCCAGTGTTCAGCTATGTTCCTTTTAGCCAGAATCATACCTAAAGTCGCCCAATCTTGAGCCACATGATTAAGATATGTCGGCTCCTCGATGTTGAGGAGACACCTCTTGGGTTCTAGGAGGACACTAGGTCCACAAACCTGTGAGATTGTATCCATGACAGCCTCCCAGTAGTGTGTCATTTTGGGGCATTCCCACAATGTGTGGTAGAAAGTGTCTCGCATCCCGCAGCCCTGCAGACACATTGGTGTGTCAGTTCTTCCGATTTCATACAATGTCATCCTTGTGTTGTATGTTCGGTCAGTATTTTGAGTTTCACTAGTTTTAGTTTGATGGGTATTGTCGCTTCACGTGGGGACGAAAGCACCTCCTGCCAATCCGTTTCATCCAGCTCCCCTACCTCCGCCTGCCATTTCTCACGAAGAATTTTTGTGGGGTCTCGTTGGGTATTTACAATTTTACGATATGTCAGGAAAATGGCTTTTTTGTCATGTGGTCTGTCAACAGTCTGTCCTCCGGCGATGATGTCTGCGGGAGATCAGTGCCTGGTGGAATAGCTTTTGTGAGCGCTTGTTTGATCTGTAGGTAACTGTATTCTTCCATCAATGCCATCTTGTATGCCTCTTGGAGCTGGGAGAATGCAATGACCTCGCCTTTACTCCATAGGTTCCCTACCCTTGAAATGCCTATGAGGTCCTATCGCCTGAAGCCTTTTCTATTGCGGAGTCTGCCTAGTCATCGGATGTCCCAAAGTGGTGTGTGTTGTGTTAGGACCCCTTCCCAGCCAGGTGCACGGAGTGCAGTGAACCAAATGTGTATGGTGTGTGCAGTTGTCCCAATAGTGTACTTTTGCAAGATTTATTATATAGTGCTCCCAGAACAACCTCTGCACCGAGAGTATGTCTATCCATGCGAAGCGCAGGTTTATCTTGTGGGGCGTGCAGCCATTGATTTATCACAATGAGCTTCGAGGCCAAGTAGTATGTCTTGATATTTAATAGGGCGATTCCACCGTCATACCAGCCCCTCACCAATTTCTGCATGGCTATGCAGGCAGGTCTTTCCTCCCAGAGGAGATGACTTACTTCTGCGTCGATCGCTTTGAAGTAGGAGTGAGGAACCAGAAATTGAGTGTTTTGCAGGGCATATAGGAACCTGGGGAGTGCCATCATTTTGAACTGGGCAGATCGTCCCAGTAGTGTCAGTGGTAGGTGCCAATGTTTAACATCACGGTGGAGTCTTTTCAGGGACTATAAATGATTTGTTTTGATAAATTGCGTGGGTTGGGTTGTATAGTCCTGGATATTTTAACACCCTGTCTGCGACCTGTATCGTGCAGTCTTGTGGGAGTTGCGGAGGTGGGCTACTGAAGCACATAAAGAACAGCTTTGGCCCAGTTGATAGTATATCCTGAGACTCTACCATATGATGAGCAGATATCTAATTAATTGATCGTCTAGGAGATGCCATATATTTTAAAACATTGTCAGCATGTAAGGAGATACGATCCTCCCATCCCTCCGTCCACTTAAGCCCACGTATTATTGGATCCCTCCTTATCCAGGCCACCAAGGGCTCCAATACCAGGACAAACAGGAGTGGAGACAATGGACAGGACCTAAAGGAAAATCGACAGAAACTCACCTATTTACCACCACACATTTGTATTTGTATTTGTATTTTGTATTTGGTATTTATAGAGCGCATATATCAACACATAGGTCTCATAGCGCTTGCTAGTGCTCAGGGCAGACAGGAAGAACGTGGCAACCAGAAGGAAAAAACTGGGCTAAAATAGCCAAGTTTTAAGGAGTCTACGGAACTTCTTGTGGTCTGTTTCCAGGCTGAGGGATACTGGCAGTGTATTTCAAGTTTCGGGGGCTACCCTGGAGAAAGATCTACCACCATTTCTGATGGTGCGGACCTTCGGCACTGTCAGAAGGTATTTGCTATTGGACCTAAGGGTTCTAGCCTGTTGGTGTATAGTGAGTTTTTAAGCTAGGTAGTGGGGTCCTTTATTATTGAGCATTTTATGCACCGAACAATACAGTTTGAAGTGGATCCCCTTTTTGATTGGAAGCCAGTGCAGGGTCCTTAAACTAGGCACAGAAGGAGAACGCGGGGGCATATTAAGGACCAGTCTGGCCGACATATTCTGCATGACCTGGAGCTTGGCCAGGAGTTCTACATTAGTAGAGGCAAGAAGAGAGTTGCCATAGTCCAGGCAGCTAATAATTAGTCCCTGTACAAGGGGAATACGGGAGGAAAGTGGTATCCACTTGAATATTTTTCTAAGACTGCGCATAAGTCCATAGCAAATGCAGATCAAATTGTTAATATGGTCGGACATAGAAAGTTTGGAGTCTAGAATTACACCGAGGTTGCGTGCAGCTGTCTTAGGAGGAGGGCAAAGTCCTAGGATGGGGGGCCACCAGTCGCAGTTCCATAGTTTGGCTGCATCCCCAAAAAGCAGAATCTCTGTTTTGTTAGCATTAAGGAAAAGGTGATTGTTCGTCATCCAGTTGTTTATGGCTATCATACAGAGTTTAAAGCGCTTTTTGGTCTCGGTGACATCTGATACCATGGTGATTAACAGCTGAGTGTCATCTGCGTAAGACACTGCTTAAAACCCAAAGGACTTGATAAGTTTGGCTAAGGGGGACACATATTGGTTGAGTAATGTAGGGCTCAAAATGGAGCCCTGGGGGACACCTTTGTTGATAATTTGGCTATCCGAGGAGAAGTCTCCTATTTGAACTTTAGAGGCTTTGTATATAGGAGTTGGCCCCAGGCGCAAAATAAGGGGCCGAAGCCCAGATGTCGTAGGGCTGCAATAAGGAAGGGCCATTTGACTAGATTGAAGGCCATACGTGCGTCCAAGGAGAGTATGACAGCCTATTTCTGGATAGTGGGTATGGGGGCCATTACACGTTTAAGTCGTCTTGGATAAAGTGTCATATTCCAGCCCGGCATAAAACCTGATTGGTCCGGGTGTACTAGTGTTGTAAGGTACAGTTGGAGCCTAGTGGCCAGTGCCTTTGCAAGTATTTTAGCTTCTGCATTCAGCAGCGAGATTGGCCGACAGGCTTTCATGCAGTGGCTTACAGGGTTTTGAAATTGCTACGATTGTCGCTGTGCGCTGATCCCTGGGAAGTGCTCCTGCTTCAAGACTGGCCTCATATATTTTGGCGTGAGTCTGCATGCTGCTTTTTTGTAGAGTTTAATGGGATGCCATTGGGACCTAGAGCTTTCCCCGTCTGGCTAGTGATAGTTTGTAAGATGTCAAGTCTGCCACCAGGGCCTGAACTTCATGAGGTGCAAGTGTGGGCATGTGTAAGTCCTTAAGAAATGCAAGATTCGCCGCTAGTGTGGTCACGGCTTTAGGAGTATATATTGTCTCATAATGAATTGCAAATGTGTTTACTATCTGTTGCAGGTCTGTATTGGCCACCCAGGGAATCTGAATTCAATTGTGCCACCGAGCGACTAGCTCCCTCCCTCTTGTCTAACCAAGCTAGAAGTTTGCCAGCCTTATCTCCGACTTCATAAATAGTGTGCTGTGTTTTGGTGACTCAGGTCTTCGCCTCCTCCCACATATAGTACCTGTATTCTTGCTTTGCCAGTTCAGCTTATGAGTTGTGGTATCGTTGGGATCTGAGGAATGTTCGTCTTCGGCTTGGCCCACTGCCTGCTCAAGGGCCTGCACCTGTTGTACTTTATCACGTTTATGAGATGTGATTAATGAATATACGCCTCCCACATGGTTGTCGAGGATGTTACTGAGTGTTCATTTTCCTAAAATTTTGCCTTGTGGTTGTAGTTAAGCCTTTGCAAATAGTGGCGTCCTTAAGAAAGCGGGGTATATGGGAAATACGCGACGCCTCCCCAGGATGTGAGATTTATGCTTTATCATAACAGGGGAATGAACGGAGATACCCCTAGGGAGGTGTGAGATCTCCAAAACTCTCTCCAAACCAGTTGGAAATGAAAGGAAATTATGTGGGCCATAGTGGAAGGTGTATTGTCGTTCCTGAGAGAAGCATGAGCGCCAAACATCTATGAGACTAAAGGCGCCAAGAAATTCAGCCAAGCGGAGGTGAGTCCCGCATTGTTCCCTGAGGGGTTGTCGATTCAGCTTAGCGTTGAGCGTGGCATTAAAGTCACCCCCCTTAGATCAATTCACCCTGCGGGAGTGTGAGCAGGAAGTTACAGAGGGCCAGGAGGGCTAGGTTTTGTAGAGCAGGCGGGATATATACTGAAACTAAATTATATGCTCGCCCTTCCCATTGGCATGAGAGAGCTGCAAACCGTCGTGATCGTCTGTCTAGGACTCATTCATAACAAGTGGGAAGTTTTTGTGAACCAGAATCCCCACACCCGCAAACCTGAAGTGAATTCAGAGTGTGCCGCCATTTTAAACGCTCACCTATCTTGGGCTTTACAGGCCGAGCACATTAAATCTGAATCTTGGATGAGGGCTACAGCTGGAGCTTGTCGTTTAAGGTATTGTAGGACCAAACCTCTCTTTATCTTGTCACATAGGCCATTTACATTCCACGATATGATTGAGAAAGGGGGGCCCATCAATATTAGAAGTCACGGGCTGTGCGTGTGGGAGGTCGGTCGGTATGTCCCATTGTGTCAGTGAACGTAGAGTCAATGATAGAGCATGGAGAGTATTGCAATGTGGTTGTCGTGTACAAACAATTGACAAATATAGTCAGCATTAGGCATACCTGTTTGAACAAAAAAAACATAACCGTAGACTGGTTCCCATTCCCCCTCCCTGCCTCTCTGCAAGACGGACATAAAACTACCGGTCACCCCAGCTTCGCAGAGTGCTTATTCCCTATACCTTGTACTTGCGTGAGGGGGAGAGTAGTCCAGCGATCACCCCGAGCCATCCCCGCCTTCAATAACATACTTGTTAAGTTAGTTCCGTCACAGCCTATATTGCAATGTATTACTGTTAAGACGCCAGGTGGGGCAAAAATCACAGTGAATCTGGCCAAAATTGGCAGTCCAGTACCTTAGTGTCATTGGTGCTGTACGTCTATTCGTCCTCCTTGTTGGCCTCCATCTGGTTTCAGTCCTGAAGTACGTGAGCTCAAGGTATGTTCATTTTTCAGTCTCCACCTGCGTTAAATCCTCCATTGAGGCTATGTCCCTTGAGTCTTGCAATGCCGCTTCCAATAGCCGTTGCTGTTGTTGCTTGCCTGTTCTTTGCAGCCCTGGGGCCTGATGCCATCCCTCCTGCCAGTCATGGGCCTCCTCGGGTGTCCCGAAGAACCATGTGTTACCGTCCGCTTCTGCCCTCAACTTTGTTGGGAAAAGCATTGAGTAATTGAGTTCTCGGCTTCTGAGTTCTTTCTTTATCTCCAGAAAACTCCGCTGTTGTTTAGTTACCGCTGCCGTATGGTCTGGAAAGAATGAAACTACACAGTTCTCTACTTGCAAAGGAGGAGCCACTCATGCCATTTGCAGTATGGCGTCAAAATCACGAAAATTAAAGATTCAGGCTAGGATTGGGCTGGGGGGCCTCCGGTCTAGGCCTGCCTCCCAGTACTCGGTGGGCTCTTTCCACAGAGAAGAAACTTGACAGTCCTCGAGGCTGAAGATGGGTCTTGGTGAGATCTTCAACAAATAAATTCAGTGCAGGGTCCCCTTTACCCTCCGGTACGCCAATAATTCGAACATTGTTATGTCAGGAGCGGCCTTCCTGATCGTCGAGCTTAGCAGCTATAAGCTTCTTTTCTGTTTCTATTTGGAGTACTTGTCGTTGTAGGACAGCCGTGTCTGTGGAGAGAGTTGTTGTGATAGTTTAAACTTCTGTCACTCTCATGGCCATTCTCTGAAAGTCGGCTCACAAGAGTAAGATGTCCGTGGAGATCGACCCCACTGTGGTTTGGACCTTGTTTAGGGCGGACATAATATCTTGTAACGTGACCTCTGCAGGGCCCTCGGGCGCAAGGCTTTTTTCTCGTTTGGTGTTTCATTTTGCCTGGTCCTGCGGATCTTTAGTGTACGCGTGCTTGTCTAGTTTTAGTTGCTGCGCAGTGCATTGGCCCCGGCCCCCCATTATGGCCAGTCCACTGGGGCTCCACATGGAGTATTCCAGGTGTGTGGCAGTAATTGCCTCTGCTTGCCTGTGTGACTGTCAGCTACGTGCGGCCTTTCGGGTTTCCTTCCATGGATCTCTTGTGTGAGTAGAGATTGGTGCCGCTGCAGAGTCCAGAACCAAATGGAACACGCCGTTTGTTAGTGCTTCGAGCAAATTCACAGCGTCAGCGAAGCCCACGAGGACTTCCACTTATCTACCAAGGCGGAGACCAATCTCATTCACTACGCGCTGCAGCGCTCTCCCTATCTCACCTCTAGCGTTGCAAGCTGCCTGCTGTTCGATTACACTGGTATTTGCCATGCAGGGGTGCCTCACTAATGTTATCAGACTGCATTGGGTCCAGGAGTGTGTCCTCTTGGTTTTTACGTGATTCAGTGTGATACCACTGATGTTGCATTACTGGAGCGCGGCGTGCTCCTGAGGACGAGCTGTGCTAGATCAAGGTGCTCAGTGCTTTGCCGATGGTATGGGTGGCACTTCCATAGCCACACCGAGCAGAGCGCTCACACTCTTGTCGCCGCCTCTGATCTGGGATCTGGCTGTACCTGCGCTGATCTGTCCATGGGAATGAGAGCCGGCGTGGCGCAAGAGCAGACTTGCTTTGCACGGCTGGCCCCTCTTACTGCTTGCAGATCCTTAATGTCAGCTTGATTCAGTGCCACACGTTTAGGCGCTCAGGTGGCCAACCCAGTTCAGTCTCTATTGTTGCACTCAGCGCGCGGGTGCCACGCCGCCACCCCGCAGTTTCCGGTGCCCTGCCTTTTTCTCCGCACGGCCCCAGAACTAGGCGAGACAATAGCTTACTGTTTGGTAGAGGCCGTGTCACACAGGCACGACATAAGTTCTTTGTTTTCCACTTCTTGGTACCCTATTGCTTCCGACACCTGGATCGATGCGTTTTGTTGCTGTTTATCGACAGATTATGCGCCGGATTATTGGGGATGTCATGTTGATCTCAGAGCCTCTCTAGGCAGCGGCCATTTCGTTTGGCTGCTAGCCAATAAGTCCCTCTTAAATGTTAGTGCTGTGTCATGAGTTACATGTATATTATCACCCGGCTGAAAATAGAATATACTTGCTTGATATTGTTACTCTACGGTTCTGCACATACATAAAACTACGTAATATACTTAGCATGTTTACTATCAGTCAGTTAAATGTATTAAAACTTGATCCATCTTAAGCTGTTCAACATTTTGAAATGGCTGCTAATGATTTAAAGGTACAAAGCCGATTCCTAAAGAGCCATGGTAGTACATTAACTCCATCAATGATAAATTATATTTGTCAGCCTTACTCTACCGCCTAGAAAAAGATCTCTCATTTTCTTCCTGGATGAGCATAAGTAGAAAGGTTTGGGTGCTGTCCATGTTATATTTCATTTGCGGAAATTCCGAATATCTTTTACTTGGATAAGCATAAGTAGAAAGGTAAAGGTGCTGTCCACGTCATACAGCAAATTAAAAGCTTTCAGCGAACAGCCCTTTCGCATGTGCTCGTCGGGGATTGCAGCGCCGGCCCGACGAGGAGCATGCCCAGATGATGAAGAATTACACCTTTAGGCTGTATGAGGGCACTTGCTCCTATTTGAGCCCATTCCTTTGACTTGGAAACCTATTATTTTTAGATTCTTTATTTCTCCTAATCTTCTTTAAAGGAACTGCACACTCTTGTAACAAAATGTTGGCTTGGTATTAGCCATATTCGTTTACAAAAATATATTGTAGCTTTACCTCTTCTCTGCAACTAAGTGTGCTGGTCTTGTTAATCTAGAACTGAGAATTTAGTTACTGGAATGACAGCAATTTTTGTGGTTTGTAAGTTTTGTTAAAGGCACTAGTTACATAACTGTCAAAATTAAACATGGTTCAAATCACAAATGGCAACCGATTGTATGTATCTACATATACAGATTCATATACAGACTCAAAGTAACCCAGCCTCATGAATTGTATTGTATCATTAGTGGCTGGTGAACCTATAAACTGTGGGGCATTAACACTTCCATGACTCTTATAATGGGAAGCAAGAGATCCCAAAATCATGAATTGTGAATTTTGTAGCAGAGGTTGGGCACTAATTGTCATAGAAAATATTGCAATGATTTCGTGCAGTTGTTCCCTGACATAAGGCTATTGGCTTCTAGCCAGGAATGTGTATTTGGCCCCTGAATAGAGTAAGAGATTCAAAGTAGTTCTGAAGGTGTTTTTTCTCAGGCAAAACCTGGTACACATTTAAAAAATATATTTTTCACTAAAGTTACCATAAATCTACATTCACGTTAGAATTAGATACTTGAAAGGAAGTGGAAAATAATTTTAAACCATTTTTCTGCAGTTTTTCGGGTGGAGAATTAAATAGCTTTTCATGGAAGATCTAGCCTTAACTACAGAGTTAACTAGGTCACCATGGAAGAATAGCCATATGTGCCCACTGGCATGACCTTAATTAAAGCAAAGACCATGACGGAGCTTCTTCTTGTGCTCACCAATATTGTCAAAATTAGATCGTGATAACATTGCTCAGCAAATCACCACTGTTCCAAATGCCTTGAAGCTGCTTTCTGTGCTTGCCTTGTATGCCATTCAAAAAGGGGTCACTATATTAAACACAATGCCCATTATGTCCCTCAGTATTACTGTACTTGTTCACGGCATGAAGCCCTCTATCTACATAGGTAGTGCCAGATGGAAAGCAGTTCACTTTTTGTAATTTACCTTCCTGATGTTGCTGATTTCCAGGACAGCTTGTAATGTAAGAGAGAGAAGAAATGACAGAGAAACACAATCACACCTGGACTCTACAGTCACTCATAAACACCTCCCCTAAAAACCTGCTCATTAGCATAACATTACCTGGGTTATCAATTGTTATCAGGGTTTGGTTCAAGAAAAGATGCAAAATAACAAATTCTCATTTATTTCAGTTTTACCAAAGCCAGGAAAGTGTCCCAAAGACAACAAGAAGTGCCTCAAACCAGAAGTCCCACAGTGCAAGAGTGATGGTGACTGCAAAGGGGATCAGAAGTGCTGCAACTTCAACTGTGGATTAAAGTGCAAGGCTCCAGAGACAGGTATCAGTGTCAGGAGGGTGTGACATCTGATGTTGATGTTACATCTTTGTTTGTGTTGTTGTTTTTAGGCTGAGCCTGGCCTGTAGATTGGGGGCAGGGCACAGTACACAGCGGAAATGTACTAGATGAATCTTATAAAACCTGCATTTGAAAGCTAATAACAACTTTCTGAGCTAATGACAGGTATCTGTCACATTCAGGGTATTGCCCTATTTCTTAACATGATTGCGGACCATTCTTCCAGCTTTCCTGGATGCACAGTGAAGCATCGAAATCTTGAAACTCATTGTCATTGAAATCTGAAACTCATCGATGTGGAGAAGCGTGGCTCAGTGGTTAGAGGCGGCAGACCTGGAAGCTGAGATCGGCCGTGGACCAGGGTTCGATTCCCCGCCTTGGCGGGTCTCGGGCTCAAAATTCCACAGACTGGACAATTCTCGCTCCGGTACCTACTCGACTCACGGGGTCACACTCTGCGACTCTGGGCAATAGCTTGCTTAATCTCCACTACGGCCCCTCACTGCGGGATGCCTGGCTTTCACCTTGTGGTTACCGTGCCAGGGTATCTCACAGGGGAATACCAGGATGGGTTCCCTAAGCAAGCGCCTTGATACCTTTGGGTGATACGTGCGCTATATAAGTCGCAATACATTTACATTTACCAGAGAGCCTCCTTCTTATGTATTCATTGTTCATTATACACACAGTGGTTCTAGAAAGAGTGTCTAATAAAATGGTCTGAATTTACTTTTGCCAAATTTTGTATAAGCATATTTGCACATCTGCATATATGTTTATAAGCACAGGTGAGTTGCCATATGTCTGCACAAGTTGTGGGTGACCTTTGAGTGGGATAAGTTTATATTGAAGGGCTTTGTGCATTCACAAACTGGTGCTCTCTTCACGCTACATCACAGAAGTTCTTGTTATCATTTGTCCCATATATCATAGCACTTGGGCTGCAATATGCTTGCTTAATATGTATATTTCACTCCGTTGGTTAGACTCCTTCTCTGAGGTGCTCAACCTTCACCTACGTCATGACCTTTGCCACTGAACCTTGAGTAGGACATCAGTGCATACCTAAATACAGGCCGTGTGCATAATATGAAATACATGGCAGCACAAGACGTGTGCCTCGCCTGGCTTTCCCACAATGTCCAGGTCACATACATGATTATGATACTGAACATGGAGAAGTGGTTACAAAAATGTGCACAAAATGAGCAAAAAATGTAAACCTCTGATTTGTCCTGTGAGATTTGTGAAGGGATTGTTTAGTTAGAATTGGAATGTGCATAGTTGTATTTGTCTTTTATGTTGAAAGTGCACTGTCCTGCCAGTCCTGTGTTAGCCTGGGCTGCATGGGTGCTGAGCGAATACCATTTTCTAACATTTAAAGGGGGCAAAGGCCTGTTCACCTTACCTCAGTCCCTCATAGAGGTCAGAATACAGGAGTAACTTTTGGGTTCCTCTTGATACAGTCAGATATACCACGTTGACCTCCAACCATAAATAGTATGTGTACCAAAATTGCCCTTAATATTCTATCATTTCATAACATGAAACATCAGAAGTAGCTCTCTGAATCCTGAAATCCTGGAGTAATCTTTTACAGCTCTCTTCAATTTATGCTGTTGGTTCTTTCTTGACCATCCTTTTCCCTCCCATTATGAAATCTACTCACGTTTCTCTTCCTGTATTGCATGCTCACCCCCTTCATTGTGTGTAATATTTCCACTTCCTGATTGTGAATTTCATGTTCTGTTCTTATGCAAAAGATTTGTAAGCAACACATTTACTCCATATTTTTAGCATTGATTTCATTTCAGATAAAGGATTCAGATAGAAGTCAAAGATGGGATGTTTTATTTGAATCTGTCTGTCTTTTCTTAGCAATGAAATCTGGTGACTGTCCCAAGCGAATTTCATGGTGTGATCGTCCACCCCCATACAATCACATGTGTAGCAACGACACAGACTGTCCAGGAGAGAAGAAGTGCTGCATCGAGATTTGCAATCAGGAATGCAAGAATCCTGTGCCAGGTGACAACCCCTTTTCAATTAAGTGCCTTTTTGATCTTTTGTATCCAGACAAAGTTAGAAGAATTGTTGAAATGGAGTCAGGATATCAGAGAAATCTATAGTCTGGTACTTCTTGAAATAATTGGTTCCATCATTTCCTTCGAATCTTTCAATGACTTCCCCTTCCAATCCACGGCCCCTCTAGAAACCTCATTGACTGTTCTTCCCACCATTACACACCTTCCTTGTTTACCATGGAAGGCCTTCAGAGCTTCACAATACTGTTTGATTTCAAAATGTTGTCTAAGTGCTGGGTAACTAGTGGATTGTGTAGCATTCATTTCCACCTTTGGGTTAGAGCTGGTTAGATCACAGATCACTTGGCGCATGATACTCCACCCTGACATCACTAATAACACAATCTGCTCAACATTATCTCCCCCTGCTTTGGGTGACCAAGGAAGGAGATAGAATAAGAAGCCACGCATTACTCCATTGATAGCAAGACACTGATGCCATTGTGCAACACTCAAGTATTGTCATCAGAATATCTTCATAATATACACATAAATATTATGTCATAAAGTATCATTCCACTGAAATGCATACTAGAAAATCTACTGTCATTAAGACAATATTTTTGTTAATGCTATTTATAACAAAATATTTATGCCAGATGATTTTCTTCATACAAAGCACCGACATATAACCAATGGCATATAAGCGCCTCTGACATCTACTGCAGTTTCCCTGCTACTTTAACATCACATACTGTTTCTGTCTTCTGCTTTGTGTATGTTGTTACATTGTCCTTACTTCCCTGTACCTGTTCTATGTCTTTTTGATTTCACGCCATTAATGGTTCTTGTCACAGCACCCCTGCTGGTACAAGGCTCTATGCAAGCACTACTCCACTTCGAAGTAAGGGAAGATTCTGAAGGTTTTTACTCCCTGAAGAGTCTGGAATTGTTTGCCCCTGCCCTGCCCCCCTATTGTCTAGGGTTAAAGTAGACTGGTGTCAAACCCCTTTTCAGAATTGTGACTAACACACGAAACACAACCTGTCTGCCTGCTCCCAATCGAAAGTTATCGCTTAATAAATGTAAGAATGTAACCCAATGTCATCCTATGAGAGAGGGAGACCTTGCAGTAGGGAAATACAAATTTAGGAATGTTTTCTCCCAGGACATTTAAACCATAAATGTTCAGGTCCAATATTTTAAATAAAATGCACCCTGCCCTTTGGGTTGCTGAGGTTCTACCATAGGGGTGGCTTGTATGTATTAAAAAATAAAGGTCAGAGCCTGGCAAAAAGTTGTTTTTGCAAGTTAAAATGGCAGTTTAAAACTACACACAGAGGCTGCAATGTCTTTAAGGGCTTCTTAAATAGGAGGGAAAATGTGTGATGCAGGCTCAGTATTATTTTATTTACAAATAAAGTAAAATAAATATGCCAATTGGGTTTAAGCCAATCCTACCATGTTTAAAGGAGTGTTCAGAAGCACTTTGGCATTGTAAAGCAGTGGTAAAGGGCACAGGGTCCTAGAGCCAGCAAAAACAAGATCAGCACAAAATAGGAGGGGGTTGGAGGAAAACTTTTGGGGAATGACCATCCTAAGGATGACAGGCCTAACAATGGTATATTTAGTTTGCCAAGAGTGGGCAACTACTTCTGCACCAAAGCTGGGTCTGCATTAGACAGTCTGCTTGTTTCTACACTTGTACTTCTACTTTTTGATTGATTGATTGATTGACTAGCTCAGGAGATGGCAAAATGTTGATCATTTAATGTAAAAATGTTTTGGATTGTATAAATAAGAGAGTTTTGTGCACCTCTCTTGACGCTTGCAAGTGCAGCAAAGTGGTGTCATGCGTTTAGCAAATTGGGGTGTGACCAGACCCATGAGATAGTTCTATCTTGCTAATATCCATGACTACTGTAAGTGCAAGATATTGAGAAGCCCAGCTAGGAGTCCTTTTTTAACCTGCATGCAGAGCCTTTATACCTTAAATCCAGAGTCATGATCTGCACATGGGCTGTTCTCCTTATTATATTTCTCCATTCTCTGACTGGTTCTCCCTCCACCTTCTTGGTTGATGGATCATGTTCTACATCTCTTCACATTTCAGCCACAAATTACTTTTTGTAGCAAAAATCATTTAGGGTACTGTTTTGTTAGAGGCACATGGCACAGTTCAGAAAGGGGCTTCACTACAGATGTTACCCTCACAGTTATCTAATAAAACCCTAGTAGAAGAACTAATGGCTAATAATTCAGTTTATTTCCACAGCTATCAGACATAATAATAAGGGCCCCTTTTTAATATTAGTGTTTTTTTCTGTGGTTCACGGTATATTACCACCTGGTTGAAAAATGTAATCTACCTGTTTCATCTGTATTATTGATACTCTACGGTTCTGCACATGCCTAAAACCCTGTCATGCCTGCCGATCCGATACAGACGTGATTGGCAAAAGCTTGGTTGGCGAGAGCCGCTAGGGTCTGGAGAACGCATGCGCAAGGATTAGCGCATGCGTGATAACACTATAAAGTCCTTTCTCTCTTATGGTATGACGCTTTGCGTTCCTTCCGGGTATTGCGCATCGCTTCCGGGTCACGGTTGTGGTGTCCGGGCTTCGTCGGGAGTTCTCTGCGGTTCTTCGTCATCCTCCTGATTTCCGAGCACTCTTCAAGTCAGATAAGTACGGGTGTTATCCTACTTAGAAGTAAACTCGGGTGAGTTTACAACCAGTTCGTACTTGGCTCTGGTGTTTGTTTTTGGTTACTTGTCGAACCTTATTTTGGAGTTGGTTTGCTTTATTCTTAAAAGCCGGGGTAGTTTTATGTTTTTGTTAGGAGCTACACAGATTGTGCATTTGAGCTCCAGGATTTCTTCTAAGCCTTATTGGAAGACACAAACAGGTACGACCATTTCCCTAAGGGTCAAAATCTGCACGGGACAGTCTAAGGAGATACTGATTATCTCGCTTATGTTTCAGGGAATCACCATTAGAGTACGAGTGTTACTTCTTGTGGAGAAACAGGGAGTCATTCTTCTCACGGCACGCTAAGCGTTAGGTACTCTTGTATATTGCTCACTATACACATACCTGCCCATGTTACCCCCTGAGAGCTAAACCTAATATCCCTACCTTATAGGAGTGGTATTTCCTTTGCATCACTTTACCTACTTTTCTGTGATGACAACAGAAGTAAAGTCACGTACAGGTAGATGCACAGCACATAGTTTCCAGGTACTACGTATCCCTGTTAATTGCATATATACTCACAGAGATAATAGGCACTATATTAATCATTGTTCTTTGTATTATAGGAGAGGGTCCTGAGGCCATAGTGAGTGCTGACCAGTTCTCTTCGCATCCTGGATTTAAGATTCCTGTGTCTCCCCAATCTTTCCTTGTTTTGTTTCCCTGCTTTCCCTACATTGGCATCATCTCTTATCACCAGTATATATACATCATTGGTGTAGAGTGAACCGGTGTGGGGGAGTTGTGGACGGAGCTTCAACTCCGTGGTGTTTCCGAGGCATCCTCCTACAAGGCACAACAAACCACTTCAATAACTCAGCATTAATTCTTCATCCATCTCAGGCTTTTCCACATTTTGAAATTGATGCTAATGATTAAAGGGTACAAAGCAGATTCCCAAAGAGCCAAAATAGTGCATTAACTCCAACATTGATAAATTATCATTGCCTGCCTTACGCTATAGCCTGGAAAAAGAGGATTTATGTTCTTCTTGGTGAAACATAAGTAGAAAGGTTAAGGTGCTTTATATGTTATATTTTAGTTGTAGAAAATTGACATATCTTCTAAGGCGGCTGAAATGCTGACTACTTTTACTGATTACCAGATGTTACCCCCTATTCAATTGCCACATTCAGTGTACGGGATATCAAATTCGATCAGCGCCCATATGTAATTAATTACAGTACATAGTAATTTTCTGATGCCTCTCTGACGAACAAAGGTTGGGTAGTACAACAGGGTAAAAAGTGTATCTCTGGAGGAGTAAGCAAACAAATGGTGTAATTTTTCATTTAAAAATGCTTTGTTTGTGGTGTAATGATGGCCAATACGTAAGCACTTTTGTTGTGTTTGGGGGATCCCATTACGTCTCTACTATGCCACTGTAAGAAAAGGTTGTTGAATCTTGTAACTTCCTCTGTTACAGCGAAAACCGGTGTGTGCCCAAAAGACACAGTTGTGTGCAAAAGCCCAGAACCGGATAAGTGCACGACTAACAGCGACTGCCCAGGAAATCAGATATGCTGCTCCTTCAGCTGTGGACTTAAGTGCAAGAATCCAGCTACAGGTATTACTCACAGCCACTCACAGGAAGACAATCAAGGATCTCAACATTTGTTTAAACAGGGCTTCTGACTGAGTACCCCATTCCCCCCCCATTACCCCGGATGCTGACACCATAGTCAAAAGCAATGGACAATAAAAAGTGATATTTCAAATGGTCCTTTGTGATAAAATATAAACTTATAGAATGTGCTTTATAGTGTGTTTTCAATATCATGACTTTATTCCTCATCCAGCCCCATCCTCCTGGCATATCATGGTTCCTGTATTCCTGTAAGAAAGGCAATCAATTACATTTGCCACTTTATGTGCAGAACCCATTTTACTAATTAGATTGCACTTTATGTGGCTGCACAGCTTAAAACAAGGCTTTCTAAGTGCCTTGAGCGGGCACAGCAGGATGCTGGCAGAAACAGGATTTCAAGGCACTGGTTCAGCCTGTAAAAATGGGCAGGTCTTTGAGTTGAAGACATTTTGTAGTTTTTATAAAGATCAAGAACTAGAAAAGCATTGGAAGAGAGCAGACGCTTCATAAGGTTTTCCATCATTCCGCAGAGTACCTGGGTAACCTTAGTAGCCAAGAGCATAAGAAAAGTGCAGGAGGTATGGACTGGCTGCTGCTCAGGTGGGGCCAAGAAGCTTCCTAAAGCCACAGAGGCTATACACACCTTTGACAGCATATAGTCAACTGTGCTCAACCTCACTTCTAAGGTCTGAATGGTCTGTGGTAATGATACTACAGAATAAACACAGTTTAAATAAAATTGTAACTGTGCGGACAAATATGCTAGAAAAAATAATATATTAAGAGAAGCAGATGAGGTTAGCAGATAACAAGGAATAGTTCACACAGCTAAGTGGGTAATAGAAAAACTAAAAGATGTGTCTGGTGATTTGTTGTAATTAAAGCAATAGACAAAGCAAATAATATATACTTACTTGGGGTTCAGAAGTTACAATCCAGGTGAAATTATTCTATTCTCACACTCATGGATTTTTGGATGTCTAATTCTGTAAAACTTCAAATGCAAACAGTTTGTAGGATGGTATGCTTCTGCAGATCTGTATCTGTGGTTTACACTCCTCATTCTTTGTAAAGGAAAAGGAGACCTGTGAGATTGCAGATAATCCATGCTTCGAGTCGCCCATTAACATGCTACTCCTAAACTGGGTGGTTGACTCATGCATCATGCCTCCACTAGATTAGAATGAGTTTATTTAATTAAAACTAGGCCAAGAGTATCTCAAATAAAAAAGAGTGCAGGCCAGGGCTTGCCCTTAGTTCTTGTGCCCCTTCCTTCTTAAAGGATTGTAAGTCTTCTTTCAGGGATGCGAAAAGCGATTCCAGATAGGGGCGAGTGATGGATATGTCCATCGGTCCTCCATCCCTTTGCTGACTCTCTCCCAGGTGCATCCTCACCCGGGGTCCCCATTGTTTTCAGCAGAATGACTTTCAAATTACTGCCTTTTTTTGCTATTGCTGTTGTCATTGTAGAAGCCGATAAAGTTCCTCAGTGACTTTCGCTCCGGCACCCAGGGGAGCCACATTCTTACATCTAGTAAGCACAGGTTGAGGCTGACTGCAGTGATTCTCGTTCTCGCAAGGTCCAGGGTCTCCATGTGCTGGGGTCGCAGGTCTGTGCCCACGGTTAATGCCTGGCACGAGGACGCTTCACGCTGTCAGAGACTTCTGTCCGAATTCTGGGACTTGGTGCCAGCCACTTGCCGCCCGATCGATATCTGGGGTCCCCTGGTTTCCTACCTCCATCAAACGGGCACCCTTTTCCTGTGCGACCTCTCCCTCGCTCCCCGCCAGCACTCCCCCCCGCGGCGGCTGCCGGTGCTGGCTTGTGAGGTGCTGTTCCTCTACCCACTCACCCCCTGTTCACTTAAGAGAGATGTCATCAGTAATGCATTCTTTCAAATAACCAATTTAAAAAGCATCTCCCACCTCCATAGTTTACCAGAGAACAGCAGCTGGAGCCAACTCCAAATTTCACTAGAGCAATTGCTTGCATGCTTGCCCACTAATTATTTTTTAGCTGTCGTCCTAAGGGCTAGAATGAGGTCTTTGGTCTCAAAGAGAGAGTCCACACTGACCCCTTTCTCGGTAAACGTGTGATCTCTCTGACTGGGATAGAGTAAAATACTGAAACTATACATTCTTAGTGCTATACAAACCTGCTGCTGATGTGCTAAAGATCCCACTACTTCCCCAAATACCTCCACTCCAGCAACCTCCACCCGCACTCTTCTCAGCTTGCTATACATGATGGAGGAGAATGCATTCACTTTCCCATCAACACACCTGTGCTTTGTTTACTGTAATGCAGTACACATAAATTGCATGTGCTTTCTATGCAATGTGAGAGATTTCCTATGTACACGTGAGGTCTTTTCTTGGACCCATGCATGCTTTGCCTTTCCCCTCATTCTATAGTTTTTTTGTAGCCTAATTCGTTTTGAAAGGAATCATATTTGAAACTTCTCTCTTGAGTTGTGTAGGTACTTACAAGTAGGTGTATGAGGGAGGATTGCTGGCAAGTTAAATGCAGATTGATGTATATAAGCGTTCTTCAGTTGTATCCTATGGTTTCTCCAAAGTCATCAATGCATACATTGATATTCCCTGTACTACAGGGAATTTATATATAAAATGAGGGAAAGTAAACATCTGTCCCACTGTAAGAAATCCTTGCATTCCCCTTGAAGCAGTGCCAAGATGATTTCAGCCTCTTTCTGCCTTGGGCTTCCCCCACTGTGTACCTCCAGTGTCTTTTATCAAGAGTAATATCAGTTTATAATATGGATGGTTGTCCAACTTTGCATGTCAGAGTAACAGTGCTGGCTTTCCATGAATGTAGGAGGCCAACAGATTAAAAAAAGCACTCCAAACAAGGGAGTACTAATATGCCAGCGGGCTTGTTGCAAGCTCCACAGGCACGACATTTCAGGAGCTTTTCCACTGTTAAGATTTTTAATTGTAACTGATAGATGGTATTTCAATGTCAAAATTATGATATGATCAAGACCCTTTTTATTACCCACCATGCTGACTACAATGAAAATGGCTGAGAGGGGATTGAGTTTATTTTATTGCTTTGATTATGAACGTAAGAAAAGAAAAATACTACTGAGCTCAGGGAATGAATTAGAAATTGGTCTATGATCTCTGGTTTTCATGTCCATGGCTGTTTCTTGTGCAGTGAAATCTTGTGAGTGTTCAGTACGTGCCAAGGTATGTGATTATCCTGCACTATACCTGCATCATTGAACCAATGACAGCAGCTGCCCAGGAGTGCAGAAGTGCTGCTTCCACTATTGTGCTCTGGAATGCAGGTAGCCCAGGCCAAGAAATAACTCTCAAGCAATTTAGGCTCTGTGATATTTCCATAGTAGTCTCCTATTTGGGGTACACTGAAACAAGAACACACCTATGATAAAAAAGAATTCACTACCCACAGGCAGTAATAACTGAGTAGTGTAACAGGACCTGCCAACTGCTCTATCTCTAGTGCACCTCTAGGAACCTCTCCTCTTTGTGGTTCCTGTCACGGCAATCACCGCAACTAATGCTGAGAACCTGGGCTGCTTTGGGAATTCACAAGGACATATTATCAAGCCCATTATTGCCGCTTTAGCGGCAGTTTCCTGCCGATAAAGCGGCGATAATTTTTTAGCCTGTTCTTGATAATATGGCCCTTAGCCTTTACAACAGATAGAAAATTCATAACTAGGTAGCTATGATAAAAAAAAACATGTGTTCACTGGTGTGGCTTTAATTAAAGCAAAAACCAGGACAGAGCTCCTTGTTGTGTTCACGAATATTTTCAAACTTAGACCCTGATATAATTGCCCAACAAATAACCACTGTTCCAAATGTGGGCCCTACATTGAAAATGATTTCTGTTCTCACCTTTTATGTCATGCTAAAGGGGAACTATCATGAACACTATGCCTGCTAAGTCACTCAGTATTGCTGTACTAAGTTAGGGCAGGAAGCACTCTGTGTACATAGGCAGTGTTAGATGTAACGTCTTCCACTGTCTGTGATGTACCTTCCTTGCTTTGTTGATGTTTAGGACAGTCTGTAATGTAAGAGAGACAAAAAATGTCAAAGTAACTCAATCAAACCCGGACTCTACAGTCACTCATAAACAACTCCCCCCAAATCCTGCTCATTATTATAACATTAACTGGGTTGTCATTTGCCTTCATGGTTTGATTCAAGAAAAGACACAATGTAACAAATTAAAATATTTCTTCTATTTTTTCAGTTTTACCGAAACCAGGAACGTGCCCCAAAGACAGCATAATTTGCATCAAAGCAGAAGACCCCCAGTGCCAGAGTGATTGTGACTGCAAAGGGGATCTGAAGTGCTGCTACTTCAGCTGTGGATTAAAGTGCAAAGCTCCAGAGACAGGTATTAGTGTTAGGGGGGTGTGAGATCTGATGTTCACATGGAATCTTCACTTGTGTTTCTGTTTTAAAGCTCAGTCTAGCCTGTAGACAGAGGGCAGGGCACTGCACATACCTGACATTTTCAAGACTAATCATATAAAACTGCATTTGAAGGCTAACAACACCTTTCTAAGCTAATGACAGTTATCTGTCACATTGAGGCTACTGCCCTTTTTCTTGAATTGAGTGTGGAACATTCATCCAGCTTCCCTGGGAGCACCGTGAAGCACCTAAATCTGAAACTCATTATGCGAGCGCCTCCATTATGTACCCATTGTTCATTATATCCAGAGTTGTTCTAGAGAGAGTGTGTAAGAAAAAGGTCTGAATTTACTTGTGAAACATTTTGTAGAAGCATATTTGCACATGTGCATTGCTGTACATGTGCACAAGTGAGTTGTCATGTGTGTGCCCAGGTTGTAGCTGTGTGATCAGGGTATATTGAAGGACTTTCTGCATTCACAGTCTGATACTCTCCTCACGCTACATCACACACTGTAATTGTAATTGTAATTGTAGGGTTACTTATATAGCGCAAGCTGTCACCCTGCGGGTAACCTGGCGCTTAGAACTGACATGCAGGCAAGCCAAAGCATCAGAGGACGAGAAGTTATTCCTTAGGAAAGAGCCAAGTTTTCAGGCTCTTTCTGAGCTCGGTCAGGGAGTCAATTTGTCTGACACACTGTGGTAGTTAGTTCCATAAGTTTGCGGCAGCCACACTGAAGGCCCTCCCCCCATCCTAGAGCACTTGGATCTAGGAATCCTCACCAGATTGGCACTGGAGGAGCGAAGCTGCCTTTTAGGGAGGTACCAGCTAAATTGTTCCTGCAGTGGAATGGGCCCCTGATCGTGTACCGCTCTGTGCACCATACAGAGCATTTTAAACTGGACCCTTTCCCTAATAGACAACCAATGTAAGTCTTTTAAAGCCGCAGTGGTGGAGGACCTACGTTGCCTATTTAGCACCAGCTTTGCTGCTGCAGACTGTACTTTCTGCAACCCCTGAAAGATGTATTGAGGTGCTCCTAAATACAGAGAGTTGCAGTGATCCAGCCTGCTTAGCACTGTGCTTCTCACTACGAGGGAACGTGAGTGCTTTGGTAACAGTGGGAGTATCCGGCACAGCATGCGCATCAAAGAGAAGCACACACTGGCAGTCTTATTTGCTTGCGACTCCATCTGGAGATTATTATCCAACAGAACCCCCAGATTACGCACAGTATTAACTGGGGCTAAAACGTTCTTTTTCAGGGGTGAGCCTAAACTCCAGTGGCAGCTGCTTAGACATTTTCACCGAAGAGCAGTACACCACCTCAGTTTTTCCACCATTAAACTGCAGCGAGTTTCTCCCTAGACACTCCTGGAACGTGTCCATGGATACTGCGGATTTTCCTTCCAGGGAAAACGCCAGTTGAGCATCATCAGCATAATTTACTAGGTCAACTCCAAATGATTTATTGATGGGAAACAGGGGCTGCAAATAGATATTAAACAGAATAGGGCTGATCGCAGAGCCCTGCAGCACCCCATAAATTACCAATGATTTGCTAGAGGTGAACGGTGCCATAGTCACCATCTGCTGTCTCTCCGATAAATAGGACTGTAGCCACTGCAGAGCCCGCCCCTTCACCCCGATCTTCCTCCGTCTGTCCACCAGTATTAAATGATTCACCGTGTCGAAGGCGGCCGACATATTAAAAATCACTAAAACAGAAGCACTCCCGTCATCGGATCGCCTACGTAAATTGTCCAGCATAGTTGCCAGCGCTGTCTCCGTCCCGTGACCTGGACGGAACCCAAATTGGTCCTTATCCAGCAGTTGATTATCCTCTAAGAAGCAAGACAAAGTTTTGCTTACAACCCTTTCCAGAATTTTAATTGGATAAGGTAAGATGGGTCTAAAGCTTGCTGGAATTGCTGGGTCCAGTGAGGGCTTCTTAATCAAAGGAGTCACCAAGGCTTGCTTCCACTCATCTGGAACTATACCTTCTTCCAAAGATTGATTACAGATCTGTCGCAACCAAGGGAAGGTATCTTGACCGTATGTCTTCCAGATTGTATGTGGGAGAGGGCCAAGAGGAGAACCCGATGACAAACTATGAGCCAGATCATTGAAAGTAGTGTTAGTGAGGGCTTGAAAACTGTCCAAGGAGGCTGTCACCCTCAGGTCCTCGTCCACCCTCTGCACAAGATTATCCTGGTCTCCAATAGTATGGAGATGGAGGCCATCAATAATGTTGGCAATTTTATCTTCAAAACACAAGGAGATCTCATCACAGAGTTTCTGTGAGGCTACCACCCTGTTGCTCGTACAAGTCGGGTGGATAGTTCCTTAACGATTTTGAAGAGATCCCTAGTACTATTGGTCTCTTGTATAATGGACTTAGCATAGAAGTCTGCTTAAACTTAAGGATAGACTCCTTGTCCTTAATCTGCACTGCTCTCATTTCTTTCCTATCTGACTCTAGATACTTCTTCCTCCACTTCCTCTCTGCTGTCTTACAGCCCAAACGTAGTAATCTCAGTTCTTCATTATACCACGGGGCTGTACTTTTCCTCCTGTTTTTGCGCTTCTTTACCGGGATTAGCTGGTCCAAGGTGTCAGTTATGTGGTTATAATAAATGTTATAATTATCCTCTACTGTAGCAGTAGCGTCAAAGTGATTTTCATTGGAGAGAGTCTGGAGGGTCCTATTTTTTCTTAGTTTCGCCCACTCCCTTCCTCTCCAATAAGTCGCTGGACGGCGGATATTGCCCCTTAAGCAGGGCAATGTAGTGTGAAAATGAATTAAGTAATGGTCGGTCCAAATTTGTGGTGTTATGTCTGACACTCCTGTTTCAGATTGGTTTGCAAACAGAAGGTCCAGAACATGCCCCCCCTGGTGAGTAGGGTGTTTTACCAGCTGTTGTAAATTAAAATTAGCGCATTTTAGCCTCAGATCTCTCAAGTGACTACTGAGACTTCCATCATCCCTCAGATTAAAATCACCCAGAATAATCATTCTGGAATGTACTAGTGCCAGATTGGTGATAGTATCCAAAAGAGTTGGTATTGAGTATCAAATCCAGGAGGTCTATAATAGATCATTCCTGTAAGTAGGCTGCCACTAAGGTCCTGCAGCCAAAAACCCAGGATTTCTATGCCTGCAATTTCATCTATCTTAAGAGGCACAAAGTTCTGTGAAATACGTTAGCGAGTGCTTCTTGAAAACAACTATTTGGTTATCTTTTGTCCCATATATCATAGCCCCTGGGATGCAAGGCGCGTGCTGTAAAAAACAATTAGTTCAATCCTTTCGTGAGACTCCTCCTCTGAGGTGCTCTTCCTTCACCTATGTAGGTGGACGGTCATTGACTTTGCCTCTGAGGCTTGAATTGGACATCAGTGCATACCTAAATATTGGGCATGTATATAATTTGAAATACATTGCAGAATAAGTCCTGTGTGCCTCTCCTGCCTATCCCACAATGTGTAGGTTACACATGTGATTATTCTACTGAACATGGATAAGTGATTACAAACATCTGCACAAATTGCACAAAATGAGCAACAAATGTAAACCTCTGATTTGTCCTGTTACATTTTTGAAGTGAGCGTTTCGTTAGAAATAGATTGTTCATAGTTGTATTTTTCTGTGTATTTTGAAAGTGCATTTTTAGAAATGTATGTCCTGTCAAGACCTGTGTTAACCTGGGCTGCACTGTGTGTACAGGGAATACCACTATCTAACATTTAAAGGTGGCAAAGGCCTGTGCTTGTGTTGAAAAAGTTGATGCATCTTGGCCTATAATGTTTTTGGTCTCTTCAGTACAAAACAAGGTGAGTGAAACCTTCTTATTTTACATTGCTGCTTTTAAATGGACATGAATCTGCTTATCAGGTAAATGCTCCTGAACCACTCACTCTTCCGTAGTGTCTCTACTGAAGTCTCTCAAACTGAGTGAGATTGTCTCCTCTCTCTCCTGAATGCTGCGTGTCTTAGAGCGTATTCTCTTACATCCTCGTTCGGCTGGGTGGAGTGTCGCTACCCCAAGTAATTCCAAATGAATTGAAAAACATCTAAAATCTTGCATACAAACGCGATATAACTTCCAACTGTTTTCCCTATCAATGTTAAATAAATCGGAGAAAAACTTTCTAAAAGTGCCATTTATAAAACTGTGACTAAATATCTGACTTTACCATTAAAGACCGCTTTTAAATACAATTCTTCAGACACGGAACACAACCTGTCTGCCTTCTCCCAATTGAAAGTTTTACTTATTAAAGGTAAGAAGGTAACCCAATGTCATTCTATGGGAGAGGCAGACTTTGCGAGGCTGAAAAATGTATGTAGGAGTTTAGGACATTAAACCTTAAATATGCATGTCCAATATTTTAAAGAAACGTCATCCTGCCTTTGGGTTGTTCAGGGTCTACCCTCTGAATGTCTTGTACAAATTAAAAATATGAAGGTCTGGGTCTGCCAAAAAGGTTTATTTTACCAGGTTAAAATGGCAATGTAAAACTGCACACACAGACTACAATTTCAGGCCTGAGAAAGGTTGTGCAGGGCTTCTGTTGATGCTTGCAAGTGCAGCTTGCAAGTGCAGCACAGTGGTGTCATGCGTTTTATCACATTGCGGCTAACACAGGGGTGTACCAGACCCTATAAGAGTGATTCAGGTGTTCAGAAAATGTGATCCTTTGTGCTAATATCCATGACTACAGCAAGTGCAAGATATTGCATAGCGTAGGCAGGAGTCCTTTTTCACACCTGCAGGCAAAGCCTTTGCACCTTACATCAAGAGTCATGATCTGAATGAGGGTTATTCCCTTTAAAATATTGATAATAACTATTCTCTGACCAGTTCTTCCACTACTTTCTTGCTTGATGGGTCATGATCTACATTTCTTCATATTTCAGCCATAAATTACTTTTTCCCCCCTCATTTATGCGATTTTCATGGTTATAACTACAAAAAAAGACAATTGATGGACAGAATGAAGTACAATGTCATACATTCATCCCAGTACAGAGATCTGGGCCTCAATCCATCGTTTTTTTGCTCACCATGCCATTCCAGTTTGAACCCAGCCATATGCAAATCAGTCTCGACCCTGCACCCAATGGAAACAGTCCAGCCCGAAAAGCCAGGCCAGGTCCTCCCTGGACTGGAAACAAGCATCCTAGGAACAGTTTCGGGGTTTCACCCCTCTTCAGCCAGGATAGCTTGATAGGGCCATAATGGCGACTCCCCGTCTGTCTTAGTTTTAGGAAACAATACTTGCATACAACAAGTGACCCTGGCTGACACAGTTACGGGATAGGGTATTCCTGGCAACATGCCACAGCAGCTGTGATCATTCAACATAAAGTAGCTCCCATTCTAAAGCTGCCTAAAAATTGGATCTATCACTGCGGCTGGAGAACGTTGCAGGTGGCAGGATAAGTTGGTCGAAGAACCATCGCAGGCTCCGTGTAAGTTAATACTCTGACATAAAAGTATACCGCTTAGTGCACTTTTGCTGTTTGTACCACTAAGAAATACTTATTTTCCCCCACTCCAACATCTGTGAGTGTATGGTAAATTCCAGGTTGACTTGATGTATTCTTTACCCAACCTTTCATATACGCCAGCTGGTATATGTTTCAAACAATACTGAAAATGGAAAATTGTGACAGGCAGAGTGATTGTCCCATGTATTAGCCATTCTGTTGCCGGTTTTTCTGAAACAGTTAATGGTAATCTTTCCAGTTTTTCTATGCTCAGCACCGTATAGTCTGCTCCCCTTTGTGCCAGAGTGATTTGTTTATCTGTAAGGTTAAATGCAGAAAACAACGACATGGTGTTGATTAGACGCCATGGCACATATCCAGAACCCAGATTTTGTAATATCCTGCCTAAAAGCATTATATAACGCAATTGTGACTGTCCATGTTGTAACATGAGCAAGTCCTGTTCCATTATTTCTATGGCGGAGGATACTATGCTGTCCAAAGAATAAATTCTGGATGGAGGAGTCGTTAACTCATTGTCAACTACAGAGAGAGATTTCTCTAAATTAATACGATCAATTTCTCGTATTCGTTCTGCAGTCTTTGCTTATGTAATTTTCCAAGATTCATTATAAATGGCATATAAACCTGTGTATATGAAACGTTTATGACACGGTTTTGCAGGTCCTTGTAGGAAGTCCCTTAAATTAACGCCTTCTTTAAGTAAAGATAAGTGTTGTTTTACCTCTATCAGTGTGGACTTTTGTAGCAACTCAAGGCATAGTTTTACTACACGGTATGTTGTTACTATCCCTGGATGTTGTCTCTGGACATATCTCAGATCTGGCCTAGTGAATGTGAACCCTTGTGTCTTATTCAGGAATCTGTCTTGACAGTTTGTGGGCCAGATTAACCATTTTTTCCAATCAGGATCAGTTCTGTGTTTAAGTAAAATTGTTTTTACATCGACTACCCCCTCTGTACTGTTCATACTATCAGGTGTAGGTATAGGTATGGACGGTTTGTTTAAATCTTTTATCTTAGCTAAGCCAAGACAAGATGTCTGTTGAACAGTGTCATTCAAAAACATTATTTGTTCAGGGATGATGCAGGCTCTAAATAAAGCTTCTAATCCCTGCAATAGCCAGTCTTTTGTGCCCCAGACAGTTTTCATCTCAATGTTGTCTTTCCAATAGTTGAAACCTAATGTGGACACCTGAGCATAAAAGGCCGCAGAATAAATTTGCTTAGTATTTGTCAACATACTTTTCATTCCTGTTTTATTAACAATTTTAAAGTAAAATGTTTCTGGATTTGAGACATTAAAACCTGAGAAGTATCGAAATTTTTCATAGAATGTTTTTGAGCTACCCTTTGGTGGCGTTGAACAATATTCCCATTGATAATAAGTATAACAATTTCTAGGGTTTGCAGATTTGTGCAAGTAATGATAACCATAGTAATTATAACAATACATTTGTTCATAATCTGATGAACCTTCTAAGTATTCATGTTTTGTAAATTTTGCACTCATCTCTAAGTCTGACATCTTAGTGGAGTGGTGTGGCTCACTGGTTAGAGGCGGCAGACCCAGAAGCAGAGAACGGCCCAGGACCAGGGTTCAAATCCCGACGCGGCAGGGTTGTGGACCAGGGTCAGCGGACTCGACAATTCTCGCCTCGGTGCCTACTCTAACCAGGGATCACACTCGGCAACTCTTGGCATTAAGCTTGCCTCATCTCTACGACGGCCCCCCACAGACGCCGGGGATGCCTGGTTTCACCTTGGAGATACCCAGAAGGGACCATCTCACAGGGAAAGCCAGGACTGGTTCCCCAGCGGTCTCCAGCGCCGGGACGCTTACGGGCAGCTGTGCGCTTTACAAGTCCAACACATTTACATTTACATTTACATCATATTATTAACAGTCTCAAAGTCCCAATCATCCGAAAATGTGCTGGGTGAAACAAAGTCACTCAATGAAATCTTGAATTGATGTGGAATCTTCAACAGCTCTGCAGGACCAAAGATATCATAATCAGTTCTGTCCGAAGCTATACCACCAGGTATAGGAACGGTTGTGATGTGCAATGATGTCAAGTCTCTTTGTTCACGATGAGATGATTTGTGTGGCTTCAGGAGCAAGTGGATGTTCTTACTTGCTGTGTCCATTTTACTATATCTTCCATTTATCAGCATTCCCAAACCTAATACAAGAATTAGCTAAAGTAGAAGAAAAAGTACACCTAGCACAATCCAAAGTTCAACCCATGGTGAAACCAGATAAGTCTTTTCAAGTTGCTGAAAAAGTTCTGTTACTTGTTCTTTGAAAGTTTTATTTGCTGGCGAAGTTTCAGGCACACTGGGATCCTCAGAAAACTTATAAAAGTTGATAAAATAGCCAGAGGCAGTTCTGTCAATTGTAGGGATTGTTTCAGGATTATTTGAAATCGCTGGAGCTACCTGATCACTTGTCATAATAGTATAGTCAGATGCTCTTTCATTGTAGACAGGCGTTTCTTGACGAACTGTTATTTGGGTCTCAGGAGATACAAGTTCCATGGCTTTGTTGCATAGTCCTTCTTTTCACACTGCAGCTTCTTCATAGGTGATGAGTCTCTCAGTTTGAACCTCTTGGATAGTAGCCAGATTTGGTCGTCTGCTACATCTTCGGAATCCACTTGGCCTACTACTTATGATTGGCCACATGATGTGGTTTTACCAGGTTGACAGACACAAACCTATTCTCCTTTCTTCCAGCAAGGGGCGGCAGTAACACTGCTCTTGATCCGTGGATTGCTAAGACAGGTACTGGTTTTCTGTAAGAAGGCCCACATTCCTTCTTATCTGCGATATTTTCTCTAACTAGATCCCCAATCTTTGGAATCCAGGCAGGCCTTGCTGGGACGGGTAGTTCTCCTTCAGTGGTCGTTGGCTTCTGCAATGTGTTGCTTAGACTTTTTCTTGTTTCATTTAAGTCATGCAAAACCGCCAAACGGTCTTTGATATCAAAGGGTTTTTGTTCTACCACTGAAGTGTGACGATCAAGGTCTTCCACAATCATTCTAGTACCAAAAAGGATTTCATATGGAGTTATTACACCCAGAGAATTTCTTGCAGATTATTTAGACTATGTTGGACCCGTCACCCGAGCCTAATACCCTAGCTGTAATAGATTTCTTTATGTCTCGGTTTTTTCTCTCGACAACCGAATTTCCCTCAGGATGGAATGGACTAGAATATCGCAATCCAATGCCCAGATTGGCCATGGCCTCCTTACAAGCTCGAGAGCTAAACGCAGGACCCTGGTCAGAATGTAGCGCGCCAACTGTGTATGTGCCGATAAAGACTCGCAAATCTTTTATAACCGTTCGGGCGTCAGCCGAGCGCTGAGGCCACATCCAAATGAATCTGTCCTAATAGTTGTGGGACCGCATTCGTCCATAGTGACGTCTGCGTGTAGAAAGTTTAATGCTGTCTGAAAATGGTGTCTGTACTGGGCTAGCTACACTGTAGTCCGTATCTGGTGGCGTTCTCTGCTGCGATCTCTGTTGCAGTCATGGCAATTAATCGCAAATTTGTGAATGTGGGCATTCATCCCTGGCCACCAGTACGTCTCTTTTAATTCTAGTATAGATTTAGAGATCCCTTGATGTATCAGACCCTCTCCCAAATGTGCTTTGTGTATCAAAACTACCCTACGTATCCTGTTTGGAATTACTCTATCCCCCACTCCAGGGATTCGAGGAAAAGGAATGCAGCTGGTGTCAATTATGTATGAATATTCGAGTGGATATTTTAGAGGTAACACTGCATCACTGCCTTTGCTTGTGGCATTGACAGCTAGCATTATTTCACCATCTATTTTCATTTTTGAACAAGTGATTGCAGCTACGGAAGCCGTTTGCACAGCTGCCTTCGCGGCTTCATCTGCCAATGAATTCCCGCAACGTGAACGCCGTCACATTGATGACTCAGTGTATGGATCACGTGAGTCTTCTGTAGTTCTTTCTGTAATTGAACTACTTGTTCCCAAAGCAACTTATGCTTGATTGTGCCACCTTTTTCATCTTTAAAACCGTTTTGAACCCAGTTCTGCAAGAATTCATTGTAAGGTTGGACGCAGTAATAAGAATTGCACACAATGAGTGTGGATAATTCGCGATCAGTATTTTCAAGTGCCATCTTGAATGCCTGTAATTTAGATCGCTGAGCTGTACAATCTCCAAGAGATTGCGTTTTTGTGACCATAGGTCGCAATTTACCATCGCGCCAGCGACCTTTAACGATCGCGCACGCAACCTTATAAGCCTGTTTGCCCCCAATTGCGGGCTGTGCTGATACATCTGTATAAATTATACATTCGTATTGTTCTAGAGGCAGAATCTCAATAGGCAGAGGATATTCTTGTTCGTACTGTAGAATTTCTTGTGTTTTCAAATAAGGGTCAAAAGCGGATTCAACGTCTGTTGCAGCAAGAAAGTTAACCCATTGTATCTATCTCGGATGTAAAGCCTTTGCATTTGGAATGCTTGCTTTTGTTACTGCCTCCAAGGCAGGTACAGGTGTAACGACCATAATGTGTTTTCCCTGTGCGAGGGCTCTCTTTTTTGCTACTGCAGTTTGAACCGCTGTCAGCATTTTTTCTGTAGAAGTGAATTTCATTTCAGCTTGTGTGTACAAGTGTGATTTATAAGCTATTGGTACTTTTTCTCCTTCATTAAAGGGTAAGTACGTGAATCCGCATCTTCCTGGAATTATTCGGATTACAACATTGCGTTTGTTAACGCGTGTCTGTAAATGTGTTGTTGCTAACATGTCTATTTGTACTGAACGCTAAATTTCTGTGTGTTTTTGAGTCCAATTAGTTGTTTTGAAATCAGGTTTGATTAATTCGTAGAGAGATTTCACCCGTTCTGCGTAATTTAGAATGTAAGTTCTTCCGAAATTCAAGAAATCTAGAATTGACTAAGTTTGTCAGCGTTTTTGGAGGTTAGAGCAGCACACTTTTCTCTCAAAAGTTTGCTGCCAGGCAATTTGTATCCTAAGAAAAGGACGTTGAGGAGGGCAATTCGTTATTTCTTAAAATTGAATTTGTACCCTTCAGATGCAAAGCCACGTATTATGGTGTTCTCTCTGTTCAAGTGCCTGTCCAAGTCATCTTCCCTTAGATAGATGGCATCGACATAAGATAATGCCTCATCATCATACGTGTGTAGTAACTATGCTACTGTAGCTGAAAATAACCTCAGACTATTCTTAATCCCTGGGGGAGACAACAGAAGTGACGCTGTGTCCCCATAATTCAAGTCCACTGTCTCTGGATGATCCTTCAGGATCTTGCGAGCTTTGTTAACTTCTGCTGCGCTTTCCAGCATTGCCTGGGCCCACTCCCCTTTCTTGAGTTGTGTCCTCAAGATCCTCGGGATGTCTGATTTTTAGACCTGCTACCTTCTTTTTAGTGAATTGAGTTTTCTTATTTTTTGGAACGTGTTGATCATCCTTGGACTTCACGCGTTCTTCCTTGTGTTCTGACCGTCCTCTTCTTTCCAATTTCTGTGAGGAAGTCTTAAAGGTTCAAGAGGAACGTGTATCAGTATCTTGATATCTATTAGGTTTTCTCAAATGATCCCTGTTCCTGAGGTTATACCTCTTTTCAGAGGGCTCTTTTTAGGGAGACCTACCTCGGGATTGAGAACGCTTCTCTTTAGAAGTTTGTTTAGTACTCTGCTACTTCTTTTTAGGAATAGTGAGAGTGTTTTTAATAAAGACCTTTTCAGGATTCTCTGTTAGTTGGGGTTTTACGGGTTTCCCACCCAAACTATCTCTCCCTAGTTCTTCATAGGATTTTTCTATGTTTCTGGCCAGTTCAAATTGTTGCTCAGTTATATCAATCTTATTTTTTGGCGGATCGCTACTGATGCTGCTTCACCTTTAATATTAGCTAATATTATAGCTGAGACCTGTTTGAAATCTTTCAGTAATTTCATACCCAGATTTGAAGCAGGCTCTGCCCCGTATTCATTTTGAATCAGCTTAAGGACGTCTGGTGTTACCACCTTAGACGGAACACCATGTGTTTTTGTGTAGATTGCAGCAAAGACTGTACCCCAAGTGTCACAGTCCTCCAGGTGTGGTGTGATTCCCATTGGTAAACAGATTGTTAAAATCCTGTGTTTCTCACGGTGCGTACTATCGGGAAATACTGCCTCTATTTGAGTGATTTTTTGAGCTATCCAGAATGGAATATGTTCCTTTTTTGCGGGCAATTTACCAATGACTGATTGTATAGTCTGTGGTGTAATTTTATTTGTGTTCCCCTGGCGAGGGGTGTGTTGTGGAATCCTTATAGGAGGTTGGACTGTTAGAGTCCGCATGACATATTGAACCAATTGTCTATGTATTTTGATTAATTGTTTTAGTTGAACTAATAGTTCTTCACCTGTTATTTCTTCAATGGCAGGATGTGGTGTATAGCTAGCTAATACCGGCCATATTGCTCCTTGTCTACCAAGTGGACTGAGCCTGGTAATGTGATTTTGATGTTGTAGGGCGCCTTTAAACCAGAGCGCATGCTCTTGGTATGTTAATGGAATTTCAACATCCTCGGAAGGAGTGTATTCAGTTGGAGTTTCCTCTACTTTGTAGAAGTGGAACACATGTGTTACTGGATTTGCTTCAAGGAAGACAATCCATGAATAGAATACCTCTGTTTGCCGATATTCATGTGCCTCGATTACAAAAAATATCCTACCACCTATTGATGATAGGCCATTTGTTATAAGCTTTATAGTGATGGTTTTCCTTAAAATTTCCGGGATGATTATAGCATCCGGGTCGGCTTCCTTAAAGCCTGTAACGTCTAAGCCTGGTTGTGCTGTGGCAGCTCCACAGGTTGCGTTGTTGTCCCCGTTTAGGGACATTTTTTTAATGAAAGTTTGCAGAGCAAGTTTCAAGGAAACAAAGATAAGGTGCACAATATTTTGGAACACTGTATCCTTCAACGTTGAACAAACCAAAAACTAATACATAGGATTTTCGTCCTACTCAGTTTTGGCGAATATTATCCTTTTACCCACTCCAGACGTCTACTGGAGTCCCTAGACAGAGCCACACAATCTGAAATTCTGACGTACCTAGAAGACGTGGCAATTGCCTGGTTATCAGACGCGCAAAGGGACTTTCTCTCTCAACCAGTCACGGTGGATGAAGTTACTGAGGAGGTTCAAACACTCCCCAATGGTAAAGCAATGGGCTCGGACGGATTTACCAGCAAATTTTAGGCACATATTGATCAGCTTGCGCCCCACCTCGTAGAAATGTATGGTGACGCCCATGACAAACAGATTTTACCTCCCACACTGAGAGATGCCCTGCTGAAACCTAATAGGGACCCTGAGCAATGTGAATCATATAGGCCTTTATTCTTGATAAATACTGACACTAAAATCCTGGCAAAACTACTTGCAAAAACGCTTACAGCCACTAATGTCCAACATCGTCCTTCCACATCTATCAGGATTTATACCTGATCGTTCAACGGCCCATAACACCAGAACTCTATTTGCATTGTTGCACTATCTGGCCCCAGATATGAAACCAGCTGCAGTCCTTTTGGATGCAGCAAAGGCATTCGATTCGATTGAATGGACTTATCTTCAAATCATACTGCAGAGAATGGGATTCCCCCTGATCTTCCTACAATGGATTAAAATACTGTATATAAAACCAACAGCGCGAATAAAAGTCAATAAATATGTATCTGACGCCATAACAATCGCAAGGGGCACAAGGCAGGGCTGTCAGCTGTCCCCGTTACTTTTAACAATAGCCCTAGAGCAACCAGCGTGTAAAGTGTGAAAGAGCCACAAATATGCAGCTTTGAACTTTCCTCAATGACCAATCAATCTCTCGCTCTATGCGGATGATATGGTCCTATATATACGAGACCCTGACACAAATCATTCCCCAATTCTGCGTGAATATATTAAATTTGGTCACCACTCTGGCCTCCAAATTAACTGGTCCAAATCAATCATTATCCCGTTAACAGACACCATATGTCCACATCCAGCAGAGTTTCCTCTGGAATGGCAGACAGATCCAGTTAGATATCTTGGTATATGGTATTATCGAGATCCCGAAATAGTTATACATTCGAACTATGGGGCAACAATTAGCAAGCTTGAGGAGAAGATTGAGCGCTGGATATAGCTTCCTTTATCACTTGCAGATAGACTAGCCATTGTCAAAATGGTTGTTCTGCCAAAACTTCTGTACCTATTTAACAACATCCCCCTTACTCCACCGAATGCTGTATTTCACCGCTTAAATACAATGTTAACTCGACTAATATGGGCCGGTAAACAAGCTCGCATTGAACTGCCGGCCCTCACTTTGCCAAAGGAGTTTTCAAAGTCCCAGAGCTCCTCCTCTATTATTTATGCGCCCAAACACAATCTGCATTACTGGTATCACCACGTTCCCTTCTTGCCGCATATAGCAATTGAAGATGGGGATGCACACCCAATCCCGTTGAACGCTATTTTGCCGTATCAACGAGCCTCCCTGCACGCTCAAGAAATTAACACCATAGAGGCTACTAACGAAGCTTGGCGACGGATGGGGAAGTTGGCACACCTCTATACGCACCAGCAATGCCTTTACAATTTCAGCAAAATCTATTGGTCGCCCAAGAAAAAGTAGAAACAGAACTATCACGGCAAGTGACAATAGATAAAATGGGGGATTTGTATACTAATGGCACTTTTATAGAACATAAAGAATTACGGTACATACAAAATCAGATGTTAATTTTCCAGTTTACCTATCATAGGCTACAGGGAGCTGTTAAGAAACTGTATCCCACCTACCCCAGCGAGCCGCCACAACTAATCACCCTGCAAATGCTGATTACCGCACCACACAATAAGCATATGGTGACACGACTATATACACAGCTTCAGGGTGATGTCACTGATAACATGCACAAGGCATGGAAACGCTGGAACAACATGCTTGGCACAGAGGAGGAATGGCAGGCTTGTTGTAATATAACTAGTATGCTGACCCTGAATGGAAATCTGCTCCTGTTGCATTACAAGTACCTACATCAGACATATCATAACCCGGCCCGATTGTATAAACATGATCTCCGCACAGATGCATGATGCCAATGATGTGGTAATGACAATGCCAATTTTATTCAAGTGGCTTGGTACTGTACGCTAATTAGAACATACTGGTCAGTGGTCGCGGAGATACTGGGTAAAATGGTAGGATTGGCTGTTGACTGTACGATTCAAACGTGTCTCCTGTGACTACTCAAGGATATACATGCTATGAAGTGCACATTTTGCATGGTAGCCCTGCTCCTAGCTAAACAGAGAATGTCACTACAATGGGGCCGCAGCGAAGCACCAAAACCCATGCAATGGCTTAAAGATATGGCCTACTGCAAAGACACCCTGAAAACCTATGAGGAAGAATTACCCACTGGCTCTAAGCCACGAGACTACTGGATGTATCTAGTTGACTATCTTAAAGCAAATCCAACTATTTAACTGTGTGTGAATGTATAAAATGTAATAATATGGTTGACGATGATCTGAATATTATGCGCTGTATTGTCAGGTAACTTTCACTCTGTTGTAGTCTGTATGCTGAGGTTCAGTTTCAGACAATGTATCGTTAATAAAAGATTATAAAAAAAAAAACTTTAACAGCAGGGTCACCTCCTGTTCGTTAGAGAAGAAACGCCCTTGAAAGGAACCTTCAAATTCTTTGAGTTTTACCATCACTGTGTCACCATAATGATTCTCTTGAATTTGTTTGATCGCGTTAGTTTAAATCATTAGACATCCCTCCCTGCCCTGCCACATAAAACATATCCCAGAGTTTACTTTTCCCTCTAGATTTATCCAATTTCCTAAACTTTTCAACTGCACGAAACAAATCATCCACCTTAGGAGGAGATAAAAGAATCCAGTTTATGCACACCTCACATCTGGCTAGTAACATTAAAGTAAATAAGAGATGTTTATGATTTTTACTTAAAATAATATTAGGTTCTTCAGTGTCCAAAATGCGAAAAATACCAGTTAATGCTCTTACCTTGATATTGGTGTTTAGAACCTCATCAACAATCTTACCAATTGCATTCCAACAGGCATCAAGATGGGCGCATGCATAAAGCATATGGATATCATTTGCTTTTATCTCCCCACATTTGGGACACTTTTTCGTCACCTGTTTATTCATTTTTGTCAGTCTTTCAGGCGTCCAATAGGACCTGTGCAAGTAAAAAGATGATTTTTCCTAAGGAGTGCAGAAACAATAGTATACCATAAAAAAGTGCAGGATACTTGCCAAAGTTGTTGCAAATCTTGACCCGGAAAGATATTCTTCCATATGAAGTCTGGTGTGTTAAAATCAACTTCATTATTCTCAATCAGGTACCAATACAATTTTTAAATTTCTTTTCGAGCTGGGTCTTTCTGTATTTCTTCCTCTAGCTTCCCAATATAGTCTGTCAATGTCTCTTGTTCTCGAGACCTGCTAGCCAACAGGTAATATTTAAACCTCGATATTTCGGCATTCGTTCTTTCGGCTAAAGTGTCCCAACTTTTTACATTACCATTTTCAAGATCTCCCTGTTTCTCTATTCCTGCTCTCTTTAAAGGACTTGATAGGGAGTCTTTCAAACATTCTGGTGTTCCGGAGAATTCCAGATTGATGCTAGGGGAGTGTAATACGGGAACTTCCATGTTTTCCTTATCTCATACCATAGTTTATACACTGATCTCAATACCTTCAGTCTGATTTTTTTAAAATACTTAGTGTGGCCAAACTTATAGAGACAGTGATCATGTTCGGTTACAGCTTTCCAGTAGGCAGAGTAAAATTCATGCGTTCGAAAAAGATTCCTGATATTCTTAAAGTGGAAGGCTTTGTAGTACATCATGAGGTCTGGGCTAGCTATCCCCCCTCGATTTTATTTCTGGCAGAGCTTTTTCCAGGCTATCCTTACTCCTTTGGAGGCCCAGATAAAAGTGTAAATTTCGCTCTAAATCTTTTTTATCCAATCTGATTTAAACTCCAAAGGAATAGCGTTGAATACAAAGGTAAACTTTGGTAAAATAGCCATTTTAATAACATAAGCTCTCTCAATGAAAGTGAGAGATAAGCAGCTCCATGATTTTAAAAGCTTATTCTTCTCTTTGGCTTTTAAATCCAAGATTACTTGGGCAATTTCATCAATATTTTTCCAAACTTCAATCCCCAAGTATTTAATTTAGTTTTTAGATTCTATCACGGGGGAGGCGTGGCCTGCGGCGTAAGATGGCGGTCGCACTCTAAGAGTGCTCCTGGACACCCTCCGCCATCCGCATGAAATCTGCCATTACCTGCCTTCCTGCATGTCATCAGCTTACCCAGTGAAGATCCCTGTGTGGTATGCTTTCCGCTGGTGCTCCTGATGAGCCGGTTTAGTACTCCCAGCCGTTGGTTCGCTCCTGTGGTCCCGGAGGCCGGCGGCAACATGGCGGCCCCCGGTGAGCGTGCTCCGGCATCTTCCTGGTGATCCCGGGACTCCTCTCCCAATCGGGGTCCCGGTGAGCGGCATGCCTGCATCCCTGTCCTCCCGTGCAGCAGAGGGGGCGAGGCGGCGGACCCGGCTGGTGCCCTCCGATTCCCGGAGCCGGGGTCGTTGTGTGGCGGCAAAGAAGGACTTTCGGTGGCCAGGGCTGTGGACGGAGTGCCGAGGCGGTGGGAGCCCGTCCGTGGCCGAGGTGAAGGAGCTGTGGGTGTGCGAGGCTCCGCCTGGATGCAGGGAGTTTCTGGTGAGCCTCCCTCGTGCTGTCTGCCTGCCCGGCCCTGGCGTGCTGGTTGGAGCCCTACCGCTGCTTCCGTCTCGGAGACACTGAAGGCCTGCAGACAAAATGGCGGCCCCCCAGTGATGCTCAGCGGCGCCGGGCCAGCATCTCTTCAGAATCCTGGGCAGATCCGCATTGGAGGAGTGGGAGGAGCAGTACCGCCGAGTGGCGCAGCGGAGGTGAGGAGCTCCCGGGGGGTGCGGACCACTTGAGTCCCAGCTGGCCCCTGAGGAGCCCCGAGTTGGTGGCTTAGCGCTTTGCTGCCCTACCTGCGACCACACCACCGGGCCATCTGCAGCCTACGCGCGTCCACGGTAGAGGGCAGTGTTGCATACCCTCTTGAAGGACGCGAGGGCGGACATTAGCTGTGCAGTGAGAGGCCCTATCCTGCCTCCGGCCCCCAGCGTGGGAGTCAGTGTCCCTGCGACTTGCTTAGCAGCTGGGACTCCCCCCGTTGAGACAGTGACCATCAGCACCCTCTGGGCGGACCCAGGCTGGGAAGACCAGGGGAAGTGGTTGGGAGGCGCCGCTGCTACCGTGCCCTAGAAGACCCTTGGAGGTGACCCGGACTCCGGGTCACTGAGAGGATCCTTCGTCTGGCCCGAGTGACCTAGGACTGCTGGACCGGTGCCGCCCTCCCCAACGCGGGCCTGCGGTCTCTCGACACCCATGGGTAAGCCTCGTGCCCACCTGGCCCCTGGTCCCGCGATCCAAACGACGCTGGACCAATGCACCAAAACAGACCGAGGCCCCGGTGGTGGTGTGGGGACCTGTCAACCATCCTCCAGGCGATCTCAGCATCTCAGACGTCCGTGGAGAGCAAGATAAGGGAGGTGCAACTCGACGTAGCCCTCATCCGGCAGGATCTCCGCAAGGCCACGGAGCGTATCACGGAGGCCGAATCCCGGATTTCCACCGTGGAGGACAATGTCAACACCCTTAAATCCCAAGTGGCCCGCCTTCAATCGCAATCTGCGGAACTGCACCGCCGGGACGAAGACGCCAAAAACAGAGCACGCCAAAACAACCTGCGTCTCTTGGGCTTTTCGGAGGGATTGGAGCGGGAAGACGCTGCCACCTTCTTGGAGTACTGAATCCGCTCATGGATCCCTGCCACGAAGCTCTCCCCCTGGTTTGTGGTGGAGCGAGCCGCATGGGTTTTGGTCCCCCTTTCCGCCGCCTGGTTGGAATCCTCTATCACCGGCCTAGGGCCCGTGTTCTTGTTAATGGTGTTCTCTCGGAGCCCTTTCCGATCCGGAGGGGCACCAGACAGGGGTGCCCCCTCTCCCCGCTCCTATTCGCCTTGGCGATGGAGCCATTGGCGGCGCTCATACGTTAGGATCCCCTTATTTGGGGAAGGGTGTGGGATCGGAGCCAGGAGGACAAAATCGCGTTGTACGCGGATGACGTCCTGCTCTACTTGGCCGACCCGGTACACTCGGGCCCTAGGTCGCTCGCCTCCCTTTCCGAGTTTGAGCGGGTCTCCGGCCTTCGCCTTAATCGGGCGAAGTCCACCCTGGTCCCCCTCCACCCTTCCCGGGACTGCTTTGATTGGCAGGACATGGCCCTTATGCCGGAACTTGAATGGACCCTTAACATTTCCCCCCATGTCAGCCGAATGAAATCCGACCTTCGAACCTGGCAACATCTCCCCCTCAACCCACTGGGCAGAAGTGCCCTTTTCAAGATGATGATACTCCCCCGCTTTCTCTATATCCTGCAGAACACCTCGGTCCCCCTGCCTACTAGCTGGTTCCGGGAAATGGACGGCGCACTCATTCGCTTTCTGTGGGGGGGCGGAAGATCGCGGATCTCCCTGTCCCATTGCCGGATACCCCCCTTCGATGGCGGTATGGGAGTGACTAACCTTCACTTCTATTATCTAGCCACCAAACTCATAGTGATCCACGACTGGTTCGCGGGTGGCTGGTCCGATCCAGCCTACCGGGTGGAACTCGCAGGACTAGACACACACTCTGGGCCTCCTTTACGGCTCACCAGTGCCACAGACTCTGTCCCCAATCACCCGGTCGGTGTTTGTGGCATGGCGCGCAGCCCTTCGCCTGGTGGGGTGCGACAGGAAGCTAACCAGACAGACGCCTCTCTGGCATGGTAACTGGTTGACCGAGGTCTCCTCCTTGGAGGGCTTCTGCCATTGGGATCTGGTGGTGATAACGCAACTCGGTGACGTGTGGGTGGGAGATCACATGCGCTACTTCTCGGACCTCCAACTTAATCATACTCTCCTACACTCCCGATTCTATGAATATCTACAACTCCGTCATGCCCTCCACACACACCTCCCCGTCTCCACCACCCTCCCGGAGTTTAATCCTCTAGAGGCTCTGGTCATCATGGGCAGCCTGGGAGGGGAGGGGTATCCCGTATATACTGGGCTCTGGTAAACAACTGCCCCGCATCCCTGGATCGGCTTAGGGAGAAATGGGTGGGGTGGGTGGGTCCTCTGGATGATGCAGACTGGCGCGATGCCCTTCTGGCACCTAAAACCCTTACTACGTCTTCCAAACTGCGCTTGGTCCAGCTCTATTATTTACATGCGGCCTACCTCACACCGGCGCGCCTATTCCGTGCGGGCCTACGAGCCTCCCCGAGCTATGCGTGCTGCTCCATCGCCCCGGCGGACTTCTATCACATGGTGTGGCTCTGCTCGGCCCTGGGCCGGATCTGGGAGGGGGTGGAGCGTGAATTAACTCAGGCCCTGGGTTGGGTGGTTCCCCATGACCCAAGACACTTGCTGTTGGGGGTGTTTGATGGATTAGATGGCTCCCGGGCCGACAAACGCTTCCTGGGCACGGCTCTAGCGGTTGCTAAGAGAGACATTGCGGCTCATTGGTCACAGGCTGAGGCGCCAAAGCTGCGGAGGTGGAGGAGGGGAGTGGATTGGTGTGGGGTGCAAGAAGAGTCTCTCTTCGAGGCTCGGGCTGTCTTGAACTGTTCAATAAAGTGTGGGGCAAATGGTTCGGCCTGTTGCCACTGTGAGCGGTATTACTCTGCCCTGCAGTTGTTCTCCATGATCTGTTTAATACCTTAATGTGATTATTGAGTGTGATGACGCCAATGACGGGGGAAGGGTGGGAGACTTCTGTTCTCTAAATGATTTATGTCTTTTTGCCAATGTTTTTCTTTTGTATCAAACTTTAATAAATTTGATTATCAAAAAAAGATTCTATCACTGGCGTAGGCATGTTTCAGTGCATGGCCTCGTACTTCTGGTGGTTGATTTGATAACTAGAAATGCTCCTAAATTCTGTTAATAAGCAGGGTATACTATTAAGGGACTCGTTCAGGCTGCTTGTGTAGATCATTAGATCATCGGCATATAATGCCACTTTCAATTTCCAGCCATTGAAGTTAAAGGGAATGAGTTCTCTAGACCTCCTTATCATATTAGCTAGGGGTTTTATGTACAGATTAAAAAGATGGGGGGGAGTGGGCAACCATGTCTGGTGCCCCTTTTGATCTGGAAACCTTTTGATAAACTACTGTTGATGAGTATTTTTCCCACAGGAGCCAAGTATATGTTCGCAATTACTCTTGAGAAATTTTCCCCTAGACCGTAATAACGAATACCCTTCTACAGATATGACCAATTCAATCAGTCAAAAGCTTTGGCCGCATCACATGTAAGAACCGTAAGAGGGGATTTTCCCTGAATTGCAATGTCAATTTTTGCTAGAATCTGTGTGAATATTTTAAAGTCAGTGTTAAGAAGCAATATTGGCCTGTTTGACTCGCCTTTTAAGGGGTCGTTGCCAGGTTTTAAAATTAGACTTATAGTCGCTCACATTCCGAATCGGGGAAACATCTAAATAAATAGTATTGAAAAGATCTGCTAATTTGGAGGCTAGCGGTTCCTTCAAGACTAAGTAAAGCTTGTTTGGGATTGCATCAGGACCAGCAGCCTTTTTTCTTTTCAAACTATGTATTGCCTCCATGACCTCCCCCAGTTTGATAGCTGCATTAAGTAATTCGCAAGAATCTACGTCCAGCTTCGAGACTTGTGATTTTTTTAAATATCGGGCCACTGTGGAGTGTGAAGGGGAAAGGTCTTCCTCATACAATGACTGAAAGAAGTCTACAAAGGCTTCTACTATGCCAGCCCGATCTTCTACTTTTTCTCTTTCATTACCCTTGATTTATTTCTATTGGAATCGGTTTTAAGCTTCCACGCTAGAAGATTTCCGCTGTTTTCCCCAAATTCATAGTTCCATAGAGAACTGCCCTGCCATCCATTCCTTACCCTTACCTCCAGGTATAATGCCAAATCCTGGTTTTTTTTTTGTATTTCTCCCTTTACTTTGTTTTGTACTTCCGCCGTGATTGCAGCATCCCCCTTCCCTGTTTTTCTAATATGCTGGTTTCTAACTGTGATACATTAGGCCTTTTCCCTTTATTTCTACTTATTGCTAAACCAATTAAGACTCCTCTGAGCACAGCTTTATAGGCGTCCTAGATTACAATATTAGGGACTTCTCTGTTGATGTTATCTTTAAAGTAGTTTACTGTTGTGTCTCTTATCTTGTCTATTACTTGATGGTCCAGCAAAAGAGTACTGTCTAATGTCCATCTTTCTTCTCCCTGCGCAGAGTTAAAGCCTATATCTAGCTGAACTAGGGAGTGGTCTGAGAAGTGAGGGGGCAAGTGGAACACCTTTTTAACATTATTGCATAAGAGTTTATCAATTAAAAATAAATCTATTCTTGAAGGATGGCCGTATTTGTGATTCCTAAAAGTAAATCTATTATTATGATCTCCTCTAATTTTCCAAATATCAATTAGCCCCAGGTCGTCTTTAAGTCTGTTCAGACACTCTCTCATTTTAGGGAGGTTCAAAGCTCTACCAGGTGGGTGTCTGTCCTTTTTGGGGTATAATAAGATGTTATAGTCACCACCTAATATAATTGGTGTAGATGCTGTTATCAGCTGTGTGTAAAGTGAATGAAGAGGTGCAGGATCATCTGTATTGGGGCCATAGTACCTGACCACGGATAAAGAAATATCCCCCAACTTTATTTTAGCTATGGCCCATCTACCTCTTGAATCTACGCTTTCCCCTACTAATGTTAGATTAGATGATTTTTTAATGATAATTGATACAACCTTAATATTACAAGATTGATTTGTACAAATACTGTCCCCAACCCATTTTTCACGTTCTATAATTTCAAGACACTCTTCTTTAAGAAGATGGGTTTCTTGTAATACGATTATGTCACTATTTGTTAGCTTAAGGTACTCTAAGATTTTTGTTGCCTTCCCCTTGTTCTTAGTCCATTCACGTTCCATGTCACAAATTTTAAACCGCCCATCTAGATAAAAGTTTATTAGTATCCATTATGCCTTGACCCTGTTTGCTATAGATTTTGCATATCGGACAAATATATTTTTTTCTTTTTTCCCCAATGCTCCCCACCCAAAGAAAATGTGTTGTGCTCAAAAAGAATGAAAAAACCCTTAACACTACCCCCATCCCAGAGAACCCTCCCTACAGTCATTGGACAAACCTAGTTGCCCTGTTTGAGGTCCGCTATTGTTAGAGTTTAATTTAACTATCTTGGCTCAGACCGTTACTTATTACTTTTTGTTTTCCATTTGCTCCAAAAGCAATTCCACTTCTTCCGGCTATCTGATATTGAATGTTCCACGTTATTCACAGGAGGGCTGGACACTTCATTTGGACAACTGCCCCTTCGAACCTCAGATCTTGCATGTGATTTCCTAGGGCCCACTGCCTGTCTGCCGTTGCCTTAGAAATGCCAGGACTAATTTTATAGTTGTAACCGTCTTTTGTGAGGGCCTGGATTCACAACCTTGTTCAAATTACGTTCCTTTAAGGTGTAGTATTTGAAATTGACAAGCACTCTCCGCTGATTTTTTCTAACTTTGTTTAGTCTGAAAGGGTCCCTATGTACCCTTTGTATGTCTTCATCTAGGATTTTTCCGTCCAATTCAGGGGTAAAATCTTTTAACAAATTAACCATGAAGCTCCTTATGTTCTGCCCTTCCTGACCTTCAGGGATATTCAAGAATTGTAAGTTATTCCTGCTTGAGTTGTTTTCCAAGGTCTCCATGTTATCCCTGAGTTCCTTTTCAGTTAATCTCAGTTTATCTATGTCGTTCTGGCAAAGTTTCACATCCTCCCTGGTCTGCTCGAGAGTGGTCTCAACCGCCACAACTCTGTCAACTAATGCATTGACCTTGGACTCCAAGGCTTCACAGGTAGTCTGAATTTTTTCTTGATTATTCTCCGACTTAGCAAAGCTAAGTTTAATCTCCTTAAAGAGTGAACCCACCAAATCACCAATCTCAGCATGCAAGGGTGTTTCTGATCTTTGATCCTTATTCTTCATGATCTGTTGCAGGTTGTCTTCCCTTTTTGGTACCCTCCTCGATTTCTATGACATTCTCACCCTCGTCTCCCGGGTCCTTTGAGATAAAGACTTGATACATACCAATTAGGAGAATCCATTATTGTTAAAGTTGGCGAGGGCATTACCGGTTGATTAGTGAGAGAACCTCCAGTAACACTCTCCAATTTAAGTGACCTGTAACTTGGAGTTGGCTTCTCTTGCACCTTAAAAAAAGAACGCAGGGAGGGAGTCACTTTCAGGTTAAATCCTTTCTTTAACTGCTCTTTTTTAGCCGGTTTTGCAGCTGTGGTTGAAACTACCGCTGCTTATCCTCCTTTGGCTTTCGAAACCCTTTGTTTCCTATTGATGTGTTTCCCTAAATCACTATCCTGTAGTGTAGTTAACTCTTTATCTTGTTCCTGTTCTCTCTCTAACCCAGTTTCTGCCAAGGGACTATCATCATCCCCTGTGGGAGCCGGCACCAAGTTCGGATGCTTGTTTCTTAAGGCATAGCAGGTTTCTTTGAGATCAGTAACACTGTCTTTAATGTCTTCCCCCTCATAGGGTATTGGAGATGACTTGTTCTGTCTAGGAAGTGTTTGTGCGGAAGGGTATATCCCCTAGCAACTGAGCCGCCAGATTTGTGCTTGAAGTGGAAAACCCCCTTTGTTTGCCTCTACCTTTCTTCCTAATTTAATTCAGGCAACAATGGCATTTACTTCTGCACTGTCTCCAGTTTGAAAGTTAGTTTCAGGGTCCACTTTAAATTTTCTACTCGCTTACTTTATGTCCTCAACTTTGCCCCTGGGATGCTGCCCGTCGTTATTGCCAAACATTGAGAACCCCAAGGTTTTCTGTGTAATACGAGGGGATTTACATATGGATCCCCTAAAACGTACTCTCGGTGTTGCCCCGCGTTGATGCTGGAACTCCACCACGGCAACTGCCCAGAGGCTTCCTGCTTTCCCCCGTGCTCCCGAGCTGCTGGGGTGCCGATTCCAGGCAGGAAACGCCTCCACCTCCAGCTCCGACCTCCACCTCTGCTTCAGTTCCGCCTACGTCTTGCCGAGCCTCGAGAGTCCTTACACGCTGCCACCGCCCAATGGACCACTGTACGAGTTTCCTGATCTCACGGTTTCTGGCCCCCAAACGTTTACCTATGAGCCTGGTGAGTGAACCTCAGACCTGCAGAAAGCATTTCCCATTCAAAAGCTGCTTACAAGAGCCAGTCTGCGTCTTTACTCACTCATGTTTGCGGAGCTCACAACCTAGGCTCCTAGCCTGCCGCCATGTTCTCCCATATCCCCTGCCATTAATTCCTTTGTGTAGAAGAGACCGTTTAGGATATTATTTTGTCAGAGGCATATGGGACATCTCAGCATGATGCAACACTTTAGATGTTCCCCTGTCATTTTTCTAATAAGACCCTTGTAGGAGAAATATTGGCTAACATTTCGGATTTTTTGTACAGATACCAAACAAAATAAATAAGTCACTCTTTTTTTTTACATTTGTATTGTCCATTTACATAAGTTGGTAATAATTACAGAAATCTGAAATTATAGGAGCGTACGTACTGAGTACATATTTGTGTCAGCACTTAAATAACGCCTTTATCAATTTTGCATCGCAGTTATCCCCCACATGAACCCATCTTATGACAACTTTCCCAGAACAGCTCTAATCATGTCTGTTATTCGTTCAGCTCCGGTTCTGACTCTTCAGATGGCGGGGTACATATATTCCCTCTAAATGCATTCCACTTCTCCCATACTATGTCCATTTCTTGGGGCACCCTCTACGGACATAGACCACTTTCTCTGCCACCATTGCGCTATCCATAACGCTACACCATTGCCGATGTGTGGGAACGTCCTGCGCTTCCCAGTGTTGAGCTATGTTCCTTTTAGCCAGAATCATACCTAAAGTCGCCCAATCTTGAGCCACATGATTAAGATCTGTCGGCTCCCCGATGTTGAGGAGACACTTCTTGGATTCTAGGAGTACACTAGGTCCACAAACTTGTGAGATTGTATCCATGACAGCCTCCCAGTAGTGTGTCATTTTGGGGCATTCCCACAATGTGTGGTAGAAAGTGCCTGGCGTCTCGCAACCCTGCAGATACAGTGGTGTGTCAGTTATTCCGATTTTATACAATGTCATCTTTGTGTAGTGTGTTCGGTGCAGTATTTTGAGTTGCACTAGTTTTAGTTTGGAGGGTGTCGTCACTTCACGTGGGGACGCAAGCGCCTCCTGCCAATCCGTTTCATCCAGCTCCCCTACCTCGGCCTGCCATTTCTCACAAATAATTTTTGTGGGGACACGTTTGTTATTTACAATTTTACGATATGTCAGGGAAATGGCTTTTTTGTCATGTGGTCTGTCAACAGTCTGTCCTCCAGCGGTGAGGTCTCCGGGAGATCATAGCTTTTGTGACCACATGTTTGATCTGTAGGTAACGGTATTGTTCCATCAATGCCATCTCGTATGTCTCTTTGAGCTGGGAGAATGCAATGACCTTGCCTTTACTCCATAGGTCCCCTACCCTTGAAATGCCTATGAGGTCCTATCGCCTGAAGCCTTTACTATTGCGGAGTCTGCCTAGTCATCGGGTGTCCCAAAGTGGTGTGTGTTGTGTTAAGACCCCTTCCCAGCCAAGTGCACGGAGTGCCGTGAACCAAATGCGTATGGTGTGTGCAGTTGGTCCCAATAGTGTACTTTTGCAAGATTTATTATATAGTGCTCCCAGAACACCCTCTGCACCGAGAGTATGTCTATCCATGCGTAGCGTAGGTTTGTCTTCTGGGGCGTGCAGCCATTGATTTGTCACAATGAGCTGCAAGGCCGAGTAGTATGTTTTGATATTTAGTAGGGTGATTCCACCGTCATACCAACCCCTCACCAATTTCTGCATGGCTATGCAGGCAGGTTTTTCATCCCAGAGGAGATGACTTATTTCTGCATCGATCGCTTTAAAGTAGGAGTAAGGAAACGGAAATTTAGTGTTTTGCAGGGCATATAGGAACCTGGGGAGTGCCATCATTGTGAACAGGGCAGCTTGTCCCAGTAGTGTCAGTGGTAGGGAGGGCCAATGTTTAACATCACGGTGGAGTCTTTTCAGGGACTATAAATGATTTTTTTCGATAAATTGCGTGGGTTGGGTTGTATAGTCCTGGATATTTTAACCCCCCGTCTGCGACCTGTATCGTGCAGTCTTTTGGGAGTTGCGGAGGTGGGCCAAGGAAGCACATAAAGAACAGCTTTGGCCCAGTTGATAGTATATCCTGAGACTCTCCCATATGATGACCAGAAGGAAAAAACTGGGCTAAAATAGTCAAGTTTTAAGGAGTCTACGGAACTTCTTGTGGTCTGTTTCCAGGCGGAGGGATAGTGGCAGTGTATTCCAAGTTTCGGGGGCTACCCGGGAGAAAGATCTACCACCATTTCTGACGGTGCGGACCTTCAACACTGTCAGAAGGTATTTCCTATTGGACCTAAGGGTTCTAGCCTATTGGTGTATAGTGAGTTTTTTAGCTAGGTAGTGGGGTCCTTCATTATTCAGCATTTTATGCACCGAACAACACAATTTGAAATGGATCCTCTTTTTGATTGGAAGCCAGTGCAGGGTCCTTAAACTAGGCAAGGAAGGAGAATGCGGGGGCAGATTAAGGACCAGTCTGGCCACTGTATTCTGCACCACCTGGAGCTTGGCCAGGAGCTCTACATTAGTAGAGGCAAGAAGAGAGTTGCCATAGTCCAGGCGGCTAATAATTAGTCCCTGTACAAGGGGCATGCGGGAGGAAAGTGGTATCCACTTGAATATTTTTCTAAGACTGCGCATAAGTCCATAGCAAATGCGGATCAAATTGTTAATATGGTCGGACATAGAAAGTTTGGAGTCTAGAATTACACTGAGGTTGCGTGCAGCTGTCTTAGGAGGAGGGCAAGGTCCTAGGATGGGGGGCCACCAGTCGCAGTTCCATAGTTTGGCTGCATCCCCAAAAAGCAGAATCTCTGTTTTGTTGGCATTAAGGAGAAGGTGATTGTTCGTCATCCAGTTGTTTATGGCTATCATACAGAGTTTAAAGCGCTTTTTGGTCTCGGTGACATCTGATACCATGGTGATTAACAGCTGAGTGTCATCTGCGTAAGACACTGTTTGAAACCCAAACGATTTGATAAGTTTGGCTAAGGGGACACGTATAGGTTGAATAACGTAGGGCTCAAAATGGAGCCCTGGGGGACACCTTTGTTGATAATTTGGCTATCCGAGGAGAAGTCTCCTATATGAACTTTAAAGGCTTTGTATATAGGAGTTGGCCCCAGGCGCAAAATTTGGGACCGAAGCCCAGATGTCGTAGGGCTACAATAAGGAAGTGCCATTTGACTAGATTGAAGGCCATACGTGCGGCCAAGGGGAGAATGACAGCCTCTTTCTGGAAAGTGGGTATGAGGGCCATTACACTATTAAGTCGCCTCGGATAAAGTGTTGTATTCCAGCCCAGCATAAAACCTGATTGGTCCAGTTGTACTAGTGTTGTAAGGTACAGTTGGAGCCTAGTGGGCAGTGCCTTTGCTAGTATTTTTGCTTCTGCTTTCAGCAGCGAGATTGGCCGATAGGATGAGCATTCATGCAGTGGCTTACTGGGTTTTGAAATTGCTACGATTGTCGCTGTGCGCTGATCCCTGGGAAGTGCTCCTACTTCAAGACTGGCCTCATATATTTTGGCGTGAGTCTGCACGCTGCTTTTTTGTAGAGTTTGACGGGATGCCATTGGGACCTAGAGCTTTCCCCGTCTGGAGCCCGCCTATGGCTAGTGATAGTTTGTCAGATGTCGAGTTTGCCACCAGGGCCTGAACTTCATGAGGTGCAAGTGTGGGCATGTGTATGTCCTTAGATATGCAAGATTCTCCGCTAGTGTGGTCACCGCTTTAGGAGTATATATTGTCTCATAATGAATTGCAAATGTGTTTACTATCTGTTGCAGGTCTGTATTGGCCACCCAGGGAATCTGAATTCAATTGTGCCACCCAGCGACTAGCTCTCTCCCTTTTGGCTAACCAAGCTAGAAGTTTGCCAGCCTTATCTCCGACTTCATAAATAGTGTGCTGTGTTTTGGGGACTCTGGTCTTCGCCTCCTCCCACATATAGTACCTGTATTCTTGCTTTGCCAGTTTAGCTTATGAGTTGTGGTATCGTTGGGATCTGAGGAGTGTTCGACTTCGGCTTGGCCCACTGCCTGCTCAAGGGACTGCACTTCTTGCACTTTATCACTTTTATGGGGTGTGATTAGAAGAAGAGGAGAAGTGTGGCTCACTGGTTAGAGGCGGCAGACCCTGATGTAGAGGTCTGGCCCAGGACCAGGGTTCAATTCCCGACGCGGCAGGGTATCGGGCTCAATGTCCGCGGACTCGACAATTCTCGCATTGGTGCCTACTCTAATCATGGGTCCCACTCTGCAACTCTGGGCAATAGCTTGCTTAATCTCCACAACGGCCCCAGTGGCGCTGGGATGCCTGGTTCCACCTTGGGGGTGCCCAGTAGGGGGCATCTCACAGGGAAAACCAGGAAGGGTTCCACAGCGGTATAAAGTGCCAGGATACCCTGAGTAGGGGGCAGTGCGCTTTACAAGTAAACCCACATTTACATTTACATTAATGAAATTGCTTGGCCACTCAGTACTGCCTTATACGCCTCCCACAGGGTTGTCGAGGATGTTACTGAGTGTTCATTTTCGTAAAATGTTGCCTTGTGGTTGTAGTTAAGCCTTTGCAAATAGTTGCGTCCTTAAGAAAGCCGGGGTATATGGGAAATATGCGACGCCTCCCCAGGATGTGAGCTGTATACTTTATCATAACAGGGGAATGATCGCAGACACCCCTAAGGAGGTGTGAGATCTCCAACACTCTTTCCAAACCAGTAACCAATGTAAGGATATAATCTATCCTTGAAAGGCTATTATGTGCGCCGGAGTGGAAGGTTTATTGTCTTTCCTGAGATAAGCATGAGTGCCAATCATCTATGAGACTAAAGGGTCAAGAAATTCAGCTGATCGGAGGTGAGTACCGCATTGTTCCCTGAGGGGTTGTCGATCCAGCTTGGCGTTGAGCGTGTCATTAAAGTCACCCCCTTAGATCAATTCACCCTGTGGGAGTGTGAGCAGGATGTTACAGAGGGCCAGGAGGGCTAGGTTTCGTAGAGCGGGCGGGGTATATACTGAAACTAAATTATATGCTCGCCCTTCCTATTGGCATGAGAGAGCTGAAAACCGTCATGACCGTCTGTCTAGGACTCGTTCATAACAAGTTGGGAGTTTTTGTGAACCAGAATCCCCACACCCGCGAACCTGAGTGTGTTGCCATTTTAAACCCCCACCTATCTAGGGCTTTACAGGCCGCGCCCATTAAATGTGAATCTTGGATGAGGGCTACAGCTGGTGCTTGTCGTTTAAGGTATTGTGCGACCAACCCTCTCTTTATCTTGTCACATAGGCCATTAACATTCCACAATATGATTGAGAAAGGGGGGGCCCATCATATTAGAAGTCACGGGCTGTGTGTGTGGGAGGTCGGTCGGTATGTCCCCTTGTGTCAGTGAACGTAGAGTCAATGATCGAGCATGGAGAGTATTGCGATGTGGTTGTCGTGTACTAACAATTGACAAACATAGTCAGCATTAGGCATACCTGTGTGTAGAAAACAAACATAATCGTATACTGGTTCCCATCACCCCTCCCTGCCTCCCTGCAAGACATACATAACACTACCCGCCATCCCGACTTTGCAGAGTGCTTATTCCCTATAACTTGTACTTGCGTGAGGGGGAGAGTAGTCCAGCGATCACCCCGAGCCATCCCCGCCTTCAATAACATACTTGTTCAGTTAGTTCCGTTACAGCCTATATTGCAATTTATTACTGTTAAGACGCCAAGTGGGGCAAAAATCACAGTGAATCTGGCCAAGAATGGCAGTCCAGTACATTAGTGTCATTAGTGCTGTACGTCTATTCGTTCTCCTTGTTGGCCTCCATCTGGTTTCAGTCCTAAAGTACGTGAGCTCAAGGTATCTTAATATTCCAGTCTCCACCTGCGTTAAATCCTCCATTGAGCCTATGTCCCTTGAGTCTTGCAATGCCGCTTCCAATAGCCGTTGCTGTTGTTGCTTGCCTGTTTTTCGCAGCCCTGGGACCTGATGCCATCCCTCCAGCCAGTCATGGGCTTCCTTGGGTATCCTGAAGAACCATGTGTTACCGCCCGCTTCTACCCTCAACTTTGCTGGGAAAAGCATTGAGTAATTGAGTTCTCGGCTTCTGAGTTCTTTCTTTATCTCCAGAAAACTCCGCCGTTGTTTAGTTACCGCTGCCGTATGGTCTGGAAAGAATGAATCTACACAGTTCTCTAGTCGCAACGGAGGAGCCACTCATGCCGTTTGCAGTATGGCGTCACAATCAGGAAAATTAAAGATTCAGGCTAGGATTGGGCTGGCGGGGCCTCCGGTGTAGGCCTGCCTCCCGGTACTCGGTGGGCTCTTTCTACCGAGAAGAAACTTGACAGTCCTTGAGGCTGAAGATGGGTCTTGGTGAGATCTTCAACAAATAAATCCAGTGCAGGGCCCCCTTTACCCTCCGATACGCCAATAATTCGAAAATGTTTACGTCCTGAGCGGCCTTCCTGATCGTCGAGTTTGGCAGCTATAAGCATGTTTTCTGTTTCTAGTTGGAGTACTTGTCGTTGTTTAGACAGCCGTGTCTGTGGAGAGAGTTGTTGTGATAGTTTCAACTTCTGTCACTCTCATGGCCATTCTCTGGAATTTGGTTCACAAGAGTAAGATGTCCGTGGAGATGGACCCCACTGTGGTTTGGAACTTGTTAAGGGCGGACATAATATCTTGTAACGTGACTTCTGCAGGGCCCTTGGGCCATGGCTTTTTTCTCGTTTGGTGTTTCATTCTGCCTGGTCCTGCGGATCTTTAGTGTACGCGTGCTTGTCTAGTTTTAGTTGCTGCGTGCAAGAGATCCCAAAATCATGATTTGTGAATTTTGTAGCAGAGGTTGGGCACAAATTGTCATAGAAAATATTGCAATGATTGTGTGCAGTTGTCCCCTGACATAAGGCTATTGGTTTCTAGCCAGGAATGTGTATTTGCCCCTGACTAGAGTATGAGATACAAAGTAGTTCTGAAGGTGTTTTTTCTCAGGCAGCACCTGGTACACATTTAACAAAATATATTTTCCACTAAAGTTACCATAAATCTACATTCACGTTGGAATTAGATTCTTGAAAGTACGTGGAAAATAATTTGAAACCATATTTCTGCGTTTTTCCGGGTGGAAATTCAAAATGAAAAAATATTTTAATCTATGGCTTTTTATGGAAGATCTAGCCTTAACTACAGAGTGAAATTACTTAACTAGGTCACCATGGAAGAATAGCCATATGTGCCCACTGGCATGACCTTAATTAAAGCAAACACCATGACGGAGCTTCTTCTTGTGCTCACCAATATTGTCAAAATTGGATCGTGATAACATTGCTCAGCAAATCACCACTGTTCCAAATGCCAAAAATTTAACCCGGGCCCTGCATTGAAACTGCTTTCTGTGCTTGCCTTGTATGCCATTCAAAAAAGGGTCACTATATTAAACACAATGCCCACTATGTCCCTCAGTGTTGCTGTACTAATTCACGACATGAAGCCCTCTATGTACATAGGTAGTGCCAGATGTAAAGCAGTCCACTGTTTGTAATGTACCTTCCGCATTTTGCTGATTTCCAGGACAGCTTGTAATGTAAGAGAGAGAAGAAATGACAGAGAAACACAATCGAACCTGGACTCTACAGTCACTCATAAACACCTCCCCTAAAAACCCTGCTCATTAGGATAACATTACCTGGGTTATCATTTGTTATTAGGGTTTGGTTCAAGAAAAGATGCAAAGTAACAAATTCTCATTTATTTCAGTTTTACCAAAGCCAGGAAAGTGTCCCAAAGACAACAAGAAGTGCATCAAACCAGAAGTCCCACAGTGCAAGAGTGATGGTGACTGCACACGTGATTGGAAGTGCTGCAACTTCAACTGCGGATTAAAGTGCAAGGCTCCAGAGACAGGTATCAGTGTCAGGAGGGTGTGACATCTGATGTTGATGTTACATCTTTGCTTGTGTTGCTATTTTTAGGCTGAGCCTGGCCTGTAGATTGGGGGCAGGGCACAGTACACAGCTGAAATGTACTAGATGAATCTTATAAAACCTGCATTTGAAAGCTAATAACAACTTTCTGAGCTAATGACAGGTACCTGTCACATTCAGGGTACTGCCCTATTTCTTAACATGATTGTGGACCATTCTTCCAGCTTTCCTGGTTGTACCGCAAAGCACCGAAATCTGAAACTCATTACCCAAGAGCCTCCTTCTTATGTATTCATTGTTCATTATACACAGTGGTTCTAGAAAGAGTGTCTAAGAAAATGGTCTGAATTTACTTTTGCCAAATTTTGTATAAGCATATTTGCACATCTGCATATATGTTTATATGCACAGGTGAGTTGCCATGTGTCTGCACAAGTTGTGGCTGACCTTTGAGTGGGATAAGTTTATATTGAAGGGCTTTGTGCATTCACAAACTGGTGCTCTCTTCACGCTACATCACAGAAGCTCTTGTTATTATTTGTCCCATATATCATAGCACCTGGGCTGCAAGATGCTTGCTGTAATATGTATATTTCAATCCGTTGGTTAGACTCTCTGAGGTGCTCAACCTTCACCTACGTCATGACCTTTGCCACTGAACCTTGAGTGGGACATCAGTGCATACCTAAATACTGGGCGTGTGCATAATATGAAATACATGGCAGCACAAGACGTGTGCCTCGCTTGGCTATCCCACAATGTCCAGGTCACATACATGATTATGATACTGAACATGGAGAAGTGGTTACAAAAATGTGCAAAAATTGCACAAAATGAGCAAAAAATGTAAACCTCTGATTTGTCCTGTGAGATTTGTGAAGGGAGTGTTTAGTTAGAATTGGAATGTGCATAGTTGTATTTGTCTTTTATGTTGAAAGTGCACTGACCTCCAACCATAAATAGTATGTGTACCAAAATTGCCCTTAATATTCTATCATTTCATAACATGAAACATTAGAAGTAGCTCTCTGAATCCTGAAATCCTGGAGTAATCTTTTACAGCTCTCTTCAATTTATGCTGTTGGTTCTTTCTTGACCATCCTTTTCCCTCCCATTATGAAATCTACTCACATTTCTCTTCCTGTATTGCATGCTCACCCCCTTCATTGTGTGTAATATTTCCACTTCCTGATTGTGAATTTCATGTTCTGTTCTTATGCAAAAGATTTGTAAGCAACACATTTACTCCATATTTTTAGCATTGATTTCATTTCAGATAAAGGATTCAGATAGAAGTCAAAGATGGGATGTTTTATTTGAATCTGTCTGTCTTTTCTTAGCAATGAAATCTGGTGACTGTCCCAAGCGAATTTCATGGTGTGATCGTCCACCCCCATACAATCACATGTGTAGCAACGACACAGACTGTCCAGGAGAGAAGAAGTGCTGCATCGAGATTTGCAATCAGGAATGCAAGAATCCTGTGCCAGGTGACAACCCCTTTTCAATTAAGTGCCTTTTTGATCTTTTTTATCCAGACAAAGCTAGAAGAATTGTTGAAATGGAGTCAGGATATCAGAGACATCTATAGTCTGGTACTTCTTGAAATAATTGGTTCCATCATTTCCTTTGAATCTTTCAATGACTTCCCCTTCCAATCCACGGCCCCTCTAGAAACCTCATTGACTATTCTTCCCACCATTACACACCTTCCTTGTTTACCATGCTTCACAATACTGTTTGATTTCAAAATGTTGACTAAGTGCTGGGTAACTAGTGGATTGTGTAGCATTCATTTCCACCTTTGGGTTAGAGCTGGTTAGATCACAGATCACTTGGCGCATGATACTCCACCCTGACATCACTAATAACACAATCTGCTCAACATTAGCTCCCCCTGCTTTGGGTGACCAAGGAAGGAGATAGAATAAGAAGCCACGCATTACTCAATTGATAGCAAGACACTGATGCCATTGTGCAACACTCAAGTATTGTCATCAGAATATCTTCATAATATACACATAAATATTATGTCATAAAGTATCATTCCACTGAAATGCATACTAGAAAATCTACTGTCATTAAGACAATATTTTTTTAATGCTATTTATAACAAAATATTTATGCCAGATGATTTTCTTTATACAAAGCTCCGAGATATAACCAATGGCATATAAGCGCCTCTGACATCTACTGCAGTTTCCCTGCTACTTTAACATCACATACTGTTTCTGTCTTCTGCTTTGTGTATGTTGTTACATTGTCCTTACTTCCCTGTACCTGTTCTGTCTTTTTAATTTCACGCCATTAATGGTCCTTCTTAACTGATCCTCTTCCTAGTAGCATATCTTTGTCGAAATACACTCACTTTTTGCATAGTTTGTATACTCATATTTAAATATCTTTTGTCTAGGGGGCCAATATTTATATCTGCTGTCCACTTCGAAGTAAGGGAAGATTCTGAAGGTTTTTACTCTCTGAAGAGTCTGGAATTGTTTGCCCCTGCCCAGCCCCCATATTGTCTAGGGTTAAAGTAGACTGGTGTCAAACCCCTTTTCAGAATTGTGACTAACACACGAAACACAACCTGTCTGCCTGCTCCCAATCGAAAGTTATCGCTTAATAAATGTAAGAATGTAACCCAATGTCATCCTATGAGAGAGGGAGACCTTGCAGTAGGGAAATACAAATTTAGGAATGTTTTCTCCCAGGACATTTAAACCATAAATGTTCAGGTCCAATATTTTAAATAAAATGCACCCTGCCCTTTGGGTTGCTGAGGCTCTACCATAGGGGTGGCTTGTATGTATTAAAAATAAAGGTCAGAGCCTGGCAAAAAGTTGTTTTTGCAAGTTAAAATGGCAGTTTAAAACTACACACAGAGGCTGCAATGTCTTTAAGGGCTTCTTAAATAGGAGGGAAAATGTGTGATGCCGGCTCAGTATTATTTTATTTACAAATAAAGTAAATTAAATATGCCAATTGGGTTTAAGCCAATCCTACCATGTTTAAAGGAGTGTGCAGAAGCACTTTGGCATTGTAAAGCAGTGGTAAAGGGCACAGGGTCCTAGAGCCAGCAAAAACAAGATCAGCACAAAATAGGAGGGGGTTGGAGGAAAACGTTTGGGGAATGACCATCCTAAGGATGACAGGCCTAACAATGGTATATTTAGTTTGCCTAGAGTGGGCAACTACTTCTGCACCAAAGCTGGGTCTGCATTAGACAGTCTGCTTGTTTCTACACTTGTACTTCTACTTTTTGATTGATTGATTGATTGACTAGCTCAGGAGATGGCAAAATGTTGATCATTTATTGTAAAAATGTTTTGGATTGTATAAATAAGAGAGTTTTGTGCACCTCTCTTGACGCTTGCAAGTGCAGCAAAGTGGTGTCATGCGTTTAGCTAATTGGGGTGTGACCAGACCCATGAGATAGTTCTATCTTGCTAATATCCATGACTACTGTAAGTGCAAGATATTGAGAAGCCCAGCTAGGAGTCCTTTTTTAACCTGCATGCAGAGCCTTTATACCTTAAATCCAGAGTCATGATCTGCACATGGGCTGTTCTCCTTATTATATTTCTCCATTCTCTGACTGGTTCTCCCTCCACCTTCTTGGTTGATGGATCATGTTCTACATCTCTTCACATTTCAGCCACAAATTACTTTTTGTAGCAAAAATCATTTAGGGTACTGTTTTGTTAGAGGCACATGGCACAGTTCAGAAAGGGGCTTCACTACAGATGTTACCCTCACAGTTATCTAATAAAACCCTAGTAGAAGAACTAATGGCTAATAATTCAGTTTATTTCCACAACTATCAGACATAATAATAAGGGCCCCTTTTTAATATTAGTGTTTTTTTCTGTGGTTCATGGTATATTACCACCTGGTTGAAAAATGTAATCTACCTGTTTCATCTGTATTATTGATACTCTACGGTTCTGCACATGAGTAAAACCCCTTCAATAACTCAGCATTAATTCTTCATCCATCTCAGGCTTTTCCACATTTTGAAATTGCTGCTAATGATTAAAGGGTACAAAGCTGATTCCCAAAGAGCCAAAATAGAGCATTAACTCCAACATTGATAAATTATCATTGCCTGCCTTACGCTATAGCCTGGAAAAAGAGGCTTTATGTTCTTCTTGGTGAAACATAAGTAGAAAGGTTAAGGTGCTTTATATGTTATATTTTAGTTGTAGAAAATCAACATATCTTGTAAGGCTGAAATGCTGACTACTTTTACTGATTACCAGATGTTACCCCTATTGAATTGCCACATTCAGTGTACAGGATATCAAATTCGATCAGCACCCATATGTAATTCTGATGCCTGTCTGACGAACAAAGGTTGGGTAGTACAACAGGGTAAAAAGTGTATCTCTGGAGGAGTAAGCAAACAAATGGTGTAATTTTTCATTTAAAAATGCTTTGTTTGTGGTGTAATGATGGCCAATACGTAAGCACTTTTGTTGTGTTTGGGGGATCCCATTACGTCTCTACTATGCCGCTGTAAGAAAAGGTTGTTGAATCTTGTAACTTCCTCTGTTACAGCGAAAACCGGTGTGTGCCCAAAAGACACAGTTGTGTGCAAAAGCCCAGAACCGGATAAGTGCACGACTAACAGCGACTGCCCAGGAAATCAGATATGCTGCTCCTTCAGCTGTGGACTTAAGTGCAAGAATCCGGCTACAGGTATTACTCAGAGCCACTCACAGGAAGACAATCAAGGATCTCAACATTTTATTAAACAGGGCTTGTGACTGTGTACCCCATTCCCCCCCCCATTACCCCGGATGCTGACACCATAGTCAAAAGCAATGGGCAATAAAAAGTGATATTTCAAATGGTCCTTTGTGATAAAATATAAACTTATAGAATGTGCTTTATAGTGTGTTTTCAATATCATGACTTTATTCCTCATCCAGCCCCATCCTCCTGGCATATCATGGTTCCTGTATTCCTGTAAGAAAGGCAATCAATTACATTTGCCACTTTATGTGCAGAACCCATTTTACTAATTAGATTGCACTTTATGTGGCTGCACAGCTTAAAACAAGGCTCTCTAAGTGCCTTGAGCGGGCACAGCAGGATGCTGGCAGAAACAGGATTTCAAGGCACTGGTTCAGCCTGTAAAAATGGGCAGGTCTTTGAGTTGAAGACATTTTGTAGTTTTTATAAAGATCAAGAACTAAAAAAGCATTGGAAGAGAGCAGACGCTTTATAAGGTTTTCCATCATTCCGCAGAGTACCTGGGTAACCTTAGTAGCCAAGAGCATAAGAAAAGTGCAGGAGGTATGGACTGGCTGCTGCTCAGGTGGGGCCAAGAAGCATCCTAAAGCCACAGAGGCTATACACACCTTTGACAGCATATAGTCAACTGTGCTCAACCTCACTTCTAAGGTCTGAATGGTCTGTGGTAATGATACTACAGAATAAACACAGTTTAAATAAAATTGTAACTGTGCGGACAAATATGCTAGAAAAAATAATATATTAAGAGAAGCAGATGAGGTTAGCAGATAACAAGGAATAGTTCACACAGCTAAGTGGGTAATAGAAAAACTAAAAGATGTGTCTGGTGATTGGTTGTAATTAAAGCAATAGACAAAGCAAATAATATATACTTACTTGGGGTTCAGAAGTTACAATCCAGGTGAAATTATTCTATTCTCACACTCATGGATTTTTGGGTGTCTAATTCTGTAAAACTTTAAATGCAAACAGTTTGTAGGATGGTATGCTTCTGCAGATCTGTATCTGTGGTTTACACTCCTCATTCTTTGTAAAGGAAAAGGAGACCTGTGAGATTGCAGATAATCCATGCTTCGAGTCGCCCATTAACATGCTACTCCTAAACTGGGTGGTTGACTTCATGCCTCCACTAGATTAGAATGAGTTTATTTAATTAAAACTAGGCCAAGAGTATCTCAAATAAAAAAGAGTGCAGGCCAGGGCTTGCCCTTAGTTCTTGTGCCCCTTCCTTCTTAAAGGATTGTAAGTCTTCTTTCAGGGATGCGAAAAAGCGATTCCAGATAGGGGCGAGGGATGGATATGTCCATCGGTCCTCCATCCCTTTGCTGACTCTCTCCCAGGTGCATCCTCACCCGGGGTCCCCATTGTTTTCAGCAGAATGACTTTCAAATTACTGCCTTTTTTTGCTATTGCTGTTGTCATCGTAGAAGCCGATAAAGTTCCTCAGTGACTTTCGCTTCAGCACCCAGGGGAGCCACATTCATACATCTAGTAAGCACAGGTTGAGGCTGACTGCAGTGATTCTCGTTCTCGCAAGGTCCAGGGTCTCCATGTGCTGCGGTCGCAGGTCTGTGCCCACGGTTAATGACTGGCTCGAGGACGCTTCACGCTGTCAGAGACTTCTGTCCGAATTCTGGGACTTGGTGCCAGCCAATTGCCGCCCGATCGATATCTGGGGTCCCCTGGTTTCCTATCTCCATCAACCGGGCACCCTTTCCCTGTGCGACCTCTCCCTCGTTCCCCGCCAGCACTCCCCCCCGCGGCGGCTGCCGGTGCTGGCTTGTGAGGTGCTGTTCCTATACCCACTCACCCCCTGTTCACTTAAGAGAGATGTCATCAGTAATGCATTCTTTCAAATAAACAATTTAAAAAGCATCTCCCACCTCTATAGTTTACCAGAGAACAGCAGCTGGAGCCAACTCCAAATTTCACTAGAGCAATTACTTGCATGCTTGCCCTGTAATTATATTTTAGCAGACGTCCTAAGGGCTAGAATGAGGTCTTTGGTCTCAAAGAGAGAGTCCACACTGACCCCTTTCTTGGTAAACGTGTGATCTCTCTGACTGGGATAGAGTAAAATACTGAAACTATACATTCTTAGTGCTATACAAACCTGCTGCTGATGTGCTAAAGATCCCACTACTTCCCCAAATAACTCCACTCCAGCAACCTCCACCAGCACACTTCTAAGCTTGCTATACATGATGGAGGAGAATGCATTCACTTTCCCATCAACACACCTGTGCTTTGTTTACGGTAATACAGTACACCTAAATTGCATGTGCTTTCTATGCAATGTGAGAGATTTCCTATGTATACATGAGGTCCTTTCATGGACCCAAATTCGTTTTGGAAAGAATCATGATGGGCCACTCATTCAAATCATGCCTGCCCAGTGCTCTTCCTCCAACTACTGCTACCATAGATGGCAGAACAAACTGTCTGTAAAGACTGAGGGCTCTAGTCCATACCTGCTTCGATCATTGTTTTGGGGCAAGGTTAACAGAAAATCTTCTGATTTGTGTTACAGGTGAGAAAACTTATGTTACAGGATTCTCCTCCCATTAAGAATTTAGGTGCAGAATTTCCTCCATCAGAGAAATGGATCACTATTTACTTTTACCACCAAACTCTACAACAAGTTATTTGTGTTTCGAAAGCTGTCATGTGTTCTCCTGATCAGTTAAGAGATACTTATTCACAAGAAACCTTCTGAACACGTAGTCCTTCATTATAATCTGGACAGGGAATGAACAAGCCCCTTTGTGCAAAGGTACAAAGGTCAGCAGCAAAGTACTGTGATCTCAAAAAAGAATCACTGTGGCAATGGAATGACTTAGTGACAATAACTTAACCATTTGGGAGAGTTTCTTATAATAAATTGATAATAATTTAACAACAATGTTCAGATGATAATGACCAACACTGACTGCAAAACAGAGAAAGTAAATGATTAAAGATAACGTGAACAAGTGCTTTCTCTTTTATCACTCAAAGCAAGAGAGCATAAAATCATTTTAAGGAGGTTCAGCCACTAAGAAAATGATTAAAATGAGGCACAAATTGTCATAGAAAATATTACAATAAATTTCTATTGTTGCCCCCTGACTTACAGTTATTAACTTCTAGCCAAGAATGTATATTTGGCCCCCAAATAGGAGTTGAGAGACAAACTAGTTCTGAACTAGTTTTCTCAGGCGAAACCTGGTACACATAAAAAGAATTCCACTAAAGTTATCACAAATCTACATTGACCTTTGAATTAGATTATTGAAAGTAAGTGGAAAATAATGGTAAATCATTTGTCTGCTGTCGTCCGTGTGGAGATTTAACATACAAAAATGTTTTTCATGTAGGGATTTAAATAAAAGATCTAGGTGCATATTTTCAAGAACAGGCGATAAAATTATCGCCGCTTTATCGGCAGGAATATGCCCTTGTGAATTCCCATAGCGGCCCAGGTTAAAACCAGAACCTGGGCTGCTTTGGAAATTCACAAGGGCATATTATCAAGCCCATTATCGCCACTTTAGCGGCAGTTTCCTGGCGATACTTTTTTAGCCTGTTCTTGATAATATGGCCCTTAGCCTTTACAACAGATAGAAAATTCATAACTAGGTAGCTATGATAAAAAAAACATGTGCTCACTGGTGTGGGTTTAATTAAAGCAAAAACCAGGACAGAGCACCTTGTTGTGTTTACGAATATTTTCAAACTTAGACCCTGATATAATTGCCCAACAAATAACCACTGTTCCAAATGTGGGCCCTACATTGAAAATGATTTCTGTTCTCACCTTTTATGTCATGCTAAAGGGGAACTATCATAAACACTATGCCTGCTAAGTCACTCAGTATTGCTGTACTAAGTTAGGGCAGGAAGCACTCTGTGTACATAGGCAGTGTCAGATGTAACGTCTTCCACTGTCTGTGATGTACCTTCCTTGCTTTGTTGATGTTTAGGACAGCCTGTAATGTAAGAGAGACAAAAAATGTCAAAGTAACTCAATCAAACCTGGACTCTACAGTCACTCATAAACAACTCCCCCCAAATCCTGCTCATTATTATAACATTAACTGGGTTGTCATTTGCCTTCATGGTTTGATTCAAGAAAAGACACAATGTAACAAATTAAAATATTTCTTCTATTTTTTCAGTTTTACCGAAACAAGGAACGTGCCCCAAAGACAGCATAATTTGCATCAAAGCAGAAGACCCCCAGTGCCAGAGTGATTGTGACTGCAAAGGGGATCTGAAGTGCTGCTACTTCAGCTGTGGATTAAAGTGCAAAGCTCCAGAGACAGGTATTAGTGTTAGGGGGGTGTGAGATCTGATGTTCACATGGAATCTTCACTTGTGTTTCTGTTTTAAAGCTCAGTCTAGCCTGTAGACAGAGGGCAGGGCACTGCACATACCTGACATTTTCAAGATTAATCTTATAAAACTGCATTTGAAGGCTAACAACACCTTTCTAAGCTAATGACAGTTATCTGTCACATTCAGGCTACTGCCCTTTTTCTTGACTTGAGTGTGGAACATTCATCCAGCTTCCCTGGGAGCACCGTGAAGCACCTAAATCTGAAACTCATTATGCGAGCGCCTCCATTATGTACCCATTGTTCATTATTTCCAGAGTTGTTCTAGAGAGTGTGTGTAAGAAAAAGGTCTGAATTTACTAGTGGAACATTTTGTAGAAGCATATTTGCACATGTGCATTGCTGTACATGTGCACAAGTGAGTTGTCATGTGTGTGCCCAGGTTGTAGCTGAACTGGGAGTGTGATCAGGGTATATTGAAGGACTTTCTGCATTCACAGTCTGATGCTCTCCTCACGCTACATCGCAGACTGTAATTGTAATTGTAATTGTAGGGTTACTTATATAGCGCAAGCTGTCACCCTGCGGGTATCCTGGCGCTTAGAACTGACATGCAGGCAAGCCAAAGCATCAGAGGACGAGGAGTTATTCCTTAGGAAAAAGCCAAGTTTTCAGGCTCTTTCTGAGCTCGGTCAGGGAGTCAATTTGTTTGACACGCTGTGATAGTTCGTTCCATAAGTGTGCGACAGCCACACTGAAGGCCCTCCCCCCATCCTAGAGCGCTTAGATCTAGGAATCGTCACCAGATTGGCTCTGGAGGAGCAAAGCTGCCTCTTAGGGAGGTACCAGCTAATTTTTTCCTGCAGTGGAACGGGCCCCTGATCGTGTACCGCTCTGTGCACCATACAGAGCGTTTTAAACTCGACCCTTTCCCTAATAGGCAACCAATGTAAGTCTTTTAAAGCCACAGTGGTGGAGGACCTACGTTGCCTATTTAGCACCAGCTTTGCTGCTGCAGAATGTACTCTCTGCAACCCCTGAAAGATGTATTGAGGTGCTCCTAAATACAGAGAGTTGCAGTAATCCAGCCTGCTTAGCACTGTGCTTCTCACTACGAGGGAACGTGAGTCCTTTGGTAACAGTGGGAGTATCCGGCACAGCATGCGCATCAAAGAGAAGCACACACTGGCAGTCTTGTTTGCTTGCAACTCCATCTTTAGATTATTATCCAACAGAACCCCCAGATTACGCACCGTATTAACAGGGGCTAGAGGTTCTTTTTCAGGGGTGAGCCTAAACGCCAGTGGCAGCTGCTTAGACATTTTCCCCGAAGAGCAGTACACCACCTCAGTTTTTCCACCATTAAACTGCAGCGAGTTTCTCCCTAGCCAACCAGCAGTCTGACGCATACACTCCTGGAACGTGTCCATGGATACTACGTATTTTCCTTCCAGAGAAAACGCCAGTTGAGCATCGTCAGCATAATTTACTAGGTCAACTCCAAATGATTTATTGATCGGAAACAGGGGCTGCAAATAGATATTAAACAGAATAGGGCTGATTGCAAAGCCCTGAAGCACCCCATAAATTACCAATGATTTGCTAGAGCTGAACGGTGCCATAGTCACCATCTGCTGTCTCTCCGATAAATAGGACTGTAGCCACTGCAGAGCCCATCCCTTCACCCCGATCTTCCTCAGTCTGTCCACCAGTATTAAATGATTCACCGTGTCGAAGGCGGCCGACATATCAAGAAGCACTAAAACAGAAGCACTCCTGTTGTTGGATCGCCTACGTAAATTGTCCAGCATAGTTGCCAGCGCTGTCTCCGTCCCGTGACCTGGACGGAACCCAAATTAGTCCTTATCCAGCAGTTGATTATCCTCTAAAAAGCAAGATAAAGTCTTGCTTACTACCCTTTCCAAGATTTTAATTGGATAAGGTAAGATGGGTCTAAAGCTTGCTGGAATTGCTGGTTCCAGTGAGGGCTTCTTAATCAAAGGAGTCACCATGGCTTGCTTCCACTGATCTGGAACTATACCCTCTTCCAAAGATTGATTACAGATCTGTCGCAACCAAGGGAAGGTATCTTGACCGTATGTCTTCCAGATTTTATGTGGGAGAGGGTCAAGAGGAGAACCCAATGACACACTATGAGCCATATCATTGAAAGTAGTGTTAGTGAGGGCTTGAAAACTGTCCAAGGAGGCTGTCACGCTCAGGTCCTCGTCCACCCTCTGCACAACATTATCCTGGTCTCCAATAGTATGGAGATGGAGGCCATCAATAATTTTGGCAATTTTATCTTCAAAACACAAGGAGATCTCATCACAGAGTTTCTGTCAGGCTACCACCCTGTTGCTTGTACAAGTCGGGGTGGATAGTTCCTTAACGATTTTGAAGAGATCCCTAGTACTATTGGGCGCTTGTATAATGGACTTAGCATAGAAGTCTGCCTTAAACTTAAGGATAGACTCCTTGTACTTAATCTGCACTGCTCTCAGTTCTTTCCTATCTGACTCTAGATACTTCTTCCTCCACTTCCTCTCTGCTGTCTTACAGCCCAAACGTAGTAATCTCAGTTCTTCATTATACCACGGGGCTGTACTTTTCTTCCTGTTTTTGACCTTCTTTACCGGGATTAGCTGGTCCAAGGTGTCAGTTATGTGGTTACAATAAATTTTATAAATATCCTCTATTGTAGCAGTCGCGTCAAAGTGATTTTCATTGGAGAGAGTCTGGAGGGTCCTATTTTTTCTTAGTTTGCCCACTCCCTTCCTCTCCAATAAGTCGCTGGACAGCGGATATTGCCCCTTAAGCAGGGCAATGTAGTGTGAAAATGAATTAAGTAATGGTCGGTCCAAATTTGTGGTGTTATGTTTGACACTCCTGTTTCAGATTGGTTTGCAATTTTGGAAAAGGGGGGAGGTGATGGACAGAGTTTCTGAATGATGCAGAATACTCTTACCAAGTCAAGAGATCATGGTTTTAATCCATCACCGTTTTTTAGCTCACTGCACCATCCCAGCTCAGAACCTGGCTATATGCAAATTAGTCCGTTCCTGTCCCAGTGCATGATGGGAACAGGACAAACCAAACTACCAAGCCAATTCTTATACTGGGAAGGAAACAAGCTCCCGGGGACCGGTTTCTGGCATCACAGCCTTCTTCGGCCCGGTTTGCTTGAATCCTGATGGTGCAATGAGCAAGGGACTCACGTCTGAGTATACCCTCCCACACATAGTGTGGATAAAAACGATTTTGGAAAAGGGGGGAGGTGATGGACAGAGTTTCTGAATGATGCAGAATACTCTTACCAAGTCAAGAGATCATGGTTTTAATCCATCACCGTTTTTTAGCTCACTGCACCATCCCAGCTCAGAACCTGGCTATATGCAAATTAGTCCGTTCCTGTCCCAGTGCATGATGGGAACAGGACAAACCAAACTACCAAGCCAATTCTTATACTGGGAAGGAAACAAGCTCCCGGGGACCGGTTTCTGGCATCACAGCCTTCTTCGGCCCGGTTTGCTTGAATCCTGATGGTGCAATGAGCAAGGGACTCACGTCTGAGTATACCCTCCCACACATAGTGTGGATAAAACCGATTTTGGAAAAGGGGGGAGGTGATGGACAGAGTTTCTGAATGATGCAGAATACTCTTACCAAGTCAATAGATCATGGTTTTAATCCATCACCGTTTTTTAGCTCACTGCACCATCCCAGCTCAGAACCTGGCTATATGCAAATTAGTCTGTTCCTGTCCCAGTGCATGATGGGAACAGGGCAAACCAAACTACCAAGCCAATTCTTATACTGGGAAGGAAACAAGCTTCCGGGGAAACCATGATCTCTTGACTTGGTAAGAGTATTCTGCATCATTCAGAAACTCTGTCCATCACCTCCCCCCTTTTCCAAAATCGGTTTTATCCACACTATGTGTGGGAGGGTATACTCAGACGTGAGTCCCTTGCTCATTGCACCATCAGGATTCAAGCAAACCGGGCTGAAGAAGGCTGTGATGCCAGAAACCGGTCCCCGGGAGCTTGTTTCCTTCCCAGTATAAGAATTGGCTTGGTAGTTTGGTTTGTCCTGTTCCCATCTTGCACTGGGACAGGAACGGACTAATTTGCATATAGCCAGGTTCTGAGCTGGGATGGTGCAGTGAGCTAAAAAACGGTGATGGATTAAAACCATGATCTCTTGACTTGGTAAGAGTATTCTGCATCATTCAGAAACTCTGTCCATCACCACCCCCCTTTTCCAAAATCGGTTTTATCCACACTATGTGTGGGAGGGTATACTCAGACGTGAGTCCCTTGCTCATTGCACCATCAGGATTCAAGCAAGCCGGGCCGAAGAAGGCTGTGATGCCAGAAACCGGTCCCCGGAAGCTTGTTTCCTTCCCAGTATAAGAATTGGCTTGGTAGTTTGGTTTGCCCTGTTCCCATCATGCACTGGGACAGGAACAGACTAATTTGCATATAGTCAGGTTCTGAGCTGGGATGGTGCAGTGAGCTAAAAAACGGTGATGGATTAAAACCATGATCTATTGACTTGGTAAGAGTATTCTGCATCATTCAGAGACTCTGTCCATCACCACCCCCCTTTTCCAAAATCGGTTTTATCCACACTATGTGTGGGAGGGTATACTCAGACGTGAGTCCCTTGCTCATTGCACCATCAGGATTCAAGCAAGCCGGGCCGAAGAAGGCTGTGATGCCAGAAACCGGTCCCCGGAAGCTTGTTTCCTTCCCAGTATAAGAATTGGCTTGGTAGTTTGGTTTGCCCTGTTCCCATCATGCACTGGGACAGGAACAGACTAATTTGCATATAGCCAGGTTCTGAGCTGGGATGGTGCAGTGAGCTAAAAAACGGTGATGGATTAAAACCATGATCTATTGACTTGGTAAGAGTATTCTGCATCATTCAGAGACTCTGTCCATCACCACCCCCCTTTTCCAAAATCGGTTTTATCCACACTATGTGTGGGAGGGTATACTCAGACGTGAGTCCCTTGCTCATTGCACCATCAGGATTCAAGCAAGCCGGGCCGAAGAAGGCTGTGATGCCAGAAACCGGTCCCCGGAAGCTTGTTTCCTTCCCAGTATAAGAATTGGCTTGGTAGTTTGGTTTGCCCTGTTCCCATCATGCACTGGGACAGGAACAGACTAATTTGCATATAGCCAGGTTCTGAGCTGGGATGGTGCAGTGAGCTAAAAAACGGTGATGGATTAAAACCATGATCTATTGACTTGGTAAGAGTATTCTGCATCATTCAGAGACTCTGTCCATCACCACCCCCCTTTTCCAAAATCGGTTTTATCCACACTATGTGTGGGAGGGTATACTCAGACGTGAGTCCCTTGCTCATTGCACCATCAGGATTCAAGCAAGCCGGGCCGAAGAAGGCTGTGATGCCAGAAACCGGTCCCCGGAAGCTTGTTTCCTTCCCAGTATAAGAATTGGCTTGGTAGTTTGGTTTGCCCTGTTCCCATCATGCACTGGGACAGGAACAGACTAATTTGCATATAGCCAGGTTCTGAGCTGGGATGGTGCAGTGAGCTAAAAAACGGTGATGGATTAAAACCATGATCTATTGACTTGGTAAGAGTATTCTGCATCATTCAGAGACTCTGTCCATCACCACCCCCCTTTTCCAAAATCGGTTTTATCCACACTATGTGTGGGAGGGTATACTCAGACGTGAGTCCCTTGCTCATTGCACCATCAGGATTCAAGCAAGCCGGGCCGAAGAAGGCTGTGATGCCAGAAACCGGTCCCCGGAAGCTTGTTTCCTTCCCAGTATAAGAATTGGCTTGGTAGTTTGGTTTGCCCTGTTCCCATCATGCACTGGGACAGGAACAGACTAATTTGCATATAGCCAGGTTCTGAGCTGGGATGGTGCAGTGAGCTAAAAAACGGTGATGGATTAAAACCATGATCTATTGACTTGGTAAGAGTATTCTGCATCATTCAGAGACTCTGTCCATCACCACCCCCCTTTTCCAAAATCGGTTTTATCCACACTATGTGTGGGAGGGTATACTCAGACGTGAGTCCCTTGCTCATTGCACCATCAGGATTCAAGCAAGCCGGGCCGAAGAAGGCTGTGATGCCAGAAACCGGTCCCCGGAAGCTTGTTTCCTTCCCAGTATAAGAATTGGCTTGGTAGTTTGGTTTGCCCTGTTCCCATCATGCACTGGGACAGGAACAGACTAATTTGCATATAGCCAGGTTCTGAGCTGGGATGGTGCAGTGAGCTAAAAAACGGTGATGGATTAAAACCATGATCTATTGACTTGGTAAGAGTATTCTGCATCATTCAGAGACTCTGTCCATCACCACCCCCCTTTTCCAAAATCGGTTTTATCCACACTATGTGTGGGAGGGTATACTCAGACGTGAGTCCCTTGCTCATTGCACCATCAGGATTCAAGCAAGCCGGGCCGAAGAAGGCTGTGATGCCAGAAACCGGTCCCCGGAAGCTTGTTTCCTTCCCAGTATAAGAATTGGCTTGGTAGTTTGGTTTGCCCTGTTCCCATCATGCACTGGGACAGGAACAGACTAATTTGCATATAGCCAGGTTCTGAGCTGGGATGGTGCAGTGAGCTAAAAAACGGTGATGGATTAAAACCATGATCTATTGACTTGGTAAGAGTATTCTGCATCATTCAGAGACTCTGTCCATCACCACCCCCCTTTTCCAAAATCGGTTTTATCCACACTATGTGTGGGAGGGTATACTCAGACGTGAGTCCCTTGCTCATTGCACCATCAGGATTCAAGCAAGCCGGGCCGAAGAAGGCTGTGATGCCAGAAACCGGTCCCCGGAAGCTTGTTTCCTTCCCAGTATAAGAATTGGCTTGGTAGTTTGGTTTGCCCTGTTCCCATCATGCACTGGGACAGGAACAGACTAATTTGCATATAGCCAGGTTCTGAGCTGGGATGGTGCAGTGAGCTAAAAAACGGTGATGGATTAAAACCATGATCTATTGACTTGGTAAGAGTATTCTGCATCATTCAGAGACTCTGTCCATCACCACCCCCCTTTTCCAAAATCGGTTTTATCCACACTATGTGTGGGAGGGTATACTCAGACGTGAGTCCCTTGCTCATTGCACCATCAGGATTCAAGCAAGCCGGGCCGAAGAAGGCTGTGATGCCAGAAACCGGTCCCCGGAAGCTTGTTTCCTTCCCAGTATAAGAATTGGCTTGGTAGTTTGGTTTGCCCTGTTCCCATCATGCACTGGGACAGGAACAGACTAATTTGCATATAGCCAGGTTCTGAGCTGGGATGGTGCAGTGAGCTAAAAAACGGTGATGGATTAAAACCATGATCTATTGACTTGGTAAGAGTATTCTGCATCATTCAGAGACTCTGTCCATCACCACCCCCCTTTTCCAAAATCGGTTTTATCCACACTATGTGTGGGAGGGTATACTCAGACGTGAGTCCCTTGCTCATTGCACCATCAGGATTCAAGCAAGCCGGGCCGAAGAAGGCTGTGATGCCAGAAACCGGTCCCCGGAAGCTTGTTTCCTTCCCAGTATAAGAATTGGCTTGGTAGTTTGGTTTGCCCTGTTCCCATCATGCACTGGGACAGGAACAGACTAATTTGCATATAGCCAGGTTCTGAGCTGGGATGGTGCAGTGAGCTAAAAAACGGTGATGGATTAAAACCATGATCTATTGACTTGGTAAGAGTATTCTGCATCATTCAGAGACTCTGTCCATCACCACCCCCCTTTTCCAAAATCGGTTTTATCCACACTATGTGTGGGAGGGTATACTCAGACGTGAGTCCCTTGCTCATTGCACCATCAGGATTCAAGCAAGCCGGGCCGAAGAAGGCTGTGATGCCAGAAACCGGTCCCCGGAAGCTTGTTTCCTTCCCAGTATAAGAATTGGCTTGGTAGTTTGGTTTGCCCTGTTCCCATCATGCACTGGGACAGGAACAGACTAATTTGCATATAGCCAGGTTCTGAGCTGGGATGGTGCAGTGAGCTAAAAAACGGTGATGGATTAAAACCATGATCTATTGACTTGGTAAGAGTATTCTGCATCATTCAGAGACTCTGTCCATCACCACCCCCCTTTTCCAAAATCGGTTTTATCCACACTATGTGTGGAAGGGTATACTCAGACGTGAGTCCCTTGCTCATTGCACCATCAGGATTCAAGCAAGCCGGGCCGAAGAAGGCTGTGATGCCAGAAACCGGTCCCCGGAAGCTTGTTTCCTTCCCAGTATAAGAATTGGCTTGGTAGTTTGGTTTGCCCTGTTCCCATCATGCACTGGGACAGGAACAGACTAATTTGCATATAGCCAGGTTCTGAGCTGGGATGGTGCAGTGAGCTAAAAAACGGTGATGGATTAAAACCATGATCTATTGACTTGGTAAGAGTATTCTGCATCATTCAGAGACTCTGTCCATCACCACCCCCCTTTTCCAAAATCGGTTTTATCCACACTATGTGTGGGAGGGTATACTCAGACGTGAGTCCCTTGCTCATTGCACCATCAGGATTCAAGCAAGCCGGGCCGAAGAAGGCTGTGATGCCAGAAACCGGTCCCCGGAAGCTTGTTTCCTTCCCAGTATAAGAATTGGCTTGGTAGTTTGGTTTGCCCTGTTCCCATCATGCACTGGGACAGGAACAGACTAATTTGCATATAGCCAGGTTCTGAGCTGGGATGGTGCAGTGAGCTAAAAAACGGTGATGGATTAAAACCATGATCTATTGACTTGGTAAGAGTATTCTGCATCATTCAGAGACTCTGTCCATCACCACCCCCTTTTCCAAAATCGGTTTTATCCACACTATGTGTGGGAGGGTATACTCAGACGTGAGTCCCTTGCTCATTGCACCATCAGGATTCAAGCAAGCCGGGCCGAAGAAGGCTGTGATGCCAGAAACCGGTCCCCGGAAGCTTGTTTCCTTCCCAGTATAAGAATTGGCTTGGTAGTTTGGTTTGCCCTGTTCCCATCATGCACTGGGACAGGAACAGACTAATTTGCATATAGCCAGGTTCTGAGCTGGGATGGTGCAGTGAGCTAAAAAACGGTGATGGATTAAAACCATGATCTATTGACTTGGTAAGAGTATTCTGCATCATTCAGAGACTCTGTCCATCACCACCCCCCTTTTCCAAAATCGGTTTTATCCACACTATGTGTGGGAGGGTATACTCAGACGTGAGTCCCTTGCTCATTGCACCATCAGGATTCAAGCAAGCCGGGCCGAAGAAGGCTGTGATGCCAGAAACCGGTCCCCGGAAGCTTGTTTCCTTCCCAGTATAAGAATTGGCTTGGTAGTTTGGTTTGCCCTGTTCCCATCATGCACTGGGACAGGAACAGACTAATTTGCATATAGCCAGGTTCTGAGCTGGGATGGTGCAGTGAGCTAAAAAACGGTGATGGATTAAAACCATGATCTATTGACTTGGTAAGAGTATTCTGCATCATTCAGAGACTCTGTCCATCACCACCCCCCTTTTCCAAAATCGGTTTTATCCACACTATGTGTGGGAGGGTATACTCAGACGTGAGTCCCTTGCTCATTGCACCATCAGGATTCAAGCAAGCCGGGCCGAAGAAGGCTGTGATGCCAGAAACCGGTCCCCGGAAGCTTGTTTCCTTCCCAGTATAAGAATTGGCTTGGTAGTTTGGTTTGCCCTGTTCCCATCATGCACTGGGACAGGAACAGACTAATTTGCATATAGCCAGGTTCTGAGCTGGGATGGTGCAGTGAGCTAAAAAACGGTGATGGATTAAAACCATGATCTATTGACTTGGTAAGAGTATTCTGCATCATTCAGAGACTCTGTCCATCACCACCCCCCTTTTCCAAAATCGGTTTTATCCACACTATGTGTGGGAGGGTATACTCAGACGTGAGTCCCTTGCTCATTGCACCATCAGGATTCAAGCAAGCCGGGCCGAAGAAGGCTGTGATGCCAGAAACCGGTCCCCGGAAGCTTGTTTCCTTCCCAGTATAAGAATTGGCTTGGTAGTTTGGTTTGCCCTGTTCCCATCATGCACTGGGACAGGAACAGACTAATTTGCATATAGCCAGGTTCTGAGCTGGGATGGTGCAGTGAGCTAAAAAACGGTGATGGATTAAAACCATGATCTATTGACTTGGTAAGAGTATTCTGCATCATTCAGAGACTCTGTCCATCACCACCCCCCTTTTCCAAAATCGGTTTTATCCACACTATGTGTGGGAGGGTATACTCAGACGTGAGTCCCTTGCTCATTGCACCATCAGGATTCAAGCAAGCCGGGCCGAAGAAGGCTGTGATGCCAGAAACCGGTCCCCGGAAGCTTGTTTCCTTCCCAGTATAAGAATTGGCTTGGTAGTTTGGTTTGCCCTGTTCCCATCATGCACTGGGACAGGAACAGACTAATTTGCATATAGCCAGGTTCTGAGCTGGGATGGTGCAGTGAGCTAAAAAACGGTGATGGATTAAAACCATGATCTATTGACTTGGTAAGAGTATTCTGCATCATTCAGAGACTCTGTCCATCACCACCCCCCTTTTCCAAAATCGGTTTTATCCACACTATGTGTGGGAGGGTATACTCAGACGTGAGTCCCTTGCTCATTGCACCATCAGGATTCAAGCAAGCCGGGCCGAAGAAGGCTGTGATGCCAGAAACCGGTCCCCGGAAGCTTGTTTCCTTCCCAGTATAAGAATTGGCTTGGTAGTTTGGTTTGCCCTGTTCCCATCATGCACTGGGACAGGAACAGACTAATTTGCATATAGTCAGGTTCTGAGCTGGGATGGTGCAGTGAGCTAAAAAACAGTGATGGATTAAAACCATGATCTATTGACTTGGTAAGAGTATTCTGCATCATTCAGAGACTCTGTCCATCACCACCCCCCTTTTCCAAAATCGGTTTTATCCACACTATGTGTGGGAGGGTATACTCAGACGTGAGTCCCTTGCTCATTGCACCATCAGGATTCAAGCAAGCCGGGCCGAAGAAGGCTGTGATGCCAGAAACCGGTCCCCGGAAGCTTGTTTCCTTCCCAGTATAAGAATTGGCTTGGTAGTTTGGTTTGCCCTGTTCCCATCATGCACTGGGACAGGAACAGACTAATTTGCATATAGCCAGGTTCTGAGCTGGGATGGTGCAGTGAGCTAAAAAACGGTGATGGATTAAAACCATGATCTATTGACTTGGTAAGAGTATTCTGCATCATTCAGAGACTCTGTCCATCACCACCCCCCTTTTCCAAAATCGGTTTTATCCACACTATGTGTGGGAGGGTATACTCAGACGTGAGTCCCTTGCTCATTGCACCATCAGGATTCAAGCAAGCCGGGCCGAAGAAGGCTGTGATGCCAGAAACCGGTCCCCGGAAGCTTGTTTCCTTCCCAGTATAAGAATTGGCTTGGTAGTTTGGTTTGCCCTGTTCCCATCATGCACTGGGACAGGAACAGACTAATTTGCATATAGCCAGGTTCTGAGCTGGGATGGTGCAGTGAGCTAAAAAACGGTGATGGATTAAAACCATGATCTATTGACTTGGTAAGAGTATTCTGCATCATTCAGAGACTCTGTCCATCACCACCCCCCTTTTCCAAAATCGGTTTTATCCACACTATGTGTGGGAGGGTATACTCAGACGTTAGTCCCTTGCTCATTGCACCATCAGGATTCAAGCAAGCCGGGCCGAAGAAGGCTGTGATGCCAGAAACCGGTCCCCGGAAGCTTGTTTCCTTCCCAGTATAAGAATTGGCTTGGTAGTTTGGTTTGCCCTGTTCCCATCATGCACTGGGACAGGAACAGACTAATTTGCATATAGCCAGGTTCTGAGCTGGGATGGTGCAGTGAGCTAAAAAACGGTGATGGATTAAAACCATGATCTATTGACTTGGTAAGAGTATTCTGCATCATTCAGAGACTCTGTCCATCACCACCCCCCTTTTCCAAAATCGGTTTTATCCACACTATGTGTGGGAGGGTATACTCAGACGTGAGTCCCTTGCTCATTGCACCATCAGGATTCAAGCAAGCCGGGCCGAAGAAGGCTGTGATGCCAGAAACCGGTCCCCGGAAGCTTGTTTCCTTCCCAGTATAAGAATTGGCTTGGTAGTTTGGTTTGCCCTGTTCCCATCATGCACTGGGACAGGAACAGACTAATTTGCATATAGCCAGGTTCTGAGCTGGGATGGTGCAGTGAGCTAAAAAACGGTGATGGATTAAAACCATGATCTATTGACTTGGTAAGAGTATTCTGCATCATTCAGAGACTCTGTCCATCACCACCCCCCTTTTCCAAAATCGGTTTTATCCACACTATGTGTGGGAGGGTATACTCAGACGTGAGTCCCTTGCTCATTGCACCATCAGGATTCAAGCAAGCCGGGCCGAAGAAGGCTGTGATGCCAGAAACCGGTCCCCGGAAGCTTGTTTCCTTCCCAGTATAAGAATTGGCTTGGTAGTTTGGTTTGCCCTGTTCCCATCATGCACTGGGACAGGAACAGACTAATTTGCATATAGCCAGGTTCTGAGCTGGGATGGTGCAGTGAGCTAAAAAACGGTGATGGATTAAAACCATGATCTATTGACTTGGTAAGAGTATTCTGCATCATTCAGAGACTCTGTCCATCACCACCCCCCTTTTCCAAAATCGGTTTTATCCACACTATGTGTGGGAGGGTATACTCAGACGTGAGTCCCTTGCTCATTGCACCATCAGGATTCAAGCAAGCCGGGCCGAAGAAGGCTGTGATGCCAGAAACCGGTCCCCGGAAGCTTGTTTCCTTCCCAGTATAAGAATTGGCTTGGTAGTTTGGTTTGCCCTGTTCCCATCATGCACTGGGACAGGAACAGACTAATTTGCATATAGCCAGGTTCTGAGCTGGGATGGTGCAGTGAGCTAAAAAACGGTGATGGATTAAAACCATGATCTATTGACTTGGTAAGAGTATTCTGCATCATTCAGAGACTCTGTCCATCACCACCCCCCTTTTCCAAAATCGGTTTTATCCACACTATGTGTGGGAGGGTATACTCAGACGTTAGTCCCTTGCTCATTGCACCATCAGGATTCAAGCAAGCCGGGCCGAAGAAGGCTGTGATGCCAGAAACCGGTCCCCGGAAGCTTGTTTCCTTCCCAGTATAAGAATTGGCTTGGTAGTTTGGTTTGCCCTGTTCCCATCATGCACTGGGACAGGAACAGACTAATTTGCATATAGCCAGGTTCTGAGCTGGGATGGTGCAGTGAGCTAAAAAACGGTGATGGATTAAAACCATGATCTATTGACTTGGTAAGAGTATTCTGCATCATTCAGAGACTCTGTCCATCACCACCCCCCTTTTCCAAAATCGGTTTTATCCACACTATGTGTGGGAGGGTATACTCAGACGTGAGTCCCTTGCTCATTGCACCATCAGGATTCAAGCAAGCCGGGCCGAAGAAGGCTGTGATGCCAGAAACCGGTCCCCGGAAGCTTGTTTCCTTCCCAGTATAAGAATTGGCTTGGTAGTTTGGTTTGCCCTGTTCCCATCATGCACTGGGACAGGAACAGACTAATTTGCATATAGCCAGGTTCTGAGCTGGGATGGTGCAGTGAGCTAAAAAACGGTGATGGATTAAAACCATGATCTATTGACTTGGTAAGAGTATTCTGCATCATTCAGAGACTCTGTCCATCACCACCCCCCTTTTCCAAAATCGGTTTTATCCACACTATGTGTGGGAGGGTATACTCAGACGTGAGTCCCTTGCTCATTGCACCATCAGGATTCAAGCAAGCCGGGCCGAAGAAGGCTGTGATGCCAGAAACCGGTCCCCGGAAGCTTGTTTCCTTCCCAGTATAAGAATTGGCTTGGTAGTTTGGTTTGCCCTGTTCCCATCATGCACTGGGACAGGAACAGACTAATTTGCATATAGCCAGGTTCTGAGCTGGGATGGTGCAGTGAGCTAAAAAACGGTGATGGATTAAAACCATGATCTATTGACTTGGTAAGAGTATTCTGCATCATTCAGAGACTCTGTCCATCACCACCCCCCTTTTCCAAAATCGGTTTTATCCACACTATGTGTGGGAGGGTATACTCAGACGTGAGTCCCTTGCTCATTGCACCATCAGGATTCAAGCAAGCCGGGCCGAAGAAGGCTGTGATGCCAGAAACCGGTCCCCGGAAGCTTGTTTCCTTCCCAGTATAAGAATTGGCTTGGTAGTTTGGTTTGCCCTGTTCCCATCATGCACTGGGACAGGAACAGACTAATTTGCATATAGCCAGGTTCTGAGCTGGGATGGTGCAGTGAGCTAAAAAACGGTGATGGATTAAAACCATGATCTATTGACTTGGTAAGAGTATTCTGCATCATTCAGAGACTCTGTCCATCACCACCCCCCTTTTCCAAAATCGGTTTTATCCACACTATGTGTGGGAGGGTATACTCAGACGTGAGTCCCTTGCTCATTGCACCATCAGGATTCAAGCAAGCCGGGCCGAAGAAGGCTGTGATGCCAGAAACCGGTCCCCGGAAGCTTGTTTCCTTCCCAGTATAAGAATTGGCTTGGTAGTTTGGTTTGACCTGTTCCCATCATGCACTGGGACAGGAACAGACTAATTTGCATATAGCCAGGTTCTGAGCTGGGATGGTGCAGTGAGCTAAAAAACGGTGATGGATTAAAACCATGATCTATTGACTTGGTAAGAGTATTCTGCATCATTCAGAGACTCTGTCCATCACCACCCCCCTTTTCCAAAATCGGTTTTATCCACACTATGTGTGGGAGGGTATACTCAGACGTGAGTCCCTTGCTCATTGCACCATCAGGATTCAAGCAAGCCGGGCCGAAGAAGGCTGTGATGCCAGAAACCGGTCCCCGGAAGCTTGTTTCCTTCCCAGTATAAGAATTGGCTTGGTAGTTTGGTTTGCCCTGTTCCCATCATGCACTGGGACAGGAACAGACTAATTTGCATATAGCCAGGTTCTGAGCTGGGATGGTGCAGTGAGCTAAAAAACGGTGATGGATTAAAACCATGATCTATTGACTTGGTAAGAGTATTCTGCATCATTCAGAGACTCTGTCCATCACCACCCCCCTTTTCCAAAATCGGTTTTATCCACACTATGTGTGGGAGGGTATACTCAGACGTGAGTCCCTTGCTCATTGCACCATCAGGATTCAAGCAAGCCGGGCCGAAGAAGGCTGTGATGCCAGAAACCGGTCCCCGGAAGCTTGTTTCCTTCCCAGTATAAGAATTGGCTTGGTAGTTTGGTTTGCCCTGTTCCCATCATGCACTGGGACAGGAACAGACTAATTTGCATATAGCCAGGTTCTGAGCTGGGATGGTGCAGTGAGCTAAAAAACGGTGATGGATTAAAACCATGATCTATTGACTTGGTAAGAGTATTCTGCATCATTCAGAGACTCTGTCCATCACCACCCCCCTTTTCCAAAATCGGTTTAATCCACACTATGTGTGGGAGGGTATACTCAGACGTGAGTCCCTTGCTCATTGCACCATCAGGATTCAAGCAAGCCGGGCCGAAGAAGGCTGTGATGCCAGAAACCGGTCCCCGGAAGCTTGTTTCCTTCCCAGTATAAGAATTGGCTTGGTAGTTTGGTTTGCCCTGTTCCCATCATGCACTGGGACAGGAACAGACTAATTTGCATATAGCCAGGTTCTGAGCTGGGATGGTGCAGTGAGCTAAAAAACGGTGATGGATTAAAACCATGATCTATTGACTTGGTAAGAGTATTCTGCATCATTCAGAGACTCTGTCCATCACCACCCCCCTTTTCCAAAATCGGTTTTATCCACACTATGTGTGGGAGGGTATACTCAGACGTGAGTCCCTTGCTCATTGCACCATCAGGATTCAAGCAAGCCGGGCCGAAGAAGGCTGTGATGCCAGAAACCGGTCCCCGGAAGCTTGTTTCCTTCCCAGTATAAGAATTGGCTTGGTAGTTTGGTTTGCCCTGTTCCCATCATGCACTGGGACAGGAACAGACTAATTTGCATATAGCCAGGTTCTGAGCTGGGATGGTGCAGTGAGCTAAAAAACGGTGATGGATTAAAACCATGATCTATTGACTTGGTAAGAGTATTCTGCATCATTCAGAGACTCTGTCCATCACCACCCCCCTTTTCCAAAATCGGTTTTATCCACACTATGTGTGGGAGGGTATACTCAGACGTGAGTCCCTTGCTCATTGCACCATCAGGATTCAAGCAAGCCGGGCCGACGAAGGCTGTGATGCCAGAAACCGGTCCCCGGAAGCTTGTTTCCTTCCCAGTATAAGAATTGGCTTGGTAGTTTGGTTTGCCCTGTTCCCATCATGCACTGGGACAGGAACAGACTAATTTGCATATAGCCAGGTTCTGAGCTGGGATGGTGCAGTGAGCTAAAAAACGGTGATGGATTAAAACCATGATCTATTGACTTGGTAAGAGTATTCTGCATCATTCAGAGACTCTGTCCATCACCACCCCCTTTTCCAAAATCGGTTTTATCCACACTATGTGTGGGAGGGTATACTCAGACGTGAGTCCCTTGCTCATTGCACCATCAGGATTCAAGCAAGCCGGGCCGAAGAAGGCTGTGATGCCAGAAACCGGTCCCCGGAAGCTTGTTTCCTTCCCAGTATAAGAATTGGCTTGGTAGTTTGGTTTGCCCTGTTCCCATCATGCACTGGGACAGGAACAGACTAATTTGCATATAGCCAGGTTCTGAGCTGGGATGGTGCAGTGAGCTAAAAAACGGTGATGGATTAAAACCATGATCTATTGACTTGGTAAGAGTATTCTGCATCATTCAGAGACTCTGTCCATCACCACCCCCCTTTTCCAAAATCAGATTGGTTTGCAAACAGAAGGTCCAGAACATGCCCCCCCTGGTGAGTAGGGAAGTTTTACCAGCTGTTGTAAATTAAAATTAGCACATGTGAGCCTCAGATCTCTCAAGTGACTACTGAGACTTCCATCATCCCTCAGATTAAAATCACCCAGAATAATCATTCTGGAATGTGCTAGTGCCAGATTGGTGATAGTATCCAAAAGAGTTGGTATTGAGTATCAAATCTAGGAGGTCTATAACAGATCATTCCTGTAATTAGGCTGCCACTAAGGTCCTGCAGCCAAAAACCCAGGATTTCTATGCCTGCAATTTCATCTATCTTAAGAGGCACAAAGTTCTGTGAAATACGTTAGACAGCGAGTGCTTCTTGAAAACAACTGTCTAGTTATCTTTTGTCCCATATATCATAGCCCCTGGGATGCAAGACGCGTGCTGTAAAAAACAATTAGTTCAATCCTTTTGTGAGACTCCTCCTCTGAGGTGCTCTTCCTTCACCTATGTAGGTGGACGGTCATTAACTTTGCCTCTGAGGCTTGAATGGGACATCAGTGCATACCTAAATATTGGGCATGTATATAATTTGAAATACATTGCAGAATAAGTCCTGTGTGCTTCGTCTGCCTGTCCCACAATGTGTAGGTTACACATGTGATTATTCTACTGAACATGGAGAAGTGATTACAAACATCTGCACAAATTGCACAAAATGAGCAACAAATGTAAACCTCTGATTTGTCCTGTTACATTTTTCAAGTGAGTGTTTTGTTAGAAATGGATTGCTCATAGTTGTATTTTTCTGTGTATTTTGAAAGTGCATTTTTAGAAAGGTATGTCCTGTCAAGTCCTGTGTTAACCTGGGCTGCACTGGGTGTAGAGGGAATACCCCAGTCTAACATTTAAAGGTGGCAAAAGCCTGTGCTTGTGTTCAAAAAGTTGATGCATCTTGGCCTATAATATTTTTGGCCTCTTCAGTACAAAACAAGGTGAGTGAAACCTTCTTATTTTACATTGCTGCTTTTAAATGGACATGAATCTGCTTATCAGGTAAATGCCCCTTAACCACTCACTCTTCCGTAGTGTCTCTACAGAAGTCTCTCAAACTGAGTGAGATTGTCTCCTCTCTCTCCTGAATGCTTCGTGTCTTAGAGCGTATTCTCTTACATCCTCGTTCAGCTGGGTGGAGTGTCGCTACCCCAAGTCATTCCAAATTATCTGAAAAACATCTAAAATCTTGCATACAAACGCGATATAACTTCCAACTGTTTTCGCTATCAATGTTAAATAAATCGGAGAAAAACTTTCTAAAAGTGCCATTTATAAAAGTGTGACTAAATATCTGACTTTACCATTAAAGAGCGCTTTTAAATACAATTCTTCAGACACGAAAAACACAACATGTCTGCCTGCTCCCAATTGAAAGTTTTACTTATTAAAGGTAAGAAGGTAACCCAATGTCATTCTATGGGAGAGGCAGACTTTGCCAGGCTGAAAAATGTATGTAGGAGTTTAGGACATTAAACCTTAAATATGCATGTCCAATATTTTAAAGAAACTTCATCCTGCCTTTGGGTTGTTCAGGGTCTACCCTCTGAATGTCTTGTATAAATTAAAAATGAAGGTCTGGGTCTGCCAAAAAGGTTTATTTTACCAGGTTAAAATTGGCAATGTAAAACTGCACACACAGACTACAATTTCAGGCCTGAGAAAGGTTGTGCAGGGCTTCCGTTGATGCTTGCAAGTGCAACACAGTGGTGTCATGCGTTTTATCACATTGCGGCTAACACAGGGGTGGACCAGACCCTATAAGAGTGATTCAGTTGTTCAGAAAATGTGATCCTTTGTGCTAATATCCATGACTACAGTAAGTGCAAGATATTGCATAGCTCAGGCAGGAGTCCTTTTTCACACCTGCAGGCAAAGCCTTTGTACCTTACATCAAGAGTCATGATCTGAATGAGGGTTATTCCCTTTAAAATATTGATAATAGCTATTCTCTGACCAGTTCTTCCACTACTTTCTTGCTTGATGGGTCATGATCTATATTTCTTCATATTTCAGCCATAAATTACTTTTTTCCCCTCATTTAAGCGATTTTCATGGTTATAACTACAAAAAAAACAATTGATGGACAGAATGAAGTACAATGTCATACATACATCCCAGTAGAGAGATCTGGGCCTCAATCCATCGTTTTTTTGCTCACCATGCCATTCCAGTTTGAACCCAGCCATATGCAAATCAGTCTCGACCCTGCGCCCAATGGAAACAGTCCAGTCCGAACTGCCAGGCCAGGTCCTCCCTGGACTGGAAAAAAGCATCCTAGGACTGGTTTTGGATAGGATAGCTTGATTCCTGTGGTATGGAGAGCACGGGACCCATGTCTGGGCATACCCGTCCCACTCGGGGTGACAAATACAAAAAGAACAATTGATGTACAGAATGCAAACAATGTCATACATTCACCCCAGTACAGAAATCTGGGACTAAATCCATAGTTTTTTTGCTCACCATGCCATTCTAGTTTGGACCCAGCCATATGAAAATTAGTCTTGACCCTGCGCCCAATGGAAACAGTCCAGCCCGAACCGCCAGGCCAGGTCCTCCCTGGACTGGAAACAAGCATCCTAGGAACGGTTTAAAGGTTTCACCCCTCTTCAGCCAGGATAGCTTGATAGGGCCATAATGGTGACTCCCCGTCTGTCTTAGTGTTAGGAAACAATACTTGCATACAACAAGTGACCCTGGCTGACACAGTTACGAGATAGGGTATTCCTGGCAACATGCCACAGCAGCTGTGATCATTCAACATAATGTAGCTCCCATTCGAAAGCTGCCTAAAAATTGGATCTATCACTGCGGCTGGAGAACCTTGCAGGTGGCAGGATAAGTTGGTCGAAGAACCATCGCAGGCTCCGTGTAAGTTAATACCCTGACATAAAAGTGCACCACTTAGTGCACTTTTGCAGTTTGTACCACTAAGAAATACTTCTTTTACCCCACTCTAACATCTGTGTGTGTATGGTAAATTCCAGGTTGACTTGATGTATTCTTTGTCCAATCTTTGATATACGCCAGCTGGTATATGTTTCAAACAATACTGAAAATGGAAAATTGTGACAGGCAGAGTGATTGTCCCATGTAATAGCCATTCTGTTGCCGGTTTTTCCGAAACAGTTAACGGTTATCTTTCCAGTTTTTCTATGCTTAGCACCGTATAGTCTGCTCCTCTTTGTGCCAGAGTGATTTGTTTATCTGTAAGGTTAAATGCAGAAAACAATGACATGGTGTTAATTAGACGCCATGGCACATATCCAGAACGCAGATTTTTTAACATCCTGCCTAAAAGCATTGTAGAACGCAATTGTGACTGTCCATGTTGTAACATGAGCAAGTCCTGTTCCATTATTTCTATGGCAGAGTATACTATGCTGTCCAAAGAATACATTCTGGATGGAGGAGTCGTTAACCCATTGTCAACTACAGAGAGAGATTTCTCTAAATTAATACGATCAATTTCTCGTATTCGTTCTGCAGTCTCTGCTTGTGTTGCTTTCCAAGATTCATTATAAATGGCATATGTATGTGCGTATATGAAACGTTTATGACGCGGTTTTGCAGGTCCTTGTAGGAAGTCCCTTAAATTAACGCCATCTTTAAGTAGAGATAAGTGTTGTTTTACCTCTATCAGTGTGGACTTTTGTAGCCACTCAAGGCATAGTTTTCCTACACGGTATGTTGTTACTATCCCTGGATGTTGTCTCTGGACATATCTCAGATCTGGCCTAGTGAATGTGAACCCTTGTGTCTTATTCAGGAATCTATCTTGACAGTTGTTTGTGTTTGTGGGCCAGATTAACCATTTTTTCCAATCAGGATCAGTTCTGTTTTTAAGTAAAATTGTTTTTACGTCGACCACCCCCTCTGTACTGTTCATACTATCAGGTGTAGGTATAGGTATGGACGGTTTGTTTAAATCTTTTATCTTAGCTAAGCCAAGACAAGATGTCTGTTGAACAGTGTCATTCAAAAACATTATTTGTTCAGGGATGATGCAGGCTCTAAATAAAGCTTCTAATCCCTGCAATTGCCAGTCTTTTGTGCCCCACACAGTTTTCATCTCAATGTTGTCTTTACAACAGTCGAAACCTAATGTGGACAACTAAGCATAAAAGGCCGCAGAATAAATTTGCTTAGTATTAGTCAACATGCTTTTCATTCCTGTTTTATTAACATTTTCAAAGTAAAATGTTTCTGAATTTGAGACATTAAAACCTGAGAAGTATGGACATTTTTCATAGAATGTTTTTGAGCTACCCTTTGGTGGTGTTGAACAATATTCCCATTGATAATAAGTATAAACATTTCTAGGGTTTGCAGATTTGTGCAAGTAATGATGACCATAGTAATTATAACAATACATTTGTTCATAATCTGATGAACCTTCTAATTATTCATGTTTTGTAAATTGTGCAGGCATCTCTAATTCTGACATCATATTATTAACAGTCTCAAAGTCCCAATCATTCGAAAATGTGCTGGGTGAAACAAAGTCACTCAAGGAAACCTTGAATTGATGTGGAATCTTCAACAGCTCTGCAGACAAAGATATCATAATCAGTTCTGTCCCAAGCTATACCACCAGGTATAGGAACGGTTGTGATGTTCACTGATGTCAAGTCTCTTTGTTCACGATGAGATGATTTGTGTGGCTTCAGGAGCAAGTTGATGATCTTACTTGCTGTGTCCATTTTACTATATCTTCCATTTATCAGCATTCCCAAACCTAATACAAGAATTAGCCAAAGTAGAAGAAAAAGTACGCCTAGCACAATCCAAAGTTCAACCCATGGTGAAACCAGATAAGTCTTTTCAAGTTGCTGAAAAAGTTCTGTTACTTGTTCTTTGAAAGTTTTATTTGCTGGCAAAGTTTCAGGCTCACTGGGATCCTCAGAAAACGTATCAAAGTTGATATAATAGCCAGAGGCAGTTCTGTCAATTGTAGGGATTGTGTCAGGATTATTTGAAATCGCTGGAGCTACCTGATCACTTGTCATATTAGTATAGTCAGATGCTCTTTCATTGTAGACAGGTGTTTCTTGACAAACTGTTATTTGGGTCTCAGGAGATACAAGTTCCATGGCTTTGTTGCATAGTCCTTCTTTTCACACTGCAGATTCTTCAAAGGTGATGAGTCTCTCAGTTTGAACAACTTGGATAGTAGCCAGATTAGGTTGTCTGCTACATCTTTGGAATCCAATTGGCCTACTACTTATGATTGGCCACATGATGTGGTTTTACCAGGTCGACAGACACAAACCTGTTCTCCTTTCTTCCAGCAAGGGGCGGCAGTAACACTGTTCTTGATCCGTGGATTGCTAAGACAGGTACTGGTTTTCTGTAAGAAGGCCCACATTCCTTCTTATCTGCGATATTTTCTCTAACTAGATCCCCAATCTTTGGAATCCAATCAGGCCTTGCTGGGACGGGTAGTTCTCCTTCAGTGGTCGTTGGCTTCTGCAATGTGTTGCTTAGACTTCTTCGTGTTTCATTTAAGTCATGCAAAACAGCCAAACGGTCTTTGATATCAAAGGGTTTTTGTTCTACCACTGAAGTGTGACGATCAAGGTCTTCCACAATCATTCTAGTACCAAAAAGGATTTCATATGGAGTTATTCCACCCAGAGAATTTCTTGGCAGATTATTTAGACTACGTTGGACCCGTCACCCGAGCCTAATACCCTAGCTGTAATAGATTTCTTTATGTCTCGGTTTTTTCTCTCGACAACCGAATTCCCCTCAGGATGGAATGGGCTAGAATACCGCAATGCAATGCCCAGATTGGCCGCCCATATTTTGGTCCATTTCCGGGGGCTCCTTTGATTAGTATATACTGTCCGTTCCGTGACCATTATTAGATCCATATCTCTACACCAGCCTGTCATCTATTTTCATTTTTGAACAAGTGATTGCAGCTACGGAAGCCGTTTGCACAGCTGCCTTCGCGGCTTCATCTGCCAATAAATTCCCGCAACGTGAACGCCATCACATTGATGACTCAGTGTATGGATCACGTGAGTCTTCCGTAGTTCTTTCTGTAATTGAACTACTTGTTCACAAAGCAACTTATGCTTGATTGTGCCACCTTTTGCATCTTTGAAACCGTCTTGAACCCAGTTCTGCAAGTATTCATTGTAAGATTGGACGCAGTAATAAGAATTGCACACAATGAGTGTGGGTAATTCGCGATCAGTATTTTCAAGTGCCATCTTGAATGGCTGTAGTTTAGCTCGCTGAGCTGTACAATCTCCAAGAGATTGCATTTTTGTGACCATAGGTCGCAATTTACCATCGCGCCAGCGACCTTTAATGATCGCGCACGCAGCACTATAAGCCTGTTTGCCCCCAATTGCATGCTGTGCTGATACATCTGTATAAATTATACATTCGTATTGTTCTAGAGGCAGAATCTCAGTAGGCAGAGGATATTCTTGTTCGTACTGTAGAATTTCTTGTGTTTTCAAATAAGGGTCAAAAACGGATTCAACCTCTGTTGCAGCAAGAGAGTTAACCCATTTTATCTATCTCGGATGTAAAAACTTTGCATTTCGAATGCTTGCTTTTGTTACTGCCTCCAAGGCAGGTACAGGTGTAACGACCATAATGCGTTTTCCCTGTGCGAGGGCTCTCTTTTTTCTACTGCAGTTTGAACCGCTGTCAGCATTTTTTCTGTAGAAGTGAATTTCATTTCAGCTTGTGTGTACAAGTGTGATTTATAAGCTATTGGTACTTTTTCTCCTTCATTAAAGGGTAAGTACGTGAATCCGCATCTTCCTGGAATGATTCGGCTTACAACATTGCATACGTTTACGCGTGTCTGTAAATGTGTTGTTGCTAACATGTCTATTTGCACTGAACGCAAAATTTCTGTGTGTTTTTGAGTCCAATTAGTTGTTTTGAAATCAGGTTTGATTAATTCGCAGAGAGATTTAACCCTTTCTGCATAATTTAGAATGTAAGTTCTTCCGAAATTCAAGAAACCTAGAATTGACTAAGTTTGTCAGCGTTTTTGGAGGTTAGAGCAGCACACATTTGGGGGCGTGGCCAAGAGCCGTTCATGGCGGACGTGTAGTGAAGAAGCTCCGTCCGTAGCCCTTTGATACTAGCTACTAATCCTGTCTACCCTCAACTAAATCCACCTCAATCTTTGGCCCGGACCTGCACCGGACGAGCGGCGGGCAGTGGCGGCGAGCTACCTTCTTTGGACACCGCCTACCGCCCTGGTGAGCTGTGGAGACCGCTGGGCCTCCTGCGCAGAGGGAAGCCGCGGCCTCAATTAACCCGGAGGCCTGTCTGCTGCTGATCTGCCGGCGAACCGCTGACGGGGCGCCGGAGGTGCACTAGGGCGCGGAACTGTGCGCGCCTGCAGCCGGGAGGCTGGCGCTTGATCCTGCCGACACCGGACCAACTCCCCGATCGCCAGTGGACCCCTGGCGCCCGTTCTGCCCTGACTGCCCTGCTTGCGGCCGGAGGAGCGCCGGACTGCGCTGCGCCCCCTGGACTGCCGCGGAGGTGCCTGCGTCCGGCGAAGGGGAGCGCTGGGAGAGCTGAGGAGAGGACGCTGGAGCCCTGAGGACTGCTACAGCTGCGTGGGACGCCCAGCTGCGGCCCAAAAAACATTGGCGCCGAGGCGGCGACACGGGCGCCATCTTGCCTCCACCCTGGACACCAGCGAACCCATGAGGGACGCCGTGAACGCTGGCGCCACCAGCACCTCTTGAGGATAGTGGGGGAAACACGGATCTGGGGACGCGACGCAGCGCCGGCGCAACCCCTGCAGCCACGCTACCACTGATGACCCGGAGAAGCATCGAGGGGTCCGGCTGCACAGGGGCCCACGTGGCGGGCCACTGACTACAAAACCGCCTTCGCTGAGGCAGGGAAGAGGCGCCACACTGCTGTCTTGCGTCTGGCGGTCCCCCCCTCCTGCAGCCACTTGCCCATACCTACCACCACACCAGGGCCAACACAGCAGTTGCACGGAGGTTCCTCCACGGGATGCCGCCACACCGACCAGACGTGCCGCCACTACTTCAACACTATTGACCCTATCCGGCACCAGGGATTCACCACTCCTATTGCCTTCCTCGCTGAGACACCGGTGGCCGCGTGGAGATCCACGACATACAAGGCGGTGCACTGAGGGCTATACCATCGGTGGACAGAAACGCGACCACCCCGACGCCGCTCTGCATACTAGATCGATGGGACGACACAGGGGCAGGACCCAGGACCCCGGTGCATCGACGGACATGCAGTCCACCGGCTCGGAGGATCCTCTTTCCTCCTCGAATATGGACGTTATCCCGCCGACTGGGAAAGGGACGCAGGACGCCAAACTAGACCTTATCCTCAACGAAATACGAGCCACACGGGAGGTGCTGGAAACACGTATCGATAACACGGCGACGGGTCTCTCGTTGCTCCGAGCAGACCACAATAAACTTGCAGAGAGGGTCTCCGAACAGAAACTTGCACTGAGTGATCTCATACCCCAACAAACGGAACACTCGACGAAACTGGAATGCATGGAGAAACAACTCAAGCAGTTATGGGACAAGGTGGACGATGCGGAGGGACGAGCCCGCCGCAACAACGTCTCCATCTTAGGCATTCCAGAACGCAGCGAGGGAAGGAACCCTACCCAATTTGTGGAGGACTGACTTCGACAACTGGTGGGTCCAGAAGATCTTACGGCCCTGTACAGCGTAGAGAGGGCGCATAGAATACCGTCCAAACCGCCGCAACCAGGTGCGCCCCCATGTCCTTTGATCGCACGCCTCCTTCACTACAAGGACCGCGACACTGTGCTACGCGTGGCCCGAGAGAAGGCGCCGATTCGCTATGAAGACAAGAATATCTCCGTGTATCCTGACTTCACACCCATGGTGCAGCGTGCCAGGTCCACCTTCCTGGGGGTGAAACGCAAGTTGCGTGAAAGAGACTTGAAACATGCCCTTCTGTTCCCTGCCCGCCTTAAGATACTACACAGTAACAAGTCATACTTCTTTGACTCGCCAGAGTGGCGGCAGAGTGGATGGAGGTAACACTAACTCCGCCGACCTCGCAGGACCCTTTTATGGCCGCTAGGGGAGACGGCCGTCGGGATCGATCAGATCGGAAAAGCGCCACTTCAGACGCTGGATGAGCCCCACCGCAGAGGACAGCGCCGACGGATGCAGCCGCTACGGACCGTCCAGCAGACCACACACCGGTGATGCAATTGACGGGGGAGGCACTCGCCGCCCATGATGCGGGCACAACCAGAGACCTGATTAGCAACTCTGACACGCTCACAGAAGTGTCAGGATCGGCGGACAGCGTACAACTCTTCCCCAAGATCACGGCGCAGACAGCGGAAGAATTTTACCATCACCAGCTAAACCGTAGGGGAATTATGATGGCCTGCCTACAAGAGACACACCTGAACTGTGCTGAACGTCTGAAACTGCATAAGAAGTGGAAGGGCCAACTTTTCGCTACGTCCTACTGTGCATTCTCTAGGGGGGCCGCTATTTGGCTTCGTAATTCTGTTCCCTTCAAGCCACTAGAACAAAGAATTGACAAGGAGGGTAGATATGTATTTGTGAGGGGCTTACTGGATGGGGCTACTGTTGTGCTTGGCTGTGTATATTCTCCAAACTCGGGACAATCAGATTTTTTGATAAATGTCAATTGGGTCCTTGCGGATTGGGCGGATCACCAATGGGTGGTTGGAGGGGACTTCAATGCTGTGTTGGATGTTGCACTGGACAGATCACACCCCCCACTACACGCCACAGAAAGCAGAAGACAGGCGGATGCGCTAGCACAGTGGGCGGAGGGATGGGATCTAGCAGATGCATGGCGCAGTACACATTTACAGGACAGGGAATATACCTTTTTCTCCCCACCGCACAGACTCCACACCAGGATAGACCGCAGTTTTTGCTCCCGTTCCTTACTAGGATCGGTTATTCAGGCCCAGCACATGGGGAAGACCCTATCTGATCACAATCCTGTCGAGCTGACTTGGCAATGGGGCCGACAGACGACCCCAATCCCGACCTGGAGATTGCCCACGGAGCTACTGGAAGATGCAGTCTTCAGGTCCACTATGGCGGATGCCATTGAGGGTTATTTTGACACGAACACTGATACTGCCAGCTCCCGACAATTAGAATGGGACGCCTTTAAAGTTTTCATCAGAGGGGAAGCGATGGCCACTAGAGTGGGCATGAGGAGGGCAGTCATTGCAGATCTGAAAGACGTGGAGGGTAGACTGGCAACGCTGGAGTGTGAGGCTGCGGGCACGAACACACATTTCACGCCACTGCAGGACGCGCACGTAAAACACGCTGAACTGCTAGAAGACTTGAGATTGTTAGACTACAGGGAATACACAACTAGACAGCACACGCAGGCAGATAGGTCGGGCGCTATGCTGGCCCGTATCATACGTGACTCCCCAGTGCACCATCCCATCTTAGAAATACTGGACCAAGAAGGCATACTAGTTTCGACTCAAGTAGGAATCAACGCCGCATTCGAGGACTATTACACCACCCTTTACAGCCCACACAGCTACCTCTCACAGACTGTATTTGAGGGATTCATGAGGGATTTAGAACTACCCAAACTCACTGACAGGCAAAGCGACGATCTGAAGCGTAACATTTCTATTGCGGAGATTAGACAGGCAATACGCGCATTCCCGAGAAACAAAACCCCTGGGACGGACGGCTTGCCGGCCGAGTTCTATACCACATTCATGGACCTGCTAGCCCCGCGCCTCCATGCCATTTACATGGAAGTGCTACGGACTGACTGCTTACCGCATCCTCCCTCCAAGCTTTGATAACCTCCCTCTTAAAACCGGGTAAGGATGGACTGCACCTTGCTAGCTACAGACCCTTATCTCTACTTAATACCAACTACAAGATTCTGAGTACTTTACAGAATCTTGTAGTTGGTATACGGAGCTCATATGGGGACAAGGGAGGAGGCGCATAGGCCTTGCTAAATTGCACCTCACCACTGGCGCAGAAGGTATGGGAGTACCAGACTTCAGGGCCTACAATTTTGCATGTCAACTGCAGTGGCTGGCCTATTGGCTTGCTGGTAGAAACCTACATGAGATTGACATGATAGAAGACGATCGCTCTAAAGGGAGGATCCATGCCCTGCTCTTACCCCGCTCGGAACTGCCGAGAGACACCCCACCGCTTCTCCGACTTGCAGTTCGCTACTGGCGGAAGGCGGTGAAGTACACGGCCCCGCTGTCATTATATGCCCCCACAATTCCACTACTGGGTATGCCCCTGGGGTCGGGACCGCTCACAACTCACAAACTAGTGCCATGGCACGACGCAGGTGTAACACACATAGGAGACCTTTTTGCTGAAGGGCGGATGCTGTCCTTTGCAGACTTCAGGACCGCACATGGCATCCCTGGGGGATCATTCCTTATGCATGCTGGAATCCGACGCTATGTACTGGGAAGGTGGGCGCCCGGGGGAGTGGAACCACCCACGAACCCCTTACTGACGATGCAATACCTCATGGGAACGGGAAGTCATCTGACTAAATGGCTCACTGCTAGCATTAGAGCAGGACGGGCGGTTTCACTGTCGCCTCTCAAGACCAAGTGGGAGGGCGATATAGGGAGGCCACTACGGGACAAGGAATGGGAGCACTTTGCTAGCAACGAGACTGGCACAATACATCCCGCAACTGATCCACCCTGACCAGTGCGGATTTGTGCCGGGCAGGAGCACGGCCATGAATCTTAGCCATCTAGCCCAACTGATGATACGAGACCCGACAGCCCTATGCTCTGAGGGATGCATCTCATTGGACCTGAAGCAGGCCTTCGATTCCCTCAGATGGGATTTCATGTTTGCTGTGTTCACGAAGTTCGGAATACCTCTCGAGTATATAGCGTGGGTTAAGCTGCTATACACACACCCCACGGCTCGGGTGCGCACATTCAGATACATCTCAGGTCCCGTAGCCATAGCAAGGGGTACCAGGCAGGGTTGCCCACTCTCCCCGCTCCTCTTCATTCTGGCGCTTGAACCACTGCTCTGTAAACTCCGGACTGTGGCCCCCCACTGTGGCATTCGGAGGGGTGAGACAACACATATAGTGTCCGCCTATGCTGACGATATCATCCTATACCTACATAACTTACGGGGTGACCTGGACCCTATCCCTTCTATATTTGAGGACTTTAGATCATTATCTGGCCTCACCATAAGCGAACCTAAGTTTACGGGTTTACCTTTGCCACCGCTGACTCGACTACGCCACTGCCCTTTGCGCCACACGCGTTTCAGATGGCGGATACTACTTTCCGATACCTCGGGATACAAGTTTACAGGGATGCCGAAATAATGATTGACGGCAACCTCGGAAGGGCTATGAGGACACTTAAATCTCAGATACAATTCTGGTTGTCACTCCCTCTATCGGTGGCCGGCAGGATAGCCATTTCCAAGATGGTGATGCTTCCCCGTCTCATTTACTATTTCACAAATCTGCCGTTCCTGATCCCTGCCACGACGTTCAAGACACTAGACACGCTCCTTACGGAGCTCATATGGGGACAAGGGAGGAGGCGCATAGGCCTTGCTAAATTGCACCTCACCACTGGCGCAGAAGGTATGGGAGTACCAGACTTCAGGGCCTACAATTTTGCATGTCAACTGCAGTGGCTGGCCTATTGGCTTGCTGGTAGAAACCTACATGAGATTGACATGATAGAAGACGATCGCTCTAAAGGGAGGATCCATGCCCTGCTCTTACCCCGCTCGGAACTGCCGAGAGACACCCCACCGCTTCTCCGACTTGCAGTTCGCTACTGGCGGAAGGCGGTGAAGTACACGGCCCCGCTGTCATTATATGCCCCCACAATTCCACTACTGGGTATGCCCCTGGGGTCGGGACCGCTCACAACTCACAAACTAGTGCCATGGCACGACGCAGGTGTAACACACATAGGAGACCTTTTTGCTGAAGGGCGGATGCTGTCCTTTGCAGACTTCAGGACCGCACATGGCATCCCTGGGGGATCATTCCTTATGCATGCTGGAATCCGACGCTATGTACTGGGAAGGTGGGCGCCCGGGGGAGTGGAACCACCCACGAACCCCTTACTGACGATGCAATACCTCATGGGAACGGGAAGTCATCTGACTAAATGGCTCACTGCTAGCATTAGAGCAGGACGGGCGGTTTCACTGTCGCCTCTCAAGACCAAGTGGGAGGGCGATATAGGGAGGCCACTACGGGACAAGGAATGGGAGCGGATCCTTCAATTCCCCAAAAAAGTATCTAGGAACCCCAAATTTAAGTTCATCCAGCTAATGGTCCTGCATAGAGCATACTTAACACCACACCGTTTACACGCTATGTTCCCCAATGCAGCCGACACCTGCCCTAGATGCGCTATAGATGATGCGTCACTGACACATATGTTGTGGAGCTGCCCCAAACTGGGCTATTTCTGGACTACTATTAATGACTCGCTCACGGACGCAGGTGCGTTGATACAGACGCTCACCCTGGAATACACGCTCCTAGGGTTGGGCCCAGCAGCGCGCAAGAGGAGCGTAGCAACACGTTTTGCTGATATAGCCATATTACATGCGAAACGTGCCATCACGATGAGGTGGAAGTCTCCCAAACCACCTGACCCCGATTTGTGGAAAACGGAAGTGATACGCTGGGGCAAGGCAGAGGGAGAAGCGCTACAGCGTGAAGAACGCAGAGGCCTCAGGAAAACACTGATCTCATTGGACTGGTTTACCATTCTAGGGAGGTTCGAGAGAGGGGGTGATAAAGAGTCTGATATTTCAATACCGTAAACTGAACTGTGTCTTGCTGTCGGTGGACTTCCATGCGCCGTGCACAAAAGTGCTGCACTAGATTGTGGTACGGGGTACCCCGTGATACTATTGCTTATGCCACTGACTGGTTGTGTACGAATGCATATTTGAACAGATCTGCTTGTTGGGTGCGTCCTGGTACTAACTGCTGTATACGTACGTACAAAGGGAGTGTCTAGGGTGGGAATTCTTTTTTTGTGGGTGGCGGGAGGGAGTTCTTTCACTTCTTAAGGGGTTTGTTCAACTACCTGAAATCACAACAAAAGTTAAAATGTATAATGTACCTACTGTTACTGAGCCCGATGGAGCTCCCTTACTTCTGAGTATGTCCTGTGATAATAATACTGTAATGTTGCTCTGAATACCCTGCTAATAAACAGATTTTCAAAAAAAAAAAAGAGCAGCACACATTTCTCTCAAAAGTTTGCTGCCAGGCAATTTGCATCCTAAGAAAAGGACGTTGAGGAGGGCAATTCGTGATTTCTTAAAATTGAATTTGTACCCTTCAGATGCAAAGCCAAGTATTATGGTGTTCTCTCTGTTCAAGTGCCTGTCCAAGTCATCTTCAGTTAGATAGATGTCATCGACATAAGATAATGCCTCATCATCATACGTTCGTAGTAACTCTGTTACTCTAGCTGAAAATAACCTCAGACTATTCTTAATCCCTGGAGGAGACAACAGAAGTGACGCTGTGTCCCCATAATTGAGTAAGCGGTCAAGTACCTGCTTTCCGGTGCAATGTTTTGACAGAAGAAACCGTTAGAAATATCTATTGTTGTTTTATAATTTTTTACGCACAATTTTATTTATCAGTGCTGCACTGTGTGCATTTTGTACTGCAAAAGTTTTGCAACAAGAGTTTAAATGTCTGTAATCCAAAACTAGACGATATGTATTGTCTGGTTTGGAGGCAGGAAACAAAGGATTATTCATTGATGAGGTGCATGTTTCAATCACCCCTTGGTATTCAAGTTGATCTAATATCTCCCTGACCTGTTTTTTAGCTTCTTGCTTAACTGGATACCACCTCTGAGCAGTTGGTTGAGATTTTAACTGGATTTTATGGTAAGGAGAATCCTCATCCCATCCTACATGATTTTCATATAATGCTGGAGCCTGGTCTACAGCCCATTTTCTGGCATAGGTGTATTTTAAGTGAATTGGAATATGGTTGGAGAAGGCTGGCATAATAATATCTTCGCCATGTGGGCACTCCCTGACAAATTTAGGTGGCCAGTCCTTTTCAGCTAGAAGAATATCATAACCCTTAGAGAGATTTTCCCAATAGAGTGCTCTTATTTTCCTAGTTATGTACCCCTCCATCTGGAGTGTTACTTCATATAACTTATGGGGTACACTAACCCTGGTATCAGCAGTTTCAACCTGAATGTACTCATTCAAGTCCACTGTCTCTGAATGATCCTTCAGGATCTTGCGAGCTTTGGTAACTTCTGCTGCGCTTTCCAGCATTGTCTGGGCCCACTCCCCTTTCTTGAGTTGTGTCCTCAAGATCCTCGGGATGTCTGATTTTTAGACCTGCTACCTTCTTTTTAATGAATTGAGTTTTCTTATTTTTTGGAACGTGTTGATCATCTTTGGACTTCACACGTTCTTCCTTGTGTTCTGACCGTCCTCTTCTTTCCGATTTCTGTGAGGAAGTCTGAAAGGTTCAAGAGGAACGTGTATGAGTATCTTGATATCTATCAGGTTTTCTCAAATTATCCCTGTTCCTGAGGTTATACCTCTTTTCAGAGGGCTCCTTTTGAGGAGACCTACCTCGGTATTGAGAACGCTTCTCTTTAGAAGTTTGTTTAGTACTCTGCTACTTCTTTTTAGGAATAGTGAGAGTGTTTTTAATAAAGACCTTTTCAGGATTGTCTGTTAGTTGGGGCTTTACTGGTTTCCCACCCAAACTATCTCTCTCTAGTTCTTCATAGGATTTTTCTATTATTCTGGCCCGTTCAAATTGTTGCTCAGTTATATCAATTTCTCTTATTTTTGGGCGGATCGCTACTAATGCTGCTTCAACTTTAATATTAGCTAATATTATAGCTGAGACCTGTTTGAAATCTTTCAGTAATTTCATACCCAGATTTAAAGCAGGCTCTGCCCCGTATTCATTTTGAATCAGCTTAAGGACGTCTGGTATTACCATCATAGACGGAACACCATGTGTTTTTGTGTAGATTGCAGCAAAGACTGTACCCCAAGTGTCACAGTCCTCCAGGTGTGGTGTGATCCCCATTGGTAAAGAGATTGTTAAAATCCTGTGTTTCTCACGGTGCGTACTATCGGGAAATACTACCTCTATTTGAGTGATTTTTTGAGCTATCCAGAATGGAATTTGTTCCCTTTTTGCGGGCAATTTACCAATGACTGATTGTATAGTCTGTGGTGTAATTTTATTTGTGTTCCCCTGGCGAGGGGTGTGTTGTGGAATCCTTATAGGAGGTTGGACTGTTAGAGTCCGCATGACATATTGAACCAATTGTCTATGTATTTTGATTAATTGTTTTAGTTGAACTAATAGTTCTTCACCTGTCATTTCTTCAATGCCAGGATGTGGTGTATTGCTAGCTAATACCGGCCATGTTGCTCCTGGTCTACCAAGTGGACCGACCCTGGTAATGTGATTTTGATGTTGTAGGGCGCCTTTAAACCAGAGAGCATGCTCTTGGTATGTTAATGGAATTTCAACATCCTCGAAAGGAGTGTATTCCGTTGGAGGTTCCTCTACTTTGTAGAATTGAAACACATGTGTTACTGGATTTTCTTCAGGGAAGACAATCCATGAATAGAATACCTCTGTTTGCCGATATTCATGTGCCTCAATTACAAAAATTATCCTACCACCTATTGATGATAGGCCATTTGTTATAAGCTTTATAGTGATAGTTTTCCTTAAAATTTCCGGGATGATTATATTATCCGGGTCGGCTTCCTTAAAGCCTGTAACGTCTAAGCCTGGTTGTGCTTTGGCAGCTCCACCGGTTGCGTTGTTGTCCCCGTTTAGGGACATTTTTTGAATGAAAGTTTGCAGAGCAAGTTTCAAGGAAACAAAGATAAGGTGCACAATATTTTGGAACACTGTATCCTTCAACGTTGAACAAACCAAAAACTAATACATAGGACTTTCGTCCTACTCAGTTTTGGCAGATATTATCCTTTTACCCACTCCAGACGTCTACTGGAGTCACGAGACACAGCCACTCAATCTGAAATTCTGACGTATCTAGAAGACGTGGCAATTGCCTGGTTATCAGACGCGCAAAGGGACTATCTCTCTCAACCAGTCACGGTGGATGAAGTTACTGAGGAGGTTCAAACACTCCCAAACGGTAAAGCACTGGGCCCGGACGGATTTACCAGAAGGCGCCGATTCGCTATGAAGACAAGAATATCTCCGTGTATCCTGACTTCACACCCACGGTGCAGCGTGCCAGGTCCACCTTCCTGGGGGTGAAACGCAAGTTGCGTGAAAGAGACTTGAAACATGCCCTTCTGTTCCCTGCCCGCCTTAAGATACTACACAGTAACAAGTCATACTTCTTTGACTCGCCAGAGTGGCGGCAGAGTGGATGGAGGTAACACTAACTCCGCCGACCTCGCAGGACCCTTTTATGGCCGCTAGGGGAGACGGCCGTCGGGATCGATCAGATCGGAAAAGCGCCACTTCAGACGCTGGATGAGCCCCACCGCAGAGGACAGCGCCGACGGATGCAGCCGCTACGGACCGTCCAGCTGACCACACACCGGTGATGCAATTGACGGAGGAGGCACTCGCCGCCCATGATGCGGGCACAACCAGAGACCTGATTAGCAACTCTGACACGCTCACAGAAGTGTCAGGATCGGCGGACAGCGTACAACTCTTCCCCAAGATCACGGCGCAGACAGCGGAAGAATTTTACCATCACCAGCTAAACCGTAGGGGAATTATGATGGCCTGCCTACAAGAGACACACCTGAACTGTGCTGAACGTCTGAAACTGCATAAGAAGTGGAAGGGCCAACTTTTCGCTACGTCCTACTGTGCATTCTCTAGGGGGGCCGCTATTTGGCTTCGTAATTCTGTTCCCTTCAAGCCACTAGAACAAAGAATTGACAAGGAGGGTAGATATGTATTTGTGAGGGGCTTACTGGATGGGGCTACTGTTGTGCTTGGCTGTGTATATTCTCCAAACTCGGGACAATCAGATTTTTTGATAAATGTCAATTGGGTCCTTGCGGATTGGGCGGATCACCAATGGGTGGTTGGAGGGGACTTCAATGCTGTGTTGGATGTTGCACTGGACAGATCACACCCCCCACTACACGCCACAGAAAGTAGAAGACAGGCGGATGCGCTAGCACAGTGGGCGGAGGGATGGGATCTAGCAGATGCATGGCGCAGTACACATTTACAGGACAGGGAATATACCTTTTTCTCCCCACCGCACAGACTCCACACCAGGATAGACCGCAGTTTTTGCTCCCGTTCCTTACTAGGATCGGTTATTCAGGCCCAGCACATGGGGAAGACCCTATCTGATCACAATCCTGTCGAGCTGACTTGGCAATGGGGCCGACAGACGACCCCAATCCCGACCTGGAGATTGCCCACGGAGCTACTGGAAGATGCAGTCTTCAGGTCCACTATGGCGGATGCCATTGAGGGTTATTTTGACACGAACACTGATACTGCCAGCTCCCGACAATTAGAATGGGACGCCTTTAAAGTTTTCATCAGAGGGGAAGCGATGGCCACTAGAGTGGGCATGAGGAGGGCAGTCATTGCAGATCTGAAAGACGTGGAGGGTAGACTGGCAACGCTGGAGTGTGAGGCTGCGGGCACGAACACACATTTCACGCCACTGCAGGACGCGCACGTAAAACACGCTGAACTGCTAGAAGACTTGAGATTGTTAGACTACAGGGAATACACAACTAGACAGCACACGCAGGCAGATAGGTCGGGCGCTATGCTGGCCCGTATCATACGTGACTCCCCAGTGCACCATCCCTTCTTAGAAATACTGGACCAAGAAGGCATACTAGTTTCGACTCAAGTAGGAATCAACGCCGCATTCGAGGACTATTACACCACGCTTTACAGCCCACACAGCTACCTCTCACAGACTGTATTTGAGGGATTCATGAGGGATTTAGAACTACCCAAACTCACTGACAGGCAAAGCGACGATCTGAAGCGTAACATTTCTATTGCGGAGATTAGACAGGCAATACGCGCATTCCCGAGAAACAAAACCCCTGGGACGGACGGCTTGCCGGCCGAGTTCTATACCACATTCATGGACCTGCTAGCCCCGCGCCTCCATGCCATTTACATGGAAGTGCTACGGACTGACTGCTTACCGCATCCTCCCTCCAAGCTTTGATAACCTCCCTCTTAAAACCGGGTAAGGATGGACTGCACCTTGCTAGCTACAGACCCTTATCTCTACTTAATACCAACTACAAGATTCTGAGTAAAGTGCTAGCAACGAGACTGGCACAATACATCCCGCAACTGATCCACCCTGACCAGTGCGGATTTGTGCCGGGCAGGAGCACGGCCATGAATCTTAGACATCTAGCCCAACTGATGATACGAGACCCGACAGCCCTATGCTCTGAGGGATGCATCTCATTGGACCTGAAGCAGGCCTTCGATTCCCTCAGATGGGATTTCATGTTTGCTGTGTTCACGAAGTTCGGAATACCTCTCGAGTATATAGCGTGGGTTAAGCTGCTATACACACACCCCACGGCTCGGGTGCGCACATTCAGATACATCTCAGGTCCCATAGCCATAGCAAGGGGTACCAGGCAGGGTTGCCCACTCTCCCCGCTCCTCTTCATTCTGGCGCTTGAACCACTGCTCTGTAAACTCCGGACTGTGGCCCCCCACTGTGGCATTCGGAGGGGTGAGACAACACATATAGTGTCCGCCTATGCTGACGATATCATCCTATACCTACATAACTTACGGGGTGACCTGGACCCTATCCCTTCTATATTTGAGGACTTTAGATCGTTATCTGGCCTCACCATAAGCGAACCTAAGTTTACGGGTTTACCTTTGCCACCGCTGACTCGACTACGCCACTGCCCTTTGCGCCACACGCGTTTCAGATGGCGGATACTACTTTCCGATACCTCGGGATACAAGTTTACAGGAATGCCGAAATAATGATTGACGGCAACCTCGGAAGGGCTATGAGGACACTTAAATCTCAGATACAATTCTGGTTGTCACTCCCTCTATCGGTGGCCGGCAGGATAGCCATTTCCAAGATGGTGATGCTTCCCCGTCTCATTTACTATTTCACAAATCTGCCGTTCCTGATCCCTGCCACGACGTTCAAGACACTAGACACGCTCCTTACGGAGCTCATATGGGGACAAGGGAGGAGGCGCATAGGCCTTGCTAAGTTGCACCTCACCACTGGCGCAGAAGGTATGGGAGTACCAGACTTCAGGGCCTACAATTTTGCATGTCAACTGCAGTGGCTGGCCTATTGGCTTGCTGGTAGAAACCTACATGAGATTGACATGATAGAAGACGATCGCTCTAAAGGGAGGATCCATGCCCTGCTCTTACCCCGCTCGGAACTGCCGAGAGACACCCCACCGCTTCTCCGACTTGCAGTTCGCTACTGGCGGAAGGCGGTGAAGTACACGGCCCGCTGTCATTATATGCCCCCACAATTCCACTACTGGGTATGCCCCTGGGGTCGGGACCGCTCACAACTCACAAACTAGTGCCATGGCACGACGCAGGTGTAACACACATAGGAGACCTTTTTGCTGAAGGGCGGATGCTGTCCTTTGCAGACTTCAGGACCGCACATGGCATCCCTGGGGGATCATTCCTTATGCATGCTGGCATCCGACGCTATGTACTGGGAAGGTGGGCACCCGGGGGAGTGGAACCACCCACGAACCCCTTACTGACGATGCAATACCTCATGGGAACGGGAAGTCATCTGACTAAATGGCTCACTGCTAGCATTAGAGCAGGACGGGCGGTTTCACTGTCGCCTCTCAAGACTAAGTGGGAGGGCGATATAGGGAGGCCACTACGGGACAAGGAATGGGAGCGGATCCTTCAATTCCCCAAAAAAGTAGCTAGGAACCCCAAATTTAAGTTCATCCAGCTAATGGTCCTGCATAGAGCATACTTAACACCACACCGTTTACACGCTATGTTCCCCAATGCAGCCGACACCTGCCCTAGATGCGCTATAGATGATGCGTCACTGACACATATGTTGTGGAGCTGCCCCAAACTGGGCTATTTCTGGACTACTATTAATGACTCGCTCACGGACGCAGGTGCGTTGATACAGACGCTCACCCTGGAATACACGCTCCTAGGGTTGGGCCCAGCAGCGCGCAAGAGGAGCGTAGCAACACGTTTTGCTGATATAGCCATATTACTTGCGAAACGTGCCATCACGATGAGGTGGAAGTCTCCCAAACCACCTGACCCCGATTTGTGGAAAACGGAAGTGATACGCTGGGGCAAGGCAGAGGGAGAAGCGCTACAGCGTGAAGAACGCAGAGGCCTCAGGAAAACACTGATCTCATTGGACTGGTTTACCATTCTAGGGAGGTTCGAGAGAGGGGGTGATAAAGAGTCTGATATTTCAATACCGTAAACTGAACTGTGTCTTGCTGTCGGTGGACTTCCATGCGCCGTGCACAAAAGTGCTGCACTAGATTGTGGTACGGGGTACCCCGTGATACTATTGCTTATGCCACTGACTGGTTGTGTACGAATGCATATTTGAACAGATCTGCTTGTTGGGTGCGTCCTGGTACTAACTGCTGTATACGTACGTACAAAGGGAGTGTCTAGGGTGGGAATTCTTTTTTTGTGGGTGGCGGGAGGGAGTTCTTTCACTTCTTAAGGGGTTTGTTCAACTACCTGAAATCACAACAAAAGTTAAAATGTATAATGTACCTACTGTTACTGAGCCCGATGGAGCTCCCTTACTTCTGAGTATGTCCTGTGATAATAATACTGTAATGTTGCTCTGAATACCCTGCTAATAAACAGATTTAAAAAAAAAAAAAAGAGCAGCACACATTTCTCTCAAAAGTTTGCTGCCAGGCAATTTGTATCCTAAGAAAAGGACGTTGAGGAGGGCAATTCGTGATTTCTTAAAATTGAATTTGTACCCTTCAGATGCAAAGCCAAGTATTATGGTGTTCTCTCTGTTCAAGTGCCTGTCCAAGTCATCTTCAGTTAGATAGATGTCATCGACATAAGATAATGCCTCATCATCATACGTTCGTAGTAACTCTGTTACTCTAGCTGAAAATAACCTCAGACTATTCTTAATCCCTGGAGGAGACAACAGAAGTGACGCTGTGTCCCCATAATTGAGTAAGCGGTCAAGTACCTGCTTTCCGGTGCAATGTTTTGACAGAAGAAACCGTTAGAAATATCTATTGTTGTTTTATAATTTTTTACGCACAATTTTATTTATCAGTGCTGCACTGTGTGCATTTTGTACTGCAAAAGTTTTGCAACAAGAGTTTAAATGTCTGTAATCCAAAACTAGACGATATGTATTGTCTGGTTTGGAGGCAGGAAACAAAGGATTATTCATTGATGAGGTGCATGTTTCAATCACCCCTTGGTATTCAAGTTGATCTAATATCTCCCTGACCTGTTTTTTAGCTTCTTGCTTAACTGGATACCACCTCTGAGCAGTTGGTTGAGATTTTAACTGGATTTTATGGTAAGGAGAATCCTCATCCCATCCTACATGATTTTCATATAATGCTGGAGCCTGGTCTACAGCCCATTTTCTGGCATAGGTGTATTTTAAGTGAATTGGAATATGGTTGGAGAAGGCTGGCATAATAATATCTTCGCCATGTGGGCACTCCCTGACAAATTTAGGTGGCCAGTCCTTTTCAGCTAGAAGAATATCATAACCCTTAGAGAGATTTTCCCAATAGAGTGCTCTTATTTTCCTAGTTATGTCCCCCTCCATCTGGAGTGTTACTTCATATAACTTATGGGGTACACTAACCCTGGTATCAGCAGTTTCAACCTGAATGTACTCATTCAAGTCCACTGTCTCTGAATGATCCTTCAGGATCTTGCGAGCTTTGGTAACTTCTGCTGCGCTTTCCAGCATTGTCTGGGCCCACTCCCCTTTCTTGAGTTGTGTCCTCAAGATCCTCGGGATGTCTGATTTTTAGACCTGCTACCTTCTTTTTAATGAATTGAGTTTTCTTATTTTTTGGAACGTGTTGATCATCTTTGGACTTCACACGTTCTTCCTTGTGTTCTGACCGTCCTCTTCTTTCCGATTTCTGTGAGGAAGTCTGAAAGGTTCAAGAGGAACGTGTATGAGTATCTTGATATCTATCAGGTTTTCTCAAATTATCCCTGTTCCTGAGGTTATACCTCTTTTCAGAGGGCTCCTTTTGAGGAGACCTACCTCGGGATTGAGAACGCTTCTCTTTAGAAGTTTGTTTAGTACTCTGCTACTTCTTTTTAGGAATAGTGAGAGTGTTTTTAATAAAGACCTTTTCAGGATTGTCTGTTAGTTGGGGCTTTACTGGTTTCCCACCCAAACTATCTCTCCCTAGTTCTTCATAGGATTTTTCTATTATTCTGGCCCGTTCAAATTGTTGCTCAGTTATATCAATTTCTCTTATTTTTGGGCGGATCGCTACTAATGCTGCTTCAACTTTAATATTAGCTAATATTATAGCTGAGACCTGTTTGAAATCTTTCAGTAATTTCATACCCAGATTTAAAGCAGGCTCTGCCCCGTATTCATTTTGAATCAGCTTAAGGACGTCTGGTATTACCATCATAGACGGAACACCATGTGTTTTTGTGTAGATTGCAGCAAAGACTGTACCCCAAGTGTCACAGTCCTCCAGGTGTGGTGTGATCCCCATTGGTAAAGAGATTGTTAAAATCCTGTGTTTCTCACGGTGCGTACTATCGGGAAATACTACCTCTATTTGTGTGATTTTTTGAGCTATCCAGAATGGAATTTGTTCCCTTTTTGCGGGCAATTTACCAATGACTGATTGTATAGTCTGTGGTGTAATTTTATTTGTGTTCCCCTGGCGAGGGGTGTGTTGTGGAATCCTTATAGGAGGTTGGACTGTTAGAGTCCGCATGACATATTGAACCAATTGTCTATGTATTTTGATTAATTGTTTTAGTTGAACTAATAGTTCTTCACCTGTCATTTCTTCAATGCCAGGATGTGGTGTATTGCTAGCTAATACCGGCCATGTTGCTCCTGGTCTACCAAGTGGACCGACCCTGGTAATGTGATTTTGATGTTGTAGGGCGCCTTTAAACCAGAGAGCATGCTCTTGGTATGTTAATGGAATTTCAACATCCTCGAAAGGAGTGTATTCCGTTGGAGGTTCCTCTACTTTGTAGAATTGAAACACATTGTTTAGTAACTCTGTCCATCCCGTGCAATTTGAGATCGGTCGCGGCACCTACTCCCTCAGTCCTGAAACGGCCATGGAGAAAGCTTCATCTTGAAGACCTACACAATCTTCTGGTATTAAATCCTCCACCCCTTACCGAAGATTTAGATGTAAGCTATGACCAGTTCTGCCTATGGATCACTCAGGCTCTTGATATCCTGATCCCGGCCAGATGTTGTAAAGCTCGCACCCATACTGCTAGCCCTTGGTATAACTTCGAATTAGCTAGCCTGAAAAAGGAATGCAAAAAGGCAGAGAGGGCATGGAGGAAGAACTACGATGTCAATCTAATACTAGACTATGTCATGCTCCAAAAAACCTACCATCGTAAGATCTGCAGAATAAGGGCAGCATATTATGCCAAGGAAATTAATAACAGCCTTAACACCTCGAAAGCTGTATTTAAAATCTTGAAAGATCTCACCGCAAAGAAAACTGTTAACACCACTATCACTTCCCCTGACCTCTGTAACAACATGGCCAATTTCTTCACCAACAAGATCCTGAAAATCTACGACTCCTTTCCCAAAGGCCCGCAGCCAGTTGCTATCTTTGATCCTACTAGGCCTTCTCTCTCCTCTTTTCCCGCGCTTGAGCGAGAGAGTTTCCTAAAAATCTGCAAAAAGATTAAATCAGGCTCTCCGGCAGATCCCCTTAAACCGGATACCTTCTGCGAAGCCCATGAATCTATCACTGAGCACATCCGAGAAATCATCAATCGGTCCCTTCTGACCGCTAAAGTTCCCTCCAAGTGGAAGCAGGCCTGGGTTTCTCCCATTCTGAAAAAACCCACTCTAGACCCCTCGCTTCCTGAGAACTTTAGACCTATCTCCCTGCTCCCCTGGCCTGCCAAAATCATCGAGGCACACGTCAACAATATTCTGACAGATTTCCTCCTTACCAATAACATCCTGGATGACTCTCAACACGGGTTTAGAGCTGGTCATAGCACCGAGACCGCCTTGCTCAGTGTTTCAGAGGACCTCCGTACCATCCTAGACACCGGAGGCACGGCAGCACTGGTCCTGTTGGACCTCAGTGCTGCCTTTGACACGGTGTCACACGAGGTCCTCTTGTCGAGATTGGAGGAGATTGGGATCACAGGGCCAGCGCTGGAATGGTTTAGAGACTTCCTTTTCAACAGGTCTTTTAGAGTCTCTACCCCTCCTTACATCTCTGAGGAACATAACATTGGGCAGGGAGTGCCGCAAGGCTCTTCCCTGAGCCCCACCCTGTTCAATGTATATGTCCGCCCCCTGGCAGAGGTAGCTAGAAGAAATGGTCTTGCCCTGGTTTCCTACGCCGACGATACCCAGTTGGTGGTGTCACTTAATGACAACAGTGGTCTGGAGGCGCAACACTTCAAACAGACACTCACTGACATCACCAACTGGATGACGGCGAATTTTCTCCAACTAAACGCCGGGAAAACGGAGATTCTCCTCCTGGGCAAAAACACCTCGTCCTGGGGTGACAACTGGTGGCCGGATGTGCTAGGCCCTCCCCCTACGCCTAAGGAATGTGTCAAAAACCTGGGAGTTTGGGTGGACTCTGCTTTAAAGTTCACGCACCACACCAAAAAAGTTGCCGCCACATGCTTTGGCGTCTTGCGTAACATCAGGCCCATTCTGAAGTTTTTCGATTGCCGCACGCGCCAACTTATCGTCCAGGCGACCATTCTCTCCAGACTGGACTATGCGAGCTCCCTTCTATTGGGAGCGAATCTAGCTGAAATCACTAGATTGCAAAGAGTTCAGAATGCGGCCGCCAGGGCTCTGGTTGGTCTCCCGCGCCATTCCTCTATATCAGGAACCTTGAAGAAACTGCACTGGCTCCCGGTGGGCAAAAGGGTCCAGTTCAAAGCATTGTGCTTCGCTTTCAAAATTCTCAAAACCTCCTCCCCCCCAATGCTTCGCCCACTTCTGTCAGAGTACGTCCCTAGAAGATTGCTCCGGACAGAGGGGCAGCATCTTGCGATCGTCCCCCGCACCAGACTGGCTAGAGTGGGCGGCCGCTCTTTCAGTTTCCTAGCGGCCAAGCTATGGAATAGTCTCCCTGTAGCTATCCGCGGGATTCAGGATCTCTTAGTCTTCAGAAAGGCTATCAAAACACACCTCTTTCAACAATAGTTCCCTCCTTAGCGTCTCCACCTCACTGTATTTTGTCCTTCCGCAGCGCCGGGACGCCCCTTTGCTGAGGCAGCCGTGCGCTATATAAATCACTATAGCATAGCATAGCATAGCTATAGCATGTGTTACTGGATTTTCTTCAGGGAAGACAATCCATGAATAGAATACCTCTGTTTGCCGATATTCATGTGCCTCAATGACAAAAATTATCCTACCACCTATTGATGATAGGCCATTTGTTATAAGCTTTATAGTGATAGTTTTCCTTAAAATTTCCGGGATGATTATATTATCCGGGTCGGCTTCCTTAAAGCCTGTAACGTCTAAGCCTGGTTGTGCTTTGGCAGCTCCACCGGTTGCGTTGTTGTCCCCGTTTAGGGACATATTTTGAATGAAAGTTTGCAGAGCAAGTTTCAAGGAAACAAAGATAAGGTGCACAATATTTTGGAACACTGTATCCTTCAACGTTGAACAAACCAAAATCTAATACATAGGACTTTCGTCCTACTCAGTTTTGGCAGATCTTATCCTTTTACCCACTCCAGACGTCTACTGGAGTCACGAGACACAGCCACTCAATCTGAAATTCTGACGTATCTAGAAGACGTGGCAATTGCCTGGTTATCAGACGCGCAAAGGGACTATCTCTCTCAACCAGTCACAGTGGATGAAGTTACTGAGGAGGTTCAAACACTCCCAAACGGTAAAGCACTGGGCCCGGACGGATTTACCAGCAAGCTTTAGGCACATATTGATCAGCTTGCGCCACACCTCGTAGAAATGTACGGTGACGCCCATGGCAAACAGATTTTTACCTCCCACACTGAGAGACGCCATGCTCATTGCCCTGCTGAAACCTAATAAGGACCCTGAGCAATGTGAATCATATAGGCCTTTATTCTTGATAAATACTGACACTAAAATCCTGGCAAAACTACTTGCAAAAACGCTTACAGCCACTAATTTCCAACATCGTCCTTCCAGACCTATCAGGGTTTATACCTGATCGTTCAACGGCCCATAACACCAGAACTCTATTTGCATTGTTGCACTATCTGGCCCCAGATATGAAACCAGCTGCAGTGCTTTTGTATGCAGCAAAGGCATTCGATTTGATTGACTGGACTTATCTTCAAACCATACTGCAGAGAATCGGATTCCCCCTGATCTTCCTACAATGGATTAAAATACTGTATACAAAACCAACAGCGCGAATAAAAGTCAATAAATATGTATCTGACGCCATAACAGTCGCAAGGGGCACAAGGCAGGGCTGTCCGCTGTCCCCGTGACTTTTCGCAATAGCCCTAGAGCCACCAGCGTGTAAAGTGCGAAAGAGCAACAAATATGCAGCTTTGAACTTTCCGCAATGACCAATTAATATCTCGCTCTATGCAGATGATATGGTCCTATATATACGAGACCCTGACACAAATCCTTTCCCTATTCTGCGTGAATATATTAAATTTGGTCACCACTCTGGCCTCCAAATTAACTGGGCCAAATCAATCATTATCCCGTTAACAGACACCATACATCCACATCCAGCAGAGTTTCCTCTGGAATGGCAGACAGATCCAGTTAGATATCTTGGTATATGGTATTATCGAGATCCCGAAATAGTTATACAGCCGAACTATGGGGCAACAATTAGCAAGCTTGAGGAGAAGACTGAGCGCTGGATATAGCTTCCTTTATCACTCGCAGATAGACTAGCCATTGTCAAAATGGTTGTTCTGCAAAAACTTCAGTACCTATTTAACTACATACCCCTTACTCCACCGAATGCTGTATTTCACCACTTAAATACAATGTTAACTCGACTAATATGGGCCGGTAAACAAGCTCGCATTGAACTGCCGGCCCTCACTTTGCCAAAGGAGTTTTCAAAGTCCCAGAGCTCCTCCTCTATTATTTATGCGCCCAAACACAATATGCATTACTGGTATCACCACGTTCCCTTCTTGCCGCATATAGCAATTGAAGATGGGGATGCACACCCAATCCCGTTGAACGCTATTTTGCCGCATCGACGGGCCTCCCTGCATGCTCAAGAAATTAACACAATAGAGGCTACTAACGAAGCTTGGCAACGGATTGGGAAGTTGGCACATAAGACACCTCTATATGCACCAGCAATTCCTTTACAATTTCAGCAAAATCTATTGGTCGCCCAAGAAAAAGTAGAAACAGAACTATTACGGCAAGTGGGAATAGAAAAAATGGGGGATTTGTATACTAATGGTACTTTTAAAGAATTACTGTACATACAAAATCAGATGTTACTTTTCCAGTTTACCTATCATAGGCTACAGGGAGCCATTAAGAAACTGTATCCCACCTACCCCAGCGAGCCGCCACAACTAAACACCCTGGAAATGCTGATTACCGCACCACACAATAAGCATATGGTGACACGACTATATACACATCTTCAGGGTGATATCACTGATAACATGCACAAGGCATGGGAACGCTGGAACAACACGCTTGACACAGAGGAGGAATGGGAGGCTTGTTGTAATATAACTAGTATGTTCACCCTGAATGGAAATCTGCGCCTGTTGCATTACAAGTACCTACATCAGACATATCATAACCCGGCCCGATTGTATAAACATGATCTCCGCACAGATGCATGATGCCAATGATGTGGTAATGGCAATGACAGTTTTATTCAAGTGGCTTGGTACTGTACGCTAATTAGAACATACTGGTCAGAGGTCGCGGAGATACTGGGTAAAGTGGTAAGATTGGCTATTGACTGTACAATTCAAACGTGTCTCCTGGGACTACTCAAGGAAATACGTGCTATGAAGTGCACATTTTGCATGGTAGCCCTGCTCCTAGCTAAACAGAGAATCTCACTACAATGGGGCAGCAGGGAAGCACCAAAACCCATGCAATGGCTTAAAGATATGGCCTACTGCAAAGGCACCCTGAAAACATATGAGGAAGAATTACCCACTGGCTCTAAGCCACGAGACTACTGGATGTATCTGGTTGACTATCTTAAAGCAAATCCAACTATTTAACTGTGTGTGAATGTATAAAATGTAATAATATGGTTGATGATGATCTGAATATTATGCGCTGTATTGTCAGGTAACTTTCACTCTTTTGTAGTCTGTATGCTGAGGTTCAGTTTCAGACAATGTATGTCGTTAATAAAAGATTATAAAAAAAAATAACAGCAGGGTCACCTCCCGTTCGTTAGAGGAGAAACACCCTTGAAAGACAAGGTAAGACCATGTCTTAAGAACCTACACATTCTTTGAGTTTTGCCGTCACTGTGCCACCATAATGATTCTCTTGAATGTGTTTGATCGCGTTAGTTTAAATCATTAGACATCCCTTCCTGCCCTGCCACATAAAACATATGCCAGAGTTCCCAATGATTCGTACATTTACTTTGTCTCTAGATTCATCCAATTTCCTAAACTTTTCAACTGCATAAAACAAATCATCCTCCTTAGGAGGAGATGAAAGGATCCAGTTTATGCACACCTCACGTCTGGCAAATAACATTAAAGGAAATAAGAGATGTTTCTGATTTTTACTTAAAATATTGTGAGGTTCTTCAGTGTCCAAATTGCCAAAAATAAGTTAAAGCTCTTACCTTGTTATTGGTGTTTAGATCCTCATCAACATTCTTATTAATTGCATTCCAACAGGTATCAAAATGGGCGCATGCATAAAACATATGGATATCATTTGCTTTTATCTCGCCACATTTGGGACAGTTTTTCGTCACCTGTTTATTCATTTTTGTCAGTCTTTCAGGCGTCCAATAGGACCTTTGCAAGTAAAAAGATGATTTTTCCTAAGGGGTGCAGAAACAATAATATACCATAAAAAAGTGCAGGATACTTGCCAGATTTGTTGCAAATCTTGACCCGGAAAGATATTCTTCCATATGACGTCTGGTGAGTTAAAATCAACCTCATTCTTCTCAATCAGGTACCAATACATTTTCAAAATTTCTTTTCGAGCTGGGTCTTTTTGTATTTTTTCCTCTAGCTTCCCAATATAGTCCGACAATGTCTCTTGTACTCTAGACCTACTAGCCAACTGGTAATATTTAAAACTCGATATTTTGGCATTCGTTCTTTCGGCTAAAGTGTCCCAACTTTTTAGATTACCATTTTCAAGAAGATCTCCCCAATTCTCTATTCCTGCTCTCTTTAAAGGACTTGATAGGGAGTCTTTCAAACATTCTGGTGTTCCAGAGAATTCCATATTTGTGCTAGCGGACTGTAATACGGGAACTTCCATGTTTTTCTTATCTCATACCATAGTTTATACACTGATATAAATGCCTCCAGTCTGATTTTTTAAAAATACTTAGGGTGGCCATACTTATAAAGACAGTGATCATATTCGGTTACAGCTTTCAAGTAGGCAGAGTAAAATTCATGCGTTTGAAAAAGATTCCTGATATTCTTAAAGCGGAAGGCTTTGTAGTACATCATGAGGTCTGGGCTAGCTATCCCCCTCGATTTTTCTTTTGGCAGAGCTTTTTCCAGGCTACCCTTACTCCTTTGGAGGCCCAGATAAAAGTGTTAATTTTGCTCTAAATCTTTTTTATCCAATCTGATTTAAACTCCAAAGGAATAGCGTTGAATACAAAGGTAAACTTTGGTAGAATAGCCATTTTAATAACATTAGCTCTCTTCATGAAAGTGAGAGATAAGCAGCTCCATGATTTTAATAGCTTCCTCTTCTCTTTTGCTTTTAAATCCAAGTTTACTTGGGCAATTTCATCAATATTTTTTAAAACATCAATCCCTTATTTAATTTAATTTTGTTTTTAGATTCTATCACTGGCGTAGTTGTGTTCCAGTGCATGACCTTGTTCTTCTGGTGGTTGATTTGATGACTAGAAATGCTCCTAAATTCTGTTAATAAGCAGGGTATACTATTAAGGGACTCGTTCAGGCTGCTTGTGTAGATCATTAGATCATCGGCATATAATGCCACTTTCAATTTCCAGCCCTTGAAGTTAAAGGGAATGATTTCTCTAGACCTCCTTATCATATTAGCTAGGGGTTCTATGTAAAGATTAAAAAGATGTGGGGAGAGTGGGCAACCATGTCTGGTGTCCCTTTTGATCTGGAAACCTTTTGATAAACTACTGTTGATGAGTATTTTTCCCACAGGAGCCAAGTATATATTCGCAATTACTCTTGAGAAATGTTCCCCTAGACCATAATAACGAATACCCTTCTGCAGATATGACCAATTCACTCAGTCAAAACCTTTGGCCGCATCAAAGGTAAGAACCGCCAGAAGGGATTTTTTCTGAATTGCAATGTCAATTGCTCCGATAAGTTGGTGAGTGAGATCATGTAACTGTCTCCCCCTTATAAAACCCTTCTGGCCGTCATGAATAAGGTTATCGGAGAGAGACCCGAGTCTTTTTGCTAGAATCTGTGTGAATATTTTATAGTCAGTGTTAAGAAGCAATATCGGCCTGTTTGACTCTCTTTTTAAGGGGTCTTTGCCACGCTTTAAAATTAGACTAATAGTCGCCTCATTCCAAGTTTTTGGAATTGGGGAACCATCTAAATAAATAGTATTGAAAAGATCTGCTAATTTGGAGGCTAGTGGTTCCTTTAACACTATGTAAAGCTTGTTTGGGATTGCATCAGGACCAGCAGCCTTTCCTCTTTTCAAACTATTTATTGCCTCCATGACCTTCCCCGTTGTGATAGCTGCATTAAGTAATTCGCAAGAATCTACGTCTAGCTTCGAGACTTGTGAATTGTTTCTAAATATAGGTCCACAGCAGAGTGTGAAAGGGAAAGGTCTTCCTCATACAATGACTGAAAAAGTCTACAAAGGCTTCTTCTATGTCAGCCCTATTTCTACTTTTTCTCTTTCATTACCCTTGATTTCATTTCTATTGGAATCGGTTTTAAGCTTCCACGCTAGAAGTTGTCCGCTGTTTTCCCCAAATTCATAGTTCCATAGAGAACTGGCCTGCCATCTCTTCCTTACCCTTTCCTCCAGGTATAATGCTAAATCCTGTTTCTTTTTTAGTATTTCTCCCTTTACTTTGTTTTGTACATCCTCCGTGATTGCAGCATCCCACCTCCCCTGTTTTTCTAATATGCTGGCCTCTAACTGTGATACTTTAAGCCTTTTCTCTTTATTACTACTTATTGCTAAACCAATTAAGACTCCTCTGAGCACAGCTTTATAAGCGTCCCAGATTACAATATTAGGGACTTCTCCATTGATGTTATCTTTAAAGTAGTTTCTGTTGTGTCTCTTATCTTGTCTATTACTTGATGGTCCAGCAAAAGAGTAATGTCTAATGTCCATCTTTCTTCTCCCTGCGCAGAGTTAAAGCCTATATCTAGCTGAACTAGGGAGTGGTCTGAGAGGTGAGGGGGCATGTGGAACACCTTTTTAACATTATTGCATAAGAGTTTATCAATTAAAAAGAAATCGATTCTAGAAGCATGGCCGTATTTGTGATTCCTAAAAGTAAATCTATTATTATCATCTCCTTTAATTTTCCAAATATCAATTAGCCCCAGGTCTTCTTTAAGTCTGTTCAGACACTCTCTCATTTTAGGGAGGTCCAAAGCTCTACAAGGTGAGTGTCTGTCCTTTTTGGGGTCTAATAAGATGTTATAGTCACCACCTAATATAATTGGTGTAGATGCTGTTATCAGCTGCGCATAAAGGGACTGAAAAGGTGCAGGATCATCTGTATTGGGGCCATAGTACCTGACCACGGATAAAGAAATATCCCCCGACTGTATTTTAGCTATGGCCCATCTACCTCTTGAATCTACGCTTCCCCCTACTAATGTTAGATTAGATGATGTTTTAATTATAATTGATACACACTTAATATTACAAGATTGATTTGTACAAACATTGTCCCCACCCCATTTTTCACGTTCTAAAATTTAAAGCTACTCTTCTTTAAGAAGATGGGTTTCTTGTAATGTGAATATGTCACTACTTGTTAGCTTAAAGTGCTCTAAGATTTTTTGTCGCCTTCCCCTTATTCTTAGCCCATTCACGTTCCATGTCACGAATTTGAAATCACCCATCTAGATACAAGTTTATTAATCTGCATTTTGCCTTGACCCTGTTTGCTATAGATTTTGCATATCGGACAAATATTTTTTTTTCTTTTTTCCCCAATGCTCCCCACCCAAAGAAAATGTGTTGTGCTCAAAAATAATGAAAAAACCCTTAACACTACCCCCATCCCAGAGAACCCTCCCTACAGTCATTGGACAAACCTAGTTGCCCTGTTTGAGGTCCGCTATCGTGAGAGTTTAATTTAACTATCTTGGCTCAGACAGTTACTTATTACTTTTTGTTTTCATTTGCTCTAAAAGCAATTCCACTTCTTTTGGCTATCTGATATTGAATGTTCCCCGTTATTCGCAGGAGGGCTGAACATTTCATTTGGACAACTGCCCCTTTTGACCTCAGACCTTGCATGTGATTTCCTAGGGCCCATTGCCTGTTTGCCGTTGCCTTAGAAATGTCGGGACGAATTTTATAGTTGTAACCGTCTTTTGTGCGAGTGCCTGAATTCACGACCTTGTTCAAAATATGTTCCTTTAAGGTGTAGTATTTGAAATTGACAAGCACTCTCCGCTGATTTTTTCTAACTTTGTTTAGTCTGTAAGGGTCCCTATGTACCCTTTGTATGTCTTCATCTAGGATTGTTTCATCCAATTCAGGGGTAAAATCTTTTAACAAATTAACTATGAAGCTTCTTATTTTCTGCCCTTCCTGACCTTCAGGGATCTTCAACAATCGTAAGTTATTCCTCCTTGAGTTGTTTTCCAAGGTCTCCATGTTATCCCTGAGTTCCTTTTCGGTTAATCTCAGCTTATCTATGTCGTTCTGGAAAAGTTTCACATCCTCCCTGGTCTGCTCCAAAGTGGCCTCAACCGCCACAACTAATGCATTGACCTTGGACTCCAAGGCTTCACAGGTAGCCTGAATTTCTTTATTGATTCTCCTCCGACTTAGCAAAGCTAAGGTTAATCTCCTTATAGAGGGAACCCATCAAATCACCAATCTCAGCCTGCGAGGGTGTTTCTGATCTTTGATCCTTATTTTTCATGATCTTTTGCAGGTTGTCTTCCCTTTCTGGTACCTCCTCGATTTCTATGACATTCTCACCCTCGTCTCCCGGGTCCTTTTACATAAGGACTTGATACCAATTAGGAAAATCCATTATTGTTAAAGTTGGTGAGGGCATTACCGGTTGATTAGTGAGAGAACCTCCAGTAACACTCTCCAATTTAAGTGACCTGTATCTTGGAGTTTGCTTCTCTTGCACCTTAAAAAAAGAATGCAGGGAGGGAGTCACTTTCAGATTAAATCCTTTCTTTAACTGCTCTTTTTTAGCCGGTTTTTCAAGTTCTGGTTGAAACTACCGCTGCTGTGCCTCATTTGGCTTTCTGAACCCTTTGTTTCCTATTGATGTGTTTCCCTATATCACTATCCTGTAGTGTACTTAACTCTTTAACTTGTTCCTATTCTCTCTCTAACCCAGCTTCTGCCAAGGGACTACCATCATTCCCTGTGGGAGCCGGATCCAAGTTTGGATGCTTGTTTCCTAAGCCATAGCAGGTTTCTTTGAGATCAATAATACTGTCTTTAATGTCTTCTCCCTCATAGGGTATTGGAGCTGACTTGTCCTGTCTTGGAAGTGTTTGTGCGGAAGGACTTGGCATATCCCCTTGCAACTGAGCCGCCGGATTTGTGCTTGAAGTGGAAAACCCCCTTTGTTTGCCTCTACCTTTCTTCCTAATTGAATTCATGCAGACAATGTCATTTACTTCTGCAGTGTCTCCAGTTTGAAAGTTAGTTTCAGGGTCCACTTTAACTTTTCTACTTGCTTTATTTATGTCCCTAACGTTTCCCCTGGGATGCTGCCCGTCGTTATTGCCAAACCTTGAGAACCCCAATGTTTTCTGTGTAATGCTAGGGGACTTCCAAATGGATCCCCTAAAACGTACTCTTAGTGTTGCCCCGCCTGGATGCTGGAACTACACATCGGCAACTGTCCAGAGGCTTCCTGCTTCCCCCCGTGCTCCTGAGCTGCTGGGGCGCTGATTCCAGGCAGGATACGCCTCCGCCTCCAGCTCCGACCTCCACCTCTGCTTCAATACCGCCTCCGTCTTGCCGAGCCTAGGGAGTCCTCGGATGCTGCCACCACCCAATGAACCACTGTACGAGTTTCCCGATCTCCCGGTTTCTGGCCCCCAAATGTTTACCTATGAGCTAGGTAAGTGAACCTCAGGTCTGCCGAAAGCATTTTCCATTAAAAAGCTGCTTACAAGAGCCAGTCTGTGTGTTTACTCGCTCATGTTTGCGGAGCTCACGACCTAGGCTCCTAGCCAGCCACCATGTTCTCCCATGTCCCCTGCCATGAATTCCTTTGCGTAGCAGAGACTGTTTAGGATATTGTTTTGTCAGAGGCATATGGGACAGCTCAGCAAAGTGCAACACTTTAGATGTTCCCCTGCCAGTTTTCTAATAAGACCCTTGTAGGAGAACTATCGTCTAAAATTTCAGATTTTTTGTACAGATACCAAACAAAAAAATAAGTCACTCTTTTTATTTTTTTACATTTGTATTGTCCTTTTACACAAGTTGGTACTGATTACAGAAATCTGACATTATAGGAGCGTACGTACTGAGTACATAGTTGTGTCAACACCTAAATAAGGCCTTTATCAAATTTGCATCGCAGTTATCCCCCACATGAACCCATCTTATGACAACTTTCCCAGAACAGCTCTGATCATGCCCATTGTTCGCTCAGCTCCGGTTCTGACTTTTCAGATGGCAGAGTACATATATTCCCTCTAAATGCATTCCACGTCTCCCACACGTGTCCATTTCTTGGGGCACCCTCTACGGACATAGACCACTTTCTCTGCCACCATTGCGCTACCCATTACGCTACACCACTGTCGATGTGTGGGAACGTCCTGCGCTCCCCAGTGTTGAGCTATGTTCCTTTTAGCCAGAATCATACCGAAAGTCGCCCAATCTTGAGCCACTTGATTAAGATCTGTTGGCTCCCCGATGTTGAGGAGAAACCTCTTGGGTTCAAGGAGGACACTAGGTCCACAAACTTGTGAGATTGTATCCATGACAGCCTCCCAGCAGTGTGTCATTTTGGGGCATTCCCACAATGTGTGGTAGAAAGTGCCTGGCGTCTCGCAACCCTGCAGATACAGTGGTGTGTCAGTTCTTCCAATTTTATACAATGTCATCCTTGTGTAGTGTGTTCGGTGCAGTATTTTGAGTTCCACTAGTTTTAGTTTGGAGGGTATTGCCACCTCACGTGGTGACGAGAGCGCATCCTGCCAATCCGTTTCATCCAGCTCCCCTAGCTCGGCCTGCCATTTCTCATGAAGAGTTTTTGAAGGGTCTCGTTGGTTATTTACAATTTTGCGATACCTCAGGGAAATGGCTTTTTTGTCATGTGGTCTGTCAACAGTCTGTCCTCCAGAGGTGAGGTCTGCGGGAGATCAGTGTCTGGTGGAATAGCTTTTGTGAGCGCATGTTTGATCTGTAGGTAACGGTATTGTTCCATCAATGCCATCTTGTATGTCTCTTGGAGCTGGGAGAATGCAATGACCTCGCCTTTACTCCATAGGTCCCCTACCCTTGAAATGCCTATGAGGTCCTATCGCCTTAAGCCTTTACTATTGCAGAGTCTGCCTAGTCATTGGGTGTCCCAAAGTGGTGAAGTAGTGTGTGTTGTGTTAAGACCTCTTCCCAGCCAAGTGCACCGAGTGCAGTGAACCAAATGTGTATGGTGTGTGCAGTTGGTCCCAATAGTGTACTTTTGAAAGATTTATTATATAGTGCTTCCAGAACACCCTCTACACCGAAAGTATGTCTATCCATGTGAAGCGCCGGTTCGTCTTGTGGGGTGTGCAGCTTTTGATTTATCACAATGAGCTGCGAGGCCAAGTAGCATGTTTTGATATTTAGGAGGGCGATTCTACCGTCATACCAGCCCATCACCAATTTCTGCATGGCTATGCAGGCAGGTTTTTCCTTCCAGAGGAGATGACTTACTTCTGCGTCAATCGCTTTGAAGTAGGAGTGAGGAACCGGAAATTGAGTGTTTCGCAAGGCGTATAGGAACCTGGGGAGTACCATCATTTTGAACAGGGCAGCTCGTCCCAGTAGTGTCAATGGTAGGGAGTGCCAATGTTTACCATCACGTGGAGTCTTTTCAGGGGCTATAAAAGATTGTTATCAATAAATTGCGGGGATTGGGAAGTAATGTATAGTCCTGGATATTTTAACCCCCCGTCTGCGACCTGTATCGTGCAGTCTTGTGGGAGTTGCTGAGGTGGGCCATTAAGCACATAGAGAACAGACTTTGCCCAGTTGATAGTATATCCTGAAACTCTACCATATGATGAGCAGATATCCAATTAATTGATCATCTAGGAGATGCCATATATAGAAAAACATTGTCAGCATATAAGGAGATACGATCCTCCCATCCCTGCGTCCACTTAAGCCCACGTATTATTGGATCCCTCCTTATCCAGGCCGCCAAGGGCTCCAATACCAGGGCAAACAGGAGTGGAGACAATGGACTGGTTACACTCTCTCCATGACCTAAAGGAAAATCGGCAGAAACTCACCCATTTACCACCACACATTTGTATTTGTATTTGGTATTTATAGAGCACATATGTCACCACATAGGTCTCATAGCGCTTGCTAGTGCTCAGGGCAGACAGGAAGAACGTGACAACAAGAAGGAAAACACTGGGCTAAAATAGCCATGTTTTAAGGAGTCTACAGAACTTCTTGTGGTCTGTTTCCAGGCGGAGGGATAGTGGCAGTGTATTCCAAGTTACGGGGGCTAACCGGGAGAAAGATCTACCACCATTTCTGACGGTGCGGACCTTTTGCACTGTCAGAAGGTATTTGCTATTGGACCTAAGGGTTCTAGCCTGTTGGTGTTTAGTGAGTTTTTTAGCTAGGTAGTGGGGTCCCTTATTATTGAGCGTCTTATGCACCAGACAACACAGTTTGAAGTGGATCCTCTTTTTGATCGGAAGCCAGTGCAGGGTCCTTAAACTGGGGACAGGAGGAAAACGTGGGGGCAGATTAAAACCTAGTCTGGCCGCTGCATTCTGCACAACCTAGAGCTTGGCCAGGAGTTCTACATTAGTAGAGGTAAGAAGACAGTTGCCATAGACCAGGCGGCTAGTAATTAGTCCCTGTACAAGGGGCATGCGGGAGGAAAGTGGGATCCACTTGAATATTTTTCTAAGACTGCGCATAAGTCCATAGCAAATGTTAATATGGTCGGACATAGAAAGTTTGGAGTCTAGAATTACACCGAGGTTGCGTGCAGCTGTCTTAGAAGGAGGGCAAGGTCCTAGAATGGGGGCCACCAGTCGCAGTTCCATAGTTTGGCTGCATCCCCAAAAAGCAGAATGTCAGTTTTGTTGGCATTAAGGAGAAGGTGATTGGTCATCATCCAGTTGTTTATGGCTATCATACAGTGTTTAAAGCGCTTTTTGGTCTCGATGACTTCTGATCCCATGGTGATTAACAGCTGAGTGTCATCTGCGTAAGACACTGTTTGAAACCCAAAGGATTTGATTAGTTTGGCTAAGGGGGACGCTTATAGGTTGAATAACGTAGGGCTCAAAATGGAGCCCTGGTGGACACCTTTGTTGATATTTGGCTATCCGAGGAGAAGTCTCCTATTTGAACTTTAGAGGCTTTGTATATAGGAGTTGGCCCCAGGCGCAAAATTTGGGACCGAAGCCCAGATGTCGTAGGACTACAATAAGGAAGGGACATTTGACTAGATTGAAATCCATACGTGCGTCCAAGGAGAGTATGACAGCCTCTTTCTGGATAGTGGGTACGAGGGCCATTACACTATTAAGTCATCTCGGATAAAGTGGCGTATTCCGGCCCGGCATAAAACCTGATTGGACCGGGTGTACTAGTATTGTAAGGTACAGTTGGAGCCTAGTGGCCTGCCTTTGCTAGTATTTTAGCTTCTGCATTCAGCTGCGAAATTGGCCGATAGGATGAGCATTCATGCAGTGGCTTACTGGGTTTTGAAATTGCTACGATTGTCGCTGTGCACTGATCCCTGGAAAGTGCTCCTGCTTTAAGACTGGCTTCATATATTTTGGTGTGAGTCTGCACGCTGCTTTTTTGTAGAGTTTGATGGGAATGCCTTTGAGACCTAGAGCTTTCCCCATCTGCAGCCCACCTTTGGCTAGTGATAGTTTGTCAGATATCAAGTCTGCCTCCAGGGCCTGAACTTCATGAGGTGCAAGTGTGGGCATATGTATGTCCTTAAGAATTGTAAGATACTCCTCAAGCGTGGCCACGGCTTTAGAAGTATATTTTGTCTCATAATGAATAGCAAATGTGTTTTCTATCTGTTGCGGGTCTGTAATGGCCGGCCCGGTATCTGAATTCAATTGTGCCACCCAGCGACTAGCTCGCTCCCTTTTGTCTAACCAAGCTAGACGCTTGCCAGCCTTATCTCCGACTTCATAGTGTACTTTGTTTTGGTGACTCTAGTCTTTGCCTCCTCCCACATATAGTCCCTGTATTCTTGCTTTGCGAGGTTCAGCTTATGAGTAGTGGTGTCGTTGTGATCTGAGGAGTATTCGTCTTCGGCTTGGCCCATTGCCTGCCCAAGGGCCTGCACCTGTTGTACTTTATCACGTTTATGAGATGTGATTAATGAAATTGCTTAGCTACACAGTACTGCCTTATACGCCTCCCACAGGGTTGTAGGGGATGTTACTGAGGGTTAATTTTCCGTAAAGTATTGCCTCGTGGTTGTACTTAAGATTTTCCAAATAGTGGGGTCCTTTAGAATGCTGGGGTATATTGGAAATATGCAACGCCTCCCCAGGATGTGAGATGTATACTTTATCATAACAGGAAAATGATCGGCGATACCCCAAGGGAGGTGTGAGATCTCCAACACTCTCTCCAAAACATTTGCCAATGTAAGGATGTATTCTCTTCCAGGGGATCCTCATCAATAGTCATAAGCATTAGAATATTCCCGCCCATGTGCGGGACCCCGGAAACACTATATTATATGTGCCCCACATATATATACTCATATATATATATAAATACATATATATATATAAAAACATGCAATAGCAGCCAAATAAAATCAGAGCTGAAATATGCTGTGTAGAATTTCCACCATACATGAATAATAAGCATTAGAAACATGAGAAACAACAACAAAGTTTGTTTAGAAACTGTTTTAATGCTCAGAAAGCAGTAGAAATTCTCATAACTCACTGGAAGCATAGAAAGCTCCCAGGCTGCATTGCAAACACACAGTCTAAAAAGACTGAAGAGCTAACCTGTAGGCTGCATAGCAATAAACTGACACCGTGCCTTTAAGGCACCCATGACCCCCAGTATCCCATCATGCTTTAGGGGTGACAGTTAGGTCAGTTGTTCTTTCCGGCTCCTTCAGGAAGGATCCTGGTTACACAGCTCCATAAGTTTTCTGTTTTCTGACAGAAAAATACTTCACTTTTGTCTATTTTTACACTTACTTTGACATTTAACAACTAGTCAAGTAAGATACTGTCTTTTTTAGTCAGTTTAGTGAACATTTTCTTCTGAGAATGCCTTCACTCTTTGACAAATGTCCATCTTGTGGCAACAAGAAGGCAAAATCAGAGTATCTCGTGTCTGCCTGAAGATCATGATCCAGACACCTGTCCTCACTGTGAACACCTGTCAGGAAGAACTCTTAAAGACAGGGAGAGGATTCACATTTATGGCCTGGCTCACAGGTCATCCAGAGGAAGATCTCCGGTGAAGAAGGGTTCCAAGAAGACTCAAACATCTTCAAAAAAGAAGTCTTCACATCCTTCAACATCAGCGTCGGGCTCGGCGCTAAGAAAAGAACCACCGGTGGATCAGCTCAGACAAGCTGGGCTTCTAGCAGGTCAAGGTGTTGCATCAGCTTGTCTGGGGGGGAGGGGCGGGGGGGAAGGGAGGAGCTGAGCCCTAGGGGTGAGGGGCTGCTGGCCATGTCGCTTTTGGGGGGGGTTCAGAGGCATTTGCTTGGCGCCCATCTGTGGTGAGGCAGGAGGGGAGGGGGAAGAGGCCTAGTTGAGGATGGGGGTAGTGATTCACTACGGTGTGGGGGCTCTGCTATGGTTGAGTAGGGGTTGGAGGGCGTCCAGACCCAAATAGACACCAATGTAGTGGGCCATTTGTTTGTGCTTCGCGCAAACTCACAGCATCAGCGAAGCCCACGAGGACTTCCACTTATCTACCAAGGCAGAGACCAATCTCATTCACTAGGCACTGCAGTGCTCTCACTATCTCACCTCTAGCATTGCAAGCTGCCTGCTGTTTTATTACACTGGTATTTGCCATGCAGGGGTGCCTCACTAAAGTTATCAGACTGCATTGGGTCCTGGAGTGTGTTGTCTTGTTTTTTTGTGCGGTTCAGCGCAATACCACTGATGTTGCTCTTCTGGAGCGCGGTGCACTCCTGAGGACGAGTTGTGCAAGATCAAGGTGCTTAGCGGTTTGCTGATGAGGTTCCCTAGCTCACACTCTCGTCGCCACCTCTGACCAGGGATCTGGCTTTACCGGTGCTTATCTGTCCCTGGTTGTGAGAGACGGAGTGGAGCGAGCGCAGTGCTGCTTAGCAAGGCCGGCCCCTCTTACTGCTTGCAGATCCTCAATGTCAGCTTGATTCAGCACCACATGTTTAGGCGCTCAGGTGGCCAACCCAGTTCAGTCTGTTACGTTGCACTTAGCGCGCGGGTGCCGCACGCCGGCCCCACGGGTTCCGTTGCCCTGCCTTCTTCACCGCTCGGCCCCAGCACCACGCGAGACGCTGGCTTGCTGTGTAGTAGAGGCAGCATCCCACAGGCACAACATATGTTCTTTGTTTTCCACTTCTCGGAGATCGCAGATAGATTAAAGGGTGCCCTATTGTTTGCAATGCCTGGATCAATGATTTTTATTGCTGTTTATTGACGGATTATGCAGCGGATTATTGGGGATGTCGTGTTGATTTCAGAGCCTCTCTAGGCAGCGGCCATTTCGTTCGGCTGCTAGCCAATAAGTCCCTCTTTAATGTTAGTGCTGTGTCATGTGGTACATGGTATATCACCACCTGGTTGGAAATAGAATCTACTTGCTTGTTATGGATACTTTACGGTTCTGCACATGTGTAAAACTACTTAATGTAGTTAGCATTTTTACTATCAGTCAGTTAAAAGCAGTAAAACTTGATCCATCTCAGGCTTTTCAACATTTTGAAATGGATGCTAATGATATAAAGGTATAACGTGGATTCCTAAAGAGCTAAGGTAGGACATCAACTCCATCAATGATAAATTATATTTGTCAGTCTTATTCTACATCCTTATGTCTTCCTGGATGAACATAAGTAAAAAGGTTTGGGTGCTGTCCATGTAATATTTCATTGCGGCAATTCAACATATATTCGACTTGGATAAGCATAAGTAGAAAGGTAAAGGTGCTGTCCACGTCATACAGCAAATTAAAAGCTCTTCGGCGAACAGCCCTTTCTCATGTGCTCGTCGGGGATTGCTGCGCCGGCCCGACGAGGAGCATGCCCAGATGATGAAGAGTTACACCTTTAGGGCACTTGCTCCTCTTTGAGCCCATTCCATTGAACTGGAAACCTATCTTCCAATCTTCTTTAAAGGAACTGCACACTCTTGTAACTAAATGTTGGCTTGGTATTAGCCATATTCATTTAACAAAAATATATTGTAGCTTTACCTCTTCTCTGCAACTAAGTGTGCTGGTCTTGTTACTCTAGAACTGAGAATGTAGTTACTGGAATGACAGCAATTTTTGTGGTTCGAAAGTTTTGTTAAACACACTAGTTACAAAACTATCACTATTAAACATGGGTCAGATCACAAATGGCAACTGAGTGTATGTACCTACATATACAGACTCATATGCAGACTCAAAGTAACCCAGCCTAATGAATTTTGTTGTATCATTAGTGGCTGGTGACCCTATGAACTGTGGGGCATTAACACTTCCATGACTCTTATAATGCGAAGTAAGAGATCCCAAAATCATGAATTGTGAATTTTGTAGCAGAGGTTGGGCACAAATTGTCATAGAAAATATTGCAATGATTTTGTGCAGTTGTCCCCTGACATAAGGCTATTGGTTTCTAGCCAGGAATGTGTATTTGGCCCCTGAATAGAGTATGAGATGCAAAGTAGTTCTGAACTTGTTTTTTCTCAGGCAGCACCTGGTACACATTTAACAAAATATATTTTCCACTAAAGTTACCATAAATCTACATTCACGTTGGAATTAGATTCTGGAAAGTAAGTGGAAAATAATTTGAAACCATATTTCTGCGTTTTTCCCGGTGGAAATTCAAAATGAAAAAATATTTTCATCTATGGCTTTTCATGGAAGATCTAGCCTTAAATACAGAGTGAAATTACTTAACTAGGTCACCATGGAAGAATAGCCATATGTTCCCACTGGCATGACCTTAATTAACCGCTTCCGCGCTACCGCGTTTTCCCGCTGTGCGCTGGAATTTCAAAAATGCGCTGTTTATGACAAAGCCAGTTCGTCATCCGCGTAGCGCAGGTAACGCCCATGACGAGCAGGCTTTGTCATTAGCGCGGAAGGGGTTAAAGGAAAGACCATGACGGAGCTTCTTCTTGTGCTCACCAATATTGTCAAAATTGGATCGTGATAACATTGCCCAGCAAATAAAACTGTTCCAAATGCCAAAAATATAACCTGGACCCTGCATTGAAACTGCTTTCTGTGCTTCACCTTGTATGCCATTCAAAAAGGGGGCACTATATTAAACACAATGCCCACTATGCCCCTCAGTATTACTGTACTAGTTCACGGCATGAAGCCCTCTATGTACATAGGTAGTGCCAGATGTAAAGCTGCCCACTGTTTGTAACGTACCTTCCGCATGTTGCTGATTTCCAGGACAGCTTGTAATGTAAGAGCGAGAAGAAATGACAGAGAAACACAATCCTAACTGGACTTTACAGTCACTCATAAACACCTCCCCAAAACCCTGCTCATTAGCATAACATTACCTGGGTTATCAATTGTTATCAGGGTTTGGTTCAAGAAAAGATGCAAAGTAACAAATTCTCATGTATTTCAGTTTTACCAAAGCCAGGAAAGTGTCCCAAAGACAACAAGAAGTGCATCAAACCAGAAGTCCCACAGTGCAAGAGTGATGGTGACTGCAAAGGGGATCAGAAGTGCTGCAACTTCAACTGCGGATTAAAGTGCAAAGCTCCAGAGCCAGGTATCAGTGTCAGGAGGGTGTGACATCTGATGTTGTTGTGAAATCTTTGTTTGTGTTGTTGTTTTTAGGCTGAGCCTGGCCTGTAGATTGGGGGCCGGGCACAGTACACACCTGAAATGTACTAGATAAATCTTATCAAACCTGCATTTGAAAGCTAATAACAGCTGTCTGAGCTAATGACAGGTACCTGTCACATTCAGGGTACTGCCCTATTTCTTAACATGATTGCGGATCATTCTTCCAGCTTTCCTGGTTGCACCGCGAAGCACCGAAATCTGAAACTCATTACCCAAGAGCCTCCTTCTTATGTATTCATTGTTCATTATACACAGTGGTTCTAGAAATAGTGTTTAAGAAAATGGTCTGAATTTACTTTTGCAAAATTTTGTATAAGCATATTTGCACATCTGCATATATGTTTATATGCACAGGTGAGTTGCCATGTGTCTGCACAAGTTGTGGCTGACCTTTGAGTGGGATAAGTTTATATTGAAGGGCTTTGGTTATTCACAAACTGGTGCTCTCTTCACGCTACATCACAGAAGTTCTTGTTATCATTTGTCCCATATATCATAGCACCTGGGCTGCAAGATGCTGCTGTAATATGTATATTTCAATCCGTTGGTTAGAATTGCACAAAATGAGCAAAAAATATATGCCACTGTTTTGTCATGTGAGATTTGTGAAGGGAGTGTTTAGATAGATTTGGAATGTGCATAGTTGTATTTTTCTTTTATGTTGAAAGTGCACTGTCCTGCCAGTCCTGTGTTAGCCTGGGCTGCATGGGTGCTGAGAGAATACCATTTTCTAACATTTAAAGGGGGCAAAGGCCTGTTCAGCTGACCTCAGTCCCTCATGGAGGTCAGAATACAGGAGTAACTTTTGGGTTCCTCTTGATACAGTCATATATACCACGTTGACCTCCAACCATAAATACTATGTGTACCAAAATTGCCCTTAATATTCTATCATTTCATAACATGAAACATCAGAACAAGCTCTATGAATCCCGGATCCCAATATCTTGCCAGCGGTCGTCACCCAAGGCGCATCCCACAGCCACAGCTAGGCAACCACTAGGCACTCCAAAGACACCGTCCCAGCAGGTAACCTACCGTCCAGGTCAAGACAAGGAGAATCGGTGCCCTTCAGGCCCCAAGATTGCTGCCCCAATCTGCCAGTCGAGCAGTCCACTCCGGTTCCCTATAGCACGCCGCTCCAAAAGGCGCCACCGCAGGCACGAGCCACGGGATGACCGCAGTGCCCCCAGAAGAACGGGGAAGGGCAGCACTGCAATCCAATCCAGGAGCTGCGCCTCCGTCTGATGTGGGCCTCCGATGCGGAGCCAGTACTTCTCGGGAGAGTCCTCCCATGCAGCTCGTTGTGGGGCCTGACGCCGTCGGTGTACAGCTTCCCTGTGTTGCGGGGCACCGTGCAGGTCGTCAGTTCAGTGGGGCGTCTGCAAAATGAAGCACTTCATGTACACACCGGGCTCCTACGCAGCGGAACCCTCTGGTGCGCGCCGCTCTCCGCAGCAACTCTAGGCCGGGGCTTGTGGCCTAACCAACTCTGTAGTGGCGGGGCTCTCAAACTACATCTAGGAAGGACGCTCGAGGGTCGGAGGAACACGAACTCGCTGCTGCCCGTGTCCGATGCCTGGGGCCCGCTATCTCAGATGACTCTTGCACTGTAGTTGCCGGATTTATTTCGGCAAATTAGATGGTGTTATGGAGCACTCGGCTCAAGCAGCCATCTTGGTTGCGAGCAAGCTCCGCCCCCTTGCATATGAGTTATTAAATAGAGAAACGTTTTGAAAAAATATACCCACCATGACAAATTTCCCTTGCCTAATGATTGTTGTTTAACCCCTTGTGTGCTCATGACGAGACCAGGCCGTCATGTGTCACAGTTGAGCTGTGCTCATCACGGCCTGGTCTCGTCATAACGCCGCCGCACCACCCAGCTCGGTGAATTCCCCGCCTGTGCAGGAGAATTAATGAGTGGGCGGGGTCGTGACAAGACCAGGCCGTCATGAGCACAGCTCCACCGTGACTCATGGCGGCCTGGTCTCGTCACGAGCACCGTGGCGCCGGCTCCCCCCACACCGTGTGGGAATTAGCCCCGTAGTGAAAAAGCAGGTGAATTTACTTGTATTTTAGGCTCAATATGCATTATTAATAGATTTGGCTTTATTCTCTAACTTGTGTTAACTCACTCTGTAGTTGGTCATAGGTTGTATGTATTTGCATTTTTTCCTGTTTTTCCTATTTGTTATAATGTTTTGGTGCCGGAAGGTGTCCCTTCCTGCACAAAAACAATCCAGCCTAACATCTGGGTAACAGGCCCATCCATTTACTGACAGTTGTTTCCCTCCTTTAGTTATGTTACTGCTTGGACCCTTGGAATAGATGTTGAGTTCTTTCTTTGCTGGACTTCATAAACCAATGGACTAACCATCAACTCTTGCTCTGTAGTCTGGGAAAACTGGACAACAACTGGAAAATACACTGCTATGAGTCTGGAGTTCTGCCTTGGCAATAAGGGGAGGATAATACTGTGTCTTAATGCACACAACTTTGTAGATCATCTGGACACAGAGGTGGCTTGAACATCAGTGTAAGAAAGAGATGCAAATCTAGGAATCCTCTGTGAATGTCATTGACTGTGACTCGAGGATTTTTTTTTTCACAAGGCCCAGTAGATTCCGGGTTTAAGATTTTCTAATGGACCAAGGTCTTCAAGGATTCATCAGATTCTCACAGCCCAACTGCCAGACGAGGGGAAGAAAGCATCAATATGCTGCAGAGTTGTTGCTTGTTGTCAAAGACGTAGGTAGCCTGCTCCTCCTCCAACCCGCTCTGTATTGATAGGGTGCTTGGGTCAACTTCTCTCCAGCCCCAGACAGAATGATCAGCAGATAATTATGACTTCATGATTCCAGTGAAGAGTCCAGTTTTTTGAAGATCTGTTTTAACCATCTTAGTAGCTCATACAGCTTCAGAGATTTCAACTTTTAAAGTCTCAATGAGATTGTGACCTTAGTTCCATATACAACTTAGTACCGATGAAGCCAGTGACCTCAGTGAGTCTGCGGGCTCCTGCTGAGGAACCTGCACATGAAATTCTTAACTACGACTGGTAGATTCCTAGGTAAAGTTACCACTAGAGTATTCATAGTTGGTGCTGGCTGATTACTACACCTGCCCAAATAGAGATGAATAAAATTCAGTAAAATGCAGTCTCATGATTTGTATCTTAAAAATGCCTCAATGGCCAAACCCCGTGCTACCATTGACTGCAACATTGGATCTTGGAACTGCACCAGTTACTAAACCACGGTGAGATCCTTGTTTGGGTGTTGGGATTTTGCCCATTGTGGATTGTTGTTTGCACCATGAGGGAAACTCAGCAGTTGAGGCTTCTGCCCTGTAAAATGTCCAGTGTCATACAGCTCTCTCGGCTGCAAAAAAACGTCAGCAATTCCTAGTATTTCCTGGCGATTTTCAAGAATGCAAATGAGAAGCAGCCTAAATTTTATAAAAATCAACCATCCAGCATTCAATCATTAAATCATGCAATATTAACTTGATATCTTGAATTCTTAAAACCCAATTCAGCTATGACCAGAGCATGTTCACTTAAGAGAGAATTCATCAGTAATGCACACCTCCAAATAAGACAAAAACACCCCTGCCCTCATAGATTGCCACTGAACAGCAGCTGGAGCCAACTTTGAATTTCATTAGACCAAGTACTTGCAGGTCTAGAATGCGTTCTTCTGACTCATGGAGAGTCCACATTGGCCCCTGTCTCGCTGATCTTATGATCAAACCAACTGCCCTACCTAAACTACACATTCTTAGTGCTATCCGAACCTCAAAGATCTTGTCAGCATGCGTTGCTACCCGCAGCTCCACCTAGTAGTGGTTTGCCCTCTTGTTTCCAGGTTGTGAGTTAGTGGACCTCTTCCTTCCACAGCCTCCTAACCTGCCCCTCATTAATGAATGTGACTTCTCACCAATAAGCCACACCCAAAAACCCTGCACTCCCACCTGGAAGGCAAATATACCACTACACCTTTAAAAATACACTTTGAACAGCACTTCCTAGAGCCAGGGAAAGGACACAGCAATCCCTTTAGGCAAGCAGTATCAGAATACAGAAGGTAGCCCATAAACCACAGGGAGACTGGGGCAATCGTTAGTAACAAACAACAGTGTCTCAAACAAGGGTATTATTCAACATACAGGTACATGTGGCAAAATTAATTGCAGTGGAATTAATCCAAAAGAGAAGAAAGCCAGGGAGACATTTTTCTTATGAAAGTGATTTGTATTTCCATTAAAGAACATGTACAAGCACATGAGGTGGTATCACTGCGTTACATTAAATGACATATAACCATATAAATACTGTGCACAAGTGCTTGTGAAGTTATGGTGACGGCGCAAGTGACATGTGATGTGCTATATACGGCGTTTTGTGGTGGGTGCCACAAGGATAAGTGAAGTAAAACAGTTTCCTTACATTCGAAGTACCCAAACAATTATTGTTAACATTTTATAATGATTAGGTAGGGTATTCGTTAAATGAAGGCGCCAAGTGTTGCGCTGTGGGAGTCAACGGCGCTTCGGCCTTTTTACGAGTGAGGCCATCATCAGAACCAGGTTACGCAATATTTAATATGCAGTGTCAAGAGCGAAGGACACTCGATGTCCAGGGGGCGCAGTTGGGCGAGCTGGGTGAGTTGCGTAGGACAATTCAAACGCAAGGATGCTGCTTCGAGGAATCTAAAGTCATGGAGCCGTACACGGACACTGACATCAGTCAGGCAATGCAAGAAAAACAAATTTTGGTGCATTTAAGATAACACACACACATTTCTTAATGCAGCATTTAAAAAAGACAGACCGAGCAAGTCACATTTGGAAGGTGGGGGCAGTGGGGTCCTTCCATCTTGCAGCTAAAAGTATCCTGAGAACTGCCCCACATATAACAAAAGCTTCCTCATCCTTACTGAGGCCCAGACTGCTATCATGCCCCATTAACATTGGAGTAGGCGCTATATCAATCTTAAATCCTAGCAGCCCCTCCCAAAAGACCCCAATCTCTCCTTGAATTACGCTCAGTTTTTGACATTGATAAAACATGTGTATCAAATCAGCCGTCCCTTTTCCACTCCTCGGACATTTATCAACCTCTCACATTCCGCAATCATACAATTTAGCTGAAGTAAAATAAAGATTGAAGAGGGTTTTATAATGCTGGGCTCCTACATTAGTAGAGCAAATTGACTTTTCTGCTAAATTCAGCGCCTTATACAGGTCCAAATTTGGATCGTTTAATTTAATTACCCAAGTGGCCTAAAATGTTTCCATATCATCATGTACACTCAGTAGTATTTTGGTTCCACCCCCCTACTAGGTACTAAATCAAATTAATTCTACCCCCAGAGAGATTTGTGGCCTTAAGACCCGATAAGATTTTATGAACTTGTACAAATTTGAAGCCTTAACTTGCATGAAGCCCGAATTTCTTCTGTATGGTACTGCATCCCAACATTTTATCTCCTTCAAATATATCCCCAATTTTTCTAATACCTTGTTGATCCTAGATCCTACCCATCCTATCATATATCATTTGCGGCAGTACACTTGTTTTCCAAAGAAGAGTGTAATAATTTATTTTGGGGATTACCAAAGTTTTTTGTATTTCCTTCCAAACTTCCCAGGCACTTACCATTACCTTGTACCGCATTTTCTTGTAATATCTCCTGCCTGTTTTACGGAGCAAGAGCCCTGTGGCCTCTCTGCCTAATATCAGCTCAAATATTGTTGGAAGGATGTAACTACTTGATACCATTACCATTTGACTCCTTTCCGAGTCAAGTAATATTGCCATCTGACTGATAAAATCTAACATTCAGGATCGCCAGCCCTCCCCTTACCTGCGAGAGAGACAAATATTTCATGGCGCATCTGACTTTTCCATATAGCCACAAGAAGTTCATAAATGTTGACTCTGTTGATTTCATAATTGATTTGTTGATCATGAGTAGAATAGATCGAAACAAATGCCACATTTTAGGGAGCATAGTCATTTTTAATACATTGCCCCTCCCGATTATAGACAGATGCTATTCTTTTTGGGTCTGCTGAAATGGACTTCACCAGAGGATCACAATCAACCTTTATTATTGAATCCATTGCTGGACTAATTATGACCCTAGATAGATTGCACTTTCTATACATCTTGAATTGTTAATTTTGATATCATCGGTGCAGACTATCTGGGTATTGCTTTCATTCAGCAAATACCTAGACCTCTGCCCAAATTCCCCTTTTTTTTTTTAAACAATTTTTTATTGATATTCTACGTTCATTATGCAATCAATGTAATGACACTTAGCAGACCTTTACGCAGATGGTCTATTGTCCAGCATATAGTACAGGAGAAATCAACTCTCAACATTCTTCTCCTACCTTCCCGCCCACCTCCCTCTCTACCCCCACCCTCCCCGTCAGTGTGCCCCCAATTGCCCCTCTCCTTCTGGTATCGTGAACCCCTGATGGTGAAGGGTCTAACATAAGCGACTGGTAAATAACACCACCTTCAATCTTGAAAAAACAAAAGGTCCCGCGTAGTTACTCTTGTGTGCTCCGAGCCCCTGTCGCGGCTCTCCAGTAGTCCGTTACCTAGAATGTGTGAACGATCCCCCTCTCCTTACATACCTAATTGTCCCCATCTTCATTATGCCCCCCAACTCTCCCCGCCTCTGCCTCTATCCTTTGATCAGGGCCAGCGTTATCTGCATCCCCCTCCTCCACTTCTATCGGTGATTGAAGTTCTGCCACTAATGCTTCCCACGCTCTTGCCGCTTCTAGTTCCTTATCATTGGATGTACGCTTGGCTAGTTGCAGACAAAGCGTCCCTTCACTGCCCGCCCAGCTCAAAAAACTCGCCCTCCATCTCTGTAGGCTGGGTCCCGCTCTCGCTTTCCAATGCATTGTGAGCTCCCTCTTTGCTAGTATCAATCCCAAATCATAAAATTTGCTAGTAATTTTAGTGTTGGGAGTATGTGGAAACCAAAGCAAAAGGCAAGTTCCCATCTCCACCTCCAGTTCACGCCCCGTTACCCGATTCAAACACATCATAACTTCCGCCCAATAAGAACCTGGCATTGCGTGTGCCCTTCCAGGCCCTTCGCAACAATAACGGCCATGTTGTCTCGGGAATGGGCCTGCCAAGGTCTTCCTCCCATTTGCTCTTTAACCTATCTAGGGGTAAAAGCTTCTCCGTGGACAGCCGCCTATACAGACAAGTAATAGCTTTGAATGTTCCTGCCGCCATTGTAATGTATTGGCAGCCCAACGAAGTTGGGGGCTCCGATAGGCCCATCTGCCACTGCTTCTGAATTCCCGCTACGAGAGCGGCATGCAAAAAATAATCCCCTCTCGGTAAGTCATAGACACTCTGCAATTCTTGGAAAGACAATAGGACACCGTCCCTATACATGTCCCCAATCATGTGAACCCTGCGCTCCACCCAGCCAGCCAGCGCCGACCAGGCTCCTCCATGTGGGAGGGCAGTGCACATGCCCAGGGGAATTTCCGGGGCATTTGGGACAGAGAAACCCACCCGCTTTTGGCTTCGAGTCCAGCATTGGCGGAGGGTGTGCTCCTCAAGCGTGAGCTGATCTATCCTAATTTTCTGCTGAAGCACTATGAATAACAGCACGTGGCGGAGGATAATTCTACCCTGTGGCCCGTCCGGGCCCCTAAACTCACGCGCTGGGCAAGCCCCTGCAGCTGTGCCGCAAGGTAGTACCACTCGAAATCTGGGACCGCCAATCCCCGTTCATCCCGCAGCCGCATCAAAGTATTCAACGCCACTCGCCGTCTGCCTGATCCCCAGACAAACCCCGTCACCAGCGTCCGTAGCGTCTTAAAAAAGGAGACAGGGATCCATACCGGCAAAGTACGAAAGAAGTAGAGCAACCGTGGGAGTGCCACCATCTTTAGGAGCGCTACCCTCCCAGCCACCGAGAGGGGAAGAGTGCGCCAGAACCCCATACTACCTCTGAATCCCCTCATTGCGCTACCCACATTCGCCCTCCAGAAGGTCGGAGTGAGTGTGGAATATGCGGACGCCCAAATATGGCAAGCATCTAGGCTCCCACCGCAGATCCTCTAGTGCCAGAGGCTCCCGACCATCAGAGGTCTAAGGAAACAGACAGGTCTTATTCCAATTCACCCGCAGAGCCGAAAAGTGACCAAACTCCCGAAGGAAGGCTCTAGCGCTCCGCAAGGAATCACCTGCGTCTGCCAGATACAACAAAAGGTCATCCGCGTATAGGGAGATATAATGAACCTCTCCACGAAGTAAGATCCCCTCATACAGCTGTCCCTGTCGAACATAAGCTGCCAGAGGTTCAATTGCAAGCGCAAACAGCAGCGGGGATAAAGAACAACCCTGTCGGGTGCCTCTCTCTACCTGGCAGGTCGCTGATATAGTGCGCCCCGTGCGAACCCTTGCCGTGGCAGAGCTGTATAGCAATTTGGTCCAGCGTATAAAGTTATCCCCTAAACCAAATTCCCCCAGCACAAGGAATAAGTATGGCCACTCCATGCTATCGAATGCTTTCTCGATATCCACCGACAGAACCACAGCTCCAGATGAGCCTTCGCTTCTTTCCCCCATAATCCGTATCAGCCTCCTTATGCACGACGCCGTATTCCTGGTGGGGATGAAGCCCGATTGGTCTGGGTGCACCAAGGTGCTCATATGGTCTAATAGTCGTGTGGCTGGAATCTTACTCAGGATATTGTAGTCTACTGTAAGCATCGATAGCGGTCAGTAGGCTGATCTGGAGGTGGGCACTCTGCCCTTCACCAGCAATGGCACTATGATTGCCTCTCTAGTGGTTCGCGGCAATCTGCCTAATTCCCACACCTCTCCGTATACAGATTGCAAGTGTGGCGCCAGGAGGTCTATATATGTTGCATAAAACTTCACCGGGAGGCCATCAGCCCCCGGCGTCTTCCTCCTGGCCATACCTTTAACCGCCTCTCTGATCTCACCCAGTGAGATGGCGCCCCCTAGCTTGGTAGCCTGCTCCGGGTCTAGGCGCTTCAAAAGGGGGTGGTGATGGACGGAGCATCTGAACCAATCAAACACTCACACCCAGTCAAAAGATCTGGGTTTGATCCATCACCGTTCTTTAGCCCACTCTGCCACCCCAGTTCAGACATGAATATATGCAAATCAGTCTGACCCTGTGCCTCATGGGAACAGTCCAGCCCGAACTGCCAAGCCATGCCTTCCCTGGACCGGAAACAAGCTTCCGAGGACCAGTTTCTGGCATTCCAGCCATCTTCAGCCCGGCTTGCTTGAATCCAGTGGCAAAGTGAGCAAGGGACTCACGTCTGAGCATACCCTGCCACACTTATGGCGGCCAAAGTGGTACAAAAGGGGGTGGTGATGGACGGAGCATCTGAACCAATCAAACACTCACACCCAGTCAAAAGATCTGGGTTTGATCCATCACCGTTCTTTAGCCCACTCTGCCACCCCAGTTCAGACATGGCTATATGCACATCAGTCTGACCCTGTGTCTCATGGGAACAGTCCAGCCCGAACTGCCAAGCCATGCCTTCCCTGGACAGGAAACGAGCTTCCGAGTACCGGTTTCTGGCATTCCAGCCGTCTTCAGCCCGGCTTGCTTGAATCCAGTGGCAAATTGAGCAAGGGACTCACGTCTGAACATACCCTGTCACACTTATGGCGGCCAAAGCGGTACAAAAGGGGGTGGTGATGGACGGAGCATCTGAACCAATCAAACACTCACACCCAGTCAAAAGATCTGGGTTTGATCCATCACCGTTCTTTAGCCAACTCTGCCACCCCAGTTCAGACATGGCTATATGCAAATCAGTCAGACCCTGTGCCTCATGGGAACAGTCCAGCCCGGACTGCCAAGACATGCCTTCCCTGGACCGGAAACAAGCTTCCGAAGACGGGTTTCTGGCATTCCAGCCGTCTTCAGCCCGGCTTGCTTGAATCCAGTGGCAAAGTGAGCAAGGGACTCACGTCTGAGCATACCCTGCCACAATTATGGCGGCCAAAGCGGTACAAAAGGGGGTGGTGATGGACGGAGCATCTGAACCAATCAAACACTCCCACCCAGTCAAAAGATCTGGGTTTGATCAATCACCGTTCTTTAGCCCACTCTGCCAGCCCAGTTCTGACATGGCTATATGCAAATCAGTCTGACCCTGTGCCTCATGGGAACAGTCCAGCCCGAACTGCCAAGCCATGCCTTCCCTGAACCGGAAACAAGCTTCCGAGGACCGATTTCTGGCATTCCAGCCGTCTTCAGCCCGGCTTGCTTGAATCCAGTGGCAAAGTGAACAAGGGACTCACGTCTGAGCATACCCTGCCACACTTATGGCGGCCAAAGTGGTACAAAAGGGGGTGGTGATGGACGGAGCATCTGAACCAATCAAACACTCACACCCAGTCAAAAGATCTGGGTTTGATCCATCACCGTTCTTTAGCCCACTCTGCCACCCCAGTTCAGACATGGCTATATGCAAATCAGTCTGACCCTGTGCCTCATGGGAACAGTCCAGCCCGAACTGCCAAGCCATGCCTTCCCTGGACCGGAAACAAGCTTCCGAGGACCGGTTTCTGGCACCACCCCCTTTTGTACCGGGTCTAGGCGTGGCAACCGTGCGGCGACCAAAAAATCGTCCAGCCCCTCAGGTGGCTCCCTCATCCAACACAGGTAAAGCAGCGAGTAGTGTTCCAGAAATTGGTCATTGACCGCCTTCTGTGAGTAGACTAGGCCCTCATCTGCAGTAGAAAGCGATACTATGGGGGATCCTCTGAGAGCCGGATTGGCCAGCCAGGCCAATAACGACCCTAATTTGTCCCTTTCGGCGTGTGCGCGCACCATGTACTCCTTATAATCGTAGCAGCGAAGCCGCTCAACCTGGGCGGCCACCTTCTCCCGCGCAGCCATCGCCCCCGCTTGACCGCCCCCGTCCGCATGACTGTCTCTTTCTGCTTGTCGCAGATGAGCCTCCTCCCGATCTATGTCGTGCAATAGCGTCTTGCGCGTTCCCGTGACAGTTGAAATGCATACTCCCCCCACCACCACTTTGAAGGCATCCCACTCATGCGCTCTATTCGACGCCGTCTCCGAGTTTTCCAAAAAATAATGTTCAATGCCTTCCCTGATCTCCGCATTAAACACCGGGTCTTCTAAAGTCACCGGGTTCAAACACCACGTCGGGATCACTTGCCATTGACGCGACCAGAGCCCTGTTATCAGACAGGGCTTGTAGTCCGAAAGTGTCCTCGCCAGATACTCGCTGTGACACGTGAGTTTCTGGACCCCTGGGTGCACAAGAAGCCATCAAGTCAATAATGTAAGTCATGCGGAACCGAATAAAACAAATAGTCCCTGTCTGTGGGGTGATGCACCCGCCAAGCATCTACGAGGCTCCATGTTTCCTGCCATTCACCCTCGCCTTAGCAACTCTATGTACCGCTGATTGGGCCAGCGGTGGGTGGGAACGGTCCAGCTCCACGTCGGTGACGGAATTAAAATCCCCTCCCATATATACAGAGCCCGCTAAGTACGGTGCCAGCCTCCCTGAAAGCCGCGAAAAAAATGCGGCTTGTTCTGAGTTTGGGGCATATACGCTGCAAAATGTAACGTCTCTGACGTCCAGGCAACCCAGGACCGCCACAAACCTCCCTTCTGAGTCTACTATCGTGTTCATGGGTTGAAAGGGATCCCCTGAGCGCACCCAAATTAAGGTCCCCCTCGCAAACGCAGAATAGGTGGTATAAAATAATTGCCCTCTCCATCTTCTCTGCAGTGCCCTCCCCTCCGTCTGATCAATATGGGTTTCCTGTAAAAGGGCCACCTGGATCCCCCTGTGGACTAGGTATGCATGTACTTTATAACGTTTCCTCATGGAGTTCAACCCCCTCACATTCCAGGTGATACATCTAAGCTCAAGTCGGGTCGCCATAGGGAAGCATACAACAGAGCACAATCCAAAACAGCCTAATGGGCACACTGACATATCCCCAACTTGTAGAACATCCCCAACAACTCCCCCACCCACCCATCCCCAGAACAGGAGCTAAACCATAGTTACCCTTCCAAATTTAGTCCCTGCAAAGGAAAATACCCTGGTAGCTACCAGAGTCTCACAATAAGTGTGTGGTAGAGGGGGTGACTCTACACCTCACCAAGCCAGACCGAGACCTAACTAGCTCTGCGTGTTGGTCAGTCCTCTTATACAGATTTCCCCTCCTCCTAGCGGCGTCCCGCCCCAGGCGAGCCCCCCCTCTTTGGGATCTCCCCCTCCCTCCCGTGCGCCACCTCTCCACCCAGCCAAGAGCCAAGCCTCCCGCCACCCCCCGCAGGACCCCACTCAGACCGCTCGTTAATAGAGAACAACACTAGGCACACTCCCTCTTACTGTATACGGATTGAAGTCAATCATAGTCACTCGTCCAACAGGCCATCGGCAGTCCCTGGGGTGACCTGCGGTAGTTTTCCAGAGTCCCCCTTGGAGCCCTCCGACACCACTTCTTCCGAGCCATGCCGGGACCCCGAGTCCGCCAGTGAAGCCGCGGCTGCAGCTCCCGAAATTGCAGATACACCCTGCAAAGCCGCCTGCCTCTCCAGCTCCGTCTGAGAAGTTGATGGCAACTGTTCTTTCCTCACCCGTCTCCTGATGCGACGTCCCCTACGAGATCTCAAAGGAGTCTCGGCCGTCTTCTTCCATTGCCCAGCGCCATCCTTCCCCGCTCGATACTTTTCAAGCCAGTGCCACACTTCTTCTGGCGTGCCGAAAAAGGTCGTAGTCCCATCCATCATCACCTTCAATCGTGCCGGAAACAACAGGGCATATTACAAACCCTCCTCTCGAAGAGCCCTCTTAACCGCCAAAAAAGAGAAACGGTTCCGTTGTACTACCTGGGAATAATCAGGCTAGAGGGAGACCGAGGCATTGTCTACTCGGTATGGGCCGGATGTTTGGGCATTCTGCAATATAATGTCTCGGTCCTTAAAGTGCAGCAGGCGTGCTACCACCAGCCAGGGTGGCCGGCCCAGGGCCAGCGGGCGAGCCGGCACGCGATGTGCCCTTTCCAGCGTGTAAAACTGCGACAATCCCTCAGGGACGACCACTTCTCTCAGCCACGTTTCCAGGTATGCAACCATATTGTCCCCTTCAACTTTTTCGGGCAGGCCTACCACCCGTATGTTATTGCGCCTGTTGCGCCCTTCTGCATCTTCGGCCCTTTTCTCCAGCTGCTGTACTCTGCGCAACGGTCACGATTTAGTTAGTGATAGCGATCTCCCAGATGAATTGGTGTGATTGTTGTTGGACTTGAACTCCCAGAATGCTTGGGCAGTGTGAGTTGGCCTTTCTCTCTTTCTCTTTGCCTTCTTAGGCTTTCCCTTTCCTGTGCTCCGTTGCTTGTCACCTGATTTCTGTGAGTGTCCGAGTCCTGGAGGTTACACTCGTGTTCTGGAGCCTGTGAAGGTGAAGTTTGTTTTTCTACTTGATGCGGTAGCGCATGACGCGCTGGATTTGTACCGCGAAGATTGTATCCGTGTTTGCTGCGCGGGGCTAACTTTTGAAGCTGCTGGAACCCGGAAGCGTGAAGAAACGCTTTTCCATGCGGAAAGACGGTCGCGCTGAACATTAAAGCGGGTCGCACTGAACCTTTGAAACTTTGTAGTTAGTTGTAGCGCATGCCGCGCTGGATTAGCGAGGCTCATACTCGTGACATAACGAGTGCTTTAGCAGTCGGAAAAGCTACTGCTTCATTGGACACACATTCCGAATGGACACTCACGGGTGCAGATAAGTACTAATGAATTGATGTTGTGGAGATAGTATCCCACTCATGTAATTACTCTCTGTCTATAAGAGATTAGTAATTACCTCTGTCATCACATTTGCATTTTTCTTTATTTTTCCTTTTGTGACTTTTTAAGTGATACCATCTGCAGCAGTGTATAATGTAAGTTAGTCACTCACACATAGTTGATATTGTATGTGCTGCAGTTGGTGTATGTGTGAGGTGACGTGTTCTTTCTTCCCCTGCAGGGTCTTTGGCTAGGAAGAAGTAATTTCGTTGCCCTCATCTTCCCAGACCTGCTGATTTCCACTGCTGCATCTTTATGATTTATTTATCCACTTTTCCCCTTCCCCTTTTGTGATACCCTTGTTGGAGTTAGATACTGTTACTCACAAGAGGTATTGCATATAGGGGAGGTCGGAATTAGGCGTCTGACACCGCTCCTGCTGTATCCCGCTCATAAGAGGTTAGTGTTGTAATTAATCTCCATAGTGGTACGTTCCATCCTCCCCTTCCCCTCTTGACCCTGTTGGTATGCCCCACCCTGAAGCTTGCCTTGGAATGTTGTGACCCTCTCCAGTGAGGAGAGTGGATGGTTAATAAATAGACCTGCTTTAATCTCATCTGGTCTCTGAGGAATTATATTTCTAACACTGGCGACGGACTGCGCAGGGGGCGGTAGTTGACCATCTCCCCTTTGAGTTCTCTCTCCACACGCACGCAGCCTCATTCCAGAAGATCGCTTTGGAAGTGACAATTATCCAGGGAACTCCGCTGGACTGTGTCGACACGGATATCTAGAGGTGCGGTCGGAATAATGACAGGGAAAAGGAGGTGAGACCTAATCCTTCATCACTTGAGCGGTGTGATACACCACCTGTCATCCGTCCCTGTACGAAACCTTGCATTCTGCAGTTGATCACATGAAGAGCTTATGCCTGTCAGCAATGTGTCTTCCAACTGTTGAGCGTGTGCGTTGTTGCTAAGGATTTACCGGTCAAGAAGAACTCCGGTTATCCATATTTTGACTGCCTGTCAGGGTTGGCGTGAGTAAAGCTGACCGAGTGCTCCTTTGGATGAGGAAATAATTTGAGCTTACCTGTGGTCGCGTGCGGTCCGTCAACCCCTGGCACGGTGCCTACGTCTGAAGGATCATCGGGTCCTGTTTTCTCGGAATGCCTGCGTCGCCGATGTCCTTGTGATCGGGGCTCGCCATGTCATCGATGTAAGGAGTGAGGGCTGGCACACTTGAGACGCCTCGCTGTAGCGTAGATCTGGACAGCCTGCTGTTTCCGCGGTCCGTGAGGAGCTGGAGGGACCGGTAATCTGGTGAAATCCTGTCAGCGTCTATGAGTTTCCTCTCACCGGATGCCTGAGACGTTTCCCCGGCGCACCAGCAGCTGAGGGCCGGTAGCCTGCAAAATTTTGTTAACTCTTTAAGTACAAGGAACCTTGCCTCCTGCATAGTATTGCTGCTTTTGTGGGCAATATCCAGCTACATTTATATGGTCTTGACCTTGCCCCATGCTACATTCTACAGTTTACATATAACAGGGAGAGAGAGAAGACAATTCTCCTTGGATTACTGTATTTACAAGGAACTTTACCCCTTATTGTGTTCTTTTGGTATTCCTTTACTGAGTGTCTCCTGGTTATTATTGTGTCTCTGCAAGTTTACTCTAGGATCATCGGTTTTACCGTGCTAAAAGTCAGCCATGGCAGCAGCAAGTATGAGCCAACCCCCACCCTTTTTGAATGAGATAGGGGAACCAGAAATCAGTTGGAAGGAGTGGGTGAAACTCTTCGAATCGTACTTGATAGCGGTGGGTGGCGAAAAGTACAAGCCAGATAGGAAGAAACATATTCTATTACATAATTTAGGTAGGCAAGGGCGTAAAGTATATGAATCTCTTCCCATGCTAGAACAGGAGGGCGAAGATGAAACGGGTGCAGATGTATATGAGCAAACTATGGAGAAATTAGAAAAACATTTTGGGGACAAGATAAATGTTGTTCTGGAGCGCCATAAGTTTTTCAGAAGGTGTCAGGGTAAGCAAGAATCTGTGCAAAATTTCATTGCTGCTTTGTGGGGTTTAACACAGTTGTGCGAGTTTGGGAACTTAACAGAATCCCTTATAAGGGATCAACTTGTAAGGTGTACCAATAACCCACGCATTCAAGAAAAATTACTGGCTAAAAACCCAGGGTTAAGAGAGGCTATGGAAGTAGCCAAATCTGTAGAGCACACTGCTAGATGTATCAAGGAGATGAGGGGCAATGGAGAAGAAGTAGCTTCTGTAAATGAGGAAGAGGATTGCATTGAAGTGTGTAAGGTCAGGTCAAGAGATAATTACAGTATGAGAGAAGATCAGAAGGAGAAGGGTCCCAAGTGCTACAGGTGTGGCAGTAATAACCACTTTGCGACCTTCTACCAGTGCCCTGCCAGGTTCGTCACATGTAAAAAATGTAATAGGAAAGGGCACTTTGCGAGAGTATGTAGAGATGGCGAACAACATACCAGAATGGAAAGTAGGAGTACAGGGAAAAATACAGCCAGGGAAGTAAAATGTATAGAACCCAGGAGAGAGAAAATAATCTTGCAGGTAAAAGACATTGATGGTACCATAAATGCAATTTACCCAAAATGTGATGTTTTCCTTGATGGCCAATGCGTAGAAATGTATGCAGATTCATGTTCGCCGTACACCTTACTTAACCGTGGTGATTTTGAATCCATGAGGAATTGTAATGTGAATCAATTAATAATGCCTGACATTTCTCCCTCAGGGTATAACAAGGGTAAAATACCGCTAGTGGGCATGAAGACTGTTCATATACAATTTAAAGACAGGGAGACCTTTGGTCCAATGTATGTAGTAGAGTCAGGATCCAACTTACTGGGATGGGTTCACCAAAAGGAGTTGGGCATTATCTTTGATCCCAATAGTGCTGAGCAAGTTTTACTCACTGACAGGTCCTGGGAAAAGGGCAATATTTGTGAGGAGTTTGGAAAACTATTCAGAGATGAGCTGGGTTGCCTACACATGTTCCAACACAGAATCAAGTTGAAGCATAATGCAAGACCAGTAGTACACAGACTACGCCCTGTACCCCTCAAGTTGAAGGTTCCACTGGAAGAGGAGTTGCGCAAACTTTGCGAGTTGGATATAATTCAACCTGTAACCAGCACTGAGTGGCTGGCCCCTATTGTCATCGCGGCCAAGGCTAGTGGAGAAGGTATTCGCCTCTGTGTGGACCTGCGCAGCCTAAATGATAATATATGGGTCGAGAGACATCCCTTGCCTATAATCAATGAGATGCTGAGCACCATGGGTCCAGCTAAATACTTCAGCGTGATAGACCTGTCCATGGCATATCACCAGATTGAACTCCATCCCGAATCAAGGCCCCTCACGGCGTTCATCACACCATCAGGAGCCTTCATGTTCAAAAGGATGCCCTTTGGGCTGGCGTCCGCCGCAGCCATTTTCCAGAAGGCTATGCAGAAAATCCTGGAAGGAGTAAAGAACACCATGTGTTTCCAGGACGACATCCTCATTTATGGGCAAACCGAGGAAGAACATGATAGGATTGCGAGACAGGTGTTCAGCAGACTTATGGAGGCCGGCCTTACAGTGAAAAAGGAGAAGTGCAAAATAAAAGTGAAGGAAGTAGAATACTTAGGCCACAAGATCACAGAGGATGGTTTCAGACCAAAGGGCAGTTTAATCCAAGCTGTGATGGAAGCACCTAGTCCTAAGAACAAGGAAGAACTAAGATCCTTCTTAGGTCTTTTAGAATATATGTCAAAATTCGTGGAGAACTTTGCGGCCAAGTGTGAGCCCATGAGGGAATTACTGAAGAAAAACAAGGAATTCCAATGGGACGAAGAGCATGATGCTGTGCTTAAATTGCTTAAAGAGGAATTGATAACCTCCCCAGCATTAGGAACATTTGATGCCTCCAAGAAAACCATCCTAGCCACAGATGCTTCGAATAAGGGTCTGGGTGCAACACTCATACAGAAAAGCGGTAATGAGGAGAAAATCATTGCGTTTGCATCCCGGAGTCTCACAAACCCAGAACGGAACTATTCCGTCATTGAAAGAGAAGCCCTTGCCTGTTTCTGGGCTGTTAGACATTTCAAGTTCTTCTTGTGGGGTTTAAGGTTCTCCATCCGAACTGATCATAAACCCCTCACCTTCATCTTTTCCGTGAAAGGATTAGAGAATTGCACTCCTCGCATCAGCAGGTGGATCTTGGGACTGGAACACTATAATTTCAGAGTGGAGTATGTACCAGGAAAGGAAAACAAGATTGCGGATTTCTTGTCGAGGTCACCATTACCGGAAATGGAAGAAAAAGAAGAAGCCCTCGACAGTCCTATCCTGATGACAGAAACACCTGCTATCACTGAAGTGGAATGGGAAAGAGAGGCAAAGGAGGACAAGGAAATAAATGTGCTGAGTAAGTACATGGAGAAGGGATGGCCTAGCAAGAAAAATGAACTCGAAACTAGTGTTGCGGAGTTTTGGGAAGTGAGAAATGAGCTAAGTTTCATAGATGGCAGAATCTATCGTAATCACAGAGTGGTTCCTCCCAAAGGCCTCAGGAAAAAGGTAATCGACTTGGCACATGAAGGTCACCTAGGGCGCAGCCTCACTAAAGCCAGAGTCCGATCCAATTTCTGGTTTCCCAGGATGGATGCCATGGCCGAACAAGCAGTTAAAGATTGTGTGGCGTGCGCTAAAAGCGACAAGTCAAAAACAGTGCAGAAAGCACCATTATCCCCTGTGGAAGTGCCAACTAAACCATGGAGCAAGCTGGCCATGGACATCATCGGGCCTATGCAAGAACTGGGAGAGAGGAAAAGATTCATGCTGGTATTAATCGATTATACAACCCATTGGATCAAACAGAAGTTTGTCAACTCCGTCACCACTAAGACTGTGATTGAGTTTTTAAACGGAGTATTTGTGGAAGAGGGCATTCCAATGACTTTGATAACTGATAACGGAGTGCAATTTTGCTCGGAAGAGATGCGTGCATTCCTCAAGAGTTTGGACATCAAACATGAAACTACTGCCTTATATTGCCCCAAAGCCAATGGGTTAGTTGAACGAGCTAACAGATTCGTAAAGGAACATATTCAATTAGCAGCAACCAATGGACACGATATAGAAGAGTCCCTTAGAAGGGGCCTGTGGGCTGATCACACCTCCCCCAATAAGGTCACAGGAATCTCTCCCTTCGTAGCACTGCGTGGGCGTGAACCTTGCACCAAATTGAATCCCAGTTGGTTGAGCGGAGGTGAACCCAGGGTAGCAGACCAGGGGACAGTAGCAGAGAAAATCCAACTCCACCAAGATAGGTATAAACAGTGGTATGACACCAAGCACGGGGTGAAGGATTCCAAGTGGGAGGTGGGTGATAGAGTACAAGTCAGAAAGAACACCAAAGTGGGAGCTACCCAAAGCAAATATTACATGCCTTGTAAAGTTGCTAAAGTACTTAAGAATGTGGTCCAACTTGAGAATGGCCAATGGTGGAGCTTTGACAAAATTGTAAATGCACCTGAGTAATGTTCTGTGTTCTTGTTCCTCCTATTTTCTATGGCGCTACGGCGTAGTCATGACCCTAAGCCGATATTCTATTTCTTACTCTGCATCACCCTATGGAAGGGAGATGTGTTGTAATTAATCTCCATAGTGGTACGTTCCATCCTCCCCTTCCCCTCTTGACCCTGTTGGTATGCCCCACCCTGAAGCTTGCCTTGGAATGTTGTGACCCTCTCCAGTGAGGAGAGTGGATGGTTAATAAATAGACCTGCTTTAATCTCATCTGGTCTCTGAGGAATTATATTTCTAACAGTTAGTCTACTCATGTTTCGGTTTCTGACAGCAACAAGTCACTCATTGCTGCATCCGTCGCCTTTTGGGCCGGCTCCAGCGTTTCCAATACAAGTTCTGTGTTTGTGACATGGTCAGCCAGCTTCCCGTGGTCCGCCCGCAGTAATCCGCGACTCGTGGACCCCTGCGCTATATCTTGGCGCAGCGCCTCTTTTGAGTCTGATATAGCTTTGAGAATCTGTTCCATCTGCTGCTGCTGTAGCCCTGCTGCCTGGCTTCCAGTCGAGCCCACCTCCTGGGTCTCAAGTGCGTCTTCAACATGGTCAGATCGCGCCACTCCAGCTGTCCGCCGCGGCTTCCCCATGGCCAGTCCCGAAGTCAGGCATCCAATCCAGGACACGGGGGCTGCGTGCCTTCAGTCGCGGTCCTCGTGGAGTAGGGTAAGTCCACCCGAAATTCTACACCGCTCCAGTGCTCCCAGCTGAACTTCAACTCAGCAGGACCACTCCTCCAACCCTCGTGTGCAGATGGAGAGCTGAGGACAGCAACTTTCGCTATCTGGGAAGGCGATTCCAGGCACCGTCGCAGATCCACCAGGTGATGATGTTCCTCATGCGCGCCGGATCCCTGGGCACTGCGATCGCTCTCCACCCATCCAGCGCAATCCGTCCCCAAGCACCACTGTATCCACTCAGTCCGTTATGCCAACCCCCAGATTAGACCGGGCCCCGAGGAGAAGACCCACCCGGGGAAGGCGGGGAGCAGCCACCGTCACTCCACCTCCAGAGCAGTTGCGTGTTCTTCTCGTGCATGCCAGTAAGTCCCTCCGTTACCGACCTCCAGGGGCCGGTCCGCCCCTCATCAGCACACCACACCGGGAGGGGGGGAGGGAGGGTCACCACTCGTCTTCACCCCACTGTGTGCAAAGCCCCCCAACCTCTTTAATGTGGAGGGGGTACAGGCGCAAGAGGGGTTTGTATGCGGAGCGGGGCTCCCGCGATGTCCACTCCTGGCAATGCACCTCCGAGACCTCCCCGCCGGCCAATTCACGCTCCACAGCTTACTGCTCCCAGGAAGGACCCAGCGACCTCACATGTCCAGTCCCCTCAATTCGAGCGCTGGGGGCTGCGGTAGGATCTGTAATCCGATGTCGCCCTCTCCTCACCACCACGGCGGTCCCTACCGGCAATGGCGAAGTCCGCTCCTCTCCGATCGCCTCGCTGCCCCTGGGCTCCCGCAGTGCCACCGTGGTCCTCCGGGCATCTCCCAGTTCAGCGCCGGGCACGCCGCACAGTCCGAACCCGGCGGAGAGCCCAGACAGCACGCGGTCAGCCCCTGTGCCCCACCACAGGTCCGGGATGCTGCGCACCTCCAACGGCCCTCCGTGCACGCAAGGCCGGGGATGTTAGGCCCACCACAGGCCGCAGGCAAAATGGCCACACGCCCCCATTGGGACTGCAGGGATCGCCGCGTATTCGGCTTCCGGGACCTCCCAATGCCGCTAGATCGACGTGTGGGTACTCTTCAGCCCTGGGGGGCCCCCCTCGGAGCTGCAAATGCCACCAGACTTGTGAAATCAGGCCCACCTGTTAGGCCCACCACAGGCCGCAGGCAAAATGGCCACACGCCCCCATTGGGACTGCAGGGATCGCCGCGTATTCGGCTTCCGGGACCTCCCAATGCCGCTAGATCGACGTGTGGGTACTCTTCAGCCCTGGGGGGCCCCCCTCGGAGCTGCAAATGCCACCAGACTTGTGAAATCAGGATATCTGCATAGGCCGGCGTGGAGCCCTCTGCTCACACGTCCATGCCCAGTGGAGTCCAAGCCACGCCCCCCTCTACCCAAATTCCCTTGCTATCTCAGTAATTGCACTAATAGCTCTGACTGGATCTGGAGTTAGTATAGCCAGGTCGTTTGGGTAGGCCAACAACTTGGTCTCAAAGCCATTGGTGACTATAGGCTTGATGTCTTGACACCTCAATAGTCTCTCTATCAGTGGATCTATATATAGGGCAAACAGTATTGGTGAGCAGGGACAGCCCTGTCTTGTCCCTCTAGAAATAGATATTAACCAAGCTGCCCCCCCCCATTAGTTGTATTCTGGCCTTTGGCTCCGAGTACATTGCCTTTATGGCCTTATATATTCTTTGGCCAAACCCCTTTTGTTCCAATATCCCCCACAAATACGTCCACAGTACTCGGTCAAATGTTTTTTCTGGGTCGAGAAGAATCATGGCCATTTGTCCCCCGTGGCCGCCTGTACATCAAAAAGTGTGATGGTCCTCCATATATGTTCAGTCGTTCCGTGCCCTGCGTTAAACCATGCTGCCATGGGGAGACCAAACCGCCAATGACCCTGACCAGCCTCTTTGCCAGCACCTTTGAATATTCTTTAGTATCTGCATTAATGAGGGATATTGGACAATAAGATGCTGGGTTATCCTTTGGTTTCCCTTTTTTATGAAACACTACTATATTAGTTTCCTTCCAAGATTCTGGGATCTTACCAGTAAGTAATATACCATTAAATAAATTCAGCATAATAGGGGCAATCACTCTCTGGATACATTTATAAACTTCCAGAGGAATGCTGTCAGGCTGGCTGCCTTTCCTGGCGACATTTCTTGAAGAGCTTCATTGATTTCCTCTATCGAGAAATCTTTCTCTAGTCCTTGTTTTGTCTGACTGTCTAGCTGGGGGCCCACTCCCATGACTTCCATATAGGAGACTTCCGGGAGAGTCTCTTCTTTATACAGTTTTTGATAATAGTCCTTAAATACCTTAAATATATCTTTAGGCTCCGTATACACCTGATCCCCCTCTTGTATATCTGTAATTATATTTCTGGTGCTTTCCTGTCTAATTCATAGCGCTTAGAGTGTACCTGCCTGTTCTCCCATCTCATAAAACTTGCCCCAATGAGTTTGATAATCATCTGTGGCATTCTGCTAACCATTTATGCAGCTCGGATGTTATGGTCATGATCTTGTACTGTCCCTCCAGGACCTCTTTTCCCTGACCTATATCTTCCGTATGTTGTTCCTCTGCTATAATTAGCTCTCTTAGAAGTCCATCATTTTCCGTCTGAGCCTCTTTCCTTAACCTAGCAGTAAAACTAATTGTATCCCCTCTAAGAGCGGCTTTAAATGCGCCCCAGACTGTATTCCGAGAGGCGCTATATCGGTTCGAGTCAAAAAAGTCTTGGGCCCACTACTTCAAATATTCTACATAATTCAGATTGACCAATACCTTCCTTTTTAAGGTCCATTCTGGTTAGCTCTTATTAGGGGATTCAGTTTCTAAATGTAAAACTAGGGCATTGTGATCAGATATTGCTTTTGGTAATTTCTCACTCCTTGCTTTCTTTATTATTGTCGTAGATATCAGAAAATAATCCAGCTTTGTATATTTTTTATATGGGCATGAAACATATGTGAATCCTGCCTTTGTTTTTTCGTGCCCCCAAACATCTACCAGCCCATGAGTGGTGATTAAGGAGTTCAGAGCATGGTTCACTTTGGGTTTTCGCCCAGCGTACACATTATTATTAATGAGGTCAGCGGTAATATTAAAATCTCCACATAATATCATTGGACTCTGCCATGTCATCAACTCAACTTCCAGGTGTTCAAAAATTTCGAAATCATCTTGGTTAGACCCATATATTGTGCACAGGGTAAATCCAATTCCAAGTTCCACCACCACCCATCTCCCCAGGGTATCTATTATTTTGCGTTTCGCACCACCAAGAGCAACCTTACCCAATACTGCTATGCCCCTGATGGTAGATGTTTGGGAAGAACAGGCCAGTGAATCATATCCTTTTATATTCAATACATTTCTTTTTGCCCAAGGTACATGGGTCTCCTGTAGACAGACCAAGGAAAAATACTTTGACCTTACGAATTCCCCCAACCGTTGCCTCTTCCTCCAATCATTTAAGCCCCCTACATTCACAGTACATATCTTAAGCTTTTTCATTCTCCTTTATAAGATTACACTGTCCTTTGCTATTCTCATTAATCAACTGTTTTATTTTCAGAACCTTCAAACATCTTTCTAAAAAAATGCTGGGTAGTCATTTCCTCCCCGTGACCCTCTCCACCTCCCCCACCCCCCTGGCCCAATCTCCTGACCCCTCATTCCCACCATCCTCCCTCGCCTCTGTTATGATCCCCCCACCCCCCCGTTGAAGTGCTCAGACCTTGGTCTGTGCATAGGATGTTCGCAGCTTAAGCGACATGGCTGATCCTATTCCTAGATTGTCTTAAATTACCCGACTAATCCTATTAATTCATAGGTCTGATTCTACACATTCATGGCGTTACCCTTTTTCCCTTTATTTCCCCTACTCCATTCTTTCCCTAAAAGACTTATTCGTCTTCCTAAACAATTCTTCCACTTTTCTCCTTTTAAACCCCTTTTTTTCTTTATACAACCTGATTACTAGCTCTAAGGAGATTCTAGGGAGAAGACAACTTACACTTCAGAGTATGAGCTTATATCACTTTAAACATGTAAAACCTCCTATCGTAAATTTGCCCACCCTTTTTTTTGTTGCAATCATAATTTTATTTGTCCATAGTTTCCAAATATTCCTTTGCTTTTATTTCCGACGTGAAGTAACGTGTATTCCCATCATGGATCACTTTAAGCTGAGCTGGGTTTATCAAATAAATCTGGATATTTCTCTCCTGAAAGGGTTTTTTAAGCTGCCTTAACCTCCAAAGTCTCTCCATCGTAGTGTGCATAAATCCGGGGGCACAAAGAAAGAAACCTCCCCAACTATTCTCTTAGACTCGGATCTTGCCTTATCTGCAATTACCTGGCGGAGGAGGAAATTGCCAAAGAACACAAGGATCGCACATGGCATGGCTCCTTCTCTGGCTTGAATCCTTGGTTTAAAAGGAGTGAGGTGTGCTCTCTGGACTTCTGCTGCCCAGTTCCAATCTGATAACTCCGGGAACAAAGTTTGAAATAACTCAATTTTATATGTCCTGATGTCGGACCCTTCCACCCCCTCCGGGATCCCTAACACCCTAAGGTTGTTCCTCCTCTGTCTGTTCTTGAACTCCTTGAGTTTCCAATGAATATCTTTGATTTGGAAGCCTTATGATTCCGCCTGGGAGATTGGTCACCCTTTCCCCTATATTGGCACAGGATTTGGAAAGCTTCCTAACAACCCCTTCCATTTTCCGCATAGCAGCCTGCGCTTTCTGGCTGTCTTGGCGCGTTTCTTCCCTGTGCGATAGAATAGCCTGGTGTATTACTTCCAATGTAGGGGCAGCCAAGCTAACCTCTTTAGGGGTTGTCCCAGACAAGGAACTAGATAGCTGAGTCGCAGATGAATAATCCCACTTTAAGTCCTTTCTTTCACGCCTTTGTGCAGTAAGGTGTTGATTATGTTTTTTTCACTGTTATAGGCTTTGCTTTGTCACTATCCTCAGGATCAGTGTCTAAATTACTTGCCCCAATGATGTGCTAAACCCATCCTCTGACCATTCTGCCCCCTTTCACGCCTTTGTGCAGTAAGGCGTTGATTATGTTTTTTTCACTGTTATAGGCTTTGCTTTGTCACTATCCTCAGGATCAGTGTCTAAATTACTTGCCCCAATGATGTGCTAAACCCATCCTCTGACCATTCTGCCCCCTCTGAGACCAAAAAGAAAGAGTCGCTTTGCTCTTTATCTATTTCTCCTCTGATTTTATCCCCTACTACCAGGTCTGTTTCCAGATTCAGATGACTTCCCCAGACCACCTTTATTGGTTTTGTGAGCTACATTTTCTGTACTTTGTGGTATCTCCAAACAGTCATTTACCATCTTTGTGCCAGCTTCTATCTGCTCTACCACAGCACTGTGAGGCTCCGGAGGGATCAGTGATGCCTACACGACTTCCACAGTTTCACCACTGCCCCCATTCTCAGCAACAGAGGCACGCTCCCTCTTTCCTTCCACAGCTGGCGGGGAGGGGATGGCATCCACCTCTCCCAGTCGCCTACTGTTAGCCAGATTGTTCACTGTGCATCTCAAAAGTGGATTGTCCCGGATCTCTTCCCGGCTCACTTCCTGACTTTGCTTGTGCTTTTCCCCAGTGACTGCTCCCAACTGTGCCTCCTTCGGGCATTGTGGGAGCTAAGCCCACTGGGGCCAGCAGGACAGAGATTCCTAGTTCTCCCGCCTCTTCCTCTCTTCACCACTGGAGAGTCGACGCTGGGAGTCTGAAGGTGCTGTACGCGTCCAGACATTTGGTCCGGAGAGTCAAGCTCCACAGGGTCTTCTCCCACCAGTTTGGAAGCGGCAGAGTTCGCGGCTATTTTGGACCCATTTTTCCAAGGGTCGCAGGCAGGCGGCGTTCCAAATTGAGCAAATGTTTCACTGTGGCACGCTTAAGGATCCTCAATCCAACTTCGATCCAGACGACCCAATCTCTGCAGCAGCAACGCCGAGATCGCTTCATTGGGGGGGCCTCTTAGTCAGTAAGTGATTTTTCCTGTACTCGTACAGGGTTTACCTAATCTATATAGCCATATATATGCTATATATGCTGCTGCCGGCCTCCTAAGAGGCCACCATCTTGCTTCAGCTGCGACAGATCAAATGTGGCTTGCTCGCCTCCTAGGGATACATAATCTGGAATCCTCCCTATATACAAGGAGAGGTAAGAAGACGAGGTAGTTGAGGTTGAGTTTTTGGGCCCCCATTAAGAGATGGAGGGATAACGTCCAGCGCCCTCTCAATATCAAAAACGAGGGAGTGGTTAGGAGGCCGATCAGATTTGACATGATTTTCTCCCTAAATATCTGATAGTATACATGTTTCTATCTGAAGGAAGCTTCCCTATGTTGACAGGCTAATATTATCATTGTTGGATTTGCAAGACTAATTAACTTTATCTATGTTCTCTCTTCATGTTTTATCTTATCATCAACCATTCTAGTTGTCTGGAGAACTTTTTGTGTTGTATGTCAGTCATGGCAGAGTCAAAGAAAACTGTTGATTAATGCAAGGTTCAAAAAGATAAGACAAATATATCAGTAAATGCAGATTCCCAAAATGTCAAATGAATGATTAAATGAACAATTGAAACAGAATGCAGTATACACAGATAGCAAAGATTAGAACATATATACAAAAGAAAGAGTGATTAGGAACACCTTACCAATTGAATATGCATCATCCTTGCCCGCTCTTCTGCTGTAGGAAGTCTGTCAAACAGCCCAGGTAGGAGTTTCAATCAGGATAACGGGTGATTGAGGATAATTTGCGCTGGGAAGAAATAGTTATTATTTCAGATACAATATTTTGTAAGCTCAAAAGGATCAGATTCTGGTCACCCAGCCAGAATCAAAGCACTGTGACACCAGGGAGCCACAGTTACACAGTTATAACACACACATTAGATCCTGAGCTGAAAGAGAATTAATCAGTTTCAAATATCAAGTCCCAAAATTTCAAGTACTCTTCGATTTATTCTTCATATATATTTCGTCCTTAGAATCCAATCTTCACACGTAAAAGAAAGAAACAACCGCTGCCAACACGTGTTTCGTCTAGGTCGTCAAGACCAAAAGACTTCGTCAGGGCATGTACGTCTCACGAAACAGTCATAAAGATGCAAATAGGCGTAATGTTCTAGTCCCAAGCCTGCAACAATATTAGATCCGAAGAGCGTCCCGCTCAAAATATATATCCAATACGAAAAAACGTCCAATCCTTCCAAAAGTTAATTAGCGTCCACAAAATCCATGAAATGAGTCGCTTTATATTTCACGATTCAGTTATTATCCTCCGAGTACAGAGTCAGGAAGGAGAAAAGTTTCTTAGTGTATTGCGGCGTGCACGACTCATTTCATGGATTTTGTGGACGCTAATTAACTTTTGGAAGGATTGGACGTTTTTTCGTATTGGATATATATTTTGAGCGGGACGCTCTTCGGATCTAATATTGTTGCAGGCTTGGGACTAGAACATTACGCCTATTTGCATCTTTATGACTGTTTCGTGAGACGTACATGCCCTGACGAAGTCTTTTGGTCTTGACGACCTAGACGAAACACGTGTTGGCAGCGGTTGTTTCTTTCTTTTACGTGTGAAGATTGGATTCTAAGGACGAAATATATATGAAGAATAAAACGAAGAGTACTTGAAATTTTGGGACTTGATATTTGAAACTGATTAATTCTCTTTCAGCTCAGGATCTAATGTGTGTGTTATAAAGGAGTTTCAATCAGGACCCAAATTCCGCCATCTCCACAGCAATACTTCTATTCACCTGACCCTCATCGGCTCCCAGCTTAAATATAATTATTCTATGTGAGGCGAAGCTTCTAGAAAACCCTGTCCCTTTCTCATTGGAAAAAAACAAGCAGGCTGTACCAGTCTGCGTAAAGGCCAAGACAGTGACTGGCCAAGCCTCTGTATTTTAACTCAGAGACAGACTTGTACATTCCACAGATAATATCTAGTTCACTCTGGTCAGTGAGGTGCGAAAAATAAGTGAGGATCAGAAAAACCTTGAATATGAATCGCAAGCACTGTTGTGTAGGCAGGAGCAAGGCAAAGTCAGACATGAGGCCATGTCAAAGCCAATAGTAAGAACTCATAATTCTGTGCGAGCAAAAGCAAGGCACAGTCAGAAAGCAAGATGACATGAAGCAATGTCAAAGCCAATAGTCAAAGTCAGAAAAGAAGACGACATGAAGCCATGTCAAAGCCAATAGTCAGAACTCATCAGCAAACCAAGAAAGGTAGATGAAATGAAGCCATTTCAATGCCAATAGTAAGCACTTAATATAAATGTACTGTTCTACTCCGTGACAGCTCTCACTAAAAGACAGCAAGATTACAAACAGAAGAGAAGCAGGCATATGCAGGAAGGTCTCATATATCCAGGCTATGGTCAAATAATCCACTATAGTCAGTTAAAATGGTGGTAGTTGAGGGTCATCATGGGGTGTCAAATCACAAGAGCGCCTCTTTTATTACACCCTCATCCCTGGTAGCCCTGTGATAATCTCTTGTTTCTGTTTTCTGTTGTTTCTTTTCTGTATACTTTTATTGTCTTTTTCTCTCTTTTTTCTGCTTCTTTTTGATGTGCAGTTTCAATTCAGCTCTTTACTTTTACTCTGGTTCACTCTCATTCCCTCTCCCCTTCTTGCCCTTGCCACTGCTCTTTCCCCAAGGCCCAACCCCCTTCCAGCACCATTTACCACCTCCCAGCTGACCAGCCCTTTAGCCTCCTGAACACTACTTAATGGTGATCACTGCTTGGCTGCTCCGGTGGCACACCAAAGGTAAGCCTGCCTACCCCGTCCATGGACCCAGGTGCCCACAGACCCCACAGCTGCAATGTAGCAACCCTTCATCTGTAGCAACTGTGTCTTCTCTTCCCTCCACACACCAGACCCACCAACCACACAACCCTCAAAAATAGGACCTGACCACCTCAGCTGCATCCTACGTGGCACCCACTTCCTGAAAAACACCCTCCGCCTCACTTGCAACTCCAACAATCACTCATCTGCCATGGAACACCTCCACTTCCAAATCCAGTCCAACCCGAATGCCTACCACAGTGGCAACCCCTCCTGCAGCCCACCCTTCAGCACAGCCATAGCAGACTTCATTGCACTGTCAAGTCAAAGTCAGAAAAGAAGACGACATGAAGCCATGTCAAAGCCAATAGTCAGAACTCGTCAGCAAACCGAGAAAGGAAGATGAAATGAAGCCATTTCAATGCCAACAGTAAGCACTTAATATAAATGTACTGTTCTACTCCGTGACAGCTCTCACTAAAAGACAGCAAGATTACAAACAGAAGAGAAGCAGGCATATGCAGGAAGGTCTCATATATCCAGGCTATGGTCAAATAATCCACTATAGTCAGTTAAAATGGTGGTAGTTGAGGGTCATCATGGGGTGTCAAATCACAAGAGCGCCTCTTTTATTACACCCTCATCCCTGGTAGCCCTGTGATAATCTCTTGTTTCTGTTTTCTGTTGTTTCTTTTCTGTATACTTTTATTGTCTTTTTCTCTCTTTTTTCTGCTTCTTTTTGATGTGCAGTTTCAATTCAGCTCTTTACTTTTACTCTGGTTCACTCTCATTCCCTCTCCCCTTCTTGCCCTTGCCACTGCTCTTTCCCCAAGGCCCAACCCCCTTCCAGCACCATTTACCACCTCCCAGCTGACCAGCCCTTTAGCCTCCTGAACACTACTTAATGGTGATCACTGCTTGGCTGCTCCGGTGGTACACCAAAGGTAAGCCTGCCTGCCCCGTCCATGGACCCAGGTGCCCACAGACCCCACAGCTGCAATGTAGCAACCCTTCACCTGTAGCAACTGTGTCTTCTCTTCCCTCCACACACCAGACCCACCAACCACACAACCCTCAAAAATAGGACCTGACCACCTCAGCTGCATCCTACGTGGCACCCACTTCCTGAAAAACACCCTCCGCCTCACTTGCAACTCCAACAATCACCATTCTGCCATGGAACACCTCCACTTCCAAATCCAGTCCAACCCGAATGCCTACCACAGTGGCAACCCCTCCTGCAGCCCACCCTTCAGCACAGCCATAGCCGACTTCATTGCACTACACGCTGTTGTGTCAATGGGCTACATTCTCCTTGGCTACCTCAAGTTCCACCTGGACAACCTCAGCGACCACAACACTGCATCCCTACTGGCGAACCTTACTACCATTGGACTCAAACAATTGGTAACCTCTCCAAATAACTCAGCAGGACACATGCTCAACCCCATCTTCTCCGCAATTAACAAAATCTCAGCCAGCCGCATCTCCAACCTACATTGGACAAACCACTGCTGTGTCCACTTCTCCTTCACCAAGCCACCTGTACACCATTACGTCCACCACTATCCTCGCAGAAGTTGGAACAAGTTCACTGAAGACCAGGTCACCACCTCCCTTAGCAAAACCCCACCATCGACATCCATGGATGCCAATGCCTTAGCAGGCAACCTCCAACTTTGGATCTCCACCTGCAGCAGCACACTGGTTCTCCTCAGGAATCCATCAGGCAAGCGACTCTCCACGAATGCCTGCTGGTTCTCCCCTGGCCTCAAGAGCCCAGGGGCACCTGCAAAAGGCTTGGGAAAAGATGGTGGTGCAGTACCATGCTGCATTAAAAACTTCCATCAATGCACACCATCACCACCTCATCAGAACAACAAGGAAAACAGCCATATAGGAATGCATCAACGTAGATGCACACAACAGCAAATAAATTGTCACCATGGTCAAAGAATTTGCCAAACCCAGCACAGAGACAGCAGACACCCCCCCTCTCAAAACCTCTGCGACAGCCTTGCTACCTTCTTCCACCACAAGATCAAGAAAACCAAAGTTAGCTTGGCAACCCCCGCTGGCAGAGTTTGCAGAGTTTTCGCTACTCCGCACTCCACTTGTAATGCGGAGTTTGGCAAAACTCAGCAAACCACAGCATACTGGGGTTTTCTGACACCTTGAGACCTTAACTGTGGTTAAAAGGGGTCTACATTTACTTGTGCAAAATCTTGTGCAAAATCTTGTATAACCATATTTGCACATGTGCATATCTGTTTACATGCACAAGCGAGATGCAATGTGTCTGCCCAGGTTGTGGCTGAGCTGGGAGTGAGATCAGGGTATATTGAAGGGCTTTGTGCATGTAGCGTGAGGTGCTCTCCTAAATTATATGCTAGCCCTTCCCATTGGAATGAGATAGCTGCAAACCGCCCCTGATTGTCTGTCCAGGACTCGTACATATCATGTGGGAAGTTTTAGCCAACCAGATTCCCCACACCCCACGAACCTGAAGTGTATTCAGAGTGTGCCGCCATTTCAAACCCCCACCTATCTACGGCTTTACATGCCGAGCCCATTAAACGTGATTCTTGGATGAGGGCTACAGCTGGAGCTTGTCCTTTAAGGTATTGTAGGACCAACCCTCTTTTTATCTTTTAACATAGGCCATTTACATTCCACGATATGATTGAGATAGGGGGGCCCATCATATTAGAAGTCACGGGTTGTGCGTGTGTGAGGTCGGTCGGTATGTCCCCTTGTGTCATTGAACGTAGACTCAATGATAGAGCATGGAGAGTACTGCGATGAGCTTGTCGTGTATGAACTATGTACAAATATAGTCAGCGTTAGGCATACCTTTGTGAACAAAATAAACATAATCATAAACTGGTTCCTATCCCCAACCCCCCTCCATGCCTCCCTGCAAGACGGACATAAAACTACCACCCACCCCAACTTTGCAGAGTGCTTATTCCCCATAACTTGTACTTGCGTAAGGGGGAGAGTAGTCCAGCGATCACCCCAAACTATCCCCACCTTCAATAACATACTTGTTCAGTTAGTTCCCTCATAGCATATATTGCAATGTATTACTGTAAAGACTCCAGGTGGGCCAAAATCACAGTGAATTGGCCAAGAATGGCAGTTCAGTACATTAGTGTTATTATTGCTGTATGTCTATTTGTTCTCCTTGTTGGCCTCCATCTGGTTTCAGTCCAGAAGTACGTGAGCTCAAGGTATCTTCATTTGTCAGTCTCCACCTGTTAAATCCTCAATTGAGTCTGTGTCCCTTGAGTCTTGTGTTGCCACTTCCAATAGCCGTTGCTGTTGTTTCTTGCCTGTTCTTCGTGGCCCTGGGGCCTGATGCCTTCCCTCCAGCCAGTCATGGGCCTCCTCGAGCGTCTCGAAGAAGCATGTTTTACCATCCGCTTCTACCCTTAACTTTTCTGGGGAAAGCATTTAGTGATTGAGTTCTTGACTTCTGAGCTCTTTCTTTCCCTCCAGAAAACTCTGCCGTTGTTTAGTTACTGCTGCTGTATAGTCTGGAAAGTATGAAAATATACAGTTCTCTAGTCGCAACTGAAGAGCCACTCCTGCCCTTTGCAGTATGGGGTCACGATCACGAAAATGAAAGATTCGGGCTAGGATTGGTCTGGGGGGGCCTCCGGTCTAGGCCTGCCTCCCTGTACTCGGTGGGCTCTTTCGACCGAGAAGAAACTTGACAGTCCTCGAGGCTGAAGATTGGTCTTGGTGAGATCTTCAACAAATAAATCCAGTACAGGGCCCCCTTTACCCACCGGTACGCCAATAATTTGAACATTGTTATGTCCGGAGCGGCCTTTCTGATTGAGGAGCTTAGCCTCTATAAGCTTGCTTACTGTTTCTAGTTGGCGTCCTTGTTGTTGTAGGACAACCGTGTCTGAGGAGAGAGTTGTTGTGATAGTTTTGACTTCTGTCACTCTCGTGGCCATTTTCTGAAAGTCGGTTGGCAATAGCGAGATGTCCTAAGAGATCGACCCCACTGTTGGTTGGACCTTGTTTAGGATGGACATAATATATTGCAACGTGACCTCTGCTGGGCCCTAGGGTGCAAGGCTCTTTTCTTGTGTGGTATTTCCTTCTGCCTGGTCCTGCGGATCTTTAGTGTACGCAGACTTTTCTAGTTTTAGTTGCTGCGTAGTGCGTTGGCCCCAGCCTCCCATTAAGGCCAGTCCACTGGGGCGCCACGTGGAGTATTCCGGGTGTGTGGCAGTAATCGCCGCTGCCTGCCTGCATGACTGTCAGCCACGTGTGGCCTTTTGAGTTTCCTTCTCTGGATCTCTTGTGTCAGTATAGATTGGTGCCCCTGCAGAGTCCAGACCCAAATGGAACACCTGTGTAGTGGGCCGTTTGTTAGTGCTTTGCACAAACTCACAGCGTCAGCGAAGCCCACGAGGACTTCCACTTATCTACCAAGGCAGAGACCAATCTCATTCCCTAAGCGCTGCAGCGCTCTCACTATCTCACCTCTAGCGTTGCAAGCTGCCTGCTGTTCGATTACACTGGTATTTGCCATGCAGGGGTGCCTAACTAAAGTTATCAGACTGCATTGGGTCCTGGAGTGTGTCGTCTTGGTTTTTACGCAGTTCAGCGCAATACCACTGATGTTGCTTTTCTGTAGCAAGGCGCACACCTGAGGACGAGTTGTGCAAGATCAAGATGCTTAGCGGTTTGCTGATGGTATGGGCGGCACTTCCCTAGCTGCACTGAGCAGAGTGCTCACACTCTCGTCGCCACCTCTGACCAAGGATCTGGCTGTACCGGCGCTTATCTGTCCATGGGGGTGAGAGCCGGAGTGGAGTGAGCGCAGCCCTGCTCTGCAAGGCCAGCCCTTCTTACTGCTTGCAGATCCTTAATGTCAGCTTGATTCAGCACCACATGTTTAGGCGCTCAGGTGGCCAACCCAGTTCAGTCTGTAAGGCTGCACTCAGCGCACGGGTGCCGCACGGCGCCCCCAAGGGTTCTGTTGCCCTGGCTTCTTCTCCGCTCGGCCCCAGCACCATGCGAGACGCTGGTTTACTGTGTAGTAGAGAATAACCAAAGGGGATGATCGACGGAGCGTTGGCAATACAAACACTCACCCCCAGTCAACTGATCTGGGTTTAATCCATCACCGTTCTTTAGCCCACTCCGCCACCCCAGTTCAGATATGGCCATATGCAAATCAGTCTGACCTTGTGCCTCATGGGAACAGTCCAGCCCAAACTGCCAAGCCATGTCTTCCCTGGACCGGAATCAAGCTTCCCAGGACCGGTTTCTGGCATTACAGACGTCTTCAGCTGGGCTTGCATGAATCCAGTGGCAAAGTGAGCAAGGGACTCACGTCTGAGCATACCCTGCCAACTTAGGGCGAACAAAGAAAAACCAAAGGGGATGATGGACGGAGCGTTGACAATACAAACACTCACCCCCAGTCAACTGATCTGGGTTTAATCCATCACCGTTCTTTAGCTCACTCCGCCACCCCAGTTCAGACATGGCCATATGCAAATCAGTCTGACCCTGTGCCTCATGGGAACAGTCCAGCCCGAACTGCCAAGCCATGTCTTCCCTGGACCGGAATCAAGCTTCCCAGGACCGGTTTCTGGCATTGCAGCCGTCTTCAGCCAGGCTTGCTTGAATCTAGTGGCAAAGTGAGCAAGGGACTCACGTCTGAGCATACCCGGCCAACTTAGGGCGAACAAAGAAAAAACAAAGGGGATGATGGACGGAGCGTTGACAATCCAAACACTCAACCCCAGTCAACTGATCTGGGTTTAATCCATCACCGTTCTTTAGCTCACTCCGCCACCCCAGTTCAGACATGGCCATTTGCAAATCAGTCTGACCCTGTGCCTCACGGGAACAGTCCAGCCCGAACTGCCAAGCCATGTCTTCCCTGGACCGGAATCAAGCTTCCCAGGACCGGTTTCTGGCATTACAGCCATCTTCAGCCGGGCTTGCTTGAATCCAGTGGCAAAGTGAGCAAGGGACCACGTGCTTTAGTTCGGTGTGCTACTCTATGCAATACTGAAGGGTGTTGTGTGGACTTTAGTACCACCTTTAAAGGTTTAATAAACTATGCTTTTGTATTTTCCACTTTCTGTGCCAACTTCTTCCTATGGTCTGAGGACTCTGTGCAGAGAAGGGACCAGTTCAGACATGGCCATATGCAAATCAGTCTGACCCTGTGCCTCATGGGAACAGTCCAGCCCGAACTGCTAAGCCATGTCTTCCCTGGACCGGAATCAAGCTTCCCAGGACCGGTTTCTGGCATTACAGCCGTCTTCAGCCAGGCTTGCTTGAATCCAGTGGCAAAGTGAGCAAGGGACTCACGTCTGAGCATAACCTGCCAACTTAGGGCGAACAAAGGAAAACCAAAGGGGATTATGGACGGAGCGTTGACAATACAAACACTCACCCCCAGTCAACTGATCTGGGTTTCATCCATCACCGTTCTTTAGCTCACTCCACCACCCCAGTTCAGACATGGCCATATGCAAATCAGTCTGACCCTGTGCCTCATGGGAACAGTCCAGCCCAAACTGCCAAGCCATGTCTTCCCTGGACCGGAATCAAGCTTCCCAGGACCGGTTTCTGGCATTACAGCCGTCTTGAGCCGGGCTTGCTTGAATCCAGTGGCAAAGTGAGCAAGGGACTCACGTCTGAGCATACCCTGCCAACTGAGGGCGAACAAAGAAAAACCAAAGGGGGTGATGGACGGGGCGTTGACAATACAAACACTCACCCCCAGTCAACTGATCTGGGTTTCATCCATCACCGTTCTTTAGCCCACTCCGCCACCCCAGTTCAGATATTGCCATATGCAAATCAGTCTGACCTTGTGCCTCATGGGAACAGTCCAGCCCGAACTGCCAAGCCATGTCTTCCCTGGACCAAAATCAAGCTTCCCAGGACCGGTTTCTGGCATTACAGACGTCTTCAGCTGGGCTTGCATGAATCCAGTGGCAAAGTGAGCAAGGGACTCACGTCTGAGCATACCCTGCCAACTTAGGGCGAACAAAGAAAAACCAAAGGGGATGATGGACGGAGCGTTGACAATACAAACACTCACCCCCAGTCAACTGATCTGGGTTTAATCCATCACCGTTCTTTAGCTCACTCCGCCACCCCAGTTCAGACATGGCCATATGCAAATCAGTCTGACCCTGTGCCTCATGGGAACAGTCCAGCACGAACTGCCAAGCCATGTCTTCCCTGGACCGGAATCAAGCTTCCCAGGACCGGTTTCTGGCATTGCAGCCGTCTTCAGCCAGGCTTGCTTGAATCCAGTGGCAAAGTGAGCAAGGGAATCACATCTGAGCATACCCGGCCAACTTAGGGCGAACAAAGAAAAACCAAAGGGGATGATGGACGGAGCGTTGACAATCCAAACACTCACCCCCAGTCAACTGATCTGGGTTTAATCCATCACCGTTCTTTAGCTCACTCCGCCACCCCAGTTCAGACATGGCCATTTGCAAATCAGTCTGACCCTGTGCCTCACGGGAACAGTCCAGCCCGAACTGCCAAGCCATGTCTTCCCTGGACCGGAATCAAGCTTCCCAGGACCGGTTTCTGGCATTACAGCCATCTTCAGCCGGGCTTGCTTGAATCCAGTGGCAAAGTGAGCAAGGGACTCACGTCTGAGCATACCCTGCCAACTTAGGGCGAACAAAGAAAAACCGAAGGGGATGATGGACGGAGCGTTGACAATACAAACACTCACCCCCAGTCAACTGATCTAGGTTTAATACATCACCGTTCTTTAGCTCACTCCACCACCCCAGTTCAGACATGGCCATATGCAAATCAGTCTGACCCTGTGCCTCATGGGAACAGTCCAGCCCGAACTGCCAAGCCATGTCTTCCCTGGACCGGAATCAAGCTTCCCAGGACCGGTTTCTGGCATTACAGCCGTCTTCAGCCGGGCTTGCTTGAATCCAGTGGCAAAGTGAGCAAGGGACTCATGTCTGAGCATACCCTGCCAACTTAGGGCGAACAAAGAAAAACCAAAGGGAATGATGGACGGAGCGTTGACAATACAAACACTCACCCCCAGTCAACTGATCTGGGTTTAATCCATCACCGTTCTTTAGCTCACTCCGCCACCCCAGTTCAGACATGGCCATATGCAAATCAGTCTGACCCTGTGCCTCATGGGAACAGTCCAGCCCGAACTGCTAAGCCATGTCTTCCCTGGACCGGAATCAAGCTTCCCAGGACCGGTTTCTGGCATTACAGCCGTCTTCAGCCAGGCTTGCTTGAATCCAGTGGCAAAGTGAGCAAGGGACTCACGTCTGAGCATAACCTGCCAACTTAGGGCGAACAAAGAAAAACCAAAGGGGATTATGGACGGAGCGTTGACAATACAAACACTCACCCCCAGTCAACTGATCTGGGTTTCATCCATCACCGTTCTTTAGCTCACTCCACCACCCCAGTTCAGACATGGCCATATGCAAATCAGTCTGACCCTGTGCCTCATGGGAACAGTCCAGCCCGAACTGCCAAGCCATGTCTTCCCTGGACCGGAATCAAGCTTCCCAGGACCGGTTTCTGGCATTACAGCCGTCTTCAGCCGGGCTTGCTTGAATCCAGTGGCAAAGTGAGCATGGGACTCACGTCTGAGCATACCCTGCCAACTTAGGGCGAACAAAGAAAAACCAAAGGGGATGATGGACGGAGCGTTGACAATACAAACACTCACCCCCAGTCAACTGATCTGGGTTAAATCCATCACCGTTCTTTAGCTCACTCCGCCACCCCAGTTCAGACATGGCCATATGCAAATCAGTCTGATCCTGTGCCTCATGGGAACAGTCCAGCCCGAACTGCCAAGCCATGTCTTCCCTGGACCGGAATCAAGCTTCCCAGGACCGGTTTCTGGCATTACAGCCATCTTCAGCCGGGATTGCTTGAATCCAGTGGCAAAGTGAGCAAGGGACTCACGTCTGAGCATACCCTGCCAACTTAGGGCGAACAAAGAAAAACCAAAGGGGATGATGGACGGAGCGTTGTCAATACAGACACTCACCCCAAGTCAACTGATCTGGGTTTAATCCATCACCGTTCTTTAGCTCACTCCGCCACCCCAGTTCAGACATGGCCATTTGCAAATCAGTCTGACCCTGTGCCTCATGGGAACAGTCCAGCCCGAACTGCCAAGCCATGTCTTCCCTGGACCGGAATCAAGCTTCCCAGGACCGGTTTCTGGCATTACAGCCGTCTTCAGCCGTGCTTGCTTGAATTCAGTGGCAAAGTGAGCAAGGGACTCACGTCTGAGCATAGCCTGCCAACTTAGGGCGAACAAAGAAAAACCAAAGGGGATGATGGACGGAGCGTTGACAATACAAACACTCACCCCCAGTCAACTGATCTGGGTTCAATTCATCACCGTTCTTTAGCTCACTCCGCCACCCCAGTTCAGACATGGCTATATGCAAATCAGTCTGACCCTGTGCCTTATGGGAACAGTACAGCCCGAACTGCCAAGCCATGTCTTCCCTGTACCGGAATCAAGCTTCCCAGGACCGGTTTCTGGCATTACAGCCGTCTTCAGCCGGGCTTGCTTGAATCCAGTGGCAAAGTGAGCAAGGGACTCACGTCTGAGCATACCCTGCCAACTTAGGGCGAACAAAGAAAAACCAAAGGGGATGATGGACGGAGCGTTGACAATACAAACACTCACCCCCAGTCAACTGATCTGGGTTTCATCCATCACCGTTCTTTAGCTCACTCCGCCACCCCAGTACAGATATGGCCATATGCAAATCAGTCTGACCCTGTGCCTCATGGGAACAGTCCAGCCCGAACTGCCAAGCCATGTCTTCCCTGGACCGGAATCAAGCTTCCCAGGACCGGTTTCTGGCATTACAGCCGTCTTCAGCCGGGCTTGCTTGAATCCAGTGGCAAAGTCAGCAAGGGACTCACGTCTGAGCATACCCTGCCAATTTAGGGCGAACAAAGAAAAACCAAAAGGGTTGATGGACGGAGCGTTGACAATACAAACACTCACCCCAGTCAACTGATCTGGGTTTAATCCTTCACCGTTCTTTAGCTCACTCCGCCACCCCAGTTCAGACATGGCCATTTGCAAATAAGTCTGACCCTGTGCCTCATGGGAGCAGTCCAGCCTGAACTGCCAAGCCATGTCTTCCCTGGACCGAAATCAAGCTTTCCAGGACCGGTTTCTGGCATTACAGCCGTCTTCAGCCGGGATTGCTTGAATCCAGTGGCAAAGTGAGCAAGGGACTCACGTCTGAGCATACCCTGCCAACTTAGGGCGAACAAAGAGAAACCAAAGGGGATGATGGACGGAGCGTTGACAATACAAACACTCACCCCCAGTCAACTGATCTGGGTTTAATCCATCACAGTTCTTTAGCTCACTCAGCCACCCCAGTTCAGACATGGCTATATGCAAATCAGTCTGACCCTGTGCCTCATGGGAACAGTCCAGCCCGAACTGCAAAGCCATGTCTTCCCTGGACCGGAATCAAGCTTCCCAGGACCGGTTTCTGGCATTACAGCCGTGTTCAGCCGGGCTTGCTTGAATCCAGTGGCAAAGTGAGCAAGGGACTCACGTCTGAGCATACCCTGCCAATTTAGGGCGAACAAAGAAAAGCCAAAGGGGATGATGGACGGAGCGTTGACAATACAAACACTCACCCCCAGTCAACTGATCTGGGTTTAATCCATCACCGTTCTTTAGCTCACTCCGCAACCCCAGTTCAGACATGGCCATATGCAAATCAGTCTGACCCTGTGCCTCATGGGAACAGTCCAGCCTGAACTGCCAAGCCATGTCTTCCCTGGACCGGAATCAAGCTTCCCAGGACCGGTTTCTGTCATTACACCCGTCGTCAGCCGGGCTTGCTTGAATCCAGTGGCAAAGTGAGCAAGAGACTCACGTCTGAGCATCCCCTGCCAACTTAGGGCGAACAAAGAAAAACCAAAGGGGATGATGGATGGAGCGTTGACAATACAAACACTCACCCCCAGTCAACTGATCTGGGTTTCATCCATCACCGTTCTTTAGCTCACTCCGCCACCCCAGTTCAGACATGGCCATATGCAAATGAGTCGGACCCTGTACCTCATGGGAACAGTCCAGCCCGAACTGCAAAGCCATGTCTTCCCTGGACCGGAATCAAGCTTCCCAGGACCGGTTTCTGGCATTACAGCCGTCTTCAGCCAGGCTTGCTTGAATCCAGTGGCAAAGTCAGCAAGGGACTCACGTCTGAGCATACCCTGCCAATTTAGTGCGAACAAAGAAAAACCAAAAGGGTTGATGGACGGAGCGTTGACAATACAAACACTCACCCCCAGTCAACTGATCTGGGTTTAATCCTTCACCGTTCTTTAGCTCACTCCGCCACCCCAGTTCAGACATGGCCATATGCAAATCAGTCTGACCCTGTGCCTCATGGGAACAGTCCAGCCCGAACTGCCAAGCCATGTCTTCCCTGGACCGGAATCAAGCTTCCCAGGACCGGTTTCTGGCATTACAGCCGTCTTCAGCCGGGCTTGCTTCAATCCAGTGGCAAAGTGAGCAAGGGACTCACGTCTGAGCATACCCTGCCAACTTAGGGCGAACAAAGAAAAACCAAAGGGAATGATGGACGGAGCGTTGACAATACAAACACTCACCCCCAGTCAACTGATCTGGGTTTAATCCATCACCGTTCTTTAGCTCACTCCGCCACCCCAGTTCAGACATGGCCATATGCAAATCAGTCTGACCCTGTGCCTCATGGGAACAGTCCAGCCCGAACTGCTAAGCCATGTCTTCCCTGGACCGGAATCAAGCTTCCCAGGACCGGTTTCTGGCATTACAGCCGTCTTCAGCCAGGCTTGCTTGAATCCAGTGGCAAAGTGAGCAAGGGACTCACGTCTGAGCATAACCTGCCAACTTAGGGCGAACAAAGAAAAACCAAAGGGGATTATGGACGGAGCGTTGACAATACAAACACTCACCCCCAGTCAACTGATCTGGGTTTCATCCATCACCGTTCTTTAGCTCACTCCACCACCCCAGTTCAGACATGGCCATATGCAAATCAGTCTGACCCTGTGCCTCATGGGAACAGTCCAGCCCGAACTGCCAAGCCATGTCTTCCCTGGACCGGAATCAAGCTTCCCAGGACCGGTTTCTGGCATTACAGCCGTCTTCAGCCGGGCTTGCTTGAATCCAGTGGCAAAGTGAGCATGGGACTCACGTCTGAGCATACCCTGCCAACTTAGGGCGAACAAAGAAAAACCAAAGGGGATGATGGACGGAGCGTTGACAATACAAACACTCACCCCCAGTCAACTGATCTGGGTTTCATCCATCACCGTTCTTTAGCTCACTCCACCACCCCAGTTCAGACATGGCCATATGCAAATCAGTCTGATCCTGTGCCTCATGGGAACAGTCCAGCCCGAACTGCCAAGCCATGTCTTCCCTGGACCGGAATCAAGCTTCCCAGGACCGGTTTCTGGCATTACAGCCATCTTCAGCCGGGATTGCTTGAATCCAGTGGCAAAGTGAGCAAGGGACTCACGTCTGAGCATACCCTGCCAACTTAGGGCGAACAAAGAAAAACCAAAGGGGATGATGGACGGAGCGTTGTCAATACAGACACTCACCCCAAGTCAACTGATCTGGGTTTAATCCATCACCGTTCTTTAGCTCACTCCGCCACCCCAGTTCAGACATGGCCATTTGCAAATCAGTCTGACCCTGTGCCTCATGGGAACAGTCCAGCCCGAACTGCCAAGCCATGTCTTCCCTGGACCGGAATCAAGCTTCCCAGGACCGGTTTCTGGCATTACAGCCGTCTTCAGCCGTGCTTGCTTGAATTCAGTGGCAAAGTGAGCAAGGGACTCACGTCTGAGCATAGCCTGCCAACTTAGGGCGAACAAAGAAAAACCAAAGGGGATGATGGACGGAGCGTTGACAATACAAACACTCACCCCCAGTCAACTGATCTGGGTTCAATTCATCACCGTTCTTTAGCTCACTCCGCCACCCCAGTTCAGACATGGCCATATGCAAATCAGTCTGACCCTGTGCCTTATGGGAACAGTACAGCCCGAACTGCCAAGCCATGTCTTCCCTGTACCGGAATCAAGCTTCCCAGGACCGGTTTCTGGCATTACAGCCGTCTTCAGCCGGGCTTGCTTGAATCCAGTGGCAAAGTGAGCAAGGGACTCACGTCTGAGCATACCCTGCCAACTTAGGGCGAACAAAGAAAAACCAAAGGGGATGATGGACGGAGCGTTGACAATACAAACACTCACCCCCAGTCAACTGATCTGGGTTTCATCCATCACCGTTCTTTAGCTCACTCCGCCACCCCAGTACAGACATGGCCATATGCAAATCAGTCTGACCCTGTGCCTCATGGGAACAGTCCAGCCCGAACTGCCAAGCCATGTCTTCCCTGGACCGGAATCAAGCTTCCCAGGACCGGTTTCTGGCATTACAGCCGTCTTCAGCCGGGCTTGCTTGAATCCAGTGGCAAAGTCAGCAAGGGACTCACGTCTGAGCATACCCTGCCAATTTAGGGCGAACAAAGAAAAACCAAAAGGGTTGATGGACGGAGCGTTGACAATACAAACACTCACCCCAGTCAACTGATCTGGGTTTAATCCTTCACCGTTCTTTAGCTCACTCCGCCACCCCAGTTCAGACATGGCCATTTGCAAATAAGCCTGACCCTGTGCCTCATGGGAGCAGTCCAGCCTGAACTGCCAAGCCATGTCTTCCCTGGACCGAAATCAAGCTTTCCAGGACCGGTTTCTGGCATTACAGCCGTCTTCAGCCGGGATTGCTTGAATCCAGTGGCAAAGTGAGCAAGGGACTCACGTCTGAGCATACCCTGCCAACTTAGGGCGAACAAAGAGAAACCAAAGGGGATGATGGACGGAGCGTTGACAATACAAACACTCACCCCCAGTCAACTGATCTGGGTTTAATCCATCACAGTTCTTTAGCTCACTCAGCCACCCCAGTTCAGACATGGCTATATGCAAATCAGTCTGACCCTGTGCCTCATGGGAACAGTCCAGCCCGAACTGCAAAGCCATGTCTTCCCTGGACCGGAATCAAGCTTCCCAGGACCGGTTTCTGGCATTACAGCCGTGTTCAGCCGGGCTTGCTTGAATCCAGTGGCAAAGTGAGCAAGGGACTCACGTCTGAGCATACCCTGCCAACTTAGGGCGAACAAAGAAAAGCCAAAGGGGATGATGGACGGAGCGCTGACAATACAAACACTCACCCCCAGTCAACTGATCTGGGTTTAATCCATCACCGTTCTTTAGCTCACTCCGCAACCCCAGTTCAGACATGGCCATATGCAAATCAGTCTGACCCTGTGCCTCATGGGAACAGTCCAGCCTGAACTGCCAAGCCATGTCTTCCCTGGACCGGAATCAAGCTTCCCAGGACCGGTTTCTGTCATTACACCCGTCGTCAGCCGGGCTTGCTTGAATCCAGTGGCAAAGTGAGCAAGAGACTCACGTCTGAGCATCCCCTGCCAACTTAGGGCGAACAAAGAAAACCCAAAGGGGATGATGGATGGAGCGTTGACAATACAAACACTCACCCCCAGTCAACTGATCTGGGTTTCATCCATCACCGTTCTTTAGCTCACTCCGCCACCCCAGTTCAGACATGGCCATATGCAAATGAGTCTGACCCTGTACCTCATGGGAACAGTCTAGCCCGAACTGCAAAGCCATGTCTTCCCTGGACCGGAATCAAGCTTCCCAGGACCGGTTTCTGGCATTACAGCCGTCTTCAGCCAGGCTTGCTTGAATCCAGTGGCAAAGTCAGCAAGGGACTCACGTCTGAGCATACCCTGCCAATTTAGTGCGAACAAAGAAAAACCAAAAGGGTTGATGGACGGAGCGTTGACAATACAAACACTCACCCCCAGTCAACTGATCTGGGTTTAATCCTTCACCGTTCTTTAGCTCACTCCGCCACCCCAGTTCAGACATGGCCATATGCAAATCAGTCTGACCCTGTGCCTCATGGGAACAGTCCAGCCCGAACTGCCAAGCCATGTCTTCCCTGGACCGGAATCAAGCTTCCCAGGACCGGTTTCTGGCATTACAGCCGTCTTCAGCCGGGCTTGCTTGAATCCAGTGGCAAAGTGAGCAAGGGACTCACGTCTGAGCATACCCTGCCAACTTAGGGCGAACAAAGAAAAACCAAAGGGGATGATGGACGGAGCGTTGACAATACAAACACTCACCTCCAGTCAACTGATCTGGGTTTCATCCATCACCGTTCTTTAGCTCACTTCGCCACCCCAGTTCAGACATGGCCATATGCAAATCCGTCTGACCCTGTGCCTCATGGGAACAGTCCAGCCCGAACTGCCAAGCCATGTCTTCCCTGGACCGGAATCAAGCCTACCAGGACCGGTTTCTGGCATTACTGCCGTCTTCAGGCGGGTTTGCTTGAATCCAATGGCAAAGTGAGCAAGGGACTCACGTCTGAGCATACCCTGCCAACTTAGGGCGAACAAAGAAAAACCAAAGGGGTTGATGAATGGAGGGTTGACAATACAAACACTCACCCCCAGTCAACTGATCCAGGATTAATCCATCACCGTTCTTTAGATCACTCCGCCACCCCAGTTCAGGCATGGCCATATGCAAATCAGTCTGACCCTGCGCCTCATGGGAACAGTCCAGCCCGAACTGCCAAGCCATGTCTTCCCTGGACCGGAATCAAGCTTCCAAGGACCGGGTTCTGGCATTACAGCCGTCTTCAGCCGGGTTTGCTTGAATCCAGTGGCAAAGGGAGCAAGGGACTCACGTCTGACCATAACCTGCCAACTTAGGGCGAACAAAGAAAAACCAAAGGGGATGATGGACGGAGCGTTGACAATACAAACACTCACCCCCAGTCAACTGATCTGGGTTTAATCCATCACCGTTCTTTAGCTCACTCCGCCACCCCAGTTCAGACATGGCCATATGCAAATCAGTCTGACCCTGTGCCTCATGGGAACAGTCCAGCCCGAACTGCCAAGCCATGTCTTCCCTGGACCGGAATCAAGCTTCCCAGGACCGGTTTCTGTCATTACAGCCGTCTTCAGCCGGGCTTGCTTGAATCCAGTGGGAAATTGATCAAGGGACTCACGTCTGAGCATACCCTGCCAACTTAGGGCGAACAAAGAAAAACCAAAGGGGATGATGGACGGAGCGTTGACAATACAAACACTCACCCCCAGTCAACTGATTTGGGTTTCATCCATCACCGTTCTTTAGCTCACTCCACCACCCCAGTTCAGACATGGCCATATGCAAATCAGTCTGACCCTGTGCCTCATGGGAACAGTCCAGCCCGAACTGCCAAGCCATGTCTTCCCTGGACCGGAATCAAGCTTCCCAGGACCGGTTTCTGGCATTACAGCCGTCTTCAGCCGGGCTTGCTTGAATCCAGTGGCAAAGTGAGCATGGGACTCACGTCTGAGCATACCCTGCCAACTTAGGGCGAACAAAGAAAAACCAAAGGGGATGATGGACGGAGCGTTGACAATACAAACACTCACCCCCAGTCAACTGATCTGGGTTAAATCCATCACCGTTCTTTAGCTCACTCCGCCACCCCAGTTCAGACATGGCCATATGCAAATCAGTCTGATCCTGTGCCTCATGGGAACAGTCCAGCCCGAACTGCCAAGCCATGTCTTCCCTGGACCGGAATCAAGCTTCCCAGGACCGGTTTCTGGCATTACAGCCATCTTCAGCCGGGATTGCTTGAATCCAGTGGCAAAGTGAGCAAGGGACTCACGTCTGAGCATACCCTGCCAACTTAGGGCGAACAAAGAAAAACCAAAGGGGATGATGGACGGAGCGTTGTCAATACAGACACTCACCCCAAGTCAACTGATCTGGGTTTAATCCATCACCGTTCTTTAGCTCACTCCGCCACCCCAGTTCAGACATGGCCATTTGCAAATCAGTCTGACCCTGTGCCTCATGGGAACAGTCCAGCCCGAACTGCCAAGCCATGTCTTCCCTGGACCGGAATCAAGCTTCCCAGGACCGGTTTCTGGCATTACAGCCGTCTTCAGCCGTGCTTGCTTGAATTCAGTGGCAAAGTGAGCAAGGGACTCACGTCTGAGCATAGCCTGCCAACTTAGGGCGAACAAAGAAAAACCAAAGGGGATGATGGACGGAGCGTTGACAATACAAACACTCACCCCCAGTCAACTGATCTGGGTTCAATTCATCACCGTTCTTTAGCTCACTCCGCCACCCCAGTTCAGACATGGCCATATGCAAATCAGTCTGACCCTGTGCCTTATGGGAACAGTACAGCCCGAACTGCCAAGCCATGTCTTCCCTGTACCGGAATCAAGCTTCCCAGGACCGGTTTCTGCCATTACAGCCGTCTTCAGCCGGGCTTGCTTGAATCCAGTGGCAAAGTGAGCAAGGGACTCACGTCTGAGCATACCCTGCCAACTTAGGGCGAACAAAGAAAAACCAAAGGGGATGATGGACGGAGCGTTGACAATACAAACACTCACCCCCAGTCAACTGATCTGGGTTTCATCCATCACCGTTCTTTAGCTCACTCCGCCACCCCAGTACAGACATGGCCATATGCAAATCAGTCTGACCCTGTGCCTCATGGGAACAGTCCAGCCCGAACTGCCAAGCCATGTCTTCCCTGGACCGGAATCAAGCTTCCCAGGACCGGTTTCTGGCATTACAGCCGTCTTCAGCCGGGCTTGCTTGAATCCAGTGGCAAAGTCAGCAAGGGACTCACGTCTGAGCATACCCTGCCAATTTAGGGCGAACAAAGAAAAACCAAAAGGGTTGATGGACGGAGCGTTGACAATACAAACACTCACCCCAGTCAACTGATCTGGGTTTAATCCTTCACCGTTCTTTAGCTCACTCCGCCACCCCAGTTCAGACATGGCCATTTGCAAATAAGTCTGACCCTGTGCCTCATGGGAGCAGTCCAGCCTGAACTGCCAAGCCATGTCTTCCCTGGACCGAAATCAAGCTTTCCAGGACCGGTTTCTGGCATTACAGCCGTCTTCAGCCGGGATTGCTTGAATCCAGTGGCAAAGTGAGCAAGGGACTCACGTCTGAGCATACCCTGCCAACTTAGGGCGAACAAAGAGAAACCAAAGGGGATGATGGACGGAGCGTTGACAATACAAACACTCACCCCCAGTCAACTGATCTGGGTTTAATCCATCACAGTTCTTTAGCTCACTCAGCCACCCCAGTTCAGACATGGCTATATGCAAATCAGTCTGACCCTGTGCCTCATGGGAACAGTCCAGCCCGAACTGCAAAGCCATGTCTTCCCTGGACCGGAATCAAGCTTCCCAGGACCGGTTTCTGGCATTACAGCCGTGTTCAGCCGGGCTTGCTTGAATCCAGTGGCAAAGTGAGCAAGGGACTCACGTCTGAGCATACCCTGCCAACTTAGGGCGAACAAAGAAAAGCCAAAGGGGATGATGGACGGAGCGTTGACAATACAAACACTCACCCCCAGTCAACTGATCTGGGTTTAATCCATCACCGTTCTTTAGCTCACTCCGCAACCCCAGTTCAGACATGGCCATATGCAAATGAGTCTGACCCTGTACCTCATGGGAACAGTCCAGCCCGAACTGCAAAGCCATGTCTTCCCTGGACCGGAATCAAGCTTCCCAGGACCGGTTTCTGGCATTACAGCCGTCTTCAGCCAGGCTTGCTTGAATCCAGTGGCAAAGTCAGCAAGGGACTCACGTCTGAGCATACCCTGCCAATTTAGTGCGAACAAAGAAAAACCAAAAGGGTTGATGGACGGAGCGTTGACAATACAAACACTCACCCCCAGTCAACTGATCTGGGTTTAATCCTTCACCGTTCTTTAGCTCACTCCGCCACCCCAGTTCAGACATGGCCATATGCAAATCAGTCTGACCCTGTGCCTCATGGGAACAGTCCAGCCCGAACTGCCAAGCCATGTCTTCCCTGGACCGGAATCAAGCCTCCCAGGACCGGTTTCTGGCATTACTGCCGTCTTCAGGCGGGTTTGCTTGAATCCAATGGCAAAGTGAGCAAGGGACTCACGTCTGAGCATACCCTGCCAACTTAGGGCGAACAAAGAAAAACCAAAGGGGTTGATGAATGGAGGGTTGACAATACAAACACTCACCCCCAGTCAACTGATCCAGGATTAATCCATCACCGTTCTTTAGATCACTCCGCCACCCCAGTTCAGGCATGGCCATATGCAAATCAGTCTGACCCTGCGCCTCATGGGAACAGTCCAGCCCGAACTGCCAAGCCATGTCTTCCCTGGACCGGAATCAAGCTTCCAAGGACCGGGTTCTGGCATTACAGCCGTCTTCAGCCGGGTTTGCTTGAATCCAGTGGCAAAGTGAGCAAGGGACTCACGTCTGACCATAACCTGCCAACTTAGGGCGAACAAAGAAAAACCAAAGGGGATGATGGACGGAGCGTTGACAATACAAACACTCACCCCCAGTCAACTGATCTGGGTTTAATCCATCACCGTTCTTTAGCTCACTCCGCCACCCCAGTTCAGACATGGCCATATGCAAATCAGTCTGACCCTGTGCCTCATGGGAACAGTCCAGCCCGAACTGCCAAGCCATGTCTTCCCTGGACCGGAATCAAGCTTCCCAGGACCGGTTTCTGGCATTACAGCCGTCTTCAGCCGGGCTTGCTTGAATCCAGTGGGAAATTGATCAAGGGACTCACGTCTGAGCATACCCTGCCAACTTAGGGCGAACAAAGAAAAACCAAAGGGGATGATGGACGGAGCGTTGACAATACAAACACTCACCCCCAGTCAACTGATCTGGGTTTCATCCATCACCGTTCTTTAGCTCACTCCACCACCCCAGTTCAGACATGGCCATATGCAAATCAGTCTGACCCTGTGCCTCATGGGAACAGTCCAGCCCGAACTGCCAAGCCATGTCTTCCCTGGACCGGAATCAAGCTTCCCAGGACCGGTTTCTGGCATTACAGCCGTCTTCAGCCGGGCTTGCTTGAATCCAGTGGCAAAGTGAGCATGGGACTCACGTCTGAGCATACCCTGCCAACTTAGGGCGAACAAAGAAAAACCAAAGGGGATGATGGACGGAGCGTTGACAATACAAACACTCACCCCCAGTCAACTGATCTGGGTTAAATCCATCACCGTTCTTTAGCTCACTCCGCCACCCCAGTTCAGACATGGCCATATGCAAATCAGTCTGATCCTGTGCCTCATGGGAACAGTCCAGCCCGAACTGCCAAGCCATGTCTTCCCTGGACCGGAATCAAGCTTCCCAGGACCGGTTTCTGGCATTACAGCCATCTTCAGCCGGGATTGCTTGAATCCAGTGGCAAAGTGAGCAAGGGACTCACGTCTGAGCATACCCTGCCAACTTAGGGCGAACAAAGAAAAACCAAAGGGGATGATGGACGGAGCGTTGTCAATACAGACACTCACCCCAAGTCAACTGATCTGGGTTTAATCCATCACCGTTCTTTAGCTCAGTCCGCCACCCCAGTTCAGACATGGCCATTTGCAAATCAGTCTGACCCTGTGCCTCATGGGAACAGTCCAGCCCGAACTGCCAAGCCATGTCTTCCCTGTACCGGAATCAAGCTTCCCAGGACCGGTTTCTGGCATTACAGCCGTCTTCAGCCGGGCTTGCTTGAATCCAGTGGCAAAGTGAGCAAGGGACTCACGTCTGAGCATACCCTGCCAACTTAGGGCGAACAAAGAAAAACCAAAGGGGATGATGGACGGAGCGTTGACAATACAAACACTCACCCCCAGTCAACTGATCTGGGTTTCATCCATCACCGTTCTTTAGCTCACTTCGCCACCCCAGTACAGACATGGCCATATGCAAATCAGTCTGACCCTGTGCCTCATGGGAACAGTCCAGCCCGAACTGCCAAGCCATGTCTTCCCTGGACCGGAATCAAGCTTCCCAGGACCGGTTTCTGGCATTACAGCCGTCTTCAGCCGGGCTTGCTTGAATCCAGTGGCAAAGTCAGCAAGGGACTCACGTCTGAGCATACCCTGCCAATTTAGGGCGAACAAAGAAAAACCAAAAGGGTTGATGGACGGAGCGTTGACAATACAAACACTCACCCCAGTCAACTGATCTGGGTTTAATCCTTCACCGTTCTTTAGCTCACTCCGCCACCCCAGTTCAGACATGGCCATTTGCAAATAAGTCTGACCCTGTGCCTCATGGGAGCAGTCCAGCCTGAACTGCCAAGCCATGTCTTCCCTGGACCGAAATCAAGCTTTCCAGGACCGGTTTCTGGCATTACAGCCGTCTTCAGCCGGGATTGCTTGAATCCAGTGGCAAAGTGAGCAAGGGACTCACGTCTGAGCATACCCTGCCAACTTAGGGCGAACAAAGAGAAACCAAAGGGGATGATGGACGGAGCGTTGACAATACAAACACTCACCCCCAGTCAACTGATCTGGGTTTAATCCATCACAGTTCTTTAGCTCACTCAGCCACCCCAGTTCAGACATGGCTATATGCAAATCAGTCTGACCCTGTGCCTCATGGGAACAGTCCAGCCCGAACTGCAAAGCCATGTCTTCCCTGGACCGGAATCAAGCTTCCCAGGACCGGTTTCTGGCATTACAGCCGTGTTCAGCCGGGCTTGCTTGAATCCAGTGGCAAAGTGAGCAAGGGACTCACGTCTGAGCATACCCTGCCAACTTAGGGCGAACAAAGAAAAGCCAAAGGGGATGATGGACGGAGCGTTGACAATACAAACACTCACCCCCAGTCAACTGATCTGGGTTTAATCCATCACCGTTCTTTAGCTCACTCCGCAACCCCAGTTCAGACATGGCCATATGCAAATCAGTCTGACCCTGTGCCTCATGGGAACAGTCCAGCCTGAACTGCCAAGCCATGTCTTCCCTGGACCGGAATCAAGCTTCCCAGGACCGGTTTCTGTCATTACACCCGTCGTCAGCCGGGCTTGCTTGAATCCAGTGGCAAAGTGAGCAAGAGACTCACGTCTGAGCATACCCTGCCAACTTAGGGCGAACAAAGAAAAACCAAAGGGGATGATGGATGGAGCGTTGACAATACAAACACTCACCCCCAGTCAACTGATCTGGGTTTCATCCATCACCGTTCTTTAGCTCACTCCGCCACCCCAGTTCAGACATGGCCATATGCAAATGAGTCTGACCCTGTACCTCATGGGAACAGTCCAGCCCGAACTGCAAAGCCATGTCTTCCCTGGACCGGAATCAAGCTTCCCAGGACCGGTTTCTGGCATTACAGCCGTCTTCAGCCAGGCTTGCTTGAATCCAGTGGCAAAGTCAGCAAGGGACTCACGTCTGAGCATACCCTGCCAATTTAGTGCGAACAAAGAAAAACCAAAAGGGTTGATGGACGGAGCGTTGACAATACAAACACTCACCCCCAGTCAACTGATCTGTGTTTAATCCTTCACCGTTCTTTAGCTCACTCCGCCACCCCAGTTCAGACATGGCCATATGCAAATCAGTCTGACCCTGTGCCTCATGGGAACAGTCCAGCCCGAACTGCCAAGCCATGTCTTCCCTGGACCGGAATCAAGCTTCCCAGGACCGGTTTCTGGCATTACAGCCGTCTTCATCCGGGCTTGCTTGAATCCAGTGGCAAAGTGAGCAAGGGACTCACGTCTGAGCATACCCTGCCAACTTAGGGCGAACAAAGAAAAACCAAAGGGGATGATGGACGGAGCGTTGACAATACAAACACTCACCTCCAGTCAACTGATCTGGGTTTCATCCATCACCGTTCTTTAGCTCACTCCGCCAACCCAGTTCAGACATGGCCATATGCAAATCCGTCTGACCCTGTGCCTCATGGGAACAGTCCAGCCCGAACTGCCAAGCCATGTCTTCCCTGGACCGGAATCAAGCTTCCCAGGACCGGTTTCTGGCATTACAGCCGTCTTCAGCCGGGCTTGCTTGAATCCAGTGGCAAAGTGAGCATGGGACTCACGTCTGAGCATACCCTGCCAACTTAGGGCGAACAAAGAAAAACCAAAGGGGATGATGGACGGAGCGTTGACAATACAAACACTCACCCCCAGTCAACTGATCTGGGTTAAATCCATCACCGTTCTTTAGCTCACTCCGCCACCCCAGTTCAGACATGGCCATATGCAAATCAGTCTGATCCTGTGCCTCATGGGAACAGTCCAGCCCGAACTGCCAAGCCATGTCTTCCCTGGACCGGAATCAAGCTTCCCAGGACCGGTTTCTGGCATTACAGCCATCTTCAGCCGGGATTGCTTGAATCCAGTGGCAAAGTGAGCAAGGGACTCACGTCTGAGCATACCCTGCCAACTTAGGGCGAACAAAGAAAAACCAAAGGGGATGATGGACGGAGCATTGTCAATACAGACACTCACCCCAAGTCAACTGATCTGGGTTTAATCCATCACCGTTCTTTAGCTCAGTCCGCCACCCCAGTTCAGACATGGCCATTTGCAAATCAGTCTGACCCTGTGCCTCATGGGAACAGTCCAGCCCGAACTGCCAAGCCATGTCTTCCCTGTACCGGAATCAAGCTTCCCAGGACCGGTTTCTGGCATTACAGCCGTCTTCAGCCGGGCTTGCTTGAATCCAGTGGCAAAGTGAGCAAGGGACTCACGTCTGAGCATACCCTGCCAACTTAGGGCGAACAAAGAAAAACCAAAGGGGATGATGGACGGAGCGTTGACAATACAAACACTCACCCCCAGTCAACTGATCTGGGTTTCATCCATCACCGTTCTTTAGCTCACTTCGCCACCCCAGTACAGACATGGCCATATGCAAATCAGTCTGACCCTGTGCCTCATGGGAACAGTCCAGCCCGAACTGCCAAGCCATGTCTTCCCTGGACCGGAATCAAGCTTCCCAGGACCGGTTTCTGGCATTACAGCCGTCTTCAGCCGGGCTTGCTTGAATCCAGTGGCAAAGTCAGCAAGGGACTCACGTCTGAGCATACCCTGCCAATTTAGGGCGAACAAAGAAAAACCAAAAGGGTTGATGGACGGAGCGTTGACAATACAAACACTCACCCCAGTCAACTGATCTGGGTTTAATCCTTCACCGTTCTTTAGCTCACTCCGCCACCCCAGTTCAGACATGGCCATTTGCAAATAAGTCTGACCCTGTGCCTCATGGGAGCAGTCCAGCCTGAACTGCCAAGCCATGTCTTCCCTGGACCGAAATCAAGCTTTCCAGGACCGGTTTCTGGCATTACAGCCGTCTTCAGCCGGGATTGCTTGAATCCAGTGGCAAAGTGAGCAAGGGACTCACGTCTGAGCATACCCTGCCAACTTAGGGCGAACAAAGAGAAACCAAAGGGGATGATGGACGGAGCGTTGACAATACAAACACTCACCCCCAGTCAACTGATCTGGGTTTAATCCATCACAGTTCTTTAGCTCACTCAGCCACCCCAGTTCAGACATGGCTATATGCAAATCAGTCTGACCCTGTGCCTCATGGGAACAGTCCAGCCCGAACTGCAAAGCCATGTCTTCCCTGGACCGGAATCAAGCTTCCCAGGACCGGTTTCTGGCATTACAGCCGTGTTCAGCCGGGCTTGCTTGAATCCAGTGGCAAAGTGAGCAAGGGACTCACGTCTGAGCATACCCTGCCAACTTAGGGCGAACAAAGAAAAGCCAAAGGGGATGATGGACGGAGCGTTGACAATACAAACACTCACCCCCAGTCAACTGATCTGGGTTTAATCCATCACCGTTCTTTAGCTCACTCCGCAACCCCAGTTCAGACATGGCCATATGCAAATCAGTCTGACCCTGTGCCTCATGGGAACAGTCCAGCCTGAACTGCCAAGCCATGTCTTCCCTGGACCGGAATCAAGCTTCCCAGGACCGGTTTCTGTCATTACACCCGTCGTCAGCCGGGCTTGCTTGAATCCAGTGGCAAAGTGAGCAAGAGACTCACGTCTGAGCATACCCTGCCAACTTAGGGCGAACAAAGAAAAACCAAAGGGGATGATGGATGGAGCGTTGACAATACAAACACTCACCCCCAGTCAACTGATCTGGGTTTCATCCATCACCGTTCTTTAGCTCACTCCGCCACCCCAGTTCAGACATGGCCATATGCAAATGAGTCTGACCCTGTACCTCATGGGAACAGTCCAGCCCGAACTGCAAAGCCATGTCTTCCCTGGACCGGAATCAAGCTTCCCAGGACCGGTTTCTGGCATTACAGCCGTCTTCAGCCAGGCTTGCTTGAATCCAGTGGCAAAGTCAGCAAGGGACTCACGTCTGAGCATACCCTGCCAATTTAGTGCGAACAAAGAAAAACCAAAAGGGTTGATGGACGGAGCGTTGACAATACAAACACTCACCCCCAGTCAACTGATCTGGGTTTAATCCTTCACCGTTCTTTAGCTCACTCCGCCACCCCAGTTCAGACATGGCCATATGCAAATCAGTCTGACCCTGTGCCTCATGGGAACAGTCCAGCCCGAACTGCCAAGCCATGTCTTCCCTGGACCAGAATCAAGCTTCCCAGGACCGGTTTCTGGCATTACAGCCGTCTTCATCCGGGCTTGCTTGAATCCAGTGGCAAAGTGAGCAAGGGACTCACGTCTGAGCATACCCTGCCAACTTAGGGCGAACAAAGAAAAACCAAAGGGGATGATGGACGGAGCGTTGACAATACAAACACTCACCTCCAGTCAACTGATCTGGGTTTCATCCATCACCGTTCTTTAGCTCACTCCGCCAACCCAGTTCAGACATGGCCATATGCAAATCCGTCTGACCCTGTGCCTCATGGGAACAGTCCAGCCCGAACTGCCAAGCCATGTCTTCCCTGGACCGGAATCAAGCCTCCCAGGACCGGTTTCTGGCATTACTGCCGTCTTCAGGCGGGTTTGCTTGAATCCAATGGCAAAGTGAGCAAGGGACTCACGTCTGAGCATACCCTGCCAACTTAGGGCGAACAAAGAAAAACCAAAGGGGTTGATGAATGGAGGGTTGACAATACAAACACTCACCCCCAGTCAACTGATCCAGGATTAATCCATCACCGTTCTTTAGATCACTCCGCCACCCCAGTTCAGGCATGGCCATATGCAAATCAGTCTGACCCTGCGCCTCATGGGAACAGTCCAGCCCGAACTGCCAAGCCATGTCTTCCCTGGACCGGAATCAAGCTTCCAAGGACCGGGTTCTGGCATTACAGCCGTCTTCAGCCGGGTTTGCTTGAATCCAGTGGCAAAGTGAGCAAGGGACTCACGTCTGAGCATAACCTGCCAACTTAGGGCGAACAAAGAAAAACCAAAGGGGATGATGGACGGAGCGTTGACAATACAAACACTCACCCCCAGTCAACTGATCTGGGTTTAATCCATCACCGTTCTTTAGCTCACTCCGCCACCCCAGTTCAGACATGGCCATATGCAAATCAGTCTGACCCTGTGCCTCATGGGAACAGTCCAGCCCGAACTGCCAAGCCATGTCTTCCCTGGACCGGAATCAAGCTTCCCAGGACCGGTTTCTGGCATTACAGCCGTCTTCAGCCGGGCTTGCTTGAATCCAGTGGGAAATTGATCAAGGGACTCACGTCTGAGCATACCCTGCCAACTTAGGGCGAACAAAGAAAAACCAAAGGGGATGATGGACGGAGCGTTGACAATACAAACACTCACCCCCAGTCAACTGATCTGGGTTTCATCCATCACCGTTCTTTAGCTCACTCCGCCACCCCAGTGCAGACATGGCCATATGCAAATGAGTCTGACCCTGTGCCTCATGGGAACAGTCCAGCCCGAACTGCAAAGCCATGTCTTCCCTGGACCGGAATCAAGCTTCCCAGGACCGGTTTCTGGCATTACAGCCGTCTTCAGCCAGGCTTGCTTGAATCCAGTGGCAAAGCCAGCAAGGGACTCACGTCTGAGCATACCCTGCCAATTTAGGGCGAACAAAGAAAAACCAAAAGGGTTGATGGACGGAGCGTTGACAATACAAACACTCACCCCCAGTCAACTGATCTGGATTTAATCCTTCACCGTTCTTTAGCTCACTCCGCCACCCCAGTTCAGACATGGCCACATGCAAATCAGTCTGACCCTGTGCCTCATGGGAACAGTCCAGCCCGAACTGCCAAGCCATGTCTTCCCTGGACCGGAATCAAGCTTCCCAGGACCGGTTTCTGGCATTACAGTCGTCTTCAGCCGGGCTTGCTTGAATCCAGTGGCAAAGTGAGCAAGGGACTCACGTCTGAGCATACCCTGCCAACGTAGGGCGAACAAAGAAAAACCAAAGGGGATGATGGACGGAGCGTTGACAATACAAACACTCACCTCCAGTCAACTGATCTGTGTTTCATCCATCACCGTTCTTTAGCTCACTTCGCCACCCCAGTTCAGACATGGCCATATGCAAATCAGTCTGACCCTGTGCCTCATGGGAACAGTCCAGACCGAACTGCCAAGCCATGTCTTCCCTGGACCGGAATCAAGCTTCCCAGGACCGGTTTCTGGCATTACAGCCGTCTTCAGCCGGGCTTGCTTGAATCCAGTGGCAAAGTGAGCATGGGACTCACGTCTGAGCATACCCTGCCAACTTAGGGCGAACAAAGAAAAACCAAAGGGGATGATGGACGGAGCGTTGACAATACAAACACTCACCCCCAGTCAACTGATCTGGGTTAAATCCATCACCGTTCTTTAGCTCACTCCGCCACCCCAGTTCAGACATGGCCATATGCAAATCAGTCTGATCCTGTGCCTCATGGGAACAGTCCAGCCCGAACTGCCAAGCCATGTCTTCCCTGGACCGGAATCAAGCTTCCCAGGACCGGTTTCTGGCATTACAGCCATCTTCAGCCGGGATTGCTTGAATCCAGTGGCAAAGTGAGCAAGGGACTCACGTCTGAGCATACCCTGCCAACTTAGGGCGAACAAAGAAAAACCAAAGGGGATGATGGACGGAGCGTTGTCAATACAGACACTCACCCCAAGTCAACTGATCTGGGTTTAATCCATCACCGTTCTTTAGCTCAGTCCGCCACCCCAGTTCAGACATGGCCATTTGCAAATCAGTCTGACCCTGTGCCTCATGGGAACAGTCCAGCCCGAACTGCCAAGCCATGTCTTCCCTGTACCGGAATCAAGCTTCCCAGGACCGGTTTCTGGCATTACAGCCGTCTTCAGCCGGGCTTGCTTGAATCCAGTGGCAAAGTGAGCAAGGGACTCACGTCTGAGCATACCCTGCCAACTTAGGGCGAACAAAGAAAAACCAAAGGGGATGATGGACGGAGCGTTGACAATACAAACACTCACCCCCAGTCAACTGATCTGGGTTTCATCCATCACCGTTCTTTAGCTCACTTCGCCACCCCAGTACAGACATGGCCATATGCAAATCAGTCTGACCCTGTGCCTCATGGGAACAGTCCAGCCCGAACTGCCAAGCCATGTCTTCCCTGGACCGGAATCAAGCTTCCCAGGACCGGTTTCTGGCATTACAGCCGTCTTCAGCCGGGCTTGCTTGAATCCAGTGGCAAAGTCAGCAAGGGACTCACGTCTGAGCATACCCTGCCAATTTAGGGCGAACAAAGAAAAACCAAAAGGGTTGATGGACGGAGCGTTGACAATACAAACACTCACCCCAGTCAACTGATCTGGGTTTAATCCTTCACCGTTCTTTAGCTCACTCCGCCACCCCAGTTCAGACATGGCCATTTGCAAATAAGTCTGACCCTGTGCCTCATGGGAGCAGTCCAGCCTGAACTGCCAAGCCATGTCTTCCCTGGACCGAAATCAAGCTTTCCAGGACCGGTTTCTGGCATTACAGCCGTCTTCAGCCGGGATTGCTTGAATCCAGTGGCAAAGTGAGCAAGGGACTCACGTCTGAGCATACCCTGCCAACTTAGGGCGAACAAAGAGAAACCAAAGGGGATGATGGACGGAGCGTTGACAATACAAACACTCACCCCCAGTCAACTGATCTGGGTTTAATCCATCACAGTTCTTTAGCTCACTCAGCCAACCCAGTTCAGACATGGCTATATGCAAATCAGTCTGACCCTGTGCCTCATGGGAACAGTCCAGCCCGAACTGCAAAGCCATGTCTTCCCTGGACCGGAATCAAGCTTCCCAGGACCGGTTTCTGGCATTACAGCCGTGTTCAGCCGGGCTTGCTTGAATCCAGTGGCAAAGTGAGCAAGGGACTCACGTCTGAGCATACCCTGCCAACTTAGGGCGAACAAAGAAAAGCCAAAGGGGATGATGGACGGAGCGTTGACAATACAAACACTCACCCCCAGTCAACTGATCTGGGTTTAATCCATCACCGTTCTTTAGCTCACTCCGCAACCCCAGTTCAGACATGGCCATATGCAAATCAGTCTGACCCTGTGCCTCATGGGAACAGTCCAGCCTGAACTGCCAAGCCATGTCTTCCCTGGACCGGAATCAAGCTTCCCAGGACCGGTTTCTGTCATTACACCCGTCGTCAGCCGGGCTTGCTTGAATCCAGTGGCAAAGTGAGCAAGAGACTCACGTCTGAGCATACCCTGCCAACTTAGGGCGAACAAAGAAAAACCAAAGGGGATGATGGATGGAGCGTTGACAATACAAACACTCACCCCCAGTCAACTGATCTGGGTTTCATCCATCACCGTTCTTTAGCTCACTCCGCCACCCCAGTTCAGACATGGCCATATGCAAATGAGTCTGACCCTGTACCTCATGGGAACAGTCCAGCCCGAACTGCAAAGCCATGTCTTCCCTGGACCGGAATCAAGCTTCCCAGGACCGGTTTCTGGCATTACAGCCGTCTTCAGCCAGGCTTGCTTGAATCCAGTGGCAAAGTCAGCAAGGGACTCACGTCTGAGCATACCCTGCCAATTTAGTGCGAACAAAGAAAAACCAAAAGGGTTGATGGACGGAGCGTTGACAATACAAACACTCACCCCCAGTCAACTGATCTGGGTTTAATCCTTCACCGTTCTTTAGCTCACTCCGCCACCCCAGTTCAGACATGGCCATATGCAAATCAGTCTGACCCTGTGCCTCATGGGAACAGTCCAGCCCGAACTGCCAAGCCATGTCTTCCCTGGACCGGAATCAAGCTTCCCAGGACCGGTTTCTGGCATTACAGCCGTCTTCATCCGGGCTTGCTTGAATCCAGTGGCAAAGTGAGCAAGGGACTCACGTCTGAGCATACCCTGCCAACTTAGGGCGAACAAAGAAAAACCAAAGGGGATGATGGACGGAGCGTTGACAATACAAACACTCACCTCCAGTCAACTGATCTGGGTTTCATCCATCACCGTTCTTTAGCTCACTCCGCCAACCCAGTTCAGACATGGCCATATGCAAATCCGTCTGACCCTGTGCCTCATGGGAACAGTCCAGCCCGAACTGCCAAGCCATGTCTTCCCTGGACCGGAATCAAGCCTCCCAGGACCGGTTTCTGGCATTACTGCCGTCTTCAGGCGGGTTTGCTTGAATCCAATGGCAAAGTGAGCAAGGGACTCACGTCTGAGCATACCCTGCCAACTTAGGGCGAACAAAGAAAAACCAAAGGGGTTGATGAATGGAGGGTTGACAATACAAACACTCACCCCCAGTCAACTGATCCAGGATTAATCCATCACCGTTCTTTAGATCACTCCGCCACCCCAGTTCAGGCATGGCCATATGCAAATCAGTCTGACCCTGCGCCTCATGGGAACAGTCCAGCCCGAACTGCCAAGCCATGTCTTCCCTGGACCGGAATCAAGCTTCCAAGGACCGGGTTCTGGCATTACAGCCGTCTTCAGCCGGGTTTGCTTGAATCCAGTGGCAAAGTGAGCAAGGGACTCACGTCTGAGCATAACCTGCCAACTTAGGGCGAACAAAGAAAAACCAAAGGGGATGATGGACGGAGCGTTGACAATACAAACACTCACCCCCAGTCAACTGATCTGGGTTTAATCCATCACCGTTCTTTAGCTCACTCCGCCACCCCAGTTCAGACATGGCCATATGCAAATCAGTCTGACCCTGTGCCTCATGGGAACAGTCCAGCCCGAACTGCCAAGCCATGTCTTCCCTGGACCGGAATCAAGCTTCCCAGGACCGGTTTCTGGCATTACAGCCGTCTTCAGCCGGGCTTGCTTGAATCCAGTGGGAAATTGATCAAGGGACTCACGTCTGAGCATACCCTGCCAACTTAGGGCGAACAAAGAAAAACCAAAGGGGATGATGGACGGAGCGTTGACAATACAAACACTCACCCCCAGTCAACTGATCTGGGTTTCATCCATCACCGTTCTTTAGCTCACTCCGCCACCCCAGTGCAGACATGGCCATATGCAAATGAGTCTGACCCTGTGCCTCATGGGAACAGTCCAGCCCGAACTGCAAAGCCATGTCTTCCCTGGACCGGAATCAAGCTTCCCAGGACCGGTTTCTGGCATTACAGCCGTCTTCAGCCAGGCTTGCTTGAATCCAGTGGCAAAGTCAGCAAGGGACTCACGTCTGAGCATACCCTGCCAATTTAGGGCGAACAAAGAAAAACCAAAAGGGTTGATGGACGGAGCGTTGACAATACAAACACTCACCCCCAGTCAACTGATCTGGATTTAATCCTTCACCGTTCTTTAGCTCACTCCGCCACCCCAGTTCAGACATGGCCACATGCAAATCAGTCTGACCCTGTGCCTCATGGGAACAGTCCAGCCCGAACTGCCAAGCCATGTCTTCCCTGGACCGGAATCAAGCTTCCCAGGACCGGTTTCTGGCATTACAGTCGTCTTCAGCCGGGCTTGCTTGAATCCAGTGGCAAAGTGAGCAAGGGACTCACGTCTGAGCATACCCTGCCAACGTAGGGCGAACAAAGAAAAACCAAAGGGGATGATGGACGGAGCGTTGACAATACAAACACTCACCTCCAGTCAACTGATCTGTGTTTCATCCATCACCGTTCTTTAGCTCACTTCGCCACCCCAGTTCAGACATGGCCATATGCAAATCAGTCTGACCCTGTGCCTCATGGGAACAGTCCAGACCGAACTGCCAAGCCATGTCTTCCCTGGACCGGAATCAAGCTTCCCAGGACCGGTTTCTGGCATTACAGCCGTCTTCAGCCGGGCTTGCTTGAATCCAGTGGCAAAGTGAGCAAGGGACTCACGTCTGAGCATACCCTGCCAACTTAGGGCGAACAAAGAAAAACCAAAGGGGATGATGGACGGAGCGTTGACAATACAAACACTCACCCCCAGTCAACTGATCTGGGTTTCATCCATCACCGTTCTTTAGCTCACTCCACCACCCCAGTTCAGACATGGCCATATGCAAATCAGTCTGACCCTGTGCCTCATGGGAACAGTCCAGCCCGAACTGCCAAGCCATGTCTTCCCTGGACCGGAATCAAGCTTCCCAGGACCGGTTTCTGGCATTACAGCCGTCTTCAGCCGGGCTTGCTTGAATCCAGTGGCAAAGTGAGCATGGGACTCACGTCTGAGCATACCCTGCCAACTTAGGGCGAACAAAGAAAAACCAAAGGGGATGATGGACGGAGCGTTGACAATACAAACACTCACCCCCAGTCAACTGATCTGGGTTAAATCCATCACCGTTCTTTAGCTCACTCCGCCACCCCAGTTCAGACATGGCCATATGCAAATCAGTCTGATCCTGTGCCTCATGGGAACAGTCCAGCCCGAACTGCCAAGCCATGTCTTCCCTGGACCGGAATCAAGCTTCCCAGGACCGGTTTCTGGCATTACAGCCATCTTCAGCCGGGATTGCTTGAATCCAGTGGCAAAGTGAGCAAGGGACTCACGTCTGAGCATACCCTGCCAACTTAGGGCGAACAAAGAAAAACCAAAGGGGATGATGGACGGAGCGTTGTCAATACAGACACTCACCCCAAGTCAACTGATCTGGGTTTAATCCATCACCGTTCTTTAGCTCACTCCGCCACCCCAGTTCAGACATGGCCATTTGCAAATCAGTCTGACCCTGTGCCTCATGGGAACAGTCCAGCCCGAACTGCCAAGCCATGTCTTCCCTGTACCGGAATCAAGCTTCCCAGGACCGGTTTCTGGCATTACAGCCGTCTTCAGCCGGGCTTGCTTGAATCCAGTGGCAAAGTGAGCAAGGGACTCACGTCTGAGCATACCCTGCCAACTTAGGGCGAACAAAGAAAAACCAAAGGGGATGATGGACGGAGCGTTGACAATACAAACACTCACCCCCAGTCAACTGATCTGGGTTTCATCCATCACCGTTCTTTAGCTCACTTCGCCACCCCAGTACAGACATGGCCATATGCAAATCAGTCTGACCCTGTGCCTCATGGGAACAGTCCAGCCCGAACTGCCAAGCCATGTCTTCCCTGGACCGGAATCAAGCTTCCCAGGACCGGTTTCTGGCATTACAGCCGTCTTCAGCCGGGCTTGCTTGAATCCAGTGGCAAAGTCAGCAAGGGACTCACGTCTGAGCATACCCTGCCAATTTAGGGCGAACAAAGAAAAACCAAAAGGGTTGATGGACGGAGCGTTGACAATACAAACACTCACCCCAGTCAACTGATCTGGGTTTAATCCTTCACCGTTCTTTAGCTCACTCCGCCACCCCAGTGCAGACATGGCCATTTGCAAATAAGTCTGACCCTGTGCCTCATGGGAGCAGTCCAGCCTGAACTGCCAAGCCATGTCTTCCCTGGACCGAAATCAAGCTTTCCAGGACCGGTTTCTGGCATTACAGCCGTCTTCAGCCGGGATTGCTTGAATCCAGTGGCAAAGTGAGCAAGGGACTCACGTCTGAGCATACCCTGCCAACTTAGGGCGAACAAAGAGAAACCAAAGGGGATGATGGACGGAGCGTTGACAATACAAACACTCACCCCCAGTCAACTGATCTGGGTTTAATCCATCACAGTTCTTTAGCTCACTCAGCCACCCCAGTTCAGACATGGCTATATGCAAATCAGTCTGACCCTGTGCCTCATGGGAACAGTCCAGCCCGAACTGCAAAGCCATGTCTTCCCTGGACCGGAATCAAGCTTCCCAGGACCGGTTTCTGGCATTACAGCCGTGTTCAGCCGGGCTTGCTTGAATCCAGTGGCAAAGTGAGCAAGGGACTCACGTCTGAGCATACCCTGCCAACTTAGGGCGAACAAAGAAAAGCCAAAGGGGATGATGGACGGAGCGTTGACAATACAAACACTCACCCCCAGTCAACTGATCTGGGTTTAATCCATCACCGTTCTTTAGCTCACTCCGCAACCCCAGTTCAGACATGGCCATATGCAAATCAGTCTGACCCTGTGCCTCATGGGAACAGTCCAGCCTGAACTGCCAAGCCATGTCTTCCCTGGACCGGAATCAAGCTTCCCAGGACCGGTTTCTGTCATTACACCCGTCGTCAGCCGGGCTTGCTTGAATCCAGTGGCAAAGTGAGCAAGAGACTCACGTCTGAGCATACCCTGCCAACTTAGGGCGAACAAAGAAAAACCAAAGGGGATGATGGATGGAGCGTTGACAATACAAACACTCACCCCCAGTCAACTGATCTGGGTTTCATCCATCACCGTTCTTTAGCTCACTCCGCCACCCCAGTTCAGACATGGCCATATGCAAATGAGTCTGACCCTGTACCTCATGGGAACAGTCCAGCCCGAACTGCAAAGCCATGTCTTCCCTGGACCGGAATCAAGCTTCCCAGGACCGGTTTCTGGCATTACAGCCGTCTTCAGCCAGGCTTGCTTGAATCCAGTGGCAAAGTCAGCAAGGGACTCACGTCTGAGCATACCCTGCCAATTTAGTGCGAACAAAGAAAAACCAAAAGGGTTGATGGACGGAGCGTTGACAATACAAACACTCACCCCCAGTCAACTGATCTGGGTTTAATCCTTCACCGTTCTTTAGCTCACTCCGCCACCCCAGTTCAGACATGGCCATATGCAAATCAGTCTGACCCTGTGCCTCATGGGAACAGTCCAGCCCGAACTGCCAAGCCATGTCTTCCCTGGACTGGAATCAAGCTTCCCAGGACCGGTTTCTGGCATTACAGCCGTCTTCATCCGGGCTTGCTTGAATCCAGTGGCAAAGTGAGCAAGGGACTCACGTCTGAGCATACCCTGCCAACTTAGGGCGAACAAAGAAAAACCAAAGGGGATGATGGACGGAGCGTTGACAATACAAACACTCACCTCCAGTCAACTGATCTGGGTTTCATCCATCACCGTTCTTTAGCTCACTCCGCCAACCCAGTTCAGACATGGCCATATGCAAATCCGTCTGACCCTGTGCCTCATGGGAACAGTCCAGCCCGAACTGCCAAGCCATGTCTTCCCTGGACCGGAATCAAGCCTCCCAGGACCGGTTTCTGGCATTACTGCCGTCTTCAGGCGGGTTTGCTTGAATCCAATGGCAAAGTGAGCAAGGGACTCACGTCTGAGCATACCCTGCCAACTTAGGGCGAACAAAGAAAAACCAAAGGGGTTGATGAATGGAGGGTTGACAATACAAACACTCACCCCCAGTCAACTGATCCAGGATTAATCCATCACCGTTCTTTAGATCACTCCGCCACCCCAGTTCAGGCATGGCCATATGCAAATCAGTCTGACCCTGCGCCTCATGGGAACAGTCCAGCCCGAACTGCCAAGCCATGTCTTCCCTGGACCGGAATCAAGCTTCCAAGGACCGGGTTCTGGCATTACAGCCGTCTTCAGCCGGGTTTGCTTGAATCCAGTGGCAAAGTGAGCAAGGGACTCACGTCTGAGCATAACCTGCCAACTTAGGGCGAACAAAGAAAAACCAAAGGGGATGATGGACGGAGCGTTGACAATACAAACACTCACCCCCAGTCAACTGATCTGGGTTTAATCCATCACGGTTCTTTAGCTCACTCCGCCACCCCAGTTCAGACATGGCCATATGCAAATCAGTCTGACACTGTGCCTCATGGGAACAGTCCAGCCCGAACTGCCAAGCCATGTCTTCCTGGACCGGAATCAAGCTTCCCAGGACCGGTTTCTGGCATTACAGCCGTCTTCAGCCGGGCTTGCTTGAATCCAGTGGGAAATTGATCAAGGGACTCACGTCTGAGCATACCCTGCCAACTTAGGGCGAACAAAGAAAAACCAAAGGGGATGATGGACGGAGCGTTGACAATACAAACACTCACCCCCAGTCAACTGATCTGGGTTTCATCCATCACCGTTCTTTAGCTCACTCCGCCAACCCAGTGCAGACATGGCCATATGCAAATGAGTCTGACCCTGTGCCTCATGGGAACAGTCCAGCCCGAACTGCAAAGCCATGTCTTCCCTGGACCGGAATCAAGCTTCCCAGGACCGGTTTCTGGCATTACAGCCGTCTTCAGCCAGGCTTGCTTGAATCCAGTGGCAAAGTCAGCAAGGGACTCACGTCTGAGCATACCCTGCCAATTTAGGGCGAACAAAGAAAAACCAAAAGGGTTGATGGACGGAGCGTTGACAATACAAACACTCACCCCCAGTCAACTGATCTGGATTTAATCCTTCACCGTTCTTTAGCTCACTCCGCCACCCCAGTTCAGACATGGCCACATGCAAATCAGTCTGACCCTGTGCCTCATGGGAACAGTCCAGCCCGAACTGCCAAGCCATGTCTTCCCTGGACCGGAATCAAGCTTCCCAGGACCGGTTTCTGGCATTACAGTCGTCTTCAGCTGGGCTTGCTTGAATCCAGTGGCAAAGTGAGCAAGGGACTCACGTCTGAGCATACCCTGCCAACGTAGGGCGAACAAAGAAAAACCAAAGGGGATGATGGACGGAGCGTTGACAATACAAACACTCACCTCCAGTCAACTGATCTGTGTTTCATCCATCACCGTTCTTTAGCTCACTTCGCCACCCCAGTTCAGACATGGCCATATGCAAATCAGTCTGACCCTGTGCCTCATGGGAACAGTCCAGACCGAACTGCCAAGCCATGTCTTCCCTGGACCGGAATCAAGCTTCCCAGGACCGGTTTCTGGCATTACAGCCGTCTTCAGCCGGGCTTGCTTGAATCCAGTGGCAAAGTGAGCAAGGGACTCACGTCTGAGCATACCCTGCCAACTTAGGGTGAACAAAGAAAAACCAAAGGGGATGATGGACGGAGCGTTGACAATACAAACACTCACCCCCAGTCAACTGATAACACACTAGTTACACAACTGTCAAAATTAAACATGGGTCAGATCACAAATGGCAACTGAGTGAATGTATCTACATATACAGACTCATATACAGACTCAAAGTAACCCAGCCTCATTAATTTTATTCTATCATTAGTGGCTGGTGAACCTATAAACTGTGGGGCATTAACACTTCTATGACTCTTATAATGCGAAGCAAGAGATCCCAAAATCATGAATTGTGAATTTTGTAGCAGAAGTTGGGCACAAATCGTCATAGAAAATATTGCAATGATTTTGTGCAGTTGTCCCCTGACATAAGGCTATTGGTTTCTAGCCAGGTATGTGTATTTGGCCCCTGAATAGAGTATGAGATGCAAAGTAGTTCTGAACTTGTTTTTTCTCAGGCAGCACCTGGTACGCATTTAACAAAATATATTTTCCACTAAAGTTACCATAAATCTACATTCACATTGGAATTAGATTCTTGAAAGTAAGTGGAAAATAATTTGAAACCATATTTCTGCGTTTTTCGGGGTGGAAATATAAAATGAAAAAAATATTTTCATCTATGGCTTTTCATGGAAGACCTAGCCTTAAATGTAGAGTGAAATTACTTAACTAGGTCACCATGGAAGAATAGCCATATGTGCCCACTGGCATGACCTTAATTAAAGCAAACACCATGATGGAGCTTCTTCTTGTGCTCACCAATATTGTCAAAATTGGATCGTGATAACATTGCTCAGCAAATCACCACTGTTCCAAATGCCAAAAATATAACCCAGGCCCTGCATTGAAACTGCTTTCTGTGCTTGCCTTGTATTCCATTCAAAAAGGGGGCACTATATTAAACACAATTCCCACTATGTCCCTCAGTGATGCTGTACTAATTCACGGCATGAAGCCCTCTATGTACATAGGTAGTGCCAGATGTAAAGCTGTCCACTGTTTGTAACGTACCTTCCGCATGTTGCTGATTTCCAGGACAGCTTGTAATGTAAGAGCGAGAAGAAATGACAGAGAAACACAATCACACCTGGACTCTACAGTCACTCATAAACACCTCCCCCCAAACCCTGCTCATTAGCATAACATTACCTGGGTTATCAATTGTTATCATGGTTTGGTTCAAGAAAAGATGCAAAGTAACACATTCTCATTTATTTCAGTTTTACCAAAGCCAGGAAAGTGTCCCAAAGACAACAAGAAGTGCATCAAACCAGAAGTCCCACAGTGCAAGAGTGATGGTGACTGCAAAGGGGATCAGAAGTGCTGCAACTTCAACTGTGGATTAAAGTGCAAAGCTCCAGAGCCAGGTATCAGTGTCAGGAGGGTGTGACATCGGATGTTGATGTTAAATCGTTGCTTGTGTTGCTATTTTTAGGCTGAGCCTGGCCGGTAGATTGGGGGCAGGGCACAGTACACACCTGAAATGTACTAGATAAATCTTATAAAACCTGCATTTGAAAGCTAATAACAGCTTTCTGAGCTAATGACAGGTACCTGTCACATTCAGGGTACTGCCCTATTTCTTAACTTGAGTGCGGACCATTCTTCCAGCTTTCCTGGGTGCACTGCGAAGCACCGAAATCTGAAACTCATTACCCAAGAGCCTCCTTCGTATGTATTCATTTTTCATTATACACACAGTGGTTCTAGAAAGAGTGTCTAAGAAAACGGTCTGAATTTACTTTTGCAAAATGTTGTATAAGCATATTTGCACATCTGCATATATGTTTATATGCACAGGTGAGTTGCCATGTGTCTGCACAAGTTGTGGCTGACCTTTGAGTGGGATAAGTTTATATTGAAGGGCTTTGTGCATTCACTAACTGGTGCTCTCTTCACGCTACATCACAGAAGTTCTTGTTATTATTTGTCCCATATATCATAGCACCTGGGCTGCAAGATGCTTGCTGTAATATGTATATTTCAATCCGTTGGTTAGACTCTCTGAGGTGCTCAACCTTCACCTACGTCATGACCTTTGCCACTGAACCTTGAGTGGGACATCAGTGCATACCTAAATACAGGGCATGTGCATAATATGAAATACATGGCAGCACAAGACGTGTGCCTCGTCTGGCTATCCCACAATGTCCAGGTCACATACATGATTATGACACTGAACATGGAGAAGTGGTTACAAAAATGTGCAAAAATTGCACAAAATGAGCGAAAAATTTAAACCTCTGATTTGTCCTGTGAGATTTGTGAAGGGAGTGTTTAGTTAGATTTGGAATGTGCATAGTTGTATTTTTCTTTTATGTTGAAGTGCACTGTCCTGCCAGTACTGTGTTAGCCTGGGCTGCATGGGTGCTGAGCGAATACCATTTTCTAACATTTAACGGGGGCAAAGGCCTGTTCAGCTGACCCAAGTCCCTCATAGAGGTCAGAATACAGGAGTAACTTTTGGGTTCCTCTTGATACAGTCATATATACCACGTTGACCTCCAACCATAAATATTATGTGTACCAAAATTGCCCTTAATATTCTATCATTTCATAACATGAAACATCAGAAGTAGCTCTCTGAATCCCAGATACCAATATCTGGCCAGCGGTCGTCACCCAAGGCGCATCCCACAGCCACAGCTAGGCAGCCACTAGGCACTCCAAAGACACTGTCCCAGCAGGTATCCTACCTTCCAGGTCAAGACAAGGAGAATCGGTGCCCTTCAGGCCCCAAGATTGCCGCCCCAATCTGCCAGTTGAGCAGTCCACTCCGGTTCCCTACAGCACGCCGCTCCCCAAGGCGCCTCCGCAAGCACGAGCCACGGGATGACCGCAGTGCACCCAGAAGAACGGGGAAGGGCAGCAGTGCTCAGACGGCTCCAATCCAGGAGCTGTGCCTCCGTCTGATGTGGGCCTCCGATGCGGAACCAGTACTTCTCGGGAGAGCCCTCCCACGCAGCTCGTTGTGGGGCCTGAGGCCGTCGGTGTACAGCTGCCCTGTGTTGCTGGGGCACAGCGCAGGTCGTCAGTTCAGTGGGGCGTCTGCAAAATGAAGCACTTTATGTACACACCGGGCTCCTACGCAGCGGAACCCTCCGCAGCAACTCTAGGACGGGGATTGTGGCCTAACCAACTCCGTAGTGGCGGGGCTCTCAAACTACATCTAGGAAGGCCGCTCGAGGGTCAGAGGAACACGAACTCGCTGCTGCTGGAGTCCGATGCCCGGGGCCCGCTATCTCAGATGACTCTTGCACTGTAGTTGCCGGATTTATTTTGGATAGTTAGATGGTGTTATGGAGCACTCGGCTCAAGCGGCCATCTTGGTCGCGAGCAAGCTCCGCCCCCTTGCATATGAGTTATTAAATAGAGAAAAGTTTTGAAAAAATGTACCCACCATGACAAATTTCCCTTGCCTAATGATTTATGTTTGTTGTTTAACCCCTTGTGTGCTCATGACGAGACCAGGCCGTCATGTGTCACAGTTGAGCTGTGCTCATAACGGCCTGGTCTCGTCATAACGCCGCCGCACCACCCAGCGCAGTTAATTCCCCACCTGTGCAGGAGATTTAATGAGTGTGCGGGGTCGTGACGAGACCAGGCCGTCATGAGCACAGCTCCACCGTGACTAATGACGGCCTGGTCTCGTCACGAGCACCGCGGCGCCGGCTCCCCCCCACACCGTGTGGGAATTAGCCCCGTAGTGAAAAAGCAGGGGAATTTACTTGTATTTTAGGCTCAATATGCATTATTAATATATTTGGCTTTATTCTCTAACTTGTGATAACTCACTCTGTAGTTGGTCATAGGTTGTATGTATTTGGATTTTTTCCTGTTTTTCCTATTTATTATAATGTTTTGGTGCCGGAAGGTGTCCCTTCCTGCACAACAACAATCCAGCCCAACATCTGGGTAACAGGCCCATCCATTTACTGACAGTTGTTTCCCTCCTTTAGTTATGTTACTGATTGGACCATTGGAATAGATGCCGAGTTCTTTCTGCGCTGGACTTCATAAACCAATGGACTAACCATCAACTCTTGCTCTGTAGTCTAGGAAAACTGGACAACAACTGGAAAATACACTGCTATGAGTCTGGAGTTCTGCCTTGGCAATAGGGGAGGATAATACTGTGTCTTAATGCACAAAACTTTGTAGATCATCTGGACACCGAGGTGGCTTGAACATCAGTGTAAGAAAGAGATGCAAATCTAGGAATCCTCTGTGAAGGTCATTGACTGTGACTCGAGGACAGACAGAACATATCTGCATGCATAAGGAGCTAGGCTGTGCCAGCTAGAAGAATCAAACTAATTACAGAAAGACCATCACAAGGCCCAGTAGATTCCGGGTGTAAGATTTCCTAATGGACCAAGGTCTTCAAGGATTCATCAGATTCTCACAGCCCAACTGCGAGGCGAGGGGATGAAAGCATCAATATGCTGCAGAGTTGTTGCTTGTTGTCAAAGACGTAGTTAGCCTGCCCCTCCTCCAACCCGCTCTGTATTGATAGGGTGCTTGGGTCAACTTCTCTCCAGCCCCAGACAGAATGATCAGCAGATAATTAGGACTTCATGATTCCAGTGAGGAGTCCAGTTTTTTGAAGATCTGTTTTAACCATCTTAGTAGCTCATATAGCTTCAGAGATTTCAACTTTTAAAGTCTCAATGAGATTGTGACCTTAGTTCCAGATACAACTTAGTACCGATGAAGCCAGTGACCTCAGTGAGTCTGCGGGTTCCTGCTTAGGAACCTGCACATGAAATTCTTAACTACGACTGGTAGATTCCTAGGTAAAGTTACTACTAGAGTATTCATAGTTGGTGCTGGCTAATTACTACACCTGCCCAAATTGAGCTGAATAAAATTCAGTAAAATGCAGTCTCATGATTTGTATCTTAAAAATGCCTCAATGGCCAAACCTCCTGCTACCATTGACTGCAACATTGGATCTTGGAACTGCACCAATTACTAAACCACGGTGAGATCCTTGTTTGGATGTTGGGATTTTGCCCATTGTGGATTGTTGTTTGCACCATGAGGGAAACTCAGCAGTTGAGACTTCAGCCCAGTAAAATGTCCAGTGTCATACAGCTCTCTTGGCTGCAAAAAAACTTCAGCAATTCCTAGATTTGCCTGGCGATTTTCAAGAATGCAAATGAGAAGCAGCCCACATTTTAAAAAATCCACCATCCAGCATTCTCCTTACAAATCATTAAATCATGCAATATTAACTTGATATCTTGAATTCTTAAAACCCAATTCAGCTATGACCAGAGCATGTTCACTTAAGAGAGAATTCATCAGTAATGCACCCCTCCAAATAAGACATTTTAAAAAAACATCCCTGCCCTCATTGATTGCCGCTGAACAGCAGCTGGAGCCAACTTTGAATTTCATTAGACCAAGTACTTGCAGGTCTATAATGCGTTCTTCTGACTAATGGAGAGTCCAAACTGGCCCCTGTCTCACTGATCTTATGATCAAACCAACTGCCCTACCTAAACTACCTATTCTTAGTGCTATCCGAACCTGAATGATCTTGTCAGCATGCGTTGCTACCCGCAGCTCCACCTAGTAATGGTTTGCCCTCTTGTGTCCAGGTCGTGAGTTAGTGGACCTCTTCCTTCCACAGCCTCCTAACCTGCCCCTCATTAATGAATGTGACTTCTCACCAATAAGCCACACCCAAAAACCCTGCACTCCCACCTGGGAGGCAAATATATCACTGCACCTTTAAAAATACACTTTGAACAGCACTTTCCAAAGACGAGGAAAGGACACAGCACTCCCTTTAAGCAAGCAGTATTAGACTGCAGAAGGTAGCCCATAAACCACAGGGAGACTGGGGCAATCGTTAGTAACAAACAACAGTGTCTCAAACAAGTGTATTATTCAACGTACAGGTACATGTGGCAAAATTAATTGCAGTGGAATTAATCCAAAAGAGGAGAAAGCCAGGGAAACATTTTTCTTATGAAAGTGATTTGTATTTCAATCAAACAACATGTACAAGCACATGAGGTGGTATCACTGCGTTACATTAAATTACATGTAACCATATAAATACTGTGCACAAGTGCTTGTGAAGTTATGGTGACGGCGCAAGTGACATGTGATGTGGTATATACAGCGTTTTGTGGTGGGTGCCACAAGGATAAGTGAAGTAAAACAGTTTCCTTAGATTCGAAGTACCCAAACAATTATTGTTAACATTTTATAATGATTAGGTAGGGTATTCGTTAAATGAAGGCGCCAAGTGCCTTTTTTCGAGTGAGGCCATCATCAGAACCTGGTTACGCAATATTCAATATTCAGTGTCAAGAGCGGAGGACACTTGATGTCCAGGGGGCTCAGTTGGGCGAGCTGGGTGAGTTGCGAAGGACAATTCAAACGCAAGGATTCTGCTTCGAGGAATCCAAAGTCATGGACCCGTACACGGACACTGACATCAGTCAGGCAATGCAAGAAAAACAAATGTTGGTGCATTTAAGATAACACACACACATTTCTTAATGCAGCATTTAAAAAAGACAGACCGAGCAAGTCACATTTGGAAGGTGGGGGCAGTGGGGTCCTTCCATCTTGCAGCTAAAAGTATCCTGAGAACTGCCCCACATATAACAAAAGCTTCCTCATCCTTACTGAGGCCCAGACTGCTATCATGCCCCATTAACATTGGAGTAGGCGCTATATCAATCTTAAATCCTAGCAGCCCCTCCCAAAAGACCCCAATCTCTCCTTGAATTACGCTCAGTTTTTGACATTGATAAAACATGTGTATCAAATCAGCCGTCCCTTTTCCACTCCTCGGACATTTATCAACCTCTCGCTTTCCGCAATCATACAATTTAGCTGAAGTAAAATAAAGATTGAAAAGGGTTTTATAATGTTGGGTTCTTAAATTAGTAGAGCAAATTAACTTTTCTGCTAAATTCAGCGCCTTATACAGGTCCAAATTTGGATCGTTTAATTTAATTATCCAAGTGGCCTAAAATGTTTCCATATCATCATGTACACTCAGTAGTATTTTTGGTACACCCCCCTACTAGGTACTAAATCAAATTAATTCTACCCCCAGAGAGATTCGTGGCCTAAGACCCGATAAGATTTTATGAATTTGTACAAATTTGAAGCCTTAACTTGCATGAAGCCCGAATTTCTGCTGTATGGTACTGCATCCCAACATTTTATCTCCTTCAAATATATCCCCAATTTTTCTTATACCTTGTTGATCCCAGATCCTACCCATCCTATCATATATCATTTGCGGCAGTACACTTGTTTTCCAAAGAAGAGTGTAATAATTTATTTTGGGGATTACCAAAGTTTTTTGTATTTCCTTCCAAACTTCCCAGGCACTTACCATTACCTTGTACCGCATTTTCTTGTAATATCTCCTGCCTGTTTTACGGAGCAAGAGCCCTGTGGCCTCTCTGCCTAATATCAGCTCAAATATTGTTGGAAGGATGTAACTACTTGATACCATTACCATTTGACTCCTTTCCGAGTCAAGTAATATTGCCATCTGACTGATAAAATCTAACATTCAGGATCGCCAGCCCTCCCCTTGCCTGCGAGAGAGACAAATATTTCATGGCGCATCTTACTTTTCCATATTGCCACAAGAAGTTCATAAATGTTGACTCTGTTGATTTCATAATTGATTTGTTGATCATGAGTAGAATAGATCGAAACAAATGCCACATTTTAGGGAGCATAGTCATTTTTAATACATTGCCCCTCCCGATTATAGACAGATGCTATTCTTTTTAGGTCTGCTGAAATTGACTTCACCAGAGGATCAAAATTAACCTTTATTATTGTATCCATTGCTGGACTAATTCTGACCCTAGATAGATTGCACTTTCTATACATCTTGAATTGTTCATTTTGATATCATCAGTGCAGACTATCTGGGTATTGCTTTCATTCAGCAAATACCCAGACCTTTGCCCAAATTCCCCTTTTTTTTAAACAATTTTTTATTGGTATTCTCCGTTCATCATGCAATCAATGTAATGACACTTAGCAGACCATTACGCAGATGGTCTATTGTCCAGCATATAGTACAGGAGAAATCAACTCTCAACATTCTTCTCCTAGACTTCCCGCCCACTTCCCTCTCTACCCCCACCCTCCCCGTCAGTGTGCCCCCGATTGCCCCTCCACTTCCGGTATCGTGAACCCCTGATGGTGAAGGGTCTAACATAAGCAACTGGTAAATAACACCAGCTTCAATCTGGAAAAAACAAAAGGCCCCGCGTAGTTACTCTTGTGTGCTCTGAGCCCCTGTCGCGGCTCCCCAGTAGTCCGTTACCTAGAATGTGTGAACGATCCCCCTCTCCTTACATACCTAATTGTCCCCGTCTTCATTATGCCCCCCAACGCTCCCCGCCTCTGCCTCTATCCTTTGATCAGGGTCAGCGTTATCTGCATCCCCCCATCCACTTCTATCGGTGATTGAAGTTCTGCCACTAATGCTTCCCACGCTCTTGCCGCTTCTAGTGCCTTATCATTGGATGTACGCTTGGCTAGTTGCAGACGAAGCGTCCCTTCACTGCCCGCCCAGCTCAAAAAACTTGCCCTCCATCTCTGTAGGCTGGGTCCCGCTCTCGCTTTCCAATGCATTGTGAGCTCCCTCTTTGCTAGTATCAATCACAAATCATAAAATTTGCTAGTAATTTTAGTGTTGGGAGTATGTAGAAACCAAAGCAAAAGGCAAGTTCCCATCTCCACCTCCAGTTCACGCCCCGTTACCCGATTCAAACACATCATAACTTCCGCCCAATAAGAGCCCAGGGCCACACAGGACAAAAACATATGGCCGAAATCAGCACCTTCTGCGTTACACCTAGGGCACACTGGTTGGGTTCCCCCAAAATGCTGGTGAATCTTAACCGGGGTTAAATATGCCCTGTGTAGAGTAAAATATTGAACCAGCTGAAACCCGGCATTGCGTGCGCCCTTCCAGGCCCTTCGCAACAATAACGGCCATGTTGTCTCGGGAATGGGTCTGCCAAGGTCCTCCTCCCATTTGCTCTTTAACCTATCTAGGGGTAAAAGCCTCTCCGTGGACAGCCGCCTATACAGACAAGTAATAGCTTTGAATGTTCCTGCCGCCATTGTAACGTATTGGCAGCCCAACGAAGTTGGGGGCTCCGATAGGCCCATCTGCCACTGTTTCTGAATTCCCGCTACGAGAGCGGCATGCAACAACTAATCCCCTCTCCGTAAGTCATAGACACTCTGCAATTCTTGGAAAGATAATAGGACACCGTCCCTATACATGTCCCCAATCATGTGAACCCCGCGCTCCTCCCAGCCAGCCAGCGCCGACCAGTCTCCTCCATGTGGGAGGGCAGTGCACATGCCCAGGGGAATTTCCGGGGCATTTGGGACAGCGAAACCCACCCGCTTCTCGCTTCGAGTCCAGCATTGGCGGAGGGTGCGCTCCTCAAGCGTGAGCTGATCTATCCTAATTTTCTGCCGAAGCACTATGAATGACAGCACGTGGCGGGGGATAATTCTACCCTGTGGCCTGTCCGGGCCTCTAAACTCACGCGCTACGGCCTGCGTAAGCCACTGCAGCTGTGCCGCAAGGTAGTACCACTCGAAATCTGGGACCGCCAATCCCCCTTCGTCCCTCGGCCGCATAAAAGTATTCAACACCACTCGCCGTCTGCCTGATCCCCAGACAAACCCCGTCACCAGCGTCCATAGCGTCTTAAAAAAGGAGACAGGGATCCATACCGGCAAAGTACAAAAGAAGTAGAGCAACCGTGGGAGTGCCACCATCTTTAGGAGCGCTACCCTCCCAGCCACCGAGAGGGGAAGAGTGCGCCAGAACCCCATACTACCTCTGAGTCCCCTCATCACGCTACCCACATTCCCCTCCAGAAGGTCGGAGTGAGCGTGGAATATGCAGACGCCCAAATATGGCAAGCATCTAGGCTCCCACCGCAGATCCTCTAGTGCCAGCGGCTCTCGACCATCAGAGGTTAAAGGAAACAGACAGGTCTTATTCTAATTCACCCGCAGAGCCGAAAAGTGACCAAACTCCCGAAGGAAGGTTCTAGCGCTCCGCAAGGAATCACCTGCGTCTGCCAGATCCAACAAAAGGTCATCCGCGTATAGGGAGATATAATGAACCTCTCCACAAAGTAAGATCCCCTCATACAGTTGTCCCTGTCGAACATAAGCTGCCAGAGGTTCAATTGCAAGCGCAAACAGCAGTGGGGATAAAGAACAACCCTGTCGGGTGCCTCTCTCTACCTGGCATGTCGCTGATATAGTGCGCCCCGTGCGAACCCTAGCCGTGGCAGAGCTGTATAGCAATTTGGTCCAGCGTATAAAGTTATCCCCTAAACCAAATTCCCCCAGCACACGGAATAAGTATGGCCACTCCACGCTATCGAATGCTTTCTCGATATACACCGACAGAACCACAGCTCCAGATGAGCCTTGGCTTCTTTCCCCCATTATCCGTATCAGCCTCCGTATGCACGAGGCCGTATTCCTGGTGGGGATGAAGCCCGATTGGTCTGGGTGCACCAAGGTGCTCATGTGGTCTAATAGTCGTATGGCTAGAATCTTACTCATTATCTTGTAGTCTACTGTAAGCATCGATAGCGGTCGGAACGCTGATCTGGAGGTGGGGACTCCGCCCTTCTTCAACAATGGCACTATGATTGCCTCTCTAGTGGTTCGCGGCAATCTGCCTAATTCCCACGCCTCTCCGTATACAGATTGCAAGTGCGGCGCCAGGAGGTCTATATATGTTGCATAAAACTCCACCGGGAGGCCATCAGCCCCTGGCGTCTTCCTCCTGGCCATACCTTTAACCGCCGCTCTGATCTCACCCAGTGAAATAGAGCCCCCTAGCTTGGTAGCCTGCTCCGGGTCTAGGCGCGGCAACCGTGCGGCGACCAAAAAATCGTCCAGCCCCTCAGGTGGCTCCCTCATCCGACACTGGTAAAGCAGCGAGTAGTATTCCAGAAATTGGTCATTGACCTCCTTCTGCGAGTAGACTAGGCCCACATCTGCCGAAGAAAGCGATACTATGGGGGATCCTCTGAGAGCCGGATTGGCCAGCCAGGCCAATAACGACCCTACTTTGTCCCTTTCGGCGTATGCGCGCACCATGTACTCCTTATAATCGTAGCAGCGAAGCCGCTCAACCTGGTTGGCCACCTTCTCCCGTGCAGCCATCACCCCACTTGACCGCCCCCGTCCGCATGACTGTCTCTTTCTGCTTGTCGCAAATGAGCCTCCTCCCGATCTATGTCATGCAATAGCGTCTTGCGCGTTCCCGTGACAGTTGAAATGCATACCCCCTCACCACCATTTTGAAGGCATCCCACTCATGCGCTCTATTCGACGCCGTCTCCGAGTTTTCCCAAAAATAATGTTCAATGCCTTCCCTGATCTCCACTTTAAACACCGGGTCTTCTAAAGTCACCGGGTTCAAACGCCACGTCGGGATCACTTGCCGTTGTCGCGACCAGAGCACTGTTATCAGACAGTGGTTGGGGTCCGAAAGTGTCCTCGCCAGATACTCGCTGTGACACGTGAGTTCCTGGGCCCCCTGGGTGCACAAGAAGCCATCAAGTCATACATGTAAGTACGAATAAAATGAATAGTCCCTGTCTGTGGGGTGATGCACCCGCCAAACATCTACGAGGCTCCATGCTTCCTGCCATTCCCTCCTCGCCTTAGCAACTCTATGTACCGCTGATTGGGCCAGCGGTGGGTGGGAACGGTCCAGCTCCACGTTGGTGACGGAAATAAAATCCCTTCCCATATATACCGAGCCCGCTAAGTACGGTGCCGACCTCCCGGAAAGCTGCGCAAAATATCTGGCTTGCTCTGAGTTTGGGGCGTATTCGCTGCAAAATGTTACGTCTCTGCCGTCCAGGCGATGCAGGACCGCCACAAACCTCCCTTCTGAGTCTACTATCATGTTCATGGGTTGAAAGGGAACCCCTGAGCGCACCCAAATTAAGGTTCCCCTGGCAAACGCAGAATAGGTGGTATAAAATAATTGCCCTCTCCATCTTCTCTGCAGTGCCCTCCCCTCCATCTGATCAATATGTGTTTCCTGTAAAAGGGCCACCTGGATCCCCCTGCGGACTAGGTATGCATGTACTTTATAGCATTTCCTCATGGAGTTCAACCCCCTCACATTCCAGGTGATACATCTAAGCTCAAGTCGGGTTGCCATAGGTAAGCATACAACAGAGCACAATCCAAAACAGCCTAATGGGCACACTGACATATCCCCAACTTGTAGAACATCCCCAACAACTCCCCCACCCACCCATCCCCAGAACAGGCGCTAAACCATAGTTATGCATCCAAACGTAGTCCCTGTAAAGGAAAATACCCTGATAGCTAACAGAGTCTCACAATAAGTGTGAGGTAGAGGGGGTGACTCTACACCACACCAAGCCGGACCGCGACCTTACTAGCTCTGCATGTTTGTCAGGCCTCTTATACAGATTTCCCCTCCTCCTAGCGGCGTCCCGCCCCAGGCAAGCCCCCACCTCTTTGGGATCTCCCCCTCCCTCCCGTGCGCCACCTCTCCACCCAGCCAAGAGCCAAGCCTCCCGCCACCCCCCGCAGGACCCCACTCAGACCGCTCGTTATTAGAGAACAACACTAGGCACACTCCCTCTTACTGTATACGGATTGAAGTCAATCATAGTCACTCGTCCAACAGGCCATCGGCAGTCCCTGGGGTGACCTGCGGTAGTTTTCCAGAGTCCCCCTCGGAGCCCTCCGACACCACTTCTTCCGAGCGATGCCGGGACCCCGAGTCCGCCAGTGAAGCCACGGCTGCAGCTCCCGAAATTGAAGATACCCCCTGCAAAGCCGCTTGCCTCTCCAGCTCCGTCTGAGAAGTTGATGGCAACTGTTCTTTCCTCACCCGTTTCCTGATGCGACGTCCCCTATGAGATCTCGAAGGAGTCTCGGCCGTCTTCTCCCATTGCCCAACGCCATCCTTCCCCGCTCGATACTTTTCAAGCCAGTGCCACACTTTCTCTGGCGTGTCGAAAAAGGTCGTAGTCCCATCCACCATCACCTTCAATCGTGCCGGAAACAACAGGGCATATTGCAAACCCTCCTCTCGAAGAGCCCTCTTAACCGCCAAAAAAGAGAAACGGTTCCGTTGTACTTCCTGGGAAAAATCAGGGTAGAGGGAGACCGAGGCGTTGTCTACTCGGTATGGGCCGGATGTTCGGGCATTCTGCAATATAATGTCTCGTCCTTAAAGTGCAGCAGGCGTGCTACCACTGGCCGGGGTGGGCGGCCCAGGGCCGGCGGGCGAGCCGGCACGCCATATGCCCTTTCCAGCGTGTAAAACTGTGATAATCCCTCAGGGACGACCACTTCTCTCAGCCACGTTTCCAGGTATGCAACCATATTGTCCCCTTCAACTTTTTCGGGCAGGCCTACCACCGGCATGTTATTGCGCCTGTTGCGCCCTTCTGCATCTTCGGCCCTCTTCTCCAGCTGCTGTACTCACTCATTGATGCATCTGTTGCCTTTTGGGCCGGCTCCAGCATTTCCAATACAAGTTCTGTGTTTGTGACATGGTCAGTCAGCTTCCCGTGGTCCGCCCGCAGTAATCCGAGGCTCGTGGACACCTGCACTATATCTTGACGCAGCGCCTCTTTTGAGTCTGATATAGCTTTGAGAATCTGTTGCATCTGCTGCTGCTGTAGCCCTGCAGCCTGGCTTCCAGTCGAGTCCACCTCCTGGGTCTCAAGTGCGTCTTCAACATGGTCAGATTGCGCCGCTCCAGCTGTCTGCCGCGGCTTCCTCATGGCCAGTCCCGAAGTCAGGCTTCCAATCCAGGACACGGGGGCTGCGTGCCTTCAGTCGCGGTCCTCTGGGAGTAGGGTAATTCCACCCGAAATTCTCACCGCTCCAGTGCTCCCAGCTGAACTTCAACTCAGCGGGACCAATCCTCCAACCCTCGTGTGCAGATGGAGAGCCGAGGACAGCAACTGTCGCTATCTGGGAAAGCGATTCCAGGCACCGTCGCCAGATCCACCAGGTGATGATGTTCCTCAGGCACGCCGGATCCCTGGGCACTGCGATCGCTCTCCACCCATCCAGCGCAATCCGTCCCCAAGCACCACTGTATCCACTCAGTCCATTATGCCAACCCCCAGATTATACCGGACCCCGAGGAGAAGACCCACCGGGGGAAGGCGGGGAGCGGCCACCGTCACTCCACCTCCAGAGCAGTTGCGCGTTCTTCTCGCGCACGACAGTAAGTGTCTCCGTTACCGACCTCCAGAGGCCGGTCCGCCCCTCATCAGCACACCACACTGGGAGGGGCAGGGAGGGAGGGTCACCACTCGTCTTCACCCCACTGTGTGCAAAGCCCCCCAACCTCTTTAATGTGGAGGGGGTACAGGCGCAAGAGGGGTTTGTATGCAGAGCGGGGCTCCAGCGATGTCCACTCCTGGCAATGCACCTCCGAGACCTCCCCGCCGGGTCCCCCTGCCGGCCAGTTCATGCTCCGCAGCTTACTGCTCCCAGGAAGGACCCAGCGACCTCACAGGTCCAGTCCCCTCAATTCGAGCACCGGGGCCGCGGTAGGATCTGTAATCCGATGTCGCCCTCTCCTCACCACCAGGGCGGTCCCTACCGACAATGGCGACGTCCGCTCAGCTCCGATCGCCTCGCTGCCCCAGGGCTCCCGCAGTGCCACCGTGGTCCTCTGGGCGTCTCCCAGTTCAGCGCGGGTCACGCCGCACAGTCCGAACCCGGCAGAGAGCCCAGACAGCACGCGGTCAGCCCCTGCGCCCCACCACAGGTCCGGGATGCTGCACACCTCCAACGGCCCTCTGTGCACGCAAGGCCGGGGATGTTAGGCCCACCACAGGCCGCAGGCAAAATAGCCGCACACCCCCAGGGGGACTGCAGGAATCACCGCGTACTCGGCCTCCTGGACCTCCCAATGCCGCTCGATCGACGTGTGGGCACTCTTCAGCCCTGGGGGTGCCCCCCTCGGAGCTGCAAACGCCACCAGGAGACTTTCGAAATCAGGATATTTGCCGAGGCCGACACGGAGCCCGCTGCTCACGCGTCCATGCCCAGTGGAGTCCAAGCCACGCCCCCCTCTGCCCAAATTCCCTTGCTATCTCACTAATTGCACTAATAGCTCTGACTGGATCCGGAGTAAGTATAGCCAGGTCGTTTGCGTAGGCCATCAACTTGGTCTCAAAGCCATTGGTGACTATAGGCTTGATGTCTTGACACCTCAATATTCTCTCTATCAGTGGATCTATATATAGGGCAAACAGTATTGGTGAGCAGGGACAGCCCTGTCGTGTCCCTCTAGAAATAGAGATATTAACCAAGCTGCCCCCCCATTAGTTGTATTCTGGCCTTTGGCTCCGAGTACATTGCCTTAATGGCCTTATATATTTTTTGGCCAAACCCCTTTTGTTCCAATATCCCCCACAAATACGTCCACGTTACTCGATCAAATGTTTTTTCTGCGTCGAGAAGAATCATGGCCATTTGTCCCCCCGTGGCCGCATGTACATCAAAAAGTGTGATGGTCCGCCTTATATGTTCAGTCGCTCTGTGCCCTGGGTTAAACCCATGCTGCCACGGGGAGACCAAACCGCCAATGAACCTGACCAGCCTCTTTGCCAGCACCTTTGAATATACTTTAGTATCTGCATTAATGAGGGATAATGGACAAGAAGATGCTGGGTTATCCTTTGGTTTCCCTTTTTTATGAAACACTACTATATTAGTTTCCTTCCAAGATTCTGGGATCTTACCAGTATGTAATATACCATTACATTCAGCATAATAGGGGCAATCACTCTCTGGATACATTTATAAACTTCCAGAGGAATGCTGTCAGGCTAGCTGCCTTTCCTGGTGACATTTCTTCAAGAGCTTCATTGATTTCCTCTATCGAGAAATCTTTCTCTAATTCTTCTTTTGTCTGACTGTCTAGCTGGGGGCCCACTCCCACGACTTCCATATAGGAGACTTCCATGGGAGTCTCTTCTTTATACAGTTGTTGTCCTTAAATACCTTAAGTATATCTTTAGGCTCCGTATACACCTGACCCCCCTCGTGTATATCTGTAATTATATTTCTGGTGCTTTCCTGTCTAATTCATAGCGCTAAGAGTGTACCTGCCTGTTCTTCCATCTCATAAAACTTGCCCCTATGAGTTTGACAATCATCTGTGTCGTTCTGCTAACCATTTATGCAGCTCGGATGTTATGGTCATGATCTGTACTCCAGGACCTCTTTTCCCTGACCTATATCTTCCGTATGTTGTTCCCCTGCTATCATTAGCTCTCTTAGAAGTCTATCATTTTCCGTCTGAGCCTCTTTCCTTAACCTAGCAGTAAAACTAATTGTATCCCCTCTAAGAGCGGCTTTAAATGCGTCCCAGACTGTATTCCGAGAGGCGCTATATCGGTTCGAGTCAAAAAAGTCTTGGGCCCACTTCTTCAAATATTCTACATAATTCAGATTGACCAATACCTTCCTTTTTAAGGTCCATTTTGGGGATTCAGTTTCTAAATGTAAAACTAGGGCATTGTGATCGGATATTGCTTTTGGTAATTTCTCACTCCTTGCTTTCTTTATTATTGTCAAAGATATCAGAAAATAATCCACCTTTGTATATTTCTTATGTGGGCATGAAAAATATGTGAATCCTGCGTTTGGTTCTATGTTCCCCCAAACATCTACCAGCCCATGAGTGGTGATTAAGGAGTTCAGAGCATGGTACACTTTGGGTTTTCGCCCAGCGTACACATTATTATTAACAAGGTCAGCTGTAATATTAAAATCTCCACATAATATCATTGGACTCGGCCATGTCATCAACTCAACTTCCGGGTGTTCAAAAATTTCGGAATCACTTGCACTAAGAGACACAGAGTCCTCACCTTTCTTAAATTACATGGGGTTTCAGTAGCTTGTCTGCAGGAGACCCACTTAAACGACGACGGTGCGCAGCGCCTGTCCAAGAAATGGAGGGGCCAGATTTTCCACTCCTTCTCTACATATACCAGGGGGGTCCTCATCTGGGTGGCACCGGGGATTCCTTGCGCTGTCCAGTATATTGACGCGGATGTGGATGGTAGATACCTATTGGTGAGACTTAGATTGGACGACAAGAAACTCCTGCTGCTTAACACCTATGCCCCAAACACCGATGACCCGGCCTTTTTCTCTCGGATCCAGGATTTGGTGGCCCCTAGTTTGGATGCACCCCTCCTTTGGTTTGGGAACTTTAATTGCATATTTGTCAGGACCCAAAACCTGGGTTTATTTATTTATTTATTTGTAGGTTTATATAGCGCTTGAATCACTCCTCATGGAGTATCTCCGCGCTGTCCACCACTACCCAACCACGATGGATACTGTACGAAATGCCTGGTCACGAAGGGTACAGACCTGGAGACTCAAGATGGCCGCCACTAGCGCCATGGCAGAGACTCAATAGGCGCGCTAGTCTTTCAGGTCTCCAGCTATCGTGAACCTAACGTGAAGCGCGAGCGCCTGAAGAAATGCGCACTTCACCAAGGATTACCGACCAGAGAGGTTCAACGTAGCAATCTGCTAAATCCTGTCAGGGAAACCTGAAGTTCATAATAGAATTATTCCCCCAGTTTAATTCATTCCGAAGTATTCCTGTCACCTCAGAACCCGGCGCAAGAGCAAGTGCGGGTTGCCGAGTCTTTCAGAGGAGCGTTTTCGAAGTTGAAGGAATTCGTGTCACCTCTGAAACCGGCGCGTGAGCCAAGCGCGGTTCTCCGAGTCTTTTCTGGAGAGCGGCTTGAAGATTACAGATAACGAACGAAAGACAGTAAAAAGCAATTGAAGGTTCCAGATGAGGAAGAGGTCAAGAGGCAGTTCGGAGGGGTCAAGGTTTTAACGCTGAAAACACAGACATCAAGGTTTTAGCGCTGGAACACAGACATTCTATGAGAGCTAAGTGAAAACAGAAATTAATAGATTTTTAAGTTAAAGACTTAACCTCGTGTACCTACCGTTTATTCTTTGACAGAAAGCAATTTAGTCATTTGAGTATACCTGAAAAAGAGATAAGAAAGACATAATGAACAACTATGGACATTACGCAGTGCAACTATAGAAATGTAAATACATGTATATATATATATATATTCAGAAAACTCACCAAGGAGTTCAGATGGTTATTTACTCTGCAATCTGTGGAAACAAGATAAAGAAAGATTAGAATACAAGGAAAGAATTCAACAGTAAGCAAGAAAATTCCAGAAACCCCAATAGAAAGCAATCTCCACTGATAGTGAAGTAAGTGTAAATGCAGTGAGGAATATATTTATATACCAGTTAGAAATCACTGGGAGGGAGAAGCATGAATATATATAATTGTCCCTTTCTCTCACACTAGTGACAACTGTTAGAGGAGAAGTGAAAAAATACTCACATAAGAAGAGAAGATAAGGTCCAGCTGTATAATGGTAGGTGAGAGGGAATAACAGAATAGAATCCAATAGAAGGAATAGGAGATTAGGATAATAATAATGTGTCATTGCTTTTAGGTTTCCATCTACAAGGCAGCACCGAGAGTAGCTGACTAAGGAGGCCAACGCAGGATCAGTCTCTTCTCTGTTTATTATTTTATCCAATTCCCCCGTCCCTTGAGGTAATGATGGAGGGTTCTGCGTAAGACCCATCAGCATTGCCAAGAGGGACTTGGGTTCTAGCATCTCTGTTCCTGTGCGGTAATTGGAGAATTAAGAGTAAGTTTACGGTTCTGACAGAGTGAAGTGCCCAAGTTGCCTTCGCACCCGAACAGAGATGGCAGAAGGAATTGATGTCCAATCTTTAGGAACAATTCTAGACGCTATACAGAAAGAATTGGGAGCGGTTAGGGAGGAGAATCGAAACCTGAGGCAGGAGGTAGTTAGTGCCAGAAAAGAAACAGCTGAATTGGCGCTAAGATTACGTCAACCCAGTAGTTTAGAGAGAGAGGCCATGAACCCAGTATTAGAGACCACCAATAGAACAACCACACAAGTTATACACTCTCTCTCCCCAGTTATACCATTAGCAGCTCCAGAGAGGTTTAGCGGTGACCCACAGAAGGCGCAGATATTTCTCTCCCAATGCTTATTACACTTCATGTGCCGCCCTTCAATCTTCCCAGACGCGCAGTCTAGAGTGGCCTTCATACTCTCTTATCTAAGTGGGGATGCAGCTTCTTGGTCTATGCCATTAGTCACACGAGATGACCCTTTGTTAAGGAATTTTGAAGATTTCAAGAGAGAATTTTTACGTATATTTGACCGACGGAGGATTTCTCAAGTGGTGGATAACGAATTGCTTGATTTACGACAAGGGAACCGAGATTTAATTGCATATCTGGCTCAGTTCAATAAGTTAGTGGTGGAGACCGATTGGCCAGAAAGCAAGAGAGCGGCGATATTCTATCGTGGATTGAAAGATGAATTAAAAGACACCTTGGCCCAGATTCCTAATCGGCCCACCGAGGTATCAGCACTCATAGATTTGGTATTGGAGATCGACTTCCGACAGGGAGAGAGACGAGGAGAAAAGAAAAAAGACTTCAGAGTGATACCTCCAAGATTTGACCGGGCTCGGTCAGATGGAACTAGAACCGCAGAGACTCACTCAGGAGCCGAACCAATGCAAATCGGAGCAATAAGAGGGCCATTAACCAAGGAAGAGAAAGAGAAAAGAAGGGCAAATAATCAATGCATGTATTATGGTTCCGGACACCATTTTGTTCGAGATTGCCCAAAAAAGCCTAAGAGTACCTTCAAGAGTACCTTCAAGCCGAAGGAAAACTAATGGCACCACCTGTGGTAGGAGTTGAACAGGTGGGTGCGATTCAAGGAATAACTCCGCACGAATACCAAGTGGCAAATACGCTACAGTCAGCGGCCCCGCATTTAGTCATGACCATGGAAGTGAAGTTCGGACAAACCACCCTAACGGAAGTATCGGTCATGATAGATTCGGGTGCTACAGGAAATTTCTGTGATTTGAGATTTGCCGCTAAGGTAGGAATCCATTTAACAACAAGGGATGGTGCTGGACAGAGTTTCTGAATTAAGCAGAATACTCTCACCCAGTCAAGAGATCAGGGCTAGATCCAACACCGTTTTTTAGCGCACTGCACCATCCCAGTTCAGAACCTGGCTATATGCAAATTAGTCTTTTCCTGTCCCAGTGCATGATGGGAACAGGGCAAACCAAACTACCAAGCCAATTCTTACACTGGGAAGGAAACAAGCTTCCGGGGACCGGTTTCTGGCATTTCAGCCGTCGTCGGCCCGGCTTGCTTGAATCCTGATGGTGCAATGAGCAAGGGACTCACATCTGAGTATACCCTTCCACGCTTAGGGTGGACAAAATATTTAACAACAAGGGGTGGTGATGGACAGAGTTTCTGAATTAAGCAGAATACTCTCACCCAGTCAAGAGATCAGGGCTAGATCCAACACCGTTTTTTAGCTCACTGCACCATCCCAGTTCAGAACCTGGCTATATGCAAATTAGTCTGTTCCTGTCCCAGTGCATGATGGGAACAGGGCTAACCAAACTACCAAGCCAATTCTTACACTGGGAAGGAAACAAGCTTCCGGGGACCGGTTTCTGGCATTTCAGCCGTCGTCGGCCCGGCTTGCTTGAATCCTGATGGTGCAATGAGCAAGGGACTCACATCTGAGTATACCCTTCCACGCTTAGGGTGGACAAAATATTTAACAACAAGGGGTGGTGATGGACAGAGTTTCTGAATTAAGCAGAATACTCTCACCCAGTCAAGAGATCAGTGCTAGATCCAACACCGTTTTTTAGCTCACTGCACCATCCCAGTTCAGAACCTGGCTATATGCAAATTAGTCTGTTCCTGTCCCAGTGCATGATGGGAACAGGGATAACCAAACTACCAAGCCAATTCTTACACTGGGAAGGAAACAACCTTCCGGGGACCGGTTTCTGGCATTTCAGCCGTCGTCGGCCCGGCTTGCTTGAATCCTGATGGTGCAATGAGCAAGGGACTCACATCTGAGTATACCCTTCCACGCTTAGGGTGGACAACATATTTAACAACAAGGGGTGGTGATGGACAGAGTTTCTGAATTAAGCAGAATACTCTCACCCAGTCAAGAGATCAGCGCTAGATCCAACACCGTTTTTTAGCTCACTGCACCATCCCAGTTCAGAACCTGGCTATATGCAAATTAGTCTGTTCCTGTCCCAGTGCATGATGGGAACAGGGCAAACCAAACTACCAAGCCAATTCTTACACTGGGAAGGAAAAAAGCTTCCGGGGACCGGTTTCTGGCATTTCAGCCGTCGTCGGCCCGGCTTGCTTGAATCCTGATGGTGCAATGAGCAAGGGACTCACATCTGAGTATACCCTTCCACGCTTAGGGTGGACAAAATATTTAACAACAAGGGGTGGTGATGGACAGAGTTTCTGAATTAAGCAGAATACTCTCACCCAGTCAAGAGATCAGGGCTAGATCCAACACCGTTTTTTAGCTCACTGCACCATCCCAGTTCAGAACCTGGCTATATGCAAATTAGTCTGTTCCTGTCCCAGTGCATGATGGGAACAGGGCAAACCAAACTACCAAGCCAATTCTTTCACTGGGAAGGAAACAAGCTTCCGGGGACCGGTTTCTGGCATTTCAGCCGTCGTCGGCCCGGCTTGCTTGAATCCTGATGGTGCAATGAGCAAGGGACTCACATCTGAGTATACCCTTCCACGCTTAGGGTGGACAAAATATTTAACAACAAGGGGTGGTGATGGACAGAGTTTCTGAATTAAGCAGAATACTCTCACCCAGTCAAGAGATCAGGGCTAGATCCAACACCGTTTTTTAGCTCACTGCACCATCCCAGTTCAGAACCTGGCTATATGCAAATTAGTCTGTTCCTGTCCCAGTGCATGATGAGAACAGGGCAAACCAAACTACCAAGCCAATTCTTACACTGGGAAGGAAACAAGCTTCCGGGGACCGGTTTCTGGCATTTCAGCCGTCGTCGGCCCGGCTTGCTTGAATCCTGATGGTGCAATGAGCAAGGGACTCACATCTGAGTATACCCTTCCACGCTTAGGGTGGACAAAATATTTAACAACAAGGGGTGGTGATGGACAGAGTTTCTGAATTAAGCAGAATACTCTCACCCAGTCAAGAGATCAGGGCTAGATCCAACACCGTTTTTTAGCTCACTGCACCATCCCAGTTCAGAACCTGGCTATATGCAAATTAGTCTGTTCCTGTCCCAGTGCATGATGGGAACAGGGCAAACCAAACTACCAAGCCAATTCTTACACTGACAGGGACAGACTAATTTGCATATAGCCAGGTTCTGAACTGGGATGGTGCAGTGAGCTAAAAAACGGTGATGGATCAAGCCCTGATCTGTTGACTGGGTAGGAGTGTTCTGATTAACTCAGATACTCTGTCCATCACCACCCCCTTTTTGAAATTATTACGGTAGGAATCCAGGCAATCCGGAAATTGAAGAGCGAGCCTGTTCGTGCAGTGGATGGGACGAACCTTTCTTCGGGACCAATTGTAGAAGTAATCCAATTGACGGCCAAAGACGGACATCAGGAAAAGATCCAGTTTAATTTAATAGATGCTCCTCAGTTTCTGCTAATTCTTGGTCTACCGTGGCTTACGGAGCACAACCCTACAATCAACTGGAGCTCCAGAACCGTAGTAATGGATTCGAGTTATTGTCGAGAGAATTGTTTAGGTTCAGAGACCGAATGGGTAAGGAACAACCCAGCCTTGTCCTTATGCTCCATTGAGCATTTCATGTGCGTGATTAACATTCAGGAGATTCCCGAAGAATACAGAGAGTTTGCAGACGTCTTTAACGAAGTGGAAGCTGAACAGTTACCTCCACATCGAGTTTACGACTGTAAGATTGAGTTGGAGCCGGGATCAAACTTGCCATGCAGTCATGTCTACGCCTTGACCGAGAAAGAGCACCAACATCTAAAAGAGTACCTGGATAAATACCTTGCCAATGAATTCATCCGGCCATCCCAGTCTCCTGTTTCGTCTCCTTTATTTTTCGTGCCGAAGCAGGAGGGGGACTTGCGGACGTGCATTGACTACAGAGCCATTAACAAGATCACCAAGAAGAACCGGTATCCATTACCATTGATTTCGGTGCTTCTGGACCAAGTGAAGGGAGCGCAGGTCTACACTAAGCTCAATTTGAGGGGAGCCTATCATCTGGTCCGAATGCGTGAAGGAGATGAGTGGAAGACGGCATTTCGGACTAGATTTGGGCTCTTCGAATATCAAGTGATGCCTTATGGACTGTGTAATGCTCCTGCAGCCTTTCAGCACTTCATCAATGACGTCCTGAAGGAATTTATAGACCAGTGTGCGATAATGTACATTGATGACATCCTCATTTATTCCTCTGACGTGGAGAAGCATCATGAACAAGTGAAGGGGGTGTTGCAGAAGTTAAAAGAGAACAAGTTGTTTGTGAAACTTGAAAAATGTGCATTTGATGTATCGCAGGTGGAGTTCCTAGGTTTCGTGCTGTCGCCCACTGGAATCCTGATGGATCAACGCAAGGTGGAGGCGGTGAAGAACTGGGAATCTCCGAGGAGTATAAAAGAAGCTCAAGGTTTCATTGGATTCGCTAATTTTTACCGGAGATTTATCAGTGAGTTCTCCAGGAAGATTCTTCCCCTCACGAAACTGTTGAGGAAAGGAACCAAATTTGAGTGGTCAAAGGAGTCGGAGGAGGCCTTTCAATCATTAAAGGAGGATTTTACCACCGCACCAGTCCTGTTACACGCTGACCCGTCGGAGCATCGCAGCGACATAAGACCACAGGCCAACTACACCCGGTAGCTTATCCCTCAAGAAAGTTGACTCAAGCGGAGATAAACTATACGATCACTGAGAAAGAGTTGTTGGCCATTAAGGATGCCTTTAAGGAGTGGCGGCACTACCTGATGGGAGCCCGGCACCAAGTAACGGTGTTTACCGATCATCGTAATTTAAAATTTCTGAAAACAGCTAGAACTCTTACCCCACGACAACTGAGATGGTCTTTGTATTTCGCTGACTATGGTTTTGTGATCACGTTTCGTCCAGGAGCCCAAAATGGAAAGGCGGATGCCTTGTCCAGGATTGGTACAGAATTGCAGAAGGCCGTTGCTGATGTTCAGCCAATCATCCCCAGTGACAAGATCATAGGAGCCATCACCCCATCCAACTACAGGAATCGATTGCGGATGTTATGAGTCCAGAGACTATGCAGAGTTGGGCGGAGAAGGATGCCAGCAGAAAGATAATTCAACGAATGCCTTACCAGCAAAACGCCATGTATCTTCCAACCACGGAGTTGCAGCAGCAAGTGATGCACGAATGCCATGATGACAAATTAGCTGGTCACAAAGGAGAAGCCAAGACCGAAGAGATAATTAAAAGACATTACTGGTGGCCAAAAATGACAACAGATATTGAGAAGTATGTTAAACCTTGTGAGATTTGCGCGCAGCGGAAGTCTGAACGGCAGGCTCCAAAAGGGTTATTACAACCCCTACCGACACCTCCCCATCCATGGCATACAGTTACATTAGACCTTATCACAGATCTACCAATTAGTCAAGGGTATGATATGATCCTAGTGGTGGTGGACGCCTTTTCAAAAATGGCCCACTTTACAGCTTTAAAAGGGGTTCCTTCAGCCAAACAGTTAGCTGCCCACTTCAGTTCCCAGATAGTCAAGTTACATGGAATCCCCAAGATTGTTATTTCGGATAGGGGTTCCCAGTTTGTGTCCCATTTTTGGCGGGCCTTTATGGAAGGTTTAGGATCGGAAGTTGGATTCTCCACTAGTTACCACCCAGAATCAGATGGGCAGACCGAAAGGGTGAATCAAGAACTGGAACAATATCTGCGACTGTTTCTTCTGAAAGAAGAAGGTAACTGGTCGGATTATTTGTGGACAGCGGAATTCGCCCACAATAATGCAAAGAACAGTTCGACAGGTTATTCCCCTTTTTTCCTGAACTATGGCAGTCATCCAAGTGCTACCATTCAACAAATGGAAACAGCAGTTCCGGCAGTCAAGGAAGTAATATCGCATCTGCTTCAAATTCAACAAAGAGCTGTAGACAATCTACGATTGGCCAAAGAAAAGTATAAAAAATACGCTGATCGGAAAAGACGCAAAGGACCATCCTTAACTAAGGGAGACCAGGTTTGGTTGAATACCAGAAATTTGAGGTTGAAGGGAAACAGAAAGTTTCAACCTAGATTTATCGGCCCTTATCCTATCGAGGAGCAAATCAATCAGGTGACTTATCGACTAAAATTACCATCCAAGTTCAAGATACATCCAGTCTTCCATGTTTCATTGTTAAAGAAGGCTTCTGCAACCTTGAGACGCCAATCACCCCCGAAGCCAATTCAGCTAGAAACTGGAACGGAGTACGAGGTGAAAGAAATTTTGGACTCCAAGAGATCAAGAAAGCAGTTGTACTATTTAATAGACTGGAAGGGTTACGGCCAAGAAGAGCGTTCCTGGGAATGAGAGGAGGATGTACATGCACCTAGGTTAATTAGATCTTTTCATCAACGATTTCCCACTAAGCCAGGAAAGAGAGGACCTACCTTGTTGGGGGGTACTGTCAGGACCCAAAACCAGGGTTCTGTCCACCACAACCCAACCACGATGGATACTGAACGAAATGCCTGGTCACGAAGGGTACAGACCTGGAGACTCAAGATGGCCGCCACTAGCGCCATGGCAGAGACTCAATAGGCGCGCTAGTCTTTCAGGTCTCCAGCTATCGTGAACCTAACGTGAAGCGCGAGCGCCTGAAGAAATGCGCACTTCACCAAGGATTACCGACCAGAGAGGTTCAACGTAGCAATCTGCTAAATCCTGTCAGGGAAACCTGAAGTTCATAATAGAATTATTCCCCCAGTTTAATTCATTCCGAAGTATTCCTGTCACCTCGGAACCCGGCGCAAGAGCAAGTGCGGGTTGCCGAGTCTTTCAGAGGAGCGTTTTCGAAGTTGAAGGAATTCGTGTCACCTCGGAAACCGGCGCGTGAGCCAAGCGCGGTTCTCCGAGTCTTTTCTGGAGAGCGGCTTGAAGATTATAGATAACGAACGAAAGACAGTAAAAAGCAATTGAAGGTTCCAGATGAGGAAGAGGTCAAGAAGCAGTTCGGAGGGGTCAAGGTTTTAACGCTGAAAACACAGACATCAAGGTTTTAGCGCTGGAACACAGACATTCTGTGAGAGCTAAGTGAAAACAGAAATTAATAGATTTTTAAGTTAAAGACTTAACCTCGTGTACCTACCGTTTATTCTTTGACAGAAAGAAATTTAGTCATTTGAGTATACCTGAAAAAGAGATAAGAAAGACATAATGAACAACTATGGACATTACGCAGTGCAACTATAGAAATGTAAATACATGTATATATATATATATTCAGAAAACTCACCAAGGAGTTCAGAAGGTTATTTACTCTGCAATCTGTGGAAAAAAGATAAAGAAAGATTAGAATACAAGGAAAGAATTCAACAGTAAGCAAGAAAATTCCAGAAACCCCAATAGAAAGCAATCTCCACTGATAGTGAAGTAAGTGTAAATGCAGTGAGGAATATATTTATATACCAGTTAGAAATCACTGGGAGGGAGAAGCATATATATATATATAATTGTCCCTTTTTCTCACACTAGTGACAACTGTTAGAGGAGAAGTGAAAAAATACACAGATAAGAAGAGAAGATAAGGTCAAGCTGTATAATGGTAGGTGAGAGGGAATAACAGAATAGAATCCAATCGAAGGAATAGGAGATTAGGATAATAATAATGTGTCATTGCTTTTAGGTTTCCATCTACAAGGCAGCACCGAGAGTAGCTGACTAAGGAGGCCAACGCAGGATCAGTCTCTTCTCTGTTTATTATTTTATCCAATTCCCCCGTCCCTTGAGGTAATGATGGAGGGTTCTGCGTAAGACCCATCAGCATTGCCAAGAGGGACTTGGGTTCTAGCATCTCTGTTCCTGTGGGGTAATTGGAGAATTAAGAGTAAGTTTAAGGTTCTGACAATATTGCACCCTGAGTTTGACCGCCATCCGCCCGGTCGGGCACAAAGCCCCGTATGACGGCGCGTTTGCGGGAAGTGATGCACAATCTTGGGGCGTTGGACGTGTGGCGGGCTTGTCATCCTGCTCAGAGGCTCTCCACATGCTACACCCCAACACACGGTACCCATAGCAGATTGGACCGCGTGCTTGCGGCTAACCTCACTCCGTCTCTCACCTTGACGGTTACCCATCAGGCCCGATATTTATCAGACCATGCCCCTGTGACGTGCGTGGCGCAGTGGCCTGATCGAGTTACACGCCCCCGCACGTGGAGAATGCCCGCTGATCTCCTCCAGGATCAGGTGGGTAAGGATCATGTAGCGACATCACTGTCGGACTATGTGGACCTAAACTGGGGGGGTGATGAGCTGCCCTATTCTGCTAAGTGGGATGCATTGAAAGCAGTGGTGCGCGGAGCATGTATGGGCCTCATTTATGGGGTCAGGAAACAACTACTGTCTGAGTTGCAGGATGCAGAAGCTGCGCTTAGGCGCACCCAGTCCCGCTCCGATCCGGAAGCACTAGATCTACAAGCTGAGGAGGGCGCCTTGGTCACAATCCATGACATCCTCTCCCGGCTTGACAAATTTACTCTGGGCGAGTACCGGCAACGTCTCCACCGTGAGGGCGATAAATCTGGCCGCCTGCTGGCCTGGATACTTCGCCGTGAGTTTGCACCTGAAAGAATAGTTGCCTTGCGCGACCCGAATGGTGTTATGGTCCACTCTGAATCCGATATCCTCGAGGTCCTCCCGAATCATCTGCAGACGGTGTATGAGGCAGACCCGTCGGTTACGGAAGATACCTATCACTCATATCTTGAGGAACTGGACCTCCAAGCCTTGCCGGAAGCGGCGGCAAAAGAACTGGACGCGAAACTGACACTGGGCGAGATTACTGCGGCAATGGCCGCCCTTCCTCGTGCCAAGGCCCCTGGGGGGGACAGTTATCCGGCAGAGTTCTATCATTCCTTAGGGCACGTCCTGGCTCCCCTCCTGTTGCAAGTCTATAATGAGGCTTTGCAAAAGGGCGCCCTCCCGCCCACCATGAATCAGGGAGAGGTGTGCATGATCTTAAAGCCGGTCGGAGATAGTGCTGACCCCGTGGCGTACCGCCCCATCACCTTGATTAATACGGACGCAAAAATCCTCACCAAGTTGTTGGCCACTCGCCTTGCCCCACTCATGACTCGGCTGATACATCCCGACCAGTGCGGATTTATCCCGGGTCGTAATACGGCGATGAATTTGCGCCGCCTGAACCATATCCTACATGAGGTACGGGGACGGGAGGGTCCTCATGTATTGGTGTCGATCGATTTAGCTAAAGCCTTTGACACGGTGCATTGGGGATATTTGATGCAGGTGCTCCGGAGGACGGGATTCGGACCTGAATTTCGCGCCTGGATCCGGGTGCTCTACGTAGCGCCCCGGGCCAGGGTGCGGTTGGGATTGGCCCGTTCGGAGGAGTGGTCGTTGGGGAGGGGTACCCGGCAGGGCTGTCCTCTCTCCCCTCTCCTCTTCGCACTCGCGATTGAGCCCCTTGCTGGCTCCGCCCGCGCTGCACTACAGCATTGGGGGATAGCCGTGGGTGACACTACTAATGTGATTTCCCTATACGCGGATGATGCACTCTTTTATCTTGCCTCCCCCTCTGAGGCCCTTCCCGTCTTGAAGCGGATCCTGGACCGCTTTGGTGCGGCCTCTGGGTTGCGTATTAATCTTAACAAATCCCTGGTTTTCCCACTGACGGGCTGCGTCCCGGACCCAAGCGTGGATAGGCCCTACCTGGGCCTCCGTTGTGAGCAGGAGGCGTTCCGCTATCTTGGCATCTGGGTGGCCTCATCTGATGAGGCCCTGCTGACTCACAATGTTGACAAGGTGCTTATAGCCCTCCGCAAGTCTGTCACCTTTTGGAATACGCTTCCTCTCTCTCTCATGGGACGGTTGGCAGTTGCCAAGATGGTGATGCTCCTGAGGATCCTATATGTCTTACAAGACACCCTATGTCCACTGCCTCCCCGGGTGTTTCGCACTTTGGACTCGCTCCTCACCTCCCTGCTCTGGGCGGGTGGGCGCAGCAGAGTAGCTTTACGCACAGTAGTGCGCTGCTGGGAGGAGGGAGGCCTTGAGGCCCCGAGATTCGAACTATATTACTTTGCGGCGCAACTCCTCCCAGCGGCGAGGTGCTTTGCGGAGGAACAGAACTGGGAACTGGCACTGCTGGCGGGTACGGTAAATGAAAGGGTCCTACGAGAGGCCTTGATGCAGGGCCGCGGCGCCGATGACACTCTACCATATGTGGTGCGCCACACGGCTGAAATCTGGCAGCGGTTTGTTGAGAGAGTGTTGAAGCGAGCGCCATTTCATAGGGAGCTTCCGATATGGATCTTGGCCCCGGTGCTCCGGTTGGAAGAAACTATGTCCTACCGGGAGTGGCGCTCCGGTGGATGTGAGACATTAGCGGACCTCTACCCAGACGACTCTTTCCTATCCTTTGAACGAGCCAGGGAGTCCTTTGAGCTGGGAGGGGGGCAATACCTCCACTATCGGAGCCTTCAAGATGTGGCCAAGACAACATGGCCCCAGTATCCGGAGGCCCCTCCACTCTTGCGTACTCTCGACATCATCTTGTCCTGTGGGCGAGGCAAACGTTTGATCTCCCTTCTCTACTCGGCCATGCGCCGAGACTCAACCCCCCGACGGCGCCGGCTTGGGCGGCTTGGGAGACGGACTTAGGGGTGGCGCTGGAGCCAGACCAGCGGAAGCGGATTGGGCTCTTGACCCACAGGGTCTCCTGTAATGCCCGTTTTAAACTTATACATTTTAACTTTCTCCACCGAAACTATATGACACCTGTCTCCTTGCATCGTATCTCAGCGGATAGACGTCACACTTGCCTACGGTGTGGAGCGCAGAGAGCGGGCTTTCTACACTTAGCATGGGTCTGCCCTCCGGTTTAGGACTTTTGGAGGAAAGTAGTGCCCCACATTGCCCGGGCCACGCATATCAAGCTCCTTTTGGACCCGCTCCATTGTCTCCTGGCGCTGGTACCCAAGCCCAGGAAGAAGAAGCTATCTTATGAATTCTTGCAACTCTTGTTGGTCCTGGCAAGGAGGCGCGTGGCCATCACTTGGATGGGTCAGAGGGCACCCGACCTTTCCCTTTGGCTGAGAGATGCGAGAGAATGGGCCCTGGCTGAGGAGACGCACATGCAGCGCACTGGCGGGGATGAGAAACTGCAGGATGATCTGCTTGCGTGGAGGGTCTTGTGCATGGAGGGGCTAGCAGAGGATGACTCGGACGCCACCAGCGCTGAATTGTTTACTCCCACTGATCCGGAGTCTGACTGTGCTGGGGAGGGCTCAGAGGTGGGGGGTATGGATCAGGTGTAGGAGCCCATTGTACCCATGCCGGGTTTCCTTAGAATGTCTGCTCGCACATAGCAGTGATCCCCATTGGTCCAGACTACTTTATTATAATAATGTCCATGACTTAGCTGGACCCCACATTTGTGCCTTACTTCCTTAGACTTTGTACTATTGATGCCTTTATTTTTTTGGGGTTTTTTGGTTATTGTTGCAATGTTATATGCAATAAGACTTCGGAATGAGGAAATCAGCGAATGTACTGATAGTTTTGTATCCTTGGAGCACGAATAGATCTCTCTTATCCTCATTACATGCTTTGTTCCTACGCCGCCCAGCCTCCGGGATGTGGGCCGTACTTGGCTGTGTATTGTCCTGGCAACGGCATGTTGTTATCCCATTCGCGTATGCGATCTGGATGTCATTGTACTTTGTGCCTACTCTATATTTTCACAATAAAAACATATTTCTTTAAAAAAAAAAAAAATTGGAATCATCTTGGTTAGACCCATATACTGTGCACAGGGTAATTCCAATTCCAAGTTCCACCACCACCCATCTCACCAGGGTATCTATTATTTTGCGTTTCGCACCACCAAGAGCAACCTTACCCAATATTGCTATGCCCCTGATGGTAGATGTTTGGGAAGAACAGGCCAGTGAATCATATCCTTTTATATTCAATACATTTCTTTTTGCCCAAGGTACATGGGTCTCCTGTAGACAGACCAAGGAAAAATACTTTGACCTTACGAATTCCCCCAACCGTTGCCTCTTCGTCCAATCATTTAAGCCCCCTACATTCACAGTACATATCTTAAGCTTTCTCATTCTCCTTTATAAGATTACACTGTCCTTTACTACTCTCATTAATCAACTGTTGTATTTTCAGAACCTTCAAACATCTTTCTAAAATAATGCTGGGTATTCATTTCCTCCCCGTGACCCTCTCCACCTCCCCCACCCCCCTGGCCCAATCTCCTGACCCCTCATCCCCACCCTCCTCCCTTCCCCTTTGTTATGATCCCCCCACCTCCCCGTTGAGGCGCTCAGACCTTGGTCTGTGCATAGGATGTTCGCAGCTTAAGCGACATGGCTGATCCTATTCCTAGATTGTCTTAAGTTACCCGACTAATCCTATTAATTCATAGGTCTGATTCTACACATTCATGGCGTTACCCTTTTTCCCTTTATTTCCCCTACTCCATTCTTTCCCTAAAAGACTTATTCGTCTTCCTAAACAATTCTTCCACTTTTCTCCTTTTAAACCCCTTTTTTTCTTTATACAACCTGATTACTAGCTCTAAGGAGATTCTAGGGAGAAGACAACTTACACTTCAGAGTATGAGCTTATATCACTTTAAACATGTAAAACTTCATATCGTAAATTTGCCCCTCCTTTTTTTTTGTTGCAATCATAATTTTATTCGTCCATAGTGTCCAAATATTCCTTTGCTTTTATTTCCGACGTGAAGTAACGTGTATGGCCATCATGGATCACTTTAAGTTGAGCTGGGTTTATCAAATAAATCTGGATATTTCTCTCCTGAAAGGGTTTTTTAAGCTGCCTTAACCTCCAACGTCTCTCCATCGTAGTGTGGCAGAAATCCGGGCGCACAAAGAAAGAAACCTCCCCAACTATTCTCTTAGACTCGGATCTTGCCTTATCTGCAATTACATGGCGGAGGAGGAAATTGCCAAAGAACACAAGGATCGCACATGGCATGGCTCCTTCTCTGGCTTGAATCTTTGGTTTAAAAGGAGTGAGGTGTGCTCTCTGGACTTCTGCTGCCCAGTTCCAATCTGATAACTTGGGGAACAAAGTTTGAAATAACTCAATTATATATGTCCTGGTGTCGGACCCTTCCACCCCCTCCAGGATCCCTAACACCCTAAGGTTGTTCCCCCTCTGTCTGTTCTTGAACTCCTTGAGTTTCCAATAAATATCTTTGATTTGGATGCCTTATGATTCCGCCTGGGAGATTGGTCACCCTTTCCCCTATATTGGCACAGGATTTGGGAAGCTTCCTAACAACCCCTTGCATTTTCCGCATAGCAGCCTGCGCTTTCTGGCTGTCTTGGAGCGTTTCTTCCCTGTGCGATAGAAAAGCCTGGTGTATTACGTCCAATGTAGGGGCAGCCAAGCTAACCTCTTTAGGGGTTGTCCCAAGCAAGGAACCAGATAGCTGAGTCGCAGATGAATAATCCCACTTTAAGTCCTTTCTTTCACGCCTTTGTGCAGTAAGGCGTTGATTATGTATTTTTCGCTGTTATAGGCTTTGCTTTTTCACTATCCTCAGGATCAGTGTCTAAATTACTTGCCCCAATATGTGCTAAACCCATCCTCTGACCATTCTGCCCCCTCTGAGACCAAAAAGAAAGAGTCGCTTTGCTCTTCATCTATTTCTCCTCTGATTTTATCCCCTACTACCAGGTCTGTTTCCAGATTCAGATGACTTCCCCAGGCCACCTTTATTGGTTTTGTGAGCTACATTTTCTGTACTTTGTGGTATCACCAAACAGTCATTTACCATCTTTGTGCCAGCTTCTATCTGCTCTACCACAGCACTGTGAGGCTCGGGAGGGACCGGTGATGCCTCCACGACTACCACAGTTTAACCACTATCCCCATTCTCAGCAACAGAGACATGCTCCCTCCTTCCCTCCACAGCTGGCGGGGAGGCGATGGCGTCCACCTCTCCCAGTCGCCTACTGTTAGCCAGATTGTTCACTGTGCATCTCAGAAGTGAATTGTCCCGGATCTCTTCCCGGCTCACCTCCTGACTTTGTTTGTGCTTCTCCCCAGTGACTGCTCCCAACTGTGCCTCCTTCGGGCATTGTGGGAGCTAAGCCCACTGGGGCCAGCAGGACAGAGATTCCTAGTTCTCCCACCTCTTCCTCTCTTCACCACTGAAGGGTCGACGCTGGGAGTCTGAGGGTGCTGTACGCGTCCAGACGTTTGGTCCGGAGAGTCAAGCTACGCAGGGTCTTCTCCCACCAGATTGGAAGCGGCAGAGTACGCGGCTGCTTTTGGACCCATTTTTCGAAGGGTCGCAGGCAGGCGGCGTTCCAAATGGAGCAAATGTTTCACTGTGGCACGCTTAAGAATCCTCAATCCAACTTCGATCCAGACGACCCAATCTCTGCAGCAGCAACGCCGAGATCTCTTCATTGGGGAGGCCTCTAAATCAGTAAGTGATTTTTCCTGTACTCGTACAGGGTTTACCTAATCTATATAGCCATGGATCGCTAGTGCTGCTGCCGGCCTCTTAAGAGGCCGCCATCTTGCTTCAGCTGCGACAGATCAAATGGGGCTTGCTCGCCTCCTAGGGATATATAATCTGGAATCCTCCCTATATACAAGGAGAGGTAGGAGAACGAGGTAGTTGAGGTTGAGTTTTTGGGCCCCCATTAAGAGATGGAGGGATAACGTCCAGCGCCCTCTCAATATCAAAAACGAGGGAGTGGTTAGGAGGCCGATCAGATTTGACATGATTTTCTCCCTAAATATCTGATAGTATACATGTTTCTATCTGAAGGAAGCTTCCCTATGTTGACAGGCTAATATTATCATTGTTGGATTTGCAAGACTAATTAACTTTATCTATGTTCTCTTTTCATGTTTTATCTTTCATCAACCATTCTAGTTGTCTGGAGAACTTTTTGTGTTTTATGTCAGTCATGGCAGAGTCAAAGAAAACTGTTGATTAACGCAAGGCTCAAAAAGATAAGACAAATATATCAGTAAATGCAGATTCCCAAAATGTCAAATGAATGATTAAATGAACAATTGAAACAGAGTGCTGTATATACAGATAGCAAAGATTAGAACATATATACAAAAGAAAGAGTGATTAGGAACACCTTACCAATTGAGTATGCATCATTCTTGCCCGCTCTTCTGCTGTAGGAAGTCTGTCAAACAGCCCAGGTAGGAGTTTCAATCAGGACCCAAATTCCGCCATCTCCACAGCTATCTAGTTCACTCTGGTCAGTGAGGTGCGAAAAACAAGTGAGGGTCAGAAAAACCTTGAATATGAATTGCAAGCACTGTTGTGTAGGCAGGAGCAAGGCAAAGTCAGACATGAGGCCATGTCAAAGCCAATAGTAAGAACTCATAATTCTGTGCGACAGAAGAAAGGCACAGTCAGAAAGCAAGATGACATGAAGCAATGTCAAAGCCAATAGTCAAAGTCAGAAAAGAAGACGACATGAAGCCATGTCAAAGCCAATAGTCAGAACTCATCAGCAAACCCAGAAAGGAAGATGAAATGAAGCCATGTCAATGCCAATAGTAAGCACAAAATATAAATGTACTGTTCTACTCCGTGACAGCTCTCACTAAAAGACAGCAAGATTACAAAACAGAAGAGAAGCAGGAATATGCAAGACGGTCTCATATATCCAGGCTATGGTCAAATAACCAATATAGTCAGTTAAAATGGTGGTAGTTGAGGGTCATCATAGGGTGTCAAATCACAAGAGCGCCTCTTTTATTACACCCTCATCCCTGGTAGCCCTGTGATAATCTCTTGTTTCTGTTTTCTGTTGTTTCTTTTCTTTATACTTTTATTGTCTTTTTCTGTCTTTTTTTCTGCTTCTTTTTGATGTCCAGTTTCAATTCAGCTCTTTACTTTTACTCTGGTTCACTCTCATTCCCTCTCCCCTTCTTGCCCTTGCCATCTTCTCCGCAATTAACAAAATCTCCGCCAGCCGCATCTCCAACCTACATTGGACGAACCATTACTGTATCCACTTCTCCTTCACCTAGCCACCTGTACACCATTACGTCCACCACTATCCTCGCAGAAGTTGGAACAAGTTCACCGAAGACCAGGTCACCACCTCCCGTAGCAAAACCCCACCATCGACATCCATGGATGCCAATGCATTAGCAGGCAACCTCCACCTTTGGATCTCCACCTGAAGCAGCACTCTGGCTCTCCTCAGGAATCCATCAGGCAAGCGACTCTCCACGAATGCCTGCTGGTTCTCCCCTGGCCTCAAGAGCCCAGGGGCACCTGCAAAAGGCTTGGGAACAGATGGTGAAGCAGTACCATCTTGGAATACCATGCTGCATAAAAAACTGCCATCAATGCACACCATCACCACCTCATCAGAACAACAAAGAAAACAGCCATATAGGAATGCATCAACGTAGATGCACACAAGAGCAAATACATTATCACCATGGTCAAATAATTTGCTAAACCCAGCACAGAGACAGCAGACATTCCCCCCTCTCAAAACCTCTGCGAAGGCCTTGCTACCTTCTTCCACCACAAGATCAAGAAAACCAAAGTTAGCTTGGCAACCCTCGCTGGCAGAGTTTGCAGAGTTTTCGCTACTCCGCACTCCACTTGTAACGCGGCGTTTGGCAAAACTCAGCAAACCACAGCATACTGGGGTTTTCCGACACCTTGAGACCTTAACTGTGGTTAAATGAAGAAGCAGATGTGGGATGACTACATTTCCCTGATTGCTAGAGGGGGTTTCATTGTGAATATGAAAGTGATGCTGCCTTGGTAATCCCAGAATTCCTAGCGGGAGTATTCTGGGATCGTGCAGGGGCACCTGCACCGTGACCCCCTCAGTCTGCCATGAATGAAAGCTCAGACCTGCTTGCATTCCTTCTGCCCTCTGATGGTCACTCATAGTTCAGAAGAATAAAGAAGAAGCTGATGCTGCTGGAACAGGAGCACTTTGATAGACTCCAGGGGCACTTGCAGGTAAGAGGGGAGCTAGGACAGCCGGGGAATGTGGGTACGACGAGGCCATTGTTGCTCAAGGAGGAGGGGGGGCAATAAAACACATCCCCACTTTCTCCTGTAAGATGTGCAAATTCAGATGTGGGGCAATTTTTTTTAAACACAGCTAGTGCACCTGAGCACCAGACAGAGTGGCACGGATTAGGAGCAAATACTATAGCAATGAATGGCAGTTACGTTGTTGTACTTTGTTGACATTACTGCACTACTATAATAGTAATAGAAGGTATCACTGAGCTGCAAGTGGCCTCCTTCCCTTGCGCCTTTGTTCTGCATTGCTGCAGTGAAGATAAATAAAAGTAAATCCCCCTGCCTGCCTCATATGCATTGGCCCCAAGAAATCAGAACATGACTGGGCTAGAGTTGGCTCACTCTGCCCACACGCAGAGCTCACTGCGTGGAATCGCATAGTTTGTTGGCAACACTGTGGAATTCAGTGTAGTAAAACTCTGCACACTCCGCCCAGCCCTACCCAAGAGCCACCCACCCACAACCACCATACCTAATGGCTCAAGACCCCGGAAGGCCCTGCTCAACTGGACCACCCTCACCTCTGAAGACACCCTCAGCATTCAATCTGGAGCCCCCTTGGATCTCTGCCCACACTACATCTTCAACAGAGCCAGCACTTCCATTACCCCAGGACTCTGTAGCTCCTTCAACTTCTCCATCAAGTCCGCCACCTTTCCCAAAGACTGGAAACACCTAGATCTCTGCCCCCTGTTGAAGAAACCCTTCGCTGACCAAACAGGCTCATGGTTCTGCTCCCCTTCCCAGCCAAAGTCCTTGAGCAGGCTATCAACGCCCAACTCTTCTAGCTCATCGAAATGAACCACATCCTGGACCTCTCCATATCAGGCTTCAGAAGCAACCACTCCTCGACCGAGGCAAAGTTGTAGCCCTCCTCCATCTAGACCTCTCAGACGCCTTCGGCCTACAGGGACTCCAGGCCAGGAAATATACCCCATGCAAAGTGTGCTTTGTAATATTTCCAAAGTAGCCTCTTACAGGGGTGCGCTGAAGCAATAACACACATATGATTAAAAAAAATCACAACCCACATATAGTAATACTGAGTAGTGTAACAGTACCTGCCAACTGCTCTCTCTCTAGTGCACTTGTGGGAACCCCTCCTCTTATTTGTGTGCCTTGACCCAGAAGAGAAGTGGCTCCTGTCACAGCAATCACAGCAACCAATGCTGATAAGCCATTCATGCAAATCATGCCTGTCCAGTGGTATATTTCTGTTACAGGATTCCTCTCCCTTGGAGAATGTCCATGCCACATTGTCCTCGGCATAGAAATATAGCACTATTTTCTCTTACCTCTTAACTCTACAACAAGTCCCTTCTGTTCCGTCAGTTAAGAGACAATAATATTCTTATGATACCTTCTGAGCCAAGTACTCCGTCATTATAACCTGGACAACTCTCATCTAGTCCTTAGGGAAATAAAAATATACTGAAAGTCAACCGCAAAGTACTGTGACCTAAAAAAGACTCAATAACTTACCAATTGGAAGAGTTTCTTCTCACATATTGGTAATAATTAAACTACCATGTTCACATGATAATGACTCACTCTGACTGCAAAACAGTGAATGATTAAAGATAATGTAAGCAAGTACTGTCTCCATCTTGTCAAATCTACAAATCCCAATAAGTAAAACCAAGCAACTGCCACATTCAAGTTGCTCCCCTACCACATTTACCTAGATTTTCCATTGTTTGCCGTAGACACATGTTGACAGAAGTGACTTGGAATGTTAGATTTAAGCTAAAATAGTTTTCCTTCCTGATAGAGTGAATAACAGAAAAATGTCTGCAGTATCCTTAATAATCGAGGTTTGATTCCTGCAGTAGGAAAATGCCCGACTGTTATATGACATTATCCATATTCTTTAAAAAAATATATATTGTAGCTGTATCTCTTCCCGATAGCTAGGTGTGCTGGCCTTGTTAACCTAGGAAGGAGAATTTAGTTAATGAAATGAGAACAATATTTGTGGTTAGTGGTTAGTCATGGAAATCAAGAGAGCCCAAAAACATTTTGGAGAGCCTAAAGTGGTTCTGCCAATGAGAACATGATTATAATGGGGCCAAATTGGGCATTTTGAAGCACAGGCGTCGCACAAATTGTGATACAATAATATTGTGTAGTTGTCGCTTGACATACGGTTATTAACTTCTAGCCATGAATGTGTATTTGGCATCTGAATAGGAATGCGAGGCAACCTAGTTCTGAACTAGTTTTCTTTTAGGCAACACCTAGTTCACATTTTAAAATGTATTTTCCACTATAGGTATCACAAATCTACATTCCCTTTGAATTAGATTTTTGAAAGTGAGTGGAAAATAACTTTAAATCATTTTTCTGCTATCTTCCGGGTGGAGTTTTAAAATAAAAACTACAGAGAGAAAATACTTAACTAGGTCACCATTAAAGAGAACCCTGGGTGCTTACTGGGATGGCCTTAATTAAACCAAACACCATGGTGGAGCTCCTTGTTGTGTATTGTACCTTCCTCATGTTGCCGTTTTCCAGGACAGCTTGTAATATAAGAGACACAAGGAAGGCTAAAGAAACACGATCAAACTGGAATCTGCAAGCACTCATAAACAACTACCCCCTTCCAAACACAGTCTAATAGCATACCAATATCCGGGTTGCCATTTGTTTTCATGGTTTGGTTAAAGAAAATACGCAAAGTAACAAATTATAATTTCTTTCAGTTTTACCAAAGCCCGGAATTTGCCCTACAAACAGCATAAATTGCATCAAAGAAGAAGCCCCTCAGTGCAAGAGCGATTGTGACTGCAAAGAGGATCAGAAGTGCTGCTACTTCAACTGTGGATTAAAGTGCAAGACTCCAGAGACAGGTATCTGTGTCAGGAGGGTGTGACATTTTATGTTGTTGTCAAATCTTGACTTGTGTTGCTGTTTTTAAGCTGAGCTCGGCTTGTAGATAGGGGGCAGGACAATGTACATAACTGAAATTTAAAACCTGCATTTGAAAGTTAACAACAGCTATCTAAGCTAATGACAGGTATCTTTCGCATTCAGGTTACTGTCTTATTAATTAACCTGAGTGTGGAACATTCTTCCAGCTTCCCTGAATGTACTGTGAAGCACCTAAATCTGAAACTCATGATCCGAGAGATTCCTACTTATATATCAATTTTCATTATACACACAGTTGTTCTAGAAAGAGTGTGCAAGAAAGGGGTCTACATTTACTTGTGCAAAATCTTGTATAACCATATTGGCACATGTGCATATCTGTTTACATGCACAAGCGAGATGCAATGTGTCTGCCCAGGTTGTGGCTGAGCTGGGAGTGAGATCAGGGTATATTGAAGAGCTTTGTGCATGTAGCGTGAGGTGCTCTCCTAAATTATATGCTAGCCCTTCCCATTGGCATGAGATAGCTGCAAACCGTCCCTGATCGTCTGTCCAGGACTCGTTCATATCATGTGGGAAGTTTTTGCCAACCAGAATCCCCACACCCCGCGAACCTGAAGTGTATTCAGAGTGTGCCGCCATTTAAAACCCCCACCTATCTACGGCTTTACATGCCGAGCCCATTAAACGTGATTCTTGGATGAGGGCTACAGCTGGGGCTTGTTCTTTAAGGTATTGTAGGACCAACCCTCTTTTTATCTTTTAACATAGGCCATTTACATTCCACGATATGATTGAGAAAGGGGGGTCCATCATATTAGAAGTCACGGGTTGTGCATGTGTGAGGTCGGTCGGTATGTCCCCTTGTGTCATTGAACGTACACTCAATGATAGAGCATGGAGAGTACTGCGATGGGCTTGTCGTGTACGAACTATGTACAAATATAGTCAGCGTTAGGCATACCTGTGTGAACAAAATAAACATAATCATAAACTGGTTCCCATCCCCAACCACCCTCAATGCCTCCCTGCAAGACGGACATAAAACTACCACCCACCCCAACTTTGCAGAGTGCTTATTCCCCATAACTTGTACTTGCGTAAGGGGGTAGAGTTGTCCAGCGATCACCCCAAACTATCCCCACCTTCAATAACATACTTGTTCAGTTAGTTCCCTCATAGCATATATTGCAATGTTTTACTGTAAAGACTCCAGGTGGGCCAAAATCACAGTGAATTGGCCAAGAATGGCAGTTCTGTACATTAGTGTTATTATTGCTGTACGTCTATTTGTTCTCCTTGTTGGCCAGAAGTACGTGAGCTCAAGGTATCTTCATTTTTCAGTCTCCACCTGTTAAATCCTCAATTGAGTCTGTGTCCCTTGAGTCTTGTGTTGCCAATTCCAATAGCCGTTGCTGTTGTTTCTTGCCTGTTCTTCGTGGCCCTGGGGCCTGATGCCTTCCCTCCAGCCAGTCATGGGCCTCCTCGGGCGTCTCGAAGAAGCATGTTTTACCATCCGCTTCTACCCTTAACTTTGCTGGGGAAAGCATTGAGTGATTGAGTTCTCGGCTTCTGAGCTTTTTCTTTCCCTCAAGAAAACTCTGCCGTTGTTTAGTTACTGCTGCTGTATAGTCTGGAAAGTATGAAAATATACAGTTCTCTAGTCGCAACGGAAGAGCCACTCGTGCCCTTTGCAGTATGGGGTCACGATCACGAAAATTAAAGATTCGGGCTAGGATTGGTCTGGGGGGGCCTCCGGTCTAGGCCTGCCTCCCTGTACTCGGTGGGCTCTTTCGACCGAGAAGAAACTTGACAGTCCTCGAGGCTGAAGATTGGTCTTGGTGAGATCTTCAACAAATAAATCCAGTACAGGGCCCCCTTTACCCTCTGGTACGCCAATAATTCGAACTTTGTTATGTCCAGAGCGGCCTTTCTGATTGTGGAGCTTGGCCGCTATAAGCTTGCTTTCTGTTTCTAGTTGGCGTACTTGTCGTTGTAGGACAACCGTGTCTGAGGAGAGAGTTGTTGTGATAGTTTCGACTTCTGTCACTCTCGTGGCCATTTTCTGAAAGTCGGTTGGCAATAGCGCGATGTCCGAAGAGATCGACCCCACTGTTGGTTGGACCTTGTTTAGGATGGACATAATATATTGCAACGTGACCTCTGCTGGGCCGTAGGGTGCAAGGCTCTTTTCTTGTGTGGTATTTCCTTCTGCCTGGTCCTGCGGATCTTTAGTGTACGCAGGGTTTTCTAGTTTTAGTTGCTGCGTAGTGCGTTGGCCCCAGCCTCCAATTAAGGCAAGTCCACTGGGGCGCCACGTGGAGTATTCCGGGTGTGTGGCAGTAATCGCCACTGCCTGCCTGCATGACTGTCAGCCACGTGTGGCCTTTTGAGTTTCCTTCTCCGGATCTCTTTTGTCAGTATAGATTGGTGCCCGTGCAGAGTCCAGACCCAAATGGAACACCTGTGTAGTGGGCCGTTTGTTAGTGCTTCGCGCAAACTCACAGCGTCAGCGAAGCCCACGAGGACTTCCACTTATCTACCAAGGCAGAGACCAATCTCATTCACTAAGCGCTGCAGCGCTCTCACTATCTCACCTCTAGCGTTGCAAGCTGCCTGCTGTTCGATTACACTGGTATTTGCCATGCAGGGGTGCCACACTAAAGTTATCAGACTGCATTGGGTCCTGGAGTGTGTCGTCTAACTAAAGGGGATGATGGACGGAGCGTTGACAATACAAACACTCACCCCCAGTCAACTGATCTGGGTTTAATCCATCACCGTTCTTTAGCTCACTCCGCCACCCCAGTTCGGACATGGCCATATGCAAATCAGTCTGACCCTGTGCCTCATGGGAACAGTCCAGCCCGAACTGCCAAGCCATGTCTTCCCTGGACCGGAATCAAGCTTCCTAGGACCGGTTTCTGGCATTACAGCCGTCTTCAGCTGGGCTTGCTTGAATCCAGTGGCAAAGTGAGCAAGGGACTCACGTCTGAGCATACCCTGCCAACTTAGGGCGAACAAAGAAAAACCAAAGGGGATGATGGACGGAACGTTCACAATACAAACACTCACCCCCAGTCAACTGATCTGGGTTTAATCCTTCACCGTTCTTTAGCTCACTCCGCCACCCCAGTTCAGACATGGCCATATGCAAAGCTGTCTGACCCTGTGCCTCATGGGAACAGTCCAGCCCTAACTGCCAAGCCATGTCTTCCCTGGACCGGAATCAAGCTTCCCAGGACCGGTTTCTGGCATTACAGCCGTCTTCAGCCGGGCTTGCTTGAATCCAGTGGCAAAGTGAGCAAGGGACTCACGTCTGAGCATACCCTGCCAACTTAGGGCGAACAAAGAAAAACCAAAGGGGATGATGGACGGAGCGTTGACAATACAAACACTCCCCCCCAGTCAACTGATCTGGGTTTAATCCATCACCGTCCTTTAGCTCACTCCGCCACCCCAGTTCAGACATGACCATATGCAAATCAGTCTGACCCTGTGCCTCATGAGAACAGTCCAGCCCGAACTGCCAAGCCATGTCTTCCCTGGACCGGAATCAAGCTTCCCAGGACCGGTTTCTGGCATTACAGCCGTCTTCAGCCGGGCTTGCTTGAATCCAGTGGCAATGTGAGCAAGGGACTCACGTCTGAGCATACCCTGCCAACTTAGGGCGAACAAAGAAAAACCAAAGGGGATGATGGACGGAGCGTTGACAATACAAACACTCACCCCCAGTCAACTGATCTGGGTTTAATCCATCACCGTCCTTTAGCTCACTCCGCCACCCCAGTTCAGACATGGCCATATGCAAATCAGTCTGACCCTGTGCCTCATGAGAACAGTCCAGCCCGAACTGCCAAGCCATGTCTTCCCTGGACCGGAATCAAGCTACCCAGGACCGGTTTCTGGCATTACAGCCATCTTCAGCCGGGCTTGCTTGAATCCAGTGACAAAGTGAGCAAGGGACTCACGTCTGAGCATACCCTGCCAACTTAGGGCGAACAAAGAAAAACCAAAGGGGATGATGGACGGAGCGTTGGCAATACAAACACTCAGCCCCAGTCAACTGATCTGGGTTTAATCCACCCTATGTGGGAAGGGTATGCCCAGACGTGGGTCCCTTGCTCACTACGCCACTGGAGTCAAGCTATCCTGGCTGAAGACGGCTGATAGCCAGAAACCGGTCCTAGGATGCTTGATTCCGGTCCAGGAAAGACATGGTTTGGCAGTTCGGGCTGGACTGTTCCCATGAGGCACAGGGCCAAGACTGATTTGCATATGGCCATGTCTGAACTGGGGTGGCTTGGTGAGCAAAATAACGATGGATTAAACCCAGATCTGTGACTGGGGGTGAATGTTTTGCCATTGTGCCACATTCCGTCCATCATCTTGTTTGTTTTGTTACTGTGTAGTAGAGGCAGCATCCCGCAGGCACGACATAAGTTCTTTGTTTTCCACTTCTCGGAGCTCGCTGATAGATTAAAGGGTGCCCCATTGTTTGCGACGTCTGGATTGATGCTTTTCATTGCTGTTTATTGACGGATTATGCAGCGGATTATTGGGGATGTCCTATTGATCTCATAGCCTCTCTAGGCAGTGGCCATTTATATTTTATTTTATTTGTATTTTATATTTAATCTTATAAAGCGCGCAGCTACCCAAAGGTTTCCCGGCGCTAAACCAAAGGCAAAGGGAGTGTGCTAGCAGACTCGTTTATTGATTGAAAAGCCAGGTTTTAAGATCCCTGCGGAACGTAAGATGGTTAGATTCCGTTCGAAGAGGAAGAGGAAGAGAGTTCCACAGGGACGGGGCTAGGAAGGCAAATGAACGACCACCCTTTCTGGCTCTCCTAATTCTGGGAATCTGGAGTTTGTGTTGGTTGGAAGACCGCAGAGAGCGCGAGGGGACGTACAGATGAATCAAGGATGTTAGATATTGAGGTGCCTTACCCCAGATGATTCTATGTGTGAAACAGAGCGCCTTAAATTTAGAGCGACTCTCAATGCGGAGCCAATGAAGGCTACGCAAAGAGGGGGAGGTAGAGGATTGAAAGGGTAAATTACATAACAGACGCGCTGCCATGTTCTGTACAGTCTGTAATTCATGAATTACCTCTTTGCTAGCCCCCAGAAGAAGGATGTTACCATAGTCCAGGCGAGAAGTAATAAGCGCCTGGACTACGGTTTTCTGGGTGTTTAGGGGGAGCATCCAGGCAATTTTCCTCAGCCATTTAAGGATGACTGTGCAGGTGGAAGAGACTTTAACAGCATGTTGCCTCATGGACAATTGGTTATCAAAAATGATGCCCAAATTGCGTGCTGTTTTGGAGGGATTGGGAGGGGTACCCATTTGGACAGGCCAATGGGAGGGCCCCCATAAGGCGGTGTTATTGCCAAACAGAAGAAGTTCTGTTTTTCCTCCGTTTAATTTTAGCTTGTTGATGTGCATCCAGGAGGCGATTTTGCTAAGTCCAGAACAAAGGGCAGATGTAGTGACATGATGACTGGTGGAAAGTGAGAAGATGATCTGAGTGTCATCTGCATATGAAAATATGGAGAGCCCCGCTTGCTCCGCAATGGTCGCCAAGGGTCCGACATACAAATTGAAGAGAAGGGGGCTAAGAATGGAACCCAGAGGAACTCCGTGTATTGATTTGTGAATTTTTGACGTAGATGTGGCCGAAAAAACTTGGAACGTCCGGTCATACAGAAAACTGGTAAGCCAATTGAGGGCAGAATGAGAAATGCCTATGGTTTTGAGAGTGCTGACCAGAATGGGGTGGGAGACCGTGTCAAACGCGGCACTTAAATCGAGTAGAATAAGTGCCCCGGTCTCCCCTCTGTCAACCAGATGACGAACGGTTTCAGAGAATCCCAAAAGAGTGGTTTCAGTAGAAAAACCGGAACGAAAGCCAGACTGAGAATGATGCAAAATGTTGTTAGATTCGATAAAACTGGTGAGTTGTTTAAGGACATGTTTTTCCAATATTTTGGAAAATACTGGGAGAAGGGAAATTGGACGAAAATTTGAGGGGTCATTAGGGTCAGCATTGGCTTTTTTTAACAGGGGTAGAATCATTGCGTGCTTCCAATTACTGGGGACCTTTGCCTCCCTGAGTGACATATTTAGTAGCTCCAGGATGATTTTGAGAGAGGGGGGGTTAAGGGTTAACAGAAATTGGGGAGGGATGGGGTCAAGAGGGGAACCCGATTTAATACTTCTGATGATGTCGTATAAAATGGATAAGGTAAGGGGGTCCAATGCGCTAATACCTGTTTCGGCTGGCTGAAGATCGCCCGAAATGGTAGAGACGACAGGCTCAAGGGAAGGAATCGGGGAGTCGGGAGGACCGAAGTCAACATATATATTCTCAATCTTAGAGATAAAAAAGTCTGCTATAGCATCGCATTGTGCTACATCAAGACAAGGGGCTTTGGGTTGACAGGAGGCACCTGACAGTTCTTTAACAGCCTTAAACAGAGCTTTGGGACGGTTTTGGGCATTAAGAATAGAGGAATTAACATATTCTGTTCTGGCTATTTTGCAGAGGGAATGATATTTTGTTAAAGCAGCTTTATATTGCAGTTTAGAATGAGGATCGTAATTGGAGCGCCACTTCCGCTTAAGGTGTTTACAATAGGTCTTTTCTTTTTTCAATAGGTCATTAAATCATGGTGCGGGAGGGTGGTGTACATTGAACTTCTGCTTGCGGAGGGGTAAACAAGCATTAGTTGCAGACATAAGCCAGTTATGAACAGCGTCCGATTGCTCAAGGTTGTTAACATCGGTGAACGGCAAAGAGCATGACAGAACAGAGTTCAATATGTTGGAGTCCAGGTTCCTCCAATTGCGGGTCAGTCTGAGTTTAGGGATATCTCCAGGGGCATTGGATTGGTTTATTGTTAACGAGAATTCAACAATAAAATGGTCCGACCAAGGGACGGGTAGGGCAGGCTTACATGTGACAGTAGTTAGGTTGGAAAAAACTGGGTCAAGCAGATTGCCCGCCTTGTGGGTGGGGCCTGAATTGTGCAAAGTAATGTTCATCGCCGCTAAATCAGATATCAGGTTAGTGCTGATGGAGCAGGTAGTATCATTAAAATGGACGTTCAGGTCTCCAACAATTAAAAAATTAGTTGCATTCAATAATAACGGGGCTAAGTACTCTGAAAGAATTGATGCCCATGGGTTAGCAGGGCCGGGAGGACGGTAAATAAGAACCCCTGAGAGGGTGAACTTGGGGGATAGAAGTATTTTAAACATCCCAGCCTCGCAACTCGGAATATCAATGTCCTCCCATTTGCAAGAGTAAGTTTTTCTGAAAATGGTAGCTATTCCTCCACCCTCCTTGCCCCTCCTGTTTCTACATACGTAGGTGTAATCGTCAGGGAGAGCAGGCGCGATGTCAGGACCCGAGTGATCCGTTAGCCACGTCTCCGTAAGAAACAGGACATCAGGCCGGGCGGAGGTCAGAAGATCAAATACATCTCTACTGTGTTTGGGAAGAGACCTGCAATTCAGGCTGATGAAGTTGAAAGAGTGGGAATGGGACTCCTGAATCTGCCTCTGTAGGAAGGAGGAAGTGGAGATATCCAGTGTAGAAGAAAGTGAAGTGAGGGTAAGCAAACAATTGGGGCATGAGAGTGGGGCTTGCTGTGGCCACATTAACCACTTGGATGCTAAGGCTGTTTTGGATCATTAATGCAATTTCCATTGAAATCAATGGAAACTCCATGACGAGCTGGGCTCGTCATGAGCGTCGAAGGGGTTAAGTTACATGGTGAACATTGGGGCGACCTAAATGTTAGGAGAGTGTCTTTCGAGTATGTTAGCCTAGATGTTAGGGATTTGGAAACAGGGGGACAAGCCCATGGCCGCGTGCAGTCGCGGACGGGCGCAGACGGGCAGGACTCTGGCACAACTCCGGCGCGCCACCGTCGCGTCCGCTGTGCGTCGTCCAACACATCGGTTAAGTAGGGAGGCGGCGGTATGATGACTAGACCGCTCACCCCCGCTTCCGCCGGAAGTGGATAGGGAAAGGAAGACCTCCCTCCACCCACGAGCACGGCGATTTCAAAAGGAGTATTAAAATATGCGCGCAACGCAGACAACCTGTTACAAGTGTCCCCCTGCTCTCTCACAGCAGTATAACACACAGGTGCCGAAATGCACAAAAGAACAACAGTTACACAATTTAAAAGCGCAGTGCGCAGAGCACATTAAATCGTGCCCCCTGCAAGATAAAAAGTACAAAACAGAGCGCGGTGCAAGCACATAGATCGTGCCCCCCGCAGATTAAGTCTTTTTAAAATTCAATGCCACAAGTACATCAGAGCACACACCCTCGCTAATAGGTCATAATTTCGTTTTGCTTCTAGCCAATAAGTCCCTCTTTAATGTTAGTGCTGTGTCATGTGGTACATGGTATATTACCACCTGGTTGAAAATAGAATCTACTTGCTTGTCATGGATACTTTACGGTTCTGCACATGTGTAAAACTACTTAATGTAGTTAGCATTTTTACTATCAGTCAGTTAAAAGCATTACAACTTGATCCATCTCAGGCTTTTCAACATTTTGAAATGGCTGCTAATTATTTAAAGGTACAAAGCTGATTCCTAAAGAGCCATGGTAGTACATCAACTCCATCAATGATAAATTATATTCGTCAACCTTACTCTACAGCCTAGAAAAAGAGCTCTCATTTTCTTCCTGAATGAGCATAAGTAGAAAGGTAAAGGTGCTGTCCATGTCATACAGCAAATTAAAAGATCTCCGGCGACCAGCCCCTGCGCATGTGCCCGTCGGGGATTGCAGCGCCGGCCCGACGAGGAGCATGCCCAGATGATGAAGTATGACACCTTTAGGGTGTGTGAGGGCACTTGCTCCTATTTGAGCTCATTCCATTGAAGTGGAAACCTATATTCCAATTTTGTATTTCTCCTAATCTTCTTTAAAGGAACTGCACACTCTTGTAACTAAATGTTCGCTTGGTATTAGCCATATTCTTTTGACAAAAATATATTGTAGCTTTACCTCTTCTCTGCAACTAAGTGTGCTGGTCTTGTTAATCTAGAACTGAGAATCTGAAAGAGACACGTTAGTATTAGATTCCTTACCTTAGAATATCCCCAGGCGTCAGACTGGATCCGGAAAGTTTTGCGTAGCAGTACCCTTGCGCGTCGGTAGGCGTTGTCTACGGCTCCGCGTCCGTCGTCGGCGTCTTGGGCGCCGTGATGACGTCGTCGGAGTACTTAGATGCCGCCTCCGCGTGCTGACGTCAGTTCTTCTTTTTTCCGCGCCAGCAAGCGCAGATCTGGAAAAAGCAGTAACCTAGTAATTTTTTGACTAACTTGTTGATCGATTTTTGATCATTTCTCGAAGTCTTTCCGACTCCGATTGGTGCCGTAGGGATGCCCGGCTTTAAGCACTGCGAGGATTGGGACCGCCTGATGTCGGTCACGGATCCTCACCGCCTGTGTTTAACTTGTCTAGGCGTCGATCACGATGACAAGGCCTGCTCCGACTGCCGGGCCCTCTCTTCGAAAGCCAGGCGGGAGCGGTCCCGCAGGCGACTCGAACTCCGGCAGTCGGTCCTGCGCCGCGAGAGGTCTCGGTCCCACGGGAGGTCGAGGAACAGGTCGCGGGCTCGGAGCCACCACAGCTCCGAGAGTAGGCCGCACTCCTCCGGGTTGAAGTCGTCTTCAGGTAAGAAGCACAAGAAGTCCAAGAGGCGTCATCGCTCTGCGGACTGCCCCCGACGCTCGCGCGTTGCGGCCGGGGGTTCGGGTGACACCACCCACGCGGCTCCGTCGGAGTCGCGGGCGCCGCGTACAGCTCCACACCCTCCGGTCCCTGGGCTAGGCGCGACGCTGGAGGAGATCGAGCGCTTCCTCATGGCCGTCGGAGGAAATTCTCTCCTCCGACGGGCTCCGCGGCGCCTTCGGGCCCAGCGGACCCGTCTGGGGCCCCTAGCGGGTCGGGGGTTTCGGCCCCGACGCCGCCGACGCCTCCTGGCCCGGCGCCGCAGGTTCCCACTCTCTTGACGCCGCCGGCGCCTTCGGGCCCGGCGCCGGGACAACTGGACCCCACGGCGCCGGGCCCGAAGGCGCCGGCGGGCCCGGCGCCGCAGGACGCCGCTAGACCTTCTTTGGGATCTGGATCGTCGCCGGTGGCCATGGCCATGAGGAAACTCTCTCCTCCGACGGGCTCCGCGGCGCCTTCGGGCCCAGCGGACCCGTCTGGGGCCCCTAGCGGATCGGGGGTTTTGGCCCCGACGCCGCCGACGCCTTCGGGCCCGGCGCCGCAGGTTCCCACTCTCCTGACGCCGCCGGCGCCTTTGGGCCCGGCGCCGCGGGGTCCAGTTCGGGAGGCCGCTAGACCTTCTTCGGGATCTGGATCGTCGCCGGTGGACCTTACGACCTCCCCGGCGTCGGACCATCAGGTGTCGCATCCGGCGCCGTCCTCGGGCGGCGCCGTCCCCGATGCCCCCTTCATTCCTGTTCCGACGTCGGGACGGCCCCGATGGGCGCCGCTCCAGACGTCGTTTGGGGAGTTTCACTTCTATGAGCAGGCCCCATTAGTTGAGAACCCTGACCCGAGAGTGTCAGTCTCATGAGGACTGGGCAGGAGACCTTGGGGAAGCCAGTGGCCTGGACACCTCTCCAGACACTGGTTTTGTCTCCCCTCCTACCGTGGCTTCGGAGGAGGGGGCAACCTACAGTGTGGTGTTGATGAGGGCTGCATGGCTTTGGGTCTTGAGCTCCCCGTCGCGGCCGTGAGGACTAATCTCCTCACTGAGGTCCTTAAACCGCAGTCAAGCTCGGCCGAGCCTCTGCTGCCCTTTAATGAGGCCTTGACCGACGTTCTTCTGGACACTTGGTCCTAGCCCGCTACGGGTTCGCCCGTAGATAGGAACGTGGCCAGACGCCACATGTTTCCTGTCCAGCCACCCTACCCCCGAGAACCTGGTCATCCAGGCCTCCAATTCCCAGACCGCATTCCCGTCGGCACCGCCGGACAGGGAATCCAAGAGGTACGAGCAGTACGGCAAAAAGATCTTCTCGTCCCTTAGTCTGGGACTGCGGTCTTCCAACACGCATGCCTCTTGGGCCGCTACACCCACTCTCTGTGGGATACGGTCGCGGAAGTGCTGCCAAACTCGGCCAAGCCCTTGTGGAGGGCCGGGATGCAGCCAAATATTCCATACGGTGTGGGCTGGACACCACAGACTCACTGGGTAGAGCGATGGCAGCGACGGTGGCGGTCAGACGCCACGCCTGGTTGAGGTACGCCAACTTTTCGGCCGATGTCCAGAACACCTTGATGGACATGCCGTTCGATGGCCGTCGCCTCTTTGGCGACAAGGCAGACCATGCGCTCGAGCGCTTTAAGGACTTCAGGGCTACGGCCAAGTCCTTGGGCCTCTCGGCCCCGCGCCAGCAATCGGCTGCCTTTCAATCCTTTCGTGGCCACGGAAGGGGTGTACCCACACGTGCTGCCAGCCACGCTCCGCAGGGTAATACCCATCACGGTGGCGGCCGTGGAAACCGCCGTCCCGGCGGTCGGGGACAACGGCGAGGTCAGTCCACACCTTCCCCCGCAGCATCCGCCTCAAAACCCTCCTAGTCCGTGCTTTCAGGCCCATGTGACGCCGGTGGGGGGCAGGGTTCGCCATCACCACCTCCACTGGCGGTGGGTGCTGCAGATCGTCCGAAGGGGCTACTCCCTTCCCTTCGAGGCGACTCCTCCAGCCATGCCACCGCAGAACCACCGTGTATCGGGGGATCATTTGCGACTTCTGCAGGAGGAAGTTACGGCCCTCTTGGCCAAGGGGGCCATCGAGCGCGTTCCTGGGCCAGAAGTAGGGTGTGGTTGCTACTCCCACTACTTTCTGGTACACAAGAAGGGCAAACGGGGCCTACGCCCTATCTTGGACCTAACGGCTTCCTCCGGAAGGAGAAGTTCAGGATGCTGACACTGGCTCAGGTCCTAGCTGCCCTGGACCCAGGAGACTGGATGGTAGCGTTGGACTTGCAGGACGCTTATTTCCACATCCCCGTCCTGCCGGCCCACCGGCGTTACCTGCGGTTCATGGTTGGCCACGAGCACTTTCAGTATACCGTGCTCCCCTTCGGCCTTACCAGCGCCCCACGGGTGTTCACAAAGGTGATGCCGGTGGTCGCAGCTCACCTCCGCAGGCTAGGGGTTTCAGTCTTCCCTTACCTCGACAACTGGTTGTTGAAGGGGGGCTCGCCCCAGACAGTCGTCAGCCACCTCCAGACTACGGCAGACCTCCTGCACCGGCTGGGGTACTCCATCAATGTGCTGAAGTCACACCTGTGCCCCTCTCAGAAGCTTCTTTTCATCAGAGCGGTTCTCGACTCGGCGCGGTTTCGGGTTTATCCACCCGAACAGCGGGTCCGGGATATTCAGGCTCTGATTCCCATCTTTCCCATCTTTCAGCCTTTATCCCGGGTCTCGGTCAGGTTGACGCTGCGGCTTCTGGGGCTGATGGCCTCCTGCATCCTGCTGGTGCATCACGCCAGGTGGCGGATGCGGGCTCTGCAGTGGGACCTGAAGTTTCAGTGGGCCCAGCATCAGGGCAACCTATCCGACCACGTCCTGATCTCGGAGGGCACTGCGAGACAGCTGCAGTGGTGGCTCACGGACCGCGATTGGGTCAGCGGCAGATCCCTCTCCCTTCCCCAACCGGAGCACGTAGTTGTGACGGATGCGTCCCTCCAGGGCTGGGGAGGCCACATGGGAGAGGCGGAGATCAGAGGCCTCTGGTCTCTGGCGGAGACCCGACTCCACATCAACCTGTTGGAGTTACGGGCGATTCATCTAGCACTGAAGGCATTCCTCCCCTCTGTCCGGGGGAGTGTAGTGCAGGTGTTCACGGACAACACCACCGCCATGTGGTACTGCAACAAACAGGGCAGGGTGGGGTCGTGGACCCTTTGCCAGGAGGCTCTGCGCCTCTGGCAATGGCTGAAACACCAGGGCGTGACCCTGGTGGCTCAACACCTGGCAGGTTCTCTGAACGCCAGGGCGGACGAGCTCAGCCGTCGGTGCATGATGGATCACGAATGGCGTCTGAACTCGGACGTGGCGCAAGGCCTCTTTCAGCAATGGGGAGAGCCTTGGTTAGATCTATTCGCCACCGAAGAGAACGCGCCATGTCATCAGTTCTGCGCGTTGGAATTATCAAGGCGGCACTCGCTCGAAGACGCTTTTCGTCCCGAGTGGAGTTGCGGTCTACTGTACGCCTTTCCGCCTATACCACTTCTGCCCAGAGTGCTGAAGAAGATCAAGCGCGACCGGGCCCAAGTCATCCTTGTGGCTCCGGACTGGGCTCGAAGGTACTGGTATCCAGAGCTACTCAGTATGTCAGTCGATCCCCCGGTTCGTTTGCCTCTTCAGGAGGACCTTCTGTCGCAGCAGCAGGGGACGGTCCTCCACCCGAACCTGTCCAGTCTCCACCTCCATGCTTGGAGATTGAGCGGCGACAGTTGAGGCCATTTGACTTGCCTCCTGAAGTCTGTAACGTCATTCTGGCAGCCAGGCGTCCCTCCACAAAGTCGGTATACGCCTGCAGGTGGAACAGATTTGTGGCATGGTGCACAGCAAAGGCTGTGGATCCTCTTGCTGCCCCTCTTTCTGAGGTTCTTCTCTTCCTTCTTTCTCTTGCCCAGCAGGGCTCTGCTCTGGGCACTATCAAGGGCTACCTTTCTGCCCTTTCAGCCTTTCTAAGGCTGCCTGATCAACCTTCTTTGTTCAAGTCCCCTATTGTAAATAGATTTCTAAAGGGCATCACTCACACATTTCCTCCTGTTCCGTTTGTGATGCCTCAGTGGGACTTGCACCTGGTTCTTACGTTTCTGATGTGCGCTCCCTTTGAGCCACTTCACAACTGTCCTCTTCGCCTTCTTACTTTGAAGACTGCTTTCCTGGTTGCCATCACCTCTGCCAGGAGAGTGAGTGAGCTCCGGGCCCTTTCTTGTACTCCACCTTTCCTTTCTGTCCATCCGGACAAAGTGGTGTTGCGTACCAAGCCATCTTTCCTGCCTAAGGTTGTCACGGCCTTCCACATCGGGTGCTCTCATTTTACTTGGACCGCACACGCCAGTTCCGGGTGGATGACCAACTCTTTGTTGGTTACGTGGGTGCTAAGAAGGGGAAAGCGGTGCACAAGCGGACCATCTCCCGGTGGATCATCTTGTGTATCCAGGCATGCTACTCCTTGGCTAGAAAGGAGCCCCCTGTTGGATTACGGGCTCATTCCACCCGAGCAACGGCAACTACAACTGCCCTGGGCCGGGGAGTGCCCTTGCAGGACATTTGCCAGGCAGCTACGTGGGCCTCGCTGCACACGTTTGCAAGACACTACTGCCTGGACAGTCAAGTCCGGAGGGATGGCTTCTTTGGCCGTACCGTCCTCCAGGACTTTCTGGTGTGATTATTGGTTCGCAGACCCCCCACCGGGGTTGGTATTGCTGGGGTATCTATTCTAAGGTAAGGAATCTAATACTAACGTGTCTCTTTCAGATGCACAAGTTACTACTTGTGTAACGATATATCTGTAAGAGACTTTAGTTAGTATTAGATTCCTTACCGACCCACCCATCCTCCCCGTTCTGCGAACCGATATCTAGGGTTAGGGTTAACCCCTTTCAGGGCCCTAGTTTCAATGGCACCAGTGTTGGTTTTTAACATAGCTCTGCGTTTCTGGCGCGGAAAAGCTGTGTCTAAGAACTGACGTCAGCACGCGGCGGCGGCGTCTAAGTACTCCGACGACGTCATCACGGCACCCACGACGCCGACGACGGACGCGGAGCCGTAGACGACGCCTGCCGACGCGCAAGGGTACTGCTACGCAAAAATGTCCGGATCCAGTCTGACGCCTGGGGATATTCTAAGGTAAGGAATCTAATACTAACTAATGTCTCTTACAGATATATCGTTACACAAGTAGTAACTTGTGCATTTAGTTACTGGAATGACAGCACTTTTTGTGATTCGTAAGTTTTGTTAAACACACTAGTTACACAACTGTCAAAATTAAACATGGGTCAGATCACAAATGGCAACTGAGTGTATGTATCTACATATACAGACTCATATACAAACTCAAAGTAACCCAGCCTCATGAATTTTATTGTATCATTAGTGGCTGGTGAACCTATAAACTGTGGGCCATTAACACTTCTATGACTCTTATAATGCGAAGCAAGAGATCCCAAAATCATGAATTGTGAATTTTGTAGCAGAGGTTGGGCACAAATTGTCATAGAAAATATTGCAATGATTTTGTGCAGTTGTCCCCTGGCATAAGGCTATTGGTTTCTAGCCAGGTATGTGTATTTGCACCTGAATAGAGTATGAGATGCAAAGTAGTTCTGAACGTGTTTTTTCTCAGGCAGCACCTGGTACACTTTTAACAAAATATATTTTCCACTTAAGTTACCATAAATCTACATTCACATTGGAATTAGATTCTTGAAAGTATGTGGAAAATAATTTGAAACCATATTTCTGCGTTTTTCCAGGTGGAAATACAAAATGAAAAAATATTTTCATCTATGGCTTTTCATGGAAGATCTAGCCTTAACTACAGAGTGAAATTACTTAACTAGGTCACCATGGAAGAATTGCCATATGTTCCCATTGGCATGACCTTAATAAAAGCAAACACCATGACGGAGTTTCTTGTTGTGCTCACCAATATTGTCAAAATTAGATCCTGATAACATTGCTCAGCCAATCACCACTGTTCCAAATGCCAAAAATGGAACCTGGACCCTGCTTTGAAACTTTTTTCTGTGCTTGCCTTGTATGCCATTCAAAAAGGGGTCACTATATTAAACACAATGTCCACTATGTCCCTCAGTATTGCTGCACGTATTCACGGCATGAAGCCCTCTATGTACATAGGTAGTGCCAGATGTAAAGCAGTCCACTGTTTGTAACGTACCTTCCGCATGTTGCTGATTTCCAGGACAGCTTGTAATGTAAGAGCGAGAAGAAATGACAGAGAAACACAATCAAAACTGGACTCTACAGTCACTCATAAACACCTCCCCCAAACCCTGCTCATTAGCATACCATTACCTGGGTTATCATTTGTTATCAGGGTTTGGTTCAAGAAAAGATGCAAAGTAACACATTCTCATTTATTTCAGTTTTACCAAAGCCAGGGAAGTGTCCCAAAGACAACAAGAAGTGCATCAAACCAGAAGTCCCACAGTGCAAGAGTGATGGTGACTGCAAAGGGGATCAGAAGTGCTGCAACTTCAACTGCGGATTAAAGTGCAAAGCTCCAGAGCCAGGTATCAGTGTCAGGAGGGTGTGACATCTGATGTTGATGTTAAATCTTTGTTTGTGTTGTTGTTTTTAGGCTGAGCCTGGCCTGTAGATTGGGGGCAGGGCACAGTACACACCTGAAATGTACTAGACAAATCTTATAAAACCTGCATTTGAAAGCTAATAACAGCTTTCTGAACTAATGACAGGTACCTGTCACATTCAGGGTATTGCCCTATTTCTTAACTTGAGTGTGGATCATTCTTCCAGGTTTCCTGGATGCACAGTGAAGCACCGAAATCTGAAACTCATTATCCGAGAGCCTCCTTCTTATGTATCCATTGTTCATTATACACACAGTGGTTCTAGAAAGAGAGTCTAAGAAAATGGTCTGATTTTACTTTTGCAAAATTTTGTATAAGCATATTTGCACATCTGCATATATGTTTATATGCACAGGTGAGTTGCCATGTGTCTGCACAAGTTGTGGCTGACCTTTGAGTGGGATAAGGGTATATTGAAGGGCTTTGTGCATTCACAAACTGGTGCTCTCTTCACGCTACATCACAGAAGTTCTTGTTATCATTTGTCCCATATATCATAGCACCTGGGCTGCAAGATGCTTGCTGTAATATGTATATTTCGATCCGTTGGTTAGACTCTCTGAGGTGCTCAACCTTCACCTACGTCATGATTTTTGCCACTGAACCTTGAGTGGGACATCAGTGCATACCTAAATACAGGGCGTGTGCATAATATGAAATATATGGCAGCACAAGACGTGTGCCTCGCCTGGCTATCCCACAATGTCCAGGTCACATACATGATTCTGACACTGAACATGGAGAGGTGGTTACAAAAATGTGGAAATTGCACAAAATGAGCACAAAATGTAAACCTCTGATTTGTCCTGTGAGATTTGTGAAGGGAGTGTTTAGTTAGATTTGGAATGTGCATAGTTGTATCTTTCTTTTATGTTGAAAGTGCATTGTCCTGCCAGTCCTGTGTTAGTCTGGGCTGCATGGGTGCTGAGCGAATACCATTTTCTAACATTTAAAGGGAGCAAAGGCCTGTTCAGCTGACCTCAGTCCCTCATAGAGGTCAGAATACAGGAGTAACTTTTGGGTTCCTCTTGATACAGTCATATATACCACGTTGACCTCCAACCATAAATATTATGTGTACCAAAATTGCCCTTAATTTTCTATCATTTCATAACATGAAACATCAGAAGTAGCTCTCTGAATCACAGATCCCAATATCTGGCCAGCGGTCGTCACCCAAGGCGCATCCCACAGCCACAGCTAGGCAGCCACTAGGCACTCCAAAGACACCGTCCCAGCAGGTATCCTACCTTCCAGGTCAAGACAAGGAGAATCGGTGCCCTTCAAGCCCCAAGATTGCCACCCTAGTCTGCCAGTCGAGCAGTCCACTCCGGTTCCCTACAGCACACACTCCACAAGTCGCCACCACAGTCACGAGTCACGGGATGACCGCAGTGCACCCAGAAGAACGGGTAAGGGTAGCACTGCTCAGACGGCTCTAATCCAGGAGCTGCGCCTCCGTCTGATGTGGGCCTCTGATGCAGAGCCAGTACTTCTCGGAGAGTCCTCCCACGCAGCTCGTTGTGGGGCCTGAGGCCGTCGGTGTACCGCTGCCCTCTGTTGCGGGGCACTGCGCAGGTTGTCAACTCAGTGATTCAAAAAGTGGGGGTGGTGATGGACAGAGTATCTGAATTAAACAGAACACTCGTACCCAGTCAAAAGATCAGGGCTTGATCCATCACCGTTTTTTAGCTCACTGCACCATCCCAGCTCAGAACCTGGCTACATGCAAAGTAGTCTGACCCTGGCCCAGTGCATCATGGGAACAGGGCAGACCAAACTACCAAGCCAATTCTTTACTAGAAAGGAAACAAGCTTCGGGGACCGGTTTCTGGCATTGCAGCCGTCTTCGGCCCGGCTTGCTTGAATCCTGATGGTGCAGTGAGCAAGGGACTCACATCTGAGTATTCCCTGCCACACTTGTGGTGGCTAAAACGATTCAAAAAGTGGGGGTGGTGATGGACAGAGTATCTGAATTAAACAGAACACTCGTACCCAGTCAAAAGATCAGGGCTTGATCCATCACCGTTTTTTAGCTCACTGCACCATCCCAGCTCAGAACCTGGCTACATGCAAATTAGTCTGACCCTGGCCCAGTGCATCATGGGAACAGGGCAGACCAAACTACCAAGCCAATTCTTCACTGGAAAGGAAACAAGCTTCCGGGGACCGAGTTCTGGCATTGCAGCCGTCTTCGGCCCGGCTTGCTTGAATCCTGATGGTGCAGTGAGCAAGGGACTCACATCTGAGTATTCCCTACCACACTTGTGGTGGCTAAAACGATTCAAAAAGTGGGGGTGGTGATGGACAGAGTATCTGAATTAAACAGAACACTCGTACCCAGTCAAAAGATCAGGGCTTGATCCATCATTGTTTTTTAGCTCACTGCACCATCCCAGCTCAGAACCTGGCTACATGCAAATTAGTTTTTCCAGTAAAGAATTGGCTTGGTAGTTTCGTCTGCCCTGTTCCCATGATGCACTGGGCCAGGCACAGACTAATTTGTATATAGCCAGGTTCTGAACTGGGATGGTGTAGTGAGCTAAAAAACGGTGATGGATCAAGCCCTGATCTTTTGACTGGGTACAAGTGTTCTGTTTAATTCAGATACTCTGTCCATCACCACCCCCACTTTTTGAATCATTTTAGCCACCACAAGTGTGGCAGGGAATACTCAGATGTGAGTCCCTTGCTCACTGCACCATCAGGATTCAAGCAAGCCGGGCCGAAGACGGCTGCAATGGGTATGAGTGTTCTGTTTAATTCAGATGCTCTGTCCATCACCACCCCCTTTACTGAATCGGCAACTCAGTGGGGCGTCTGCAAAATGAAGCACTTCATGTACACGCTCCTACGCAGCGGAACCCTCTGGTGAGCACCGCCCTCCGCAGCAACTCTAGGCCGGGGATTGTGGCCTAACCAACTCCGTTGTGGCGGGGCTCTCAGACTACATCTAGGAAGGCCGCTCGAGGGTCGGAGGAACACAAACTCGCTGCTGCCGGTGTCTGATGCCCGGGCCCGCTATCTAAGATGACTCTTGCACTGTAGTTGCCGGATTTATTTCGGATAGTTAGATGGTGTTATGGAGCACTCGGCTCAAGCGGCTATCTTGGTCGCGAGCAAGCTCCGCCCCCTTGCATATGAGTTATTAAATAGAGAAAAGTTTTGAAAAAATTTACCCACCATGACAAATTTCCCTTGCCTAATGATTTATGTTTGTTGTTTAACCCCTTGTGTGCTCCTGACGAGACCAGGCCATCATGTGTCACAGTTGAGCTGTGCTCATGACGGCCTGGTCTCATCATAACGCCGACGCACCACCCAGCGCAGTAAATCCCCGCCTGTGCAGGAGAATTAATGAGTGGCGGGGTCGTGACGAGACCAGGCCGTCATGAGCACAGCTCCACCGTGACTCATGACGGCCTGGTCTCGTCACGAGCACCGCGGCGCCGGCTCCCCCCCACACTGTGTGGGAATTAGCCCCATAGTTAAAAAGCAGGTGAATGTACTTGTATTTTAGGCTAAATATGCATTATTAATATATTTGGCTTTATTCTCTAACTTGTGATAACTCACTCTGTAGTTGGTCATAGGTTGTATGTATTTGGACTTTTTCCTATTTTTCCTAGTTGTTATAATGTTTTGGTGCCGGAAGGTGTCCCTTCCTGCACAAAAACAATCCAGCCTAACATCTGGGTAACAGGCCCATCCATTTACTGACAGTTGTTTCCCTCCTTTAGTTATGTTACTGCTTCGACCCTTGGAATAGATGCTGAGTTCTTTCTGCGCTGGACTTCATAAACCAATGGACTAACCATCAACTCTTGCTCTGTAGTCTGGGAAAACTGGACAACAACTGGAAAATACACTGCTATGAGTCTGGAGTTCTGCCTTGGCAATAAGGGGAGGATAATACTGGGTCTTAATGCACAACAGAACATATCTGCATGCATAAGGAGCTAGGCTGTGCCAGCTAGAAGAATCAAACTAATTACAGAAAAACCTTCACAAGGCCCAGTAGATTGTGGGTGTAAGATTTCCTAATGAACCAAGGTCTTCAAGGAGTCATCAGATTCTCACAGCCCAACTGCCAGGCGAGGGGATGAAAGCATCAATAAGCCGCAGAGTTGTTGCTTGTTGTCAAAGACGTAGTTAGCCTGCTCCTCCTCCAACCCGCTCTGTATTGATAGGGTGCTTGGGTCAACTTCTCTCCCGCCCCAGACAGAATGATCAGCAGATAATTATGACTTCATGATTCCAGTGAAGAGTCCAGTTTTTTTAAGATCTGTTTTAACCATCTTAGTAGCTCATACAGCTTCAGAGATTTCAACTTTTAAAGTCTCAATGAGATTGTGACCTTAGTTCCATATACAACTTAGTACCGATGAAGCCAGTGACCTCAGTGAGTCTGCGGGCTCCTGCACATGAAATTCTTAACTACAACTGGCAGATTCCTAGGTGCAGTTACTACTAGAGTATTCATAGTTGGTGCTGGCTGATTACTACACCTGCCCAAATTGAGCTGAATAAAATTCAGTAAAATACAATCTCTTGATTTGTATCTTAAAAATGCATCAATGGCCAAACCTCCTGCTACCATTGACTGCAACATTGGATCTTGGAACTGCACCAATTACTAAACCACGGTGAGATCCTTGTTTGGATGTTGGGATTTTGCCCATTGTGGATTGTTGTTTGCACCATGAGGGAAACTCAGCAGTTGAGGCTTCAGCCCAGTAAAATGTCCAGTGTCATTCAGCTCTCTTGGCTGCAAAAAAACTTCAGCAATTCCTAGGGTTGCCTGGCCATTTTCAAGAATGCAAGTGAGAAGCAGCCCAACTTTTTAAAAAATCAATCATCCAGCATGCTCCTTACAAATCATTAAATCATGCAAAATTAACTTGTTATTTTGAATTCTTAAAACCCAATTCAGCTATGACCAGAGCATGTTCACTTAAGAGAGAATTCATCAGAAATGCACCCCTCCAAATACAACATTTAAAAAAAACACCCCTGCCCCTATAGATTGCTGCTGAACAGCAGCTGGAGCCAACTTTGAATTTCATAAGACCAATTAGATGCAGGTCTAGAATGCATTTTTCCAACTCAAGGAGAGTCCACCCTGACCCCTGTCTCACTGAACTTATGATCAAACCAACTGAGATGGAATTAAATGCTAGATATCCTACCTACCCTACCTAAACTACACATTCTTAGTGCTATCCAAACCTCAATGATCTTGTCAGCATGCGTTGCTACCCGCAGCTCCACCTAGTACTGGTTTGCCCTCTTGTGTCCAGGTCCTGAGTTAACGGACCTCTTCCTTCCACAGGCTCCCACCTGCCCCTCTGTAATGAATGTGACTTCTCACCAATAGGCCACACCCAAAAACCCTGCATTCCCACCTGGAAGGCAAATATACCACTACACCTTTAAAAATACACTTTGAATAGCACTTCCTAAAGCCGGGGAAAGGACACAGCAATCCCTTCAGGCAAGCAGTATCAGACTACAGAAGGTAGCCCATAAACCACAGGGAGACCGGGGCAAAAGTTAGTAACAAACAACAGTGTTTTAAACAAGGGTATTATTCAAAGTACAGGTGCATGTGGCAAAATTAATTGCAGTGGACTTAATCCAAAAGAGGAGAACGCCAGGGAGACATTTTTCTTATGAAAGTGATTTGTATTTCCATTAAAGAACATGTACAAGCACATGAGGTGGTAGCACTGCGTTACATTAAATGACATGTAACCATATAAATACTGTGCACAAGTGCTAGTGAAGTTATGGTGACGGCGCAAGTGACACGTGATGTGGTATATACAACGTTTTGTGGTGGGCGCCACAAGGATAAGTGAAGTAAAACGGTTTCTTTACATTCGAAGTACCCAAACAATTATTGTTACAATTTTAACATGATTAGGTAGGGTATTCGTTAAATGTAGGCGCCAAGTGTTGCGCTGTGGGAGTCAACGGCGCTTCAACTTTGGATGTGTTAGGCCATCATCAGAGCCAGGTTACGCAAAATTTAATATGCAGTGTCACGAGTGGAGGACACTCGATGTTCAGGGGGCTCAGTTGGGCGAGCTGGGTGACTTGCAAAGGAACCTTCAATCGCAAGGATGCTGCTTCGAGGAATCTAAAGTCATGGACCCATACACGGAAACTGACAACAGTCAGGCAAGGCAAGAAAAACAAATTCTGGTGCATTTAAGATAACACACACAAGTTTCTTAGTGCAACATTTAAAAAAGACAGGCCAAGCAAGCCACATTTGGAAGGTGGGGCCAGTGGGGTCCTTCCATCCTGCAGCTAAAATTATCCTGAGAACTGCCACATTTATAAACATGGAGGCTTCCTCATCCTTTCTGAGGCCTAGACTGCTATCATGCCCCATTAACATTGGAGTAGGAGCTAGATAAATCTTAAATCCTAGCAGCCCCTCTCAAAAGACCCCAATCTCTCATTGAATTACGCTTAGTTTTTTACATTGATAAAACATGTGTACCAAATCGGCCGTCCCTTCTCTACTCCTTGGATATTTATCATCCTCTCTCTTTCCCCAATCATACAATTTAGCTGGAGTAAAATAAAGATTGAAGAGGGTTTTATAATGTTGGGTTCTTAAATTAGTAGAGCGAAATAACTTTTCTGCTAAATGCAGCGCCTTATACAGGTCAGAATTTGGATCGTTTAATTTAATTACCCAAGTGGCCTAAAATGTTTCCATATCATCATGTGCACTCAGTAGTAAGGAACTGTATATCATCTTTATTTTGGTTCTACCCCTACTAGGTACTCAATCAAATGAATTCTAACCCCGGAGAGATCCGTGGCCTAAGACCCAATAAGATTTTATGAATTTGTACAAGTTTGAAGCCTTGACTTGCATGAAGCCCGAATTCCTGCTGTTTGGTACTGAATCCCAACATTTGATCACCTTCAAATATATCCCCAATTTTTCTTATACCTTGTTGATCCCAGATCCTACCCATCCTATCATACATCATTTGCGGCAGTACACTTGTTTTCCAAAGAGGACTGTAATAATCTATTTTTGGGATTACCAAAGTATTTTGTATTTCCTTCGTAACTTCCCAGGTGCTTACCATTCCCTTGTTCTGCATTTTCTTGTAATATCACCTGTCTGTTTTACGGAGCCTCTCCGCCTAACATCAGCTCAAATATTGTTGGAAGGATGTCACTACTTGATACCATTACCATTTGACTCCTTTCCGAGTCAAGTAATATTGCCATCTGACTGATAAAATCTAACATTCGGGATCGCCAGCCCTCCCCTTGCCTGCGGGAGAGACAAATATTTTGAGGGGCGTCTGACTTTCCCATAATGCCACAAGAAGTTCATTAATGTTGACTCTTGATTTCATAATTGATTTGTTGATCATGAGTGGAATAGATCGAAACTAATGTAAAATATTGGGGAGCATAGTCATTTTTAATACGTTGCCCCTCCCGATTATAAACAGATGCTATTCTTTTTAGGTCCGCTGAAATTGACTTCACCAGAGGATCAAAATTAACCTTTATTATTGTATCCATTGCTGGACTAATTCTGACCCTAGATAGATTGCACTTTCTATACATCTTGAATCGTTGATTTTGATATCATCAGTGCAGACTATCTTGGTCTTGCTTTTATTCAGCAAATAACCAGACCTCTGCCCAAATTCCCTTGCAATCTCAGTAATTGCACTAATAGCTCTGACTGGATCCGGAGTTATTATAGCCAGGTCGTCTGCATAGGCCAAAAACTTGGTCTTAAAGCCACTGGTGACTATAGGCTTGATGTCTTGACACCTCAATAGTCTCTCTATCAGTAGATCTATATAAAATGTAAATGTAAATGTATATGTGTGTATACTTGTAAAGCGCACTGCCACCCAATCTCGGGGCATCCTGGCGCTGTATACCGCTGTGGAACCCATCCTGGCTTTCCCTGTGAGATGCCCCCTCCAGGGCACCCCCAAGGTGAAGCCAGGCATCCCAGCGCTGTTGGGGCCGTTGTGGGCCCCAACAGCGTATATAGGGCAAACAGTATTAGTGAGCAGGGACAGCCCTCTCTTGTCCCTCTAGAAATAGAGATATTATCCGAGCTGCCCTCCATTAGTTGTATTCTGGCCTTTGGCTCTGAGTACATTGCCTTAATGGCCTTAGATATTCTTTGTCCAAACCCCTTTTGTTCCAATATCCCCCACAAATACGTCCACGTTACTCGATCAAAGGCTTTGTCTGCGTCGAGAAGAATCATGGCCATTCGTTCCCCCTGGCCGCTTGTACATCAAAAAGTGTGATGGTCTGCCTTATATGTTCAGTCGTTCCGTACCCTGGGATAAACCCATGCTGCCACGGGGAGACCAAACCGCCAATGACCCTTACCAGCCTCTTTGCTATCACCTTTGAATATACTTTAGTATTTGCATTAATGAGGGATATTGGACGATAAGATGCTGGGTTATCCTTTGGTTTCCCTTTTTTATGAAACACTACTATATTAGTTTCCTTCCACGATTCAGCGATCTTACCAGTATGTAATATACCATTAAATAAATTCAGCATAATAGTGGCGATCACTCTCTGGATACATTCATAAACTTCCAGAGGAATGCTGGCGGGCCGGCTGCCTTTCCTGGTGACATCTCTTGAAGAGCTTCATTGATTTCCTCTATCGAGAATTCTTTCTCTAGTTCTTCTTTTGTCTGACTGTCTTGCTGGGGGCCCACTCCCACGACTTCCATATAGGAGACTTCCATGAGAGTCTCTTCTTTATACAGTTTTTGGTAATAGTCCTTAAATACCTTAAGTATATCTATAGGCTCCGTATACACCTGATCCCCCTCTCGTATATCGGTAATTATATAATTATATTTACCTGCCTCTTCTCCCATCTCATAAAACTTGCCCCTATGAGTTTGATAATAATCTGGCTTTCTGAGCTAACCATTTTTGCAGCTCGGATTCTATGGTCATAATCTTGTGCTGTACCTCCAGGACCTCTTTTCCCTGACCTATATCTTCTGTATGTTGTTCCTCTGCTATCATTAGCTCTCTAAGCAGTCTATAATTTTCAGTCTGAGCCTCTTTCCTTAAACTAGCAGTAAAACTAATTGTTTCCCCTCTAAGAGGGGATTTAAATGTGTCCCAGACAGTATTCCGAGAGGCACTATATCCGTTCGAGTAAAAAAAGTCATGGGTCCACTTCTTCAAATATTCTACATAATTCAGATTGACCAATACCTTCCTTTTGAATATCCATTTTAGATAGCTCTTATTAGGGGGTTCGGTTTCTAAATGTAAAACTAGCGCAGATATTGCTTTTGGTAATTTCTCACTCCTTGCTTTCTTTATTATTGTCGCAGATATCAGAAAATAATACAGCTTTGTATATTTTTTATGTGGGCATGAAAAATATGTGAATCTTGCCTTATTTGTGTCTTTGTTCCCCCAAACATCTACCAGCCCATGAGTGGTGATAAAGGAGTTCAGCGCACGGTGCACTTTGGGTTTTTGCCCAGCATAGACATTATTGTTAACGAGGTCAGCGGTAATATTAAAATCTCCACATAATATCATTGGACTCGGCCATGTCATCAACTCAACTTCCAGGTGCTCAAAAATTTCGGGATCATCTTGGTTAGACCCATATATTGTGCACAGAGTAATTCCAATTCCAAGTTCCACCACCACCCATCTCCCCAAGGTATCTATTATTTTGCGTTTCGCACCACCAAGAGCAACCTTACCCAATATTGCTACGCCCCTGAAGGTAGATGTTTGGGAAGAACAGGCACGTGAATCATATCTTTTTATATTCAATAAATTTCTTTTTGCCCAAGGTACATGGGTCTCCTGTAGACAGACCAATTCAAAATACTTTGACCTTTACGAATTCCCCCAACCGTTGCCTCTTCCTACAATCATTTAAGTCCCCTACTTTCACAGTACATATCTTAAGCTTTCCCATTCTCCTTTATAAGATTACACTGTCCCTTACTACTCTCATTAATCAACTGATTTATTTTCAAAACCTTCAACCATCTTCTAAAAAATGCTGAGTATTTATTTCCTCTCCGTGACCCTCTCCACCTCCTCCTCCCCCTGCTCAATCCTCTGACCCCCTCGTCCCCACCCTCCCCTCTGTCCTGACCCCCACCTCCCCGTTGAAGTGCTCAGACATTGATCTGTGCATTGGATATTCGAAGCTTAAGCGACATGGCTGATCCTATTCCTAGATTGTCCTAAGGTACCCCGACTAATCCTATTAATTCATAGGTCTGATTCTACACATTCATGGCGTTACCCTTTTTCCCTTTATCCCCTACTCCATTCTTTCCCTAAATCTTTTTTTTTAAACGTATTCGTCTTCCTAAACAATTCTTCCACTTTTCTCCTTTTAAACCTCTTTTTTTCTTTATAAAATGTGATTACTAGCTCTAAGGAGATTCTAGGGAGAAGACACCTTACAATTCGGAGTATGAGCTTAAATCGCTTTAAACATGAAAAACCTTATATCGTAAATTTACCCCCCTCTTATTTTTTGCAATCATAATTTTATTTGTCCATAGTGTCCAAATTTTCCTACGTGAAGTAACGTGTCTGCCCATCATGGATCACTTTCAGCTGAGCTGGGTTTATCAAATAAATATGGATATTTCTCCCCTGAAAGGGTTTTATAAGCTGCCTTAACCTCCAACGTCTCTCCATCGTAGTGTGGCAGAAATCCGGGCACACAATGAAAGAAACCTCCCCACTTATTCTCTTAGACTCGGGTCTTGCCTTATCTGCAATTGCCTGGCGGAGGAGGAAATTGCCAAAGAACACAAGGATCGCACGTGGCTTGGCTCCTTCTCTTGCTTGAATCCTTGGTTTAAAAGGAGTGAGGTTTGCTCCTCGGACTTCTGCTGCCCAGTTGCAATCTGATAACTCAGGGAATGAAGATTTAAATAGCTCAATTATATATGTCCTGGTGTCGGACCCTTCCACCCCTCCGGGATCCCTAACACCCTAAAGTTGTTCCTCCACTGTCTGTTCTTGAACTCCTTGAGTTTCCATTGAATATCTTTGATTTGGAAGCCTTATGCTTTCGCCTGGTAGGCAGCGCCTTACGCCTCAGCTTAAGTAGAAACATTTCTTGCCTCGAGATTGGTCACCCTTTACCCTATATTGGCACAGGATTTGGAAAGCTTCCTAACAACCCCCGGCATTTTCCGCATAGCAGCCTGCGATTTCCGGCTATCTTGGCGCGTTTCTTCCCTGTGCGATATAATAGCCTGGTATATTACTTCCAATGTAGGGGGAGCCGAGCTAACCTCTTTAGGGGTTGTCCCAGACAAGTAACCAGACAGCTGAGTCGCAGATGAATAACCCTAAGTCCTTTCTTTCACGCCCTTGTGTACTAAGGCATTGATTTTTTTTTTTTGCTGTTATAGGCTTTGCTTTGTCACTATCCTCAGGATCAGTGTCTAAATTACTTGCCCCCAATGATGTGCTAAACCCATCCTCCGACCATTCTGCCCCCTCTGAGACTGAAAAGAAACAGTCTCTTTGCTCTTTATCTATTCCTCCTCATATTTTATCCCTACTACCAGGTCTGTTGCCAGATTCAGATCACTTCCCCAGACCACTATATTGGTTTTGTGAGCTACATTTTCTTTACTTTGTGGTATCTCCAAACAGTCATTTACCATCTTTGTGCCAGCTTTTATCTGCTCTACCATGGTACTGATGGTGCCTCCATGACTTCCACAGTTTCACCATTATCTCCATTCTCAGCAACAGAGGCATGCTCTCCCCTTCCCTCCTGAGCTCGCGGGGAGGGGAGGGCGTCCACCTCTTTCAGTCGCCCACCGTTAGCCAGATTGTTCACTGTGCCTCTCAGCAGTGGAGGATCTCTTCCCGGCTCACCTCCTGACTTTGTTTGTGCTTCTCCAGAGTGACTGCTCCCAACGCGGCCTCCTTCGGGCATTGTGGGAGCTCAGCCCCCGGGGGTGAGCAGGGCGGAGATTCCCAGTTCCCCCGCCTCTTTCTCTCTTCACCACTGGAGGGTCAACGCTGGGAGTCTGAGGGTGCTGTACGCGTCCTGGCGTTAGGTCCGGAGAGTCAAGCTCCGCAGGGTATTCTCAGCGTAACTTTCTATTCCCCACCAGTTTTGAAGCGGCGGAGTTTGTGGCTGCTTTTGGACCCATTTTTTCAAGGGTCGTAGGCAGGCGGTGTTCCAAACGGAGCGAATGTTTCACTGTGCCATGCTTAAGGATCCGCAATCCAACTTCGATCCAGACGACCCAATCTCTGCAGCGAAAAACCAAAGGTGGTGATGGACGGAGCGTTGACAATACAAACACTCACCCCCAGTCAACTGATCTGGGTTTAATCCATCACCGTTCTTTAGCTCACTCCGCCACCCCAGCTCAGACATGGCCATATGCAAATCAGTCTGACCCTGTGCCTCATGGGAACAGTCCAGCCCGAACTGCCAAGCCATGTCTTCTCTGGACCGGAATCAAGCTTCCCAGGACCGGTTTCTGGCATTACAGCAGTCTTCAGCCGGGCTTGCTTGACTCCAGTGGCAAAGTGAGCAAGGGACTCACGTCTGAGCATACCCTTAAAACTTAGGGCGAACAAAGAAAAACCAAAGGTGGTGATGGACGGAGCGTTGACAATACAAACACTCACCCCCAGTCAACTGATCTGGGTTTAATCCATCACCGTTCTTTAGCTCACTCCGCCACTCCAGCTCAAACATGGCCATATGCAAATCAGTCTGACCCTGTGCCTCATGGGAACAGTCCAGCCCTAACTGCCAAGCCATGTCTTCCCTGGACCAGAATCAAGCTTCCCAGGACCGGTTTCTGGCATTACAGCCGGGCTTGCTTGACTCCAGTGGCAAAGTGAGCAAGGGACTCACGTCTGAGCATATGGCCATGTCTGAACTGGGGTGGCAGGGTGGGCTAAAGAACGGTGATGGATTAAACCCAGATCTGTTGACTGGGTGTGAATGTTTGATTGGTTCAGATGCTCCGTCCATCACCACCCCCTTTTGTACGACTTTGTTCGCCATAAGTTGGCAGGGTATGCTCCGACGTGAGTCCCTTGCTCACTTTGCCACTGGATTCAAGCAAGCCGGGCTGAAGACGGCTGAAATGCCAGAAACTGGTCCTCGGAAGCTTGTTTCCGGTCCAGGGAAGGCATGGCTTGGCAGTTCGGGCTGGACTGTTCCCATGAGGCCCAGGGTCAGACTGATTTGCATATGGCCATGTCTGAACTGGGGTGGCAGGGTGGGCTAAAGAACGGTGATGGATTAAACCCAGATCTGTTGACTGGTGTGAGTGTTTGATTGGTTCAGATGCTCCGTCCATCACCACCCCCTGTTGTACCACTTTGTTCGCCATAAGTTGGCAGGGTATGCTCAGACGTGAGTACCTTGCTCACTTTGCCACTGGATTCAAGCAAGCCGGGCTGAAGACGGCTGAAATGCCACAAACCGGTCCTCGGAAGCTTGTTTCCGGTCCAGGGAAGGCATGGCTTGGCAGTTCGGGCTGGACTGTTCCCATGAGGCACAGGGTCAGACTGATTTGCATATGGCCATGTCTGAACTGGGGTGGCAGGGTGGGCTAAAGAACGGTGATGGATTAAACCCAGATCTGTGGACTGGTGTGAGTGTTTGATTGGTTCAGATGCTCCGTCCATCACAACCCCCTTTTGTACCACTTTGTTCGCCATAAGTTGGCATGGTATGCTCAGACGTGAGTCCCTTGCTCACTTTGCCACTTGATTCAAGCAAGTCGGGCTGAAGACGGCTAAAATGCCAGAAACCGGTCATCGGAAGCTTGTTTCCGGTCCAGGGAAGGCATGGCTTGGCAGTTCGGGCTGGACTGTTCCCATGAGGCACAGGGTCAGACTGATTTGCATATGGCCATGTCTGAACTGGGGTGGCAGGGTGGGCTAAAGAATGGTGATGGATTAAACCCACATCTGTTGACTGGGTGTGAGTGTTTGATTGGTTCAGATGCTCCGTCCATCCCCACCCCCTTTTGTACCACTTTCTTTGCCATAAGTTGGCAGGGTATGCTCAGACGTGAGCCCCTTGCTCACTTTGCCACTGGATTCAAGCAAGCCGGGCTGAAGACGGCTGAAATGCCAGAAACCGGTCCTCGGAAGCTTGTTTCCGGTCCAGGGAAGGCATGAATTGGCAGTTTGGGCTGGACTGTTCCCATGAGGCACAGGGTCAGACTGATTTGCATATGGCCATGTCTGAACTGGGGTGGCAGGGTGGGCTTAAGAACGGTGATGGATTAAACCCAGATCTGTTGACTGGGTGTGAGTGTTTGATAAGATCAGATGCTCCGTCTATCACCCCCCCCTTTTGTACCACTTTGTTCGCCATAAGTTGGCAGGGTATGCTCAGACGTGAGTCCCTTGCTCACTTTGCCACTGGATTCAAGCAAGCCGGGCTGAAGACGGCTGAAATGCCAGAAACCGGTCCTCGCAAGCTTGTTTCCGGTCCATGGAAGGCATGGCTTGACAGTTCGGGCTGGACTGTTCCCATGAGGCACAGGGTCAGACTGATTTGCATATGGCCATGTCTGAACTGGGGTGGCAGGGTGGGCTAAAGAACGGTGATGGATTAAACCAGATCTGTTGACTGGGTGTGAGTGTTTGATTGGTTCAGATGCTCCGTCCATCACCACCCCCTTTTGTACCAATCTCTGCAGCAGCAACACCGAGATCTCTTCATCGGGGAGGCCTCTAAGTCAGTAAGCGATTTTTCCTGTACTTGTACGGGGTTTACCTAATCTATACAGCCATGGATCGCTAGTGCTGCTGCTTGCCTCCTAAGAGGCCGCCATCTTGCTTCAGCTTCGACAGATCAAACGTGGGTTGCTAGGGATACATGATCTGAAATCCTCCTTATATGCAAGGAGAGGTAGGAAGATGAGGGAGCTGTGGTTGAGCATTTTGGGTCCCCATTACGAGATGGAGGGATAATGTCCAGCGCCCTCTCAATATCAAAAACAAGGGAGTTGGCAGGAGGCCGATCAGATTTGACATGATTTGCTCCTTAAATATCTGATAGTATACATGTCTCTGTCTGAAGGAAGCTTCCCTATCCTGCCAGGCTAATATCATCATTGTTGGATTTGAAAGACTAATTAACTGTATCTATGTTCTCTCTTCATGTTTTATCTTTCATCAACCATTCTAGTTGTCTGGAGAAGGTTTTGTCTTGATGTCAGTCATGGCAGACTCAAAGAAAACTGTTGATTAATGCAATGTTCAAAAAGATAAGCCAAATATATCAGTAAATGCAGAATCCAAAAATGTCAAATGAATGATTAAATGAACAATTGTATCGAATGCAGTATATACAGATAGCAAAGAGTAGAAAATATATACCAGAGAAAGAGTGATTAGGAACACCTTACCAATTGAATATGCATCATCCTTGCCCGCTCTTCTGCTGTAGGAAGCCTGTCAAAGAGCCCATGTAGGTGTTTCACTCAGGACCCAAATTCCGCCATCTCCACAGCAATACTTCTATTCACCTGGCCCTTGTCAGCTCCCAGCTTAAATATAATTATTCCACATGAGGTTAAGCTTCTAGAAAACCCTGCCCCTTTCTCATTGGAAAAAACCAAGCAGGCTGTAACAGTCTGCGTCAAGGCTAAGACACTGGCTGGCCAAGCCCCTGTATTTTGACTCTGAGACAGTGTTGTACATTCCACCGATAATATCCAGTTCACTCTGGTCAATGAGGTGCAAAAAACAAGTGAGGAGCAGAAAAACCTTGAATATGAATCGCAAGCACTGTTGTGTAGGCAGGAGCAAGGCAAAGTCAGATATAAGGCCATGTCAAAGCCAAAAGTAAGATCTCATAATTCTGTGCGCTCGAAAGCAAGGCACAGTCAGAATGCAAGATGACATGAAGCGATGTCAAAGCCAATAGTCAAAGTCAGAAAAGAAGATGACATGAAGCCATGTCAAAGCCAATAGTAAGCACTTATAATATAAATCTAATGTTCTACTCTGTGACAGCTCACTAAAAGACAGCAAGATTACAAAACAGAAGAGAATCAGGCATATGCGGGACCATCTCATATATCCAGGCTAAGGTAAAATAACACACTATAGTCAGTTAAAATGGTGGTAGTTGAGGGTCGTCATAGGGTGCCAAATCACGAGAGGCTATTTTATTACATTCCACCCCATGACCCTTGACTATCATCACTCACATATATCAAAAACTGAACCTCTTAACTAAAGACACCACTACTAGTGAAAAACTGAAATTCCCAACTGAAATAACAAAAATGGATTTCCTAACTGAAAGAATAAAAACTATTCAAAAACTACATTTCTTAATTGAAAACACATCAGTGAAAAACCTCATGTCATAACTGAAAGACAAAAATATAAAACTATGAAATCATAAAGGCATGTAATCTTCAATTCAAGCATATCTAGATATTCAACAAGAATAACACAGAATAAATGATGGAAGCATATGAACACAGTAATACTCCTAATGTCTCAAATGGCTAATACTGAAACTTCTACTGTTGAAGCAGCCAAACTTATATATATTTTGGGCTAAATATTAAAGGCAATACTTTAACTCAAAAACGTTTTTCTCTAAATGCAAAACCTTTTGTTGTTCTGTTTTCTCTTTAAATACACAGTCCTTCTATGTGAAAGAAACACAGCCTTCTCACATTTACCTCCATCTCCACTAAACAGTTCATTAGTCTTGGCAAAGCAAGCCCCCATCTGGTTCGTTCAGCCACAGGACGTCAGCTTGCACTGTCCGGTGATCCTTCCAGGCTTGAGGGGAGGGGGTCCAATCCATACCGGACACACATATACCGACATCAGGCTCACCAACACGTCACAGAATGATGACCTGGAAAAGAAACAAGCATCAGTCTGCTTGCAAGAAACATTTTTTTAAAAGCGCACATTTTTCCAGTCCCTGTTTTGCATTTCTGAAGGTGCAATATTATCATTCCTGTCTGCACAGCTCACTGCAGGCTGGAGAATTGTCTGTGAATTCTACCCACCCTTTAACCTCTGAATTCTTGGTATTGGAGTGAAACTCTCTTTTTCCCTGAACAGTAAGAAGGGCTGAGGCAGTCTCTTTCCTGAGTATTTCTCCACTCACTGTTGGATACGTGCTCCCTTTCTCAATTGGCAGAAGCGCAAGGCACTCCATCTGCTCTCTGCTCTGGTAATCCTTTTTCCTTCAACTCGCCTTTCACTTTCTGTGGGACTGGTCTGTGTCGGGCATGCTGACAAACGGACACTGACACACGGTAACTGTACTTTGTGTCAACATGGTCCAGATCTCTTTCCACAATTCCTTGCCACACATTTTCTTTGCATTTATCATCCAACTATGAGCATGCCTCATGAGAAGCAAAGTTGCTAACCCATTGGTAGCGGACCATAAATCAGTTTAAATATGACATGTTCCCAGCAATTCTTGTTTCAAAGCTTGATGAACAGCATATAGTTTTGTGAACTTACTACTCTTTCCTTCTCCAGTAGAGGTTAACAATTTCCGGGTCACAGGATTGTATGACACCACCTTCCAGCTCCTCTTAGCCCCTACATATCTGGCAGCACCATCAGTAAACCACACATGTTTCTTGTCCTCCACGGACAATTCGCTAAATGGCATGCCTCACTTTACAGAAGACTCCTATATTTCAGGTACATCATACAACACCTCTGTTGCTTCCATTGGCACCTGCGCCATGGTGCCTCTGGGACCTACTCAGGCCCTATCCTGTATATACCACTTCCATTTGGTTAGGCTGGCCTCCTGCGCATGTCCAATTCTGTGAGTCGGGAGAACTCATCACCCACTGCATTATTGGAATTTCATGTCTCAAAATTACATCGTGCCCTAGGGTCAATTGCTCAGTATCCACCAGAGCTCAATAGCATGCAAGCAACTGTTTTTCATAGGGGGTTTACCTCTCTCCAGCGTCTGGCAATTTCTGTGTCCAGACCCTAAAGGTACTTTCATTCTTCCCTGCTTCTGCCACAAACTCCAATTGGCATATGTTCCTTGTACTGTTACATTCAGCTCAACATCCCCATCCCACACTGGCCACGAATCCAAAGCGTCCTCTTTTGCTACTTCAAATGTAGTCTGTTGCTGCTCTCCCCATTCAAATGCATTTTTCTTTCGCGTAACTTTGTACAAAGGGGCCAAAATCTGACTCAAGTGAGGATGTGCTATCTTCAAAAACTAAATAAACCAATCAACCTCTGGGCTTCCTTTCTGTTTCGGGGCTCTGCAAATTCCCAAAAAGTCACACTCTGAGAGGGCCCTTGTAATTTGGCAGGATTTACCTCCCATTCCTTGCTCTGCAAATGCTCCACAATCCTGTCTAACTGAGTCTGCACTTGTGCATCCTGACACATAGTTATCATAGTTCTGGGTTAATCTAGGGGATCTGGATCCCTTCATTTCCTGCCCATCTGTTTGTAGGTCTTTATCTCCTAGGTGCTTGTATTTAGTTATGCACAACAAATCTGAATTGTGTGTCACCGCCTCTCTCTCCAAGATTTTAGCCTTTTCATCTGAAAGGAAATTAAAATGTTCTGTCATGCATAGTAGCTGCGCTTTGCAGTACAGTCTGCCACTTCACTGGGAAATTCTGTGTCCCAAACTCCACCCATGGACTTTCTGTTGAGACATGCGCAAACAGTTTTTGTAAAACTGCAGTCTCTGTCTGTATACACCATTTTATTACATTGGCTTTCTCCCACTGATAAATCACTGTGTGTTTTATTGCCCTCTGCCCAGTATCTTTCAATGCACAAAAACATAAAGGCATCTATATGTGTTCAGCGTCTGAATTTAAAAGTATACTCTTCTTTTTATCCTGTTCTTCAGAGTAACTATAAAGAGTCTTGGACTGGCACACAAGATACACTGTCACATTTCTGAATTGACCATGCTTTAAATACATTCTGCACAGTGTGCTGTGCAGAGTCAAAAACACATTGCTGCATTTCATTTTTAGAAATAGTATCTTTCCATGTAAAGCAAAATTCATCGTTCACTGCCGTGTCCGATTTATGCTTGGAACCAGCGATCGTTAAGTCTAAAAAACTGGTCTGTTTATCTCCCTTTACAATCCTTTCTGGCTGAATAACCTCCTCAAAAGAATTAATGAAAACCATTTGTGAAGCCTGCAGATTAACTGGTGCATTCTCTAAGTTCAAAATTTTCACATATGACTCATCGCTGGTCAAAGAAAATGGCTTCAGAGCCTGGCCCATGCTTAATTCTGATGTCAAAAACATATTTTCAAATTGAACATTAGCCAGCTCTTTTTTCAGCTCACTGCATTTGTGTTCTAAATGCTCAAAGTGTTGATGCATGCTGAACAACATATTCAAAATGACACCATTGTTACTGTATAAAATACCAAATAGTTTTCCTTCATTGAGAGAGACCAGCTCCCTCTGAAACACCTCAATTGACACCTGGGAATCTGCAAGCATTTCAAAGAGCATTTCCCCCTTTTAAAATTAACGCTCGAATCACGCCAAGATGTAATGAATGTGACTCCTCACCAATAAGCCAGAACAAAAACCCCGGCACTCCCACCTGGGAGGCAAATATTCCACTGCACCTTTAAAAATACACTTTGAGCAGCACTTCCTAAAGATGAGGAAAGGACACAGCACTCCTTTCAGGCAAGGCAATAAAAACAAATTCTGGTGCATTTAAGATAACACAAACAAGTGTATTAATACAACATTTTAAAAAGACAGGACGAATATATCAGTCATGGCAGTCTCAAAGAAGACAGTTGATTAATGCAAGGTTTAAAAAGATAAGCCAAATATAACAGTAAATGTAGATTTCCAAAATGTCAAATGAATGATTAAATGAACAATTGAAATAGAATGCAGTATACACAGATAACAAAGAGTAGAAAATATATACAAAAAAAGAGTGATCAGGAACACGTCACCGATTGAATTTGCATCATCCTTGCCTGCTCTTTAGCTTTAGGAAGCCTGTCAACCAGCCTAGGAGTTTCAATCAGGACCCAAATTCCGTCATCTCCACTACAATACGTCTATTCTGTGGTGAACTTCCCACCTGGACCCCGTCGGCTCCCAGCTTAAATATCATTATTCAACGTGAGGCGAAGCTTCTAGAAAACCCTTCCCCTTTCTCATTGGAAAAAAACAAGCAGGATGTACCAGTCTGCGTCAAGGCCAAGACAGAGGCTGGCCAAGCCTCTGTATTTTGACTCTGAGACAGAGTTGTACATTCCACAGATAATATCCTGTTCACTCTGGTCAGTGAGGTGCAAAAAACAGTACACAGTCTAAATATCGATTCCTAAATATCGACCTACAGTAATATCGAGTTGGAAATATCGAAGGTACAGAATATCGAGGTCAAGAATATCGTTGGACAGAATATCAACCCTAAGGTAAGTAATATCGATTTTTTTATACCAATGTAAGTAATATCGAAGTTAGTAATATCGATAACAAATACATCGATGTTACTAATCTTGATATACTAATATCGATATTTGTATTGTTATCTATTTTGTTATGTATTAAATATGTATGTGTTATATGTTGTTTGTATTTTACTTGTTTTAAATTATATGTGTACTATTTTTATATATGAATAATGTTATTTTTAAGTAAATTTTATGTTTTAGTACCGGAGCGGGTTGTGGGTTTATAGGGGAATAGGGTGGGAAGTAATTTAATTATAGTAAATTCATTAATATTTTTTAGGAATTGTAAATTAATTTTAATTAATTTAGCGCTTAAGTTCTGTAGCGGGTTGTGGGCTTATAGGGGAACTGGGTGGGAAGTAATTTAATTGTAAATAAGTAATGATTCATTTTTATATATTGGTATTGATAATTATTTTATTTTGAAATAATTGGTAATTGGCAATTAATTATTTTAATTGGTAATTAACATTTTTTAATTGGTAATTAATGTTTGTAATTGCTAATTATTTTTTTAAATGGTAAGTCATTTTTTCAATTGGTATTTATTTTTTTAATTGTCAATTAATATTTTTATTTGGTAATTAATTTTTATTAGTTGGAAATTATGTTTTATTAATTGGTAATTATTGTTTCATAAAAATTATGTTTTGGTATAAAAATAATTGTATTGTTTAATATTTTCTAATTGTTAATCAATTTTTAATAATGTTTGTTATGAAAAATATTTTAGTGTTCAATATTTATTATTTGGTAAGTAATATTTATTAATTCATATTTATTGGTATTTATTGTTAATTTATTGTCAATTAATTATTCAATTATAATTATGTTTGTAATAATTATTAATGGGCATTTAAAAATTACATTATTAATTATTTTAAATGAAACAATTATTTAGAAGTATGTTATATTTAACTTCTACACTATCCAACTCTTTCCCTACTGTTGCACTCCCTGGAGTGGGAATAGAAATTTTTACCCAAACGCAATTCAAAGCTTTACCTACTGTTGCACTCTCTGGAGTGGGAATAGTAATTTTTACTCCTACGCTATCCAACGCTTTCCCTACTGTTGCACTCTCTGGAGTGGGAATATTAATTTTCTTACCCCTAAGCTATCCATCGCTTTCCCTACTGTTGCACTCTCTGGAGTGGGCATATACATTTTTACCCCTATGCTATCCAACGCTTTCCCTACTGTTGCACTCTCTGGAGTGGGAATAGTAAGTTTTACCCATACACTATCCAACGTTTTCTCTAGTGTTGCACTTTCTGGAGTTGGAATAGTAACTTGTACCCCTACGCTGTCCAACACTTTCCCTACTGTTGCACTCTCTGGAGTGGGAATAGTATTTTTTATCCCTACCCTATCCAACGTTTTCCCTTATGTTGCACTCTCTGGAGTGGGAAAAATAATGTTCACCTCTACGCTATCCAACACTTTCCCTACTATTGCACTCTCTGGAGTTGGAATAGTAATTTTTACCCATACGTTATCCAAAGCTTTCCCTTATGTTGCACTCTCTGGAGTGGAAATAGTAATTTTTGCCTCTACGCTATCCAACGCTTTCCCCAACTGTTGCATTTCCTGGAGTGGGAATAGTAATTTTAAGTTCTATGCTATCCAACGCTTTCCCTACTGTTGCACTCTCTGGAGTGGGAATAGTAATTTTTACCCCTACGCTATCCAAAGCTTTCCCTACTGTTGCACTCTCTGGAGTGGGAATTGTAATTTTTACCCCTACCCTATCCAACGCTTTCGCCTACTGTTGCACTCTCTGGAGTGGGAAAAATAATGTTTATCTCTACGCTATCCAACACTTTCCCTACTATTGCACTCTCTGGAGTTGGAATAGTAATTTTTAACCATACGTTATCCAAAGCTTTCCCTTATGTTGCACTCTCTGGAGTGGAAATAGTAATTTTTGCCTCTACGCTATCCAACGCTTTCCCCAACTGTTGCATTTCCTGGAGTGGGAATAGTAATTTTAAGTTCTATGCTATCCAACGCTTTCCCTACTGTTGCACTCTCTGGAGTGGGAATAGTGATTTCTACCCCTACGCTATCCAACGCTTTCCCTACTGTTGCACTCTCTGGAGTGGGAATAGTAACTTTTACCCCTACGCTATCCAACGCTTTCGCCTACTGTTGCACTCTCTGGAGTGGGAATATACATTTTTATCCCTAAGCTATCCAACGCTTTCCCGACTGTTGCACTCTCTGGTATGGGAATATTAATTTTTATCCCTAAGCTATGCAACGCTTTCCCTACTGTTGCACTCTCTGGAGTGGGAATAGTAATTTTTACCCCTACGCTATCCAACACTTTCCCTACCGTTGCACTTTCTGGAGTTGGAATAGTAATTTGTACCCCTACACTATCCAACGCGTTCCCTACTGTTGCACTCTCTGGAGTGGGGTTTTCGATACTCCGCACTCCACTTGTAACGCGGAGTTTGGCAAAACTCAGCAAACCACAGCATACTGGGGTTTTCCGACACCTTGAGACCTTAACTGCGGTTAAATGAAGAAGCAGATGTGGGATGACTACATTTCCCCGATTGCTAGAGGGGGTTTCATTGTGAATATGAAAGTGATGCTGCCTTCGTAATCCCAGAATTCCTAGCGGGAGTATTCTGGGATCGTGCAGGGGCACCTGCACCGTGACCCCCGCAGTCTGCCATGAATGAAAGCTCAGACCTGCTTGCATTCCTTCTGCCCTCTGATGGTCACCCATAGTTCAGGGGAATAAAGAAGAAGCTGATGCTGCTGGAACAGGAGCACTTTGATAGACTCCAGGGGCACTTGCAGGTAAGAGGGGAGCCAGGACAGCCGGGGAATGTGGGTACGATGAGGCCATTGTTGCTCAAGGAGGAGGGGGGGCAATAAAACACATCCCCACTTTCTCCTGTAAGATGTGCAAATTCAGATGTGGGGCAATTTTTTTAAACACAGCTAGTGCACCTGAGCACCAGACAGAGTGGCACGGATTAGCAGCAAATACTATAGCAATGAATGGCAGTTACGTTGTTGTACTTTGTTGACATTACTGCACTACTATAATAGTAATAGGAGGTATCACTGAGCTGCAAGTGGCCTCCTTCCCTTGCGCCTTAGTTCTGCATTGCTGCAGTGAAGATTAATAAAAGTAAATCCCCCTGCCTGCCTCATATGCATTGGCCCCAAGAAATCAGAACATGACTGGGCTGGAGTTGGCTCACTCTGCCCACACGCAGAGCTCACTGCGTGGAATCACATAGTTTGTTGGCAACTCTGCGTAATTCAGTGTAGTAAAACTCTGCACACTCCGCCCAGCCCTACCCAAGAGCCACCCACCCGCAACCACCATACCTAATGGCTCAAGACCCCGGAAGGCCCTGCTCAACTGGACCACCCTCACCTCTGAAGACACCCTCAGCATTCAATCTGGAGACCCCTTGGATCCCGGCCCACACTACATCTTCAACAGAGCCAGCACTTCCATCACCCCAGGACTCTGTAGCACCTTCAACTTCTCCATCAAGTCCGCCACCTTTCCCTAAGACTCGAAACACCTAGATCTCAGCCCCCAGTTGAAGAAACCCTTCGCTGACCAGACAGGCTCATGGTTCTGCTCCCCTTCCCAGCCAAAGTCCTTGAGCAGGCTATCAACGCCCAACTCTTCTAGCTCATCGAAATGAACCACATCCTGGACCTCTCCATATCAGGCTTCAGAAGCAACCACTCCTCGACCGAGGCAAAGTTGTAGCCCTCCTCCATCTAGACCTCTCAGACGCCTTTGGCCTACAGGGACTCCAGGCCAGGAAATATACCCCATGCAAAGTGTGCTATGTGATATTTCCAAAGTAGCCTCCTTTTACAGGGGTGCGCTGAAGCAATAACACACCTATGATTAAAAAATATCACAACCCACATATAGTAATACTGAGTAGTGTAACAGTACCTGCCAACTGCTCTATCTCTAGTGCACTTGTGGGAACCCCTCCTCTTGTTTGTGTGCCTTGACCCGGAAGAGAAGGGGCTCCTGTCACAGCAATCACATCAACCAATGCTGACAAGCCATTCATGCAAATCATGCCTGTCCAGTGGTATATTTCTGTTACAGGATTCCTCTCCCTTGGAGAATTTCCATGCCACACTGTCCTCATCATAGAAATATAGCACTATTTTCTCTTACCTCTTAACTCTACAACAACTCCCTTCTGTTCCGTCAGTTAAGGGACAATAATATTCTTATGATACCTTCTGAGCCATGTACTCCTTCATTATAACCTGGACAACTCTCATCTAGTCCTTAGGGAAATACAAATATACTGAAAGTCAACCGCAAAGTACTGCGACCTAAAAAAGACTCAATATAGCAGTGGAATGACTTAGTGACAATAACTTACCAATTGGAAGAGTTTCTTCTCACATATTGGTAATAATTAAACTACCATGTTCAGATGATAATGACTCACTCTGACTGCAAAACAGTGAATGATTAAAGATAATGTAAGCAAGTACTGTCTCCATCTTGTCAAATCTACAAATCCCAATAAGTAAAACCAAGCAACTGCCACATCCAAGTTGCTAGTACCTAGATTTTTTTAACTGTGTTATGTTTTCAGTATGTAGTGAAAAGCGCCGGGACACTCTTTGAGTAGCCGTGCGCTATATAAAACAATTATAACATAACAATTATAGCACATAACATTGTTTGCCGTAGACACGTGTTGACAGAAGTGACTTGGAATGTTAGATTTAAGCTAAAATTGTTTTCCTTCCTGATAAAGTGAATAACAGAAAAATGTCTGCAGTATCCTTAATAATCGAGGTTTGATTCCTGCAGTAGGAAAATGCCCGACTGTTATATGACATTAGCCGTATTCTTTAAAAAAATATATATTGTAGCTGTATCTCTTCCCGATAGCTAGGTGTGCTGGCCTTGTTAACCTAGGAAGGAGAATTTAGTTAATGAAATGAGAACAATATTTGTGGTTAGCGGTTAGTCATGGAAAGCAAGAGAGCCCAAAAACATTTTGGAGAGCCTAAAGTGGTTCTGCCAATGAGAACATGATTATAATGGGGCCAAATGGGGCATTTTGAAGCACAGGCCTCGCACAAATTGTGATACAATATTATTGTGTAGTTGTCCCCTGACATACGGTTATTAACTTCTAGCCATGAATGTGTATTTGGCATCTGAATAGGAACGCGAGGCAAACTAATTCTGAACTAGTTTTCTTTTAGGCAACACCTAGTTCACATTTTAAAATGTATTTTCCACTATAGGTATCACAAATCTACATTCCCTTTGAATTAGATTTTTGAAAGTGAGTGGAAAATAACTTTAAATAATTTTTCTGCTATCTTCCGGGTGGAGTTTTAAAATAAAAACTACAGAGAGAAAATACTTAACTAGGTCACCATGATAAGAGAGCCCTGGGTGCTTACTGGAATGACCTTAATTAAAGCAAACACCATGGTGGAGCTCCTTGTTGTGTATTGCACCTTCCTCATGTTGCTGTTTTCCAGGACAGCTTGTAATATAAGAGACACAGGGATGCTAAAGAAACATGATCAAACTGGAATCTGCAACCACTCATAAACAACTACCCCCTTCCAAACACAGTCTAATAGCATAACAATATCCGGGTTGCCATTTGTTTTCATGGTTTGGTTAAAGAAAATACGCAAAGTAACAAATTCAAATTTCTTTCAGATTTACCAAAGCCCGGAATTTGCCCTACAAACAGCATAATTTGCATCAAAGAAGAAAACCCTCAGTGCAAGAGTGATTGTGACTGCAAAGGGGATCAGAAGTGCTGCTACTTCAACTGTGGATTAAAGTGCAAGACTCCAGAGACAGGTATCTGTGTCAGGAGGGTGTGACATTTTATGTTGTTGTCAAATCTTGACTTGTGTTGCTGTTTTTAAGCTGAGCTCGGCTTGTAGATAGGGGGCAGGACAATGTACATAACTGAAATTTAAATCCTGCATTTGAAAGTTAACAACATCTATCTAAGCTAATGACAGGTATCTTTCGCATTCAGGTTACTGTCTTATTAATTAACCTGAGTGTTGAACATTCTTCCAGCTTCCCTGAATGTACTGTGAAGCACCTAAATCTGAAACTCATGATCTGAGAGTTTCCTACTTATAAACTCAATTTTCATTATACACACAGTTGTTCTAGAAAGAGTGTGCAAGAAAGGGGTCTACATTTACTTGTGCAAAAAATCTTGTATAACCATATTTGCACATGTGCATATCTGTTTACATGCAAAAGCGAGATGCAATGTGTCTGCCCAGGTTGTGGCTGAGCTGGGAGTGAGATCAGGGTATATTGAAGGGCTTTGTGCATGTAGAGTGAGGTGCTCTCCTAAATTATATGCTAGCCCTTCCCATTGACATGAGATAGTTGCAAACCGTCCCTGATCATCTGTCCAGGACTCGTTCATATCATGTGGCAAGTTTTTGCCAACCAGAATCCCCACACCCCGCGAACCTGAAGTGTATTCAGAGTGTGCCGCCATTTCAAACCCCCACCTATCTACGGCTTTACATGCCGAGCCCATTAAATGTGATTCTTGGATGAGGGCTACAGCTGGAGCTTGTCCATTAAGGTATTGTAGGACAAACCCTCTTTTTATCTTTTAACATAGGCCATTTACATTCCACGATATGATTGAGAAAGGGGGGGCCCATCATATTAGAAGTCACGGGTTGTGCGTGTGTGAGGTCGGTCGGAATGTTCCCTTGTGTCATTGAACGTAGACTCAATGATAGAGCATGGAGAGTACTGCGATGGGCTTGTCGTGTACGAACTATGTACAAATATAGTCAGCGTTAGGCATACCTGTGTGATCAAAATAAACATAATCATAAACTGGTTCCCATCCCCAACCCCCCTCCATGCCTCCCTGCAAGACGGACATAAAACTACCACCCACCCCAACTTTGCAGAGTGCTTATTCCCCATAACTTGTACTTGCGTAAGGGGGGAGAGTAGTCCAGCGATCACCCCAAGCTATCCCCACCTTCAATAACATACTTGTTCAGTTAGTTCCCTCACAGCATATATTGCAATGTATTACTGTAAAGACTCCAGGTGGGCCAAAATCACAGTGAATTGGCCAAGAATGGCAGTTCAGTACATTAGTGTTATTATTGCTGTAACTCTATTTCTTCCCCTTGTTGGCCCCTATCTGGTTTCAGTCCAGAGGTACGTGAGCTCAAGGTATCTTAATTTTTCAGTCTCCACCTGTTAAATCCTCCATTGAGTCTGTGTCCCGTGTGTCTTTCATTGCCACTTCCAATAGTCGTTGCTGTTGTTTCTTGCCTGTTCTTCGTGGCCCTGGGGACTGATGCCTTCCCTCCAGCCAGTCATGGGCCTCCTCGGGCGTCTCGAAGAAGCATGTTTTACCATCCGCTTCTACCCTTAACTTTGCTGGGGAAAGCATTGAGTGATTGAGTTCTCGGCTTCTGAGCTCTTTCTTTACCTCCAGAAAACTCTGCCGTTGTTTAGTTACTGCTGCTGTATAGTCTGGAAAGTATGAAAATACACAGTTCTCTAGTCGCAACGGAAGAGCCACTCGTGCCCTTTGCAGTAATGGGGCACGATCACGAAAATTAAAGATTCGGGCTAGGATTGGTCTGGGGGGCCTCCGTTCTAGGCCTGCCTCCTTGTACTCGGTGGGCTCTTTCGACCGAGGAGAAACTTGACAGTCCTCGAGGCTGAAGATTGGTCTTGGTGAGATCTTCAACAAATAAATCCAGTACAGGGCCCCCTTTACCCTCCGGTACGCCAATAATTCGAACATTGTTATGTCCGGAGCGGCCTTTCTGATTGTGGAGCTTAGCCGCTATAAGCTTGCTTTCTGTTTCTAGTTGGCGTACTTGTCGTTGTAGGACAACCGTGTCTGAGGAGAGACTTGTTGTGATAGTTTCGACTTCTGTCACTCTCGTGGCCATTTTCTGAAAGTCGGTTGGCAATAGCGAGATGTCCGAAGAGATTGACCCCACTGTTGGTTGGACCTTGTTTAGGATGGACATAATATATTGCAACGTGACCTCTGCTGGGCCGTAGGGTGCAAGGCTCTTTTCTCGTGTGGTATTTCCTTCTGCCTTGTCCTGCGGATCTTTAGTGTACGCAGGCTTTTCTAGTTTTAGTTGCTGCGTAGATGTGTTGGCCCCAGTCTCCCATTAAGGCCAGTCCACTAGGGCGCCACGTGGAGTATTCCGGGTGTGTGGCAGTAATCGCTGCTGCCTGCCTGCATGACTGTCAGCCACGTGTGGCCTTTTGGGTTTCCTTCTCCGGATCTCTTGTGTCAGTAAAGATTGGTGCCCCTGCAGAGTCCAGACCCAAATGGAACACCTGTGTAGTGGGCCGTTTGTTAGTGCTTTGCACAAACTCACAGCGTCAGCGAAGCCCACGAGGACTTCCACTTATCTACCAAGGCGGACACCAATCTCATTCACTAAGCGCTGCAGCGCTCTCACTATCTCACCTCTAGCGTTGCAAGCTGCCTGCTGTTCGATTACACTGGTATTTGCCATGCAGGGGTGCCTCACTAAAGTTATCAGACTGCATTGGGTCCTGGAGTGTGTTGTCTTGGTTTTTATGCAGTTCAGCGCAATACCACTGATGTTGCTTTTCTGGAGCGAGGCGCACTCCTGAGGACGAGTTGTGCAAGATCAAGGTGCTTAGCGGTTTGCTGATGGTATGGGCGGCACTTCCCTAGCTGCACTGAGCAGAGTGCTCACACTCTCGTCGCCACCTCTGACCAGGGATCTGGCTGTACCGGCGCTTATCTGTCCATGGGGGTGAGAGCCGGAGTGGAGTGAGCGCAGCCCTGCTCTGCAAGGCCAGCCCTTCTTACTGCTTGCAGATCCTTAATGTCAGCTTGATTCAGTACCACATGTTTAGGAGCTCAGGTGGCCAACCCAGTTCAGTCTGTAACGCTGCACTCAGCGCGCGGGTGCCGCACGGCGGCCCCACGGGTTCTGTTGCCCTGCCTTCTTCTCCGCTCGGCCCCAGCACCACGCGAGACGCTGGCTTACTGTGTAGTAGAGAAAAACCAAAGGGGATGATGGACGGAGCGTTGACAATACAAACACTCACCCCCAGTCAACTGATCTGGGTTTAATCCATCACCGTTCTTTAGCTCACTCCGCCACCCCAGTTCAGACATGGCCATATGCAAATCAGTCTGACCCTGTGCCTCATGGGAACAGTCCAGCCCGAACTGCCAAGCCATGTCTTCTCTGGACCGGAATCAAGCTTCCCAGGACCGGTTTCTGGCATTACAGCCGTCTTCAGCCGGGCTTGCTTGAACCCAGTGGCAAAGGGAGCAAGGGACTCACGTCTGAGCATACCCTGCCAACTTAGGGCGAACAAAGAAAAACCAAAGGGGATGTTGGACGGAGCGTTGACAATACAAACACTCACCCCCAGTCAACTGATCAGGGTTTAATCCACCCTATGTGCGAAGGGTATGTCCAGACGTGGGTCCCTTGCTCACTACGCCACTGGAGTCAAGCTATCCTGGCTGAAGACGGCTGATAGCCAGAAACCGGTCCTAGGATGCTTGATTCCCGTCCAGGAAAGACATGGCTTTGCAGTTCGGGCTGGACTGTTCCCATGAGGCAGAGGGCCAAGACTGATTTGCATATGGCCATGTCTGAACTGGGGGGCTTGGTGAGCAAAATGACGATGGATTAAACCCAGATCTGTGACTGGGGGTGAATGTTTTGCAATTGTGCCACATTCCGTCCATCATCTTGTTTGTTTTGTTACTGTGTAGTAGAGGCAGCATCCTGCAGGCACGACATAAGTTCTTTGTTTTCCACTTCTCGGAGCTCGCAGATAGATAAAGGGTGCCCCATTGTTTGCGACGTCTGGATGGATGCTTTTTATTGCTGTTTATTGACGGATTATGCAGCGGATTATTGGGGATGTCGTGTTGATCTCAGAGCCTCTCTAGGCAGTGGCCATTTCGTTTGGCTTCTAGCCAATAAGTCCCTCTTTAATGTTAGTGCTGTGTCATGTGGTACATGGTATATTACCACCTGGTTGAAAATAGAATCTACTTGCTTGTTATGGATACTTTACGGTTCTGCACATGTGTACTACTACTTAATGCAGTTAGCATTTTTACTATCAGTCAGTTAAAAGCATTACAACTTGATCCATCTCAGGCTTTTCAACATTTTGAAATGGCTGCTAATGATTTAAAGGTACAAAGCCGATTCCTAAAGAGCCAAGGTAGTACATCAACTCCATCAATGATAAATTATATTTGTCAGCCTTACTCTACGGCCTAGAAAAAGAGCTCTCATTTTCTTCCTGGATGAGCATAAGTAGAAAGGTAAAGGTGCTGTCCATGTCATACAGCAAATTAAAAGATCTCTGGCGAACAGCCCCTGCGCATGTGCCCGTCGGGGATTGCAGCGCCGGCCCGACGAGGAGCATGCCCAGATGATGAAGTATGACACTTTTAGGGTGTGTGAGGGCACTTGCTCCTATTTGAGCTCATTCCATTGAAGTGGAAACCTATATTCCAATTTTTTATTTCTCCTACTCTTCTTTAAAGGAATTGCACACTCTTGTAACTAAATTTTGGCTTGGTATTAGCCATATTCTTTTGACAAAAATATATTGTAGCTCTACCTCTTCTCTGCAACTAAGTGTGCTGGTCTTGTTAATCTAGAACTGAGAATTTAGTTACTGGAATGACAGCACTTTTTGTGGTTCGTAAGTTTTGTTAAACACACTAGTTACACAACTGTCAAAATTAAACATGGGTCAGATCACAAATGGCAACCGATTGTATGTATCTACATATACAGACTCATATACAGACTCAAAGTAACCCAGCCTCATTAATTTTATTGTATCATTAGTGGCTGGTGAACCTATAAACTGTGGGGCATTAACACTTCTATGGCTCTTATAATGCGAAGCAAGAGATCCCAAAATCATGAATTGTGAATTGTGTAGCAGAGGTTGGGCACAAATTGTCATAGAAAATATTGCAATGATTTCGTGCCATTGTCCCCTGACATAAGGCTATTGGTTTCTAGCCAGGTATGTGTATTTGCCCTGAATAGAGTATGAGATGCAAAGTAGTTCTGAACGTGTTTTTTCTCAGGCACCACCTGGTACACATTTAAAAAATATGTTTTCCACTAAAGTTACCATAAATCTACATTCACATTGGAATTAGATATTTGAAAGATGTGGAAAATAATTTTAAACCATTTTTCTGCTGTTTTCCGGGTGGAGAATTAAATGGCTTTTCATGGAAGATCTAGCCTTAACTACAGAGTTAACTAGGTCACCATGAAAGAATAGCCATATGTGCCCACTGGCATGACCTTAATTAAAGCAAAGACCATGACGGAGCTTCTTCTTGTGCTCACCAATATTGTCAAAATTAGATCCTGATAACATTGCTCAGCAAATCACCACTGTTCCAAATGCCAAAAATGTAACCTGGACCCTGCATTGAAACTGCTTTCTGTGCTTGCCTTGTATGCCATTCAAAAAGGGGTCACTATATTAAACACAATGTCCACTATGTCCCTCAGTGTTGCTGCACTAGTTCACGGCATGAAGCCCTCTATGTACATAGGTAGTGCCAGATGTAAAGCAGTCCACTGTTTATAACGTACCTTCCGCATGTTGCTGATTTCCAGGACAGCTTGTAATGTAAGAGCGAGAAGAAATGACCGAGAAACACAATCAAAACTGGACTCTACAGTCACTCATAAACACCTCCCCAAAACTCTGCTCATTAGCATAACATTACCTGGGTTATCATTTGTTATCAGGGTTTGGTTCAAGGAAAGATGCAAAGTAACACATTCTCATTTATTTCAGTTTTACCAAAGCCAGGGAAGTGTCCCAAAGACAACAAGAAGTGCATCAAACCAGAAGTCCCACAGTGCAAGAGTGATGGTGACTGCAAAGGGGATCAGAAGTGCTGCAACTTCAACTGTGGATTAAAGTGCAAGGCTCCAGAGCCAGGTATCAGTGTCAGGAGGGTGTGACATCGGATGTTGATGTGAAATCTTTGTTTATGTTGTTGTTTTTAGGCTGAGCCTGGCCTGTATATTGGGGGCAGGGCACATTACACACCTGAAATGTACTAGATGAATCTTATAAAACCTGCATTTGAAAGCTAATAACAGCTTTCTGAACTAATGACAGGTACCTGTCACATTCAGGGTACTGCCCTATTTCTTAACATGATTGCGGACCATTCTTCCAGCTTTCCTGGTTGTACCGCGAAGCACCGAAATCTGAAACTCATTACCCAAGAGCCTCCTTCTTATGTATTCATTGTTCATTATACACAGTGGTTCTAGAAAGAGTGTCTAAGAAAATGGTCTGAATTTACTTTTGCGATATTTTGTATAAGCATATTTGCACATCTGCATATATGTTTATATGCACAGGTGAGTTGCCATGTGTCTGCACAAGTTGTGGGTGACCTTTGAGTGGGATAAGTTTATATTGAAGGGCTTTGTGCATTCACTAACTGGTGCTCTCTTCACGCTACAACACAGAAGTTCTTGTTATTATTTGTCCCATATATCATAGCACCTGGGCTGCAAGATGCTTGCTGTAATATGTATATTTCAATCCGTTGGTTAGACTCTCTGAGGTGCTCAACCTTCACCTACGTCATGACCTTTGCCACTGAACCTTGAGTGGGACATCAGTGCATACCTAAATACAGGGCATGTGCATAATATGAAATACATGGCAGCACAAGACGTGTGCCTCGCCTGGCTTTCCCACAATGTCCAGGTCACATACATGATTATGACACTGAACATGGAGAAGTGGTTACAAAAATGTGCAAAAATTGCACAAAATGAGCAAAAAATGTAAACCTCTGATTTGTTCTGTGAGATTTGTGAAGGGAGTGTTTAGTTAGATTTGGAATGTGCATAGTTGTATTTTTCTTTTATGTTGAAAGTGCATTGTCCTGCCAGTCCTTTGTTAGCCTGGGCTGCATGGGTGCTGAGCGAATACAATTTTCTAACATTTAAAGGGAGCAAAGGCCTGTTCAGCTGACCTAAGTCCCTCATAGAGGTCAGAATACAGGATTAACTTTTGGGTTCCTCTTGATACAGTCATATATACCACATTGACCTCCAACCATAAATATTATGTGTACCAAAATTGCCCTTAATATTCTATCATTTCATAACATGAAACATCAGAAGTAGCTCTCTGAATCCCAGATCCCAATATCTTGCCAGCGGTCGTCACCCAAGGCGCATCCCACAGCCACAGCTAGGCAGCCACTAGGCACTCCAAAGACACCGTCCCAGCAGGTATCCCACCTTCCAGGTCATGACAAGGAGAATCGATGCCCTTCAGGCCCCAAGATTGCCGCCCCAATCTGCCAATCGAGCAGTCCACTCCGGTTCCATACAGCACGCCGCTCCACAAGGCGCCACCGCAGGCATGAGCCACGGGATGACCGCAGTGCACCCAGAAGAACGGGGAAGGGCAGCACTGCTCAGACGGCTCCAATCCAGGAGCTGCGCCTCCGTCTGATGTGGGCCTCCGATGCGGAACCAGTACTTCTCGGGAGAGTCCTCCCACGCAGCTCGTTGTGGGGCCCGAGGCCGTCGGTGTACAGCTGCCCTGTGTTGCGGGGCACCGCGCAGGTCGTCAGTTCAGTGGGGCGTCTGCGAAATGAAGCACTTCATGTACACACCGGGCTCCTACGCAGCGGAACCCTCTGGTGCGCGCCGCCCTCCGCAGCAACTCTAGGATGGTGATTGTGGCCTAACCAACTCCGTAGTGGCGGGGCTCTCAAACTACATCTAGGAAGGCTGCTGGAGGGTCGGAGGAACACGAACTCGCTGCTGCTATAGTCCGATGCCCGGGGCTCGCTATCTCAGATGACTCTTGCACTGTAGTTGCTGGATTTATTTCGGATAGTTAGATGGTGTTATGGAGCACTCGGCTCAAGTGGCCATCTTGGTCGTGAGCAAGCTCCGCCCCCTTGCATATGAGTTATAAAATAGAGACAAGTTTTGAAAAAATGTACCCACCATGACAAATTTCCCTTGCCTAATGATTTATGTTTGTTGTTTAACCCCTTGTGTGCTCATGACGAGACCAGGCCGTCATATGTCACAGTTGAGCTGTGCTCATGACGGCCTGGTCTCGTCATAATGCCGCCGCACCACCCAGCGCGGGTAATTCCCTGCCTGTGCAGGAGAATTAATGAGTGGCGGGGTCGTGACGAGACCAGGCCGTCATGAGCACAGCTCCACCGTGACTCATGACGTCCTGGTCTCGTCACGAGCACCGCGGCGCCGGCTCCCCCCCACACCGTGTGGGAATTAGCTCCCTAGTGAAAAAGCAGGTGAATTTACTTGTATTTTAGGCTCAATATGCATTATTAATATATTTGGCTTTATTCTCTAACTTGTGATAACTTACTCTGTAGTTGGTCATAGGTTGTATGTATTTGGATTTTTTCCTGTTTTTCCTATTTGTTATAATGTTTTGGTACCGGAAGGTGTCCCTTCCTGCACAAAAACAATCCAGCCTAACATCTGGGTAACAGGCCCATCCATTTACTGACAGTTGTTTCCCTCCTTTAGTTATGTTACTGCTTGGACCCTTGGAATAGATGCTGAGTTCTTTCTGCGCTGGACTTCATAAACCAATGGACTAACCATCAACTCTTGCTCTGTAGTCTGGGAAAACTGGACAACAACTGGAAAATACACTGCTATGAGTCTGGAGTTCTGCCTTGGCAATAAGGGGAGGATAATACTGTGTCCTAATGCACAACACTTTGTAGATCATCTGGACACCGAGGTGGCTTGAACATCAGTGTAAGAAAGAGATGCAAATCTAGGAATCCTATGTGAAGGTCATTGACTGTGACTCGAGGACAGACGGAACATATCTGCATGCATAAGGAGCTAGGCTGTGCCAGCTAGAAGAATCAAACTAATTACAGAAAGACCTTCACAAGGCCCATTAGATTCCGGGTGTACGATTTCCTAATGGACCAAGGTCTTCAAGTATTCATCAGATTCTCACAGCCCAACTGCCAGACGAGGGGAAGAAAGCATCAATATGCTGCAGAGTTGTTGCTTGTTGTCAAAGACGTAGTTAGCCTGCCCCTCCTCCAACCCGCTCTGTATTGATAGGGTGCTTGGGTCAACTTCTCTCCAGCCCCAGACAGAATGATCAGCAGATAATTATAACTTCATGATTCCAGTGAAGAGTCCAGTTTTTTGAAGATCTGTTTTAACCATCTTAGTAGCTCATACAGCTTCAGAGATTTCAACTTTTAAAGTCTCAATGAGATTGTGACCTTAGTTCCAGATACAACTTAGTACCGATGAAGCCAGTGACCTCAGTGAGTCTGCTGAGGAACCTGCACATGAAATTCTTAACTACGAATGGCAGATTCCTAAGTACAGTTACTACTAGAGTATTCATAGTTGGTACTGGCTGATTACTACACCTGCCCAAATTGAGCTGAATAAAATTCAGTAAAATACAGTCTCTTGATTTGTATCTTAAAAATGCCTCAATGGCCAAACCCCGTGCTACCATTGACTGGAACATTGGATCTTGGAACTGCACCAATTACTAAACCACGGTGAGATCCTTGTTTGGATTTTGCCCATTGTGGATTGTTGTTTGCACCATGAGGGAAACTCAGCAGTTGAGGCTTCTGCCCAGTAAAATGTACAGTGTCATTCAGCTCTCTTGGCTGCAAAAACACTTTAGCAATTCCTAGGGTTGCCTGGCCATTTTCAGGAATGCAAGTGAGAAGCAGCCCAAATTTTTAAAAAATCAATCATCCAGCATTCTCCTTACAAATCATTAAATCATGCAATATTAACTTGTTATTATGAATTGTTAAAAACCAATTCAGCTATGACCAGAGCATGTTCACTTAAGAGAGAATTCATCAGAAATGCACCCCTCCAAATAAGACATTTTAAAAAAACACCCCAGCCCCTATAGATTGCTGCTGAACAGCAGCTGGAGCCAACTTTGAATTTCATAAGACCAATTAGTTGCAGGTCTAGAATGCATTTTTCCAACTCAAGGAGAGTCCACACTGGCCCCTGTCTCACTGAACTTATGATCAAACCAACTGAGATGGAATTAAATGCTAGATATCCTACCTACCCTACCTAAACTACACATTCTTAGTGCTATCCAAAACTCAATGATCTTGTCAGCATGTGTTGCTACCCACAGCTCCACCTAGTACTGGTTTGCCCTCTTGTGTCCAGGTCCTGAGTTAACTGACCTTTTCTTTCCACAGGCTCCCACCTGCCCCTCTGTAATGAATGTGACTTATCACCAATAGACCACACCCAAAACCCCTGCACTCCCACCTGGAAGGCAAATATACCACTACACCTTCAAAAATACACTTTGAACAGAACGTCCTAAAGCCGGGGAAAGGAAAAAGCAATCCCTTCAGGCAAGCAGTATCAGACTACAGAAGGTAGCCCATAAACCATAGGGAGACCGGGGCAATAGTTAGTAACAAACAACAGTGTTTTAAACAAGGGTATTATTCAAAGTACAGGTGCATGTGGCAAAATTAGTTGCAGTGGAATTAATCCAAAAGAGGAGAAAGCCAGGGAGACATTTTTCTTATGAAAGTGATTTGTATTTCCATTAAAGAACATGTACAAGCACATGAGGTGGTAGCACTACGTTACATTAAATGACATGTAACCATATAAATACTGTGCACAAGTGCTAGTGAAGTTATGGTGACGGCGCAAGTGACACGTGATGTGGTATATACAACGTTTTGTGGTGGGCGCCACAAGGATAAGTGAAGTAAAACGGTTTCTTTACATTCGAAGTACCCAAACAATTATTGTTACAATTTTAACATGATTAGGTAGGGTATTCGTTAAATGTAGGCGCCAAGTGTTGCACTGTGGGAGTCAACGGTGTTTTGGCCTTTGGACGTGTTAGGCCATCATCAGAGCCAGGTTACGCAATATTTAATATGCAGTATCACGAGTGGAGGACACTCGATGTTCAGGGGGCTCAGTTGGGCGAGCAGGGTGAGTTGCAAAGGAACATTCAATCGCAAGGATGCTGCTTCGAGGAATCTAAAGTCATGGACCCATACACGGAAACTGACAACAGTCAGGCAAGGCAAGAAAAACAAATTCTGGTGCATTTGAGATAACACACACAAATTTCTTAGTGCAACATTTAAAAAAGACAAGCCAAGCAAGCCACATTTGGAAGGTGGGGCCAGTGGGGTCCTTCCATTCTGCAGCTGAAATTATCCTGAGAACTGCGCCACATATATAAAAACTGAGGCTTCCTCATCCTTTCTGAGGCCTAGACTGCTATCATGCCCCATTTACATTGGAGTAGGCGCTAGAACAATCTTAAATGCTCGCAGCCCCTCCCAAAAGACCCCAATCTCTCATTGAATTACGCTTAGTTTTTGACATTGATAAAACATGTGTACCAAATCGGCCGGCCCTTCTCTACTCCTCGGACATTTATCGTCCTCTCTCTTTCCCCAATCATACAATTTAGCTGGAGTAAAATAAAGATTGAAGAGGGTTTTATAATGTTGGGCTCTTAAATTAGTAGAGCGAAATAACTTTTCTGCTAAATGCAGCGCCTTATCCAGGTCCGAATTTGGATTGTTTAATTTAATTACCCAAGTGGCCTAAAATGTTTCCATATCATCATGTGCACTCAGTAGTAAGGAGCTGTATATCATCTTTATTTTGGTTCTACCCCCACTAGGTACTCAATCAAATGAATTCTACCCCCGGAGAGATCCGTGGCCTAAGACCCAATGAGATTTTATGAATTTGTAAAAGTTTGAAGCCTTGACTTGCATGAAGCCCGAATTCCTGCTGTTTGGTACTGAATCCCAACATTTGATCACCTTCAAATATATCCCAAATTTTTCTTATACCTTGTTGATCCCAGATCCTACCCATCCTATCATATATAATTTGCGGCAGTACACTTGTTTTCCAAAGAGAAGTGTAATAATTTATTTTTGGGATTACCAAAGTATTTTGTATTTCCTTCGTAACTTCCCAGGTGCTTACCATTCCCTTGTTCCGCATTTTCTTGTAATATCACCAGTCTGTTTTACGGAGCAAGAGCCCTATGGCTTCTCTGCCTAACATCAGCTCAAATATTGTTGGAAGATGTCACTACTTGATACCATTACCATTTGACTCCTTTCCGAGTCAAGTAATATTGCCATCTGACTGATAAAATCTAACATTCGGGATCGCCAGCCCTCCCCTTGCCTGCGGGAGAGACAAATATTCTGTGGCGCGTCTGACTTTCCCATATTGCCACAAGAAGTTCATTAATGTTGACTCTATTGATTTCATAATTGATTTGTTGATCATGAGTGGAATAGATCGAAACAAATGTAAAATATTGGGGAGCATAGTCATTTTTAATACGTTGCCCCTCCCGATTATAGACAGATGCTATTCTTTTTAGGTCTGCTGAAATTGACTTCACCGGAGGATCAAAATTAACCTTTATTATTGTATCCATTGCTGGACTAATTCTGACCCTAGATATATTGCACTTTCTATACATCTTGAATCGTTCATTTTGATATCATCAGTGCAGACTATCTGGGTCTTGCTTTCATTCAGCAAATAACCAACCTCTGCCCAAATTCCCTTGCAATCTCAGTAACTGCACTAATAGCTCTGACTGGATCCAGAGTTATTATAGCCAGGTCATCTGCATAGGCCAACAACTTGGTCTCAAAGCCACTGGTGACTATAGGCTTGATGTCTTGACACCTCAATAGTCTCTCTATCAGTAGATCTATATATAGGGCGAACAGTATTGGTGAGCAGGGACAGCCCTGTCTTGTCCCTCTAGAAATAGAGATATTATCCGAGCTGCCCTCCATTAGTTGTATTCTGGCATTTGGCTCTGAGTACATATCTTTAATGGCCTTAGATATTCTTTGGCCAAACCCCTTTTGTTCCAATATCCCCACAAATACGTCCACATTACTCGATCAAAGGCTTTTTCTGCGTCGAGAAGAATCATGGCCATTCGTTCCCCCCTTTGCCGCCTGTACATCAAAAAGTGTGATGGTCTGCCTTATATTTCAGTCGTTCCGTACCCTGGGATAAACCCATGCTGCCACGGGGAGACCAAACCGCCAGTGACCCTTACCAGCCTCTTTGCCAGCACCTTTGAATATACTTTAGTATCTGAATTAATGAGGGATATTGGACGATAAGATGCTGGGTTATCCTTTAGTTTCCCTTTTTTATGAAACACTACTATATTAGTTTCCTTCCACGATTCTGGGATCTTACCAGTATGTAATATACCATTAAATAAATTCAGCATAATAGGGGCGATCACTCTCTCGATACATTTATAAACTTCCATAGGAATGCTGTTGGGCCGGCTCCCTTTCCTGGTGACATTTCTTGAAGAGCTTCAGTGATTTCCTCTATCGAGAAATCTTTCTCTAGTTCTTCTTTTGTCTGACTGTCTAGCTGGGGGCCCTCTCCCACGACTTCCATATAGGAGACTTCCATGAGAGTCTCTTATTTATACAGTTTTTGGTAATAGTCCTTAAATACCTTAAGTATATCTTTAGGCTCTGTATACACCTGATCCCCCTCTCGTGTATCTGTAATTATATAATTATATTTACCTGCCTGTTCTCCCATTTCATAAAACTTGCCCCTATGAGTTTGATAATCATCTGCGGCTTTCTGAGCTAACCATTTTTGCAGTTCGGATTCTATAGTCATAATCTTGTGCTGTACCTCCAGGACCTCTTTTCGCTGACCTATATCTTCTGTATGTTGGTCCTCTGCTATCATTATCTCTCTTTGCAGTCTATAATTTTCCATCTGAGCCTCTTTTCTTAACCTAGCAGTAAAACTAATTGTTTCCCCTCTAAGAGCGGCTTTAAATGTGTCCCGGACTGTATTCCGAGAGGCACTATATCGGTTCGACTAAAAAAAAGTAATGGGTCCACTTCTTCAAATATTCTACATAATTCCGATTGACCAATACCTTCCTTTTGAAGGTCCATTTTGGATAGCTCTTATTAGGGGGTTCGGTTTCTAAATGTAAAACTAGCGCATTGTGATCAGATATTGCTTTTGGTAATTTCTCACTCCTTGCTTCCTTTATTATTGTAGCAGATATCAGAAAATAATACAGCTTTGTATATTTTTTTATGTGGGCAAGAAAAATATGTGAATCTTGCCTTATTTGGTTCTTTGTTCCCCCAAACATCTACCAGCCCATGAGTGGTGATAAAGGAGTTCAGCGCACGGTGCACTTTGAGTTTTTGCCCAGCGTAGACATTATTGTTAACGAGGTCAGCGGTAATATTAAAATCTCCATATAATATCATTGGACTCGGCCATGTCATCAACTCAACTTCCAGGTGCTCAAAAATTTCGGGATCATCTTGGTTAGACCCATATATTGTGCACAGGGTAATTCCAATTCAAGTTCCACCACCACCCATCTCCCCAAGGTATCTATTATTTTGCGTTTCGCACCACCAAGAGTAACCTTACCCAATATAGCTACGCCCATGATGGTAGATGTTTGGGAAGGACAGGCAAGGGAATCATATCCTTTTATATTCAATACATTTCTTTTTGCCCAAGGTACATGGGTCTCCTGTAGACAGACAAAGTCAAAATACTTTGACCTTACGAATTCCCCCAACCGTTGCCTCTTCCTACAATCATTTAAGCCCCCTACTTTCACAGTACATATCTTAAGCTTTCCCATTCTCCTTTATAAGATTACACTGTCCCTTACTACTCTAATTAATCAACTGTTTTATTTTCAAAACCTTCAACCATCTTCTAAATAATGCTGGGTATTCATTTCCTCTCCGTGACCCTCTCCACCTCCCCTTCCCCTGCTCAATACTCTGACCCCCTCGTCCCCACCCTCCCCTCTGTCGTGACCCCCACCTCCCCGCCTCTTTCTCTCTTCACCACTGGAGGGTCGACGCTGGGAGTCAGAGGGTGCTGTACGTGTCCCGGCGTTAGGTCCGGAGAGTCAAGCTCCGCAGGGTCTTCTCCTCGTAACTTTCTATTCCCCACCAGTTTGGAAGCGGCAGAGTTTATGGCTGCTTTCGTACCCATTTTTTCAAGGGTCGTAGGCAGGCGGTGTTCCAAACGGAGCGAATGTTTCACTGTGGCATGCTTAAGGATCCGCAATCCAACTTCGATCCAGATGACCCAATTTCTGCAGCAGCAACACCAAGATCTCTTATTCGGGGGGCCTCTAAGTCAGTAAGCGATTTTTCCTGTACTCGTACAGGGTTTACCTAATCTATACAGCCATGGATCGCTAGTGCTGCTGCCTGCCTCCTAAGAGGCCGCCATCTTGCTTCAGCTGCGACAGATCAAATATGGCTTGCTCACCTCCTAGGGATACATGATCTGGAAGCCTCCCTATATACAAGGAGAGGTAGGAAGATGAGGGAGTTGGGGTTTAGCATTTTGGGCCCCCATTAAGAGATGGAGGGATAATGTCCAGCAAGGGAGTGGGTAGGAGGCCGATCAGATTTGACATGATTTGCTCCCTAAATATCTGATAGTATACATTTCTCTGTCTGAAGGAAGCTTCCCTATGTTGCCAGGCTAATATTATCATTGTTGGATTTGCAAGACTAATTAACTTTATCTATGTTCTCTCTTCATGTTTTATCTTTCATCAACCATTCTAGTTCTCTGGCAGTCATGTTGATTAATGCAATGTTCAAAAAGATAAGCCAAATATATCAGTAAATGCAAAACCCCAAAATGTCAAATGAATGATTAAATGAAAAATTGTACCGAATAGAATGCAGTATATACAGATAGCAAAGAGTAGGTAATATATACAAGAGAAATGAGTGAATAGGAACATCTTACCAATTGAATATGCATCATCCTTGCCCGCTCTTCTGCTGTAGGAAGCCGGTCAAAGAGCCCATGTAGGAGTTTCAATCAGGACCCAAATTCCGCAATCTCCACAGCAATACTTCTATTCACCTGGCCTTTGTCGGCTCCCAGCTTAAATATAATTATTCGACATGATGTGAAGCTTCTAGAAAACCCAGTCCCTTTCTCATTGGAAAAAACCAAGCAGGCTGTACCAGTCTGCGTCAAGGCTAAGACACTGGCTGGCCAAGCCTCTGTATTTTGACTCTGAGACAGAGTTGTACATTCCACCAATAATATCCAGTTCACTCTGGTCAATGTGGTGTGAAAACCAAGTGAGGAGCAGAAAAACCTTGAATATGAATCGCAAGCACTGTTGTGTAGGCAGGATCAAGGCAAAGTGAGACATAAGGCCATGTCAAAGCCAAAAGTAAGAACTCATAATTCTGTGCGCTCAAATGCAAGGCACAGTCAGAATGCAAGATGACATGAAGCAATGTCAAAGCCAATAGTCAAAGTCAGAAAAGAAGATGACATGAAGCCATGTCAAAGCCAATAGTAAGCACTTATAATATAAATCTACTGTTCTACTCTGTGACAGCTCTCACTAAAAGACAGCAAGATTACAAAACAGAAGAGAATCAGGCATATGCAGGACCATCTCATATATCCAGGCTAAGGTAAAATAACACACTATAGTCAGTTAAAATGGTGGTAGTTGAGGGTCATCATAGGGTGCCAAATCACAAGAGTGGCTCTTTTATTATATTCCACCCCATGACCCTTGACTATCATCATTCACATATATCAAAAACTGAACCTCTTAACTAAAGACACCACTACTAGTGAAAAACTGAAATTCTCAACTGAAAGCACAAAAAATGCATTTCTTAATTGAAAGACACAAAAACTGTTGAAAAACTACACTTCTTAACTGAAAGAATAAAAACTATTAAAAAACTACATTTCTTAATTGAAAACACAACAGTGAAAAACCTCATTTCATAACTGAAAGACAAAAATATAAAACTATGAAATCATAAAGGCATGTAATCTTCAATTCAAGCATATCTAGATATTCAACAAGAATAACACAAAATAAATGATGCAAGCATATGAACTCAGTAATGCTCCTAATGTCTCAAATGGCTAATACTGGAACTTCTACTGTTGAAGCAGCCAAACTTTTATATATTTTGGGCTAAAGAATAAAGGCAATACTTTAACTCAAAAACGTTTTTCTCTAATTGCAGAACCTTTTGTTGTTCTGTTTTCTCTTTAAATACACAGTCCTTCTATGTGAAAGAAACACAGCCTTCTCACATTTACCTCCATCTCCACTAAACACTTCATTGGTCTTGGCAAAGCAAGCCCCCATCTAGTTCGTTCAGCCACAGGACGTCAGCTTGCACTGTCCGGTGATCCCTCCAGGCTTGAGGGGGGGGGGTCCCATCCATACCGGACACACATATACAGACATCAGGCTCACCAACACATCTCAGAATGATGACCTGGAAAAGAAACAAGCATCAGTCTGCTTGCAAGAAACATTTTTTTAAAAGCGCAGATTTTTCCTGTCCCTGTTTTGCATTTCTGAAGGTGCAATATTATAATTCCTGTCTGCACGGTTCACTGCAGGCTGGAGAATTGTCTGAGAATTCTACCCACCCTTTCGCCTCTGAATTCTTGGTATTGGAGTGAAACTCTCTTTTTCCCTGCACAGTAAGAAGGGCTGAGGCAGTCTCCTTCCTGAGTATTTCTCCACTCACTGTTGGATACGTGCTCCCTTTATCAATTGGCAGAAGCGCAAGGCACTCCATCTGCTCTCTGCTCTGGTAATTTTTTTTCCTTCAACTCGCCTTTCACTTTCTGTGGGACTGGTCTGTGTAACTGTACTTTGTGTCAACATGGTCCAGATCTCTTTCCACAATTCCTTGCCACACACTTTCTTTGCATTTATCATCCAATTATGAGCATGGCTCATGGGAAGCAAAGTTGCTAACCCATTGGTAGCGGACCATGAATCAGGTTAAATATGACATGTTCCCAGCAATTCTTGTTTCAAAGCTTGATGAACAGCATATAGTTCTGCGAACCTACTACTCTTTCCTTCTCCAGTAGAGTTTAAAAATTTCCGAGGTCACAGGTTTGTATGACACCGCCTTCCAACGCCTCTTAGCCCCTACATATCTGGCAGCACCATCAGTAAACCACACATGTTTCTTGTCCTCCACGGACAATTTGATAAATGGCTTGCCTCACTTTACAGAAGACTCCTATATTTCAGGTACATCATACAACACCTCTGTCGCTTCCATTGGCACCTGCGCCATGGTGCCTCTGGGACCTACTCAGGCCCTATCCTGTATATACCACTTCCATTTGGTTAGGCTGGCCTCCTGCGCATGTCCAATTCTGTGAGTCGGGAGAACTCATCACCCACTGCATTATTGGAATTTCATGTCTCAAAATTACATCGTGCCCTAGGGTCAATTGCTCAGTATCCACCAGAGCCCAATAGCATGCAAGCAACTGTTTTTCAAAGGGGGTTTACCTCTCTCCAGCGTCTGGCAATTTCTGTGTCCAGACCCTAAAGGTACTTTCATTCTTCCCTGCTTCTGCCACAAACTCCAATTGGCATATGTTCCTTGTACTGTTACATTCAGCTCAACATCCCCATCCCACACTGGCCACGAATCCAAAGCGTCCTCTTTTGCTACTTCAAATGTAGTCTGTTGTTGTTCTCCCCATTCAAATGCATTTTTCTTTCGCGTAACTTTGTACAAAGGGGCCAAAATCTGACTCAAGTGAGGATGTGCTGTCTTCAAAAACTAAACAAACCAATGAATCTCTGGGCTTCCTTTCTGTTTCGGGGCTCTGCAAATTCCCAAAAAGTCACACTCTGAGAGGGCCCTTGTAATTTGGCAGGATTTACCTCCCATTCCTTGCTCTGCAAATGCTCCACAATCCTGTCTAACTGAGTCTGCACTTGTGCATCCTGACACATAGTTATCATAGTTCTGGGTTAATCTAGGGGATCTGGATCCCTTCATTTTCTGCCCATCTGTTTGTAGGTCTTTATCTCCTAGGTGCTTGTATTTAGTTATGCACACCAAATCTGAATTGTGTGTCACCGCCTCTCTCTCCAAGATTTTAGCCTTTTCATCTGAAAGGAAATTAAAATGTTCTGTCATGCATAGTAGCTGCGCTTTTCAGTACAGTCTGCCACTTCACTGGGAAATTCTGTGTCCCAAACTCCACCCATGGACTTTCTGTTGAGACATGCGCAAACAGTTTTTGTAAAACTGCAGTCTCTGTCTGTATACACCATTTTATTACCTTGGCTTTCTCCCACTGATAAATCACTGTGTGTTTTATTGCCCTCTGCCCAGTATCTTTCAATGCACAAAAACATAAATGCATCTATATGTGTTCAGCGTCTGAATTTAAAAGTATACTCTTCTTTTTATCCTGTTCTTCAGAGTAACTATAAAGAGTCTTGGACTGGCACACAAGATACACTGTCACATTTCTGAATTGACCATGCTTTAAATACATTCTGCACAGTGTGCTGTGCAGAGTCAAAAACACATTGCTGCATTTCATTTTTAGAAATAGTATCTTTCCATGTAAAGCAAAATTCATCGTTCACTGCCGTGTCCGATTTATGCTTGGAACCAGCGATCGTTAAGTCTAAAAAACGGATCTGTTTATTTCCCTTTACAATCCTTTCTGGCTGAATAACCTCCTCAAAAGAATTAATGAAAACCATTTGTGAAGCCTGCAGATTAACTGGTGCATTCTCTAAGTTCAAAATTTTCACATATGACTCATCGCTGGTCAAAGAAAATGGCTTCAGAGCCTGGCCCATGCTTAATTCTGATGTCAAAAACATATTTTCAAATTGAACATTAGCCAGCTCTTTTTTCAGCTCACTGCATTTGTGTTCTAAATGCTCAAAGTGTTGATGCATGCTGAACAACATATTCAAAATGACACCATTGTTACTGTATAAAATACCAAATAGTTTTCCTTCATTGAGAGAGACCAGCTCCCTCTGAAACACCTCAATTGACACCTGGGAATCTGCAAGCATTTCAAAGAGCATTTCCCCCTTTTAAAATTAACGCTCGAATCACGCCAAGATGTAATGAATGTGACTCCTCACCAATAAGCCAGAACAAAAACCCCGGCACTCCCACCTGGGAGGCAAATATTCCACTGCACCTTTAAAAATACACTTTGAGCAGCACTTCCTAAAGATGAGGAAAGGACACAGCACTCCTTTCAGGCAAGGCAATAAAAACTAATTCTGGTGCATTTAAGATAACACAAACAAGTGTATTAATACAACATTTTAAAAAGACAGGACGAATATATCAGTCATGGCAGTCTCAAAGAAGACAGTTGATTAATGCAAGGTTTAAAAAGATAAGCCAAATATAACAGTAAATGTAGATTTCCAAAATGTCAAATGAATGATTAAATGAACAATTGAAATAGAATGCAGTATACACAGATAGCAAAGAGTAGAAAATATATACAAAAAAAGAGTGATCAGGAACACGTCACCGATTGAATTTGCATCATCCTTGCCCGCTCTTTAGCTTTAGGAAGCCTGTCAACCAGCCTAGGAGTTTCAATCAGGACCCAAATTCCCTCCACTACAATACGTCTATTCTGTGGTGAACTTCCCACCTGGACCCCGTCGGCTCCCAGCTTAAATATCATTATTCAACGTGAGGCGAAGCTTCTAGAAAACCCTTCCCCTTTCTCATTGGAAAAAAACAAGCAGGCTGTACCAGTCTGCGTCAAGGCCAAGTTAGAGGCTGGCCAAGCCTCTGTATTTTGACTCTGAGACAGAGTTGTACATTCCACAGATAATATCCTGTTCACTCTGGTCAGTGAGGTGCGAAAAACAGTACACAGTCTAAATATCGATTGCTAAATATCGACCTACAGTAATATCGAGTTGGAAATATCGAAGGTACAGAATATTGAGGTCAAGAATATCGTTGGACAGAATATCAACCCTAAGGTAAGTAATATCGATTTTTTATATCAATGTAAGTAATATCGAAGTTAGTAATATCGATAACAAATACATCGATGTTACTAATCTTGATGTAATAATATCTATATTTGTATTATTGTTATGTATTTTGTTATGTATTTAATATGTATGTGTTATATGTTGTTTGTATTTGACTTGTTCTAAATTATATGTGTACTATTTTTTATTAATAATTATGTTATTTTAAGTCAGTTTTATGTTTTAGTAACGGAGCAGGTTGTGGGGTTATAGGGGAATAGGGTGGGAAGTAATTTAATTATAGTAAATTAATTAATAATTTTTAGGAATTGTAAATTAATTTTAATTAATTTTGCGGTTAAGTTCTGTAGCGGGTTGTGGGCTTATATGGGAACTGGGTGCGAAGTAATTTAATTGTAAATAAGTAATGATTTATTTTTTAGTTATTGATAATTATTTTATTTTGAATTAATTATTAATTGGCAATTAATTATTTTAATTGGTAATTAACATTTTTTAATTGGTAATTAATGTTTATAATTGCTAATTCATTTTTTTAAGTGGTAAGTAATTTTTTCAATTGGCAATTATTTTTTTTAATTGCCAAATAATATTTTCATTTGGTAATTAATTTTGATTTGTTGGAAATTATTTCGTAATAATTGGATATTATTGTTTCATATAAATTATGTTTTTGTATAAAAATAATTGCAATGTTTAATGTTTTCTAATTGCTAATCATTTTTTAATAATTAATATGTTTTTGGTATGAAAAATATTTTAGTGTTCAATATTTATTATTTGATAAGTAATATTTATTAATTCATATTTATTGGTATTTATTCTTAATTTATTGTCAATTAATTAATCAATTGTAATTATGTTTTTAATAATTATGAATGAGCATTTAAAAATGTAATTATTAATTATTTTAAATAAAAAAATTATTTAGAAGTATGTTATGTTTAACTTCTACGCTATCCAACTCTTTCCCTACTGTTGCACTCCCTGGAGTGGGAATAGACATTTTTACCCAAACGCTATTCAAAGCTTTCCCTACTGTTGCACTCTCTGGAGTGGGAATAGTAATTTTTACTCCTACGCTATCCAACGCTTTCCCTACTGTTGCACTCTCTGGAGAGGGAATATTAATTTTCTTACCCCTAAGCTATCCAACGCTTTCCCTACTGTTGCACTCTCTGGAGTGGGCATATTCATTTTTACCCCTACACTATCCAACACTTTCCCTACTGTCTCTGGAGTGGGAATAGTAATTTTTATCCCTACGCTATCCAACGTTTTCCCTTATGTTGCACTCTCTGGAGTTTGAATAGTAATTTTTACCTCTATGCTATCCAACGCTTTCCCTACTGTTGCACTCTCTGGAGTGGAAAAAATAATTTTTACCTCTACGCTATCCAATGCTTTCCCAACTATTGCACTCTCTGGAGTTGGAATAGTAATTTTTACCCCTACGCTATCCAACGCTTTCCCCACTGTTGCATTTTCTGGAGTGGGAATAGCATTTTTAAGTTCTATGCTATCCAACGCTTTCCCTTCTGTTGCAATCTCTGGAGTGGGAATAGTCATTTTTACCCTTACGCAATCCAACGCTTTCCCTACTGTTGCACTCTCTGGAGTGGGAATAGTCATTTTTACCCCTACGCTATCCAACGCTTTCCCTACTGTTGCACTTTCTGGAGTGGGAATATTAATTTTTATCCCTAAGCTATCCAACCCTTTCCCTACTGTTGCACTCTCTGGTATGGGAACATTCATTTTCATCCCTAAGCTATCCAACGCTTTCCCTACTGTTGCACTCTCTGGAGTGGGAATAGTAATTTTTACCCCAACGCTATCCAACACTTTCCCTTCTGTTGCACTCTCTGGAGTTGGAATAGTAATTTCTACCCCTACACTATCCAACACTTTCCCTACTGTTGTACTCTCTGTAGTGGGAATATTATTTTTTACCCCTACGCTATCCAACGCTTTCCCTCCTGTTGCACTCTCTGGAGTGGAAATAGTAATTTTTACCCCTACGCTATCCAACGCTTTCCCTACTGTTGCATTTTCTGGATTGGGAATAGTAATCTTAAATTCTATGCTATCCAACGTTTTCATTACTATAGTTTATTTTGGACTTTGAATAGTAGTTTTATTCATTGAGCTATTTAATATTTTTTGTAATATTTAGATCATGTAGTATATCATTAATTTTAAAAATATTGAAAGTATATTTAATTTTTTTAATGTATTAAACATAATTATTTACTTTTTATTTATGTTATTGTTTTATGTCTGTAGATGTATTTGTAATTAATAATATTTGTTATTAATTTATACATTATTAAAACATATTATTAAGTAAGAATATATTATATATTTTATGTATGTTTAATTCATGTTTTATTATTATATATGTATTATTTATTAATTTTAAACAGTAGTAGATATTTTTAACTATGTTTATTTTATTTATAAGTATTATTTACTTTATTTTACACTTTCTTTAACAGAAAATAACAATATTTTTAACTACAATATTTTTAACATCGATATTCTTGCCTTCGATATTCCTGCGTCAATATTTCTATAGGTCGATATTTTGTAGGTCGATATTCTGACACTGATTCGAAAAAAACAAGTGAGGAGCAGAAAGACCTTGCATATGAATCGCAAGCACTGCTGTGTAGGCAGGAGCAAGCCAAAGTCAGACATTTTTACCCAAACGCTATTCAAAGCTTTCCCTACTGTTGCACTCTCTGGAGTGGGAATAGTAATTTTTACTCCTACCCTATCCAACGCTTTCCCTACTGTTGCACTCTCTGGAGAGGGAATATTAATTTTCTTACCCCTAAGCTATCCAACGCTTTCCCTACTGTTGCACTCTCTGGAGTGGGCATATTCATTTTTACCCCTACACTATCCAACACTTTCCCTACTGTCTCTGGAGTGGGAATAGTAATTTTTATCCCTACGCTATCCAACGTTTTCCCCTATGTTGCACTCTCTGGAGTTTGAATAGTAATTTTTACCTCTATGCTATCCAACGCTTTCCCTACTGTTGCACTCTCTGGAGTGGAAAAAATAATTTTTACCTCTACGCTATCCAACGCTTTCCCAACTATTGCACTCTCTGGAGTTGGAATAGTAATTTTTACCCCTACGCTATCCAACGCTTTCCCCACTGTTGCATTTTCTGGAGTGGGAATAGCATTTTTAAGTTCTATGCTATCCAACGCTTTCCCTACTGTTGCAATCTCTGGAGTGGGAATAGTCATTTTTACCCTTACGCAATCCAACGCTTTCCCTACTGTTGCACTCTCTGGAGTGGGAATAGTCATTTTTACCCCTACGCTATCCAACGCTTTCCCTACTGTTGCACTTTCTGGAGTCGGAATATTAATTTTTATCCCTAAGCTATCCAACCCTTTCCCTACTGTTGCACTCTCTGGTATGGGAACATTCATTTTCATCCCTAAGCTATCCAACGCTTTCCCTACTGTTGCACTCTCTGGCGTGGGAATAGTAATTTTTACCCCAACGCTATCCAACACTTTCCCTACTGTTGCACTCTCTGGAGTTGGAATAGTAATTTCTACCCCTACACTATCCAACACTTTCCCTACTGTTGTACTCTCTGTAGTGGGAATATTATTTTTTACCCCTACGCTATCCAACGCTTTCCCTCCTGTTGCACTCTCTGGAGTGGAAATAGTAATTTTTACCCCTACGCTATCCAACGCTTTCCCTACTGTTGCATTTTCTGGATTGGGAATAGTAATCTTAAATTCTATGCTATCCAACGTTTTCATTACTATAGTTTATTTTGGACTTTGAATAGTAGTTTTATTCATTGAGCTATTTAATATTTTTTGTAATATTTAGATCATGTAGTATATAATTAATTTTAAAAATATTGAAAGTATATTTAATTTTTTTAATGTATTAAACATAATTATTTACTTTTTATTTATGTTATTGTTTTATGTCTGTAGATGTATTTGTAATTTATAATATTTGTTATTAATTTATACATTATTAAAACATATTATTAAGTAAGAATATATTATATATTTTATGTATGTTTAATTCATGTTTTATTATTATATATGTATTATTTATTAATTTTAAACAGTAGTAGATATTTTTAACTATGTTTATTTTATTTATAAGTATTATTTACTTTATTTTACACTTTCTTCAACAGAAAATAACAATATTTTTAACTACAATATTTTTAACATCGATATTCTTGCCTTCGATATTCCTGCGTCAATATTTCTATAGGTCGATATTTTGTAGGTCGATATTCTGACACTGATTCGCAAAAAACAAGTGAGGAGCAGAAAGACCTTGCATATGAATCGCAAGCACTGCTGTGTAGGCAGGAGCAAGCCAAAGTCAGACATGAAGCCACGTCAAAGCCAATAGTAAGAACTCATAATTATGTGCATGCAGAAGCAAGGCACAGTCAGAAAGCAAGATGACAGGAAGCCATGTCAAAGCCAATAGTCAGCACTCATCAGCAAAGCAAAGCCAGAAAGCAAGACTACATGAGGCCATGTCAAAGCCAATAGTAAGCACTTAATATAAATGTACTGTTCTACTCCATGACAGCTCTCACTAAAAGACAGCAAGATTACAAAACAGAAGAGAAGCAGGCATATGCAGGACCGTCTCATATATCCAGGCTAAGGTAATATACCCCACTAAAATCCGTTAAAATGGTAGTAGTTGAGGGCCATCATAGGGTGCTAAATCACAAGAGGGCGTCTTTTATTACACCCTCATCCCTGGGGGCCCTGTGATCTCTTGTTTCTGTTTTCTGTTTTTTCTTTTCTTTATACTTTTATTGTCTTTTTCTGTCTTTTGTCCTGCTTTTTTTTGATCTCCTGTTTCAATTCAGCTCTTTACTTTTACTCTGTTTTCTCTCATTCCCTCTCCCTTGCCACTGCTCTTTCCCCAAGGCCCCACCCCCTTCATGCACCATTTCCCACCTCCCAGCTGACCAGCCCTTTAGCCTCCTGAACACTACTTAATGGTGATCACTGCTTGGCCGCTCCGGTGGCACGCCTAAGCCTGCCTGCCCCGTCCATGGACCCAGGTACCCAAAGACCAGGGCCGTTTCTACCATTAGGCAAGACTAGGCAGCTACCTAGGGTGGCAAAAGCACTAGGGCGGCAAAAGGGGGAACATTTTTTTTTTATTTGAACCTACGAAAGTAAAGAGCTGCAACTGAGTACATTACACGTATGAAAATCACGTTAGTGCCGCCCGCCTTCCACCAGATCATCACACGGGAAGAGCCTTGCCCTCTAGGATTCTTTAGGGCAAGTGACAGCCTTTCGAGCCGCTATGTTCTGCTTGAACTATTCATCGTAATGCTCAATGCCGAAGTGAGTGATTGCAAAAGCATGCTGTGGATTTGTTCGCACATGAAAGTTAATTGTAAGGGTCAGTGACAGTTTTAGGATTTGAAGCCGGTTTGGGCGCCTCGTGCCTGGCCTGCCGTCCCGTTCCTGACTTCTTGGAGTACAGAGGTGTCGGAGTTTCAGCAGTGTTCCCCTCACGCTCTGACTTGCACTCATCTAGTTAAGGTGGCCTGGACTTGATTGCCAGACTGTAGGTGGCTGCTGAAATGAAGGCTTTGTGGCTCGATGCGAGAATGCACTCTTGTTTGGAATGAGTGGAAGGACGTGTGACACAGACCCCAATCATTTAGCTTTAGGATTTCAAAATTGGACTGCACAGGGGAAGAGATGGAATGGCGTGTGCGCATGTTATGGGGACGTGTGTGTGTATATGGGGGGTAAGGCTATCTTTGGACCTTGTGTGTGAAGATGAAAAAAGAAGGCGATAACAGCTGCAGCAACAAGATGTACTGATGTTTAATCTCGAAAAGAGTTATTATGAACCTATTGTCTCTGGATATCAGCCGCTGCCTCTTGCAAGGAAACACAAGACGCATTTTTAACGTTTCTAAACACACGATTCTGCATCTAACCGAGTGCCCACAGAGAGCTGCATGTTGATTTATTCATGTTTCCTGTTGCCTATGCTGCAAGGGAGCAGGGTGCTGAAGCCCTTTGAGCCCTATGGGCGTTGTTTGTCTGACCTAAGAGCTGTCCAGAAGGTCACGTGTGCCCCACAACAATCCTCCACTTGCGAGGGGGGCGTATAAGCTCTCCCAAGGAAGGGCTACAGTAAAAAAAACTAACACACCAGAGGCCCCCATGATCCTGCCCTGCTCACCTCCCATCCTAATACTTTACACTGTCCCAAGAGATGCTTTCTCCCACCAGAGTCCAAACATCCAGTCATAGGCTCAAGGTGGCATGACATAGCATTGAGGGCCCCGAACAGTGATGAGAGACCCACATTTCACCATCAGACATTCATTTCACGGGTCACCTGGAGAGGATGAGGCTAAATAAAAAGAGCGGACGATTTTAAAGCTGGGGAACCAGGTTCGATTCTCAGCAGGGATGCACAACACCAGGTGATTCTGGGCAAATCACTTAATCTCAGCGGACCTAAAAATGAATGTGTCTGTCTGTAACGCAACTGGTGCTAATGTAAAGTGCTCTGATGCCTTCGGGTGGAGTTCGTGCTATATAAAACTGCCAAAAAAGTACTAGGTAAGGGGCCCGTGCCTCCTTTGGGGAGCATTGAATCAGATGACGTAGAAAAATAACAAAGAGCACAGCGCAAGAGGCTTTTCTCATCACCATAAATTCAAAAACAGCCTCTGAAAACATGTAACCAGTAGGTGCGACGATATATTTAGGATGACGAGGCCACACAAGGGCGTCACAGGAGGACGTCCTCGAGGGAGCAGAGCAGGAACACGCAACTGAAAGACAACACATCACACTCTCCAACATGCAGCAATCACAAGCGACAACCCCTCAATGAGGAGTGAGGCAAAGACAGAAGCTGGCAGAGTGCGGCTGCATCAGGGCAGAGGCCATGTCCTGGGCCATTGTCTAGAAGACATAAACAGAATCACTTCGACAATCTGTTCAAGGTCACCTACCAAGGGTCCAAGGTCACCTACACCTGCAATAGTTCAGGAGCACCCACTACAAGGAAGGCTAAAGGACCCCTAAGAGACGAAGCTCTGGTAGGATTGAGCACACAAGCATTTTTATTATGTGAATTAATTAATGGGTGAATGAGTTGAATGAGTGTAATGTGTCTGTAGGAACGGGTATAGTTGGAAGAATGAAAGTAAGCTAGAGCGCCTTTACGAGGGATCGCATAAGACCATGTTACGATAGAAATTACTGTACTAACACTGTTCATCCTTCTACCAAATTCGCAAACATTGATTTTGCACGAGTGCATGCATGGGAACAACACAAATGGCCAGAATGTGAGAAGCCGCTGTTTGCGGCATTTGTTATTTGCACTGATTTTTAGCACACAATATAGCACCAAGTGCCGGTTTTGCAGAATTCCTCCTAATTTTGCAGTTGCCCAAAAGCTCCTGATAATATGTAGATAAAATTCTGCAATTTTTTGTGAAGTTAACCCAGTCTTTCCTCAGCCGACAAAATTAACACTACTGAGTTGGGTTATATTACTAACTATCGGCAGCGAGGGGCTGTTGCAAAAGGCGCTGCACGGAGAAACAAACTGAAAGAAGAGGGGTTTCCTTTTAATGTCACTCTACATCACCAGATGTTTATTTTTTCTTTTCTTAGAGACCCCCAACGCAACTCCTCCTAGAAGTGTCAATTGGTAGGAACTTTAATAGGGCAATAAATGTTTTTTGCTTTTGATTGGGGGGATTGCTGGCAGTAGGCCAAAATAATATTGTATTTCGTATGTGGGTATTGCATGTCTACATGTGTGCTTGGCGGAAGGTTAATTTGTTTCAGGTTTTGAAAACGAGTTGCACTTCACGTCTCGGTGGTATTTAAACACAGGGCTCTATTGGGCATCTGTGCACATGGTTCTGTGAGTGTTTGGCTGCCATAATGGTCTGGTTTGTGCCTTTCCTTGAGGTCGTTTGCAGGACTGACTGTTGTGATTGTGTTTCCTGATAGTAAATGAGAGTAACATAGAAGGGTTTGACAGTAGAGGGTGTGCCTCTCTATGCTGGATGACAGGGGGAGAGAGTGATGGTAGTAAAAGTGAGGGGGGGCATTTTTCAGTTCTTGCCTATGGTGGCAAAAAACCTAGCAACGGCCCTGCCACAGACCCCACCGCTGCAATGTAGCAACCTTTCACCTGTAGCAACTGTGTCTTCTCTTCCCTCCACACACCAGACCAACTAACCGCATAACCCTCAAAAACAGGACATGACCATCTCAGCTGCATCCTACTTCGCACCCACTTCCTCAAAAGGCATGCTGTGGAGATCTGGGACCTGCTTGACTCCAAACTCCCTTATGTCGCCTTATTCATGGAAACATGGATGTACCCCACCTCAGCCCTGAACATTGCAACCGCCATCCCTGAAGGCTACCAATTCATCCTCAAGAACCATGCCAACTGGCCAGGAGGTGGCATTGCAATCATACACAAAAACACCGTCCGCCTCACTTGCAACTCCGACAATCACTCATCCGCCATGGAACACCTCCACTTCCAGATCCAGACTAACCCGAACGCCTACCTCAGTGGCAACCCCTCCTGCAACCCACCCTTCAGCACAGCCATAGCCGGCTTCATTGCACACCACGCTGAAGTGTCAGTGGGCTACATTCTCCTTGGCTACCTCAATTTCCACCTGGGCATCCTCCACAACCACAACACGGCATCCCTACTGGTGAACCTCCCCACCATTGGACTCAAACAATTGGTCACCTCTCCAACCCACTCAGCAGGACACATTCTCAACCCCATCTTCTCCACAATTAACAAAATCTCAGCCAGACACATCTCCAAACTACATTGGTCCAACCACTACTGTGTCCACTTCTCCTTCACCAAGCCACTTGTACACCATTACGTCCACCACTATCCTCACAGAAGTTGGAACAAGTTCAACAAAGACCAGGTCACCACCTCCCTTAGCAAAACCCCACCATCGACATCCATGGATGCCAACGCCTTAGCAGGCAACCTCCATCTTTGGATCTCCACCTGCAGCTGCACACTGGCTCTCCTGAGGAATCCATCAGGCAAACGACCCTCCGAGAATGCTTGCTGGTTCTCCCCTGGCCTCAAGAGCCCAGGGGCACCTGCAAAAGGCTTGAGAAAAGAGGAGGTGGAGCAGTACAATCTTGGAATACCATGCTGCATTAAAAACTGCTATCAATGCACACCACCACCACCTCATCAGAACAACAAAGAAAACAGCCATGTAGGAATGCATCAATGCTAATGCACACAACAGCAAATAAATTGTCACCATGGTCAAAGAATGTGCCAAACCCAGCACAGAGACAGAAGACTTTCCCCTCTCAAGATCAAGACCTCTGCGACAGCCTTGCTACCTTCTTCCACTACAAGATCAAGAAAAACAAAGTTAGCCTGGCAACCCTCGCTAGCAGAGTTTGCAGAGTTTTTGCTACTCCGCACTCCACTTGTAACGCAGAGTTTGGCAAAACTCAGCAAACCACAGCATACTTGTTTTTCCCGCACCTTGAGACCTTAACTGTGGTTAAATGTAGAAGCAGACGTGGGATGACTACATTTCCATGATTGCTATAGAAGGTTTGTGAATATGAAAGTGATGCTGCCTTGGCAGTCCCAGAATTCCTAACTGGAGTAGTCTGGGATCGTGCAGGTGCACCTGCACCGTGACCCCAGCAGTCTGCCATGAATGAAAACTCAGAACTGCTTGCATTCCTCTGCCCGCTGATGGTCACCCATAGTTCAGGGGAATAAAGAAGAAACTGATGCTACTGGAACAGGAGCACTTTGACAGACTCCAGGGGCACTTGCAGGTTAGAGGGGAGCCAGGACAGCCGGGGAATGTGGGTATGATGGGGTCATTGTTGCTCAAGGAGGAAGGGGGGCAATAAAACACATCTTTCTCCTGTAAGATGTGCAAATTCAGAAGTGGGGCAATTTTTTTAAACACAGCTAGTGCACCTGAGCACCAGACAGAGTGGCACAGATTAGCAGCAAATACTATAGCAATTAATGGCAGTTACGTTGTTGTACTTTGTTGGCATCACTGCACTACCATAATAGTAATAGGAGGTATCACTGAGCTGCAAGTGGCCTCCTTCCCTTGCTCCTTTGTTCTGCATTGCTGCAGTGAAGATAACTAAAAGTAAACCCCCCTGCATGCTTCATATGCATTGGCCCCAAGAAATCAATCAGAACATGACTGAGCGGGAGTCGGCTCACTCTGCCCAAACGCAGAGCTCACTCCGCGGAATCACATAGTTTGTTGGCAACTCTGCAGAATTCAGTGTAGTAAAACTTGCACACTCCGCCCAGCCCTACCCAAGAGCCACCCACCCGCAACCACCATACCTAATGGCTCAAGACCCCGGCAGGCCCTGCCCAACTGGATCACCCTCACCTCTGAAGACTACATCTTCAACAGAGCCAGCACCTCCATCACCCCAAGACTCTGTAGCTCCATCAACCTCTCCATCAAGTTCGCCACCTTCCCTGAAGACTGGAAACACCCAGAGATCAGCCCCCTGCTGAAGAAACCCTCTGCTGACCAGGCAGGCTCATGGTTCTTCTCCCCTTCCCAGCCAAAGTCATTGAGAAGGCTATCAAAGCCAAACTTTTCAATCTCATCGAAATTAACCACATCCTGGAACTCTTCATATCCGACTTCAGAAGCATCCACAGCACCAAGACCGTTCTCCTTACCACCAGAGATGACATTCGCACCCTCCTCCACCGAGGCAAAACTGTTGCCCTCCTCCATCTGGACCTCTCAGACGCCTTCGGCCTAGAGGGACTCCAGGACAGGAAATATACCCCATGCAAAGTGTGCTATGTGATATTTCCAAAGTAGCCTCCTTTTGCAGGGGTGCGTTGAAGCAATAACACACCTCTGATTAAAAAAAAAATCACAACACACATATAGTAATACTAAGTAGTGTAACAGTACCTGCCAACTGCTCTATCTCTAGTGCACTTGAGGGAACCCCTTCTCTTGTTTGTGTGCCTTGGCCCAGAAGTAAAGGGGCTCCTGTCACAGCAATAACAGCAACCAATGCAGATAGGTCATTCATGCAAATCATGCCTGTCCAGTGGTATACTTCTGTTACAGGATTCCTCTGCCTTGGAGAATTTGCATGCCAAATTGTCCTCATCATAGAAATACAGCACTATTTTCTCTTACCTCTTAACTCTACAGCAAGTCCCTTGTGCTCCGTCATGTGTACTTCAGGTCAGTTAAGAGACAATAATATTCTTATGATACCTTCTGAGCCATGTACTCCTTCATTATAACCTGGACAACTCTCATCTAGTCCTCAGGAAAATAAAAATATGCTGAAAGTCAAACGCAAAGTACTGTGATCTAAAAAAGACTCAATATGGCAGTGGAATGGCTTAGTGACAATAACTTACCAATTGGATGAGTTTCTTCTCACATATAATAAATTGGTAACAATTAAACTACCATGTTCAGATGATAATGACTCACTCTGACTGCAAAACAGTAAATGGTTAAAGATAATGTAAGCAAGTACTGTCTCCATCTTGTCAAATCTACAAAATCCCTATAAGTAAAACCAGGCGCCTGCCACATCCAAGTTGCTGCCCTACCACATTTACCTAGATTTTCCATTGTTTGCCGTAGACACATGTTGACAGAAGTGACTTAGAATGTTAGATTTAATAATTTTCCTTCCTGATAGAGTGAATAACAGAAAAATGTCTGCAGTATCCTTAATAATCAAGGTTTGATTCCTTCAGTAGGAAAATGCCTGACCGTTAGATGACATTAGCCATATTCTTTAAAAAATATATATTGTAGCAGTATCTCTTCCCGATAGCTAGGTGTGCTGGCCTTGTTAACCTATTCAAAAAGGGGGTGGTGATGGACAGAGTATCTGAATTAATCAGAACACTCCTACCCAGTCAACAGATCAGGGCTTGATCCATCACCGTTTTTTTGCTCACTGCACCATCCCAGTTCAGAACCTGGCTATATGCAAATTAGTCTGTCCCTGGGCCAGTGCATCATGGGAACAGGGCAGACCAAACTACCAAGCCAATTCTTCACTGGAAAGGAAACAAGCTTCCGGGGACCGGTTTCTGGCATCACAGCCGTCTTCGGCCCGGCTTGCTTGAATCCTGATGGTGCAGTGAGCAAGGGACTCACATCTGAGCATACCCTTCCACACTTGTGGTGGCTAAAACGATTCAAAAAGGGGGTGGTGATGGACAGAGTATCTGAATTAATCAGAACACTCCTACCCAGTCAACAGATCAGGGCTTGATCCATCACCGTTTTTTTGCTCACTGCACCATCCCAGTTCAGAACCTGGCTATATGCAAATTAGTCTGACCCTGGCCCAGTGCATCATGGGAACAGGGCAGACCAAACTACCAGGCCAATTCTTCACTGGAAAGGAAACAAGCTTCCGGGGACCGGTTTCTGGCATCACAGCTGTCTTCGGCCCGGCTTGCTTGAATCCTGATGGTGCAGTGAGCAAGGGACTCACATCTGAGCATACCCTTCCACACTTGTGGTGGCTAAAACGATTCAAAAAGGGGGTGGTGATGGACAGAGTATCTGAATTAATCAGAACACTCCTACCCAGTCAACAGATCAGGGCTTGATCCATCACCGTTGTTTTGCTCACTGCACCATCCCAGTTCAGAACCTGGCTATATGCAAATTAGTCTGTCCCTGGCCCAGTGCATCATGGGAACAGGGCAGACCAAACTACCAAGCCAATTCTTCACTGGAAAGGAAACAAGCTTCCGGGGACTGGTTTCTGGCATCACAGCCGTCTTCGGCCCGGCTTGCTTGAATCCTGATGGTGCAGTGAGCAAGGGACTCACATCTGAGCATACCCTTCCACACTTGTGGTGGCTAAAACGATTCAAAAAGGGGGGTGGTGATGGACAGAGTATCTGAATTAATCAGAACACTCCTACCCAGTCAACAGATCAGGGCTTGATCCATCACCGTTTTTTTCCTCACTGCACCATCCCAGTTCAGAACCTGGCTGTATGCAAATTAGTCTGTCCCTGGCCCAGTGCATCATGGGAACAGGGCAGACCAAACTACCAAGCCAATTCTTCACTGGAAAGGAAACAAGCTTCCGGGACCGGATTCTGGCATCACAGCCGTCTTCGGCCCGGCTTGCTTGAATCCTGTTTTGGCCACCATGAGTGTGGAAGGTTATGCTCAGACATGAGTCCCTTGCTCATTGCACCATCAGGATTCAAGCAAGCCGGGTAGTTTGGTCTGCCCTGTTCCCATGATGCACTGGGCCAGGGACAGACTAATTTGCATATAGCCAGGTTCTGAACTGGGATGGTGCAGTGAGCTAAAAAACGGTGATGGATCCAGCCCTGATCTGTTGACTGGGTAGGAGTGTTCTGATTAACTCAGATACTCTGTCCATCACCACCCCCTTTTTGTAATTATTTTGGCCACCATGAGTGTGGAAGGGTATGCTCAGACATGAGTCCCTTGCTCATTGCACCATCAGGATTCAAGCAAGCCGGGCCGAAGACGGCTGTAATGCCAGAAACCGGTCCCCGGAAGCTTGTTTCCTTTCCAGTGAAGAATTGGCTTGGTAGTTTGGTCTGCCCTGTTCCCATGATGCACTGGGCCAGGGACAGACTAATTTGCATATAGCCAGGTTCTGAACTGGGATGGTGCAGTGAGCTAAAAAACGGTGATGGATCAAGCCCTGATCTGTTGACTGGGTAGGAGTGTTCTGATTAACTCAGATACTCTGTCCATCACCACCCCCTTTTTGTAATTATTTTGGCCACCATGAGTGTGGAAGGGTATGCTCAGACATGAGTCCCTTGCTCATTGCACCATCAGGATTCAAGCAAGCCGGGCCGAAGACGGCTGTAATGCCAGAAACCGGTCCCCGGAAGCTTGTTTCCTTTCCAGTGAAGAATTGGCTTGGTAGTTTGGTCTGCCCTGTTCCCATGATGCACTGGGCCAGGGACAGACTAATTTGCATATAGCCAGGTTCTGAACTGGGATGGTGCAGTGAGCTAAAAAACGGTGATGGATCAAGCCCTGATCTGTTGACTGGGTAGGAGTGTTCTGATTAACTCAGATACTCTGTCCATCACCACCCCCTTTTTGTAATTATTTTGGCCACCATGAGTGTGGAAGGGTATGCTCAGACATGAGTCCCTTGCTCATTGCACCATCAGGATTCAAGCAAGGCGGGCCGAAGACGGCTGTAATGCCAGAAACCGGTCCCCGGAAGCTTGTTTCCTTTCCAGTGAAGAATTGGCTTGGTAGTTTGGTCTGCCCTGTTCCCATGATGCACTGGGCCAGGGACAGACTAATTTGCATATAGCCAGGTTCTGAACTGGGATGGTGCAGTGAGCTAAAAAACGGTGATGGATCAAGCCCTGATCTGTTGACTGGGTAGGAGTGTTCTGATTAACTCAGATACTCTGTCCATCACCACCCCCTTTTTGTAATTATTTTGGCCACCATGAGTGTGGAAGGGTATGCTCAGACATGAGTCCCTTGCTCATTGCACCATCAGGATTCAAGCAAGCCGGGCCGAAGACGGCTGTAATGCCAGAAACCGGTCCCCGGAAGCTTGTTTCCTTTCCAGTGAAGAATTGGCTTGGTAGTTTGGTCTGCCCTGTTCCCATGATGCACTGGGCCAGGGACAGACTAATTTGCATATAGCCAGGTTCTGAACTGGGATGGTGCAGTGAGCTAAAAAACGGTGATGGATCAAGCCCTGATCTGTTGACTGGGTAGGAGTGTTCTGATTAACTCAGATACTCTGTCCATCACCACCCCCTTTTTGTAATTATTTTGGCCTTGTTAACCTAGGAAGGAGAATTTAGTTAATGAAATGAGAACAATACTTGTAGTTAGTGATTTTTGCCACACACATTAGTTACAAAACAATGAAGGCTTAAAGTAACCCGGCTGAAAGAATTTTTGTGTGTCATTGGTGGCTGGTAAATCATTAAACTGTGGGAAGTAAATCCCTTCCATGACTTTTATCATGAAAAGCAAGAGAGTCCAAAATTATTTTGGAGAGCCTAAAGTGGTTATGCCAATGAGAACATGATTATAATGGGGCAACATGGGGCATTTTGAAGCACAGGCCGGGCACAAATTGTGATACAATAATATTGTGTAGTTGTCCCCTGACAGACGGTTATTAACTTCTAGCCATGAATGTGTATTTGGCGTCTGAATAGGAACTGAGAGGCAAACTAGTTCGGAACTAGTTTTCTTTTAGGCAACACCTGGTTCACATTTTAAAATGTATTTTCCACTAAAGGTATCACAAATCTACATTAACCTTTGAATTAGATTTTTGAAAGTGAGTGGAAAATAACTTTAAATAATTTTTCTGCTATCTTCCGTGTGGAGTTTTAAAATACAAACTACAGAGAAAATACTTAACTAGGTCACCATGATAAGAGAGCCCTTGGGTGCTTACTGGCATTGCCTTAATTAAAGCAAACACCATGGTGGAGTTCCTTGTTGTGTTCACCAATATTGTCAAACTTAGACACTGTTAGCATTGCCCAACAAATCACCACTTTTCCAAATGCCAAATTTAACTTGGGCCCCACATTGAAACTACTTTCTGTGCTTACCTTTTATGCCATATTAAAGGAGGGCACTATAACAAAAGACAATGCCCAATATGTCCTTTAGTATTTCTGTACTAATTTAGGGCATGAAGCCCTCAATAAACATAGTTAATGCAAGGTGCAACGTTGTCCGCTGTCTGTAATGCACCTTCCTCATGTTGCTGTTTTCCAGGACAGCTTGTAATATAAGAGACACAAGGAATGCTAAAGAAACACGATCAAAGTGGAATCTGCAAGCACTCATAAACAACTACCCCCTTCCAAACAAAGTCTAATAGCATAACAATATCCGGGTTGCCATTTGTTTTCATGGTTTGGTTAAAGAAAATACGCAAAGTAACAAATTCAAATTTCTTTCAGATTTACCAAAGCCCGGAATTTGCCCTAAAAGCAGCATAAATTGCATCAAAGAAGAAGCCCCTCAGTGCAAGAGCGATTGTGACTGCAAAGGGGATCAGAAGTGCTGCAACTTCAACTGTGGATTAAAGTGCAAGGCTCCAGAGACAGGTATCAGTGTCAGGAGGGTGTGACATTTTATGTTGTTGTCAAATCTTGACTTGTGTTGCTGTTTTTAAGCTGAGCTTGGCTTGTAGGTAGGGGGCAGGACAATGTACATAACTGAAATTTAAAACCTGCATTTGAAAGTTAACAACAGCTATCGAAGCTAATGACAGGTATCTTTCGCATTCAGGTTACTGTCTTATTAATTAACCTAAGTGTGGAACATTCTTCCAGCTTCCCTGAATGTACTGTGAAGCACCTAAATCTGAAACTCATGATCCGAGAGTTTCCTACTTTCCTACTTATATACTCAATTTGCATCATACACACAGTTGTTCTAGAAAGAGTTCGCAAGAAAGGATCTACATTTACTTGTGCAAAATGTTGTATAAACATATTTGCACATGTGCATATCTGTTTACATACACAAGTGAGTTGCAATGTGTCTGCCCTGGTTGTGGCTGAGCTGGGAGTGAGATCATGGTACATTGAAGGGCTTTGTGCATGTATCGTCAGGTGCTCTCCTCACGCTACATCACAGACTGTGTAACGAGTATGACACTGGGTGCTTCTTGAAAACAATTTGCTTGTTATCTTTTGTCCTATATCATAGCACCTGGGCTGCAAGATGCTTGCTGGAAAATGTTGATTTCAATTCTTTTGGCTGACTCTACCTTCACCTACGTAGGTGGACGGTCATGATCTTTGCTGCTGAACCTTGAGTAGGACATCAGTGCACACCTAAATACTGGGTATTTGTATAATATGAAATACATAGCAGAATAAGAAGTGTGTGCCTTGCCAGCCTACCCCACAATGCGTAGGTTATATATGTGATTATGGTACTGACCATAGAGTAGTGATTACAAGAATCTGCAGAAATTGCAAAACATTGGGATAAAATGTAAAGCTCTGATTTGTCCTGTGACATTTGTGAAATGAGTGTTTAGTTTGAATTGGAATGCTCATTGTTGCATTTGACCTTCTATTGAGAGTGCATTTTAGAAAAGTATGTCTTGGCCAGTCCTATGTTGGCTGTAGAGGGACTACCGTTATCTAACTTTTATAATTGGGAAAGGCCTGTTCAGCTGACTTCAGCCCCTCATAGAGGCCAGAATACAGGAGTAACTTTAGGGTTCTTCTTCATAGAGTCAGTAATATCACAATGACCTCCAACCATAAAGAATATGCCTCCCAAACCTCTCCCTAATATTTTCTCTTTTTATAACACTAAATATCAAGAGTAGCTCTCTGAATCCTGAAATCCTGGGCTGTTTTACAGCTCTCTACAGAATATGTAATCGTATTCAGTTTATGCTGTTGGTTAGTCCTCCACCATCCTTTTCTCTCCCATTTTGAAATCTATTCACACCCGTCTTCCTCTATCTCATGCTCACCCATATCACGATGTGTAATATTTCGACTTCCTGTATTGGTTCTATGTGTTTTTGATTTCACTCCATTCATGGTTCTAGTCACACCACACACGCTGATACATGGCTCTATGCGTGTACTACTCAGAAGAGGCCAGCACCAGTCTGGGGGGACAGGGGGATTGGGAAAAGAACAGAAAAATATAACTCAGCCCCAAGCCACGCCTCTCTGCTGTTTTCCCGCCGTCTTCTATCCCGGCCGGTCTCCCAAACAGGAAGCACCCAGGCTGAGGCTCTCCTGAGCCAATCACAAGGCTGCATTCTTGTGATTGGTCTGAGCGCTTTGGTTCGGCACTCAAACAGGGGCTGAGGGTTTGGGCATATTCTCCACGCAGACTGTAATGCAGCCTGCATAGAGAAAATGCACAGTGCGCATGACAGTCTTTCTGGACAGATATTACCGGTCAAGCACTCATGCGAACTTTGGAGTGGGTAAACCCTCTGCCATAGGAGAACCACCACCCCACCCACAAACTGCAGGGAGCAGGAAATAATAAAATGATAATAACCTCAAGTTATTATCATTTTATTTTCTTTCTTTCACTGCTGCAATGCAGTGGGCCGACACTCCTCCGCCTTAGCGGTGGAGCCGCCACTGATACTACTCTTTCAGTGAAGGATTATTACATATGTTACTCACCATATCTAACTGCTTCTCTTCCTAGAAGTACATCATTGCTGAAATACATTCACTTTCTTTATTGTTTATATACTTGTATTTATATATCTCTGTTATATGTCCTCTCTAGCCTCATCTCCAGACTACAAGCACCTATGCGTTATAGTATATTTTGTTATACGCTTTGCGGTGAAGACATTGGCCATTCTTAAAAGTGTTCCCTAGAGGGCTTCTGAACCTGCTGTTGTCCTTTTTAAATGAACACCGCATTAAAAAGAACAAAATGCAATTGAGGTTATCTATATATGCCAGACCTCACAAAGTCACAAGTTCAGACGGACTGGGATGGAGCACAGGCATTTTACAGGGAACGAGTTACGCCCCCTAAAAAAAAGTACCTTAACTCCTGGTTGCAGAGTCCTGCATTGAGGATACATTGTGCAGGGGTAGTTCCTAGGACCTGTGATGGGAGGTCCTGTATCATAGTTGAGGAAGCAGTTGATGAGGAGCTTGCAATGTGAATGTAGGCAATGAGGATGCGTTTCACCCAGCAGTTCCTAGAGGGCAGCGAGAAGCAATGCAAATCCCTAGACTGGGGATGGGTAGCGCAGTGCTCCTGCTGCGAAGTTTTGAAAGGCGATGTATTGCATAGTGATTCTGATACAGAGTTTTACTGAGGCGATGCGTTGTGCTGATACCACTGTTAGACTGGCAGAGCACCAACAGGCACACTTACAAGGGCCTAGAACTGGGGTGGCACTGCTTGTGAAGGTTGTACTTACAGCTGGCAAAGTCCAGGTCCTGGCATGAAGCAGGAAGAAGTGTGTTTGGTCCCTGAGGCTTCTAATCAGGAGACCAGTCAACTACCCTGTGGAGTCACTCTGGTGGTCTTCGTTCAGGATGCATATTCAGGCCTCCTGACTCAGGCAGGAGGGCAGCAGTGCAGCAAAGTAGGGCAGCAAAATAGCAGTCCTTTTGCAGCAGAGCAGGACAGCAGTACTTCTTCTGAGTCTTACACAGGTTTGAATGTGTACTGAAGACTTGGGTCTTAGGGTCCATATTTATATCTGCTGCCCACTTTGAAGTAGGAGAAGATTTTAAAGGTTTCCCCCACATGAGGATACTGGTGACAAACCCCTTTGTGCGAGTGCGCAGTCAGGATCTTCGTGATGTGCAGGTCCTGTAGTTGCTAGCTCCTGTTCTGCCCGTTGGCAACTTAGAGTGACACATCCTAGTTTTTCTTTGTCTCAATGTTTGTGAGCAATGCACAAAGGCCAACTGACTGTTAGGCCTAGTCATGTGATCCAGGATACAGGCAGCAGACACCAAATGGTTTAGACAAGAAAATGGGAACTTTCTAAAAGTGGAATTTTGAGAATTGTGTCTACAAATCTGACTTTACCTTTAAAGAGGGCTTTTAAATACAATTCTTTAGTTGCTTAACACAATATTTGTGCCTGCTTCCAACTGAAAATTATCAGTTATGAAATGTAAGAAGGTAACACAATGTCATCCTCTAGGAGAGGTAAGCTTTGCAGTTGTACAAAATGAATTCAGGAGTATTTTCTCCCGGGACGTTTAAAGCTTAAATGTGCATGTCCAATTTTTAAAATAAACAGCACCCTGTCCTTTGGGTTGTTCATGGTTGACCCTATGGGTGTCTGGTATGTATTAAAAATGACAGGTGTATCATACCACGTTGAAATGGCAGTTTAAAACTACCCACACAGGCTGCAATGTCAGGCCCTATATTTGTTTTGCAGGGCTTCTTATGTGGGTGGAACAATGAGGGCTATAGGCTCACTAGTTGCAGTTAATTTACAGGAAAAGCATATTAAATAGGCCAATTGGGTGTAAACCACGCCTACCATGTTTAAAGGAGAGATCAAAAGCAAGGTAGCACTGGTAAGCAGAGGTGTAGGGCGCAGAGTTCTAAGGCAATCAGCAAAAAATAGGAGAGTTGATGCAGAACAGCAGGGGTAAGACCACCCTATGGATGGCAGGACTAACAACGGGAAATGTATTTTCCCTAGAACGTGGAACTTAATTATATTCCCTCTAAATACACTGCACCACAGATCTGTCTGCATTTGACAATTTGCGTAGTTTCCACACTTATTTTCCAGCTTTTTGATTGAGCGATTGATTGACTGGCTAGGGGAGATGACAAAATGTTGATCATTCAATCTAAAACAGTTTTAGATGGTATGAATAAGAGAATTGTGTGCATCTCTGTTGACTCTTCCTTGCAAGTTCAGCAAAGTGGTGTCATTTTTGGCAAACTGCGACTGAAGCAGGGGTGTGAGAAGACCCTATGAGAATGATTACTTTTTTTAGAAAAAGTGTTCCTTTTTAATAATATCCATAACCACATTAAGTGCAAGATATTGCATAGCTCAACCCTGTGCCCTATTTTACACCTGTATGTATAGCCTTTGCAACTTAAATCAAGAGTCATGATCTGAATGGTGGTTGTTCTCCTTATTATATTTCTCGATTCTCTGACCAGTTCTCACTCCACATTCTTGGTTGATGGGTCATGATCTACATCTCTTCATATTACAGCCACTAATTACTTTGTGTAGCAAGAAGCGTTTAGGACAGTGGTTCCCGAATTGTGTGATGTGGCTCCCTAGGGAGCCGTCAAACCTAGCCAGGTGAGCGGCGCACCAAACACTTTAATGCATTTGATGTTGAAGGGTCTGTTGTCTTCAGTTAAACTAATTAGACGTAAACGCCTGATGTTGATGATTTGTAAGTGACATGCATAAAGCTGTAATCGTAGTGCTTAATTGATAGCATGTTCAGGAAGATGCCCTCCATATTTAACTGAATCCCCATGTTTAAACACTCCCAAAGTAAGCGTAAGGTGCCTTATTTATTTGGTTAGACTCGTTTATAGTTTTTTTTTTCCAAATGTATTTTACACCAATGTAGGTTATCAGGAAAGTACAGCTGTCCTGTCTATTAAACACAGTATGTGGCCATTTACAATGTCGGTCGGAAAGTCTTCCGGCCGAATCGGTTTCGGAATGGTTTCAGACCGAATCGGATTCTGTGAGTCTGACAGACCGATGGCGATTCTTCTTATCTTCGTTTGGTGAGACTTGAGTTGACTTCATTGGGAGCCTGTGTTCCCGAACAAGAATACAGGCTCCCAATGAAAAAATGGGGTGGTTGGGGAAAACCTTGAACCCTGTGGCAGGCACCTCATGGTGTCTGCAATACTGTGCCTGGTTGCAAAGACTGCACCTATAGGTACCCCCACGGGCCCCAACCGGAGGCCTGCAGGTGAAGGGGAGCCTGCTACAGGCCCCCAAAAGTCAGATTCCAACAGCTATTTTGTGTCGGGCTCACCGATTTGGCATGGCGGTCAGAATTGGCCATCATAATAGCTGGTCGTAAACCGTGTGCATAGAGCTGTATGATTTGGCTATTACAACTCGGGCTGTCCGAATGTCGATCGGAACCGAATCAGACAAAATGGTTTCTGAAATGGTTTCCCTGCATTGTAATCGGTCAGTCGGAAATTTATCAGATTCTGTCAGAAACATAGGCAACGGCCAATAGGTCAAGGGAGCTGTGGGTCGAAAAAGTTTGGAAACCTCTGGTTTAGGATATTGTTTTATTAGAGACACATGGGGCAGCTCAGCAAGGTACTTTACTTCAGATGTTACCCCCAAAGTTATCTAATAAGACCCTAGTAGGAGAACTATTGGCTAATATTGTAGTTTATTTGTACAGATACTAGGCATAACAAATAGGCCCCTCTTTAATGTAAGTGCTTTATGATGTAGGGCATGGTATATTACCACCTGGTTAAAAATAGAGTCTACCTGTTTCATCTGCATTATTGATACTTTACAGCTCTGCACATGCGTAAAACTACTTAATATAAGCATTTTTACTATCAGTCAGTTGAAGGCAATAAAACATCATCCATCCCAGGGTTTGACACATTTTGAAATTGCTTCTAATGATTGAAAGGAACTACGCCGATTCCTAAAGGGTCAGTGTAGTACATCAACTCCAACATTGATAAATTATCACTGCAAGCCTTACTCTGTAGCCTAGAAAAAGAGCTTTTATTTTCTTCTTAGATAGAAATGTTAAGGTGCTGTCCATGTTATACTTTAGTTGTGGAAAATTGAGACATCTTCTAAAGCTGAACTGCGAACTACTTTTGCTGAGTATTAAAAGATACCCCCTATCGAACTGCAATGTTCAGTCTAACAGGATATGCAATTTGGTTGGGGCTCATAATTACTTAGAGTATATAGTAATTTTCCGAGGCCACTATGACAAATAAAGATGGGTAGTGCAACGGGGTAAAAGCTATATCTTTGGAGGTGTAAGTAAACAAATGGCGTAATTATGGTACTGGTGTAAATGTGGCTAATAATCACTTTTGGTGTGCTTGGGGTGAGCGTGACAGGGGTTCCCATTAAGTCTCTATTTTGCCACTGTAAGAAAAGGTTGTTGAATCTTGTAACTTCCTCTGTTACAGTGAAAACTGGTGTATGCCCAAAATGCACAGCTGTGTGCAAAAGAGCTGAACCGGATAAGTGCAAGAAGGACAGCGACTGCAAGGGAAATCAGCGATGCTGCTACTCCAGCTGTGGACTTAAGTGCAAGGATCCGGTTAAAGGTATTACCAATAGCCACTCACAGGAAAACATTCAAACATCTAAACATTTTTTTAAACGAGGCTTGTGAGGGAATGCACCCTTATTTTCCCCCATTACCCGGAGTGACGGCACCATAGTCAAAAGCAATAGGCAACAAAGAGTGATCATTTATAGTAAAATATAAAATAGTAAAATGTGCTTTCTAGTGTGTTTTCAATATCATGCCCCTTCTCCGCATCCACACCCCCATCCCCCTGGTTATAGTATGGTTCCTGTATTATGTCTTTAAGGGCCACCGGTGGCATTTGCCATTGTAAGTGTAGAGCCCATTTTACCAATTACATCGCCCTTTATGTGGCTGTAGAGCTTAAAACAAGGCTCTCTAAGTGCCATCTGCTGGCACACCAGGATGCTGGCAGAAACAAGGTTTCGCAGTACTGGCTCTGCGTGTTAAAATGGGCAGGTCTTCGATTTAAAGACATTGTTGTAGAGTATAAACATCAAGAGCTAGACAAGCATTGGACGAGAGCAGAGACTTTCCAGTATTTCTCAGAGTACCCGGCTAGGGGGAACCTTAGGAGCATGAGACAAGTACAAGAGGTTTGGACTGGCTGCTGCTCAGTTTGAGCCAAGAAACTTCCAAAACCCAAAGAGACACTATGCAGCTTTGACAGTACATAGTCAACTGTGCTCAACCTCACTTCTAAGGTCCAAAGGGTCAGTTGTAAGTATAGCACAGAATAAACACAGTTTAAATAAAATAGCTGTAGCAAAGCTAGATAAACTAGAAGAAATAACAGAGTAAGAGAAGAAGTGAGGTGGGCAGATAACGGAAGGAAGAGTTCACACAGCCAAGCGAGAAATAGAAAATAATAAGTGGTAATTAAAGCAATAGAGTAAGCAAATACAAGACACTAAGTTGGAGTTGAGAAGTTACAATGCAGATCCGTATATGTATCTGTGGTTTCAACTCCTCACATTGAGGGGTGGCTCTCACACACCTCAGTCATAATACTGATTTGGACAGAAACGACTTATTTGGGATTTCCTTCACTTTGGTCTACAGAACCTGAAGGAGGCCTGAATTATGTAGCAGTGGTATAACTTGCACACCACTGTGATGCTTTGGCGGAGCAGTGGGGAAAGGTTCTCTCTGCTTTTGTATTCTATCTATTCTACTCCAGAAAAAGGAGTGTCGGCCTGTGTTGCCAAGAGGGACACAGTAGTTTACGGTACAGGCATATAAGCAAGGCAGTAATCTAGCATACTCCTAAAATGCAAACTGTACTCTAAGTGTACCTAGAGTGTATGTAGGTGAAGAGTGTAGAGCCAAAAATCCCCCCAAGGGACCATTCCAACCCTATTACCTGATGGGAAAGAGTGACGGACCCCCTCACAAGATGTCAGACCGCTGCATGGTAATCCCCCAGCATGAATGGACCCTCAGCGTCAGCAGAAGTACCTTCTCTGCTAATCTATCGAAATTCATCTTTTATAATAGTAAGCCGCCTTGCAATGTACACATAGATGAGTGATGCTGTGGATATGTAGATAGCCCTGTCGCCCAGTGGATGAAGATAGTGCTGACATTTCTAAAGAGTAAGGAATGAGACCTTTTACATGATGTTCATGGTGTTGTGATAATGTTGTGCAAAGCTAGATGTAAACCATGCTCAGTTTCAGAGAAACAAATCCAGCAATGTCATGCATGCAAATGTATGACAAAGGTTCCAGCTTGGAAAATGTTATTCATGAGAACAAGGTAAGACATATGCTGCTTGCTACAGGGGCCTAACCCGGGAATAAAATCAAACTCATTGTTATCAGTCTCTCTGTGCTTCCTTAGGTGTATGATAGAGTGTGCCATGTCAAAAACCTGTATCAGATTGCAAGAAAAAATGTGCTTTGCTGCCCTCTGTATGCTATAGCGGAATGCTGCCTTTCACCCCAAGTTGAAAATAGTGTTGACAACAACATTCCCCAGTGTGTCCAAAAGGACCACAGAGTGGACACACTATTGAATCCTGCAAAGGTTACTCTTTAACAAGCAAAGTGTTTAACAAACGTAAAAGGCTTTGACATTATCTGCAGTAAAATGTAAGTCAATGGAATGGACAGTTTCTGATGAAGATAGCAGCAGGCATAGACATGGCTTGGCTGTAGACAAGCTGTCTGTGAGCTGAGTCTCATGCAGATATGCCAAAAGATGGCATTGTTCTAGACCTGAATTCATGTTCATGTATTACCATGTTGTTCATGTATTAAAACATCTCTGTGCTGTTTACACTGTGAAGCAGCTCTAAGGTGTTTACACTGTAAGGCCCACCTTTGATTACACTTTAATGGTTTCCTTTGTTGTTTACACTAGAAGAATGCTCAAAATCTGCGTTACATTCTGAAGATGATCCATATTTTATATATGCTTTATATTCTTTTTACTTTAACACTGACCTATGTAGTTTACATTTAACCCTTACCATTGTTGCATGCCCTGTACAATTGATCTCTTTACACTCTGAAGATATTCTACTCAGTTGACACTGTAAAGCTTCCCTTTTTTGCATACACTGTATAGCCGCTCCATGTACAATCAAATTATCCTCTATTGAATTTACATTGTAAAGCTTGCCTTTGTTGCATACATTGTGCAGCTTCTCTCTGGTCTTTACACTCTAAAGATACTCTATTGGGTTTACACTATAAAGCTTGCCTTCATTGAATGCACTGTAGAACTACTCTCTTTACTCTCCGAAGATAATCTATTGAATTAATACTACAAAGCTTGCCTTTGTTGCATAAAATGTAAAGCTGCTCCCTTTACACTCCAATGGTAACCTTTTGAATTTACACCGTAAATCTTGCATTTGTTGTATACACTGTACAGTTGCTCTATGTTCTTTTCACTCTAAAGCTGATCTGTAACATTACACTGTAAATTTTGCCCACTGACTTTACACCGTAAAGGTGTTTTATGCTCTCTATACTCTAACATAATCTATGGAGATGAAATTGAAAAGCACACCTATGTTGTTTGCAGCAGGACAAAATTCTTGTTTACACGTTCAAGCAGACCATCTGTGGTAACAGTACAATATGTTGCTTTCACCATAAAGCTCCTCTCTGTTGCTCTACAATGTATAATATGGTTGGGAGGTCTTGCATAAACTATTGCACTTTTCTGTTCTTGTGCACCTTAGAAATGACAATCGTAGTGCTTTTTTCACATCTGCTCTCTTTGACTCAGTCTTTCTGTTTCTGTTTGTAGGACCCTGAATTCCTGATGATGCCCTGGGCCACAAATGATGATGAATCTCGGTGAAAGGATGTGTAATAATCATCAGCAAGTGATAGTTTGTGATAACACAGAAATAAAGATGTTATGATAAGATCAACATACATTGATTCTTCCCCTGATGTAATTTGTCAAGACTGTGGAAATGAGTCTGCTAGAAATAATTCTTTATTTAATTTTCATTTGTCCTGCATAGATTATAATGTTAAACTCTGTAATCTAACACCCCGCTCCGCCCTTGTCCAATCATAGGTCTGCAAACGTGTTCACTACAGCCTCACAATGGAAAACATGTTGTAAATTAAACTTTCTCCCTGCTCCATCCTTTTTCTGATTGTGATCCATTTCTTGAAAAATAAACTCAACTTGTTTGAATATGTTCCTTTTTTAATTAAATGCTAAACCTAGAAAAGAGGTCCAACACAGAATGCCATTAGAAGATCACCCTATATGTAGTTCAACCACATGGGACTGATTATGTTTTATGTTTTGCAATAATCAGATTTTTTTTATATAAGAACAGCATATCCCTGAGTAACACAGGCGTCAATAAAAATCCTAAACAAGCAGATAGATTCATATTTTTTCTCTGTCTCACTGTCTTTCTCTCTCCCTCTTCAAAATTACAGCTTTACAAATACCTAACATACCTAACACACCATAAAACTTGTTTCTAAACAAATATGATACATGACAGAGTTCATATATTCTGCAGCAAACCGAATGTGATTCATAGACTGAATATATGACTTAGGTAGCCCAATACTGGTCGGTAACGGACGAAATTCGGTAATTTCGGCCGTTACCGACCGGTTTCGGGCATTTGAGATGTAGGAGCCCCAAAAAGACTGATTCGGTAAATACGAATCGGTATATACCGAATGGATGGTACTGAATATTACCGATTCGGTAAAGTGTACCGAATTTATATCTACATCCCATTTACCGATTCTACAATATCGAATTGGTAAAATTTGGTATTTTAGAATCGGTAAATTAAAATTACCAACATCTGGCCCTTAGTTGCTACTACATCTACTGAACTGAATAAGGTATATGTTGAAATGTATATCAACCATAATGACTTTTATGTGGCCCTCACTGAAAAGAATATAGAAAGCACTGAAATGAATATGGCATGCATTTGCTGAAGTAACTGCCATACCAGGAGGACTATGACACAATGTTGAAATTAATATGATGGGCTAAAATCAGTGTAACCCTCAAGACACGCCATCACTTTCACAAAAAATACAGAATATTTCGTAAATATTGTTAGAGAACAAGGCTTGTGGTCAGCTTTATTTTGCCATTGGTTTGTTTGACTCAAACATTGGGACCGCCTCCAGGACTATAGGTAGAATGCGGAAATGATTCAGCCTGTGGGGGTCATTGGCTTTCTTAACAGTGTAAGCCTATTTCTGCACTGTTAACACAAGAGCTGTTGGGTAATAGGTTTTGTGTCAATTAAGCTGAGTGACAGCATTTTGCCAGTGTACATAAGGGGCACATGGAGAGAAGCAAAGAGAAAGAGGGATCACTGCATCCAACAAGTGATACAAGAAGCCAAAGTCATGCACAAAGTAAATCTTTTTTTTAATTAACACGAATAGACACAGTAATAGGATTCCAAACAAAAGGTCTAAACAAATGAGTTCCTTAGCACAAACACCTGGATACATGCTGAAAAAATAGTTCCAGAGAGCTCATGCTTTTACATGTACATGATCTTTTAAAGATGATGCGGGTGAATATATTGATGTGAAAGGGTTTGGTATTTAAGTTTGATTTAAAACTGAGGATTTCTAATTGTGGAACATGCGAGGGTGCAGATAGCAGAGGAGGGAAGGTAAGTTCAACAACTAACACACACTATTTTCAGCAGCACTGCAAGCTTCAATCACTTAACAGAAGCAGCAGGAGAGAAGGGGTCCTTCACACATATAACAGGTACAACTTGATAAGTTGCAGATCAAGCTTCCCTGAAATGTAGCACAAGTACAACCCAGGCAGCAGGAGTGTTAAATCCATCACACAAAGAGGAAGTGCAGCATTAAAGCCCTTGCACTGTAAACTTCCTTCACTCTCCCTTCTCTCTCATACACACACACACTTATACCCGCACATGCACACACACAAACCCACACATTCATGCCCAATCATAAAGAGCAGTAATGTAAGCTTCCTTTTACTCAGAACAGATCCAAGAGAAAAAGCAAAAGTGTAAACATGTCACATACTCAGGAATATAGCACGGGGCAGCAGCAGTATAGTCTCTCCCATGCAGAGATAAACCCCAACATCTTCCCACAGAAAACCAGGAACATAGGGTTTCCAGAAGATTTTCAAAAAAAGTCAAAGGCAGACAGCTTGCTGACCAGGCTCTAGTCCACACCTGAACTACGCCCCTAAAGGGGAAATATCTATTACAGGACAGTCATTACAACGGTCTACCTTTACAACGCAACTGTTACAATGCAACTGCCTTTACATTGCATGCCATTACAATGCATGCCATTACAATGCATGTCACTACAACGCATGTCATTACAACACATACCATTACAACGAATGCCATTACAACACATTATAAGGTAAGTAATAGAGATTTTTTTTTTTAGTATTAGGGTGGGTATGGGTTTTGGGGTACATGGGAATAGTAATTTCTACCCCTACAGTATCCAACACATAGTAATGTTTACCCCTACACTATCCAACACTTACCCTACTGTTACACTCAGTGGAGTTGGAATGGTAATTTGTATGCCTATACTATCCAACACTTACCCTACTATTGTCATAAAAGTATAATGCGTTGTAATGGTATGCGTTGTTATGGTATGTGTTGTAATGGTAGTTTAAAAAAATACTTTGTAATAGCATGTGTTGTAAAATCATGCAATGTAATGGTAGTTGCGATTTAAAGACTGCGTTGTAAAAGCGTGTTGTAACGTCATATATTCCCCTAAAGAAACAGTGGAATGTCCCTTGCAACACTTGCTTGAAAACCATATTGGGACATAGTCCCATTTCTCCTTTAAAACTGATATTTCTTAGAAGGGAACACCTACCCACCAACAAATGTTAACTTTTCTTATATTAAATTTCCTTCTTTCATTCCCTACGGCTAGCATTGAAACAACAATCAGCGTTTAATTCTCACAAACTTGGAGGGGCATGACCAAATCAATTTGAACTGTACAGCGGCTGAATACTGCAAGGTTTGAAGACGACTGGACAAAAATGGTCCGAGCTGCACAAGAAAAAGTGGGCTGATTGTATAAAAAGATCAGAGGCTCAATTACAACTTGAATCTCCTTAGCTGAACTCTAACTGAAAAGTAACCCAAAACATCACTCACCATGAATGAAAAGGAATAGATCATAAAGTAACATGCATGAAAGGGCAGCGTTACTCTCCTGTTACGGTCCTCACAATGTCATAACCTATTAAAAACCACGATCACATCCAATTATCTCTGCAGAGCAGCAAAACAGCTTGTTATACCTCTCAGCCATGAATGCTACTTGTGCGCCTGCAGCACGCATTGTGCCACCCAGATAGGTACCTAGGAAAAGAGAGGTGGTTTATGCCCTATAGGGAATTCGGCGCCACAGGTTTGAGTTGCACTAATTGTATCCGTTTCTAGATTAGGGTAACGGTGCTCTAAGGTGTGGAGAACCACTAAAGCTCCACAGGGCAGGCACTAAGCTCTCAACAAAGTTATACTTTCAAGAACACGTTTGAAATGTGCGCATCGAAGTATAATCAACCGGCACCACCGTGTACAGCGTGTCCACGGTGGTGCCGGTTGATTATACGTTGATGCACTACTCTGCATCGTATGCAAGATAGAAACATAACAATTGGTGAAAGACCGGGAGAGAAGTTGAAAGGAAGTGTATCTTGAATCGCTGTCGGAAATAACACCACATATAAACATCACATACTTGGACGCAATAGCCTTGAGGAAGTCGCGGGATCACACCCTAGTGCGGCGAAACACGTGTTGGTTGTGCTGAGAACATCTGAATAAAACGTGATCAAGAGAACCAAAGGAACTGCTTATGTCTTGTCTTTGCATTGTTGTTTTATTTACTAAAAAGGAAACCCTGTTGTAAATTTCAAACGTGTGCTTGGGAGTATACCCACCCAGATAAGTGGTCCTCTAACTATGGCTAAAGCCTGTCAATGCAGAGCCTGTATGTGCAGTTTATAATGTTATATAGTGGGATTTGTTACGCGCGCAACTACTCCTGAGTATCCTGGCCGAATGCCCCTAAGACCTGGCAAGATAATCCTTTAGCCAGGTTACCCTTCCCCATTCATATAATATAAAAAGTCACCCATAAAGTGGGCCCTGTATGGCCCACCAGGGGAGGGCAATCTATTTAGAAGGCAGGACATGTACTTTTTAGCTTTACTCCCAATTTCGTTTTTCACTACTGCAAGGTCTATCTCTCCCTTAGGTTATCATTGGGTTTACCATATTACCTTTTAAAGTGTAATTCTCAATTATGAAGCAATAGACCTCCTACACACTCGGACCATGTGGATTCTGAATAATCTGAGTCCAGATAGGAGTCTGTTAAAAAGGGGCACTTAACTGTAAAGACAGCACCTTTGATAGGTTAATTGGCAATTTACCTAATGTCCTAATGAGGATGTAATTTCCTCACAGGATGCAAGACTTAACAGGGACCATGGAAATGTTGCCACAAAGAGGAAAAATGGTTTGGTGTCACAGCTAAGCGATGATTCTGATGTTCTGTCTCATTCTACAAAGGACACATCCAATTAGAAAAGATAAGAAGGTCACATTCCTGGGAGACCACTTTCTGAGGTGACAAACAAATAATAGATCTTTACCCTTAGTCCTGAATAATTCCAATTCAGTTTCTCCCCATCTGGGCCAGCTATGTGTCACAGATGATGATGATCCTGGGGATTCCATTGATGTAGTTAATTTATTAAGCAAGTATGAATTGGGGAGTTTTAGACTCTTTAGGATCGCCTTATTTTGATCCAGACGTATTTTCCCATTCTGGGTCAGGGGAAAAGGCTCCTTCTATCCCTATTTTACATTTTACAGTTTATGGCACACTGAATTAGAAAACTAATTAACAAAACTAACAGGAACAAACTGAGGGTGGAATGTCCTAGATCTAATATTCCCAAGAAATTGGCAGTAACACCAGAAGTTGATCCGGGTATCATAGCTTTCTTATCTAAGAAAGGCATGGATCCTAAAAAGTAATTGATAAAGCACCCAGAGTTTGCCAGGATAAGCTTTGGGATACCTTGTGTCCACCAACATAAATGAGGTAACGGAGAATGCAAGGCCCCATGATGGAACTGTGTATGTAGCCATCATCAGAGGTCGTAGTCAAAGGTCCATATGTTTATTCGGTAATGCAAATAGGACACTGACAAACAAATAATGAAATATGCTATTGATGTGAATTGATCCTAATTTGGGAGCCATGGCAGACAAACAAAGAGTTGGGCCTAAAGGCTAATCGTCATGTGTTTGAGGATCAGTTTATAAAAGCTATCTCTACCTATGTTCAAACATTATCTTCTGTAGACAAAGTTCCACAAAATGTAATAAAAGTGTTGTCTTTGGGAGAGCCGGTTGAAGCAGTGCTCATTCTCCAAGAGGAGTAACCTACAGAGGAATATTTCATTAGGGCAGAGGTAGGTCACGTCTAAGCAAAGATGGGTCATTCTCATTTAGACACTTTTCTCCAAGAAAGTTGTGTGGTGCCTCTTGCTTTCCAATTGGACTTTCATTACTTCAGATCAATGGATATTGTAGATGGTTTAAAGTTACAAAATATAAATTATTGTCACCTACTCCAGTTTACTCCTCTCCATCCTATGGGCTTCACTGCTCCACAAACATAGTTAATAACACAAGAAATACTGCTTTGCTATGTTCTCAGCAGTCTGTTCTTTCTTTAAAATGCCAACAAGGGCTATTGTCCTATTATAAACCTTAAAACTGTTGAACCATTTTGTGATGTACAGACATGTCAAGATTGTTGGAGTGAACTGCTTACAAAAGGGAGATTGACTGATGAAAGTGGCTAGGAAATGTACTCATCTCTAAGCCCCAATTCAATATTTCCAGGGGTTGTTATATAAATTATTGTCACCTACTCCAGTTTACTCTTCTCCATCCTATGGGCTTCACTGCTCCACAAACTTAGTTTATAACACAAGAAATACTGCTTTGCTATGTTCTCAGCAGTCTGTTCTTTCTTTAAAATGCCAACAAGGGCTATTGTCCTATTATAAACCCCAAACTGTTGAACCATTTTGTGATGTACAGACATTTCAAGATTGTTGGAGTGAATTGCTTACAAAAGGGAGGTTGACTTGTGAAAGTGGCTATGAAATGTGCTCATCTCTAAGCCCCAATTCAATATTTCCAGGGGTTGTTTCTACAATTTTAATGGAAGAAACCAAATGTATAATTTTCACTCTGATCCTTTCGGGCTGTCATCGGGCCACTGATATTTCACTTAATTCTTGAAAACCCATAGTATTATTGTTGAGATCTTGAGATGTAAGAATTCTGATTTACCTGGTCAACATGTTGATAATGGGCAATTCCAAACATGTCCTTGCTACTCACATATCATGGACAGTTCCTCCTACGAAGCTGAGGATTTATCATAAATCAAACTAAATCCAGTCTATTTCCCTCTAAGACAATTCAAATACTGGGGTTCATAATAGATTATATCAGAAAATCTATTTTTCTTCCACAGAAGAAAATAAAGTGATAAATTAGCAAATTGTATCCTTTCTAAGAAGAGAAACACGTTCTATAAGGAGGCTATGCCAAATTATATTTCTTCTGTCCTCATCAATTCAAGCGATTGTTCCAGCTCCATTATCAAGCTCTTGACTACATAACTGCAAAGTTCTTCCTTACCCTGAGTTAATTACCCTTTCTCTAGAGGCAAAAGGAGGAGTTGGAGTGGTAACACTCTCAGATGGAAACCTGGAATGGACAATTTATTTTTGCTCAAGCTCCAGGTATCATATTAAAGTCTGACCCCAGGAGAACATTTTGGGCTGCTCCATGCTGGGATACCATTAAAGGGGAAAAATGGTTCCTAGAAGAACGAAATGGCAAAGAAGTTAGTTAGATCAAGTGGAAGGTGTGAATTGCTTGAGAGATTCCTTACAAAAGGGAGAATAATTGGTGAAAGTGGCTCTGAAAGTTGCTTATCTCTCAGTTCCTATTCACTATTCCCAGGGGCTGTTTCTAGATTTTCAATTGAAGAAACCAGATATACCATTTCTGCTCTCGTCCTTTCAGGCTGTATTTAGCCCCCTGCGTGACAAAACTCTTGAATCCCTTGGTAAGATTTTTTGAGGGCTCAATGCAGGGATGCCATTACGGGGTGAAACTAGTCCCTAGGAGAACAACAATGGGATATAAATGATATAGTGCTGCTTGCAGTTTGGCCCTAGAGAATGTAAATTCTTGCACATGCCTACAGGTGAACAATGTATCCACAGTCAAATATATAAACACGCTGGAGGATGCATGAACCAAAGGTCTCGCAGACCAAGTACAAGAATTATGTCACTGTTGTCTAGAAAAAGCAATCATGCTACAGGCAGAGTGTATTCCTGGACTTTCCAACTCGGTGGCAGATTAGGGTTTGAGCTGTTCTTCCATTTGCTATTATACTGAGAACGCGGTGCATGTCAGAAGAGATTTGGTATCCACTGTATTGATGACCCCTTTTAGACAAGATAAGTGTTTTACCCTCAACTTCTGAAGCTCCTGATAGATTTTCCAAGTATACTTTCAGTCTTTCCTCTTCTCTCAGGGTGGCCTTCATGACCTAGTTCTACGAGGGCAACTACAACTCTGAGAGATTATTTAGAAGCCTCTTGTATGCTGGTACATCACTTTTTCCCATTTTAGAAGTGACGCACCTGCGGTGTAAGGGGTTTGTAAATAAGCCACTCAGTTTGGAAGGTCATCCTGGCATGATCGTTGACTTTCGAAGGATGCATTGTCAGTTATCTATGGATATAAGGTCCCTTCCATCAGATTCAGTTAATACTGTCCCAGGTCGGTCTGGCTCAGCTGGTGTGTGGAACAACAGATTAATCTAATTTCTGCCTCTCCAGTAGAAGTAGTGATTTATTTTATACTTCTTTGTGTATCTGTAAAGACTATAGGACAGTCAATACTTACAGATTGGGAATTTCAGCAGGCCACATTCTTATTAAAGGGGAAGATGTTAGGGAATATGTTCTGGTCCGTAGAGGTTTAGAATCAATACGGCCCAAGATTTCTCCAACGCCAAAATACTCTAATCTATCAGACATAAAGGTGGTATTAGAGTTAATCTTGTCATGGCCTGACAATGAATATCTTTTCTATATGACTTTGTTTTATTTCATTCAAGAGAGTTTCTTGAATTGGATAACAAATCTTTTTCCATTCAAGGGGTTACCTTTTACTTTACTGGCCATACCAAAACATAGTTTGCCTTTTCATGATCCTGCTTACCTAGATTGCAAAAAATTGCACATAGTTGCTTGCCTGCGTTCTTCCAAACAACAACACTTCGGGAGGATTACCTTATTTTGTTGGATCCTATTACTATCCACAAGACAGAATGTTGCGTTGCCACGATCTCACTTTGGTGTAGGATTGTCCACCAAGGAAAATCACTGCGCCTTTATTTATTTTTTTAAATATCTTTATTACGCTTCGTCTTTTCCTATACAATTATATAATATCATTGCATACAATAGTTTTGTGATAAAATAAATGTTGCCATAAGCTCGTACACATGAATCTGGGCACAACCATCATGAAGGATTATCGGCATCAACCGTGTAGTTTTATTGTCATCTCTATCGGTATAGGAACCCGTGTATCATGTGTGTGCATTACCTAATCATGGGTTGCCTGTGTGTAGATACTGCATGTAACTGATAGATACGTATCGCATTCCGAGCACATCACAAGGTTCAATCTACATTTGTCTTGTGGGCGATCTGTTTACATATCAGCAAGGAGTACTAGACATCAACGTTTTCTAATTTGAAAAATACGAACCAAAACAAAATTAAAGAAAGATAAAATAAAAGAGTAAGAACGGAGAAATGTAAAAAGAAATAAGGGGGGAAAGTGAGACATCAAATACCAAAGGAGATGTGAGGTCATCATATAGGGTGTGATCCAGGTGAAGTTATGGTTAGGTAAATATGATTGTAGTGTGCATGGGCTGCACGCCCGTGCTATACATGGTCATGTGGACGTCTGGATTACATGCAACTGAGTTCGTTCCCATGGAACGTCACCAAGGCATGTGAGGTCGTGCCCTGGCCCGGCAGCTGTAGTGGAGGTTTCCGCCGTTCACGGCATGAGGGATTCATTGGGCGGGAGTGCAGGCTGTGTCAAATGTTTGCTGCTCGGTAGGTGCGCGGGGTGGTGTAGGGGGTTGTGAATGTGTAAGGGCTTTGAGGATATCATCCCAAGATTGTGTGATGGGGTATTAGCGCACCCCCCGTTTCCTCCCTGTGTAGGACAGTACTCTCCGCCTGCGCCCATAGCTCTAGCGATTGTTTCCAGCTGTGTGTTTAGGGGGGTCCTTATGCTTCCACCTCTTAATGATCAGTTGTTTCACCGTTATTAGGCCCAGATCATGGAATCTAGAGCTTGCCCTGTTGGTTTTATTGCGAGTATAAAACCTCAGAATACAGATCTCCCACGAGGTAGGTATCTGGGTGCTGCTGCATGCTGCGAGTGTCTCTATAACTGTGCACCAGTAGGACAGAAGCAGGGTACTGGACCACAACATATGCAGGAAGTCGGCGTCTACAAGCCGGCATCTCAGACAATCAGAAGTGGTAATGTGAAAGTATTTGTTTCTGTTGTCCGATGAGCGGTATGCTCTGTGTAATATATACATTTGTATAAGCTTAATCGGGATTTATGCAGTATGTGTGTGGCACTGGCTAAGACATGGTCCCATTCCTTATCAGTCCAGGGTCTGCCTCTATCCTCAGTCCAACGTGCTTCAAATGTATGAAACAGCGTAGATATAGCTGGAGGAAGGGCATATACGTCTTTTATATATAATTGGGCCTCCACAGATACCGATAGAGCCCAATCTTCCCAACTGCGGCGCAGGGGCCTGCGGACATGAAAGGAGCATCTGCAGCCGGTCCGGTATGGATGTTGATGAAGTGTGCCGTACGAGGGCAGCAGGGCTCCCACACAGCACCAGTCCAGGGACCCCTCGGCAAGGGGCACAATGTACAGAGATGGGGGCAGGCACCGGTGAGCATCACACGCCTCCTCCCAGCTCCTGGAACAGCTCCGGCAGCCTCACAGTCAAGGCGAGGCCTGAGGCTTGTGTCTATGCAAGCGGCGGAAGGGTTGACGCAGCAGAGATGGTTGGCGCTGCGAGAGAGGGTCCGGAAGGCACAGCAGCAGATCGCACAGCAGGGTTAGCTGCAGTGGAAAGCCGCTGAAGAGCAGCGGCAGCTCACCGGATAGGCGCGAAGGTGGCTCCAGCTCGAGCGAGGCCCTCCTCACCACAGTCACGATGGACTCCTTGTCTGGACGAGACCAGACAGTAGCGGCAGGCAGGTAGGCAGACCCGCGGTGGTCTCAGCGGCGTTTCACAGCACTTTGATCGCTGCCGGGGAGGTCGATGGCAGGAAGGGCGACTTACAAACTATTGCAGAGCGGGGCCAAGCCGCGGGCTCACGTAGCCAGGCCCCCTCCATAGGCAGCAGTGCACAGGGGGGCCCGCTCTGTCGGGAGACGGAGTGTAGAATCCAGACAGGGTGAATCGGAGCTCGGGCTGATGGTGGGAAGAAGTTGTGACGGACAACAGTCCCCGCAAGTAACTTTAAGCAGAGAATTGAGCCTGCGAAGGGGAGCCTCCGGTGGACCTCTACCCAGGCACATCTGCCTCCATCGCAGTCGTAGCCATGCCCCCATCACTGTGCCTTTATTGGGTATATTTTGGGGTCCCCACCCACAGGTACCACCTATGTTTGCTTGATCATCGGAACCTCATCCCGCTTAACTTTACTTACAAATGTGTTCGGCCTCAACACGTTTGTAAGTAAAGTTCTTTGGCTATGTGGTTTTAGGGATTATGAGAAGAAATCAAAATTGACTGCCAAATCCTTCTACTTTTTTAATGTTTATTCCATTGACAAAGTTTGAAGCAGTGTGATGTCATAGGGGAGTTGTGACCCTATACATCTGAAGTCGACATATTTCAGCCGTTGGGACTGACCATGTGGATTGGTCGGCTTTCTTCAGGACTTTATTTTTGCGCTAATCCCTATGAGTGTAACTGGCCTTTGCTGCATATATCCATTTTTTTTGTTTTTAGGAAAGGCTTGCACGCAAATCATACAGACCCTGATTTTGGACTTGTTCATTTTTACATTGGTCTGAGTTGGCCTATTTAGTCAACAAGGCTTCATAGTTTTAATCTGGGGGTGGGGCCGCTCCTTATAGTCATACTTCGGTCAAAGGACAGCACTCATTCCTATTCAGCTCCCTGCACCCTTACAAACACTACAAACACCAAACTTATCCTTTTCCTCCCCCTTCAGTGTAACAACCTTGATCTCTTTTAAAAATTCTTATGTTCCAGTATCTCACTCTACTTGTGCTAGATTGGGCAAATGGATCATGGGTGACACTGATGTTGATATTTTCCCTTCGTGGTCTACCTCAACAAGAGGAAGCATGACATCCACGTCTCATTCTTCTTCTAGACATCTGGAGGCCATTTAAAAAGCAGCAGATTGGTCAAATGGTTTTACATGTTGGAATTTCTATCACAAGCCAGTTCTGCATGTTTCTTGTGATACACTAGTGCAGCTTTGAACTTTTTATAATTGAGCCACCTGCAATAGAATTAAACCCCCCCCTCTAATGTGACATGAATTTTAATTCTAATAAAGACTTAGAGGCACCGATTATCCCTCCTGTTGGAAAGTGGGATATTAGTAGGGGTAAATATGTATCTGTCACTGCTAATAAGGCCACAAACACAGTCTAGGGCACAGAATAGGTGTCAGTAAATTATTCCCATGCTAAACCCTGGGTAGCCTGGCTGCAAGCAGGCAGGCTTAGGAGACAGGTAAAGCATTTAAAAACACCAATTTAGTAAATAAATAAGACCCAACACACAATAAAAATCAACACCAGTTTATAAAAATAGGAAATCATTTATCTTTAAAATGAAATCACAATGACGAAAAAACAATGTAGGGAACCAGAGAAAAGAATGTGTAAAGATATAACACTATATATCACATGTAGCGCCACTCTGGGACATTTGGTTGCAGTCAACAGGTACTAGCAGCCTGATTCATCAAGCCGAAATCGGCTCGCAAAGGGCCAGATTCTGAGAATCTGGCCCTTTGCGAGCGCTATTTTTGCATTTGGGATTCATCATCCCAAATGCAAAAATCGGTAATAGCGATTTCGCTATTTTGCGAGGAATTACATTTAAGGAATCTCTATTTGAGATTCCTTAAATGCAATTCATCATCCATTTAAAAATTGCGAATTCGCAATTTCGGCCCGCTATTTACCGCGAGGTCAAACCTCGTGGTAAATAGCGAAAACTTAGAAAAATGCTTTTAAAAGCATTTTTCTAAGTTGCATGTTGCACACACACATGTCCTTTGGACATGTGTGCGCGCAACACCTGTTTCAATTTGCATTTAAGGGGTGCTACAGGGTGTCCTCTGGACACCCCTGGCACCCTTTAAATCGCTATCTTATTTGCGATTAGCTAATTGCTAATCGCAAATAAGGAATACTCCCCATTCATTCCTATGGGCCTTTTGGCCCATAGGAATGAATGGGGAGTTATTCCTTATTTGCGATTAGCAATTTGCTAATCGCAAATAAGGAATGTGTAGGAATCGCATTTCTTTATGCAATTCCTACATGAATCCCGTTTTGCAATTCCTTAATAGCGATTCGTTATGAATCGCTATTAGGGGCTCGCAAAACGGGAGATTGATGAATCAGGCTGAAAGTCAAAGTTTCAGGCCAGCCGTGCTGGGGACCTACTTGAGTAACCCTCGAGGTACGATACGGTCAAATTTCATCATCGGACTTAGAAACTTCTCTGGAGAATTTTATGCCAGGGGTCCCTCGATGTGCTTCACAAGGCTGGTTTGAGGTAGGGTTCGCCTGCTTGCCTTTCAGAGAGTCAAACTCTGGAAGTCAGATCTCCAAACTTTTCAGCGGGACAAACCAGCAGGTCAGGCTGGCGCATGGTTGAAGGTGGCCAGCTTGGCTCTCGCAGTTCAGCCGGTTCCCATTTTGAGCTTTTTTCCATAGTTGCTCCAGACTTCTGGAACTTAACCCCTTGCATGCTGCGCCAATTTTCACGCTGTGCGGCGCTTTTAATGAGTGGGCGGGATCATGACGGCCCCTAGCTGTCATCAGCACACGCCCACCGTGATGCATGATGGGCAGCGGCCGTCATCAGCATGGAAGGGGTTAATGACCACTTCCTCCTAAGTGTGGCATGATCTTCCTCCATAAAGAATTATTCCTCCTCATTCAGTATGGTTGAAATGTCAGCAGCGGTAAAAGAACAAGTTAAACCAACATCCAATAAAGCTCATTTCCACAGCTCTCCTCCCCCTACCATCTGCAAACTCCAGCCTGCCATCTGTGTAGATGGAACTGAAATTCCCTGTCTGTTCTCTTCCCTCGTCGAACCTTTATGCTTTACGACCCCTCCCTTCTGCTCTGGCATTTCTGTGTAGCAGAGCTCTCTCCCATGGATAGCTTCCCCCTGGAGCAGACTGGTCTAATCATGTTAACTCTGACCAATCAGGAAAAAGGACAGGAAGGCTGAATTATGGCTTACAGATGAGAAAGTCTGATAACTTATTTTCTGTACAATTTAGGAAAAATTCTGCAATTGAATATTGTTGGATTTATCAATACCATTCTCCTATGTCCTTGAATGATATCTTCATTCAATTCCAAGCCATAATTATATATTCATAAACTACTGCCATGTTATCCCATGGGGCTAGGCATCTACAATGTGGAAACTGCAACGTGTCATTTATCCATCATCAGGGCATATTAAACATCTTTTATAAGGGCCCTGTTCATAGTTACATAATCCCACACCCATCCCAGGGACATATAGGGAGACTTTAGGGGTCCTGGATATGCAAAAATGAGAGACAGCGTTCACAATGCAGTCATCACATCGCAGTTTTTTTACAACGCATTTGTTACAATGACCACTTTGTTAGAATGAGATGCCTCTACTACACAAGTCTTTATATCGACTTGCTGCAGAGTTCCCTCTGACATAAAGAAAAGTATAATTTACTACTCTAACACTTTCCCTACTGTTGCGCAGCCTGGAGTTGGAATAGTAAATTATACTATTCCTAAGTCCTGTGCACCCCCTACAGCAAGATGATCTAATGACTTGGGTTGTAAAGGTATCAGGTTCTAACAACGCGGTCATTGTAACATCCCTGTTGTAAAGGAACGCGATGCAATAGCATACGTAGTAACACGCTATATTCTGCAAAAAAGTGTAGATCCTCACTCCACAGCGCTCCAGCACCAACGTCAACATCAGCAAAAAATGGGGATGTACAGGGCACACATGATGATTTTGCAAACGCTCCCTTCCTCTCCCTGTTGAATAAAGCTCAGATTTTTCTTGCAGTTTGAATAAAAAATTATCACTTCTATTTAGGGGAGGATTTATACGAGCAATGTTTTCGCTTGGATGCAGCTGTTTAATCCTGTTTTCCTTAATTATACTATTATGGATGTTTTAATGGAGAAAACTAGATAGACCTTCAGATTTTTTACCTGGGTTGGTTTGAAGGATATTTCCAGGTGGCAAAGAAGAGGTTGCTTTGCTGCTCTGCAAGTATAGTTATATATGAATTTGACCTCTGATTGGTTATGGCACTGTGAGTCATTACTTTATGAAATCTTTCTTTTCATTCGTTGTTGGGTGATGTTTTATGTTGCTTTGCTGCTAGATTTCTGTAAAGGAGACTCAACTCATAATCTTTCCCTCTGTCTTAATAGAATTCAAATCTACTACCACATTAGTGAGTGGGGTAAGATTTCCATTCGAAAGAAGTCTTGGCTTGCTAGGAAGAGGCCATGGGTTAAAGGTCGAGGTGGGTTAACATGTGCTACCACAAGTGACACGTATGTGAGTGTGACCTCAGTTTTGTTTTGCATCTAACCAGTGAAGAAAAGCCTGAAGAAAGCTAGCTTGTCAAGGCACTGTCTCTGTAAAGCGGCTTGTGACATGGAAAATGTTAAAAAAATTTATATTTCACAGGTGTTCTGCCTGTACATAATTGCATAAGGAACTTTACATGGGCCTTCTTGTACCAGTGTCATGGGTGTCTTGATTCACCCTAAGACTTTTGTATATCGTTATAAAGCTTAAATCTCACTGGACCCCCATCAAACTTTGCCAGTGGGGTCTGCAATTATCTTGTGTAGAAGGGCTTGAAGCACTGTGGGAGAGGGGTAGTAGAGAGAGGGAGGTGATTCTGTGCAAGTGGTGTGGCAACTTACTGCATGTCAATAGAAACCACCTGCTTCACCTTGAGTTCCCATTTACAAATCTCTTTTTCAGTTCCCACTGGGGTCAACCAAGAAACAACTCCCAGAATGTATTGTGTTAAAAGAGAAGTTCGGGACTGGGGTGTGTAAGTCTTGGTAAGGCTGTGTACAATGTACAGTTCTAATTTGAAAGAATTGCCTCTTATACTTGAAAATGTGCAGTGTTATAAAGTATTCAACAAGAAACAGGTTTGGAGGAATGTAAGGCTGCGAGGCACACATGCTGTTACAGGCCTACAGTAGAGTGAATCTAGCCCACCACATGATGGTTCATGGAGAGCATGTCACCAAATATCTGATAAGAAGATAATCTTTAATGACATGTGACAGATGAATATTTCAAAATATGAATCAATAACTTAAAGCTCCAAACAGTGGCTTTTTCAGTGAAGGTAGAAATAAACTATAGATTAATAAGGTAGCCCCTAGATGCTGGAGATGGACACACAGGGGGTCTGGTAATTCCTGCAAATACAATTCTGGAGTGGTACAAATAGACAAGCCAATAATGGAGTCTACATGGAGATTTTACAAACAGCGTTATCGATTCTGCAGAAAGTACAGTGCTTTTCCAGATTTGCCAAGGCAATATCATTTAAAATGTATATAATCATTTATTTGTTAAGTGCTTTTTATTGAAGGATAAAAAATAGCAAACAGTACAGTAGATAAGCAAAATATACCTTATTGAATAGAATAAAATGTTAATGAAATCAAATGAACAAGGAATTCCTTAAAAGCATGAAAATATGGAATACAAATCTATTGATAAATGGAATGAACCAGGAATAATTATTTATATGTTATAATTTTTTTACAAAAAAGGGAGAGGAAGAAAAGGAGAGAAAACAAAAGAAAGATGGACAAGAAATAAAAAGGAAGATCATGAGTTTTAGGAATAGGAAGGTGATGAGTGTGAAGATAGGAAAGTGATAAAAGGAAGCCAAAGCAAATCAGATTTAATTTTTTGAGATAGTGAAGACGATGAAACAGTAGATATTCTATGTTCATAACAAATAATGTTCCACCAAACTGTAATACATAACTTAGCATTATCTTTCCATCAGGTTAATATAACTTTGAAAGGAGAGCAATAAAAGTGTTAAGTAAAACAGGTTTAGAAGATAAATTGTCAAAATCAGCAGATAAAGTATCAAAAACATTTTTGGGGGATAAATAGAGAAATATTACATGAGAAAAACTATAAACATTTTGCCCATATGGTTTTCCAAAATTCATTAACTTTAGGACAATAATAGAGTCGGTTGAGTCACAGTGCCAACAGAGGAAAGACATGAACAGCATGTGGGAGAGATTGAGGGGTCAATTTTATGAAGGACAAAAAGGTGTAATTACGAATCTATTATATATAAAAAATTAAGATTGTGTAATATTGGCAGCTTTAGAGGTTCTAAATATTTTACTCGACAATAGATCCCATTGACAGATAGATAATGGTAGGGATAAATCTTTCTCCCATAAAAGTTCAGTAGAGGATTTATTTCTCATAGTGACAGGGGAAGAACGAGATCTATATATAAAGGATTCTTTAACAACAAATAATCATCTAGCACTTTATAAATGTAAATGTCTCGCTGTTAGAAAGGTGGCAAATCATATATAATGCAGTGCATAGATTCATTAGACTGGAATATTTACATCACACACATATGACAAATAAAGAACACAACATAGAACATATAGTGACTGTAAGGGTAGAACACTTAAGGACACCTGCAAGGCCAACCTTGAAAGTTTTAGGTTGTTTCTCAGAGTAGGGCACAAGACAATACCCCGTTTTCCTGCACAAGACTTGTGTCTCACCAACAGAGAGAAAACAGTGTTGCCAAGTCAAAATACGATCCTCTAGTTTGCTAAACCATATACATACTGCCGGTATCCCTTCCACCTGCAAGAGAACACAAACGTGTGTCTCGCAAACAGGGAGGGACATCACACGTATGAATGGGAAGCTGTTCGTAAATAAGGAAATGCCAACTAAGCAAAAGCTTTTTAAGTCAAGGCAACGCCTCCAAGGACTGAGAGCCGGCGTTTGGGTGGTGTTTTCACACCCTTACCTGACCACCACGAAAGCACAAAGAAGCGTCCTCACTCCAAACCACCAGCACACCCGACTTCAGAATTATTGGCAGCACTGCAGGGAGGCGGAAATGCTTTTAAGTCCTTCCGCGTCCCTGGAGACTGCGCGTCTAGGCAGGGCATCATGGGAACAGTAGTCTAGATTTCCGCCGTCCTCGAGGACACTCGGAAACATGCATGCATCATACTATCCAGCTGCGGGGAAGACAGGGTTCAAGTCTACAGTCGGGGGGGGGAATCATGACATAAATGGTGTAACATCAAATGTAAAGTTTTTGATTAATAAAAAGGATAGAAGTACAGGAATTCATTGAATTTTTGTTGGAGGCACGAATCAGGGAGGCCATACTTCTCCTGCAATTGCGAAAAGGATAAAATAGAATTTTGAGAGACTAAGTGGTGCACATAAAATATACCCTTTTCCTTCCAATGCTTGAAGTTGTCAGGAATCACGGGAGGTTTCCTCCTCATACCTCCTCGGTGGCTTCTACCCTCCCATTCCAAATGCAAAGAGTACCTTATTCTTTAAGTTGGAGTGCTAGTTGGCACCGCAGAAACTCCAACATGGCTGCCAACATTCTGTCACTGCAACAGCTTACTGCTGTTCAGCAGTAAACAATCACCGCCTGGTGAGGTGTGCTCCAACATTCTACTGCGCACTTCACCAAAGAATCTACTAGGAGAGCATCTGAAAATGGAGCGTCATGGAAGTTAGTCAGGGTAGGCTCGAATTATCCGGGTTTTAGCTTTGTCGGTAAAAGTCCTGGTTCTAAAAATAAGGTAAGTGTTGAATTAAAAGTATTTCTGGAGTCCAAAGACTGGTTTATAATTTCCCTTGCTGGTAAAACCTTAGTGTAAATGAGGAGGAAATAAAAGTGGAACTTTTAGAGTAATGTTCATCTTAAAAATGAAAGAATGCCTTGCTCCTAAGAATTAATCTTTGTAAAACATTTCCAGTTTAGCTGACACAGGCGTGACCTTTCTACAGCCATGTCAGACAGAATAATCTGTGTTAGAAGAAAGTCTTATTCAAGCACATTATTTCTCCGTGCTGTTTAGGCTTTCATTTAAAAAGGATTAAATGTTAACATGAACATTTCCTTGGGCTTCTTGCTCGTGAAGGAAACCCATAAATAATTCCCTTGTCACTCGCAGTTCATTAGCTCTTGGAACTGTGTGTGTCTTCGAATTAATGAAAGAAATAATTCCAGTGTTCGTGTTTATTTCCTGTTAAGCTGCATGAATAAACTAAAGCCTAGGCTGTTTGTAGCCAATAGTTTATTCATTTAATAAATATGAGGAAGCTTATCTATCTCTTTCATTCAAATTAAAACCCCTCAAGAGAGTATTAAATCTGCGCTCTTTTCCTACCTAACAAGAACCTAATAACTTAGGCTAGGAGAGTTGGTTTTATGGAGAGAAACTAAAGACTCACCTCATCATATCAGACCCCCAATAAAAGTCCACAAGTCTACTTGTTGAGTGAGTACATTAAGTAGAGAATTCCCAAGACATTTACAGAAAGAAGTTAAAGAAGAACAAACACTTACCTTGTTTTCTCTCATAGAAAATAGAACAGAGAAGGAAGTCGAAGGGCCTGTAAAGAAAAAGAATAAGAGACTTAGGGAAGGCTTCTTTTAGTGAAAAATACGCATCTATAAGAGAAGTAAGAAGAGAGGCAAGCCCAAAACTACTTTCTGGTAAGATAAGTTATTCATGTGTTAAAAGAAAATACGTTTTATGCAAGCAGAAAAGGTTATATAAACATTTATTCTTTAGCCTGAATACTCCGAAGAAGAAGAAGACGCACGAAGACGCAAAACAGGCAGAGTTTTGGAGCGGTCTCTTCTCTATCCCAACTCCCTTTTCCCCCCTTAGTACTTACCTGCAAGGAGTATATCACTTACCTGCAGAGGGGTTCTGAGAGGGGCACTGGGACTTAGCGGCATTCTGCTCCTGTGTGGTTTCTTGCTGCAGTTGAGCAGCCCCTTGACAGAAGTAGACTGATTTATGGTGACATTTAATAAACTTATTGTACCAAATACAGGATGCAAGGAAAGACTGACGAAAATCTAATCCTTGATTAAAAAGTAAGTGTAATAAATAGTGGGAGTACTTTAAAATTGAGCTTTAGATATGCATGTACAATTGAACATAAAAACAACATTTTGGTTTGGGAGAATCATGGTATCCTTTAGATATATCCTTTAGATATAGCATCAAATTGACAGATTAAAAAGGCGGTATGATATAACTTGAAGTCAGTACACCACCTTCAGTTTTTGGTCTAATTAGCTTAGTAAGGCACTACGAAGTAGCATGTTGTTCCAAAGAAATGTAGTGCAGATGGAATTGATTTGCGAAAAATAATAATTAGGAATTTTAAAAGGTAACATAGCAAGTATGAAAATAACATGAGGGACAATCATCCTTTTCATAGTCTACAACCTAGTGCTGCCAAGGAGCTACAACTCCTAGAACGTGTTTAGGAGGAGCTCACTGATGTTTTAATGTGATCTGAAAACAATGTGCGAGCGCGCTGGTGACAACCAGATTTGGGTATGAGGTAGCGACAGACAGAGCGTTGCCTCATGCCCTGAGTTGTCACCTGGAGCGGTGGGCAGTCCTCCCGATTTAATAGGGGTGTTCACCATATATCCCTGTAGTTCCTAACAAAAGTATTACACAGGTATAAGTTGGTTGCATTGTTCCAATTATTTTGGACATTTTTTGTGCGTCAATTTTCACTCACTTATTTCTGCAGTAGTAGTAACAACTAGGTCCAGACGAAGGCCAGGATCAATTTGTGATCAAGATTGCCTGAAACGTGTAGACCCTCCTATTGCTTTGACCAGCGCGCTCGCCCATTTTTTCAGACCACGCTTACACTGCTTTTAATCCTTAAAACCACGGGAAACCTAATACATTTATTTTTCTCCTGGTAGTCAATTTTAATCACTTACTTTACACACTGCATTACGCACTTTCACCACACTGCTTCATGCTCCTTCGATCTTAGGAGATCTAGTCCCCAGATCACATTAAAACATCCGTGAGCTCCTCCTAAACACTTTCTAGTAGTCGTAGCTCCTTGGCGGCACTAGGTTGCAGCCAAGAGGCGATCCCAAATGATGAACCATGCCACCTTGATGGGTGATGGGATTCCGTCCTGATTTGTGTGTTTCTGTTGGATTGCTTGCGTCACTTGTCTGTATTTCTTTAAGGGACCCGCAGATTCTGTGTTGTTGATATATGGATTGGGGCTTGATCTGCGCAAGTCTTTAAACTTCCCTTAGACCCCTTTTCTTACCTGGTACTGCAAAGGTAAATTTAAACCCAGTTATACCAGGGTTGCATCTGATCCGTTCAAGAAAGGGTTCTGAACAGAGGAGGAAAAGCATCGGAGAAAGAGAATAGCCTTGTCTAGTGCATCTATGAAATTTTAAAAAGGGGGACTATTAACAAACACACAGGCATGTGTTTCATTATATAACAGTTTGACAGAGCTTCTAGGGGAGAGGAATATTTTTTCCAAGGACAAGAATATTGAAGAACAATTTGGAATTATCAGATGCAAGCCTGCCCTTAATGAAGTCCACTTGGTCAGGTTTAAAAAGGAGGGAGATGATGTCCTCCAAACGAGATGCTTAAATTTTCGCTGCAATTTTACAACCGTAATTGATTAACAAAACGGGCTGGTAATTTTTTACAAAGGATAGGGTCTTTATCAGGCTTGAGGATAATAACAATAAGGGCTTCAAGAACAGAACCACTTGCCTTAGAGTTAGACAAAAACAAAATTATAGTCTTCAAGCAATTTAGGAGCAAAGATGGAGGAAGAAAACGAGAGAAGCTCAACGGAAAACCGTCAGGGCCAGGAGCTTTGGCTTTCTTTAAAGACTTAAGAGCATCAGCAATTTCCATAAGCGTAATATCCTTTTCCAGGGCTACAATGATGTCAGGAATGGAGGGAGGGTTATGGAGTCCTTGAAAAAAAGACTTAATATCATTTTCAGAAGGATATGTATCCTCATTATATAATTGTTCATATTAGGACTGAAAGCCATTTATAATGTTAGAATCAGAGAACATCATCTTATTAATATGTTTACAACGAATAGGACCAACAGTTCTCTGCTCCAATTTTTTTAAAATAATTGACTAACATTTCACCAGCCTTATTTTGGCCTTCATGGTATTTAGACGTAATTTTAGGAAGGACATTACAAGTGTCAACAGTAGAAATCTTATTCAAGGCATATTTAGCTTTAATCAGATGCTGTAAAGTTGAGGAAGATTTGGAGGTGAAGTAGATGTGATTGAGAACTTTTATATGTTGGAGAGTTAAGAGGTACTTAGCATTCAGTGTTGTTTTCCTTCTGGCACAATAAGTGATTGTAAAGGCCCCTGAAGGAAGCCTTAAAAGCATCCCAATTATTTTTTTTCCAATATCTGTATTATATTTTATCTTTTCTGGTACATTAATTCACAAGCATCTGTATATGTCAACACGTCAATGGAATCACTTGTGCCATAACAATTATGCATACAGGTCAAACAATTCCTTCATTTTACTGCCTCACCAACCACGCTTGGGCTGTGGGGGTTACATGTACATATCCAGGAAAAGCATCCCAATTATTATGAGCAGAGGTATCTTTAGATCGATTGATTTGAAAAGATTCATTAATAAAAGAGGTTACTTCTGAAATAAAGGATTGGTCTGATAATAAAATATTATTAAAATGCCACTGGCCCTGTAGAGGTGTTGAAGAACATATCAAAGGGAGACAAAACAGGAGCATGCTCAGGAATGAAAATAAAACCAATTTCTGATGATTGAATAGAAGGAAGTAGGGATTTGGAAACCAACACATAATCAATACCAGACACAGTGTGATATACATTGGAAAAAAATTTGAATTCACATATATCAGGGTCACATGTTTTCCATATATCAAAGAATGGACGAGAGGAAATGGAGGACTTAAAAGCTTTGTGAGATTTATCAAGTTTAAACTTACATTTAGACTTTCTATCAGTGAACAGGTCTAACCAATAATTCAAGTCACCAGCAATTCAATTTGATATTGTGCCAAAATTCAGGATCAGATTTAACTGGGCCATAGATATTATAGAAAGTTATTTGCTTTTGAAATAAATATTAGAGCAACCAAAACCCATCATCCATTCGTATCACATTCAGTTGATAAAATATTAATATTAAGTGACTTGTGGAACCAAATGGCAACATCACCTTTATGATTAGCAACAGGAGTAAAAATAACCTGATTAACCCATTGAAGTTTAAGTTTGAAAGATTCAACATCATTGCAATGCGTTTCCTGTAAAAAAGCAACACAGGCATTCCATTTAAATAGATAAGAAAGTACCTTTTGACGCTTTACGGGATGACCCAGACCATGGACATTCCACGAGTCAACATTAAACATGTTGCAGGGTGAGGTAAGGTATATGGAAACAGGCACAACGGGCTGCAAGACCAATAGAAGAGAAAAAAAACACCATTTAACAACCATGAAATAATATAAGTAGTCAGTTAAGGGAATAATGGAAAAATGAATAAGGTAAATACTCATGTACAAACAAGAATAAACAGAGACGAAGATAAGAAGAAAGGAGTCAAATACAAGAAATAGGAGGAGAGGGGGAAAGAGATAAAAAAGAGAAAAATAAGAGATAGATCAAGGATAAAGATCCAGATCTGAATTGAAACGGTTAACCGGTAAGCAAAGAGCATGTTAACGCCAAGAACAAGGACAGCAACAAGGACGAAACTAAGCCATTTTTCAACAATTAGCCTCATAATAGGTGGAATGGTAGAGACTTATGAGTAAGGTAAAACATAGTGTACGGAAAAATAAAGATAATTAGTTACATACATAGAGAGAGAAAGAGAGAAGTGCTATAGAGCAACAGAAAATGGAGATTAGTTATAAACAAAAAGAAATACGTAATTAAAGTAGAAATCACACAAAACTGTGAGAGAGCTTGGGTATATTTGAAAATGTCAAGCATTAGTCTCCAGAAAAAGTTTTAGCTTGGCCGGATCATTGATGGCTCATCGATGGATCTTGCAGAGGCATGGAAGCGGGCTTGGGAGGTGGGTTTATGGGTGATAGAAGGAGAGTTGCCATATTGAATGTTCAAGTGTCTCATCTGGGGACAAAGAGCTAAGAATTCTTTTTGACGGGCATTGGTTGCATTGGAGACATCCTGTGAAATAAATAGATTATGGCCAGAGCAAATAAGGCTACATATAACTTTAACAGCCTTCAGGACACGCGTCAGGTCAGTGAATTCCAAAAAGAGCATTATGATGCCCATTGGTTTCGCTGCATGGGTTTGATGACGGCCCAAACGATGTGCATTTTTAATGTTGAGAGGCGGTGAAGATTGAAGATTGAAGATCCAAGAGGTCTGGAAGAAATTGCTTCAAGAAGGACAGAAGATTATAGCCCCCAATATTCTTAGGAAGACAGTAAAGGCGAAGAATATTCCGTCCATTTCAATTTTCAAGGTATTCTGTGTGTAGCTTAAGCTTTTGGATTTCTTGCTCTAACATATGTATTTTGGTAGATATATCTTGAAGGTCTCCCACACGTTCTATTTCCGACATCTTCCTCTCCATAACAATCCAAAGATCCTCAATTTGTTGTCATTTTTTTATTAGTTGCACTCATAAATTGTACCTCATCCAGGATGAAATCTAAGACAGGATTCTGGGAAGATAAAATAGGAGAAGGCGGGTCGTTATTTGCTCTTTTTGGTTTTGTACCTGAAGAAGCAGGTTTGGAGGATGTGTGCAAGTCACTGGCCATCATGCTATAATGAATAGGACGTTTGTAAGGAATTGAGAGGAATGAGTCCGGCCCATACACCAAAGAGGAAATGGTCAGCTCAAATGTTCGTTAAAGAGCAAGTAATCAGAAAAAAGAAGGTAAAAAAAACAAATAACCTCAGTATTGACACACTTGCAGATATCCAGCTATAGGAGAATCAAAAAAATAGTAGACTCAGGTTGCAAATAGGTAAAGTCATTTAAAGGTAGCCATGGGGAGATTAACCCTTACTGAGGAAAACATCAAACAGCCAGAGGGGGCCATAAACCACTGCACCAGCGGGTAAAAAAAACACATTCCACATACAGTGGTCCAATGATGACAAAATCAGCCAAGGCGAAGAAAAAACAAATGCATTGCAAGAGAAAAGTAGTAAAAAAAGGGAAAAAGGTTCAGTGTGAGCGATGCAACCTAAAATGTCGGCTGCTCGTGTCTAGATGTGGAGATTCACCGCTGCAGCTCACGGGTCAAAGAACGCACCTGCATGGTGCAGAACTGGCCTGCGGACTCACCCCCGAAGATACGGAGATCAGGGTTGCATCCAGAATAGGTGTTAGCTGCGTGGAAGAGGCAACAGAAGCGAAAAAGCTCTGCGTCCGTTATGGAGCTTAAGGGGCATCCACCATCTTGAGTTGAAGCTATGTCAAAATGTATATAATCATGAAAAGACTGTTCTACGCCAGCCCACCCATTGGCTAAAGGGAGGAGATCTTCTCTTTTATATGTCGTTAAGAGGAAATGACAGCCAGGAGACTGAGCTCAGAACTCACACCTCCCCCACAACAATGCATTAGTACTTCACCCAGTCCAGGTTTTGTCTTTAGACTTTGGTACTTGTGCACCTGTATGTATGATGAAATCAACAAGCCATCAAGAACCAGAATTTGAAGCTGAACTCCAGGCCAGCTAAACTGCTAGGGAGTTCGACATCTTGAGAGCTTTGCTGAATGGTTCCGGTACTGATCTTAGAAGGGGGCTTGGGAGGTGGGTTTATGGGTGATAGAAGGAGAGTTGCCACAGACCTGGCTTCAACTGCAGGAAGCACTTTTTGGCATAGATGGCAGTTCGGTGTAACAACTGCTATCCATGACCTGTTTTTTATGCGTAGCATTTTTTTTCATTGACATAAACTAAGCACTGGAAAATAACAGGGAATACAGTGACATGTAAGTCAAGCTCAGAACCATATTGAGATACAAATGTTGATTGCAATATATGCATCAATAACAAACAATCTTAACATATAAGAAAAGGAGAAAATTAAGAGAAGGGAAATTAAGAAAATGAACTAGCAAAAGTGGATCAGAAGGCCTGTCAGGCAAAGCACAAATACTGTAATGCAGGGGAGGGAGGCTGAGATTCAATGATAGTGATGAGGAAGAATCAAGATTGAATGCAAATTAGAGGGGGCATCCTGCAGAAGAAACGGGGCATGGGAGAAGACAGCTGCCCTTGCTCTCAGGACCAAGACGTCAGTAGCCGGGCTCCAAGGTCGTGGTTTACATATTGTACTTTCCATTGCCCAGCAAATAAGTTGTATTTAATACAATACTTCTTTTCTGGCCCTTGCTGGTGCACCGTAAGGTGGGTAAGGTGCCTAAAGTGCCTGTGTTTATGAGTTCGCCAGCACTACATGCCACTTTTAGTAGCATTAAAGATAGCAAATATCAAACCTATGAAACACTGAAAAGCTTATCACAAAGGGATGGATTAGGTAACAGCAAAACATATCATATGTTCATTGGAGCACAAGTGTGAAATATAGCATAAGATGAAGTAAAGTTTACTATGGTTTAAAGGAAGTGGCCATCCAGATGTGACATCATTGAAGGGTGATGTAAGAAATGTAATCATTATTTGGAGTGGGTGACTGCCCACTTAAAGGAATAATAACTCTCCACGTCAGGGTGAACCGAAAAGCCACTAAATTAACCTGAGCTCAACCCTGGTAGGTATGGCACAGAGCACACAGGCTTGAATTTGGGCAATGCAGAAATATTTTATGCAGTACCAAAACAGTAATAAAATAAAGATACCAAGCAGTCAAACCCAAAACTGAATTAGAAAAATGAAGTAAAATTGAATAGACAAAATGAAACCAAAAAAACAACAACATCCAATAAAGATGTTTGAATTTTTAAAATGTTAAGTAAAAGTAGACCCAAAAAGCAACAAGTGCCAATGTAAGTCTATGGATGTGGTAGACCAGGATCTAGGTATGATTCAAGACCGACCGCGATGAAGCCCTGGTCGGATACACCAAATGGGTTGGTCGCAGTAAAAGTTTGAAAGACAAATAATTTAAATAAGTTTCAAAATCCCACATCAGAAAGGAGAAAGGGATTTTTTTTAGAAAATGGAACTATGTATTGTTATGTTATGGTATGTTATGTTATAATCCATTTATAACGTGCACAGATACTCAAGAGTGTCACGGTGTGGGCGGTGAACGTGACAGTGGGATCCTGGGATTAAATAGGCTTATTAAAATGTAGGGTCTTTAGTTGCTTCTTGAACAGTCTAGTATCCTGAGTATTATGAAATTCCACGGGGAGGGAGTTCCATGCTTCAGCTGCTTTGACAGAAAGGGAGCAACCCCCTAGTCGAGTCCTGCGGAAGAAAGGGACTACTGCCAAACGCTGCCCGGCAGGACGCAAAATTCTGTGAGGGACATAGAAGGCAAAGCGCCTCCTAAGATACACCGGCCGTAGTCCATGCAAGGCTGTATGAGCCAGAGTAAGGGCTTTGAACTGAACTCTGTGGGCTACAGAGAGCCAGTGGAGATCCCGCAGATGCTGTTTCACGCTTGATCTTCCTATAATGTCCAGCAGAAGCCTGGCTGCCACATTCTGTATCATCTGCAATTTTCTTTAGCAGGTAGCCAGGTATACCAATGTATAAAGCATTGGCCTAATCAATGCGTGACGAGATCAGAGCACGAGCCACCATTTCCTTGGCTGGCCTGGGTAGCAGAAGGAGAAACTTTCTGAGCGAGTTGAGTGTGCCTAAGCATAACCCAGCACGGGAGTACCTAAGGTCCTGCCCAAACCATACCCCCAGGTTCTTGGCAGGGTTACCCACTGAGTTGGGCAGAGGGTACTCTGAGGGCCACAAAGTCTCCCTAAAAGATGGGGGGAAAGATCCATACAAAAGGACCTCCGACCTGTCCTCGTCGCACTTCAGCTGCGCTAGTGCAAGCCATTTAAAAACGGAAGAAAGGCAGTTACGAGCTTTTCCTGGGGACAAGTCGTTTTCCCTCCAAATAAAGAGGAGCTGGGTATTGTCTGCATAGGCTATGATCTTGGCTCCCATCTCCACTGAAAGATAAATCAGAGGTGTGATATAAATATTAAAAAAGCAGAGGACTCAGAGTGGAGTCCTGCGGAATTCCCGAGTACACCCTTCTGGGGGCTGACGAGAATGGTGGCAGCCAAACCTGCTGGGTGCGATACTCTAAGAAGGGTTTAAACCAATCCCAGGCGCATCCAGACACTCCAATGTTTGAAAGACGGGCAAGAAGTTGTTGATGGGGCACCGTATCAAAGGCGGCAGAGAGGTCTAATAAAATCAGAGCCGCTCTGCCACCTGCGTCCATGCACTCCCTTATTGCCTCCGTCCTTTCAACTAGAGCAGTCTCTGCACTGTAAGTCGCCCTGAATCTGGATTGGGCCGGATCAAGTGCACCAGATGACTCAACAAAGGCAGGAAGAAGGGAGATAGGGCGATAACTAGCAGGTATGGTAGGATCTAAAGAGGGATTTTTCAGAAGCTGTAATAATTTAGCCTGTTTCCATAACAGTGGAACAGTGGCGGTCAGTAGAGACAGATTTATGATAGCATTTACCTCCGGATTAACCACCTACGCAGCCCCTGCTTGTAGCCTAGCCAGACACGGGTCTGTTGGAGAACCCGACTTAAGTGATTTAAGAATAGACAATGAGTCCAACAAAGCAATAGGAGAAAATTCCATCAGCGGGGAAGCTGATGAAGTGAGAGCTAAAATGTTCGGGAAGTGGAAGCCTGCCTGCTCAAGCGAACTAGTCCCTAGGCTATCCTGAATGGCCTGTATTTTATCAATGAAGAAGCACAACAGCTCCTCACACCATTCCGCCAAAGCAGGGAGAGCAATACGCTCAGCACAAGGTGTTAAAAAACTCTGGACGATAGTGAAAATTTCCTTACAGTTGTTGTTAGACCTGGCAATGGGCTCCACATAAAAGCTGCTTTTTGCCTCCCTGATGGCTGCATAATAGTCTCTCTGAGCCCTTCTTAGAGTAGTTTTAGTCAAGGGGCAGTATTCCAGTCTCCAACTATGATCTCCTAGGAAATCCAATTAGAAAGGCTCTCTAGTGCTCCCTCCAAATTAGAGGCGGCAGTAGGCCGTGTGTCTAGCAGAGCCTTACAAAAAGCAGAAGTGTCTATTCTCGGTCTACCTTGAGACAGTTCTTTGGAGAAGAGAGGCTTCTCAATGATCCAAAAGAACTGGATCAGAAAATGATCTGAACAGAAGACTTGGAGAGGTTCCCTGATGGATAAAGGAAAATTAGAGCAGACCAAGTTTATAGTATGTCCCCCCTAATGGGAGGGAGAGCTGCTTCATTGTGTCAGTTGTGCTAGATTAAGCGAGTCATTTAGCTCCCTAGTATCACTAGCCTCTGAACAATCCAAATGGATATTAAAATTACCCAAGAGTAAGAAATTTGAAAAACGTAGTGCCCGAGGGACAATTACTTCATCCAGCGCTTTCAAAAAATCTCTGGTGGGGCCAGGGGGCAGATACACCAGTGTGCTGCCTAGTGTAAAATGTGGCGACATAGAGATGACAAAATCAAGTGCCTCCCCATTGTCAATGCCCGGTGTTACCTCGCGGGAAAAAACCCATGAGTCCCTAAACACCACTGCTATCCCTCCACCCTACCCACTTTAGTTCCAAACAAGGATGGGACCGAGTCGCTTTTTGAGAAGAAAAATCATTCTCATGAGGGAAACCACTGAAATTGTAGGCGCTGCTATGAAACTAAAGGCTAAATACCTGAAGCAGGTTGGTACGGCTAGCACTCTGTAACTTTGAAGATCTCTCAATGAAAATATTCAAAGTCCCAATACAGAATGGATAAATAGTCAATTTTTGATGGGATAAAGCTGAAATTCAATCCAATGGTGTGGAACTGAGGGTTGGATACTTTTGCATTTCACTATTTTAACATATGTGTACCCCCTACACATTCATTTACACAGAATTTCAATTGCAACTATAAAACATGACTATTGTGCTGTGTTCTCAGCAGAGAGGCCAACCCACTGAAATGCACGTTGTATTGTCCGCAGTCTCCCTTTGCCCTGGACAGATTGTCTGCAGTCTCCCTTTGCCCTGGACAGATCACTACCTCATTCCTCTGAGTTGGGCAACTGGGAACCCCCTATCTATTCAAGAGCCAAAAAAACAATGGGGGAGGAAATGGTTGAAACTTTCTACCAGTCAATGGGAGTCCTCTCTTGCTGATCTTAAGCCTGTGACTGTTCCCAACCCCATCTTGGCCAGTAGTAACTTTGATAACTGGATCCAAAACTCTCTTGACCTAGTCCTTCCCAGGGAACGCCTGCAGTGTAAAAAGAGGCAAAAAGTAGCCCCTTGGTTCACACCTAAACTGAGGGACATGAAACAATCCTGTCATAGGCTAGAAAGGGTTTGGAGACGGGACTATTCCCAATGCAGGAAAGCAGAATACAGAACAGCAATTAGACTTTATAAGACCGAAATCAAAGCCACACAAGCTCTTTTTTATGAAACTAAAATCAATACAGCTGCCAATTCACCTAGGGAAATCTTTCAGATAGCCAAGTCACTGATTTCCCCTCCCCAAGAATTAGTCTCTTCAGAAGGAGCATTGGCACGCTGTAATCATTTAGCAAACTTTTTCCACCAAAAGATTCAGACCATTTATGCCTCCTTTGCACCTGACATTGCTGAACCAGATGCAGCTGGACCGGTGAGTCTTAACTCCCCGGCCACTTGCATGCTGGAACAATGGACCCCCCTGGATCCTGTCTCCCTGAATAAAATAATTCCTAAGGTTACCTCGGGCTCTCCAAGGGATCCAGCGCCTCCCCAATTTCTCATTTCAGTCATTGATCTGCTTCGTCCAGTAATCCTTGATGTTCTTAACACCGTGATTGCCTCTGGCATTGTTCCCACATCATGGAAATGTGCAATGGTCAGGGATCTTCTAAAGAAGCCCAATTTAGACCAAGGGAATTTATCCAACTACCACCCTATTTCCCTTTTGCCCTGGATGAGCAAATTGGCTGAGAAGTACATCAACAACATACTGGTCGAGTATCTGGAATCTAATAATTTGCTGTCCACATCCCAGACGGGGTTTCGTCCCAAGCATGGGACTGAGACAGCTCTGTTGGCTGTGACAGAGGAGACAAGGACCGTGCTGGACCAGGGAGGGAAGGCGGCCATTATCTTGTTAGATCTCAGTGCTGCATTCGACACGGTTAACAACGCCATCTTATTACATCGTCTCAGTGGCGTGGGGGTGTCGGGCGCAGCACTGACATGGCTGACCTCCTTCCTGGAGGAGCACTTCTTCCAGGTTTTTGACGGAGAGGTTGTCTCCGCTAAGCAGCCACTCAGGTGTGGGGTTCCCAAGGGCTCTGCCCTGAGCCCCACGCTTTTTAATGTTAATATGAGGCCCTTGGCAGAGGTGGTCCACCATTTCGGTGTCAGAATTGTTACCTATGCAGACGACACCCAGCTTGTGGTCTCGTTAAACCAAGCTGAGGGGTCGTCTAGCACTCTGGGTCCCTGTCTGGAGGCAGTCGCCAGATGGATGGAACTATCCTGCCTCAGACTAAATGGGGAAAAAAACGAAATTATGCTATTGGGGAATCCACCATCCAATATTCTTGTCCATTTGTGGCCTAAATGTCTGGGACATCCCCCCCTCCTAAGACACAGATAAAGAGCCTGGGAGTTTGACTGGACAGTTCCCTCGATTTCAAGGTCCAAGCCACTAAGACCTCATCCACCTGTTCTGGTCTGATGAGAATGCTCCGGAAGATTCTCCCCTGCTTCCCTTCCAGGCAAGGAGAATCATGGTTCAGGCTTTAATACTCTCTCGCCTGGACTATAGCAATGCTCTCTATTTGGGAGCTCCAAAGGCCACAATCAACAAGTTGCAGGTTACGCAGAATTGTGCCGCCTGACTGCTCTACCAAATTCCACGTAGGCAATCCGCCAAATCTGCTCTCATGAAATTGCACTGGCTTCCTATTGCAGCAAGGATACAGTTCAAAGCCATGTGTCTCACTCAGAAAGCAATTTGGAGGACAGGCCCAGCTATAATGCATCCTTTAGTCACTCCTTATCTTCCCCACAGAGCTCTACGCTCTAGCTCATCTCATCTGGCTACCTTGCATAAGATAAACAAGGCCCGTTGGGGAGGTCGTTCGTTCTCTTTTAATGCCACAAAAATCTGGAACTCCCTTCCTCTTGCCCTCAGAAAGAACAATAACCTGTTGGCATTCAGAAAGCTTTTAAAAACTCATCTGTTTGAAACATCTTACTAGCAAGCCAACCTGCTCTTTTCTGATTCAGACACCAGCGCTGCGAAGCCTCAGGGTAGTCTATGCGCTATATAAATATAATTCTCATTTCAGCTCCAGAGATCTCCCTCAAAAACACATGGCACAACTCAAAGTAGGCACAACACAAGAGTAATAAGATGCACCAAAAAATACAAAAACACAACATGATGACATTGCTAACACTCTTTGGAAATGCATGAGTAAGTAAAACATAAAATAAAAGAGGAACTGCTTCACTGACACACATTACCTTAATGTATGTAACCCTCATTGTTCTGAAATCAATCCATGTTTTGATATTAATGTTAAGGGCATGAAGATTGGGCTAGTTTTAATGCCATACTACATGTAACTGTCCATACTATTTGCACACATTTCTCTCTTTGCGCTTGACTCGGATATTTGAATCAACTCCGTAAGGAAACAAAAATCCTAAACATCTTTCGGATCAATTTGGCAAGGGAATAAACACATCAGCTCTGCTGCTAAAGGGACCAGCGACTTGCAGCCCAGGGTGTGTCACAGTAGGGGAGGCTAGGGTGACCAGAGGCCTCGGCACAATATACAAAACACAATATTAGCATTATAACACTTACCATTACGGAGGACCAGGCACCAAATCAACCATGCTTGCAACCAGTCATACCGTGTCACTAATGAGAAAGGTTGGAATCTATGCCGGTGAATGAGAGACGTCTGCCCTCATGGATGGACAGCATCACTGGGCTAAAGTGTTTACTACCATAGACTACAATGGCAATGAAAGGCTTTAGAAAGGCGAGCCCTGTAAGTGTATCACATTGTAGAAAGTTGATTTACTGCCTGGTTCTCGGTTCCTGCCATCGCGCCATGGAACGTTAGGCAGATCGTTGCCCCCCTGCAATTAAGCAACCGCCACGCCCCACACCGCTCTGAGACCTCACAAACCTTCGACACAGCGGCCGCATCATCTCTGCAATGATCCTTGCAATCTCTGCCAAGGCAGACACAGTATACAGCCAACTCCCACCCTGTGAGTGGCCGTAATTAAGCGCGCATCAAAACGCGACTCTCCTTGATACGGCAGCAGAACGGAGCTGCCCAGACCTTCCTCGCCATATGCTTAGAAGGCCGCTTCCTCTGCATTTTGTTCTATACCAGGCAAATTTAATTTTTCAGTCCTGAGATGATCTCGCAAGATACTAGAGCTTGGTCCATTGTGTATATATAATGTGGTTACTATTTTTGCTAGCTTGCTTTATCCTTTGCCTAGTACAAGCTGCCTTAGCTCCAATTTTGCCTGAAAACTGTTTAATGTGTTGTTTGTTTGCCCCCTGTCCTCTGTATCGGGTGCACGATTGCGTGCCATTGTATATATTTTCTTTCTTTTGTATTACTTGCTATTTCAAATATACTGCATGTTAAAATTCTTTGTGCGGCTGGACATTGGAAATATATATAGTACCTATTTAGGCCTATATTCCAATTTGTTTCCTCTATTCTCGCTCTAAGGACCATTGTTTGCTTTAATATTCAGAACAAGGTGGGGCATGCAACTCAGGACAGACAGTCCAGAATAAAATACATCAATGTGTTTAGAGATACAATAGTATCTCTGTTTTTTTATTTTTATTTGTATTAATTTTATTTCCAGACAACATAAAACCAATTAGGACATGGCAGCTTTCTCAAAATATAATCACGAAAAAAGAATATTATTTTGTAAGAATAAGTTTTGTTTAGACAAATCATAAATAAATTCATACATATCAATAAGCATCTAAGACCCGCCAATAGGTTTTAACTTCTGAAGAAAATGCAATTGCAATAAATATTCTAAGTTATCGACGATCCAAATAAAGACATTTATAAATATACGTAGGTGGACAAATCAAATATTTACACTGAGGCAAAATGGGAAGTGGGCAAGAGGAAAGATGGAAAATGTTATGCAAGGCATTGCCATATGTCACCCACCCCATAGCCTATCATTCTGAAGAGGGCAAGCCAGAGATCAGAAGGTAAGCTCTTAGTGTATCTCCTTATTATCCCTCGTCTTGTTTACCAACCTGGCGATTGGTGCCCGTATTCTGCATCCTAACTCCTTTTTCGTTCATTCTTTCATCTTGTATAAGGAGGATTCTATGTTATAAGTGGCTAACATCTTAGCCCGCCAATTGCTGAAAACAAGGGGATCAACACTTAACCACTGAGAGTTAATGCACTAACGAGCAATAGCCATTGCTAAAAACAAAAACCTGTGTCTACCCCTGAACATCTGGTTTGCACTAAGTGCTGTCTTTCCCCAGTATCATTACTGCAAACCTAGCACCCTAGAAAAAATGCCTTGAGATCCTGCAAGAGTAAAACACATGGAGGGTATCAGCTGATTGCAATACACATCTATTGCACTTCCCTCCCCTCAAAACTCCCCATATGCCTATGTTCGATGGTGTATAATAAAGATAATAAATAGACATTAAATGTTGACTCATGAGGCTCCCTGTTATCAACACCTGGTTTGCCAATTTTAGATGCTCTTCAATGTCTACTCCACTCATTCCCAGGTATATTTCCCACTTTATGTTCCTTCTGAGCCTCTGGGCATTTAATCTTGCTGTCTCCACCACTTAGATTCTTTGGTGTTCTAAAACATCCCTGTTCGTGCTTCCCCAAGAAAGCACAATAATTGCAGATATTTGAAAGAATCTCCCTTGTCTACCCCATACAACTCCTGCAAGTTCAGGAAGGACAAGAACTGTCCCCCACTATATAAATCACCCAGAACCTTGATCTCACTCCTCCGCCATCTAAATGTGGCTTGATCCTGGAAGATTAGCAGGAGGATACCTATAGGTGATAATGGTGTATATACATTTAATTTTGGGATTGTTAATTGGGCCCTACCTGCCTCCATACTTTATAGGCAGATTTTAATTTAGGTTTTTTGTAATAACTGAGTTCTCATTCATACATAGTAGGTCTCTCTCCGCCATGGGGACCTCTGCCTCATCGGCCATTAACAATATACCAATGTGTTGCAATAGACAAACCCAAATAGTAAAAAGGAAAACTGGGGATTGCCCAGCCCACCCACTGCCTTGGAAGAATCATCCATTAAGATGTTCTCCTTGGATTGCGATATCCCCACAAACATCTGAAACATACACTTTCCAGCTTCCCCAGCCATGAGGAGGAGAATTCCAAAGGGATAGTCCTACACGCATACAGCACCTTTGGCAGGATCAGCATCTTAGGGACATGGCTTTTGCCAAATAGAGAGAGATATAAATGGTCCAGTCTCTTTCTGCTGAAATTATCTAGAATGTGGATCATATTCAATTCAACAATTGTATGTATGACGGCATGTAATTTTGCCTCCTATTCAGGTTATGTCAGAGAATATTCTTACCCCCACTGTGGGGTCAATGTACAGCAGCTGCACCATGCACATGAACATGTTGCCATGGCTGTATCGTGCTTGTGTGCCAAATAGGAACTCCCACTCCAGGGAGTTAAAGGCTTTCTAGAGGTCCAGTATTAGACACCCTGAATGTGACCAGTAGGACAGGGAGTATGTTGCGACTCTGAAGAAGTGCCTCAGATTTAGGAAGGGGCTTAGAGAAGGCACAAACCCATTTTGATCCTCATGGACCAGGGTGGGGACCACAGCCACTAATTTGTCAATGTCTTATAGTCTGTGTTCAGGAGGGCCAGTAGTCTATAGGAGTAATGACACCAGGCTCGCCTCACACATGGACCCGGGGAGTCTCTGCTCAGTCAAGGCAATAATATAAGGTGCGTGCAGGTGTGGAATCAGTGATGTGGCATACGTCTTATAGTATTGTGCAGGGAGTTCGTCGGGTCCAGGAGTTTTCCCTGTTGCCAGCCCCACTATCACGTCTTGAATTTGTCAGGGGAGATTGGCATATTTCATATCTTTCTTTGCTCTGGGGTTGCCCCAGGTAGATGCACCAAGTCTAGGAAGGCGTTAAGTTGATGTTTGTCGCAGTGCCCTGAGGACTGGTATAGTATTGTGCAGTGATGTGCCATTGCTGTGTGTATTTCATGCTGTGTGAATAGCATATGTCCTGCCTTGTTTGGAAGAGCCCATATGGGCTGACAAGCTTGCTCCTGGCACAGAAGCCACGCAAGAATCAGACCTGCTCTATCTTCTGTGGGGTGTGTGCATGCAGAGTGTTCTGTATAACTATGGCATTTTAGCCTTTCCAGTAATTTCACATGGTCAGCATGCAGCTCTTCTAAGAAATGAGTGTCTCCAGTACCTGTTGCCTCATTGGTCTCATGGTTCAGTAGATAATTCTCTACTTTTCCGAGTGCTTTGCTAAGCTGCTAGTGTATGTTCTAGGTGAGCCCTAACCAATGTCCCCTGGGGGTCACCTTGAAGGCATCCCATTTTAGTAGTGTGTCACTGGTAGAACCGTCATTTACCTCAAAATATTTCAAGATCGCTGTCCCTAAAGGGGAACGAAATGCCTGGTCTTACAGAGCGCTGGCTGATTGCACCAATTCAGGACAGGTAGAGGGCCTGTCTCCCATTTATGTTGCAGCAACTGGGGTTTATAATCAGATTGTGTGGTCCTAGGTTTTCAAAACCTTTGATAAGGGGGAAGAGGGTATGTGACCCTCCTATAAGGTCCAGTCCAACATGTAAATAGTACACTGGAGAGTAGAATGAGTAAATGTGTGTGTCTTGGTTGAGGGCACACCATATGTCAGTCGGAGACATATGGGCCAGCCATTGTGTCAGTACCTGTGCATTTTACGCAGCTGCAGTTTGAGTCTGAAGTGGAAATGACCTGTCCAGCTTGAGATTCAACACTGAGTTGAAATCAGCCAAGGGATTCCACTCCATTTGGCTAGGACCTCGGTCAATTATGCAGAAATGAAACTTCTTCCATATAGGGTGCCTATATAGAGCCTAGAGGAGATTGCGGCTATACAGCTTACCTTTCATAAACACATATCTGTCCTCCGTGTCAGTTACTGTCTCCTCCAACACTTAAGGAAACTCTGCTTTTATCCATATTAAGGCTCCCCTCGCTTAGGAGGAGTAATTAGTGCTGTATACCTGGCCCTACCAGCAACGGCGGAGGCGATCCACTTCTATCTGGATCAGATGTGATTCCTGGAGGAGGGTGGATCTGCACAGTAAGTATGAATATATGGAGTATCTGCGAGCGGGTGTATGCATTCCCCTCACACTCCATATGAGAATAATAATTTTTGCCATGTTTCAGAAGTGCTGTCCCTGGTGTAATAGGAAGGATTTAATGCATGGCAGGGACAAGGTGGTACTTTAGAGCTCCCTTAGGTGTAAAAAAAAAAAAAAAAGCGGAATGGGGGTTCAAATGCAATCTGCATAACTGTATGAGGGCAAACAAAGTTGCCCAACCATGGCAACTACGATAGTGGCCTGTGTCTAGCTATAGGTGTACGAGATGTGAACCTTTAAGATAGTGTCACCCACTTGATGTTCTGCTGGAGTGTCAAGTAACCCCCCCTAAGTTTTAAGTGTAGGTGTGCACGTTGTCTGAGTAAAGGGAGCGCCATGTCCTGCTTAGCTTCCGTTTTTGGCATTCTAAAGGGCTAACACTCCCCCGTTCCCTATGGATGGCTGGAAGGATCAGGCATGAAAACAAAGCAATGAATCATTTGTAAAACCTGCAACATTATTCACTTCAGGTTGTCGCTGAATGTTCCGATTATATTGTCTCATGTTTGCGGTGTGACGTCTGTCAGCTGACGAGTCCAAATCCCAGACAGTGCGGGAGTCGATTTATCTGCACTCATGAACGAGTAGACTCTTTTTGTGATCAGAGTCCTCTGTTGTTGACCGGATGGCTGGAGCCATGTGAAGCACCTTCTGTCTCTTCATCACTCTTTGCTCAAAGTCTCTGACCGCTGACGTTGGTATGGCGCGGTTGGGGTCTCTGCTCCAACCATTGCTCTGGCTTCTTCTGTCTTGTCCGGATGTCATTGGCTCAACAGATGCCTTGGGCCCTGTCAGCAGGCCAGTTTCCACTAGCCAGTCCCAAATGTGTGAGAGTGCTTTAAAAAGCAAGTGCACCTTTCGCAGTCGGGCTGGGAATGCGAGAGAAAAATGAATATCTGTCTCTCGAAGCTGGCATTTCATTTCACCAAAAGATCCCCACCGTTCCTGCACTTGTGCTGTATAGTCCAGGAACAGAATGATTTGAGCATTTTGGATCCTCATATCATACAGCAATTCCCACAAAACGGTGTCTCTGTCTCAATAATTCAGCAGTTTAAATAGGAGTGGCCTTGGTCTGGATCCCCGCAGTGGTTTGCGAGCTGGTACCCTGTGAGCTTTCTCCAGCACAAACTGGGGTGACAATGCATCTTCCGGGAGTATCTCCCTCAGCCAGCGCTCAACATAGGATACTGGATCTTGTCCCTCCTCTCACTCTGGAAGGCCCACATTATTGTAGCGCAAGTGAGCTTACACATCTTCCAGTCTGTCATTTAGGGTATTCACTAAATCCAGAAGGTCCTGTATTGCTGCTGCTGCGTTTGGTGACCCTTCACTCTGGTCGGTCCGCTTGTTGGGAGACTGTTAGATCTAGGGGTCTCTAGTTGGTAATGGTATTCACCTCTGTCCCAATAGGGACCCTTACTTCTAAGTCAGGATAAGGGGATTACACTCCTTAATAACCCTTTCTCACCCCCTTGGTAGCTTGGCACGAGCAGACAGGCTTATCTCGGAAGCAGTGTGTTAAGCATTTGTGAATATACACAGTAATACAGTGAAAACACTACAGATGGACACACCACAGGTTTTTTATAGACTCAACACAAGACCACAAACGACAAAAATTCACAATACTACACTTAAGATTGCTTAAAAGATGATCAAAGGTACTTAGCTCAAGTTGATGATGAATGCGACAAAGTTCTCAACAATGTACCTGAATGCGTAGCGCAAAGTAAATAAAAGGCTTGCAAAAGGGGAGGTGCGTCGGTTCAGTGATCCGGGGAAAATGATGAGTCGTGCCTCAATGCTTGCGCAGAGTAGGGGATGTGTCGTTATCCTTACCGGTGCTGAGGTGATGCGTAGATTCTCAGCATGCGGGCCCGCTGCGGTGCTCAAGATGGCGCCTTGATGCGGTGCGATGATCCGGTTGCGATGCGAGAAGATGGCGCCCTTGATGCGGCGATGCGATGACGCTGCAATGGTGATGCGTAGGCTCCCTGGCAGCCTTGCGACGACTCTGTACTTTGGAGCCGCGACAGGCCCTGCGACACGCTTCTCCGGTGATACGATGGCGGCTCTCTTGATGGCGTCACGCTTCTCCGGCGATGTGACAGCAGGCAGCTCTGATGAACACACACTTCCAGGGATATGCGGCGAAGGCTCGCTTCTCCGGTGATGCGATGATTTCAGCTGCGGCGGCGATATGCTTCCTCTCGATGCGCCGCGCTTCCAGCTCCTAGCGGCACACAAATGTCTGTAGATAGAATTCCCAGCAAGGAAATTCACAGGGGGAGCTGGAGATGAAGTCTTTTGTCCGTGAGACTTCAGCAGGAGGCAAGCACAGTTCAAGCCCTTGGAGAATATTCTGTAGATGATGAAAGTTTTTAAAAAGTTCCTTCTCCTTTCCTTGGCAATGACATAACCACTGCAGGCCAACCCAGCAAACTGGCAGAGGGGCAGTAAAACTCCTGCAACTTCCTTGGTTCTTCTCCTTGGCAAAAGGTTTCTTGATCCAGAAGTGGTCTAACGTTCTTAGGACTGGGTCCCAATATTTATAACCCAAAATCCTTTGTTCTCTGAAGGCCGAGAGGCCTCTGCCTAGTCCAAACCAGTTCCTGAGCACTTTTACATGACTCTCTTCTTCCTTTCACTGTGCTGGGCAGAGACATCAGCCGCCCCACAGGAGGTGGAGCCAGCATTGTAGAGGGAAGGCCCAACCCTATTCAGGTCCCAGGGGCAACTACTCCCTCCCACCTAGATGCAGATCTCTCTATTCACCACTGGGCTGCCCCAGCCTGTCTCCTGGAATCCCCCAGCCCTGTCACTCACAAACCAAGACAAGGAATACACAACCTAGCAGCGGCAGGCCTGGACAGTTAGACAAGAAAATAACTACTTTCTAAAACACAGAATATTAAAACCAACTTTACTAAAAGATGTATTTTATTATTCTGAGTTCAGGCATACTAAATCCGAATTTCTACCATGTTCCCTGAGTCAGTTAGGATTATAAAAATGTAATAATTGAACTGCCCATTCTAGTCTATGGAGAACAGGTAGCCTTACAATAGTGAAAAACGAAAATGGCTGTAGTTCACTATTAGGACATGCTACACACACCAGGGCATCTCCTACCTTATACTTACAAAGCACCCTGCCCTTGGGCCTACCATAGGGGTGTCTAATATAAAGCAAAGGGAAGGTTTAAGGACTGGCAAGTGGGTGCACTTGCCAAGTCGACATGGCAGTACTAGACTGCACACAGGCCTTTCAATGGCATGCCTGAGACACACTTTACAAGCTGCTTCCGTGGGTGTCACAACCAGTGCTCCAAGCCCACCAGAAGCATTTGATTTACAAGCCCTGGGCACACATGGTGCACTGTAGTAGGGGCTGACAGGTAAACCAATCATGGAATCACCAATTAATATATTAATTTAACATAGGGAGCACTTGCACTGTGGCACTGAATAGCAGTGGCACAGTGCCCAAAGCATATAACCAGCAAAAACATATCAAAACAGAGGAGGCAATCCATCAAAATGGAAGGGAGACTCACGCCAATTATGCCAGGTCTAACAGAGACCTAGACCCGAACCGGCCTCTGGGTCTCACACAACCTCATTGGATCTCAAGGCGCTTTTGCTGAGTGTGTTGCATGCAGGTGTGGTTCAGGTCAGTAGTTTCTAGGCTTCTCCCTGGCCTTTTGTGTCAGTCGGGGTGCCTCTCAGCGTACTGTAGATAACTTTGGGATCTGAGCACAGATGTCCTGATGCCTCCGTATTTCTTGTGCGCCACTTTGTAGGGGCCTAGGCCGGAACTGACCCTCGTGCCCAGTCCTGTGCCTCCACAGGTGGTCTTAGGCTCTGTTCAGCTCTTGCACTCCCGCTGAGCACTCAAGACTTTGTTATCCATGTAATGGGTTAGCCTTACCTCTGGTTAAGAGCCGCAATCCGATAGACCGTAAATGGCTACTTTCTTCACTCTGGGGCAGCAAAGTCAACGTCAGGTTGTACCAACAGGTCTCTTAGGCCGCTCCCCCACTCTTGTGCCTAGATGCGGGCTTCGTCCCCAGTCTCCACAGTCGTCTCAGTGCCTCTCTACCTCTGCTCCGGTCCGGTGTGCCTCTCCGCAATAGGGCTGGGTCATAGTGGCTGTCGCCTGCCTCTCGTTCTTCGGAGATGGTGTAAGGGGATCAGCACACTCAGCTCCACCCAGCCAGCTTACCGATCAGTGCCATTCACAGCGCCGGATAATTAAGAAAAAATAAGGGGACCCAGCGGGTAGCTATGGACCATGGGTATCAGTTAAGTTTAAAGAAACAAAAGGTCCTAAGCATATACAAGATAATAAACCAATGTAATATAGATCACAATAGGCTCTATATAATTCTATTCCTTGTCCAGCCGGAAAGGGGATTTTATTAGTCAGATAATTAGAATCTTATTTTAAATGCAATTGTACAACAACAATTCATTGCAGTAAAGCACACTCCTGTGCCGTACCGTGGAAAGCGGAAAGAAAGGATAGAAGATAGAAAGAGGTGTTTCAGGCAAAGGAAAGAGCAGACAGGGTACTGTTTTTAGTCATACAATTTTTTTTACACAGTATCTCCTGAAGTGGTGCATAGAAACATAGGTACACATTGAATTCACTGTATGTCCACTCAGAGGAGTCGACGTTTCGATCCCGTGCTCTAATTATCAAGGGATCATCATCAGGACTTAATAAATTGTTTTGCCTGGATTAGTCATTAGAGTAAGCCTGTTGAGGAGAAACCAGGGAAAAAGGCAAAATAAAAAATAAATAAGAAATTGTCAGTATATGACTGGGGAGAGTCGTCAGTTTTAACCATCTGCAACGTTGTAACATTCGGAATCGCAGTGAGTGGACTGTGCTGGTGATTGTGAAAACGAGGTATCACAATTGTTGAAGGTGAACAATCAAAACAACACATGATGTATTCGGAATCGCAGTGATGGGGAAGTGTTGGGTTTGGGGTTTAAGAGGTGCATTTGTGATGGCTAAAAAGTATGCTCAATCCTCTGTGTTTGTGGCGAGGGGAGCAAGGTGCAATTGTTTACATTTGGGGAGGGAGTGAAACTGAGAAGGGTTCAGTCCTTGATTAATTTCTTGGTGGTGTTGGGGACAGCCTACCTTTTAAATATAATCAACAGTGAAGGCGTAGGGATACCAATGGGTATAGGGCTTCCCTTTTCAGTGCAGGCTGGCGCTCGGTGAACTTGGCTGTGGGTGGAGATTTATAAACGTTAATCCTCGGTTTTGCAGGGTGGTGCAAAAATCAATTACCGGGTGTTTTGGGACATACCTTGGGCTCCGTCTATTGAGCAAGCAAGGCGCTTCAATTGCGTTAAAAATTGGCAGTTCCCTCCGCGGTTAAGGTCAGCAGTCGATAGGGCCGGTGAGCGGTAAACTTTTTGAATCTAAGATTCGGAAAGTGAAAGTAATTATAATTAGTTGCCGCTCAGGGCGATTAGGGGCTAAGGTTTTTAAGTGGCAAGAACATACCCTTGTGTTCAAAGGTTTGAATGAACCTTAGCGATGCTAGCGCGATGAATTACGCGATTCTTAATTTCGGTGTGGCTCACTGGCCGTTGCCGGGAGGCGGTCATGGGGATTCAATGATCCGCTGGAGGGGAATAAAAACAGAATTACCCTTGGTCCTCTGTGGAAATCAGATTGAGTGCCAGCGGTACGGGAGCTTACCCAGTCTGGACGATGCCGAGGCCACCAATGGTTCCTCTGTGTGCGCGCTGTAGAAAGAGTGCGGGCACGTAATATTCGGGCTGCAGAGCGGGGTCACGTGATCAGAGTAATCATCCTAGTTGGCTTCAATCCCAGATGGGGCGCCATCTTAGAGTGGGGTGGGGTATTAGATAGTTCTGGTGGCCTACAGGGATAGTCCCATGTTTATCCGAATTACGGGGGTACAGTCCCAGTTTGGAAAATGGGCATCACTTTTGGGGACCACGGGTCCGCATGGTCGGGGTAGCATTACCCTGTTGTTATATGGCCAAAGCGGGCGCCATCTTTGAGTGGTATTTTAACGCAGCCGCGATTATGGAGGCTTGTGGGGAAGGGCCATTATAGCGTGAATGGTGATGAATAATGGGGAAGTGATGAAAAACAAGATCAGGTTGTGAGTGCATTTCCTTTGATGGTCGGGAGTGATGGATTACATGGGGAAGTGCATGGTGAACCATGATAGTTGCAAGATTACATTAAAGCAAAAACAGTTCATATTAGCTTCAGGGCATGTTGTCAGGCAGGACGAATTTTCCATTCATTGTCATTAGTCTCTTAGAGGAGGGTTGTCCAATCCTCGCTTCTGTTGAGTCCCGTGTGAATGGTGTTAACCGCATGCGTGCGGGCGGAATTCCGCTCGTACGCGGAGTTTTGCGAAACCGCATTTTACGTGACGAGCTGGGCTCGTCATCAGCGTAGCAGGAGGCTACCTCATGACGAGCCCAGCTCGTCATCAGCGTGGAAGGGGTTAAACTGGATTATGGACTTGAGTTCCTCACGATTCAGGAGTTGGCTTAGGTTACCTCCTCTTTGTGGCAGCTTCACAGCTTTCAGAATTATCCATTTCAGGTCATCAGCAGTGTGCTTGAGTTCAGAAAAATGTTCAACCAAGGGAGCATTTGGAGTCCCGCATCTAATGCGACTCCTATGCTGGCATTTTCGTGTCTTCGCCTTTTGGGTGGTTTGACCAACATACATTTTGGGGCACGGACATAGAATTGCATAAATTACGTTGCTGCTGTTACAGTTAGTGAGGCTTTTCATGTCAACAGTTACGTCATTGTGGCTAAATTTACAAGCTTCAATTGTGAATTCACACACAGTACATTGTCCACATTTAACATGACCTAGAATTGGTGGGAGGCCCCAAATGGATTCACTGGTTGTATTCAGATTGGGAGCAGGTAAGGCTGCCCGTACCAAGTGGTCCCTCAGGTTCTTGCTATTTTTAAAGGCAAAAATTGGTCTTTCTAGATTTATTGGACCTGCATTTATCGTGGGCCAGTGTTTCAAAATGGATTTACGAATTTTATTAGAGATGGGGGAGAAGGTGGTAACACATGCAACCCTCTCTTTCCTGTCCCGAGTCTTTGGTGAGAGTAGTACCTCGCGTGGGCAGTACCAAGCTCTCTTGGATGCATTTTAACTAGTCTTCTGGGGTAACCACGCGCTCCAAGTTTGTTTGTTAGGTTATTGGCTTCCCTGAAGTAATCTGATTTAGATGAACAATTGCGCCTAAACCTTAGAAATTGTGAGTAAGGCAATGAGTCCTTTAGAGCCCTCGGATGGTTGCTTATTATTATTGGCTGAATAATAACTGCGCAGACCTCAGATTCACCCTCGCCCACGATAAAGCAGAAATACCATTCCTTGATCTCACAATCTACCACGAAGCAGGCGAGTTACTGACACGCCTTTATAGAAAACCCACCGAACGGAATACTCTTCTAAGATATGACAGCAACCATCCGAGGGCTCCACTCACTGCGATTCCGAATGTTACAACGTTGCAGATGGTTAAAACTGACGACTCTCCCCAGTCATATACTGACAATTTCTTATTTATTTTTTATTTTGCCTTTTTCCCTGGTTTCTCCTCAACAGGCTTACTCTAATGACTAATCCAGGCAAAACAATTTATTAAGTCCTAATGATGATCCCTTGATAATTAGAGCACGGGATCGAAACGTCAACTCCTCTGAGTGGACATACAGTGAATTCAATGTGTACCTATGTTTGTATGCACCACTTCAGGAGATACTGTGTAAAAAAAAATTTATGACTAAAAACAGTACCCTGTCTGCTCTTTCCTTTGCCTGAAACACCCCTTTCTATCGTCTATCCTTCCTTTCCGCTTTCCACGGTACGGCACAGGAGTGTGCTTTACTGCAATGAATTGTTGTTGTACAATTGCATTTAAAATAAGATTCTAATTATCTGACTAATAAAATTCCCTGTCCGGCTGGACAAGAAATAGAATTATATAGAGCCTATTGTGATCTATATTACATTGGTTTATTATCTTGTATATGCTTAGGACCTTTTGTTTCTTTAAAATTCACAGCGCCGGAGTCGCGGCTCTACTTCAGGACTTTCATGGGTGCCTCGAGCCTCAAGCCTGGCCCCGGGCTCCCTCCCACCTGCCACCAGGGCTGGTCCACAGGCATCCACATCCCCTTCTTGCTGGAGGCTTGCAGTGCCTCCTCCAGCCTGGCGTCGGCGGTTTCTCGTAACCTCAGAGCTCCGTGAGTGAACTTAGAGCTAGACTGTTCACTTTACCCCACTGCAGCTCATCATCCTGCAGCTCCCGCCCTCACCGGGCATAAGGGTCATGCACACAGGCGAGGTCTTGTTATGATTACCAGTCTGATCGGGTGGGATGACATAGGTTTGTCAGGATAATTGGGGGTGTAGGTACGGAGCCCTTAAGAACTTGCGCCTGCCATCTGTGTATGTTAGCGACTATAAAGGGGATTTAAGTTGGGACTTCAGGGATGATAAATGGGTGTTATGTTTATAATTTAACACGCAGCAAATGTATTTGATCATATGTTCATGTAGTTCTTGCTGATTAATTTTCAGTACCCCTGACGAAGAACTTCTATAGTTCGAAATGCATTGGGTGGTTTTTTAAGATGCCGGCTTGAACGGAATGTTGCAAGCACGTGTCTTTGTACAAGCTTTGGCAACAAAGGACATTTGAAAATGCGAAATAAAACATTCTAAGTTATCATTGCTGCCTCCAGAGTGATTTAAGGAAGTATGGATAAAATAATGACTAAAGTTGTGGATTACGATAGATTACATATCAAGACTTGGTTAAAAGAAGTGAATATGGTTTACTTTAAGAGGGGAGAATCCCCAACAGCAGTGCAGCAGTATGGGACTTAAAGGTGACCCGGTTTGGCAACCTATCTGTGTATGTTGGCCATGCTCCCCCTTCTTATTTCCTCTATTGAGACTCTGAACTCAAATAACTTACAAAACAACCTCTAAAACAAATCATTAAAACAAAATTGCCTTATTTGTGTTATAACCATATACATGGAATCATCATCATCATATAGTATTCGGTACCTTTAAAACCATCAAAGTGCATTGATGAACATCACAGTAACACTTATAGAAACATTATATAAATTGTACAAGCCAAAAATATCTATACAAATTAATAAAATAGATTATGTAGAACACATTTTCTTATTCTTTTTTAGTTAAAATGGCTTTGTTAACCACCATGTCTAACTTAAATTAATTTACATCCCAACAATTAAAATTCAATATAAAGGCCTCTGAAGTCCATGTCATGATGCTATTCATTCGCAGATGTCAAATTCCTAGGGCACTGGCCAGAATGGCCCAGCAGCAGTTCCTGAAATGTGGCCACTGCAATCACTACAGCTTCTCTAGTTTCTACACACAGTAACCTCAGTGCAATAGAATACTGGCAGCATCCCATCAACCTGCATATAGGCAAAATCTATTTTCTAACATAACCAGTACATAAGAAGAAGAGATGGGCTAAGGTCTCCTCTGTACCGAGGCACATTAGAAAGTATTGTTACTAGCAGTCATGGGCTGCCATTTTGTAGTAAAGGACAAAATAGGTAATGTACCATATTGTAACTTCACGAACAGGGCTCTATCTCCAGTTGACAATATAAAACCAAGGCAAGGCTCGAAGGCGCCCTGCAGCTTAATACACAAAAAGGCATCAGTCAAGGGAACAAGGTTCTCCCTTCAGAGTTCCATGTCGGCAACCCACTTCCAATATGACACTTTCAACAGCACTCGCAGCAACGACGGGGAATCCTCTGACCAATATCCACTAAGCCCAAGCATCATCAACAACTCCCTTATAAACTCCCTTATAAAAGTCATCCGCTTAGTGACCTAGAACATATCCAGGTTAGTAATCTAGTTAAAAGCTAGAAAGTATTCAGAAAGAGCAGGGGTGTGTTTTAATCTCCACCAAAAGAGGAGAGGGCATAGCCTGGCCTTTCTCTCCACTGGCTGAAGCCCTAAATTATGAAAAAAGAGGACTAGAGGGGAGCTCTTAGGTAAACTTACCGAGGAACGCAAAAATTGATTTTCTGCTCTACTGAGATAGTCTATCCTTGTCTGACTGGCCCATTGGTCAAGGTGGCCTGGATGACTGCTACTTCGTTTATAGTGAGTTGGCAGGGTCTGGCTGATTGCAACATCCAGGAAGGTGGATTGGGAAGATTCTGTCTGTTTGGTACTTTGGTCCAGGTGAGCAGGCAGGCTGTGGTAAAGCTGATTGTTATAGTCAAGGTGGGCTGGCTGGGGTTTGGATGATTGGGACTTCCATCAATGTGTGCTGGCCGGGATCGGGCTGGCTGGTACTTTGGTCAAGGTGGGGTAGTTGGGGCCTGTCTGATTGGTGCTTCATCTAGGTGTGTTGGGGTTGGCTGGAGTCTGTCTGATTTGTAATTTGATCTAGGTGCGCTTGTCGATGTCTGTCTGAATGGTACTTCTGTCAAGGTGGGGCGACGGGGATCAATCTGAGTGGTACTTCAGTCAAGATGGTGTGGACTCGGTCAGCCTTAGTGTTACTGTGGGCAAAGTGAGCTGGGGTCCATGTGAGAGGTACTTCATTAAAGGTGTTCTGGACGGGGTCTTTCTGTATAGTACTTTGGTCAAGGAGGGCTTTTCAGGCTCCAGCGAATTGGTACTTTGGTCAAGGTGGGCTGGCTGGGTCCTGTCCAATTTGAAATTCAGTCAAGGGAGGCTGTCCGTGGTCCGTTTCAGTTGTGCGTTTGTCAATGTGCACTTTCACTTGACCATGGTCTATCCGAGTAGCACTTTGGTCAAGGGGGCTGTCTGCCTTTTTAGTATTTCTATACCCTGGCAAGCCCTCTTGGATGGATGGCTGGTACTTTGTTCAATGTGTGCGTGCCAATCTGGCTGTTGGGTACGTCGGTCAAGTGGGCAGGCAGAGAACTCGCTTACTCGTACTTTCATCAAGGTGGAGTGGCTGGGTTCTGGGTGATTGGTACATCTGTCCAGGTGGGCTGGCTGCAGTCTGTGTGAATAGTACTTCCGTCAAGGTAGGCTGACCAGCGTCTGACTAACTGGGACTTCTATCAAGTGGGATGGCCAGGGTCTGTCTTAGTGGTATTTTGATCAGGGCGGGATAGACATGGTCTGGCCGATTTGGCCTTCCTTCAAGGTGAGGCCGAGGACTGTCTGAGGGGTACTTTGGTCAGGGTGGGCTGGCCGGGGTCTGTGTGTGTGGTAACACAGTCAATGTAGGTTAGCCAGGGTCAGACTTTTTGGCACTTCAGTTCAGGTGGGCTGGCTTGGGTCAGGCAATGTAGTACTTTGGTCAAGGTGGGCTTACTATTGTCTGGTTGATGGTTGCATTGGTCAAGGTGGGCTGGACAGGGTCTGGATGACTGGTACTTCATTCAAGGTGAGCAGGCTGGCATTTGGCAGATTGCTTTATTGTCCAAGGTGGATTGGACAGGTTGTGTCTGATTTGCACTTTTGTCAAGGTGGTCTAGGCGAGGTCTCTCTGACTCAAAATTTAGTGAAGGTGGGGGTCCGTATCAATGCAACTTCTGTCAAGGTATGCTGATGGGTGTTCAGGCAAGTAGGCTGGGCAGGGTCTGGCTGATTGTGACTTTGGACAAGTTGGGCTGGCCATGGCCCGTCTGAGTGGGACTTAGGTCAAGAGTGCAGCCTGTGTCTGGGCAAGTGGTACTTTGGTGAAGGTGCGCTTGCTAGGCCCCCCCTGATTAGATCGTCATTCATGGTGGGCCTGCCAGGCTTCGTCTGAGGGGTGCGAACACAGTACAGAAATCTGCAGCCAGTATGACATGCGCTGCTTGTTTCCTAGTCTCAAAGTACCTCTCTAGTCTTTGGAGCATTTCTGACAGTTTCCTTCCCTTTACCCCTCTTGTATAAATATTATGGATGATAACATTACTGTCGCTTTTCTTTCTCAATTGGATGCCCCGAATATATGGTGAGTCGACGCTAGACTTCTTATTGTGCAGTTTACTGAGACTCTAACCCATATAAGCAATACTCCATAAGGCCGACCACAAGAATTTGTTTCAGACAGAATCTAGTAATTTGCATACCCTACCCTGAACAAGGGCTTGCGCACTATGTTTCATGGAAGGTGCAGTCAAACTCCACAACAAAGGCATTCCAATTAGGCAGCTGAGGTTTTGGCTTCAAACCTGCCATATTCCAGGAAACTATTGATTGTATATCAGTCATATCATATTTGAGTGTGCCTGAGAGTGTGGAATGCTGAGTCAGCATGGACTTTGAAAAATGAGGACTATCAAATTCCTGGGAAATTCATGTTGTGGTGTTTGAAAAATGTGTGTCCCTGCTCCCAGGGGCGGTGTTAAGATTCAAGTAAACCAGATATTACTATCCCCATATGCAGCCTTTTATCACTATTTTGGGGCTCAAGGTTTGTGAAAGAGGGAAACCCTCCCTGCACAGTCCATCAAGGCCCCTTAGAGTAGAATCTCGAGTGAACTGTACATTCAGAGCAGAATGATTATTATCCGTTTGTTTACCACTCTGATGGTATTTAATGATGGATTCATTGGGGACCTCAGGGACTTGTCCAAATGCCAAGGGCTACCAGGCTATCAGCTAAGTTCTATTAACAAGAGGTAATTCCATGCAGTCAAATCTGGAGCTATATACTGAGCATCTAATAGAAACTGCTGGCCCAAACAGAGGAAGAGTTTTCGCTTTTCAATCTAGGAACAAGGGCTTCTACACAAATTCAGGGGGACAATTGATGTAAATGGTTAAAAATGTATCCTGTCACACATGAAGCAACATTATTGGAGTGAGGTTTCAGAGAAGGGTTTAAACTAGGTTCTCAAGGGCCTAGATGCCGCAGATTCGCACAAAATGTAAAATCTGTAAATGAATTTCCACACATCGTAAGGAAGAAGCTGCGGACAAAGGTGAAAGAAGGGACGATGGCAGGCCCCTTTGATTCATGGCCGTTAGACAATCCTATTGTTTCTCCATTAGGCATGGTTCCTAAGAAAGCAGAAGGGGAATTCAGAATGATCCAGCATTTATCATGGCCTCAAGGCTTCTCTGTTAACGATTTTGTAGCGAGGGAAGATTCCATGGTTACATTTGCTTCAGTAGATATGGCATTAAGCATGAAAAGAAACATGGGTGAGGACTCTGAATTGGCAAAATGTGACATCCAGACAGCTTTCAGATTATTACCAGTGCACCCCTCCGATTTCTCGTTGCTCTGTATCTACTTTGAAGACAAATTTTCCATGGGTAAGGCTCTCCCAATGGGTTGTGCGATATCATGCAAGCTGTTTGAATTTTTTAGCACATTCCTACAGTGGTGTTTTTCTTTTCAAACAGGACATACTGAAGTGACACACTATCTTGATGATTTTTTATTCATGGGAGCTGCAGGTTCACAACATTGTGAAATGGCTTTAAGAGACTTTGAATTGTTTGCACAAGATTTGAGGGTTCCTCTAGCGGAAGACAAAACTGAAGGCCCCAGTTGTTGTTTTAACATATCTTGGCATTGAAATAGATACACACAAAATGGAAGCTAGACTCCCTGAGAATAAAATAGTTGAAATGACAAGACTATTAGAGTATGCAAGAAAGGCGGACATATTGACATTGTCTGGTAGGCAGAACATTTTGCAGATGTCTGGGTTTTTCCATGTCAGGCATTAAACTACCACATCATAGAATTAGGATATCTGTCAGCATGCGGGCCGTAGTGTGGTTAATGTTCTTGAGAGATTTTACCACCATCACAATCTGGTCATTAGACGAGGATTTTGTTTGGCAGATGCAATTATTCTCAGATGCTTCGGTGCAAAGGCTATTGGCATCCTTTTGGACGTAAAATGGTGTGTGGAGCAATGGCCAGCCATGTGGGTTGCAGAAAAGAAAAGCATAGCATTCCTGGAATTATTTCCATTGATAGTTACTTTGGCTGTTTGGGGACCGAAGTTGGTGAATAGGATAGTGTTGTTTAATGTAGATAATAAAACTGTAGTGGATTTAGTAAACTGTCAGAGAGCCAAGGATATGAAGTTATTGAAGTTGTTGCAAACGTTTATGCTAGGCTGCTTAAAGTTTAACATAGTTTTCAAAGTTAAACATAGCGGGAGTGGTAAATACCATCGCAGATGACCTATCTCGTTGTCAGTGGGAGAGATTCCGTGGTTTGGCGCCCTGAGCGGATCTATGGAAGATGCAGGTACCCAGCAAGGCATGGGATTTGGCAAAATGACCGCTCATCAACTTATTGAAAACTCGTTAGCAAAGAGTACCAAACTGGCATACCGGAGAGCTTGGCTGGAGTTCTTAGATTCAGGTGCTGCATATAGAGCTCATAATAATGAAAGGTTGCGGCATCGTAGAGAGGACATAATTAAGTTCATTATGCTCAATAAAGAACGGAGCATTTCTTCGACAACAATAGCTGGGAAGTTAGCTGGACTGTCATTTTATGGGAAGTTCTTTTGGGGATATGAGCCATCAGCAGGGGAGATTGACAGGATAATTCTTCAAGGTTGGGCCAAAAACAAAAAAGAGAGGCTAATATAAATGAGAGCCAATATCTTTAAAATTATTTCATAAGATAACAAATAGTTTACATGAGATTTTGTTCTCTACATTTTAATATCGTTTATTGAAACTATGCATGATTTGGCTCCATTTTTTTGCTTTCAGGATATTGCAATTGCTAGGCACTGCTCACAATGATGATCTCAAAGTACAGAAGGATTCTCTTGTCCAATCTGCTCTATGTATTTTTCTTGAACCTTCTAAAACAGATCAAGCAGGTAAAGGTTCAAGAGCATTTTTACAAATCATAGCCGGACAAATGTGCCCCAAGAAAGCATGGTTAGATTTTCTAGCAGTAGGAGGTGCAACTTCAAACTTTGTTTTCAGGCATCTAGATGGATCCCAGCTGAAAGCTTCTCAATTGCTGTCAATCCTGAGGAAGTCATTAAAGAAGCTGAGCAAAAACCCTTTCAATTTTGATACTCACTCATTCAGCATTGGTGCGGCTTCAGAAGCGGACAGGTGGGGATTTACAATCAGTGATGTTAAGAAACGTTGGGCGTTGGTCTTCAGATTGTTGCTTACGTTATATTAGAGAGTTAGATTCTGAAGTTCATGAACAAGCATATTAATTGTTTTTTCTATTCAGGTTTGGTGACGGGTTTCTCATTGTCACAACACCAAGTTTGGATATTTGGACATTCATTTGTTAAGTGGGCTGCAAAACAAGCAGAGAAGAGACATTTCGGGAATAATTTGGATTTTAGTTCTGAAGAGGTGCCCGTGTCATGGTTTGGGAAAAGTGGCATGAAGTAGGGTCAGCTAATGCCTTTGATGAGTGAGCTGTCTTTTACAAATAAACCTTAAGTTATATTGATCCACCTGGGGGAAAATGACTTAGTGCAGTTATCAGGTCTGGGGTTACTTATAGAAATGACAACAGATTTATAACTTTTAGCAAAGAACTGTTCTAAAGCACAACTCATTTAACGGCATTAATGCCACACAGAATCTGGAGGGGGGTGGAGAGATCCAATGCGGTGGAAAGAGCGAGAAGAAAAGTGAACATCGTGTTTGTTATATTAATGGAAAATATTGACTAACTCACGGCAAAATCACAAAAGGAGACTACCAATTTTCTAGGCATGATGGTGTGCATTTATCCTTTCTTGGCAATGAAATTTATATCTTGAACATAAAAGAGATGATTTCTAAAAATCTGAGGTAAAAACATGGTGTTGAGAATATGCTGTTGGAGCGACAGCATCATTGTTATTATATTCAATAGATACACAAAAGTTTTTTCGTTATCCAATAGTTTTTGTTTCCTTTTTTCCATCTATCCCCCCCTCCCCGCCACCCCCCGGCCCTCCTTTTCTCTATCATCGATTATTTTAACATATTGAATTTAATTACGTTAGTCCATGGGCAGCTTATTCCATTTTGTTAGGAGATGTGGTAGGATCTTTGAATATATAAAAGATATTATATCACCTGGTTGGCGGCAGTGTGTGTGTGTACGTGTATATATAGCACTTGGTTAATGAATGAATAAAGTTTTCACCTGTTTGGCAAGAGTGGTGGTATTTTTATCTAGCTGATGACAAGCGTCCAGACAAATAATGCTATTTCCTATCAATGGGGGGACAGGAAAAACTCCTGGGTCAGGGTTTTTCCTGGTGGCAGATTTGGAGGAGATCAAGACAGGCAGGAAGGGTTGGGGGCATTAGGAATAGCTTCGGACAGAGGGAAGCAAGGGAGCGAGGTTGGAGGCAAAAGGTAGGCAGGAGATGTAGATAGGGGTTGGGGAGGAGGATTAGGCCGAACAATGTTGGGTACGTTTGTTATTGGGGAAAATTGTTAAGGGGCGGGCGGTGATAGATTGGAATATGTATTAGTGAGGCCTGATTTGTATATAAATATGTACCGGTTTGCTTACTTGTCCAATAAAGCGGCCTTTTACCCTACTTTGGCCAGAGGACGTACTTATTGCCCGATGAGGGCTCCTGGGGGTGGCATTCGCAGATTGTCCACCCCCGGGCAGTTTCGGGCATTTAGTATGGCCCAGGACAGGAGGCTAATTCGATTGGCTGGTGCCGTTTAGCGCGATCAGCAGGAGTGTGAAAATGCTCGTTGCGACTTGCTTCAGAGTGGGGTGAGGTAGAGACGTTTAATTTGGCCTGCTCTCCCAACCTTGAAAGGAGTATCATTCTTCTCAGCTAGTTTATGCAGAAATTATGTATTTTTGGTGGTTGTCGCTTGGACAGGTGGCAGAGTTGGAGGAGATCAAGACAGGCAGGGAGGGTTGGGGGCATTAGGAATAGCTTCGGACAGAGGGAAGCAAGGGAGCGAGGTTTGAGGCAAGAGGTAGGCAGGAGATGTAGATAAGGGTTGGGGAGGAGGATTAGGCAAAACAATGTTGGGTAAGTTTATTGTTGGGGAAAATTGTTTAGGGGCGGGGAATGATAGATTGAAATATGTATTAGTGAGGCCTGATTTGTATATAAATATGTATTGATTTGCTTACCTGTCCAATAAAGCGGCCTTTTACCCCACTTTGACCTGAGAACATGACAATTGCCCGATGAGCGGATGGCCTCTGACCAAAGGATAGAGTGTCCCAAGCCGCGGGAGGTAGAAAGGGCTTTTAGGCTTGCGCGCTGCTATTCATCCCAACACCCCTCCCCCTTCAAGGTCAATGGCATGTTAGGCTAGGCTAGTAAGTTGATGGCCTCCAACCAAAAAAGAAGGTGTTAACAGCACAGAAGGTAGGAGATGCTTTTATGCACTCCTGCTGCTGCAGCTGTTTGTCCCAGAGCCGCTCCTCTTCTAAAAAATAATTATTGAGAGTAAAGCTACTACTAGTAGCTTTTCACATGTAGGGGAGATGTCCATATGTGAGATTATAGGGCCTGTGGTTGAAGCGTATTAACTTTTGAGGGACAATTAAGACAATTTAATGTATTACATACATGTTAATAAATTAAAAAATATTTTAAACCGGGATCTCATAAATTTCAGCACTCATCAAATTACATTTGCAATAAATATTTTTTATATACGTTACTATAATTTAAAATCATTATTTGAGATTTAGATGTGTAAATACATGTAATTTATTTTTTATTAGTTCCTATGGGTTATTATTTGAAGCGGCTGTCACCATTATTTTATTTTGTCGTGTGTTGCAGCGCCGGTGAATGCCCTTGTGTTTGGTGATTGACTTACTCCAAGGCTTGGCTGGAGTACATTCATTACTCTCTGGTCACATTTGGAGCTGCAGCAACTCTATAGGAGAGTTTGAATAGAAATGGTCTTATTTTTGTGTGGGTGGGTGTTTGTAGTAGCCTGTACCTCCCTAAACCCCTCATTAAATTACTATAAACCCCTCCCCCTGAGTAGTAAAAGTACCCCTTTTTCCAGCTACTCCCATTGTCCATCCCACATTTATTACTAAATTGTCAGCATGCCCCTGAAATATCTGCCACCACGGGGGAGATCCCCACGCAGAAAGAGTAGGAGAGGTGGAGGGGAATGCCACAGGCGGTAGGCTAGTAAACAGCATTTTGTAGTGTCTGAATAGCACTACGTCACATTCTGTAAAATGCATTTTGTGAATAGGGCCCTATGTATTTTAGGTATTTGCTGTCTTCTCAACAGCTGTAAAGGCCCACTTTTTACATGTTCTGGTGCACTCAGGGTACAACGTGTATTGTGATAGTCAACAGGCCTACAACAGGCTGGGTGCAATGCATATGCCACTCATAGTGTGTCATAGCAAATGGACACTGGAAACTGTGAATGCTGACTACTACAACAGCAGTTCAATCATATTGAACTATAAGGGGCGGGCCCAAACTGGCAAAACACAGTGTAAGAGATGAATCTAGCCACCCAGAAAATGTCCAGGTTGGATCCACAGATGTCCAGCACTCTGGGATTGATTCACAAAGATAGAGTTACACTTTAATGTAAGTTTACAATTGTTAGCTATCCACAAAGGGATTTTATGAGTACTATCTTTATAAACAAGCATTTGCAATGCAATAGGTCTCACATTTGCTAGAGTTTAAGCGCATTGTAAATGACAATGCCTTTTATTTCTCTGTTTTCAAAACCAACACGTAAATAAAAGGCATTCTCATTTCCAATGCCAATAGCTCAAACTCTCACAAATGCGAGACCCATTGTATTGTACATCCTTGCTTTTTTTTTTTACTAAAATGGGAACAATAGTTAAACCATATATACTATCCTCCTTCCATCACAAGATAAAAGGCTACATAACGACTCAATGTGACTAACATGAAGTGCTGCTGTTGCAGCGGTACTCCAAAAATAATTTTAAACCAACATCACTGCTTCCCTGAAATATCCAGACACACATTCATTCACCAGTGGGGCCCATTACACTGCACACTTCATCAAATCACTTTAACTCTACTTCAGGGATTGGTGAAACACAAAGGAGTAATGCTGTAACATTAGGGGAATGTCTAAACCTATTCAACTAGTTATTATTTACACCTGCAGTTTTAAGCGTTTTACCATGGTTTTCAACAAATGTTAATTTTATTCAGACACACCACCATAATGGCAATGGATCAGCTAGAAAGAAAATCAGGCGTAGGAAAATACAAGACCAGCTTTAATTTTCCATTTATCTAATTTTATTAAAAGCAAACTTTTAGCATGTCTGATATTTAGGCATTTTATAATTCTTTATTCGAGAAAAATCTTTAAATACTTTATTTCAAAATGATCATTTATTTGTAAAGCTCGGAAAATAGACATTTATTTCAAAGTTCAGTGGAAAATTTAGCAAAGAATAGATAGTTCCAAATTCATTCTCTCCTAACATCCCTAACTAACGCTCTCATCTTATCCTTCAGGCCTGCAAAGAATAAGTCAAAGAGTCTTACATCCAGGAATCGATCGGCAATCCGACAGCACTTCGAGATGAAATCGAAAGGAGCGAATACCTCTAAGCAAAATCAGGGTTTTTTATACATTAATTCCCTAACTTAATCTATCTAAAAAGTATCTAACATCACCAACTCGGGTTCTGATTGGACAAATTTGGGGTGGGTGAGCATCTCCTCACCATTACAGCATCATATTCACGGTGAATCATCAGTTTATGAAAAGAGTATTGTTTAGGAAAGTCTTTGGCCTAAGCACATCCTCGACTGGCAACTATGCCATTCTTTCTCACGTTCGGAACACTCGAATGTCCATGTATTGGCAACCATCCTGACTTCCAGGGTACAGTGGCCTTGAACTTCCCATACGAGCACAGGCAGCTCACTCTCACTTGCAGGCTTTGGACGCGCATGCGCAGTCCAGCACTCGCTCGCAGTTTACCAGAGCAGCCATGTTTTCACTAGACCTCAGAGGCCATTTTTTGGAACTATCGTAGAAACTAACACAAATTCAGGTTAAATATGGAACTAAAGCCCTTCTGTTTACCTCCCACCTTACTAATGTTTCCCCATTAGTTATTACCTAGTAGAAAAGCCAAATAAATGCGTTTTATACTTACATATCCGACGACTTTCTAGTACAAAAACGAGTACAATAAGCACATTCATGCTGCGTTTATTTATATTTAAGCTTTGCATTAGTTCACATTACAATAACAATACAAATTAGTTAAGTATATTGCTTCATGCAGGCAAAATTAGTATTCCCACGTGTGCATATGTGTGCAACTTATACTATCGTTGATTATTTCACCACAGCGCACCATTAGCAAATGTTAACGTTATGGAACATTGACTTTACGAGGGGTATACAAAATTTTGCTTTACCACCTCGCTCCATCACTGCAAAACTGCAGCAAAAAACGAAATAGAGCCCTGTAAAATGCCCTTTATTGTGCTGCAAAATTTAATGGAGGAGTCTGTGTAGTAAACTATTGAGACTGTAGTACTTGCCATTTTAAAAAATGACAATGTTCTTTGCCTATGTTGTCTAATGCAGGGGAGGGGAATTCGTATCGCCCGACGCCCGAGACATCTAGATTTCTTGCAAGGGCAAGAAGTTTTAATGTCTGTTTTGTCCAAAGGACAAGAAGACTGTGCACTGTAGTAAATCAAGACAGACGGAAACAAAGTGCTTTATATAAGAGGTAGTTACATTACACAAGGATTCATATTGTATTGCTGTAGGCACGGGGAGATTAAAAGCTATGCCCAGACTCACAGGATGTTGAACAGACACGGAGAACCGAACCTGGTTCCCCAGCTCCCAAGTCGGCCGCTGCGGCTGTTAGGCAGCATCGTCTCCATTGAATACGAGCATGTTTAAGTTCAAATTGGCAGGTTCAAACAGAAATTGCACAGCGCTGTCAGCTAAGAGGTTTTTGTCTTTCTCCACGAAGCCTTCATGCAGCTTCCAGGCGCCTCTTCTGGCTCTTTCAATCCTTAGAGCAAGAGGGAAACATGATGCAGCTTCTGCAGTCCGAGAACAGCCCGCATTGGAGGGTAAGAGCCTGGCGGACCCTGCTCTCACCTGGACTCTTTGTTCACCCTTTTGATGTGCTGCCTTTGGGCCTCTCAGATTCAGCACCCAGGTCGCTCCCCTCTCACTTGCATTTGACTCCTGCAGTGCAGTAATTCACGGGCCCCTCCCTTCGCACATTGCTTTCCCTCTGCACTTATCTGGTGCCTGTGCTCCCCCCTGGCCTCACCTGCATCCCCTGCTCCCCGCCCCTGGACCTCTCATGTTACAACCAGAGTGTGCAATAAAGCTCCGGCCAGTACTTCCCTTTCCATGAGCCTCTCACGTTTCACACGGTACCTGCACTATGCCTTTATCTCTCCTCATGGCTTATCTGGCCCTTTGAGCCTTAATTTCAATTAAATAACGTTACCAAAATCTTGCAGTTTAAATTGTCAGGGACTTAACGTGCTTTTCTGTGCAGCAGTAAGGCTGACTTTAGGGATGCACTGGGGCGCTAAACTAAGGGTGATCTCTTCAATTTAACACTTGCCCAGGATCACACAATGTGGCTCCGCGCCCCCGTGTGGCAGCCGATAATAAAGTCACATTTCCATAAGATCCTGGTTCCTTTTTGTGCCTGCATAAGGCAGAATGTACTTCAAATGTACTGGGAGAGGTAAATAAAGCAGCATGTACGGTAGGACAGTGTGTTTATGCAGTGAACAGAAACATGCTTCTTACAAATAGATAGGAAAGTAAACTGGGTTGAGAAGGTAATGTAAGTGTTTCCAAAGAAATCTGCCTCTAGAGCCCCGGATTCTCTTTCACAGCTACATCTTGCAATGAACATGAAATGCCGCCACAGATCCAAGGCTTTTACTCTCAGGCAGTCAGGAAGGAAGTTTTTTTTCTTCTGGAAAGTAATCGTATGGAAAACAAATAAATACACCACATGGAAAAGTTCCAGGTAGAAGCTTCTTAAAGCAGAAACAGCTAACTTTAAAAAACCTCTCAGGAGTGGCAGCATAACCAATTGAATGTGTACTTATGCTGTGTGCCAGCCGGCATAAATTACAAAAGTACAAACTATAGAACATCCTCTACTTGCTATTTAACACCCTAACCACCTCGAGCTATGTCTACCACCCTTTTCTTCTCCTGTTTGCAGTCTCAGATCTCTGTCTTTTTTCTAATTCCCTGCTCAACTCATCTCCTTTCTCTTGCTGTGTCTCAAGTCTCTGCCATTGGTACAGTTTACCATTGTGATCCAGTCTAACCCCCATGCTGTATTTCTTACCCAATCAAAGTCCCCTTTCTTTTCTTGCTGCCCTCCCTTCTTTCTGCCCTCTACCAACCATCTAGTTCCCTGTGTTTCTCATCTGTCTTTTCTTTTAAAAGACAAACCATCTCCTTTCTTTAAAAATCAGCATAGCCCTAGCTTTGTTGTATTCCCTCCCCTGAAGCCATAAGTGGTTCCTTCTTTAACCCGTTTCATGCCCCGCCGATTTTGCGGAAGTGCAGCACTTCCACAAAACGGGCGGGCCGTAAACTGGGCAGGTAGTGCTGCCGTCGGCCAATGGCAGCATGGAAGGGGTTAAGACCTCTCCTATATTTCGCTGTGAACTAATGGTCCATCAGTGGTTCCCACTTTAACCCCTGCCTAAGGGCATCACTGCCTACCTCTGCAAATCCTACTTCCACCTGCCCACCCCGTTACATCACTGCCAACCTGTGTAACTCCTCCCTCAGGACATCACTGCATCCCTCTGTAACTCACCTGCACCCCCCATACATCACAGGCTCTCATGTAACCTCTTGGTCATCACTGACTCCCACTGTAACACATTTTCATCTCTAGAACGAGCCTAAGTAATGCTGATGTGAATGTTTGTAAATGTTGTTACCTCTGTCATACATGTGATGGAGGGTTTTCCATGTTCTGGTGTCAGGGCATGCCTAGAACATATTACACCTGGAGGACTGACAGGTGCTTCATTTTAAACGTCTTGTGTACAGTGCACAGGTGCAACACTTGCCTCACTGGTCACTATTGACTTGTTCTCTGGCTGCTGTCCTGAGGGTGACACCTACGGATTTGTGAAGTATTAATCACATACTGGGAACATTATCAATTTTTGGAGGCTGAATCCTGGCGCAGCCACCGCCATATTAACCTCATGACCAAGGTGACTGCCACGTTTACTGTAACTTCATCATTTTCATCCTATTTTTCCATTCCTCTTTCTTCTTTTGCAAATGTCCTTAAATCTCCACTCTTCCCGTCTCTCTCTGACTTTTTATGTTGTCTTTCTAACAACCAACTAGGTCACCCTTTCTTTAAGTTGCCATTGATTTTTGACCCTATTCCATAACCTATCATTCCTTTCTGTCTATCTTCAGACTTGTGAGTTGGCTTTCCGGGACAAAATGATGGTTGAGCACATCTCAATAGCACTAAGTCAAAACTATTCGTAAATTGTTGTTTCTGGTCAAAATCCTCTGTGTCTGCAACCAAGTCCTTTCAAAATGCCCCCACAATTTGCTAGAGTACTCTCTAGCCTCCATCTGAAAAGATGGGGAAAGTTTTGAAAACAAACAAGTTAATCCTTTTGGCTTTTGTCATCAGGCCCCCAAGTTCTTTATTTGCTAGATTTGTCCTGCCTGTCACATTATTCATGGTTCTCCCTCGATGTCTGCTTATACCACAATGTTCTTTATTTAAAAAAATGCAAGGTTTGGTTCCAGCTGATTTGTGACAATCTTTTATATTCATTGTAAATATCTTGTACAAAAACATACGTAATGTTAATATGTAATATTGATTTAGCAGTATAGCATACACTGGGTAAAGTATAATTTCTGAATCGTGTATGCTCCCTCTTTGTTGACATTGTTCTCCCAATACTTCAGCACTAGGATGTCTAAAATGCCTCTAACACCAAAGGTACACTTTTGGCGGTCAGTTTAATTGATTTAGGAAATAGGTTAGACAAGTAGATTTCTTTGCAGGACAAGTAGTTTTCTGCACAATTTTGTCCACTGGACAAGTACATTTTTTTTAAAATTCCACACCCCTGCTAATGTTACCTTTCTTTCTCAAATTAACACATTTAATTTTTCGAACAATGCACCAATGGCCAACTGTTAGGTAAATATCTGGTGATGGAAGACGAAGGTGTTACATGCATAACTGATGTGTACATTCAGTTGCTTTCAAATGAAGCCAGCGTTAGGGCACTTCCAATAGGTGTTGACTGTTTTATTAGTGAAAGGATCTGTTGTTAGCAGTGGATGGGTCTGATTTTGAATTGGATTGTGCCCAACCGTTGATGTGATATGCGTCTTGGGGTAATGCTGTGTGATACACACCTCCGGGAGCACTGAGTGTTATTAGGATGAGATACGCTGCTCAGGACTAACATTTTGGAAGAAAAATGAAATTCATTTTTTTTTATTTTAATATGATTTGTTTAGAGACAAGTAAGCAGTTTGCCAGTACTGACCTTATCTGGTGATCTTATCTGCTCGTTGTGTGCTGGGTTCATGTCAGTGTTCTGCTGCCCCAACTTTAGCCCTATGTGGAATCAACTTTATGGCCCTGCCCCGTTGCTCACACTAATACTGCGAGCTATGGCGCCCGGGGAGTCGACGTCAGATCCAGTCACTGACTGTGTGCTTGAACTTAGTGGCAACATAGAAAAAGGACTTGTACAGCGAAGAGAGTGGAATCGAAACTGGAGGCTGCGAGCGTGCAGAGGGGCCATCTTAGGAGGAGTAGGCTTCCCTTGGGGGACAGTACGTCACTGAATTAAACAAGAGAACTCAGATGGAAATATAACTACAGCGAGTGTGATCTGAGGGCTGAGAAGTGGTCCATGCTTTACCGGGTCCCGTGTCTCGGAATTGCACACTGGAGAGACGACTTGTTTTGCTTGCTGCAGTTGTTGCCTGGTGGTGGGGCAGAAGGGGGAGCAGGATAATTACAGAGGCAGCATCGACCTCAACAGGCCCCCAACCCAACTCCATCTCTTCCCCACCCCCCACTCCTCCAGCGACACCACTGGGGCTGAGCCCAGCAGAGGGTGACAAGAACAACATACTGAAGTGAAGATTGGCATATAGTGAGAGGGGAGACACACCGAGGCTTAGCCCAGCAGAGGGTGATGAGAGCCACATACCCAGACCAAGCCCCATGGAGAGCGAGAGATGAGACATGCTTAGACCAGGCTCTACATCTACTTTCCCAGAAGCAAGACAAAGAGGGCATCACCTAAAGCGCAGCACAGGCGCAGGCATTTCAAGAAGTGTTCGATGTCAATAATAATGAAAAGAATACCATGTGTAGTGCGGCGTCTCATGTGCAAGGGGACTGGGAGGATAAGAAAGCATGGTGGGAGAGAGGCCTGGGAGAGAGCTGCGTGTCGGGCGACATGTACATGCACAAAAGTTTCATGTGGCATTAATACACCCTCAGAAAAGAACTCCCCCACCATGGTGATTCCCCTTCCAGCCCATGCTTGCAGCGTGCGGACAGTGGTCAGTCCCGAGCATTTAGGGATACCCAGTAGTGTAGTGGGATAGTGGGGGCATACGGCGTCTTCTGACCAGTGTACCACACTGCTCTCCGCCACTAAGTGATAGCTAGTTTCAATAAGTGGGGTGTTGACACCAATATGGGGGTTTGCGGTAATAAGAGCCTGTGGATGATCCCCTTGTCCCATTCCAATGACATCATATCCAACTCCTGCAAATTACGTCCTGCCAGCCAATATAACAGCAAGGTCTGGGAAGATAAATTTGTGCCGCAAATAGGAAGACGGCTAGACTAAGCACATTTCACCATCAAATCATTTGACGGCTGAATAGCCAGAAATCTGTCCCAGGATGCTTGTTTCCGGTCCAGGGATGACATGGCTTGGCAGTTCAGGCTGGACTGTTCCCATGAGGCACAGGGTCAGACTGAATTGCATATGGCCATGTCTGAACTGGGGTGGTGGAGCGAGCTAAAGAACGATGATGGATTAAACCCAGGTCAGTTGACTGTGGGTGAGTGTTTGATTTGCTCAAACGCTCCGTCCATCATTCCCTTTGGTCCCGCTTTGTTCGCCGTAAGGTGGCAGGGTATGCCAAGACGTGGGTCCCTTGCACACTTTGTCACTGGATTCAAGCTAGTCTGGCTGATGGCGGCTGAATAGCCAGAAACAGGTCCCAGGATGCTTGTTTCTGGTCCAGCGAAGACATGGCTTGGCAGTTCGGGCTGGACTGTTCACATGAGGCACAGGGTCAGACTGAATTGCATATGGCCATGTCTGAACTGGGGTGGTGGAGTGAGCTAAAGAATGATGATGGATTAAACCCAGATCAGTTGACTGGGGGTGAGTGTTTGATTTGCTAAAACGCTCCGTCCATCATCCCCTTTGGTATCGCTTTGATCGCCCTGGGTTGGCAAGTATGCCCAGACATGGGTCCCTTCCTCACTTTGCCACTGGGTTCAAGCTAGCCTGGCTAATGATGGATGAATAGCCAGAAACCGGTCCCAGGATGCTTGTTTCTGGTCCATGGAAGACATGGCTTGGCAGTTCGGGCTGGACTGTTCCCATGAGGCACAGGGTCAGACTGATTTGCATATGGCCATGTCTGAACTGGGGTGGTGGAGTGAGCTAAAGAATGATGATGGATTAAACCCAAATCAGTTGACTGGGGGTGAGTGTTTGATTTGCTCAAATGCTCCGTCCATCATCCTCTTTGGTATCGCTTTGTTCGCCCTAAGTTGGCAGGGTATGCCCAGAAGTGGGTCCCTTGCTCACTTTGCCACTGGATTCAAGCTAGTCTGGCTGATGACGGCTGAATAGCCAGAAACCGGTCCCAGGATGCTTGTTTCCGGTCCAGGGAAGACATGGCTTGGCAGTTCGGGCTGGACTGTTCCCATGAGGCACAGGGTCAGACTGATTTGCATATGACCATGTCTGAACTGGGGTGGTGGAGTGAGCTAATGAATGATGATGGATTAAAACCAGATCAGTTGACTGGGGGTGAGCGTTTGATTTGCTCAAACACTTCGTCCATCATCCCCTTTGGTATTGCTTTGTTCGCCCTAAATTGGCAGGGTATGTCCAGACGTGGGTCCCTTCCTCACTTTGCCACTAGATTCAAGCTAGCCTGGCTGATGAAGGCTGAATATCCAGAAACCGGTCCCATGATGCTTGTTTCCGGTCCAGAGAAACCATGGCTTGGCAGTTCGGGCTGGACTGTTCCCATGAGGCACAGGGTCAGACTGATTTGCATATGGCCATGTCTGAACTGGGGTGGTGGAGTGAGCTAAAGAATGATGATGGATTAAACCTAGATCATTTGACTGGGGGTGAGTGTTTGTTTTTCTCAAACGCTCCGTCCATCATCTCCTTTGGTATCGCTTTGTTGGCCCTAAATTGGCAGGGTATGCCCAGACGTGGGTCCCTTGCTCAGTTTGCCACTGGATGCAAGCTAGCCTGGTTGATGGCGGCTGAATAGCCAGAAACCGGTCCCAGGATGCTTGTTTCCGGTTCAGGGAAGATATGGCTTGGCAGTTCGGGCTGGACTGTTCCCATGAGGCACAGAGTCAGAATGATTTGCATATGGCCATGTCTGAACTGGGGTGGTGGAGTGAGCTAAAGAATAATGATGGATTAAACCCAGATCAGTTGACTGGGGGTGAGTGTTTGATTTGCTCAAACGCTCCGTTCATCATCCCCTTTGGTATCACCATCAAATCATTTACAGGTGACCCTATAGAAGTATGTCGTTACAGGAAACTGAATTTTGTCCTCAAGGGGAGAGAGCCCATTGGTAAACTTTATGTATCCTCTTTGGGTCCCTCAGTTTTGGGATGGATGGACCAACGAAATGTAGGAAATAATACTGGACCCAAGCAAGTCTGACTCTGTGTTGGTTATTCAGAACAATAGGGACTATAGCAAGTCATTGTTGAACAAGTTCCCAAGAGTATTCAGTGGTGAAATTGGTGCCTTGAAAGGGTACCAGCACAGAATACAGGTCAAGTCTAGAGCCATCCCAGTGGTACACAAAGCTAGAAATTTACCATTTTCCATTATAGATGAAGTGAAAGCAAAACTAGACAAGCTTCTCAGAGATGGCATCATTGAACAAGTAGAAGCCACAGAATGGGTCTCCCCATTGGTTGTAGCCAAACGACAAAATGGAACCCTGAGACTGTGCATAAACTTGCGCGATCTCAATGAAAACATAGTAGTTGAGCAATTCACTCTTCAAAAATCAGCGAGATGTTAGCAAGCACCAAAGGAGTGACGTGGTTCTCAACTATTGACTTGAAATCTGCTTACCACCAGGTCCCTCTACATCGCGACAGCAAGAAGCTAACCATGTTCATCACCGCTTTTGGGTGTTACAGGCTTACCAGAGTGCCATTTTGGGTTGGCTTCTGCGATGTTTCAGAGGTTGATGCAAAACATTTTCAAGGGAGTAACAGGTTTGTTATTGTTCCAGGATGACATCCTTGTGATGGGAAGAACAAGGGAGGAACATGATTTGAAAGTCAACCAAGTGCTGGGAATCCACAATGCAAAGAGATTAACAGCTGAACACAAAAAATGCAAATTTGCGTACAAGAAAGTTACCTACCTAGGGCATGAAATCACTGGTGATAGAATCAGTCCAAAGAAAGAACTATTAGATGCCATTAGAGATGCTCCTGTGCCAAACAACAAGGACGAATTACATTCATTTTTAGGTTTGGTCGAATTTTATGCTAAATTCATTAAGAACTTTTCATGTAAAACATATATTCTGAGGCAATTACTTAAGTCAAAAAACAAATTTGAATGGAATGATATGTGTCAACATGCATTCTGCTCATTAAAAAAAGAAATGTGCACTGCTGTACCCTTGCAAAGTTTCGACACCCGACTTGAAAACATAATCACTACCGATGCAAGTTGCAAAGGGTTGGGTGCTGTGCTCACCCAAAAGGACACAAAAGGGATGGAATATACAATAGTTTTTGCTTCACGCTCTTTGACTCTGACTAAAGAAAAATTATCAGTCATTGAGAGAGAAGCTATTGCATGCGTGTGGTGCCTTGAACATTTCCGACAATTTGTCTGGGGCAACATGGTCCCCCTACGCGCACACCATAAGTCACTCACCAAAGTATTCACCACAAAGGAACTATATACAGCTTCACCAAGGTTGGCACACCTATCTGTACGACTATTTGATTACAATTATAATATAGTGTATGTTCCTGGGGTGAAAAATTTAGTGGCAGACTTTTTAAGCTAAATGCCTGTTGTAGTTTTGGATACAAGCGTACCAGTTGATATTGAAGAGTCATGTATTGCAAGTATTCATGAGGAATTACATGGCATATCATATGAAGAATGGGTTACTGAACAAGCTAATGACTCCGTGTTAAGTCAAGTGATAAAAATGATGAACGAAGGATGGACATGTAAGAGTAACTTGTTATACTCATTACGTCATTTTTGGGAGGTCAAAAATGAATTGGCACATGAAAATTGTTTGCTGTTAAGGGGAGGTAGAGTTTTTCCTCCAAACGATCTTAGGAAGAGGATACTAGAGGTGGGCCATGAAGGGCATTTAGGCATTAGCAAAACAAAAAAAAGAGTTACAAATGTTTACTGGTGGCCAGGCATCAGCATAACTGTAGAAAGGGTGGCCAGGGAATGTACATTATGCCTCAATTAGGACAAAACCCAAGTCACATTCAGACCGCCCTGCATCCCATTACTAGCCCCTCGGTGCCTTGGGAGAGAATAGGGGTGGACATCATGGGTCCCGTTAACGAACATGAGGAACAGGTGTAGGTAATCATCATTGTTGACCACTTCTCAAAATGGCCCGAACTCAAGTTTATCTCTAGACCCAATTTCATGAGTGTTGTCAGATTCTTAGATGAAGTATTCATACATAAAGGTCTACCTAAACAGATAATTAGTGATAACGGTCCACAGTTCTTGTCAGACACGTTCAAGACTTACATACAGAGGAACAGATAGATTACAAAACCACATCTGTCTACCATACCGCTGGCAATGGTGCTGTTGAACGCTTTATTAGAGTCATCAAGGGCATTGTCCAACTAGCCAACAGTAACAAACTGGGTTGGAGGCAGGAAAATTCTCAAAACCCTATGTGCATATCTCATCACAAAGTGTGATACTACTGGCCACAGTTCGTTTGAGCTCATGCGTGGCAGGACTCCCTTGTCTAAGGAATATGTGGGGTGGGTCAAGGCTGCAAAGTGTACACTGGTCAGCCGACTGTGTAAGGAGTAAATCTGAGCAGGCACAAAATAGTTGTACGGTCAGGTATGACCAGAAGCACGGGTGCAAACCTGTTAAGATTAGTATTGGAGACACAGTCAAGGTCAAGAGAAGTGGGCACGTAAGCAAGGGTAGAGAAAAGTTCTAATAACCCTTATCCGTATCCAAAGTGTTTTGCAATTCTGCTCTCCAGAGTGAAGATGTGGCATTTGTCTGCACTCTCCTCATGCAAACAAACCCATAGAGACCAAGCCAACACCTCTCCTAGTGATCCACCTCTCAGAGACAACATTTCTAACCATCCCAACACCTCTGCTCACAGCAGAACCTTGACAGGGTGGTCTGATGACGAAACCGACTTCGAGCCTCACACCTCTAATGCTGCGGTACACACACCACCGTTGCTGTCTACAACCACTCTCTTGCACGAAAGATCCTATCTAACTGACATGTGTAGAGTTGGTAGAAGGTTAGCCTCCACTCCCTTGGAGGGCACCCCACTACCATTAGCTCCAGTAGGGCAGGTAGCACGTTGTTACCAACTGTGAAACTCTCGGATTATGTTTGTAAGTAGTTCACTTTGCATAGCTCATTGTTTAATGCTTGTATGATTTATTGTATCTATTTTATCTTCTCTCTCTTGTTCACTCCATCCATCTCTTGCTCCCTCGCTCTCTCTCTCTCTCTCACTATCTCTCTATACCATAAAGGGGAAGATGTGTTGTGATCTGCACTATTGTGTCCTAAACGTGACACCGTACCGCCACCTGCCTAGTCACCAGTTGTCAGTTGGAATGTTGACAGTTGACAGCTGGTGACCCAGGTAGCGACTGTGTATCTTGCGCACCGCACCTCGCGGAGCCTGTGTTGGTGATTCCAATAAAGAACTTGTTTACTTCAAATCCACGTGTCCAAGCAGAGATCTTTACAATTCCTCCCATCACTAGAGCAGGCGTCTGTAGGTGACCCCTAAGTAAAGTCGAGGCTGCAGGTGTTGTACTAACATCAGGCTTCCATGATGGAACAACTTGGATGCCTGAGTTAGAACTCATACATTGAGCGCTCTCAAGCCAAAGGTGACAGAGTGGGGAGCCTGCTCGTATGGATAATCTTCCTGTTCAGCTGTTAATCTCTTTGCATCAAGGATTCCCAGCCATGTCTTCCCTGGATCGGAAACAAGCATCATGGGACCGGTTTCTGGCTATTCAGCCGTCATCAGCCAGGCTATCTTGAATCCAGTGGCAAAGTGAGCAAGGGACTCACGTCTGAGTATACCCTGCCAACTTAGGGCGAACAAAGCGATACCAAAGGGGATGATGGACGGAGCATTTGAGCAAATCAAACACTCACCCCCAACACTAGAGCAGGCGTCTGTAGGTGACCCCTAAGTAAAGTCGAGGCTGCAGGTGATGTACTAACATCAGGCTGCCATGATGGAACAACTTGGATGCCTGAGTTAGAACTCATACATTGAGCGCTCTCAAGCCAAAGGTGACAGAGTGGGGAGCCTGCTCGTATGGATAATCCGACTGCAGCAGATCAGCTCACCCACACCATCTATATATTACGAGTGAGGGCTGGGAGGGCATCATGCAAGCAGACTTTGACGACGCGTTCCAACAGTACCATAAAGGGCTTTACTCCGAGGCCACACCAGAGGAAGATGGAAAACAGAAGCTTTCCTGCTGGAACAGCAGTTCCCTACTGTGCCTGGAAAACTGTGGGAAAGTTTAACTGCCCTGATTATGGAGCAAGAAATAAGGGAATCCATCCGGCAACAGTACTATACAGCGTTTCTGCTGAGGCAATACTGGCATCACTCCTGAAACCAGGGAATAGTAGTATCACTGCTGAAACCGGAGGGGCCACCGGCTGAACTATATTCATATAACCCCTAAATACTGATTATAAAATCCTAAGCAAACTTTTCACTGGGAGACTTCTCTACTTTTCTCCCAGTTGATTCATAGTGATCAAAAGAGATGTATACTGGGGAGGAACTCTACTTGCAATATTAGGAGACTGTATCAGGTCATAGAGAGGGCCCCCAGGGACTGAACCAGAGCAGGCATTCAACACACTCAGCTGGCCATGCTTATTCAAAACACTAATTCATTTCAGGCTCCAGTCCCAACTGCTCCAATGGTTTAGGCTCCTGTATAGTGAGCCTGCCGCTGGGCCAAAACCTGCCAGGGCATTTAGGGAGTGTATGAAATAGCTACTGGTACAAAACAAGGCTATCCCACACCCTAGCTATTTGCACTGACCATCGAACTGATGGCCATGTGACTTCAGAGGACTGGCCCAATCAAATGTATTCCTCTGGATACCACTGCGTCTGCTGTGTCGCTCTACGTGGATGGCATGCAAGAGGTAGAGCGTTGATGGCCGGTGCAGGTAAGGGCGGTGAGGCAGGGGGATGAGGTAGTTGACAGACGACAACGAGGGAAAGGCAAGTGTTTTTCTTTTTTAACATATTATTTTCCCTTGCCGTGGTCTGTCGACTCCACCTCACCCCACCCCCCAACCGATCCAATGCTCTTAAATGCACCAGCCATCACTGATGTAGAGACCAGTCTCAGCACGATTTCACAGGATCTTGCACCATGTGCCTTGGTCTCTGGTTTAAGAGAATAAACTGTTCTTCCCCTGAGAGAAAAGAGAGTAAATGACACCACTGTTACTGGGCAATGCAATAATGCTTTCAAAAAAGGGTCTAGAATACTCCGGCGCTAAAGAGGCACACTCACCAGCAAGACTCTTGAGTGGGTTCTCAACAGAGTTGGACCCTCTTACGGACAGGGTGTTGGAGGCAAGGGAGATAGCTGGCCTCTGCACAATGGGAGTTCTCTACCAGGAGGAGGAACTCATGGACTTTTCCATGCTGCACACCCAATATGATCTCCCATGGGGCCAGCTGTAATGAGCGGATCAGAGGATCCATTAGAAAGTAATGTGGAAAGACCCCGCACATCCCCCCTCAAAAGCTCTATTGCAAGTGCTACATTATATGGGGATTGGCTGTAGATTGATAACCTGGCTATCTGGAGCGATCAGAGTGCACCCCAAAGCTCCTCTGAGTCCCTCAGGGAGACGTGGGAGGGGCTTTCAGTGAGAGTATCACATGGCAAGGATGGCAGAGGGCATTGGAATGACTCTGAAGAATTTCCCAAAATGCTGGGTTCTGCTTTATTCAGTTAAATGTGGTCAACAGGCATATTTGAAGCCACAGACAATTGGCCATTTTTTACAAGGGCACACATGGGGTTTGCCTAAATAACCCTCCACTTTCTGGGCAGTAAATATCCAACAATACAAAAAGTGAGGCGGAGGAACGAATATGCTGAAAGTACTCATAGGGTACATCAAATCACTCCTATACCGTGGTCCACTGTCCCATCTCATTTTTATACATCTCAACAAAATCACATACCAACGCTTATTCCTGGTTGTACCAATTATTCATTTCTTTTAATTGTTTCTCTTTTTGAAACCATCATTCACTTCTCTTAATTGTTTCTCCATTGACTCAACATAGAAAGACAAAATACAATACGGAGTGCATGTCCATTTTTAACACAATATTCGAGGAATTTTGGAAATTCCTCCTTCTTCAAATGTCGAGATGTTTCAGCCCTGTCATTCGGGCATCATCAGGACTGGGGTATGAGGAAAAACCTAAAGCAGGATAAATAAAATCAAAACCACATAACTAAACCTATTCTACTTCAGTTACCTACATGTCATTTCAGAGATGTGCTGATCACCCTGAAACCTCCAATCTAATCACCACATGGTCTACACACTATTAGTCAAATGAGTTCTTAGAGTTACCAGTATTATCATATATTGGGTCACCACAACTCCAGTCACTACTGGTCAAAAGTCATTCTCAGGCTACACTCCTATTCCAATGAACACCACTTGTGCATACCATCAACGTGGTATAAAAAGGCGCAGAATCCAAACATAAAGGAAAGGAACCTTCACCACCCTAGTGTGCATAATGGCATCGCTCCCCAAGCTCTATATGAATCACAATGCCTCGAAGCAGACCTACGCGGGGGTACAATGGACTTACTGGTAAGTACTGCCCAGAGTACAAAAGCACTTCTATGCCATGGTCTGTGGCCGTTTATCACCGGCAGGCAGAATACAACTTATTGAGCTCAGCACACAAAAAACAGAGGGGGGGGGGCGACAAATCCACAATAAATACCAAATTGTCCACAAAGATAAAAAGAAACGCATGCAGTGGGATCACACCATTGCATATACCTTACAACTCTTCGAGGTGTGCAATCATCCGCAAAAGGGCTAGCGTCCTGTGTGAGGGCGTCTCACCTCAGTCCTTGAGTAACACTTCAGGCACATAAATACAATTGGGAATCAACAGCTGGAACCAACTCAAACACCCAGTGCACCAAGCACCCCCTAGACCAAAGTTACTCCCCCAAGCTTTCTACTACGCGGATGTCGATCATTACCTCTTGTGCAACAGAGGTTGCTACTGCATGGGACCCGTACTGGGATCTGTGTTTTAACCGGTGCCTGACTCTGGTCACGTATAGTCACGTGACGTCAACGCGATTGAAATGGAATAATTACTTCCATATCGCGCTTTAATGTGAATGCTTCCGAAAGCAGAATACACCTCTAATAGCTTCTACTGCACATTTGAAGGGCAATAACACGGTAAATATGAACCTCATGGCCAGTGTACGAAGGAAAGTGTATTAAAGGGAGTGAGAGAGTGTGCCAACATCACCTCACAACTGATTAAAACCATAAAAGAACATACTACAGAAAATGGTTCATAACAATCGTAGCTAAAAATATACATGTATTACATGATATTGATGTCTTCTCTCAGGTGCTGAATACTGGCAACAATCTTTTGTTTATGATCATGTATGTATTTTTGTTCATTGTGTATTTCTCTCTCGATGTTAACTTAATGGAGAAACAATTAAGAGAAATGAATAATGGTTACAACCAGGAATAAGAGTCTGTATGTGATTTTGTTGAGATGTATATAAATGAGATGGGACTGTGTACAACAGTATGGGAGTAATTTGATGTACCCCATGAGTACTTGGAGCATATTCGTTCCTCCGCATCACTTTTTGTATTGTTTGACATTTGTTACAAGGGACAAGTGCTGAAGGCATCCGTTGCCGGCATTCTCCTGCAGACTTCAAGCATGTGCTATGGAATTGCCTGTTGCTCAGAGGCTACTGGTGTAGTGAAGCCAAGGTTTGCGTGAGTCCACTGCTCCTAATTGCACAGGGGGGGCCCGTAGCTATGACCCCCATGAGCGTGAAGTAAGTGGACTAGACTTGCATACGCCAGATGAGTGGAATGTGGGTAATAAAAAGCCTGGGGCTCTGGGCGTGCCTCAGTTATCTGGCCACTACCAAACAGGCGACTATGAGTGGTCATTGGTGTGGTGGGGAAAGGCCTAATGGAAGACACCACATTGACGACGAGGTGGCCACGGTCCCCTCAGCATGCCTGTCCACCTACACTCCCAGTAGCACCCGTGCGGCCCCCATTCACCACTGTGTCTCCACTGCCTCGCTTTTGCTCTCAGGCCTCTGCACAGGTGAGCGCAGTCCACAGCAAGCATGTCCCAAGAACTCCGACATGGGCAGGACCATGGGAGGAGGGTGTCCTCTGCTTCGGGTACTGCCAACCATCAGCACCCCGCTCCCTCCATCTGTCTTGAGGGGTGGAGCCCTTCTCACCTGCCACAGCGCATCCTGTTGGAGCTGGACCAACACAGCAGCATGTGGCGAGACGCTCGGATGTCCCCTGATAACACGCAGAGCCTCTGTCTTCCCTCGCAGGCCCAGACCACACAGGCCACCACCGCAGCACGTCGAAGGAAGGACAGACAGCCCAACTTCCCAGTGGCACCGTCAGACAGGCAGTCGAGAAGCCTGTGAGACTCAAGGTGCACTGCCTGCCCTACCCAGAGTAGCTCAGTGAGCCTCAGCTGCAGCCCATGACCCACAGCGACCGGCCAGAATACCATGAGGGGTTTGCATAACCACTGCTGCCTCAATTGCACACCCAGGCATATGCCACAAACCCCAACCAGCCACATCTGCATTACTAGCCTCAATAGCACAACGCTCTTCCTAGCCACCTACCGATGCAAACCACCACTCACACCTGTGGGGTCAATCCCGCCACTGGAGTCCTTCACCATCACGGGCCCCCCACCCTCGCACGCGGCCCATTGAAAGGCATTTGTTGAGTGCCTAGAGACCAACTTCGAGGCTGCCAAAATTCCAGTTGCATGCAGACACCCCATGCTTCTTCACATGGGAGGGGCCAACATCAACAAGCTTTCAAAGACTGTATAGGAAGCAGGTCCCCCGCGAAACTACTTCACCATGCGAGATGCCATCACAGGGGGCTGACAACAACACTCCTCAGGCCCTTGTACTGCTTGACCTGTCGGCGGCTTTTGACACAGTCGATCATGCCATCCTGATCGACCGTGTCATCAACGCCGGCATTCAGGGCGTAGCCCTTGACTGGGTTCGATCTTTCCTTCAAGGCCGTTCCCAGGCAGTCCACCTCTCCACTTTTTCCGCCCCTTTCTCCCCCCTTTCCTGTGGTGTCCCTCAGGGTTCGGCTCTATCCCCTCTTCTTTTTAACTTATACATGCAACCACTCATTGTTTCTCTTCGTCACTCCCCGGTCACTATCTATAATTATGCAGACGATCTGCAATTGATTTTTCCTTTGGACACCTCACCATCTTCCCGCACTAATTTCCAAACCACAATGCTATACATCTCTGATTGGATGGCCCACAGCCAGCTCAAGTTGAACCCGTCTAAGACGGAACTTGTTCTGGTGGGTGGTCCGACCAACCCCTGGGATGATAACTATTGGCCCCCCTCTCTTGGTATTCCCCCGCGCCCGGTCAGCTCGGTGAAAAGTCTTGGAGTGGTCATCTCTGAGGATCTATCTATGAAATCGCAAATCTCGGCTGTAACATCTTCCTGCTTTTTCCAACTGCGCAGGATCCGTAAGATCTGCCGATTTCTTACCAGAGAGGCACTCATTTTAGTCATCCTGGCTTTGGTCATCTCCAGGGTTGACTTTGCAAATATCTTATATGTGGGAATCCCCGCCTACCAGCTTCAGAGACTCCAGCTCATTCAGAACCAGGCCGCCCGCTTGGTGTTCCACCAACCAAAACACCAGAATGTTTCTCCGCTCCTAAGGAGCCTCCACTGGCTCCCAGTGGCCAAACGGTGCTCCTTCAAACTTGGGTGCACCATCTTCAAATCCCTCCATAATCGTGCACCTGTGTTCATCTCCTCTAAATTAAAGCGGTATCTTCCTACCCGCAATCTCCGTTCTTCTGCTGACAACCTTCTGTGCATTCCATCCTACCGCCGCAAGAAACATGGCGGCCTGCGCTTCTCTTTTCTAGGGCCCTCCTTTTGGAACTCTCTCCCTTCTTCTTTCCGGCACTGCCCCTCATATGAGCTATTCCGCAAGACATTAAAAACTCACCTTTTCAAAGCTTCCTTTGCGTAATACACTCTGCCCTGGTCTGCTATGTCTGTTATGAGCGCCAAGAAACCGTTTCGGTGTACGTGCGCGGTATAAGCTTTTTAACATAACATAACAGTGCACTTTGAGCCATATGCCAACCCTGACTATGCGATACAAAAGGGGATGATGGACGGAGCGTTTGAGCAAATCAAACACTCACCCCCAGTCAACTGATCTGGGTTTAATCCATCACCATTCTTTAGCCCACTCAGCCACCCCATTTCAGATATGGCTATATGCAAATCAGTCTGACCCTGTGCCTCATGGGAACAGTCCAGCCCGAACTGCCAAGCCATGTCTTCCATGGACCGGAAACAAGCATCCTGGGACCGGTTTCGGATTCATAATCCTCATCAGCCAGGCTATCTTGAATCCAGTGGCCAAGTGAGCAAGGGACTCACGTCTGAGCATACCCTGCCACACTTAGGGCGAACAAAGCGATACAAAAGGGGATGATGGACGGAGCGTTTGAGCAAATCAAACACTCACCCCCAGTCAACTGATCTGGGTCAGAGCTGATTTGCATATAGCCAGTGTCTAACCCAGGGTGGTGTGGAGTGCAAAAAAACGATGGATTTAGGCCCAGATCCTTGTAGTGGGGTGAATGTATGACATTGTTCTACATTCTGTCCATCAACTGTGTTTTTTTGCAATTTTCACCCCGAGTGGGCTGGGTCTGCTCAGACGTGAGTCCCAGGCTCTACACACCACTGGAGTCAAGCTATCCAGGCTGATGAAGGCTGATAGCCAGAAACCGGTCCTTGGATGCTTGATTCCGGTCTGGGAAAGACATGGCTTGGTAGTTCGGACTGGACTGTTCCCATGAGGCACAGGGTCAGAGCTGATTTGCATATAGACAGTGTCTAACCCAGGGTGATGTGGAGTGCAAAAAAACGATGGATTTAGGCCCAGATCCTTGTACTGGGGTGAATGTATGACATTCTTCTACATTCTGTCCATCAACTGTGTTTTTTTGCAACCCTGACTATGAGCGTTTTTTCCTGCGCCAATCACAGCAGCTGCTGGTTGAGTCGGTCGACGTCTTCTATGGGCAACTGAGAGAGCTAGCCATCACGTGTACTCTTCAAGACAAAGATGACCTAGTCCGGGCCCAGTTTATTCAAGGGTGCGCCTCTTCCAAGCTACGTGAGGTCATCCTGCAAGAACAAAACATGGCCATGAGAGACATCTTGACAGTAGGGTGTTCCTAAGAGCTGCCAAGGCCCAGGTGTCTCACATGGACCCCCACTCCTCAACTCCAATCAAAGAAGAACCAGTCAATGCCATCCAAACTGAGACACCTGGAAGCAAACCAAAGTCCACCAAGCCATCTCCACACAAGACCAAGCAAGGCCGCATGAGCGAGTGGTGCAGAAGCCCGTACTCCCACAACAAAACCTGCCATGTGAATGGCAAAATGTGCAGTGCATGTTTTAAGCAGAACCACTTTTCCCAAGTGTGCCGCTCCTCGCAACGATAAGGGTCCAAGGGCCGACAGAAGCTGGTGCGTGTTTGGCAACCGCTCAAGCTGTGTGGAGTATTACAAGCAGATCTCCCTCATGATGCCACCCATCAAAGTGCAAAGGATTACGTGTAGCAAGAAGGGTCAGGATTCCTGCTGGGCTGCCGCGCAGTTCAGGACCTCAACCTGATAACATTTGAATTTGACATGCACACACACAACCTTGACTTCCTTCTACAGCACTTTACACCGCTGTTCAATGGAATTGGGTGTATAAAAGGACCAGCCGTCCAATTGTATATTGACAAGTTAATTGCCCCGATAGCCCTAAGGCATAGAAGGATTGCTTTTCATTTCCGACCAAAGGTGGAAGCTGAGCTTCAAGTTTTAGAGAAAGCTGGCATCATCGAACAGGTACAAGGACCAACAACATGGGTGTCCCCCGGCTGGTAGCAGGGAATCCCAAACAGCCCAATGCCATATGCATCTGTGTGGACATGAGTGTCCCGAATTTAGTGATCAAGCAGGAATGCCACCTCACATGGACTGTAGACAACAACATCAGCGAGCTGGCAGGCTCCAAATGGTTCCACAAAATGGATCTCTGGTCTAGCTACCATCAGATACCATTACACCCAGACTCCCGTTCCATTACCACCTTTTCAATTCACGCAGAGCTCTGGAGGTACACAAGCTCAACTTCAACATCTCCAGCGAAGCCAAAGTCTTTCAGAACAGTATCCAAGGCATCCTTGATGGCCTGCAAGGAGTATTCAATGTGAGCGACGATATCTTGGTGCATGCTCCTATGTTAGAAAAACATCTAACTTGCCTCCAGGCTGTTTTCAGACATCAGTTTCTTCGGTTACCGCTTCTCCTGCAAGGGCATGGGCCCTGACACCGACAAATGAAGGGCATTCAAGAAGCACCTGCCCCAGCATCAGTGTTCGAAGTCTGTAGCTTCCTGGGCATGGTGACCTACTGCAGATGGTTTATCAAGAACCTGTCAGACCTCACAGGCCCACTCAGACACCTGACCAAAGCAACCAAGTCATAGGTGTGGGGACCCATGCAAGAAGAATCATTACAACAAACCAAGGCTGCCCTATCTGCAGATACCACACTGGTGTACTTTGACCCCCGGAGAGAATCACAACTTGTGGTGTACGCCAGCCCCTCCGACCTGGGTGCAGTCCTAGCCCAGCAACAAGAATGTGGAGAATGGGCTCCGATGGCCTACGCTAGCCGCACGCTTGCACCAATGGAGCAGCGATACTCACAAATAGAGCGGTAAGCAATCACAATTCTATGGGGCAATCTGCACTTCTACATCGATTTATAGGGCCACCCCTTTGCTGTTATCACTGACCACAAGGCTTTAATCCCTCTATTTCACAGCTCCTAATCACAACCTCCTTCAAGGGATCCTGCAACTTCAAGAATTCCAATTCTCTGTCGAGTACCGGCCCGGCACCTGAAACCCTGCCAACTTCCTATCCCGGCATGCCTGACCGTTCAACCCCCCCAAAGCCGCAGAAGCTGCAGCCACTGAAGATTATGTGCGGATGATCGTGAAAAGATCCATGCCCCTTCCGATCTCCCTGGAAGATGTCATAGTGGACACACAACATGATTACTGTTTACAGATCGCCATCCGAGCTGTCACCTCTGGAGACTGGCGGACGCTACAAAACTCAACATCACTCTGCAAGGAGACAACCCAGTCAATCCTGAAGGCCCTGTATCAAGTTAGTCAAGAGCTGTCTGTGACCAACGATGGCTGTCTCCTCAGAGGCCAGCAACTTGTGCTGCCTGAAGACCTTACACAGAAAGCTGCACTCCTAGCGCACAGAGCCCACCAAGGAGTCGTCTAGTCCAAGAACCGGCTCCGGAGCAAGGTCTGGTTGGTGGGCCTGGATCAAAAAGTAGAGGCGATTGTGTGACACTGTCCTGTCTGCCTGACCACCAGCCCACCAGATCGGCTGACGCCAGTCATCAATGAAGCAGGCCCCAGTGTCCCATGATAGAGAGTGAGCGCAGACTTCAGTAGCCTTCCCAGAGGGAAACACATGCTAGTTGTGGTGGACAACTACTCGCGCTACCTAGAGGTGGAGATAATAACAACGTCTGCAGTGGAGGGATCCCAAAGCTAGAAAAGCTCATAGCAACCCATGGGCTGTTCGGAGAAATTCTTACTGACAATGGACCTTTGTACCACATTTTCGAACTGATTGAGTATCCAGCATCCCACAACATCAAGCACCGCCGGAGAACCCCTCAATGGCCTCAGTCCCATGGAGCGATAGAGCGCCTGATGAGAACCCTCAACAAAACCATCCAGATCGCATTGGAAGAGAGCAGCAACCTGGAACAGGTGTTTTACCAGTTCTTAAGGGAATATTGGCTCACGCCTCACTGCAGCACCGGCATATCTCTGATCAAGCTGTGATTTGGCATGTCTGTGAATGATACCATACCACATCACCCTGTGCGAGAAGAACGAACCAACCCTCCGAATGAATCAGACTACCGGCGGGCCCACACCATTGAAGATGCCTTCCGTTAACGACGCACTCGAGAGCGCCCTATCCTAGTGGATGACAGAGAGCTAGTACTAGACCGCCATCCCGGAGGGAAGTTCTGACTGCCATTTCAATTGGACCCATGAGTAGTCCTTGAGGTCAAGAGCACAAAAGTAACAGCCCAAGGAGGCCAGGAGAAAGTGACAAGGAACATCTCTCAATTCAAGAAAGTCCTAGGGGACATCACAGATGAATTCCCCACAGCTGTCCTGTCATAAGGGGCCCGTGGGACGAACGTCAAGGTACCAAGACTGTGTGTGACCTACTACCGGACCCAGAGACCCTCTCAGATAACCTCTGTGCAACACCCTCTCTCAGCACATCCCACGACTCAGGGCTTAGGCATAAAAGACACCACAACTGGGAATCAATCCAGACCATAATAGCAGCTTTTACGAACAGATCAAAGTTGGTGTCAGTAGAGGCCTGCCTAATTGGCACATCCCCTAGATCCTCCTGGCGGAAAATCACTACGAGGTTTGCGAATCTCCTACTCCTATTGTCCAAACGAGGCATTACCATGCAATTGAAGTCCACTCTCCCGTGTAGACTTCCCGGCAGAAAGATTACCAAATTTTGGGCCAAGGCAAATGTAAGGGTGCTCCAGAGGGAAGAAAATAGAGGACTTCGATGACACCCAATTGCCACCAGTGGAATGCTCTAATGAAAACCATCAAACATTATGGGGAAGAGGTTGAACGTCCTCTGTAGAGGGGGAAGGACCTTCTCCCCAGGAAAAGACTGGACCCATAGAGGTGAGCGCCAACAGAAACCTCACAGAAGGGCGCCCGTCCTTTAGGAAAGCCCCTACCAGCAGGGAGACACGGGCTCCATTTTTGGGACAATCATGGGACAAATGATGGGTGGAATCCGGCTCCAGTCAGCATGCATTCAAAATATCCCCCCTTGGGATTGCAGTGGGTAGGAGGGAGTTAAATGTAGTTAAACTGTTTGTGAATTACTGAATGGGTAACAGACGCAAGTCTTCAGAAAGTAGGAGGGAATAGCAACATTTGTCTTCACCTTACACTTGCAAGGCTCGTAAACCCTCCCTAGGCTACACTGCAACACTTCCGTTGAATTATATCTCCATCAACGACGGTGTACACAACATAGCTCGTTCAAACAAAGAAAAACCTCAGAGCAGGATATGCTGATGTACCTGTTTGCCTTTGGCATACTTACCTAACGTTCGTGCAACATGCACCGTTCTGGTGAAAAGAGCAGCAAAACCGTGTGGTAGTGCTTTTACATTCAAATATGATTGAAACCCAAAAGGAAAGTGAGGATAAAAACGCAGCAAGAAGGTGGATGCACCTCAGTCACTCCATGCGGAGTTCAGATCTTATTACAGGTTTCAGTGATTAAAAGATTGTACAGAAAAGCAGATCTACTCCTGGGAGAAGATGGAGTTTGCAGGCATATGCTAAACAATGGCATAAAATAGAGTATGGTGTCCACTCTACTGTGAATTCTGAGGCCGGATTTACAAAGATTTTGCGACAGGGATGAGTCACTTTTTTAATGGAGCCCTACACAAAATCCTTTTTGGTATTTACAAAGCCACACAAATGTTGATCTGCGTGGTTTTGTAAGAAAAAGTAGTGCAATGCAGTGCATTGGGCTGCCTTGTGTTACTTTGCGTCAGGTGGCTGTTCCATGGGTGGTGCATAGGCATACCCATTCATCCACTCTTAGACTTTAGCACAGGTGTGTATTTACAAAGACATGTACACCTGGATTTCCACCAAAATCATGTGCTTTCCTGAGGCTGAAGTAGTGAAGGGAAATATCTTAATTTCTCCTCATTAGTTCCTCTTTGTATTCCGCAGCACACATGCATGTAAGAATTAGCCTAAAGGATAGTTTTTGTACAGGAAGATTCCTCCACAAAAACTATCCTGATCGTAGCGCAGGCACCCTTGTACTATAGTGCAGGGGTCTCTGTCTGCGCCGGCGCTAGACCGCCACAAGTGCACTGGCAACCCAGAAGCTCACCATTCCCATGAAGATATAGCACAGTTCTGCTCTCTCCCTTTCAGGCAATGCAGCTTCCATGGCTGGACTACTTTGTGTGAAAAGTTAGTAAATTTGGCCTTTAGCCTCATCAATGCTCATGACGAGCTGAGCTCGTCATGAGGTACGGCCCTCCGGTGCTCATGACGAGCTGAGCTGAGCTCAGCTAGTCATGAGCCGTGGAACGCTCACACGCGGGGATAATTCCCCTGCTGTGCTGAGCGTTCCACGGGAACGGGTGTGGAGCTCGTCATGAGCACACGAGCGCCGTACCTCCTGACGAGCTCAGCTCGCCATGAGCATGGGGGTGCTGTGCGCGCCCACTCCCACCCCCAGCACAGCGGGGGATTACTCCCGCACGGAAGGAGTTAATCTATTGTACATTGAAATTCAGTTTACAGATCTCTAGTTCAAAATGTTCATAATTCTGAGATCTTCAGAAAAGGGCTGGACCCTTCCATTTTATCTGAATCGTGGCTAAAGTTGTAGAAAATGCCTCATCCTCTGCATCTGAAATATTTCCTGAGCATTTCAGCCAAGATCTCGGTCACAGTCAAGTCTACAAAACCGACAGCCAATGGCTATTCCATCCTGAAGTGAAGTTCCATTTCAAGAATGTGCCTATCCCCATATGGTGCAGATGTGACAACCCTGGATCAGGGTTAATGCATTTATTTTCACTGTGGGAACAACATTTCGGTTTAAGAGGCATTCGTCATAGTATTTACATTTTCTTTCTGGTAATAGAGTACTACAAATGGCCCATGGACAAGGACACATACCTGGTTTTGCTGTGACAGCGAAAAATAAGACTATCAATGTATAAAACGCAATAGTACACCTAATAAACATTATGCCTCACATGTACTTGTTTTTTGCATTCTGCGTTTTTGCATAGGGTTTCCAGCATAGTCATACAGACAGAGGCTCTTTCCCTTCATCCCTTGCATGTGTGTGTGTTGGGGGGAGGGTACAACATTGTGTCACAGCAGAGCTGCCTATTCATTCCTCGCCGTCCAGCAGCAGGGCATGCGTCTATCCTGGAACGTAGATGGAGATTCTGTAAGTCAGCTAAAGCTCACATCAGATCAACAGGAAGTTGCAATTACTTGATACAACAGTTCTCTGCCCTGTTGTGCTGACTTGGGGGTTGTAGGAGAGTAGGGGCTGCAATCCTATGGTCATCCCAGATTTTTGCTTTTTGCTTCACTGGTTTACGACTTTCCCTGGCTGTGGGCCTGCTAATCAGACCCACAGCCTAGCTGTTCTCTCTCTAAAATGACACACGTACTTTAGGTGCATTTACCAATTGATACTGGGCCACCTTATCAGCCCCTGTACAGTGTACCTTAGGTACCCAGGGCATAGGTGTACCCAGGGCCTACCAGGGGCTGAAGCATATATTATGCCACCCCTGGCTGGCCATCTAAACAGACACAACTGGCTGGTAAGACAGCTGGGGCAAGGTGGTGTAATCACCCTTTGCTGTAGATATAGTATACCTATATCTAACCCCAAAATGGACACATATACTTCTATCAGTCACTCATATGGCAGGCCTTATCAATCCTGAAGGCAGAGTGCTTGGAATTATGTGAGATGGTGCTCTAGCATGAGCTGAGCCTGTCTGCAGCTTGCGGAACCAAGTCCTTATAGCTGTTCCATGATAACGCTATACCATATACTCTTAAGTGCATTATAATCCTCGCGGTTATTGCTAACTTTGGTATAGCATTATCAAAACATGTCAAGTAAGGTGTCATACGAATTGGAATACTACCCCCTCGCCAGTTCTGGCGACGGGGGTAGCATTCCACACTTTTAGAGGGACACGACATGTATGTAACTGTGAACCCCGGTTAAAGTTAAACAGAGCCTCAGCATCACAAAATGGATGCTGCCACCACAGACACAAGTCTGACCTCCTGCTGCTGGGAGTCCTTCCAGCGAGGGAGGCCTGGACAAAGGGTTGCCTGCCTTGGGAGGTGCTAGCACCACCCCAGACAGGATTTTGTGTATTGAGGTAGGGAGGCCTGAAAGGAATGAGACATGCCTGGGGCACACAAGGTGTCCCTGTGCATACTACGGTCCAAACCAGTTGCTGGGGCACTCCAGCCCCAGCTCTGGAGCGAAACAGGACAAAGGATAGGGGGTGTAACCACCCCCCTTCCTGGTCCCACCCATGGGAGGGACCTAGTCACTAGTGCAGCCCCCTTTAGCAGGATAAAGGTAGGAGCTGGTCCCATTCCAAGTTAGATTATCCTGAACAACTTTACAAGAAGAAACTCTGGACTTCGACGTTCTGCTCCACAGAAGACTGAAGAATCTCCCTTGTGGGCAAGGAGTGTCCACCCTGCAACTGCAGGCACCATCAAGCGTCCCAGCGGTTCACTTTGTCGTCCTTCCTGCCGGAACCAGACCTCAGAGCCCGACGAGACCCGGATTCCCAGACCTCTCCAACCTTTACCCACATCTGCAGCACAGCTGAGACCCGTGGGTGTGACGAGACACGTGGGACCGGACATCTTGGAGAAACTGCACTTCGCTTCCAGCACGACTTCAGAGGCATCCTCGAGTAAGTGATTTGGGGATTGAGAAGCCCCAGCCCCGAGCAGCTCTTGCACAGAAGACCAGCCCTCCAGCATCCACGAGATGTGCGTGGGCCCTTTTGCTTGATTGCTGCTCGACGTGTTGTCTGGTCACTTGCCGGCTGGCTATTGGCCTCCTAGACGACGATCCACGAAATCCAAACTGCTGGTCTGGTTGCTCCAGACTGGCCCTTGCTCCCTTCCAAAAGAAGAGCACCCCGGACCCTCCTGGTCCGCACCAGACGCCATTTCCACTCACCGCATGGGTTGCCTTTGCCAAGGCCTGTTGACTCCGAATCCGGATCAGACATCGCCGACAGCGAGAGCCTGCGTGGGACAGCTCGTGCCTCCATCCTGGTCATCGAAGACACCTCCTGGTCCACGTGGCTGCAGAGTCAAGCGTTCACTCTTCACCTGATCGCGATGACAGCATCTGGTTCCTTCCTGGTTCCACACCGGTCACTGGCTAGTGACTTTGAACACTGTCCCCTCTGCTTTCAGGTCCTCTTCTTCCTCGATCCACCCTTCGATCGCACTGGACATCTTCCTCCTGGTCGCCTGCAGCATATCTGAGTTCTTCTGAACCAGCTGTTGTAGTAGAAAGGTCCTATCACACCTTGACTACAACTCTTTGCAAGGGATCAGTAGAAAACCCATAGTGTAGGTAAGTACATCACTTACACCTCACTAGAAAGCATGTCTATCACAGAGAGACCTCAGGGACTCCCCTTGTGATTAGTGACCCTCCACAGGTCCTTTCCAGATATACAGCACTCAGCTTCCAGGAGATTAGACAATTGTGTACCTCCAGGAAACTGAAACAGGGTTCTAACCCTACCACTCCTTTTCTGTTAGGTCTCCTAGAGACATATGATGCTAGAAGGGCTTCTAATACAGGCCCCTCAGACCCAGCAGATGTAAGCATACCCCCCTTAGAAGAGAACCCAGACTCTAACCTCCCTGAAACAGAAAATGTAGATGTTAGGGAAGAAGGAGACTTATCTGAGGAGGAGGTAGACAATGGCCATCCTTTAGTCAGCAGACTTACAAGTGCCTACTTAGGCCTACATGGGGAAGGGTCTGGGGGAGCCCCAGACCTAACCACAGGCAGGCCTAACCTTGGGATTAGAAGAGATAGGTCTCACTCCAGAGACTCCAATAGATCTGTTCACTCCCATGTCTCTCATGCATCTGCTCAGAGGAGGATGACTTCCCCTCAGAGGAGAGAGCATCAGGCAAAGATCAAGGAAGTTAATCTGAGGATACAAAGGGAAGAACTTGCCCTTGCCAAGGAAAAACTTGCTTTTGCCAGAGAGCAACAATTGAGTGGGTTAGCACCCACTGGTGGCAGCATTATCCCTAGAGATAAAGACACGAGTTTTGATAATAGACACCTGAGTAAAATAGTGCCCTCCTATAAGACAGGAGATGACATCCACAAATGGATGACTGCTCTGGAGAGGGCCTGCAAAGTACAGCAGGTACCCCACGGTCAGTGGGCAGCTATATTGTGGCTCTCCTTTGAAGGTAAAGGCAGAGATAAGCTCCTCACTGTTAGAGATGAGGATGCTAATGACTACCGAGTCCTGAAAAATGCACTGATTGATGGGTTTGGCCTAACCACTGAACAGTACAGGTTGATGTTCAGAGACACCCAGAAAACTCAGGCTCAGGAATGGACTGACTTTGTTGATTGTGCCACTAAGGCTTTGGAAGGCTGGTTACAGGCAAGTAAAGTTACTGATTACACAGGATTGTACAATCTTATTATGAGAGAACAAATCGTAATTAATTGTCAGAACCAGTTGTTGCATCAGCACCTGATTGACTCAGATCTGACCTCTCCCCAAGAATTGGGAAAGAAGGCATACAGATGGGTCAGAACCATGGTTAAGCAGCAGAACCAGAACCAGGGAGGTGGCCAGAAGAAAGCAGACCAAAAGGGTAGTAATCAGAATCAACAAAATGACCAGAAGTCTTCAACAGGGTCCCAACAATCTAAGGAGGGTGGGTCCCAGAATTCCCAAAAGAAGAAGACTGATGTTCCAAAGAAACCATGGTGCCAATACTGTAAAAGTAAGACTCACTGGTTTAGTGAGTGCACCAAGAAAGGTTCAGCACCTACCACTACAGCCCCTAAGGCACCTGCACCCCCTAGTACAGTCAGTAGTGGTAGTGTACCCCCCAAGGCTATAGTTGGGTTAGCCCTTGGAACTGAGGTGGGTTCTGACTTAGTCAGAATACCTACTCAGGCTGTTCTTGTCTGTAGTGGGGACATGGATATGACCCCTACTGTCAATCCCAGTACTCTGGGCAAGTACAGGCAAACACCTTTAATCAATGGAAAAATGGCTCAGGCCTACAGGGACACATGTGCCAGTGTCACTATGGTGACACCAGCCTTTGTGGACCCTGATCAGATCATACTAGGTTCAGACTACCTAGTGACCAATGCTAGCAACGTCACTACCAATCACAGTATGGCAGTTGTTAACTTCTCCTGGGGAGGGGTAACTGGCCTCAAAAGGGATGTAGTTAGTTCAGACCTCCCAGTGGAATGTCTTTTGGGCAATGATCTGGAATCCTCCCTATGGTCAGAAGTGGAGTATAGGACTCATGTGGAAATGTTAGGTTTGTCAGCACATGTCCTTGCTGTGACCAGGTCACAGGCCAGAAAATGCCCAGTTGAACAAGTGCTGGATCCTGGAATAATGGACCAGACACTACCCAAGAGGAAGAGCAGTAGGGTTAAGGCAGTGCCTTCCCCCCTGCCTCGGGTTGAGGATCAGCCCTCTCAGGAGGCTGGCCCAGAGACCCCAGAAGGAACTGTCCTAGAAGAACTTGAACCTGAACAGGTTGAGTTTCTTGGGACAGGGGGACCTTCCAGGGCAGACTTGAGACAGGTACAGTTAGACTGTTCCTCCCTTGAACCCCTCAGACAGCAAGCTGCTGCTGAGGCTGCAGGGAATGCTACAGGTACCCACAAGGGGTACTGGGATGAAGGACTCCTATACTCTGAGGTAAGAGACCCCAAGCCTGGTGCTACCAGGAGGCTGGTCATCCCCTTGTCTCTTAGAGGTTTCCTTCTTATCTTAGCCCACGAGATTCCCCTTGCAGGACACTTAGGCCAGAACAAGACTTGGGACAGGCTTGTCCCTCACTTTCACTGGCCACACATGTCTGAGGACACAAAAGAGTTTTGTCGCTCATGTGTCACCTGTCAAGCCAGTGGCAAATCAGGTGGCACAACAAAGGCCCCCCTTATACCACTACCTGTGGTGGGGGTGCCCTTTGAAAGAGTGGGGATAGACATTGTTGGACCAATGGACCCCCCAACAGCCTCTGGGCGCAGATTTATACTGGTGGTAGTGGATCATGACACCAGGTATCCAGAAGCTATTCCCCTTAGGACCACTACAGCTCCTGTTGTGGCCAGGGCCCTACTTGGAGTTTTCTCCAGAGTGGGGTTTCCTAAGGAGGTTGTCTCTGACAGGGGTGCAAACTTCATGTCAGGATACTTGACTGCAATGTGGAAGGAGTGTGGTGTAAATGACACATTTATCACACCCTATCACCCACAGTGCAATGGGCTTGTGGAGAGATTCAACAAGACCCTAAAAGGGATGATAAAAGGGTTACCTGAAAAGCTTAGGCGAAGATGGGACATCCTTTTACCCTGCCTCCTGTTTGCTTACAGAGAGGTCCCCCAGAAGGGGGTTGGCTACAGCCCTTTTGAGCTTCTGTTTGGGCATCCTGTAAGAGGACCCCTATGTCGTGTGAAGGAAGGATGGGAGTTACCTCACAAAAAGCCTGAGCTTGACATAGTGGACTATGTACTTGGTCTCCGCTCCAGGATGGCAGAGTACATGGAGAAGGCATCCAAAAACCTTGAGGCCAGCCAAGAACTTCAAAAAGCTTGGCATGACCAAAAGGCTGTCCTAACTGTTTACCAGCCAGGACAGAAGGTGTGGGTGTTGAAGCCAGTGGCCCCAGCAGCTCTCCAAGACAAATGGTCTGGACCCCACACCATCATTGAGCAGAAGGGAGAGGTCACCTACCTGGTGGACCGTGGAACTCCCAGGAGCCCCCACAGGGTGCTTCATGTTAACAGGTTCAAGGCATTTGTCGACAGGGAGGACATGGGCTTGCTCATGGCCACAGATGAGGGACAGGAGGAAGAAAGTGACCCTCTCCCAGACCTGCTCACTCAGAACCCTGATGATGGGTCAGTAGATGGTGTGGTCTTTTCTGACAGCCTCTCTGACCATCAACAAAAGGATTGCAAACAGGTTCTTCACTCCTTTAGACAAATGTTTTCACTGACACCCAGTCAGACAAACTGGCGCACCCATGAGGTGGGCACTGGTGACAGTCTGCCTATCAAGAGTAAAATCTACAGGCAACCTGACCATGTCAGGGACTGCATAAAGAAAGAAGTACAAAAGATGTTGGAATTGGGAGTCATTGAACCCTCAGAGAGCCCTTGGGCTAGTCCTGTAGTTCTAGTGCCAAAACCTCACACCCAGGATGGTAAGAGAGAGATGAGATTTTGTGTAGACTACAGGGGTCGCAATGCTGTCACTAGGACAGATGCCCATCCAATACCTAGGGCAGATGAACTCATAGATAAATTGGCTTCTGTCAAATTCTTGAGTACATTTGACCTAACAGCTGGTTATTGGCAAATCAGGTTAGCTGAGGAGGCCAAGGCCAAAACAGCATTTTCTACCCCAGGAGGTCATTACCAGTTTGTGGTGATGCCCTTTGGTTTGAAAAATGCACCTGCCACTTTTCAAAGGTTGGTGAACCAAGTTCTCACTGGGATGGATGACTTTTGAGCAGCATATCTAGATGATAGTGCGGTCTTCAGCTCCACCTGGGAGGATCACCTGATCCACCTGAGGAAAGTTTTGGAGGCCCTGCAGAAGGCAGGCCTCACTATCAAGGCCACTAAGTGCCAGATAGGGCAGAGTCAGGTTGTGTACCTGGGCCACCTTGTAGGTGGAGGCCAGGTTCAACCATTGGAGAGCAAGATACAGGCCATAAAGGACTGGGCTCCTCCAACCCCCCAGACACAGTTCAGAGCTTTCTTGGGCATGTCTGGTTACTATAGGAAGTTTGTCAAAAATTATGGGTCCAGTGTGACACCACTTAATGACTTGACAAGCAAGAAAATGCCAAAGAAAGTTCAGTGGACAGTTAGCTGTCAAAAGGCATTTGATGACCTGAAGCAGGCCATGTGTACTGCACCTATTCTCAAGTGTCCAGACTACTCCAAAACCTTCATTGTCCAAACAGATGCTTCTGAGTTGGGTGTGGGAGCTGTTCTATCTCAGCTGAATATTGATGGTCATGACCAGCCCATTGCTTTTATAAGTAGAAGGCTGACCCCTAGAGAGAAACGTTGGTCAGCTATTGAGAGGGATGCCTTTGCTGTGGTTTGGGCCCTGAAGAAGTTGAGGCCATACTTGTTTGGAACTCACTTCAAGATTCAGACCGACCATAAGCCCCTCTTGTGGCTAAATCAAATGAAGGGTGAAAACCCCAAACTTCTTAGGTGGTCCATTTCCCTACAGGTGATGGACTTTACAGTGGAGCACAGACCAGGGACTAACCATGGCAATGCAGATGGTCTCCCCAGGTATTTCCACTTAGAACAGGAAGACTCACCTGGTCAAGGTTAGTTTAATGTCCCTAAGTTTGGGGGGGTTATGTAGGGGAGTAGGGTCTGCAATCCTATGGTCACCCCAGATTTTTGCTTTTTGCTTCACTGGTTTACGACTTTCCCTGGCTGTGGGCCTGCTGATCAGACCCACAGCCTAGCTGTTCTCTCTCTAAAATGACACACATGTACTTTAGGTGCATTTACCAATTGATACTGGGCCACCTTATCAGCCCCTGTACAGTGTACCTTAGGTACCCAGGGCATAGGTGTACCCAGGGCCTACCAGGGGCTGAAGCATGTATTATGCCACCCCTGGCTGGCCATATAAACAGACACAACTGGCTGGTAAGACAGCTGGGGCAAGATGGTGTAATCACCCTTTGCTGTAGATATAGTATACCTATATCTAACCCCAAAATGGACACATATACTTCTATCAGTCACTCATATGGCAAGCCTTATCAATCCTGAAGGCAGAGTGCTTGGAATTATGTGAGATGGTGCTCTAGCATGAGCTGAGCCTGTCTGCAGCTTGCGGAACCAAGTCCTTATAGCTGTTCCATGATAACGCTATATCATATACTCTTAAGTGCATTATAATCCTCGCGGTTATTGCTAACTTTGGTATAGCATTATCAAAACATGTCGAGTAAGGTGTCATACGAATTGGAATACTACCCCCTCGCCAGTTCTGGCGACGGGGGTAGCATTCCACCCTTTTAGAAGGACACAACATGTATGTAACTGTGAACCCAGGTTAAAGTTAAACAGAGCCTCAGCATCACAAAATGGATGCTGCCACCACAGACACAAGTCTGACCTCCTGCTGCTGGGAGTCCTTACAGCGAGGGAGGCCTGGACAAAGGGTTTCCTGCCTTGGGAGATGCTAGCACCACCCCAGACAGGATTTTGTGTATTGAGGTAGGGAGGGCTGAAAGGAATGAGACATGCCTGGGGCACACAAGGTGTCCCAGTGCATACTCCGGTTCAAACGAGTTGCTGGGGCACTCCAGCCCCAGCTCTGGCGCGAAACCGGACAAAGGATAGGGGGTGTAACCACCCCCCTTCCTGGTCCCACCCATGGGAGGGACCTAGTCACTAGTGCAGCCCCCTTTAGCAGGATAAAGGTAGGAGCTGGTCCCATTCCAAGTTAGATTATCCTGAACAACTTTACAAGAAGAAACTCTGGACTTCGGGGTTCTGCTCCACAGAAGACTGAAGAATCTCCCTTGTGGGCAAGGAGTGTCCACCCTGCAACTGCAGGCACCATCAAGCGTCCTAGCAGTTCACTTTGTCATCCTTCCTGCCGGAACCAGACCTCAGAGCCCAACGAGACCCGGATTCCCAGACCTCTCCGACCTCTACCCACATCTGCAGCACAGCTGAGACCCGTGGGTGCGACGAGACACGTGGGACCGGCCATCTTGGAGAAACTGCACTTCGCTTCCAGCACGACTTCAGAGGCATCCTCGAGTAAGTGCTTTGGGGATTGAGAAGCCCCATCCCGGAGCAGCTCCTGCACAGAAGACCAGCCCTCCAGCATCCATGAGATCTGCGTGGGGACCTTTTGCTTGATTAATGTCGACGCGTTGTCTGGTCACTTGCCGGCTGGCTAGTGGCCTCCTAGACGACGATCCATGAAATCCACACTGCTGGTCTGGTTGCCCCAGACTGCCCCTTGCTCCCTTCCAAAAGAGGAGCACCCCGGACCCTCCTGGTCCGCACCAGACGCCATTTCCACTCACCGCGTGGGTTGCATTTGCCAAGGCCTGTTGACTCCGAATCTGGATCAGACACCGCCGACAGCGAGAGCCTGCGTGGGACAGCTCGTGCCTCCATCCTGGTCATCGAAGACACCTCCTGGTTCACGTGGCTGCAGAGTCAAGCGTCCACACTTCACCTGATCGCGACAACAGCATCTGCTTCCTTCCTGGTTCCACACCGGTTACTGGCTAGTGACTTTGAACACTGTCCCCTCTGCTTTCAGGTCCTCTTCTTCCTCGATCCACCCTTGGATCGCACCGGACATCTTCCTACTGGTCGCCTGCAGCATCTTTCTTCAAGGCTCCATTGAATTCAACGCGGAAACCCAACACACTTTCACACCTATGCACCCGCAGCCCCTGGGTGAGGTAACGAGAGTATTTCGGTGCTCATAGGTAGATTGACTCTCCTAGTGTCCAGGTATCCAGTCATTATAGTCGTAACTAGTTGGAACTGTCTTGTACTTACCTTTTCGTAATTTATTCTGCCCATTGACTTTGTTCTGCATCACGCGTGTGAGTTCACACTCTGCACACGCGTCTCGTGGGCCTCCTGCTACTTACCTAAGGTTAGGGTAGTGTAGTCCCAGCGATCCTACAGCCTCTGGGCATCTCCATTTCTTCTATCGTTCTACTTATACCATTTACTTAGTGTATGGTTTGTCGTGCCCCTAGGGCACCATTGTGATTTGTGCGACTTACTGTATTTTTATTAAGAGTATTGTTATGTGCTTAGCCCTCAGATCTCATAAAGAGTTCAGAGGTGTTTGTTAGTAATAAATATATTGTTTATTTTCATAACAACCTGTGGGGTGTCCTTTCATCTGGTATTCAAGGGGTTATATGTGGTAAAACAGCTGGCTTCACATGACAAATAGTTTAGCCTAAGACTGCTTTGTCCATGCTACCATTAGGATAGCTGGTCTATAAGGTTGACTTACAACCAATCACCATAAGGGTTGTTTGGACTGATACAAGGTGATCACTAGAACTAGTGAGCATCATATATCAGGCCAACTTCTCACAGGGGTTAACAAACTGGCGCACCTATAATATTACCTCTGTGAGAGCTTACCTTCCACATGCAAATGATTGAGTAGCTATCTTTCCTGATTTATGCAGAATCAATTTCATGTCTGCTATTCAACACAGATGTTAACTGACCATATCTTTCTAAGAACTGTAAAGGTGTCAAGCCATTTGTTTAATGACACAAATACAAACATCTGGCTCAAATGTCTTCTTTCCACCATTTCACGGATAGGTAAGTGCCCATATAGACATACTACCAAAATAGTGTTGTCTGAATTGAAGTTCGTTTACCTCATATTCTCATAAGGAAACGTCTAGGATGCATACCTTGATGCACATAATCTGTCTTAAACTTAATGTATAATAAGTATGACCATTTGACACCTTGTCAGACAAGGTCCTTCTCCCAGAATATCGCCCAAGATTCTACCAGAAACAGTCTCACCTACTACTGGCACACTTGGCAATTGCTAAATATTGCTTGAAGTTGATAATGCTGAGTCCTGCAGGAAGACTGACTGACTGCTACTGCAGCTTATGTTTGCCCTTTGCAGGCACACTGACTTCACGCCTCTGTTGATAAAGACGGTTTTGGCAGTCAACAAGGTATGCAGTGCATCCCTTTTCCCTAGGAGGCTCTAGACTGTAAGTTGTTCTGCCTTCAATGCTCTCCTAGTGTAGCTCATAGACGTTGAGCATAGGGTATCAGTTTCTAGGAGGCATGTTAGTGACTTTTTTTTACAGGACTAGAAGTGTTCTTTTTTCTTGTTATTCATAACGTGCTTTCTTGCTTTTTTATATTTTTCTGTGTAATTGTTTTAGATGGTCTGAGGAACAGATTGTTTCAGTAGTAATAAATGTTACTACTAAAAATGGTTCATTCCCCTTAGTACGACGGATGTGTTACTGTAAATAACGAAATAAGGTTTGTTGCTTTTGCCACTGTGCCCCTGATCCCTTTATGGGATTGTTAGTAACCCAGAATCAATATGTCTATGTCAAATACACATTGAATAGGGTTTAGAGAGGCTACATTAACCTGCCTTTCACATTCATTGGTGATTCATTGAATCAAGTTCACCGAGGGGGGGAAAGCGCACCTTGTAAAGTTACAACAAAGTCATAACTTACGCAACCGAGGAGACTCAACGATGTCATCTGAGCTAGACATTATGGGTCACCCTTGTTTGTGTACAGCAGTCAGACATTGCCTATAATTGCCTTCGGATTCCAAGTGACTTATTGGTCAGTGGGAGGCATTCTAATACTTCCCTTTACGTGGTTTCCTGAAAAAGTGCTGAAACATTCAGCCTACATACTTGTAACCAGGCTGTATTTCTCTCCTAGAATGGATTTTCATACAATATTTAAATCATAGAGGAGGAATGTTGAATTTGTAGCTGGTCAAAATTGTATCTGAGCTAGTTGACACAGCTTGGACTGTCACACATATATGTGCTTTAGTTCTGAATATTCTCTGTATTCTTGTTCAGTTGAAGCCTTCAAAGCTTAGCTGATATCTCATATCTGCTTGAACTGAATAATATGTGTTTTGCATTTCCAGTCCAAGAAGGACCTGGCCTGGCAGTTTGGACTGTTCGTATTGTTTCACAGGGTCAAGACTGATTTGTAAGTGGCTGGGTTCAAACTGGAATGGCATGGTGAGGAAAAAACTATGGATTTAGGCCCAGATCTCTGTACTGGGGTGAATGTATGACATTGTTCTGCATTCTGCCCACCAATTGTTGTTTTTGCATTTGTCACCCGGAGTGGGACGAGTATGCCCAGGTGTGGGTCCCGTGCTCTCCATACCGCTGATGAGGGGTGAAACCCAGAAACCACTCCTAGGATTCTTGTTTCCAGTCCAGGGAGGGCCTGGCAGTTTCGGCTGCACGTTTCCCATTGGACACAGGATCAAGGGTTCTTTGCATATGGGTGGGTTCAAACTGGAATGGCATGGTGAGCAAAAAAACGATGGATTTAGGCCCAGATCTCTGTACTGGGGTGAATGTATGACATTGTTCTGCATTCTGTCCATCAATTGTTGTTTTTGCATTTGTCACGCTGACTGGGACGGGAAAGCCCAGACGTGGGCCCCATGCTCTCCAGGCCACTGAAATCAAGCTATCCTGGCTGATGAGGTGTGAAACCCCGAAACAGATCCTAGGATGCTTGTTTCCAGTCCAGGGAGGACCTGGCCTGGCTGTTCGGGCTGGACTGTTCCCATTGGGCACAGGGTCAAGATTTGTATAGGGTTGGGTTCCAACTGAAATGGCATGGTGAGCAAAAAAACGATGGATTTAGGAACAGATCTCTGTACTGGGGTGAATGTATGACCCAGCACCAAACTTGAGGTCCACTTACAGGCACTCACAACCTCTCCTGAAAATTATGACAACAGCACCTTTACGTATCAGGACAATCTTTGTCATTCTGGCATACATCAGGACCGTGTCTGGCACTAAGATGGCCCTCTTTGTTATAATAAGGGCAGCTTCAGTAGTTACCTGTAATAGAAGAGCTTCACTAGGAAATCAATGACTTACAATTTTCTTCTGGACTTTGAGCTCAGCCTGGACATGAAGCAATGTTTACCTATAGCACACCTTTTCCTGCAGATGGGTGCAGCATCTATCCTCTGCCATGTGTCATGTCAGGAGATTGAAAGTCTACTGTGGTAAACTTTAAATGGGTCCTGAATCTGCACTACTTTCCTAATAATTCTGCAGGAGCTGTAATTTTACCATTTCCTGGCAGTATACATGAATCAGCTCCTAGAGCCTGCATGCCCCTGGGCCTTCATCCTACCACATGTCAAGTGAGTCATTGTCCTTTGTTTGATCAGACTCTTAACCAGATGTCAGAGAATTGGTGCTCATGGACCCGCTCTGTCTGTCTCCATCTTGCTTTTTCTCTCTCTTTCACGCCGCGGTATACCACACACAGAAATGGCCTCACCAGGACAAATTAGGGTAGAAAACTGGCTGACACACTGTTTTGAATACTACAGTGGGGTGGTTAACCTTCAAAAACATCAGTAGGATTTTAAAACAAAAACACACTTGGAGGTAGACCACATTTGGCAAAAAGTTGTGCAGTTTGCACATCATAGTTTTGCAGTCTTGTTTATAGCTCGGTCTGTGTCTATTAAGATGTTCGCTGTTTCCCCAAAACAATGTGTGAGAGAGGTACACAACCCTGGCTGGGACATTGGGCCTATGTTTTTTATGTATTTTGGTTTACAATGAAATTTCAAATTATTTGCTGAAAGGTGACTGTTCCAGACTATGATTCCTCCCAAGGGGTTCTCATTAGTATTATTGTGTACATGTGCATTGCAACAGCAACAGAGGGGGGTGAGAGAGGATAATTTGCGCTGGGAAGAGAGAATATAAATACAGTCACAATATTTGATAAGCTCAAAAGGATCAGATTCTGGTCACCCCACCAGAGTCAAAACCTGCGACACCAAGGGGCCGCAGTTAATCGATACAAACATGCAGTAGATCCTGAGCTGAAAGAGTTCAAGTAAGTTCAAAGTATCAAGTCCCAATATTTCAGGTGCTCTTCATTTTATTCTTCATAAAAAAAAATTTCATTCAAATGATAGAATCCAAACTTCACACATTAGGAAGAGAAACAACCGCTGCCAACACGTGTTTCGTCTAGGTCGTTAAGACCGCTAGACTTCATCAGGGCTGTAAATATTACAATAAACATAATCACAATCACATTCCACTAAAGACACTTTGTTATATATAAACTGTAAATAGGACAAGTTTCTTTTATCTTATAACAGTGTCTCTTTAGTGGAATGTGATTGTGATTATGTTTATTGTAATATTTACAGCCCTGATGAAGTCTAGCGGTCTTAACGACCTAGACGAAACACGTGTTGGCAGCGGTTGTTTCTCTTCCTAATGTGTGAAGATTGGATTCTATCATTTGAATGAATTTTTTTTTTATGAAGAATAAAATGAAGAGCACCTGAAATATTGGGACTTGATACTTTGAACTTACTTGAACTCTTTCAGCTCAGGATCTACTGCATGTTTACATGTGCATTGCTTTTCATATCAGAGGTTTTAACAGTGCAAAGGAAGCACAGATGGCATAGCTCTCAATGTTATGCTATGTTGAGGCATTTACAGAGTGTCTGATACCAATGGAAGGGAGTCTTGGCACTAAGATGCCTAGCGGCTCAGTGGCTCCCCCTCCTTATTTAATAGATGGAACAGCTGAAGAAGAAGTAGAGGCATTACCTGGCTCAAGATATTGTTTAAGGGAACTGTATGACCTAGTAGCATGAAAGGAGTATGTTGGGAACCAGCGGATTTTGCCCATGGCCTGAAACTAGTAAAATCATTCCATACAAATGTTCCCCATTTAGTCCAGGTTTAGAAGAAGAGGGGGGCTTTGATAGGGAGATAATGTCAGATTTTGACACACGATGCCTCATAAGAGAGAGTCAGGAAACATACAACATGGAGGAGATGGAAGGTGGGGCAATGCCCTATTACAGTCATGGAGTACAATAGCTTCCAGGCTAGGGTCTGAAACACAATGTACCAGCCAACTAAGGACCGGGAGTTGACTTCCAGGTCAGGGAGGACAGAGAACTTTAATGTGGTAGTGGATGCTAAAGACTGGGGGGCAGGTGTGCTAACATTTGATGCAACCCAACAAGACATTAGTAAGAGAATGCCCTCTCATTCACATGCGTCCATGCAGCATCCTAATGACTCAGTTAGTCAATCAATAATAAGCTTTATTCAAATTCTAACAAGAAAATCATAAAATCAAGAACAATAACATCACTTAATATTTTCCATATCCAAAGAGGTTATATAATAGCATTGTTAAATTACAGTTATCTATATAAAGTTAAAAAACAATGCTACACCTAGGTACAAACATGATCAAAACATTTCATAATAAAATAGTTTTTCTACAACTGATTACATTCTTTAAAAAGGGTACTACAGACCTCGTAAAATGTTCGTTATCTAAAAGTTGCAAAAATAGAATTGCAGGACAGCATTGTCTAAGACCGAGCTGCCTTAAAATTGGCACGTTCCACTTCCTTATTTGTACTTCATAACATTTAGAAAAGAAGAATACATGTATTGTTGATTGCTGAAATGTATTATCACATGGAAATGGCTCAGGACAAATCTGTCATGCATGCCTAAAATATTTTTAAGGTACAGCTGAATGCCATAAGTGGTCAGTATCACTTGGTTGGACTGTACAGTTGATCTCAATGGGCCCGATTGACAAAACCAACTTAAGACAAAATCCTAAACTTACTGCCATTTTGGTATTCACAGAAGGCACTTACTCATTTTGGTATTCACAGAAGGCACTTACTCATTTTGGTATTCACAGAAGGCACTTACTCATGAATGAGTAAGTGCCGTCTGTGAATTCCAAAATGGTAGTAAGTTTAGGATTTTGTCTTAAGTTAGTTCTGTGAATCGGGCCCAATATTTCCACAGAAAGTCTATTTGTCTCCAGAAGAGTCATACCATTTTTTTTGAGATCTCTACTAGTAACAGAAACTATAGAGCATATATATTTTGGGTGCCCCAGATTATTCATGAAGTCTTTTATATATTTCAACCATGGGATATTGTGGGTCCAATGAAGCTTGATCTAGTCTCTTATATTGTTCCTATTGAAAATGATTTTTGAAGATGTCCAAATCCTATGCCACAAAAGGACTGGTTGAATTTTTATTAAGTGCATTACATAAGGTAACCCCAACGCTGAGTGGCTTATGTAAGTAGAAGTACTGCCTGAGACAGCCAAAGGGAATCTTAAAAAGGCATTGTCTACCAACTGTTGGAGCCGGGGATCAGAATAGCCCCACAAGCCTGCGCCATATATAACAATGGTGGCACATTTTTCCTTATATGTGTTTAACAGCTCCACGGGTGGTCTTTTACCCAGTTTCTTTGCGAAATTAGCTGGTGCAGCCATAGCTTTTGAAAGAAAAGCTTCCTTGCTTTAACTGCCTGGGTCCATGACTCCTTCTGGGCGAAGAGAATACCCTAGTAGGGGATTGTCTTTGTAGGTTCAATCTTACTATATATATGTCTTTGCACTTTGTGGTGCATCTCCCACACTTCATATTGAAAGTCTTTGAAATCTTAACCCTGAGACCCAGATCCTGCATATACACAGTAAAACTTGTCAACACCAGTTGGAGCCGCAGTTGCGTGCAGATGCATCAGTACGGCATCGTCTGCACAGAGAAGGGCAGGTAAAGGGCGATTATCAATTTTCAGAAGTTGTGATCCTCAATCATTTGGTATAAAGTGTAAATAAAAAAGGGTGCCAGGACACAGCCCTGTCTAACCCAGCTCTCCACGCTGAATGGTGCAGTGCATTTGCCCCTTGCCACATAACAGACCCTTGCTTTGTAACCAAAATAAAGCTCTCATAAAGTGTAGACGTGGAGCTTCCAATCACATATCGGCCAAAATATTCCATAGTTTATCATGTTCTCCACAGTCAAAAGATGCAGTTAAATCTACAAATGCCAGATATTATCTACCCTGTTTGGCCAGCGTATTCTTCCCAATAAAGATGTTTAAATTTGATCCCTGATCAACTGTATCTAGGCCTGGCTGAAAGCCAAACTGTAGCTCAGATGGGATGTTGTTATCTTTGGCCCAGACCTGTAGTCTATTACATACTATACTCCCCACAACCTTGACCAGGGAATCGATCAGTGATATTTGCCGGTAACTAACAGGGTTCTGGTGGTCACCTTTCGTAAAGATCGGTACCAGTATTGATTCTGAGTATGTCGCAATAAAACCTGAAGAACAGCTATCATTTGAGTTAAAAGTAGACCCCATAGAGGAAAACTGGCTTTAAAAAGATCTACAGGGACACCATCAGGACCAGGTGCATTCCCTCCCTTACTAACCATAATTCATCGATTGACCTCTTCTAACCTAAAATAAAGTTCAATAGGGTAAATCCTTGGGGCGGTTGTTTCCCAGTCAGTTACACGTTTCCATACAGTATGACAAGCTCCTCTTCTGCACATGTTTCCCTGCAGCTTCACAATGCCTCAGTAAGTCACATGTTTCCATACATTACAACAGGGCCTTCTCATGCACATGCTTCTTTGCAGCATCACAATGCCTCAATAAGTCACATGTTTCCATGCGGCATGACAAGGCCCTAACATGCACATACTTCCTTGCAGCATCACAATGTCCCAACTAGACACACATTTCTATGCCTCATTCACAGTTAACTCTCTAGGCACACATGCCAAATCTAGGATCACAGTATCCTGGTAAGGTATACACGTCTATGAAGGACAACAATTCCTATGTTAGGTTGACATTTCCATGCTGTATGATAATGACCTAGTTAAAGCTCATATTTCTATCCCAGTATCACATTGTCCCTTTTAGTCAGACACTTCGATGCCATGTTCACAAGGAACCATCTACTGTACCACATACTGTTCCTCAATGCCCAAGCTAGGAAGGTATTTTTTCATTGCAGCATAGTAATCTCCCAGTTAGGCATGTGTTTCTATGCCCTATCTTAATGACCAAAATGAGTACACAGGCCCCAATCTGCTGAACAGTTCTGGAGAGCAAACTAAGTACTTCTTAAGAAAGGTTATCAAACATGGAAAAACAGAATGGCACATGTGACTGCGCATTATTCCAGTTGGAATAGGACAAAGTGATTATAAAGTATCATTTAGAGTTAATTTTCTCCCTGTGTTCTGATTCAAATCTAAACCTGGAGAAGTTGCCACATTTAGGCCTCTATAGCCATAGTAAGAATCCATAGAATGGGGACACGCTGAATGGAGAAACCAGGTGCTTTTGTACATCCTTTTATTATTATTATTATTAATATTTACAAAAATTACCTAGGACTTGATTTATACTTTGGCGTACAGGTTACTCTATCACAAACGTGCTGGTTAATTTGTCTGCCATATTGCAAGTCCTTTTATCCTATGGTCCTTCATTCCTAAATTATTTAGTGTCTAATTCTAGGGTTAAAACATCTTGCCAGAAACATTGATACAGCATCCTAGCCTTCCTGTCAGAATAGGAAAGGATTCATCGGAGTGTGGGTGGGAGGCAATCAAGTTAGATGGGGGCACAAGGCACATTAGGGGGTAGTGCAAAAAATATTTGTTTGTTTTGCTTTACGCTCTGCTATATCCCAAATATTTATAACACTGATGTATTGAAATGATCTTTTCAAAATTGAATGCAGCAAGGTTACGTTTTATGTGTTTCAACTGGCCCTCTCGCCAAGGTCACCCCAAATGTTTGCTTACCCTTGCCTTCCTTTGCTGTACCTGCTTGTGTTGCCTTTTAGGACTCTGTGCACTTTTTCCCTATTAAGCAGTGCTAAAGTGTTCATGCTCGCTCATGTAAACATGATAGAATTGGCCTAAACCTGATTGGTACATTTAATTTACTTATACAGTCCTAGTAAATAATACTACATGTACTCAGGGCCTGTAAATTAAATGCTACAAATGAGCTTCTGCACTCATTGAGCCGCTCGCTAAAGTAGCCCTATAAACATGTCTCATTCCTGCCAATGCAGCCTGAAGTGAAGTTTTAAATTGCCATTTCAAGCTGGCAAAATAAACCTTTTGCCAGGCTTAAACCCTTAAGGGCCCATTCACAGAACCAATCTGAGATAAAATCTTAAACTTACTACTTTTGGTATTCACAGAAGGCATTTAGTAGTAGTAAAGTTAGGACTCTTAACTTTACTACTACTAAATGCCTTTTGTGAATACCGAAAGTCGTAAAGTTAGGATTTTGTCTCAGTTTAGTAGTAGTAAAGTTAGGAGTGCTAACTTTACTACTACTAAATGACTTCTGTGAATACCAAAAATAGTAAGTGTAGGATTTTGTCTCAGATTAGTTCTGTGAATCGGCCCTATATTTCTATTACTTGTAAGTCACCCCAATTGTAATTCCTTAAGGCTCAAAGGCAGCATGCAAGTATTTAAAAAGCAGAATATATGGGTTTAAGTTTTACATGCACCGGCAATAAAAAACACTAAAGTAATTTTTTACTGTTGTAAGGCTATCTCTCCCATACACCAGCACTAGGTTACATTATAACACATTATAAGTGACAACTTCAGTTTGGGACCAGCTAGAGAAATATTGTCCCTCTTAAATAAATTGTAATTTAAAATCCATTGTAATGGTAAATGTCAGGTTTTAAGTTACAATTCTAAAAAGCCACTTTATGAAAGGGTGACAAATGCAAAAAGATTGATTGATGGACGTAATGCTGAACAATGTCAAATATTCACCCCAGTACATGGATCTGGGCCTCAATCCATCGTTTTTTTTCTCCCAATGCCATTCCAGTTTGAACCCAGCCATATGCAAATTAGTCTTGACCCTGTGCCCCATGGAAACAGTCCAGCCCGATCTGCCAAGCCAGGTCCTCCCTGGACTGGAAACAAGCATCCTGGGACTGGTTTCAGCGTTTCACCCCTCATCAGCCAGGATAGCTTGATTCCAGTGGTATGGAGAGCACAGAACCTACGTCTGGACATACCCAACCCACTCGGGGGGACGGCTGCAAATAGAACAATTGATGAATAGCATGCTGAAAAATGTCAAACATTCACCCCCATTACAGATATCTGGGTGTAAATACATAGTTTTTTCTGCTCACCATACCATTCCAGTTTGCTTCCAGCCATCTGCAAATCAGTCTCGACCCTGCGCCCAAGATGGTGGCAGCAGCCAGGTGAGAAGGGACATTTTGGATGGGAACAAACGTGAACCATAGTATATTGACACACGTACCCAGAAGATCCAAATGATTGCTTTTCATCTGCTTACGTTTCAGTTTGTGAAACTTCCCTACAATCCTCGTTAAATTGTTTTTTCAGTGTTATTCATCTTGGATTCTGGAGTAATATCCATTCATTTTTTTTTGTAAAACAATCTTTATTGCAGATATAGCATTTCACGTACAGTCATGTTGCACAGCATCTTTCCAATCTCGTACCCAACCATAGGTTGTACACAGCCATTTAGCCCACATCCCGGGGGTTGGGCGGCGGTACTCATGGTCTTGGTATACTCCCAGGTGTGCTGACTCGTGTAGGGGAAGAATGGTTTTACCGCCTTCTGCTTTATATCTTTTGTGTTCCCCCCTCTTCCGCCCACTCCTAATATCGGACGTCTAGTTATGTCAATACTCCTGCTGTTGTTCTGCCCCCCCCCCCCATGTGTCTGTGCCTATGCCTGGTGCTAGAGCATGTAGTCTTGGTATTGGTCAAAGGAGTTTTACGTACTTCTCTGTGTATGTGTGTCTGGTGCTAGTGCTGGGTGAACAGAAGGTGTCAATGGAGTTAATGGGCCCTCAGTCTCCTCCCCCTCCAGTTCCTCTATTGTGTTGTCCCTTAGAGCCTGAACCAACATTTCCCACGCCATCGCCGCATCCTGCGCTTTCTCGTCCGAACTTCGGCGAGCTAGTTGGTATCTAATTGTGCTCTCGGCTGTTGCCCACTTCAAGAATTCGTTCAGCCACCTCCTGTGTGTCGGCCCTGACTTCGATTTCCACCCCTTGGTCAGTTCCCGTTTGGCTAGAAGCAGGCCCATATCTATGAATTTGCTTGTTAGCTTGTTTTTGCGTGTGTGTGGGAACCAGTGTAGAATCGTGACCTCACTGTCGTATTGCAGTTCCCTGTCTGTTACTGTGTTCAGGGTGGTTCCTATCTCACTCCAATACTCCTGTATGTGAGGGCAACCTCGGAGCATATGGAGTAGATCCGCCTCTATTAGGCTGCATCTGGGGCATGCTGCGTTTGTCACTCCAAAATATGTTGCTATTTTGCTCGGGGTTAAGTAGGCTCTGTGGAGGATGTACAGGTGGATGAGCTGGAAGCGCGCATTTCTGGAGCTTCTCCGAGCTCTACGCACCAGTTGGGACCATGTTGTGTCAGGGATTTCCTTCTGCAGGTCTGCTTCCCACTTTGTTTTAAGTGGTGTGAGGGGTTGGACGTTTTCGGATGACATTCGGAAGTAGAGGCACGTGACTGCTTTGAATGTCCCTGCCGCCATCATCGTGTATTGGCACGGTAGAGTTGTCTTTGGTTCGATCAGACCCTCCCCCCAGTGCGCCTGTATGGCTCTCACTACCGCCGCGTGTATCAAGTAATCGCCCCTTGGAAGGTCGTAGCGCTCCTGAAGAGTCTGGTACGGTACTAGCACTCCGTCATCATAAAGGTCCCCTATCATGTGTAAACCTGCTTCCTCCCATTCCTGTAGTCCCGACCAGTCCCCCCCATGCGGTAGCGCCGTCACCATACCCAGTGGGATTTCGGGTGCATACGGGTGCACAGGCCCAGTTCGCTTTTGCGATCGATTCCAGCACAATCGGAGCGTCCTTTCTTCTAGAGATAGTCCTCTGAGTACTAGTTTTTGTTGCAGAGTAATGTATGCTAGGACATGGCGAGGTATACCAATCTCCCTCTCCTGCTCCGGACCTCGGTAGGCTCTCGCAACCTCTTGTGTGAAGTATTGTAGTTGGGCCGCCAGGTAGTATAATTCAAAGTCCGGGACCGCCAGGCCCCCCTCGTCTTTCGAGCGGGTTAGCGTCACCAATGCAATTCTACGCCTGCCCGTTCCCCACAAGAAGGACACCACTAATGACTTCAGTCGTTTAAAGGTTGCTCCGGGTATCCATACCGGGAGGGTCCGGAAAAAATATAACAGCCTTGGTAGGGCTATCATTTTTAGTAGTGATACTCGGCCCGTCATGGACAGGGGCAGGGTCGCCCAAAAGGCCATACTGCTCTGCAGGGCTCGGATGCAGCGTCCGACGTTGCCGTCTAGCAGGTCAGCGGGCTCGTGGTATATGTGCACTCCTAGGTAGCTTAGGCAGTCGGGCTCCCATCTCAACATCGAGTGGGTTGGGGACGCGCCTCATTTCTCCGCGGGGGGAAGAGACAGGTCTTCGTCCAGTTCACCCGCAATCCAGAGATGTCGCCAAAGCGTGCTAGCAGTCTCTCGGCTCCTTCTACCGCCTCCTCGGCAGAGGAGTAGGTCGTCTGCGTACAAGGAGATAAAGTGGCGGGTTCCTCCGGAATCCAATCCGCTGCAGTGGTCGCCCCGTCTGGCCGTTGCCGCTAGGGGTTCCACCGCTAGTGCGAATAGTAGGGGGGAAAGTGCACATCCCTGTCTGGTTCCACGGCTCACATCATATCGGTCTGATACCAAGGGTCCGACCCTCACTCTGGCTGTTGCCGACGGGTACAGCACCTTCGTCCACTCAATGTATCCCTCTCCTAACCCAAAGTTCCTCATTACTCTATAGAGATAATCCCACTCCAGACTGTTGAATGCTTTCTCTATGTCGACCGCTAGTACCAGGGGAGTTCGTGCCTCGGGCGGAGGTATATCGATTAGTCTGAGTAGTCTGCGGATGTTGTGCGTCGTGTTCCTCGTGGGTATGAATCCCTAATGATCTTTGTGGACCAATCCTTTCATGTGGGTTAACAACCTGGTAGCCAGTATTGTACTCAGGATTTAATAATCCGTCGTCAACATAGACAGCGGCCGGTAGGACGCTGGGTCTGTGCTGTCTCTCCGTGGTTTTAAGAGGGGAATCATTATGGCTTCGCGCATTGAGCAAGGAAGTCTGCCCGTTTCTTTGGCCTCGTTATAAATTATTCGAAGTCGTGGGGCCAGTTGATCAAGGTATTTGATGTAGAATTCAATGGGCAGTCCGTCCAGACCCGGCGTTTTGTTATGCGCCATATGTTTTATCGCTCCCTTTATTTCCGTTAAGTCTATCGGGCTGCCCAGGGATTCAGCGTCTTCTCGTGCCAGTTGGGGCAAATGTAGGTCAGCTAGGAAGGCGTCCGTTGCTGCACCCTGATCCACTAGCCCGCTCTGGTATAGTCCCTCGTAATAGGAGCGGAAAGTTCAGTATGTCCGGCTGCGTTTGATAAGTGTCGCCCCCACTCCCCTTGAGGGACATAATTGGCTGACTGTTTCGGCTGGGGTTCGCTAGCCAGGCCAGGAGTGTGCCGGTTTTATCCCCCTCCGCGAGAGTTCTTGTCAAGTACGTTTTGTAGTCAAAGCTGCGGAGGCGCTCCACTTCTGCCGCCACTGCCTCTCGCGCCTCACTGACCTTACTCTGAAGTTCAGGGTGGTTGGGGCGCTCTTGCTCTGCGTTTCTCAGTCTCTGTTCAGCTTTATCCAAATCATCTATCAGCGTCCAGCGCGCCCCCGCAAATTTTTCTATACAGTGTCCCCTCACCACTATATTAAACGCATCCCACTCCGTGGCCCTAGATGAGGCAGTATCCTCGTTCTCCACGAAGTACTGTGCAATCCTCTCTCCCAATGCCTCGCGAAATGGTGGGTCATCTAGCGTGTCCGGCCGTAGCCGCCACGTCGGGATACGTGTGATTTTGTTCATCCAGTCCAGCGTTAGGAGTAGGGGGTTATGATCAGAGATCGTTCGCGCGAGGTATTTTGTCCGGGCCACCATCGGGAGCACCGTCTGTGAGCATAGAAAGGCGTCGAGGCGGACATGGAGGTCATGAATGCTGGAGTAGAATGAATAGTCTCGTTCCCCCGGGTGTTGTACCCGCCAGACATCTGATAAATCCCATTTTACCTGCCAGTCTGCTCTGTGCTTCGCAAGTCTATGCACTGGGGATGCCTGCAGTGGTGGGTGATATCTGTCTAGAATGGTGTCTACAATTGAGTTGAAATCCCCCCCTATCAGCACGGGACTAGTGAAGTAGCTGGCCAGTGTTCTAGAGAGTTTCGCAAAATATGTCGCCTGATCTACATTTGGCGCATATATACTGGTAAGTGCTATGTGTCGGCCTCTAAGCAGGCCCTCAACCGCTACATATCTCCCATCTGGGTCCACAGTGTGCCTAGTGACCTGGAAAGGAATGCCCGCTCTTATCCAGATCAGCACCCCTCTAGCGAAGGCAGAGTATGTAGTGTAATAAAGGTGGCCCTTCCATCTACGTTGCAGCGCCACACCCTCCTTCCGCGTTAAGTGGGTTTCTTGTAGGAATGCTATGTGCACTCCCCTGTGGACTAAATAGGAGTGAACTTTGTGCCTCCTAATCATCGTATTCAACCCCCGCACATTCCAGGACACACATTTCAATGATCCCATATTAGCCATAGTCCCATTGCGTTCGATTCAGATCAGTCATGGTTGGCACCCAGACAATAGGTTCGACATCATTCCCATCCCCCCCAACTTTCTCTTCATTCCCCCCCCTTGAACTGCGCCCTGAGTTCCCCCAACTACTCCAGGCTCCCTCCCCCCAGGACAGGACCTAACTGCAACAGAGTAGTTCCCATCCAAACAGGTGAGCAATCGTGCTCTAAACTTCTACGTAATCCGTGACTAATATCACGGAAGCCTTATGGGCTCTGGGGAGCGTGAGCTAGTTACAGGTAGTTTACGATGTTGTCTCCACAGTTCCCTCCCGCCATATACAGTGTAACTTACGATACTTCAGTCTAACAGCGTCCTGCTCAGGTGTTCATAGAGGCCGTCCTACAAGCCATCGCCAGAAAACAAATAGTTGTGTCCGAAAGTTTAGCTTCCAATTATCACTTCCGAAGTCTACGGCGTGATTCTCGGGCCTCCTGTTTTCCCCATTTCCGACAATTCAGTCTCCGAGCCCGATCCCGGTTCCTCCGAGCCCGATTCTTTCTCCGATCGGAGCAGAGTTGATCCCGAAACTTCTTTCACTGCTTGGAGAGCTGCCTGTCGCTCGTCCTCCGTTTGAGATTGCGTTGGTTTTCTAGATCTCTGTCTCAGCCTCCGGAGCCTCCTCGATTTCCTCACCGGTTGATTTTGGCGCTCCTCCTCATCCCTAAATCGCGTGCCATCCGTGCCTGCCTTGTAAGTGTCCCACCAGTTCCAAGCCTCTTCCGCTGTCGTGAAGAACTGAGCCTTTCCATCCACCACTATTCGGAGCCTGGCTGGGAACAGCAGAGAGTATTGAATGCCTTCCGAGCGTAGTTCTTTTTTGAGGGAGAGGAAAGAGGCGCGCATTATTTGCTTTTCAAATGTATAGTCCGGAAACAAGGTTACTTTGCTGTTGTCTACTTGGAAGGGTCCTGCTTCCCTGGCCCGTTGCAATAGCCAGTCTCTGTCTTTGTAGTGCAACAGCTTGATGACCACTGGGCGAGGAGGCAGTCCCGGTTTCGGGGGTCTGGAAGGGACCCGATGCGCCCTTTCCAGCGTGAAGAAGGGGGAAAGGCCCTCTGGGGCTACCACAGTTCTTAGCCAGTCATCCAGGTAACTCACCATGTCCGTACCTTCTTTTTTCTCCGGAAGACCCACTAGGCGCACGTTGTTTCTGCGGCTGCGGTTTTCAGCATCCTCTGCCCGCCTCTCTAGGGCCTGTATGCGGTCCAGCGCTTCGGTGAGTCGACACTCCATCGATTTGTGTGCCGGCGCCAAGACCGTTATGGCGTCCTCCGTCTCCTTGACTCTGTCCGCTAGTTTTGCATGGTCTGCTCGAAGGAGTCCAAGACCCGTTGATACTTGTGCAATATCGTGGTGCAGGGCATCCTTCGTGGCTGCGATCGATTGAAGAATCCTGTCCTGCATTTGCTGTAGGTCTGTTGTCGGTGGGGGAGCATCTTCCGGAGTTTCCATGGTGGGGCTGGCATCTCCTCTTACTCCTTTTGTTTTCCCCATTGCAGTGTGATGACGGAGGACCGGGGTGATGGAGAGAACGGGGCGCCTGGCGGTCTCGGCGTGGTTCGGCAGTGGGGGTCTTTTGCGAGAGCACCCGGAGTTTCGGGCCGTGTCTTTTGCCGCCTCAGGGTCAGCTCACGGCTGTGCTGCTGTGTGCTGGGCAGGGCCTCCTGCGGTCCTCTGCAGGTTCTCCCCCCGCGTTGGACGCTCGTAGCAGCTCCCGGATCTCTTCGGAGGTGTCTCCCAGTCCGTTTTTTTGGACAAAGGGGTTCCGCAATTTTCAGCTCCACCAGGGCATTTCAGGCCCGGCCGGGGGCCTTCTCGTTGGGTTGCGGGTCTCCGCGAAGGTTCCCACTAAGTCGAGTCTCGTGCGGGCCGACAGCCCCGGGGGTAGTATCCCCTCCAGGAAGATCGAGGGTGCAGGGCCCAGCACGGGCCTCCAAGTCCTCTGTCGGTCAAGCCAAGCCGCTCCCCAAGGCTTCCAGCAGGCGTGGGCCCCAGCGAGGTCAGGGCATCGGATCTCCAGATGGAGGCCCTACCCACTCAGGGCCATAGTCTGCTGGGTCGGTACGTGGACCCTCTCGGGGCTCGGGGGGCTGGTCACAAGGCCTCCCCCAGTCGCCCCGTCCCTCCAGTCCGGCGAAGGTGTTATAGGCCTTCCTCACCGCACGGGCCGCAGTGGGAGGCCGCAGTGAAGTCGGGGCTCCAAGTCCTGTCCCCCAGCCAGGTCGGGGCCGCTCCGCAACGTTGGGGCTCGGCGCGCACCTCCCGGCGGCGTCCTCGCTAGTCACACCCGGGTCGGGCTATCGCCTCCTGGGCTCCCTCACCATCAGGCGCCCTCTCTGCTTTCCTGCGCTGGGCAGAGCGCCGCAGTCCGGTCCCAGGGACGGAGGTGGCGCCGTTCCCCTCCCACAGGCAGCAAAGATTCCACCGGCTCGTCTCCCTTGTCGTCAGGTGTCCACCCCTCGGCTTTGCTCCGCGGCCGTCGTTCATGTGGTTCTGGGGGTCAAGGTTTGTGGCAGGTACTCACACGTCGGTCCGGGCTCCCCGGGGGTACCAGGAGGAGCGGCACAGAAGTTGTGGTCTTCTGGGCTCGGTTGGGCGCCCTGGGCCCGCACTCCCCTCCACTTCGGGGGCAGTAGGCCCCGTTGACGCCGGGGCCTCAATTTTCGTCTCCCGGGCAGGGAGGAGACGCACTGGGGTCGGCGGGGCGCCGAGCGCGGCCTTCCAGCGGCTCCTCACGGTTTTAGGGGGGTCGCTGGATTCCGACTCCGGGCATCCACCCTCTCATGCACCCGGACAGCACCTCGGGCGTCCCAGCCGGGCTCCGGGGTTCGCGCTGTGGGTCCCAGTGTCCCAACAGTTATGGGGACGCCGCCATCTTGTGCCTCGGGTCCGCGAGTTTGTTCTGGACCTGTACGCCGCTCCCGGTGCAGGAACCGGCACTCCCGTGGTACCGGAGCAGGCGGCAGTGTTTCGCTCGGGTTCACCCGGTTTTCACAGGGTTCCCGAGCCGTAGGAAGGATATCTTGACAGATTACGGGCGGTGGGTTCGGGAGCCTCGTTAGGCTGCTACCATCTTCGTTGGCTGCAAGCCACGCCCCTCGGAGTAATATCCATTCATGACATATCTAGATAGTCATTACAGCTGCGTGGTTGGATATAGATATTTCTACAAGGGCATTAATAGCTTTTTAAATACTCACTTTATGCATAATTCAAGTTGCAAATAACTGCATGAGGTTGTAGAAAAACTTAGAATTATTTATTTAAATGTGATTTATGAATTTACAGAGAGCTGCATTTGCTTTCCTTGCAAGATAGTGTGGTAATCTATGTTTACATTGAACCATATACACCATATAAAGAACAGATTTCATACAAATTATAGCACTATAAGTTTCACGAGAATTATTAAACTACACAAACTCATGTAGCTGCAACATATTGTTCTTTTCTAAAAAGTATATCTGTTCAAAAAAGAATATCACACACAATGATTCTAAGGGCATTTTATTATTTAAGAATGTTGATTTAATGCTACTTTTTTATTTCATTTTGTATCAGATATAATCTTCAGAAGGATAGGAGCCAGTGATGGCTGCTAGGGAACTGTGGCGGGGGCGGTGCAAGGGGGTGTTAGCAAAAAAGAAAAGACGACTTACCTGCTCATCGCCAGCTGCCACCTCCCCTCCGTGCTCCTCTGTTCCTGGTTTCCAGAAGCACCCAGGCTACCAGACTCCCCTAATCCAATCACGATGCTGATGTCACCAGCATGACAGCAGCGATGTAATTGGTACGAGTGGCCTGTTTGGCTGCTAAGGCAATACCTGGGAGTCTGGGATAGTTCTCCACCCATCTGTGCAACACAGCCAGGTGGGGAAATTCTAAGTGCCTAGGACGGTTTGGCTGGCCAAAGACGGCCAGCCAAACGATCATGCGCACTTGTGGTGCACTCACCACTCCTGCTCCCTCTGACAAGATCCCAGCCATGCCCGCTGTAATCTGTCTCCATACTAAAAATGAAATGATGTAAACGTTATGTTACTTTCATTTTATTTTTCCTCTGTACTGCTTGGAGAGCAGTGGGGTGACACTCCTCCATTAAAAGGAGCTGGATCCATACCAAGTCCAGAAGAGGGTGCTAAGCAATCAAGTGCCTTTTCCAATCCCCTTTCCCCATCTCCAAGCTTTGAAGTCAGGACGCCTAGCAAGGAAACCATGAGTCTCATTGGAGCAACAGCGATTAGTTAACAAGGAGTCGTTGAGAATAGGGAGAATTATTTCAATCCACCATTGCAAACCACTCAAAGATGAAGCATTGTGTTGCAACTCTGACCTTGAATGTAGCGGTGTAATAAGGAAACGAGAATAGCATTGTGGACGATTTATCTCTATGAAGGATCTTGTGAAACATACCTGAAAAGCATTAACAAATAAGCATATTATTCAACCACTTTTAGGTAATTTAGGGTCTAATTTAGATCTTGGCAGAAGGGTTATTCCATCTCAACAGTGATAGATATGGATATGATCATGCTGGTTTCAGTCGTTAGAGAATGGCTGTACCTTTGTGTATTAGGGATCCTTGCGCCTCTAGTCGGCCGCTGAAGGATGCATGGGGTGGGGTTCTGGGGGAGTATCGGCTTTATGTCTAAGGTTCACAAACAGCTAAATCTGCTTCTTGCACCTTCCGCCTCACCTAGTGTCGCACCTCCGCCTGCATCAGGTAAGGTAGCTTTGGCTCTTAGAGAGCCCTCAGATCAAAGGTTGCACTTGCACTACAACACACACACTAGTGGTTTCAATAGTTCAAAAATAAGAAAGTATTACTTGAGTTCATAGAAAGGGGTCACCCAAGAGGTTAATAATACTAGAAGGATTGTGCAGTGTGAAATAATGTATTCTAGGTAGTGTGGAAGAATTCAGTGTTTGTCCATATTGAGGGGCGGTTCTTCTTAATTGGCTTAAATGTGTTGGTGATCTTCTTAATTATATACGTTGTGTTTCTGTGCAGTGCGCATGAGACTCAGTATATTTGAGGTCACTACTTTTTTCCATGTGTTTGCCGAAAGCACACATTAGTTATAGAATGTACAAAATAAATAGGGGCACTCACTATTGCGCAAAACAGCAGAATGTAGTTTATAGTTAAAAAAACACTTTAGAAAGGTAGTAGAAGAAATAGCAGAGTCAGAGAATGAGGCCAGTCGATACATTATTAAGAGCAACCATTAAAAAAATACACCATATTATGTTCATTATAATCTGCAAGTAAGTATACCACTAATCCTTTATGGGGTAGACATCGTTTACATCGAATGCGCTACAACGCATTCCATTACACCGCAATTGTTACAACGACCGTGTTGTTCCAACACAAACCATTACATCACAAGTCGTTTCAATGACTTGCTGTAGGGGGCGCGCTGCTGTTGTATTTAGAATCCAACACCTTCCTTGCTGTTTCACAAACTGGAGTAGGAATAGTAAATTATACTATTCCTAAATCTAGCGCGCCCCCTACAGCAAATCGTTGTAATGACTTGCAATGTAATAGTTTGCATTGTAACAACGCGGTCGTTGTAACAACACATTATTATGGAATGTGTTGCAGCGCATTAGTTGTTGAGAGATATATTCCCTTTATGGGTTCCGTAGTAGCGTGCTACTCACAGAAAAAGCACTTCAACACCACATCAGGGGTAGCAAGCGCTATAGAAATGCAAACCTTTTTCCCTCTTCTATCCCTCCACTATCCTTCTCATTCCAAATAACTGACTAACATATCCAACAATCAAATTACTTTCATATTTTCACTACACTAATTCACCACTAATCCTTTCTGGGTCCCAGAGTAGCGTGGTACTTGCTGAAAAATCACTCCAACGCCTCATATGGGGTAGTAAGTGCTATATAAATGCAATAACAATACAATACAATATCCTGTCCTTCAAAATATAAATCCATTAGGAAATAATGGGACTTATAAGGGGAAATCCATCACTCCACGGATGTATGATGTTACAACGCATACTTTTACAACGCATACCTATACAACGCATTTTTTACAACATCAACATCCATTACAACACATGCCATTACAACGCATGCCATTACAACGCATGCCATTACAATGAATTTTTAAAAACCACCTTTATAACGCATTCCATTACAACGCACACTACCTTTACAATGCATACCATTACAACGCATAACATTACATTGCATGTATGGTAAGTATTGGATGGTGTAGGGGTAAAAATTACTATTCTAACTCCAGGGGGTGCAACAGTAGGGTAAGTGTTGGACAGTGTAGGGGTAAAAATTACTATTCTAACTCCAGGGGGTGCAACCGTAGGTTAAGTGTTGGACAGTGTAGGGGTAAAAATTACTATTCTAACTATTCTAACTCCAGGGGGTGCAACAGTAGGGTAAGTGTTGGATAGTGTAAGGGTACTATGCCTTGTAATGTTATGCGTTGTAATGGTATGTGTTGTAATGACATGCGATGTAGTGGTATGCGTTGTAGTGTCATGCATTGTAATGGTTGCGTTTTAATGGCATGCGATGTGATGGATGTTGCGTTGTAATGGTAGTGCGTTGTAAAAGTTGCGTTGTAAAGGTTGTTTCCCCACTCCACTGTTAAGACAGAGTAACCTGTCCGCGAAGATCTCAATCAGGCCCTTATACTCTTAAAACCCAACAAATAATATCAGTGGGGCCAACTATGGGGCCTCCCACCTGCACAGGCCCTCAGTATCAGAATGCCATAATTTAGGGGCCGGGCAACAGGGGCCAAAATCACTCATTGCAGCCTGCATCTTTATACCAAAGTTCATCAATCATGACTATTCTTCAAAGAATGGAGAAAATTGCACAGACATTCGGGGTTCTTTTAAGTGCTTGTTTGGTAATAAACTGATGACATTTTCTGCGTGCCCAGAACAGGTGATAGGTGCTCACAGGATAGGATGATGACCTTGGGACTCAAGAGATTAGAGTTGACACCAGTCCGACCTCTCGTGTTGCTGCCGCGATTGGACAGGAGCTGGGCTGTGCTGCGTCCCACAGCACGTGCCCCTGCAGCTGTGCAGACAGGGCTGGCCTCTCCAAGCTCAGAAATATCAGGTCCAGAATTTGGCAACCTGATCATTCTGGCCCAGGAGACACCTATAAATGCAGATGGTGTTGATTTAATTCTGATTTAGATCACTCCAGGTTAAATTGCATCATTTGTGTTGAGGACTAAAGTCCAATTTTTGGTCAAGGCTATTCAAAGAGTTCATTTATAAAAGTTGAATATATGCAGTGCAAAAAAAGTCTTGTAAATGTATGCAACCTACCTTAAAGAATGGACCAAACATTGGCCCATTCTGAATACCTACATTGCCACTTTTCAGTTCATCACTTACCTCTTTGGACATTAGTTGAGACTTTGTTGACATTAGTAATAGCTCTACTGTGAAACACAGTCAGAGCTGTTTTACAGCAAGTACCTTCAGTGGCTGCATTTGTACACCTCTCAGTATATCAAGAGGTCTCTTGGTGCTGTACATCCTTTGGTGATAAAGCAGGTGGACCACCAGACAGGTTGAATTTCAGGACTTAGTTATCCAGACTTAGAAATTCCTAGCCTCATGAATTTCAAGTCTAGTTCACGGCAGGACATGGAGCCACTGGTCACCGCTTCTGAAGATATGTGCACAGAAATAAGGGGTAAAATAGTTTAAAAGATTGGACCGATTTGGTTTGTACCTACATCTGTAAGCCAAATAAGGATTTTCAAAGTATGCCTAGATCATGGCAGGAAGGCAGTGCACAGCAAAGCCTAGCACAGAGACCTGCCCATGTGTACGATGGCCTGCAGCCAAGCAGACTTTGACATTTGTGGCCTGCTGATGTTTGCTATTAAATTGTACAAGGGGACCTGCCTTAAGCAGCAGCAGTTGAGGCAGAGTTAATCATAGACCTCAAGACTAGAGTTTGGTCAGACAGGAGAAGCAGCAGAAGAATAGGTTTTAGTTTTCATATTTAGATAAAGCCGCTGCTGACTGCTGTGGTCACCGAGGTGTCAATGGTATCTGAGCATTGAGAATAAAACATGGTTTGTACTTTTGCTGCAATGGATAGATGCACCTTTTTATTCGGTTCCACCAGTCAAATAACATAAGAATATTGAATAGCAGGTAACAACCAGCAAAGCATAAGCCATGCATTGGGTTACACATCATGGCATATACCTATCTAAGGTAAGGAAGTAATTTCCCAGGCATATGTCAGCTGATATATTTATCTGTAGTTGAGTGAGTTGCGTACATGTGTTTGGCTCAGAGGCAAGTGGCAGTAAGAGGTGGTCAACCAGAGAGGCTACAGGTGAGTATTGCTATTAAATGTATTCGCTAGCTCTGAGTCTGTCCAAAGCCCACACTGTGCAGTGCATTGTGTCAATTTCCCAAGTGGGTTGATTAACCTGGGACCAGAGTATGGTGTCAAGTGGGAGTGGTCAGGCCATGTTGGCTTCGACTGCCAATTGTGGCTGGACTTTGATAGGATGATACCAGTATTGTTTGTAGTGTTGCATAAATAGTACAGCTTAACATCCAGGGCCATGATGCCTCCCTGTTCAAGTGGAAGCATGAGTGTGTCCCAAAACAATCTAGGCTGTTTGCCAGTCAATGCCACTTTTCTGATGCAGGTCTACAATCTGTTGAAAACATCTCTTGTGAAGTGGGTGGGAATGTTGACAAATAGGTTAATGAAGCAGGGTACCTTGGTGGTGGCCTTACCCCCTTTTTCATCCACCCTGCAAATGTGACTCCTGGCACACTGCTATTTGGGGGCTGTAGTCCCCATGGCTCTTGAGCGTCTTGAGGGGCCAACTACACCTCCTGTTACCTCCAGTAAGTCCCACACAACAGGATTGCTGAGACGTCAGAGGCCACGCCCCCTTTTCCCACAACTCTGCAGACGTGCCTCCGGGCACACTAGTAGTTAGGGGATATGGTCCCCTTGGTTCCAGAGGAACCTTGGGGGCTTATAAGCCATCCTGGTACCTCCTGTAAGTCCTACACAGCTGAATTCCTGAGAGCTGGTCGGAGGTGCAGACCTGTTTGTCCAACACTTTGCAAACGTGATTGCTAAATTTTAAAAAAACATAGTTCACAAAAACAAACACAAATATTACAGGGACCTTATAGTTAGGAATTAGCATTTAGAAAACATTAGAAATTCACTGAAAACAACATAGGTTAAAAGCACATTATGGTTAGCAAATAGAATTTTTAAAAACTCAGAAATTCACAAAAAAAACAAAGGTTACAGGGACGTTATAGTTTGGGTCAGAATTTACTCAACCAAAACCAGAGAAATTCCTGTTATAGTTACCTGAGTTAAGTATAACTCGCGTCCCGCAACGCACTGCTTATGACCTTGCATATTATATCACTCATGACATGGTCAGTGACATCACTGATGACATCACTAATGACATCTCAAATGACATCAGTGATGACATAATCCACAGCATCTCTTCTCTTGCCTGGGATTGGTAGCAGGGAGATCGGTCTGCAGTTGGTGTGCATTTATGGATCTGCAGAGGGTTTCTTCAGCAATGGGAGGACATTTGTATGTTTCCAAGAATCTGGGAAGGTCGTGGAGGAGGTGGAGGCATTTAGAATGTGCATGAGCATGGTGCTGACGGGTTGTGAGTTGCGGTCCTCTGGAGTAGGTGCATTGGGGAAGTGGTCCTATGGGGCTCCTGAGTGGAGGGACTTCATGAAGTCAGCCAATGTTTCCACCTCATTTACAGCAAGAGGTGTAACAATAGTATCAAAGCCATACCTACGTGTGATGATTTATTTCTCTGGGATATTCTGTGAAATAGGAGAAGGATATAGTCACCAGAATCCAAAGCATTCAGCCATCGACAGTCACCAGGCAAGTCAGGATATAACAAGGAAGGACTGAGGGATTGAAGGAGAAAAGATAAGGATTGCTAAAAAAACTATAAAGTAGCTGGAAGATATGGAAAGTAAAGATGATCCACCTATGGAGACTGGGGTTGAGTAGGAAGATGGACTGACAGGGCAGAAGGAAAATCACAATGAGAATTGTGAGACCACAAGGCAACACGGTCAGGAGTGCCAAATCCTGACCAGTTTTGCTGCACAGCTTTCTTGATAGTATGGTTCCCGCATCAGTTATTTTGCTGTTCGCTCCCCACACCTTTGTTGTTTCTCCCATCCTGCTCTCTTGAACAATATTGTCTCTTGCGTTTTACTTCTCGTACCCCTTCTGACCCTGTACCCTCAGGTGTGTTATTTAGTTTGCCTAAGGATACTTCATAGCAGAAATACTTGACTTCAGACTCATGGAAGTTCCTTCACTCCTGAGCCCAGCTGGTTTCCCCAAGATCTACTGGGATCCTTATGGGTGATCGTCATTGGCCCATCGGACAAGACGTACTCATGGGAAAGGAGATCAAGGCAATTTTTTTGATGAATGCCAATATTCAGAGAGATTGCCTTTGGGTACTTCTCTTAGGCAAACCACCTTAGGCATCTATAATACTGAGAGGCGTAGTCTATTGCCAGAGGTTGAGACCTGAGCAAGACAAGCTGAGACTCCTGTGTTTCTCCCTCTTTCCTTAAATGCTAGTATCCCATTTTTCCAGGAAAGATTATTACGCTGATGAATCTTACTCCCCCTCATGTTTGTAGGGATGTATGATGTAACAATGCGATCATTTAGATCGCGGTACATTACATTGCTGTTTTTACAACGCAAGTCGTAGGGCTTAGGAATAGTATGATTTACTATTCCAACTACAGCCTACGTACAGTAGGGAAGGTGTTGGAATAGTAAATCCAACTATTCCTTAGTCTAGAGCGCCCTCCTGCGCCCGTCATGGTAACGACTTACATTGTAAAAGCAGCGATCTAAATGTACTGCAGTGTTTTGACCGCGTTGTTAAGGTCGTTTCCCATTTGTACCCTCCTCTGTTGGACACACTGGAATATTATAATCAGAGTTCCTATCACATCCTCTTCTTGCCTGCAGGGTGCAGCTGGAAAGGGACTAGATGACCTCATTAAAGATGAGTGATTGATCAAACTGGAACAAAGGGGAACGTAGGGACCCATCTGACCCAAAACTGTGCAGCGCTGTATCCCTAAAATGAAGAGGATATTATATTGGATCTAGGTCAAATTTCTGTTACAAAAGTGAAATCTCATTTAATTCCCTTATTTCGTGTAATCTAAATTTTGTGAAACTTCCATAATTCATGGGTAAAAAAGTTTGTATCATGTTCTCAAATAGTGGATTGTACATGCAGTCAATGTATTATAACCCGTGAAACCACAGGAGCTGGGTGTAGACGCATCACACTAGTCTCTTGCCTGTATGGTGCATGACTTCTGAGTTTAAGGTAGCCCTCATAGTCTTTTTTCACAAATGTACTGTCCAAACAATGTTCATGCGACACATATAATTTGAAATAATTTGAAATAATTTCGCAATAATATTCAGTGTTTGGCAAAAATAATATTTCACTATTTCACCCACATCTAAAATCAATACCATTGGCCAGGTTACAAGTTGGAGATTGTACTTTAATCTTTTTATTTGGTTAACGTGCTTGATTTCAGAAAACTAACTATTTTTAAAAGGACTGCAAAGAACATTATGTAATTGGTAGCACCATCAATATATTCTACAGAACTAACATGTGTCTTTGTTCATTTTAATTACGGGTACATTTAAGACCTACTGTGCAGACAGGCTGGACCCACAGTCAGTAATAATTAACCCGGCTACAAGCAAAAGATATCCTGAGCAAACCCAGAGTGATAGACATTTCCGCCAGGCCTTCTGAGTTCTGTCCATTGCTCCATTTCTCCATGCCAATATATCTCTGTGTTCCTGTACCTCTTTCCCTGCTGTCACTTTAGTGAATGTAACTTGTAGACTTTGGAATATTGCCAGTCCAGCACTGCTCAATGCAAATAAAAGATGCTGATACTGCAGCTGAAGCTGATGGTGGTTTTGAGGAGAAGAAAGTGGAGTGAGTTGGGGGGAAGTGATGTAGCAGTGTCCCCTCTGACCTTTGCCTCTAGTTGAATGTGGTGGTGTTAGTTGTGGAAGTTGCAGCAGTGACCTGTTAATAGTGTTTACATTGCAGTGTACATGGTCTCTGATCTACATGTTTCAGTCTTTCTCTTGCAAGTGCTGACACTCTTTCCATGAATTGCTTTCTGTATTTATTGAATTATTTCTCTGAAAATCCAAAAAAGAGAAGAGTGGAGCAGAACTAATCCTCAGAGCCTGGTATCTCTGGGTTCAGCCTCTGATTTCTCTCCAGATGCAGAAGGAGCTGATTGGTTAAACCTGCAGCTTCAACATCTTGGCTATAGAGAAATGTTTCCAAAGGCTGACACCCCTCACACCACACTGTGTGGAGTGTCAGGATGGAATCTCTCACTGCAGCCTTGTCCTGGCTGTGTGACAAAGCGGTTTATGCTTTTTTCATTATGTGTTGCCCCTATTGATCAACAGGCAACGACATAGCTGCCTGAGATAAGGTGCCCAATATTTGTACGATAAATATATATATGATCTAGTGTTGCTCAAGCGTGTGAGGTTCTCTCATGGCGGAACCTCTGGTGTGTGGGAATGAAGTGGTGCCCATTAGCATGATGAAGCCCCCGCCACAGGCTGGTGCTTGACTTACTACTGTTGTTTTTGGCAGTAGTAACTTACAGTCATAGATTTAGCTGCACCCCTCATTTTGAGAATAGCCAAAAGAAGTAAATTACGCATGTAAATCACCTATAAATGTAAGTTACCTTTGTGAATAGCGCCACATTGGTACAATTAAAATAAAAAAACTCTGAATTTGTCGGTGGTCTTAGCCGTTAATATGCTGCTTATGAAATGAAAAGATGGCGATGGTTGGGATCTATTTTTCAATATGGTGAATATCAGACATATTTCTCAGCCCTGTCTTTTGTAAAAAGGATGATGATCCTGCATACAGCATACTCAGGTGTAATTTATTTGTAGAGCATGGGGTAGCAATTGAAGCTGTTTCAGCTGAGATATTGGAACATCATTGGCGTAGTAAGGGTGGGGTAGGACGGTGGTCCGCAGTGGGTGGCATGAATTTTGGGGGCGGTGAACCCCCCAGTCTTACCCTGCTTACCCGCGGACGTCGTGGGCAGCGAACGAGGGGACTGTCGCCACCCACCCCTGCTGTCGCTGTGGTCGTTGCAGGGGGTCAATCACCCAACCACCACGGGCGTCAAAAGGTCTAGCTAGGCCACTCTGGAACATTTGACAGCTGGGAGCTCCATTGAAAACAGTGGCGTGTCATGGGAATAGATATGTGGGTATAGCATATCGGTTCAACATATTCGGTTTCTTTATTTCCGTTTCTCCCTACTTAATTTACAAAGTTCCATCTTCAATGGGTGGAAAGTTTTGATATCACTATAGCCCTTCAGCCTCACCTCCTGCTTGGTTACCGCTCGAGAAGAGAACTTTGGATGACCATATAGCCCTAAACAGTGGGTTATAATTGGCTGAGACGAGAATGCTATGCGAATGATGACAATGACAGTGATGATAGAGCTCTAGGCACGGATGAGTGAATTCGTGAGGACCACATGGAGTCATCTCCCCAGTAATCATGAGCTCCAGACAGATTTCCAGGTCATCCAGTGTGGAAGCCAGAGCTGAATTGTAAGGCAAGGCATGTGTCACAATCCCCCTCATGCGTACTCAGTGTAGAGGGTCCTAGCGCGCAGGGCCCATGTAAGCCAAGGCACGTGTTACAATCCCCCTCATACGTCCTCTGTGTAGTGGGCTTAGCGCACAGGGCTCATGTAGGCCAAGGGGCGTGTCACAATCCCTCTCATGCGCCCTGTGTGCAGTGGCCCTAGCGCGCAGGGCTCATGTAGGCCAAGGCGCGTGTCACAATCCCTCTCATGCGCCCTCTGTGCAGTGGGCCTAGCGCGCAGGGCTCATGTAGGCCAAGGCGCGTGTCACAATCCCTCTCATGCACGCTCTGTGTGCAGTGGGCCTAGCGCGCAGGGCTCATGTAGGCCAAGGCGCGTGTCACAATCCCTCTCATGCACGCTCTGTGCAGTGGGCCTAGCGCGCAGGGCTCATGTAGGCCAAGGCGCGTGTCACAATCCCTCTCATGCGCCCTGTGTGCAGTGGCCCTAGCGCGCAGGGCTCATGTAGGCCAAGGCGCGTGTCACAATCCCTCTCATGCACGCTCTGTGCAGTAGGCCTAGCGCGCAGGGCTCATGTAGGCCAAGGCGCGTGTCACAATCCCTCTCATGCGCCCTGTGTGCAGTGGCCCTAGCGCGCGGGGCTCATGTAGGCCAAGGCGCGTGTCACAATCCCTCTCATGCGCCCTGTGTGCAGTGGCCCTAGCGCGCAGGGCTCATGTAGGCCAAGGCGCGTGTCACAATCCCTCTCATGCGCCCTGTGTGCAGTGGACCTAGCGCACGGGGCTCATGTAGGCCAAGGTGCGTGTCACAATCCCCTCTCATGCGCCCAGTGTGCAGTGGCCCTAGCGCGCAGGGCTCATGTAGGCCAAGGCGCGTGTCACAATCCCTCTGATGCGCCCTGTGTGCAGTGGCCCTAGCGCGCAGGGCTCATGTAGGCCAAGGCGCGTGTCACAATCCCTCTCATGCACGCTCTGTGCAGTGGGCCTAGCGCGCAGGGCTCATGTAGGCCAAGGCGCGTGTCACAATCCCACTCATGCGCCCTGTGTGCAGTGGACCTAGCGCGCGGGGCTCATGTAGGCCAAGGCGCGTGTCACAATCCCTCTCATGCGCCCTGTGTGCAGTGGCCCTAGCGCACCGGGCTCATGCAAGCCAAGGCGCGTGTCACAATCCCTCTCATGCGCCCTGTGTGCAGTGGCCCTAGCGCGCGGGGCTCATGTAGGCCAAGGCGCGTGTCACAATCCCTCTAATGCGCCCTGTGTGCAGTGGACCTAGCGCGCGGGGCTCATGTAGGCCAAGGCGCGTGTCACAATCCCTCTCATGCGCCCTGTGTGCAGTGGCCCTAGCGCGCAGGGCTCATGTAGGCCAAGGCGCGTGTCACAATCCCTCTCATGCGCCCTCTGTGCAGTGGGCCTAGCGCGCAGGGCTCATGTAGGCCAAGGCGCGTGTCACAATCCCTCTCATGCACGCTCTGTGTGCAGTGGGCCTAGCGCGCAGGGCTCATGTAGGCCAAGGCGCGTGTCACACTCCCTCTCATGCACGCTCTGTGCAGTGGGCCTAGCGCGCAGGGCTCATGTAGGCCAAGGCGCGTGTCACAATCCCTCTCATGCGCCCTGTGTGCAGTGGCCCTAGCGCGCAGGGCTCATGTAGGCCAAGGCGCGTGTCACAATCCCTCTCATGCACGCTCTGTGCAGTAGGCCTAGCGCGCAGGGCTCATGTAGGCCAAGGCGCGTGTCACAATCCCTCTCATGCGCCCTGTGTGCAGTGGCCCTAGCGCGCGGGGCTCATGTAGGCCAAGGCGCGTGTCACAATCCCTCTCATGCGCCCTGTGTGCAGTGGCCCTAGCGCGCAGGGCTCATGTAGGCCAAGGCGCGTGTCACAATCCCTCTCATGCGCCCTGTGTGCAGTGGACCTAGCGCACGGGGCTCATGTAGGCCAAGGTGCGTGTCACAATCCCCTCTCATGCGCCCAGTGTGCAGTGGCCCTAGCGCGCAGGGCTCATGTAGGCCAAGGCGCGTGTCACAATCCCTCTGATGCGCCCTGTGTGCAGTGGCCCTAGCGCGCAGGGCTCATGTAGGCCAAGGCGCGTGTCACAATCCCTCTCATGCACGCTCTGTGCAGTGGGCCTAGCGCGCAGGGCTCATGTAGGCCAAGGCGCGTGTCACAATCCCACTCATGCGCCCTGTGTGCAGTGGACCTAGCGCGCGGGGCTCATGTAGGCCAAGGCGCGTGTCACAATCCCTCTCATGCGCCCTGTGTGCAGTGGCCCTAGCGCACCGGGCTCATGCAAGCCAAGGCGCGTGTCACAATCCCTCTCATGCGCCCTGTGTGCAGTGGACCTAGTGCGCGGGGCTCATGTAGGCCAAGGCGCGTGTCACAATCCCTCTCATGCGCCCTGTGTGCAGTGGCCCTAGCGCACAGGGCTCATGCAAGCCAAATGTAAATGTACAGGAATTTATATAGCGCAAATCACCAAGCGGTTTCTAAGCGCTTGCTTAGGGAACCCGTCCTGGTATTCCCCTGTGAGATAACCCTGGCAGGGTATCCGCAAGGTGAAAGCCAGGCATCCCGCCGCGAGGGGCTGTTGTGGAGATTAAGCAAGCTATTGCCCAGAGTCGCAGAGTGTGAACCCATGAATTGAGTAGGCACCGGAGCGAGAATTGTCGAGTCCATGGACATTTTAGGACTCAAGACCCCGCCGAGCCGGGAATTGAACCCTGGTCCCGGGCTGACCTCTGCTTCCAGGTCTGCCTCCTCTAACCAGTGAGCCACACTTCTTCTCATGCAAGCCAAGGCGCGTGTCACAATCCCTCTCATGCGCCCTCTGTGCAGTGGCCCTAGCGCACCGGGCTCATGCAAGCCAAGGCGCGTGTCACAATCCCTCTCATGCTCTCTGTGTGCAGTGGCCCTAGCGCGCGGGGCTCATGTAGGCCAAGGCGCGTGTCACAATCCCTCTCATGCGCCCTGTGTGCAGTGGCCCTAGCGCGCGGGGCTCATGTAGGCCAAGGCGCGTGTCACAATCCCTCTCATGCGCCCTGTGTGCAGTGGCCCTAGCGCACAGGGCTCATGCAAGCCAAGGCGCGTGTCACAATCCCTCTCATGCGCCCTGTGTGCAGTGGGCCTAGCGCGCAGGGCTCATGTAGGCCAAGGCGCGTGTCACAATCCCTCTCATGCGCCCTGTGTGCAGTGGCCCTAGCGCACAGGGCTCATGCAAGCCAAGGCGCGTGTCACAATCCCTCTCATGCGCCCTGTGTGCAGTGGCCCTAGCGCACCGGGCTCATGCAAGCCAAGGCGCGTGTCCCAATCCCTCTCATGCGCCCTGTGTGCAGTGGCCCTAGCGCGCGGGGCTCATGTAGGCCAAGGCGCGTGTCACAATCCCTCTCATGCGCCCTGTGTGCAGTGGCCCTAGCGCACAGGGCTCATGCAAGCCAAGGCGCGTGTCACAATCCCTCTCATGCACGCTCTGTGCCGTGGGCCTCGCGTGCAGGGCCCATTTAAACCAAGGCGCGCCCCCTGCCGCAATATTGATGGGACAGAATATTGAGGACAAAAGATTTAAAACAAAATGATGACTGGTAAGTAAGCCGACTTTCCATACCTAACTCCTCATGTATATTTACGGTATACCTAGATGTGGAGTTAGGAATAGTGAATATATTTTTCCCTATATGCACTAACCTTTCAGTACTTTACCCCTCTGTCTTTTGTCCTTGATATTCTTGTTCCAGGATGTGACTGGTGGTTACATTTGTTGGTACAATCATAGGGCCAGGGTCAATGAACCTGTGAGAATGCCTTCCCTCTACCTTAGACGCACCGCTGTGCTGCTCGGGTAGGGTCACGCATGGCACAGCCACAGCTATGGAAGGGGGCAGTAATTCATGGCCAGTGAGAGTCATGAACCAACATCAATAAAAAGAATGAGAAGCAGAACAGAGCAAACATAATATCAATGTGATAATATGGAGAAAGAGAGAAATGCACAACCAGTTAAAGGGACCGACAGGCAGGCTGATTGGATGGATGCATGGGTAGATGGGTAGGTGGATGGATGGATAGATGGATGGGTGGGTGGGTGAATGGATGGGTTGGATTGATGGATGGCTCAGTGGATGGCTCAGCGGATGGATGAATGGATGGGTGGATGGATATAGGTGAAAGGATGGATGGGTGGGTGGATGGGTGGATGGATGGATGGGGTCATGGATGCGTAGGTGCATTGGTGGGTAGGTGGGGTGGGCGGGTTTGATTGATGGATGGGTCAGAGGATGGATGGGTGGTGGATGGATGGATAGATAGATGGATGGTAAGGCTTGTTGGTGGGGCAGGTGGGTAAGTGGATGTGTTGGATTGATGGATGCATGGATGCGTAGGTGCATTGGTGGGTAGGTGGGGTGGGCGGGGGAATGGGTGGGTTGGATTGATGGATGGGTCAGAGGATGGATGGGTGGTGGATGGATGGATAGATAGATGGATGGTAAGGCTTGTTGGTGGGGCAGGTGGGTAAGTGGATGTGTTGGATTGATGGATGCATGGATGAGTAGATGCATTGGTGGGTAGGTGGGGTGGGCGGGGGAATGGGTGGGTTGGATTGATGGATGGGTCGGTGGATGGATGGGTGGGGGGTGAATGGATAGATCCATGGGTGGATGGATGGTAAGGCTCGTTGGTGGGGCAGGTGGGTGAATGGATGGGTTGGATTGATGGATTGGTCAGTGGAGAGATGGGTGGATGGGTGGATGGATGGATATGGGTGGATGGATGCGTGGATGGAGAGACGGGTGAGTGGATGGATGGATAAGTGGGTGGGTGGATGGTATTAAAAATCAGATAAACAAGCAGAGGGTTACATAAACACATGTAGATACAGAAGCCAAGAGAAGAAAATTACCGAACAGTTCTATCCATTGCTCCATTGCTCCATTTCTCCATGCCAATATATCTCTGTGTTCCTGTACCTCTTTCCCTGCTGTCACTTTAGTGAATGTAACTTGTAGACTTTGGAATATTGCCAGTCCAGCACTGCTCAATGCAAATAAAAGATGCTGATACTGCAGCTGAAGCTGATGGTGGTTTTGAGGAGAAGAAAGTGGAGTGAGTTGGGGGGAAGTGATGTAGCAGTGTCCCCTCTGACCTTTGCCTCTAGTTGAATGTGGTGGTGTTAGTTGTGGAAGTTGCAGCAGTGACCTGTTAATAGTGTTTACATTGCAGTGTACATGGTCTCTGATCTACATGTTTCAGTCTTTCTCTTGCAAGTGCTGACACTCTTTCCATGAATTGCTTTCTGTATTTATTGAATTATTTCTCTGAAAATCCAAAAAAGAGAAGAGTGGAGCAGAACTAATCCTCAGAGCCTGGTATCTCTGGGTTCAGCCTCTGATTTCTCTCCAGATGCAGAAGGAGCTGATTGGTTAAACCTGCAGCTTCAACATCTTGGCTATAGAGAAATGTTTCCAAAGGCTGACACCCCTCACACCACACTGTGTGGAGTGTCAGGATGGAATCTCTCACTGCAGCCTTGTCCTGGCTGTGTGACAAAGCGGTTTATGCTTTTTTCATTATGTGTTGCCCCTATTGATCAACAGGCAGCGACATAGCTGCCTGAGATAAGGTGCCCAATATTTGTACGATAAATATATATATGATCTAGTGTTGCTCAAGCGTGTGAGGTTCTCTCATGGCGGAACCTCTGGTGTGTGGGAATGAAGTGGTGCCCATTAGCATGATGAAGCCCCCGCCACAGGCTGGTGCTTGACTTACTACTGTTGTTTTTGGCAGTAGTAACTTACAGTCATAGATTTAGCTGCACCCCTCATTTTGAGAATAGCCAAAAGAAGTAAATTACGCATGTAAATCACCTATAAATGTAAGTTACCTTTGTGAATAGCGCCACATTGGTACAATTAAAATAAAAAAACTCTGAATTTGTCGGTGGTCTTAGCCGTTAATATGCTGCTTATGAAATGAAAAGATGGCGATGGTTGGGATCTATTTTTCAATATGGTGAATATCAGACATATTTCTCAGCCCTGTCTTTTGTAAAAAGGATGATGATCCTGTATACAGCATACTCAGGTGTAATTTATTTGTAGAGCATGGGGTAGCAATTGAAGCTGTTTCAGCTGAGATATTGGAACATCATTGGCGTAGTAAGGGTGGGGTAGGACGGTGGTCCGCAGTGGGTGGCATGAATTTTGGGGGCGGTGAACCCCCCAGTCTTACCCTGCTTACCCGCGGGACGTCGTGGGCAGCGAACGAGGGGACTGTCGCCACCCACCCCTGCTGTCGCTGTGGTCGTTGCAGGGGGTCAATCACCCAACCACCACGGGCGTCAAAAGGTCTAGCTAGGCCACTCTGGAACATTTGACAGCTGGGAGCTCCATTGCAAACAGTGGCGTGTCATGGGAATAGATATGTGGGTATAGCATATCGGTTCAACATATTCGGTTTCTTTATTTCCGTTTCTCCCTACTTAATTTACAAAGTTCCATCTTCAATGGGTGGAAAGTTTTGATATCACTATAGCCCTTCAGCCTCACCTCCTGCTTGGTTACCGCTCGAGAAGAGAACTTTGGATGACCATATAGCCCTAAACAGTGGGTTATAATTGGCTGAGACGAGAATGCTATGCGAATGATGACAATGACAGTGATGATAGAGCTCTAGGCACGGATGAGTGAATTCGTGAGGACCACATGGAGTCATCTCCCCAGTAATCATGAGCTCCAGACAGATTTCCAGGTCATCCTGTGTGGAAGCCAGAGCTGAATTGTAAGGCAAGGCATGTGTCACAATCCCCCTCATGCGTACTCAGTGTAGAGGGTCCTAGCGCGCAGGGCCCATGTAAGCCAAGGCACGTGTCACAATCCCCCTCATGCGTCCTCTGTGTAGTGGGCTTAGCGCACAGGGCTCATGTAGGCCAAGGGGCGTGTCACAATCCCTCTCATGCGCCCTGTGTGCAGTGGCCCTAGCGCGCAGGGCTCATGTAGGCCAAGGCGCGTGTCACAATCCCTCTCATGCGCCCTCTGTGCAGTGGGCCTAGCGCGCAGGGCTCATGTAGGCCAAGGCGCGTGTCACAATCCCTCTCATGCACGCTCTGTGTGCAGTGGGCCTAGCGCGCAGGGCTCATGTAGGCCAAGGCGCGTGTCACAATCCCTCTCATGCACGCTCTGTGCAGTGGGCCTAGCGCGCAGGGCTCATGTAGGCCAAGGCGCGTGTCACAATCCCTCTCATGCGCCCTGTGTGCAGTGGCCCTAGCGCGCAGGGCTCATGTAGGCCAAGGCGCGTGTCACAATCCCTCTCATGCACGCTCTGTGCAGTAGGCCTAGCGCGCAGGGCTCATGTAGGCCAAGGCGCGTGTCACAATCCCTCTCATGCGCCCTGTGTGCAGTGGCCCTAGCGCGCGGGGCTCATGTAGGCCAAGGCGCGTGTCACAATCCCTCTCATGCGCCCTGTGTGCAGTGGCCCTAGCGCGCAGGGCTCATGTAGGCCAAGGCGCGTGTCACAATCCCTCTCATGCGCCCTGTGTGCAGTGGACCTAGCGCACGGGGCTCATGTAGGCCAAGGTGCGTGTCACAATCCCCTCTCATGCGCCCAGTGTGCAGTGGCCCTAGCGCGCAGGGCTCATGTAGGCCAAGGCGCGTGTCACAATCCCTCTGATGCGCCCTGTGTGCAGTGGCCCTAGCGCGCAGGGCTCATGTAGGCCAAGGCGCGTGTCACAATCCCTCTCATGCACGCTCTGTGCAGTGGGCCTAGCGCGCAGGGCTCATGTAGGCCAAGGCGCGTGTCACAATCCCACTCATGCGCCCTGTGTGCAGTGGACCTAGCGCGCGGGGCTCATGTAGGCCAAGGCGCGTGTCACAATCCCTCTCATGCGCCCTGTGTGCAGTGGCCCTAGCGCACCGGGCTCATGCAAGCCAAGGCGCGTGTCACAATCCCTCTCATGCGCCCTGTGTGCAGTGGCCCTAGCGCGCGGGGCTCATGTAGGCCAAGGCGCGTGTCACAATCCCTCTAATGCGCCCTGTGTGCAGTGGACCTAGCGCGCGGGGCTCATGTAGGCCAAGGCGCGTGTCACAATCCCTCTCATGCGCCCTGTGTGCAGTGGCCCTAGCGCGCAGGGCTCATGTAGGCCAAGGCGCGTGTCACAATCCCTCTCATGCGCCCTCTGTGCAGTGGGCCTAGCGCGCAGGGCTCATGTAGGCCAAGGCGCGTGTCACAATCCCTCTCATGCACGCTCTGTGTGCAGTGGGCCTAGCGCGCAGGGCTCATGTAGGCCAAGGCGCGTGTCACAATCCCTCTCATGCACGCTCTGTGCAGTGGGCCTAGCGCGCAGGGCTCATGTAGGCCAAGGCGCGTGTCACAATCCCTCTCATGCGCCCTGTGTGCAGTGGCCCTAGCGCGCAGGGCTCATGTAGGCCAAGGCGCGTGTCACAATCCCTCTCATGCACGCTCTGTGCAGTAGGCCTAGCGCGCAGGGCTCATGTAGGCCAAGGCGCGTGTCACAATCCCTCTCATGCGCCCTGTGTGCAGTGGCCCTAGCGCGCGGGGCTCATGTAGGCCAAGGCGCGTGTCACAATCCCTCTCATGCGCCCTGTGTGCAGTGGCCCTAGCGCGCAGGGCTCATGTAGGCCAAGGCGCGTGTCACAATCCCTCTCATGCGCCCTGTGTGCAGTGGACCTAGCGCACGGGGCTCATGTAGGCCAAGGTGCGTGTCACAATCCCCTCTCATGCGCCCAGTGTGCAGTGGCCCTAGCGCGCAGGGCTCATGTAGGCCAAGGCGCGTGTCACAATCCCTCTGATGCGCCCTGTGTGCAGTGGCCCTAGCGCGCAGGGCTCATGTAGGCCAAGGCGCGTGTCACAATCCCTCTCATGCACGCTCTGTGCAGTGGGCCTAGCGCGCAGGGCTCATGTAGGCCAAGGCGCGTGTCACAATCCCACTCATGCGCCCTGTGTGCAGTGGACCTAGCGCGCGGGGCTCATGTAGGCCAAGGCGCGTGTCACAATCCCTCTCATGCGCCCTGTGTGCAGTGGCCCTAGCGCACCGGGCTCATGCAAGCCAAGGCGCGTGTCACAATCCCTCTCATGCGCCCTGTGTGCAGTGGACCTAGCGCGCGGGGCTCATGTAGGCCAAGGCGCGTGTCACAATCCCTCTCATGCGCCCTGTGTGCAGTGGCCCTAGCGCACAGGGCTCATGCAAGCCAAATGTAAATGTACAGGAATTTATATAGCGCAAATCACCAAGCGGTTTCTAAGCGCTTGCTTAGGGAACCCGTCCTGGTATTCCCCTGTGAGATAACCCTGGCAGGGTATCCGCAAGGTGAAAGCCAGGCATCCCGCCGCGAGGGGCTGTTGTGGAGATTAAGCAAGCTATTGCCCAGAGTCGCAGAGTGTGAACCCATGAATCGAGTAGGCACCGGAGCGAGAATTGTCGAGTCCATGGACATTTTAGGACTCAAGACCCCGCCGAGCCGGGAATTGAACCCTGGTCCCGGGCTGACCTCTGCTTCCAGGTCTGCCTCCTCTAACCAGTGAGCCACACTTCTTCTCATGCAAGCCAAGGCGCGTGTCACAATCCCTCTCATGCGCCCTCTGTGCAGTGGCCCTAGCGCACCGGGCTCATGCAAGCCAAGGCGCGTGTCACAATCCCTCTCATGCTCTCTGTGTGCAGTGGCCCTAGCGCGCGGGGCTCATGTAGGCCAAGGCGCGTGTCACAATCCCTCTCATGCGCCCTGTGTGCAGTGGCCCTAGCGCGCGGGGCTCATGTAGGCCAAGGCGCGTGTCACAATCCCTCTCATGCGCCCTGTGTGCAGTGGCCCTAGCGCACAGGGCTCATGCAAGCCAAGGCGCGTGTCACAATCCCTCTCATGCGCCCTGTGTGCAGTGGGCCTAGCGCGCAGGGCTCATGTAGGCCAAGGCGCGTGTCACAATCCCTCTCATGCGCCCTGTGTGCAGTGGCCCTAGCGCACAGGGCTCATGCAAGCCAAGGCGCGTGTCACAATCCCTCTCATGCGCCCTGTGTGCAGTGGCCCTAGCGCACCGGGCTCATGCAAGCCAAGGCGCGTGTCACAATCCCTCTCATGCGCCCTGTGTGCAGTGGCCCTAGCGCGCGGGGCTCATGTAGGCCAAGGCGCGTGTCACAATCCCTCTCATGCGCCCTGTGTGCAGTGGCCCTAGCGCACAGGGCTCATGCAAGCCAAGGCGCGTGTCACAATCCCTCTCATGCACGCTCTGTGCCGTGGGCCTCGCGTGCAGGGCCCATTTAAACCAAGGCACGCCCCCTGCCGCAATATTGATGGGACAGAATATTGAGGACAAAAGATTTAAAACAAAATGATGACTGGTAAGTAAGCCGACTTTCCATACCTAACTCCTCATGTATATTTACGGTATACCTAGATGTGGAGTTAGGAATAGTGAATATATTTTTCCCTATATGCACTAACCTTTCAGTACTTTACCCCTCTGTCTTCTGTCCTTGATATTCTTGTTCCAGGATGTGACTGGTGGTTACATTTGTTGGTACAATCATAGGGCCAGGGTCAATGAACCTGTGAGAATGCCTTCCCTCTACCTTAGACGCACCGCTGTGCTGCTCGGGTAGGGTCACGCATGGCACAGCCACAGCTATGGAAGGGGGCAGTAATTCATGGCCAGTGAGAGTCATGAACCAACATCAATAAAAAGAATGAGAAGCAGAACAGAGCAAACATAATATCAATGTGATAATATGGAGAAAGAGAGAAATGCACAACCAGTTAAAGGGACCGACAGGCAGGCTGATTGGATGGATGCATGGGTAGATGGGTAGGTGGATGGATGGATAGATGGATGGGTGGGTGGGTGAATGGATGGGTTGGATTGATGGATGGCTCAGTGGATGGCTCAGCGGATGGATGAATGGATGGGTGGATGGATATAGGTGAAAGGATGGATGGGTGGGTGGATGGGTGGATGGATGGATGGGGTCATGGATGCGTAGGTGCATTGGTGGGTAGGTGGGGTGGGCGGGTTTGATTGATGGATGGGTCAGAGGATGGATGGGTGGTGGATGGATGGATAGATAGATGGATGGTAAGGCTTGTTGGTGGGGCAGGTGGGTAAGTGGATGTGTTGGATTGATGGATGCATGGATGCGTAGGTGCATTGGTGGGTAGGTGGGGTGGGCGGGGGAATGGGTGGGTTGGATTGATGGATGGGTCAGAGGATGGATGGGTGGTGGATGGATGGATAGATAGATGGATGGTAACGCTTGTTGGTGGGGCAGGTGGGTAAGTGGATGTGTTGGATTGATGGATGCATGGATGAGTAGATGCATTGGTGGGTAGGTGGGGTGGGCGGGGGAATGGGTGGGTTGGATTGATGGATGGGTCGGTGGATGGATGGGTGGGGGGTGGATGGATAGATCCATGGGTGGATGGATGGTAAGGCTCGTTGGTGGGGCAGGTGGGTGAATGGATGGGTTGGATTGATGGATTGGTCAGTGGAGAGATGGGTGGATGGGTGGATGGATGGATATGGGTGGATGGATGCGTGGATGGAGAGACGGGTGAGTGGATGGATGGATAAGTGGGTGGGTGGATGGTATTAAAAATCAGATAAACAAGCAGAGGGTTACATAAACACATGTAGATACAGAAGCCAAGAGAAGAAAATTACCGAACAGTTCTATCCATTGCTCCATTGCTCCATTTCTCCATGCCAATATATCTCTGTGTTCCTGTACCTCTTTCCCTGCTGTCACTTTAGTGAATGTAACTTGTAGACTTTGGAATATTGCCAGTCCAGCACTGCTCAATGCAAATAAAAGATGCTGATACTGCAGCTGAAGCTGATGGTGGTTTTGAGGAGAAGAAAGTGGAGTGAGTTGGGGGGAAGTGATGTAGCAGTGTCCCCTCTGACCTTTGCCTCTAGTTGAATGTGGTGGTGTTAGTTGTGGAAGTTGCAGCAGTGACCTGTTAATAGTGTTTACATTGCAGTGTACATGGTCTCTGATCTACATGTTTCAGTCTTTCTCTCGCAAGTGCTGACACTCTTTCCATGAATTGCTTTCTGTATTTATTGAATTATTTCTCTGAAAACCCAAAAAAGAGAAGAGTGGAGCAGAACTAATCCTCAGAGCCTGGTATCTCTGGGTTCAGCCTCTGATTTCTCTCCAGATGCAGAAGGAGCTGATTGGTTAAACCAGCAGCTTCAACATCTTGGCTATAGAGAAATGTTTCCAAAGGCTGACACCCCTCACACCACACTGTGTGGAGTGTCAGGATGGAATCTCTCACTGTAGCCTTGTCCTGGCTGTGTGACAAAGCGGTTTATGCTTTTTTCATTATGTGTTGCCCCTATTGATCAACAGGCAGCGACATAGCTGCCTGAGATAAGGTGCCCAATATTTGTACGATAAATATATATATGATCTAGTGTTGCTCAAGCGTGTGAGGTTCTCTCATGGCGGAACCTCTGGTGTGTGGGAATGAAGTGGTGCCCATTAGCATGATGAAGCCCCCGCCACAGGCTGGTGCTTGACTTACTACTGTTGTTTTTGGCAGTAGTAACTTACAGTCATAGATTTAGCTGCACCCCTCATTTTGAGAATAGCCAAAAGAAGTAAATTACGCATGTAAATCACCTATAAATGTAAGTTACCTTTGTGAATAGCGCCACATTGGTACAATTAAAATAAAAAAACTCTGAATTTGTCGGTGGTCTTAGCCGTTAATATGCTGCTTATGAAATGAAAAGATGGCGATGGTTGGGATCTATTTTTCAATATGGTGAATATCAGACATATTTCTCAGCCCTGTCTTTTGTAAAAAGGATGATGATCCTGTATACAGCATACTCAGGTGTAATTTATTTGTAGAGCATGGGGTAGCAATTGAAGCTGTTTCAGCTGAGATATTGGAACATCATTGGCATAGTAAGGGTGGGGTAGGACGGTGGTCCGCAGTGGGTGGCATGAATTTTGGGGGCGGTGAACCCCCCAGTCTTACCCTGCTTACCCGCGGACGTCGTGGGCAGCAAACGAGGGGACTGTCGCCACCCACCCCTGCTGTCGCTGTGGTCGTTGCAGGGGGTCAATCACCCAACCACCACGGGCGTCAAAAGGTCTAGCTAGGCCACTCTGGAACATTTGATAGCTGGGAGCTCCATTGAAAACAGTGGCGTGTCATGGGAATAGATATGTGGGTATAGCATATCGGTTCCACATATTCGGTTTCTTTATTTCCGTTTCTCCCTACTTAATTTACAAAGTTCCATCTTCAATGGGTGGAAAGTTTTGATATCACTATAGCCCTTCAGCCTCACCTCCTGCTTGGTTACCGCTCGAGAAGAGAACTTTGGATGACCATATAGCCCTAAACAGTGGGTTATAATTGGCTGAGACGAGCATGCTATGCCAATGATGACAATGACGGTGATGATAGAGCTCTAGGCACGGATGAGTGAATTCGTGAGGACCACATGGAGTCATCTCCCCAGTAATCATGAGCTCCGGACAGATTTCCAGGTCACCCAGTGTGGAAGCCAGAGCTCAATTGTAAGGCAAGGCGTGTGTCACAATCCCCCTCATGCGTACTCAGTGTAGAGGGTCCTAGCGTGCAGGGCCCATGTAAGCCAAGGCACGTGTCACAATCCCCCTCATGCGCCCTCTGTGTAGTGGGCTTAGCGCACAGGGCTCATGTAGGCCAAGGCGCGTGTCACAATCCCTCTCATGCACGCTCTGTGTGCAGTGGGCCTAGCGCGCGGGGCTCATGTAGGCCAAAAGCACGTATCACAATCCCTCTCATGCGCCCTGTGTGCAGTGGACCTAGCGCGCGGGGCTCATGTAGGCCTAGGCGCGTGTCACAATCCCTCTCATGCGCCCTGTGTGCAGTGGCCCTAGCGCACCGGGCACATGCAAGCCAAGGCGCGTGTCACAATCCCTCTCATGCACGCTCTGTGCAGTGGGCCTAGCGCGCAGGGCTCATGTAAGCCAAGGCGCGTGTCACAATCCCTCTCATGCATGCTCTGTGGAGTGGGCCTAGCGCGCAGGGCTCATGTAGGCCAAGGCGCGTGTCACAATCCCTCTCATGCGCCCTGTGTGCAGTGGGCCTAGCGCGCAGGGCTCATGTAGGCCAAGGCGCGTGTCACAATCCCTCTCATGCGCCCTGTGTGCAGTGGGCCTAGCGCGCAGGGCTCATGTAGGCCAAGGCGCGTGTCACAATCCCTCTCATGCGCCCTGTGTGCAGTGGACCTAGCGCGCGGGGCTCATGTAGGCCAAGTTGCGTGTCACAATCCCTCTCATGCGCCCTGTGTGCAGTGGGCCTAGCGCGCAGGGCTCATGTAGGCCAAGGCGCGTGTCACAATCCCTCTCATGCACGCTCTGTGCAGTGGGCCTAGCGCGCAGGGCTCATGTAGGCCAAGGCGCGTGTCACAATCCCTCTCATGCGCCCTGTGTGCAGTGGGCCTAGCGCGCAGGGCCATGTAGGCCAAGGCGCGTGTCACAATCCCTCTCATGCACGCTCTGTGCAGTGGGCCTAGCGCGCAGGGCTCATGTAGGCCAAGGCGCGTGTCACAATCCCTCTCATGCGCCCTGTGTGCAGTGGACCTAGCGCGCGGGGCTCATGTAGGCCAAGGCGCGTGTCACAATCCCTCTCATGCGCCCTGTGTGCAGTGGCCCTAGCGCACCGGGCTCATGCAAGCCAAGGCAGGTGTCACAATCCCTCTCATGCACGCTCTGTGCAGTGGGCCTAGCGCGCAGGGCTCATGTAGGCCAAGGCGCGTGTCACAATCCCTCTCATGCGCCCTGTGTGCAGTGGGCCTAGCGCGCAGGGCTCATGTAGGCCAAGGCGCGTGTCACAATCCCTCTCATGCACGCTCTGTGTGCAGTGGGCCTAGCGCGCAGGGCTCATGTAGGCCAAGGCGCGTGTCACAATCCCTCTCATGCACGCTCTGTGCAGTGGGCCTAGCGCGCAGGGCTCATGTAGGCCAAGGCGCGTGTCACAATCCCTCTCATGCGCCCTGTGTGCAGTGGGCCTAGCGCGCAGGGCTCATGTAGGCCAAGGCGCGTGTCACAATCCCTCTCATTCACGCTGTGTGCAGTGGGCCTAGCACGCAGGGGTCATGTAGGCCAAGGCGCGTGTCACAATCCCTCTCATGCGCCCTGTGTGCAGTGGACCTAGCGCGCGGGGCTCATGTAGGCCAAGGCGCGTGTCACAATCCCTCTCATGCGCCCTGTGTGCAGTGGCCCTAGCGCACCGGGCTCATGCAAGCCAAGGCGCGTGTCACAATCCCTCTCATGCATGCTCTGTGGAGTGGGTCTAGCGCGCAGGGCTCATGTAGGCCAAGGCGCGTGTCACAATCCCTCTCATGCGCCCTGTGTGCAGTGGGCCTAGCGCGCAGGGCTCATGTAGGCCAAGGTGCGTGTCACAATGCCTCTCATGCGCCCTCTGTGCAGTGGGCCTAGCGCGCAGTGCTCATGTAGGCCAAGGCGCGTGTCACAATCCCTCTCATGCACGCTCTGTGTGCAGTGGGCCTAGCGCGCAGGGCTCATGTAGGCCAAGGCGCGTGTCACAATCCCTCTCATGCACGCTCTGTGCAGTGGGCCTAGCGCGCAGGGCTCATGTAGGCCAAGGCGCGTGTCACAATCCCTCTCATGCGCCCTGTGTGCAGTGGCCCTAGCGCGCAGGGCTCATGTAGGCCAAGGCGCGTGTCACAATCCCTCTCATGCGCCCTGTGTGCAGTGGCCCTAGCGCGCAGGGCTCATGTAGGCCAAGGCGCGTGTCACAATCCCTCTGATGCGCCCTGTGTGCAGTGGCCCTAGCACGCAGGGCTCATGTAGACCAAGGCGCGTGTCACAATCCCTCTCATGCGCCCTGTGTGCAGTGGGCCTAGCGCGCAGGGCTCATGTAGGCCAAGGCGCGTGTCACAATCCCTCTCATGCACGCTCTGTGCAGTGGGCCTAGCGCGCAGGGCTCATGTAGGCCAAGGCGCGTGTCACAATCCCACTCATGCGCCCTGTGTGCAGTGGACCTAGCGCGCGGGGCTCATGTAGGCCAAGACGCGTGTCACAATCCCTCTCATGCACGCTCTGTGTGCAGTGGGCCTAGCGCGCAGGGCTCATGTAGGCCAAGGCGCGTGTCACAATCCCTCTCATGCACGCCCTGTGTGCAGTGGGCCTAGCGCGCGGGGCTCATGTAGGCCAAGGCGCGTGTCACAATCCCTCTCATGCACGCTCTGTGTGCAGTGGGCCTAGCGCGCAGGGCTCATGTAGGCCAAGGCGCGTGTCACAATCCCTCTCATGCACGCTCTGTGCAGTGGCCCTAGCGCGCGGGGCTCATGTAGGCCAAGGCGCGTGTCACAATCCCTCTCATGCGCCCTGTGTGCAGTGGCCCTAGCGCGCAGGGCTCATGTAGGCCAAGGCGCGTGTCACAATCCCTCTCATGCGCCCTGTGTGCAGTGGCCCTAGCGCGCAGGGCTCATGTAGGCCAAGGCGCGTGTCACAATCCCTCTGATGCGCCCTGTGTGCAGTGGCCCTAGCACGCAGGGCTCATGTAGACCAAGGCGCGTGTCACAATCCCTCTCATGCGCCCTGTGTGCAGTGGGCCTAGCGCGCAGGGCTCATGTAGGCCAAGGCGCGTGTCACAATCCCTCTCATGCACGCTCTGTGCAGTGGGCCTAGCGCGCAGGGCTCATGTAGGCCAAGGCGCGTGTCACAATCCCACTCATGCGCCCTGTGTGCAGTGGACCTAGCGCGCGGGGCTCATGTAGGCCAAGACGCGTGTCACAATCCCTCTCATGCGCCCTGTGTGCAGTGGCCCTAGCGCGCGGGGCTCATGTAGGCCAAGGCGCGTGTCACAATCCCTCTCATGCGCCCTGTGTGCAGTGGCCCTAGCGCACAGGGCTCATGCAAGCCAAGGCGCGTGTCACAATCCCTCTCATGCATGCTCTGTGCAGTGGGCCTAGCGCGCAGGGCTCATGTAGGCCAAGGCGCGTGTCACAATCCCACTCATGCGCCCTGTGTGCAGTGGACCTAGCGCGCGGGGCTCATGTAGGCCAAGACGCGTGTCACAATCCCTCTCATGCGCCCTGTGTGCAGTGGCCCTAGCGCGCAGGGCTCATGCAAGACAAGGCGCGTGTCACAATCCCTCTCATGCGCCCTGTGTGCAGTGGCCCTAGCGCGCGGGGCTCATGTAGGCCAAGGCGCGTGTCACAATCCCTCTCATGCGCCCTGTGTGCAGTGGCCCTAGCGCGCGGGGCTCATGTAGGCCAAGGTGCGTGTCAGAATCCCTCTCAGGCGCCCTGTGTGCAGTGGCCCTAGCGCACAGGGCTCATGCAAGCCAAGGCGCGTGTCACAATCCCTCTCATGCACGCTCTGTGTGCAGTGGCCCTAGCGCGCAGGGCTCATGTAGGCCAAGGCGCGTGTCACAATCCCTCTCATGCGCCCTGTGTGCAGTGGCCCTAGCGCGCAGGGCTCATGTAGGCCAAGGCGCGTGTCACAATCCCTCTGATGCGCCCTGTGTGCAGTGGCCCTAGCACGCAGGGCTCATGTAGACCAAGGCGCATGTCACAATCCCTCTCATGCGCCCTGTGTGCAGTGGGCCTAGCGCGCAGGGCTCATGTAGGCCAAGGCGCGTGTCACAATCCCTCTCATGCACGCTCTGTGCAGTGGGCCTAGCGCGCAGGGCTCATGTAGGCCAAGGCGCGTGTCACAATCCCACTCATGCGCCCTGTGTGCAGTGGCCCTAGCGCGCGGGGCTCATGTAGGCCAAGGCGCGTGTCACAATCCCTCTCATGCGCCCTGTGTGCAGTGGCCCTAGCGCACAGGGCTCATGCAAGCCAAGGCGCGTGTCACAATCCCTCTCATGCATGCTCTGTGCAGTGGGCCTAGCGCGCAGGGCTCATGTAGGCCAAGGCGCGTGTCACAATCCCACTCATGCGCCCTGTGTGCAGTGGACCTAGCGCGCGGGGCTCATGTAGGCCAAGACGCGTGTCACAATCCCTCTCATGCGCCCTGTGTGCAGTGGCCCTAGCGCGCAGGGCTCATGCAAGACAAGGCGCGTGTCACAATCCCTCTCATGCGCCCTGTGTGCAGTGGCCCTAGCGCGCGGGGCTCATGTAGGCCAAGGCGCGTGTCACAATCCCTCTCATGCGCCCTGTGTGCAGTGGCCCTAGCGCGCGGGGCTCATGTAGGCCAAGGCGCGTGTCACAATCCCTCTCATGCGCCCTGTGTGCAGTGGCCCTAGCGCACAGGGCTCATGCAAGCCAAGGCGCGTGTCACAATCCCTCTCATGCACGCTCTGTGTGCAGTGGCCCTAGCGCGCAGGGCTCATGTAGGCCAAGGCGCGTGTCACAATCCCTCTCATGCGCCCTGTGTGCAGTGGGCCTAGCGCGCAGGGCTCATGCAAGCCAAGGCGCGTGTCACAATCCCTCTCATGCACGCTCTGTGCCGTGGGCCTCGCGTGCAGGGCCCATTTAAACCAAGGCGCGCCCCCTGCCGCAATATTGATGGGACAGAATATTGAGGACAAAAGATTTAAAACAAAATGATGACTGGTAAGTAAGCCGACTTTCCATACCTAACTCCTCATGTATATTTAAGGTATACCTAGATGTGGAGTTAGGAATAGTGAATATATTTTTCCCTATATGCACTAACCTTTCAGTACTTTACCCCTCTGTCTTCTGTCCTTGATATTCTTGTTCCAGGATGTGACTGGTGGTTACATTTGTTGGTACAATCATAGGGCCAGGGTCAATGAACCTGTGAGAATGCCTGCCCTCTACCTTAGACGCACCGCTGTGCTGCCTGGATAGGGTCAGGCATGGCACAGCCACAGCTATGGAAGGGGGCAGTAATTCATGGCCAGTGAGAGTCATGAACCAACATCAATAAAAAGAATGAGAAGCAGAACAGAGCAAACATAATATCAATGTGATAATATGGAGAAAGAGAGAAATGCACAACCAGTTAAAGGGACCGACAGGCAGGCTGATTGGATGGATGCATGGGTAGATGGGTAGGTGGATGGATGGATAGATGGATGGGTGGGTGGGTGAATGGATGGGTGGGATTGATGGATGGCTCAGTGGATGGCTCAGCGGATGGATGAATGGATGGGTGGATGGATATAGGTGAAAGGATGGGTGGATGGGTGGATGGATGGGGTCATGGATGCGTAGGTGCATTGGTGGGTAGGTGGGGTGGGCGGGGGAATGGGTGGGTTGGATTGATGGATGGGTCAGAGGATGGATGGGTGGTGGATGGATGGATAGATAGATGGATGGTAAGGCTTGTTGGTGGGGCAGGTGGGTGGGTGGATGTGTTGGATTGATGGATGCATGGATGAGTAGATGCATTGGTGGGTAGGTGGGGTGGGCGGGGGAATGGGTGGGTTGGATTGATGGATGGCTCAGTGGATGGCTCAGCGGATGGATGAATGGATGGGTGGATGGATATAGGTGAAAGGATGGATGGGTGGGTGGATGGGTGGATGGATGGATGGGGTCATGGATGCGTAGGTGCATTGGTGGGTAGGTGGGGTGGGCGGGCGGGGGAATGGGTGGGTTGGATTGATGGATGGGTCAGAGGATCGATGGGTGGTGGATGGATGGATAGATAGATGGATGGTAAGGCTTGTTGGTGGGGCAGGTGGGTGGGTGGATGTGTTGGATTGATGGATGCATGGATGCGTAGGTGCATTGGTGGGTAGGTGGGGTGGGCGGGGGAATGGGTGGGTTGGATTGATGGATGGGTCGGTGGATGGATGGGTGGGGGGTGGATGGATAGATCCATGGGTGGATGGATGGTAAGGCTCGTTGGTGGGGCAGGTGGGTGAATGGATGGGTTGGATTGATGGATTGGTCAGTGGAGAGATGGGTGGATGGGTGGATGGATGGATATGGGTGGATGGATGCGTGGATGGAGAGACGGGTGAGTGGATGGATCGGTGAGCGGGTGGGTTGATGATATTAAAAATCAGATAAACAAGCAGAGGGTTACATAAACACATGTAGATACAGAAGCCAAGAGAAGAAAATTACCGAACAGTTTAAAGCACAGCCCGTGTGTTTTGCAGTTTTCACCCCAAGTCCTAGTCTGCACCTTTACACTGCTTCAAAGGGAGGGGTATATTTCGTCAGGGTACCTCTGGCCCTGCTTCCAAATGATTGAGGTTGTGAAACCTGCTATTATGAAACCGGCTTGGCATGAGTTCAAGGTGTGTTTGTTTTTGTGCCCAGGGCCCCTGTCCGCCCCTCTGCTGTCTAACCCTGCGCCCGCAGCCTGCTGCATTCAGACCCACCCTGACGGCACCATGCGGGCCTCCCTCGGCGGCCTGGGTCCCCTGGCCCTCCTCATCCTCTGCCATGTGGGGCCCTCGGAGCTCTCCGGAGGTAAGCCTGGGGGGCCGCATCAGGGGAGGCCACTGAAGCACCTTTGGAAACGAGGGGGCAGATTTACAAGCCCCTTGCGCCACGTTTGCGTCACTTTTAACATGGGAAAAGTGACGCAAGGGGCTTGTAAATCTGCCCTAAGGTTATTGCCAGCTGAGGTGCATGTGTACTGACTTCTTAGGTCTGGCTGTATCACAGCTTCAGCACTGCAGATCTATTGTCACTGAGAAACAGGCACGCACGCAGCGTTCGGGGACGTGAATAGAACGCAGTTTGTGTTGCTTGCTCCTCATTGGTCCATTGCTTCCCGGCTCTCTGATTGGTGGAATGAAACGCTGCAGAACGTGCACCCAGCCTCACCAATGTGGTCCAAGTACACAGCCGCCTTCTGCACGAGAGCATGTTCCGCACAGTCATGCTGCGTGCCTTGGAAAGGCGCAGTAATCCATGGCAGACAGGCATGGCGCATATCTGTTTAGTAACAAAGGGGTTCCAGTGTTCATTTTAGACACGCCACATATTGTCATCTTTTTAATTGCTGCTTTATAGAAACGTTTTGAAAGCAGAGGAGAAGGCACCACACTGACAAACTATACCTTACTATGGTTTATTTGCACATCATAATTTTACTGTCCCATTGGAGTCACACCCTACTCTTGCTCTGGCATTCATGGGATGGAGCCCTGGTCCACAAATACATTTGGATAGCATTGTGTTTGCGAAAGGATAATTTTCATTTATATTAAATACATTAAAATATTAAGCAATATGTATCTTGTCAATAAATTATTAGCTGCTGATTGTAGAATTAAAAATGATAAAGTTCAATAAATGACAGTTATTTTTTGCAGGGTAACTGTTATGTCATTATTTTCAGTTATGTCCAAAAATATTTGGAGAAATTGTTGTATATAGGCAGCCAAAATATTCTCACTGATTAAATAAGAACTATTGCTGATAACTTTTTAGCAAAAAATGCAACACAATTGAGAAAGGTAATGAAGAGCACTATCATATGTAAGGAAGGGTTGTCTCAGAGATACGAGTGAAGCTCATTAGAAGATGCTCCACCTCTGTGGTTTGATACCAAGGGCCCAATTACAAGGTCAGGCAGATCCCCACCGACAGGCTGTCGGGGTAGATATGCCCGACATCAGACTCAGCAGTACAACCTCTGTATTTCAATGCGGTAGGTCGGACCGGTGTGGCCTGTGGAAAAAAAACTACACCCAACAGAATCTGAGAGCCACTCGGGCCTTCCGTCAGACAGATAATCTCCAAATAGCGACGGTGCCTGCTTACGCACCGCCGTCTGGATTATAATGTCCATTTCCCACAGCCATTCCATGTCAGCCTTTCCAACATAGAAAAGCTGTCGAAAGTGATATTGGGAGCCCCTAGCAGGGGCCCCAATCTCCGGGGCCCTCAGATATGAGGTCTGTGCCCCTCCATACATTCCTGAACCGCGTGGCTGGCACTGCATAGTCCCTGCCACACTGATGTTTGAAAACATTCATTATTCGTTTGCAACTTGTGCTGAGGCCCTTTTCTAGCTGCTGCTCAAGCTGCTAATGTAAAATGGATGTTTCCTGACCTCCCATAGTGCGGTCGTATCCAAATTCAGCGGGTGGAACGCTGACTTATGGTTGGGCTGTTCCATTCCGCAACAGTCGTAATTAGACCCCATTTGATGAATAACTCCAACCATAAACCTAGATCACAGATTATACTCATAGAATTTCCAGATCATGATGAAACTGTAAACCTATTTTGCAGAGTGACCATATAAGATCTGACAGATGATTTGACAAATTCAGTGTCTTCTCTTCGCAGGGGATCTCTGTAAGAAGAATAGCTTTTCAACATTATGCTTCTCCACCTTATAGATGTAATGAATATAGTCAAAAAGTCCTCGGGTCTGAGCACCCATTGTTGGAGTAGGCATTTTATCATACTTAAGCCATGCAAATGTATATAAGGTGTGTTAGAAATGGGATTTCCTGGTTGGCTAGGGCAAGCAGGGCCGGACTGAGAACCAAAACCGGCCCTGGTAAAGTGCTCGGCCGGCCCCCTGGAGGTGCGACCAAGCTCTTTGGCGGGGCTGGTTTTCGGCCGATTTTGTTAGATGGCCGCGCTTTTGCAGCTACGCTGCAAAAACGGACCTGTAACAAAAACGGCCCCCTGGGCCCAAAACCGGCCCTCACCCTTGCGGCGCACCGGGGGATTGCCCGGTGCCCGCAACGGCCAGTCCGGGCCTGAGGGCAAGCGCCTAAGCCAGGCAGAAACCACCACTCTAGTCAGGGCAAGGGAGTTACATGCTGAAGATAACCTCTGCTCACCCCCTTGGTAGCTTGGCATAAGCAGTCAGGTTTATCCCAGAGGCAATGTGTAAAGCGTTTGCGCAACACACACACACAGTATAACCACAATAGGGTGACCCTGTGTCCCTCAGAAGCTGGGTATGTATACGAAAAAAGCTACAATGGTTCTGTCGGGGAGAAGACAATTGCTTTACGTGTGCGCACCCATTGTCACTTTACCACATGTCACTTTATTAGTGTATCTCATATTGACAGCACTTTGAATACTTGTAAATACATATATAAGCTTCAAAAATATATAAAACAATAATTTTGTGCAAGCATATACTAGTCAGTGTTTTGCTTCTTTGTGTTCCAACATCGTTGAATATGCGTGCCATCATTTAATCAATGCAAATGCTACTGTTTTCCGAATTATTTATTACGTATTAACCGCATGCCTGCTGCGGCGATTTTCGCACTACGCGGCTTTTTTCAAAAAGCCGCGTTACATGACGAGCTCAGCTCGTCATCAGCGCCGAAGGGGTTAAGCAACCTTCTTTGAGATGCTTCAACTTTTGCAAAGCAATTGTCTTCTCGCCGACAACACACACACACACAGCAGCGACACACGAGGCACACCATAAAAGAAACTTCACACAAGGTTAAATAAAAATCTTTGTATTATCCATAAAACACATCAGAGCATATTCACATATATACACTGTGCCAACTGGCACCAGGTATTACTTTACAGGGGATTATATACATTTGTTACAGGGCCAATCAGGCCACTGTTATAACCATTACAGAAGTAGTGAAATAACCAGTAAGTGCTAGTAACATTTCATGTAGCATAAACACCTGAGACATGAGCATCATGACATCACCAATGGCAACATATTGTGCAAAACCTAATAATCACATTAGGCCCATCCTAGGCATGTACCTCATCTGCAGTGCACAGTAATCACTTATTAGGTGCACACACAGTCCCTCCTGTGATGCAATAGTTACCTCCACACAGTGTGGAGTATCGAGGCCTCTGACTGAGATTTCGTCCTGACCTCACACTAAGGCAGCTCCTGCTTAGCGCTTCTTCCCAATCCAGGGCCCCTACAGGGCTTGCCCGGGAATGCCGAAAAGGAAGTCTGCCCCCCAAAACCCGGTGAGGGTGCAACTGCGACAATGCGACACACCAAACAAAAATTGCAGGGACGGTCACCAAACCGTCCCGGGTATAAGCAACTAGAGGCTCAGCCCAACTCACCACTTCTTTGGGGGCTGAGTAAGATAGAGTGCAGCCATTAGCTGCAATTGACGACCTGCAGGCACTGGTGTTGCTCCAGTCCCGCACTGAGAGGCCGGGTCGACTCGGGTGCCACATTTGAGCTTTGGCTGCTGCTGCGGTGGCCCTAGGGACACTGAGCGAGGTCCTTGTCTGCCATACGTGGGGCTCTCCTCATCACAAGAGGAGCCCCACCTGGAACGAGGCACAAGGTTGCCTGACTGCCGCTCGGGCCTCCACACTCTGCTTTCGGGCTGCCGGCCACACCCACAACCAGGCCACTGCTGCCTCTGCCTGGCTTCCAGCCTCCCCACCGCGGTGGTCAGATGGTGTTTCAACAACGAGTGCCTGCTCCCGAAAGGCAGCTCCTTAGTGTCCACTAATGCGGGGTGGTCTTCCTCCAGCCTCCTGATGCCCCTGGGCCATCCCGGCCAGGGATTCCTGAGGGCTTATGGCGTTTCCTCGCAGCCCGGGGCCACGTAGCAGAGCACCAGCTGCCTATAAGTGGAAATGTGATAGTGGATACGGCCAAGAGAGGGAGAGCGCTTTCCGCAACTTGGCTAACCGCTCTGTTTCTTAGGCCGTAAAAGAGCAGGAGGCGCTGCCCACTGTGCAGGGCACAAAATGCTCCTTTCCTCACTAGGCACTACGGCTTCTGAGGGCTGCAGGGCAGGATCCCCCAGGCCCTGCAGGAAATAGTTCCAGCGCTCACCATGCTCTGGGCCACAAACTCCAGAGGGGGAGAGCTGGGCACAGGCAGGTCACCACGTAGGGACTCCCATGAGTCAGCAGCTGGGTCCCACAGCAGCTACCCCTCCCACCCAGCAGTCCTTCAGCTCCGAGCAGGTACCAAAAAGATGGGGTTACACCCCTAATACTTATACCACTGGTGTCCTTTCTTCTGCCCTGGCACAGAGCTTGGGTCCCAGTTCAAAGCAGTTCTGGGGAGTACTCCAACATTTGGTTACAGTGCACAAAAGTCCCCATTGACAGAGTAGGTCCTGGCCCCAGACACACCACAGGGGGGTGGAGCCAGCATTGTACACGTCAGGCACAGACCTATTCAGGGTCAGGGACTACTCCTCCCACTACTTCAAATGCAGATCTGCCTATTCAGTCAAGCGCTGACTCTCCCAGCTCCTCTGGAGCCACAACACCTCCCTAGCCCCTGTCACTCCAGAGCCAGACAGGCAATACAAATCAGGCAGGCACAAAGTCAGATAGCACACAGAAATACACACTTCTAAAAGTGGTATTTCTAAAATAATGACAATAAATCTGCGCAAACCATCGCACATCATTTATTACCCCTATTCCAAACATACCAAACTTGACCACGCTGCTCTTCTCATATCAGGAAATACCTATGAGAGGGCAGCCTCACAGTAGTGAGAAACCAAAATGGCTGTTTGTCACTATCAGGAAATGTCACACAGTTAAGGCACATGTCCTGCCTTTTACCTACATTTCACCATGCCCATAGGGCCTACCTTAGGGGTGACTGATATGTAGTAAAAGGGGATTCACAGACGTGGCACCCACTTTATGTGCCACGTCAAAGCGGCAGTTAACTGCACGTGCAGATCCTGCCATGGCAGCGTCCTGAGACAGGTCTGAAAAGCTACTTTCGTGGGTGGCGCAATCAGTGCTGCAACCCCACCAGCAGCATTTAATTTACTGGCCCTGGATATGTGGGATACCGCTTTATAAAGGATTTACAGGTAAATTAAATTAGCCATACAGGTGTAGACCAATCTTTCCATGTTTTACCATAGAGAGCACATGCACTTTACACTGGATATCACTGATAAAGAGTCCGAAAACCACCAACACCAGGTCAGAAAAAATAGCAGCAGGAAGGCAAAGAGTTCAGGGATGACCCTGCAAGAAGGTGTCTAAACTTAAGAAGTTGCACATGATCTCTTGTGTTAATTTGGCATTGTTGCACCAAATGAATAGCCAGAAGATGTGAAGCCATGTGAATGAAATCCTTGAAGTAACGTGGACCTAATCCCTAATAATGAAAAGTGCCTTGTGTTAATCCCAGAAGTTACCTACAAAAAAAATGTTCTTCTACTTGGTGTAACTTCACGTCTATTGCGCCTGAAAGGTCAGCAGAGAATGTGGCCTAGCGACTAGGGGAGTCGACCTCAGAGCTGGGAAAGTCTCAGAAGGGACTCTCAACATTCTGTGATTCGGGGAAACTTGTGTGTTTTCTTTGAAGGGTAGATGTTGACATAGTTTTCCAAAACAGTGTTGAAGTCATTTAGAAGTGCGTTAGCATCGGATGCGGAGTTCGTAGGGTGAGGGATGAGCTGTGCACTAGATTGTCAATGGCATAGTCTTTTAAAATCTAAAGATGTGGTCTTCTCTTGTGCATTGACCATGGTTTGTTGTTAGGATGTTAACGGCGAGATAGAGACAGTGAGGTAGTTGGTCCAGTCCAGGGGAATTAGTTGTTTGCATCAGATTGTTGGTGATGGTGAAAAGACAAGGTCATAGATGTAGTCTTTTGAGTGTCTTGGCTGAGTGATGTGCTTTACGCCGTTGCATATTTTAATGAGGTTGTTTGTGGTGGTACTTTTTTTTTAATGGAATAATGGAGTCCTTGTCTGGCCTGAGAGACCTGGTGATCAGATGGAAGCTGGTGGTCTGAGTTGCAGAGAATGAAAAGGGATATATCTTTAGCTCCACAGAATTGAGCGTCACTTGCTTGCCTAGGGTGCTGAACCAGGAGTACTTACGACTACTAGTGAGTCCTTATTATGTGCGCGGTCCATACAAAGAATGCTGTAAGCCATGGGAAAAGGATGTCGAGGATGTGGGGTTAAAACATGTTTCTGTAATGAAAAGTTAATCAAGCTTGTGATAAGTGAAGATGTCTGCAAAGTCTGGTACATGGAATGCAGCAGAAGGAGTGTTAATGAGCATGATTGCAAATGTGTATTCTGTAGTTTGAGAGTGTGTGGTTGTTGGTGAGATATATACAAGGTTGGATCTAAGTGTCGTTAGGATCATACATGAGTGTTTTGTTGTCTTGGTCTGGGTGTGTATGTGGGGGTTGGTAATATGGGCTGCTGCGTGAGTTACATGGTTATATCTTAGCTTGCAGGTTTCAGGTCCTTCCTGGCCCTAATAGGCCTACATAGGCAATACCTTTGTCTGTGTCTACCCTTCACTGGCCGTGTCTACCTTTGCATGGGACACCCAGGTGATAGGACACTGTAGGAGTATTGATTGAAGTGAGGCGAAGGCCACATGTGTTTTAACTTACTGTGCAAATAGATGATGGGAAATCAATGGCCTCTTGCTTATCTACTTCTTTTATAAAAAATGTTTTGGCAGGAATCCATTGATGTACCATCCTTTTGCAGGTGCTTGATGGGAAATCCTCATGTCTACATTCTTTTTTTAACATGGTTTTGGATGGAAACCAGGGATGTCCCTTCCTGTGCAGATGGATGACGGAGATGCAGCTATGTCACTTCTTGTGCAGAGGGGTGATAGGAAATGATTTCTTTGTGCATATTTTCTTCTTTGAAAGATGACTTTTGAGTAAAAACATTGATGTCACTTCCTATGCAGAAGGATGATGGGAAATGTACCAAAATCCATTTGAAACACATGTTGGCAATACATTACGATCTAATTCTAGAGTTCCAATTCTGAATACAACAATTTTTCATGGAGACTGGCCACGTTCCACAATAACATTTTAGTAACATTATTTTTTAGAGGAGCTTCTTTAGGAAAAGCCTACGTTGGTCATGCCCACTCGAAAGAGTCTCAACGCTATAAGAATTAATGATCCATCATCCTTCTATTTCTTCAAGCCGCTGTAAAGGAGTAAATCCATTCAATAAATGGCAAGATAAATGGTTGCTACTAGGATCACTACTGCTCGTGAAATGAGATATTCAAGGCCAATTAGTTGACGAAACATAGGGACTAGCGCAAGTAAAGTCTATGAAAATAATCTAATGGAACCACTTGTATCTACTTTCAGTCCTAGATATGATTTCAAAAATGGTTCAAGAGACATGCTGCTTGATTAGCATCTTAAATGTAAAGATTATGCTGTGCTGTCAATCAGCAGCAATCACGCCCGCCCTCACACTCGCTGGTAAGCACATCGTAGGTAAATTACATAATTTTACTAATGTATTTACTGTGGTATACTGCTGTGCTTGCAGCAGGTGAGGCGACGCTCCTCCGCCCTAAGTGAGGAACCGCCACTGGCAGAATACATTCTCCTCACTATGCTGACTTCATAATTGAGCCAATGTACCACTTTGTTAAAGAATTGTGCCTGTGGGGGGACCAGCCCAAACCGGGTGAGTTGTGGTGGGAGCTGCAGAACATCAAGTAGAAATTGACGCAGTAGTAGACAGCACCCAGCCATCAAGACATTGTTTACATGGGGGGTGGTTGATGTTTTTGTCACATGGACACTCTGTCGATTAAGATTGACATCAAGTCGAGATTAGTAAGCATTGAACCTTACAACACTTTTATATCCCAATTAACACATACCATGAATTAATTTTCTAAATTCTCCATTTGAGTAGATTGACCTTGTTTCACAAGTAACCCTTTGTTAGAAGGATTAATTGCTAGAGGTTGATCAATACAGTCTAATAGGTGATGTCGTAAGCCCAGAGTGAGTTCAATTAAAAACGTTAGTCTCTCTGCAGTAAAGTTTAGATCAGTGGATATTACGCTCACAATTCTCTTTTTCTTGGTCAATTTCACAAAAAGCCTAACAAAAAGATAGGTTACATAAATTACCTTAAATGCACTATCATTAAGTTTGTGAACCTCAGTGATGGCCACAATGGTTGCCTCAGACCTAGGGATCCTAGGACTGGAGAGAGTGTTTTTTGTAGTATTAGAGGCATGTAAATCCACTTATATATGATAGTGCAATACCCAAGCAGCATTTGAAATCTGGAGACACTGCGTATCCAAAAAGAATGAAATCAAAGAGAGATGACCATGCCTAGTGTCTTCAGGCCTTTGACAGGCTCTAGACAGGTCTGCCCATGGCCCAGGCTTTGCAATAGTGTAAGACTGCCTAAATAGCCATCAGGTGGACAAAGTCAGTGAGAACACGGGGCTGTGGATGCGTCCCGCAAACAACTGTTATTACAGAGAAAAAATAATGTGGGACATTGCACAAAATCCCTGAAGACCATGCCACTCTATGGTGGACGTTGTCTCCTTGGTGCATAGGTCTACTACCTTTATATCAATCAATCAATCAATGTTAAATGTTATGTTAAATTGGTACTTGTAGAGCACGCAGCTACTCAGGTAGAGTGTCCAGGCACTAAAAGACCTCAGGACAGAGCTGTCACTGTTACTAAAGCAAGAGGGGGCTATTGGCTATTGCTGAAATAGCCAGGTGTCCAGCTGCTTACTAAAGGTAAGCAAATCATGCACCCATCGGAATGACATAGGCAGACAGTTCCACAGGCAAGCAGCCTGAACTTGGAAGGAGTGACCGCCTATATGGGCGCGGGAGAACTTCAATCAATCAGGGTTTATAAAGCGCGACTACTCACCCGTGCAGGTCTCACGGCGCTGGGTGGGGGGGGGGATGTTGGTCCCTCTGGGAGTGGAGGATTATTCGAAGAGCCAGGTCTTAAAGTCCTTCTTGAATTGGGTCAGGGTGCTCCAGTTCTTGCTGGCGAGGTAGGAAAATTAACTACTTTCAATTCTGGTTCAGTGTATCCTGGGGACGGAGGCTAGGGCACATGGTGCCGAACGGAGTTCTCTGGCAGGTATGTGGAGTGTGAGGCGGTGGTTCAGGTATGCTGGTACTATGTTGTGGAGAGCTTTGTAGGCATGTTAGAATAGCTTTTTTGAGGTGACTCGCTTGCTGACTGGGAGCCAGTGGAGCTGTCAGAGGTGTTGTGTGATGTGGCGGGGGATGTCGAGGACCAGTCTGGCAGCAGCATTTTGAATGGTCTGTAGTTTCTTGAGCTGTTTCTGGGTGATGCTGGCGTAGATGATGATTGTGTGGGTGACAGTCTTTTTGGGCTCTGAGGGGATCCGTCTGAAGGTATTTCGAAGCAGGCAGTGTGTGTAGAAGCAGCCTGAGGAAACTGCGTTTATTTTGGTTGTTTATTGTGAGCAATGAGTCCAGTTTGATGCCACATTGTCCACAGCACTCTGCGGTTCGCAATTCACCACTATGCTTTGAGATTTTCTTTCTGAGGGTACATTGAGTGGCAAAGTTGTGCACCTTGGCCCTTATTACTCATAGGGCGCACTTTTACTCTTTGCACCGTGTTGCATCTTTAAATAAGTGCACCATGTGCAAACAGGAAAAGTGCTCCTTCCTACAGAGAATGCACACCATTCAGGGCAGCCACAAACTTGTGCTGCCCTAGGGGCTTTGTATTCAAGGTAAACATGGAGCAGCATCTTCGAAGCCACTCTGTGTTTCCCTGTGCAGGTGGCAACAGCAACACATCTTCAATTTAAGGAAGAATTAGTGATAACTTTGCACATGGATGCAGTGAGTTACTGCCTGTGCCTGGAAGGGGATGTCTGAGGGGGGTACATGGGAGCCTCTTTCTCGCCCCCAGAAGGCTGCTATCAGGGGGTCCACTGACAATGCACCACCTTTTTGTGTTGCGCTTACAGTGCTCCTCCTGACAGCTTCTATGCCCTTGTGCCCACGTCCATAATATGGTGCAGGAGCATAGGTAAAGTGATTCCCTCCTTTGCATGGTGCCACGCCCCGGTGCAAATGAGGGAATGCCCTCCTAAGAGAGAGCTGGTGCTACATGTGCACCACTGCTATCAGTATTCCAGAAGGGGCCACACAAGCATCTGTGGCCCTTTCTGTAATATCAAAGTGCCCCAGGGGCACCCACAGGACACTTTCTGCAATACAGCCGCTGGCATACTTTCTCCGCAATTATTAACCTTTTCATTTCCCTGGAAATACAAAGCATCTGAAAAAGTGCCAACTTTGCACGCAGCACTTCACCTATCTAGAGTTAGTAGAACACTAATTACAGAATTCTTAACTCATACACTGTGATTACTGTTACAATTTTGAAGACTACAATTGTGATTTACCACCAATGTTGCCACATTTTCATATGGTTGCAATGTTTTTGTCCATATATAGATTGTAAGAGAGGTTACTTGATGGTTTGTGGGACTTATTGTGCATGTCTGCATTGTAGTGAAGCCCGGGGAGTGTCCTTTCCAGTATATGGCCTGTGATTACCCTCCGCCATACATGCATCAATGTAATGAGGACAGCGGCTGCCCTGGCACACAGAAGTGCTGCCTCAACTTTTGCCATCGGGAATGCAGGGGCGCCATGCCAGGTAACACAGCTTGATGCAATGCTTTGGATTCAAGTCGAGCTCTATGTTGGTATCTGGCAGATCACAAGATTTTGATTTCAGAAGCAAGTGATGCTCATAGCCAAAGGTGCCTTCTCTCTGCATATCCTGTGAGCTGTTCATCACCCTTCTGCCCAGGGCTTTACTTGTTTGTGTTTCTAACATTGATGTTGGATAACAAGAAAATAATGTGTTGTGTACGTAGGTTCATCCATAACTATCACAGCTAAAGACCACCATACCCACATTGTCTGCCAGCTATAACCCTATTGACTAACTTAATTTGTGTCCTGCCTTTTATATGCACCTTTTCCAAATTGTTTCAGTTCCTCAAATGTAACACTGCACCATATTGTTAAGAACCCACATTTCATCTCCTCAACTTTACAAACACCCTCAAGGTAACTGTGCTTGTTCTTCTGGTCTCTGCGATACCTTTTCCTTTCCAAAAGAGGCAACTGTGACCTCTTTCAACACTTTTTAATATGTGCTGATTGCCATCTTTGTCCCCCTGTCTTGGTGCTGCCCTTAAGAGGCACAATGTTTCCTGATTCTTGTATTGATCACATTAAATCTGTGCATTCTGAAGGGGATGAAAGGGAAAACAGAAGAACCACAACGTGGTCTACACTCACAAGTTTATCTACACTCACATGTTGGAATACACTCACCAGTCTGATTACATTTCCAGGGATGCGCCACCCAATGAATGCTTTCAATAACTCTCATTTGCGTACAACATGTTGTGTAAATGAAAGAATGTAGAAGAAGAAACTAAACCAGATAGGATTTAAGATTTTTTTTCTCCAGAAGGACAAGTGGTTAATTAGAGAGATCAATTTAAATGGCAGGGTTTTCCAGCACTGCAAGGGGGTAATGTGAGCAGCCCCCTATCCATACACATCTAATATGAAATCCGATGAACCAAATGGTGTTTACTGAGTTCAATGTCTATCTAGAATGATAGAGCTGAAATGTGTTTCTTAAATATTGAACCTGGTCTGACTGATGGCCTAGTGGGCTAAGCAAAGACATTTAAAAATGGAGCATCAATCGCTGGGAGCTAGTATACTGTGTTAAGTCAATGTGTGAGATCAGGGAGGCAGACCTAAAATGAGCTGATGGGCAGCATGTTCAATTATCAGAAACTGCTGCAGGATGTAGGCTAGGAATCCAAGTTTAAGTGAGTTGCCATGATCAAGTCTAGATGGAATTGTGGTCTGAATTATGTTTTTTCCGGTAGAGGCACAATTTTATGGAGCATCCAACAATGAAAAATCAGGAAGAGGCTGCACGTCAGAATTGTCCTGAGAATGAGAGGGAGGTATCTGAAAGAAAACCAAGCTCTCTGCATAAGATTTAGGAGTTGGCAGAGGTCCAGGTTTCTAGTGGCCCCAAGAAGGTGGCCACCAGGGAGTTAGTTACTCATGATCAGTACTGATTTCTTATCACTTTTGAGTTTAAGTAAGTTGTTATTTATTTACGGTTTCTTAATGGCCATGCATGGATAGAATGCTTCCTCAATGGCGATTAGGTCGATTTGATTGAAAGATGCAGTGATATGGATGTCATCTTCATGTCGTTGTTGAACCTGCAAGAATGGATTATGGAGGTGAGTGGAATCAAGTAAGTACTAACGGAAGTAAGGCTTGAGAAGATGCACTGAGGAACTTGTTATGCAACCAGTAGGCAAGAAAAACCGAAGTGTGGTAAATGGATAGCTTGTGTTGTACATGGCAAAAACAAATGTAGGCAGCCCAAGGTATGCTATATAAGTGTATTAGGTGCTCATAGGAAACCTCCTGGAAACCACTAGGCCTAGAAGGTATCAGGGTGGCACAGCCCACTTATTCTAAAATATGTCTAATAAGAGACTGGTACTAGATGAGATGGCAGAAATACAGACTGAGATGTTTCAAAGAAAATAGAATTTGGGAAGGAGAGAAATCAGGTGGAAATGACTAACTACATCCTGAAGGATATTCAGTGAGTTTCTTCAGTAACTCATTGCCTACATCTTTTTTGTTAGATCTTGGAGACAATGATATGAGTAAGTAAGAAGTTCCTAACGTCCATCAGCAAAGGCTTACAACATCTGTTGCTGTAACTAAATTCTGAGGAGGACAAGAGTCAAGAGAAGAACCAGATATTTTAGAAATAGCAGCAAACTGAAAAGTCTCAATCAAGGTGGGATGGAGAATGAGTGGGTTGAAGAGGGTGAACATCTTAGAACACCAGCAGAACAGCCTCTCGTGAAAGAGGGTGGATAGTAGGAGAATACAGAGCATAATGCAGGGACTGAACTTCTACAGGCAGCTGGAGCACAATGTTGTTTAAAAATACAGATTTTTCGATAAGTGTCTTGAGAAGAATTGCTGTCAGTGACTGCTCTGGTTTCAAAAAAGGAGATGCGGGCTGACTTGACAAGGCGTTTTCAGGCAATGACAAAAACACAGTGTCTGCCAACATGGACCTGAATCAAAGGTCATTAGCAGAAGTAAGTGTTACTCGTAACTCTGCCCTACACAACCATGGTCACGCTGGGCATGAAGACTGCAAAATAAATTTATTGCCCTTCCTCAGCAGCAAACAAAGGCTGTGGTATAGCTTAGGAAAGTGGTCAAGTGGTTGTGTACATGCCATAATTTTTTGCAATTAATGGGCCGATTACGATCTCACTAGGAAAGCGCTCCGTACGACTCGGATCTGGAAGGCTTTTCTAGCGAATGTGAGAGTCCAACTGAATGAGTACAATGCATCCGTATGCTGACTGACTTGGTTTGCTCGGACTCCAATTGAACTCTATGGGAACCAGTATACCGAACTACAGACTCCCATAGCAAAAAGGGGTGGGTGGGGAAAAGTGTACACCATGTGGCGGGCACCCCATGGGGCCCGGCATACTGTACATGCTTGGATTGGTGGGGACCCATGGGCACCCCTGCAACCAATTTGGAGGGCCATGGGTAAAGGTGGGCCTGCTATGGCCCCCCAAAGTCTGATTTCCACAGCTGTTTTGTCTCGCTGAGCTCGAGTCAATACAGCTGTCCAAATCATCCATCATACTTGATCAAATCGGAAGCCGGGTCCATTGCGCGGCTGCAAACAAGTCGAACTGACAGGATTGGGTTCAGAAAGGATCCGTCCCACGTGGGCTAGATCTTCCCATCATGCTTGGTTGTTCAAAATGGGGGACAACTTGGTCGGAAACATTGGCTCTGAATCGGATTTGCTCGCTCCGGAACATGTCTGGAGGCCTTCTAAGTGAGATCAGAATCGGCCCTAAGTTGCAATGCATCATCTATCTAGATTTTGTCTCTGCCAGTGAAGGATAAGCAGCTAAGTAGTGCAATGTGCTTTTTTTCAGCAGAAGAGATTTGCTTAAAATCACAATCATGTCTGGTCCAAGACTAATTTTCTGTTATGGATCCTATACCCTCAAGAAAACGACATCTTCTTCAGGCCCCGTGTAGCTGAGAATGGGTCAGTAATGCATCAGTCTTTCAGGAGAAAGATACAACACAACACAGTCATCACTCCTCTTCCAACCAGAGCATGATCATCTCTATTCACCCTCATCACTGAGGAATTTCACACTAACACGGTTATTTACTATATTTTGTGTGGGCCCTAGTGTATTGAAAAGACCTGTGCTGATTTACATACCAAAAAAAGGCACTGGGCAAGAGCCCGCGCAGCCCTAATAGAATAAAACAAATTCTGCCAGCTTGTTGGAGCAATCACATTCACAATTCTGAAGGTAGAGTGGGATTGTGGACATTCTGTTGGAGAGGAACAACTCAGATGCAAGAGTATGTGTAGACCTACAACTCTCGTGATGTGTAGAGACTCGCCTACTTCACACAAGTGATTTCTTAACCAGAAAACATATTCATACATAGATATATGTCAGCCTATTCAGACTGAGAAGGGGAAGTGTTGTGGCAGAATCATCTGCCATAAATACCATGCCCTAAATATCACCTTCAAAAAGTATTGGCCAACTGGAAGGAATATAATAAGATATAGCTCCAAAAGGAAAATATTTTTTGGGGAGCTATATTTATGTCTGAAAATATTTCATATACGATATTCTGGCATACAAAAGAGGATGAAACAATCCCATTTAATGAAATTTGTAAGGGAGGTGTTTCCTCCACATAGAAATATAGTGAGGCAGGCCACATATGCAAATGTGCATTGATTCCATTTGGTTATTAGGAATGATATACCAGGTACACATTCTTCAACTGTAAGCCATATCAATATGAATATTGTTCTTGGAAGAATCCTGGGATTCTTCATCAACCCCACAAAAGTCTGAAATGTACACCTAACTTAGAACTAGCCACCAAAGAGCAAAATTTCATCTTTCGTCACTAGACCAGAGCAAATCAGAGAGCAATTCCAACCAGCAGGCCTCATTATATACTACGCCCCCCATGAAGGGATCTTCAATCTGCAGCTGTGGAAAGAAGTCCAGGAGTCAGGATAGTGGTGTGCACTAGTCCATTTGTGGCCGGTCGACCATCATGTTCTAGTTCAGAGAACTGAACATCATGTGCACACAGTCTGTGGGAAGCACTGGCTTTCGCTTTCCAACAGTGGAGGCCACAGAGGCAAGAGTATAAGTTATGTTTTGCTCTTATATTTTCATCACAAGAATTGACAGAATGTAAAATATGCACCTCTTTCAACAGCAAAAGGAAAACCTGGGACTTGCCCGCCACACTATCGACACATGTTCCCAGACAGGGATGACACGTGCCACACTGACAAAGATTGCAAAGGAGAGCAGAAGTGCTGCGACTGGCAGGGAGGATTCACATGTGTGGCTCCTGTCAGAGGTAAGTGAGCCTCAGCACCTGGTCGCTCCCCCGCTTCATTGTACAGACGGTCTAGATCTGGTCTCTCCTTTAAGTTTTAGAGAAGAGCTAGTCTGCATCCTGCTGTCATCCTTGGTCTTGTGCAGCCATTAAACATCATGATAGCAATTGTTTTATTGTACGACAACCTCCTGCTCTTACGTCCTGTTACATTGTCTAATCATTCTGCATTCTCTCTCGCCCTCTGAATCACTGTGCATCTATTCTGCATCTGCTCTAGACCTCTGCTTCATTGTGCAGCTATTCTTCATCCCCTCTCACCCTCTATTTCATTGTGTAGCTATCTTGCATCCTACTCTCACCCTCTGTTTCATTGTGTTATGTTATGTTATGTTAAGTTATGTTAAATTAAATTTATTAAGCGCACGTACGCCCATAGGCTTCATGGCGCTGTGGAAAACTGGCACAACATAACATGTAACAGAAAAAAAGGAAACGGGATTAACTAAGGGTAAGCTTGCTTGAAGAGCCAAGTTTTAAAAGCCTGTCTAAAGGCTAACAGATCTTCATGGAGCCTTAACGGCAATGGCAAAGAGTTCCACAGGGAGGGGGCCAAAAAATGGAAAGATCCACCTCCTTGGCGTTGTTTCCTGATTCGCGGCACCACTAACAGGTTCTTTGACCTGAGCGGAGAGCGCGAGAGGGAGTGTAACTAACAAGCAGGCTGCTAATAAATCCGGGACCCTTACCTTGTAGAGCCCTGAAGATAATGCATCCTGCTTTAAAAGCTGCTCTCTGCGCTACTGGCAACCAGTGGAGACTGGCCAGTCCTGGTCTAATGGACTGCCACTTAGGGATCTTGCAGATCAATCTGGCCGCTTGGTTTTGGACCAGTTGAAGTCTCTTGAGCTGCCCCGCTGGAAGACCCAAATACAGACTGTTGGAATAGTCCAGACGGGACAACACAAGAGCGATAATGACCTGAATCAGAGCAGGGTGGGTTAAAAGGTGGGCGATCTTCTTAATCTTGCGAAGTTGAAAGAAACTTGCAGATACCACAGTCCCTACCTGATTTTTGAGCGATAGATCTTCATTAAAAGAAATTCCAAGGCTCTTAACTGTTTGGGACTTAGCCGGGGGGTCACCCATTTCTGGAGGCCAGAAATGTGGTCCCCAGTACAGTGCACTCTTCCCAGGCAAAATCAATTCAGTTTTGCCTGGGTTGAGTTTTAAGTGATTTAGGCCCATCCATCTCTGAATGTGAACCATGGTCTCCCGAAATTCGGTGACCGCGCCAGGTGTGTCTAAACAGAAGATCAATTGCAGATCATCTGCGTAGTTAAAAATTAAGGCTCTGAACTTTTTTAATGAGAATAGCAAGGGTCGTAAATACAAATTAAATAAAAGTGGGGACAGAGACGAGCCCTGAGGGACTCCACATTCATTTTTGATTTTAGGGGCTGTAAAGGTTCCTAATCTCACTGCCTGGGTGCGTTCCGAGATAAATGACTTCAGCCATCTAAGTGCCGAGCCTCTCAAGCCAGCCTGTTCGACACGGTCGACCAAGATAGTATGGTCGACCGTGTCGAATGCGGCCGACAGGTCAAGAAGTACCAGTGCTTGGGGAATGTCCTTGTCTGCATTGCATCTTAGTACATTCTGGACCGCCAGTGTCACCATCTCGGTTGAGTGCCCCGGTCGAAACCCAGCTTGATTAAACTCCAGGTATCCAGTAGATTCAATGAAGTGAGAGAGACAACTAGCAACATGTGCCTCCAGGATTTTGGAAAGGAATGGCAACAAGGATATCGGACGATAGTTAGAAGGATCAAGAGGATCAAGACCGGGTTTTTTGATCAGGGGAATCAATAGAGCATGTTTGAACCCTGCGGGGACCTTTCCCTGGTCAAGAGAGTCGTTGAGCAAAGGGAGGATCCCATGAGGAATAGAGTGCCCAATCTCTGCGAAAATGTGGGGTGGGCAAATGTCATCGGGTGAACCAGACTTGACCCGTGCCAAGAGAGTGGAAAAGATTTTAGGGTCTATGGCAGGAAGGGTATCTAATGTAATAGGGTTATTAAAAATATCATCCAAAGGGGACGATTTAGGAGAGCTAGCAATGTTGCGTTTTATAGTTACAATCTTTTCTCTGAAAAATTCATTCAGAGAGTTACACAACTTCTGGGTAGGAACTATTGAGAGAGCTGTCCTGTCATCGTCACAGAGCTCATTGACTATATTAAAAACAACTTTAGTTTTGTTTGAAGAAGTTAAAATTTTTTGGGAGAAGTAGTTGGATTTATGTTGGAGCAAGATTTTTTGGTACTCCTTTCTTGCGGTACAGTACACTGTCCTGGCTTGAGAGGAGTAACCTTGTCTCCATTTCCGTTCCTTCTGTCGGACCCCCAGTTTAAGTTCTTTCAGTTCTTGGGAGAACCATTTGTGAGCTTCATTCCCTCTGATATTAGGGACCAGTACCAGGGGGGCTGAGAGGTCAGCTGCGTTGAGTAGCCAGTTAGACAGCGCTCTCTCACTGGTGTCCAGGTCATCGTACGGTGGTGGTACGGTTTTACTTAAAACGTCAATAAATCCTGGAAGGTCCATGGTTTTCCACTTGCGGAATTCTTTGCTCTTGCATGGCTTGGATCTGACATTTCCACGTGTTTCTAGTGTAAAATAGATAGTAAAATGGTCCGACCATATACAAGGGCTGATAACTGGGTCGGATAAAGATAAATTATGCGTCCAAATCTGGTCCAAGCTGTGGCCTTTCTGGTGAGTAGGTACATTAATTTGCTGATTTAGATTGAGATCTGTAAGCAGGTCTTTCAGTTCAGCAGCTTGAGTGTCTATGTCTGTGCTGTCGAACCAGTAATTTAGGTCCCCAATGAGGATGATTTTAGAGTGGCTGACTACGTATGAAGCCAGCTGCTCCGCCAGGAGAGATGGATAATTGGCCATATATTGGGGAGGCCGGTAAATAAGAACCAAAATAAGGGACCCACTTTCAGTGTCAAGGTTAATCACTAGGTTCTCGGTATCCGGAAGAGTCAAGGAAGGTAATTCCCTGACATGGAGAGATTTCAGAATTATAGCTGCTACTCCACCTCCCGCCCTCCCAGGTGTACGGTTGGCTGTCAAGATATAATATTCTGCGGGCAGTGCAACAAGTACATCGGGGAGGGAGTGAAGGGTTAGCCAGGTTTCAGCTAATAAGAAAATGTCGGGTTTTACCTCCTCCAAGAAAAGAAAAATGTCTATTTGGTTTTTAACCAGGGACCGAGTATTGAGGTAGTAACAGCGTAAACTGTGCTTTGCCGTAGATGCAGATTGAGGCTCAGGAAGGGGTTGAATTAAAGCCTGGGCATGAGGCACAGAAGTGGGGAAAGAGGAAAGACCCAAACGTTGAATGCAAGTCAATGTACGTGGGGCAAGAGAGTGCTTGCAGGAACCCTGCAGGAATTGTGCAGCGCTTCTGCATCCTACTCTCACCTTGTTTCATTATGCAGCTATTCTGCATCCTACTCTCACCCTGTTTCATTGTGTAGCTTTTCTGCATCCTACTCTCACCCTGTTTCACTGTGTAGCTATTCTGCATCCTACTCTCACCCTGTTTCATTGTGTATCTATTCTGCATCCTACTCTCACCCTATTTCATTGTGTAGCTATTTTGCATCCTACTCTCACCCTCTATTTCATTGTGTAGTTATTCTGCATCCTACTCTCACCCTCTATTTCATTGTGCAGCTATTCTGCATCCTACTCTCACCCTCTATTTCATTTTGCAGATATTCTTTATGCTACTCTCACCCTCTGTTTCATTGTGTAGCTATCTTGCATCCTACTCTCACCCTCTGTTTCATTATGCAGCTTTTCTGCATCTACTTTCACCATGTTTCATTGTGCAGCTATTCTGCATCCTACTCTGACCCTCTGTTCCATTGTGTAGCTATTCTGCATCCTACTCTCACACTCTGTTTCATTGTGTCGCTATTCTGCAACCTACTCTCACCCTCTGTTTCATTGTGTAGCTATTCTGCCTCCTACTCTCACCCCCTGTTTCATTGTGCAGCTATTTTTCATCCTCTCTCACCCTCTGTTTCATTATGTAGCTATTCTGCATCCTAATCTCACCCAGTTTCATTGTGTAGCTATTCTGCATCCTACTCTCACCCTGTTTCATTTTGTAGCTATTCTGCATCCTACTCTCACCCTGTTTCATTGTGTAGCCATTATGTATCCTACTCTCACCCTGTTTCATTGTGTAGCTATTCTGCATCCTAGTCTCACCCTCTGTTTCATTGTGCAGCTATTCTGCATCCTACTCTCACCCTCTGTTTCATTGTGTAGCTATTCTGCATCCGACTCTCACCCTCCGTTTCATTGTGCAGTTATTCTGCATCCTACTCCCACCCTATTTCATTGTGTAGCTATTCTGCATCCTACTCCCACCCTCTGTTTCATTGTGTAGCTATTCTGCATCCTACTCTCACACTCTGTTTCATTGTGCAGTTATTCTGCATCCTACTCTCACCCAGTTTCATTGTGTAGCTATTCTGCATCCTACTCTCACCCTGTTTTATTGTGTAGCCATTATGTATCCTACTCTCACACTCTGTTTCATTGTGCAGTTATTCTGCATCCTACTCTCACCCAGTTTCATTGTGTAGCTATTCTGCATCCTACTCCCACCCTCTGTTTCATTGTGTAGCTATTCTGCATCCTACTCTCACACTCTGTTTCATTGTGTAGTTATTCTGCATCCTACTCTCACCCTATTTCATTGTGTAGCTATGCTGTATCCTACTCTCACCCTATTTCGGTGTGTAGCGATTCTGCATCCTACTCTCACCCTGTTTCATTGTGTAGATATTCTGCATCCTACTCACACCCTCTGTTTCATTGGGTAGCTATTCTGCATCCTACTCACACCCTCTATTTCATTGTGTAGCTATCATTGTGTAGCTATTCTGCATCCTACTCACACCCTCAGTTTCATTGTGTAGCTATTCTGAATCCTACTCTCACGCTATTTCATTGTGTAGCTATTCTGCATCATACTCACACCCTCTGTTTCATTGTGTAGCTATTCTGCATCCTACTCACACCCTCTGTTTCATTGTGTAGCTATCACTGTGTAGCTATTCTGCATCCTACTCACACCCTTTATTTCATTGTGTAGCTATTCTGCATCCTACTTTCACCCTCTGTTTCATTGTGTAGCTATTCAGCATCCTACTCTCACCCTCTGTTTCATTATGTAGCTCTTCTGCATCCTACTTTCACCCTCTGTTTCATTGTGTAGCTATTCAGCATCCTACTCTCACCCTCTGTTTCATTGTGCAGTTCTTCTGCATCCTACTCTCACCCTCTGTTTCATTGTGTAGCTATTCTGCATTATAATCTGACCCTCTGTTTCATTGTGTTGCTATTCTGCCTCCTCCTCTCACCCTCTGTTTCATTGTGCAGCTATTTTTCATCCTCTCTCACCCTCTGTTTCATTATGTAGCTATTCTGCATCCTACTCTCACCCTGCTTCATTGTGCAGCTATACTGCATCCTACTCTCACACTCTGTTTCACTGTTTAGCTATTCTGCATCCTACTCTCACCCTCTCTTTCATTGTGTAGCTCTTCTGCATCCTACTCTCACCCTCTGTTTCATTGTGTAGCTATTCAGCATCCTACTCTCACACTCTGTTGCATTGTGCCGTTATTCTGCATCCTACTCTCACCCAGTTTCATTGTGTAGCTATTCTGCATCCTACTCTCACACTCTGTTGCATTGTGCAGTTATTCTGCATCCTACTCTCACCCTGTTTCATTGTGTAGCCATTATGTATCCTACTCTCACCCTGTTTCATTGTGTAGCTATTCTGCATCATAGTATCACCCTCTGTTTCATTGTGCAGCTATTCTGCATCCTACTCCCACCCTATTTCGTTGTGTAGCTATTCTGCATCCTACTCCCACCCTCTGTTTCATTGTGTAGCTATTCTGCATCCTACTCTCACACTCTGTTTCATTTTGTAGTTATTCTGCATCCTACTCTCACCCTCTTTCATTGTGTAGCTATTCTGCATCCTACTCTCACCCTATTTCATTGTGTAGCTATGCTGTATCCTACTCTCACCCTCTTTCAGTGTGTAGCTATTCTGTATCCTACTCACACCCTCTGTTTCATTGTGTAGCTATCATTGTGTAGCTATTCTGCATCCTACTCACACCCTCCGTTTCATTGTGTAGCTATTCTGCATCCTACTCTCACGCTATTTCATTGTGTAGCTATTCTGCATCATACTCACACCCTCTGTTTCATTGTGTAGCTATTCTGCATCCTACTCACACCCTCTGTTTCATTGTGTAGCTATTCTGCATCCTACTCTCACCCTCTGTTTCATTGTGCAGTTCTTCTGCATCCTACTCTCACCCTCTGTTTCATTGTGTAGCTATTCTGCCTCCTACTCTCACCCTCTGTTTCATTGTGCAGCTATTTTTCATCCTCTCTCACCCTCTGTTTCATTATGTAGCTATTCTGCATCCTACTCTCACCCTGCTTCATTGTGCAGCTATTCTGCATCCTACTCTCACACTCTGTTCATTGTGTAGCTATTCTGCATCCTACTCTCACCCTCTCTTTCATTATGTAGCTCTTCTGCATCCTACTTTCACCCTCTGTTTCATTGTGTAGCTATTCAGCATCCTACTCTCACCCTCTGTTTCATTGTGCAGTTCTTCTGCATCCTACTCTCACCCTCTGTTTCATTGTGTAGCTATTCTGCATTCTAATCTGACCCTCTGTTTAATTGTGTTGCAATTCTGCATCCTACTCTCACCCTCCGTTTCTTTGTGTAGCTATTCTGCCTCCTACTCTCACCCTCTGTTTCATTGTGCAGCTATTTTTCATCCTCTCTCACCCTCTTTTTCATTATGTAGCTATTCTGCATCCTACTCTCACCCTGCTTCATTGTGCAGCTATTCTGCATCCTACTCTCACACTCTGTTCATTGTGTAGCTATTCTGCATCCTACTCTCACCCTCTCTTTCATTGTGTAGCTCTTCTGCATCCTACTCTCACCCTCTCTTTCATTGTGTAGCTCTTCTGCATCCTACTCTCACCCTCTGTTTCATTGTGTAGCTATTCTGCATCCTACTCTCACCCTCCGTTTCATTGTGCAGTTATTCTGCATCCTACTCTCACCCTGTTTCATTGTGCAGTTCTTCTGCATTCTAATCTCACCCTCTGTTTCATTGTGTTGCTATTCTGCATCCTACTCTCACACTCTGTTCATTGTGTAGCTATTCTGCATCCTACTCTCACACTCTGTTCATTGTGTAGCTATTCTGCATCCTACTCTCACACTCTCTTTCATTATGTAACTCTTCTGCATCCTACTCTCACCCTGTTTCATTGTGTAGCTATTCTGCATCCTACTCTCACCCTGTTTCATTGTGTTGCTATTCTGCATCCTACTCTCACCCTCCGTTTCTTTGTGTAGCTATTCTGCCTCCTACTCTCACCCTCTGTTTCATTGTGCAGCTATTTTTCATCCTCTCTCACCCTCTGTTTCATTGTGCAGCTATTCTGCATCCTACTCTCACACTCTGTTCATTGTGTAGCTATTCTGCATCCTACTCTCACCCTATCTTTCATTGTGTAGCTATTCAGCATCCTACTCTCACCCTCTGTTTCATTGTGCAGTTCTTCTGCATCCTACTCTCACCCTCTGTTTCATTGTGCAGTTATTCTGCATCCTACTCTCACCCTGTTTCATTGTGTAGCTATTCTGCATCCTACTCTCACCCTGTTTCATTGTGCAGTTCTTCTGCATCCTACTCTCACCCTGTTTCATTGTGCAGTTATTCTGCATCCTACTCTCACCCTGTTTCATTGTGTAGCTATTCTGCATCCTACTCTCACCCTGTTTCATTGTGCAGTTCTTCTGCATCCTACTCTCACCCTGTTTCATTGTGCAGTTATTCTGCATCCTACTCTCACCCTCTGTTTCATTATGTAGCTATTCAGCATCCTACTCTCACCCTCTGTTTCATTGTGCAGCTCTTCTGCATCCTACTCTCACCCTCTGTTTCATTGTGTAGCTATTCTGCATCCTACTCTCACCCTCCGTTTCATGGTGCAGTTATTCTGCCTCCTACTCACACCCTCTGTTTCATTGTGTAGCTATTCTGCATCCTACTCTCACCCTCCGTTTCATGGTGCAGTTATTCTGCATCCTACTCACACCCTCTGTTTCATTGTGTAGCTATTCTGCATCCTACTCTCACCTTGTTTCATTGTGTAGCTATTCTGCATCCTACTCTCACCCTGTTTCATTGTGTAGCTATTCTGCATCTTACTCTCACCCTCCGTTTCATTGTGCAGTTCTTCTGCATCCTACTCTCACCCTTCGTTTCATTGTGCAGTTATTCTGCATCCTACTCTCACCCTGTTTCATTGTGTAGCTATTCTGCATCCTACTCTCACCCTCTGTTTCATTGTGTAGCTATTCTGCATCCTACTCTCACCCTGTTTCATTGTGTATCTATTCTGCATCCTACTCTCACACTCTGTTTCATTGTGCAGTTATTCTGCATCCTACTCTCACCCAGTTTCATTGTGTAGCTATTCTGCATCCTACTCTCACACTCTGTTTCATTGTGCAGTTATTCTGCATCCTACTCTCACCCAGTTTCATTGTGTAGCTATTCTGCATCCTACTCCCACCCTCTGTTTCATTGTGTAGCTATTCTGCATCCTACTCTCACCCAGTTTCATTGTGTAGCTATTCTGCATCCTACTCTCACCCTCTGTTTCATTGTGTAGCTATTCTGCATCCTACTCTCACCCTTCGTTTCATTGTGCAGTTATTCTGCATCCTACTCTCACCCTGTTTCATTGTGTAGCTATTCTGCATCCTACTCTCACCCTCTGTTTCATTGTGTAGCTATTCTGCATCCTACTCTCACCCTGTTTCATTGTGTATCTATTCTGCATCCTACTCTCACACTCTGTTTCATTGTGCAGTTATTCTGTATCCTACTCTCACCCAGTTTCATTGTGTAGCTATTCTGCATCCTACTCTCACCCTCTGTTTCATTGTGTAGCTATTCTGCATCCTACTCTCACCCTCTGTTTCATTGTGCAGTTATTCTGCATCCTACTCTCACCCTCTGTTTCATTGTGTAGCTATTCTGCATCCTACTCTCACCCTCTGTTTCATTGTGAAGTTATTCTGCATCCTACTCTCACCCAGTTTCATTGTGTAGCTATTCTGCATCCTACTCTCACCCTCTGTTTCATTGTGTAGCTATTCTGCATCCTACTCTCACCCTCTGTTTCATTGTGCAGTTATTCTGCATCCTACTCTCACCCTCTGTTTCATTGTGCAGTTATTCTGCATCCTACTCTCACCCAGTTTCATTGTGTAGCTATTCTGCATCCTACTCTCACCCTCTGTTTCATTGTGCAGTTATTCTGCATCCTACTCTCACCCAGTTTCATTGTGTAGCTATTCTGCATCCTACTCTCACCCTCTGTTTCATTGTGTAGCTATTCTGCATCCTACTCTCACCCTGTTTCATTGTGTATCTATTCTGCATCCTACTCTCACCCTCTCTTTCATTGTGTAGCTCTTCTGCATCCTACTCTCACCCTCTGTTTCATTGTGTATCTATTCTGCATCCTACTCTCACACTCTGTTTCATTGTGCAGTTATTCTGCATCCTACTCTCACCCAGTTTCATTGTGTAGCTATTCTGCATCCTACTCTCACCCTCTGTTTCATTGTGTAGCTATTCTGCATCCTACTCTCACCCTCTGTTTCATTGTGCAGTTATTCTGCATCCTTCTCTCACACTCTGTTTCATTGTGTAGCTATTCTGCATCCTACTCTCACCCTCTGTTTCATTGTGCAGTTATTCTGCATCCTTCTCTCACACTCTGTTTCATTGTGTAGCTATTCTGCATCCTACTCTTACCCTCCGTTTCATTGTGCAGTTATTCTGCATCCTTCTCTCACACTCTGTTTCATTGTGTAGCTATTCTGCATCCTACTCTTACCCTCCGTTTCATTGTGCAGTTATTCTGCATCCTACTCTCACACTCTGTTTCAAATTTGAATTCAAAAACTTTATTCGGTTTCTGAGTATAAAACCATAAAAGTATACAGTAAATATTAAAAACATTATGGTCACAGGATAAATTAAAAGAAAAACAACCCATGTCGATATTCACATACTAATATACATTCCTTGTGCTAATTCCCCATAGCGATTATAAATTTAGCAGCATGAATCATTTCTCGGTGGCCGACATAGGCCCACAAGGCGGTCTTAAGGTCCTTGCTATTCGTGTGGCTTCCGGCCCTCCCTGGTTTCTAATCAATGCAGCAGCGATACTGAGGCTATCAAATTCATATTACGCAGTCAGACTAGTATGTCACTGAGTGCTCTAATTACTCATATATTAGGGCTTTTAGGTATGCTTGGGTTTTCCTTTTTCCCATAGCCATTGTAATGAATGTTATGACAGATGAGCAAATATTGCTATTTTCCAGGGCACACAAATAGTTAAAAGCATCCTGATAGTAACAATATGTGTCCTTTTCAAAAATGGGGCCTAAAAACCATTTCCTAAGGTCCTTCTGAAAGCTACAACATAAAAGTGCATTGTGCATTGTCGTTACTTGCCATCACATGGCTATTTTGGACGTTTTTTAGTCCATGTCCCACTTTTTGGTAAAACAAATTGTACATGCAATATACCTGAACGTAATCTGGTTAAAAAAAATCTTTGCTGGCTGTGTTTAACAATTGTCAAATATGTTGGTTGGCCTTCAGGTACATATTGTAAGAAATAACTAACTATTGTGTATTTCTTACTTTCCGGTAGTTCTCTCTCAATTTCTCTTTGTCCCCTAAGTGTGGCCCTCACCTCTGTTTTGGAGTAAATAAGGGTTTTAACAGTATCGTTCTCTCCTATAGCAGGGTCCATGTTTCTTAAGCAAGCATCTAAATAAGATAGCCATTTGATTTTCTTCCAGGCATTTAGCTTGAGACAATCTAAAATTATCTCCTTTGTAAATTGAGTCCCTGTTTTACTCCATATATTGTACCACAGAATGATGGGCCTAATATGTAACTCATCCTCTGCAAAGGGGGCTGCCAACTCTTTATGTAATATGTATGATGAACTTGATTTCAGGACTGCCAATAAACGAGTCAGGAACAGGTTTTCTAGTGTCTGCAACTTTGCCCAATTTGTGTAACTCCATAAGGTAGCAGCATAGCCAGCACTTGGTAAATAAACATTTGGTTTTATACAGCATCAGCATTTCTCTAGGTTGGTTTTCGGCCTATTGTTCTAGAAAACCTAAAAACTGATTCTGCTCTTAAAAATTTCATTTTTAATGTATTTAATTGACTTTCTCAAGAGCCCCATGCATTAAAATGGTCACCCAAGTATGTAAATGTTTGTGACTCCTCCAACCTCCCCCCCTTAATAGGATGTATTCTCTTTTTTGCTCTACTTTTTCCAGCTATGGTAACGGTTTTCTACAGATTAACCTTCTTGCCTATATTATTCATTAAATTAACATAATTATCTATCAGAAGCTGCAGCCCATTTGTTGTTCTAGATAAAAAGGACTCCATCATCTGCATATAATAAAATGGGAACACGGCGAAAACCGACCATGGGAACATCAGCTTGAATTTTTTGTTGGTATTCGTCAACCCCATTTATGTAGAGTGAAAAAAGCAGGGGGGCAAGGATACATCCCTGCCTAATATCACAGGTGACCCCAAAGCTATCTGTACACTCCCCATTTGGGCCGTATCGCACCTGGGCAGTAAGGAGAGAATATGATTGGGACAGGTAGTTGATGATACACCGAAGGGGTCCCAGATCCGCAAGTGTTTCCCAAAGTTTGTTATGGTTTACCAGATCGAACGCACCACTCAGATCCGCAGATCATAGATGCACTTGTCCTGTATTTTCCCAACTACGTATGTGTTATTACAATGTGTTATTAAAATTCAGTACTACAGAATCTCCACGAGTTACTTCTTTAGAATTGCCTACCCAGGAAATTCTCCTTGCCATAATTAAGTGGTCATAAACAGATGGTGGAAGTCTTACAGACTTTATTAGCCAATGTCTTGCTTTGATTATCAGTTGGGTAGTTCTTTCTTGTTGGACTGAGGCGAGGGTTGGGACAGTTACCAAGATTAGCATGTAGGGACATGCAGCAGGTGGTAGACTTAAAAACCCTCGACTAACATGCCCCCTTTATTTAGATTCCTTGTGTTAAACCTTTCATGAGAACTATGAGGATCGGTAGGAGCTAGTAACCTCTCCCCAAGTGGACCCCTCATACAACTTTCACCCGCCCGGGATCTCCAGTTCCATTCTCTGTGTCTCCTCTTCTCTCCCTTTTGTTGGACTCGTACACTGTCTTTGGTTTCGGCCCAATGGCCTTCTGATTTCTTTAACAGAGTTTGTAAGTCTAGTATTGTGTTTTCTTACAGAATGCAGGGTAATAGTACGTGTACCGCTAGATGGTTGCACAGGGTTATATCTTTAGTTGTAAACAACCCACTAATCACTGCTTTGTCATCCAATAGGGTTTTTAACATCCCTTCTATTGCTGTTAGGCGTGACAGTATGGGCTGTTGCGGGGCTGTTACTTCTCCTCCATAGTGACCTCAAAAGATCACTGTGTCATTTCAGCTGGGACATTTAGCTGGGGTGTGTGGTCTGTATGGTCTGTGACATTTGGGGTTGCGTTTTATTTCCTTGGGTTTTTCAGTTTATTAGGTGTACTACGTTTTTGAGGCTCTCTTTTCCTTTCTGATAGTATTTTCCTCTAAATTGTAGTTGGGGGTACAGGGCTAGGGGGTGGTGACGGAAAGGACGTTACTAAAGGATCTTGATGATGTGTTCTGAGTGTGTAAAACTTATGTGTCCCCCCTATTCCAAACTTTAGGAACAAACACCCTCAACTATATGCTACTTGTGTGGTAGTTAACCATTAACTTAGATGACATTGACTGTGTCTCCTGCCACAGTTTCCCACTTATATGTACGTGTCAGGGTATTAGAACCTTCAAGGCCCTAGAGAAATCTTTTAAGTACTAATCTAGGTTCCCCATTCCTTACAACTTATCTATTCACCTTAAACCATTATTTGTCCAGCTCTCCCTATTATTTCACCCCCATGGAGAGACACCTTGCATTTAAAGTTGAAGTCGGTCTCCGGTATGAGATGTATGCTTTGTAGCAAGAGATTGTCACTTGTTAGGATCTTGCAGTTGCCGTTGGCTGTGTCACTGATTGTTCTTTCCTTGCTCGCTGGAAGATACTGTTTACGCTATCCCATCATCTGCATTATCCCGGTGTGGCAGCCCCAGGATATCTAGCTTGTCCTCCAAGGTCGTCACATGCTGTTTCTTATTGTTGTAAGCGAAGGCCAGACCAAAGGGATATGTTGAATGGTCTTGGTGCAGTTTTTCTGTTACCGGTCTGAATTGTTGGCGCCTTTGAAGGGTTGCTTGTGCCTAGTTCTGATATACTGTGCATGTGAATCCCTGAAAAGAATTTGCATCTTTTCTCCGGTACGCCAGCAATATCGCTTCCTTCACTTTATATGAGTGTAGCTTGACCAGGACATCTTGTGTACGTCGTCGCTCTACGGGTGTTGCTTGCCCCACCCTGTGGTATCTCTACTTTAATGTTCATGGATTCTTTCCCCGTAACTTCTCCAAACAGGCGAACTAAAATGTTTCCAGATCTGGACCTTCTGCCTCCTCCTCAAAGTCCTGAATTCGTATATTGTCCCATCTGGACTTGTTTTCAAGATCTTAATTTTTCAATAACTCCGTGTGGAGTTCATTTCGGAGGTCTTTTACTGATGCTGTAGTTCCTGCTGTTTGAATATTTTCTTTGTTGGCATATGTGCTGCCCCTAGGCCCCATGCTGTTTCTTAGTGAGGGGGATTCTCTTGATGAGAGCTGGTGCTGGCGATAATGGTGTAAGGACTGTTTCCTAGCCCTGTAGCTCATGGACCCGTACCATACCTGGATCAGGTGTCAGGGTGTCTGGTCTGCCCCTTTTTTTGATACGGTCAGGAGAGCTGGACCTGCTCACTCAATGTGGCGTTCCTTCTTAGCCAGGGTCACACCCACCCTGGGTATGTGATGTACCTTTTTATAGGCCACTCATAGGTTTGACACCTAACCCAATCAAGTGAGCACCCTATCCTGACATGTGCGGGAAGGGCATGCACACTGTCCAACTGCAGTACAGTGGGAAAGTCCCCAGAGTCCTAAGGTCAGGAAAAGAGAGTTGGCAAAAACCATGAGAATAAAAAGCTAAATGATTTAGGGGAATCCCCCTAAGTAGGGCCATGTCCAACACCCTCTGTTTCATTGCTGTGGTATTCTTCATTAGCTCTCACACTCTGTTTGATTGTCCACTTATTCTACATCCACTCACTTCCCCTCTTTCAGTGTCCAGCTGTTCTACATCTGCAGTCACCCTGCAGTTTCAGAGTGTAGGTATGGTAAGTGTGCTTTCACAATTTATTTTGGTGTGCAGCTTTGCTACCCATGGTCTTTGGTCATGAGGGCTGTGACCACACCGCTGTCTACGGCCCACCATAGAGATGTCAAGCACACTCCTAATCCATCAAGGAAATAGTTTGGAAATCCCACTGACAAATGTATAAAAATCAAAAAAATCTCCATCCCACAGCAGTGTATGTTTTTCAGTGTTACACTCATACATAACACTCACTAAAAAAATCTCCATCCCACAGCAGTGTGTGTTTACCAGTGTTACACTCTTACATAAAACTCACTCAAATAATTAGCCATGTAGTTTGTTCTGTTTTATTACCTGTTTCCTCCACTTTACAGCAAAGACATTTGGATGTCCAAAAAAGGATGCAGCTTGTAAAACGACTTCGTATCTGATGTGTGAGGATGAAAACGACTGTTGGGGATTCAATCGTTGCTGTGACTCACAGTGCACATTACCTTGTGAAGACCCTGTGATAGGTAGGATATTGACTTTCCTTTGCGAGTAAGATGATGATGTAAATTGAAACCTTTGAACATGCTGTGCACTGCTCACCCTTCAATCATCACACTCTTTTGTTCGGGTCCTAGGAGCAAGGAAAAGCTCCCTGGCCAGCTCTAGAGTGACGCTCTGGTCACATATAGTGGTACAAAAGGGGGTGGTGATGGACGGAGCATCTGAACCAATCAAACACTCACACCCAGTCAACAGATCTGGGTTTAATCCATCACCGTTCTTTAGCCCACTCTGCCACCCCAGTTCAGACATGCCCATATGCAAATCAGTCTGACCCTGTGCCTCATGGGAAGAGTCCAGCCCGAACTGCCAAGCCATGCCTTCCCTGGACCGGAAACAAGCTTCCGAGTACCGGTTTCTGGCATTTCAGCCCCTTTCGTATCGCTCTGGTCACATATAGATCACAGAAATATGTCGGTTTGGAAGGTTTTTCTAGATGGCTGCTGAGCCGGGGCCAAAAACCCAGGTGCCCCCTTGCAAAAGCAGGTCATTTTGTGTAGGGTAATTTTGTTGTCTCCACAATATGTTTTGGGCCCTTGCCTGTCTCAGGTACTTGACCCACCCACAAGAGTGAGGTATAATTTATTTCAGAAGACCTGAGGGAAGGCTGGGCCGTAGGAAATTTGTGTCGGCCCAGTCGTGCCACAACTTTCCCACACAGAAATATAAGAAAAAGTTATTTTTTTCAGCTAAATTTGAGGTTTGCTGAGGATTCTGTGTAGCAAAATGTTGGAGGAATTATGCAAGCCATACCTCACTGGACTCCCCAGGGTGTGTAGTTTTCAGAAATATGTGGGTTTGGTAGGTTTCCCTAGATGGCCGAGAGCCAGGGCCAAAGAAACAGGTGCCTCCCTTGCAAAACCAGGTAGTTTTATGAGAGGAATTTTGATATCTCCACGGTATGATTTGGGCCCTTTTCTGTTGCAGCCACTTTTCTGTTATGCCTACCAACATAAGGGAAGTACCATTTTTATTGGGAGACATGGGGGAGTGCTAGGTGGTAGGAAATTTGTGTCAGCCCAGTGATCCCACAACATTCCCACACCGAAAATGAAGGAAAATGTGATGTTTTTTCAGCTAAATTGGAGATTTGCAGGAGATTTGGGGGAGGGAATTGTTGGAGCCTCCACACAAGCCATACCTCACTGGACTCCCCAGGGTGTCTAGTTTTCTGAAATGTGTGGGTTTGGTAAGTTTCCCTAGATGGCTGCTAAGCCCAAGGCTAATAACTCAGGTGCCCCCCCTTGCAAAACAAGGTTGTTTTGTGATAGGTCATTTTGATGTCTCCACAATACGTTTTAGGCCCTTGCCTGTCGCGGGTACTTGACCCACCCACATGAGTGAGGTACCATTTTTATCGGGGCGGGTACTTGACCCACCCACATGAGTGAGGAACCATTTCTATCGGGAGACTTTGGAGAATGCGTTGTGGGTGGAAGTTTGTGGTCCCACACATATTCCAGAATTTTCCATCAGAAATGTTGGGGAAATGTTTGTTTTTTTTGTTTTTGTTTTTGTTAAACGAAATTTGAGGTTTTTCAAGGGATTCTGGGTAACAGAATCTGGTGAAAGACACACAAGTCACCCCATCCTGGATTTCCCTGGGTGTCTACTTTTCAAAAATGTATAGGTTTGCAAGGTTTCCCTTGGTGCCGGCAGAGCTGGTGTTCACAATCTGCAGCTAGGCACTTTGCAAAAAAAAGGTCCGTTTTCACTGTAAAAATGTGGAGTGTCCACGTTGTGTTTAGGGCCGTTTCCTGTCGTGGGCACTAGGTCAACCCACACAAGTGAGGTACTATTTTTATTGAAAGACCTTGGAGAATGCGGCGTGAGTGGAATTTTGTGGATCCACGTGGATTCCAGAACTTTCTATAACAGAAATGTGAGGAAAATATATTTTTTTACAAAGTTAGAGGTTTGCAAAGGATTTTGTGTAACAGAACCTGGTGAGAGCCAGCCACAGAAGTCACCCCATCCTAAATTCTCCTGGGTGCCTAGTCTTAAAAAATGTATATGTTTGCTAAGGGTTTTCTTGGTCCCGGCAGAGCTAGGGTTCAAAATCTACAGCCAGACACTTTGCAAAAAAAAGGTCAGTTTTCACTGTAAAAAAGTGGTGTGTCCACGCTGCGGTTTGCACTAGGTCTACCCACGCAAGTGAGGTAATATACTATTTCTATTGGAAGACTTTAGAGAAAGCAGGGAGGGTGGAATTTTGTGGATACGTGCTGATTCCAGAACTTTCCATCACAGAAATGTGAGGAAAATTAGGTTTTTGTTTACAAGGTTTGAGGTTTGCAAGGGATTCTGTGTAATAGAACCTAGTGAGGGCCACACAAGTCACCCCATCCTGGATTCCCCTTGGTGTCTAGTTTTCATAAATATGCAGGTTTGCTATGTTTCCCTAGGTGCCGGCTGGCACATTGTGAATAAAAAGGTAGTGCCTAATGGGCTTTCTGTCGCACTGGGAGAGGGGAAATCGGGAGCTATTGCCCTTATATACCTGAAAGGGGGGCAGGAAGACTGTGGCTATTGTTTTAGGGGGTGGGTGACTTGGGATGCTCATTCTGGGCAGCCCCTATGTATAAAAAATCCAGCATAATCACTGGCGCCTGATGGGCTCTCTGCCTCCCGGGGGCATATCGGGGGCTACTGCCCCATCTGCCTCCTAGAGGGGGTAGTCTGTGGCATCTTTTTTGGTTGGGCCATACACCGGACCGAAAAAAATCCCCTGCGGATAGTGGGCTTTCTGCCCTCCGCGAGGGCAGATAATGGGCTATTGCCCCATCTACCTCTAGGGGGGGCAGGAAGACTGTAGCATTTGTTTGGGGGGTGAGGGCTGTGACATGCCCATTCTGGGAAGCTCCCACCCCGAGCTTTGGAATAAAATAATCCCTGGCCGCTAGTGGGATTTTTGCCTCCTCGGTGGGGAGGGGGGCAGATGGGGCTATTGCCCCATCTGCCTCCCGGGGGACTGTAAGACTGCAGCATTTTTTGAGGGGGGTGGGGGCATTGACATGCCCATTCTAGGCAGCCACCTCCCCTAAGTATATATAAAAAATCCCTGGCTCTTAGTGGGCTTTTTGACCCCCCCCCCGGGGGCAGATCAGGGGCTATTGCCCCTATCTGCCTCCTGGGGGGGCAGAAAGTCTTCGTTTTTCCTCGGGGGTGGTAGAGTGGGGACATTTGCATGCCCCTTCTGGGCAGCCCCCACCCTGGGCCTATAAAAAAAGAATCCCTGGTGTCTAGGGTGCTTTTGCCCCCCTGTGAGGCAGAAGGACTGGAATTGTGTGGGGGGAAGGGAGGGGGCATTGGCATTCCCATATTGAGCAGCCCCCACCCCTAAATTTTACGGGGGGGAAACCACTGGTGTCTAGTGGGCTTTCAGCCCCCCGAGAGGCAGAAAGACTGTATTCTCCCTAAATAATATGTGGGAGCAAAAGCCCTTGCCCAAGGGGCTGCTCCCCCACCCTGGTGCCAAGTGGGTGGATCCCTGCTTGGGGATTGCCCTCCTGGGGTGATCCCCAAGCAGGGATCCACTAGAGTGAGGTACCATTGGAAAGGTGAGATTCTTCCCTTTTCAACGATACTCCTCCAGACCAGATGTGCTCAGGGGGCTGAGATAGCCCCCAGAGCATGTGGAAAGTGAAACTGGTAAGAGCCTCTTGGCAGTTTCGGTTTCACAGGAATGACGTCAGCGCTACGTGCGCGCTGATCGTCTTTTCAGGGAAACCAAAGAAACAGCCTTGCGAGCTGGGGAAGGTGTGAAAGAGATAGGGAATTACCTCTGGTGCCCGCACCAGAGGGATTCTCTGCGCACATGAGCACTGGTGCATCGGACATTTACCGGCCGTCTGATGCACCGAAGGGGTAAACTCATAAGAACCACATTCTCTGAATACGCGAGGTGCAATATAGATAGCACTCCCATCTTCACTGGGTGGGAATTGATCTCATTAAGCCTTTGGGATAAGTCAGACATAAACAGGTTGAAGAGATGTGGAGCGAGAACACATCCTTGTTTCAAGCCCTTGGTGGTGTAAACTTTTCTCGGGACTCTGGAGCCGTCACTAAGTTTCACTCTTAGCGAGGTTTCAGAGTAGAATAACATTATTCCTTTCAATATTCTTTCTAATATATTCCACTCTCTGAGTTTCTTCCACAAAAGTTGCAGGTCCATGCTGTCAAAGCAGGTTTTAGGTCTATAATACAAGGATAGAGGTTTTTTTTTTTTTTGCTTGTGTTTCTCGGCAATAAGGGAAAGTGATAGAATGTTGGTTGTTGTTTCTATCCCCTTTTTGAATCCCGACTGATTTATTGGAATCAAGTTAAGTTTGTCCATTCAGGTAATCAGATCAGGTAGAATCAAGGAGGCCTGATACTTTGCCTCTATATCTGGTAATGCAATGAGCCTGTAGTCTGATGGATTACATATTTCCCCCGTTGAATATGGGTGAGATGATTTAGCCTTGACAGCTGGATTGTATTTCATTTAATTCTTCTGTCTCTTCAAAGAGCGCAGCCAGGTGTTGCTCCAAAACTCTGGGTTGTGTTGGAATATGGCTTGAGGAAACCCATTTGTCCTGCAAGCTTCGTCTCTTCTACTTTTTCTAATTATGTAGGGTATTTTGTCTACTAAATTGGGAGGTGAATCTGTTTTGTTTTTGTTTATTTTGGCTGTAGTGTCTCTGTTGCAGTAGTGCTTTGTTAGTGTTCTCGCTGACAACACACAAGCTTGCCGATTGGGGTCCTCTTGTTATTTTTGTGGAAGTTGTACAGAAATTGTATTGTCCTTAAATTTGTTTGATAAGAATTTGACCCAGACAGAATAGTAGAACCTTTGTCATAATTAAATGTATGTTAATTTTCAGGTTTCAAATGTAAGTCAGTGCAAAAGAAAGAACATGTTTAGCAAAATGCCCTCTCATTTACATGAGCAACCCTAAATTTAGAATTGTACAAATAATCACTCTTGCTAAACTTTGGGGCATATTTATGAGAGGGGTTGCAACCCTCTTGCACCACGCAATGTGGTGCGTGCTCGACGCACGCCTGAAAGGCATTTTTTTCAAGGCACGCAAGGCCACCTTGCGTGGCCCTGTGTGACTTGGTAATTCTTGGAAACTCAATTTAGTGCAAATCACTGCTTTGAGTTACTCTGCCCCAGGGAAGCATTGCAAGGGTGTTGCGTGAGTTATCCATGGATTTTGACGCACTCTCACAACAACCCCCTCTGTTTAAGTGTATGTGTGTTATAGAAAAATGTGTGGAGAAAAGAGAAAGTATCTCACGTGCGCACCACCAGAGGAGCTACTGGTAGGTTACCCACGTTTTTGGCATCACCAATAACTTTTTCAAATGAAAAAAAAGAAAAATTTGTGTTCAGTAAAGATAGAAGTGTGAAGAAAAGACAAAGGGGCCGATTCCGATCTCGGTCAGTAGGGCACCGAATCGGGTTCGGCATTAGCAGATCCGATTCGGAGGCTGAATTTCGGTCCGAGTCGTACACGGGTCTGGACGTCAAAGTACGATTCGAACAAGCACGAAATCTCCGACCGAATTGTTTCCGGGTCCAAACCGCTCCACACGACTTGGTCACAAGCTAACGCGAAATGGAGACGTTTCACGACCTAGCTAGTACGATGCTCAATTCGGACAGCCGGATCGAGTCGGAGCGTCCGCCTCGCAATAGTTCCAGGAGTTGGACTTCAGGGGTCCGCGTCGGACCCCCTGTGACCAACAGCCTTACGACTCAGACACAGGGGGAGACCCATGGATCTCCCCAACACAGGCATGTATGGTGCGGATGGCACCGATACGTACCCACTGTAGGGGGCGCACTTCTCCGTGACGTATCCTTTCAGTCAATGGGAGCCCATGTATGCGTCGTACGACCACCTCCTATTGACTTCTATGGGAGTCTGACCAAACCGAGTCCGACCACATACGGCCGCATCATACTTGCTCGGTCGGACTGCAGGAGTCCGGATCGGAAAACACCACAATACGGCTTGGTCAGAGTGCTTTCTGACCCAGATCGGAATCGGCCCCGAACAATCTAGACCCCGTGATAATAAAATTGGGTAGACTCACGCACAACCTTGTCACTTTTATTCCAACTTGTGAGTCTGGGAAAGTTTAAAAACACAGCATGTTGTACTCCACTTCAAGGACGGCACTCCCAAATTTACCAAAAGTGGTAGACGTAGGAATGTGCCAAAATACTACGCCTTCCCAGATGAGGTGTAACAAGGAGAAAAATCGTTATTTCTCCTCTTTACCACATTTTTCTATATGTGCTGCATTCTGTAGCACACATAGAAAAAGGAAAATGCCTCAGGGTATTATTTTTGAGCAGAAAGGTGCCACTTCCGCTACAAAAACAATCCTCTTTACAACGCAGGCACCATAGTGCAAAGGTCTCTGTGTTGGCTAGACAAAAAAGCACCAGCGCAGGGACAAAGGCAGGAATGAACTATATTATCTATAATACAGTGCATTCCTGCCCTTTCCCTGTCACGCAGCACAACTAGGTGACTTGCTGCATTGTGTGACTTTATAATCAATATGCTCCTTAATATGTAGGTTTCCTTCCTGCCCATTCTTCATTCACTAAATTCATCCACATGTATAGATGCTGGGTCGGTGCACAATCAAATGTTCTTTTTGAGTTGCAGCTTAGTTGTTCCACAGAATATCACACATTTTTGGACCACCAACAAACACTTTTGATGTAGCAGAAATGTCATTTTAATTGTAGGGGTACATCATAATCATGTGTAGAACAAGTCCCCATATAATCATCTGTTGTATTAACGTAAAGTGCTAACATTTTGAAATGTATTAACATGTATACGTGGTGTATTTTAGGTCATTGACTGAGCAGCATGGAGAATTAACGTAGAAAATAAATGTAACTAGCAGAAAATGTTAACATGGATAACTCGTATTGTGCAACTGACACTTATACGTATATTGAATATGCTTATTAACTATGTCATTCCACATTTAGATAAGTGTACTAGTTGAATTGCATTAACGTTATGTGATTTTGTAAAGCTTATATAATGATTTCCCTATGTTAGCTGATGTCTTAGGCCCGAATTGCAAGTCCCTGGAAACTCTCACTTTAATAATTAATAGTTGAATTTCATGTGCATTTCAGACTTTGTTCTTTCCCACATTTCCATTGCAGGTAGAGAATACATTCTTTAGGAAAAGCAATACCTTTATTTTAGTAAGCTAACCTAAGAGAGAAGAAGTTACAGTCTTGTGGCTTGTGTTGATAAAGGAGGCCGTTGTGCTTCACATAGGAGAAGGCCTGGGAACCAAGAACACATTGTAACAAGGGAAGCTCACTCGTATTGTAGAAAGTTACCTTCAGAACTGTACCCAGGATGGATGGCGTGATACGAAGTACATTTTGGGATTGCTACCTATGGATAACTTGGTGCCCAGACAAAATATTGAGTTTTTTATTTCGACCTACATTAATATTGAGTTTAAAATTTCGAAGGGAAAGAATATCAACATCAAGAACATCATTTGACCAGAATATCGACCTGAAGGTAAGAAATATTGTTTTTATTAATATTGAAGTTATTAATATCGACAGTAAAAATATTGATGTTAATAATATTGATGTTTTTGTTAGTGTTATGTATTTTAGTATATATTTTATATGTATGTGTGCCACATGTTTTGTTATGTTTTGTATTATTTTTTAATATATATATATATTAATTGCTTAGAAGTTAGTAATTTTTTTTAAAGTAGATTTTGCGTTTTAGTACTGTAGCGGGTTGTGGGTTTATAGGGCAATAGGGTGGGAAGTAATTTAATTATAATAATTTAATTTATAATTTTTAGAAATTATTATTTTTTATTACATTTTGCATTTTAGTTCTGTAGCGTGTTGTGGTTTTAGAGGGGAATAGAGTGGGAAGTAATTTAATTGTAATTAAGTAATTATTAATGTTTATTTATTGGTATTGATAATTAATTGATTGCATATTAATTAATAATTAGTAATGATTAATTGATCATTATATTAATTGTATTAATTTTTTATTGGAGCGGGTTGTGGGTTTATAGGGGAATAGGGTGGAAGTAATTTAATTGTAATTAACTAATTAATCTTTAAAAATGCATTGGTATTGATAATGAATGTATTGTTAATTAATTATTAATTGGCAATACATTTGTATTTATTAATTATTTTAAAAATATATTAATTGTGTTAATTTGGTTTAGGAGCGTGTTGTGTGTTTATATTGGAATAAGGTGGGAAGTTATTTATTGGTATTAATAATTAATGTATTGCTAATTAATTATTAATTGGTAAGTAATGTGTATTAATTATTTATTGGTATTGATATTTAATTTAATTGTTAATTATTAATTGGTAATTAATTTTTATTAATTGATAATTATATGAATTGTGTTAAATTTTATGTGGAGTAGGTTTTGTGTTTATTGGGAATAGGGTGGGAAGTAATTTATTGTTATTAAAATTATTATTAATTTTAATTTATTGGTATTTATAATAAATGTATTGTACATTTAATTAACAATCATTATTTAATTACCAAACATTTTGTTTTAATGATGATATGTTATTTTTAACCCCTATGCTATCCAACCCTTTCCCTACTGTTGCACCCTCTGGAGTGGGAATATTCATTTTTACCCCTACGCTATCGAACACTTTCTCTACTGTTGCACTCTCTGGAATAGGAATAGTAATGTGTACCCTACTCTATCCAACACATTCCCTACTGTTGCACTTTCTGGAGTTAGAATAGCAATTATAACCCTACGCAATCAAAACTTTCCCTACTGTTGCACTCACTAGAGTTAAAATAGTAATTTTTACCCCTACGCTATCCAACACTTTCTCTTCTGTTGTACTCACTGGAGTGAAAATAGTAATTTTAACCCTTTGCAATCCAACACTCTCCCTACCGTTGCACTCTCTGGAGTGCGAATAGTAATGTTTACCCATATGCTATCCAACACTTTGCCTACTGTTGCACTCTCTGGAGTAGGAATAGTCATTTTCACCCCTACGCTATTCAACACTTTCCCTACTGTTGCACTCTTCGGAGTGGAAATAGTCATTGTTTTCCCTACGCTATCCAATATTTTTCTGTATTTTTTTAGTTAATGTTGTGTATAATTTATTTAAAAAAAAATTCAAATATTGTCATTTTTTAATTTGTTAAATATATTTTTTACATTGTTATTAATAATATTTTTGAATGTGTATATATTTATGTATAATTTATCAAATGTGTTTAACAATGTATAAGTTATAAAAATAAATATTTATGAATATTATTAAGTAAGTATATATATTATATTTTATATGTATTTGTTTAAATTATTTTAACATTATGGGGTTGATTCCGATTCCGTAAAATCCCCTATTTTCTCTGTACGAATCGTACGAAAGACCATGCTACGTACAAATCGTATTCGGAACACGCAGTACACGACGTCCGTACGGATTGAAGCAGCTTTTCACGAACCAGCAAGTACGATTTGTTACGACAACACTCCATACGACTCTTTTTCTACTGGAGTTTGAAACGTCTGTAAAAGTATATTTCGTCACGAACCTCGTGTGAAACGGACCCCTCCGGGTACGCGAGTGCACCCCATGATTGCAGGGGTACGGTGCGTAGGGGTATGGTGCGTAGGGGTACGGTGCATTGGGGTACGGTGCATCGGGATACCGTGCATGGGTGTACGGTGCATCGGGGTATGGTGCATAGAGGTACAGAGCATAGGGGTACAATGCGTACCCCCACGATTGCAGGGGTTCGGTGCATATGTGATTGTGTGGCTCTCCATACGAATTACTCATACAACGTTTTCCGTACGAATCGCGTTCTGGTTCCCCGGTCCGGATCATACTTGTCGGGTCGTACAGCAAGTTTACGATTCATACGGTTCACCGTGAGGGTCCGTTTTGTACGGATTCTCCCATGCTTTCCGTACGGTTCGCACACATTCGTACGTATTCTTTTCCTACTGATCGTACTACACGATTCGGACGGATTTGTACGATTCGTACGGAAACGGCTAGGAATACCATTTGTCGTACGGATTACTTTCCCGAATCGGAACTGACCCCTATATGTATCAGTTTTTATTTCTAAACATGTTTTAATATTTTTAACTATGTTTCTTTTAATTATATGTATTATTTACTTTATTTTACATTAGTTTTTAACATTTAAAAAAAGATATTTTTTACAACAATATTTTTGCTATCAATATTTTTTGGGGATATTTTTGTACTTACCATGATGTAGATAGGATGTCGATATTTTTTACTTCAACTTTTTGTCACAATATTTTTGTACCTCGTTATTTCTGTAGTGGATATTTTGTCAGTGATTCGGATAACTCGTTCTTAGAGTAGGCTTTTCTTGCCTTCAGAGAAAGAGCATCTTAGAACAAGCTCTGTCTTTGTAGCTTCATGCTTTTCTACCCATCGTATGATATGGTAGACTACACGTGCTGACACCATCTCCCCTCTTTTTGAAAATGTTTATTTAGGGATGTCACTTTAGAGATAGAGTAGGGAAAGATTTATGCTTTTCACTCATCAACCCTCAATGCAGGAACATTTGGACTCATGCTTCCTGATTTTCTGTGTTCTACTTCTTGATTTAATTTTATTGCTCATTTTGCATCATCTAAACTGGATGAGCAGATTTGTCTTCATGCTAATTCCTATGTTTATCTCTACCCGTATTGAGGTGTCTCCATGTTCAGTTGTTCTTGGCTTTGTAATACATGTGTTAACCTTAAGTAGTTATCCATGGGTTATTGTGTATCCAGGAGAGTTATTTGCTAAATGATTGCTTCTCCAATGATTTTCCTCCCTCTACACTTCCATGCTGCAAACAAAAACATCAGAGTAAGACTCTAGAACAGCCTAGAACTTATGGGCCCGGCCTTTTCCCTATATATCCCTGCAACCAGGTGCAAATGTGTTACATTTGTAAATCACCTATCGGGATAAATAGTTACAGATGAAAATATTGTTACCCATTTTTCTTTTTCCTACTTCTTTTATTTTCTTTTATTTCAGCAATTAGTAGGCAATTTTTAATGAATGTATGGCTTTCTGGGTTCACCCATAGGTTTTGCACCTGTTTCTAGCACAGATTGCAAGTGGATAAAAACCACAAAAATAGGAAAAATCAACCATCACTTAAAAAATTCAAAAACTGCTGTTGAAAAATATATTTTTTTCACAACTCTCCCTGATTGTGAAAGATGGGAAAAGGTGATTCTATGGCACTTAGGGGCAGATGTATCATTGTAGCTGTTCGCAAGTCCTTAGTAGCGATTTTGAGAGAATCGCTATTCAAGACTCGAAAAATGCTATGTAGGTAGCAATTGCAATAATTTTTGAGATTCCTAAATATGCCTTAAATGCGCATCGCGATTCGCAAATAAGGAATTCCTTCCCATTCATTGCTATAGGCCAAGAGGCCCATAGGAATTAATGCGAATAGCATGCCCAATTTGCGAGTACCCAATAGATACTCGCAAATTGCGCATGCAATTTCAAGGGTGCAAGGGTTCCAAAAGGACACCCTGTTGCACCCCTGAAATGTGCATGTGTGCACATGTGCCACATATACATGCCCTAAGGGCATGTATGTGTGCCACATGGCACTTCGAAAAAAAGTGCTTTTTCGAGGAAATTGCAAATTACCCCCAACTTGAAGTTGGTGGTAATTTGCGATTCCTTACAAAAATATCACAATTTGTGATGGCTACTATAATAGCATTTAGGGAATCGCAGATTGTGATTCTCTAAATGCATGCACAAAATAGGGATTCACAAATTTTGCGATTCCTTATTTTACAAGTAGATTTTTCTTTCAGCGTCTACATGGCCTCCCTTGCACAAGTGGCCCGCCACCACAACCTCAACATCATCTCCTACGCCGATGACACCCAGCTCATCCTCTTCCTCACCAAGGACCCACACACCGCCAAAACCAACCTCCACGAGGGAATGAAGGCCGACGGCGACTGGATGAGGAGCAGCCGTCTGAAGCTGAACTCGGACAAGGCAGAGGTCCTCATCCTCGGACCCACCCCCTCAGCCTGGGACGACTCGTGGTGGCCGCACACACTGGGAACAGCACCAACACCCACCGACCATGCACGCAACCTAGGATTCATCCTCGACTCCTCCCTTTCCATGTCTAAGCAGGTCAACGCCGTCTCCTCCTCCTGCTACAACACCCTCCGCATGCTCCGCAGGATCTACAAGTGGATCCCAACCGAAACAAGAAAAATGGTGACAAAGGCCCTCCAGCAGCAGACTGGACTACGGAAACCTACTCTACGCAGGAATCCCAGCCAAACACCTACAACGACTACAACGCATCCAAAACGCATCAGCCCGACTGATCGTCAACGTTCCTCAGCCGCAGCCACATCACCCCCCACCTGAGAGACCTACACTGGCTCCCCGTCGACAAAAGGATCACCTTCAAGCTCCTCACCCACCCACACAAAGCACTCCACAACGCCGGACCAGCCTACCTGAACAGCAGACACAGCTTCCACACCCCGACCCACCAGCTCCGCTCCGCCAGCCTCGCTCTCGCCGCTGTCGCCCGCATCCAACGAATGACCTACGGCAGCAGATCCTTCTCCTACCTCGCCACCAAGACCTGGAACACCCTCCCTACCAACATATGGCAGACCCAAGACCTACTCGCCTTCAGAAGACTCCTCAAGACCTGGCTCTTCGAACAGTAGCAGCTCTCCCACTCCCCTCAGCGCCTTAAGACCCTCACGGATAAGTAGCGCGCTTTACAAGTACTCTGATTGATTGATTGATTTCAGACATTGCGCACAGCTAAATTGAGATCACAAATGCAGAAATACCGCGAATGTCAGCGTTTGCGATCGCAATTTAGATTGATACATCTGGCCCACAGTCTTTTGTTGATTTTTTTAAAAATAGATACGCTTTCTTGCACGTCACCTTTTTCTTTAAAAAAAAGTAATAATACTCCTGTGTTTGACAATTTTTTGGATCCTTCCAGGAGAATTCAATAACCCTGCAGGATATATTTTCTGGTAAATACATTATGAAGGCTTAAGTCTGAGCTGCTGCAAGCATCAAAAAGACTCAGCACTGAGAGATGGGGAAAGTCTGAGCAGTGACCATCTAAAGACAAAAAACAAAATTGATATGACCTGAGAAAATGCATGCAACCATAAATAATTGGCTTTCATCTGAGAGCAGAGCAAATCTCAAAGCAAAGTATTTTTTTCACCCTGGGATCCACAAATTATCAGCAACTTCTAATTTGTATATAAGGGTGCCTAGCATCCCTTAGGACCGTGTATCCACTGTCATGGTCAGTCATGGTCAGTCCTTCATAGTGCAATCTTTAGGATTTTGGAGGCACTGGGCAAGAACTATTTTGGGCCATCTATTAAGAAGAGCTTTGAATTTTATAACACATCTTCTGCTAATTCAAACCCATGACTGCACTTTTTCCTGTTGTTGATTAAGAGCATTTTGAAGCCCACTCTCCTAGACTTCACAGCCTGAGTCGACGTGCTGTCTGACCTATTGAGTGCTCTGTTGCACTCTCCTGATGAAGACCCCACACTAAGGAGTGAACCACCTAGAACTCTTTAGGGGTCAAAACGTTGACTACTACACACTATTCATACAAGCGCAGACGACTGAAATTCATTATTAGTGTCTCTATAGTGCTATGTGTTTATACTAGAATACTTAGCCTGGTATAGGCCAGACAGGTTTTACTATGTAAATCTAATGTATATATGTCCCATTAACTTTCCCCTTTCAATCTCCCTCACTCACTCACTTTGACCTAGAACACCCCCACCCAACCCCATACCAGAGCACCTATGTTGCGTATATAATTATGTTCCGCTTATATGAACAACTGAGTTGTCTATAAGAAGTGATTTATGCCTTGAAAATAAATCGCATTCCCTGCGAAACTTGATATTTTGGTCTTGTGAATGAGGCTAAAGCAGCATGCCACTTGTAATTGTGAATGCTGCGCTCTACAGATGTTTGTTGTTATTGGTATTATTGCTCTGCAGGTAGGCATCTTCTCTGGGAAATGCAGTCCAGCAGTCAGTTTATACTTTTTTTCAGGTGATTACTAACATTCTTTGCATGGTTCTTGCCCAGGATTTCCCCCCTGGTAAGGAAGTCAGTACATGTATATCCTGGAATTGGAGCTCAAGTAGTGCCATCAATCCTTCTGGGTGGATCCAATTACTGGTACATGAGAAATCTGGCACACAGACCTAAATGTCTAGTTTTGGTGGCAGCAATGTGGATTTCTGAGGTCCATCTCTACATCTGGTTTCACGCAGTTCCTTAAATATTTTGTATTAGTCCCAGACTTGCCAGGCCAAAGTCTCTGTTAACTGAAAACTCATCAGGAAGAAAGGTGGAGCCTTGAGCCCCAGTCAGGGAGAGTTACAAAAGAGGTTGAGGAGTCTTACTCAGTTAACACTGTCTGCAGTAACACATTGAAGGAGGAATAAAACAGGAAGGGGCCACTTCTACCCTTCAAAAATGTCACCTACTAGCTCCTTCTTTTACAACAGCCTGGCCCTCTTTAAATAAACTGAGGCATGTCCCTACATTCTATATTCTTGTTTAGAAGGATTTCAACAGCTTCCATCATGTCCACCATTCACACAACTGGGATCAAATGTGATTGCCCTCCGCCCACAATAAAGCATTGCACATGCACTCTGCATACATGTACGCTGCACCCTTCCCAGATCCTGTTGGGGTCTTCACAAATCTAGGACAGAGAGTCATTTACTTGATTTCTGAAATATATGAAGAACAACTGGGAGGGTTCAGAGGCTTGAACACTCTGGAATATTTGTGATGGGGAAGATGCTGAAAGGATATGAAATGTATGTTGTTTGCCAGAAAGTTGGCACACGTTTCTGTTCTAAGAAAAAGAGGGTGCAGCCAAGAGGCAAAGAACAGTGGAAGCAATTAAGGGGTTCATGGTCATTTATTTTTTTAATTTCACACATCACAGAAAGGTAGCAAAGGCAGGTTGGAATTAGAAACATTTCTGAAATGTTTATTTTGTTGAATGAATTTAATATACTTTATGAGGATTTGAAAAGGAACTCAGACCCATATGACAGTCACTTCATTTCACCTCTGTCAAATTTTCTTTCACTTGGACCTCTTGGCCTCATCTTGACTTTTTCATTTCCAGAAAAGAAGGGATTGTGTCCAATGGCTCCCAGCTACCCGACGTGTGCCGACCTCCACAGCCCACCAGAGAATGAATGCAGCACAGACAAGCAATGCCCAGGAGTTGAGAAATGCTGCGAATATGGATGCAAGCTGCAGTGCCTGAACCCAGTACACGGTACTGAACTAGCTATGAAACCAACCATAACATGCTGTGGCTCCAGAGATTTCCATAGGTGATCTAGATTTATCTTTGGGTTGAAGAAATTCAACCATGTTTTGAAAAAGCTACAACAACTTAATTGGCAGCACTTACACAAAATACTTTAATCACTCGAATTGTACTGTGCGGCTAATCACCCGTTCAGGAATCTAGGCACTTAAATTCCAATCCCCTCCGTCATCAATTGCATCCATTAAGTCTTGATTGTGGTCTTTTGGAGAAAAATGTTTATCATATAAAGTCCTGAAAGGCACTTTGACTCTGATTCCCAAGGTATTCCTAAATTAAAATATCCGGGGATAGGGAGGGACCATACCCCAGGTGCTCTCTTGTGGTACAATCTGCTGAAGCTACTACCCCCAGCCTTTGCACAAATTCTTTCAGGCATGGACTATCTTACCCCGACTAATTTACCCCGAGATTTGAGGGATTTCTCTTGAGCCAACTCTCTCTGTATTAGGCCCCATACTTTAGCACGGAATAGTTATTCCTGAGAGTATGTTCACGGTTTAGGAAATCATAAAATAGTATTTCAACCACTATATTTACTTTTTTCCTGCCCCTTACCTATACCTTGATCCTTTAGTATCTCTTCCCAGGTCTATTCCCTTGTATATCTGCCTGTACCCTGGTACCTCTCCTGTTACCTATACTGTAGTATCCTTAGCATTTCAAATAAGCCAGTACTCCTCCTTCTATATATACTTGTTTATATTTCCTCTACTTTAGTACATTTACCCAAGCTTTTACCCTACTACAACTTCCTATACCTTGACATCTCTTCATACCTATGCCCACACTCTAGCGCATCTAATCGTGCCTCCAGCCTATTCCATCTGCCATGACCACATCCCTAGTATCTCTAGCCCTAAATATACCATAGTTCAGTAACCTCTGCCACATCCTAGTACCACTACCGCTGGCTAAACCCAAGCACCTCTTTCCCTAACCAAGAACCTCTACAATTATTGATACCTCAAGCCGCACCTATATAATTTTTCTTGTATACCACATATTAGTATAGGGTCTCAATCCCAACTCCATCCTATTTGCTTTACATTACTCCTGCTCCTTTTCTCCTCAGTGGTTTTCTCTTGCCCTATTCTCTTAAGCCCCTTGTTCCCTTTACTTTTACTTTTTTGTTGTATATCTTCACATTTTCTTCAAGTAAATGAGTTTTCTTCTTTATAAAAGTACCACAACAGAGTTTCACAAGCATGGAGTAGTCAGGCTGATGTTCTTCATTTTGCATCTTTTATGAACAAGAGGTATAGACACTAACAGGACGTGACTGAAGCTTACAGTAGGACCATGGGAGTTCAGGGCACCATTTAACATTACATGTACCTGGTTGACTTACTGAAATGTCAGAGGAAGCAGGAGTGACATGCCATACCTTAGAAATACAATCAGATCACAGTGTGCACCCCTTAATTCAACATACGCCCTCACAGACTCTGTTTGGCTGCTAAGGGACTCTGAGAAGCAGTGGCGGCTGGCATGTACCAAGGGTGGTGTGAGGGTGAAAAAAATAAAAATATGCAAAGTCCTTCTCCTTCAGTCTTCTGTCAAGGCAGGGAACTTGGGACCCAGCCAACTCCCCTAACCAATCCTGGCGCTTTTCCTACCAGCATGAGAGCAGTGCCAGGATTGGAGGAAGCAGCCTCACTCAGAGCTCTCAAGACTCCTGTAGGGCTTCTATTTCTCTAACCCAGCTAGGTTAGAGAAGTTTAAAATGTGCATGTCTGGCTGGCCATCGCAAGACGGCCACCAAAGAGACATGCGCATCTTAAACTTTAGTGCACAGCTCCTTGCTGCCACTTGGCAGCACTGGTCCCGCCCTGTCCTGTCACTCAGTTCAGGATGGGCTGGTTACTGAAAAATAAAATGGTAATAAATAAACTTTAATACCATTTTATTTTTCCGCTCTGGCCTGGGGCTTTGCTTTGTGGGGTAATGCTCCTCCGCTCAAATGGAAGCTGTCCCTTCTGAGAAGGACAACAGTGGAAACTAAAGAATAGATAGCAAGGACAGTGCAAGGGGTAGCAAAAGAGGAAAGCCTGGCAGAGCAGGTGCTACCTTTTGCCACAGCTACATGGGTGATGTGAACTCTGAATTGAATAAGATCCGACTCAAAAAGCCATCTTTCATTTCTAAACAGTGGCACTTGAACCCATACCAAATGCCAAGTGGCAACTCAGCTTCTGTAACCAATAATTATAAAGTGTCTTTTTGTTGTACCTGTCCATTGTAGGCAGCTACCAGTGGTGCACTGTGACTCTGGGTACCTTGGGAATGGCAAGCAGATATGTTCATATAAACACCCAACCTCATGTTCATATTGACACCCAACATCCTCACATCCAATCAGGATCTGAGCACTTGGATCAATGGAAGAGCATGCCAATTGATGGCGAAATAAGCCAGCACCTAACTCCTAGGTATAGGTGTGTTGTAGTAGCCATGCCACTGCCTGCAGTCTTTTGTTCAGGTGTCTCCTCTCCCAGGGCACCGATCAAACCTTTGGAACTGTATTGAGCCAGCGATGGTGGACCAAAGAGCATTCCTGCTCCAGTGATTAGGATGTGAAGCAAAACAGACACATTGACATGGGTGGGGAGATATAACACGGAGTGACAAGTAGAAACAGGGAGACTATAGGCTGAAGACAAGCACTAAATCTTTGAAACACCATACTCACATCTTGGCCCTACTATCGCATGGTTCCTTTTAATGGCCACGTTCTAGACGTTCAGATCAGTACTGTGGATACTGATAAGAGGAACAGTAGTCTTCTAGTGTTGGCGAAAAGGAGAAAACTGGTACATGAATATGAAATAGCAAAAAATATACATAGTACAATGAACGAAGGATGGCTGAGTGATAGTTGCGCTGGGTTCTGATAAAATCTGAGAATAAAGTGTGTAGAGCTCCAAGGATAAGGATGATGGCCATCCACAATCAACCAAATGGGTAATGAAAAAACAAAACCACATCTAATTCAAAAGCAAGATATATCCTGAGCTAATAGCAAGAGTAAATAAGGTTCTTCAGGTACATCACAAACAAGACATGTCGGATTACACCGTGTCCGAAGGTCTTTTGGGGCTCCACTGTGACTCTGAAGTTTATGGCTAAATCACGATTGACTGATTTGAGAGTATCCAGACCGTTAATCCTAATATTACTTTCTAATACTCGCCGATATCACTTATCTATCAACATTAAATCGTTAGTCTAGCAATAGCCCTGAAGAAGTCTGTGGTCTATACCACCAAAGACGAAACACGTGCTGGCGGATAGATTGCTTTAAGAAGAACAACATCGCAATATATGAAGATCATCTCTTGTTTGTGATTTACCTGAAGAACCGTATTTACTCTTGCTATTAACTCAGGATATATTTTGTTTTTGAAAAAATATACATAACAAACTCTTTTCAGCAAACACCATGGCTTGAGGAGCTGGGTGTCAAGTCTAACACTAGTTTCAAGTTTAAATGTGGTATATGTAATGCAGTTAGCAAACAGAGCTGTTAAATCTGTGTTTTTATAACAAAAAAATATTTTACAACTTATCATCTTTAAATGAAAAATCCCAGACAGACAGAAATCCTAATCAAGAATTCCCTGCTTCTGTTTCAGATAAGGTTGGCATCTGCCCAGACTTTAACAGGTCCATCTGTCTCCATTCCCGTCCTGCTCCCGCGGAATGCAGCCATGACAATCAGTGCCCAGGAACTCAGAGGTGCTGTTGCCATGGAAACTGCAGGATGGAGTGCACATCTAGTGGTGAGAAGACTTCAATGTCTAATGTAGGAATGCACAGTAGAGCCTATTAAAGAGTCCATGTAAAATATTTAGAGTAGTAACAAGATCAGTTTCAACTTCAAAATAACATAAGCATTGGTAGAGCTAGTAGGTCTTGCTTCCTGTGTTTGGTTTAGTGATAGTTGGCCAACTTGTGTTTCCAAATGTCTGTTGAAATTACATTTATAAGCATTTGTTACTTTTACCATTGGATGCAGAGGCACGGATTGTGTACATGTTTTTCCAAACCATAGCATTCTGGTCATGCATAGGGAGGTGCTCCTAACTCAGCTAATTGCTGCTTCTTCTTGTGTGGTGGACTCCAAAAAGACAATAAAGTCTTTGTTCATTTTCATCTGTTTTTTTTCACTCATTTCATTCTAAGGCCCACAGGGATGAGGAACTGGGAAAAAGCCTGCCCCATCCGCTACCTGGAAAGCAATGTCATTGCATTCCAAGTCGCAGGTGGAACACACATAGGTTCCAAGTTCCAACTGAGCAAACAAGCATTAGTCAACAAACGCAACACCAAATACTAAAAATTGTATTACAGAAAGAAAGATATGCACAAGTGCACTGTTTACAAGAACTTACAGAACATATTGCTGACATAAGAGACAAACTAAAGAAGTATTGGTAAGTTACTACATAATATACTCATTATTATAACTGGCATTTTGGCAAACTGGCAAGTGTGATCTCAATTGTGTACAGTCACTTTCTTCCTTTTGTGCACAAGAATCATCTGGTGGAATAATGTTATGGATGTCAATGCCAGGGGTCATAGTGCCTAACCCGTGGTTATCTAAGATTTTCAAGGTCAACATTACTAGACACAGGACTTGAATCTCCACAAATTCTATCTTTACACTTTTCCCACGGTAGATCAGGCTGTCAATCATGTTTTACTACATGGCTATTTTTCCAAATAATATTGGGGCATATTACCAAGGGCAATATCGCCTCTTTAGCGGGAATTTTTCCCGCTACAGCGGCGATAATTTTAACGAACTATTACCTAGCTGTCGCTAACACCAGTTAGCGACAGCTAATAGGCGATAGCGGGCATTTAGGGGCCCACTCTGCATGTCAGCGATTATTATCGCTAATGACATGCAGAGTGGGCGTGCCAAGATGTTAGTGACTGGAAACAGTCACTAACATCTCTATCTCCTATTACCAACTTTTGGAAATAATCGCGCTAAGCGCGATTATCTCCAAAAGGTAACGCCTGCCCAGAGCAGTTCTTAGCCATGTTATCCAATGGTAGGTGGATAACATGGCTAAGAGCATTTGCTCGCTAATGCATGAATATCGCTGACTTATCAGTGATATTCATGCATTTTGGACGATTTTTATCGCTTAGGAGATAAACCTTGATAATATCAAGGCTTCTAAGCGATAAAAATTTCGGTGCACGGCGATATTTAAATGCCCGCTAACCAAGCTTACCGATAATTATCGCTATAGCTTGGTAATATGCCCCATTATTCTGGAACGGTTTCAACTTAAGCACTGATCCATTTTTTCACCAACACATCACATTTCCTGACACACTAAACTTGAATTGGTTCAAAAAATACAAAATCAGCCTTCTGACCATGAATGCTTGGCATGCCAACTAGGCCAGTAACTCCCAAACTTTTTATAACCACAGCCCACGTTTTAGAATGACAAACTTTCACCAGCTGTCTACCTTTAATGGACACAACGAGGGGTGATTTTCTAATGTAACTAAACCAGCGTGTGTTAGCACATGGCCATTTAGCAACAGCACATTTTTGATTGAAATGGTCACTAACTTTGCACTGACATACAGTGTTACTGATAAAACTATGGTAAGGTTTGGAAATCGGGTGTTTGATAATATTTATCATGGGTGCATGACCAAGTAAATTGTTACTGACTTGTTTTCATCCTATTAACATTTCAAGCAGACTTCAGTATTACAAAAAAGAGCTTTATTTTTGCTTTCCTAACTACTGAAAGCATACAGTTGGTGGTTCAGTTTCATTTATTGACAGTTTTTCAAGCCTATAAACGCAAAACAAACAATTCGTGTACAAACCTTATACAGAAAAGCACAAATGGTATTTAAAAGTTTATACTTTTACAATAATTCGTTTCGCTCATTGCCAACACACTTTACCCGCATTACAATCAACAAACATTAATTTAACCCACTACTCTCCCATATCGAAAAGCATTAAAATCTCTCCTGTTTCCTGCCCATAATAAAACAACAAACCTTAACTCCCTTACTGCTGGAGTAGTTCTTAAATCTTATTTCCATACCAGGTTAACATTAACTTTACTTTGTGCAAAGTACAATCCACTCGCGGGCAAACTGGAGCGATTGGCTCATGGATACGAGTATATTGATCTCTTAGGCAAGTGAGTGAAGTAAACACTAGATAAATGATTCACAAAAGAGTGCAAAGAGGAATTTCTTATATTAAAAGTTATTTAAAGGGTAATTATGGGAGGAGTTATAATTCAGCAGTCATTTCCGGACCATGTTAGTTAAAGCGGACATTAAAACGATCTATACCAATTATAATCACTTATAAATGTGCAAAAAATGATTTGTGCTTTGTGAAAAATAAGACTGCAAAGTGCATGTGCTATTATACCCAATACTATTAAGAAGACATACTTTTCCAGGCACTTCCCTTTGTTGTATTGGCGATATAGCTAAAACATGGGGGCATATTATCAAGACATGCGATAAAATGATCGCCGTTTTAGCGGCAGAAAACTGCAGCTAAAAAGGCGATAATGGGCTTGATAATATGCTCTATGGAATTCCAATTGAAGCCTATGTTAAATGTGAAGGATATCTAACATGGGCTTCAATTGGAATTCCATAGAGCAAATCATCAAGCTCAATATCGCCGTTTTAGCTCAGGCCTGCCAAATATCACGCATGAGGCGTGACTCTAACGCATTTCAGTGGGGTTATCCGCATCACCGCACTGAAATGCATTGTCACTCATTTAAATACCACTGTCTCACTCCCCTATACGAGCGCTGAAGCTGGCTACGCGAGGCTGTTAGCGCGGGCCGGCCCCTGTGACACCTGTGCGCCGGCTAAGGGCTTTGCTGCTCCCTGCAGAGACTTGCAGCAGGCTCAGTAAACAGATCGTGTGCACTTCAGCCTGCTACAATGTTCTATCTTTTAGCTCTGTGCTGACTATGGCTGTATTGAAATTCCCGCCAGCGCCACAGCGTTCTGGAGCTGCAGTTTTCTGCAGCTAATATGGCGATAATTGTATTGCCTGTCTTGATAATATGCCCCATAGTGTCCTCCGTATACCCATTCCATATCCATATTACTAAAGCTGCAAGCCTTTCTTCTTAATTCACTTATCGTGGACAACAGATAAGAATTTCCCTACTGCATAACATACGGGTATATTGTCACATCCTAAAATTTGTTGCAAAAGAACCTTAACAAGTCGTATCTGAGTTGATCTGAAGGTCGGTAGCAACAACGTTCTTCTACTAGCTGCAACACTGGGCAAATTGTATGTAAATGTTAAAAGGTCAGAGGCCCCCTTAGGCAAAAGAGACATTTAGCTTTATGGAACCCGACTTGCTCGACCAGCTTCCATCGCATAAAAGCTGGTACTTAATCTAACCCTCAGTGCCCACCTCCTTATATGGGTGCTCTTTATATGCAATAGGTAAGGTTGAATATGCCCCCACACCATACCTCCTTAAGGTGACACAGATTGTCTTTCTTACACATGTTTTTTAGGTACCTCCTCCTAGAGCACTCCTTTAGTAAATGCTTTGTAGTTTGTCTCTGCTGTGTAACAGACAACCCTTGTAGTTCCTTCCCTACTGAAATATCTATCAATACCTTAATTTCTAGTAGGTTGGCTTCCCATCTGTTGGCATACCTCTGCAGGCTGGATTTGAACCCTCATCCGCTCAAAGACCAAACCAATAATTAATGAGCCTTTGCTTGTACTTAAATAAAAAATTAGTTGGGCCATATTCAAGCCTCAGAACACTACGTAGGCCCAACCATTTCTTTTAAACATTAATTTCAATGGTTTACATTCTTCTTGCATATCTAACAGGCAACAGCTTGTAGCCATACAACAGCAACCTAACAATTTTAGAATTACAATTTGGTGGATTCATGGCCCAATGCAACATCCATCCTAAATAGTTTGCCTGCGATAGCCTCAACCCTCGCCTCTAGTGTATCTATATGCAGCGTAAAATTTAAAATATTGTATCTGAAACGAGGCCAAGATAGTGATATTCTTTTACCTCTTCTACTGGGACACCATTTAACCCCCACTTAGGCCTTCTCTTTTGTACCCTTCCTTTCGTAAAAACTATGACCTCAGTCTTAGCAATAATTTTTTTTTTTAAATTGGACCAGATATACTCAGTGAAAGCATACAAATGCCGCTGTAGGCTGAACGGGGGTACAATTGAAGGGTTAACCCAAAGGTACTGGGACCTGGGTATCGATTAGTACATAGATAGGGGTCCCAGACTATGTAGAATTTGCATGCACAAAAACTTTTTCTTGACTTTTGATACATATGACTCGTACCATAGTTTTAAGACGGATGTTGTTTATTCACATCCTCTTATTCATACATCTTATGTAACACACGTAATCAATATTCACATATGTGCCCATAGAATAGGAAGGAAAGGGGGGGTATTGGTGTCGTGAGGGGAGGTTTGGTGCAAATAAAGGTAGTGGACAGACCATTTAGAAATAGAAAATGTGATATAGCAATATTAGATATGTTTAAATCACAAAGTTGCTACGTTAGGTCACCACACACATTGATGAACAGCAATTCGTTCCTATCCCATATACATTGTTTACACAATAATTAATCCATTGTTGTAAAATGGGTAGGTCACATGTAAAAACAGTCGACGTTTCGACCCCTGTCGTGTGTAGGTTGGTTGCACCTTACGGTGGGGTCTTCATCAGGACGTGATGTGATAGGGGGGCACCGATAATTTGGTAAAATGAATTTGTTAAAGGGCCAGCCGGCTCCTCTGAAAGGTGAGCGTGGGGTAGTATCTAATCAAAGCTTGTCGGTGGCCATGTCGACAAAATGATCTCGATAACGACCTCCAGATGCGTTATGTAGGCTGAACAGCGTCATATCCAACAAAACGGTATCATCGGCATTAACATTACTGGGATGGTCTCATTACCAGGTTTTTGCAGGTATTATCAGTCCACATGTAGTCCTACTAAAGCTGGGTCAATGTACCCCTCAATCCGTTAGGGGTATCAATTTTTCTTGTTAATGCTCCATTTTCCCCCAAATTTGGTCTTGTCCATGAGCCTTCATGTAGTTGGATACTCACTTTTAACATGCCTGATGGACACTCCAGTTTCCTCATCTTCTCCCAAAGTAGATGCCTATTTTTTGTCTCAGACGATGTAGACAAATCAATGTATGACATATACAAAGGTGGCTTTTTCTCAAGGGGACATTTTTCAGCTAAAAAATGTCATAAAAGGCAGCCATCCGTTGGTGAGTATCCTTTTGGAAACCACATTTTGACTCTAGGGAGAATATTAGCTCTGCTCACCCAATCCTCAAGCATCCCTAGGAGGTCATACGATAATTTGATGGTAGGTACCATTTCCCTTTTTTAGAGAGCGGACCTTTATAATGCCTTTCCAGGTTACCGGAATACCACTCATTATAGCTTCAAATACTGGTGCTAGAACGTGGGCCCACAATTTTGAGTTAAGTTTAATTATACCTGAGGAGAGGCCGTCTGGTCCCTGGGCCTTACAAATTTTCAGAACTTTTATGATGATTTCTATCCCCCCGACTGATGGAATCCAGCAGATGACCTCTTCTCCCTGTTCAGTCTCCTCAGCCTGCCCGCTCCCAACGCCATCCTTTACCACTTCCATAACTTTATACAACTATAAATAGTTTACCCAGGTTTCTTACGGTACCACGGATGCTACGATACCTTTGGTCACCCGGAACAATCTACTTACTATGGCCCAGAAACTCTTTACATGTACCCCTCTCAATGAAGCTATTGATTTAGTTCATATATTCTCCTTCTCTTCCCAAACAACTGTTCTAATCTCTTTCCTTTAAGTTCTCTTATAGCTTGCACTTCCCTAATCTCTGTTTGCCCTACCGCCTTTATAAGCCTCCCTCGTGTTCCTATTGAATAATACCTTAGCCTGTTTTTTGACCGAGTCCATCCGATCCTTCCAGCCCTTCTGCATTTTACATCTTCTGCCATTTTGCTTATGGAGGTAATTAAGTCCTCATACTCCTGAAACATTAGATGTGGCGTCAAAGAAGATTGCGCTTTCAGTGCTTCCTGTATACTATTTTGTGTATAGCATTTCAGCTTGCCAGGCGCAATTAGTCGGCACTTGTTCGAATTATATATTGTAGAACTGTTTTGAACAGGTCTGTTAAACATACGTCCCTTTTCAGATTAAGAATTATAGGTATGTGATCAGTGCCTGTTAAACCTCCTACCACTCGTCCTTAATTAAACCAACAACTTTGGGTAGAGATCATAACATAATGTATCAATGTGGTCACTTTGCCATTATCGAAAGTAAACTGAGCAGGCTAATCCCCTACACATCTGCCATTCACAATAGTTCATTTTAAGCTGGCCAGCAATAGTACAAGATTCCTCCCTCTCCCACAGTGTTGTCTTTCTCCCTTTGAAGCTCATCCTTTACTAAATTAAATGGTATTTTAGCATTAAATCTCCCATCATCAAGATGGTGATGTTTGGAAAATATAAACTCACCCTATCTGTCAAAGCTACAAGCTCCTTCAGCAGGTTATCTAATGTTTTGTTCGCATGGAGGTAACAATGAATTAAAATGAAATCTGGGCAGCCTTTCTCCTCCTTTACACAATGTTTGGCCGGTAATATACCACTCACTGAAACTGTCTAAAAGTTAGTATATTCCTGGAATACCACTCTCCCCTCAATATCATATTTTACACCACTCATTACAGCAAGCCCTCCAGGGGGCCGGCCAAATTTTTCCTTCACTGCACTAATATTAAATACTTTACAATCCCTAATCATCACCTCATGCCATTCCCAAATCACTTACAATGCGATGATCATAGCATGTCTATCCTCAATGACCCTTTGCAATGATTTTACATTCCTTTTTAGGCCCACAACATTCCATGACACCAAATTTTCCCTTTTATCATCAGGATCTAGAAAATAGGGGTCTAGAATACACCCCTTTCTCATTTAATACACCCGCAATCCATTCTCAAATATTATCATCTTGTTTTACTGCTTTTTCTCTGTTTGAAAAAGTCTTCCTTCCCTTTTTGGATACCACTATTTGAATATTATCATAATCAAGAGACTTACAGGCCCCCTAAACCCCCTGACAAAGGAGTGTACTTAGATTGATAAGATGCAGCCCCCCCCCCCCGAGCCCACCCCTAAGCCTACTCCTGCGCAGCTAACAGTGCTGTGGGAGCGAGCCTATAACTAAATTAACCGTATATATCAAAGTCAAATCTTCAGAGTTCATCTACTGAGCCCATGACCTCATCTACCATGATCCTGGAATACAAAAAAACCCAGGCGCATCGCCAGGGTGCTGACGCATCACCTGCCTTTAGGAGAGCCACCAAGGAAATATCCTTAGAAGAATGTTTTGACAATCGTGGAATAAATTCAAGAGGTAAAATATATGACCTGTTAAGGACGCATTCAATATCTCCAAAGATGTCTGCCAATTGCACAACCCACTCTACTTCCACATAGGGCAATGGATCCCAATCTGTGCGCCGCGGCACCCTGGTGCGCCCTGCAAACTAGCCAGGGGCGCTGCTCTCCAAAGGTTTCAGATTTTCAAATGTAAGTCATAAATTGCCAGTAACATCTTAGAAATGTGAGTTATATAGTAAAAGCATAAAACGTCTCTGTCCACCAGATGGCAGCAGAGCATTCTTTATTGAGAGTGCAGAACTGTATGTTACTAATGGAGAGGGGTTACAAGTATGTCCTGCTTAAGAAGCCAGCAACCAAGAGCTTCTGCATGGCAAGAGGTCACTGGTGGCCAACCCACAACCTCAGTGACAGAGGCCATGTTAGCAGGGTGCTAAAGAACACAGGAAGGAAAAGAGATTTGTAATGCAGGTCCCCTCGAACACACAGGACCCATTTTAAATGTGTGTTGCTGGAGCCCAACTATACATGCACTGGATATAAGCAGCACCCTGCAGGCTCATACAGTTCCAAAAATACATTTGGAAGAGGAGGCAAAAGGTTTGGTCGTTTTTCCTGGAGGATTAGGGAATTACTCCAGAACTGAGGAAAACAATGCAGTTTTCAAATTTAAAAGAGAAAGAGAAAACACTACCTGCCCCACCATGGAGTAAATTTGCCTTTCTTCTGGAGAGCTGGAGTTTGGTGGCTCTGAGTGTCAGTAAAGGGAATCAACTGAGAGAGGCTGGAGGATAATGACCACTACTTAACTTGACTAAGATCTGCTCTGAGGTACCCTTTATGCCCTTCTTCCACTGCACCTTCTGCTGTACCTGCATTTCCCTTACAAGCAGCGCAGAGCCCATCAGGGCCTGCGTACCTTCTCACCACACATGATGAGGCCTGCCTCGTCAAAAAAATTACCAATCGATCTACACCCTAACTTTTGCCACGTGCTAAATACGACTCTATCCATTCATGAAGTAAAGTCCAGATTCTCCACCACTAGGGAGAGTGGGGAGGGGAACAAAGAGATCCCACCTCGGGCTGTCAGTGTGTCCCACACTCTCAGAGAGGGCGTAGCAATTTCCGATAAGTAGAGGTTGGCAGGGTGATTAGGCCTGTCCAGGAAGAGGTTATTCCACAGGGCTGTTCTGGCTAATGCCCTACCCATGAACAGCTAAACCTTTTCTGATTCAGGACCTGACCATTCTAATATGAACCAAAGTTGCGTGGCTTGAAAGTAGCATAAGATGTATGGGATACACGGTAAACATCGTTTACAACGATGTTTTCACAACGCGGTACCTTTACACCGCGGCTGTGACAACGCAAGTCGTTACCACGACTTGCGCTGGAGGGCGCTCAAGGTCTAAAAATAGTTAATTTACTATCCTAACACCTTCCCTAGGGTCCACGGGGACTGGTGTTAGAATAGTAAATTAAACTATTCGAAATCCGCGCCCCCCCAACGCAAGTCGTGGTAACGACTTGCGTTGTCACGGCCGCGTTGTAAAGGTATACGTTGTGACGGTACGCGTTGTACCGTCATATATCAGGGATACACAGACTGCCCTCCAGTTTGGCCCGCCAAGTGGAGTCACGCCTCATCTGAGAGCGACTACCCACCTAGACAGAGCCTTGGAAGACTTTCTGCAGTGTCTGGAGTGTCCCCGCTGGGGGCAACAAAGGCAATGCCTGGAACATACATAAAATCCTGGAGAGGGCTGCCATATTCAGTTCAGCGATCCATCCCAATCACAACAGTGGATATAACTGCCATTGGGCGAAGTCAGACCTCACCCTCCTGACCAGATTCTGGTAGATGAGAGAAACCACCTCTTGAATTGTTGGGGCAAGTTGTATACCTAGGTAGGAAATGGAGTGTTGTGCCTAGTGGATAGAAAGGGTTTGCATGATATATGCCTGTGTGTCCTGTGAGGCTGTGAGGCTCAGTGCCTGTGATTTGGTGAGGTTGATCTGGAATCCTGACACCGCCTCAAAAAGCCTCACCTCTTCCAGGAAGCCTGGGAGGGCCTCCTTTAGATTTTCAAGAGAAGAAATAACGCTGTCGGTGTACAAGTTTATGAGATGTTCCTCTTCCCCAAAGTGTATCCCTGTAGCCCTCTGATTATCACAAGCCCTCTGGGCGAATGGCCCCATTGTAGAGAACAAATAACTGAATTGATAAGGGGCATCCCTGCCATGTGCCTTGCCTATTTGGAAAGCCAACTGAGCTTCTAACGTTGACCCTGATGGAAGCCCTCGTAGCCCCATATCCGCTCAGAACCCGTGAGCTGAACCCCTCCCCTAGGCCAAAGTACTTCAGTACCACTGCTACCATGCAATTTCTCTGCATCAATGGAAAATAGCATGGTCTCACGCTGAGACCGAGTGGCCTTATCGATTAGGTGTAGGATCCGCTTAGTGTTGTCCGAGCACTGCTTGTTAGGATTTAAATGTGCTTGATACAGGTCAATCAGTCCTGGCATGAGGGGAGCAAGGTGAGCCACCAATATCCCTGTGAACAACTTTGCATTGATATGTAAGAGCGTAATAGGCTGGTAGTACCCACACTGTCTCTTATCTTTTCCTAGTTTCGGTATGAGGAGATTGGCCACAGAACGGCAGAAGACTTTATAGAAAGTGGCGGGTAAGTCATCCGGGCCCGGCGGCCTATGGGGCTTCATCTTGGAGATTGCAGCTATGACCTCATCTAGTCCAATCTGGTTATCTAGGCTTTCCGCCTGCTCCGTTGTCAGGAATGTCACCTTACCTCCTTGTAGGTATTTTGCGATGCTTTGAAGAAGGAGGCCTTGTGCAGAGTGGAGGTCCTTGTAGAAGGCAGCAAATCTATCCACCACCACCTCGTCTTCCTCAATCACAGTAACCTTTTCCGATAGCAAAACCTCAACTACAATTGGCCTACTGCTGCTCTTTGAGTTTGCTCGCTAATATGCTCTAGCATTTGTTACCCCCCACATTGAAGGCATGTTTGAGGTGGAGTATGCAGCATTCTGCACTCTACAGATCAAGCCCTGCCAGTTGTTTTCTAGTAGCCTCTACCTGTCCCCAGACCCTAGGTGCCCAGTGCAGTGATGTATGTGCTCAAGTTTTCATACTTGCTGTTGAGGTTGTATACGCTTCTCTTGCCTGGATTTGTTGTCAGCCGCTGAAATGGTTATAAATTCCCCCCTGATTACCACTTTCATTGCATCGCAAACCATAGCAATCAATGTCTCTGTGGTGGTTTTGGCCTCCAAATAGTCTTTGATTGCCCTGTCTATTTGCTTAGTTATCTGCGGTCTGCGGAGCAGGGTTTCCCTTAACCGCCATGAGCGGAACATCTGGCCATTTGATAGGATGGCAAATTCCAACAGGACCGCCGAGTGGTCAGATAGAGAGCGGGGTTCTGTGGGCGTGTGCATACAAGGTATAGTCCCATGACTCATGATGGAAGGCCCGCCATAGGTCTTTCAACCGCATCTCGTGGAGCCATAGGGCCAACCCAGGCCCTCTAGCCCCCGCAGTATCCTGCTTCTGAGTAGACCGATCTTGCTCGTTTTGGAATGCCAGGTTTAAGCCCACCCCAGAACCACCCATTGGTCCTGAATGGACATGACCTCTGCCCCCTGTAAAAACTGCTCCTGTCCCTCGTTAGGAGTATGGATCTACCATATGATAATGGAGAGGGAGCCACAGTGGATGCGATACCCCAAGAGTAGACCGTTGATCTCCACTACCTTCATCCCCACGGGAAGGAGCGGTAGCACAGCAACACCACCTCAGACTTCTTAAGCGACAATCGAGAAAAGAACTGCTTTGGGAAGGCTCGAGATTTATGTCTGTGCCAATCTTTATGTAGTAATTGTGTCTCCTGAAGGAGACAGACATCCGCTTAAGTGTGTTACAGATACAATAAAATAGCCCTCATTTTGCCTGGGCTGTTTTAGCATTGAGGGTCATCACCCTCAGCCGTTTCACCCACAGCACAGTGCGGGAAGGGTGCTCTGGTTGCTGGTCCTGACCATGACACTTCAACCTGCAGCCGGCTTCAGTGGCTCTCCTCAGGCACCCCCCCCGGGGAGGAACTCACTGCACCAATCCCAGTGAAATGCAGGCCTCCCCCTTTGGAACAGCAAAGTCAGTGTGCAAGTCCAGCAATGCAGACCTTATGAGCCAGCTCTAAATAATGTGCGGTCAGGGGGGTCATATGCAGCTTACTCGGTTCCCCTTTCTGCATTTGTTACTGTGGGAAGGATGCATTCATTCTCTACCCAATCCGGGGCTGACAGCCACTGACCACCCTGATTGAGGACCATCAGGGATCTGCCTAGGTCCACATGGACTTTATGGCCCTCAAGCATTTGAGTTTCACCTTCCGGGCAGGCTCCACCTGCCAATCCTAGGCAAAGGACTATGCCAGCTGACCTGCACCCGGAGATCTAGACCTCACCCCCCTCTGAGGGCAACGTGGTCATCCCAGGAGTAGCAGCCTGACTGGGCTCATTTGGCCCGTGCAACTAGCCAATGCAGTGGCATAATTTAAGCCCCACTGGGCCCGCAAACAATGTCCGCTACGAGGCATGGCCCATCAGGGTTGGTATCTCCCACTCACCACCATGGCAGCGCCTCTGCGTGGGCCTCCTGGTAGGGTCAGGGGTACTTCGCTCAGGAGGGCAACACACTGCAGCATGTAGGGGAGACTGCAAGCCTCTGGTGCCTCCCTCGCTCCGTTCTTTAACTTTACATGGAACGCCGGGCACAGATATTACCTCACTGGCTCCGCCTCTCACAATGGGTCACTGTTCCTCAGGGGCTCGGATGCCGTGGATTGCCCCAACAGGGGCCAGGATTTAACTTGGGGAAACGGCCCAACATGTGGGGGTAGATTGCGGCTGTGCCAGCATAGGATTTAGGCAGGATTGTTAGTTCGCTGGTGGGAGCTTCAAGAAACACGACTAGGTGACCATCTTTCCAGGACACCCCCCCCCAATAAAACTAACAACTTGAAAATACTTTTTTAACATGGCAGGCTTTTTGGAGCAAATGACTAGTAACTCTAAGAAGGTTTATATTCCCTCATACGTTGATCCTCAATATAAAATGTGTACTATGTCTGCAAGGTGCATAACATTTCAGGGTAGGATCCTTACGAGGCAACTTGTGAATAATAAGAATCTGGTGCATCTGTTCTCTTATCCGGATATGAAGATTTACAAGCTTGACAGAGCGCCATGGGCAAGAGCAATAGTTACCTTTTATTGTTCACAGTGTCCTGTGATGTGAAATAGAAGCGCAAGTAGACAAGCACACTAACATTCTTTGTCAAATTGTTATTTGGTGACAGTCCAAGAAGCCATGGAGATCTTTTGTAGTTTTCATATGGTTTATTTTAGACAGTTTATCCAAATGTCCATTAGGCTTACAAGCTTAGAAACTGCCACTCATACCGCTGCTGGAAAGCAGTGTCATGGCATCCCAGGCAGGCAGGTAGACCACACATAGGTTCCAAATTTCAACTGAGCAAACAAGAATTGGTCCACTAAATTAACACCACATACAACACTGTAGAAACTCTACTCTACCCAACAGAAGTAAACAACTCAAGCAGGTTAACCCTAAAACATTTGACAGACTATTTAGGTATTGTCCAACGAGCCACAGGGAGCAGGCTGTACTGACCCCTATTCTAGAACCATAGTAGAATGGATTTTTATTGGATTTATCAAATGAAAATGGGCAAATAAGTTTTTCTGTTTGTTTTAGTAGTTCATTGTTTGTTTTTCATATTTCTTACAAATTATCATTATTGAAAGATTTTCTTTATGGAGCACTAGAAGCAAATGATATGTACAAGTTGATAACACAAGACAAAAGCTCCTCAATCGTGACAAGAATCATTCAATATCAATGGTGAGTATTACTTATTAACATCATCCAAAGAAAGGGTTTATAATAAAAAGCAGAAGCCCCTCCATTATGAGTGATGTGAATCAGCTAAATTCCTTGATCTTTGTAGGTCTTGGCCTTTTTGGCTTATGTTCCCTAAACTTTTTGCTTTCCACCTAGACCGTTTTACTGACATAGAGTTGCCAATGTGGATGCTTTGGGTACCTTGCCACTGCTGATCAGTGTCAAAGTACAAGTGTTCCCTGTGTAAAGTGTAATGGTAATTGGTTGGCCATGATTGGTATCTTTGCCTTACTAGGAAAATCCCTAGTGAAGTGCACTGTGTGTGCCCGGGCTAGTAATGTAAAGGCGAGCTGAGAAGAGAACTCAGGCCTGCAGTGTAGGGCCTGCGCGCAGTTTGCTAAATTAGCATGTTATCCTGACATGTGTAACCACTTGTCAGGTCTTACTTTCCCTTTTTCATTCACATTGGGTACCCCCTGGGCAGGGTGCAGTGTAAGTAAAAGCCAGAACACATACTAAGGTGTGTGTTATGTCCTGACATTGAAAAACACTCCATTTAGTTTTTTCACTGCTGAAAGGCCATTCTGCCCATAGGAAAGAATGAGGGAGGCTGGGTATTGTGTTTTGGTAGCCTAGTTTCCTGTAAGTTAATAATGGAGAGGTGAAGTTTAGTGTGTATGAACTCACAGTGTCATAACACATCTTTCTATGAAAGTGGTTTTGTCACTGTGTGTTCAGAAACCACTCTTTTAGAAAGTGGCTGAGTTTTGTGCTTTAAGCATTTCTGTGTGTCTCTGCTGAATGTGGATTGACTGTCTGGATCTGAGAGGTGAGAGGAGCTGGGAGAGGTCTTGACCCAGGGAGGGGTTGAGATGGCACCAGGCTGCTCTGCATCTGGAGAGTAGGGGAGGAGAAGCCCGGGAGTGGATAAGGTCTGGGCTGGTGCTATAAACTAGTTAACCTGTCTCTAGCTGAGTGATTAAGGATCTAGACCCCCAGTATCAAAGGGGAAAAGATGACACTGGGAGGGAGACACCCAGTACTGATTTAGGGAGGGGTCAGGGACCCCGGAGCAAAACAAACTTCAAAGACATTAAGGGGTATAACTATGAGAGCTGAATCCCATGAACATTGGAATGAAACAGAAATGGATTGAGACTGAAAAGGCTTGGACCCATTTTGTGGCAAAGAGGAACCTCTGCTAAGGAAGGAGCAACTGAAGAGACTGCTGGGGAAAGACCAACCCTTGCTTCATGATCTGGGGTTGGTATGCAGTTTGCTGTTCTAATCAAGGAAGTGGGGCCCATACTGACGAAAGGAGTGGCAGTACAGGGGCCAGAGTAAGAAGCTGTACTTTGTGTCATCGTTGAACCGTGTGGGGGGCAACTGTTATCGAAGAGGCTGATTGTCGTAATACACATTGCCAATATTGCTGCTAACGAACTGCCGGACTGTCTTAGGACACCTGACAATATTATTACCTAATGAAGTACACGATTGTAGCGCTACGCATTGCATTATTTCTCCCTTGCCAAGTACAGGAGTGTAGCGGCCCGCATTGCATTAGTTCTTCATTGCATAGTACATGATTGTAGTTACACATTGCATTATTCCTTAATTGCAAAGTATGATTGTAGCGGGCCGCATTGCATTATTTCTTCATTGCAAATTACGTGATTGGAGTATGACGCATCGCATTATTCCTTCATTGTGCAGTACATGAATGTAGCAGTACGCATTGTATTAATTCTCCCATTGCAGGTACCGGGGTGTATAGTTACGCATTGTATTATTTCTCCTTTGCCCAGCACAGGATTGTATCGTTACGCAGTGCACTATTGTTTATCTATGGCAATGTGTGTGATTCTAGTATTGCGACCAGCAAAGCATTTTAAAAGCAGTGGTTTGGATTTGAACCTACCAGCCAGCCGGAACAAATATTACCCTTATTCTATGTTGGTTTATGTATCGTGTGGTCGGATTGTATATCTTTTTGTATAAAGTTTATACTTGTTTTTATCAAACTCGTGTGGAGTCCATTTGTGGTGTCACCAGGTGGTTGCTGTGGGTGTGGTTGCACATACTTATCACTCGTGCCTTGGAGATAGGCCTGGGTGCTCGTGCCAAGCTACTAAGGGAGTGAGCAGAGCTATATCAAAAGATAAATGGGGAGCCCCGGGTCGCGCACTTGGTGCCAGTAGTGCGAGACTTGGACTCCGGCTTCCAACAATCATGTTGTATAATAGTGTACTAATAGATGGTTAGAGTCCCATGGAATATCATACACCCCTATTAAAAAAAAAATCTTTAGTGCCCTTAATAAAGGAAGGTAAACATTTTACAAATGGAGATGAATGCACATCAAATTATTCAGAGATTCTTTCTTTATTAGATCTTATCCCATAGATAACAGAAATACATTGATAAAATCTGCCTACCCAATGTATCCTGCATAAAAAATCGATAATTGGAGTTCTTGGGTTTATTACATTCGTCATCTTCCAACAACATTCTAAAGTTTGAGAAACTTCAACTTTGTAAATGTGATATGAATTATGAAAAAACTGTCCCTCATGCCTGTCTAAAATGCCCCCTTTATCAAAATAAGAGAGTACTCATTTTATTAAATGAAATTCACTTGCAGACTTTCTATTCTTACGTAGTAATTAAAGAAGAGATAACATCCATCACACTATGGCATTGAAGAAGTGAAATTGTATGATCCATGTTGGTGCTCACTGCTATCTCTGGCTTGCTCTTCAGCACCCCAGACACTTCTTCCTCTACCCATGATCTTCTCCATAAAGGTGGTTGTTTGAAAAGAACACAAGTAATGCTATAAAGAGGTGGCCACCTCACTCTAGGTCTTTACAGACCCTGACTGCAGTCCTTAACATTTCCCCTTAAATTCATGGGTTCAAGTGTGTTTGTCTAATACGTTCATTGGAAGCAAAACTAGACTACAAAACCTAGAATGATTTAGGCTATCATACACAATTCCTGTGGAGGGCACAGTGTCCCTAATGACCTAAATGGAGATGGTCACCCTAGCTATAAAAGCTATGTTTACTTTCCACGGTTTCCACCCAGCGTTCTCCCCCTAACCCTTCAGCAGCAAAAAAGATGGTTATTGAAGTGTGGAGCACAGTGGAAACCCTCAGACATCACTAGGTGCCAAAACGGTGTGTGATTGTACATCCACTACCTTTTGCATTTTAGTGAATTGTATTCAATGTTGATGCCACAGTGCAAAATATGGCCACAACTGTAGGTATATCTCTTTCATTATAGACACATTTATATTTTTGGATAACGTCTTATAGGATTACTTCATTGCCTGCTTAGACAAGACTGACATTTCACATTGTAGGTGCTAAAACACATCTTGTGTATGAAAGCCCCTCCACTGTTTGTACCCTTATATGATTACATTTTTCTCATGTATATCCATACCTAGAAAGAATTGAAATGGAATACCATCGAATGATTAATCTTAGGAAATATTTGTGCCTCAAGTATGCCTGCTTCATCATTTAACTTGGAGAATGCTAGTATTCACTAATTGCCAAGCTTTAATCTTTTCAAGATGTTGTATTATTCATCCTTCTGGGTAGGTTTCATCATCCTCTTCAGAGTTATCATCTATGTTTTTGAATATCTTTGAGAAGAAAATTGCTGTCTTAATAGTAATTAATGTACTTGTTCTCAGGTTCAGGAAAACCAGGATCATGTCCACCAGCATCAAAGGACTGTCCGCTACCGCTTCCTGCACAACGATGTGAGGACGACAGTGACTGCGACGGCAAGCAGAAGTGTTGCTCCCAGTGTGGGATAAAGTGCATGGACCCCTTAAGTATGTTAAAGTTTCTAATGTTGGACTAATGCTGGGACGGCCTGTACTGCCCACTGAAAAGTCAGGGTCTGCCAGCCCTTCACAGGTGCTGAGAGTTGTGCAGTGGACAGGAATCAGAAAGACAGTGCATGTATTCCCAGATCAGAGCTGAAGTCAAATGTCAGGAACAAGATTTCAAATTTTTTAACCAATTTTCAAATATGCCCAGGACACTTAGGGAGTCTTAATGTCAAGGAATTCACTCAAAACACCCATATTGGCTGTAAATAAATAGAAAATCCTGTAATCCTGATGCTACAAGTGACTGCTGAGTAGAGCCAGCATGGAAACTGTTAAAAGCAAGGAGTACGGCACGATTGAAGTGCATCATTATTATGTAGAGCTGTTTGTGCAAATACCTTCTCTAAAACGGATTTCAGATTCCTGCAGTGGAAATGCACCAGTGTTTGCAGCTTTTTAGAGGAAACTAAGTACCCTGATCCACATGAAAGTATTCACAACTATATATGGAAAGCACTTAAGAGTCATGATGGAATGGCTTTCATTTGTATGTTATGTGCATTTGTGCAAATAACATACAAAAGGAGAGGCCTTTAGATGCTGCCACTGGATACAGTCAGTTGAAATTTTTATATTTCCTGATTAAGTGAAGAAAAAATGAAATGTTAGTGGATGAGGCATAGCTTTCAGCTGTGACATGGATCTGTTTCATACCTTAGGGACAGTAAATTCAAAGCAATGACTATCACAGGGATGCATTAAACCCATTTACAATCTACACTGTACACTATATATATATAGTAGGCCGAGCCGCGGTCCATGCAGGTAACATCGGTGGGGCCGTGTAAGGGGGTATTCCGCGGCACGATGCCGAGGTAAAATTCAATATTAATTTTCCATCTGCATCGTCCCTCGGAATCTCCCCTTACACGGCCCGCCGCCCCACCGTTGTTACTTACACCGACGGCGGCTGGGTAGGCCAGCCTTGTGAATGATGTATGAAGCTGCCAGATACACTGAATCATTCACCACTATGTTACATAGGTTCTTCCATGGATGGCTGTTATCCAGTCCAGGGTTAAAAAGCGACCAATTGAGAAGATGGTTTCTGTGATATGCAAGGGGCTTGGCCAGTGTTACTAAGGGGTGTGCTGTCCTAGTGTGACAAAATTCTTCACAAGGCAACCCTTGTCCTGAAATTGTATTTACAAATCCACACAAGAGTCTATATGCACTGGCTTGCATGACTTTGTGAAGAAATGTAACTCAAAGCTGTATTGTGCTCCATTTCATTGTGGTAGGTGGTCCATGGGTGAGGCACGGGCAATCCCTGTGCACACGCCCATCTAATAAAACACAGTCCGAGACTGACTAAAAGCAGTAAACCTAGGATTGTGTTAAAATGGTGTATCTGCCACGAGAGGCGCAACAGAGAGACATATCTTTCATTGCGCTGCATTTCAATCTGCATACATTGTTTGTAAAGTTGTAACTGGGATCTACCTCAAAGGTATTGGGCAACTGTAACAATGTTAAATAGTGCACCCCAGCAAAATGGCTCATATTTATGTTTTTCAAAAACTTTGCTGTACAGGAGCTATAATTTTGGCAGAGAAAATTATGGGCAAAGAACATAGTTAAGAATGCTGTTGTAATCAGAAAATTAACCTTAAGAGAGTAAGCTTTATTCTTAATATCTAATATCAATAACATCAGATAGGCACGCAAGTTGAAAACAGTAAATAAAACATTTAGAATTTGTGTTTCAGGTGATTTGCCATAAACAATAAATTGTAAAACAAGATTGGATGAAAGGAGATGGAGATATCTTTCAGAGGGTTATAGCTACATGTATTCATGTCTAGTAAACTGAGGGCCTGATTCACAAAGAGACTTACGTGTAGTAGAGTTATGAGTGCAGAGTCTCCGCACTTGTGGCGGAATCTCCACAGAGATGGGCAGTCTTATTGGTAGATCAAGTGTTGTGGATTAGCCATTTTAGATGTTTAAGGGAGGGTGAGTTTTTTTCATGTCTTTCGATGGCAGTGATCTGCCTGGCAAATTGGGAGTCCAGTTAGAAGGCATTCCAATATTTATTGCGGGATATCACAAGAGAGTGGACTGCAATTTTCAATTCTTTTTTATGAAGGAAGGTGTGCTATTCTTCTGCTGTGGTATGTTTCTTTCTTTGAAGGTGGGACCAGCATAACAATGACCCATTTCTGTTTCACTGAAGAATGATGGTGTTTGGACTGGGAAGGTGGTGCCACTAGTGATGGGTGGTTAGCTGCAGTGTGCTAGTCTCATCGTTGCAGAAGGACCTACTGTTCTGAAGTATCTTCATTTGAGATTGGCTCTTCTAGTGATCTCCCTGTCACATTTTACATGCTACTCCAGCATAAAACACCAAGTGCTTTGGCTGGCTTTACAATTTTAGGGAAAGCAGGAGGTCCATCACCACCCCCTTTTGTACCGCTTTTGGCCGCCATAAGTGTGGCAGGGTATGCTCAGACGTGAGTCCCTTGCTCACTTTGCCACTGGATTCAAGCAAGCCGGGCTGAAGACGGCTGGAATGCCAGAAACCAGTCCTCGGAAGCTTGTTTCCGGTCCAGGGAAGGCATGGCTTGGCAGTTCGGGCTGGACTGTTCCCATGAGGCACAGGGTCAGACTGATTTGCATATAGCCAAGTCTGAACTGGGGTGGCAGAGTGGGCTAAAGAACGGTGATGGATTAAACCCAGATCTTTTGACTGGGTGTGAGTTTTTGATTGGTTCAGATGCTCCGTCCGTCACCACCCCCTTTTGTACCGCGTGTGGTTATAGTAAGCACAGTTCTATTTTTTACTCCCCTACACTTGAAATTCAACCATGGCATCCAAGAGCTAATCTATCATATGTACTGGAGAAGTGTATCAATATTACATAGTGTGCCTGGATTACCTGAGGCTCTTCTACTGGAGCAGAAGATACACGTGCATGTACAACATATGTCCTGAGTGCGAGCTGTGGGGCTTGATAGTCACAGGTAGTCCAAACTACACCTGCCTCCTTTCAGGATACACTGAGGTTGCAGGATGTAGAACAGGTTTAAGTGGATGAGCACACATTTTGCTGCTGGATTATTTCTGTTTTGAAGTGATTTCGTAGAAAAAAAGCCAGAGAAACCAGGTTAGTGTTTGGAATTGACTTTAAGGCACCTATTTAGAGTAGGTCAGGTGAGCATGGTAATTCCAAGATTTAACTAATTTCATTAGTGATTGCTGCCTCAATCCTACCTAAAACTTAGATTCAAAATGGAAAAATCATCTGGAAATTATGGTTTACCATGATTTTCCACATTTTAATTGGTGTGAAATTAGTACTAGCTTATTGATTGTGCTGAAAGCGCAGTGGATTCCGAGCACAAAATTAAGATCTATGTCAGGATTATAACTGTTTTTAAAATTGAATGTTCCACTAGTTTAAGTGAATTACTCACCGGTAGTGAGGGTGGGTGCTCCTCTTTTCCGGCAGGCAGGCAGTTACCATAGAGAGCGGTAGAGAGGTAGAGTTACCCCTCTCTACCATAGAAGGCACTCGGTGCCAGATGTCAGCATTCTAGTCTCCAAACCTCTGATGCTTTAAATTGACGGCTAGGCAGCAGGCATGCTGTGGACGCGTGCAATGGGCGTGCAGTTGACTCACCGAAGTCGCGCCAAAGGCAAGCCGTCTGTGTCCGTCCGTGCCTGAATGAGACCAGGGACCAGGAACTCTGCATAAATCCAGCACCCATGGACCCTCTATACCAGTGACCAGCTACGTAGATTCAGGACTCCCAATGAACCACGCTGTGAGAGGGGCTGGCAATTCGATAGTGGGTTGACGGGAGTTTAGGTATGCAAGCACTGCAACTCTGAGATAAAAGTACCTGTTGAGCTTAAAATGGAGGCTCGTAGCTCATACAATGAGATTTGGGCTTGAAAACTAAGCCTATTAACAGTTGATCTTTCCCTAAACACAAAACTGAAATTCATCTGTTACTAGAGAAGGTAAATCTTGACGCCTTGTTCATCACTGAAAGCTGGCTTAATGACAGCTCCACCCCAGATAACTTAATGGCCCTCCCCAGGATTTCAAATCTACAAACTGGATCATATAGGGAAGGTGGGGGGTTGACTTCCCGTCCTGATTAAAGATTAATTTAAATTTGTCATTAACCCCATCCCCATTCTTGACTGCGAAAGCTGCCAATTACCCATTACCTTTACACCAACATACACCTTCTCAGGACTGTTCACATATAGGCCCCGGGTCCCTATGGGGATTTTCTAGACAGTCTGAATGACACTCCAGCCAGTGTTTTGGTGAAGAAAACCCAGATCACCATTTTAGGAGATTAAAACTTTAACCTTCAGAACTACAACTATCTCAGCTGATAACGTCTGCCACACACATTAAGGGACATATACTTGATCCACTAATCTCAAACGACCCTAAAATGTCAGCATCTCCCCCAATACCTGTTCCTTGGTCAGTCCCCTATTTTATCTAGTTTGCACTTTGGAATAAGGATGCCAGAAAGAAAAAATCACCAACCTTCGGTCGCCAGGAAGATAAGGAACTGGTCTAAGCTGAACGTAGACACATGGGGCAATCTCCAAGCCTCATTGAAGAAGGATACTCCAACTCGAAAAGCTGGATTACACAATCACTGGCTAACGCCTGCCAAACAATAAATCACGCCTAAAACTGCTCCATGGTTTAACGCACAACTAGTGTCTCTAAGGAAAAACTGCAAAACAATTGAAAGGGAATAGAGGAAGACTTATGATGTACAACTTAAAATCAGGTATAGGGTAGACATCAGACTTTACCATAACAGTATTAATGATGCTCAGGCAAATTCTTTGAGCAAAAGATTAGACAGGCTCAGGACTCATTGAAGGAACTATTTTTAGTGGTCAAATCATTACCTCCCTAACTCAACACAACTATGTCGCTCAGGGTACAGAAGTAAGATGTAATGATCTCGCCATAGCTCCTTCCAGACAGGGAGAAAGACATCTACCAGTCCGAACAGTGATCAGGTGTAGATCTCCTCAAAGCCTGTCCTCACTCGCTTCCCACTCACTAACATAAATGACGTGAGATCGCTGATTAAGGTCATAGAGGCTCTGCCTAGTCAAAATTACTAACCTCTCATTAGAGGCAGGTGAAGTTCCAAGAGCTTGAAAACACGAAATAATTGGACCATTGTGAAAAAAAATCTAATTTAGACCCTGCTCAACTAGCGAACTATCGTCCTATTTCACTTTTACTATTTATTGGCAAATTATTAGAGAAACATGTAAAGGGAGTGCTAACAGAGTTTCTGGAAATGAACCAATGACTCCATCCCACATGGATGTGCTTTCCTGCACAGCACAGAATCAGCACTCATAGCAGAGGTAGAAGAATCAAAAATGACTCCGGACCAAGGACGTTCAGCCGCTATACTACTTCTTGACCTTAGTGTGGAACTCAACACTGTGGACCATTCTATTCTGCAAAATAGACTGCTGGATCTCGGTATTCAAGACAAAACATTTTCAAGTTCTGGAAGCTAACCTTTTCTCTAAGATTATGCCACTGACTTGCTGAGTGCCACAGGGCTCCTTGCTCAGTCCCACATTGTTTAATATATACATGGGACCACTAGCATGGATAGCCCTAGAGTTCGGCATCCCTATGATATCAGATGCGGAGGACACACAGCTGGTGGTCTCTCTGGGCCCCAGAACCAACGTTGAATCTGACAGTTTCGCACCCTGCCTGGAAAGGGTTGTGGAATGGATGACAAACAGCTGTCTGAAGCTGAGCGGGGTCAAAATGGAGCTGATGGTCCTAGAAACAATGCGGTTCCCAGTCCTCTCATCAGTTGGCCTAACTGTCTCGGTAGTCCACCAACTCTGAACGCGACTATCAAAAAACGTGGCTTTTTGTTCGACAAGGAATTAACAATGGAGACCCAAGCCAAGAAACTTGCAGGCATTTGTTTCAATTTACTCAGAATTCTCAGCAAAATACTGGAGCGTATTCCTGTACAGCTCAGAAAGAAAATAATCCATTCCCTGGTCATATCAGGTCTTGACTATGGAAATTTCCTCCATCTGGGGCACCAAAATATGACTTTTAAAAACTGCAGGTTGTCCAGAATACGGCAGTAAGACTGCTGTGCAAGGTCCCAATACAGGAACCAGCCAGCAAGCATCTAAAAGCTCTATAGTGGCTTCCGATTGAGGCTAGAGTAAAATTTAAGGCATTTTGTCTGACACATAGAGCCATACACAACAAGAGCCCCAGTAAAATCCGAGACTGGTGAGCAGTTATGTCCCATAGGCTATGTCTAGAGTCCTACGCGGTATTGGGTGATTTCAACTTTTACTTAGAAAGCATATCTGATTCGGTTCGGTTGGAACACATCATGGGTGCAGGAGGCTTCAAACAATTGGTGAAGGCCCCAACTCATGAAAAAGGACATACCCTGGATTGTATATATCCCAACAATGGTAACCTAGTTAGCACCTCTGTCCTCCTAATCTCGTGGTCTGAACACTGCGCCATTCAGTTTGAACTGAACAACCACAGGGGCCACTAAGGCAGCACCAAACTGGCCCAGGAGATTGTAACCAGAGCCTGGAGAAAACTGTATATTAAGAAATTTGAAAATTCCCTTAGGAGCTTGTTGCGTCACCTTCCATCGGATGTGGAAGATGCTACGGCTGCCTATACTCAATGGCTAGTTAGTACTTGCGATCCCTTAGCTCCTAGGAAAAAGTGGACTCCCAAACGTGCCTTACCTGCAGCTCCTTGGTGTTCTGACAAGCTTAGAGCCAAAAAACTGGCTTGTAAGCAATTAGAGAGGGCATGGCGCAAAAAGTATGCTGAAGCAAATAAGGAAAGATATAAAATCTCCATCATTACTTATAAGCAATCGCTTCTAGAAGCAAAAAAAAAGTTCTTCTCAATTCAAATAGCATTAGCTGAATCTAACGCAACTGAACTTTTTCAAACTATTAAACAACTGTCTACCCCTAATACTCCCAAGAACCAGGGAAATTCTGAATTCTGCAACAAAATTGCGTATTTCTTTACACATAAAGTTGAAATTATTTTCTCTTCATTTACCAAAACTAATAAAAGGGCTCAGAACAGCCCCTCTATGAAGGGAGTGGACAATCATGGCTCCCCAGGAATATTCAATCTATTCTCACCCCTGGAGACTTCAGATACGATTAGGTTCTGAATTCGATTCAATCAGGGGCCCCTAATGACCCTTGCCCTGTTCAGGTTATTAAGCAAATTCCTGAAGTAATTGCCATGGCACTGACTCCTTTGCTGAATGCTGTTTTTTCATCTGGCATATTTACCAAAATCTGGAAGAAAGCTTCTGTTCTTCCTTTGTTGAAGAAACAGACTCTGGACCCCAAAGATCCCAACAACTACAGGCCAATTTCGAGGCTACCTTTTCCTGCTAAACTCTTGGAAAAGGCAATTAACAACCAACTCAGTGCTTTTCTTCATCTTAACAACTCTCTGGACTCATCGCAATATGGGTTGGCTCTGTTGAAACCCACGGAGGAAATTAGAGAGGCCATAGTAGACAGGGAAGGAAATGCCATACTCATTCTACTTGACCTGTCCGCGGCCTTTGACACGGTCCATCATAAATTATTGATGGGCCGGTTGTCTGAGATTGGTGTTGAAGGTCTTGCTTGGAAACTCTTACAATCCTTCTTATCAGATAGGTTGAAAACCATGGATTTGGATGGCAATACATCCAAACCTTTCTCACTCCCTTGCTGGGTGCCACAGGGCTCCTCTCTTAGCCCTACGCTTTTTAATATATATAGGGCAGCACTGGCTAGAGTTATCAGGCAATTTGACCTCCAGCTCACCTCCTACGCTGATGACACACAAATTGTGTTTTCGCTGATGGAGAGAGCTGAAAAGGAGTCTGGGGAATGCTTTCATGACTGTATGTGTGCAATCTCGGTCTGGATGTCCTCTAATTGTTTAAAACTCAACTCCAACTAGATCGAGGTCATAAAATGTGGGAACAATCCTCGGGTGGGGACACCAGAGTGGTGGTCGGAGGACCTTGGTTTATGTCAAGTACCCACAAGAAAAGCTAAAATCCTTGGAGTATTGGTGGACAACAAACTTACCATGGGGATCAAGTAAGCACGGTGACTTCAGTCTGCTTCATGATTCTCAGAATCATAAGGAAAATTAACGTTTGAACTATTGTAATGGCATATATCTCAATGTCCAAAAACAACATATGAGCAGGCTTCAACTTGTCCAGAACACAGCTGCTAGACTGCTGTCGGGAACACCGAAGTTTGTTTCTGTGAAGGGAGAAATCAAGAAATTGTATTGCTCCCTGTAGAGCAAAGAACACGCTTTAAAGCATTATGCACCATTTTTAAGTCCTTTAATGGAACAGGTCCAGAGTTCCTGAGGTGCAAATTCCAATGGTATGTTTCTGGCAGAATGCTACGGTCTACTGGTGCCAAACAAGTGCAAGTCCCCATATTAGAAAAAAAAATTGGGGAGGTAGAAGTTTTATTCTATGTGCTTCTAGAGCTTGGAATGAGCTTCTTAGGAATGCCCCGGATCTCCTATCTTTTAGTAAGGGCTTGAAGACATGGCTCTTTTCTCAGTAGCCTACACTCGTCTTCCATGGTGACCAGTACTTAGTGCCAGGACACCCCAGGGTAACCGTGCGCTCTATAAGTGCAAATAACATAACATACAGAAGCCTTAGATCCAGCTCTGAACGGATATTAAAAACCATCGGAATTAAGAGAGCCAGATGGGGAGGTAGATTCTTTGCGCATCTGGCACCCAACCTGTGGAATTCTCTTGCACATGAATTTAGATTACAGGACACAGAATCAACTTTCCAAAAAATTATTAAAACCTGGCTGTTCCATCAGTACCACTAATTCCTTTCTAACTTCTCTATTGTATCGGTCTCCTAGCGCTGGGAAGCCCTTGGGCAGCTATGCGCTTCAAAAATCTCTCAAACTTAAGTTGAACTTAAACTAAACTTTAACTTATTCCATGTGCATATAAGCAGCATTAGTGGTTTTTGATGTGGTAATAACACTTTTCTTTAAATCCAAAATTGTAGTAAAGTCAATGAATAACATTTTTTGCACATTTGGCACTCTTTTCCCCACCCTAAACTACTATAGGTGATGGTTTAACAAGATAAACAATGCAGGAAAAATCAGCACACAATTGTTTGTAATCTGATCCACACTCTGTGTTACACAGCATATCCCTTTCACCACCGACAAGTTCTTGTATGGAGCATAAGAACATGCATACTCAGCATTACACTATAGTGACATAGCAATGTAGCTTAAATTCAGCAGCACAAGGGCAGTTGACAGTGCAGGAAATGTCATGAGACATGCATGTGCAAATTTCTCAGAATTGAATCCAAACTTTGTTGAAGGATGTGTAAGAAGGCAGGGTGGAAAGTGTCAGTGGCCATTGCAAGCCTGATCTGAAAGGTGCCTCAGTGAAGAACTCATGTTTCTCCTCTAATGTGAAGATGGATTTTATTATTATTATTATTATAAAGGCTTTTGTAGCGCGCTCTATTACTAAAAAATAGTATCCTGGCGCGAGAAGGTGAGAGCAGAGCAAAGGGTTCAGGAGAAGACAGAATGGAGACACTTTACAGGGTAATATTGAATATGTGGGTTTTCAGACCTTTCTTAAAAGCCATGAGGGTAGGAGCGGTCTAGATATGGAGGGGGAGAGCATTCCAGGCCTTGGCGGTCTTGACCGCGATAGATTGGCCGCTTAATCTACAGTACTTAAATTTGGGCACAGGCAGTTGGCACAGATTGGCAGACCGGAGGGCTCGGTTAGGAACATAAGGGGTAAACCGTTTCCTCAAGTAGACAGGGCCAATTTGATGGACAGCGCGATAGGAAAGTACAAGAGTTTTAAACATGATCCTAGGGGCAACTGGGAGCCAGTGAAGGCTGCGAAGTAGGAGGCGCACACTGGAACTCTTGGGTATATTGAACAGGAGTCTTACGGCGGCATTTTGTATGACCTGAAGACGATGGATAAGATAGGCCGGTAGCCGGAAGAACAGCCCGTTCGCGTAATCTAATCGGGAGAGAATCAGAGCGCGTGTAACAGTCTCTTTGGCCTCTTGAGGGAGAAGGGGAAAGAACCTGCGTAGGGTTTTCAAGGTAGAAAAGCAGACACCTGTAAGTTTTTTTATATGGTCCTCAAATTTGAGGTCCTTTCCGAACCACACTCCTAGATTTTTAGCAGGGCCATCAATAGAATTTGGACAGGGCAGATCAGTGGGCCAGAGAAGGTCGGCAAAATTGTCAGGGAAGGAACCATAGAGCAGAATCTCGGACTTGCCCTCGTTACATTTTAACTGGGCAAGTGCTAGCCATCGAAAAACTGAAGATAGGCAAAATTGGGCCGCTGACGTATCCAAATTGTCCTTAGGCCAGGTAAACAAAAGTTGGGTATCGTCGGCGTAGGCCATAATTCTTGCCCCAAGCTGTTCTGCTAGGTAAATTAGAGGGGTAAGGTAAACATTAAAAAGCAGAGGGCTCAAAGTGGAGCCCTGTGGGACCCCAGTATCAAGTTTCTTAGGGGAGGAGGCGAAGGGAGGCATCCAAACTTGTTGAGTCCTTTTATCTAAAAAAGACGTCAGCCAGTCAAGAGCAGGGCCGGTAATGCCAATAGTGGCTAATCTGGTGAGAAGAAGGGAGTGGGGAACCGTGTCGAAGGCGGCAGAGAGGTCTAATAAAATCAGAGCCGCTCTGCCACCTCCGTCCAGACACTCCCGGATAGCCTCAGATATTTCAACTAGGGCAGTTTCAGTGCTGTAGGCAGCCCTGAATCCTGACTGTGCTGGGTGTAGTGCCTGAGAAGTTTCGACAAAGTTGTCCAGCTGTTTAAAAGCGATCTTCTCGCAAACTTTCGCAAGAGCAGGCAATAAAGATATAGGCCGGTAGTTGGAGGGAACAGCAGAATCCAACCCGTTTTTTTTTTAAAGTGGAAGCAATTTTGCTTGCTTCCAACAAGCCGGGACGGTAGCAGTGAGAAAAGAAAGGTTAATGATCTGCGTGACCTCGTTTCCCACTGTTTCCGCTAGTATCCCAAGAACTCTAGCAGGGCAGGGGTCGGAGGGGGACCCCGATTTCAAGGCTGTAAGGACAGTAATGATGTCAGACCTGGAGGACAAAGCAAAGTTAGCAAACTGTTCTGCAGGTTCCGGCATCATGGAAGGGGGAAATACAGGGGGTGACGGAAAGTTGTTACAAACAGCGAGCAGATCATCCTGGATTTTGGTAATTTTGTCAGCAAAAAACAGTGAAAGCTCTTCACACCATTGCTCAGATGAGGGCAACAAAGGTTGGGCGGCACATGGTGAAACAAAGCTTTTTACGATTGAAAACATTTCCTTGCTGTTGTTATTAGCTTTATTAATTCGTCCTGAATAGTAACAACCCTTGGCAGATCTGATTGCCGCATAGTAAATTTTTTGCGCCACCCGAAGATCCTTCTTTGCCTCAGGTAGGTAAGCTATTCTCCATGCCCGTTCGGCTTTCTTACAGCCTGATTTAAGTTCGCGAGAACGAGGGTTCGGAGGGGGTAGTACGTAGTCTACGCACCCCGCCTTTTCTAATGGAGGCAGTGGTCACGAGTTCTACCCATGTGTTAAAAACATTAACTGCCGGCTCAATTTCTAAGGGTAGTAGAGGACGGGTAGCAGCGAGGCATTCAGGCAGGATATCTAAATTGATCTTCTGTGCGTGAATGATTGGGGGACCGCTCTTCACGGCATTAACCAGAGGCCAGGAGAACCTGATTAGCTTATGGTCTGACCAAGTCACCATCTCAGGACGAGCCATGAGAATATCGAAGTTGGAACAGACCAAATCTAGGACGTGACCACCCATGTGAGTGGGTGCCGCGACCCACTGTTTAAGCTGAGCCATGGAAAGAACTTCGTTTAGGCGGACGGCCTCTGGAGAATCCAGGCTATCCACATGGATGTTAAAATCCCCAAGGAGAAGATACCTTGAGTATCTTAAGACCCGTGGGATTAAACCTCTTCCAGTGCCCCCACAAAATTCCCAACGTATCCCGGAGGTCGGTACACCAACGTACCCCCTACGGTAAGGTGAGAATTAAATGCCAAGGAGAAGTGGAGCACCTCAGCGTCAGCCAGCGGATCCGGGGGGTCAAGGGAGAGGATCCAATACTCCCTATAAACCACAGCAATGCCGCCACCTCTATCGAGCGGGCGGTCAGTTCTTGTGATTTTAAAACCCCGTTGGATGGCAAGCTCGATTGATGGGGAACATGTGTCATTGAGCCAGGTTTCAGTAATGAAAAGTAGGTCCAGCTGCTTTTCAAGCAGCAGTTCAAAAACGTCTGCTGCATGTTTGACCAGTGACCGAGCATTAATAAAACCTGCTCTAATGAGTGAAGAGTCAGCGACCTCGAGCATGGTGGTTAAGGGTAGGTTGAAAGCGGAAGTTACACCCATGGCATACCCGAGATGCACTGTCTATCACCGCCCAAGAATCATTGCACCTACAGTTCCTGACATTGAGTGCCATGAGGTGGTTGCGGGAGTACCGGGCGTTAGAGATAGAAGGCGTCTGAGGTACGTTAACAGGAGGGCTGGCGCAGGGCACGACCGGGACACGGACGGGCACAGACGGGCCCTCCTTTGGCGCTCCTTTGGCGCGCAGTCAGCGCGCCCGCTGAGCTTGGCCACTGCGCGTCTTGAAATGTATAACTACTTATAGACCAAGCCCCTCCCTCAGCTGGACCGCTAACTCGGGTCCCGCAGGGTCCGGGCCTCACTCAAGATGGCGCCCGACCTAGCCCTCCACAACTATCGGCACCTGGAAGCCGCGGTGGAACGGGGCACAGGGGGACCAGATCACAGAACACAAAGGTTTTTAAAAGATATAAAAGGACACAATTACTACACCACAATTTTTAAAATCAATTGCATGTAATTTTTAAAAAGTACTCGGTATTACAGTGGGGTGCAAGTTAGAGCAGAGGAGAGCCCTCACAATCTGCTCGCCTTCAAAGCGGGATATTGAGGTGCTGCCACCACCCCGAACAAACACCCAGGCCCCCAATTACAAGATCTACTTATAGACCAAGCCCCTCCCTCAGCTGGACCGCTAACTCGGGTCCCGCAGGGTCCGGGCCTCACTCAAGATGGCGCCCGACCTAGCCCTCCACAACAATCGGCACCTGGAAGCCGCGGTGGAACGGGGCACAGGGGGACCAGATCACAGAACACAAAGGTTTTTAAAAGATATAAAAGGACACAATTACTACACCACAATTTTTAAAATCAATTGCATGTAATTTTTAAAAAGTACTCGGTATTACAGTGGGGTGCAAGTTAGAGCAGAGGAGAGCCCTCGCAATCTGCTCGCCTTCAAAGCAGGATATCGAGGTGCTGCCACCACCCCGAACAAACAAATGTTTGTTTGTGGTTTCAATCTTGTACATTTAATTTGTATTTTTAATCTAGATGATAACCAGTCCTGTGGTTTGAATCTATCGTAACTTAATTTCAAGCCTCTCCTCTTCGCATTTGTTCCTTGTTACCTGGCGTTCTGAATGAGCGGGAGTACATTCAACGATGCTCTCTCTGCATCTGTGATTGGTACTATTTAGGATACTGATTGCCTTCATACCCGTTGCTGGGTACAAGGCACTGTAGTATTCCTACAGGTACAAACTGTGAGGGCCTAGCTTTGGTCTGATTGATCTCTGATACCTACTCACAGACACACTACGAAGTAAATCCATTACTCATTGGTAATGACTTCAGGTAGATGTGCGAGACAATCTGCATAGGATAATAAGAGCCCGCTATCCCCCTACGACAGTTTGCAGCCGGTAAATGACTAAGTTGCACATCTTTGGAGCAATAACATCACATTCTATTCTTCCATTAAAATCTAAATCCTGGCAACAGCTTCTCACCTTTGCTAGCTGTTGGACTGTCTAGCTGTATTTCTTTTAGATCCACACAAGATCATCAGTGATGCCCGAAGCCTGAGCGTAAGGTCCCCGGCCAGCTCCTGAGGTCCTTCCATATTGTCTAACAACTCTTATCTCAACACTTATAACAGATGAAGACCTAGAGAGGGTAATTTCACTCTAGCCCATGTACAGAACAATGATGCATCTGAGATGTGTGCAGCTGGGATTATGCTACCTTCAGTGAGAAATTATACCCTACTACCCCAGTTTGGCTGGAGGCTTTTCATTGCCCTCTGCCCACAATCGCTGTTGGGCGCATGTGTGTCCCTATCCAGGCCTATCCCAGCACACAAGCCAAGGGCCTCAATTTCCCTGCTTGGCCTGGAGCTGCCACTATGATGTGTTTTATTTTTTTTCCCCAAAAAAATATTAAACCCCATTCACTGGTAAACATATACAGATATTTTTACACAGACCGTCCTAAATCCCCCACAGATAAATTCTGGGATTTGGAGCACAGTGATACATTCCACCTTCATTCAACTACAGCATATTGCTGCCTTCTGACATTATAATGCAATAGTTCTAAGGCTGGAGATTTGAGACTCAACAGCATCAGTCGGTAATATACAGAACTGCCGGCCTAACAAAATGTATTAGTTTATCCCTTAGCTACTTGCAGTGTCTCCTTCCTACTTTACAGATGCCTCAAAAACCCAACATTGTATTATTTATCTATAACTTCTAACTTCATGTCAGTACCCAATCTTGGTATTGATTGTTCATCTATGCATTTCAGTGACCTTGTGCTAACACAGCAGTGTGTGCATCTGTACAGTAATTTTCATAAATGTAAGCACAATCCCGTCTTTCTGAAATATCTCAAATAAACATACTTTTCGAATGTAGGTTTTATAATCATTACATTGATTGTGTACATAATAGGTAGTCAGATAAATAGTACTAAGTGCAGACATGAATAGTTAGATGTAACCCTAGTTCTAAGGGCAAATCAAAATGCGAAATACCATTACACAATAATAATAATAATACAGAAATTTATAAAGCGCGAACAGCTACCTCTAACAAGAGGTGTCCCGGCGCTACAGCAGTAGGCGGCATGCGAGATGAGAAGAGAAGGCCAAGGAGAATTGGATTTCGCGGATATTGTTCGGCAGGGAATTCCAAAACTTAGGGGCTGATTACGATGGCGGATTTTCCGCATCCTCCGGGCCGGCGTAAGCCACCGCCGGCCCAGAGGATGCGGAAAATCCTCTGCAGACCCACCAAAGACCCACCGCCAAATTAGGATGGCTGGTGGGTCTTGGTTTCAGTCCGCCGCTTTTCCGCCGCGGTCGGCTTACAACCGCGGTGGAAAAGCACTAACATGTTTGGCGGTGTCTATCAGACACCGCCAGGCATATTAGGATGTCTGGAGTACTATGCCTTTCCACTGCGGAATTTCCGCCTTGGAAAGGCATACGGTCTTTTGTTTGGGGCCTGTTGCGGGCCCCCAGGGGTGAAGGGGGGGTTGGGGGTTCACATGTGGGGTACCTATGGTACACCCGTGCATTTGTATGCAGAAATCGGCAGGCACCGCGCGGTGCCTGCCGCTTTCTGCATACAAATGCAATGTATGCATTTGTAACATTTCGGCGGGTGCAGCTTGAAGCTCCAGGGTGGCGGTCACATCCTAATTGCACAGGAGGGAACTCCGCATGCCCATGCGGAGGTTCCCTCCTCCTCGGTGATCGTGGATGGACTCAAGTCCGTCCGCGATCATAATGGGCCCCTTAGTTGCCACCATTGTAAAAGATCTGCCTCCTAAGCGAGTTATAATAAAGTGAGGTGTGCAAAGCAGGCTCTGACTGTTGGACCTCAGTGAGCGGTTTTGTTGGTAGCGGCATAACCAGTGTTTAGGGTAACTCGGACATTTGTCATGTATTGCCCGAAAAGCCGAAGTTAAAACCTTAACCTCAATCCTTCTCGCTACCGGCAGCCAGTGAAGCTGTCTTATATGTGGAGAGATATGGTGACAAAACGGTGCACATCTAATCAATCTTACAGCCGCGTTCTGTACCATCTGCAGTCTCCTGACTAGATAAGTGGGACAGGTATACGACAATAACTCTGCGGCAGTAGATGTAAAAAACGTCCACAGGCTTCTTAATTTGCTGAGGCTGTCACCTTCCAAATGTGAGCTGTGAAAGAGAGATCTACTTCCCATTTCACGCCCATGTTGTTTGCCGTAGTTGCTGGAATAGGTGGCAGGCCCATTTCAGCCGGCCAGTGGAAGAGCCTTGCCGAAGAACAACACTTCTGTCTTCTCTGCATTAAGTTTAAGTTGATTATTGTTCATCCACTGGGCAATGTCTCTCCGGCATCCCTTAGGATCCCTGAAGGAGTCCACAGACAGGTCTTTAAAGGAAAGCACCAGCTGGGTGTCGTTGGCGTATGATATTGCCCTCACTCCCCAGTTTGCTATGAGTGAGAACAGAGGGGCCAAATATATGTTAAAAAGAAGGGTTCCGACTGTTAGGGTTGAAGGGCGACCTTCTGCGTACAATTTTTAATAGAGGACTTCAGCTAGGTGTGGGCCACCCTCCAATTCCTATTGCTTGGAATCTCTGTACCAGGATTTGGTGGTCCACAGTATCGAACGCGGTGGATAAGTACAGGAGCACAAGCATAGATGATGATCCAGCGTCCACAGTCATTCTAACTAACTGCCACCTCCAACAGTGCAGTTTGGGTACTGAAGCTCGACCGAAAACTGGTCTGTGTATCATGCAAAATGTCCTGGCTCTCAATAAAGTTAGCCAACTGCTGCTGAACCATTTTCTCCAGCATTTTTGCTGGTGCTGGTAATAATGAGATTGGGCTATAGTTGTTTAGCTCCCCTGGATCCACATTGGGGTTTTTCTGCAGGGGAGTAACACAGCATGTTTCCATGTATCAGGGAAGATACCTGAAGCAAGTGATGTATTCCTTATATATGATTCAGAACATGGATTACCGCATGGGCCAGTGCTTTTCACAGCTTGGGGGTGCATGGGTCCTCTGGAGATCCTGACCTACACAACCTATACAACCACTGAAATTTTGGAGATCTGCCAATTGCTTCCACCTCTTGTTTGCTGCATGCTTCTGTTCTTAGTGACAACATAACATTCACAATCATAAGTCATGCTGATGTATACTATTTTGTGTTATGACATTCTATGGGATGCTGTCAAAGAAGTTATTTTGTGTTAGGTTATCTTCTGTTACACTATACAATGAAGGAATGCAATTTTCCAGTTTTACATTTGCCTTCTTTGTAAATTTGTTTGCAGGATATATATTTGCTCACACCCTGTCTATTTAAGTTTCAGAGAACCCAGGATTTTGCCCGGTTGATCCAGAAAAGGAGAATCAGTGTGGCTACCTCCCCCCACCACAGTGCAGAAACGACACCGACTGCAAAGCACATGAGAAGTGCTGTCTGTTTGGCTGCGGAGTGCAGTGTGTGAAGGCCCTGCCAGGTACAGATTCACATCAGAGATTTGGGATCTTTGGAGAATCATTGAACCCCTCAGCTGTGTATCTAAAAAGAAATCATATGCATAGATGGCACACTGCCTCTTTGTGTCCATAATGTATTGGAGAAAAAGTTGGGACATTCTTGGCTGTTGCACACATGCAAAGCTTGAATGTGCCTGGAAGTACATCACCACAGAACCAGAGAAGCACCCTACCTCACATGTAATTGTATTATACCTGGACATTGCCACACTGGAAGCACTTCTCCCTCATAGCAGGAGTGCATTCTCAAACTCCTCTTCAAAGCTCTTGGGAAGTTCAAGATGCAAACTCTTTGTGTCAAGGTCCAAAGTTCCTCTTTGCTTTTAATCGCCCATCTTTCTTTTCTAAACTAACTTCTGAAGTGCTCATAGGTTGGGATTCTAGAACCTCGTAGGGTGTTAGGAGCTTATTTGTAAGAGCCCTGCATCGCTTTTGAACCACATAAAGTAGTACATGCGCGATCAGGGCTCTCATAAAGATTTATGTAGCCATGTGGCTTTGAGTGCCCTCATAAATCATGAGTGAGACGTACCATGGCATTGCAGTGGGTTTTCCTAAGCAACACCCATGGTATTTTATGCTGCCCCAGATTTACGAGCTGATGTAAACCTGGCGAAGGATCAAATATGTACGCCTCTCGAAGTAAGGCGTAACAAGGAGAAATATGCTAATTTCTCTACCACGTTTCCTCTTTCCATGTGCGATGCATTCTGCAGCAGCCATAGAAAGAGCAAAACGCCTCTTAGGATTGTTATTGTGCAGGAAGGCGCCACTTCCCACACAATAACAATCCTTCCTGCAATGGAGACACCATTGCACTATGGTGCAAAGGTGCCTTCGTTGGTGCTAGGCTGCAAAAACAGCGCTGGCAGAAAGGAAATTCCTTCCCAGTCACGTTGGCATTGGTCAGAGCACAAGGTGCCTTGCTGCACTGCCCTATGTCAAAATGCCATAAATGATGCCCCTCGTTTTCCGTGACTCATGCCACACTTCTGAGGCAAAGTAAAAAGAAGTGTGCCTGCTGGCATATTTAATTTAATCTGGTTTACCTTATGGTCAATAATTTTTATCGCACGACCCTGAAGTAATCATAAATATTCAAAAAGGACATATATTTAAAAAAATCAATTTCAGATAAACTATGGGGAAAATACTGATAATGGTTTCTTGCTAAAAACATTGATCCCTTTTGTCCTAAGTGGAATCTGTGTCTGATCTTGTCTTTTACTTATATTCAGTAGGCATTTAAAATACGTCTCCCAACTTTACAGCCCCCCTGGAAATTACCTGAGAGTCTCACCTAATATGAGAAGATTTTACAATACTCTTCATTTCTGCTGAAGAAATAGTTAGGTGTATATCATTTGCTGCTTTTGGTTAAAGACTATGTTGATCCAGAAGATTATTTGTATGCAAAGAGTTTTCATCTTAATGAAATGTGCATAACTTTCTATACAGGAATATCCTAAAAAGAAATCCAATTTAAGAGTTCACACACCGTCAGATGATAACTTTATAAAAATTCATTGACAGGAGAGGATGGTGTATTCTGTTGTGCAGACACTAACCCTTTGATTACACCAAAGAATGAAAATGAAATGAGGATAAGAAAGGGATAAGAAAGGGAAATGTGTTCAAAAATTGTCACCAGGTAGGGACGTCACTTTAGTAGAAAGGACCCCACTCACACTCACTAATATGGTCTTTGATACAATAGCTGGACTCCATTACAGTCAAAACCGGATCAAGAATATAGAAAATCAGGGATGAATTCAGTCACAGTCAGAGGTCACAAGCGATAACAGCTACCTGCCTAACACATGCATCGCTCACCCACTATTCGTCCGTGGATTAAAGTGTGTCGTTTGTCCTGAAGCCCGCTTTCAACCACTTATATTGTCAGTTTATATCGAACGCCAAACAAAAGACACAAGCATTTAGCCTACGCCCAAGCTCAACTTTGGGCACTTGCAAAGTGATTCCAGCGATCGCGATAACAGCTCACCCTGCCAATGTTAAGTTGTGAATATGACCTCATTTATAACAACAATCAAGTCCATGCAAATCTAACTCATCACATGTGCAAGGCCAGCAGCTATGACTGTAAGACTAGGGCCATGTTTGAAGATCCTGTGAATCTCACCACCATTAATGTTCCCAAGGTTTACAGGTGTGAAGCTTGGGAAAGCCTTGGAAGCAAAGGAATGACTTGACTGTGGACCAAGGTCTGCTGGGGCTGGTTTGGTGGCAGGTCTTGCAGATGGTGAAAGGAGTTCACATTCACAGTTGTAACTCCCAATTCCATTTGTCTCACTGAGACAGCTAAACAGATGTGGAGCTGACTCTCATGCTACTCAAGTAGGTTCTAGCAAGGACTCCATCTCAAGGGAATGTAGTCAACATCTCTAATGTAGAGAACATTTGATTTTCATTCATGGGATGAAATAAGGATCTAAAAAGTAGGAATATTGCAGGAGAACATATTAGGGTCTGCATTTGTTAACATCTTGTAAAAACCAATATTGCATGGACTGAACTGAAACCCTTACGAATAATGTCACACTCAGAAGATGAAATAAGGTACAACTTAGACACAGGACAGCCTATTGTCTGGGGAGAATATTAGCATACTTCTAAAAAATCAAAGGGATAGATGGCTTGAAAACAGATAGGCTTTGTGAAACCTCTTGGCTGAAGGGTCTAACAGTTTAAGTATTATCAGATCATATTAATAAAGCAATGCGATAAGAAGCAGATGATCCTACCATTTGGTTTTGTAGGAACACATGATGTTTTTATTTATAGATAATGATAATAATAATAATAATACATTCTGTTTTTAGCAGGTATACCACAGCATTATGTATAATTTCACATCCCCGCTGTACTCTTATGTATTGTGTGTTCCTTCCCTCTCATTTGTGGGATGATCATTGTACAGAAGTTGTTTGTCAGTTGCCTCTATTTTTTTCCACAAGTGTATTTTATCAGTTTTATTGTCTGCACTTTTATGGCCCTTGCGGTCAAAATAAAGTTAATAAATGGAATGGAATAATAATAAAAATAATCATCATCATCATGGTCCCCATCATCATCATCATCATCATCATCATCATCATCATCATCATCATCATCATGCTCATTATGGTTGTGCTGTTTTGTCTTTCACAGCCAAGCCTGGCATTTGTCCTTATCTCGTGGCCAATTGCAGGGATCCCCTGGACAAGCCGGAGTGCCGGGATGATGGCGATTGCCCGCTGAACAAGAAATGCTGCCAGCTGTGCGGGAACAAGTGCTTAGAAGCCGTGGCAGGTGAGGGATACGAGTTGTACTTCCGTGGGGACATCTGAATCTAGTCTGGGCTCCTGTTTGCTGCTTGTTATTTTCTGTTGATGTAAAATTACTGCATCGAACCCAGCGTTCCCTGTTTCTACTTTCCCGTCAAATAAAGGCAGAGTGTGTGAGATATACAGAAATCTAAGTAAGCATCGGCAAAGCCAATATGTCTGGCTGTAACATGCTAAGACATGCAGGTCCAAGCATGCACAAATGTTGTTTGCATGTGTTAAACCCCACATTAAAGTCAAACCTATTGGCGTTGCCAGTGCTTACTAAACAAGGAATCCAAGAATATATTTAGGGACCCTTGTTGAGGGCCATCTTTTTCAGGATGATACCTTTTTTGGACTACTGAATGCTTTTGACACTGAGATTTTCAGGCCCCTGTTCTACCTTTATTAGTTGGTTTTTCACATTTTTATATGAACCCTTTAGAAGGCTTATGCCTATGATGGGAGAATCTGTAGTATTTTGCAATGCTTTATTTTTTGTTGTAGAGCTATTTTACTGTCATCCAGCAGACCATCCTGCTTTTATTGTCATATTTCTAGGATGCTCGTTGTTCCAGGAAACAGGAAATCACTTTTGTTCCTCATATCCTTTAACAAGCATGGTCACTCTTGATTCCACACAACCCCACCCTTGTGTATGAAGAATATACCTTTGCTGCTCTTGTCCCACTTATGAAGGAAGCTTGCACAACTTTGGCATTACTGAGTCTGGGTGCGCGAGTGTGTGTCTGCTTATACACAGGGCTCTCCAGCAGGAACAGTAATGCACGGTGTGAAGGACAGGGCTCACTCCCCTAGCCACCCTTTCAGTCTATCTGGCTTCAAAACATACTGGGTGCAGTTTCACAGGTGTTCCCATGTGAGTCTTGTTCAAATAGTACAGGAATACTGACTGACAGGTCAGCAGGAGGAACAACTCTACATGGGTGCAGGGGCCTGACCTCTGAGACTTACTCACACAGGATTTGGTCCTAAAGTCGGATCCCAAGTCTCAAATTCTGGGCTGACAAGAGAAGATTGGGCCCTGAAGTAAAATATCAGGCTCAGAACCTGGACTCACAGCAGTCATAGCATGGGATACTGATCAGGCTTAGAGCCCAGACTCTCAGCAGACACTGAACCTGCACTCACAGCAGACAAATTATTGGACACTGATCAGGTGCAGAGAACAGAGTCTCAGCAGACAGTGAACCTGCACTCACAGACACAGCACTGAGCACTGATCAGGCTCAGAACCTGGACTCACAGCAGTCATAGCATGGGAAACTGTTCATGCTCAGAACATGGACTCTCATCAGTCATAGCATGGGATACTGATCAGCCTCAGAACTTGGATGCTCAGCATACACTGAACCTGCACTCACAGTAGACAAATTATTGAACACTGATCAGATGCAGAGCCCAGAGAATCAGCAGACACCGAACCTGCACGCACAGCAGACACAGCATGAAAAACTGTTCAGCCTCAGAACATGGACTCACATCAGTCATATCATGGGCTATGGATCAGCCCCAGAACACAGACTCTCAGCAGACACTGAACCTGCACTTATAGCAGATACTGCATTGGACAGTGATCAGGCTCTGAGATTGGACTCTTAGCAAACACCAATCCTGCACTCATAGCTGACAAAGGTGATCAGGTGCAGAGGCCAGAATCTCAGCAGACACTGAACCTGCACTCACACCAGACACAGCACTACGCGCTGATCAGGATCAAATCCTGGACTCTCAGCAGACACCAAACAAACACTTACAGCTGACTCAGCATTGGACACGGATCAGGCTCACAACCCATCTCATTCTCTGCTCTGTGGGTTGCCCCGGGCCATTAAGACAATGCATGGTGGTCACAGGAGCAGGCGCCTTGCTGGAAAACAACAACAGGCAAGTTGCTGTTCCTGGATACATGTGAAGGCGCTGTCTGCAGACCAGACCCGGATAATGTCCATGCCTCTGCGCTGTGCTGACAGAAAGTGACCACATGGTACATTTGCTCTGAGCTGGATGGACATCGTGGCTTCCTTAAACTGCCTGCAGATTGATTGTTCCCCAGCCAATGGTTGTGTTTGGTGCCAAACACAGAGTTGATGCCCAGTCAGTGAATAATGAAAGAAGTCAGTGGCATTCCTTGTTGAAAGAACAGAGCACGCAGCTCTCCTGTGACCAGCACAGCACACTCGCTCCTTAAATGCTGTCAAAGGTAAAGAGCATCTTGAGTTGGTCCTTTGGATGCGAGACAAATGAAATTTAGAGGGGTGATGCAGACACCAGTACTAAAGTGCGTTGGTCCTACTCCTGATGCGTGACAGTTGACAAGGCAGTAATTGTGTGCACAGGAAGTGGGGAACCACTGGTTGTGCTTTTTGCTATGGACATTACAATGAGAATCAGGGAAGTTTGCCCGCTATAAGGGTGGCACATTGTAAAGACCAGGAGCAGGGTGAGAAAGGCTCTCATCAGTTCCATCTGTGTATTTTCTAAATACCAAATAATGGAGGAAAGTTGTTAAAATAATTCATTTTAAATGTGGGTATTAGAAGGACCTTGCTGGGCAGGCCACATTATGTGTCCCTGGTGATGGGTACAAAGCATTGCTAATATTCAGAGTATCAAGAGTAGAGTGGAACCACAAAACTTTGATTCTCTCCTTTCAGAAAACACATTTTTATAGATTTTGGTTTGTTTTGAACAAACAAATAATAAGGATTACAGACATGAACTAATCTTAGATTGGTAGCATAATACTCATGCTGACATTTCTAGGATTTCATGGCATCAATATAAATGTTCATGTGGTAAAGTTATCATCATTGCTTACAAAGTTCAGTTTTTCTGTCTACCTTCCCCATTTTTGAGCATGGGCGGAATTTGCGAATTCCCATTATGCCAATTTGCGCAAATTCGTAATCGCGATTCGCAAAATCCGCCAAATTCCACGAGCTTGCGAATTTTTATTTTTGCGAGTTCGCAAGATTTTTTTACCAGTTTGGGAACACGAACTTGCGTATGCGGTCGCAACGGCCGCGAACATGTTTCCACTTAACCAGCCTGCTCGCGATGCCTTTTTCCTGTTTTGGGTCGCAATGACGTGTTCGCGTGCACAATTTCCTGTTTCGGGTCGCAATGACGTGTTCCCGGTCGCGGCGTCTCTCAGTCAGCTACCAAAATCTCGCAGCGCACGCGTACAGGGAGGAAAACTCATCAGCGAACGCAGAATCATGGTAAGTCAATGCCGCGCACGCGAGATTGTATTTTTGAAGCGCGAACAAGGAAAAAAAATTCGCCAACTCGCGAATTGCGGATTTTTGGGCAATGTCGCGCGATTTGCGCAATTGCCAAAAATTCGCAAATTCCGCGAACTGAACCAATTTCCCGTCCATACTTACTTTTAAGAGTAGTCCGCAGTTCATAAATTTGCTGCTCCAATACTCTGCAGCGGTCATGGCCACCCTCCAGTTTGGCATTTTGGAGGCCCTCCAGCACTGAGCAATATCACGTTTGGGAATGACCAGCTGGAGGCTCACGAATGCTTTTTGAAATCTATTGATAACATTTTCTTCTAAAATATTAAACAATATTTTTGGAGTGGGAGTAATACTGTGTTGCGCAATGACAGCTATACTTTTTCCAACTTCAGTATCTTTGAGACACACATCACTGCCAGGTATAATGCCACGAGTTTCCCATTTCCTCTTGCCATGCACTAGTCCAGTCTTTAGGTATTATGTATAGTGACCACTTGTTTTGCTTTCATCCAAAAGGGCTAACTATGCAGGATTTTATTGGCTACCAAAGGCCACAACAGAAGTGCCTCGAGGCAGTAATGCAATATGTTGATAGGAGCCAGTGTAAGATGATTCTTTAAACAGCCCTTTGGTGAAAATATTGGCAAAACTAGAAGTATACCTGATGTGGTCTCTGTCTCCAATCCCTGTGATCAATGTATACAGGTATCTCTTTACACAGTTTCATCAACCATTCTGCACAAAGATTTGTTTAGTCCGTGGGTTGCTTGGAGTTGTATTTAGAGAGGTGCTCATTTTCTTTCCAACACACCTCCCTTCCATACTTCATTTAAATGTATTGTGGGTTCATTAGTGAGAGTGTATTTCACTTGTACTCTGACATTACGTATTGCCTCACCAAACAGCGTGTCTTATTGTTTACAGTAGTGTGAGAGCCACTCACTCTTCGGGCTGTGGCCCCAAAACATGAACAAACACAACATGAAACAAAGGAAAACATAATACCTATTTTAGAAATGTGTAAGTTTTATGTAAGTGAGTGTTGGTATTACACATAATATTATGATTGAGGAGTACTGAAGAAGTCAAGAATGCTGTCCCCTGCAGGTGATGCACCTACACTGCAAATCATTGCTGACTAGACATTTGAGGACATATTTACAAGGAATTGGCACAGGGCAGCATCACACATCACTTTGCTGTGCTGCTGTAAGCCAAATCAAGAGGACAGGAACACACTGTATTTAGAGGATACAGTGCATTCCTGTCATTTGAGCCCGAGCTGGTACATATTTTGCAGCCATGTGGTATTGACACTATTGTTTATGCTTAGGACGGGGCACCTTCCTACACAAAAACAATCCAGAAATGCGTTTTCCTCTTTCTATGTGAGCTGCAGAATGCAGTACATGTAGAAAGATAAAAAACAAGGAGAATTGTAAACATTTCTCCTCGGTACACTGGTCTAGGGACGTGCAAGGTTTGGTGCTGCTCCAGTTTTACTTAAATGTGTTTATCTAGGACACCATCACATTCCATGGATGTTGAGTGGGAACACCTACAGCAACACCCTTGGCGCTGCCTCGCATCACTCTTTATCTACAAGGCGATAATAAGCCATGCATGGTGGATTTACGACGTTGATTTTTATATATGCCTAAGCCCTGTGCACCACCAGAATGTCACAAAAGTGATGTTCAGGCAGTGCACAGGGCTTGTAAATATGCCCCATTTGTCTGGAATTTCAGTCCCACCATGGAAAGAGATGGAAACGTGGGTACGGTGGTGACCACCAGGCCATTATCCTCGTGACCTCACTGGGCGCAGGTACGAAGTAGCCATTGTGCGGTTTGTGCTGACACAATGAAAACATCTCAGAGTATGGGTGGAACAGTCAATTAGTTTGTGTAGGTTAAATGTGTTTTTGTCACCTAGCTCAGCGTTGATCGCTGTGGTGAAAACTATGCATAATCAATAGTCCACAAACGCAACAGTGCTACTGTTCCTTGATCATAATTGTAAGCACTACTGAGATCAAAGATCACTTGCTGTTCAGTCATTTGCTATGAACATGAGTCAATCTTTCACTTTCTTCTTTTTTTGCAGATCATGAAGGAATCTGTCCACCTTACAATTCCAAATCACTGGTCTGTCCAGCTATCACCTTCCCTTCTTGTAGACATGACTCAACCTGTGAGGCTGACAGAAAGTGCTGCACTGTGGGGTGTACAGAAGAGTGTGTCAAGGCCCTAAAAGGTGCATTTTTACTAGTTAACACGGTTGGGTCTGTAGTTGACTGCAGGCTGGAATTGCTGCATAGATTCTCATTCACAGTTGATCTTTTGCATCAGGTGTTGATGGCCTCCCTGGGGCTGAACCACCTACCCAGCTAGTCTTGTAGAGTAGCAGTGTATACACTCTCTGATGTGTGTTTAAGCAATCCACAATGATTAACTTTGTTACAAAACGAAATGCTAAATATTAACAGGGTTTCTCCTAATGCTCTTACTGGAGCCACAGCTGACTAGAGGTTCACATTGCCAGACAGAGCTGTAGACCTTTCTCAAGGCAGTGTTTATCCTCAGTCAGATGGTAAAGTGAAAGAAGCAACACAATGGGTCACATGCAGTCTCTGCATGGAGTCAGGTGCGTTGGTTCACGCTGGTGAAAGGAAGCATCTAATCTCCAGGGTTAACTACAACGAAACGATGATTAAGAGTAGTTACTTATTTATAAACATATGTTTGTTTCTACTGTATAAATATCAGCTGTGTATACAGAAACACATTCCTGGTCAGAAACACTTTCCTGGTCATTAGATTGCAAGTACAGACAACACAAACTTCCAACCACACCCAAAATCACCTCAACCACTTTATGGCATTACCCCTACTTCAGTACAGTCTACAATCCCAACATAGAGCTCTAAAGCAACATTCACAATATTACATGAGAATTACAAGTTTCTCTTGACAGCCAGAAGCCATGCAAATGGGAGTTTCAATAGCTATACTTTACCACACAGTACTTTAGCACACAGGAGAATATATTAAAAAAAACTTTTTAGGGTTTATGTGAGGGCAAAGGTAAAGGTCGGAAGGGGGTTGTTAAAGTGTGGTTTTAGAGTTAAGGGTTGGTAGCGGTGAAGGAATGTAAGAGTGATTTTAGGGTTAAGTGCCGTGCAGAAGTTAAGCGAGGTGAGGGTGATTTTAGGGTTCAGGATTAAATACAGGAAAAAGGAGGTAAGGTTGATTTTAGGGTTAACAACTGGGTAGAGGTAAAGAGTGTTAAGGTTGATTTTAGAGCTGAGAACTGAGCAGTGGTAAAAGGAGGTAAGGGTGATTTTAGGGTTAAGGACTGAGTAGAGTTAAGGGTGAATTTAAGGTTTAGGACTGAGTAGAGGTGAAGGAAGGTAAGGATTAAGCATGAGCGTAAAATCCGTTCCGCTCGCGGATTTTCGGCAAATTCGCAATCCTGCGAACTCTCGCGAACTTGCCGAAAATTAGTAAAATCCGTGCGAAGCGGATTTTTTGCTTGGTCGCACTTGCCAACTAGAATACTATACAATTTCGCGGGAGTAAACACTTGCGAACACGTAGATGCGGTGGGCAGCGACAATCTCTCAATTGCGAGATTGCAAAATTTGCAATTTCGCACAAGAAATCCATCAGCAGGCAGCATAAACCTTGAAAATTATGATTTTTATCAGAATAACTCCTCAGGTTGACATTTGCCTGCACTTTTTCTTTGCAAGGAGTCCATTTGGGGGGGGGGGGGGAAGGAAGAGCCCCACAGTCTCCAACTTCCTGTTCCTGTCCAGCAGGCTCCTCCCAGTGCTTTCCTCATGTGCTGGTCACTTTGATTTGGATCTTGACCTGGAAGGATTACTTTTTGTGGATGCTGCTGGATATTTGTATTTTTGCAAAACTGAAAGCACTCAGCAGGTGCAAAAGTTCAATCTTATCATTAGTAACCATTCCCTGTAGTGCTTCCTGAGGGGCCCCTTCAGAGTTCATTTGCCTACTTGCAACTATTCTATGACCCTGCTCTGACCCTCACAGCAGGCTCAGAGAATAGCTACAAGTATACTACAAAGGGCCTGTTAAAACAATTACACTGCAACAGAAAGCAATTACAGACAAAACTGAAAGCACTCAGCAGGTGCAAAAGTTCAATCTTATCATTAGTAACCATTCCCTGTAGTGCTTCCTGAGGGGCCCCATCAGAGTTCAGTTGCCTACTTGCAACTATTCTCTGACCCTGCTCTGACCCTCACAGCAGGCTCAGAGAATAGCTACAAGTAGGCCACAAAGGTCCTGTGAAAAAAATTGCACTGCAACAGAAAGCAAATTACAGATAAGGAAGCAGGTGCCAGACTGGAAGTTTAAATTCAGTGACACATTAATCAACCCCAAATTAATTCATGTCAGTTGAAGCAGGGCAGGTGTGCTTGCTTTTTTTCACCCCCATAATCTTCAGTGATAAACCAACCAGAGGGTGGCAGTGATGTACCAGAGGGTGGCATGGGTGTACCAGAGGGTGGCAGTGGTGAAACAGAGGGTGCTGTGAACCTGTGATGATGAACCAGACGTAGAAACAACATAGTCGCGGCCGTTGCGAGCCGACAAGTAAGTTCGCAATTGCGAACTGGTACACAACCCTCGCGAACTGGCAGAAACCCTTGCGAACACCCAAAAAAAAAATAATCCACAAATTCGCGAGAGTTTGCGGATTTTACGGATTGCGAATCCGTAAATACGCAAGTTCGCGGATTGCCAATTCGCAAAATCCGCCCATGCTTAGTAAGGATGATGTTTAGGGTTTACGGGTGGGTAGAGGTAAAAGGGGTAAGGGTTCCTGTGGTCTAGGAGAGGGTAGATGAAAAGGGCTATGGAGGTTTTAGGATTATGGGGATGTTAGAGGTAAAGGGAGTTAAGGGGGTAAATAATGAGGGTTTGCTTGGGTGCCCCTTGCACCCCCAAAGAAACAACACCAAATTTGGCAGAGACCTAGATCTTCACCTAGAAAGTATGCTTTTGAGATGTGGTGAAAACTCCAAGCATTCTTCATTGCCGCTCCTTTTCGGAGTGATTGGCTGGCCACGAAATGGACAAAAATTGTTGCAGCCACTAATAAAGGATTCTGGGACTCGTGCCTGTGTCCTGAAAATTGTTGTAAAAAGGACATAAGGGAGTAGGATATGGATACACCAACCTCCATAGCCTTGTGTGGGAATCCCTGAGGACCACCCTAGCCCAAAAGTAAAAAATACAAGTTTTGGGGTGGTCACTGCAATGCTGCAGGACTTACCTGGGAGCACTGAGGGACTGTGAGGGTCAGGAAAAATACATTACATAAATAATGTGGGGTGGGAGGCTAAAAGAGGTGTTTGGCCAGGCCCAGCACCTGCACAGGGTATCGTAATAAAATCATACTTTACTTTAAAATAAATCCTATAAATTCACTGAAATAACAAAGGTTAAAGTGATGCTATAGCTAGGTATGGTAATAATATCTTACTTTACATTAAATGTTAGGCAAAAATGTCAGTTAAAACTAACATTTAACATTTTTAAAAGCACTGACATTCACCAATGATAGCTGACTGAGCTAACTATAACTGTTCCCATGTGAAAGATTGTGCTCCAAGCAATTCCCTTCCTAGGGAGATCCACAAACACCCGCAGTCACCAGGTGGTAGGTTGTATTAGACACTGTTTTGAGGAGGATCTTGCTCGTCGGTGTTTACTCTCCCATGGAAAGGCTTCCTCTTACTACATTCACTGCAGTCTTGAAGACATCACGCTCTCTTCATGAGGCAGCAGGCGGAATTCAACAGACAGATGAGCTCGACCTGATCGGGAGAGGGATTTGGAATCAGCAATGAGTCTGAGCAGAAAACCATTTCCAGTGAGCACAACACCTTATTACTTAAAGATCATAATGTTTAAAATGCTGTCCTTTGCTTTGTTTCAGAAAAAGTGGGTGATTGTCCCAAAGTGGCACATGTTAATGAATCAAAAGATATCTGCCATAAGTGTAACAATGACAAGGACTGCCCCGGAAATGACAAATGCTGTGCTGGATCGAAGGGACGCGAGTGCCATCAACCACCAGCAAACTTCATGGGTAAGAGGTTCAGTAGCTATTCCTTAGAGGCTGGACCAGTGACACTGCTTCAAGATGTGCATGTCATCCAATACAATGTTCAGTTTAAGAATAAAGATCACAAACAGAAATAATACACAAGTCATTATATATATTATCCCAAAAAAGGTGCAGTTCCTTTCAGTCCCCAAATGAATTGTTCAATTTAAACTGGGCCCCTTCTGAACATTGCTATAAGGTATATCAGGAGAGACCTCATGTTTGTATTAAAGCCAGTCAGCTTTGATTTCCAAAATAGATATGCATTGGAAAAGACAATATTGTATTGTAATGACCTATTCATTTACTTATTCATTTAAATAAGTAATGACCTACTCCTGAGGAGGCGTTCAAAGTGCTTTACTCCGGGCAGCACGCTGCTTCGGACCATACTAGTTAGTCCAGTGTTGATTATTGTTAGTTATTGGTATCCGTTGTGTGTGCTCAAGAGGACCCTTTCATGCATTTGCTTCAGATTCTTTGTGGTAGATTACATTTATAGGAAGTAGGGGTGATCACTACTTGGGGTAGAGATCTGTGAGTTCATGCAGATGGCTAGTGGCGCAATAGATGAGATAGAGGCAATGGGCATGCCTCAAGGCATCTGTCGCTACTGATACGGCAAAGGTGCACATTGGCCTGCACTCTTTTTTCTTTATATTAAAATACATTGTTTGACTCTCTCTCTGAGTGCCCAGCAGGTGTTTCTACAATAGCTAACACCAGGACCTATATATTGTTGTTTCCAGATGGAACTCTTTTAGTTTCAAAAGCTCTGAATGGTCTACAAACGCTTCTTAAGAAATGTAGTACTTTTTGACTGGATCATGGCCTAGCCATTAACGTAGCAAAAGCTAAATTTATGCTATTTAGCAACCACAAAAAGGTCAAGGGTAACCTGATGCTTGGGGACAAGGCTCTAGAGAATGTTATTTCGTTTGAATATTTACAAATTAAACTTTTTTCCAATATGTTATGGTCCCCACACATTAATAGGGCCTGCTTGAAGCATAAGCAGACCAAGGTGCCATTTTAACAGAAGACTGGGCATTCTTCAGAAAACCTTAGTGCTGGTTCTACAGGTGTACAAGGCCAAGGCTATTGGTACTGCGCTATATGGCGCTGAGTTGTGGGGCTTTGGTGACGGGTCCACTCTGGAGCGGTCAGAGAATAACTTTTTAAGAGCATAGGTCTCCCTCCCGCCTAGTACTCCATTGTATCCCTTATTCCTGGATATGGGCGTCAAAAGGAAGCCTTCAAGGCACCCTTGTGCCCCGTGTTGTTCTGGTGCAGACTATGGGCCACTCCAGAGTTGGAACATTGTGTCGTTAACTTACAGAAAGGAAGATAGATTCCACAAAATACCTTGGTTGAGCTCAATTAAAAATCTGTTGATTTCTTTAGGTCGTGGTGACTTTTGGCACCATCCTGCCGAAGACCTAACCACTTCCAAGGGGTCACTGCAAGAACAGCACTGGGCATTCATATGACAGAGGGAGAAGCAAACATCTGCAGCCACAACATTGACGGGGACTTTTTTAATTTTAACGCGGTTCATGGTTTACAGAAGTACTGGGCCCTGATCACGGTCCAGTTAGATAGAAAGTTATACCACCAATTCAGAGTAGAGATGCTCCGCTTGAAGTCATTCTCTGCAAAACGGCCAGGATCTGACCCTGGATATTGCCCCTTCTGTGCTGACCACATGGAGTTTGTGCCAGCTGTGTTGTTTGCATGCCAGTTTACTCCCAGTCTCATTCAGCTGAGCTGGCAGCTATGTGCAGACAACTCGGCACTTTTAGTCACTGTACTGCTCTGAGGGTATTATGAACGGATCCTTCCACAATGAATGCCTGTGCAGTAGCAAACGTTGTGTGTCTGATGTGGGAGTAAAGAGGAACAGTTATCAAATGACCATGTCTTGCCAGTGATTTTACAATTGTGATTATACTAGTGCTTGGTTTTCTCAAATTTTAAAACTAGTGCTATTTTTAAGTATGTGATTAATGTTTTGTATAATTTAAGGTTTTAATATGAGTTTAGGCTGCTTTTCATAATTTGCTTATCCATTGTACTTTAATGACAACCTTTAGGACTTTGCCGAAATAAAGTGATATTTGACGTGAATATGTAATGTTACATTGCAAGGGTATGACTTTCAAAGAAGGAGAAGTTGCAATCCTTGGAATGAGCTGCAGGCAATTTGCAGAAATACAACAAACATAGATTAGTGCAAACGTGTATGTGACTTAGAGTAGCTTGTGATCACAGAGAGGAGGCATGCAGGAAAGGGAAGGAAACGAGAGTGTCATTTGAAGGAAAACTGGAGGCAACAATCAAAAGATTCATGTAAAGGCTTGTGTTTAATGTAGGGCTTTAGGAATATAGAGGATGCTTTAAGTGACAGCATGTGACACGAGGATGCAAAACTGTAGAAAGAAACAGTATTAGTTACATGTGATATAGTGCTATAATAGGTACTCCAAAGCAGTAGAATCAGAAATTCTGTCCACTTCTACTCTTCTCGCAGACTGCCTCTCCAGTAAGGGCAGCAAATCAGCTCACAGGTTTGTAGTGTACAGTAATTGCTGGGTGCATATGCAAAAGATTCAGACTGTGCAGAAAGGAAGCAATAACCTCAAGATTATAGCAACTTGGCAAACAATATAAGGGAATAATGCAAACATTGAAAAGGCTGTAGTGGATGTCTTGTGATGTTTACCCCCAGGTTTGCATCATAGAGTTAAATACAAAATCAAAGTGGAATTTCTTTGGATGCCTCTGGTTCTGCATGGCACAAGGAGGGAGGGAGGGAGAGAATGGCTTCCCCAGATAGCAGTAGTGTACTGCTCGCATTTCTCATCCTGGGATCTTCGCCCTCCGCCTGGGATGACTCCTGGTGGCCCCAGCCCTGGGCACCGCACCCAAGCCAACCGACCATGCACGCAACCTGGGCTTCATCCTGGACCCCTCCCTCTCGATGACCAGACAAGTCAACGCCGTCTCCTCATCGTGCTTCAACACCCTGCGTATGCTTCGCAAGATCTTCCGCTGGATCCCGACCGAGACCAGGAAGAATGTCACCCAGGCACTCGTCACCAGCCGACTGGACTACGGAGACGCCCTCTACGCCGGAACCACAGCCAAGCTACAGAAAAGACTCCAACGCATCCAGAACGCCTCCGCCCGACTCATCCTAGATGTCCCCCGACGCAGCCACATCTCCAGCCACCTAAGGAACCTGCACTGGCTCCCCGTCGACAAGAGGATCACGTTCCAGCTCCTCACCCACGCACACAAGTCTCTCCACGACCTGGGCCCCAAGGACCTTCTACACGCCCACCCACCAGCTACAGTCCACCAGCCTCGCCCTCGCAGCCGTACCATGCATCCGAAGAGCCACCGCCGGAGGAAGATCCTTCTCTTACCTGGCTGCCAAGACTTGGAACTCCCTCCCCATCCACCTTCCGCTGACCCAGGACCATTTCGCCTTCAGGAAACAACTCAAGACCTGGCTGTTCGAGCAGTAGCATACCCCTCCCCCCAAGCGCCTTGAGACCCTCCCGGGTGAGTAGTGCGCTATACAAATGGCATGATTGATTGATTGATTGATTGTGACTGGAGAGTGGAGGTTGCAAATCCAGATGCTAAGGTGAGGAGGATGGTGACTGGCCTCCCTTTTGGAACTGAATGAAGACTGTTATCAGGGGGCTGCTGATTAGACTTACTGAATGAGTTTCTGGCGTTAGATAGATGGTAGAGGTGAGGGTGGGACTGCAGATGGTGTTGTCCAAGGTGAACTTGGGGCTGATGACAGGCAGGTGCAGAAATGTTACACCTCTGTGTGCCTGTGTTGTGGGTGCTCCAGGCCGGAGACCACCATGCTGTGAGAAGCATCACTCTACACAAAGGCTGTGTCTGGAGTGCAGCCTGGAAAACCATTTCAAATGAGAAGAAACCCAAACCAGCTCTGCAGCCTGAGACAGTATATGCACTTGTGACACGAGTCAAGTTAAAAGCTTGTATTGGTAAATGTGAGGTTTACAAACAGGTGAGGTTCAATGAAGAACATAGTGTAGGAGAGGCACTTTAATTTAAATATATTTTAATTCTGAGGAAAAGTGGGTGCTGTAGAATACCGCACATATGCAAACAGGAAAAACAAGGAGATAATGCCAGCCTCAGGGATTCACCACATTTTGATTGCTGTATATAATCCTTGTAGACTGGATTTGTGTCAAAACTCATGGGTGGGTGCATGGGCTGACCCTTGTACTATCATGGAACTCCCATTTGATGCACAGCAAATCAAGGCAGTGCCCAGTGCTGCATTGCGTTTGATTGTATATCCTACCAGTAGACTTTGTTTCAGGTTTGATTAAAAAAAAAGTAACACAAACTTGATGCAAAGTCATTATAAACCTGAGCCTGGAAGTGTGGGCTGGAGGACGACTGATGCATGAGGTGGAATCAGGACTAGGGTGCCTTGAGATAAACAGAAGGGGAGTGGGAGAGGGAAGCATGTGGTGGGATCACGTCTAGGCAGTCTTGGAAATCAGCAACTGTGGCATTCAGCAGTGCTGAAAGTGGGCTCCAGTGGGAAAAGTAGGGTGCCCTCACATATTCTTTATTCTTTTTTAGAAATTATGCAATTTGTTCGGTATAGGACCGCACACATAACAACCATAGCTTACAACTGAGCAGAGTTTTGGCATTAATTTTACAGCTGGTTTGAAAAATGATAGGAACTTCTTGAAGGCACAGAAAGCATTGAATGCTTTGTATTAAGGGAGTTTTATTGCAAATGTAAACGTCTCAGATGTACTTATGTTGCTTCGCTTAAGTACAGTCTGAGGTATATTTCACTTTGCACCATTAGGAAGAATTTGAACATGTCTCTGTAGTTCTTGTTTTTCTTGGCCGTGTAGTTTTTGTGTTGAGGGTTCAAGTTTTTCTGGACAACTTCTTTATTGGCCCAAAATTCTAAGGGGCAGATTTACAAGCCCTTTGCGCCTCTTTTACACCTCTGTTGCGTTACTTTTGTGATACAGCAGCGGCGCAAAGCCAGGGCCATACTGCAGGGTATTTACAACGTGACGCACCTTGGAGATGCGTCACATTGTAAAGCCCTGCGCCACATGTAGGCGTTCCGGCGCAGGGGGGGGCATTCTGCCGCAGGAACGCCTTCTAAAAGCGACTGAGTGAAATATACAAGATTTCACTCAGTCGCTTTTAAGGCCATGCTGCGTCAAAACCCTGCACCTGCTTGAAGCAGGCGTAAGGATTGCCGCAGCATGTTAGGGATAGGGCACCCCCGAGCCTTGCTGGAGCTGCGTCGTGCTTGTGACGCAACTCCGGCAATGCGCCGCCTTTCCGCCGGGGGAGGCGACACGCATCTGCTCATCCGTGCGGCACGGAGCGCCGCATTGTAAATGCGGCACATCAGTGGTGGGGCACGGGTGGGCACATGCATCGCAACTCTTCCGGCGCATCCCTGCTGATTAGCAGAGATGCGCCAGAAGTAGTAGATCTGCCCCCCTGCCTTCAGTCTATTTTTAAAAGCCTGCGTTGTGTGTCATTCACAAGGATTTCTCTAACAGGGAGGGTGAGATGGTCACATGAGGAGTAAAGAATGTTGTCTATCGTTGCAGAGCTGTCCGACTCCCATTCCTACTTGAATGCACTCTTTTATATTTGTGAAACAGCTGATTGAAGCCTGTTGTCCTGATATGTGTTATTGAAAGGAGCCATATATGCTTGGAATAGTCCGATTTATGGGCATTTCTGATTCTTCGTTATGGCTTACTGCCATATGGATTGCCACACTTAAAAACCCACTCATAAGGCTTATGGGGGGATGCTTTCGTCCTAAGGTCCTTAGACTGTTAGATGTGGCTGCAGGCCTCTAAACATTTCCATTTCCATGTTTAAAAATTGTTGTTGCACCTGCTGGTGTTGGAAATGATTTTTCATCATTGACCCTACCCTTTCCCGGGGCATCCGCTGCATTCTTAATCTATCAATGGATTTATATAGCACGGCTAATCACACAAGGTATCTAAGCACTGGTCCATGTGGAGATTCAAGAGCTGCATGGCTACCTTTGAACCCTCATCCTCTTGCAAGAAGCAGGAGATTTTACCAAAATGTGGTAGGCTTCCCCCACGCTTCTTACAGGGTTTCCTCTGTGCTTTGCCATTAAGCGGAGGAGAGTTTTAATTTTCATAGCATCTCACCATGGCTCTGCTCTATGATCCCAGATGACCGTCAACTCACCCATGAACCGGCTAGCTATGATTACAGTGGACCATCAGTGTACCTATAAGGGGGCTGGCTATGATCACAAAGGAACATCAGCGCACCCATGAATGGGCTATCTATGATCACAGAGGACCATCAACACATCTATGAAGTGGCTACACCTGTGCAATTTTGGCTGGCTCCGTTTACCTTACAACGAACCCTGTTATGCACTAAGGCTATTCCAAAACATGAGTCATCCAAACATAAGTCTCAAGATGGCCATCGGAAGGTTGAGCCACAAGGGGGGCTCCCGGACAATGGATCATATTTATTTGAATAAATATCCCTCTGCTAGCCTGTTCATTGCTTCACCTTCCTAGAGCTGTTGTGATAACATGCTCACCTGTTGCGCCCCACGGATGTGCTGATATCGGGTGGCTTTTGGTTTGATAAACCCAATATGACCCATCCAAAAACTATAATCATCGGCCTAGACACATTGAACCTGCATCAGATTGTCCTCAATCCGACACACACCGTTTGACATATCCTAGATGTCATTTTTGCTAATACTGAACTAGTTACCGTTCAAACTATAACTCCAGTCACATGGTCAGACCACCACTTGCGACTCTCTTAAAACTACCTTACATCCATCCACCTATCGGCCGTGGAACCAACTCAATTTGGAACACTTGGAAACACAACTAACATCCAGTACAAATCTGGAAAGCATAAATTGTGTACAAAATCTATATGAGTGGCTACAGGAAGCTTTTGACATCCTGATACCTCTCAAAACCACACAACAGAACAAAAGAAAAAAAGCGCCTTGGAGAAACATAGAAATAAAAGACATAAAACAACAAATTCGATAGCTGCAACATACCTGGCTCAAAACAAAAGCCAAACAAGACAAACTTCACCTACAGAAAATTAACAGATTATACAAGTCTGCTATCAAAAAAGCTAAGAAAAGGTACTATTCAGACCCAATTCAAAACGCTAAGTGTGCAAATAAAGAATTCTATAAAATACTCAATGAATTTCGCAAACAAAATTGCCTAGAAGGAACTCATCCTGTTACTCAAGATTTCACAGACAAACTGGCAAATCATTACACGGACAAAGCAAACACAGTTGAATCGTACTTAAAACAGAAACAAAGCACCAGCACTAACCCTTGTACAAAACAACAATCCAAGAATGCTCTAATCAAGCCTCTCCGTTCCTTCCAACACATCTCACACGATGAATTTATGGACCTGGTCAAAGCAAGCAGGCCTGCCGGCAGCCCTTCTGACCCCTGTCCGTTACAAACTTTCAAGACAATTCTTTTAACAACCTCTGCTGCCACTCCAGTAAGAAGAATCATCAACGATTCCGTAACTACTGGAATATTTCCAGAAGAACTCAAAAAGTCATACATACACCCTTTACTGAAGAAAACAAACTTGGACCCGCTGAACCCTGATAACTACAGACCCATTCCAAATGGACCGTTCCTGGGCAAACTGATAGGAAGAGCACCGTTCGCCCAGATGTCACAATTCATTGAAGAGAATGACATACTTTCAGACTTCCAAACAGAATTCCGTCCGGGAAGAGTCACTGAATCTGCCCTCCTTGCCATCTGGGATGACCTAAAGATTACAGTTGACCGCAACGGGGTTGCTGCGCTACTCCTCTTGGACCTCTCAGGTGCCTTTGACATGGTTGACCATGACACTCTGAAACAAAGACTCTATGAAGCCGGCATAGAGGGAACTGCTTTAGACTGGATGGTGTCCTACCTTCGAAACAGAACTAATGTCATCCATACCCCACCTTTCTCATCCAAACCATACTCCACAAAAGCAGGGGTCCCTCAACGTTCTATCATCTCGCCCATGCTTTTCAACATCTACATGAAGTCATTACAGTACTGATCAATAAATTTCACCTCACGTGCTATAACTATGCAGATGACACCCAAATACTCCTTCAACTGGAATGCCCCAAAGACATTGGAAAATCACCAATTTACAGCTGTCTCAGAGTCGTGGATCAGTGGATGACCTGGAGCCATCTCAAATTGAATGCTTCAAAAACTGAAACACTCACGTGTGGTGATTGGAAACATTACAACCTGCTTGCCGCATGGCCTGATGAACTGGGATCACTGCCTAAAGTATCGAAGGAAGTAAGAAACCTTGGAATGACCATGGACTCAAAGCTGTTGATGAATGCCCAAGTGGATAAACTGGTACAAAAGGGGGTGGTGATGGACAGAGCATCTGAACCAATCAAACACTCACACCCAGTCAACAGATCTGGGTTTAATCCATCACCGTTCTTTAGCCCACTCTGCCACCCCAGTTCAGACATGGCCATATGCAAATCAGTCTGACCCAGTGCCTCATGGGAACAGTCCAGCCCGAACTGCCAAGCCATGCCTTCCCAGGACCGGAAACAAGCTTCCTAGGACCGGTTTCATGGCATTACAGCCGTCTTCAGCCAGGCTTGCTTGAATCCAGTGGCAAAGTGAGCAAGGGACTAATGTCTGAGCATAACCTGCCAACGTATGGCAAACAAAGCGGTACAAAAGGGGGTGGTGATGGACGGAGCATCTGAACCAATCAAACACTCACACCCAGTCAACAGATCTGGGTTTAATCCATCACCGTTCTTTAGCCCACTCTGCCACCCCAGTTCAGACATGGCCATATGCAAATCAATCTGACCCTGTGCCTCATGGGAACAGTCCAGCCCGAACATGCCTTCTCTGGACTGGAAACAAGCTTCCTAGGACCGGTTTCTGGCATTACAGCCGTCTTCAGCCGAGCTTGCTTGAATCCAGTGGCAAAGTGAGCAAGGGACTCACGTCTGAGCATACCCTGCCAACTTATGGCAAACAAAGCGGTACAAAAGGGCCAGAACCGGTCCTAGGAAGCTTGAGTTCGGGCTGGACTGTTCCCATGAGGCACAGGGTCAGACTGATTTGCATATGGCCATGTCTGAACTGGGGTGGCAGAGTGGGCTAAAGAACGGTGATGGATTAAGTGACCTGCTCTCTTCTGTCATAGCATCCCAGTGGGCGATGCCTTGCAGGAGACATGTTTGGGTCTGAGATCCGATTCCTGAGACCAGAGTTCTCTGCCAACCCCGTTCCCATCCCCACAACGTAACATGTTCTCTTTTGTTTCGGTGTTCCATCGGGATGTTCCTCGCAGGCGGTGCAGACCATCTGCTTTGGTCTGTCTGGAGCCTGCCATTGTACAAACTGCAGTGCTCTCTGTTTCTGATAATTCCCTGTTGTGGGTGTCCTTCATGCTTTCAGGGGGTCAGATGGCGTCTCTTCACCTCTCCTGCTCGAGGTGCCACTCCTCTTCACCAGCCCCAGGACCTCTCAGCATCTGAATGTGAATGCCCTGGATGTTTCTGAGGTAGGTTAGTGCCTCTGCCAGGCTGATGGTACGGGCCAGCCTGTTCTCACTGGGAGAGGTCCTACATCCGCTCCTGATGCAAAAGTGCACCTTATATTACTAAGGGACTTTCAATTTTTATTTTGGGGATATTTTTCTGGATCTTTTGGTGTGGGATATGGGTGATTGCCTTGGTCGTCAACTGCCTGATGATTTCTCCTGTTTTTTTTCATGTATGGGGTTTTGTTTTTGATGTCTATGGGTGATTAACTCTTAGTTGCTGAGTGAGCATACTGGACCTGGTTGTTAAAGCTCCATTTTGGAGGGTCTTTCTGCACATGTAGACTTTTCTCTTCTAGATGGTGGACTGAGTAGGTTGATAAACATAGGACTAACTTTCTCCCCCACCATTTTTCATAAAAAGTAAAGGTGGACTTTGTACAACCAGCCAGTGCTCGAAAGAAGGTAGGACTTCTCTCATGGAGCACTTTGTAGTAAACATCTTTAAATGGGGCATCTTTTTATTTTTAAGTTTTTTCTTTTTCTCCGAACAGTCCACAGGACAGCAGGGGCTTTTGAAACAAAAGGCTGGATATATTTATAACATATATGCTGACATTTCAGTCTCTAACCTGTTCACACAATCCACTACCTTGTTTACATCTTCACCATGGCACCAACTGACACTTAATCCAAGGTTAACCTGCTATCTCAGTTGGGTCTTAATACATCTAAGATTGTTTACCCCTCTAACCTATCTAAAAAATCTTCTAAGAGCTTTGAACAAAATCTGCTCAAATGGGTCCATGAAACACTAGTATCTGATGCCTATTTCTGCACATCAAAGGGTGTTGTGATTAATGTCCTAATCTTCTTCACTAACAGCAAAACCAGTGGAGAAACATCTTACCTTCAATGCTTCGATCCAAACCAATGAGGAAAGCTCCTCATGGTTTCCTAGTAACCATAATACCCTCACCAGACTTCAAAGTGGATCTTACCGAGCATCTGACACTCAGCATTGAAACCACATGCTGCATCCTCTAATTCTACCCCACCTACCCCCCATCTACCCCATCTCGTCTGATCCAGCTTAACCAGCGCACTGCCAATTACGAGAAAATAAAAGATGAAGAACCTAGATCTGATCTATAGAATATAATCTGCCTGAGCACCAAATTGGAGGTTTTGCCTTACTCATTTTCACTCATGAGTCTGGAACACAATGCGCACCCCCTTGAAGATTGCAAATATATTAATCAGGGGAACATCAGCTCTACTAACTACCATTCCCCTACCTGTCCTTTGTGCCAATGGAGGACAGATCCATCTATATTACGCCCCTGTCCACTGGTGCCCACTGACTCTCAGCTCAAGAGACTTACAGAGGAGGCAAATAGCTTAACTCTGCCTACCCCTCACCCACTTTCATCCTCCAGTACACCATCTTTGAACCCGCAGGTTCACTGCTCCTTCCTTTCTACGCTACTCCTACTTATGAGGGATCCCAAATGCCCTCCATTACCCCTTTCCCAGAGGGGCCTCATTTACTATCTACCCCTAGACCTGGCTCACACACTGCAAACCTTGCAAAGCTGCTCTCCATTGAGTAAAACCTGGCAGACCTCTAGCATGATCGTTAACTAGTTAAAGATTGGTTGCAGTACTCCTGCAACAGATAAGCAATGCAGGAGAAGAACTGCATCCAGGGATAACCCATTCAGTTTTCTTGGGAAAACATGGTCATATATTAATCACATCGCCAGGCCCCATAGGTTTACTAACTATCTGTCAGAGGATGACATCCACTCCCTATTTCTATCTTACAATAGCTCTCGCAGTGATTCTCCACTCTCACCACTCAGTGGCCAAACTATTCCTTCTAACCCGTCTAGAGAATCTATTGTCATATGTAGAACTATGAACAAGGATAACCTAGTCCATGTTCCCACGTCACACCTGGAAGCAGTAGTAACTAAATCTCACATCAAATCAATACTCCTTAACTTCAGGTCAGCGGTCAAACACACAGCTGATATTGCCGAACTCATTCTCACACACAAACTGGACATCATGATCTTCACTGAACCCTGGTTTAATGACTCCTACGCTCCAATTTTGGACATCTTAGTTCCTCCCAAATAAGACATCATCAGACTGGATAGATGTGTTAAAGTTGGGGGCGGCATTTCATGCATCTACCTATTCTGTCCTTAAATTAGGAGGCTGCACTACTGTACCTTGGGCTTTCCTTCGCTAGTGGTGTGTTTTGGTTGCATTGGTCTTACACGCTGTGATTTTGTTATAGTAAGTGACTATGCTGATGTATTGAATCCCGAAAGGTGACTGAGTAATTACGTTTATGTCAGACCACAGGGGACTCTGTTGATCTTGAGGACAGCAACATTTAAAAGTGCAACAGGATACTTTATTTGATAAATTTGCCTACAGATATTCGTTAATTTAGGTGAGCTTTTTGCTAGATTTTGGAATGCATACCTATATTCACTTTCTTCAGTGTTTGATTTCACTGGCTGTGTTTGGGCTTCTATCTGTACCCGTTATGTTTATTATATTTTTTACTGTCCCATCCCTTCACGAATACTTCAGTTTTTCTCTAAACATTTCTTTTGATAATTCTTTAGACCGACTGTGGCTTCACATGAGGTGTTTCTTTACTTTGACTGAGTTTGGTGGAGGTTCCTTTACTTTAAACTAAATATTATCTTGTGGATTATGATAGTAATATATGTATTCGTTTTTTGTAGCCCTGATGAAGTCTTAGGTTATTACCTATAGATGAAACACCTGTTGGTTCAACCTGTGGCTACCTGTTATGTTGAAGAATTGAAGTACATTTTTTTACGAAAAAAGGAATAAACATCAAGAAAACCACTTGAGAAGACTACTGCTTGGACCTATTGTGATACCAACTCTATGACTGGGGTTCATTACTTTGAATTTGTTTTGTGCTATACGAGTGTGGATATTGCCTGCACCCATTTAGCAACGAGGGGTGGTCATTGATCAAATTCCTTGGAGCACTAACATAGCCGAAACAAATAGATTTGTCTGTTAATTTACAGTCACATCACCGTGCGCAGCCTAATACCCGTACTGCCCTTTCTATTTCATATGCATGCATCTATCACTCCAGTATCAACCTGAGACACATGAAGACGGAGCCAATGTCTTCCTATGAACACCTAGGCATTGAAATCTGGAACAATGACAAGATAGTTTGTTTGCTCCACACGATCTACCAAACCCGCAGGTGAAAATCTTCTTTTCATTTAACAAATTATGGAAACCATAGCCTCAAACACTGACCAATCCCTCGAACATTTCTTCCTTGGAGATTTCAACTTAATCTGGAACGACACAATTGATCCCTCACTGTGCACCTTCAATGCTTTCCTTCCTCACGTAAACTTCACACAGGTCTTCAATGAACCCACCCACAAAAGAGCTCCACCCTTGATTTAATCATAGCAGAAGATAACATGATACAACTTGAAAGCATATCACCTTGTGACTGGTCGATCACTACATAACCTCTTTTCGTATCTTGGAAAAGGTACTGTCTAGCAAGGTCAACCTCATAAGACCAGACAGGTCCAGAGCAAATATGAGGGACATTAGCAAAAATAACCTAACCTCCGTTAGTACCAACCTACTTCCTCCACTCTCTAACATGACCAATTTGGATGACCTCGCTGATCAATACATCGATGCCATGATAAATATATTCAACACTGTTGCTCTGAAGCAACTCAACAGGATGCTGATCAAAGTATCCAAACCCTGGTTCAATGACTCCCTCAACAAGGAACAATGCAAACTAAGGCTTGTGGAGAGATCATGGAGAAACTCTCCTTCCATAACAATCCCAAAACAGTTGAGGATGACATGAAAGACTTACAACAAACATATCCGTAGTACGAAAGCTGAACACTTTAGGTTTCAGCTTGACAATGCCAAAAACAGACCCCAAAAACAGACCCCAACAACTATTTGAAATCATCAAACAATAAGTTAGCTTCTATTCTATATGTCAATGCAATTATCCTGTATCTTTCACTGAGGAAGGCTTCTGGGTTACAGAGCCCTGCATTGTATTTTACGCTTGCCACAATAAAATCTGTTTATAACAAAAAACAACAAGTTAGTCATTCAACCAACCAACAATCTGCTACCTAGTGATGCAATCAATCAATCAATCACGTCTTTGTTAAGCGCTACTACTCACCCATGAGGGTCTCAAGGCGCTGGGGTAGGGGGGTTTTGCAGGATCCAGTCCATCAAGGAGGGGGTTTGTCGAAGAGCCAGGTTTTGAGGTTTCTTGTGAAGATGGGGAGAGATATTGTCTGTCTGAGGTGGAGAGGGAAAGCGTTCCAGGCGCTGGCCGCGAGGAAAGAGAAGGAGCGGCCGCCTGATCTGGTCTTTCTGGTGCGGGGAACCACGGTGTAGGAGAGCTGGGCTGATCATAGGGTCCTTTGGGGTGCGTGGAATTGGAGTCGGCTGTTCAGGTATGCTGGTCCCCTGTCGTGGAGGGCCTTGCGAGCATGGGTGAGCATCTTGAAAGTGACTCTAGCTTCGATGGGGAGCCAGTGGATTGTGCGCAGATGCTGGGAGATGTGGCAGTATCTTGGCAGGTTTAGGACCAGTCTTGCTGCAGCGTTCTGGATGTTCTGTAGCTTGCATGTTAGGTTTTTCTTTATTCCGGCGTAGAGTGTGTTGCTGTAGTCGAGTCTGCTGGTGACCAGGGCATGAGTGACTGCCTTTCTGTGTTCGAGTGTGAACTATTTGAAGGTCTTGCGTAGGAGGTGGAGGTTGTGGAAGCAGGAGGACGAGACGGCATTGGTCTGGCGGTCCAGTTTGAGTTTGGAGTCCAGGATGATTCCCAGGTTGTATGCGCGGTCCGTGGGGGTGGGCACGCATCCGAGGGTGGGGGGCCATTAGGTGTCGTTCCAGGCGTCAGGGTGTGGGCCCATGATGAGTAATTCTGTTTTGTTGGTGTTTAGTTGAAGGCAGCTATTTTTCATTCATTGGGCAACGGCTTTCATGCCTTCTTGAAAATGGTGTCTGGCGGTGTTGGGTTCGTTGGATAGGGAGAGAATGAGTTGGGTGTCATCTGCGTATGACACAATGTTGAGTCCGTAGGTTCTGATGATGGGGGTATGCAGAGCCATGTAGATGTTGAAGAGTGAAGGGCTGAGGGATGACCCCTGGGGGACTCCGCAGGTGGTTGGTGTAGGGTCCGAGAGGAAGGTGGGGAGTCTGACCAGCTGCGTTCTGCTGGAGAGGAAAGAGCGGATCCATCAAGGGTCTTGTCTTGAATCCGTGCGTCGTGCAGTCTGTGTATTAGGGTGCGGTGAGAGACTGTGTTGAACGTCGCTGAGAGGTCGAGGAGGAGGGCTGCTATTTCTCCTTTGTCCAGTAGGGTGCGGATGTCATCTGTTGCGGAGAGGAGAGCTGTTTCCGTGCTGTGGTTTTTTTCTGAAGCAGGATTGGGAGGAGTTGAGGATGTTGTGCTCTTCCATGAATGTGGGGAGTTGGCTGTTGATGGCTTTCTCGATGACTTTCGCTGGGAAGGGGAGCAGGGAGATGGGTCTGTAGTTTTAGAGGTTGGTGGGGTCCGCTGAGGGTTTCTTGAGGAGGGGATTGATCTTGGCGTGTTTCAAGTCATCGGGGAACGATGCGGTGGCCAGGGAGCGGTTGATGGTGTGGCGGAGCATGGGTGCGATGTTGTCAGCGGCTCTGTTGACAATGTGGTGGGGACAGTGGTCAGTGGGGGCCCCAGAGTGGATTGAGTTCATTGTCTTCAGTGTGTCTTCGGTGGTGACGGCTGCCCAGTCGATCGTTGGCTTCATGGTGTCGGGGTGGTTGGTGAGGGTTCAGTGTGTTGGTTCATCGAAGTTGTCGTAGATGCTCTTGCTGTTGTTTTGGGAAAAGGTGCTCAGTTTGTCGCAGAGGTCTTGTGAGGGTGGGATGTTGGTGGGCTCGCTGGAAGGTTGGGAGAACTCCTTGATTATGTTGAAAGTTTTTTGCTGTTGTGTGCGTGGGTGGAGATTCTGTTTAAGGCAACTCTGAACTCTGCTCCCAAACTGGTCACTGGATCATAAAAACATGATCACATCACACCGGACCTAAATCAGATCAATTGGCTTTTGCTCGATGCTAGGATTCAGTTCAAGATTGCCATTGCCTGATGCACAAATCCCTTCAATATAACACCCCTATTTACCTGCCAAAAATACTCTAACTTTCTGGTCTACATTGGGCCCTAAGAAGCTCTTACACTCTCCTGATAAAACCTCACAAACTCAACAAAAAAAACCTACAACCACTCATCTCCAGTCTTGCCCCCAGAACATGGACTGCCCTTCCTCCTGTTATCAGATCTAACCCTTTGACCGCCTCATTAAAAAAAAAAACAAGTCAAAGGGTTACTCCTGAATAACCAGTTGCAACAATCGACCTGAAGACACCATAACTAACTTTCATTTCTTATCTACAACATCGGTCTCTCATTCAATGATGCAATTTTTGTTACTTTACATGTACCACATATTTGGTTTGCTCCTTTTGTACCTTTGCTTGCTAACTTACTATGGGCCCGATTCACAAAAGTAATCTGAGACAAAATCCTAACTTTACGACTTTCGGTATTCACAAAGCGCATTTAGGAGTAGTAAAGTTAGGATTTTCACTCAGTTAAACTTAAGTTGTGGTCTTAAGTTTATCGTAAGTTTAACTTAAGACCAAAACTTAGGTTTAACTGAGACAAAGTTTTGGTCTTAAGTTTAAGTTTGGGTCTTAGGTTTAATTTAAGACCAAAACTTAAGTTTAACTAAGACAAAGTTTTGGTCTTAAGTTTAAGTTTTGGTCGGAAGTTTAACTTAAGACCAAAACTTAGGTTTAACTGAGAATTGGTCTTAAGTTTAAGTTTTGGCCTTAAGTCTAACTTAAAAGCAAAACTTAAGTTTAACTGAGACAAAATCCTAATTTTACTACTCTTAAATGCCCTTTCTGAATACCGAAAGTCGTAAAGTTAGGATTTTGTCTCAGATTACTTTTGTCAATCGGGCACTTTGTTTATTATGTACTCTTCTACATCCCAATCTTATCTGCATCTTTGTACAATGCTCTGATACCCTTATGGGTCATATTTGCGCTATATACAACTTTCAATTAAACAAATAAATGAATGCTCGTGTCAGTAATATGGCTGTCTGTGCCCTGCCATTTCTAAGAAACAGACATAGTTTTTATTAAACCAATGAGGAAAATAAATTGTTTTAAGAGCCCCCCTCTGCAGTGCCCTTCCATTCCTTCAGCTATGGGTAAAGACAAGGGCAGGAGAAGCGTGGGCAGAAGCTGTCCATGGAAGGCATACAGGGACATACACATGGGGTATTGAGACAGAGGAGACAGCATGAGTTCTTTACGTAACGACAAGATTACTGCAAGATATTGACAATGCGACACTGTATAACTTTCTTCACACTTGTGTCACCTAAATTTTAGACACACAAAACCCACTTCTAGCAGACACTATTGTACCGATTCACAAACACACACACAGCTAAACATCAAAATTCAGTACCCTCATCTAAGAAGTTAGCCTTAATTTATGGTCATGCTGTTCGATACTGTATGATCGTTCTGTTTGTACATACTACAGTCTGCTGTCCTCTTCATGTGTGCAGAAGCCTGGGTGGTTTCATATTTTCTTGCAGAGGTCCAAACGCTTTTTTTCTGACAATTAAACTTTGGTGTAGATTTAATTGTAATGTATGTGATTTGTGCCGTTTATGCTGTCCCATTCTCCCGTCATGCTGTATCAAAATATTAAATGTTGAACTCTGCCGTTGCAGAAGGTAAAGCTACAGTTTAATCACCATTCTGTGTTGTACATACTAAAGCCACCCCATGATCCATACATTGCAAATGAATGTTCTTTCCACTGTAAAGCTATTCCATGATTACAAAGTCAAGTTTGTCTCAAGTTGCTTATGCTTTAAGATGCTCTGTGTTGATCTAAGATGCATGACATCATTTGAGATGCTGTGGTGTATGCAGTGCTGTAACACAGTGTGTGGTATTGAGCAGTCAGTTTGATATCTGCAGTGTGTGGTATTGAGCAGTCAGTTGTATATCTGCAGTGAGTGGTATTGAGCAGTCAGTTGTATATCCGCAGTGTGTAGTATTGTGCAGTCAGCTGGATCTCAGTGTGGCATCTAAGACTGTTCTATTTTTGTTTATAGAGCTTCCGATCCCAGAGAAACCCAAATGGAACAAGCACTGATGACTGAATCTCTGAGAAAATTACATTTCAGATGGCCAATGGAAGTGGATGATCTATAATAATATCAATAAAGCAGTTTAAGCATGACTGTGGTGTTTGTTGAATCTGCTCTACAGTGGCGAAGAGCACACCTCTGTAGAGAATATGTTCATAGGATAGGGGGAATAGGGCATATTATTCAGTCTCATTTTTATGTGTCTTGTAACTTTGTTAAAGTTGGTTGCATCCCCAGCCAATAACTCCTGGGTACCGCCTGTAGCATCGCGAGGAAAAACTTGTTACACCACCAAAGTCACTGTCTGTTCAGTAATGTTTTTCAATTCATTCCTTCATTAAACTTCTCAGCTAAGGGCCTGAGGGTGATGAGTCAAGACAGATCACTGAAAACAAAGCCATGCTGCACCGTGCTGCGTTACTTTCAAAGCACAGGGCTGCATCATAATTACAACAATATGACGGATCCCTGTGGTCCCCCCTGCACTGGCACAACATTGGCTGCCATGCTCCAACGCAGACACTCTTGCACCATGATGAAAGGGTACCTGCGTTGTGGGGATGATTGTTTTTGTGCAGGAAGGGAGACTTTACGACATTAAAAAAATCACGAGAGGCATTTTACTCTTTCTATGTGCTCTGCAGAATGCAGAACGCATACAAAGTGGAAAAAATGAGGAGAAATACAAGTATTTCTCCTTGTTGCGCCTCCTTACATCTCCCTCGGTGAGGGGTAGGATTCGGACGCATTCCAGGGTTTACAAAACGTTGTCAATCTGGGATTGCGCCAGAATCTATGGGTGTTACGCGGGAACACCCACAGCAAGACCCATGGCGCATCCCTTTCACGCAAAGTGCTGTATTTACAAGGCCATGAAAAGTCACTCAGGGTGGCTTTACGTGGCCTTGTAAATACAGAGCACCACACTGCACTGCCAGTGCACCAAAAAATTATGCACCAGCGGCATAAGGGGCTTGTTAATATGCCCCAGAATTCCTCAGCATGACGGTTGTGAGTTTGGATATTTTATTTTCAGGAATGTTCATAAAATAACACAATGGACTATGTGACATAAAGTGTAGGGGTGAGCGTTGAACGCAGTGGGGCGGGGTTTTCTCACACACGGCTCACTACGGTTAAGTTGGTGCGTGCGAGCGAGAAAATCCAATGGTAGGATAAGTCCAGTTTCGCAAGGCGGCCTTGGATAGGTCACTACCTCTTGCGTTGAGAAAGCTGATACGCAAGTAGAAAATCTCCTGAGTTGCAGAAAGAAGCATCGCCCTCTGTCGCGACACATAATGCTGTTCATGACAATTTTACAGCACAGAACAAGCTCCTGGCACTAAAAATCAGCACAATGTGACAAAATCACATAGGTTGTTGTACTCGTTCTGTAAACAGAATTGTAAGTTACTTAGAGAGCCAAAGTTACACTCACTGAATACTTGAAGAAAACAGTGTCAACTGTTCCATGGGAATGCAGGGTCAATAGCCTGGACTGGGGAAACTGAGCATGGCAACCATTCTGGACAGTCTGAAAACTCACTGCAATACAAAAACAAATCCACAAAATGGCTAACTGGAGAAAGCCTGAATCTTGTCTGAAACAACACCCATAGAAAGAAGAGTGCATCAGCTACTTAAAAATGCAAAACAAAGGAAACCCGAAGTGTTTGTCAAAGATTAAATGTAAAAAAGCAACAACACAATAGAGTAAATCAGTTTGGGAAGAGTAAAAGAGAGCAGAGGAAGGGAGATGACTGCAGTTGTACAAAGCCTGTCAACCAAAAGTCCATCACAACTATATGGAAGCACTAATGGTGTATCTGCAATAAATCCCTGACCGACGAGAGTCTGCCATCAAAAAAGCTGAATTAAAAACCATTTCAAAAGCAAAGATAAAACCCATCTTAAAGAACACTAAAAAGAAATGGCGTATCTGGTCCCAATGGATTTCCTGCGTCATTTTTTACAGACTATATAGATTTGTGGCAGACATGCTGACACTGCTTAACGAGCACTGCTTGAAGGCTAAAGAAGTGCCATATAATTGTCGAAGATCCTTCTTAGTGGCCAGACACAAAAAGGGCCATCACTCTTCTCTGAGCAATCGCAAGTCAATAGCTTTCTTGGACATTGAGGGGTAATGCTTTACTAAGGTCATGTTAAAGCACTTAAAGCACTTTGGAACAGGTATATCACAATACATTGATGCATATTTACCGCTAGGGCCATGTTGAAGCACTTTAGAATGGGTATATCACAATAAATTGATGCATATTTACTGCTAAGGCCATGTTGAAGCACTTGGAATGGGTATATCACAATAAATTGATGCATATTTACCGCTAAGGCCATGTTGAAGCACTTTGGAATGGGTATATCACAATAAATTGATGCATATTTACTGCTAAGGCCATGTTGAAACCGGTCCCCGGTAGCTTGTCTCCTTTTCTGGTGAAGAATTGGTTTGGTAGTTTGGTCTGCCCTGTTCCCATGATGCACTGGGCCAGGGACAGACTAATTTGCATATAGCCAGGTTCTGAGCCGGGATGGGGCAGTGAGCTAAATAACGGTGATGGATCAAGCCCTGATCTTTGGACTGGGTAAGAGTGGTCTGCTTAATTCAGACACTCTGTTCATCACCACCCCCTTTTCTGAATCGTTTTTGGCCACTATAGGTGTGGCAGGGTATACTCAGACATGAGTCCCTTGCTCACTGCTCCATCAGGATTCAAGCAAGCCGGGCCGACGAGGCAGAAATGCCAGAAACCGGTCCCCGGTAGCTTGTCTCCTTTCTGGTGAAGAATTGGTTTGGTAGTTTGGTCTGCCCTGTTCCCATGATGCACTGGGCCAGGGACAGACTAATTTGCATATAGCCAGGTTCTGAGCCGGGATGGGGCAGTGAGCTAAATAACGGTGATGGATCAAGCCCTGATCTTTGGACTGGGTAAGAGTGGTCTGCTTAATTCAGACACTCTGTTCATCACCACCCCCTTTTCTGAATCGTTTTTGGCCACTATAGGTGTGGCAGGGTATACTCAGACATGAGTCCCTTGCTCACTGCTCCATCAGGATACAAGCAAGCCGGGCCGACGAGGCTGAAATGCCAGAAACCGGTCCCCGGTAGCTTGTCTCCTTTCTGGTGAAGAATTGGTTTGGTAGTTTGGTCTGCCCTGTTCCCATGATGCACTGGGCCAGGGACAGACTAATTTGCATATAGCCAGGTTCTGAGCCGGGATGGGGCAGTGAGCTAAATAACGGTGATGGATCAAGCCCTGATCTTTGGACTGGGTAAGAGTGGTCTGCTTAATTCAGACACTCTGTTCATCACCACCCCCTTTTCTGAATCGTTTTTGGCCACTATAGGTGTGACAGGGTATACTCAGACATGAGTCCCTTGCTCACTGCTCCATCAGGATTCAAGCAAGCCGGGCCGACGAGGCTGAAATGCCAGAAACCGGTCCCCAGTAGCTTGTCTCCTTTCTGGTGAAGAATTGGTTTGATAGTTTGGTCTGCCCTGTTCCCATGATGCACTGGGCCAGGGACAGACTAATTTGCATATAGCCAGGTTCTGAGCCGGGATGGGGCAGTGAGCTAAATAACGGTGATGGATCAAGCCCTGATCTTTGGACTGGGTAAGAGTGGTCTGCTTAATTCAGACACTCTGTTCATCACCACCTCCTTTTCTGAATCGTTTTTGGCCACTATAGGTGTGGCAGGGTATACTCAGACATGAGTCTCTTGCTCACTGCTCCATCAGGATTCAAGCAAGCCGGGCCGACGAGGCTGAAATGCCAGAAACCGGTCCCCGGTAGCTTGTCTCCTTTCTGGTGAAGAATTGGTTTGGTAGTTTGGTCTGCCCTGTTCCCATGATGCACTGGGCCAGGGACAGACTAATTTGCATATAGCCAGGTTCTGAGCCGGGATGGGGCAGTGAGCTAAATAACGGTGATGGATCAAGCCCTGATCTTTGGACTGGGTAAGAGTGGTCTGCTTAATTCAGACACTCTGTTCATCACCACCCCCTTTTCTGAATCGTTTTTGGCCACTATAGGTGTGGCAGGGTATACTCAGACATGAGTCCCTTGCTCACTGCTCCATCAGGATTCAAGCAAGCCGGGCCGACGAGGCTGAAATGCCAGAAACCGGTCCCCGGTAGCTTGTCTCCTTTCTGGTGAAGAATTGGTTTGGTAGTTTGGTCTGCCCTGTTCCCATGATGCACTGGGCCAGGGACAGACTAATTTGCATATAGCCAGGTTCTGAGCCGGGATGGGGCAGTGAGCTAAATAATGGTGATGGATCAAGCCCTGATCTGTGGACTGGGTAAGAGTGGTCTGCTTAATTCAGACACTCTGTTCATCACCACCCCCTTTTCTGAATCGTTTTTGGCCACTATAGGTGTGGCAGGGTATACTCAGACATGAGTCCCTTGCTCACTGCTCCATCAGGATTCAAGCAAGCCGGGCCGACGAGGCTGAAATGCCAGAAACCGGTCCCCGGTAGCTTGTCTCCTTTCTGGTGAAGAATTGGTTTGGTAGTTTGGTCTGCCCTGTTCCCATGATGCACTGGGCCAGGGACAGACTAATTTGCATATAGCCAGGTTCTGAGCCGGGATGGGGCAGTGAGCTAAATAACGGTGATGGATCAAGCCCTGATCTTTGGACTGGGTAAGAGTGGTCTGCTTAATTCAGACACTCTGTTCATCACCACTCCCTTTTCTGAATCGTTTTTGGCCACTATAGGTGTGGCAGGGTATACTCAGACATGAGTCCCTTGCTCACTGCTCCATCAGGATTCAAGCAAGCCGGGCCGACGAGGCTGAAATGCCAGAAACTGGTCCCCGGTAGCTTGTCTCCTTTCTGGTGAAGAATTGGTTTGGTAGTTTGGTCTGCCCTGTTCCCATGATGCACTGGGCCAGGGACAGACTAATTTGCATATAGCCAGGTTCTGATCCGGGATGGGGCAGTGAGCTAAATAACGGTGATGGATCAAGCCCTGATCTTTGGACTGGGTAAGAGTGGTCTGCTTAATTCAGACACTCTGTTCATCACCACCCCCTTTTCTGAATCGTTTTTGGCCACTATAGGTGTGGCAGGGTATACTCAGACATGAGTCCCTTGCTCACTGCTCCATCAGGATTCAAGCAAGCCGGGCCGATGAGGCTGAAATGCCAGAAACCGGTCCCCGGTAGCTTGTCTCCTTTCTGGTGAAGAATTGGTTTGGTAGTTTGGTCTGCCCTGTTCCCATGATGCACTGGGCCTGGGACAGACTAATTTGCATATAGCCAGGTTCTGAGCCGGGATGGGGCAGTGAGCTAAATAACGGTGATGGATCAAGCCCTGATCTTTGGACTGGGTAAGAGTGGTCTGCTTAATTCAGACACTCTGTTCATCACCACCCCCTTTTCTGAATCGAAGGCCATGTTGAAGCACTTGGAATGGGTATATCACAATAAATTGATGCATATTTACTGCTAAGGCCATGTTGAAGCACTTTGGAATCGGTATATCACAATACATTGATGCATATTTACCATAAAGGCCATGTTGAAGCACTTGGAATGGGTATATCACAATAAATTGATGCATATTTACTGCTAAGGCCATGTTGAAGCACTTTGGAATCGGTATATCACAATAAATTGATGCATATTTACCACTAGGCCATGATGAAGCACTTTGGAATCGGTATATCACAATAAATTGATGCATATTTACCACTAAGGCCATGTTGAAGCACTTGGAATGGGTATATCACAATATATTGATGCATATTTACCACTAAGGCCATGTTGAAGCACTTGGAATGGGTATATCACAATAAATTGATGCATATTTACTGCTAAGGCCATTTGAAGCACTTTGGAATCGGTATATCACAATAAATTGATGCATATTTACCACTAAGGCCATGTTGAAGCACTTGGAATGGGTATATCACAATAAATTGATGCATATTTACCACTAAGGCCATGTTGAAGCACTTGGAATGGGTATATCACAATAAATTGATGCATATTTACTGCTAAGGCCATTTGAAGCACTTTGGAATCGGTATATCACAATAAATTGATGCATATTTACCACTAAGGCCATGTTGAAGCACTTGGAATGGGTATATCACAATAAATTGATGCATATTTACTGCTAAGGCCATTTGAAGCACTTTGGAATTGGTATATCACAATAAATTGATGCATATTTACCACTAAGGCCATGTTGAAGCACTTGGAATGGGTATATCACAATAATTGATGCATATTTATCCAACTGGCTTAAAGAAGGGCAGTAACATTGATGACAACGTGGTTCTCTCATTTAAAATACATTAAACCAACATGCGAGGTAATATACTGTAAGCGGCCTTCAGTGACTTCAAACAGCATGTGACTCGGTAGACTGTGGAAAATTATGGGGGGAGTTGAAACTTGGGGGATCCCCCCAGTCTTCTAAACGCTGTCTTCAGTGTAAACTCAGACCATCAGGGCAGAAATCAGGCACCATCCATGAGCACCAGAGGGGATATTAACACCTAAAGGTTTGGAGCGAGGCTGCGTTCTTGCACCCTTGCTTTTCAATCTGTATATAGGCGACACGGGACTAGCTTTGGAAGATGCTGACCCCATCCATCCCACCCAAATTATGTTGTCGACCACTGATGGCACAGGGATACTAGACACAGCAGCAATAGGTTTGCAAAGGAAACTAAACAAGCTGAGTGTATACAGGATCAATAATGCGAACAGTAAAGTGATCATCCTTGGCCAGAAGATGCTCGAGAAGGGAAACAGGCATCTAAACAACACCAAGCCTGAGCACAGAGAAGACATAAAAACTGTTCATACGGTTGGATGACCAGGGAAGCCACAAAAGTCAACCTCCATCTACGAAAACAACAGATATAGCACTGAACAATTCTTTTCTTCTGTTTTTGTATTGACTTTATCAAACAGTTTCCAAAAATGGCACATAGCATATCAGGCCTTTTATTAGGCTATGTTCCACTTGCAACACTGCATCTAACCAATACTTGGGACTTGAAGCTACCACTGCCCAACTAATACAATTGATACAAACAAAAGGGGTCCCAGAACATAAACGATTCACAAAATAAAAGATGATTATAGACTAAATTGCAAAAAAGATTGCAAAATTGTTTTTAATCACATGCATAAATATTTATGCATTTTTACGAATTATCTTCAATTGATTGAATGTGCTGGTTGTGATTAAAAACAATTTTGCAATCTTTTTTCCAATTTAGTCTATAATCATCTTTTATTTTGTGAATCGTTTATGTTCTGGGACCCCTTTTGTTTGTATCATTAATTCACCCAGGTCCCAGTGGCTTATTTGGGTAAACCCGTGTGTTTCTGACACAACTAATACAATTGGCGATCAAACAAGCTAAACTAACTTAATCAGCACAGAATTACTCCACAGTTGCATGACAATCAAAACATTAGGCAAGCCAAAAGTTGTTGCACCTTTCCCTCAGTTTCGAGAAAAAAAGTTGGTTATTTACAATAAGATCCTGGTCAGTTTCTCAGAGCTTTTCACTATGATTGGTCTGATGAAGGAAGAGATGCCATATGCTCTTCTAGCAAAATATAGCGCAAATACTTACTTCACCTCATAAGCATTAGCAAACAATGGATGCCTACAAGCATGTACATTTCTGTGAAATTTTTTTTTGCAACTAAATCTCAGGATTTGTGAGGAGGCAGTGAAAGCATGCTTGAGAGGTGTAGATCATATGGCCAAACTGACATAAGCGCATACAACACCGAATACTGGTTTTTAGCTTTTTTCTTTTTATCTTTCTGAATTGTTTTATACAAATATATAAACTATTGGCCATATGCATGAACACATTTTCCCATTGACACAGAATGGGCAAAACCCTTTGATGCATCTGGCACTACATTCTATTGCAATGATTTAACATGACTGTGCAATACATATTTTATTCATATATTTTGATTACATTATTCATAAATGTGGATGACACACACACTTTAGTACACTATATTTGTTCAATATACATATATCATACACTACACATGCACATGTAGCATTGTAAGTGTAAAAGATGGTGTGAGCAGCGTGTGTACCGCGCTGGTGGCGAGAGCCTTACTTTATGCTGAGAGAGACTGGTTGATTTTAAGAACTGCTCTTTCCGCGTGTCAGAAGTGTTTTAAAACTTTTAAATTTGGATGAAATGTAATACTGTGTGTGCCTGCTCATTTTGCACATCCCCTTACACTTACCCTGATTCTTGTCGATCCCCGGTCCGTCACGGCTACTGGTGCCGGTTGAACGGAGGGACGCGACTCCTCCCCCTCATTAACTGTGAAAAGCTGAGGGAAGCCAGGCCTCGCTGGTGTGAGCAGCGTGTGTATCGCGCTGGTGGCGAGAGCCTTACTTTATGCTAAGAGAGACTGGTTGATTTTAAGAACTGCTCTTTCCGCGTGTCAGAAGTGTTTTAAAACTTTTAAATTTGGATGAAATGTAATACTGTGTGTGCTTGCTCATTTTGCACATCCCCTCACACTTCCCCGGTCCGTCACGGCTACTGGTGCCGGTTGAACGGAGGGACACGACTCCTCCCCCTCTCTCGCCCCCCCCCCCTCGCTCCCTCCTCCTATAAAAAAACATGGGAGCAAGGCAGCGCAGCGGACGAGCGCAGCGGGCGCGCCGATGGCTGGCGCTTAAGGCAAGTCCATCTGCGCCCGTCCGCGTCCGGACCGCGGCCAGCGCCAGCCTAGCTGCCGGTGAGTTTAGTGATACTAAGAGGATTGTTTGGTCCAGGTCAGAACTATTGGCATTGAACACAGAAAAATCGTGTCAGGCGACCAAGTTTAACTTGGCTAACTATGATCTACCGCCGTCATGCTTGCTTTGTAGCAAGATATTTTGTGATGGTCCGTTCTTAAAAAAATCATATTCAAAATCAAAAATCAAACCTATAGTTAATACCTCTGATACTTTCTTTAGGGCTGGCCTACTTTATTGCAGATCCCGCCCTAGGCATGCTGACGATATCTGGCTGTGACTGGCGGATTCTGAGTGGGACGCCTTATTTCTTACAGAAACATGGCTGAATGAAGACAATATGGCCTCCATTCCTCTGGCTGTCCCGCCGGGCTTCAAAATGAGCTTCTCGAACAGAGAGGAGGATAGAAGGGGTGGCGGGGTGGCTATTATCTTTAAGGACAAATACACATTGGCATCCTCTACACCTACCACTATCCCCGGCATAGAGGGGCTACACTTCTGCCTTCAAATCAACCCCCAATTGTCTTTGGCCGGCCTGATTATTTACAGACCCCCGGATTGCTCCTCAATAAATACCTGTGAACTTATGGACTTTATAGTCCAAAGTTCTCTAGTTCACTCACATTATATTATAGTTGGTGATTTTAATGTCCATGCAGATAGGCCTGGCTGCCCCCAAGCCACTCAACGTATCACAACGCTGAAAGCTGCAAACCTTATTCAAATCATTTCTGGACCGACGCACCGGGCAGGTCATATGCTGGATTTAATTTTTTCCAACATACTGGACATGACAGCCAAACCTCCGCAACCACTGCTATGGACGGATCACTTTTTAATTCCCTTTTCAATCTCATTCCCATCCCATTACCAGACAAATGGGAGACGCTCATATGTGCGCAGAAAATGGGATAACATATCAGCTGACACCCTCTGTCCTGCTCTTGCAGCTGCCCCCCCAGCCCTGACTATAGACGTGAACACTGATGCGGTGGCGCTGAACCGCTGGATAGGAAACACGGTGGAAACTATTGCTCCTGCAAAAGTCGCCACGTCACGCAGAGAATCCCCCTCCGCCCCATGGTTCTCCACAGAGCTGATAGCTGAAAAAAGCAATTGCAAAAGGTTGGAGCGCCTATGGCGGGTAAATTATTGTGAATCAGCAAAAACGTGCTACAAAAAGCCCTCCGTGGTCTTCATCAATCTATAAAAAAAGCAAAAAAATTATTCATTGCGACCTCCATTCAGCAAGCGGAGCAATCAAGCAAAGAAGTTTTCAAGATTGTCCAATCCTTCTTTAAACCTAGAGCTATTGAGACTGAAGTCACTCCGTCAGAGAGATTCTGTGAAGACATCTCGGACTTCTTTGATAAAAAAATTATGAAAGTCTACGATACCTTCACTAGCCCCAGGCCCACAGTAATGACGGACATGGCTAAAAATGTGATGCCCCCCCTTTCCCTAGCTCAATTCCATCCTATCTCCCTCCCCGAGGCACTGAAGGAATTACAAAAATGCAAATCAGGGGCCCCGGATGACCCCTGCCCGCACAAGCTTTGGAAAATGATGTCAGACTCAATTGTATTACCACTCTTACATATTTGGAATACGTCCATTGCAACAGGTATGTTCCCTGAGTGTTGGAAACACGCCACACTTCTCCCTCTGAAAAAGAAGTCCACTGGCGCCCCCGATGACTTAAGTAATCTCCGCCCAATCTCCCTTTTAGCAGCCCCAGGCAAAATGCTCGAAAAATTGATACAACGACAACTGAACAGCTTTATTGAGGAAAAAGGGATTCTGCATGAAACACAGTCAGGTTTCAGATCAGGTTTCAGCACCGAGACCGCCCTTATCGAGGTGGCTGAATCGATTAGGTGATCCTTAGATTCAGGAGCATCAGCTATGCTGGTGCTCCTGGATCTATCAGCCGCGTTTGATACGGTGGATCATGGCAGATTGCTGCTACGGTTGGAGGACATTGGTCTGGAAGACAGGGCACTGAGTTGGCTCCACTCCTACCTCACAGACCGTTCCCAGAAAGTGGCCCTGGGCACCTTCTCCTCTAAGCCAAAACGTCTCTGGTGCGGCGTTCCTCAGGGGTCGGCACTCAGCCCTTTACTTTTTAATGTTTATCTTGCCCCACTTTTTACCCTGATTGCCAAATGGGGGGTTAAGGCGATTTCGTATGCAGATGATACGCAATTAGTCTTCCCCTTTTTGGATGTGACGGAGGCAGCTTTTAGTAAAATGAGGGGCTGCCTTCGAGATGTGGCCAGCTGGATGAATGACAATAAACTAAAACTGAATGCAGGCAAAACTGAGGTGGTATTCTTTGGTAAAAACATTCACCCCCCTTCGGACCTGTGGTGGCCTCCTGAAATGGGTCCACCACCATCCCCCAGTACCAATGCGAAGAATTTGGGAGTAAGATGGGACAAGAGTCTCTCTTTTTCTTCTCATATACAGCAGGTCACATCTGGATGTCTTCACAAACTTAGGAACCTCCGTAAGTTCCTCTCTCTTCTACCAGAAGATTGTCGCAAAATGGTAGTCCATGCGACAGTTACATCCAGATTGGACTACGCGAACGGCCTCTATCTTGGCTTGCCAAAATATCTGGTGCAGCGCCTGCAGATCGTGCAGAATGCGGCTGTGAGACTGATAAAGCACATCCCTTTTAGACAGCATGTCTCTCCGCATCTGCGCGAACTGCATTGGCTCCCTGTGGCAAGCAGAATAAAATTCAAAGCCCTAACCCTGGCGTTCAGAGCGCTAAGGGGGACCTGTCCGAACTATTTAAAACTGAGGGGCATATTATCAAGGGGGTTTATCTCCGCTTTTTTGGCTTTAAAAGCCAAGAAAGCGGAGATAAAATTATCTCCCTATTTCCAAGCTGTCGCTAACACCAGTTAGTGACAGCAAATAGGAGATAGCGACCATCTTGGGCCCCGCTTTGCATGTCAGTGATATTTATCACTAATGACATGCAAAGGGGGCGTGCCAAGATGTTAGCGACTGGAAACAGTCGCTAACATCGCTATCTCCTATTACCAACTTTTGGAGATATTCGCGCTAAGCGCGAATATCTCCAAAAGCTAACACCTGCCCTGAGCAGTTCTTCACCATGTTATCCAATGGGAGGTGGATAACATGGCTAAGAGCATTTGCTCGATAATGCATGAATATCGCTGACTTTTCAGCGATATTCATGCATTGCGGCCGTTTTTTATCGCATTTGCGATAAACCTTGCTAATAGCAAGGTTTATCTGCGATAAAAATCGCCGATGTGCGGCGATAATTTTTGTCTCTAAACAAGTTAGAGACAAAAATTATCGCTAGTTGTTGGTAATATGCCCCTGAGACTCCCCCGCTACCATCAGGAGAGATGCCTGCGATCTAATTCCCTGCTTCAGCTGCTCGTCCCACGAGCCAGAAAAGCTAGACTTGGTGGCAGGTCCTTTTCTGCTGGCACGGCGAAACTCTGGAAACTCTGGTCATCCAATCTGCCACGACAGAATCTAGTTTTAAGAAGCAACTAAAGACCTGGCTCTTTATGCAGAAAACCTAAGCATTCTCCCTGCCTTCGCCTTGCCCAATTGCTCACTTAGCGCCGGGACACCTCCTCGTGAGGTAGCTGTTCGCGCTCTACAAATATCAGTATTATTATTATTATTATTATTAAAAGAGCATTCCTTACCATTTGTAACTGCCCCAAAATATTGCATCTCATGGGTGTTGAATAAGGTTACATACCCTGTGTCACTCACACAAGCATGGCCAGTCATATTTATTAAGAACCTGCATGCGCTTAACACATGAATTTGTGTGATATGACAGTGGCATGACGAAACGGGGGCATAGGGGGCCCTTTATTACGCCACTTTTCCATGATGCCCTCAGAGCACTCATCTCCTTTCATGTGGCCTGGTTTTTAAAGCTTTTTCACAAGTCCTATAAATTCATGAATACGACAGGAGTAATTCAAGTTTAGGGCACACCTAGTTACAGTACCATCATTGAGGCTCAAGTGTTTCACTTTATATGCATCAAAGTTACTTGTGTTTTTGACCAAATTAGGGCCTCAGCGAAACAAAGTTGCATATTTACAAGCCCCTAGCGCCACCGGAGTGACCCTCTTTTTTTACGCTCAGGTTGCGCACCTTGCATGGCTTTTGATGGCCTTGTCGATAAAGTGTAAGACCACGCAAGTCGCTGCGTGGCCTTCCATTGGGGCACGGAGGAATGCAGTGGGCATTGCTGTGGATGTTCCCGCACAACACCTATGGATTTTGACACTACCCCAGATTTGCAACATAGCGTGACTCTGGGGCGGCACCAAAAACGCATGCCTTCCAAGAGCAGGCATAAAGAGAGCTGGGGTATTGACATGATTGGCTTTGTGTGCCATTCATGCAATTTTTAACTGTATCTGAGCTTCATATGGAAGCCAGTTCATGGATAACAGATCTGGAGATATATGGTTGTATTTTTTAGTGCCTGTTAAGAGCCTACAGAAGAGTTGAGGGCAACCCTAAGGGGAACCGTCTTCGCACTTGGAAGGCCACAAAGGGTTGTGCTGCCATAGTTCAGCTTTGAAATCACTAAGACTTGCACTGCAACCTTTAGGTCTTGAGCAGGAAGAAAAGGCTTAAGTTTCCTTAAGATGCTGAGTTGGAAGTTTGCTACTTTGGTGAGGGAACTGATATGCTTCTGCATGTTCAGACTTTTGTCTAACATTATTCCAGCTGCACCTTGTTGCAGATTCAACAAGGTGCAGCTTACAGTTAGAAGCAGTAAGCTGATTCAACTATTGTTCCATGACCGGAGATTGCTTGTGTGGTGCGATTAGGAGGAATTCCGTTTTGAGGGCATTTAACTTCAAGTGGTTACGTGTCAGCAAGACCACTGACTCATTGTCAGTGAAATTGCTCTCCCACCCTCGCAGCTCCACCATTAAGTGAGGTGCCCCTGCCCCTGCACTCTTGAGTGTTGGTGATCGAGGCCCTCCTCCACCCGCAGGTTTCCCTGCGCCTCATCCCTGGTGGTCCAGTGGACCTCTGTCTCCTTTCTTTCTTTCTGCTCCTTCACTCGTTTTTCTCCACTTTCTATCTTTCACCTTTTTGCACCTCTGCTCTTTTGCGCCTTATTTCTGCCCATTTCCCTTTCTCTCCCTCTGCTCTTTCACTCGTTTTTTTCCCCTTTCTATCTTTCACCTTTCTGCACCTCTGCTCTTTTGTGCCTTATTTCTGCCCATTTTCCCTTTCTCTCCCTCTGCTCCTTCACTCGTTTTCACTCGTTTTTTTACCCTTTCTATCTTTCACCTTTCTGCTCTTTTCTGCATCTCTGCTCTTCTGTGCCTTATTTCTGCTTATTTTCCCTTTTTTCTTTATCCCTTCTTTCCTCCCTTTACCTTTCCCCGCCGCTGCTGCCCCCGCGGCCCCTCCCCCCCCAGCACGACCGGCCCAATCCAGCTCCCCTCCCCGCTCCCGCCTCCCAGCTGTCCAGCCCTCCCTGACCCCTACTTAATGGCGGCCACTGCGGGGACAGGCGAGCAAGACCACTGACTCATTGTCAGTGAAATTGCTCTCCCACCCTCGCAGCTCCACCATTAAGTGAGGTGCCCCTGCCCCTGCACTCTTGAGTGTTGGTGATCGAGGCCCTCCTCCACCCGCAGGTTTCCCTGCACCTCATCCCTGGTGGTCCAGTGGACCTCTGTCTCCTTTCTTTCTTTCTGCTCCTTCACTCGTTTTTCTCCACTTTCTATCTTTCACCTTTCTGCACCTCTGCTCTTTTGCGCCTTATTTCTGCCCATTTCCCTTTCTCTCCCTCTGCTCTTTCACTCGTTTTTTTCCCCTTTCTATCTTTCACCTTTCTGCACCTCTGCTCTTTTGTGCCTTATTTCTGCCCATTTTCCCTTTCTCTCCCTCTGCTCCTTCACTCGTTTTCACTCGTTTTTTTACCCTTCCTATCTTTCACCTTTCTGCTCTTTTCTGCATCTCTGCTCTTCTGTGCCTTATTTCTGCTTATTTTCCCTTTTTTCTTTATCCCTTCTTTCCTCCCTTAACCTTTCCCCGCCGCTGCTGCCCCCGCGGCCCCTCCCCCCCAGCACGACCGGCCCAATCCAGCTCCCCTTCCCGCTCCCGCCTCCCAGCTGTCCAGCCCTCCCCGACCCCTACTTAATGGCGGCCACTGCGGGCGCGCCGCTGGTGCACCGAAGGCGCGTCAAAGGCAAGCACGTCTGCGCCCGTCTGCGACCCGTCCGCGACCAGCACCAGGAACCCTGGACCTCCGCCCCGCCAACGCTACTACCCAGCAGCACTCCACGCACTCAACCCAGGCTGCAACAACAACTGCAAGCTAGCATCACCAGCCGACACCCATAGACCCTTCAGCTGTCACCGCTGCCGGCACACCTGCAGCACCGCCAAGAACACGGATCCAGCACAACCCGCCCACAAGAACACAACCGAACCGAAGACCCTGCAATGCATCCTCCTCAACGTCCGATCCCTCCACAAACACGCCACAGAAATCTGGGACCTCCTCGACAGCACAACCCCAGACGTAGAATTCTTCACCGAAACCTGGACCAACACCACCTCGGGACCGGACATCGCCATCGCCATCCCCCAAGGATACAAGATCTCCAGGAAGGACCGCCCCATCCACCCAGGAGGAGGAATCGCCATCGTCCACAAATCCAGCCTCCGCCTGAGCACACTCCCTGACGAGTCCACAGAACTGATGGAACACCTTCACTTCAAGATACTGGCCAGCCCCACCGCAGCCCTCTGAGGAACCCTCATCTACCGACCCCCTGGACCCCGCAGACCCTTCGCCAACTCCATCACGGACATTATCTCCCCGCAGGCCATCGCATCCACCAACTACACCCTGCTGGGAGACCTCAACTTCCACCTCGACAATCAACTGGACCCCAACACCACATCCCTCCTGGACAACCTCCACAACATTGGACTCCGCCAGATCGTGACCGAGCCCACGCACTCAGCAGGACACACCCTCGACCCCCTCTTCACTACAGGAAACTCCATCACCTTCAGCCACACCACCGAACTCCCATGGACCGACCATCGTTGCGTCCACTTCACCTTCAGAACACCCACCATCCACAGACACCAGCACCTGCTTCCACAAAGAAACTGGACCAAGATCAACGATGACCAGCTCACCTCCTCACTCAACAACTCCACCCCAACCATCGCGGAAAACGACGACCCCAACACCGCAGCCCGAACCCTGCATAGATGGATCTCGGACAGCACCAACACCATAGTCCCACTCAAGAAAAACAACAATACCCGTGCCAAGAAAGCCAGATGGTTTACCACCGAACTTCGAGAGTCCAGGCGCACATGCCGCCGCCTCGAAAAGGCCTGGAGAAACACCAAATCCACAGAAGCCCACAACAACTTCAGAGCCGCCACCAACGCCCACCATCAACTCATCAGAGAAACGAGGAAAAAAGCGATTGAAGACAGAATCTCCACCCACGCACACAACAGCAAGGAACTCTTCAGCATCATCAAGGAGTTCGCCCAACCCACCAGCGAGTCTACCGACATCCCTCCCTCACAAGACCTCTGCGACAAACTCAGCATCTTTTTCCACCACAAAATCAAGAGCATCTACGACAACTTCGACGAAGACAACCAACACACTGAACCCTCACCAACCACCCCCGACACCCGGAAACCAGCGATTGATGACTGGACAGCCCTCACCACCGAAGACACACTGAAGACAATGAAGTCAATCCACTCAGGGGCCCCCACGGACCCCTGCCCCCACCACATCTTCAACAGAGCCGCCAACACCATCGCACCCATGCTCCGCCAAACCATCAACCGCTCCCTGGTGACCGCCTCATTCCCCGACGACTGGAAACACGCCGAGGTCAACCCACTCCTAAAGAAACCCTCAGCGGACCCCACCGACCTAAAAAACTACAGACCCATCTCCCTGCTCCCGTTCCCAGCGAAAGTCATCGAGAAAGCCATCAACAGCCAACTCGCCACATTCATTGAAGAACACAACATCCTCGACTCCTCCCAATCCGGCTTCAGAAAAAACCACAGTACAGAAACCGCCCTCCTCGCCGCAACAGACGACATCCGCACCTTACTGGACAAAGGAGAAACAGTAGCCCTCATCCTCCTCGACCTATCAGCGGCGTTCGACACAGTCTCCCACCGCACCCTAATACGCAGACTCTACGATGCAGGAATCCAGGACAAGGCCCTCAACTGGATCTGCTCCTTCCTCTCCAGCAGGACGCAGCGGGTCAGACTCCCCCCTTTCCTCTCGGACCCCACACCTATCACCTGCGGAGTCCCCCAGGGCTCCTCCCTCAGCCCGACGCTCTTCAACGTCTACATGGCTCCACTTGCCCCCATTGTCAGAACCTACGGACTCAACATCGTGTCATATGCAGACGACACTCAGCTCATCCTCTCCCTATCCAACGAGCCCAACACCGCCAGACGCAACTTTCGAGAAGGCATGGAAGCCGTCGCCAAATGGATGAAAAACAGCTGCCTACAACTAAACACCAACAAAACAGAAGTACTCATCATGGGCCCAAACCCCGACGCCTGGAGTGACACCTGGTGGCCCACCGCCCTCGGAAACCCGCCAACCCCCACAGACCACGCACGCAACCTGGGAATCATCCTGGACTCCGAGCTCAAAATGGACCGCCAGATCAACTCTGTCTCATCTTCCTGCTTCCACACCCTCCGCCTCCTTCGTAAGACCTTCAAATGGATCCCCCTCGAACACCGAAAGACAGTCACTCACGCCCTGGTCACCAGCAGACTCGACTACGGCAACGCACTCTACGCCGGAATAAACAAAAACCTCATCCGCAAGCTACAGAACATCCAGAAAGCCGCCGCAAGACTGGTCCTCAACCTGCCAAAACACTGCCACATCTCCCAGCACCTGTGCACACTCCACTGGCTCCCCGTCGAGGCGAGAATCACCTTTAAGATGCTCACCCACGCACACAAGGCCCTCCACGGCACCGGACCAGCATACCTGAACAGCCGACTCAAATTCCACGCACCCCAAAGGACCCTACGATCAGCCCAGCTTTCCTACGCTGTGGTCCCCCGCACCAGAAAGACCAGATCGGGAGGCCGCTCCTTCTCCTTCCTCGCGGCCAAGGAATGGAACGCCCTTCCGCTCAACCTCAGACAGACAACATCGCTCCCCATCTTCGCAAGAAACCTCAAAACCTGGCTCTTCGACAGACCCCCTCCTTGATGGAATGGAACCTGCACCCCCCAACTCCCCCCCCACCCCTAGCGCCTTGAGACCCTTACGGGTGAGTAGTCGCGCTTTAACAAACTCCTGATTGATTGATTGATCAGCGAGCTTTGTGTTTTCAGTAGGACTGAGTTGAGGGACCAGATGTCCTCAGGGGAGGCGATCTTCAGGTATAATTGGGTATCATCCACTTACAGGTGATAGTGAATGCTGGATGATTTCAGAATTACTGTCAGAGGCTCCATGAACAGGTTGAAGAGTGTGGGTGAGAGCGCTGAACCCTGTGGAGCCCCCAGCGTGACCTGAGAAGGATGAGAAAGGGACTAGTCACCTTGAAGCTTTGGGATCTGTTATGACGGAATGAAGAGAACAGGAGAACCAGTTTAGTAAAGGTCCAGACAACCCCATCCTGTGTTCCAGGGGGTCAATTAGGTTATCATGTTTGACATTATCAAATGCTGACAAAACGTCGAGTAGGATCAAAAGGCAAGGTTAATTTTGATCCAACATTCTTAGCGCATCATCTACAATGTGAGTTAGCGCAGATTCTGTACTATGGCCTGGTCAGAAACCAGATTGACATTGGTCCAAGAGTTGGAAATGATCGATATGGCCATAGAGTTGGGCGAGCACACATTTCTCCAGGAGCTTTGCCAACATGGGAATGTTAGAGATTGGGCGAAGGTTATGCAGGTTCGTGGGATCAGCAGATGCTTTCTTTAGAATCGGGGTACCTTGACCCGATTTTAGACAGTCCGGAATAGCACTTTGCCGAAGTGATGTATTGACGATTTTAGTCGAAAGTGGGAGTAAGGAGGTTCTAACTTCAGAGAAGAGGTTTGATCGCAGGGGGTCATTGTAGTGATTAGTAGGTTTCAGAGTAACCAGCGTTTTGCATATAGTGCTTTTATCCAAGGTTTGGAAAAGGCTCCAGGATGCTTAGTTATTGGGGGGGCAAGGCTGCGCAGGGATGGTGACATCCAACTAAGGAGGAAGGAGGGTGTTTGGCGGACTAATCGACAGGTGATCAATGGCAGAGCCTAGTTCAGCTTTAATGTTAGTAGTCTTATCCATGAAGAAATCAGCGAATATATATGTATATGGTATCAGTTTGGCAGATTTATCAATCCATCAATCGATCAATCATGTGTGTATAAACAGCTACATATAAGGCTGTATGCAGGTTACCTAGAAAAACCCTGTTCCCTTTGTCTGTAAAGTGAATTCCAACACCTCAATACATTCCATGCAAGTCAAAATTAATATAAGGAAAACAGAAATAGTTTTATTAACATGTTTCCTGGCTTTGTCAATCTGTGGACAGAATTGATTTGACCACTTACATTTCTGTTATGGCATATATTAAAGTACACCAAGATAGTGTCAGTTCGGCAGAAGTATCTTTCATTAATATTTCCAGCCCAACCCCAGTCAATGTGCTTAGGTCATTGCCTCCACAGTGCACAATCATGAGGTGAAGGGAGCTCAGCAATCCACAATGGTTTTAACCTCAGCCAGCAACTGATGAAACTTTAACCCTCTCTGGCCAAACCAAGTAATCTCCACATTTGGCAAACCCAAGTCCCTGTCAATACCTCTCTTTTTAGCAGCCTCTTTATCCCAATAGACATAGCTGTAGCCAACAATCCACACTAATAATTTTGGAGTGGAGGAGCAATACCAGTCAGGAGAAGGCTTGAGCTGAATGAGATAGTTTTCCACATGAAAAGCAGTTAAAATTGAGGTGTTTTCTTCTTTTAAAAAAAAGCTATGTTTCATTGGATGCTGTCAGTAAGTAAGTGAATAAAATTAGGTAGTACGCTAGATGCATTAGTAAGAAGAACTAGTATTGGCTGTTGTTTAAAAAAAGTAATGTAATACACACATGGATAGGCTTCTGGATCTGTGCAGTAAACCACACTTGCTGTAGCTCATTTGGAAGTACCTTGTTTATTTATTTATTTATTTATTTATTAGTTTATATAGCGCTAGAATCACTCCGTAAGGAGTATCTCTGCGCTTCATGCCCAATAAAATTAGTAACTACACAGTGGAATGGAATTAGATTTCGTTTTTAAACAGAATAGTTTTTAGTTGTTTTCGGAAGGTTAAATGCTCTTTGCATAGCCTTAAGGCCAGCGGAAGCTTGTTCCACATCTTAGGGCCCATAGTTGACAGGGCTCTTCCTCCATGTCTAACTTTTTTGATATGCGGCACCACAAGAAGAAAGTTGTTGCTTGATCTAAGGGACCGTAAAGGGACATATGGTCTAAATTTCCTTTCCAGGTAGGCGGGTCCTAGTCCGTTCAAGCATTTGTGGATTAGGCAGCATATCTTGAATTTAGCCCTTTGTCTAACATTAAGCCAATGTAGTTGCTCCAGGAGGGGTTTGGATGCAGTTCTTGGGGGGGCATTCAGAACCAGGCGAGCCGCCGTGTTCTGCACAACCTGCAATTTATCCAATAGCCCTTCATTGACTGAAAGTAGCAACCCATTACAGTAATCAATCCGGCTCAGGATAAGTGCCTGAACCAGGATCTTTCTTGTAGAGTTGGGTAAGAGTGGAAAAATTTTCCTGAGTAAGCCAATGGTGTGGAAGCATATCCCTGAAATGTAGGTGACATGTTGTTTTAAGGACAGGTCGTGATCAAGTCGAATTCCAAGATTCTTCACGACCTGTTTGGGTTCAGGGACTGCTCCCAGCTCTGTTGGCCACCAATCAGGAGTCCAAAGCATCTTAGCTTCCCCAAATAGCATGATCTCCGTCTTGCTGACGTTACATTGGAGGTAGTTGTTGGACATCCAATTGGCCACTTCCTCCATGCCCGACGAAAAGGAGTTCCTAACCTCAGCGGAAAGAGTTCTAAAGGGAAACAGGAGCTGTGTGTCATCTGCGTAAGACACGGGAACAAACCCGTGTCTACGCAGCACTCCTGCCAGGGGTGCCACATAGATATTGAAGAGCGTCGGGCTCAGGCATGAGCCCTGTGGCACCCCCTTAGAGATCCCGGTTTCCGCTGAGCGAAATGCCCCCATGGTGACTGTCTGGGTGCGATCTGTTAGGAAACTCCTTAGCCAATCTAGGGCTTTGTTCTTTAGGCCAGCGTTCGACAACCGTTGAGTCAGGATGGAATGTGACACGGTGTCGAACGCTGCCGATAGATCTAACAGTACAAGTATGACAGAGAAACCCTTGTCCTGGTTACTTCTAGAATGTGCTGTGAACTTGTGACCTACCGGTTCCACTGGGTTACTAGATACGCTGAGCTTTGAGTGTATTGGGTTGAAAGGTTAAAGAGAGAAATTTTTTTTAAAGGTTGAGGAGTTATGACGTAATTTAAGTAATGATAAACTTTAATTTCCAATTGGGGGCTATGTAATAAACTCGTGAAGTATCTAAATCAACAAAATCTGAAGCTAAATATAGGTTTCGACTCACGTTTTCACAGCTAAAAAATCGTGAACACGGGGAGACAGGAACATTGTTTTGAAAAAGAAGGGAAAGGGTTAACAGATGCTAACCATTCACAATTAGAGATAAAATAGTCTAAAATGAAAGACATAATTTCACTGGCTGCCTTTCTCATTATCATAGAGTGGGAACCATTTTATGGTTGATTTGCATGAGAGTGAAGTGCAATTCCTGTGCTAAGTTTTTACAAATCCTAACTGAGTCAAAAGTGTAAAAAAAAGTGCCAAAACAACAATATTCCCTGGTATGTACATAACTTTTTAGTTATGTAAAAAAAGATTACATTTGAAATGAAGATGTATATGGGAGTTTGATAATGAAAGAGTATCACAGTGATATGAAAAAAATATGTGAGATGGATTGTATCTATCAGAAGGTATGTGTTAAGGATATTAGTACAAAATGTTTTAGGAAGTATGAGAAAAATGAATTAGTGCCCCTTTATTCCATTGTGTAGTTTTTAGAAAGATAACATTATAGCATTGTTCAAAAATGTAATAATGAATACATTTAATACTGAGAATGTTTTAAGGGTCAGATGTTTTAAAAAAGCATTTCGTGATTCACAAATTGCGATTCTTACTGAATCGCCATTTGGTAATCATGAAATGCAATGTATTGAAAAATAAAAATAAAAATACTAAATCGCTATAATTCACATTTCCAAATACAGATTCAGATTTTGCGATTCTCAAATAGCGAATTCACAAATTAAAGAACCGTCAAATTGTGAATCTACTATTCCAATGCAGCATGATGACCTCACAGCTAGGAAGTTAGGTTTCCCATGCTGTTCCTGAGGGCCTGAGGCTGTGTAGGAGGCAGAGAGCAGGAACACACCACTCAGGAGAACATCCAGAGTGGCAGGCACAAATACTCAGCACAGCTTCCTAGGAGAAGGGAAATTAGGCTGTTAGTGGTAAAAGAAAAAGAAAATTAATCGAAAAAAAATTTGGAGGTCCTACTTGAGGAAATGGTCAAGACCCATGAACAATTATTCGAAAAAAAATCCCTCCATGTACCAGAGTCAGAGAAAATGAAAATGTGGCTGGACATCCAAGCAAAAATCAACTCTGTATGGGTCACACAGCACTCCATTGAAGAATTACGCAATTGCTGGTATGACTTGATGCCCCCACCACCAGCCAAGATAGGATCTATGCTAAACTACACTTGCCCCATAACACACAAAATGCACTCTTAGTAAGTCGAGAAACATTTTTGTAAAATCCCACTCCCGTCTACTTCTTGGCTACCATCCATTCTGGGAGATGTAGTCAGGCCCACAAAATTGGAAAAAAAACATTTCCGGCAGCATAGGCGCAGTTGAGAACCACATGCAAGTGGCCAATAAACACACAATATTTTGGTAGATCAAATCCGTTTTCATTGAAGTTCCAAATGTTGCAAAGCTGTACACACATCATTCTAAAGTTTTTCCTGATATATTAACAGATACCCCTGTGACACAGGGTGATAACATCTAAACAGATGACCCAGAGGAGACCCAGGAACAGGCAAGGGGAGAAGAGACGGTCACCAAAATGCCAACAACACCTGCACCAAGAACACGCAGGCCCCACTACATGAGATGGAGGTAGAAGGTAAAGACACACGGGAAGAGCTGCAGTTGAGGCCAGAGTAGCAGGCACCGACCCAAAGTGACTAGTCCCCCTCGCAGTGTCACAACACCTATCGCAAGAGATTCAGAGCAAGAACACACGGTGCTGCTAAGGAAGAAGATGGCTACTCTGTCTTTGCTGGGCAGGAAAGTACTATGGTGAAGGTGCAGCACCTTTAATTAAAACACATGCAGTCAATGCACACCCAGTTTGTGTTTCTGAAGAACTACATGATGGACATTAAGGACAGCATCATGGAGTTGACCAACACAGTGGGGGAGGGCCATAGGGCAAATGCAGAAAGCCTCAGGAACATGACAGAAGCCATTAGAGACCTCTGTAACACCATGCAGAGGGAGCATACCTCCAAACACAGACACAGTCACCACCTATTAGGCTGCTGGGATGGTTGCACCAAGACAATAAACTGTCTGACCAATGCCACAGCTTTCCTGTCCAGATGAAATGTGGCTATGCATGGGGAAATGGCCCACTGCAGTTCTAATGTAGCCAGGGGATTAGTGAAGGTCACCTCTGCTGCTGAAGAGTTGCAGCCAGCTCCTATAGCTGGAACAAGTATACTGGATGCAGGCGACAGTGAGGAGGCCTCCGGCTTCAGCAGCATCACTGCCCCAGAGACTGAGACCAGATGGTGGAGTGCGGGGAAAGGTACTGCATCGGACGCTAATCAAGAGAGACTACTGTACACACTGACCGTTCCAGTGCTGTGGATGCCCATATAAAGTAAATAGTGATGTGACGAAGGGAGACCAATGGATGACCTAACCTACTGCATGAGATGCTCAGTGCGAATGTTGAGCATGTTTATTTAAAATCCTATGTTGTCCTACAAATTGTGCATACAGTTTACCTGAGATAAAAGTGAATAAAACACATTAGCAAATAAGTCATGAAGTCCATTGTCTCATCATTACTCACTTAAAACAAAGGTTCTGTGTTATTTTGGCACACTACTGTCTGTCATCTGCTGCCCTTGCACCGTCTGCTGCTCTGAAAGTCTAACATGGTTCATCATACTCAGAATCTGGTAGATCCAATGGTTCGCCATTGGTTGTTGCAAGGTTGTGCAACATGGCACAAGTGGCCACAATTTTGCATCATATCTCCGGCCTATACTGCAGTGTACCACCACTTTTTTATAGGCAGCGGAACCTACTAATGTGCAGTATTGTATTTCCTTTCACTTTGAGTTGCATGATTCAGGTGTGGGGTGAGTGTGAAGGAGTGCACAGCACATGCGCTGTTACCAACAGGGTAAAAGGCAAACGTTTAGTCACTTTACTGTTTCACCTCATCCAGAGAGTCTACCAGACTGTGTTACATGCATTTACCTAGCAGGTATCCTTCGCCAAATTCACCCCCAAAGAGACACATGTGTATACAACTGTGTCTGAATATGAAAAAATCGTGGTTACTGCCAGGGAATATTGCCTCTATGGCAGTTATGTCTGAGGCATTACATATGACCTAGATGTTCAATGAATAAAAGGATTTCCTGTTCCTGAACTCGCACTCATTATCTGAGGGGGGACAAATAGCCCCTTGTGTACCATCAATGCACCCAATTACATGGGGGAATCTGGTAGAAATCCAATTTGGTCTGCTGCAATTCCTGTGGTGTAGTGGGGAATGTAATGTAATGGTGTATCCTCTGAACCATTGCATCCAAGAAGGCATTGAAAAAGCATGAGAGTACAATTCGGAGATCCCCTCCTGCTGCTGCTATCACCCCCGTGTAGACCCCTGAAGCTAGAGGGTGCAGTGAACATAGGACCAGCACATGTGTGGGAATGGCATTGGTACTGCAGGTATGATGCTGCAGTATTGAATGAAGTTCAGCTATCAGGTCTAGGATTGAAGCGGAGTCTAAGCTATATTTGTCATGGATGTGTTCCTCTAATGAAACAGGGTTAGGCACACTCTGAAAAATGCATTCTTGTCTCCTGCTCCTTCTCTGTGCTTCTGCAAGAATCTTCATCCTCTGGAAGGACCGCATCTCGCTTTATGCATATGATATATTACTCTATTTAACTTACCCTAAAAAATCCCTAACTGCAGTTTTAGACATATTGGCAGTATTCGGCAGATATTCTGGGTTTACGATCAACTAGACTAACTCCCACCTATATGTCCTTCAAGGAGGCCTACCTACCTTACCCCGTGACTGTCCAATCCAGATCAGTGCATGGGATCCAAATATTTGGGGATATTCCTCCCCTTAGACCCCGCTACGAAAAAAACCTGCTTCCCCCAATATTATGGTTAAAACGGGACATAGTCAGTTGGAAATCTCTCCCCCTCTCTCTCCTGGGTAAAGCTGCTCTTTTTAAAATGATGTCCCTCCCCGCTTCCTCTATGCCCTGCAAAATTCACTCAACCCTGTTCCCCCGACATATTTTAAAGAAATTGAACACCTCCAAAGAGAGTTACTGTGGAATGGAACACCACGTATAGCCCTAGGTAAACTTACATTAAAATGTTATGACGGAGGCATTAGCCTCCCCAATATAAAGAAATATTACTGGGCTACACATTTGGCAACTATTGCACCTACGGTAGCCCCGACGATCCAGGCTACTGTATGGATAGGTGGCTTCTTCCGGGAGGGAATTATAATAGATCACTCTACTCGAAGCCTGCCCGACCTCACCTGACGGGCCCCACTGGTCATTCGATAAGTGTGTGGCACGCCACAAACAAATCCCTAGCATGGGAGCATAGACTGACGTTGGCTACCCCCTTGTGGGACTCCGCACAATTGGATAATCTGTGGAATTCGAAGGGATTTGATCAGTATTTCGCAAATTAAAGATATGTGGGAGAAGGGAAGAGTGAAAACATTTGCTGCTCTCCAAAGCCAACACGAGCTGGCTGACACTGAGCTTTTTTGTTACACACAGGTTCGCCATGCACTAAACTCACTCCTTCCAAAGGGCTCCTCCCTTCCCGAGTCATCCCCGTTGGAGGATAGGATACTGGATGGCCACCTCCTGGAGAAGACCATCTCACTAATTTATAACAAACTAATATGTAATATGGAGGATCATCGTTCCGTATTACGGCATAAATGGGAGGCAGATGGCATAGAAATGGATGACGTGGAATGGCAGGAGGCTATATCCTCCCCACGGGTGGTGTCAATTCCGGCACGACTAAGGCTGGTACAGCTTAAAATCCTGCACATAATATATATGACTGGACCCCGACTGGTACAGACGGGAAGAGCAGGAACAGGGGACTGTAGCAAAAGGTGTGGGCAAATAGGCACCTTTATGCACATCATATGGGAGTGCACACACATTCAGTCAAACTGGAGGGAGATACATGGAGTAATGGGGCGGTGCTTGCAATTGCTATTCACCCAGAAGCACATAGATGTCTACTGAACATATGGGAACCGACTGACTTGAACACACATCAAACACAGTGGCTCATGCTTGCCAAAAGAAATATCGCTCCGGCCTGGGGAGCAGCACACCCCTCCCCCCCTCCCGGAGGCATGAGAGACAAGTATGGACTGGTGCATGTTCAGGGAAAAGACAGTATATATTGCCAGAAGCTGCCCCAAAAAGTGGTCCTGAATATGGATGCCGTGAAACTTGTATCGTGGAGACATTTGTGCTCCATCACATAGTATTGAATTAGATGACCTGCTCCCTCCATGATATGTCCTCCCTGTGTAAAATGTGAAGGATTATTGCCTCTATGTCATGTCTACATTGATATTGATTTGATTCTGTGATTACTTGTTAATAAAAAGATTTATAAAAAAAAAAGAATCTTCCTTCTCATCGCTATGAAGGTACAGAGCTGCCATTGTGAAACATTCTAAGGCTATCTGGGCCTATTTAAATAGTTTACACCTGGTTACCACCTGATTGGAATAGGTCGTAATTTGCACATGCAAAATTGAGATTTTTAGATAATTCGCAATTTGCAAATGGTTCATATATTGGTTTGCGATTTCCAATTTGAGATTCACAAAATTGTATTCGCAAAATAAGAATTTGCATTTTTTTAAATTACCAATTTGGCAAATGCGAACCTTTTCATACATTGGAAAAGGACATTTTGCAGTCGCAAAACAGATGGATTTTGCGAATAGTTTCATGCATCTGGCCCAAAAAGTATCATGTGCAGAATAGATATATCTATGTTATTTTTATTCTTATTAAACAGGAGTAGTGTAGTCACAAGTAAAACATAAGAAAATGTTCTGCGCCTATATATGTTTTATAAAGTAGTAATATTTGTTAGGTAAGTATTAAGAAGTGTTTGTCAATGTATACAGTGGGACTCAAGTTTATTTAAAGATGTAGAGAACTTTATATTTTTGGAAAGATGGCTTGAAGGTGTATACCTATTATGGAATCACATATATGGTTACATGGTGATCTATGTTCTTTAAGGCTAATGCAAATTTAATGTATGTGGTAAGGATAGTGTATTTCTTTAAACATGCTCTGTTCAAAATTGAGGAGCGTTTATAGTGCAGAATGTCTGTTGAGAGTTCTTGTGCTACCTTTATTTGGCGTCTAATTTTTCGTTGAGAAATTCTGTATATATGTTTTAATAATAATAATAATAATAAGGAGGTTTATAAAGCGCCTGGTCCCTTGCTCACTTTGCCACTGGATTGAAGCAAGCCGGGCTGAAGAAGGCTGTAATGCCAGAAACCGGTCCTCGGAAGCTTGTTTCCGGTCCGGGGAAGACATGGCTTGGCAGTTCGGGCTGGACTGTTCCCATGAGGCACAGGGTCAGACTGATTTGCATATAGCCATGTCTGAACTGGGGTGGCAGAGTGGGCTAAAGAACGGTGATGGATTAAACCCAGATCTTTTGACTGGGTGTGAGTGTTTGATTGGTTCAGATGCTCCGTCCATCACCACCCCCTTTTGTACTGGTTACGCCCACCGGCGTGTCCCCGCGCTGTAGCAAGTGAGAGATGCAGAGCCCCATACCCAGACAGAAGTACCTAGGTCCTTTAGTGAAGGAACAAGTATGTTTTAAGCTCTCTTCTGAACCTCAACTCAGAAGGTTCTAACCGGAGCTCAGTAGGGAGTTGATTCCAACTCCTGGCCGCCAAGAGCCGGAAAGATGTACCACCCATGCGGGCTTTCCTGAACTTAGGAATCATCACCAGGCCAGACCCGGTAGATCTACTAAGAGATCGGACAGGCCGGTAACAAGTCATGAGGTTCTGCAAGTGCCTTGGCCCAGTGCCTTGAATTATATGGTATATTCTATAAGACAGTGGTCCCTATAAATGGAAACAATAGTCTGTAAAGACAATGATCATACACTTGATAGGTAAAATGATTTTTGTCCAGCCGGACAGGAAACTTATTTGCAATGAATTTAGAAGAATACTTTGAAAAAATTGGAGAACCATTTAGTGTCAAGCGGGGCACAGCCGTGACCCTTACAATACAGGACAAGACAACAAAGAACTGGTGGCCAAAAAGGCAAAGCAAAAGTTGCATCTGTATACTTTTAGTCAGTTGTTACAGATTTTAAATTCCATTACATCACACCACTGCAATTATTAATATTTCACTCATATATTGCATTTGGGGGTTCAGAGGTCGACGAAGTTTCGATGTTATGTACCCCCTTTCACTACTATTTCATTAATTGGCCTTGCCCCGGGGAGGTGGTGGTACCTGGGCCGAAATTGGTCATAGGGAGGGGGACTGCTCGTGCCCACTCCTCGAAAGGTATATTTAAATTAGCCCCCGGGACCATGCCCATCTGGAGGCTCATCTATACACAAGCACAGGACACCGCTCTTTTTTTCTCCAGTTTTGCTGCAAATTTGCAGATCCACATGTGATTTTGCTGCAGGAATTGAGCAAAAACATTTTTGGGGGCCTTTGCGGGGACCCCACCACCAGGCCTAGTGGGTCAGGTTGTTCCTACCCTTCCCTCTTCTCTTTTTTATTACTTTGTTTCAGGACTTGAATGAGTTTGAGTCCCAAAATGACTGCCACAGTTCCTGGTTGAAGTGTTGGCAGCCAATCAGATCTCAGCATGAGTTCTCTGGGATCCGCTGTGGGTTCGCGTCCATAGATATCTATAATTTTTCCTTTTATTACTCCAAATCACAAAAAGCACTTTTCCAGACCAAGATCTAGCTTTCCGACAAATGTTCGGTAAATCTGTTAAGCAGTTTTGGCTGTAGTCATGTCTAAATTCCCTATCTGAAATTGGATGGGGTCTCCAGGGCTGAATGCACCACATGATGGGGACCGCTCTGCCCTCCTCCCTTTGAGGGCATTGAACATTTTTTAAAAAGGCCCGGCCCCTGAGGATGGGATCCCTGTGGCTGTAATTGGCCCAGGGAGGGGGCTGCTTGCACCATCCCTTTAGGTTAATAAAAAAAAGCTCAAAAATAATACCAGGCCCAGGGAAATTGGCCCTGGAGACATAATAAAGGAAATACAAATTAGAGACAGGTAAGTTGCCCTGCCTCCTTTAACCAACATTCTGCAAACGCACCTCCAGGTGCACAACTGGTTGGGGGATGAAGTCCCCTTGGATGCAGAGGGCCTTTGGGGCCAACAAGCCCTCCTGTGTCCTCAAGTAAGTCCCAAGCAGCAGGATTGCTCAGAGGTCTTTGGAGGCAATGCCCCCTTTCTTCACCACTCTGCAAACACACCTCCTGGCGCAGTGCTGTTTGAGAGATAACGTTCACTTGGATGCTGAGGGTCCTTGGGGCCAACAAACCCTTCTGTTATCTCTTGTAAGTCCCACACAGCCTGATTTCTGAGAGGAATTCCGAAGCCACGCCCCCTTTCTCCACCCCTCTGCAAACACACCTCCTGGTGCACGGCTGGTTGGGGGATGAAGTCCCCTTGGATACTGAGGGTCCTTGGGGGCCAACTAGACCTCCTGTTACCCTAATTAGTTTTTCAGAGAACGTGATTGCTGAGAAGAGTTCAGAGGCCCCTTTTCTCTACTGCTCTGCAAATGCACCTCCTGGTGCACTGCTGGGTGGGAGATGAAGTCCCCTTGTCTCTAGAGTGTCCGGTGGGGCCAACAAGCCCTCCTGTTACCTTCCGTAAGTCACACACAGCAGAATTGCTGAGAGGTCTTTGGGTACCATGCCCCCTTCCTCCTTGGATGCTGAGGGTTCTTGAAGGCCCAGAAGCCCTCCTGTCACCTACAGTAAGTCCAACACAGAAGGATTCCTGAGTGCTGCTTGGAGACACTACCCCTTTTCTCACCACTCTGCACACACTACTACTAGTTAAAAAAACATAGAAATTCACTTAAAAAAACAGAATTGGTCATACATCTTCAGGGAGACTAGAGGTAGTCCTGTACATGTTTTTTATCTTATCTCTGCTGATTCTCATCACATCCCTGCTGTTGCTGTTTTTACTTCTTTCTCCTTTTTGTTTTACCTCCTGTTCTTCTTCCCTTTTTCCGGTCCTAGGCAATGTCAATAAAGCAAACAATATACACAGTATCTATAACATTAAGAAAACCAAGGAAGACAGAAAAAATATATTCAAAGTTGTTACCATTTTAATAATTTCTTCTCATATTATCTAAACAAATTATATTTATACAAAACTAGGAACTAATTTGAAACAGGATATGTGAGTAATTGGCTACTTATTTTCTATCTTATTGTTTCTTGACCATATAATGTTACATGCATTTACTATCTGATAGGCCTCTTTCATTAAGGTTCAGTTTTGAGGACTCAGATATAGCACCATAGGTAAACATAAAATTGTAATGTGTGATACATAGGAAGACCGTCAGATTATGTACATAGATTGTTGCTACTGATACACATTGTGTTTTTAAGATATATGTAAAAAGAGATACAAATTGTTTAAATAGATGTTTTTCTTGAGAAAACATGTCAAGATACGGTTGACCATTTGTGAAATCTGAGTATGTTCTCTTTTTTCTTTTTTCTTTTTAGATAATTGTGTCTCTTTCCTGAAGAAGGCATTGTATACGCCGAAACACGCTTCGAGTTAATAAGGATATTGCCACTTTTTAACCCTTTATTTATACATATTGATTAAATGTGTTGTGTTTCATATTGTGTTTCATTTTTTAAATGTTTTGTATAAATATCATTTGTTTAGATAATATGAGAAAAAATTATTAAATGGTAACAACTTTGAATATATTTTTTCTGTCTTCCTTGGTTTTCTTAATGTTATAGAAGTTGTGTATTTTGTTTGCTTTATTGACATTGCCTAGGAGTTTTTTCACTACCTTTTAAGTCCCTGTCCTAGGAATTAAACTATCCATTGTTCACGGGGTCCTTGTTTTTTCTCTTTTTTTTCTTCTTCCCTTTTCCTTCACTTCCGTTGAGAAGTGTATCTATGATAGCTCGCCCGATTTTGTCTTATGCTGTAGATATTTGTTTGTGTTACAGTAAGAAAGGAAGGTGTCTATCCGAACTAGTTAATGACTACCACACGAGTACCCTACCCTTTTGTTCATGAAATAGTCACCTGGTGTTTCAAGTGCACGAGATAAGGAGTTTTGTTTCATGTTTATTTTAATATTATTGTACCAATACCTTCTTCTCACTGTCTCTTTTTGTCTTTAGCGCCACTGTCCCTGTACAATGTATGTTTGAACAGCGCATACTCAACCCTTGCAGTCATGTCAATAATCCACTTGGTTCCTGAACACTTGCCAACAAGAGTTATGCATTTGGCAATCACCTTTCATTTTCCCTGGTTGGCTCCCATATTTTAATCATCTCTCTACAGCTGCAGTGGTGCCAGGGGTTCCACTCCATGCCTTACGGTATACAATCAAGCTGGAATTTCCAAATTCAGCTTACCCATGCCTACGCACCGATTATACTGGAATGTTTACATTCACTCCTCCAGGGAATCACAGCCCATTTCCAATTTACCTCGCTTGAAGCCATCGGCTTAGGATATGCGGCATACTCTGCCCCCATTGTACTACCACTAACCTAGTGCACACACACATGCACAATACCGATTGATGGCAGATTTTCATGTGAGTTATTTATTGCATGGTAAACGGCTGACAATTGTCTATTAAACACATCTGATTCCTTTTCTGCATATACTTCAATATGCAATAGCTACATTCCATTCATTCCATTTGTTCGAGATGTCATAAGTGATGTCATCAGTGATGTCATGGACAATGCCATGAGTAATGTAATGTGTGAATTCATCAACAGTGCATTGAAGGGTGCCAGTTATTGTTAGCTCAGCTACCTATAACAGCTGAATTTCACAGGTTTTGTATGAGTGAAATGTCAGCCTAACTATAACATTCCTGTAACCTGTGTTTTTTTCTGTGATTTTCTAAGGTTTTTTAAATGCTAATTCCTAACTATAACATCCCTGAATTAGTGGCAAAGAAATCGAATTTTAGTATCCAGGAAGTAATGGCGTACAGCTAGTTCACGTGAGGGTATGGAAACAAAGTATAGTGTGGTGCATCCTGGGAAGGGGAAACCCTAGTAACCCCTTAATTTGGACTGGGAGACCCTGTCACATGCACTATGAAGACTATCCCGAGCACACACACAGATTGAGATTAGACAATGCAATTAGTGAAAGAACAACAAAATGGTTTCAATCCAACTATGGTGTCTTGTATTTTATTTTAATTGGTAGTTCTACACAATGCAGCCAGCCGACACGTGTTTCATCAGAGATAAAGTTATCACTGAATCTTCAGGGCTGTGTGGCGCGTTCAAGCTCTGTGTAATCCCACAGCCGGTGATACTTCCAACCCGGTGGGGTCTAAGTACATCAGAGGAGTAGCTCATAAAATGAGTACCGTATGCTGGATCAGGCCGATGATGGCAGGGAACATGAGAGCAGAGAAGGAGCACATCCAAGTCGAGGATGCTCACTTTTCTAGTGAGGTAGAAGCTACGGTAAGCTAACTAGTACTTAAATGGTCCATAACGCCAGCACTATCAAACCAAAGAGCCAATATAAATGAAAAGCGTGGGTCCTAATAATGGTAATTGGGTCCAAATAGTGCAGCACAGTAGCAAGGCGGAACACAGGTATTGTGTCCGTAAATTGATCAAAAGTGCAGCGATCTTGTCCTGGCGGCTCCTCCTCAATCAATGGAGTTAAACCATTTTGTTGTTCTTTCACTAATTGCATTGACTAATCTCAATCTGTGTGTGTGCTCCGGATAGTCTTCATATAACATCCCTGAAACCTGTGTTTTTTGCAGCGAATTACTAAGGTTTTTTAAATGCTAATTCCTAACTATAACGTCCCTCAAACGTGTTTTTTGCAGTGAATTTCTAAGGTTTTCAAATACTAATTCCCAACTGTAATGTCCCTGTAACTTTTGTTTTTTTCTGTAAATTTCTGAGTTTTTTTAAGTAGTAGTCGCATTTGCACCCAAATTAGGGCCTCAGGAATAAAGTAGACTTCATCCCCCAAGCAGCAGTGCGCCAGGAGGCATGTTTGCAGAGTGGAGGAGAAAGGGGGCGTGGCCCCTTACCACCTCTGAGCAATCCAGCTGTGTGGGGCTAACTAGAGGAAACAATAGGGCCAGTTGGCCCCCAAGGACCCTCAAGAGGCAAGGGACTTCACCACCCAACAACATAGCATGATTGCTGAGTTCTGATAGCAGGCCATGCCCCCTTTCTCTATCAGTCTGCAAACATGCCACCTGACATGCTCTTAGTTGGGGGATGAAGTCCCCTTCACTGCTCGGGGTTCTTAGGGGCCAACTAGCCTACCTGTTACCACCAATAAGCCTGAAATAGTGGGATTGCTGTGAGGTGGTCCAAGGCCCCATTGCTCAGAGGTGGTCAGAGGATACACTCCCTTTCTCCACCACTCTGCAAACATGCCTCCTGGCGCATTGCTGATTGGGGGATGAAGTCCACTTTATTCCTGAGGCCCTCAAGACACAAGGGGACCTCATCGCCCGACCACCATTTACAGAGGTGTGGAAAAAGGGGCATGATTGATTGATTGATTGATGGCAAGCCATGCTGCACAAAAATAAAACTTAATGGTGTTTTCCTCTTTCTATGTGTGCAACACATGTGGAGGAGAAATTAAGATATTTCTCTATGTTACCACTCACTTGGGAAGGCTCAGTATTTTTACAATTTTCCGGGTTGACAGCCTTTTTTAATGTAGGATGGTCCCACATTCCATAGAATGTTTTCCCAGCAAAAAGTAATTCAAGGCAGCGCTATGCACTGTCTTGCATTACTTTGCATTTACTAAACCACACAAGTCCATGCAAAGGGGCTTTGTTTTGGCTTAGTAAATACCATATAAGGACTTGATTTGCCTTGCGACGACTTGTGGCACGCAAGGACAAAGCAACTCCTTAGTAAATCAGGTGCTGAATGCCCTGAGATGATTAAAAACGAATGTGTTCTTCCTTCACAAGGCAACGTTACAGAAATATTCAATATCTCATTTCCTTGATTTACTGCTTAATATGTGGTTAGTTGTAACTTTTTATTGTCCCTTGTAGTAGATTGATGACTCCATTGTACTTGCATCGGGTGTCTCTTGATAGAAGTAGTTTCGGTCATAGACAGAGTCCCCTTTTGACCTTATCTTCTGCATTATTTCATCCTTTTCTTCCCAATAATGCAATCTGGCAGCAACATCTAGGGAAATGAGTGCTGTCAGTGCATCATCGGTGCCACTGTATGATTTATGTCCAACCTAACAAGGTTCAATTTGTTTGGGCCAAAGATATTGGCAAAAATGCTGGCAAAGGTTCATTAGGCATAGATGTTCACTGTTATATTCTCTGTAGATCATGGAGCCCCCAAAATGCTGCTATTATTTCTCTGTAATCTGTTCTAACATTGCTCCAGTTTCTAAAAAAACAACTTCAGCATCACTTCCTTGAAAAATTAGCTTTCCAGCACAGAGCACAGAGAAAAAGAGGCAATCAGAGAGAGTAAGAGATATAGAAAGAAGGACAGCACAAGAGAGAGAATTGCACTTTCAGATTGCAATTTATCATTGTGCTACTCAGGAAAGCACTGCTCTTTTTAAAACAACAAAAAGTAACATGCTGTAGTAGTTTCTTTTTGTTGAAGGAGGTAGCTGTCCATTCTATAACAAAAATACTACAACACATAGCTGTGGCATTTAATGAGAGAATGAATTCTGGGACAGTACTGCTATTTTTTGTAAGGTTTTATGTTGTGATGTTGTTGAGCAGGGCCAGTGAGCAGATGATATTGGCCCAGGACCAAGCTTCAGGAAACATGAAGACAGGAGATAGAACAACGTTCTCCTTCCTGTGATGTACAATCTTGAACAAGTCCTTCTGTGAGTCCTCACTGCCCTTTTCAAATGTAGAGATGTTCCAACATTCACCATCATTATATCATGATGAGTGTGAGCCGCCAGCCAATACTGCTCATCTGAAGGATTCTTTCCAGAAGTTCCAGTGGTCATGGCTTGGTCCCCCGGTCCTCCTCAGGGACTGGAAGCCCTGTAACCATGAAAGAGGAAAGCAGAGTCAATGAGAGAAGATTTACACTCAACACTGAAAATAGATATCAATTTAACTCTGCACGATAATGTACAGTGTATAATATCTTCTGCATATCATGGCATCCCTAATATACAATTGAACATTTCCAAGCACTTTTACAGTCTAATCAGATGGCGCAGTTTCACAGGGTAACCCCCGTGGGTGATCTGGACAGCGCAGTCAACACAGAGTGGTTTTAGTGTGTGGGCTAACCAATCACAACAGGGTCTGCTAACAGATTTGGGAAATGTGTCTTTCACATTAATCCCTTCTTGCAAGTCAATATCTATTGCAGGACGTATGGCATAAGCATTCAATGGCTGGCGGAGTGACAGGTACACATTGAAAGTGTATTAGCACTGTATGTGTAGAGGGTGTCGAACACTTTACAGATTCTGGACAAGAGTAATGCCAATAATTACAGATACAATGGGGCACATGCATCAATGTAGGCTTTTGCGATTTATTAATTGCGATTGTTAAGGAATCGCAAAAGCCTATGCATGTAGAAATCGCAAAAAATATAGCGATTTCTAAACATTCCTTAATTGCGAGTCGCAATTAAGGAATACCTCCCCATTCATTCCCATGGGCCTAGAGGCCCATAGGAATGAATAGGAAGACATTCTCAATTTGCGATTCACAATTAGAGAATCGCAAATTGAGAATGCAATTTCAAGGGTGCCAGGGTGTCAAAAGGACTCCCTGTTGCACCCCTGAAATCTGCATATGAGTACATCTTGCACACACACACACACACACACATGCCCCAAGGGCATGTGTGTGTAAATTGGAACTTTGAAAAATGCACTTTAGTGTATTGTTCAAAGTTTTTGCAAATTACCATGAAGTTTAACTTCACGGTAATTTGCGCCTCCTGTTAGCGAAATAGCAAATTGTTTTACTTTAATGCATTGCATTTCAAGAAACTCTATTTGTGATTCCTTAAATGCAATCGCAATTTGAGTAATTGCAATTTTGCGATTTCTTAAATTGCGTTTTTTGCATTTGGGATGATGCATCTCAAATGCAAAAATACCGGTCGCAAAGGGGCAGATTCTGAGAATCTGCCCGTTTGCGACCAGTTTTTCCTTTGATGCATGTGGGCCAATGTGTCTATATGTCATGTGCGAGACCTTCAACCAGTTCTGTTGTTTTTGTCAACAGTGCTTTGCGTGCCTGGATCCACAGACCCACACATACAGATGTAAAAGTGACAACATCACTTCCCAGATCTTAGTTAAAATGCCAATAGTGGTTAAATGTGTCACACTTCATAGTAGGGGCATAACATGGTATGAATTACTGCACATTTGCTAGATCACTCACTGAAATGTGAAGAGTGCAGAAATGTGCAAGGTTTCTGGGGCAAGTTTAATCAATATTTGATGCAGTGGAATGCAGCAGGACAACTTGCTGCGCTGTATTGCACCAAATGGAGAGGGCAGAAATTCGCCAAATGTACTAAGTATGGTACGTTCCTGTTCTCCGTCTGCGTTGGGCAGGTGCGGCTCCTCAGCTAAGGCGAAGGAGCGTTGCCCCACTACAAAAATTAAATAATAATAATGCCATGTTATTATCATTTTATTTTTCCCTAGCGGCTCTGTAGGTGCAAGGCAGGGGTGCCCACAAAGCAGGGGAGGAGTGGTAGGCACTCTCCAAGTGCGCATGACAGTTTGGTCGCCCGTCTAGAGGTGGCCAAACAGTCATGTGCACATTTGCAAGTTTTCCACTGGCTGCAATTCACAGCCTAGATGGAGAACATCTACAGGCCCCCTGTTCCCATCCGAGCACTGAACCACGGCGCTCAGACTATTCACAACGCTACTGTCAGTAGTGTCATGATCGGCTAGAAGAGTCTGGAAGACAGGGTGCTTGCTGATCCTGCGTCATGGCAAGGAGGACAGAGGAGAGGCAGCTGCTTCTAAGGTAAGTTTAAATGTTCTTTCCTTTTCTTTCCCCCCCGCCCCCACCACCCGCCTAAACACAATCCTTAGGGGCGTTGTCCTTTATTTATTTGTGCTGTAGAATAAAGATAGTTCTCTTTGTTGCCCCTGCTTTGGGCATGAGTACAATTTTGACGCATTACCAGGTTTATGTGTCTTGGTGAATCTGGGTATCCAGCAAAATACATGGTGGGTGCGTGGAAACACTCACTCTCCACCCATGTAAAATATTTAGCGCGCAGGGTAGAGTAATGCAGAGACTATCACTGCCTTGCGTTATTCCACTTTACCAAGCCAAACAAGCTGCGTTTGCAATGCTTGGTAAATATGACTTAAGGATGGTGCTACCCTCAGGCCCATAAAAACCAGCAGGCCCATAAAACACGAATAGGGGAGCATAAAAGCACCATCAAATGTAAGAGGGCTAGCACAAAACTGACAACACATTTCCTAGAAAAGAACCACAAACCTGAGGATATCTTTTGGACAGTAATTGAACATGTGAACAAAGAAGAACACCTCCTCGAGAAGGAACAAAGATGGGTGTTCCGTCTTGACACCAATAACACTGGACTGAACGATGAAATACCATGGGGACAGCTCTAAGAATTTCACCAGTGTCATCCCCACTCAATAAAAGCTGCCATTAATCTGATGCACATTCCGCATATAGAAGCCCAAGTAGATCTGCTTCTGGGTCAGCAAGATTCCATTTATAACGTTTAATAAGTCCTTTCAATGAGGGCACCCCCACTGCTCGCCAATACAGATTGAATGTTTTTTTGCAATCAGTGTAGGGACATCTATTACGAGGAAATCTGGTGCTTTCCCCTGCACCACATGTGCAAATCGAAATAATATGGTCAGTACCTTTTTTTCCCCTTTTTATGGATATTAAATTGTCTTTTGTCACTGACATCCCACGAGACTATAAAGAACTGGATCTTTGATAACATTGAGAAAAACCCGATCAGTATTGCTCACTTTGAGACATATATAAAAAGAGAAAAAAGACTCAGTCCTCCGGGCCCCTTTTTGCCTACCGCCCTTGCCACAGAGGTCGGCCATTTTTGCCGACGCTCTAGTCTCTCAGCTCAACACCGCCTGAACACGCTGACACATCGGCTATCAGCAGTTTTGGCCTTCCGGTTAAAAAGAAGAGGGTTTGTCATCGCCCTCGGAACCCACAGAGCTGCGCTAGGGTAGGATTAATGAGAATTCTCGCCAGCGGTCACGTAAGTCAGACCCATTATCACGGGTCTTTAAATATACGTGATTACCCGCCCCCAATGGGCCGCGCTTGACCACCAGGCAGCCCTAATAACTCCAGCGTTTATTTCCTTACAGTAAACCGCCGATTTGAACCCTAAGACGCAGACTCATGGGGCAAACATCATTTACAACGAGTGTATGTATAAGCTATTTGTGTTTATGTGCTAAACGGGCACCACTAATTTATTGTTCGTTTTCTTCGAAAACGCATGCCGGCTCACCACTGTCGCCTCTCTTAATCTTGCCAGCCGGTACCTAGCTGGGGCGGTTTTCGCCACTCCCAGCTATTTACTATTCAGAAATTGAGGTAGTCTGTGTATGTATGCTTTGTAGGATGTGAACCATTCATATGTGTGAGATAATGGAGGGATATTACGACCTCAGTACAACTAATACTAGGGGTACATGTACCAATAGTCTCCCTACTCATTGATGAAACATGAGGTTAATATGCCCATTCCTATGACTATTATGCCACAATGTGACCCACAAGAATAAGCTAGTCTTGGATCATCATGCGCAAAGCATTATTTCCACTGTGCTTTTGTATGAACTATCAACTGTATTTTTTGTTGCTTTTTTCTCCTCTTTTTCTCTTCACAGGGACCGGAATAGGTCAACCTTTTTTACAAGCTTCACCTGGGGCCCACTCAAGCCCAGAAGCATTTCCTGGTGGCTTATTTTTGCCACCAAGAATAGGACTTTAGGCATACAACAATTTACCTAGAATTGACTATTGTTGGTAGGGATCACCATAGGTCCTGATGAGTAAGCAGAAGGGGTCTGCTTATGAAACATGTCATGTCGACCAGACCAAGTAGTTAACATAATTTGTTCTACTCTCCTCAAACCCCTTTTTACTGTTCCCAGCTAGAGAAGCTAATAAATAATTTTTTCTACTGGCCAGGGAATTTTTAACTTTTTTAGCACTATCACCACAATACAACAGGTCCCCACCTTCACCCATCCCCACCATCACCACACCACACATAGCCTAACGTCACCATTTAAGTGCTCCCGCGTAGTCTGTAGGTCGTAGCACGCCCCGCCCCGTAGAGGGACGGGAAGGCCCCAATGATGTAGCATGACACTATGGTATTCATAGTGTGTGAGGGGTATTTTAAAAGCACATAGTGCTCTCCTTCGACAACCCGCACACTCCGGTACTGTTAGACACAGAAATTTCACCGCAACATAAAAACAAATAAAATTAGTCACTTTTTTGATAGAATCTCTTTGGTTATTCATAACGTACAGGAGGGTGATTCTATCACCACAGCCTCTACCCTTCCCAAATTGTTTTTTGTATCGGCAAACCAACCACGACAGGGTCTGCTAACAGATTTGGGAAATGTGTCCTTCACATTAATCCCTTCTTGCAAGTCAATATCTATTGCAGGACGTACAGCATAAGCATTCAATGTATGGCGGGCATAAGCATTCAATGTCTGGCGGAGTGACAGGTACACATTGAAAGTGTATTAGCACTGTATGTGTAGAGGGTGTTGAACACTTTACAGATTCTAGACCACGGTGATGCCAATATTTACAGATACAATGGAACACATGCATCAATGTAGGCTTTTGAAATTTCTTAATTGCGATTATTAAGGAACCGCAAAAGCCTATGCATGTAGAAATCGCTAAAAATATAGCGATTTCTAAACATTCCTTAATTGCGACTCGTAAATTGAGAGTCGCAATTAAAGAATACCTCCCCATTCATTCCCATGGGCCTAGAGGCCCATAGGAATGAATGGGAAGACATTCTTAATTTGCGATTCTCAATTATGGAATCGCAAATTGAGAATGCAATTTCAAGGCTGCCAGGTTGTCAAAAGGACTTCACGTTGCACCCCTGAAATCTGCATATGACTACATCTTGCGCACACACATGCACCAAGGGCATGTGTGTGTGTAAAATGGAACTTTGAAAAATGCAAATTACCATGAAGTTTAACTTATTGGTAATTTGCGCCTCCAGTTAGCGAAATCGCAAATTGTTTTACTTTAATGCATTGCATTTAAAGAAACTCAATTTGCGTTTCCTCAAATGCAATCGCAATTTAAGTAATCGCAATTTTGAGATTTCTTAAATTGCGATTTTTGCTTTTGGGATGATGCATCCCAAATGCAAAAATACCGGTCGCAAAGGGGCAGATGCTGAGAATCTGCCTGTTTCGGACCGGTTTTTCCTTTGATGCATGTGGGCCAATGTGTCTATATGTCACGTGAGAGACCTTCAACCAGTTCTGTTGCTTTTGTCAACAGTGCTTTGCGCGCCAGGGTCCACAGACCCACACATACAGTTGTAAAAGTGACAACAACACTTTCCAGATCTTAGTTAAAATGCCAATAGTGGTTAAATGTTTCACACTTCATAGTAGGGGCATAACATGGTATGAATTACCGCACATTTGCTAGATCACTCACTGGAATGTGAAGAGTGCAGAAATGTGCAAGGTTTCTGGGGCAAGTTTAATCAATATTTGATGCAGCGCAACGCAGCAAGACAACTTGCTGCGCTGAATTGCACTAAATGGAGAGGGCAAATGTACTAAGGTATGGTACATTCCTGCTCTCCCTCTGCGTTGGGCAGGTGTGGCTCCTCCACTAAGGCGAAGGAGCGTTGCCCCACTACAAAAATTAAATAATAATAATGCCATGTTATTATTATTTCATTTTTCCTTAGCGGCTCTGTAAGTGCAAGGCAGGTCTGCCCACAAAGCAGGGGAGGAGTGGTAGGTACTCTCCAAGTGCGCATGACAGTTTGGTTGCCCGTCTTGAGGTGGCCAAACAGTCATGTGCACATTTGCAAGTTCTCCACTGGCTGCAATTCACAGCCTAGATGGAGAACATCTACAGGCCCCCTGTTCCCATCCGAGCACTGAACCACGGCGCTCAGACTATTCACAACGCTACTGTCAGTAGTGTCATGATTGGCTAGAAGAGTCTGGAAGACAGGGTGCTTGCTGATCCTGCGTCATGGCAAGGAGGACAGAGGAGAGGCAGCTGCTTCTAAGGTAAGTTTAAATGTTCTTTCCTTTTCTTTTTTAACCCCCCCCACCACCCGCCTAACCACAATTCTTAGAGGCGTTGTCCTTTATTTATTTGTGCTGTAGAATAAAGATAGTTCTTGTTGTTGCCCCTGCTTTGGGCATGAGTACAATTTTGACGCATTACCAGGTTTATGTGTCTTGGTGAATCTGGGTATCCAGCAGATTACATGGTGGGTGCGTGGAAACACTCACTCTCCACCCATGTAAAATATTTAGCGCGCAGGGTAGAGTAATGCAGAGACTATCACTGCCTTGCGTTATTCCACTTTACCAAGCCACCCAAGGTGGGTTTGCAATGCTTGGTAAATATGACTTAAGGATGGTGCTACCCTTGTGTCACCCTGCATGACGCAAGGGCAACACAGTCCTTTGATAAATCTTTCCCCAGGTACCTAATAAAGCAACATTGCAAATTGGATGGTTAATTATTTCACAAAGTCCCATAGTGTGGGCTCCTCGGACCCCAACTACATATTTTAGAGCTTTTAGGATTGATTACGATGGTGAACTGTGCAGAGAGGTTATTATCTTCTAACATAATAAAGGGCGTAATTGAAAGTTGGCAGATGCACCGCAGTGAGCCATATTTAGAGATCAGAGACTTCAGGCCTTTGGAGAAGCTGGCGCCAAAAGGCTTCCCTCAAAGCACTGTAGCATTTCAAGAATGTCAAACAATTCTCTTCCCTGGCACCTTGGGTGTTTTCAACCAAGGTTAGGGCCCACTCGGGATCGCCATTGACCATCAGTGTAAGGTGTCGCTGGTGGACCCATGACTGTTCACTCATTCCCGATAGAGTGGTGGATGGAGTATGCGGATCACCTAACTCTAAAGCTGAAGGTCCTGAGCCATTAATCATGCACTAAACCAGTCAGACTGAGCGAAGCACTATACTGGGAGACATAGATAGGAAAAACAAAATGCAAAGACTGTGCTTCAGAGAGTGTACCAGAAGCACAGCAAATACTGTCAATAGAGTGGGCTGAAATAATCCTGGTTAATCTGAAACAAATGCTGCACTGGAACAAAAACAGCATATTATGCATGCATTGGAAAAGTTGTTTCCATTAGAGAGCTGTATAAACATTGATAAAATACTGATTTCCAAAGTCTGCATAACAATAGAAAAACACCAGTAGAACATCACAAAAAAAAGTAAAAAGAAACAAAAAAGAAAGCTCTATGTGCATTGCATCTGAAGAGCAACTAGAGTAAAGGAGACCAAGACCATTCCATTATATCTACCTCCTTGCAACAGTGCACATAGTAAAACTGCCACACATCTGTTGTACACTGGGTTACATTCAACATATATTGTAGGAAAAGTGCTTTAATTTCAGGGGCAATTTTTCAAACTTTACTTTGGGAAGTTCTGAAACATTTCCTGGTTTTCAAAATAAGCTGTCAGCTCCTAGTGGTTAAGGCATCATTAGCAAAGCCCCACACCTTCTTTCTATATGTGGCAATCTTGTGAGGTTGAGGTATGTCACTTGATGCTACCTGTTTTTTTGCACTGAGCTGAATTTTTACCATTCTATGGGAGCAAGGGTAGGACACCATGGGCTGTATCATGATGGGCTTTACTGACGCAACATAGAACTGAATGACTGTTTTAATTACTTTGCAGAGATTTACAAAAAATGTGCACGGGGTTTGCCTAACAAGATTGAAGTAAGCCAGTGCAAACTTTTTTTTTTTTATTTACTTTCCATTGCAAAACTTATTTTATAGAGAGAAGTTGCCTGAACGTAATGAAAAGCAGTGCAAAGGATGATACAGTAGCGTTCCTATTCAACTACCCGTGGATTTTGATGAAAAGGTCTATCTACTAACAATAGTAAACAGAGTTTTGCACCAAAAAATAACACTACTTCAAGGCGGTATACAACGATAACCACAAATCTTTTATCCCGCATACCATGACAACGCAATTACCATTACTCCGCAATGCCATTACAATGCATGGCATTACATTTTATATGCTGTTACCACGCATGCTTTTACAACGAAATATGTTGTAAATGTATGCATGGTAAAAGCGTTTTTAAAAAAAATGTAAGTATAGGGTTTGGGGTTGGGGTGTAGGGGTGTATGTTATGGAAGTTCAGGGGTAATTTTAGAGTTATGTGTATGTTTGGGTTTTGGGGTGCTGGGGTATTTTTAGGGTTTAGGGTGGGTTTAGGTTTTGGGGTGTTGGGGTGTTGGGGTAATTTTAGGGGTCATGGTGGGTTAGGGTTTTGGGGTGTAGGGGGTAATTTTAGTGTTCAGGGTGCGTTTTGGTTTTGGGGTACTGGGGTATTTTTAGGGAGTCAGGGTGGGTTAGGGTTTTTTGGGGCATGGGGGTATTTTTAGGGTTCTGGATGTGTATAAGGTTTTGGGGTGCTGGGGTATTTTTGGGGTTAAGGGTGCATTTAGGTTTTGGGGTGTTGGGGTAATTTTAGGGGTCAAGGTGAGATAGGGTTTTGGGGTGTAGGTGATAATTTTAGGGTTCAGGGTGCGTTTAGGTTGTAGGCAAGTGGGGTATATTTAGGGGTAAGGACAGGTTAGGGTTTTGGGGTGTAAGGGGTATTTTTAGAGTTCAGGATGTATTTAAGGTTTTGGGAGCCCCACAGTTCTACAACACCAAACCACAAAATCACAAATCATATACATTTTGCATACTTTGGGGGATTTTTATCTGTTTCTTGTTACTTGAGGTCCCATGGCCTCGTGGCTGGCACACTATATTTCACACACTGACATTTTGTTTAACGATATGACAGGGACACTAGTAGAACTTTATTGTTTGATTACAAAAAATCATTACAATAGTAAACATTTATCAAAGATTTAAAAAACAAAACAAAAAAACGTGTATCAATATTACTAAAATATTTACACATAGTGCTAGAGACACGCATTTTGTCTTGGAGCTGCATCTTAGCTTTAAAACATTTGTTTAGTTTTTTTCTTTTTTTTTTCCTCTGGGGATCCACCTAAGGATGTCCATTTTGTCCATTCGTATCATCACAGTGGGTTAAAAAGAAAGATTCATCCATAAATTAAAAGAAATAAAGAAAGAACAGCATGCATTCCGATTGTGGAGTAGATTCAGAGCTGGAGTAATTTACTAAGTATAGGTACCATGATTACCTACATACATTTACGGCTTGATCTTGCGGTACCTGTTCATGTCTTTCTCTGGATGCATTGATAACAACATATGATGGGGTAAAAGTTGATGGTATTGTTAATACAGACGTCAGAGCGTTTGGTGCATGGCATAAATATTAGATATTAAAATGACGGATTACATGAGTGTGGCCCGTCTGATTTCTAAACCTGGGATTGCAATAAAACAAGTAAACATTAATGTATTTCTGTGATATCCAAAGAATGGTCCTGAGAGGGGCTGGTCTCAGATCAAGACACTTTCTTAGATGTGGTGGATACACGTACTAATTGTTTGAACTTGCAGAACAAGCCAAGGAGTCGATGGATTGAGTGGTTTGCCTTGTCTAACTGGGCTTAAAAAGCTTTTTGTTTCACTGTTAATGCCAATGTGGCTATTTTGTTGGAAATGTACAACAATGTATTACCTAAAACTGAATACAAATTGTGTGGACCTACAAGCTCAGAGACTGGTACAGCAGCTTAGGGCTTCCTTTACATGGCAACACTTTCTCTCTCTGTATGATTTACAGTACTCTCTGAAGAGGGTGTTTGGGAAATATGTTTTTGAACAAAGCCAGAAGGTCTTCGAATGGTTGCATCAACCATTAGCTCTTCAGTAATGGGTTACAACAGTAACCATGTGGTGGACACTTCCAGCAACATCGATGGCCTTACTACTTTCTCCAACAGAGAAGGGGCTGATATTCTCCATGCAGCAGAGAATAAGAAAAAGATCTTTCTAAAGGTCAACATTCCATTTCTTTCACCTTTTTTTACGTGGTTGCAAAATATGTGTTTATTCAAATTTAGCAAGCAATTTAATATAATCCCTGGGGTTCTTTAAACAGTACACATTTGTTTAAAAGCAGTTTTTCTCTCCTTTGTTTTAAGGTTTTCTCTAAAGACAATTAATGTTTGTGTGGAAAAAACAGAGGCATATAAAATATATGAAAGCTTCTTTCCAAGGGAGTTACAGAAGAGAGCTCCCTCCAGCCAAAGTGTGTTTGTGGCAAAATATATTTGAAATTGAAAAAGGAAAGAACAAAGAACCGCCACTTCAAAATGGAAGTCATTGTTCTTCTCTGGGAAGCTCTTTTTCCTTGGAGAATGGCTGTTGAAGCTACACCACAAAGAATCTTACCTATATTTTCTAATGTGCCTGGAACATAGGAGGTTCTTTTAATGTATTTTCCACACCAGGGTTTACCAGTTTAAATGTCACCCCTTTGGTTTTGTTGGCCCACAATGGTAGGGATTTTGCAATTGCCTATTAATCCCTATTTATGACCCCCCATTGTTACCAAGTATGCTAAAGGAATGCAGAAGATCATCTACAGAGTTATAGTGTCCTTAGACAAAAGGTACTGAGAAGAAAATAAGATAACATGGTGGCAAAAGTATTTTGTGGCTCCGAATAGTTTTACCATCTTCACCAGATATCCAGATCTAGTCTTTTTTTTGTGTTGAAATTTTTTATTAATAAAATTTGATAAAGCGTAAATGTAGATGCATATGCAGAGGAAAAAATGAGACATAGCATAAATGAGGAAATGATTCATTAAATATAACAAAGGAAACATAAACAACAAATCCTCTAGAATTCATAAGGCAAAACTAAGGATAAAAGGGAAGAAAAAGGAGAAGAGAAAAAGAAAGAGAGGAAGAGAAAAAGAAAGAGAAAAAGAAAAGAAAAAGCGAGTCCCAGAGTAACAAAACTAACTGTGAAATGAGATGGAAGCAAGAAGAGTGAGAAGGAACATAGGAGAGAGGAATAAAAGAGAATGAACATGGTGTGAAAAAGGTGGAATTAAGAAGGAATTAAGAAGGAAGAGCAGCCGTAAAAGAAGAAGGAGTAGAAACAGAGTCATTACCCACTGTGGTTTCCAGGAATGGCGTCCAAACTTGAAGAAAAATGGAAGCTTGATCCTGCAAATTATAAATTATACGTTCGTAAGAAGCTGTTTATATCATTGCCACCAACCATTCCTCCTGAGAAGGAGGTAATGAGGACTTCCAATGACGCAATATACAAATTTTTGCCGTGGCTAGGGCAGTATGTAGGAGACGAGTCTGTGGTTTAGTAAATTTTGGAAGGCCACGAAAGTCGTGTAAAATTATATTTGCAGAGGTAAGGGGCAAAGGCAATGACATAGAGGAAGCCAAAGTCTTTCGCACAAAAAGCCAAAATGATCTAGTACGAGGGCATTCACAGATAATGTGCGTTATATCACAACTGGAAGCAAGACATCTCCAGCACAAAGAATGGGAAATTAACTTAGCACGATGTAATTTGACCGGGGACCAGTGCCATTCATGGAGAAATTTAAAAATACAGAATTTAAGGCGAGCTTCTCGAACACCCTTGTGTAATCCTTCCAAAATGAGATCCCACTGAGCATCTCAGTATGTCACAGAAAGGCGAGATTGCCACTTCAATTGAAGAGCTTTTGAAAGCGGTTGCGAAAATAGAGGATGTAAGAAAGTCTTATAAAGGCCAGAGGTGACACCCTTAAAAGTTCCCCATAAATTCAAATAAGATAAAATAGGAGAAGTGGACAGTAGCTCAGGTGGGGAACCCAGACGTTTTGTGAGAGCTTGTTGAAAATGGGAATATTTACAGGATTGTGAGGGCGGAAGATGGAATTCCTCACTGTGTTGGGGAAAGGATTTAAAATTGTCACCATGGAACAGTTGTTCCAGGGAATGAATACCAGCCTCCTGCCACAGAGGCCAGGACACGTACGACCCCGCACTCGAATAGCCGAGTTAGACCATATAGGAGCATTAAAGTGAAGCCCTGAGTTAGACTTAAAGATACGGTGACTTCTTTGCCAAGACTTACACATAGCGGATAATATAGGATTTTTGGGATCAAGAGAACTGGAACCCTTACCATATAAAAGGGATAAACCAGGGCCAGAAGCCAATAAGTGACGTTCAAGTGGAACCCATTGGGGGATGTCTGTAGACTTGGGAAAGATGGAGGGCAAGGGAGTATTGCTCGATAGAGGGAAGACCTAAACCTCCATGCAATTGGTAAGCAATCGGACTGAATGTTGCGAAAGAAGAAAATAATCAAGGCGCGAAAACGTACCGTGAGTAGAAGAAAAAAAAGTGTACTCCTTATCCTGTGGGTGACTTAGTCTCCAATGGTCAACAAGACCAGTGTCAGTAAGGATGTCACAAAAAATGGCTCTGTCCGAAGCGTTGTTAATGTCAATGCAGCCTGTTCTGTCAAGAGCAGGATCCGGTGCCAAATTCCAATCACCGCTGATGAGAAATTGAGAAGCATTTATTTCCGTAAGAAGACGATTAAGTCTAAGAAAAAATTGTTTTTGGAGCCTAGCGGAGCGTATACAGAACCGAGACAAATGAAGGAATTGCCAAGCTTTAGTTTAACAAATACATATCGACCTTCCGGGTCAGACCATGACTTTAGAATTGTGAAAGGAAGTGACTTCCGAAAAAGGATGGCTACTCCGCATTTACGAATAGGATTAGGATTTGTGGGATCAGGTTTAGAGACTGAACTATGTATGACTTTACCAACCCAGTCCCTGCTGAGTTTACTAAACTCAATATCGTCCAAATGAGTCTCCTGTAGGAGAGCAACGTCCACATGTTTAGAATGCAAATAGGAAAGAACTTTCTTGCGTTTTATGTAATGGGTGAGGCCATGAACATTCCAAGAAATTACAGACAACGGATGGGTAGAAGGCATGAGAATAGGATTAAGTAAACAAGAAGTGAGGAAGAGGAGAGATAAAAAGAATAGAAATGCTACTCTGGGGAAAAAAAATAAGTAGGGAAATGAAGAAGGAAAGAAGGAAAAAGAAAAGGAAAAGGAAGAGTAGATAGGAAAGTAGAAGAGAAAAACAACCTGGACTGTAAACTGCGGGTCTGGGTGCACCTAGAGCAACGCCAAGGGAGACCGGGCCCCCTTTGAGCAAAGAATAGTGGGGTTCTAGAGGATAAATGGTAACATGAGATATATAAAGCACAATATACCAAAATAACATCATCAAAATCGGAATCAACTCCTCTTCATCCCCTCCAAGAAACTTTCATCAATAAACCCCCAACCTAAATATTACATGAGAGGAACATGAGGAGAGTAAATAAAAGCAAGGAGGATGAAGCAAAAGGAAGACAAGATATAGAAGAGAAAAGGCAGAAGAAAAATATAGCAATGTATCGCATCAGGACCAGTAAAGTAGAAAGAATTATTATAGGTATGATACAAGAACCAAACAAAAGGAGAGTAATGAAAGCAAGGAGGATGAAATAAAAGAAAACATATTATATAATAGAGGAGGTGTGGAAGATAGAGTGAAATAAATATGAAAGGTAAACGAGAGGATGAGAAATCCACATCAATATAAAGAAGAGTGGAAAGGAAATGGAAAGTATAAATGATAATGCATATTAATAGGAGCAGACTATCCAAAGCGGAAAGTCCAACAAAGAAGATAAAGAATGTCATGTGTAGCAACCAGCACAACATCATAAAGCAAAAAAGAAAAAAATGCATTGGAAAAGGAATCGCCATAGGAGAGGGAACAACTTGGAGAGAAGTCTGCAATCAGCAAAATACTGTGAGGATATCAAATATCCAGAGTAAAAACAAAGAAGAACAAGGAAACATAGGTCACAATACGAAACAGAGAACCAAAGTGATCACACCACAAAAGGAAAACGCAAGAAAATTAGATGAAGAAAAAGACTAAATAAAAACATGATATACCAGAAAAAAGAATATGAAAAATAGAGTGAGGGGAACACGAAAGAGGATGTACAAGGAGGAACCAAACCAACAATATCACATAAAAGGAGGTAGAGAGATAGTAGGTAGAAGGAGAGGAGGAAAAACCCAGAAAGTTATACAATAGAAGAGAAACAAAAGAAAATGACGAAAGATACTCTAAGCAAGGGGAGCAATAAGACACAAAGACATCATACAAAAGCGGGACAGGTAATAAATGTGGGAGAGATAAGATCCGTACAATACATAAGAAGCCAAACTTGACAGTGATTAAAGAACTGCAAATCTGAAAATCCCATACTAGCAGAGAGTAAAGGATAACAATAGAGCATGAAGCAACATATAAGAACAACAACAACACTGCTATATGCCTTCAATCAGCATCAAAAAATTATACCAAGCAGTAAAATCTCAGTGAGCTAAGCGAGCAACAAAAGCATTGTGAACAATAAACACTGCTATAAGCTTATATAATAAGAAAAGGTAATAAAGCATTAAAGCATTAAAAGAATTCAGTCAGCATCAGATGGCGTCTTAAGAGGCGATCTAGACGTGTCTCTTTGTTGCATATTAGTGTGAGAAGAGACAGAGCGTAGAGCCGAATACATGTCATCCTGAGAGCGAGGCAGACGAGTGAGATCTCTGCCACGCTGTCTAGAATCAGGAGAGGTATACAAATGAGATGATGGTAAATTCGCAGATGAGGACTTGGATTGAGAAGATTGGGCATTGGAAGAAGACTGAGTTTCCATATCATCGGACCTGATACCATCCAGAAACTGCTGTAGAAGTGCAGGATCGTAAAAGTCTTTGGACTCTCCATTCCTAGTAATACGGAAACGTGCAGGCTCACATAATCCATATTTGATGTCCATTTGACGTAACTGGGGTCGCATGGAGAGAAACGCCTTCCTCCGTTCATTCATTTCTTTAGAGAAGTCTGCAGCCATGTAGATGGCATGACCCTGAAACAGAAAGGAGCCACGTGTACGAGCCATTGATAGAATCTGTCTAGTTTGCTCATGGCGAAGAAAACAAGCAATGATTGGTCTAGGACTTGCAGAAGATCCAGAACGTGGAGGGCCCAGTCTATGAGCACGTTGGAGTTCAAGAGGAGGAGTAAAAGAAATTCCAGTCAGAGTAGGAAGGGCATCACAAAGAAAGGACTTCATATCTTGCTTGTCAATATTTTTGGGAAAACCAAAAAAACGGATATTGTCTCTACGACTGCGATCTTCCAAATCGATGATCTTACTGTGAAGGAAGAGTAGGTCTTGATCTGAACCTTGAACAGAATCCAGTCGACCCTCTATGTCCATTATTTTAGAATCAATTACATTAATCCTGGTGTGAAAAGTAGTAAGTTCTGCCCTGATAGACTTGGTTTCTGCAGTCAATGAAGTCATAGAAATATCCAGGCCCTCCAGCCGTCAGTTGACCCCAGAAAGTTCCTGTAAAATGCGTTGCATAGTGTCAGACAGGGACTTGTCGCTCTGAGGTAGTGCAGCTTGCGACGAAGGAGGTGACGTAGAGCCATTACCTTTAACTGCCAAAGGAGAGGGTTGTTTTACCACTTCATTGAAAAGTGGTTGTTTAGGCCCACGACCACCATTCCTATTGTTAGACATGTCTAAGTTCCGTTTTAATGGTGGTCTGCAATAGCGAATAGAGGAAATAGTGGAATATGAGGCAATGGTGAAGCAAGGGGTGTGTCAAATAACAAGGAGGTAAGAAATTGTATACAGCAAGAAAATGACCAATACACAACTAGTGCCTGAAATCGGAAAAATTATTACAACATTGCCGCAAAATAGCAAATAGTAAATCACAAAACCAATGAGGTGTTGGAGTAATTAATCTTGCGTACCAAAACTACCTCATAAGCAAAGCATGGAAATACAGTAAATGGGTACGACATTAGAGTAGCAGTGTGATGGTAATACACATTGAGTAACGCGCACTAAATCTGGAGGTAAAGCACTTTCCAAATAAGGACGAAGCATATGAGAAAGGAGAAATATCATACACCCAGGACTATCTCCAAGGAAAACATGAGCTTGTAATATTGATATAGGAGGCAATGCCTATGAGTAAAAGTCTGAAGTTTCTTGAAGGCATAACTGGTAAAGAGATAAAGTAAAAGAACAAACTGAAATATTAAGGATGAAAATAGTGCTTATAATCCTGCCTGCGAAGTTCCAACAACATGAAGCAATAGTGTTCTGTATGTTTGTAATATCAACACACTGAGGTACATAAAGCTGAATTGGAAAAGGCAGAAGAGAAAATCCTGCAGAAAATAGTTCAGCGGGCCTCTAGATGGTGAAGCACGTCGTGTGGAAAGAAGTCTCAAGGGGGTCTTTCACTCTATTGCAAAGAAATCCACTGGAAACACTTTTAAAAGAAGGCGCCGTGTATTAGGAATATACACAATGTTAGGCGCATGAAGTTCTCCGTAGGCTGAGGACCATAACTTTATCGTCTGAAGGGGCGCGGCCTAGATTGTGTTGAAGCCCAGCCCTAAATTTGCAGGGGGCGCGGCTTATCCTGAGGAGAGGCGCGGCGTCACCAGCGTGCAGTTCATGGTGCGCACTTCAGGGCAGTCAGGCTCCGTGAGGACATGCCGGAAGGAAAGAAGAACAGCGTCGCTGAGCCTCGGAAAACCACTGCCGGCTCAGCCAAGTCCCCGCCTGCAAAAGAGCACGAAAAGCAGGATGCCAGCCATCAGGTGAGGGCAGGAAGCTCGTCAGGGGTCCGTCCCTCGGCGAAGCTTCTCTATCAGGCATCCATCTCCCTGCGTGGCCAGACCACGCCCCCCAATCCAACTATTTATTGACAAAAGCTCCTGCGATGAACCTGACAGAAGATCCTCTCCTACCCGACACCCTTCCTCAGCAGTGGTCTCTCCTTTCCTCTCCACTGCGGGGACCCAGATCTAGTCTTAGTCACTTGCCAGTCAGTAGAGATGAAATCCTTGATGTGATCAGTGCTCAACCTATTGGGCATACTCTATAAAAGAATTCCCAATGCATATCAATTAGTTAGATAGATGACAATCTCCTTTGCCATTCAATTTTGTAAAGAACAAGAAACGTTTCACTGTACTTTTGTGGATGGACATCTTGTCCTTGGTTTAATATATAAACCATCTTTAAAGTGCCAAGTCTAAGCCCTGGTATGGTTGGCAAATGGATTTTGCCACTCCTGTCACAATCAAAAAATATCAGTTGAGCAAAATTTCTTCCTGCCATCCACATGGTGGCATGGCTTCAGGTTGCAGTCCAGGTACCTTCATGACGCAGACTTCATATGGTAGTTTTCCAAACCTTGAATCATCAATATGGCCTGTAAAGATATTTGTCTTATGTTTGAACACACAATTGCCCCACTTTTACAGTATAGTTTTGCTATAGACATATTCTCGCAAGATTAGTTAGTTTTCCTCCACTTGTCATGATTTCCAGGTGCCTAGCTCAGATTCAAATATGGAAGGCATTGCTTGGTCTAATTTCCTAATTCAGTATGGCTCAGGCCTTGTTCCAATCTCTCTCTGCAAAACGGCCATACATATTCCTATTTTTCCACCTTCGCCTCCTCTAAGATCCCCACTGCAAGAGTCACCATCCGGTCCTATCTGCTAAGCCACAGCTGATGGCTTCAAAATGTCTGGTATTCTTTGTCACTAATGGGCTTTTTCCCTTCTGCTGCTGGTCTAATGACATCTTCCTGGGCCCAGGTGACATCAAGACTTGACAGGCTTAGAGTTGGTTGATATGTGCCAATGAATCACTATCACTTTTTGGAAAATGTTCCTTCAATTCTGAATTTACTTGCCTCTTAGGCATCCTATGGCAAATCTTTTAGAACTAAGAATGGCTACAGATCCGCTTTTCTGCTGGAACTAAGATTTGCTTTTTGAGGAAAATCTCACAGGGGAACATCCTGTAGTCTGCAAATTGCTGATGGGTACCAGACAGTCAACCCTCTAAACTCCATTGTTCCTCAACATGGGATGTTAAACTAATTCAGCAAATGTTGCAAACATGGTCTGACAATGTCTCCCTATAACTGCAAAACTAACTTCCGTAATCTTCTTGATTTCCTTTTGAGAGAAACTCAAATTATAGTGTTCCAGATGTTTCTACAAGACATTATTCTCCTTTAGAGTTTCTGTTATTAGATTCATGAACATGCCTTCTCTAGTGTTGATTAGCCTTACTTTCCTTCCCATCCAATGTTGACTGCAGTGTGACCTTGATCAATATGAATTAAAGACTACCTATTTAGGAATGTCCTCTTATTAAATGGTTAATCTTCATGAAAAAAACATGCTCCTGTATCTTTTCCTACTTTAGCCTGATGTACTTAGGCTATATATTTGGCTGAAAAGATACAACATTCTTTGGGGCTCTTTCCACTGGAGGAGATTTGGCCGTCAGAGTCTTCTCACCTGAAACAGGGTTCGTGGAAATTCTTGTATCTGCCGATTGGTCTGGAGTATCAGCTTTCAGAGTATTTTTATTGTAAATCAGTGGCTCATGCCTTGTTCTTAGTTGAAAACGGGGTTTATACAAGTATCATATGATCCTCTAATTCTGGGTTAAATTGCAGATTTTAAGGTCTCATATAGAGAAGGAAAGTCTTGATTTTAATAAAAGACACAGAGATCAATGTTTTCTCTCTAATGTTGCCATCTTTTTCTATAATATACATGTTTTTGATTCTTTATTTCAGCTTCAATTGCTACAAGTCATGTTTCTTCCTAAACCTAAACCTGAATGTCAACCGAATGCATGAAGCTCAGGCATCCAGGCTCCTGGATACTCCTGATGAGTCGTCTGGGAATTAAAAAAACAATAGGATTTCTAGTATATGTTGGGTTTCTTTCAATGAGGTTTTATTGTGTCCTCATCAAGAAAAGAGGCTGTTATGCCCTTTATGGACTACACTCATGGCTGATTAATGGCTTAACTTCACCTCAACCAGTTTTTTTGTGAATCACAGCAGCTATAATAAATGTAAAAAGTTAAGGAAACATAATATTTACGTCCATATCTTCATGACTTTCTTTTCACTATTCTACCTAGGAAAATCTGCATTACAGTTATGATCAATAAAATTGTCAATTTTCTAAATCATGGGTTTATGATGTTTATCGTTGTACCCTACTCTTCAGATGTATTAGTTACCCACTATTACAAAACAGTTAGTTATTGTTTTTGACCTCTGATGAACAAGAAATGTAAACTTTCAGTGCTACTGGATTTGTTTGTATTCTCTTGGTGCTTTTTCCCATCAAGCAGCACAGTGGCATTGTTGGTCTCCTTTGCATGTAGGCACAATGTCATCAAAGAGCACATCAGAAACAGAACCTACTACTGCACATACCCAGAAGGAGGTCCAAGTCCCTCCCTGGAAGTTCAGTGGCTGTCTACAACACACAATGGACACAGCACCAGGAAGTGTGGTCGCTTACACACATTGATCGTCTGAATAGCTGTGTGTAATTGATGGTTAACCTGCTAACTGCGTCATTGGTGACAATTTCAAATAGATTCTAAATTCATCATCTGGTATGACAGATGTTGATACATAAAATCTACTACCTGGGGTATGTGTAAAGACGAATATGTATATAAGGTCCCTGGCATAGTTAGCCCAATGTGTTGATGAAATCATGTACATGAAATTGTGAAGTAGTGTACCTGATCCACTGTCTAGCAAACAGTCATTCAACTTCTTACCCACAAAGTTGGATGGTAGATGGCACTCGCGCCCCTTCGGTCCAGCGCAGCATCTTTCATTACCCGGGCAGTCCTTGTCATTATTACATTTGTTGCAGATATCTATGTTTTCAGTAACATTTGTCACCTTTGTGCAATCACCCATTTTTTCTGGAATATAGAAAAGAAAAAGCATTTCAAACATTACAAGCTCTAAATATTCATGTATTCTGGATCCTGATTCAGGATCTTCTGACCAGGTAGACCCCACCCATCACTTGGCCATTCAGCCTGATGACTCACGGTGATCTCCTGCCTGTACTCTGCTCTAATCTAGATTTCATCCACTTGAGAAGAATGCTAGGATTGAGTGTTACGTGGCATTCACAACCACAAGCGTTTTCTATGAAGGTTGATTCCTCTGACACGCATGAAAAAGGACCTGTCATATGTGTGGGCTCGATTCTTTTTTTTTTCTCAACTAGTTCTTTCCGATCAACCATATATGATCTGTTGCCTTTCTAGGTATTTATCATTCCATGCACTTCACCTGCAAAGTTAGCATTCCCTCCAATCAGAAGTATTGTATTACAACAATAGTGTGTACAATGTATCCCAAAAGGTGCAACTAAACAGGAAGAGTTGATATATGTACAAACATTATGTAGTACCAGTAGCTTACTAAGGATACATGCTTGAAAGGAGATAGAGTTATGGCTTACAGATTATACGTCCTTTGGTAAGGGGAAGCCTTTTGAGGGGCAGGAGTCACAGACTCCTCTAGAACAGTGTCCTCTGATGGAACCTTGGGTCTCCATTTAGGAAGAGAAGATGCTGGGGGCTTGACATTTGTAGACTACTCGAAAGACAGGGAGTTGCAGATCTAGCTCCTCACATGAGAAAGGTATGCTCTTTTACTCTGTTGAAGTCAATGGCTGTGATGTTCCCAGAACCCCTTTGTGGCAATGCGTGGCTTGGCTGTCAACCAACGTATCACTAGCAGAGGGCATCAGTTGACCCCTACCATCAGAAAACGTTTTCCGCAATCCAAGGACATGGCAGCACCAAAAGTGCATCTTCTCCTAATGTGACCTTGGTAGTTTCAAATGCTGCACCCTTGGTCAAAGGTATCTCCATGATATATCTGAGAACTCAAAGGTAACAAATAATCACCATGATGTGAGGGAAGCTGATATGCCTAACTGGATGGCTGTGTCTTTAAGAAAAGCTTCTCTACTCTACCGGATATTCACCTTTCAGCGCCTTGACGCAATTCCGCTGGCAGCCCAAAGTGCAGCATTTCTCATCAGCGGCGCAGTTCCAGTCATAGCCACAGGAGGGCGCGTAGATGGCAGGGCAGAGCGGTGATTTTGAAATATATGATGGACAGACCCCTTCATGATCTGCAACAAAATAAATATTCAGTGACCTTGTTTTCATAGCGGTAAGACAGTAAACAATATTCATGGAAAGCCAATTGCAGCATGTTCATGAGTTTGGTGGCCTCCAACTGAAAGCCCCGCCCCGTGCACCGCAGTGTTTCCACGGTCATGGAGTCCCCAGGGCTTCGCTCTGCTCCATGTACACACAGATTAATAATTAATTATGCACAAACACGAAGGATTTTTATAAATCAATGCCAAACAAACAGATCTACTGTTCAGGTGGGGTAGTCGTGGGCAATATACCTGCACTCTCTTTGACTCTTACCTACAATGCTTTTTGTTGTCAACACAAAACAAGCCTGACTGCAACATATTCATAGATAATGCAGGAGAAAGAATCCTCAAGGGCTTTACATAACTAGTCCTAATCTGTGCCCATTGGAACAAGACGCTGAAGGAGCCAAGATCATCATCACATGCACTCGCCCAGCAATGATCTCTGTATTCGGGCTGGTGAGGGCTGGGAAAATCACTCTGAGGGCTGTAACCTGTATTTCTTTATGCTTGCATTACCATACCTATACTTCCATGCATTTGCGTGACCTAGCATTTACTTTGCCCACATTAATAACTCTAAACTTTAGGATAATGCAGTTTACTATATGTTATATTTAATTTTATTATGTTAAATTTCATGACTGATAACACTTATCCTTATTCCGAATTGAATAGAATGCCATATTTCATATAATTCAAAATTATAAGTTTCCTTATTCTAATAAAACTCCTAAAGCTAAATTAAATGAAATTAAATTTAATTAAATTTAATTAAATTATTGTTTTTAATCACAAAGTACTTTTCAACTCCACCTAATAAATTGACAATTAGTAATGTGAGAACAATACAAAAAACCCTAACCCTACAATTTGTTTAATGCAAATAATGTATCTCACATTACAAGCATTCAGGTTGTACTGAAATAATTCTTATCCTAACCCTAAATTATATTAAATTTAAATAATTAAATCCCGCATTCTAGACGTCATGCTAACCCTAACTATTCAGTTAATTAAATTGTGTGTTTACTGTTCTCTGACCGGAATGAGGGTACCGGCACACCCGAGGCATCTCTTTTCTGAAAGGTTCTTGGTAAAAGTGATCTAAGGTCCAATCACTAGCGCTACTCAAGGGTGCGGCATTCCACCTGAGGGGCTGGAGGAACTAGGAAACTACTGGCCAGATGTAGGTAAATTCAATTTAGCGAGTCATTAATAGCAATTTTTACCAAATTGCTATTAAGGACTTGCTAAATTGAATGTATGTAGGAATAGCTAAAATATTAGCAATTCCTTAATAACGAATCACTAATTGAGATTCGTTTATAAGGAATACCTACCCATTCATTCCTATGGGCTAGGAGGCTCATAGGAATGAGTGGCTAGATGTTCACTTTTTGCGATTCAATATAAAAGAATCGCAAATAGCAGGAGCTATTTCAAGGGTGCCAGGGTGTCAAATGGACACCCTGTTGCATCCCTGAAATGTGCATGTGTGCACATGTGGCGTACATACATGACCTAAGGGCATGAATGTGTTCCACATGGCACTTTAAAAAAGCAAAAAAGTGCTTTTTTACAGGACAATGCTAATTACCACCAAATTGAAGTTAGTGTTAGTTAGCGATTCCTTAAGACTAAAGTGCACTTTCTTTTGTGCTGCTTACATTGCATTTAAGTAATCGCAATTACCAATTCCTTAAATGCAAGAGCAAAATAAGGAATTGCAATTTTGTGATTCCTTATTGTGCTAGTACGTTTAAACTCACCTACATTGATCTCGAACGGTATGTGGCCACCTACATCTGGCCCTATGTGTACAATAAGGTTACCCTCCATGAGGGGGATAATTCAGAATAAACACATGTGGCCAATCTCCTGTGACCACACAAACTGAGCTATAGATCATCTTAGAAGGTCCCTCTTGATTGGTCATCATCCTCTGTGGGCCCATCTGTAACTAAGTCCAACTATGGTCCTCAAAAAATCCCTGCCCCTTTTATAGACCCCTTTAAGTGTTTATTGTTAACCTTTGTACTGTGTGAAATCCCTGATTAAGAATCAAAATAAGTGTACTTATTTTCCGATGGCTTTATTAAGGTTTTGCTGCAGAAATATGAGGCATATAAACTGTTTTGAAGACGCTCAACAAAACAATAATTGATACCACACTAAGATATAAATGACTTGTAATCACATACCAAGAAATATAAAATCTTCACCAAAGAGCAACACCGTTATGATGTAGTTTCCTGTGGGGTTCTACCTTTTATGTACACGCACAGTTCATCTTTCAATATAATGGAATGTGACTATGTAGGACGCAAGCCTTATGACATGTTAGGGTGCAGAGGTGGTTTAGTAGCACAGTAAGAAGCTGCTGGTGTCTGGCTTGTCAGGCACAGGATTTCATCTGCTGAATAAAAGTAAAGTCTTCCTTACAATGAAGCCTCCAGTCATGTTTGGATGAAGAACACATCAAACACCTTTCGGGGATGGTAGAGGAGCGCAATTCAACATACAAATCACCACTGACCCAACAGAGAATCTCAATGATCCTGTAAAGACATATAGGAACATAACCTCTAAACCAGGCAGTGCAGGACCCAGATACATTTCCATATCTAACAGAACTACAAATCGAGCTGGTACAGCGAGCACAATCCTAAAGGCGCATCTCACTCAACATCCAAAGAGCAGTGCAAGCATCTGAAGCAGAGAGCGACGCAGCTTTCAGGCCCTCTATATATGATGACACATCCTTCAACTGCCTAAAACAATACTCTGTCCTCCATCATCACATGTTGAAAAGTGGACATGGGCTTGAATTTTGTAAGAAAAGGATATGCATTGGTTGGTGACCATTTCATGCTTTACAAAAGGTCTTGGAAGACATAGCACCCTACCTCCAGTGGAGTATTGCAGCATGTATCATTTACAATTTTGCAAAAAGTAGATTATATATAATGGTGTTAAAGTGTACAATTGCAAGGGCCCTTTGTTTGGAGTGATCCACTCCGGTGAACCCCTGACAAACATTGACCTGCTTTAATCATCGAGGTTAGCGTTTGCTGGCTCATGTTTCAAGTCTGTGGCAGCATATCCGGAAAGCTTAGACAACCACAAGTTATGTCAATCAATCAATTAATAAACTTTATTCGGTTTCAGCATATAAAACCATACAATTAACGAGATTTCAAAAGGGTCTATATTAATTCAAAGCAAGAAGTACAAAGTTAAATACATAATCCCTTTGCCCTTGGATGAAAAATTAGAACAAAATAAAGGATGGGTCCCAAGGCCTTGTCTAATGTATTTATATCGACATAGTAAAAGTAAATCCTGACCAATACTAACATTGAATCAAGGCAGGCCCCGGCCTTCACCGCAGATTTCAGGGAACTAAGAACGAAAAGAATACATTCTTCATGCAACAATTGTAAGTAGATAGGATCTGGGCGGGCCTGCTTAAAATTCAGCCTCTTTAAAATAGGGACAATAAAAGTTTTCCGGGGGACCTCATGAAATTTGCAAAATAATATGAAGTGTAGCAGATCCTGTGGAGACTCATCGTCGCAGCCACAGGGTGCTAACAGCTGTCCTCTTCAAGTTATATCATTTTATTAGACACTTGAAGGAGGCCTGTGCTAACTCGAGTTGACAGAGTGGAGAACAGGCAACTCTGAAAGAGATGTTACATGAATGTTTACTGGGGGAATTTACTTACATATAAGTCCTGATGAAGTGCTTTGAAGGAACTGGAAAGCACACTCTCCAGTACACTGGCAATTAGTATATGAATTTGAATTGATGCATTGATATCCAGTGACACAAGTAGAGGTTTGTTTATTGAAAAGACTAAGTACCCAGTCTTGAAAAATCCCTTTTTGTGTTATGTTTATACGGTGCTATTGATATTGCTGTGTCTCTATGCATATGTAATTTTATGTTTGAGAAAGTTTTAGGGATCAATCAGGCCACATATATTTTTCCAAACTCCTGTGGCATTTGATTGTGTTTGTTTGTTGAAATGTTGTTATGATAAGATATGGGGCAAGTGCCTGCAAGTTTAGGGTCTACCTAGGGGAGATGTTTCACGTACATGGGCTTGTGTACCTTTCACGACAAATCCTTTCCCAGATAAGAAGAGTATTGTCTTCATCAAAGTCTTCAGGGAAAAAGAGAAGAAGTCTACTCACACATGTCACATTTTTTCATCTTCAAGCCAATTTCAATACCACTTTGCGGTGACTCACCTCACCTAAGGTATGAGACCCATGTTGCAGACAGCATCCCCCTCTCATCACTTGTTAATGAGCAGTCTGATTATTTTCCTCAGACAAATTGTGTTGCAGGCCTATTGGTGGGCTAACCTCTCATCCAGGAAAGAGTAAATCCATGTCTCCATGCATCTCTCTCATTCTCAACTTTCTACCAGCCTATCAGTATGCAACTGATCACTCTACTTTCATTCTTCACCGTTTCTGGTTTCTCTTCCAAACAAGATATTCGCATTACCACACAGTTTTGGAAATGGTTTGCTTTCTTTGAAGCCGCTTTTTGCAGGGACATAAATACCTCATTTTGGCTAGTTTTTTTTTCCCGGTGCCATAACTGTGGACTCAACCCCATTATACGCTGTGAAATGCAACTACCTTGTTTATGAGAGATATAAAGTGGGACTTGAAATTAGGGATGTCACTAGCACCTTTAGTTAGTCTCTCTGACATTCCGCAGTCCCCACCTCCTTTCAGATAATATCCCATGACCTGATGTATAGGACATTTGGGTCACTGGCCTGTATCCCAAGTAGAGGGGAATCCACTGGAGACTTTCTGACCATTCCCACCCACAATACCATGCCACTCATACCCATACGCTGCATGCTTCTGTCTAAGTTCCCTTGCGGCTGCCAGTCTCTATTGTACAGCCAGTGACAGCACCAAACATGACAGCAGTAATGGGCACCATCCAGGATTCACCTGCGAGGACCATGGGAAGCAGGACACGATTCTGGCCGAGTTGTAATCTCCCCCTCCGAATCACAGTTTCTCCTTCAAACATACCTGAAGACATGCAACCGCGTCATTCATAAACTACAGAAAGCACCACCATCCTGCAACCACTCTGTCTTAATTTTAATGAATTGCTTTTGCAATTAATAACAGCTAAATAAATTCGAATCCTAAATGAAACAAAAGTGCCTGGGTACTTATGATTTTGACCCTACTTTATTTTTTTTTAACCCTGCTACAATTTTATGCTTAATATAAAGAACAAATTCCTTCTCTTTGGTAACACTCTTTCTGGCAGTGGCTCTGTCTAGCCACATATTCCTCACCTTCTGAATATTCCTCAGGCATAAGATTGTATCCCCAAACTTTTCAGAAGCACCTCTGATGGTAGCTGGTGCCATGCACCTCAGTACCAAGCCATTCAGATCTGAAAAGTATGTGCAAAGTCGATTTAGGCACCACTCCCTCATGCTGGAGTCAGTTACTTTTGTGGCTATCCACACCCCCAGATGCAAAGCCCCAAAAGCAAATTGGTTGTGTCCAGTGTGCAGATTCCTAGAATTGGGATCTTATAATTGGCTAGAGTCCAATCGAAAAGCTGGAAGTATGGTGAGGAAGCTGCAGCTAGATAGAGTATTTCCCAGAAACATCTTTACGGAAGATAAATAACTTGGTCTTCTGATAGAGACTTCTAGCCACAGATTTGTTGTGGCATGTCTATTGAATTGTCACTCGGCGCAGCAAGTCACCTTGCTACTCTGTGCTGCACTACATGACAAGTAAAGAGAAATGACAGGAACGTGTTGTATTTAAAATAATTTTGACAATCATACACCATGGTGCAAGGGTGCCTGAGTTGTAAGCAGGATTGTTTTTGTGCAGTAAGGGGCACCTTCCTGCACAACAATATTCCCCTGCAGCATTTTCCTCTGTCTATGTGTGAAGCAGGATGCAGCACACTTAGAAAGAGGAAAAAAGAGGAGGGATAACCTATATGCTTCATCTGGGAAGGCAAAGCAGTTTTGGCGCATTCTAAGGCCCACTACCGATGGTAAATCAGAGGATGCGTCAAAATCCATAGGTGTTGTGTGGGAACACCCACGTACCACCAATGGAAGGGCTCCCTGGGACACAGTACCATAACACACAGGATTTATCAAGCCACTCAAGACCATGCCAGGTGGCTTTGTGTGGCTTGTTAAATCAAATTTAGTAGTTGTGTCACGCTTGCACCCCGTTGCATGAAAAAGTGGCACAACTACTACATAACTAAGGCCCTTGATCTTTTAAATAGATGCCAAAGCAGTACCTACTAAACAGTCCGGCTGTGAATGGCCTTAAACCAGAAAGTCTTACAGGACTCAGTTGGTGAAATGCCCATCTCGGAGAACCTGGTTGTCCAGATCATAATACTTCAAGAACATATCAAGGGACGCCCACATAGCTGCCGGGTAGATGTACAGGACGGGACCTCTGCAAGCCAACTCAGTAGTACCACCTTTAGCCTGGAAACAATGGAGGCTGCTTTTGGCCAGTGCTTAACAGTTCTTAATGTACAGCATGTTCCAGAGGAAAATGGTCCTCATCTTCAAGGCCTGGCCTTTTTTCACTGCAGTGAACCCCACACAGAGTACAGATCCTATCGCAGAAAATGATTGATTGGGAGATGGTCCTGTCTGTATGGGCTTGAATTTTGCCTCTGCAGTGAACCCCACAAAGAGCTGATCACCCACCTGGCGTTCTCTGATATGATCAATTTAAAAGGTTAGTACTCATTTGATGTCCAAACAGTGGGCTGTCTGCTTTATTTTAGATGGGGGGTTGGTGGATCAAAGAATGGCAGCAAGGTGATATGATGATGGAACGGCTCCACAACTTTGGACAAGAAGAATGCTCAGATCTGCAGAAGTGATTCAATTTGTGGGTGCATGGAACAAAACAAGCAATCAGTTTCTGTTATGTCATTTGTGTCATGTAAGGAAAGAAACTATTGAACACTTTCTCTGTATCTTTCCTTAATTGTTGGATAGTAATTGGATGTGCGATTCAATGTATTTCTATTGTAAGCATGTAATTTTAACTACTTTTATAATTACTTTTATGAAGTGTAAGGGACAATTATTTTTCGTTTGGGGTCCTTGACGTACAGTCACTGCAGAACTTAAGAGTCGTGAGTCAACCCCAGATACCACAGGCAAGCCTGAGAAGGAATTGTCACAGACATTTACTTTTAGCAGTCCTTACAGGATTTAAAACCTGTTGTTTTGAGAGATGACACTTCACTTGCTTACTGAAAATATGTGAGGTAAAAAGGGTCTCAAAGAGACCAAAGAAAATCCAGATCAGTGTCTGGTAGTACATTTTCCCAGTACAACCATAAAGTATATTTTGGTTACCATAAACTTATATTAGGAGCATATTTTAGGTGAATTGTACATACTTCTTTATAGCATAGGCAGAGATAGTCACTCACATGATGTTATAGAGCCCGACATCATCAACATTTATGTTTTATGACACTGTGTGTTTCTGTATGCAAACATATACACTCGCATGCACATGCAATGATTTTTTTATGTGTCTCTGATTTTGTGAAGTCTTGTTAGTTGTGAAATAAGTTATATGTTTTTATATTCATTAACATTTTCATTTGTGTAATGTTCCAAGTATGTGCATCTGTGAATTATATAGGTGTCAGCAATGTTTAGTTATAGGACTATTTTTACATTGTTTTATATTATGGCAGTACTACCTCACTGGTGCTGCTGTCAGCCAATGGCTGACGCGGCCCCGCCCGTTTTGCGGAAGTGCCGCACTTCCGCAAAATCGCGGCCGCATGGAAGGTGTTAATATGTTATATATATTTTTTAATTTGTGCCGTATGATGTTTAATGGTGTTCGCAATATTGAAACGTTTATGTTTATTTTTTAGTTGTAGTTTTATTTGTAGTTTATATTTCCATATTTTTACCACATATATAATGTCTAAACTAATATTATTATTATTTTTTTGTATTTCATTAATTGTTGAGGTTGGTGCTGGTAGCGCTTTCCTCTCCACTGACTTGTATATGATTCACTTGCAGTATCTTTGAGTGGCCATCAGTGGTGTGTGACCTACTCTAAGGCATGGATGGAGTAGGTTTGAGTATGTTTGGGCTGGAATACTAAAGACGAGATGTGGATGTAGCTTTAGTGAATTGCATCTGACTTACCCATGTGAGGCCAATTTGCGATGACTAGGCTTCATTTATTGCATTTTGGCATAGGGCATCACAGCAAGGTACCTTGCTATGCTGCCCTACGCCAAAGTGAAAGGGCAAGAATTCACAGTATTGATGTAATACAGTGCATTCCTGTCCTTTCTACCTGCACTAGTGCTGGTTTGGCAGCCTAGCACCAATGTAGGCACTCTTGCACCAGTGTGCAAGAGTGCCTCCGTTGTCGGTAGGAAGGGACATCTTTCTGAACAAAAACAACCCTATGAGGCATTTTCCTCTTTCCTTGTGCAGAATGCAACACACATGGAAAGAGGAATAATAGGAGAAAAACACATACTTCTCCTTATTAAGCCTCACCTTGGAAGCCATATAGATCTGGCGCTTCCCCAGTTGTACATCACTTTATAAATCTGAGGCACAGTCAAATTCCATGGATGTTGAATGGGACTACCCATCGCGACGCACATTGAATGCCTTCCAGGTGCCGAGTAAGGTGACAAAGCATTTTGGCTGCATCGCCTTACTCATGATTTATGAGGCCACTCAAAGCCGTGCAGGATGGCTCTGTGTGTCTTTATAAATCTTTGTGAGAGCCCTGTGTCATGCACGTACCAATTTACATGGTGTAAATTTGCTGTTTTGAGTTTGGGAAGTAATACTCTTTGTGCTACTTCAGATCCATCTGGCTTACTCGTGGAATTCATGAGCACTACAAGACTACATGTTTGTGCATAGGGCCCTTTATGAAATGCAGTCAATGTCCAAGTGAGACATAGGCAGCTGCAGCCCATCCATGTGGGTGAAGGGGCCATGCCCGTTCACTTTTTTCCAGGCAAAAGGAGTATCTGTCAGACTGACAAAGGTCAGCTTGACAGACACTCTTCCTATTCAGATCAGGTAGTCAGGTGCTCGACATGCGCCAAAAGCACGGGCTTCTGCTGGATGTCTGACCTGAGCTGCCTGGAGGCACTCCCCTTGTGACAAGGGTGAGCATCACTGATTTCTTTGGACCTGGGAACTTCAGTTTTAAGCCCTGAAGTGCCCAGGGCCTAATGGCAATCAGTAACACCTCGTCACAGAGTGGAGTGGGGCCAGCGGTCTCACTGACTCCATCCCTCTCTGTAACAAGTGAGGGACTGCTGCCCAATGGAAGCATCTCACAGCCAACTTCAAGCAACCCATGGAGAAGACATGTCTTCCTACATAGGGCCTCATTGCGATTGCGGTCAGACGAGCATTCGACCACCATCTCAGAGGGATGGAGTCCGGCCAAAAGTGGGCAGCAGTGTCACATGCCATATTGTGATGAGACCGCCATGTAGATGGTCAGAAACATGCCTTCTACTTTTGCAGCTTGTGCAGCAGCCTGGGAAAGGGCTGCAGCACAAGTCGCAGTAGTAAATGGTATGTTTTTAAACATCCATGCACCGTGTGCCAGGCACCATGTTTCCTACAGTGGTGCCTGCACAAGTACCGCCTTCATTGTAGGAAATATTATTCTACTGCTGCCCCAACAGGCTCCTTGAACCTGTCAGAGGCGGTGGTCTTTCCCTTGCCCGCTGTGCTCCATTCGGCTGTATCTTAATCCAGCAGTCGGACCATTGCCCTAGATGTCCAGCGGACTGCTACCAATAGCCTGTTGTTGGTGGTCCGCTCGACGTCCTCATGTGGCCCATAATGAGGGATGGAAAAATGTGGAGATAGTCTTTTACTCTCTGACTACCTCAGAGGTTCCATGAGCTGGAAGCAGAGGCCTTACACCTTGCTACACACACCGAATATTGGGATGGCATTGATACTGTTCAGTGAAAGAAAATATATTTTCTGTAAATAAATGTCATAGGTATCACACAGTGATATATATATATAATATTAATTTGGCCCTATACAAGGGCATTCATAGACTGAAACATTAAGTTATTCCATACTTAAATACCCTACATCCTTAGACTGAAATAAAAACTTCCTTCTGCTGCTTTTAGGCTCTACCAAGGGAGTGTGTCTATGCACAAACTACATCTGGGGTTGAGTTGAAGAGAAGCAGGCATAGCGCTTTCTGCCACCCAGATGTTCCTTAACCTTTCCTACAGTGAACACATTAAGATGAGGTCAGACATTATTTCTTGGCTGGTTCTTTCACATGAGCTGTTAGTAATTCATTCTGCCCATGCTAGCTTCTTAAGTTAGATCGTAGTCATCTTCAGCACCAGCAAGACCCTTACCTGCTACAGCTTCTAAACATTTATTACCGCAGTGTTTGCAGCATTTCTTGTTCAGTGGGCAGTCGCCATCATCCTGGCACTCAGGGTCAGCCAAAGGAGGCTTGCACTTGGCCACAGCAGAAGGACACATGCCAGGTTTGACTGTGAAATTCAAAACAGCAACCATCAATACTGTTATTCTGAGCTCTAAAGCTACCGACTGCCCTATGTACAAAGGTGTGCCCCATAGCATACTAAGTGGCCTTGGGAAAGCCACAGTATTTTCCTGTAAATCAGCATTGACTTCTATAAACCTCACTGAGTAGTTTAAACAAACCAGGCCTAAACAAGCTTTAAGATGCTTAAGAACTAAACACAAATAAAAATAACATTACTTCAATGACATGTTAAAATAAAAGATGAAATGCATGAAACGATCAAATACATACTTTAGTTCAGTAAAATTCAAACACTCCCATTCGGGCATACCCTTTACCATGTAACAACAACAAAAGAGTGTTCCTGTTCTGGTTCAGGTGGAAAAAGGGCACAGAGCACAAGGAAACAACAAAGCCCAATAGGTTTGTTAGGAAAGCCCTCACTCACCGACCTGGTCGGTGACTTGCTTCATCATCGGGCCCCACCGGGTGTGACCGAATGTCACCCCGGTGTGCTTCGACGCCAGAGTTACTGCGGAGCTGGTTTTCGTGATGGGAGGGCTATGTGGAAAATTACGTGAATAGTGTCAAGTGGTGAGATTAAAATTGCCTTGTATGTGTCAAAAATTTAATTTTAATCAAAGACCATCAAGGGCAAGGTTAAAAAATGTGTAGGTGAGTAGAGCCAACTAATTGGATGGTCTTACTCCCTCTAGCATTAAGTGAATATGTGAATGGTCGACATGGACATGTTTCAGCCGGTGTGGTATCATTAACCTGGCATTCGTCAGGACCTATGGTGTTAAACCTCGGCGGTATGGGCACTCTAAGGCCCACCCTGCCAGAGGGCTTGAAAGTCAAAAGATCTGTGAAGTGCACAAAAACACAGAGGCGGGCTTCACCACCCGAAGGTAGGACGCACACACCTCCAGCCTCTAAAATTTAGAGACTAAAAATAAAAAGGCACCTGTGAAGGTAAGAAAACACAGACAACACAAGACAAAAGAAACATAATTAGAATATTTTGTCAATTGATTTAGCCAGATTCAGTCTATTTCTAGTGCTCATAGTGCCAGGGTGCACCACTCATGCAGAATAGCAGAGGTGCGTGGCTCTGCCGTTGGCTGAGGCTACACGATAAGTCATATTGTTAATATGGTGGCACTGTCAAAGTAGATTGCCAATTTTGCAAAATCTAACTGTGTAAGTGCACAGGGGAGGGTATTGATACGTGAAATGAGGGCGAAATGGCAGTGAAAATAAACACGCAACATTCTGTCACTCATCGATCAATGGGCCAAATGGCCAGTGGCCAGTCAGCAATGAAGCAGTCAAGAAGTGGCGAGAAAGAGGGAGGGTCTCACTTCACCAGGGATGAAAATCCACCCCATAGACCGCGGGAGGGAGGGGACGGCGCATTTGGCACATCCTGCAAAGCAAAACAGAGGGAAGAAAAAGGGACACCAAAGCCTGGTCAAGCAGCAGTTAACACTACTTAGCTCTGAATGGTTTCTCAGCCGGACTCGTACTCACGCCCACGGCGTCCGTCTCCTGCAGATAATTATTTTTAGTCTCTAAATTTTAGAGGCTGGAGGTGTGTGCGTCCTACCTTCGGGTGGTGAAGCCCGCCTCTGTGTTTTTGTGCACTTCACAGATCTTTTGACTTTCAAGCCCTCTGGCAGGGTGGGCCTTAGAGTGCCCATACCGCCGAGGTTTAACACCATAGGTCCTGACGAATGCCAGGTTAATGATACCACACCGGCTGAAACATGTCCATGTCGACCATTCACATATTCACTTAATGCTAGAGGGAGTAAGACCATCCAATTAGTTGGCTCTACTCACCTACACATTTTTTAACCTTGCCCTTGATGGTCTCTGATTAAAATTAAATTTTTGACACATACAAGGCAATTTTAATCTCACCACTTGACACTATTCACGTAATTTTCCACATAGCCCTCCCATCACGAAAACCAGCTCCGCAGTAACTCTGGCGTCGAAGCACACCGGGGTGACATTCGGTCACACCCGGTGGGGCCCGATGATGAAGCAAGTCACCGACCAGGTCGGTGAGTGAGGGCTTTCCTAACAAACCTATTGGGCTTTGTTGTTTCCTTGTGCTCTGTGCCCTTTTTCCACCTGAACCAGAACAGGAACACTCTTTTGTTGTTGTTACATATTATAATTTGGGGACTAAGAGTGTTCACGACTCTCCCTCTCTCTCTTATTGTTTGTAAATATTTAAGCAGCGCACAGCTGTGAGAGATTATTTCTCTTTTCTTCCTTTTTTCCCTCTCCTGAAACCAAGGGACCCTCAATTGGTTTACCGCCAACTCTGATTGAGTACCACCCACCAAGCAGATCCCATAATGTCGAATCTGGGTCTAACCTTCTCGGAAGCAGAAATAGATGCGATAATGGCAGATGCCAATCTCTTTGCAGACCCGGCAATTTCACAAGCCATAGCACACACCTCAGACTGGGAGAAATTAACGGAACAGAAACGTGATCGTATACGCACCATCTTACATGGGACGATAATGAAGCAATACCTGACTTCCAACTCAGCACCAAAAGGCCTTTTGGTGACCAATGCCCCCCGCATCTTTCTAGATGATGCACAATTTAGGAAAGATTGGGCCATGATCGCGTGGCATTGCACGCGTGATTGGCTCGTCCTGATCATTAAGACTGCCCTGCGTCTCTCTGACATCCTATTGATAGAAATACAGGAGACGGAATCACAATTTAAAACAACTGTGACCGGCTACAAAAAGAAACTAGATGAGATCAATCGTGAAATGAATGAATATAAAGAAAACCTATTGCAGTCTAAACTAACCAAATTTCAGAAAGACCTTAAGAAATTTGAATTCAACAAAACTTACCCTTACGCTGACCCTGATTATACAGCACCTACAAAGGGCTTGAATGAATCAGATGCAACAGATGATAATTCCTCCAATAGTAGTGGGTCAAGCACAGGCTCATACAAACGAGGAGGGAGACGAGGCAATAGAGGCCACAGAGGCAATCAAAGATTCCAGAACCACAACCAAGCACCAAGTTGGGCAATGGCACCACATGCCGGATACGGGCCGCCACCATTCCCCTTTCCACACCCACAATTCCCTATGATGGGTTGGAACCCAGGATGGCATCACCCTCCTCCTCCTCCCCCCCAAAACCAATACCAGCAGCCTTTTTTAGAACGGGGCCGCAGAGGCAGAGGGAGGAACAAGAGAACCCCCAACCAAGTCTCCTGGCAAACAGACGAAGCTGTCGGGAACCGCACGAGGAGCCAGACACCACAACCAGGGGCCAGCAACCAACAAGTCTAATCACCAACTTGTCGGATTTGGAACTCACACCCACGGAACAACGAGTATTAGAGAAAGGACTGGGGTTTGTGCCTACGGCTCGTCCTGATAAATTTAAATTACATTGTGAACTCACGGATTTTTTCCGCAAACTAAAACTGAAGGCCTTTTTTGAAGGTAAAGAGGATCCTGATGCAGAAATGCGTAAGGGAGATACTGGCCTGAGACCAAAATCGACGTTTGTACCCCCTCCGCACACTGTACCAGCTGCTATTACAGCTTTCGAACAAGCAGTGTTCTTGGATTTGGAAGCATGCCCTGAACCGCACCACTTTGGCAACTTCAGCGCCGAGGAGTACCGGGCACTTGATAAACTAAAAAACAACAACGCTATTACCATCAAACCAGCCGATAAAGGTGGCGGCATCGTAATCCAAAATATTAGGGATTATGAGAGGGTATGTGAAGAATTACTGAGTGACACCAACAATTACCTACCACTTACCACAGATCCCTCCCCTGAACTCCAGAATCGTATCACCGATCTGGTCCAGGAGGCCGAATCCAGGGGTCATATATCTAAAAATGAAGCAGACTTTCTTTCGAGGAGTAATAAAATTATTCCATACTTCTACACACTCCCGAAGACTCATAAAAATAAATTGCCCCCACCTGGACGCCCAATTGTGTCGGGAATCGGGTCCATTTTAGAACCCCTGTCAACCTTTTGTGACCAGTTCTTGAAACCAATTGTGCAAAACACACCGACATACCTCAAGGACACGAAAAGCCTGCTACACCAACTGCAATCAATCTCTTTTGAGCCAGATACCATCATCTTGGCCACCTTAGACATTGAGAGCCTATATACCAGTATCCCGCAAGATGAGACTATAACGGTACTAAAGGCCGCCCTGCACTCTACCACTTGGGAATATAACACCCCCAGAGACTTCATAACTGAATGCGCCACCATCGCACTGAAAGAAAATTTCTTCGCATACCAAGGGCGTCTCTTCCTACAATGCTCGGGGACCTCGATGGGCAGTACATTTGCCCCCAGCATAGCGGGGTTGTATGTCGCAGACTTCGAGGCTAAAAACATACTGTCTATTAACAACCCGTTCAGCAGAAATATCACATACTGGAAAAGGTATATTGATGACGTGCTGCTCATCTGGAAGGGCAGCATGGAAAGGCTAACGGAGTTCCTGAACTGGCTTAATACTCTTAACAGATACCTGAAATTCACCCACACCGTGAGCACTACGGAGGTGGTGTTTCTTGATGTGGTTATCACTAAGAGTGGAACAACCTTAACTACTAAGACTCATTACAAAGCTACAGCTAAGAATAACCTGTTGCAGTTCTCTAGCTTTCATCCTCGCCCGTTAAGGGAGAATCTCCCGTATGGTCAATATTTACGGATTCGCCGGAACTGCAGCAACTTAGTTGATTTCAAAACCCAATCAACTGATCTAACAGCTAAACTGGCACAAAGAGGCTACCCCAACCACCTACTAAACAAAGGCTTCAAACGTGCACGGAATCAACCACGGGAAGCACTTCTGGAACCGACTTCGAAAATAACAACAACAGAAGTCCCCCTCACGTGTGTCACCACGTACGGTGCACTATCCAACCAGTTGAAAAAATCAATAAACAAGAACTGGAAAATCGTCACCAGCATCAAGAAGGACTGGCAAAAACCACTGTTTTCCTTTAAGAAAGGGCACAGTCTCAAGGATGCTCTGGTCCACACCAGACCTAAAATACTACCTGCAACCCCGATGAGGAGTATAACTGACACTTGGAACCTTCCTAAAGTGACGGGCCACTTCCCTTGTTCAAACTGCTCTGTCTGTCACCTAACTACCCCGACAAAATCCTTGACTCTGGAACCCGGTAAAACCTGGTGGCAGAAAGCCCACACTAACTGTAACTCTGTCAATGTCGTGTACCTCGTCACCTGCCCATGCTCACTCCGTTACGTGGGTATGACAACCCGTAAAATAAGGCTACGGATATGTGAGCACAGAAGTAATATCAGGTGCAAAAAAGCCACGACAAGAATGAGTGACCATTTCCTCCAGACCAATCACACCACCAACGACCTGAAATGGACTGTGATTGAACAAATCGTTGGGGGCCCCAATATATCTGAGAGACTGTTTGAAAAGGAACAGCGTTGGGTGTATCGCCTTGGCACCCATACTAATGGCCTTAATGATGACATTCCTTGGGGTTCTGTTCTCAAATAAATGACTGAAATGAATATCTGTTATCCCAAGATCTGTATCTGTTCCCACCAACTCCCTTTGTCTGCTACGGTGTTACTTTAACTTTCTTAACTTTCCTAGATCAGTTTTTACCACTCCACTGGTCTTGATAACACCCATCCTGAACTCATGAGCCAGTTATACTTTTCACTGACTCTGATTATACCCCTCACGCGCACACCAAATTGCGCTCTTGTGTTTCCATCCGTGTTCAAGTCTCACCTCGTCTGCGCATGCGCATTACGAGTAGTGTCACTATCCCGAATTCCGAAGGAAATCATGTCTGCGCATGCGCCTCAATCCGCGCGTAATTCCCGGAAGTGAGTAGCCTGCCCGGACCAGGCTAGCAGTCTAGCCCTGGAGTACATCCTCAACGCATGCGTGGTAGGAAGGCTGAAACTCCCGGAAGTGGTGTCGCGCCTTTTTCCTCACCGGCAACGCATATAACCGCCTTCACCCTTCCCAACCGGATCGACGAGACCCGGTCCTGAGGGCGTGTAGGCTTATCTGCAGGAGACGGACGCCGTGGGCGTGAGTACGAGTCCGGCTGAGAAACCATTCAGAGCTAAGTAGTGTTAACTGCTGCTTGACCAGGCTTTGGTGTCCCTTTTTCTTCCCTCTGTTTTGCTTTGCAGGATGTGCCAAATGCGCCGTCCCCTCCCTCCCGCGGTCTATGGGGTGGATTTTCATCCCTGGTGAAGTGAGACCCTCCCTCTTTCTCGCCACTTCTTGACTGCTTCATTGCTGACTGGCCACTGGCCATTTGGCCCATTGATCGATGAGTGACAGAATGTTGCGTGTTTATTTTCACTGCCATTTCGCCCTCATTTCACGTATCAATACCCTCCCCTGTGCACTTACACAGTTAGATTTTGCAAAATTGGCAATCTACTTTGACAGTGCCACCATATTAACAATATGACTTATCGTGTAGCCTCAGCCAACGGCAGAGCCACGCACCTCTGCTATTCTGCATGAGTGGTGCACCCTGGCACTATGAGCACTAGAAATAGACTGAATCTGGCTAAATCAATTGACAAAATATTCTAATTATGTTTCTTTTGTCTTGTGTTGTCTGTGTTTTCTTACCTTCACAGGTGCCTTTTTATTTTTAGTCTCTAAATTTTAGAGGCTGGAGGTGTGTGCGTCCTACCTTCGGGTGGTGAAGCCCGCCTCTGTGTTTTTGTGCACTTCACAGATCTTTTGACTTTCAAGCCCTCTGGCAGGGTGGGCCTTAGAGTGCCCATACCGCCGAGGTTTAACACCATAGGTCCTGACGAATGCCAGGTTAATGATACCACACCGGCTGAAACATGTCCATGTCGACCATTCACATATTCACTTAATGCTAGAGGGAGTAAGACCATCCAATTAGTTGGCTCTACTCACCTACACATTTTTTAACCTTGCCCTTGATGGTCTTTGATTAAAATTAAATTTTTGACACATACAAGGCAATTTTAATCTCACCACTTGACACTATTCACGTAATTTTCCACATAGCCCTCCCATCACGAAAACCAGCTCCGCAGTAACTCTGGCGTCGAAGCACACCGGGGTGACATTCGGTCACACCCGGTGGGGCCCGATGATGAAGCAAGTCACCGACCAGGTCGGTGAGTGAGGGCTTTCCTAACAAACCTATTGGGCTTTGTTGTTTCCTTGTGCTCTGTGCCCTTTTTCCACCTGAACCAGAACAGGAACACTCTTTTGTTGTTGTTACATATTATAATTTGGGGACTAAGAGTGTTCACGACTCTCCCTCTCTCTCTTATTGTTTGTAAACATACCCTTTACCAACCACAATACTTAATACCTGATAAACTATACATGGTGCTGTTAACACACAAGTTGTTTGCCAAGATCAATGAACTGTAGAGATGAGAATTACTGTTTAATAAAACTAGTTTTTAGAAAATGGCAATCCTGGGTGGACAACCTAAGGCCACAACGTTTCTGATTGAATCAGCTTTGTAGATTACTAACTGATGTTTTATTGTGATGGTCCCAATCTATTGTGCAGTAAACAAAAGCACTTTGCGTTAAAACATTGAGACTGACTGTGGATCATTGGCACAAGTTGCAGCTGAAAATACACTGAAGGGGATATGTACAAGGAAGTGTTGGAGCGCAGTGTTCGCCTCCTTGGCTTAACACAGCACTCCGCCACTTCTGAAACACAAGGCTGCACCATATTTACAGGAACGTGGTGCAGTCTTTTGTTTCCCCCTGCGATGGCGCTAAGTTTAGCAACTTAGCACCAAGGCAGGCACCCTTGCACCACAGTGCAAGGGTGTCTGCGTGCAGGGGAGGATTGTTTATGTGTTGGAAGGTGTCCCTTCCTGCACATAAACAGACCTAAAATGCCATTCTGTCACTTTCATGTGTGCTGCTTCATGCAGCACACATGAAAGTGACAAACTGTCATTTTTTTAAAGGTTTGTTTATGTACAGAAAGGGACACCTTCCTGTACATAAACAAACCATGGCATTTTGCTTTGTCCATGTGGGCTGCACAAGGCAGCACACATGGAAAAGGCAAAAACAAGGAGAATAATGCATTTTTCCTCGTTTCACCAACTTAACACCAGGTTTTTCCTGGTCTTAATTTTGGCGCTGCCTACTATGTACGTCACCCTTGTACATTGGGGACAGCGTCAAAATGAATGGGTGTTACGGTGGAATGCCCACCACAACACCCACTGCCCACCCCTTTCACGCTAACCATAGTGTGAATGGGGGCCTTATGTTCAAGGCAGCGTTCAGCCACATTAAGTGGCTTAACTCTGCCTTGTATATAAGGTGCAGCCCCTATCGCCACCACAATGTCGGTAAACTTTGTGGTGGCGATAGGGTATTGCACACATGCCCCTAGGTTCATAAAGATGTCTCATGGCCTCGGATAAAATTGTGTCCTTTCTCCTCTGCTCTTTTGCTATTCCATGGCCGATATTAAGGAATATTTTACTTTGTGCAGGCAGTTGTCCCTTGCTTAATATTTACTGCAGCTCGGTGGTTACCACATTGCTTAATATTAACAGGAGAACCTATTGTTTAGAACACATGTGGCCCTTAAAGTTCACCACACGATGTGGAGGATCTTTACACATTTTCTATTGAGTGGTGTGTCCTTCTGCAGTATCTTTTCCTTCACCAACACAAATATAGATGCTTTGTAATTGCGCATGGTCCGAGGTGCTCCAGCAGGCTCAAACCTTGTTTGGCATATTTGTTGACAACATTCGCAAAAGAAAGAGAAGTGTCCTTTCTACTACCTGTACAACAGTATCTATCTGACTGTGTCTTTCTTTCATGTTCCAGTCATTAAGTGAGTCAGCAGCACAGGTCCTTGGCCCTGGACTAACACAACTACCATGTTGATTCCCTTCTTCACTGTCATGATGTGCTTCATGACCCTGTGAAGCTGTACATCCCTTCCCTCCTGTAATGCATTGTCCTTGCCACTCTGTAAAACAGTGACCCTCGCCATGTCATCCAGTGGTTTGATTTCATTCGTATGAGGCTGCTCTGGTGGTACGTGCCCATGGGGTAGAACAACACGTTTCACCATGGAGAAAGGCGTTTTGATGGATCAGGAACAGAAGCAGGACTTTGCCCAGGAGAAAGAAGGTTTGATGGATCAGCCCCACAGGCAGGACTTCTTTCCAAGGAGGAAGTTTTGATGGATCAACCTGTGCATCCACCTCTCCTTTATTAGAGTTTGGGGGTCACTTCAACTCAGATTGGTGCATTTTATTTTGAATTCAGAACTGATTTAGTGCGGCCAATATGCAATCTCCACTTTCCAGATTTTTTTTCTTTGCATGACACACCCTACCCTCTCTTTTTCTAGTGCAAAACACATCCTAAAAGTTTTTTTTTCTATTGACGTGTTTCTACCAGCATTATCCTTAAGGTTCTCTCAATTTCTGCTCTTGAGATGCAAACATTTCTCATGAAGAGACCAGGAACAGGTGAATTTGGAAGGTGTTTGATCTCGCAAGAGAGTCCCTATAAATCTTCGGTCACCATAAATAAAGTCTGAATTTGGTGTCAGACCACTGAAAGCTGATCCTAAAAATTTGCATCAAGAATAATTTCAACTGCACTTAAGAACTCCTGCTTAACTGTACTCAAAGAATCACCAGATGAGATTCAGAAATATTTTGTGATGGCGGTGCGTACTATTGTGGTGCGGTAATTGCAAACACAACAGTGATGGACAGAATGTGGATCAATGTCACACATTCACCCCAGTCCAAAGATCTGGGCCCAAATCCATCGTTTTTCCACTCCACACCACCCTGGGTTAGACAATGGCGATATGCAAATCAGCGCTGACCCTGTGCCCCATGGGAACAGTCCAGTCCGAACTACAAAAGCCATGTCCTTCCCAGAACGGAAACAAGCATCCGAGGACCGGCCCGGTTTCGAGGTAACACCTCTCATCAGCCCGGCTAGCTTGATTCCAGTGGTGTGGAGTGCCTGGGACTCACGTCTGAGCATCCCCAGTACACTTAGAGCGGTAATTGCAAACACAACAGTGATGGACAGAATGTGGATCAATGTCACACATTCACCCCAGTCCAAAGATCTGGGCCCAAATCCATCGTTTTTCCACTCCACACCACCCTGGGTTAGACAATGGCGATATGCAAATCAGCGCTGACCCTGTGCCCCATGGGAACAGTCCAGTCCGAACTACAAAAGCCATGTCCTTCCCAGAACGGAAACAAGCATCCGAGGACCGGCCCGGTTTCGAGGTAACACCTCTCATCAGCCCGGCTAGCTTGATTCCAGTGGTGTGGAGTGCCTGGGACTCACGTCTGAGCATCCCCAGTACACTTAGAGCGGTAATTGCAAACACAACAATGATGGACAGAATGTGGATCAATGTCACACATTCACCCCAGTCCAAAGATCTGGGCCCAAATCCATCGTTTTTCCACTCCACACCACCCTGGGTTAGACAATGGCGATATGCAAATCAGCGCTGACCCTGTGCCCCATGGGAACAGTCCAGTCCGAACTACAAAAGCCATGTTTGCAGGTACCGCTCTAAGTGTACTGGGGATGCTCAGACGTGAGTCCCAGGCACTCCACACCACTGGAATCATGCTAGCCGGGCTGATGAGAGGTGTTACCTCGAAACCGGGCCGGTCCTCGGATGCTTGTTTCCGTCCTGGGAAGGACATGGCCTTTGTAGTTCGGACTGGACTGTTCCCATGGGGCACAGGGTCAGCGCTGATTTGCATATCGCCATTGTCTAACCCAGGGTGGTGTGGAGTGGAAAAACAATGGATTTGGGCCCAGATCTTTGGACTGGGGTGAATGTGTGACATTGATCCACATTCTGTCCATCATTGTTGTGTTTGCAGGTACCGCTCTAAGTGTACTGGGGATGCTCAGACGTGAGTCCCAGGCACTCCACACCACTGGAATCATGCTAGCCGGGCTGATGAGAGGTGTTACCTCGAAACCGGGCCGGTCCTCGGATGCTTGTTTCCGTTCTGGGAAGGACATGGCTTTTGTAGTTCGGACTGGACTGTTCCCATGGGGCACAGGGTCAGCGCTGATTTGCATATCACCATTGTCTAACCCAGGGTGGTGTGGAGTGGAAAAACGATGGATTTGGGCCCAGATCTTTGGACTGGGGTGAATGTGTGACATTGATCCACATTCTGTCCATCATTGTTGTGTTTGCAGGTACCGCTCTAAGTGTACTGGGGATGCTCAGACGTGAGTCCCAGGCACTCCACACCACTGGAATCATGCTAGCCGGGCTGATGAGAGGTGTTACCTCGAAACCGGGCCGGTCCTCGGATGCTTGTTTCCGTTCTGGGAAGGACATGGCTTTTGTAGTTTGGACTGGACTGTTCCCATGGGGCACAGGGTCAGCGCTGATTTGCATATCGCCATTGTCTAACCCAGGGTGGTGTGGAGTGGAAAAACGATGGATTTGGGCCCAGATCTTTGGACTGGGGTGAATGTGTGACATTGATCCACATTCTGTCCATCATTGTTGTGTTTGCAGGTACCGCTCTAAGTGTACTGGGGATGCTCAGACGTGAGTCCCAGGCACTCCACACCACTGGAATCATGCTAGCCGGGCTGATGAGAGGTGTTACCTCGAAACCGGGCCGGTCCTCGGATGCTTGTTTCCGTTTTGGGAAGGACATGGCTTTTGTAGTTCGGACTGGACTGTTCCCATGGGGCACAGGGTCAGCGCTGATTTGCATATCGCCATTGTCTAACCCAGGGTGGTGTGGAGTGGAAAAACGATGGATTTGGGCCCAGCTCTTTGGACTGGGGTGAATGTGTGACATTGATCCACATTCTGCCCATCATTGTTGTGTTTGCAGGTACCGCTCTAAGTGTACTGGGGATGCTCAGACGTGAGTCCCAGGCACTCCACACCACTGGAATCATGCTAGCCGGGCTGAAGAGAGGTGTTACCTCGAAACCGGGCCGGTCCTCGGATGCTTGTTTCCGTTCTGGGAAGGACATGGCTTTTGTAGTTCGGACTGGACTGTTCCCATGGGGCACAGGGTCAGCGCTGATTTGCATATCGCCATTGTCTAACCCAGGGTGGTGTGGAGTGGAAAAACGATAGATTTGGGCCCAGATCTTTGGACTGGGGTGAATGTGTGACATTGATCCACATTCTGTCCATCATTGTTGTGTTTGCAGGTACCGCTCTAAGTGTACTGGGGATGCTCAGACGTGAGTCCCAGGCACTCCACACCACTGGAATCATGCTAGCCGGGCTGATGAGAGGTGTTACCTCGAAACCGGGCCGGTCCTCGGATGCTTGTTTCCGTCCTGGGAAGGACATGGCTTTTGTAGTTCAGACTGGACTGTTCCCATGGGGCACAGGGTCAGCGCTGATTTGCATATCGCCATTGTCTAACCCAGGGTGGTGTGGAGTGGAAAAACAATGGATTTGGGCCCAGATCTTTGGACTGGGGTGAATGTGTGACATTGATCCACATTCTGTCCATCATTGTTGTGTTTGCAGGTACCGCTCTAAGTGTACTGGGGATGCTCAGACGTGAGTCCCAGGCACTCCACACCACTGGAATCATGCTAGCCGGGCTGATGAGAGGTGTTACCTCGAAACCGGGCCGGTCCTCGGATGCTTGTTTCCGTTCTGGGAAGGACATGGCTTTTGTAGTTCGGACTGGACTGTTCCCATGGGGCACAGGGTCAGCGCTGATTTGCATATCGCCATTGTCTAACCCAGGGTGGTGTGGAGTGGAAAAACGATGGATTTGGGCCCAGATCTTTGGACTGGGGTGAATGTGTGACATTGATCCACATTCTGTCCATCATTGTTGTGTTTGCAGGTACCGCTCTAAGTGTACTGGGGATGCTCAGACGTGAGTCCCAGGCACTCCACACCACTGGAATCATGCTAGCCGGGCTGATGAGAGGTGTTACCTCGAAACCGGGCCGGTCCTCGGATGCTTGTTTCCGTCCTGGGAAGGACATGGCTTTTGTAGTTCGGACTGGACTGTTCCCATGGGGCACAGGGTCAGCGCTGATTTGCATATCGCCATTGTCTAACCCAGGGTGGTGTGGAGTGGAAAAACGATGGATTTGGGCCCAGATCTTTGGACTGGGGTGAATGTGTGACATTGATCCACATTCTGTCCATCATTGTTGTGTTTGCAGGTACCGCTCTAAGTGTACTGGGGATGCTCAGACGTGAGTCCCAGGCACTCCACACCACTGGAATCATGCTAGCCGGGCTGATGAGAGGTGTTACCTCGAAACCGGGCCGGTCCTCGGATGCTTGTTTCCGTTCTGGGAAGGACATGGCTTTTGTAGTTCGGACTGGACTGTTCCCATGGGGCACAGGGTCAGCGCTGATTTGCATTTCGCCATTGTCTAACCCAGGGTGGTGTGGAGTGGAAAAACGATGGATTTGGGCCCAGATCTTTGGACGGGGTGAATGTGTGACATTGATCCACATTCTGTCCATCATTGTTGTGTTTGCAGGTACCGCTCTAAGTGTACTGGGGATGCTCAGACGTGAGTCCCAGGCACTCCACACCACTGGAATCATGCTAGCCGGAATGATGAGAGGTGTTACCTCGAAACCGGGCCGGTCCTCGGATGCTTGTTTCCGTTCTGGGAAGGACATGGCTTTTGTAGTTCGGACTGGACTGTTCCCATGGGGCACAGGGTCAGCGCTGATTTGCATATCGCCATTGTCTAACCCAGGGTGGTGTGGAGTGGAAAAACGATGGATTTGGGCCCAGATCTTTGGACTGGGGTGAATGTGTGACATTGATCCACATTCTGTCCATCATTGTTGTGTTTGCAGGTACCGCTCTAAGTGTACTGGGGATGCTCAGACGTGAGTCCCAGGCACTCCACACCACTGGAATCATGCTAGCCGGGCTGATGAGAGGTGTTACCTCGAAACCGGGCCGGTCCTCGGATGCTTGTTTCCGTCCTGGGAAGGACATGGCTTTTGTAGTTCGGACTGGACTGTTCCCATGGGGCACAGGGTCAGCGCTGATTTGCATATCGCCATTGTCTAACCCAGGGTGGTGTGGAGTGGAAAAACGATGGATTTGGGCCCAGATCTTTGGACTGGGGTGAATGTGTGACATTGATCCACATTCTGTCCATCATTGTTGTGTTTGCAGGTACCGCTCTAAGTGTACTGGGGATGCTCAGACGTGAGTCCCAGGCACTCCACACCACTGGAATCATGCTAGCCGGGCTGATGAGAGGTGTTACCTCGAAACCGGGCCGGTCCTCGGATGCTTGTTTCCGTTCTGGGAAGGACATGGCTTTTGTAGTTCGGACTGGACTGTTCCCATGGGGCACAGGGTCAGCGCTGATTTGCATTTCGCCATTGTCTAACCCAGGGTGGTGTGGAGTGGAAAAACGATGGATTTGGGCCCAGATCTTTGGACGGGGTGAATGTGTGACATTGATCCACATTCTGTCCATCATTGTTGTGTTTGCAGGTACCGCTCTAAGTGTACTGGGGATGCTCAGACGTGAGTCCCAGGCACTCCACACCACTGGAATCATGCTAGCCGGGCTGATGAGAGGTGTTACCTCGAAACCGGGCCGGTCCTCGGATGCTTGTTTCCGTTCTGGGAAGGACATGGCTTTTGTAGTTTGGACTGGACTGTTCCCTTGGGGCACAGGGTCAGCGCTGATTTGCATATTGCCATTGTCTAACCCAGGGTGGTGTGGAGTGGAAAAACGATGGATTTGGGCCCAGATCTTTGGACTGGGGTGAATGTGTGACATTGATCCACATTCTGTCCATCATTGTTGTGTTTGCAGGTACCGCTCTAAGTGTACTGGGGATGCTCAGACGTGAGTCCCAGGCACTCCACACCACTGGAATCATGCTAGCCGGGCTGATGAGAGGTGTTACCTCGAAACCGGGCCGGTCCTCGGATGCTTGTTTCCGTTCTGGGAAGGACATGGCTTTTGTAGTTTGGACTGGACTGTTCCCATGGGGCACAGGGTCAGCGCTGATTTGCATATCGCCATTGTCTAACCCAGGGTGGTGTGGAGTGGAAAAACGATGGATTTGGGCCCAGATCTTTGGACTGGGGTGAATGTGTGACATTGATCCACATTCTGTCCATCATTGTTGTGTTTGCAGGTACCGCTCTAAGTGTACTGGGGATGCTCAGACGTGAGTCCCAGGCACTCCACACCACTGGAATCATGCTAGCCGGGCTGATGAGAGGTGTTACCTCGAAACCGGGCCGGTCCTCGGATGCTTGTTTCCGTTTTGGGAAGGACATGGCTTTTGTAGTTCGGACTGGACTGTTCCCATGGGGCACAGGGTCAGCGCTGATTTGCATATCGCCATTGTCTAACCCAGGGTGGTGTGGAGTGGAAAAACGATGGATTTGGGCCCAGCTCTTTGGACTGGGGTGAATGTGTGACATTGATCCACATTCTGTCCATCATTGTTGTGTTTGCAGGTACCGCTCTAAGTGTACTGGGGATGCTCAGACGTGAGTCCCAGGCACTCCACACCACTGGAATCATGCTAGCCGGGCTGAAGAGAGGTGTTACCTCGAAACCGGGCCGGTCCTCGGATGCTTGTTTCCGTTCTGGGAAGGACATGGCTTTTGTAGTTCGGACTGGACTGTTCCCATGGGGCACAGGGTCAGCGCTGATTTGCATATCGCCATTGTCTAACCCAGGGTGGTGTGGAGTGGAAAAACGATAGATTTGGGCCCAGATCTTTGGACTGGGGTGAATGTGTGACATTGATCCACATTCTGTCCATCATTGTTGTGTTTGCAGGTACCGCTCTAAGTGTACTGGGGATGCTCAGACGTGAGTCCCAGGCACTCCACACCACTGGAATCATGCTAGCCGGGCTGATGAGAGGTGTTACCTCGAAACCGGGCCGGTCCTCGGATGCTTGTTTCCGTCCTGGGAAGGACATGGCTTTTGTAGTTCAGACTGGACTGTTCCCATGGGGCACAGGGTCAGCGCTGATTTGCATATCGCCATTGTCTAACCCAGGGTGGTGTGGAGTGGAAAAACAATGGATTTGGGCCCAGATCTTTGGACTGGGGTGAATGTGTGACATTGATCCACATTCTGTCCATCATTGTTGTGTTTGCAGGTACCGCTCTAAGTGTACTGGGGATGCTCAGACGTGAGTCCCAGGCACTCCACACCACTGGAATCATGCTAGCCGGGCTGATGAGAGGTGTTACCTCGAAACCGGGCCGGTCCTCGGATGCTTGTTTCCGTTCTGGGAAGGACATGGCTTTTGTAGTTCGGACTGGACTGTTCCCATGGGGCACAGGGTCAGCGCTGATTTGCATATCGCCATTGTCTAACCCAGGGTGGTGTGGAGTGGAAAAACGATGGATTTGGGCCCAGATCTTTGGACTGGGGTGAATGTGTGACATTGATCCACATTCTGTCCATCATTGCTGTGTTTGCAGGTACCGCTCTAAGTGTACTGGGGATGCTCAGACGTGAGTCCCAGGCACTCCACACCACTGGAATCATGCTAGCCGGGCTGATGAGAGGTGTTACCTCGAAACCGGGCCGGTCCTCGGATGCTTGTTTCCGTTCTGGGAAGGACATGGCTTTTGTAGTTCGGACTGGACTGTTCCCATGGGGCACAGGGTCAGCGCTGATTTGCATATCGCCATTGTCTAACCCAGGGTGGTGTGGAGTGGAAAAACGATGGATTTGGGCCCAGATCTTTGGACTGGGGTGAATGTGTGACATTGATCCACATTCTGTCCATCATTGTTGTGTTTGCAGGTACCGCTCTAAGTGTACTGGGGATGCTCAGACGTGAGTCCCAGGCACTCCACACCACTGGAATCATGCTAGCCGGGCTGATGAGAGGTGTTACCTCGAAACCGGGCTGGTCCTCGGATGCTTGTTTCCGTTCTGGGAAGGACATGGCTTTTGTAGTTTGGACTGGACTGTTCCCATGGGGCACAGGGTCAGCGCTGATTTGCATATCGCCATTGTCTAACCCAGGGTGGTGTGGAGTGGAAAAACGATGGATTTGGGCCCATATCTTTGGACTGGGGTGAATGTGTGACATTGATCCACATTCTGTCCATCATTGTTGTGTTTGCAGGTACCGCTCTAAGTGTACTGGGGATGCTCAGACGTGAGTCCCAGGCACTCCACACCACTGGAATCATGCTAGCCGGGCTGATGAGAGGTGTTACCTCGAAACCGGGCCGGTCCTCGGATGCTTGTTTCCGTCCTGGGAAGGACATGGCTTTTGTAGTTCAGACTGGACTGTTCCCATGGGGCACAGGGTCAGCGCTGATTTGCATATCGCCATTGTCTAACCCAGGGTGGTGTGGAGTGGAAAAACAATGGATTTGGGCCCAGATCTTTGGACTGGGGTGAATGTGTGACATTGATCCACATTCTGTCCATCATTGTTGTGTTTGCAGGTACCGCTCTAAGTGTACTGGGGATGCTCAGACGTGAGTCCCAGGCACTCCACACCACTGGAATCATGCTAGCCGGGCTGATGAGAGGTGTTACCTCGAAACCGGGCCGGTCCTCGGATGCTTGTTTCCGTTCTGGGAAGGACATGGCTTTTGTAGTTCGGACTGGACTGTTCCCATGGGGCACAGGGTCAGCGCTGATTTGCATATCGCCATTGTCTAACCCAGGGTGGTGTGGAGTGGAAAAACGATGGATTTGGGCCCAGATCTTTGGACTGGGGTGAATGTGTGACATTGATCCACATTCTGTCCATCATTGTTGTGTTTGCAGGTACCGCTCTAAGTGTACTGGGGATGCTCAGACGTGAGTCCCAGGCACTCCACACCACTGGAATCATGCTAGCCGGGCTGATGAGAGGTGTTACCTCGAAACCGGTCCGGTCCTCGGATGCTTGTTTCCATTCTGGGAAGGACATGGCTTTTGTAGTTCGGACTGGACTGTTCCCATGGGGCACAGGGTCAGCGCTGATTTGCATATCGCCATTGTCTAACCCAGGGTGGTGTGGAGTGGAAAAACGATGGATTTGGGCCCAGATCTTTGGACTGGGGTGAATGTGTGACATTGATTCACATTCTGTCCATCATTGTCGTGTTTGCAGGTACCGCTCTAAGTGTACTGGGGATGCTCAGACGTGAGTCCCAGGCACTCCACACCACTGGAATCATGCTAGCCGGGCTGATGAGAGGTGTTACCTCGAAACCGGGCCGGTCCTCGGATGCTTGTTTCCATTCTGGGAAGGACATGGCTTTTGTAGTTCGGACTGGACTGTTCCCATGGGGCACAGGGTCAGCGCTGATTTGCATATCGCCATTGTCTAACCCAGGGTGGTGTGGAGTGGAAAAACGATGGATTTGGGCCCAGATCTTTGGACTGGGGTGAATGTGTGACATTGATCCACATTCTGTCCATCATTGTTGTGTTTGCAGGTACCGCTCTAAGTGTACTGGGGATGCTCAGACGTGAGTCCCAGGCACTCCACACCACTGGAATCATGCTAGCCGGGCTGATGAGAGGTGTTACCTCGAAACCGGGCCGGTCCTCGGATGCTTGTTTCCGTTCTGGGAAGGACATGGCTTTTGTAGTTCGGACTGGACTGTTCCCATGGGGCACAGGGTCAGCGCTGATTTGCATATCGCCATTGTCTAACCCAGGGTGGTGTGGAGTGGAAAAACGATGGATTTGGGCCCAGATCTTTGGACTGGGGTGAATGTGTGACATTGATCCACATTCTGTCCATCATTGTTGTGTTTGCAGGTACCGCTCTAAGTGTACTGGGGATGCTCAGACGTGAGTCCCAGGCCCTCCACACCACTGGAATCATGCTAGCCGGGCTGATGAGAGGTGTTACCTCGAAACTGGGCCGGTCCTCGGATGCTTGTTTCCGTCCTGGGAAGGACATGGCTTTTGTAGTTCGGACTGGACTGTTCCCATGGGGCACAGGGTCAGCGCTGATTTGCATATCGCCATTGTCTAACCCAGGGTGGTGTGGAGTGGAAAAACGATGGATTTGAGCCCAGATCTTTGGACTGGGGTGAATGTGTGACATTGATCCACATTCTGTCCATCATTGTTGTGTTTGCAGGTACCGCTCTAAGTGTACTGGGGATGCTCAGACGTGAGTCCCAGGCACTCCACACCACTGGAATCATGCTAGCCGGGCTGATGAGAGGTGTTACCTCAAAACCGGTCCGGTCCTCGGATGCTTGTTTCCGTTCTGGGAAGGACATGGCTTTTGTAGTTCGGACTGGACTGTTCCCATGGGGCACAGGGTCAGCGCTGATTTGCATATCGCCATTGTCTAACCCAGGGTGGTGTGGAGTGGAAAAACGATGGATTTGGGCCCAGATCTTTGGACTGGGGTGAATGTGTGACATTGATCCACATTCTGTCCATCATTGTTGTGTTTGCAGGTACTATTGTGGTGCAGCACCAATGCAAATTCCAAGCTGGAATTTACAAACACCACCCATATCAACAATTGGGTGGCTTTGCATGAGTTGTAAACCCATAAGTAACACAAGAAATCACATAGCCTGCCTTGCATACTTTGCGTCAGGGATACATTACATAAATGGAGCATGGCTATTACTGTTCATTCACCCATGTATTTTAATGCTGACACAGATTTTCTATATTTTCTAGCCTTACTCTATTCTTTGACCTCAGAGTTCACATGCAGATGATAATATAATGGGTTTAGTAGACTGAGCACTGACCTTTCTGGAAGGATAGGAGGAAATATGTTCAGTGTTTTCAAGTTTACTGAGTCGTGGCAATATGTCTGTTTGCCATTCTATGCTCCTAGTTAGAACATGATACCTAAATCCTATTAATTAAAAGCTAGATACACCTTAGTTGTCTAGCATATGGTACTTTGCTAAGTGCAGGAACTCAAAGTTCTATTAATCAGTATAAATATTCACAGTAAGTCATGCACCCAGGAGGTAGTTTCTCAATGATATAAAAGCGGTTTTAATGTCCAACAATTCCCTTCCAAGCATGTCCTAATTCTATTTTACTTTATGACCTTCAAATGCAGTCATGAAATATGTATAGCTAGTGGATTGAATCTGTTCTTAGCCATCCAATACATATTTTAGCTGATACTTCATAACCACAGATTTGAATGAGGTGTACGCACTGGACATTGAATTTCTCCATATCGGTGTTGCTGGTATGATGGATTGACGTAAGCCACTCCTCACCCAAGAAGGATGTGATACTACCCAGTTTTTGCAGATTTGCCGTCTGGCCAAGAGGATCAAATAATAAATAGGATTCCTCTGTGCAGGTGGAAAGTTAGTATTATACCCGGCATCTATTCCAAACAACATTATGAATTTATATTTTTTCTTGAAGACAGCAGACTTGACAGTAGAATAGAGTGCTTTTAGATACTTCCCATAGGATTTTGAACTCTGGAATCTCTATGTTACCGCCTGGATAACAACGCACACGACAGCAAAGAGCTCTTCAGCATCGTAAAAGAACTCTCCAACCCCAGCGCCAACAACATCCCGCCCCCACAAGAACTGTGCGACTCACTGGCCATCTTCTTCCACTGCAAGATCGCTGACATCCACGACTGCTCCGACTACGCCAGACTCCACCTCCCCTGCGAACTCCACCAGCGCCAACCACCTGACCTCCTGGTCCAACATCAACGACGACGAGACACGCAAGGTCATGAACTCCATCCACTCAGGATCTCCATCAGACCCATGCCCACACCACGTATTCAACAAAGCAGACGCAGCCATCGCACCCTAACTACAGAAGGTCAACAACATCTCCTTTGAAACAGCGACATTCCCGGAAAGCTGGAAGCTTGCCAAAATCAACGCCCTCCTCAAGAAGCCCAAGAACCTCAAGAACTTCCGGCCCATCTCCCTGCTCCTGTTCCCAGCGAAGGTCATCGAGAATATCATCAACATGCAATTGGATGGCCACCTAGAATACAACAACATCTTGGACCCGTCCCAGTCCTGATGCAGACGAAACCACAGCACCGAGACAGCCCTCATCGCCACCACAGACGACATCAGGCGCCAACTAGACAACGGCAAAACATCAGCCCTAATCCTCCTGGACCAGTCAGCCGCCTTCGACACGGTCCGCCATCACACTCTAAAGACACGCCTCCAAGAAGCCGGAATCCAAGAGAAGCCGCTTGACTGGACCACGTCCTTCCTCTCCGGCAGAACCCAGAGCGTCCGCCTCCCACCCTTCCGATCCGAAGCCACCGACATCATCTGCATTGTCCCCCAGGGCTCATCCCTCAGCCCGATACTGTTCAACGTCTACATGGCCCCCCTCGCACAAGTGGCCCGCCATCACAACCTCAGCATCATCTCCTACGCCGACAAAACCCAGCCCATACTGTCCCTCACCAAGGACCCACACATGAAGGCCGTCGCCGACTGGATGAGGAGCAGCCGTCTGAAACTGAACTCGGACAAGACGGAGGTCCTCATCCTCCGACCCACCCCTCAGCCTGAGACGACTCCTGGTGGCTGACCACACTGGGAACAGCACCAACACCCACCGACCATGCACACAACCTAGGATTCACCTCGACTCTTCCCTCTCCATGTCTAAGCAGGTCAACAGCGTCTCCTCCTCCTGCTACAACACCCTCTGCACGCTCCGTAGGATCTACAAGTGGATCCCGACCGAAACAAGAAGAACGGTGACACAGGCCCTCGTCAGCAGCAGACTGGACTACGGCAACGCACTCTACGCAGGAATCCCAGCCAAACACCTACGATGACTACAACGCATCCAAAACGCCTCGGCCCGACTGATCGTCAACGTCCCCCGCCACAGCCCCATCACCCCCCACCTGAGAGACGTGCACTGGCTCCCCATCGACAAGAGGGTCACCTTCAAGCTCCTCACCCACGCTCACAAATCACTCCACAACGCCGGACCAGCCTACCTGAACCGCAGACTCAGCTTCTACACCCCCACCCGCCAGCTCCGCTATGCCAGCCTCGCCCTCGCCGCTGTCCCCCGCGTCCAACGAACGACCTCTGGCGGCAGATCCTTCTCCTACCTCGCCGCCAAGACCTGGAACACCCTCCATACCCACCTACCGCAGACCCAAGACCTACTCGCCTTCAGAAGACTCCTCAAGACCTGGCTCTTCGAGCAGTAGCGGCACCCCCCTCCCCTCAGCACCTTGAGACCCTCACGGGTAAGTAGCGCGCTTTACAAGTACTCTGATTGATTGATTATTAATGATAGGTCTTATTTAGATTGACATTTTTAGTTTTGGTCAGTGTCCTATATCACATAGTTACTTCCATTTTTAGTATTGCAGCCTCTTATATCCATTCTGTGAATTCCCAATGTTCTTGGTCATCAGAATTTTGAGTAGCCTACCACAAGGCTGTCTTGAGTTATTTAAACCTTGAAATAGTTTCTTTAGAGTCCTCCAAAATATGTGTGCTACTGTTTGTTCCTTAATGTTTGTCGTATACTTTTCACTTCGATTCAGACGTCATGTCTAACATAGCACGCCTAATCTCTGGTTCAATCTATTGAATCTATTGAACAGTACCTTATTGAAAGGATCTAACACAATAGTGTGTTTTCTGATTTCTTGTGTGTTGGATTCTAGTTTGATACCTTTGTACCTAATCCAAATAATTTAATAAATATATAGATACATTTGAAATTGCACTAATTGCATCTTTGTCAATTGGCTACCAGCGGCAAGGCCCTGAACTGCACAGAAAGAGCTAGACTAAGATTATAATATATGTAAAAGTGCCAAGCAGAGATGCAAAGAATTGATCAGCAAGAGCGGAATAAATGTCACTTATTTATAGATATAACTTATCAAAGGTGTGAGTAGCCTGAAAAGGCCTTACAGTAACATGCCTTTAAAGAAAATTGAGCATGTGTTTTCATGTGTTTTCATCAGGATGCGCTACATTTATAACGTAGCAAAAAAGATCCTATAGGGCTAAATGGATATTTTCCCCCAAACAGTACAACAGAGATGAGTTAAGTAAATTCTGTTCCTTTTAAATGAGGCCCCCTTGAGATCTGGACGGGGATGAGGCTTAAAATCTTGAACACCTCTCTGTTGTTGGATCTTGAATACCTAGTGTAAGGACTTTGTTAATAGAAGTAGGACAAACAGCCTCTGAAAGTGATTCCAGATAAGAAAAAAGTGTGAACCCATACCTGACAGGGCTTTGACACACTGCACCCCGCAGCCGAATAAGCAGCACTTCTCATGTGCCTCGCAGTCCACGTCACTGCTGCACTGCGGTGGGGGGAGATAGCTGCACTTGTTCTCTTTTTCTGGATCAACTGGGCAAAATCCTGGGTTTTCTGCAACACAAATAGAGGCATGTGGAGAATGAATTATTTTTTTGACTTTGAACATCTGCAGCAAGTCCAAGATATCTATGAAATCTTATGTGTTTCTGTGTGTGCGTGTGTGTGTGTGTATATATATATATATATATCATCCACGGTGCAAGCAGCCGCCACACCTCGCTATGGCCCCTCCACTTTCAACAGTGGTCCGTGCTGGGCAGCGAGCCCAAATTAATTCAGGAAATCCACACCAAAGTCCTGTGCTAGGACGACATGAATCACAGACACAATCGGCGGTTTTCTTCAGAAAATTCCTTTCTGAAGAAAAACGCCGATTGTGTCCGTGATTCATATCGTCCTAGCACAGGACTTTGGTGTGGATTTCCTGAATGAATATATATATATATATATATATATATATATATATATATATATATCAGTACCAATCCCATTCTTTCACGAAAAAACGGGCCGACACATGCTCGGAGCTCTAGCAGTAGGCTTTTATTCAAAATTTCAGCGCACTCCAAATGTTCGGTGGAAACGCTTGGCAGACGCGTTTCAGCCTGTCAGCTTTCTTCAGTGCCCAGTTCCATCACATACCAGTTGTTACTACTGAAGGCGTGTTTCAAAAACATGGATGGTCCACACTGATTGGTCTGTAGATGTTAACCCATCCTCTTCAGTTTTCATGGGCACTACTCCATGCCGGGATTTCTCGCATACCAACGAAACTGGATCGTACAGTAAGGATCCAGTCAACTAGCGCAGTGGCTTCCCAGTCATACCGGTAGAGATATGCAACGATATCCCGCTTCATAAAGATCCCAAACAAAGTCACATCTGCCAAAGGCTCCTTACGCAGCACACGACTGCGTCCTCCCTCCCCGTATGTCTTCTCGACTCAGGTGAGTGTCCTTTCCAATACGGGGGGAGGGGCGCTGTGTTGTATTTTCATACGATACCAAAGCTTTAGCAGGTTATCACGGAGCTCCAGACCGGGAGGGCGTGCGGTAAGCGGTTCCTGCTGTTACCGCCTATACATCAGTACCAATCCCATTCTTTCATGAAAAAACGGGCCGACACATGCTCGGAGCTCTGGCAGTAGGCTTTTATTCAAAATTTCAGAGCACTCCAAATGTTCGGTGGAAACGCTTGGCAGACGCGTTTCAGCCTGTCAGCTTTCTTCAGTGCCCAGTTCCATCACATACCAGTTGTTACTACTGAAGGCGTGTTTAAATAACATGGATGGTCCACACTGATTGGTCTGTAGATGTTAACCCATCCTCTTCAGTTTTCATGGGCGCTACTCCATGCCGGGATTTCTCGCATACCAACGAAACTGGATCGTACAGTGAGGATCCAGTCAACTAGCGCAGTGGCTTCCCAGTCATACCGGCAGAGCCATGCAACGATATCCCGCTTCATAAAGATCCCAAACAAAGTCACTTCTGCCAAAGACTCCTTACGCAGCACACAACTGCGTCCTCCCTCCCCGTATGTCTTCTCGACTCAGGTGAGTGTCCTTTCCAATACATATTGGAATATATATCCAATATATATATATATGCACGTATTTCCAAAGAGGTAATGTCAACGCTGTGTCGTTTGGCAAATATCTTTTATTTGTCAGCTTAAACAAAAGTCAGACGCGTTTCGCCTGTCCAGCAGGCTTGCTCACTAACACCTTTTTTGTAAATAATTGGCCATTTTAAATTGTGCATTGCTTCCGTGTCATGTGCAAACTACAATAGTAAAGATTGAAGACATACTGGTAGTTCAATACACATTCTCACTTGGAATAGTCTGTTTTTCAAATCTTCAACAGAGGTTATTTGTTGAAAAGGCAATTCAAACTTTATCAAATGAACCCGCCCGCAATGAATGACATGCAAGGGAATAATGATGTTTCACTTTGGATTTCAGCGCATTGCGATGTGCGAGGCTGGCCAGGCGATGAGTTCCATCAATTTCAATCAACCGGTCAATTATACCTCCCTCCTTTCAAACATTCAGATGTAGACGGCATGGTGCCTACTGTTATTGTAATTGTAAACAACCTGATCATTTTTACAATTTACACTTTGCGTGCGCTTAAAACAATTGATTAATGCCCCAGTGGGCCATCAAATACTTTTCGCCTCCATGTTCCCTTACACACCTTGGGCAATATGCTCTTTACAATCGCATGACTGATCTCATCAGCGCGTGTGCACAAACCTTAATTCAGAATTGTACCAGTCAAGCCCAAGTGGGCATTGTAACCATTCCAAATTTCATATACACTCCATCATCTTTCGACTATGCCTTCTTTACTCTGGTGATCATTGTGATTATGTACATATTAAACAACAGGTAAAAATGTAATTTACATATTTAGAGCCCCGGAGAGGTGGCGGTCCCCGGGGCTGTGGGGTGCCCCCAGCTATTTTAATGTCGTCGAGCCTCGAGGGGTGGTGGTCCCCGGGGCTCAGGGGAGGCCTCAGAGGCCCCCCCATAATTAAACTTTTAAACTCGGGGTGGTGGTCCCCGGGGCTGGCCTTAGAGGACCCCCAGGGGGTGGCCGTCCCCAGGGCAGTGTTGGGGAGATTGGGCCCCCACACTTTATTTTTATAAACATGCTCCCTGAATTTGGAGGCTAATTATCATAGAAGCTTTGTTTTTTGTTTTTTTTATCGTCAGGATCCGGTCATCCTGCGCGGATTTTGCTGATTTAAAAAGAAAAAAAGGTTTTGGGCCTTGGGAGGTCCTTGTGGGACCCCCTGAACAGGCCTAGGGGGTCAGGGTGTTTCTACAGTGCCCCCTTTTTGCGTTTTCTGCGTTTATTTTATAGGTTTCTTGTGCCTCGGTTCTACCGAGGCACAAGATGGCTGCCAACACTTCCTGATTTGGATTGTTACACACAACAAAGCTAGGGTCAGAGCTGTTTTCTACCTGCACACTATTCCACTATATATAGTCTTTTATCAGTTACTCAGAGACCTGTGCGTATAGGTCGAGGGCATGACCCATAAACACCCTCTAAATAGTGATGCAAAGCATCACAAACAAATAGAAACACACAATGACCCGCACAAGGAAAATTATACTCAAATTGTAAATATTGCTAGCAATTCTCTGAACTTCAATTGTTTTATGAATAAAAAGTTTTTCTACACAACTCTCAAGACTTGGACTTCACCTCTTTTTGGAAAGCGTTCATAATATACATTTGAAAATTACTGTTGCATTATTTTGGCAATATTTACAATTTGAGTATAATTTTCCTTGTGCGGGTCATTGTGTGTTTCTGATTTGGATTGTTGACAGCCAATTAGAATACAACTCATGCACCGCAGGGTGCGCTTAGGGTGTTCGGATCCTGACCGGCCATAGATATATATGTACTTTTAAATGTCATTTTCTCAGGAACTACTGAACGGATTTACACCATTTGAGCAAAAGGCACAAGTCTGAACTAAGGACTACCTCTTTACCAAATTTGGTGTAATTCAGTTCAGCAGTTCGGCCTGTAGCTGCGTTGAAAGGTTCCTATGGAAAATTGCATGGGGAAAACACGTTTTGGGACCCCCTTTTTTCTCGGCCCCCGCTTGACGAATCACCCTGAGACTTTCAGGATAGGAGCGGACCGGAGCTGGCCATTAGTTTTGAAAATTTTGCTGGATAAAAATCCTTACGGTTTGGATCTCATACTTTCATACTCTTGTGACTCTACATGAGTCCTTGGTCTTCCAATTCTATAAATATTACCTAAAGGTGGGGTCCAAATCCCAATCTGTAAATAACACCTCGGGTGTTAGGCGGTTCTTAACCAAATAGCATCATCCTCCATTATATTACTATTGTTAATTACACTATACCCACAGTATATGTCTTGTTCCTCATGAGGTGCGAAAATTAAACCACCACTACCCTCTATAATTTGCTAATAGGGAAAGCTGTAGTAAGCCCTTGCATTTCGGGAAAGCTGTAGTAAGCTCTTGGTTCTAGGAACAGCTGTAGTAAGCCCCTGGAGCTGGTGCAAGTAAGCTCTTGGATCTAGGGGGAGATTGTCGTAAACTCTTTGATGTAGGGTGAGCCATAGTAAGCTCTTGGATCTTGGGAGGGTTGTAGTAAGCTCTTGGATCTAGGGAGAGCTTTAGTAAGCCTTTGGATCTGGTGCGAGCTATAATAAGCTCTTGGATCTAGAGAGAGCTGTAGTGAGCCTTTGTATCGCCAGACAGCTGTTGTATGCTCTTCAATCTAGGGAGTGCTGAAGTAAACCTTTGTATCTCAGGAGAGCTGTAGTAAACCCTTGGATCTAAGAACAGCATATCTCATGGGGCAGTAACAAGTCAGGGTCCGGAGGTTGTGTAACACCGAAGGAACACTTTGTCCATCGCACTGGAACTGGATTCCCCTGATTAGATTGTCTTCAAAATGCTATAAATATAAACAAAAAGATAGTAGGAAGAGACAGCACTACTGCCTTAGGGACGCTTTGTTCTCATGTAATCCTGTTATGGTTGCTAAGCAGACCAAGGACATAATATCCAGACCCTTTCTCTCTTGTGGATGTTGGAGTTACTCTGAAGATCCTGAATAGGAGCTCACTATAGTCATGACAGCCAGGAAATTAGACTCCACTCAGTCCCATGAGCTGCAAGTGGGTTAACATTCTTCAAATCCTGTGCCTGACCTGGGACTTCAGCTTTGATCTCGAAATTCAAGCACACTATTTCTGATCCCTTATCATGAAACAGCTCTTTCCCAAGGTCAAGCTTTAGAAAATGTTCGAATGGGTAATTCATTTAGCAAACCCCAACATGACTCCAACCTTACAAAATGTCGACCAAAACACACCTGAAGGATTGGTGCACCTTATCCCACACTGGGAACAGCATTTCTTTCTGCCTGGACAATCACGGTCATCTTCGCACTGCTGCGCAGGCAGTTGGAGCCCACACAGGGCTGGTGGTGGTGGGCATATTCCTGTTTTCACTGTAACTGAAAAAAAGTATGTTTTTTAATTTACATTATTATTTTTCAGGCACACTTCCAAAATATGATTGGCAGCTGGGAAGAGCAGAATGTTATTAATCCATCACAATTGATGAACAAGTCAAGTAAATAAAGTGCCTTTCAAAATACACAAGTATTTAAACAATTCATAATGGTTTGAGAGGTAACAAAAACAGAAGTGTGCACTTGATTATGAAAGGAGCAGGTTACAACATATTATGTGTAAGCAATTGGTTTATTAGTTGAGAGGAGTGGAATCCCCACTCAAATAATAAACAGAATCCTTGTCAGGGTGAACCACAAGTGTATCTAAATATAGCTGTGCTTAATCATCTGTTAGTCTGGCACAAAAGCATTTAGAATTAATTTAGAGGCAATGTATAAAGTACTGTTTTTATCACTTTAACAGTAATATAATGAAAACACACTAGAACAATCCCAAACCAATGAAAGAATAGGATAAAATGTAATAAATAAAATGTAACCAAAACAACAAAAATCCAATTAATACACCTGGAAATATGTGTTTTTAAAATTGTTGGTAAAAATAGCCCAGAGATGCACAAAGAGTCACACACGGTTATCTGACTATGCTGGACCAAGGGAAAGTCATAAGTTCTTTCCAGCCGCAATGAAGAAGGGGCGGAAGGATGGACCAGGTTCATCCATCTGAAGAGTTACCTTCTCAAGTCCTCATGAGCAGCTGGTGTTCACATGGGGGGCACAAAGAGGTCATTGTCAGCATGAGAAGCAAGTTGGGTGTCACAGACAGTTGCTGGTTTGGCGTGAAGAGCCGGTAGTAGCTAGAGCTTCATGTTAGTGGTCATAGCGGGCTGATGCTGTCAGCATGAAGAGCAAGTCTCACTGCAACTTTGCATTGGCGGTCATCGCAGGTGATCGCAGTCGGCACAAAGTGCACGTTTTGCTGGAGGTTCGTGCTGTTGGCCGTCATGGATGGTTGTTGTTCAGCAGCAACTTGTTTGCAAGGAGTTGGGAACCTCTGTATCTTAAACCTTTCGTCAGGAGGACTACACTCTGACGCCAACCAAGGTTTTAGGACCTGAGGGGCACCTCTTGGGAATCGGGACTCACTCAGGCAGAGGCCAGCAGCTGGGCTCAGGCAGGTCCTGCTAAGTCCAATTATTGCTGGTTAGCTGGGCAGCTGCAGGGCAGGCCTCTGGAAGCTTGGTGTGTCTCTGTAGCTCAAACGGGAGGTCAGACAACTGACACTTGTAGTCACGTCTTGGGGGCATGAGTTCAAGGCAAGAAGATCCAATTTTCTTTCTGATTTGCAATTTACACCACACTATTATAATTTGTGCGCATCGAGTTGAATCCACAGTGTATTCAACTCGATAGCCACACTACATTAACTATAACTCGCCACTCTACTATGCTATGTGTCCTCACAAAAGAGTTGATTTGTGATGTCATTAGTGTTCTTGGAAAAACTATTATTTTACATGGTATAAGGGAAATAATATAAAAGGGTGTAGTAGTGCATGGAGTAGGAACAAGTTATGTAGTGTCGCTACCGAGTAAAAGACACTGTGAATAGTGGTGGGCAAATTATAATCATTTCAATGTTTTGCGTAAATTATAACTTAAATGAATAAGTATAATTTATGAACTTTAATTTTTGTGTTCTTAACCTTTTTTTGTAGATAAAGAATATATCAGGCTATATTATTTTAAAGGTGGTGGATACGTTATAAATTTAAGGTATAACTATGACTGAAGAATTTCTACATGTTTGTGTATTTTAAGTGTGGAATGTATGGAAAGAATACATAAGGTTTTCCTGAATATAATAATGGTGTAACCTTTCATTTTTTTTATTGAGTTTCAATGTTTTTTTATTTTTAATAAAACTTGGTTTTAAATGGTAGAGTTTGCTATCAACTGATTGAGCGTAATTAAGTGGAGTGTAGCACAGTAGAGTGGAGAAGATTGTTTGCTGTAAAGTGTACTGTTGTAGAGTATAGTGTCATAGATTGGAGTAGAGTGGAGTAGAGTTGAATGTGGTACAGTGGAATAGCGCACATGCACGTGCACTTGCATAGAGTGGAGTGTTGTACAGTGGAATGGGGTAGAGTGGAGTGGTGTAGAGTAGAGTGGAGTACCGCAGTGTAGAGTAGAGTGGACTGGAGAAGAGTCAATTGGCATAGCAAAAGGTGGAGTAAATTGTTATATAGTGTAGTGGAATGTTGTATAGAACAGTGGTGTGAAGTGCACTAGAGTGGATAGGTGTAGTGTTGAGTTGAAAAAATTCTTAGAAATTGGAGCGGGTTCTTCTACAGTACAGTGAAGTGTTGTCCTGTAGATTGTTGGGATGTTTCGCACATGTGGAGTAGAATATTCTCTACAGGAGTGGCAGGACATAGAGTGGAGTAGAGGGATGTACAGTGTCGTGGAAGAGCATGTAGTAGAGTACAGTGTTGTATAGTAGCACAGAGTGTATTAGTGTCTTGTATAGAGTGGAGGTGCATAGAGTCGAGTGTAGTGGGATGGTGTAGAGAGGAGTGTTAAACATTGCTATACAGTAGGATAAAGTGTTGATCACTGGAGTAAAGTGTAGTCTAGTCCAGTGGAGCATAGTGGCATACAGTTGAGTAGCATTTTCTAGTGTACAGTGGCTTGGAATCAAGTAGAATGGACTGGCGTACTATACAGTGGAGTAAAGTGTTGTCAAGTGGTGTGGTGTGTGTAACAGAGGACTGGGCTGCTGTGCTGTAGAGTGTCAGAAGGTGTTGTAGAGTGGAGTACAGTAACATGCACAGAGTGGATTAAAGTATTGCACAGTGAAGTGGCTTGGAGTACAGTAGATTGCAATACAGTATAGTAGAGGGGGATAGGCTGTCGTACAGTTGAGTTACACAGAGTAGTGTACAATGGAGTGCTGTAAGTAGAGTAGTGAAGTACAGTGGAGTGGTGTCTGGTAGAGTATATTAACTCTAGGGTGGTATAGCGGGAGATACATAGAGTGTTGTAGAGTAGAATATAGTGTTGTACAGTGACATTGAAGTAATTTGTTGCACAGTGTAGTGCTATTCAGTGGAGTCTAGTGAAGTACACTGGAGGGGAATAGATAGTTGTTGATGGAGAATATTGTAGTGGAGTAAAGCATAGTGGAGTGGCATGGAGAGAAGTTGGGTAGAGAGGAGTGGGGTAGAATGAATTAGCATACAGTGGAGTGATGTAGAGTGTTGTAGCATACAGTGCAATAGCGTACAGTGGAGTGGAGTGGCGTACAGTGGAGTGGCATAGAGTAGAATACCATACACTGGAGTGCCATAGAGTAGATTGCTGTAGATTGGAATAGTGTACTGTAAAGTGGCATAGACTGGAGTGGGGCACAGTGGTGTTGCATACTCTAGAATAACATTAAGGAGAGTGACATACACGGGAGTGGCTACAGTGAAGTTGCACAGAGTTGATTGGCATAGAGAGGAGTGGGGTAGTGTGGAGTGGCATACAGTGGAATGGAGTAGAGGGGAGTGGTGTAGAGTGGAGTGGCATACAGTGGAATACCTTAAACTACAGTGTGAGGAGGAACTCACCGAGGTAGCCCCTTGGACAAACCATTCCGTTGTCCACCGAAGGATTGAGTCTGTCGGGCCGGCATCAGGAGTTCCAATCCTGGTTCTGAAACTCCATGCCGTCTTTCCGTGTCTCCGCAAAGAGCTGAAAGCCCAGACACGGAAGGGGTTGGAACTAACCCAGGAAGTAGATTCAATCCTCCAATGAAAGGCGGAGAGCGCGAGGAGGAAGGCGGGCAGGTCTGGAGTGTGGAATCGGACGAGAGGACGCCAGAAGAAGAAGCGGAGAACACTCAGCGGCAACAGACCAGCGTGACGGAGCCCCAGAAAGAGGACGGCGCAGAAGAGGAACCGGACGAGTCGTGGTGCGAGGACTGGTGGAGTCCCCCGGAGGATGCTGGAGAGCGGCCGTGACTCTGAAGAGTTACGGCAGGGCCGGTGAGTGGGGTGTTACAGGAGTCGGAGGGTGGAATACGGGGAGGTGGTAACCGGAGGGCACGGGACAGATAAAGTGTAACTTGTAGAGCATGCTGTGCAGTTTTTGCCGCATTTAATCCTGACATACTGGTACCTATCACCTGCCCTTGGCCGCATTTAGTCCTAACGTACTCGTATCTATTACCTGCTCTCAGTTAGTGATTCCTGTGTCCTAACCTACCGTATGAAATTCTGACTGGGTCAGAATACTCGGTTACGCATCCAAATAGGGTGTGTTGATCGATGCCCTTTTTGTTTTCTACTTTCACAGTTTTGTGCTACTATACCCTTTTGTTTATTGAATCACTGAACCCAAGACGACCCAGAAATGAGCACTGATTGGTGTGGTGATGGTGTATACCCCTTAGGGCACGTAGAATCAGTGTTCTGACGGCCCCTTTCTTTTTACCTCTTTTATGAGCCTCCGGGGAAATCCTGCAGACTCCGATGAAGAGGAGCTTGGAACGACAGCCCTAACAGCCCTACTTCAACAGGAAGAAGCGCCAGAAGAAGCATACAGTGACTCACGGACCTTTGTTTCCGCTGAACTTAAACCCATTATCAATAAACAACCTATTCGTAACTATCTTCAGCCTCCACGCCTGTTTATCCGACCTGCGCTCCCACATACAGTAGCATACGCTCAAATAGCATACAGTGGAGTAGTGTTGAGTGGAGTGGCGTACAGTGAAGTGGCGTACAGTAGAGTGTCATAGATTGAAATAGTGTACAGTAGAGTAGTGTAGAATTCAGTGTGGTATAGTGGAGTAGCATACAGTGGAATCATGCATTGTGGAGTGGCATACAGTGAAGTCCAGTACGGTGGAATGGCATGTGTTGAATAGAGTTAAGTGGTGGAAAGTGTGGTTGCATACAGTGGAACAGCGTAGGGTGGAGTTGGGTACAGCCGAGTGGCATAAAGTGGAGTAGTGTATAGTTGGTTGGCTTAGAGTGGAATAACGTAGAGTGAAGTAGACTGGACTGGCATAAGATAGAAAAGCATGCAGTAGAGTGGAGTAGTGTAGAGTGTAGTGTGGTAAAGTTTAAGAGCATACAGTGGAGTAGCATAGAGTGCATTGTAGTGGAGTAGAGTGGCGTTAAATGGAGGGAGGTACTGTGTAGTAGCATAAAGCACAACAGCATAGAATTGAGTGACATAGAGTGCAGTGGTATAGAGTGGAATAGTATACAGTGGAGTGTCATACAGTGGAGGGTCAAAGAGTATAGTGGTGTAGAGTGGAATAGCATACAGTGGAGTGGCATACAGTGAAGGAGTTTAGAGTGGAGTTGCATATTGTTGAACAGTGTAGAGCATTGTGGAAAGAGTAGTTGCTTACAGTAGAATAGTGCAGAGTAGGGTAGTGTAGAGTGGACTAGCGTGGAGTGCAGTGGCACAGAATGGAGGGGCATCGAGTGTAGTGCCATAGAGTAGAGTGACATAGTGTGCAATGACATAGAGTGGAGTGAATTAAAGTAGAGTGGTGTGGAGTGTAGTGGTGTTTTGTAGAGGGGCGTACAGTGGAATACTGTAGATTTGAGTGGCATAGTCTGAAAAGGCATACAGTGGTGTGGCATAGAGTGGAATAGCATAGAGTGGAGTGTTGCGCAGTGAAGGTGCATGCAGTGTAATAGTGTAGAGTCGAATGGCATGCAGTCAATTAATCAATCAGGGTTGGTAAAGTGCAACAACTGACCGGCAAGGATCTCTAGGTGCTGTGGGGGAGGGGGCTTCTCGTTTGATTGCTTGGGTCATCCAAAGAGCCAAGTCTTGAGGTCCTTCCTGAACTTGAGCAATGTGGGGGCGTGCCAAAGGTGGAGGTCATTTCAGGCCTTGCTGCGAGGTAGAAGGACTCTCCTCCTGTTTTGTAGATGGGTAGAACGGTGGCTAGAGAGAGGTCAAATGATTGAAGGTGTCTTGTGGGTGCGAAGAAGTAGAGGTGGTTGTTTAGGTATGTTTGTCTGGTGTTGTGGATGGCCTTGTATGCGTGAGTGAGGAGTTTGAAGGTTATTCTTCTTTCCACAGGTAGCCAGTGGAGATCACAGAGGTATTGGGTAATGTGGCTGTGATGGGGGATGTCTAGGATCAGTCTGGCTGCGGCGTTCTGGATGGTCTGGAGTTTGAGATGTAGTTTTTTGCTGATTCTGGCATAAAGAGACCTGCTGTAGTCCAGTCTGCTACTGATGAGAGCAGAGGGTGTTGAAGCAGGCCAAGGATACAGGGTTGATCTTGAGAATTATTGTGAGCAATGAGTCCAGTGTGATGCTAGCATTTCATGTGTGACCCCGGTCGAGGAGGGAGCAGATGTCATATGTGGCAACGAGTAGGGTTGTCTCGGTGTTGTGGCTGCTGCGGAATCCGGATAGGGAGATGTCCAGGATGTTGTTAGCTTTCATGAAGTTTACTGTGAATGGAAGCAGGGAGATGGGCTTGAGGTTTTTGAGGTCTGTCGGGTCTGTGGAGGGTTTTGTTGACTCTGGCATGTTTCCAGTCGTTGGGAAATGTGACGGTTTCAAGGGAGCAGTTGATTGTCAAGCGTATTGTGAAAGACGTGGGGTGGGCAGGGGTCTGAGGTTGCTCCAGAGTGGATGCTCTTCATGGTCTCCAAGGTGTCTTTTGTTGTGAGTGTTGTCCAAGTGAGAAGCTCTGTTGGGTAGCGTCGCTAGGAGGGGGAGCTGGAGTGGTGCGGAGGTCTTGGTTATCGAAGTTGTCATTGATCATCTTAACCTTGAGGTGAAAACAAGTTGCATAGTCTGTGGCGGAGGACTTGGGAAGGTGTGGCGTAGTTTGCTTTGCTGCATGGTTGGCAAATTCATTGCTGATGGGATTTCTTCTTTGTGGATTTGGTGAGTTGGTGGTGTGCTGTGGTGGCTGCTCTGTAGACGGTGCATGTTTCTGTGGTTTTGTTGTTCCTTCATGTCTTTTTTAGTCAACAGCAGGAGCGTTTTGGATTCTTGGAGTGCAGGGGTGAATCAGCTTGCTTTCTTGATATGTTGTCCTGCGGCTTTCTTGAGGGGGCGAATGTGTCAGTGCAGTTTGAGCTCCTTTCTGTAATCCTCAAAGGTTGCTATTCACTACAGTATATTCAAATGGGGTCCATGTCCCAGAATCATGTTTCCCTCGGGACGCCCCTAAGGGGCCTGATTGTGCTCACTCTGCCCTCATGATTATGTTTTCAATTCTTTTTCAGGACAAAGGGACCAAATCCATAAGCCTCGTATAAGCTGCCAAAACACAATGTTCAAGTTGTCAACAACGAATCAGGATTCACTAATCTGCTTCAAATTGGATACTTTGAGCATATCTGCTCACCAACTATCCAGATATCTATACTATATGAACTTTAATTTCTCAAACACTACTGAACGGATTTTAACCAATCACAAAAAGCATTCTTTCTGGACCAAGATCTAGCTTTCTGCCAAATATGGTGTCATTCTGTATTTTTCAACCCCCCCTTAACAGATCTCCCTGTACCTGTCCATTTACTAACTCGGCAAAAAAGTAGAGATTTGTTAAATTACGCAAAACTTATTGGCAACCCTATAAAATATTTTATTCAAAATTAAGTTGAATGCAGAGGCATTTTTTTACCATGGGGTGATCTCCACCATGGCGGCTAAACCGGGATCGGAACTGGATGATGATTTTTATGCTCAATATGATACTCCATGACCTGACACTTTAACTTACTTCAAAATAATAAGGTTGCTGGCGTTGAAGGATGGGAAGACTGGGATCAATCTGTTTTTCTGGGATTTCCAAACAAAAGGCATGCGATTTTTGACTTTGAAGGTCAATTTCCATAAATGCCGAAAGTTAATTCTACTTTAGCAGGTAATGCATCTTCCTCTTCATTGGATTCAGAAAAAGCAAACCTACCACGGTTATTCATTCCCTCAGACTGCCTCAATGGATCGGGAGAATCAACATCCCTTTTGTGGCTGAGACCAGAGCTGGGGGTCTGCGATGTCTGGAAAAACCCGGCAACAAAGTTAGGTGTAAAATAAAAAGCAACAGACTATGAAAACCTGACTACTGTATATCTGCTCCAGTAGGAGCCAGAACTTAACTATTTCACGAGGTTTGACTCTCGAGCATCCCAGACAAATGAATTCTAAATGTGGTTAAAATTGTTATTCTATTGAGCTACATCATCCTCACTGGAGTCACTATTCAGAACAAAAGACATGGTTTGAGGCCAATCACTTCTGAATGGAATTGATTTATTGATGTAAAACAAGTCACAGTTCCAGTCCCTAAAAAACAAAGAAAACAGGGGCATATTTACTAGCCCCTATCAGCACAGGAACGTCTCTTTTTTGATATTCCTGTGGCAATAAGGGCCTCGACTGATTTACAAGGCGGCCTTAAGCCACTTACCGTGGTTTAACACCGCTTTGTAAAAAAGGCACTCTTTCACGCTATACCCAGAGTGAAAGGGACAGCTAATGAGTTGTGCATTGGGCGTTCCACCACAACACCCTTGACGTTGTCCCATATTTCCAAGATATGGAGCAGCACCAAAGATAAGACCAGGAAATACTTGACCTTAAACAGGCGATACGATGAGAAATGTTTCATTTCTCCTCATATTTTGCTCTTTCCATTTTTGCTGCATTTAGTTCATGTTCCCACTCAGGCTGCATAGGAAACCTTAAAGAAATCCTCCTAGTCACTATCCATGCTATATTCTCTAACAGACCCTCATCTAAGCCAAAACCAAGCACTGGATCAGGGTGATTACCGCCAGAGAGTTGCCTTGCTGAATCGTGTTGGGTGAAACATTAGTAAATCTGGCCCTGATTAACTAACTTGGTGGGACCCTCTATTTATAGTATTACAGAATCACACATAACTCAAGAATAGAATGATGACAGCATTTTGTGAAAGCAATACTTCATTGGAGTTGCTGAGGGGCAGCAAATGCACAGGCACTGGGCCCCTCTTAAATTGCTACACGATTACATACAAATATATGAAATAGATCAAAATATCGCTAAACAAATCAATGTATTTAAGTTGGGGCTGTATGTTTCAGTCTGCCTGCTCTGCCTCGTTCTGAAGCAGGAGACAGAAGCCAGGAAGTAAATCAACCTTCTACAATGTGACGCAGGTCACAGGGCTTTCGGTTGTAAAGCTCTTCATTGCCATTGTGGTCTGTGGTGGTTTGCAACCTGTAGGCCTGTGACGTGATCAGTGTCACGGTTTTGGGCATCAGAGACTTCATCCCTGCGCGATTTCAGACATCTGTCATTCACATTCAAAAGATCCACCCTTTAGGCATACGTGGGAGTGGATGCAAGCAAGTCTGATTTGGTACCTAGTTCTCAGTAATGGTAAGTGTTAGACTACTAATCTCTGGTGTTATATATATTGTGCTTAGACCCCTCACCATGCTATCCTCCCCACTGTGACACCCCAGGCCCTGGCTGCATGTCTCTGGCCCCATTAGAATTGGAGCTGTAGCATTTATTTCCATGTGAAATGGGTCCAAAAGATGAGCAGGCCAGCCAGGGTTCCTTTTCCATTGTGAAGTTGATCCAAATATCAGAGTTAACAGCAAAGTGAAAACTATGTGTTTACAGTGGACAGTTCTCTGATGTATGATGGTTTCCAACAAGTTAGATAAGAGGTCCTCATGGCTTTCGTTATTTGTTCATGACCAGCATTTCAAATATGTTTGTACTATGTTGGCCCTACTAAGATCCAGTGGAGGCGATTTGGGAGTAAAAGCCAGAGAGTGATCCTGAACCACTATATCTCAATCGTGGAGGAAGAAGTACAAGAAATAATAGTGGGAATGAGGACCGCCATTGAGCAATATTTTGATGCTTGTGGCTTTCTAACTCTCCACCCACTTTTGAAGGGAGCAGGCTAGTGTGGTGAAATGGCTTAGTGCAATCTTAAAATGACTTTAGAATTGTCGAGCATAATAAATCTATTAAACAATAAGGATTGTTTATTACACTGGTTGTGTATTTTGGGACATTTTTTAGTCCAGATCTGCTACCAGGTCACTAACATTTGTACCATGCTCAAGCTGAAAACTTGGAAGACGCAAGGCATGAGCTTAGTGTCATGCCTGTCACCATTATGGTTGTACTACGCCAACAGTAGTGCTGGCCTCAACCTCACCCCTACGTTTCCGCACAGCTCGGAATTCCATCTAAAAGAAACCATGGCCTCTTATTTACAGAACAGATTCCAGTGTCCCCACAGTTGAGCAGACAAGGCAATCCCTGGCAAGAGCTGACAAACACACCCAACCCCTTCCTTGCAGGAATGGCTGCAAGGCTTGGGAACAAAATGTGGCATAACAGGGTAGAACGCTACACCATGCATAAGGTGCTCTGAGCTCATGTATACTTGTGTACTGTGGACGACCATTTCCACACCTTTAGGACTTTTCCACATTACTGTGTCCTCCTGTCCAGTGTCCTCATGTAATTATCCCAAAACACATCATATTTGCCCTATTGATCCTGTGCCCCTATTGCCTGTGCCCTCATGACAGTGTGCTCAGGTCACAGCCCTGGTCACATCATCTGTGCCCCTCTATGATTGTACCTGCACATTATCCTCTTGTCAGTGGAAAAGCCCCAAATGCTGTGCCAGGTTCTCAACATGCTTGCTTGTCTGCCATTAAAGCAGTCAGTGTGCCAGAGTATGAGATTCAAATTGGGCCTATCTTCATGCCCCTAAGTCAACCCTGATGCCAAAAACATGAATTGATTTACTAATAATGAATGATAAAAACGTTAAAGCAATGCATTCAGCGATTTAGTTCCTGTCTTATTTCACATTGTTTACTTAATCTTGCATTCCCCAAGCGATAGCTATTTAATAATGTTATTGTGTATCTGTATTTTTTTCAGTGCATCCTTTGGGCCTTGCCCAGTGTTTATGAGGGCCTTTGATTGTGAACACCGGCACTAAGGCTGAAGCCAAAGAAAGTGCATGTCAGTGGGTTGGCCTCTCTGCAGAGCATACAGAGCAATGAATATGTATTCCATTTGTAATTAAAATTCTGTGGAAAAGATTGTGAAGGGGTGCACAGATGTCAAAATATTTTCAAGGCAAAAGTGAAAGAAAATAAAGTATTTACCTTTGAAGGAATGTAGTGTATGTTTGGGGGCAGTGAATTGAGAGAAATGCGAAGAAGTTCATTCAGGGAAGAATGGGAAGAGGGTGCCGAAGAGGAAAGAGAGGTGGTTAAAGATGTGCAGATGGACAAGGAAAAGAGGATACATATCTAACATAAAGCCCCATAATCAAAGGCCAAAACTACTTCCACAGGCCTTAATGCTATTTAATTTACACTTGCAACTTCAGAATTGAAACAGTTCCAATGTTTATTATTTATAATAAATGTTTGACAAGGCCAATCATACTGACAGATTTAGGTGTATGTCAGTTGTTGTGTCATTTATCTGGAAACAATTACATCTCAGAGGAAAATCAAAATACTGGTCAGGTGGTACATTATGGGAATCACAAAAATGTATACGATATGTTTTTTTAACTTTTTTCATCCCTCTTAAAGACCTGTCTGCACATATTTCTATTTAACTGTTTGCAGCCAGCAGCTGTGGGTGTTCCTGATGCCTGGTTAGAGCATTTTTCCAAAGTTAATGCTGCATGCAGTGCATGACACTGAGTAAACATACATTTTAAAAGGTTCAGTTTGCTACGCTGTACAAGTCACACATTGCAGAAACTGTTAAACATATTAATGCAGTAAGATATGGGGCAGTTTTTAATGTGTTTAAAATTTAAAGACTATGCGTTCCCACTGCTTTATAGTGCATTGCTTTATCAATACATTCATTTGCTGTAAAATGCACCATTTGCCAATATTTTTTTCATTTTTTATTTTTTTGGGGAGAGGGACCCACCCTGGATCCGAGGTTTGTCCATTAAACTTGTTTCTGTCACTCGCTATATAAAAGTCATGCCCAATGGTATGCCTCACCACTTTTAAATATCACCAGCCTCCCCTGATCAACGCATCTCTCCTCTAGCATGAATTAACCTTGCACATCAAATTTGGAACCGTTGCACTCAGAATGTGCGCTTCTCTCAATGGAACTGATGCTTTGCTGCAGTTGCGTGAAGAAATCCGGCGCAACACCCCAACTGCGTAGGGACCATTAACGCATCTCGTGCTTCGAAAAGGATTGAAGTAATTTTGCTCAGTGGGCCCTGCGTGGGTCCTATCTGCACTCTATCCCAGGCAGCATGAACTCTCGACTTTGACGCAGTGCGAGGTGACGAATTAACTATTTGAGCACTATTTGCTTCTAAGCGTTATTTTTGCATATAACCTTTAAAAATTCATATCTTGACTTCTACTCATTGGATTTTAGTTTTTTTTCTTCTTTTAGTAATAAAAGTATTTTCTATTTTTCTAACCTGATGTTGAGTCTTTTTGTGGTGTTTTTATGTTGAACCTTTTTGTGGTGTTTTCACTGTGTTACTGTGTGCACAAATACTTTACACATTGCCTCCTAAGTTAAGACTGTGCACTCTGTGCTAAGTTTCCACTGGATGAACACAAGTTGATTTTTACTGTGTATCCAACTTACCCTGACTAGAACTGTGGTTCCTGCTCGGACAGGGTGGATACACTGCCAACCAGAAGACCAGGGGCAGATTCAAGCCCCTTACGTCACTTTTACTCTGCTGTTGCGTCACTTTTGTGATGCAATGGCGACCTACAAAATACGGCAAATTTACTACATGACGCATGTAGGGAGATGCATCATGTTGTAAAGCTCTGAGTGACATTAAACCTGTGTCAGGTATAATGTATGCAGAGTAGGCACCCCCACGCAGGAAAGCCTTGTATAAGTGATGCAGTGAAATCTACAAGATTTCACGGTGTGACTTTTAGGACGCCACTGTGTCAAAACCTTACGCCTGCTTGAAGCAGGCGTAAGGAGTGAGGCAGTGTATTGGAAATAGGCCACAACACGCTTTGCTTGAGACACAACTCCAACAATGCATGACTTTTCCACCAACAGATGCGTCCGAATTTCGGACGCATCTGTCAATCCTTACATCGTAGTGTGCTGTATTGTAAATACGGGGCATCTATGGTGGCGTAAGGGTTTTTCACTCAGGTGCATGGAAACTGACGAATCTATACAGTGCGTCAGTTTCTTGTAAATCTGCCCAATTTCTAAAAATTGTCATAACACTGTAACTTTTACCCTGAACCAGTCTCACATTGAAGTGCGAAGTATCCTCACCTGTCTCTGTGCACGCCATACTGCAATTTCCATGGCAACAGCACCGCTGTGTCCCTGGGCACTGTTTGTCACTGCTGCATTCTGCAGGAGCAGGAGGAGAAAACAGACAGCTGGACCCGTTGAAGGCTGGACAGAATCCACGTTTATCTGAAACGGAATTCATCAGAATGGAATTAGATTCTGCTATTGCTGCTTTTTTCAGTTAATAATAAAGGATTGGAAAATAGATATGTAGATATAGGAACATGTGATTCCACCTTTTTTTCTTATTAAAATTGCAACTATTAGCCAATTTTAATTTGAAATCTAAGGTAAACCTGTATCATTCTCTTCAAATCTTGTCTTACGCTATGCAAGAGTTATTTCACCCATTCCCCTTTGTTCTGCGGTTTGCTGTTTCCTATTCAAGACCCAATTATTCTCTTCTTTTTGGCTATACTAGTGGTACTATGTTGAAGTGCTACAGCTCCCAATATTTCCCTACTTTTAACACTTTAACAATTATTTGTAGGGCAGCATTTGCACTACGGATATCAGAATGCATGCAGCGGGAGAACCCTTCCCCCATTGGCCAATGAAGCACGTTAGCCCTTTTGGGATAATCCACACCATCAGTACTGGGGAGCGTGTTAGATTCTACACTCCTACTCTTGAACTCCTGGTAGAGACTTACAAACCAGAACATGAGATGTTACCAACCAACCATGGTTGTATTTGTAAGCTCCCAAACTGGAATAGAGCAAACAACTCAGGTGTCCTTCAGCCAAATGAAGGACGAAGATATTGTGTTCTGTCTGCCGAAGCTGTCTTCACCTCAACTCATTCCTTGGGCATGAAAGCCTTGGTTACCTGTGTTAATATAGCAGGTGATCAGGCAGATGTGTAAAAAGATGTCTCAGCTCTCCTTGGTAACAGGACTCAGGTGCAAAAATTAAGAAGCATATGTACAAGGAAGTGGCGGAGTGAGGCGTTAGCCGTCATGGCTTAACGCCTCACTCCGCCACTTCAGAAACTCAAGGCTGCACCATATTTACAAGGATATGGTGCAGCCTTGCGTTTCCCCCTGCGCTGATATTACACTTATCAGCCTAGCTCCAGCGCAGGCACCCTTGCACCATAGTGCAAGGGTGTCTGCGTGCAGGGTACAGATAGCTTCTGTAAGGAAGGTCACCCTACCTGTACAGAAACAATCTTTAAATTCCATTTTTTCACTTCTATGTGTGCTGCTTAATGCAGCACACATGGAAGTCACAAAAGGACCTTCCTGTACATAAACAATCCAAGCCTTATTGCGTTTTACCATGTGTGTTGCATAAGGTAGCACACACGGACAAAGCAAAAACGAGGAGAAATAAAGCATGTCTCCTCATTTCGCCAAGCTAAGACCAGGTTTTCCCTGGTCTTTTTCGGCACTGCCTCCTATTTACACCTCCCTTGTAAATATGGGGCAGTGTCAGAATCAATGGGTGTTGCGGTGGAACATACCACCCACTGCCCACCCCTTTAATGCTAAGCATAGCATGAAACGGGGCGTTATTTACAAGGCAGCGTTAAGCCGCGTTAAGTGGCTTTACGCTGCCTTGTAAAAAAGGGGAGGCGCTTATCACCACCACAACGTCACTAAAAGTGACGTTGTGATGACAATAGGGGCTTGTACATATGCCCCTAAGTCTTATAAAGCAGTTCCCCCCAACTTCGAAGATAAGGCAAGATGGAGAAAATACATATCAAACAATCTACGATAAATGATGCACTTCATTCAAAAGTTGAGTGTCAACTCATCAACCATTGAGGCATATTAACAACGGAGCGACGGAGAGCGGCGTCAGCCTTCCTGGCTTAACGCTGCACTCTTCGGAAAGACAAGATTGCCCCTTATTTACAACAATATGGGTCAGTCCTGTGTTTCCCCCTGCTCTGACACTAAACACAGCAGCTTGGCGCCACTGCAGGCACCGTTGCACCATAGTGCAAGGGCGTCTGTGTTGAGGGGAAGATTGTTTATGTGCAGGAAAGGAAGCCTTCCTGCACTGTAGGGACAGTGACCAAGACTCCATACAACCTCTGACAGTCCATAATTTATAAAAATGTAACAACAGAAAAGGACAGGTAAATACAGGGACATGCGGATAAAGTCTGCATGTTATGCCTCATTTCAGGGCCTCCCCCGTTAATGTCAAATGCCCAAGTACGGGATATTTCCGGATGTGATAACCTGAACTTTCCTCTTTGGGACTCCCGTCCTCGCAGCCTAGGGGCTCTGCAGGGCCGACTCTAGGGCGGTGCGATGGGTGCCGCCGCACCGGGCGCTGACATGGGGTGGGCCGCCAAGCAGCAGATGCCACGTTCCTTGTCCCAGCAATTTTCAAGCATCAATAAAAATGTCATGATAACTCCGGTGATTAATGTTCTTGCTGGAGAGACACCAGAGCTTTGTCTGGTAGAGGAAGTTTTGACTCATCATAGGGCAGAGGGTTAATATGCCTGCTGCAAAGAACCTGCCCCATTCAGATCACAAAGTGCATACACTATAATTAGGTCAATGGGTTATCACTTTTGTCAGACATCTCATTTTGTTACTAGCAGTTTGAAAGTTAAAATCCTATTATAGAGTTGTGAGCTATTAACTGTCTTCAATGAGCTGCATGCAAACTGCAAGGAATATATTATAGCTACATGTATTTTTGCACAGTCTTATCCTAATATTGCAAAAAGTATTAATTTGAATAAAAATGCATTCTTATTATTAAAGAATACCTCTAACAACTGTGTTACATGTTACATTCTGAATTTGCGCTTTTCCAGACAAGGGCTCTTAAACTTTACTTAAAACCAGTATGGATGACATGAGCCTCTGTCTTATATACCATTTCCTATACACTGATTTATACTTGTATAATCATTTCTGCAATGTTTGTGATGTAAAGCTTTAGGACACCGTAAACTGGTATAAATGAATATAAGAGACAGTGGTTATGGAGACTTGGGGGGCATTGTCAAATGGTGGTAGCGAGGGAATCCGTGGCGAGGGGGTCATTGAGCGGGGGCCGCCAACAAACATCGTAGAACAGGGCGCCACCAGTTCCAAAGCCGGCCCAAAGGCTCGGCTCAGGATCACCCCGGCGACAGCGCGTGCTCGCGTGGGTTCCATAGCTGGCACTGCCCAGTACCTTGCAAGGGCTCCTTGCACTGCAGCTGGCAGCCATATTCACAGCACTTCTCCTCTCCCGGGCACTGCTGGTCTGTGGAGCACGCATTCGTGGGTGGGCTGTGGAAGTCAGCACACGTCGGGTAGGTGGGAGGCAGTGGGCACGATCCCTTCTTCTCTGCAGATTAAAAAGCAGAGAACATTTTTTTAGAATAGGGTGAGGGATTCAAGAGGAAAGTAATGAAGACTTAAGCAACCACAGCATGGAAACATATTTTACAAATTGCCATTTAATATTTTTAGTGTGTTGTGCAAAAATCAGTTCAGATGCAAAGAGTAGGAGAAACAGAAGTTACTTTTGGAAAATCATTCCCTAACCCTTATTTTTATTTTTATTTTGTAGATTTATATAGCGCAAACTTGGCGAGAAGGTATTGCAGTGCTTTACATGAGCACAATCTTTGAATGTCCCTCTGGATTTAAAGCACAACAGCATCACTTCAAACTTCTGTATTTTCCAGAAAAGACATTTCCAAATTTAGTTCAAATATTATTTGGTCTCTCGCTTTGATCTTACATGTAGTAATATAATGTTTTCAATAACTAACAAATTCCAGTTTCTTGGAACAGCCCCTCATGCTGCTGTTGTGATAACAGACCAGTGGAGGATGGTAAGCTTAGGAGGGAGGAGCGGGACAAACACGCACACATACAAACTCACACCCATGCATTCACACACCCGCGTACATACACGCGTCCATTCACAACACTCATTACCAAATATTCAAACATACACGCACGCATCCACCAAACAATATTCTTTAAAAATATCACACTTACCTGCAGGTCTGCCTCAGAGGTCCCAGGAGGGTTTGGACTGCGGCCTTTCCTCATTGGTTGACCTAAGTTGGAAGACAGCAGTCCAACAGCCAGATTCATCATAGTAAAATCGGCTCGCAAAGGGCCAGATTCTGAGAATCTGGCCCTTTGCGAGTGCTATTTTTGCATTTGGGATTCATCATCCCAAATGCAAAAATCACAAATCTAGAACTGCATTTAAGGAATCTCAATTTGCGAATCCTTAAATGCAATTAATAAACCATTTGAAAATTGCGAATTCGCAATCTGGGGCCGCTATTAACCGCGAAGTATAACTACGTGGTAAATAGCGAAAACTTAGAAAAATGCACTTTAGTGCATTTTTCTAAGTTGTACGTTACACACACACACACACATGTCCTTTGGACATGTGTGTGCGCAACATCAGTGTACATTATCATTTCAGGGGTGCTACAGGGTGTCCTTTGGACACCCTGGCACCCTTGAAATCGCTTCCTTATTTGCGATTCGCAAATTGCGAATCGTAAATAAGGAATGACTCCCCTAAAGGCCCATAGGAATGAATGGGAATGCCATTCCTTATTTGCGATTCGCAATTTGCGAATCGCAAATAAGGAAGCAGTAGAAATCACAAAAAATATTGCAATTCCTACATGAATCCCGTTTTGCGAGTCTTTAATAGCGATTCCTTAATAATCGCTATTAAGGACTCGCAAAACATGACAATGATGAATCTGGGGGCTAAACTCATCATAGTGTGGGATGGGGTCAGTGATATTGCTGACCCCACCACAACTGTGACTAAGTATCATGGATTGGCACTCGGCCCTGGACACTTCAGGGCATAAACTGGAAGCTCCCAGGTCCAAGTCAATGAGGGACTCTACCCCACGCCACCAAGAAGGAGGGCCTCAGGAACCGTTACTGAGCTGAGCAGGTCACGCCCACAGGAGCTGCGACATCCTCAGCCCAGCAAGGTTCAGCTCAGGCAGCCGTGAGCCTGTACATTTAGTGCATGTTTAACTCCTGGCTGCCTGACCTGAAAACGAAGCGTGTCTGTCAGGCTGACCTTTGTTCAGCCAGATCAACACTCTTCATGAGGGGCAAAAGGTCAGGGGACGTTGCCCCTCAGCCCCTATCAATCAATCAATTTAGTTACTTGTAAAGCGCGACTACTCACCTGTAAGGGTCTCAAGGCACTGGGGGGGGGGGGGAAATGCTGATCCATTGAAGGCACTGTGGTTCAGTCGAAGAGCCAGGTCTTGAGGTCCTTCCTGGAGAGAGGCAGTGAGGGTGCTTGGCAGGGTGTTCAACGTCTTTGCTGTGAGGTAGGGGAAGGATCTTTCTATAGCAGTGGTCTTGCAGATACAGGGGACAGTGGTCAGGACCAGTTGGGCAGAGCGAAGGTCTCTGGTCGGTGCGTGGAATACAAGGCGGTTGTTGGGGTACACAGGTCCCACGTCATGTAGGGCTTTGTAGGCATGTGTGAGGAGCTTGAAGGAGATTCTTTAGTTGACTGTGAACCAGTGGAGTTCTTTCAGGTGACCAGTGATGTGGCTGCTGCAGGGGAAATTGAGGATACGTCTGGCTGTGCGTTCTGAATGTTCTGAAGTTGCTTGAGGAGTTTCTGGGTGATGTTGGCGTAGAGGGCGTTGTCGTAGTCGAGTCTGCTGCTGAGGAGTGCGTGGGTAATCATCTTTCTGGACTCTGCAGAGATCCACTTGAAGATCTGTTGGAGCAGGTATAGTCTATGGAATCAAGGTGATGAGACAGCACGGATCAGGCGGTTCATGGTGAGCGAGGAGTCCAGGATGATGCAGAGGTTTCGTGCATGGTCTGTGGGTTGTGGGGGCAAGATCTGTGGGCCACCAGGAGTCATATCAGGCAAAGGGAGTGGAGCATAGGATGAGGACTTTGGTCTTCTCTGAGTTGTGCTTGAGGCAGCTGTCCTTCATCCAGGTGGCGACGGCGTTCATCCCATTGTGGAAGTTGGTGACTGTGGGTTCATTAGTGAGAGAGAGTATCAGCTGGGCGTTTTCTGTAATAACATGTTTTGAAACTAAAGATTAATCTAGAGAAGTATTCTATTAATTTAAGTCATCTATTAGAAGTAAGTGGCTATTTATCTGACCGCTGCCAAATAGGACATAAAATCAGTTATTTACCAGGCAATTTTCAAAATAGTACATAATCACTGGTGTTTAGCCAGCCACAACCTAAATAGGAGAGATGATGTACATTTTGACCGGAGGATGGATACACAGTGAGGGAGGGGCTGGATGTATCAATAGTAAGAATAGCGATTACCTAACTGACATTGTCTGCGAATCGCAATTAGGTAATCACTATTCCTAATGTATGAAACTCATAGAATTTCATTTAGGGAGTCCTAGTGGGCCGCAAATTGACCTACTTCATGAATATTAATAAAATCACACGGATGGCGGCCAGCATTTCTGTGATTGCTTTTAAATAAAGTGATCACTTTTTTTTAATGTCGCCCATTCCTCAGATTGAAATAAACAAGTTGGATCAGGAACACCAGGAGACCTGGTGAGGGGGGAAGACTAAGATGGGGTGAGGGGGGAAGGAGGACCTGGTGTCTCAGAGGACTAGTGAAAACAAGGTCAATGGGGCCAGCACAAAAAACACGATGCATTGGGACCAAACAAAGTTGTACTGGAACTAAGACCAGGACTACATGGGCCAGAACAACCAAGAGAAGGAGGACTAGGAACAGATAAACCAAGGCAGCAGGAAAGGGATGGCTGAGGATCAGAATTAGCATGAGGGGGTGAAAAGGCCCAGTACCCAGTCGGTGAAACATGAGACCCAAGGTACAAAGGCCTAGTTGCAGTAGTACATGGGAATGATGATCAGAAAGACCAAGAAGTACTGAGTACGCACGTTGTAAAGGTAGCTGCAGACCTAGCTAGGAGCAGGAGGACTAGGGCCAGGAGGATCACAACCATTGGAGAGCACTACACAGATCATGTGCTGGAGGGCACTAGCCAGTAGTACCAGGAAACCTGGATAAGTAAGATAGGGACTAAATATGGTCAGGTGGACCAGGAACAAAATAACCAGGAAACAGAGGACCTGAACAAGGACAACCTGGATCAGGAGAGCCAAGATCAATGGCTGCAGTACCACTAGGACTAAAAAGACAAGGAAAATATAATTCTAGTTATTGTGTCGCCCCTTGCACGGGGCAAGGGCGATGTAAAATCATAATAAATATGCCTCCTTGTTTATAACATTTGGGGATACACTCAAGCAGTTTCTACTATAATATATTATCAGACACAAGAAAACAGGAAAGGTTCACTTAGAGTTACTCTGGATGCATCGCCTGCTAAATTGTGTCCTTTAAGTGGAATGATTATCACAGTCTACAATTATTTATGTGTTTTATTACATTTTCATTCAGTTTGGTTCTTGTAGAGCAGGCCAGTAGTCCTTGTTTTATGCTCAGTATTATAGCTAATAATTTGTAAACAGCCTGATTAAGTCTTACTTCATACTGTGACCTTCTTCTGAATTACCACAGCACCTACCTATCACAGGGTCCTCACAGGGTAAAACGCAGTGCGAGTCACAGCAGCGCTCGTATCCATGGCAGTCGGTGTCGTCCTCACATGTGCTCCACCACAGTTTTTTACAAAGTGCATCCTTTTTGGGACATCCAAATGTTGTTGCTGTAACATAGTAAAATAAATCACAATATAACAAAATACTTGGCTCATTTTTATTGCCTCACTTAGTGTAGGAATAAAAGATTAGTTGTTTAAACAGAAACACTTCCAAGTAGACATGAAAAACAGATGGAGTCAAATATACACATTTCAGAGTCTTTCAGTGAGATCTCCCGAACAATTCACCCACAGGTTAATGTGGAGACAGTCACCATGCAAATACTCCTTGGATCTGTTTGGCCCTCTAGTGCTACCTGTGAGGCCTTGCATACCTCAACCTTGTTGTGATGATGGCTGAGACTGAATGTGTTGTTGGAAAAGTGTGTGGCGGTAGGATGCTCTATAGTTGCAGGCTTGGTCATGCATGAGGTTCTAGGTGCTGCTCTTAATTGTGAAGTTTGACATTTTATGGAAGGAGTGTGAGTTGCAGAAAGGCACAATCTTCTGTGCCGTCATCCGGTGCATTAATACGACCTCCACCTGGTACTACTAGGGTAGCTGTCTATTAATTTATGTATGCAACTTATAAAGCGCGCAAGTCCAATAATACACCAGTGCACATCCAAAAAAGTCACTTTTATCCCTTGTGCCATTTAGCACTGTCTTATCACTCAATGTTCTTTATCAGAAGCGACTTCCAATAGCCATATGGTGTTGGTAATTCAATCTTTATTTCTCAATCGACAATGATCCACAGCCGACGCGCGTTTCGCCCCGTTCGGGTTTTCTCAAGGCTCTTGACTTGCGTATTGCACACAGTTCCTTTTTATATATGTCGCTGGTGTGTCCAAAACACCGATATTACCTAGATAGCCGTGTCACTATTCTGTAGTTGTCAATCTTATTGCAACAACGAGGTGTAGTATGTAGGTCTTCCACCCAGTAACGATGTTATGGAACCATGATACGTTCCATTTATCCTTAAAATCAACAGAGGTCTATTCTAAACGCCATCCCTGCAATAAAGCGCGCAAATACCCCGGGGTGTCTCGGTGCTGCAGACTAGTCAGAGGAAGGCGGGTACGGATGGCCAGTGGTTAAAGAGCCAGGTTTTTAGTTGTTTACGAAAAGGAAATAACGCAGTAGAAGCCATCCAAGAGACCATTGAGTTCACCAAGTTTGCCTTCAGGTAGGTGGGCTAGGGCTTCCTACTGGACCAAGCCATAGGTTGGGCTAAGATAGGCAGAGGCAATATAACCAGCAGAGGCTGAGAACTCTGGGGTGGTTATGACAATTCTAGAGGTAGATAGGAGGGGGCTGCTGGCCTGTTCAGCAGATGCAGCAGCCACAGTTGGTCTTAAAATGAGAGTGAGCGGACACTTTAAGGCAACGGTGAAGGCGCTTAGACAGCCATGTTAGATAATGTTTACTATTTTCATAGAAATATGAGACCAAATTACGACTACCATCTGGTACATAGTGGTGGATGGGATGTAATAATAGCCCAGAGGACCTATCTAAGGATTGAATCGTATGATCATTCAGACTTCAGGAGCGTTGCATGAATCGGGAGCAGTAGCTTATCTATGCCAGATGCGAGGTGATCCTAACGAGGCTCTTTGTAAAAAGGAAAAGATTAAGGGGCAGATTTACTTGGTTTTGATGCAACACAACACGGCTGCCAAAGTTGCTGCACTGCATCACGTCAAACAATGGGAGAAAAACAGCAGCATATCTGCTAAGAGATCTGCTGTTTTTCTCTTCCTCAGTACCGGTGCACTTGAGATTAGAGATGATGTGGCCTAACGCCCAGAGCGGTTGTCATCAAACCTGAGGAACCTGGTTTGAGTATCGGCATGTACGCTCCACATCTTGTGACTCTGGGCAAATCACTTAATCTCTCTGGGCCTCATTTATGAGGCTGTGCGTCACTTTTACGCTGCTGGTGCGTCACTTTTTGTGACGCACCAGTGGTGTAAAAATTGCGCCTTGTTGAGCCATATTTACAAAGTGATGCATCTAGGTAGATGCGTCACTTTGTAAACCCCTGCGCCACATTATACCTACGCCAGGTATAATGTATGCAAGAGGGGCGTTTTGATGCAAGAAAGGGTCGTAGAAGTGACGCAGTAAAATCTATGAGATTTCATTGCGCCACTTCTAGGACACAAATGCGTCAATTTCTTACGCCTGCCTCACAGCAGGCGTAAGACTGACGCAGGCCCTTTCACATGGGGCTTGCCCCATGTGAAAGGATACATTGCTGGAGTTTCGTCACTTTTGTGACACACTCCAACAATGCGTCACTTTTGCGCCATACGGATACGTCAGAAATACGGACGTATCTGTACCTCCTTGCGCAATGATGCGTCATACTGTAAATATGATGCATCATTGGTGTCGCAAGGAGGGCGCAGTGAAAAGTGACGCATTGCTGTTTTCACGCAGCGATGCGTCACTTTTCATAAATGAGGTCCTCTGTGTCTAACAAAAGAATGAATATGTCCGTCTGTAATCGAGCTGGTGCTTGTGTAAAGCGCTCTGATAGTTGAGGGGTGAGCTTGCACTACAAAAAACTCCCACACCCCAAAATAAGAAAATTGACAAGAGGCAAACCACAGACTCTTGCATAACAGTTATGGGTGCGTGCGTTCCATCAAGCATAGGTTTGGTTCTGGAAGTAAACCCGTCCAGTAAAAAAGAAATATGCTTTAATAGCTTTCATACTTTGCATGTTCATTGTACAGTGCAGCACACTTACAAGGGTGGAATAATGTGGAGAATTCTAAAATTGCTGCACAGTTACTGCTGCCTCAAGAAAGTGTACCTTTTTGGCACAAAGCCCTTCCTATGACTGTTAATGGATAGGAAGGTATGTCAAAACCCATTGGTGGTTGATTGGGAATACCCATGTACCACTTATGGAACACCCCTAGATGCAAAGTAGCACAGAGTGCTAATGATACATTACTTTAGGCAGCTTTTCAATGCAAATCATGATATGTGTTGACAAGTAAATCCCATCACAGCACAAGTTGCTATCACTTTCCACTAAAATCTGGACCCATGTCTTATGTGGAAATAATGTGCAGTGAACCCTTGGTATTGAAAAGTGTAGATTATGCATTGACACTGGTTAGGCTTCACTATGTAATATCTTCTTGTGTGCCCCAAGTAGGACCGTTGGATTCCCACTAGTAAATTTAACATTATTCATTTAACTCCTGCAACACAATAAAGTTGCTGTCAATAAGAAAACATACTAGTGACACTCATCACTTGCAGGTCGAGTCCAGAGGAAACGAGTGGGAGGTAAGGTGATGGGGGTCCCGTGACCAGGCTCCGACAGACAGCTGAATTGAACCCGGCCCGTGGGGCCCGGGTTCAAAGTTGTCCTGGCTGTCCCTGCTACTGAAGGCAGGAGGTTGCTGGTTTTGCTGCTGGTGAGGAAAGGGATGAAAAATCTTGACAAACGGGCCACTGAGGCAGCAGGATGACGATGTTGTGTGAATGTCTTGAGGTGCAGTGTCGCATATAGCAGCAAACACAAATTTTAGATACTTCAACATCCTTGAGTCTGAGGGAAAACATTAGCTACTTGAAACATGCTGGAGGTCAGGACTACTTTTCCCACAATGCACTAGACCATTTAATTTCGGGAAATTATTCTGCAGGCCTGATTGCCAGTGATTCATTGGTTTCAGTAGTGTGCTTTATATATGGGCTGCAGGGGACACGTATCTCTACTCCAAGGGCATTCTGAAGATGTCGTTGGCTTGCAGAGGGGTCCACCTTTCTTTTTGAACCAGTCTATGGTCCGAGATGAGTCACAGTTGTGCAGATGCAGAGTGGTTTCCACAGGTGCAGATTATCACACCTTTGCTTTATGTAGGTCCTGATGTCACAGACTCAGGTCTCCTCATTGTCCTTGGTTGCAATTCAGGCAGATCTGAGGTTCGAGTGCCAGGGCTGCCCCTTAAATCCTAGAGGGTGTGGGTGCCAGTAGCCAATCGGCTACTAGCCCCAGTGGCTAATACGTTCCTGAGGTGACTACATTCTGGGGGTGTGCCATCCTTTCTACCCTAAACCCGCTATTCTGCTACTTTTAAAAATGACAGCACCCATCCTGAGCTGTACAGACCATGCGCCAACCGTAGGGGTGTGGCAAGCCTTTTGTGGGTGTATGCCTCCTGACTAACCGATTTTCCCACCTGCCCTGGAGCAAATGTGTCTGAGGGCAGGTGGTTGGCTGTTTCCTCCTTTGGGAAAAAGCCAGGTTGCAGAGGCAGTGAGAGCCTTAAAGCTGGCTCCTTGATGTGCCACTTCACTAGACATCCTCTCAGGGCAGGAGGTGACATCTCCCGACAAGGCAGGCTTTTGTTTCTGACTCCTTTTAGTGTCACACCTCTTGGTAGGGGGGCAGATTCCTGTCTTGGTGGCAGCAGCTGTAAACTGTCAGCCTGGGTACAGGAAAGGTGTGCAACCAGGTAGGCAACATCAGATCCGAAATGGGGAACATGTCGGATTTGATGAAACATTTTGTTTGATACCAAACATGGCACTTTTCAGTGAGACCATAATGGAGCAGGCAGCCTTGGGGGGACCTGGGTGACAGCCCATTGTTATCCTATGGTCCCCTGAACACTTAAGTATCCCTTATTAGAAAAACAGCTATTATAGTGACATAGAAACTTGTGTTTATATGTACATTTGGCACTGCTCCTGCAGTCTGTAATGTCAGGCCTGCCTTTGCTTTACTTGGTTACCAGGCACAGGGGAAGTCCAGAACACCTGAACCAGGGGCAGTCAGTGTATAATCCTAACAAAGGTTGAAGAAGCAATTAACATCAAAATACAGTACTCATAAAAAATTACAAATTACAAACAGAACAGGTAATAAATCAATAACTGAGCAACAAAGAAAGAAAAACGAGAAAAATGGAGGAAGTGAAGAGAGACCCACATACAAAAATAATTCTGAAAAAATATGACAAATGTATTACATTTTATAAACACTAAAACAATTGAGACAATGAAGCTCAATACAATGTGCTGGTACAAAAACAGTGTATATTACAGACCAGACAAGTGGCAAACGAAAAAATAAACATCACAAGGAGGAAACAACATAGAACAAAATAATGTGTCCTTCATTAACAGCGACGGCGTTTCGACCTCAGTAGAATTACACGGTCATCATGAGGACTGGGAAGTCAATTGAGCGTCCAAAATTATATTTTGAATAACAATCCAACCCTGTATTGCTTGCATGAGTTGGAATAGAGTTCCAAAATTTACATTAAAATAAAAGATGGGCGGGCGTGATGTTAGACGGTCAAGGATATATAGAACATTTCCAAGCTGGCTAAATCAATCCATATGATGTAGCAGATCATGCCAGGCAGCAGGTGAACAAATCACTGATGTGCTTCAACGCTGCAATGGGCTCCTCGTGCTCCTCTCCATAAGCGAACTGCTTCCTCGTTCTTCCTAGTCAATAATACAAAACTTGGGACTCTCCTTTACGTGGGACAGTCTGGATGGCACAAAGAGTGCTGCCGGCCCTGGTGACCGCTCTAACTCCCATGCCCTGCGTTCCACTGGTACCACTTACCAGGAACGTATAAGGGGGTAAAGTCCTTGCCAATTGGGGTTACAAATTTACATACATCATACTTCAGGGAGAGTACACTGGGGCCTGGACGGCAGCCTCTAATGCATCTTCAAAGTCATGAACAGCAGCATTGGAGAAAAATGTGTGGGGAGACGATACAAAAAGGACACTGAAGAAATATAAAATCCATATCATATAATATTGGCCTAATGTATCCAATATATATTAGCATACCGTCTTTAGAAAGCCCCCCCCCCTTGTGAATATACTCAAATTGTGTATACATTAAGAATCAGGCCTTTTCTGAAGAAACACCATGTTGGTTTCATTTCCCCGTACCTCTTGCTCTTGCTAGGAAAACATGTGACCTGCTACTGTGTAGAGAGCGAGCCTGAAAGGTCGGACTGGGCTATGAATGGACCACTGCGCCTACGGCCTGGTCACCCCCACGCTCCTGTGCCTGCTGCCGCAGCCCCAGCCTCCCGAGGGCCGCCGAGCCCACACCAGCTTTTCCCCCCGCCCCAGCCCGTGGCCCCGCCCCCCCGACAGCCGATTGGCTCGTGCTCCCGCCTCCCCGCAGACCCTCCCGGCCGGCTCCCTTCTTATGACGTCCCCAGAGCGACCGCGCAGCGGACGCGCGCAGGGGGAGCACCGAATGAGCGCCGAAGGTGCGCCAAAGGTAAGCCCGTCTGCGCCCGTCCGCGCCTGGCCCGCCAGCGCCAGGACCCCTGGCCCCCGCAGACCCCAGCCCACCCGCCGGACGTACGACGCCGCCACCCTCAACGCACTCAACGCCGGCCGAACCCCTGGATGCTACCGAGCCACCCCGAGACGCACCCACGGACCCTTCATCTGCCAGGCCTGCAAGTTCTCCTGCACCCGGACCTGCACTGCACCAGCACCCACCAAGCCGAACTCCAGCAGCACCCACCTGAAGTGCATCCTGCTCAACACCCGCTCCGTCCACAGACACGCCGTCGAGCTCTGGAACCTGCTCGACACCACAGCCCCAGACGTCGCCTTCCTCACGGAAACCTGGATGAACGCCTCCTCAGCGCCCGACATCGCCATCGCCATCCCGGACGGCTACAAGATCATCCGGAGAGACCGCGTCAACCAGACAGGGGGAGGCATCGCCATCATTCACAGGAACACCATCCGCATCACGACCAACACCGACGACACCATTGCACCCGCCGAACACCTGCACTTCCAGATCCACGTCAACCCCAAGACCACCCTCAGAGGCACCCTCATCTACAGACCCCCGGGACCACGCACACAATTCAGCGAGGACATCGCCGACTTCATCAGCCCGCTCGCCCTCCCCTCAGCCGACTACATCCTCCTCGGGGACCTCAACTTCCACCTGGAGAACAACGACGACCGCAACACCACCACCCTGCTGGAAAACCTCGCAAACCTGGGACTCAAGCAGCTGGTGACCACCCCCACCCACCTCGCCGGACACACACTCGACGCCGTCTTCTCATCCAGCAAAGACATCGCCTTCAGCCACGCCACAGGACTCCACTGGACGGACCACAGCTGCGTCCACTTCACCTTCAGAAGAACGACGACCCACCACCACCAGCAACAGGTTGCCCGAAGAAGCTGGAACAAGATCACAGCCGACCAGCTCGCCGCTTCCCTGAGTCAGCACCCTCCCGCCAGCTCAGCGAACCCCAGCCAGGCCGCCGACAACCTCACGAAGTGGATCAGCAACTGCGCGGACGAACTCGCCCCTCTGAGGACCCCGCCCAGCAGACCCGGCAGCAAGAAAGCCCCATGGTTCACCGACGAACTCAAGAGCTCCAAGAAGAACTGCCGAGCCCTCGAGAAAGTCTGGAGAAGGGAACCAACACCGGACAACATGACCACCCTCAAGCTTGCCACCCGGAAGCACCACCAACTGATCCGCGCCACCAAGAAAACTGCATTCAAGGACCGACTGGACAACAACGCACACAACTACAAGGAACTCTTCAACATCGTGAAAGAGCTCTCCAACCCCAACGCCGGAAACAACGACATCACCCCATCGCAAGACCTCTGCAACTCCCTCGCCTCCTACTTCCACAACAAGATCGCGGACATACACAACAGCTTCAGCATTCAACCATCGCACACAACGAGCGCAGCAACGCCGCCCACCACCACCCTCCGCGCCTGGATTCCGATCAGCACCGATGACACCGTCCGCATGATGAACTCCATCCACTCCAGATCTCCGACCGACCCCTGCCCTCACCACGTCTTCAACAAGGCCGACGCTGTCATCGCACCCCACCTGCGGGACATCGTCAACACCTCCTTCGACACCGCCACCTTCCCGGAGAGCTGGAAGCACGCCGAACTCAGCGCTCTACTAAAGAAACCAACAGCGGACCCCACCGAACTCAAGAACTACCGCCCCATCTCGCTCCTCCCGTTTCCAGCCAAAGTCATCGAGAAGACCGTCAACAAACAGCTGGCCGCCTTCCTCGAGACGAATGGATCCCTCGACCCCTCACAGTCTGGCTTCCGAGCCAACCACAGCACCGAGACCGCCCTCATCGCTGCCACCGATGACCTCCGAGCCCTGATGGACAACGGAGAAACAGCGGCCCTCATCCTCCTAGACCTCTCCGCGGCATTCGACACTGTCTGCCACCGCACCCTAGTGCAGCGCCTCAGCAACGTCGGAATTCAGGAGAAGGCACTGGAATGGATTGTCTCCTTCCTCGACGGAAGAACACAGAGAGTCCGTCTACCACCGTACAAGTCAGAGGCCACCGAAGTCATCTGCGGCGTCCCTCAAGGATCCTCGCTGAGCCCCACCCTCTTCAACGTCTACATGAGCCCCCTCGCGCCCATCGCACGCCAACACAACCTGAACATCATCTCCTACGCCGATGACACCCAGCTGATCCTCTCACTGACCAACGACCCCGCCGCTTCCAGAGCCAACCTTCACGAAGGGATGAAAGATGTAGCCGAGTGGATGACGACCAGCCGCCTGAAACTGAACTCAGACAAGACGGAAGTCCTCATCCTGGGCTCCTCGCCCTCCGCCTGGGACGACTCCTGGTGGCCCCCCGCCCTGGGCACCGCACCCACACCGACAGACCACGCACGCAACCTGGGCTTCATCCTGGACTCCTCCCTCTCTATGACCAGACAAGTCAACGCCGTCTCCTCGTCATGCTTCAACATCCTGCGCATGCTACGGAAGATCTTCCGGTGGATCCCCACCGAGACCAGGAAGACGGTCACCCAGGCCCTCGTCACCAGCCGACTGGACTACGGCAACGCCCTCTACGCCGGAACCACCGCCAAGCTCCAGAAGAGACTCCAGCGGATCCAGAACGCCTCAGCCAGACTCATCCTCGACATCCCCCGACGCAGCCACATCTCCGGACATCTGAGAGACCTGCACTGGCTCCCCGTCAACAAGAGAATCACCTTCCGTCCCCTCACCCACGCACACAAAGCCCTACACGATCAAGGCCCGAGCTACCTCAACAACCGCATCAACTTCTACGCTCCCAAACGCCTCCTCCGATCAGCCAGTCACGCCTTCGCCGCCGTCCCCCGCATCCGAAGAACGACAACAGGAGGAAGGTCCTTCTCCCACCTGGCCGCCAAGACCTGGAACTCCCTCCCTCCCGACCTGCGCCTGACCCAAGACCACCTCTCCTTCAGGAAGAAGCTCAAGACCTGGCTGTTCGAGCAGTAGCAGCACCCCCCCTCCCAAGCGCCTTGAGACCCTCCGGGTAAGTAGTGCGCTCTATAAATGTCCTTGATTGATTGAATGATTGATTGACTATTGATTCTAACTTGGAAAACTCAAGGTTACATCTGCCTTTCGTGTGGGATGAGCACATTCTTGCAGACGCCGTGCCTGTACTCCCGTGCCTGAGAACGAAAGGGAGTCATCCTTCCTGACGTGCCCAGTAATGAATAGCTAAGCTTTGAACTAATCATGTGTGCCATATATGGTTCCTTCCTGGAGCGAGGGGGGCCAAAGTGGTGTTCTTCCTTTTCAAGTGATTATTCGTGTTGAACTGAAAGTATATAATGACCTGCTTGAATATGAACCGGCAGTCTTCTTGTCACACTGGGTGTGGATGGGGAGGCTCCTCTGCGTAGAGTCCATTTAGAATAAATGATTGGAACTTCTTCACCTCCAACTGACTGATTATTTGGTAATTAGTATTGGGGCTATTGGAGGGTATGGCTCTATTAGACTTATTTTTTCTAGTACTACAACACTTTACTTCACTTGGAGTAGAATGAGTGGAATTGCGACACCTCCAATTTTCATCGAGATGCAGGTCTGACTTATGCTTCAGATCAAACCTGTCCCTCCCATCACTTGAGGGTGATGTCATTAGTTAACATCAAAGCTGGAGGGCCCAGTAAAGCCTCTGCCTAAAAAAATATTTTCAGGCTTGATACAGAGAAAAATTATGGTTTTCAATACAACTTTTCAGCGGACCCCCTGCTCCCACCAGAGATTTAAAACACTATACATTCCAAAGCTTAATTCTACACAGTCTTTAGGTTGACATTGGAAAATAAAACATTACTGTAATGACTTGAATTAAATGATCAAAGTGGTACTTACAATGTGACTGTCTGTGTTTCTAATGTAGTATGTTTGTGGCCAGGGGACAATACTGTACACATGAACTGTTTTGTTCCAAGGTTCCTGGTCCCTTAGTAAACAGATCATAATCTAGCTATAATATAAATACTTCCATGACAGTGACCACATACAATGTAGGTACACTGTGCCGCCGATGGATTGCACATTACAGCCTCACTGCAGTTATCATACACTTCTAAACAATGATTGAATTCTCATCAAGGCCTACATGACAGCTGTGCAAAAACAGGGAACTATTACTATATTACCATATATCCCCCACCATGTACTTTGCTTTAAAGCGTGCCTTGGCCCAAAATAGACATGATAATTACATTTTTGATGCATTAACTAAGCTTGTTGCAATATTGATGCAAAAATGGGGTGCCTTTAACCTCAGCGGCGAAAACATTTTCCCTAAAAACATCTCCCTCTTCATGTGCGTTTCAGAAGCTCCCCAGACTCCTTTCTTGCCTTATTTCACTGACCTGCTACACTCCCCCTTCACTAGCATAACTCATACTTTCAAAAGCATTGGACCTAGTTTAATGATTGGTCTCAAAAGTGTGTTTGGATTCATCCTTTTGTTCTTCAGTTCATAATTCTCAAGTTTGTTTGTTGCATTTCCAACAATTCTGCAGGTTGTTGGCTGAACTGTTCTCACCTTTCTTCTAGTAAAGAGATGAAACCAGTTAGAACAGCAATACGAATTGAGGCCTTCCTACTGAGAAGAGAAGCAGTTCTGTGAAGCCACGCCCTTCTATTTTGGAACCACATGCTATTGGCCATTAGTGAACAGGGAACTCGCTCATTGGACGAATTGAAAGGTCCACAAATATGACCAATATCCTGGTCCATGAGCTGTTTGCTTGGTATTCATTAGTCTCCGCTGCCTACTGCCCATCTCAACAGGAAGGAACAACTTGGGCCAAGCCAGTCCCATTGCACTGCAGGTGGCCATCCTGAGGGATGCAGGGTATGAAGGGCCATTAATGCCACCAAGCCCCGAGGCACCCACAGGAAAAGCCTCAGCTCTAGCCAGACTCAAGCACAAGGCATCTCTTCTTTGATGGATATTGATGCGCTTCCTCTAGACCATCAACAGGGGGAGCTGTGTTACTCAACCCAGCTGCAACCGCCTCACCGGGCATTGCAGCCTCCACTGGGCCACAAAGGGTTAAACCTTTCTCCATGGCTTTGAACCCTGAGTGACCTCTGAGTTCTGTGGAAAGTTTATGTCAACATCGCCAGCCGAGAGAACTCAAATGTAACCTATTGCATCACCATGCAAAGAAGGAGCTGCTCATGCAAGTTTGGCTATCACACAAAGGACAGTTTTTGAATTGGGACAGTTTGCACCTTTGTACCTTCCTTCATTTGGTTCCTTCTCCTTTTTTGCACCCAGGCGCCATATTTAGAAATTGAATGATTTGTCTAGTTTACTTTCATTTATCATTGCCCATATAGTATTTGCACATAATCATGAATATTTGAAGTTTGAACAATCATTGGGATTGGAGGAGAACATGGCGCCCGCGTGTTGAGCGGTAGCGCGCACCCTCTCCAGTAGTCCCCGTCCTCGCCCCCCGCAATGCTGCCTCTTTGACTACTAGCGCGGGGATTCGGTGTCGGAACGTGGGGAGAATCTACGCTTACCTACCTAGCACTGAAGAGTGCTTGATGGTCCCTGGATGTGCCTTTTAACAGTGGTGCAGGCTTCGGCTCCGGTTCTCTCTCCTGGTCTCTCACGGCCGCAGCGCTGGGAGCTCGCAGCCGTGGAGCTGAGGCGGGGCCGCAGTGCGGCTGCCCGCGGTCTCCCGCGAGGAAGCGCCGGCAGAGTCAGCACAAGCGGGATCGGCCTGATTCAAGGCAAGACGGCTGTCGGTGCACCGGGTATAGGCGTCTTCTTCACTCCTGCAGCCATACCTTCAGACGTTTTCGCTGCTGCTGAGCTCCAGGCTGACAGGGGGTGTGCAGCTGCCGGGGTTGGAGCCATAGAAGAGGAATGTGACGGAGGTACTGCAGAGCCCACAAGCAGTAACAAGGGGGACAGACGCTGGTCCGGCTCAGCGGCTGTGGCAGGAGAAGAGAAAAGCAAAAGCCCGAAACTGCCAAGCGGGAAGAAACAAGCTAAGCAAGCTAAACAAGCTAAGGGCAAGCACAAACGAGGTAGGGGCAGACGAGATAAGAACAGCTACTCTTCCCAAGTTCCATCAATCGAAGGTGTCAGTGAGACCCATAAGGGGGTTCCCGTAAGGGGTGCAGATAGCAGGGCTGAGTCAGTTGAGGCAGTTGAAGAGGGGAGTTTAAGAAAGGGAGCAGGCTCTAAAAAAAACCCACAGAGAAATAAGGTCACCGCGCATTACTCCTTCTCTGCGCTCTTTTTTCAAAGTACTGCCTCAGGTGTTAAACATTCAATCAAACCATCAAGAGCCCCCCTCTGACATAGCTCCCTCGGGGCTTATAAATTCGAGCTGTCAGTCGCCTACTAAGAAGACCTACAATACGGTGGTGCCATCTTTGTTCCGAGTAGGTTTGCCCGCAGATAGATTTGGTGTCTCTGCCCAAATGGCAGAGGTAGCTGAATTAACCTGCCTTCAGCAGCCACAGGAGAATCGTGCGCCTGATGTTATAACATCCCCAGCTCTAGTCGAGGCTTCCACAAATGTTCTCAATCTTGATCGAACTGAGATAGACGAGATACCCAATGTACTTATGGCTCATACATTAGCTAATTCTGTACCAGAAGCTGGTGGCTCTATGAGCAGGGGTGACACCGGTGCAGCCTGCTCCTCGATAGAGTCCTTACTAGTCTCCTTGAAAGCAGACATAAGGAAAGGATTTTCGGTCTCGGCTGAAAACCAAAATGAGATTAGGGCTGCCTGTGACGTCTTGGAAAAAAAGGTGGATCGGCTAAATGAAAGGACTGAGTCATTGGAAGAATCCGTCGAGGAACTTAAGGCGAATTTGGGATTGGCCGAACTAAAAATACAATCTCTTCGAAAAGAGGGAGATGAGTGCCGTGAGAGGGTTGAGTCCTTGGAGAACCACTCAAGGAGAAAAAACCTCCGGCTCTTGAAGGTTCCAGAAGGGAAAGAGGGGAGTAATATTAAAACCTATGTGGTGAGCCTCCTAAAAGACGCATTAAATCTGGAGGAGACAGAAGACATTCTGGTTAAGGACATCCAAAGGATACATAGGGACCCTATCTGTGACTACCTGCTTGCCTTCCATGACCCCATAATTTGGGCTGGCGATTTTAATATTGTCTTAAATCCAAAATTGGACAAGTCTGCAGGCTCTAGAGCCTGTGTTTTTTCCAAATCTAGGCAGGTACTTTTAACAACAATGTCACAAATAGGCCTGGCAGATGTTTGGAGAGAAAGGGCGGGAGATAAGTTGGGTGTCTCTTTCCGTAACTTTAAGTACAAACACCTATCTAGGATCGATTATGTGTTATTCAGTTACAGCCTTAAAGACCTAGTAATAGACATCAGTTATCTCCCGTCACATCTTTCTGACCATTCGGCCATCTTATTCACTCTAAAAATAGGCCAGCTTCATACCCATGCCTCTTGGTTCTTTGACCGTACTATTTTACTTGAAGAAGAAGAAATTACCTTTCTTCGATTAGAGACCAAGCACTTTTTGGAGGTGAATCTAGGTTCAGCCGATGCTCCGATCGTGTGGGATGCTCTAAAAGCGGTATGGAGGGGCTGTATTACTAGTCACTCCACTTATAGAAGTAACAAATATAGAGAAAGCATTGAGAAGCTTGAGGCAGAAATGAAAGACATCGAAAACAATTTAGGTTCCCATATTGGCTCAGGGGAGGAGCAAAACAGACTTGTTGCATTAAAATATGAACTGGATAGCCTTTTACAGGCTAGGGTCACCAGAAGATGGGAAGCGAGTAAGAACTCTCACTTCGAGCTTGGTGAGGCGGCAGGAAAGATTCTTGCCTGGAAAACCAAAGCCGACCAAGCTCGGAATCATATAAGTGAGATCAGGCTGGAAGGGGAAGCAGCTTCTCGGCTTTCAAAGTCAGACATTGGTAGTGCGTTCCAGGACTTCTTCCAGGCCATCTATAAAGAGGATACCTGTGAAGATCCGGTGGCGAGAGATGCTTGGCTTAATAATATATCTATGCCAAGGCTTTCATGTGAGCAAAGAACGGCCCTGGTGACAGAGATCACAGTAGAAGAGATCAAGAAAGCAATTGGGCAAGGGAAACGTGGGAAGGCGGCTGGCCCCGACGGCCTACCGGTGGAATTATATCGTGTGCTTATTGAGGAGATTACCCCAGTTTTGGCCACTCTCTACAACAGTATTCTTTTGGTAGGGATAGACCCCCCAAAGTCTTGGAATGACGCCACGGTAGTTTTAATACCCAAACCAGGAAAAAATGTAAAGGAGTGTGGGTCATATCGCCCAATATCACTCCTCAACAGCGACTATAAAATCTTCGCCAGTATTATGGCTAATAGGTTGGGGGGGGTGGTTACTTCAATAATTCATGAGGATCAAAAGGGGTTTATAAAAGGTAGACATCTAGCAGACCTTACACACGACATAGTTGGGGCCATCGATATTGCCTCCACTTTCTCCCTTCCGCTGGCCGCGCTTACCCTGGACGCAACTAAGGCCTTTGACAGGGTTAATTGGGCCTATTTGTCAGCAGTCATGAGAAAATTCAATTTGCCTGAGAGCTTCTGCCGAATGGTAGCTCTATTATATAAAGCTCCAACTGCTAGGTTATCCGTAAACAACTCTCTGACAGAGACTTTTAGGATTACAAGGGGAACAAGGCAGGGCTGCCCGCTCTCCCCACTTCTCTTCAATCTCTATATTGAGCCGTTTGCTCAGACTCTTAGAGATGAGGCTGATATCATACCTTTCAGTTTTGGAGGGTGGGAAAAGCGAGTAGCCTTATATGCTGACGACATTCTTGTAATGACATCTGACTTGGACCTTGCTTTCCCAAGGGTGATTAAGAGGGCGGAGGAGTTCGGAAACATTTCCGGTTACGAGATAAACGCCGATAAAACGGAAATTATGGCCTGGAACATCAATTCCACTCATCTGGACGTTGCTCCTTCCATGCGATATCTGGGGATTAGAATTTTCCAAGACATCAACAGAATCGCTGCTCAGAATCTTGATCAAGTATATAAAGAATGCCAAAAAAAATTAAAGGCATGGGCTCACCTCCCTCTTTCCATCTTGGGGAGGACAAACCTAATCAAAATGTCTATCCTGCCTAAATACACTTTTTTGTTTAATTCCATCCCCCTGGCTTTTGGTTCCACTCAAATAAACAAATGCCAACGTGAGCTAAATTCTTTTGTTTGGAAATATGGAGCGACCAGACTGGCTTGGAAGAAGCTGAGGAGGAGGAAGGAAAAAGGAGGGTTAACACTACCAGACCTGCAGTACTACGCATGGGCGTTCCAGCTATCTTTTTCTAGAATGCTCTTAAAATCACCATCAACTTCCTCCAGAGGAGAGATGTTTTGAGCCATGCTACATGGTGCCGATCTTCCACCGGACGGCTTCCTCTTTAAGTTTGGGGATCAAAAATTCTTTAAAAAAGTAAAATTAAAAATACTTCAATCACTGGCTAGAAGCTGGGCTAAACTGAGAAAGTGCACAGGGCTCAGCTATTTCTCAAACCTAGCACCCATGTGGGACTCGCCAGGTACTCCACCTTGTCTTAAAGACAGTCTGGCTAGCCCAATAAAGAAGGCTGAAATTTTGCATTGGGGGGATTTGCTGGCTAGCGGCTCTATGTTGTCATGGGAAGAATTGCGGGAGAGAGTCGGGCCGGCCCTCTCAAGATTTAAACACATGCAACTGACTAGTTGGGCTCAGGCAATGGTTAGGAAGGGCATCCCCTTGGGAATTTCTAGTAATCTGGAAGTTCAATTGATGACAAGACCAGGGGGAGGCAAGGAGGTTTCCTGCTGGTACTGGGCGATCCTGGAAGAGATAGACGGGGATTTTAAACTTGCCGACGAACTGTGGGGAGGAGAGGTCAGTGTTAATTGTGAACAGATGTGGTTGGATTCTTTCAGCCTTCTATACCAGATTGTGAAGCCTGCATGGCTGAGGCGAAACCATTTTTTCACTTTGCATCGGGCATATTTATCCCTACAAAAACTGGCAAAGTTTCTTCCTGGGAAAAAATGCAACAAATGTGACCTGATAGAGGCAACAGATGTGCACATGTTTAAGGACTGCCCTGCTAGCAGTCAGTTTTGGGAAGAAGTGAAGGATGCCCTGAGTTCCATACTTAAGACCTCACTGTGTATTACACTCCCTTTAATTATTTTTGGGATCAACGAAAAAATCTCTGGGCAGGATAGATCTTTCCTCTTTTTTGCAATCCTCTTGGCAAGAAGACAGATATGCAGGTTCTGGGCGGACACCTCACCCCCTACGTACTCTGGGTGGTTGACGTCCCTATACGAAGTTTCAAAGACTGACCTGGCTAGATCCGGCAGCAACAAAAAGCGTGCCTTTTGGGACTTATTGGTAAAATAAAGCTAGGATTTCCGTTTTTATTATTTTTATTTTTTTTCCCCCCGGGTCCTATGATTATTCCTACTTTCTGCTCCTAGGACCTAAAGTAATGGTTCCTCCTGGCGAAATTGATGTCCTACTGGTTGCAATATACCTTGATGGAGTATAGCAGGTCACCCACCTAGTGCTGGTTTTTCCCTCTTCCGCCAGAAAGACATCTGTGTCTCGGTCTGAGTGCCAACCTGTCGATCCTTGGCCACGGACACATAGACACACAATGGTGGTCGGTGGCTTTTCCTCACACGGGGGTAATGGCAAATGAGGACTAAAAAAAAAATAAAAAAAATAAAAAAAAAGAATCATGAATATTTCTTAATGCACCTACCTTATCGTTCCGAGGACGTACAACATACTGAGTTTTTCCAGTGCAAAGACCTTTCATTTCAGCAGGAATCGTATGTTATTCAAACAGGCGACAAGGGAGGAACTGTGATTTCACCAAATGTACCTTCGCTGCATGTTCTTCTTCTCTGCAAATGATAATCAAGGTTATGCAAATACAACCCTGCTAGTTCAGCCTCTCTGTCTGAGTGCATCATTGTGATGAGTTACTGACGTGGGGCCAGATTCACAGAAGTAATATGAGACAAAATCCTAAACTTACTACTTTTGGTATTCACTGAGGCATTTAATAGTAATAAAGTTAGGATTTTGTCTTAAGTCTGTCTTAAGTCTGTCTTAAGTCTGTCCTAAGTTTGTCTTAAGTTTGTCTTAAGTCTGTTGTAAGTTTGTCTTAAGTTTGTCTTAAGTCTGTTGTAAGTTTGTCTTAAGTCTGTCTTTAGTCTGTCTTAAGTCAAACTTAAGTCAAACTTAAGACAAAATCCTAAAATTACTACTACTAAAGGCCTTCTGTGAATACCAAAGGTAGTAAATTTAGGATTTTGTCTCAGATTAGTTCTGTGAATCGGCACCAGAGTGACTGCGTGCATCAGTGAGAAAAGAGTACTGCACGAACGTTCCGCAGCAGCAGCAAGGGCAGTTTATCATTCCAGGTCTACTGTTTACTTTTAAGGTTTTTGCCAGGCCCCTGATTAAATGGTATAAAAACAGGACTCAGAAAATGAGAGGCTATAGGAACTTCAAGTGGGCAACTGAGAGGGGCCGTGCATGACATCAAAGGCTCCAGTGAGGCTTCTGGCCTTCAGCGGTGTGTTATCTTGGGCAGCCATGACTTTCCTTCGCCTCGTGACAGGAACAGCTGGATTGCTATTTCAATTGGCACAACAGGCCCTGTTGTGCGGTAACAGGTGTGCGGCGCCCCACCTTTGAAACACATAACTAGGAATGTTATTCTAATGTTTAGAACTAATATAGTGCCTACAAGATGCACAGGAGGCTGTTAGTGCCATGAACATGCAACAACCATGTTGAAGTTTTATTTATAAATTGAATTGCTCTTGTATTGTTCTAAATGCTGTGTTGTTACAATTGTGAACGAGATTTGTATTGTAAAAATTAACATTTTAAAATTCATCCTGCGTTTCTAGTGATCCTTGAGTGTTATTGAAAAATAAAAGAGATTTTCATTTTCTACAAACGGTCCCTGTGTTCTGTCTCAAGGGATAGATCTGTAGCAGAAACACATCTTATGCAAACATTGCTCAGTGGGTTTTGTATTGTTTGCGGTAGAGTTGCCGCATTTAGGGCCAGATTTATGACCTCAGTTGTGTCGGTGATGCAGCGCGCAACCTGGTGCAAGTGCAACACAACTTTAACGTCGGACAAGACAGAGGTCCTTATCCTCGGACCCACCCCCTCAGCCTGGGATGACTCCTGGTGGCCGACCGCACTGGAAACAGCACCAACACCCACCGACCACACACGCAACCTAGGAGTCATCCTCGACTCCTCCCTCTCCATGGCTAAGCAGGTCAACACCGTCTCCTCCTCCTGCTACAACACCCTCCGCATGCTCCGCAGGATCTACAAGTGGATCCTGACCGAAACAAGAAAAACGGTTACACAGGCCCTCGTCAGCAGCAGACTGGAAAATGGCAACACACTCTACGCTGGAATCCTAGCCAAACACCTACGACAACTACACCGCATCCAAGGTTTAAGATTGCTATGTGTGACTTTTCTATAATTTCAGAGCAATTATGAGTGAAATTCCAAAGACTATGAGTAACAGTTTCTCGTTAACAAAATAAAGCAATGACGGCGAGGGAAACATATAAACATCAGAAATTGCACCCATTTGCTCAACAAGAAACTCTAGGAATCCTTTACTAGCATTACAGTACTCACCCGTTATTACAAATTTCCCAGGCTCGGCACAGCCATAATTCAATTTGCAGAGGCCATAGTTACAGACAAAGCACGGAAAGGCCAGTGCAAGCAGCAGACAGTGCTGTGAGGCCAGCGCGGCGCACCTGATTCCCTCTAACCAGTACCCAGAGTTAAGTTAATGGCCCTACTGTAAGACTCGTGGAGGGGGCGCCTCCAGGCCTCCTGTCCGAGATTTATGGAGTCAGCAAGTGTTCCTCTACTCTGCCAGATGCCGCCTCCAGCTCCGACATTATATGTGAATTTTTTTGACTGTGTGCTTCTTGAATATCATATGGCCCCAGTTCTTCCTATCTTTCCTCCTTCTCTCCCTGTCCCCAAACGCATCTTGTAGCCTGCTAGCGGCCTTCTTTGCAAACTTCCCGCTCCGGTAACAGGACTGTAGGTGACGTCCCCCCTCCCCCTTCCGGCGGCGCCGCGGGCAGACTTTGAATTACATCTTGCCTCAGCGGCGCCGCGGGGCGGGCATCTTAATACATTGTAGCAGCAGTGCAGCACAGTCAGCCTGATAGAAGCCAGCTGCAATCACCACAAGCCTGCAGAAGCAGTGTGTGCAAGCCTTGATTGGAGCTACGTCTCTTTTACCTCGTCTGCCACCACCTTCACTTCACTCCCTCATACCTGCCCATCTTTTCCCTTCTACCCGCTGCCTTCCCTCTCCAGTCTCCTTGCCATCTTCATCTCTGGGGTTAATTCGCTCTCCTCTCTCCCCTCAAATCCCCAGACTCCTCCTCCTGCCTGCCCTCTCCTCTCACCTGCTGCTCCCCGTAGCTTCTCCCTTCTCTCTCGTCCCACGTGTGTCCTTATCTCCCCCTCGCCATCGCTCCTTTCGTCCATCCATTCTACCTCTCTAAAGTCTCTCCATCTCTACCTCACTCTTTCATCCACCGTCTCCCCACCCTTTTTATTCCCTCACAGCCCCTCTCCCTCCTCCCCACACACACACCCAGGCACATGCTCCGCTGTGACTGGGGAGGCTTGGAGAGTAGAATGTGATTCAGGGGGTGGGGGAGCCACTCGCGCTCGCCTGCCTCTGTGCATCACTGGACGGCATGGCATGAAAGAGAGAGTGGAGCCTGCTACTGCTTACTTCCTTAGACGGAGCCTGTTGGAGCCTGAGGGGCCCTCTCTGAGAAGCCGGCACCGAGAAGCCCCCCCAGGACAGCATTCCATCACACAGAGTGACTTGTAATTTACGACGAGGCAGGGGCCCTGGCAGTTTCAATCTGAGTGTGATATTGTGCTGTGTGCCTCATAAAGCAGGCTGCTGCTGCAGCGGCATCCAATTTGTACTATTTTAAACACAATCATGTGCAATATAAGCTCTTCACCGGGGAGACCCTTGTGAATTTAGTGAACAGCTGATATCGCGGGTAGACCCGGCCCTGAAAATTAAGTGCTGGTGCTTAGCACCAGAAAGCACCGGCACAAATTAAGCACTGCCTTGATCCCAAATTCAGAGTTGGTCACTGTGAGCAATTGAGTTGTTGTTTGAGGGGGATGTGGGCCCTTCCAAAACAACACCCACAATCCTTGTCAGGGTGACCAAGAAAAGTCACTAAATGAACCTGTGCTTACCCTCTGGAAGCTTGACACAAAACACAGCCAGGCTTCACTTGGAGGCAATGTGTAAAGTATTTATGCAGCACTCAAGCATTAATACAGTGAAGACACCCCACAAGAAAAATCCCACATCAACTTAGAAAAATAAAGTAGAATGTATTAAACTACTTGAAACCTAAACAGCAAAAATCCAATCATTACAGCTGAAAATATAATAAGGTAAATATAGGACCTAAAAGCACAAAGTGCCACTTGTGGTCATCTGGTAATGTTAGACTGAGTAAAAGTCACAAGTTCAGTCCGACACGATGGAGCATGAGCTGGATACAGGGACCAGGGTTTGTCTTGTTGAAAAGGTTACCTTCTATAGTCTAGTGTAAAGAGTTCTGTTCCAGGTGGAGGGGTAGACGAGGCTGCAAGAGGAGTGTTGCGGGTGTTTGCCACTGGAGTGCAAAGAGCAGGCTTGTCACCGATCTGGAACGCCTATCCATCTCCACAGACTGTCATTGCTAAAGTTTTGCAGTGGTGATCACAGGGGTCTGTCAATGCTGTAGCACGAAGTGCAGATCTCGCATGAACTGTTGTCACTGATGGTCGCTATAGCATAAAGAGTTGGGTTCACTGGAGCTTTGCAATGGTGATTGGCCTGGATGGCAAGATAATGGTGCGAACTGGTTAGACAGAGGCCAGTAGGGCTCAGTCATTTCCAGATGCATGTCTAGAACAGCAGGTCAGTTGGGCAGATGGAGGGAAGACTGTGGAGCTTGTTGTGTTCCTGAACACTCAGAAGAGGAGGTTAGCTAACTAACCTTTTGAGTCACTCAGTTAGCCTAGGAAGAAGGAAATTGTTCCAGTCTTCCTTCTCAGACAGTAGGGGAGGCCTCATGCAGTAGGATAATCTTCTGCCATCTGGACAGTCCTTCCTTTGTAGTGTCCTTAGGCCCAGGAGTGATCTAAAGAGTGGGTCTGAGAGTCTTAGCGTTATACTGGGTGCCTACTTTGAAATGAAAGAAACTTTTAGAGTTTTCCCCCATTGACATGTTTAGAATTTCCTGTCTCACAGGCTCTACTGGGTCTCGGGAGGGGTTGGTGGGGGGTTGTCACAACAGGCTATTGAGGAATTCTTTGTGGCTTTGGGTTTGGGTTGAGGCAGCTCCTTTACATTTCAGGTGTGGTAGGTGGGGTAGGTGTCAGCCCCACTCCTCCCATTATGTCAGGATGGCCTATCCTGCCAACACCCAGTCCCCCTTTTATGATACTCTTGGGAGGAATAAACAAAGGCCAACTGCCAACTACACCTAGGCATGAACAGGCTGCAGGCACCAAATGGTTAGGACTAGGCAATGGCAATTTCCAAAAAGTGGCATTTTCAAAATTGTGACTTAAAATATAACGTTATCATTAAACATCCACAGACCCTTAGTCACTCATGCAGCTTGAAGAGAAGATCTCTGCCAAAGACCCCCTCGCGGGTCCCGTGGGGAGATTGCAGCACGGGCCCCACGAGGAGCTAAGCCCTATGATGAAGCATGACACCCACTTGGGTGTGTTAGGGCTAAAACCTCCAATAGGGAAGACCCCTTCAACTGTCAGATTGTGTACCTACACCTCACTCTATACGTATCTTTCTCTCAATAGGAACAGTTACCCTCCACTTGTATGAATATATTCCAAATTGGAGCTTGGGTTCTGGACCTTCAATCTGCTCCTAGTCCCTACCTTTTTTGATTGACTATAAATATTCTGTACCAACATAAACAGGAAAGGAAATAGGCAAAAGAGACCATGTGTAGAGTAGCTGCCCTTTAAACCCTAGCATAAAAGCAGGTTGTATTGTACTGTATTGTTTTATGTGCCTAATTTAAGCTGCTCATTTGTAAGGACCAACACTTATTTTTCTTCATCAGACATTGGCCGGAGGGTGAGAGGGAAAAACAATCACAGGATAAAGAAGGAGTAAGATAATAAGATCATTCATCAGAAAGGGAGGAAACAGGAACCTGCAAGAGAGAAATAAAGGGGCAGAGAGTGTCTGGTAGTAGATTACAAACACATGAGGTGGATTCAAGGCTATGCCGCCTTTTACAAATTAAACACTTTTTGCATTGCAACATTTATATAGTGCTTACTTTCCCTATGTGGGGTGCTGAAGCACTTGCCTACATTGGTATCACACTAGACAGGTGTAGAATAGATGCACCCTGAAACAAAGAGAGTCATCTGATGCAGAATAAACACTGGATCAAAAAATAAAGATGAAATCGGCTGCATGGTGAAAGGGTAAGGGTAGGAGTGGAATAGCTGCCCACAAAAATCAAGACTGAGGGCAGGTGTGGGTTGTTGATCTTCCTGTGCTTGACTTTGTTGGGGCAGTATCAAGTGCAGGAATGGTCATGTTCTAGAATTTTGTAGTCTGTGCCAGGGTGCAGTTCTTACAGAGCCTATTGGCTCTTTTTGCATTGTGGCAATTCTATTATGGCCTGCAAGCTTGGAGGCTGCTTTTAAGACTGTGTGAGTGGCCATGCTGAAACCTGAAGTCATACAGATGACTAATTTGAAATAATGTGTTATTATATGCTGACCTCATTTTTTTTCAAACAAATTCCTTGTGGGAGCATCTCTTTGCAGTCCAATGCTACTGGCAGATTTTGAATTTGAATCCCAGCTCTGCATCCACTGCTGTGATTGAAGGTGGGGAGGGAGGAGACACTGCAAGTGACTTCTCTATAACATCTTCATAGACAGAACACCAGGCAAACCAGGGGCCAGGACCCAAAACCTATCAACGCTTGCAGTGAGATCACTGTCACCTCTTTAACACTAACAGGGGAATGAGTTGGCATATGCACTTCATTCTGTTATATGGTTTTGTCTGATATACTCCTGACTTTGAGTCCTACGTCACCATTGTGGAAAGTGGTGGATAGGGAGAAGACTCAATGTGGTGAAGAACAGCACACCAGTGAGTAGTTCCTTGTGAGCAGACAAAAGGGTCATCTTTAAGGTACATTTTGATAAAATCTTCTTCTGTTCAAGCTGTGCATTCATCGACATCTGATGGGGTGGTAGTCAAAATAAAACGTCCAATATTCAGGCATGCAATCTAGCCTCTACATTGAATCTGGTATAAGCACAAAAAGAGTATGTAGTTTTCAAGAATCAAGGAATAAACCACCACCTAAGTCCTAAATACAAGGTCTGCAGTCCACTTTGGATTTGGCAGGCAAGTGATCATTCAAAAGGTTATATCATCACTAATTTCTACGGAGAACTGCTTTTCTATGACCTCAAAACAGTTCTCAGAAGTAATTCAGTTGGAACACAGAAGGTGGTGTTACAGACCTCTGCCTAGAGGAATTGGACACAACAGCTGTGAGGGCACAGTTGGAGAATGAGGAGAGTCAGCAATGATGTACTTTAACTGCAAATTCAAAGGCCTAATCCTTGAGCATAAGTTGCATGATGTAGGAGTGTCTGTGTCCAGAATAGGGAATAATCCTGTAGACCTGGGATTATGTGGTCCGAACCCACAAAGCATTATAACAGGACTATGTGACAGTTGTCTATGACAGTTTTTCATGTTTTCAGAAAATGTTGTGGTGTTTCTGTGAAGAGTGGAAGATTGCTTTAGCTGCAGGGGGTATGTTTGTATTTCAGCTTCGAGTAGCAGAAGACAACAAGGAACAATTGTCCCATCAGACTTGTCGCTGGACCAATGTGTTTCTGATGTCAAGGTTGTGTGATTCATTCCCACATACATGCCGATATGTGCATTAGTTCCCTTAGTTTGTGGTTGAAGTCAGCATCTTATAAGGTCTATAACTGGTTACAGATCAAACCCCTGAGCAAACTCCTATTTGTTCAGGGCTCGAAATTCTGAGGTGGGTGGTATTCAACACAACCGGTAATTTCTGGTGATTACATAACTTATGCGTTTTTAAAACCTGACAGATACAACCTGCTGAAATTTAACAGGGGGAAAGTGCATTATATGTACTGTACCACTTGGATGTTGCTGTGTTAAGCATCAAAATTCTCATGTGATTCTCCAAAAACTAGAAATAGTTGATATGAATTGAACCTGCTCCTCTGACAGACTCAGAATCCGGGCCCTAGTCTCAATTCCTACTAAGTAATTAAAAAATATTAGCTAAACAGTGAAACTAAGGATGAGAAAATTAGTATGTCACCTGCTCAGAAAATAGGTACACACCAAAACACTAAATCAAAACGGATATAGTGAAACAAGAGCTACGATCATGATAGCAAAGTATGGAAGATGTACAGTAGTTGAACCATGGTTCTCAAACCAAGACCAGAATACACAGGAGCCCCCTCACACATTAACATCACCATGAATCAAAGGGTGATACCGTGAGGTACAATAGCTGCATTATCGCTCAAGAGGGCGAGACCAGAGTGTGGAATACCTTTATCATGCAATAGCTGCATCATGGACCGAAGGGCGAGACCGTGGTGTGCAATCGATGCATCATGGATCAAAGGGTGAGACAGTGGTGTGCAATCACTGCATCATGCATCAAAGGGCGAGACCAGGGTATGCAATAGCTGCACCATTGATCAAAGTGGGAGACCGTGGTGTGCAATCGATGCATCATGGATCAACCGGTGAGACCGTGGTGTGCAATCGATGCATCATGGATCAAAGAGCGAGAGCGGGGTGTGCAATCGCTGCATCGTGCATCAAAGGGTGAGACTAGGGTGTGCAATACCTACATCATGCAATAGCTGCATCAAAAGGAGAGACCAGAGTGTGCAACAGCTGCACCGTGGATCAAAGGGTGAGACTGTGGTGTGCAATCGATGCATCATGGATCAAACGGCAGGACCGTTGTGTGCAATCGATGCATCATGGATCAAAGGGCGAGACTGGGGTGTCCAATCACTGCATCATACATCAAAGTGCGAGACCAGGGCGTGCAATAACTGCACCATGGATCAAAGGGCGGGACCGTGGTGCGGAAACGATGCATCATGGATCAAAGGGCAAGACCAGAGTGTGTGCAATAGCTGCACCATGGGTCAAAGGGCGAGACCGTGGTGTGCAATCGATGCATCATGGATCAAAGGGCAAGATCGGGGTGTGCAATCACTGCATCATGCATCATAGGGCGAGACCAGGGTGTGCAATAACTGCACCATGGATCACAGGGCAAGACTGTTGTGTGGAATTGATGCATCAGGATCAAAGGGCAAGACCAGGGTGTGCAATAGCTGCACCATGGGTCAAAGGGCGAGACCGTGGTGTGCAATTGATGCATCATGAGTCAAAGCGCGAGACCGGGGTGTGTAATTGCTGCATCGTGCATCAAAGGGCGAGACCAGGGTGTGCAATCCATGCACCATGGTTCAAAGGGCAAGACCAGGGTGTGCAATATCTGCACCATGGGTCAAAGGGCGAGACCTGGGTGTGAAATAGCTGCACCATGGATCAAAGGGCAAGACCAGGGTGTTCAATAGCTGGACCATGGGTCAAAGGGCGAGACCAGGGTGTGCAATAGCTGCACAATGGATCAAAGGGCAAGACAAGGGTGTGCAATAGCTGCACCATGGATCAAAGGCAAGACCGTGGTGTGCAATAGCTGCACCATGGATCAAAGGGCAAAACCAGGGTGTGCAATAGCTGTGGCATGAATCAAACGGCAATACCAGGGTGTGCAATTCTGGCATCATTTATCAAAAAGGGAGGCAAGACATAGAACAGATCTACAGTGAAACAACAGATGAGACCAGAATTAGAAGTATAGTTACCTCTGACAGGATTCTTGCATGTGTACCCGCCATGGAAGTAGCAGCACTTCTGTTCTCCTGGGCAGTCTCTATCGACCATGCACAAATCCTCAAAATCGGGGTACATGTCCCGTTGTTGTCCTGGGCAGATTCCTGGCTTTCCTTGTGCTGATAAAAGAGGTGCATGTGTTACAGTCACATATATAAATGGAAGGCATATGTGCATTTGGCTCTGTTAAAGTGTTTGCTTGTTTTTTCTGACAAAAAGCCCCTTCTGTTGTAGTACCATTAATATGATGGTATTTCCTTCAACTCTATCAACAGTCTTGCCCCTATACTTTCTAGAAGGAAATGTATTCTTATGATGTGAAATAACCTTCAAGAGGTATGGAAATACCACCAAATGTGCAAACTGTGGAGTTTTCATTTCTTCTGGCATGGAAACCAGACCAGAAGTGCCATAATCCTGCTTTGACTCTAAACTTGCAAGACAATTCAACTGGACTTGCCCCAATCATTCGTGCATCTCCTGAAATACGTTGAATAATATGTCTGTGAATTAGACTCCGATGTTTAAGAGGTTTGTTGAGATTATGTTTAATTTTCTTCTGCATGACACTCTCATCTGCATGCGCTCTATGAAGACGCATGTTTCTGGAACTATTTAGATTTGATATAGGGAATAATGAAGGCAACAGACACCACTGTGACATGCATTTACTCCCTTGTACATCACTTGGCTACCATACTACTCAATCAGTTACTGCCAGAGATGAAGTCTACACAGGTGATGCACGTTGACTTCATAATCAAATTAAGGGTAAAGGAGCAGAGATTCCGTGTTTGCATACTCTTATTAGTAGGGGTGCATCATCATCGTGAGCCCACCTACACATACACCTGTTTGAGTAAACGTGAAGTGCTAGAATTGTGAAATGTATTAACATAACTACGTGACATATTTTAGGCTATTGATAAGTGCCCTGGAGAATTAACGTAGGAAATGGATGTAACTAGCAGAAAGCGTTAACATGAAGAGCTTGTGTTGTGAAAACTGACAAAGCTCATGTACTAAAAGGGTTTATTTATGGTGATATTTTCATAAGTAGGTAAACGTATTTGTTGAAATGTAATAATGATTATGTGAATCCGTAATGCATTCTTATGTAAGCTAAAGTCTTAGGCCTGAAATGCAAGCCCCTTAAACTCTCATTTTATAGTTAATGGTCTGAATTTCATGTGCGCTGTGGAAGCTGTTCTTTCTCACGTTTTGTATTGCAGGTGAAGAAGCAATTTTTAGGCAGAATAATGTCCTTGTTTTAGCAGCTAGGCAAGGAGGGAAGAAGTTACAATTGTGTGACTTGGGTTAATAAAGGAAAGACATTGGGTTTTACTCAAGAGAAGGCCTGGGAGCCAAGGACAAAGTGTTGCAAAGGTGGTACATGGAGAACACTGTGGAAAAGTATGCTGAGGACTACACTCAGAGTGGATGGCATGTGCGAGGTGCTCTATGGAAATTCTACCTGTGGATAACTGATTGTTGGAGCTAGAGAAAGTGCCCACATCTTCCTTGCTTTTGGAAAGAGAGCATCTTAGGGTGAGCGCTTTCTTTTGTGATGTTGGCTTTATGCTACCTGACCCATCTTGACAGTGGAGTAGATTCTCAGGGAGATTCCACGACTGACACCTTATTTCCCGCTTGACTTGAACTACTTAGCCCACAATGTAGGGATGCAATTTTAGTGATAGTGTAGGGATAGATTAGATGCTTTTCATTCATCAACCCTCAATGCAGGGACATCTGGACTCTTGTTTCCTGATCATTTGTATACTCATTCTTGAATTAATTGTTTTACTTATGCTGCATCATTTGAATTGGATACACAGATTTGGCTATCTGCTAATTTCTTTGTATTTCTATTCTGTCGTGCTGAGATGTGTTTATGTTCAATTATTTTTGGCTTTGTAATAAAACTTAACTAACCTTCCATAATTGTCCTTTGGTAATTAAGTATGAGAGGGCAAGATGGCCGCCGACAGACCGTAGGAGGTAGCAGCTCCCAACCTACTCTCCCATGGTGATGTGCTGGAGTTTTCGGTCTAAGTGAAATTGAGAAAACTATCTGATTTTTTCCTGAGGAAAAATAAGATACATGAGGGAATATGCTCCACATCGTATCTGAGCTGGAATAGCTGAGCGGGAAAAAGGAATGATCGTGGCCTTTACTAGCTGGTTTACTCAGAAAGAGTGCCCTTCAACACAACCAACACGCCTATATATTCGCTTTAAGGAAGATTCAAGTTCCATTTGGCGGATAGCCGGGGTGACGATTTTGGAAACACTCCGGCGCTTTCAAACAAGTTGGGGCATTGTAAGGCGGGTTATGGCGCCAAAGGAGCAGACGGCGATCAAGGATGTAACTGGAAGAGAAGAGGAGGGTTTACTAGCGAGTGACTCCGATATACCGGCTGCTAATCTGAGAGCAAAAGCCCGTCACAGAGCGCAAGCACGAAAAGAAGCTGCCAGGTTGCGCGAAGAGGAAAGGCTTTCTGTATCTGATAAAAGAAAACAAGATAGAGAAGCTGAAAAAAGAAAAAAAGAGGCACCGGGAAAAGGACTGTTTAAAAATATGGAAACCGGCTTGGATACCTTGAGAGAAATCAGCCTGCGGCAATCTACGTTGTTCGAATAATTTCCGGTGCTTAGAGCGGAGAATGTACCTGCTGATGCTACTGAACTTGTCGAGTCTGTTGGGATTACAGAGCTGCCGAGTTTGCTGATTGATGTAACTGAGGCTGCACACCAAGTGGTCGAGCCAGAGAGTAACGTCAATGGTTTGAGGGGAGAGGCGCCGCCCGGGGCAACAGCTGCTATGTGTCACGGAGAAGAATCGCACTACGCCGAGAATGATTGCAGTAATTTTCGGAATGAGATGGAAGGTGAGGCATTAGTTCCGATGCAGTCGGCTCAGAGGCAAGAAAACGAAAATATGACTGCCTCTGCTTTAAATAACGCTTTCAATAGGGAGGAACAGCTCAATGCAATAGTTCAGGAGCTGCAATCTGGATCAAAACAGACAACCCCTATGCCTCCTGTGTCTGAGAGTATTGTGGAGAAGACAGACATGCAGGGGGCGCTTTAGCTGTTTTAGAGACTGAGTCTCTACCAATATCAATACCTGTACTGTGCATGCAGCAAGTTCAGACAAGTAAGGTGCAGGAGGGTGCTGATATAGTGAGCGATGACACCCTGACAATGGTGGAGGGGCAAATGCTGGGAGATAAGGAAGTGCCAGAGATGCCGAAGGGTCCCCTCTCAGATAAAGAATCAGCAGAAACAATGAATAATAAAGCTAGAGATGACAATATCGCAGTTACCTGCGAGGGAGCCGCACATAAAAATCTTGATGATGCTCAAACGGTGGATGGGGGGAGGTGAGTGGAGGAACAGATAGTAGGAAAAATTGCTTGCCTCCCACAACCACTGGCTCACCTAGTGACGATTGTTTTTATACTGGGAACGAAGATAAAGAGGATAATGAAGATAAGGATGAAGAAGAGGAGGGTGAAAACTCAGATTTAACTGATGACTTGTCTGATAAGTTAGATGCTATGTCACTATCTACGGAGAGCTGCCTGGAGGAGTCCGAGACAGACACTTCAGAGTTAGAATCTGAATCTGAGCATAACACTGCACTGAAACGAAACCCAGTACGTAATTTGAGTAAAGTCAAAGGAAGGTCCCGCAGGAGATCAAAAAAACTTGGGAGCACAATGCAAGTGAAGGTAGACAAGAAATTGGATTGGGACTATGCAGCTACTTCGCAGTTATACCAAGAGGGCGCAGCCGGTGGCTCCCAACAATCAAACCAAGCTCAGATTCAGACGCAGGATCAGGCGGGAGGGTATGCAGCCAGCTTTGATCTACTATTCTCAACCCTGAACGAAATTCAGGGGGAGGCTCGACGTGAGAGTCAGAGAGCTAAGCACATAAACAAGAAGATACAAGGGTCTCTGCGCAAAGTTAATAAAATGTATGCGGGAGTTTCTGGTAGACTGGTAGAAGTGGAAGAGAGGACAGGTAAAGTGGAGGATGAAGTAGTGAAACTACAGGAGTATAGACACGAGCAAGAGAAGACCTCATCGGATGTTCTCTGGAAGCTAGAAGAGTTTGAGAATAGACAAAGGCGCAATAACATAAGACTGCTCGTAATTGAGGAAGGGAAGGAAGGGGGTGATGTGCGTGCCTTTGTTGTCGATCTGCTGAAAGGGGCTTTTCCAGAGATGGACAAGTGGGACTGGGACAGGGAGGTGCAGCGGGCGCATCGCTTCCCTCTAACTCAAAGATAGAACAATGCAGGGTCCAAAGCAAGGGCCATATTGGTGTATGTGGGAAATTTTTTGTTAAGGGAGGAGGTAATCAGCAAGGCAAAACCAATGGCCAAAAGATCATACAAAGATATCATTTTCTTTGCTCGACCCGACTTTTGCCACACTACGGTGGAGAGAAGATGGCGTATGAGGCAGCTAATAACGCCTTTTCAAAATGTAGGATGTGATGTATTCTTGTTGTTTCCCTGTCGCCTCAAAGTTGGATTCAATGGTCAGTTCAGAGTATTTTATTCTGAAATAGTGGCACAGGAGTACCTGACTTATTTAAGAGAAGGGAGGGCACAAAGGGAAGGTAAGGCGCAAAGCGACCGGGTTGCAGCTATAAGACAAACAGCCCAGTTGACATAGAAAAGGAAGGTAGTGATGCAGTGGTGGGGTTGGTATGAATCACCCCAGCACAACAGGACTAAGAAAGGGATAACGGGAGAGATGGTGGGAGAATCTTCCTAGGGGGGTTTGGCTGTCAGACATAGGTCAGCATTGACCTATTTGCCAGTAAGGGGGGGGGGCGGGTAGGGGTTTGGGGGGGGAGGGGAAGGGGTGGTGCAGGGCATGGTACGGCAACAAAAGTTGAAGTCTTTCATAGAAGATGAGGTGGCAAGGAATGGGGATATGATTAGGTATAAGGGGTTTGAAGAAAGGAAGGCACTATTTGGTGATTGGTACAAAGTAAAAGAATCAAACCACAATGGAAAAATAAATATGGTTAATAAACGTGTGAAGATATATGGTAAGAGTTTAAGAATTATTCATGGGGACTAGATATGTAACATGGAATGTTTGCGGTTTAAATGATGCCCAGAAAAGGCTAAAGATTTCAGTTGTTTTAAGACAAATGAATGTTGATTTTATTTTTTTACAGGAAACACATGTCATGGCTTCGCAAGAATATTATTTGAAGCAATTGGGTTATCATGTATTAGTAAATTCGCGGCAAGGTGTCAAAAAAGGGGGGGTAGCTATATTATCTAGAAATCAAAATCTGTTAATGAGAAAAAAGGCACAGGATCAATGGGGAAGATGGGCAATGATTGAGTGTATGATTGATGGTGAATGGACTACATTAGTAACGGTATATGGATCAACTGAGGACGACCCTGAGATCTTTCAGTTTTTGGATGTGTAATTAGCTACTTAGGCGCCTAAAATTATCTTGGCAGGGGATCTTAATATTAATGGTGCTGATGGTCTGGGGCTAGGTTCGTTTGGTAAATATCAAGGTAGGAAGAGAAGAGTAAGTCAGGCACTACAGAGTTTAGTAGCAAACAATGCTCTTTCAGATGTCTGGGGAAAAAATGTGTAGATAAAAAGGGTTTTACATATTATTCTGCTCCACACCAAACCTGTGTTAGATTGGATTATTTTTTTGTTTCTAGTATTATTCTCTCGGACTCAAAGATAGAAAGACTCCCGCGGATCCTTAGTGATCATAATCCCCTTGTGCTTACAATCACTAAAGCAACAAATATTAGACAGCAAAGACCTTGGACTTTTGAAAGAGGGCTCTTACAAGAAGATAAATATGTGGAACATATGAAAAAGTGGATTAGGGAATTCTTTGAGATCAACAGGGGTAGTGCTGCTACAGGAGTGGTCTGGGATACCTTTAAGGCGGGAGTCCGGGGAGAAACATTGAGTTTTAATTCCTTTAAACGAAAGCAGGAGCACATGCAGAATATAGGAATTATTGAGGCAGTACTTAAGGCTGAACAGGAGTTGGAAAAATGTGTCATGACTGGAACCCCATTAGACACTGTTATGATAGAACTTTTGAAAGTTAAAGGGGATGCAGAGGGAGAAATTACCAGAAAAGCTGCGAAAATATATATGACAAAGAGAGAGAGATATCACGAATTCAGTGAAACAGTGGGGAGAACTTTAGCTATGCGGACAAGACAACAGGAAGCATCGGGCATTGTGAGGGAGATCAGGGACACAGCAGGCAGGATTCATGCAGATTCAGTGGAAATAAGAGAAGTTTTCAGAACCTTCTATGAAGAACTGTATGACGAACCATTGAGGGGAGATATTCAGGGATTCATTGATTATTTACAGGAGATCCCGGTAGTTAAGTTTACGGAGGAGGATGCAGAAGGTTTGGAAGAGGATCTGCAGGTAGAAGAAATCAAAGAAGCTATCTTAAATCTCCCCTCAGGGAAAGCAGCGGGCCCTGATCAAATCCCGATAGAGTTTTATAAAGTGTTTTGGGATATCTTAGAAGGGGATATAATTAAGACAATGCAGCAGGCACAGTTAGGTGAATCTATCCCCGGATCATGGGGAGGCGCGGAAATCGTGATAATTTTGAAAAAAGGGAAACCCCCGGAAGAGCCTGGATCATACAGGCCCATTACCCTTATGAATACGGATACTAAGGTATTTTCTAAAGCTTTAGCAACAAGATATGCCAGGATAATAGATAAAGTGGTGAGCAAGAGTCAGCATGGTTTCATACCTGGACGGGGCACTACTCACCACACACGCAAGGTGATAACTTTATTTGATGCCACAGCAGTCTCAGGGGACCCAATGGCGGTTATGTTGTTAGACGCCGAAAAAGTCTTTGATCGGGTCTCCTGGGACTACCTCTGGCATATAATGGAAAGATCAGGTGTTCAAAAGCGATTCGTTAAAGCGCTCCAGGCGTTATATGTAAATCCAGTGGCTTCTGTGCGAGTGAACGCGGGTCTACAGGACAATTTCGAATAAGGAGAGGTACAAGACAGGGGTGCCCCTGCTCACCGCTTTTATTTGCCATGTACATGGATCCACTGATTCGTAGAATAGAGAGCTGTGAGCTAATAACGCCATTGCGTACACGAATCGGCCAGTGTAAAATATTAGCATATGACGTTGCAGTGATTACACCGACCCCTATGGAGGCTATTGTTCAAATCGAAATTGAGGCCTTGAAGTTCGGGCAGATCTCGGGCTATAAATTGAATGTGGCAAAAACACAGATCATCAAAAATTGTCATACTATCTGCACAGATAGTCGAGTGGTACAGGCAGGAATATATTTAGGGGTGACTATCTCGGCTGATTTGGATAGTCTAGTAGAAAAGAACATAACACCTTTAATCAACAAAGTGCGGAAGGACTTGGATAGACTGGATAATTTACATCTCTCTATTGTGGGGCAGACGAATGTAGTAAAAATGTTGGTTTTACCCAAGTTTTTATATTTTTTCAGAGCAATACCGTTATTATTTGAGGCCAAGGTATTTAAGAATATCGAACATGTGATTAACAGATTTATTTGAGCAAAGGGGAAAACTAGGAGGGCACTTAGGTTTATGACACTACCAAGGGAGAGGGGAGGGTCGGCACTGCCAGACTTTAAGTTATATTACTGGGCAGCAGCTCTACAGTATATGGTAGGTCTGGTGGGGGGGGGGAGAGTCTGAAGGCTGGAACGAGTTTGGCTCATTAGCGATATATGGATTAATTTTGGGCTCAGAAGCTGAGAATGTATTCTTAAGATATACAGAGGCTAGTTATTTCAAAAGGACACGGTTTAAGACGCTTATCGCAGCTTATACAGTTTGGAAAGCTTTTGCTAAAAGGTTTGGACTAGGGAAGTATAATTTATACACCAGATTGAGAAAAAATCCAAACTTATCAGAAGAGGTCTTTTCTGGACCTATATTCACAGAATGGGAAAGGAGGGGAGTCAAAAGGGTAGGGGATGTTCTGGGACAACAAGGGGTTTTTCAGTTTTCTGAATTACAGACTAAATTTGGTTTAGATAATAGGCAGTTTTTCAAATATCTACAAATAAGGAGTTTTTTATACAATAAGAAGGGAGGACCGGCGGGCTTTACTAAAAATCCTATTATGGAAGTGATCCAAGCAGGGGAGGACTGTACAATAAAGAGGTTTTATGCTGAATTAACAATCTTAAAGCAGGATGATATTGAAAAATGGGCAAACAAATGGAAAAATAGTTTGGATGTTAGTGAGGAAAACTTTTACATCTCCCTAAAAAAGGGATATACACTGTTGTGCTCAGCGCCTCTTCAAGCGCAACATTATAAAACTATTTATCATTTGTATTACACGCCTGCAAAGATAGCTCAGTACACAGGAATTAGTTGCTTTAGGTGTGGAAGTTTGGATGCAGATCTGGTACATGTATTTGCAATGTGCCCTCATTTACAATTGGTTAAAAAAGATATCGAGGGTTTTATAAATAAGGTATTAGGAACTGAAATCCTCCTAACTCCTGCGATAATTCTCTTGGGAGTGAAGGAGGACGAGGGGCAAATACAGGGAGGAGGGGAATTCTTATTTGTAGCTCTGGCAGTTATGAGACTGTGTATAGCATCTGCGTGGTTAGATCCCCTACCACCTTCATTTCATCACTGGTTGGCCAAACTACTAGCAGTGTATAATCTAGAGATTGAGATATATGCACGGAAGGGGAAAAAGGGAAGGAAGATTGGTAAACAAATTTGGGGTCCGATTACCCGATGGAAAGAAGGGAATTTTGATTGAACGCTTAGAAATATAAATACTTATTGCGGGTCAGACCATATATATGCTAGTGCTCGATGTCTGCCTCAAATCCCCTGTATTAGTCTATTTTTTATTTGTTTGGTAGGAATTATTATTCAATATTGGCACAAGATGTTAAAAGGTAGAGACTTTATGTATTAGGAAAACTTGAAGTACGATAATTGTTTCCCATCTTGATTGTATTGGTGCTTATCCTTCAACAAAGAAGATAAAGTAAAATATATTATATTTAGTTTTGTTGTAACAGGTTGCCGTGCCCTGCACGAAAAAGTGAACAAATCTTCAATAAAAAAAAATAAAAAATAAAAAGGTAATCAAGTATCACAAATTGGTGCGAGACTTGATTTTACATAATGATTTACCCCTTTACACTTTCATGCTGCCAAAAGGTTTCATCAGTGTGTGGCACTAGAAAAGTTTCAGAACGAAGAGAAGGGCCGCTTTCAAGGGGACACTCCCAGCCATTCTTCCCAAATGACCTGAACCAAAAGTTTACTCTGGCTACAGAAGAGCATCGAATTTTTGGGGAACTTAAGCTACAAGTCTCACCCCAATTGGGGAGTAAGTTCAACTAAATGAGATGAGAAAATGTACTCATTTACAGTGATCCAGTTTCTATCTAATAATCCCTGGCTCAAGCCATCCTCTCCGGCTCAAGCCTTGCTCTCCGGCTTGGATTGGATGAAGTGTAATCAATGGGCTGGAACCAATTTTTATAAAAAAAGGAACATTATGAACGTGAGATAAATGGTGAAGGAGGTCACGAAAATCTGTTTGGGCAGGGAAAAGTTTGTGATCAGACACTGCGCCACATCCCAGAAACGTTTGCTCCTTTACATCATGGTACATATAGTCCACAATTTGCGCTCACCTCAGTGTTGTCTCAGTACAGTAAACACTGAGGGAAGTGCAAATTGTGTTCCAGGGTATTGATTACACTTCATCTGGTCCACGCCAGAGATTCCAGCCCGAACTGGAGAGTACGGCTTGAGTCGGAGATTCCAGCCCGACTGCAGACGTATAGATATGACTCGTAAATGACTTCTGTGAACACCAAAAGTTGTAAAGTTAGACATTTGTCTCAGATTACCTTTGTGAATCAGACCCAATGTTTTGAAGGGGTAGTACTAATAATTTATTCTATCAATATATGATCATAAAAATACAAACACATAAAGAATAAACACAATAGGTCATTACATTTAGTCTAAATGTACTACATCATCATTGTGGGTACATACAGATTGTTAAAATGAAATGGGAGAAATCCAGTTAAAGTGCACAGACTGGTCCCTAGTTAACATTTTCATTTCCATACTGCACGCATCTTATATATAAGGAAGATTATATGTACACATTAATTAACAGCACTGAGTATAAGAGTTTCACTATAACTGAAAAAACATTAAAATTGTATCTAGAATCCCAGAAAATTAGATTTGGGGCAGTCATCTATATTTGAAATGAGCATTTAAGTCCTGTAAGTGTATTAAATGTGGCATTTGGATATTTGGCACCCATACCTAAAACAATAGTAAACAATATCCATATATTAAAATAACTCGCAATTCAACAATTCAACAATGAAACAACTATAGGCACATACAGTCATTTCGTACCTGTACCGAAGGCAATAATTAAGTATATCTGTATACAAAAAACAAAAATACCTTACAAATCGGCAATAATATATAAAATACATAGACCATCACAAAACTATTTTAAGTTATATTAATCACATGCTGGCAGATGCCTGAGTCTGTATATTCTCTACCCATCATCAAGTAGCTGTCAATGCTTTACAACAGATCTCCCATATGTATGATAAATATCTGGATACTCCATACACGAGCCATTCAGTGTTTTCCGATCCACGAATACAGGTAGCCTCTGCTAATTGATTAATAGGTAAAAGCAGACGAATTGTCACTATGCACCGCCTCTTAGTTTTCGTATAAGTGGGACAGAACAACATGAAATGCTCAACAGACTCTAGAGTATGGTTAAATATCGTACATGCTGGGGTAATGGGATTTTGCTTTTTCTGAATTTGCAGGTAAAATCCCATATCTAAATTTGAAAAGCAATGTTTTTGCAGTAGAGGGTTTCTATACAATCCATGAATGATTTGTGAACTAAAATAAATTTAATATTGTTAAAATCATTAGTTAGAAGTGCCATATGACGTTGTAAACAACCAATTTTCTATGGTATGAGCCCAGTATCTTGCCTTTAGTGTGGTCAGCATACTTCTGACCAGTGTCTGTTTAATCCCAGAATTCTTTCAGGCCCAGTTTGAGCAACCAAAACGAAACATATTTGAACAAGGGGCTCAATTCACTTTTGTCCATTGTTTTAACCTCGAGTACAGTTTGTTTAATGGGGATCTGTGTTTTCCCCGTCCAGATTTTAACCCAATAAAGTAACGGCTTCAAGGCTGCAATATGTGTAATGTTCTTCATGCTTAAGTCAACGTGGATTGGTATATGTGGTCACTCATTAGCATAAATAATATGGCTCTAATAAACTTATTTTCTATCTTTTCCATCCATTTAATCAGAACTGATGCAAGAGTTCTCCTCTGTAAAGGGCAGTGCCAAGCCTGCTAGTACGGTAAATATTTAACATTGGGTTAGTAGTGCTGTAGTGGGTTCTGTTCATTTTCTTTGTAGTGGCCATCTCCACATGTTGTAGGTTCATTTGGCTCTTTGTATTCTTGGCCTTCTAGGATAGATTACTTGCCATCCTTATTTCTAGGTAATCGCATTCCTTAACCTGTTCTAAGATCCCTGATCCAACCCTCATGTTATCTTTGAATGACTTATGAGAATGAAAAGCCATATGTTTCGTTTTTGACCCGTTTAGGTGCAAACCATAAGATCTACACGCCTCTGAAAACCTATCCAAGATATTTTGTAAACCCATAGGGGATTTTGAGAAGCAAATAAGAGAGCTGGTATTTGCTGGTCTGCCAGATTCTCTGAATTGCTGTTACACTTATATACAATTTTAATAACATGAAACAGTGTAGGAGCTAAAACGCATCCCTGTTGGACGGGTTGCATTAGCCCCTTGGCTGCGGGGGTAATTCCGCCGCAGCGCTAGGGGGGAGGGGAGGGGCGCTCGGCGCCGCCATGCTTGTGACTGAACCACTCCGTCACGAGCCTCGGGCATGCTATGCTTGTGACAGAGTGGTTCCGTCACGACCCCGCCCACTCAATAGAACGCGCCGCGCAGGCGCGGCGGCCGGGCCGTGACGGAACCACTCCGTCACCAGCACAGCGCGTCCTTGGCTCGTGACGGAGTGGTTCCGTCACCAGCATCGATGGTGTTAATTAGTTGAGACAATTTGCCAACACTGCCCCACCTCACTTGTGCAATATTCCCCACAATGGGACGGATCACAAAGTGCAGCAGACCTAACGGTATCCCTATTTCCTTCAGAGCTGTCCACAATTCCCCCCTTGGTATTAAATTGAATGCCGATTTAAGATCCACGAACACCACACATAGATTTCCATTACCAGTTCAAACCCATTTCCATAAAATCAATAACACCCAAAACACCTGGTCTATGGTGCTCGAGTAGAACCTAAAACCTGCCTGCAGGTGGAATAAGATCTGATCTTCCTCAATCCATGCTTGTATTTTAGTTAGTAGCTGCTTAAAAAAGAATTATTGTGATGTACCTATTAGACTAATGGGTCTGTAATCAATTGTGTCCCCCTTGTCTCCTTTCTTTTTTTTTCACAACACATTTTATTCCATTTTTATGATCATACAGCCCACTGGCTCACACATGCATTGACATCATTTCATGAGTAATATTGTATCATATTTAAATTAAACTGTAGTAACAATGTAACCCCTGGACGTTTGCTTATCTAAGTCTAATAGGAATGTTTTCAGTTAATATCTAGCTTTAACAAAAAATATTTCATGAGATATGTTGTGTTAATATGTCATATGCCTGGATTTCAGTATCTTTGGGGTTTGCCATCGACATCTGTTGTTCTAGGACAATGCCACATGAGCCAGCCCATTGCTGCCATAATTTCGTGTTTCTGGGGGCACCAGCAAACCCGAAAAACAGGTATTTCTAGTCCCATGCAAAAATCCATCCCTTTCTTCCATGTCTGTCAAATGATGTCCCTTCTGCAGGGGGGTTGTAAGACTTCCATAGCCTAGCTATGTCTCGTTTGGCAAGAGTTAGGCCCAGCAATAGGAGATATTGCTGATATCTATTACTCCCGATCTTGAAGGAGTATTAATCTAGGGGATTTAGGGAGCTCCCATGCCAGCACTTCTGCCAGGCATTTGATCACCCGTCCAGAATCTATCCAAGGCTGTACATGTCCACATGGTCTGTATAAAGGTACCCTTGTCATTCTGACATCTCAAGCATATGGGGGATTCTATCATTCCTGCTCTCCATAACCTATATTGTGTGCAATAGGCCCTATGTATGTATTTAAAGTGTATCATGCGTAAACGCAATGAGATAGCTGCACCCTGAAAGTGTCTCAGTCCAATCATCAGTGTCATTTTGAGATCTTATGATCACCTAAAGCACCCATTAAACGTTTGCCGTCTAGTGGGTTAAAATCTGGGAGTGACTCCATCATAGTGATGTAGGGAGTGATAGAATGACAAAACTGTATGTATCGATAGAACTGGGAGTGGGGCATTTGAATTACTTAAGTGGAAGGCTGAGCATTACATCCCCGATGGTGGAGATCCCTATTTGGTCCCACCCACGGAAACCCTGCAGGCCCACTAGGTGAAGTAGCTATCTATTCTGCCACAGTGGTGTTCCACATGTGATGCGTCCCCACCAAACCAACCGTCTGAGAGATTGTCGCTGCGCAAGTATCACCACTCTAATGGCAGGCGATAAGGCCTGGATGTCCGATCTACTGTATAAATATGAGATGTGTGTAGGGTCATATAACACCCATCGTTGTACAGCGTAAGACGGATCTTCACTGGATCAATACCACCAGTCATACGCCACCTGTAGATGGGATGCCGCATGGTAAGCTCGGACGTCTGCGTCCGCAATCCCTCCACAGTATATGGATTGAAAGCATGTCCACAGTGATACATGGGATGTCCCCCTCCCCACAGAAATTGCGCCTGTATAGCATTACGTTGGCGAAATCAAGATAACAGAACCGGGTCCCAATTATTCTGTAAATGATAAAGCAGTCATGGGAGGGAGATCATCTTGAATATAGCAGATCTCCCATAGAAGGACAATGGTAGTCCCGTCCAGGTTCATATGTCTGTCTATACTTTTTCAGTCTTATTTCCTATATTACAATCCCTCGATATCTTTTGCCCATCAGACAGAAAGACCCCTAAGTATTGCAGCCCGTCTGTGGCCAGGGTTAGGTCGGTCACCCATGTACTATTCCCGAGTGTTCCCTGTAGTGGCCAAATTACCGATTTATGTACATTCATATTGAGGCCTGAAGTTTCTCCAAATATTTGTATTATTTTTTAAATTCTGGGTCCCAATATATGTGGATTAGGCAATATGAAATTTCAGCGGTCCATTCAAAACCTCTAACTAGAGCATCTTTACAGATCCAGTTAGCCAGTGGTTCAATTGCTAATGCTAATAACACAGAAGAAAAGGGGCACCCCTGTAGAGTACCTCGTCTGATTGTAAAGGAAAAGGGGGCTGAGACACTACTGACTATCCATACTGCGGCTGTCTGGTCTGTGGATAATAGCCAAACAAAAAGCCATAAAGCATGGACCAAAGCTCTGCTGTTTTCGCAATGTGATATATCAAGCTGACGCATAGCCTGAGGTGCCTGCACAAGCTACCGCAGCCTGCTCACGAAGAAACCCACCTGTGAGGGAAACCCCTGTTTGGGGAGAGACTGCTTCTGTTCTTGCTTTCTCGTGTTACCTCTCTACGCCGCAAACTTCAGTGGGGGGACTACGCTTCCCAGAATTCCGCCGGGCGCAGGCACAGCGCGTCATTGAGAGTGGAGGTGCTCAAAAACATCGGAGCCCTCCCGCGGCGCGGGACGTGCGCGGGCGTGCCCGGGCCAAGCCCGGGCCAAGGGCGGGCCCGTCCGCGCCCGTCAAAGCCCGGAGGAGCCAGGGCTGGGCCACCCCTCTGATATCTGCCACTTGGGGGCCATCTTCTATAAGGTACTGTTGACAAACATATAGCTTGCTAATCTTAAAAACATTTATTAGCGCATCTGTCAATATTTGCCTGTTTGTGGGTGCACCACTAGTACTACCAGATCATGACAAAGCGCAAGGGAGCAGTGGGAACTTTGGACGCTTTCATTGTCAGGGCTGAAAGTCTACTTACTCATGAAATTGAGCTTACTGAAAGACGTTTGTCCCTGGATCTCCTAACTGCAGAAAGGCGAGCATCCCTGGATGTGCTAAACCAGGGTGATATCATCCATCATCGTCTATCCCTAACACAGAATTTGCAGATATTACCTGAGGATGTGCCCCTATCATCGCCGACGTTGTTGATAACGGATATTCCCCCCACTGCCTCACCTAATGGCCACAGAATTGCAACACGGGCACGAGCCTCTAAAACTATGGCCCGAAACAAACTATTAGAGCCTGCAGCGAAACGGAAATGGGTTGCCCCTCCCAAATTGAAATCCAAAAATCCATCTAAAACTTTAAGAAGTGTGGTCTCCCATTTTAGCCTAATTTTCAGGAGTGACGACCCCCAGCCGGCACAAGCTCTTACTTCTCCCGTGGAAGCTTCTCTGCTGTTCACAGATAAGGAAGTGGAAAGGGGATCTGTTGTCTAACTAGCAATAAGGCCCCGGGTCCAGATGGCCTTCCCCCTGATCTATTTAAATCCAATGTCTTCTTTTGGGCCCCAATTCTCACGGCGGTTGTCAACGCTGGAGTTGCCAACGGGGTACCAAAGTCTTGGGGAGCCTCAACTATTGTGCCCGTTTACAAGAAAGGAGACAGAAGCAATGCAGCTTGTTATAGACCAATCTCCCTGATCAACTCAGTCGCCAAGGTTGTTGGAGGGATCATATTAAACAGGTTGACTGTATGGGCCAAAAACAACAAAGTCATGTCACCAGTGCAATATGGTTTTAGACCAGGACATTCTGCAATAACCCAATGCCTGAATCTATACCTAATTAGTGGCAAATACACCCTGGCTAGAAGCGGAACATTAAATATGGCCTTCATGGACCTTTCATCGGCCTTCGATTGCGTTGACAGAAGTAAACTCTGGGCCGTCTTGCTGAAAATGGTGGTTGAAAAAAATCTGATCAACTTTCTGGCCGACCTCCACAGCGATACACGAGCTAATGTGCGGTATACAAAAGACTTAAAAGTAACCAGAGACTTCAAAATAAATCGGGGGGTAAGACAGGGTTGTATTTTAGCGCCATTTCTTTTTAATCTATATATTAACGATCTAGAGGAGCACCTTTTAAAAACAAACACGGATTTCCCATACATTGGGCAAAGGGGCGTTCCTGTCCTGCTTTACGCTGACGACGCCGTCCTTATCTCCAGAACTGCACTTGGCCTTCAGACTTTATTAGACTCTTTTTTCTCTTTTATGAATTTACGAGGCCTCAGTATCAACAATGCCAAGTCTTATGTTATGAAGGTAGGTTCTGGATCCAAAAAGTCCTACCCATTCTCTGTTAACGGGGAAAAAATACCAATTACTACAACCTTCTCATACCTTGGTGTATTGTTTGATCATAAACTCACATGGGGCCCTGCACTAAGGAAAAAGAAAGGAGATCTAATAAGGACCAATGCTGCAATAATTGACTTTGCCCGCAAAATGAGTAACAACCCAGTGGTTGCATTAATGAAACTATATCAAGCCAAAAGTCAAACAGTCGCCTGTTATGGGAGCGATCTCTGGGGCTTCTTGCCAGCGACCGATCTTGCATCCACTGAAAATAACTTTTTTAAACAGGTTTTATGTCTACCGAAGAGCACAGCTAACTTCTCTATTCACGAGGAACTGGGCATGCCCTATTTCGAGGACAAAATCGCTGTAAACCCTCTGATGTGCTGGCTAAACTGCTGGTTGAACAATGAAATACCTTTCACTCAAAACATTTTACTTGAAGCACTCAACTGGGAAGGTAAATTCAAGATACCCTGGATAAAATATATCCGAAATTGTCTTCAAGAACTGGGCAGGTTGGACCTCTTCCTAACACCTCAGCAAGCTTCTAAGCGTGACGTAATATCTGTTAAGGACGCTTTCTTGTTGGCTCGGCAGCTGACCAGGGAGGGGTCCGAACTGAAGAAGGGTAGTGTGATGAATCATGTTTTGACAAAATCATGTATACAAATAGAACCATACCTATCCTGGCCCATTTCCAGATATGAGCGATTCTTGATGACTAGATTTCGTTTTGATTTATTTCACCTGATGCTAGCTGTGCCCAGTGTAGCTCATAGGGGACAAGTGTTGAAAGCTTGCGGCTGCGACAATAAGTCTCCGCAAGACCAGGCACACTTTTTATTTATATGCTCCTACTACACGTTACCACGGAAAATGTTTTTAAAACCTCTTTTTAAAAAATTTAACTTCGTGCAAATAAGACCTGCACTAATTTATCTTAAAATGCTGCACTGTGAAAGCACTTTCTTTATATGTAATTTTTTAAAAACAGCCCTGAAATTTAGAAAAAGTATGGAAGGCTAACCTCTACCTGATCCGTTATATCTATGTATACAAACCTCTGATAAACTGTACATTTATGCTTTCGTGAGCTATGACAGGCTATCCTGAGATCTACCGTTTTATATTGACAATTTTTTATAGATGTATTTTTCTTCTCTCTGTACTTTTATGACTGAATTTACTTACAGTCGAATAAAGAAATTTTGAATTGAATTGAATTGAAGTGTGGTCCTTCCTACATGTGTAGTGACCACTTGTTCCATGGGCACTCAGACTGACGATATCCAATCTACAGCCAATAAGGATAATATTATGGATGCCTTGGATTCAAGTATGAGAACTATCATGAGTTACACTAAGGCACTCTTTGAGAAGAATCTTAGTTCCCTGCAAGATAGATTTGAACGATTGGAACGTTTGGTTACTTCGGAGTCTGCCACAGAGAGATCCGGAGGCTGCCCTCCTCCCCTATCCACTAATCACATCACGGCGGCTGACTCCTGCCAAACATGTTCTAAAATTCAGGACCTTATTACTCCAAAGCTTATTGTTGCCACTGGTTCTGGGTCGGAGGATTGCACTGTGCAGCCCTCATCTAGACATCATAAGTCCTTGGAATCGGGCACCCATTTCCCTAAAATCATCGGGCACAAGGACAGACCAATTAATGTAAGATCAGTGCCCCTTAGTGATTATTCCAAAACTGATGTTCTGAATCATCCCCCAGCCTCTTGTCCCTATGTTTTGATTCTGGCGGGTGTTCTTTGTCTAAAAGGCACTGTGAGGGAGTCGTGGGTAGATTTGCGGAATAAGTGTGTGGATTGGCTTAAGAAACATAAAGGTTTCAATCCATCCAATCTACAAGATATTTTAATGTTGCGCAGAGTGGGGTGGGTTGGTCAATCTCCAAAAAACATCACAGGAGACTGCATCGTCATTAATTTTCGTAGGCCCCAGTTGGTCCATAATCTTTTATGCTCAAGAGAGCATACAATTATACCACATATTGACATTTGTCCTCTCTCTTTGGGTTATTTTTATAAACCCCTCGCTCGCCCTTACTCCAACGCACCTGTAGTCCTACCTTTAGAAAACCGCTTCTCTGCTTTGTCAGATCTGGACATCCCTGACTGACAATCACACCCACAAATTTATCATGCCCAACTGTTAGAGAACATAATAGATCCTCCTTCCCCATCTTCCCAACTGTCAGAAAATGTAAGAGATCCTCTTACCTTACCCTCTTCTATTATTTATGACAATCAACCTAGACCCACCAGAACAGTGGCAGCTAATGATCTTAGTGTTTTGTCCTGGAACATGGCAAGTTTAAAGTCAAGGCTAGAAGACCCAGAGTGGCTCAGCTTAATAAATCAGCAGGACATTATAATGTTTCAGGAGACCTGGGCCACTAAGGAGCTGCACTTTAATGGGTTTCAGTGTCATAACATTCTAGCTGTCAAACCCAGTTTGCGACGTCATCTGGGGGACTCTCCATTTGGATTAATATTGCTGCCGGCTGGAGTATTAAGAATATGCCAACAGATAATTTACATTTCCAAGCCTTGTTATTTAAAAGGAAAGTTTCTGTCTTCCTGATCAATTTTTATAACAATGATTTTAACACAATTCCAAATAGGAATTTTATTGACTTATTTAAATGTATTACTAATTTGGATTCTATGCAAGATTTCGATAAATTTGGTGGCATTTTGTTAGGTGGCGATTTTAATGATAGGCTCAATGATGTCCCTTTGCCTATTAGGTCGAATAAGCAAGGTATTTCTCACCAAAGGGGTGCTGAACTGCGTTCTTTTTTGAGCTCTCACAACTTGCAAAATGTTATGGATATCACTGCCAATTTTTTATTGAACGCTCAGTTTGTGCCAACTTTTAGAGGTAGGGGGTGCTCCTCAATTATCGATTATTTATTCGTCTCACCTCGCCTTGCTGATCGTTTATTAGAGAGTGTTGTCATCCCAATGAGTCAAGGGGACCACAACCCTATCAGGGTCGTTATGAGTCTGGAATCACGGCCGATTTTTAAAAGGGAATGTGGTGCTAGGAACTTATCGCCCACAACAGATAATCTTAGACTAAGATGGCGGGGTATTAATATTAAGGAAGTGTTCCACGTCTTAGTTAGAGATAATTTATGTCTCTTTAACTCATGTTTGTCAGACACGGTCCCCTATCCCAAGGCTGTCTGTGATTTTGTTTAGATTTGTTCAGCCTCCAAATCTTTATTATCAGCACCCCAAAGGGAAACTAAACCAGGCCCGAGATGGTTCAATTCTGAGTGTTCAGCAGCAAACAGAGAATTGCGCAGGGCATTGTCCTCTAAACCTAATCGTCCCATTGAAGTGAGAAAAGCCAGACGCAGGTATAGGGTAACAATTAATAAAAGGAAAAATGAGATCCTTGAAGATCGCTGGGATGCACTAGCAAGAGCAGCAGACCTAAGAAAGGTTGATGCCTTCTGGGCTGCTGCTAAGAACCTGTGATGCTCAAGTCAGTTCCTGACCCCGATTAGTTGTACTATTACAGGCGAACCATGGGTGAACCATTTTGCTACCATCTATGCTGCACCACATTCGGGGCCGGCTCCTTTGTCCTTTTCCCAACCTCCGAGGGTCGATATAACTCTATCTGAGGTAGAAGACGGTATTACTCAGAGTGCGGGGAACAAGGCACCTGGCCCTGATGGCCTACCAATTGATATTATTAAATCAAATCTGGAAGTCTGGCCACCACTTCTACTAAATATTTTTAATATTCTTACGCTTGCCTCTCTTTCTTGCACCTGGTCATCAAGTATTATCGTCCCCATTTTTAAGAAGGGAGATCGTTCTCAACCTAGTTGTTACAGACCCATCTCTCTTATTGATAATACTTTGAAAATTCTTGGGAGGATTCTATATAATAAGATTTTGAGTTGGACCGAGGATAACGGTATTTTGGAGCGCTGTCAATTAGGTTTCCGTAACAAGGTAGGAACCATTGAACAGTGCCTCAATCTAAACCTAATCCTTGGTAAATATAATATTGCACGTAGATCAGCAGTTTATCACGCCTTTATGGACCTGTCCTCTGCTTTCGATCTTGTTAATAGATCGAAACTTCGGACAGCCCTTTTGAATTATGGTCTGGATGAATCTCTTGTGCATTTTCTGGCTTATCTGCACAAAGATCTTAATGCCTGTGTCAGAATCGGTCAGGGGGGCGAAGTGACAAAAGCTATAAAAGTTCATAGAGGGTAAGACAGGGATGCGTGCTGGCACCCCTTCTTTTTATTATTTATATCAACGGGCTGCACAAAATCTTAACTGAAATCTCACGTGATGTTCCCAAAATCATGGGCAAATCTCTCCCCGTTTAACTTTACGCGGACGACGCGGTCATTTAGGGCCGCACTCCGAATGCTTTACGTGCCCTGGTCAAGGGGTTTGTTGATTATATGGAGTCCCTTGACCTCAAAACCAATTTTAAGAAATCTTTTATTATGTCTTGTGGCCCCAAGAAACGACAGCTAGGCTGTATTTTTGTGGGCGCTGATAAGCTGTGGTCTACTAATAGCTTCCCTTATTTAGGGATGGTCTTTGCTGCGAACAACTCCTGGACTGAACATATTGCTCACTCCAGGGGTAGGTTTTCAAAGGCCATCAACTCCATCCTCAACTTACCGCGCCCTAAAAATACTGGCACTTTATCGGCAATTTTAGAGATTTACAAAGCCCAATGTATTCCGGTTGCTACATACGGAGCAGAGGTTTGGGGTATTGCTAAGAGCCGACCTATTCAATTTGAGGAGAACAGATTTCTTAGGAAGACACTCTGTGTTCCTATTTCCACCACCCATTATGTCTGTCATGAAGAACTGGGCGTGAATTTTATTGAAGATTGTGTTCGTGCGTGCCCAGCTCTCTTCTGGCTTTCTATCTGGAAGAACCCTGCGGCATCACTTACAAGGGATATTATCACTGACAGTTTGAATTGTGACAAATGTATGGATATCCCTTGGCTCTCTGGAGTGTATAATAGTCTTTGCAGTATTAACCAAGGGAGCGTTTTTATTAATTATACTGCAAATGATCTCCCACATAAAAATGATTTACGACATTCTTTATATACACTGTACAGCCGAGAAAGATTACACAGGGAATGTCTGAAAACAACTGTCTCCACTTATTTGACCCACGATCTTTTGACCTCACCTATGCCTCGCTATTTGACAATCCCGATGAGCTATTGGGAGCGAGGCTTATTATTTCGCCTTAGGACTGGTACAATTAAATTTGCACTCTGCTTTCCCCTCGGCCACCACAATGAACTCGATTTTTTGCCTTGTCCGTGTGATGGCCTTAGTGGACAATCTGCTTTGCATTTTTTATTCTTTTGTAAATTTTATATGAAATATATTAAATGGTTTTTAACTCTGTATTTTTAAAAATGTAAGCCTATTAGCTTGGAAAATGCTTATCTAATGATATTAACTCTGGATGAGGATGAACTTATCTTTCGCATTGGCACATTCTTGCGAACAGCTGTTCGAGCAAGACAGACAATGTTTGATCCATGAATCTGGTCCCCTTTATATGTATCCTGGGAATTGTATGATGTTTTCTATTTACTGCTGTGCCTTTTATGTATTTGTACTTTTGTGGATACTTGGATATCCGAATAAAGTTCTTTTGAATTTCAATATCCAGCTGACGGAATCGAAGGCCTTGTCTATGTCTGCCAATAACATGGCGGCTGGCCTGCCCAGCCAGTCCACTGCTGCTATTGCGTTATGTGCTCTTCTTATGTTATAGTGAGTGGATGGGCCAGTTCCGGCATATGTGATATTAACCCATTGGCAAGTAGTTTTACTTCTGTATTCAAAAGGAATATAGGGTGGTAGGAGGCGTGCTGTTCAGGAGGTCTGCCTTGTTTAAGGAAGACCACTGTTTCCGCATGTCGCCAATCTGAAGGCAGGCGGGCTATCTTAACTGCTTCTTAAATGATATTGAGAAGGTGCGGTCCTAGTTGGGGCATAAAGGCTTTGTAAAATTCACTAGGCTATCCATTTGGGCCGGGCGCCTTTCCTGTTTGTAGTTCCGATATTGCTTTCGCTAGTTCTTCTAGCATGATGGGTGTATCCAGGGCCCTCTGTGAATCGTCAGGTACAGTCTTAGGTGGAATATTGTCAAGAAAGCTCTCGATCAGGGTGGGATCATTGTCCTCCGTGGGCGTATATAGAGCTGCATAGAAGTCAGTGAAACTGTGTGCTATTTCAACCGGGTCTCTGTGCGTCACGTATTGTTGGGAGATGGATTGAGTGTGTAGCTTTTCTATAAAGTATATGGGAGTTTTCCTGATTTGTCCCTTGATTGATAGAACATGCTCTGAGATGTTAGTTAAGCACTTTGGGCCTCTTCCATCAATTCGCTTTGATACTGTTGTTGGGTATGGCAGGGCTGCCTACGTGTCGTATGAGCTCCATCTACACATCCCTGTCTTTCTAACATCATTATACTGTCTTCTAAGTGTGAGAGCTTACTGTTGCGGTGTTTACATTCTGCAACACGGTAACTATTGTTTTAAAACTAGGTATTATAGCTTTCCATAGTATTTCTGGGGAAGAGGTTGTTTCCATGTTAAGTGTGAGGTAGACTGTTAGTGCCTTATGGATCTGGGATCTGTAGCCCTAATCTTGTAGTTGCCATGTAGAGTCTCCACCGGAATGGGACTTGGGCCTGAGCCTATTAAAGCTGTATTGTGATCGGAGGGTGATCTGACAATCCCCGGGGCAGGATTGTAGTGTGTAATATTCTGTGACAATAACGATCTGGGATGAATATGTAATCTATCCTCAAAAAAGAATTGTGGGCAGAGGAGTAATATGTGTATCCTGATTCTTGTGGGTGATGAGCCATCCAAGTATCTATCCAGGCAACCAAGTCAGTAAAAGATTTAAGCCAAGATCCCTTTGGGTTCTTTATAATCCTTGTGGTGTGACAGTGATTTTTGTATATTTTTATTATGTTGTTCCAATCTCCACCTATAACTGCCAGTACCTCCAGGCACTACTTCCCTAGTATCCACCAGGCGATCAATAAAGCTTTTGAGTGAGTGGTGGGGGAGCATAAAGGCTACCAATCATTATTTAGTCACCTGATATGTTTCCATGAACTATTGTGTAATTATGTATGTTCCCTGTGTATCTTTCCTCAAACGAGTAAGTGTAAATGACAGTCTATGATGTATTAGGATTGCTACATCACTCAACCCCCTCAAAACCTGCGTGAAAGACATGTATGTACCCAAACCGGGCCAAAAAGTGTGTTTTAGTACCCATAAAATGTGTCTTTTGTAGTAATAGTATATCTGCTTTAATCCACTGTGCTTGGCCGAGTATTCCGCCTTGCTTTACCTTGTCTAGCATGCCCCTAACGTTCCAGCTGAAGATATGTATCTGGCCCAAGGAGGATTCATCTAACTATGTTGGTTGCAGCATGTAGTGATCGATAGTCATGTATCAGTGCATACCGTCCTGGAATAATAGAATCAGTGCATTGGATTGGACAGCATACGCAATCCCCTTTGAATTTACCCCCCAACCCATCCCTAATACTTCATAATTATTGTCTCCTTACTTGTATATTGGGATCATTTCTGCCCCCCACCATAGGTCTAGGATTTCTACCCCCCTTGCTATTGCATTTGAAATTCTATTTAGGATATTGTCCAAGATGATTGTTTCTGAGTCGTTAGGCCTTGGGCAGGGAGGAGCAGTATTATGGTGCAATCCCAGGTTGACTGACTTCAATAAATCTAGGATTATGTAAAAAACAATGGATGCATGAGTGGCACGCCCACACTCTGCACATGGAACGACTCCCTGCCTCAAGGTAACGCAAACCAGTGAAATGCACTTCTTAACAGTACTTTGGTTTTACTAAATCACACAGAGCCACGCAGGATGGCTTTGTGTGGCTTAGCAAATACCATTTAAGTACTTGCATTGCCTTGAGATGAGTTGCATTAGTAAACATGCCCCCAGTCCTTAGTATGGATTATTTTTTTTTTTTAAATCTGTTTATTAATTTTCAACCATCATCAACACAGTCATAGTTTAGTATTAGCAAACAAGCACTACTGTCTTAATCGAAATAGTAAGAAAGGCACATGGCATTCAATAATATAATCAATGAGTGGGGACAGGATAGTTATGAACAACTGTCCAAGAACATTTGAGCGGTCCCAACATCCTCCTGTGTCCAACAATGCAGCCAATTGCAGCCTATAATTACATGTGCTGAAAAGTTATACAATATTAATGCAACTATTTTCCCCCACCCCGTAGCCCTCCCTCGTCCCCCCTCTCACCGGCGTGCCGCCTACAGCATAACCCGCCCCTGTAATCATTGGAGCTCCATGATTGTTCAGGGAAGAATACATACAGTTATCCAAAAAAGATCATGACCATGACAGGGAAGGGGGCACACTCATACCCCTCGTTCTTTACATTGTTGCTGTCACCTGCGAAGTACCACTCTCCGAGCGCACACTCAGATCCGACCCAGAGTCCGCATCAGTAGCCTTCAACTCAGTAACCAGAGCTTCCCACGCCCGGACGGCCTCCAACACTTTCTCATTGTGGGACCTCTGGGCCTGCTGCAGACGAATCACACTCTCACTCCCCGCCCACGTGAGCAGTGCAGTCTTCCATCTAGCATAACCAGGCCCCCCTGCAGCCTTCCAATTAGTTGTGATTTCTCTTTTGGCTAACACCAGCCCCAGGTCCAGGAATTTACTCGTTATTTTGGTCTTAGTGGTGTGGGGGAACCAGTGCAATAGGCAAACACCCGTATCCAGTCCGATCTGCCGTTCCGTTACCCTGCCTAATAGCCCCATCACTTCCTCCCAGTATGTACCCAGCTGCGGGCAGTCCCACAACATATGTAGCAGGTCCGCGTCTGCAAGCCTACAACGAGGGCACTGCGCTGTATCTACATGAAAGTATCGGTTGATCCTCGCTGGGGTGAGGTAGGCCCTATGCAGTATGTAAAAATGGACCAATTGGAATCTGGCATTTCGGGTACTCTTCCATGCCCTCTTAACGATCTGTGACCAGGCCGGGTCTGGTATGTCCTTACCAATGTCTGTCGTCCAATGATCACGCAGCTTCTGTAAATGCTGTAATCCCTCTTCACGCATGCGCCTACATAAGCAGGTGACGGCCTTGTAAGTGCCCGCTGCTATCACCGCGTATTGGCATGTCGTGATTACCGGTGGCTCCGAAAGGCCCTCACCCCAGTACTTTCGCACCGCAGCCGTCAGGGCCGAATGGAGTAAGTAGTGACCGCGTGGAAGCCCGAATCTCTCCTGCAACTCGTTATAGGGCAGCAATGTGCCATCCTCATACAGATCACCCACTACCTGTAGTCCGAGGGACTCCCACTCCGCGAGGGCCAGCCAGTCCCCTCCGTGTGGCAGGGCGGTACACATACCTAGTGGTATTTCCGGGGCGTAGGGGTCCGTACTTTGATTTTACCAAAATGGCATTTCCAGCAGAATTGTAGGGTGCGTTCTTCTATGGACAGCGAATTTACATGCAATTTCTGCTGGAGTATAAGGAACGACAGCACATGCCGACGTATCTCCGGTTCGTGGTCTCTTTCAGGGCCCCTGAATTCCATCGCCTCCGCCTGAGTAAACACCTGGAACTGTGCGGCCAGATAATATAATTCGAAGTCAGGGACCGCAAGACCCCCCTCCTCTCTTGAGCGTGTCAGTGTATCCAGTGCCACTCTTCGCCTGCCACTCCCCCAGATGAAGCCACCCACCATGGACCTAAGCTGTCGAAACAAGGAGGCGGGTATCCACACCGGCAACGTCCTAAAATAATAGAGTAGCCGGGGAAGTGCTACCATTTTTAACAGGGCCACCTGACCTGCTACTGTTGAGGGCAGTGCCCCCCAGAACTGCATGCTCTTCTTGAGGCCTCGCAGTGCCCGACCAATATTGCCATCTAACAGGTTTTCCTGAGTATGGTAGATATGTGTCCCTAAATAAGGAAGACAGTAAGGGTTCCCACCCGATGCCCTGCGCCGCTGTAGGCAGGCTGCATGCCGGATGAACCGGGAAAACACAAGTTTTCGCCCAGTTGACTCCAAGTCCGGAGACGTCCCCAAATTGAAGGAGCAGTGCTCGAGCCCCTTCTAATCCTTCCTCCGCATCCTTTAAAAATAGTAGGAGATCATCCGCATATAAGGATATGAAATGCGTCTGGCCCCGGAGCTGTAAGCCCTGGAATGCCCCCCCAATCTAGCCCGTATAGCCAATGGCTCAATGGCCAGGGCAAACAACAGTAGGGAAAGCGGGCACCCCTGCCGTGTGCCCCGGCCCACTGGGTAGGAGGAGGATACAACCGTCCCCACTTTCACTCTCGGACATGCCGAGGAGTACAATATTTTGGTCCAGCGAACATACCCATCCCCAAGTCCAAAAGCTCTCATGACCTGAAATAAGTAGGGCCACTCCAAACTGTCAAACGCCTTTGCGATATCCACAGACAGGATTGCTGCCCTTGGGTCCCCGTCGCGGTCCTCCCCCAACACGCGTAATAGTTGGCGTACACTGCCCGCAGTATTACGAGTAGGGATAAAGCCCGCCTGATCAGGATGTACCAGGCGCACCATGTGCGGGAGGAGCCGGGTAGCCAATATGCGACTCAGAATCTTATAGTCGGTGGTGAGCATAGATAAGGGGCGATATGCAGCAGGGTCCGTAGAGGTCTTCCCTGGTTTCAATAGGGAAATGATGATGGCCTCTCTAGCCGAGGCCGGCAATATCCCTAGTTCGCTAGCCTCTTTAAAGACCGATAACAACCGAGGGGCCAGAAGCTCCGCATATGTTGCATAAAATTCTATGGGCAGGCCACCAATTCCCAGAGTTTTGTTTCGTGCCACATGTTTAATAGCGCTTCTAATTTACGGTAGTGTGATGTCTCGGCCAAGGGAATCAGCTTGTTCTGCCTCTAAGGTAGGAAGCTCCAAACCCTCTAAGAACTCTCGGACTTCTACTTCACCAGTCTGCAGCTTGCTATCATATAGGTATGCGTAAAAGTTGCGAAAGCGATTATTAATCTGACGCTGGGTATATTCCGTTTGACCCGTCGGGGAGTCCAACGCCAAGATGGGGGCGCCGCGGGGGACGGAGTCAGCCAACCAAGCCAATAAGGTACCCACCTTATCTCTTTTGGCATGTGCCCTAGCTGGGTACGCCCTATAGTCAAAACACCACAAGCGTTCTACGACTACCGCCACGGCCTCCTTTGACTTCAACACTAGATCCCGGGCCTCAAGATCCGTCGAGTGTGCTCTTTCTGCCTCCCTAAGGGCCTGTTCTGCAGTGTTGATCTCCTGCAGCAGCATCTTCCGTACACCCACCCACTTGGTAATAGACAAGCCACGGATTACTACTTTAAAGGCGTCCCATTCTAGGGCAGTTGTCATGGCCGTGCCCTCGTTATCGGCAAAATAAGGTTCTATACCCGCTTCCAGCTCGGCACAGAAGACCGGGTCCTCCAGCATCTCTGGACGCAATCGCCAGGTCGGCACAGCCGGGCGCTCCTGGGCCCAGCAGTACCACCATAGCAGCTAGGCTGGAGCTACACAGCAACGCGTCAAGTCTCACATGTAACTCGTGCAATGCTGAAAAAAAGGAGTATTCACGATCATTCGGATGTTGCGTCCGCCATACATCCACCAGTCCCCAACTATCCTTCCACTGTGCCCTGACCTTGGAAAGCCTATGAATGGGGGCGCCAGGCAGCGGGGGGTGGGATCTGTCCTTGGTCACATCCACTATGGAGTTGAAGTCTCCCCCATTATTACAGGGGTCGTGAAGTAAACTGACAGTTGTTCAGACATGCGGGTGAGAAAGATCGCCTGCTCCACGTTGGGAGCGTAAATACTGCAGAGGGTCACGTCCCGCCCATGAAGGCGTCCCGCTACCACTACGTAGCGGCCCTCAGGATCAACCATTTGCTCAGTCATTTGGAAAGGAACCCCGGCCCTAATCCAAATCAGCGCTCCCCTCGCAAAGGCGGAATAGGTAGTATAATAAAGTTGCCCACGCCATCTACGCTGCAGCGCCACTCCCTCAGCCCTAGTCAGGTGCATCTCTTGCAGAAATACTATCTGAGCCCCCCTGCGTACCAAATAGGAGTAGAACCTATGCCGACACCGCATCGTGTGCAAGCCCCTCACATTCGAAGTCATACATGTAACATCAGGTAATGTCTCCATAGTCAATACGGAAAAGCATAGTGAACCCCTGGTCATTCCAAGGCACGCCGGTGAGTACCATCCCCAAACATATTCCTCCCATATCCCCAACTCCCCCAGACCCCCCCCAAATACGACCCACCCTCCCCAGAACAGGCACTAACATAGTGAATCACTTTCAAACTGTTCCCAACAAAGCCCTCCCAAGATGTCAAGGCTTGCTAACTGCAGACCATCCGGCGGGGGTGGGTTAGAGCCTAACAAACAATAACAATCAACCAGGCCCTTCAGCTCCAGCCCCTTTTCAGCAAACAAGCCCCCCAGCGGGGAAAGCGGCACCGCCCCCCATCAATGATTAACAGTTCCAGTGGTGGTCAGGCTTCTCCCCCCAGACCTCCTAGAGCCCCAGCACCCCAGGCCCTAGCCGCCCGCCCCCTCAACATTCCAGGAATCTCAAAGCAATCAATACTTACCACCACAGCAGGTCCAGAGTCTTGGAGCCACCCCATCTTCATGGAGCGTCCACCATCTCATCCGCCATGCCCGGTGTAACCTTAGGGAGGACCTGGCTGCCAGAGTCCGACAGTTCTGTGTCAGTTCCATCGGCCTCCTCTCCAGGTCCTGCAGCCAGCTCTGGGGAGGACCCCTCTGCTCCAGCAATCACCGCCACCGCCTGCAGCGCCGCCAGTCACTCCGCCTCCGTTTGGGATAACGAAGGGCCCCCAGCGTCATCTCCGGGTACAGAGGGATCTACGTAGTCGTTGCTCCAGCGCCGGCCGCCTCGAGGGCAGCCCAGCCTCGCCCCTGCCAGCTTTATACTCCTCCACCCAGGACCAAGCTTCTTCCGGAGTACCGCAGAAGTGTGTCTTGCCATCCAAGGCTATCCGCAGCCGAGCCGGGAACATCAAAGAATATTGCAAGCATTCGTCGCGTAGTGCCCTCTTGACTGCCAAAAAGAAGGCCCTAGCTTGCTGCACCTCCAGTGTGTAATCCGGGAACATCGTGACTTTGCTATTGTCCACAGTATAGGGCCAGATGTCCTGGCCCTCTGAAGGAGCAGATCCCTGTCTCTATAGTGGAGAAGACGTGCCACCACCGGTCGTGGCGGGCGTCCCGGGTATGGCGGGCGCGCCAGCACCCTATGAGCCCTTTCTAGTGTGTAGATCTGCGACAGGAAGAGACAGGAGGAGGCAGTCCGCCCGTGGCTTCACAAGTTCCCCGAGGCCGGGAGGGCGAACCCGGCTGCAGTGCAGGGTCCCCTGCAGGGGCACCGCCCATGTCTCAGCAGGTCAGGCGCCAGGTGCCCTCAATAATCCAATCCACCGACTGCCCCAGTGTCTGCGTAGGGTGAGGGTTCGCCCCGCACCAGCTCCAGCCTCCGCCGTCCGTGCCCCATCGAACCGTGGCTTCCTCCCGGTCCCAGGCGTATTCCAGTGCCCGGGCCGGCCGCACCTCCGGCCGCCACCCCCCAGAGGTCCGCAGCCAAGGTAGGGGCAAAAGTAATCCCAATAGAAAACAGGGGGGGGGGAGGCGCTCACGATCCTCCGCGCCACTCCCGCACCCCCAGCTCAGCTCCGCCTCCGCTCACCTTCCGGCTGCCCCCCAGGTTCCCGCATTCAGCAAGAGGCAGTATTTCAGACCGGTGCCCGGCCCGATCCAGAAGTTCCCTCGGAATTCCAATATGAATCTGCATAATAAATATGTCTTACTTGTGACATCGAAGCATCATAGAACACCATCCTCTACCCTTGTTGTCGTGGAACTAGCAATACTGGTCTCCAAATGATTCTTTGATATCTCAGAGTCTTTTTGAGCAATTCATTGAGAATTTTTTGAATATGTACTACTCTGCCTCAGAATAATTTGATTACCAAGTAGGAGGCTCCTCTTGGAGTGCAACATTTGATCCAAGCCTAGCTTTATGTAGAATAACTAGAGGAGTTTGCATTCTAAGATGTAAGAACCTCTAATCCTGTCATATACAACTCTTGAACTCTTACATCTGTATCTAGAGTGGCCTCCCCAAAAAGTTAACTTTTCTTTTTAAGTCAACACATGAAATGACCACTATAAATGTATGTGGTCATCCAAAACAGAAGAATTTACTTTTTTGGATCATGTTATATGAGCAGTGTATTGAGAATGATTAGTACTGTACCCAGGAAGGGGAACTCCATACTTACTTGTGACTCTTACCACCCAAGGCCACTAAAGGAAGCTCAATTAGTGGGGCTAATTCTCCAATTCTTCCTGGAATTGCAGTAGCACTCAACATTACAGTGAATATGCATATGTCCTTGAACAAAAACTGAACAAAGGGTAAACCCCCAAAGACCAGTAGTAAGGATTTTAAATAAATCCTTAATAGTTATCAGGAAAGTTTACTCAAATCTGCCAAGAAGTTATCTGGCTACAAGCACTAACTAATCTAGACTGTCTTCTGTGGCAGGCACTTACAGAAACTTTTTCTGGTACTGCCTAGTTCCCTTTTTGGGGAGTGGGGTGTGGGTTGTAGGGTGTTCACACTAACTCCCTATGACTGGAAAATGCTAGCTAAACAGATCACATACACTGAGCAGGCCATCGGCTATGAGCAGTTGGAATCCATGCAAGCTGGTTGATACTAATACAAAGTTCAGCAGGAATATCATGCACTGAATGAGGTTGCTACCTGGCACAGCGTTTTTGCATTCCCGACTGGAGAAGCCGATGCAGCACTTCCGGGGTCCTGGGCAATCGGTGTCTGCGTTACATTCATGAAGATATGGTGGTAGAGTGTCAAAGTCCCTAAACTGATAGGGACACTCCCCTTGCTTCACTGCAAGAAAGAAATTCACTGGTGTAAGTCCCACAAAGCATCAGATAACTTCGAAGTGAACTATAAATAATTACTCTAAAGCACTGAAAATATTCCTAATCTTTACATAGAGTGCGTCACTATAGGCGTAGAGACCAGGATACCCTTGCCAGTGATACTGCATTTTTCAAAATAACATAACATAATGTAACATAAGTGGAAAATGATAATATTTGATTCTTGAACAGAGTTGTAGAACTGAACGACTTGTATTCTTTGGATATGACCACAACTGGACCGCATTTTGCTGGATAGTTTCTGTGAATTAATAGTGCGCTAATTAGCAGGCCTGCAATTTGCACTCAATTGAATTTTTTTCACTTGATGATGGGAAATAACGCTGTTTAAATGATCTAATTCAATATGTACTTAATCTATTATACGTCTAATTATGACCACATCCCTAAATGAAGTTACAATAAAATGATAACAAACCATAAATGTAACCTTATATGTTGTAACTTGTAATATGAAGTTATATTGAACCTAATTGCTTCAATATAATATATTTTAAATACTTTTTTTACTCTAACACAAAAATGTTGTATTTTATTAAGCATAAGTCTGAGAGTCACCTCAAAAATGTGTTTTATGTGAAGCTGTGGTCAAAGTTGGAGTGATAGTTAAAGAAGTAATGCAAACTTGGTATAGGTGTTATCCATGAAATTGCATGAAAGTAAATGTCAGATGGATTAGGAAAATGAGAGAAGTAATAGTCAGACCTATTGACTCCTCAAGTAATTCAAAAATGACAAATGTAGTTTTCCTTTAACGCCATTTTAGTTTGTAGAAGTTCAGATGTGTTTTACCAGTGATTACAGTTTTAAGCCAAAGCCGAAAAGCGTAACTTTATACAAGCAAGACAGGGCCCTCTTTGCTGTGTGATTTCCTCCCAAGAGTGCCCTCCAGCGCCTCAGTTTCAGTCTTGTTGATGTGAAGATGTTACTGCCCTTGGCTGAATAAGGAGTACTATCATAGAAGATGTTGCAGTAGAGGAAGTGTTGAGGTTCTCTCGTTTGGGTGGGCAAACAGTCATAGTAACTTGAATGGAAAACGACGATCATTAGACCGAACAGCCTCAGGCTGTGTAACATTGGGATTACCTTATTACATCTTTTAAGGTAATTCCTAATTGTGAAGAGAGAGACTTTTCAATGTGGGTGTCACTGGACTCACAAATTAAAATCACAATTTATGGTGAAGTTGGATTTTAAATGCCAATTTAGTAAATGCCACTTTTAGAAAGTTGCTAAGCAAGTGTAGGGAGGCAGGTGCACTCCTTCCTTTTAAAAAATAATCTAATTTAGCTATAAATGCCGAGTGCTGCGTGCAAAACAGCGCTGTGACTGTCCAAACACAGCATATCAATGATACTGCCAAAAGGGCAAGGGGTTGGAGAAGAGATTTTGTGGGATTTAGCATTTCATTTAACTTTGAGCATTGAACTTTGAGCACTTGCTTTTGCGTGGTGGGATTAGGAAGGGGGTTATGTGAGAATTTGGGAAGATCAATTGTGGTTGACATTACAATTTACATGTATTAAGCGCATCATGTTTTTTATGTATTTCATGTATTTTTGTTAATATGAATACTTATGAGGTGGGTTAATGAGGCAGATCACGGTCGCACGTCAGTATGGTCCTTGCTGATATTACGACTTACAGGCATAAAGCGCGTTGTTTATGCACCTTTTTCTGATTTATTGTAGTACCTCTGACGAAGAACTAAAAGTTCGAAATGCATTGAGTTATCATTTTGTTGGCTCGAAGGATGGTTAACAGCACGTGTTTATGTTTAAGCTTGGATTGGCAGCATATGGCATCTGAAAATGCGGAATAAAGCATTCTATTTCAACCCACCTGTCTCTGGAGTGATCAAAGTAAATATGGAGTACATGGATTATTTGATAGTTAAAAACTTGGGAATAACTATGTATTACTTCGTTTAAGAGTGAAAAAATGTGGTTTACTTTAAGAGGAAAAGTTCCTCACTTTAGCAGTCTAGCAGCTGGGGCGCCATGCATCGCCCTTTTGGCAGTTTTACTCTTAGAAAGTTGGCATTAACTTGCTTTAGCCATTTGGTGGATGCTGCCTGTCTCTGTCCAGTCTGGGTGGGATGACAGCTGGGATTTACGTAACAGCAACACACAAAGGCCACTTTAGTGGGGCTGATGGATCTTCCAGGGGGATAGAGAAGGAGGAACTGGGCATAGTCTTGCACTTACACCTGAATGAGCTGCTCCATGCAGACACACAAATAGCTGCATATCCCCTGTAGTGAGGCTGGAACCAGAGCAGGAAGGGTAGACCTCTGTCCACTTCAAACCTTCTTTGAAGTCTCCCCCACATCAAAGGCACAACTGGGTATATGTACTGGGCCCATGATACCACAACTTCAGCACACTTCTGGCCCTGTGACCGCTCTGCCAGGAAGAAGTGGATCAGCGCTGCTGTTTAAGGATTGCCACTCTGCTGGAAATTCTGTTTGCTGAACGCTTGCTTTGCTGTGTTGCCCTGCTGCCTGTTGCTTTTTCTTTGCCTGGGTGAGAAGGATTGGACCTGCATCACTTCAACCCAGAGTGACTCCATGGGCTTGCTGCCTTTCCTCTTGTTACCTAAGTCCCAGGGATACAAAAGACTTAAAACCCTCCTGTAAAAACCCTTGGGCTCATCAGCTTGTGAGTCTGTCCTTTCAAGTAGTGCCAACCCAATCCTGGGCCCTTGGAAGTAGACCGAGGGCTTTCTCCAGTGGAACCGAGGCACCCTCTGCTGCATGAGCAGAATCAAGGCATCACTGCTGTTGTGGGAACCAGTTTGGCACATCCTACTTGGAAACACCGCACTCGGAACCGCCTCTTCTGAAACAACACATTACCACCACTGTGTGGAGAAGATCGATGCATCGTCTGTACAGTGTGGAGAAACCCGGCTCATCGCAATCGGGACCGGCGTACTTCGGAACTGCTGCTTCACTCACGGCATCATCCCCTCAGCACTGTTGGGTGGAGAAATCCAGCACATCAACCCAACTGTGTGGGGACCACTGACGTATCACTTACCTGTCCTCCGCATCTCATGCTTGTGACCAGGATTAAGGTTCTTTTGCTCAGCCAGCCCTGCATGGGTCCTGTATCCGGCCCACGCTCCATCACGGTCGGTCTGAACTCTTAACTTTGTCACAGTCCGGCATGACCAATTAAGCGAACTCGGTTACATTTACAGAGAGGACGCTCACATATGCGGCATATCAGAGCCCATCACCCACGCCTTCTAAACGGAAATGTGCTAATATTTTCCAATCAGTATACACGCCCACGATTTGAAAAACGAGTTCCAGGCCGATATCCCATATACCAAAGAAAGAAAGGGAAACTAAGGATGAAATGTAAATAAACCATAGAGTGACCTAAGGGGCAACCAATTGAGAAGAATGATTTGACTTGAGAACCTTGACTCGAGTTTATGATATTTTATGGTGGCCCTTTGACGCATTTTGCAACATAACTGTTGCGTCACTGTGGTTCCGTGTAACTGAGACCAGCAATACATAGAATATGGGCTGGATATATGAATTACAATAAATAAAAGCTACAAACTATATGGATAAAGTCACTCGCTAAACGAATTCCGAAATCTTGGAAATCCGCGAGAAGAATACAGACACAGACTTCTAAAAACTTGTACTATAAATAGTCAGAAGCCTTGAGGAAGTCACATGACGTGACGAAACACGTGTCGGCTGTTGTTTCTTGTGGATCAAGAATAGGAGGACATACAAATATCAATTGTCCTGTATACAGTGTTCACCACCACCCTCTCTTGGCCAGTTTTTCACCAATGAAATTTGTATTATTCATTGTTTGTCTTGTAAATTATTTTTGATTGTGTTTCCAATGTGTGTTAATTAAACCCATTCATATATATGAACCAAAATTGTCACTTGTGGCTGAATGTTCAGGATCAATGCGTAAAATAAGTCTTATTCTTTAAACATATAAGCAATTAAATTGTCACATCTGAGTGCCGGGATATTGGATTATTCAGCATGACCAATTAACTCTTTAGGTGCCATTTGCATTTAAGCTCTCTTTTTGCTTTTATTCTTTAAAAAATCATATCTCGATTACTACACATTAGATGTTTTTCAGTTTGGGCTTGTTTTATATTATTAAATTAAGTTCTATTTGTCTAAACTGGTGTGAATGCTTTTTGTGATGTGTTTGCAGGGTTTTACAGTTTAAGTGTTGCAAAAATACTTTACATATTGACTCTTAGGTTAAGCCTGACGGCTCTGTACCAAGCTACCAAAGGGTGAGTACAGGATAATTTAGGTTGTGTAGTGACTTACCCTGACTAGGTTTGTGGTTCCCGCTTGGACAGGGTGCATACCTCTGCCAACCAGAAACCCAATTTCTAACAACAATGTTTAAGAAAAATGATAAACAATATGCTTCATAGTAAGAAGCCAAAGGTAGAGATGTTCACGCTGTCTTGCACGAGGCTTGTTGTCACTGACTACACAACTTTTGCAGGTAAAGTGCTGAGACATTGGATCCTACCTACTTGTGTAGGATGTGGCACAGTCACTGAATGTTCCACCCAGTAGGCGAGCCTGCAAATGGAGGTCCATTTTATAGTAACCCTAGTTCCAGAAAGTGCTGTGGTTGCATCAGTGGGAGACCCTCAGGCTCCTAATAGTTCTGTCAAAGTAGGATGCCACAATGTGATTTTCTTCACTAAATTGGAGCCTGCAGAATAGATGGTGATATAAGTTAATCTATGTGTTTTCTGCTACAGCTGACATTTTAGGAGGGTATCTCAATTGTTATTGCATGCTCTCTTGCAGGCTTTTCTTGTTATCTTTTTGGTGTAAAGGTGTGATGTGAGTTTGTTCATAACTGCATCAGCTTGATCACCAAAGTATTGATATCTTACAGTTCTTACTCATTGGTAGGTATTGAGCAAATGGGAGATTTTCCTAGAATGATCTTGGATGAAAGCTATTGAATCGGAGAAGCCTTTTTTTATCAATGGGTTTCAAAAACACTTTTGTTGTGAAGTCACTATCCTTGATTGCTATGTCAAGGTCTACTAAGGTAACTTCAGTCTTATTTATAGTGTGGGTGAATCTTAGGTAAGGACCACATCTAATAATGTATTGGACATGTTCCAGAGCAGTGTAGTTGTCATAGCACCACATGATCAAAATCTCATATATGTGCCTCAGTATACTCTGGTTCTTGTAAGAGTTTGTGTCAGTGCATATGAAGATGCATTCAGACTGATGAACATAGAAACAGGCCTACTAAACAACAAATTGTTTTGGGGTAAACACATCCCACTCTATGCTACTGATGGATTAAACAACCTCAAGTGTCAGTTCCTAGGGAATACTTGTGTAAATGCCTCCATGTTCATTGTGATATGCAGTTCACTGTTCTCATAAATTGTAATACCTTCGAGGAGGCATAAGACTTGTGTTTCCTTCAAATAAAAAGGCATTTTTATGACTAGTGGCCTACGAAAGTAATCACAGAATTGCAACACATTTGAGTGTGCTTCTTTTACAATGAGGAAATCAGCCTCTTGTCCCATGATCGATCTTGCTTCTAGTGCTTTCTCAACCATATTTCAAAAGGAAATTCTAAGTCTGGGGTTGGCATCATCCCTGAGAATCTCTAGCTACTGGCATCAAATATGAGGTATTTGCATTCCTGATCATGCATAGCATAGGGTATTAGTACAATCGCTCCTCCCTTAAGTGTTGGTTTGATTACAAGGGTCTGATTGCTCTTGAGAGCCCTGATGGCTATTTCATCCTGGTGTGTCGAATTATGAAAAAACCTATTGTTTTTAGTTTGAATCGGCTCAACGGCTTGAATGACAGCCGGGTCACAATTTAATACTTCCACTGGTATAGTCCATGTAGGATTTTGGAAATTCGGCCTGTGCTTTAGACCTGTATTGTGTGTTGGCTACTGTTGTATGAGTGTTATATAGGAATAAAACTTCCAGTCTTACTTAATGAAAAAACTTTACAAAAATCCTGCATATATTCAACAAAGTTTTAACTGATTTGAGGCAAAGGTGATGGTGTGACCATATATTATACAGGATAAACTACCACCGGTGGTAGCCACTCTGTAGTTATTATTAAAGTGACCAGAGATAGGGAATTTTTGTGATTTTTGTCACTTAATAACTTTGCACCAATTTGATGAATGGTCATAAAACTGTGCAGACCTGATTTTTGGAGTCTTGAAAGTCTTGCAGCATTTTGTGAATGGGGTGGAAAGAAAAAAGGGGGTTCCAAAACGGGCTTTAAGTCCAATGCATTTTTCCATATTGTGAAAACCGTCTTTTTGATGAAATTGGAAGGTAGTACTGCACAACTTCCTATTTATTTAAAAAAAAAAGAATGATGACCGTATATATATTTTGCAAAGCAGATAAACACTTTGGTAAAGTGTTAATAGGTAGGGTAAGTATAACAAACAAAATACTTACTTATAGCCAAAGGCGTAAGGCAGAACACAGGAAAAGTTTCCTAAAACAACATACCTGGCTTCAACTTTTGTAAAGGCAGTCATTAGGCAATCACCTAAGTATTTAACATCAACACGTACCGTGGTAGTACAGTAAAATACTGCGCAAACGTACAGTACAAACTGACCTCACAACCTATAAATAAATTATAGGTTAATATACAGATACACTACTTACCTGCACTACCCAAAATAGGCATCTGTGCACCTTATTATCTAATCCAGCCATTTTTTCACCAAATCTGTATGATGGATTTTCGCAATATACACATTCAAATAAATTAAGCAAAATGCATTGAGTTCAACCACCTTTTGGGACCCCCACAACATTTACATATTACAGTATATATTTTGGCGAAAAAACATTTCCATCTTTGAACTTTGACAACATCTAGTTCCACCAATTGCAATGCCAGGATGCAATGAACCAGTGAGAACTGAAATTAAACCGTGTTCTTTTTACGTTCCAAGGGGAAACAAGTAGGTTTCGGTTGCACCTACACTAGATCTATAATTAGTTGGCGGAAGTGGCATTAAAGGGGCCATCCCATAATTTATGTCACATGAAACCTATAAAACCAAGTAAACATTAACAAAGAAAGGAACATTCTGAAATGTCTATTGTGGGTAGTTAATAGCAAGGCAGGATTAGGTATTTATTTGTAACTTGGATTTATAGAGCGCATGGCTGCCCTTAGGCTTCCCAGCGCTAATGTTCAATTACAAGCGTGGAGGTGGGTATCATAGATGTAGTTTGAACAACCAGGTCTTTATTTGCTTTTTGAACTGCAACTTATTGTCGGTTTTTCTGTATTCTGGCAGAAGGGAGTTCCAGAGTTTAGGAGCTAAATGTGAGAAGGCTCTACCCCCCCATCTTGCTCTCCTGACCTTAGTTTGTGTTAGGTGAATTGCTGTGCTGGACCGAAGCTGTCTGGGAGGTATGTATGGCGGAATAAGTTTCTTGATTTTCCGTGGGCCTTTATTGTGCAGAGCTCTATGTGTGATGATTAGTGTTTTAAGTTTTATTCTTGCCTCTATTGGGAGCCAGTGTAACTTGGCTAGTTCTTTTTTCACAGGCTCCCGATTAGGGATATTACCCAGCAGCCTAGCTGCCGCGTGTTGTACTGTCTGCAGCTTTCGTGTGACATCTTTCGGTGCTCCAAGGAACAGTGAGCTGCCATAGTCCATACGGGATGTAACAAGGGAGTGGACTACTGTTTTCCTTAAGTGCATTGGCCCTCTGTCCAGGATTTTCCTAATGCTTCTTAGTAGATCAAAGCATATAGCTGCTGTTTTGGTCGCTTGAGTCCGCATAGATAGATCGGACTCTAGGTAAGAGAGCTGTTTTTCTCTACACTGGATGGGGCCGCGTTAAAGTCTCACATAAGAATGCGGTAAGTTTGGAAGTTCCTCCCACCTACCTCCAGGATGGGTTGAGTGGCCCCCCTTGCAGAAGGCTGGAAGGGCCAGCAGAGCCAAGCAGCCAATGGATGTCCACATGGTGCGGTCAGGACAGTCTGAATCAGCAGCACTCCTCTGCCTCAGCTTTAATCGAAATGGTGTGGGTGGTAGACTAACATTAACAAACATGCCTTGAACCTCTGCCAAGCCTATTTCGTAATATTCTGTTTCACGAAAGGAATCATTCTGAACCGCGGGGTCATGGTTGCTGCGGTAAAATATTCTGGGAAAGTTTCCTTCATTCTGTGTATTGTTTTTGTTTCCTGGGCTCTGTACACGACTGTCTCTCTGTTGCTCTCTGCTTGTCTGCTTGAGTGTCTGGTAGTAACAAATGTAGGTGTGGGATTAGCCAAGGCCTTTTGATTTTAGTCAAATTAGATATACAACATAAATTTTCTGCAACCACACATCATCCATTGGTTTCTTGTGTTGTTCAACATTTCTTTCACCCTCTCCAGTATACAGAGTGGGAGCCATTCACTGTGAGGTACAGCTTTCTACTCTTTCACAAGGAGCACTTTCAAACACAAAGTAGTTCCTTTCACTGCCAGGCATGGCTGTGACGGAGTGCATTTTTTTTGCTTAAAATTATTTGGTGGCCTGCTAATCTGGAACCACTGCCTCCCCCCATCCGGGACCACTGCCTCCCCCGGTGTCGAAAGTTAGAAATCTAGGGGTCATCTTCGACGACAAGCTGGCTTTTACATCACATGCTAATGCAGTTGTCTCTTCATCTTTTTACACGCTTAGGATGATAAAAATCTCCTACCCTTACTTCCACCTAGTGCCGGAAAAACCCTTATTAGCACCCTAGTAATGTCAAAAATTGACTACTGTAATGGCCTCTTCATTAATGCTCAGAAAAAGGTCACTAACAGACTACAGATGGTGCAGAATTTGGCCACCAGAATGAGAACAGGTGCCCTCAAGTATCAGCCAATTTCAATGGTAGTTCGAAAACTTCATTGGCTACCTATTATAAGCTGAATCAAATTCAGAGCTCTCAGCATTGCCTTCAAGGCCATCCACAAAACTGGACCTGATTTCCTGAAGAAGGTTTTGTGCATCTAAACTCCAAATAGACTATTGCGCTCATCAATAGCCAACCTTTTGAACGTCCCTCGCACTAAAAAAGTTCACTGGGGTGACAGAAGATTTACTGTCGCCACTGCCAAATTATGGAACACCCTCCCTCTGCATATTAAATCCTGCCCAACCCTACTTACCTTCAGAAAACTGACAAAAACATGGCTTTTTAATCAATAGGCACCCCACCTCTGGCTGTTTTTCTCTACACTGAATGGGGCCGCGTTAAAGTCTCACATAAGAATGCGGTAAGTTTGGAAGTTCCTCCCACCTACCTCCAGGATGGGTTGAGGGGCCGCCCTTGCAGAAGGCTGGAAGGGCCAGCAGAACCAAGCAGCCAATGGATGTCCACATGGTGCGGTCAGGACAGTCTGAATCACCAGCACTCCTCTGCCTCAGCTTTAATCGAAATGGTGTGGGTGGTAGACTAACATTAACAAACATGCCTTGAACCTCTGCCAAGCCTATTTCGTAATATTCTGTTTCACGAAAGGAATCATTCTGAACCGCGGGGTCATGGTTGCTGCGGTAAAATATTCTGGGAAAGTTTCCTTCATTCTGTGTATTGTTTTTGTTTCCTGGGCTCTGTACACAACTGTCTCTCTGTTGCTCTCTGCTTGTCTGCTTGAGTGTCTGGTAGTAACAAATGTAGGTGTGGGATTAGCCAAGGCCTTTTGATTTTAGTCAAATTAGATATACAACATAAATTTTCCGCAACCACACATCATCCATTGGTTTCTTGTGTTGTTCAACATTTCTTTCACCCTCTCCAGTATACAGTGTGGGGGCCATTCACTATGAGGTACAGCTTTCTACTCTTTCACAAGGAGCACTTTCAAACACAAAGTAGTTCCTTTCACTGCCAGGCATGGCTGTGACGGAGTGCATTTTTTTGCTTAAAATTATTTGGTGGCCTACCAATCTGGAACCACCGCCTCCCCCCATCCGGGACCACTGCCTCCCCCGGTGTCGAAAGTTAGAAATCTAGGGTTCATCTTCGATGACAAGCTGGCTTTTACATCACATGCCAATGCATCTTTTTACACGCTTAGGATGATAAAAAAAACTCCTACCCTTACTTCCACCCTGTGCTGGAAAAACCCTTATTAGCACCCTAGTAATGTCAAAAATTGACTACTGTAATGGCCTCTTCATTAACGCTCAGAAAAAGGTCACTAACAGACTACAGATGGTGCAGAATATGGGCACCAGAATGAGAACAGGTACCCTCAAGTATCAGCCAATTTCAATGGTAGTTCGAAAACTTCATTGGCTACCTATTATAAGATGAATCAAATTCAGAGCTCTCAGCATTGCCTTCAAGGCCATCCACAAAACTGGACCTGATTTCCTGAAGAAGGTTTTGTGCGTCTAAACTCCAAATAGACTATTGCGCACATCAATGGCCAACCTTTTGAACGTCCCTCGCACTAAAAAAGTTCACTGGGGTGACAGAAGATTTACTGTTGCCACTGCCAAAAATATAGAACACCCTCCCTCTGCATATTAAATCCTGCCCAACCCTACTTACCTTCAGGAAACTGATAAAAACATGGCTTTTTAATCAATCGGCACCCCACCTCTGGCTCGATCTTCCACACAGTCCGCAGTGCTGAGACACCCAAGGGTATTTGTGCGCTATACAAATTGCTTGAATAAATAAATAAAATAAATAAAGCTATTTTTGCGTTCAACATTTTTTAAAATATTTTCACGAAGGCCTGGTAGCCATGACAAACCAAAACAAACATTGAAAAAGCAGCCACCAGGCTGGCAGCCAGGCCAGGCCTGACAATGCTCGTGTGTGAATAGAAGAGCCTATTTTGCTCATAACCAACTATCAGGTACTGCTGAATGACTGCACAGGAGACACCTTTTACAGTGTTCCTGATAGAAGCAATGCGGATCCACTAACAGACGCTTTGGATCATCAGGAGTTAGGTGTCCTTGGACTGAGCAGAGTTCACTCTGGGTTTACCACTGTCCTCACACTCAGGTGAATGGCTGAACAACCCAAACATTCACACAGGCAGATACCAAAGCTCTTGACCAGAGTTTATGGTTAGCAGTGAGACCATACCATGTGCTCACTATCATTCTTTTCAACCAAACTGCATGTTCGAATTTCATCAACTCCTAACCTCACAAACCAACAAGAACTTTTGAGAGTGATGGATCTTGGTGCTCTGCCTTGTATAGTCACTCTAAAGATGATGAGCATCCTCTCATACATCAGCATGAGGCTGCCTGTTTGCAAGGGGATTGTACTACTGCTCTTCTGGGCTACCCTAAAACCATGTACAAACCTGGCTCAGTGACACAAACTTTGATACCTCCAAATCCCTACTTTTACTGAATGCCAAGTAACTTAGATTCACCCTGGACACCTACTGCACCCTCAAGAAACACATTCCTAAAATTTCAAAAATGCCTTGTACCTGCTCTCCAATATATTCTCCCAAACTCCACACTGGCACCCTTTTAGGGCATCTGACACAGTGCAACACTTACCATTTAGAGACTGAGGAAATATTATTGCATCACCTTTTATCTTGCAGACAAGCTGACCATCTGTGGTGGTTCTTTGCACACCGACACCTGACTTAGACTGACTCAGCCGGCATCAGACTGCAGAATAAGAAGTCTAAAAAAGAAAAAAAAAAGACGGCATGCCTTTTCCATCTATGAACCCAGGATCTGGTAAAATATCCCCATATCTATCTGCACCCACGTCCCTAAAAATTAGGAAACAGTTGAAGACTTACCTCTTAAAAGAACACTACAACACAATCCATTAACCATCCACAATCCAGCTTCCCCTCCTACTATCCATTGATTTTAGGCTTGTCCTTGACCATTTACTGAAATCACATACATATGTGTTCTTGTGTAATGCATTCATACGGTCCCAGGTTCTCTATACTCCCCACCTATGAAGTACTGATGTACACAATGTACAAGTATTGAGATGTGTTTTACTCTGTGTCTGTCATTGATGAAAGATTATATATTTTTAAACAGAAATCTGTTGAGTTCAATGCACCGGTGTGGTAGTGGCAACAAAGCTTTAACTTTACCTTTAGGGACATGTAACCCCGTAAGGTCCAAAGCTTCAACCAATGTTATTCCTGTCTTATTAAGATGTTGAGCTTGAATCCCCATGACATTTAACTTTGCATTCGAGGACTCAAGCATCACTGCATTTATTGAATTGTGGTTGCGATGATATCTGTCTAAATTCTATCTTATACATCTATTTGTGACTCAAGAGTGTGACTACAGGAGAGACCTATCCCAAACAGACCATTAAGGACCTAGCTAAATAGTTCCAGGTATTTAATTGTGTTTGTTTTCTTTATTTTAATCACTGCACTGTTATAAGATATGCACAAGACTAACCTTACTAACCTTATGTATGTCACCAATGGCAAGAGTTGGTCTACATACCCTAATCAATCATCTGTTGTTAATTAATTTGTGTCATACAGTGTTACATATTTTAAATGTTTTGGTAAAAGCAACCATCTCTCTACTTGAACAGTGTGCTAAGTTAAGCCAGCTGTAACTATGTGTTCACCTATTTCATGAACCACAATTTTTTCAGCTTTTTGTATTTATCTCATAGGTTATCACTAATTATGATACCAGTTGAGAGGTAGGTCCTCTATTTATATCTAAGCCCCCCACCACTTACTAGTTGCAGTGTAGGGGGAATAGACACATCCCTGATGAATGCCTTGAAACCATTGCTGATTTGTGGCAGAAACATGTGGGCATAATTATTTATACAGTGACGCATACAGGTCATTACACCTAAGTATGCCTCCTGTATTTACCCCTTGGTAATCTTTTTAATCAACCAGTGATACCACCAAATTAAAGGATACTTTAGTGGATTATCCCATGGTTTTTAAAAGTTATAAACTGGACCTAAATCATTGCCCTGAGCGAAAAATATCTAAGACCTCCCTCAGAAAACCCCATTTCAAAGGTTGAGTCAGCCCTGGTAGTAACATCTTACCAGGGTGCGACGAGGTGGCAAATAATGAAGCATGTAACATTCCATGAGTGAGCCATCCTTATCCGATTCTTGGAATTGCCTTGAATTTAGGTAACAAACAACTAGCAGCACACTGAGAATTCATTGGGTCTCTGGTAGTAACCTGCTGATTTGCTGATTAGGCAAACAACATTTATCTGAGGGTATCACACCAATTTGTTTGTTTAATGTTCAAGCTCTTCCACTCCTCTCTGACTCTCTCTGGTGGACCTTCTTATCCTAGGGAAACTTCGGGCCCACTAAACAAGCTTTCAGCAACGGTGCTGTTTCAACATCAGTCCCACAACCACTTTGGAACTGAGGCCACCTCCTATTGCTCTGCTAAAAGTTGACATGAGACTAGCACAAGTGTTACCACTTTGGTTGACAATTCCAACATCGGCAGACTCTTTTTCTTTTGTAGACTGTGTAGTCTGAAAAAATTAATAGAGCAGGTCAAATACCCCTTTGAGGGTGATACCTTGCACAAACCATATAACCTTCCCAATTGTTAACCAAGGTAAATTCCTCTTATTCGTGTGCATTTGAGATGCTTTCATGGGTGCCGCAAACTGATGATAATTATAGCTATTATAGCAAGGCCAATAACCTACTTCCTCATTTTTTTTTCATATTTTTAATTGTCCTTCTTACTGACAACTTGGATACTCTCAGCTATGTTTGAGTTTATACTCATTTTATTTAGCCAATTTTTATAGATTTTTAGGTCATAATAAGCCCATTATGCAATAGAATCGAGTAATGACGTTTGTATATGATGCGCGACACATGATTGTGTCTGGTTCAATATGAAATAATATTGGTATCAAACAAAGTAAACCAAGTAGCAGATCACATTAATAGTCTGTATATTGATAATGTCTGCATACATTATAGCTCGCAGCCCATCCATTCGGTGCATCCTACAATATCAAGCATATAAACTTATTCAGAATCCAACTTACACCATCACATAGCCCCAGAGCCCCCTGCTTTCCCCCCACACATGAGAAGTAGGAACAGAAGTCCGCCAACCCATCAGGCATAATTAGATAATTACGCCAACTTATATTCACCAGACCCTGCTAAGGTCCCCCGATGGGGTTCAGGACATTTTAGAGGAAACATCTTGTATTTTTTGCAGCTCTTGCAATATATTCACCCAATACTCAGCAATAGGGACCACTAGCAGGACCCTAGCCTCATCGCAACTGACTCAGCCCTTTCCCATTTTAGTGTTAATGCCCGCCAATACTGTATTGTCGAAAGTGTGGTAGCTTTCCAGTGCATTGCTATGGCACCATGAGTGATAAGCATCTCCAAATCTATGAGTCTGCTGGTCACTCTTTGGATCTTTTTAATCCTATAAAACCCCAGTAATACACTTTCCAGAGTGTGAAGGTCTGTACGATGTATCAGTGTAATTAGTGTAATTGTAATTGCAGTACACAGAGCCACAGTGGCTGGGTACATCCAGAAAATATAGGCAAAGGGGTGGCACCTATTTCATGTAAGGCAGCAGGGTAAGATATGCCCTATGCAGTCCATTATATTGTATGTACTGGAATTTGGCATTTATGGACACCTTATATCGATAGTGAATGATTCGTTTCCATTCCTCAAGTGTCAAGTTATGGCCTATATCTGTCCCTCAGAATCAGCTTGTGATTAACAACGGGTCAGTAGTCATGTGAGCCAAGGCTTTGACGAACCAGGTTATGAGTTTGCGGCCATTCCCCATAATATTTAGGGCGTGAGTCAGATGGTGTTGTTCTGGTTTGGCATCTGTTATATTTCACAAACGACCCAACTCTACCACAAGTGTGCCATTGGCTAGAAAATCCCCCCACCGGCAACTCATATTCCTCCTTTAATTGTCCAATGGTATTAGCACCCATCTTTAAACAGGTCCTACAAAGGTCAATCCAACAGCTCTCCATGTCGCCAAACCTCCCTACTTATGTGAGTGCAAAATAGCGCCACGAGGTTCAGGCCAATAGCCGGAGAATATGAAGTCATGTCCAGCATGATACGTAAGCATCTCATGTAGCTATGGCAGGCTATGCTCACCAGCCCATTCACCCCACAGGGGGTCATCACTCTAGGAAGCAGTGCCACCCCCACCATTTCCTGCACCCTAAGTGTCGGCAAACTGCCCGTCTCATCCAGCTGCCTCCCGTCTAACCATCTTGCAGACCACTACAGCTGTGCAGCTAAATAATAATGTTCAGAATTTGGCGCCCCTAGCCCCATACCCTTTCCACTGGCAACTGGAGTCTATTGAGTACCACCCTTCTCCTGCCCCTGTTTCAAATGAACCCACCCCAAAATGGCATGAAGCGCCGTGAAAGTGGATTGGGGTACCACCACCGGTAAATTATTTTTAAAAGTTTGAAAGTTGGGGAAGCATTACCATTTTAAAAAGAGATATTCACTCTTGTACTTTAAGCGATCTGTGGGTGTAGGGAGGATATAGTACTAGTGAAATGTCTGTCAACGACATCCTGTGTAGTGCTGTAGATGAGGATCCCCAGATAATGGAAAGTGTGAGGTTTACACCTCACCCCCTGGTCTCCCACCATAACCTCCTGCGGGGGACAATCTGCACATAGAGGGAATACACAAGATTCTGTCCAGTTGACTCCCAATCCTGATGCCTGCCGAAATCCCTCGGGTATCCCTGCAATCACAGGGATCCCCATGCGAATGTCCTGTAGATAAAGAAGCACATCATCTGCGTACATTGAGATTATATGAACTCCATTGTCCAACAGAATACCCAAGGCGCACCTCCTTCCTCCATATTATACTGAAGGACTTAACAGGTTTGTAGAATTCTAGTAGTCTGAAATTCTCTCCTAAAGATGAGTTTGAATGTCCCACGGGTCTACCTTCAGAGGAGGTGGCCTCTTGTAAAAGAGTTATCCAGAAAGCAGTGTCATTTCTGGAACTTGCTCTTCTTATTGAAGGGTCCAGGGCAAACTTACTGAGGTAAATTCTACAACTGCATTTTCTGCTGCATAGTTTATGCTGCCTTTTATTGATGCTGTCTTGGACCCATTCTATGCTCCTGCTCTAATTTATGAGGCCACAAGGCACCATCCGGCAGCAACGGGGATCCCAAGTTCCTTTATGCTCACCCAATGTGAAAGTTGTTATTCAGGCACCATCGTCTTCTCAGAACCCAAATGCCTTCACAGCCTCTCCCCTAGAAATGGAGCACAAGTGCATTGATGCTGAAGGTGTTCTCTTCTGGAAGTCCTCTCTAGTATTCTTCTAATGTCACCGGCTTGTGTGTATTCTACTTCCAACAATTTTTATATATGGATGAAGTGGCAATAAGTAACCTACAGGAACACATGTGGGGCCATTCTGGATTGTAATAAATAGTGGGTGTAGGGTCTAAGGGGAGAAAATTATTTAGAGACCAGAAAGACAGACTAAACACCCGTTCACAATATGACAAAACAATGAAGACTGTCAAGGGTCTATGAAACTAATATGGGCGAAGAGAATGTTGCGGAATCTGTGTCTACCTATAAGGTGTATACAACAAAAAGGAAATGAATCCCATCAGCCCACCCATATGGCAGAGCATCATCATCTGGGATACCTTGTCCACGACTCTGATTGGGTAACTAACACCCACACCAATGACCCGCCATTCTGCCAGACTAACATGCCTAGACATCCACATACCAACCCCCCAAGGGCTTCTTTCTCAGGTAATCCTATCCCCCCCAACATGTCTCCTGTCCCTGGCTACATAATCTCCCCCACACCTCTTATTTCCTCCCACCTAGTGCCACCCACTGACGGGGAGACTGATACACTCCCAAAGACACTTGTTTCCGTTAGAGTCAGCCCTCTAACTGCTCCCTCCACTGATCACCCTCACCCTTATAGTTCGCCCGCCGGCACCTCTAACAGAACCGCCCCTAGACCTCGGACCTCCTCCCCGCTAGCCATCCACCAAAACCACGAGCTTAGTATTCCTCCAAAGACCCAGGAGTCTGCTCAAACCAATCTATCTCCCCTGCCACCGGTACATGCCCCTTGCACTGCTCCTGAACCTTTGAAAACCTGCCTTCTAGCACACCCAGCTTATACTTATCTCAATACTCTGCACTCCAGAGCGGCTATACTTACCCATAGCATTCATAGCATTTCTAAGGAATCTTCAGTCAAGCTTATCTCCATAGACCCATGTGACCGGTCTGACCCATCTCTCCTCCATCTCTTTCATTTCACCCTGGTCCCGCAAGACAAGACAAAGACGTCTCAACCGGTAATTCCCAAACGCTGGACCAGAGACACTAAGAACCTCGACCTTATGAAACTGGAGGCTCGTGCAAATCTGACCTCCCCCCTCGCACATAACCACGGTCAGTGACCTCAATGAACATTATTCGTTGTCCATCTCAAACATTCTGGACGACCTTGCCCCTATAAAACAAAGAAGAACACAAATCAAGGACAGAAACCCCTGGTTCACTGGTTCCCTCAACATGGAGAGGAGAGCCCTATGGCAATCGGAAAGAATCTGGAGACAACACACCTCTGCAACGCATCTAAAATTTCTCCGCCAGGCGAGAAACGCCTACAACAAGCACATCCTCAGTTCCAAAAAAGAATACTTTAGATCGCAATTGGGGAACGCCAAGAATAGACCTCGCAAGCTCTTTGAACTGGTCAAACTCCAATCTAATAAACTGGATAAAACACTGAAAGAATGCCCAAAATCCCTAAAATCATCAGAGGATTTCTCGTTTTTCTTCACTGATAAAACCACGGCATTAGGAATTGAACTCAGTACCGCCACTTACTCTCATCCCCCTCCTGACCAGCCCCCTTTTTTCCGCACCCCCCCACTCTGGCCCCACCTAAAAATTAAACCCACTGGACTGACTTTGAATACTATAACGAAGATTCCTTCTCCAAAATCCTCTGTACCTTAAACTCAAATAAACACTTTAATGATCCGCTACGCTCCAACTGCCTCGCTGCCGCCTCCCAATCCATCGTTCCCTGCTGGACTACAATAATCAACGCCTCTCTCCAGCAGGGTTCGATTCCGGACCCTTTGAAAGCCGGCCAAGTCCTCCCTATTTTGAAAAAACCATCACTGTATCCAGCCTCCCCTGACAATTTCAGACCCATCTCCAATACCCCGCTATTAGCCAATGTAATGGAGAAGTGTGTACAACAGCAACTAAGTCAGCACATCAACAACTTCCACCTACTTGACGACTTCCAATATGTATTCAGACCAGGGCACAGCACTGAAACTACTCTGCTCCACATCGTGGACGATGCCCTCCAAGCCCTAGACCAAGGCAAAACCTGCCTTCTAATCCTCCTTGATCTATCCTCCGCCTTCGATAAGGTCAACCATGATAAACTTCTTGAACGCCTCAAACTCAGGATGGGTCTGGATGGCTTTGTCCTAGAATGGTTTAGGTCCTTCCTCCACAACCGCTCTCACAGATTCCTCATCAACGGCAACCTATCAGCACCCACCCCGGTACGGTTGGAGTCCCCCAAGGTTCAACCCTGTCCCCCACCCTCTTTAATCTTTACTTAGAGCCACTCACCGAAGTTATTCTTACCGCCAACATCTCCTACCATATTTATGCGGACAATACCCAAAAATACATTAATATCTCTTCGCTTGCGAAGATCCTCTCCCTGAATGAGACCCTGAAACTGACTGTCCGATGGCTAGCAAATAACCAACTCAAACTTAACGCAAAGAAAACTGAATTTCTCCTAATCTCCCCTTCAAAAGCCAATCGGAGATTCAGTTGTGGATCAAGGCCATCACAGCCCTGAACTGCCCGCCAACCATTGTGGACTCTGCCAAATCCCTGGGCCTAATCCTCGACTGTAACCTGAACATGCGAGATCACATTAACTCGATGGCTAAAGCAGCCTGATTCCACCTGAGCTACCTTTGGAAGCTGAAACCTTTCATCGATGCTCCTGACTTCAAAACGGCAATTCAAGCACAAGTCATCTCTAGACAGGAACATGGTTGTTCCTCCCTTACAGGATTACCCAAGATCTCCTTAGCACCTCTAAAAGCCTGTATCAACGCGGCCGCAAGACTACGTACAGGCACCAGGAAATTCGACCACATCTCCCCGCACATGAAAGCGCTGAACTGGCTCCCTTTAGAGGCCAGACTCAGTTGAAACTGGCATGCATTACACACATGGGTCGTTTTATAAACTCCCCTGCTTATCTGGCACAGAAACTAGTGGTATCTGGAGAAAGCAGGAACTCCTGATCCGCTAGAAGCTTGTTACTCCAACCTGCCTACTTTCAGAAAAAATGAACCTACACCGGAGCAGCACCAAGAATTTGGAACTCTTTTCCACCCGCTATCAGAAGAATCCCTTCTCTAGCTCACTTAAAAAAAGAGGCCAAGACCTTCCTCATGGGTAAATTCTTCCTCTAAGGCCTGCCCTCATCCACCACATTGTGCCAGATGAATCTAAGACTATCGCTTCTTCCCCAGATCACCAATTCTCCCCGCCGAGAATAAGTGGGACCTTTGTTGTTTTTACTGACTCTAATGGTGATTGTAACCATACACCTGTTTCCCCCTCTTTCCCTTTCCACTCTGTATACCATGGCCCCTCACTTGTATCTGCGTGCTCTATGTTCCATGGCCCCTCACTTGTGTCTGCGTGCTCTATGTACCATGGTCCCCAACTTGTGTCTGCGTGCTCTGTATACCATGGCCCCTCACTTGTGTCTGCGTGCTCTATGTACCCTAGCCCCTCACTTGTGTCTGCGTGCTCTATATACCATGGCCCCTCACTTGTGTCTGCGTGCTCTGTATACCATGGCCCCTCACCTGTGTCTGCGTGCTCTGTATACCATGGCCCCTCACTTGTGTCTGTGTGCTCTGTATACCATGGCCCCTCACTTGTGTCTGCGTGCTCTGTATACCATGGCCCCTCACTTGTGTCTGCGTGCTCTATGTACCATGGCCCCTCACTTGTGTCTGCGTGCTCTATATACCATGGACCCTCACTTGTGTCTGCGTGCTCTATATCAATGAAAATGCAATGCTAACTTAATAACACTGTGCCCAACTGGCACTCCTTTGAGACCTTGTCTCCTTGGGTAATTTCACGAATGTAAATCCACTTTAATGAAAATGAAAACGATGCAACTTTGCTCATTCCAATTAAATCTTTCTTCATTTATTCCATTATCTTCAATGTTGCTTCACAATGTTGGCATTTATTTCATATCTTCATTACTTTGCTGTAGATACATTTCACTCATGTACGCTGTTCATGTTATAGCTTTCACTCCCTATGCATTTCGGGACAATGCCCTTCATCAGGGGAGGTGAGTTCAATCTAAAAGTAAAAAGGATACTGAGCTGTAAACCAGGCTAGTTTGATTTCTCACAATCTAGCACAAAAACTGCAGGGTTACTCTCCTTTAATCCAGTGACAGTTTGTCAAAAACTACGGGTGTGTGACGCAGTGTGGGAGTAAATTTGGCGGTGAACTCAGTGTTATTAAAATGTACGTGCCATTAATCATACGTGTCGGTCTGTGTTCATTAGTTGCAAAAAATGATAAACCGGTTGTTCGTGACGGCCGTAATTAAACCGAGTGTCTATGGAGGTGGTGTAATAAAGTCGTGCAAGCTTGTAAGAGGGTGCTAGTGTGAATCCGGTAATAATAGGTGAAGAGCGTTCGTTAAAAGGCGCTGCTGACATTAGGTGAATAAAGCGTCATTCAAACAAACATGCTGGTGGTGTTGGCAAAGTTATCGGCGTGCGTCTTAAAATCCTGACCACAGACAGTTGCGAGTGGCGATTGCATGCATAAACAACGTGGGTTCCAAAAAACCATGGCTTGTTAAACTTACCATGTATGAGGAAAATCTCTATCACTGTTGTCCGTAACTCCGTGACTGGTCTCATCAGTGTTCGTTACTAAGTGAAGGCACGTTAAATATTGGTTTCCTGGTTAATGGAAACTGAAGGCGGAAAAAACGTGTCGCCATCTTTGAGTGATTGTTGTGTATGCTTATAGTGTGAGTTAGTTTCAAGTCACTATGTATGTGAATGTGAGGACCAAAGTTGTATTATGCAAGTAGAACAGTGTGGTAGCTGTTCCTCAAATAAATATTGTACACCACCTCACACAAAATGAAAGTAAATAAAACAATGTAAAGTGTGGGGAATCACGAACTTATGGTGCTTAATGAAAACGTAAACCCCAGGACCTGGGTGAGTTTAAATACAAATGCAGCTTGCTAAATTCTTGTGGTAAGTGAGTTCATAAGAAACAACTGTACTCCATCCGATCATTAAGTCCCTTTGGATGGCAAGCATCCAATTTTTTTATCCAAATCATTTCACGCTGTATTAGTCTTTTTCTATTATCAATACCCTGTATCACTGGGACAACCTCCAAAATCAAAAACCTTAACTGGCTTACGTTGTGTTTCTGCTCTGTAAAATGTGCAGCCACTGGTGCTTTCATAACTTTGTTTCTGATCGTGCTCTTGTGTTCTGTCAAATAAACTTTCATTTTTCTCTCTGTTTTCCCCACATATGGCCATTTGAGTAGATACACAAGGTTCTTTGTATCACAAGTTGTGTTGGTGAATAGTTTGATTTGTTTCCCAGATGTAGGATGATTCAAAATGTTTCCTTCAATGACATTATTGCAGTGACTGCAATTCAAACATGGTTTAGTGCCGGTGTAAATGACTCCTTTTTGACGGGGTGTTGCCTCTGGTAGATCTTTACTATTCTTCAATCGTTGATATGCAAATAGTGAAGTATAGTTAAAGATCCCATTGAAATCGGGTTTATTTTTTATCATTGGCCAATTCTTCAAAATGATTCTTTTCACCTGTTGGGTTTTGGTTGAACATTTTGTCACAAATACTGGTCTGTTGTTGGTCATGTCTTCCTTGTTAGGGGATAGTACATTGCTCCGGTTTGAGGCTTCCGTGCTTTCTTTCGCTAAGCTCAGCACTGTGTTCGGATATTTTCTATCTTTGAATCTCGCCAACATTCTGTCTTGAATTTTTCTGTATTTACTTGGTTTTGAAGATATCCTTTTCAACCTGAGTAATTGCAGATGGTAGATATTTTTCCAAAGACATGCGATGACAGCTGTCAAAATGTAAGGAGTTGTTCCTGTCGGTCGTTTTGGTGTATACATCTGCTTCAATTATGTTGTTGTGGCAGGTGACCAATACATCAAGGAATGGCAAGCACTCCATGCTGACATAGTGTGTAAACTGGATGTGATCATCTATGTTATTGATGAAAATTATGAATTCTTTCACCTTTTCTGGTGGACCCATCCATATTATAAAAATGTCATCTATGTAAAGCCAAAAATGTCAATATTTTGTTGTTCCATCTTGGGTTGGTTAAGATTTTGGTGCATGAACAAATTTGCATAGCTAGGGGCTGCACAATTGCCCATCAATGTACCCGCTAGTTGTAAAAAGAAATCATTGTTCCATGCAAAGTAGCTGTGATACAGAGTGTATTGAAGTAATTCTAGTAGAAAGATTTTTAACTCCTGTTTGATGTTGTGATTAATTAGGAATGATTCTATTGCTTCGATGCCTCAGTTGTGGGGAATATACGTGTAGGGTGCACATACATCAATTCTACACAAGGTGATCAACCTGTCTGGGTCAAGTATTGTGTCTTTCAATTTGTTTAAGAAATCTGTTGTGTCGCATATGTAGGTGGTCATTGATTTAACTATTGGTTGAAGATGTTTGTCAATGTATTTAACAGTTGGCTCGTGAATAGATTCTTTGGTTGACATAATCGGGCGAAATGGTGGTTTGGTCAAATTCTTATGTATTTTAGGTAGCATGTGTAAACTGGGGCTTTTTGGATGTTCCTGTGTCAGATACTTGTTGTCCTTGTCTGTAATTTTGCCCATGGAGCATGCTTTGTCTAAGATGTTTTTCAAGACTTTTGAAAAGTCGCTTGTTGGATCTTGAGGTAGTTTGATGTACAATTTTGTGTTGTATACATGTTCATTAACACTTCTGTGATAAAATTCAGAGTCCATTACTACAAGTGCCCCTTTTTTATCAGCTTTACAATATTTAATATCTTTGGGCTCGATTCACAGAACTAACTGAAGAGAAAGTCCTAAACTTACTACCATTTTGGAGTAGTAAAGTTACGACTCCTAACTTTAGGACTCCTAAATGCCATCTGTGAATACCGAAAGTCTTAAAGTTAGGATTTTTCTTAGGATAGGAGTAGTAAAGTTAGGACTCTTAACTTTAGGACTCCTAAACTGAGAAAAATCCTAACTTTAAGACTTTTGGTATTCACAGAAGGCATTTAGGAGTCCTAAAGTTAGGACTCCTAACTTTTGTGAATACCGAAATGAGGAAGTGCCTAAGTCAGTTCTGTGAATTGGGCCCACTATTCTCAATGATTTGGTTGAGAGCTTGTTTTTCTTTGATATTGAATTTGGTACTCCTTGAATTGTTTTTTTTTTAAATAATTCTTTGATTTCATTCATGGTGATGGTTTCATAGGAGTCAAGTATTCTATGACTTGTGGGTACTGTAAATCCGCTCTTGTTTCTTAAACCCATGCTTGTGTCTTCTGTGTTGACAACCGTTTAGGGGGCTATGTTGGTAAAAAAGTGTTTAAGTCTAAGGTTCCTCATGAATTTATACAGGCTAACTTCAGTTTCAAGTTCATTGGAATGGTAAGTGGCCACAAAAGATGTGCCTCATTGTAATGTGGCCATTTGTGTGTTGGATAACGAGCTGTTAGAAATGTTGATGATCAGGTTATTTTGCTCCACGTTGATTGGGCTATCGATGAGCTTGCATCTTTGGTGGCATCTACCCCTCCTGGTTCGATGTTTATAGCTGGGCCTTTCTCTAACAAAGCAGCCCCAGCTGTATTGTTATTTGATGTGCTTCGTGCGTTTTCTGTTCTTGCTTGAGTGTTGCTTCTTTGTTTGTCTGTTCTTGGTCCGTCTCTTTGTGAGGAACCATTGGATATTGTGCTTCCTTCATCGGATGATGGATTTTTAAAAGGTCTCTGCTGTCTATGCTCGGCGTATACCTCCGCCCAGTTGTATATACCATGGCCCCTCAATTGTGTCTGCGTGCTTTGTGCCTCCATCACCAAGTGATCCATCACTTGCGCTTAAGTGCCATGTGCTCCAGCCCTCCAAAGTTACATGATGGGGCAGCCCTCTTTGGGTACAGTCTTAATAAACCACACACAAAGATATTGATGGATCAAGCGCAAGAAGAGCCTACCCCAAATCCCCTCAAGATATTCGACTTACCTTCAAAATTGTATTTGCGGTTGAAGCCCTACTTGATGAGAAGTCCTGAGTCTGGAAACCCTGGAATAAATGTACAAGGAGTAGTCAGGCCAGAGTACACAAATTCAAGTTATGCTTGTGTTAATACAACACAACATCTAATTAGCAACAGAACTGTTTGCTTTATGAGGAATATTCAAGAATGAGTGTGTCTGTAGAATGTAACAATATTAATTTCAAGTTCAAGTATTCGTGGGCAAATTTGGAACCTAGTAGTGGAGTAACTGTTGCCAGTCATCCAGCAGTAGTCACCATTCTTTTTTAAATAAGGATATAAATATTTTAGAGCGTTAACAATTTCATGCTGAATGTAAATGGAGTAATCACTCTGGAATAGAACTGTTTAAGCTTATGAGAAATAAGATTCTGGTAAGAATTGGTAAAGGCAAGAGCATAATGTTCAAGTTGTGTGTATGAAACAATTGTAAACATTCAATGTGTTGTATGAGTGCATTTTGATGTGTCTGTTGTTTCTCTCGTAAATTAGGAGTTCAGAGAGGCCAAAGCAAATAAGCCATTTCCTACAGAAGAATCAGGATAAGCCAGCCTGAAAAACTTGTCCTCATGTGGTATTGGGTTTCAGTAGGCCTAGGTATGCCGCTAGTAACTCTCAATACCTTAGAATAGAAGTTGGCACGGAAACTGGAATAGAAAAGACAAGTTTATTAAGACCCCATGGGGTGGTGGTACACTCAAACAATACCCTTCGGCAATGCATGAAGTATCACCCCGAACGGAAGGCACATGGTCCTTTTATACCCACGCTGGGGCTTGAAGAATAGGCGGTACAGACACAGAACGATTTTATGTACATATAAGGGCATTTTCAGTGCACATTCACCAAGTGGGAGGAGTTAACGGCTTGACCAGTTTGGGGTGAACATCTCTGGAGAGTGATTTATCAGAAACAGATGTGGCTTAATTGCGCATGCGTGTATTTCGAACAAGAGCTAAATATAGCTTGTTACTAGGCAGAATATGTAGGCGGCTAGCAGAGAGGTAGGACAAAGCGCATGGCGAACACGAGGTAATGTAAGGCATACAAAATGGAGGATAGGAATACAAAATGGCCTCTGAAAACGGACAACATAACAATGAAAACTCATTTAGCTTCAGCGAATGCTAACCTAATCGCTGTCAATTTATGACAGACAACCCTTTTAGCTTTTAGCTGAAGCTAATCAATTATCCTAGATATTCTGGGTATGCATCGTATACATCTATTAGCATTATTTCGGCTACTTCCTGGTTTAACATTTGTTGGGCTTTTGTCTCAGTAATACTTTTCTTGGAAGGGATACAAGCAGTGATACAAGCATAACAAAGCGTGGGACCACATTGTAAGCATATACAGAGAGTGAAGAATATTGCAATTATTGCACATAGAATAGTCAACAATTTCCAACCCCAAGTAGTAATCAATGTCCATATCCAACCCAAAAATGTCCATGTACCAGTTTCTGGGTAAATTTCTGAAGCAATTTTATGTAGTTTGGAAATTGAACTATATACTGAGGGCGAATCGTCCGGAATGTAAATGCAACCACTATTTCCGATGATGCGACATGCACCACCTCGATCAGCCAACGTTACATCTAAAACCATCCTATTCTGGAGCGTTACAATTCTTGTAATCTGAAGCTCTTCTGTAATATTTCCTAGTGCCATAGCGGTCTAATTAGCAACAGCTTCTACAACACAAGTTAATCGTCTTACTTTCCTACTATTCAAAGCAGCAGCCACAAAAGAGAACAGGCCTAAATTAAAATCAACATATTGTTGCAAAGAAGTATCAGTTTGATCCACTTCATCTGTACTTATTGTTCTCTTGACTCTATTTACAGCTAGATCATGAAATTACTCTAATGTCGTCGGCGGCTTTGATTAAGGCGGTTTCAGTACTGTGATACTCTCGGACACCGAATTGCGTATCATCCAGTAGAAGATATTTCTCTACATGCTCGGATAGTTGTTGGTTCATAGCTTTTTCGGCCACTTTGGCTAAGAAAGGGAGGCTTGCTATAGGCCTATAATTCTTTAGTTCATCCTTGTCCAGACTCGGTTTCTTCAATAGTGGTTTCACCAGCGTGTTTTTCGAGGAGTTCGGGTACGTCCCAGACCCAAGTATAGAGTTGCAAAGTAGGGTGATGACCGGGATGATGGTGTCCATCACCGGTGGGAGGACTGAGAAAGGGCAAGGGTCTAATGCCGATCCCGTTTTGATCGAGGAGACAATGATCTTTATTTGGTCAGTCGTAAGATCCTTGAACCTGGTCAAAACATTTTCAGGGGGAGTATGAGAAGGAGAGGCTATTGTCGTGTTGGTTTTTAAGGTGAAAGCTTGATAGATGTCATTCACTTTAGAGAAGAAGAAGTTGGCCAATGCGTCGCAAAGTGATTGTGAAGGGGGCGGGGTAAGATCTGGGACATTACCTGACAGAGTTTTTGTGATGTCATATAGTTGCCTGCTGGAATTTTTGGCTTTTTCAATTTGCTCTGAGAAGAATGTTTTTTTTGCGTCAACAATCCTAGCTTTGTAGACAGCCAATGATTCTTTATATTTGGTCTTACTCTCTATATCGTAGGTTTTACGCCAATGCCTTTCCCTATTCTTGCTGAGTTGTTTTTGTATTCTTTATTCCTCTGTGTACCACGGGGTGGTCGGTGTGGTTCTATTCATAGATTGGGTTTTAGTAGGTACTAGGAGATTGGTAGCATGGCCTAACCAATCCTGAAATTGTCGGGTGGCAGTATTGGGTTCTGTAGACAAAGATGGACGTGTACTGTCCAACAGCTTTTTTAATTCTGTCTGATTTATATTCTTCCATACCTTAAAGGAGCCTGGGACAGGGGTAGTGACCTTCTTTCTCAAGTTTTCATTGATTGTCATTCTACTAAATATGGCATAGTGGTCAGTCCAAGGCATGGGTAAGATGTTTAATATATGCAGGCCCTCGACGTTAGAGAAGACACCGTCTAGGGTATGTCCCGCCTGATGGGTAGGGGAGGTGACCATTTGACTAAGACCCAGTGTTTCCAGGTCTGTAATGAGGGCAGAGGTGTCCTTATCGTTATGTTGTTCTAGATGAAAATTCATGTCACCCAATACTGTAAAGAACTCTTCGGTGGACTCTTCGGTGGATAACGATTCCAATATTGTGCTTAGATTGGCGAGAAAACTAGCCCTTGTTCCTGGAGGTCGGTATAGGAGCACTCCCTTAAAATTAAAAAGGGCAGTGAGCTTAATACCGAACTGCAATGCTTCGCATGATGTAACTGGAATGGGTGATATTCTGACCCCAAACCGTTCCCGGGCTATAATGGCCAGCCCACCTCCTCTTTTTCTTACCCTGTCCTGTCGGTAGGCTTTGTATCCGTGAGGTACTGCAGTTACTAAGTCAGGGTCTGACGAATCATCCGTCCACGTTTCGATGATAAAAAGGACGTCTAAGTTATTATCAGTAATAAGGTCCGCTATTTCCTGACTATGCTTACACAATGACCGCGCATTAATGAGCGCCATGAGAATGTTGACTTCTTTAAAGTTGGTTTGTAACTTGGATTGAATCTTGGTGTTGTTTATGGGTATCGCACTATTGCAATGAGGGCATGTAAGAGTAAAATTTTTCAGTGCTTGTATTGGATCATGCATTATACCACGGGAAGTGGGGAGTGATCGAAGCTCCATCAAAGATGTGCGGGAGTAAGCCAGCTTGTGGTCAGAAGGATCCCGGCCAGAGGTATTGGCCCTTGGCCCGGTCCCGGCGCGGACGGGCGCAGACGGGCTTGCCTTAGGCGCGTCCGCTGTGCCCGCCAGCTGCGCGGGCGAGATGTCATGGCCTTATATGGGTCCTCAAGGGAGCGGAGTAGGGCGGGAGGTGTCCTGGAGCTGGACCGCAACCCTTCCTACCCCTAATCGTACGGTTAAAAATAAGGCACAGGTTAAAAATAAGGCATTTAAAACTCTGCAATTCTCTAAGGTGCGGTCTCAGTTAAAATACAATTTAAAATACGGTGTAATTCAAGTGAAGCAAATAAAGTGCGTGGTGCGAAAAGGGATAGAGTAGAGCCCCCGGCTATCCGCCTCAGGGGAGAAGACATGTTAGTAGTCAACGCGCTGCTGAATCGCACTCCTTAAGTAATCTGGGAGGGCGGGAGGTGTCCTAGAGCTGGACCGCAACCCTTCCTACCCCTAAGATGGCGGCTACCGTCCCTCGGCTTAGCTCCTAATTGTCTGTGCCAGGGTGAGGATCGTATGCAAGGGGCGAGGAGGAAGGGATTCTGGTTCACAAAAGTGCTATTGCAATATAAAGCGCGGCGTGTTCACAACTCAACAGCCCGCTACAGTGCAAATCAATCGTACGGTTAAAAATAAGGCACAGGTTAAAAATAAGGCATTTAAAACTCTGCATTTCTCTAAGGTGCGGTCTCAGTTAAAATACAATTTAAAATTCGGTGTAATTCAAGTGAGCAAATAAAGTGCCTGGTGCGAAAAGGGATAGAGTAGAGCCCCTGGCTATTTGCCTCAGGGGAAAAGACACGTTAGTAGTCAACGCGCTGCTGAATCGCACTCCTTAAGTAATCTGGGAGGGCGGGAGGTGTCCTAGAGCTGGACCGCAACCCTTCCTACCCCTAAGATGGCGGCTACCGTCCCTCGGCTTAGCTCCTAATCGTCTGAGCCGGGGGTGAGGATCGTATGCAAGGGGCGAGGAGGAAGGGATTCTGGTTCACAAAAGTGCTATTGCAATATAAAGCGCAGCGTGTTCACAAATCAACAGCCCGCTACAGTGCAAATCAATCGTACGGTTAAAAATAAGGCACATGTTAAAAATAAGGCATTTAAAACTCTGCAATTCTCTAAGGTGCGGTCTCAGTTAAAATACAATTTAAAATATGGCGTAATTCAAGTGGAGCAAATAAAGTGCCTGGTGCAAAAAGGGATAGAGTAGAGCCCCCGGCTATCCGCCTCAGGGGAGAATCACATATATCTGATTTGTGTAGTGTTACCTTACATACCAAAACAATCTCAAACTATTCCCTAGGGATTAGAGTATTTTGAACCCTTGAATCAATTAACATGGAAACTGACTCTCCTTCAATTTGTACTACCGCCATGGGACGACTTACCACTTCTTTTACTTGTGGAATAATCTGGTCACTGTCATTGCACCAAATATCTTCCTCCTCATCATATGTCAATTCCTGAATAAAAAAGAATTAAGACTTCTTAGTGCTTCTGCAGCACTTGGTAACATGTCCTTTTCGCCCACAAATTTTGCATGTGGCCTTCCATCCAACAAAGATCTTGTAATTAGCACAGTTTGCCACATCTAAAACACTGCCCCTGCCTTACCTCTTCTTAGGAGGGGGTGCATGTTTGAGGAGGGAAAAATTCAATGGGAACAAGGTGGGGAGGCTAGATTGAGTTTGGTACAGGAGACGAAAGGGTAGGGGTTGTGGAGGCAGAGGGTTGTGAGATATGCAGAGTGTCACTGGATGCATGTGTGGTGTGTGCTGTCACTTCCTTTGATGTGAGTGTGCTGTCTGTAGCATGAGTGTGCGCAGGTGTGACTTGTGACTTTGGTATGTGTGTTTGTGTGCTGCGTTTGGAAGCTGCTGTTTGACTGCGTGTATTTGCATATGCTTGGGTCCGGAAGGGTAGTTGGTATGGTGGATGATGAAGAAGGAGGGGGGAGGTACTGCTTGAGGAGAGATAGTGCTGCCATCAGTGTTGAAGCTATAGCCTGATTTGATCTCTGTAGGGAAGACATGTTTGAGTAAATGCCCTATATGTATGATGACATGTCTGTCAAAATAGTCGTGTGTGCATGGAGGACACTCAGAATTGATATCTGCCCCACAGAGATCTGCCTCAGGAGGTCTTTGGTGGGTCACCTTTCCCAACAAAACCTGAGGATTGTGTATAGAAGATGTAGGACCACTAGAGAATTAGTGTGTCCTAGCTATACATGCCCCACTAAGAAGGTGAATGATACTTGGCTTGCTCGTCCCCTTGGCTTTTTCCCATGTGGCAGATGTATTATTTGCCATTTGGGACAGAAAACAAAGGGCCTGATTCACAGAACTAACTTACGACAAAATCCTAAACTTACTACTTTTGGTATTCACAGAAGGCATTTAGTAGTCTTAAGTTAGGATGCTGTCTTAAGTTAGGATTTTGTCTTAAATTAGGATTGTTTCCTAAATTAGGATTTTGTCTGCAGTTAGGATTTTGTCTTAAATTAGGATTTTGTCTCAAATTAGGATTTTGTCTCAAATTAGGATTTTGTCTGAAGTTAGGATTTTGTCGTATGTCAGGATTTTGTTTTGAGTTAGGATTTTTTCTTATGTTAAACTTAAGTTTAACTTAAGTTTGTCTTAAATTTAATTTAAGACAAAATCCTAATTTATGCCAAAATCCTAATTTAAGACTACTAAAGCACTAAGTTTAGGATTTTGTCTTAAATTAGTTCTGTGAATCGGCCCCAGAGACTTTTGAATACAATGTGAGAAGGACATACACCATTAGGCATTACATAAATTGCTGGACACGCTATGTAATTTATGTTATTATATGTTTATGTGGTAACATTTATGTGGGTAGCACAGTTCGTCCTCTAAAGACACGCATTTAAGAACATAGGAGAGCATGCATGAAGGGGGACATATCATATGGGTTGGTGTCCCACATGTGTAATTCAACCAGCAATAGATCCAATTTCAGATTCCATGCAATTGATCTATTACCACACACACACAAAGGGGTGGTGATAAGGAACTCCTTCGTGACTGGAAGCAAAACGTAACAAAACTTGGATACAGAATTGTATTACTTCCTATGAGTCCTCAAATAGGTCTGAATACATTTATCATAGTCTACGTCCGTTTTCGGATTCATAGATATCAAAAGCAGTATGTTACACCTTATTGTTTTGCTCTGTCTTAACTAATAGGAGACAAGCAATGTAATACACATTTGTTTTTCAAATATTAGAAACGGATATAAACTAAGGGTTTAATTCATATGTCTCTTATCATCTACTTGGAACAGCCCACACTTGTGCTACTATGGTTCCATACACGTTCTGTCTTTCTAGCTCTAATACTATTATTATTTTTATTTATTATTATTATTAGCATTTGTTAGGCGTAAAATGAATCATCCCCATGGGGATCTCTCTGCACCACAATATCAGAAGAGTAAAGGAGAGAAACCGCTGATTAGTGACTGAACAACCAGGTTTTAAGACGTGTTTAGAACAGCCCAAAGTGAGGCTATCATGAATGTCGTCAGGCAGGTTATTCCAGTGGAGGGCGCATGGTAAGAAAATGTGCGACCTCCCATTCTGATTTTGTTGATCCTCTTTGGGCACAACAACAGTTGATTGCTCGACCTCAGTTGCCAACACAGAATGTAAAGTATTAGCTTTTTGCTGAGGTAGGCCAGGCCATGCCCCTGTAGATTTTTAAATACCAGACACAGAAGCTTGAATAATGTTCGCTTATTAATTGGCAGCCAGTAAAGTTGGCAGAGGAGAGGTTCCGAAGGCAAATGGGATGGGCGATTAAGGGCAAGTCGTACAGCAGTATTCTGCAGTCTAAAGAGAAGATCTCCCCATATCCCTACCAGCAGGAATTACCGTAATCCAACCTGCTAACTAGTAATGCCTGAATGTACGACTTTCTTGCGGAGAGGGGAAGCCAAGGAAAGATCTTTCTGAGCATATGCATCAAGCCCAAACATCTGTCTGAGATGGTTTTCACATGTTGCTCCATGGAGAGTTTATCATCCACAATAATACCTATATTTTTCACCTGTTTTTTGGGGGTCGGAGGGTCACCCAGCTCTGGAGGCCACCCGTCTGTAGACAAAAGCTTCTCTGCTTTCCAGAATTACACAATCTCAGTGTTGGTTGTGTTCAGCTGCAAAATGTTAGCAGTCATCCAGGCTGCAGTCATTAACATGCATCTTTTAATCTTTCTCTGGTCAATGCGGGATCTGAATCGATGATAATGATCAGTTGAGTATCATCCGCATATGATACGGTATCAAAGACACAAGATGTGATAATAGAGGCCAGAGAAGATACATAAATGTTGAATAACATGGGGCTCAGAGTGGAGCCCTTAGGGACCCCTTTGTCAACAGCCGAGGTCTGAGAAGTAAATGACTCAAGTTGGACTTGCTGAGTTCTGTCGGCAAGGAAGCTTTCAAACCATCTAAGTGCCATTCCTCAGACACCAATCTCTCATAATCTATCCACAAGGATTTAATGACGGATGGTGTCGAATGCGGCCGACAAGTCAAGGAGGATCAGCATAGTAGAAGTCCACTTATCCAGGGCCATCTTTATTGTATCAGTGACTTCCGTGAGTGCGGACTCGGTACTGTGCGATGCACGAAAGCCAGACATAGAGGAGTCAAGCAAATTATTCAATTTGAGGTACTGAACTAACTGCTTATTGACTAAGGCTTCCATGACTTTCGAGAACAGAGGTAGAAGAGAGATCAGCCTATAATTTTGAAGATCCTGGGGTTTGGCCATGGCTTTTTTTAATATATGTCTAATTTGAGCCAGCTTCCATTTCTGAGGGAATGTGGCTGTGATTAGAGATCAATTACATAATTCAGCAATGGGGGCTGCTAGAGCCGAGGCCAATTCTTTGATGATGACAGGGGGACCCATGTCGAGAGGGGAACCATATTCTTGTTGAGCTAGTAATGAATGGACTAGTTCGGCCATGATGGCCTTAATTGCTTCCAATGAAGAAGAGATGAAATCATCGTGCTTGTCTGAAACCACACTAAGTTCCACCTGTATGTTGAAGGAGCTGCAGATTTTTTTTTAAAGAATTTAAATTTTAGGGAAATAAGAATAGTATAGTCTGTTATTCCCCATTTTATACGAAGTACATATTCTACTATACACAAAATAAAGTTGATGTTGATGTGTATTTATACTGGTATTTTATCTCATGATCATCTATTTAGTAGAGAACAGTCTATCCAAATTGAATCAAAATCAATCAGTAAGTTTGGTCATTTTGGGCATACCAACCCCAAGTAGGAACATATGATGGACACAATTCCCTCTATTTTCTTTTCCATTTAGGAAACATATTGCTAGGCAAACCAACCCTCTGTTGGAAAATATGTAGTATAACCGATGGACACATTTTATCTCATTTTGCTACTACGTTAGATTACGTTATTTTCCCTTTGGGGAAACGCAATTTGCTATACTACCTCTGTAAGAACTTAGGTAGAAAAAATAGAAATAATGATGAATGTATTTCCCTTTACCTCGCTACCACATTTAGATCAGCTTATTTTTCCCATTCAGGAAAAGTATCTATGGGCAAACCAACCCAGTGTAGGAACATATGTAGAACTAACGAGGGACGGTTTTCTACATATTACGCTACCGCACAAGATTACTTTATTCTCATTTGGGTAAACATATTTTGCTTCTTTATGATATCCAAAATTGGATGGTTTTTGAGACATGGACGCGTTTCTCTGTATTTCATTAAGTGTCAGATCGTTTTATTTTCCATTTGGGAAATACACTGACATAAGATATCCGGAAGCGGATGTTTTCTTTGACAATTTGGACACACGTAGGCCCTGTTGTTACATGGATGCGCTCTAGAGGTTCTAGATGCCCTGGATCAGTGTCACTTTGTGATGTTTTTAATTGGCTATTTAAAGACCACCTCTACCGGTATGGCGGTTTGACTCAACAGGGACGCAACAGAAAAGTTTTTTCGGCCCTTATAGGGGCGAGTACAAATAGCGAGTCTTTTTAACAAAAGAAAGAAACATATGGGCCATATGCAGATTCTTGTGGAGCTTTTGGTACTGGTCATTGGTGTGATAAGAGAAATGCTAACACAAGAATATGTGTGTGCTTGCATTCCAGCCTTTGTCTTTAAAGTGTGACACTTATGCGCTCTAGTTCATGGTTTCACGAATCCTGAACTTCACGATTAAGCTTTTACCATCGATACTTTGAGGTATGATGAACCTTTTTGTCATTTTGGACTGCTTGTCTTTGGGAATTAATTCACGATATTCACTGCGTAGGGTGTATGTTTCTTTTTGATACATGTTGCTCCCCTTACACGATCACTGTTTCGGTGGGGTTTTGTCATAGGTATGATATTCGTAATGCACTTACATGTAAGTGGACTGATGATACTATTTAAATCTGTGTTTGTTACGCTATCAAGCCTGCTCCAGATTTTTATATGTCGCAATTATGTGCTACTTACAGAAAAGTTTTTTAACTTTCATGGGTGTGGGGATCAATGTTCCCTCTAATTATTTTCGTCTGTGTGCGGCAGAGTAAGGTCTCTGTGCGCTGCAGCCAAGGCTATGTGCACCCGAACCTGACCACGTGTGTAGACCAGGGCTTTGAGTGGGATGAAAATACTTGGGGATCCTTCAAAGGGGCGTAACCGATGCAATTAGGGGTGTGGCTTAAAAGCAATTAATTTAAAAATATGTGCATCGCATAGTGAGTGTGCCACCCTACTGATATATTGCTGCTTCTGTCATTGCATCCAGATATATAATACAAGTAACATTACACCTACAAGAAGCCAGGACTATTGGCTTTGCCAATGGTTGTTTTTTGCATCAAGTTGTATATAATAGTGAAAATGCTTCCATTCTTGTGGTTGGGGTTGTGGCTTAATGCTCGAGTTGTCGATTTTGGAGATGGGATTTTGATCTCGGGTCTGTTTTGCACAATTTGTTGTATAAAATCAAACGATGAATAAAAGGAACTACGACAACACTAAGAATAATTTGCTTCTGACATCATGATTTTTGCTAGCCTGTGGACTAACCCAAAGAATGTATTCAGATGTCTCTGTTTATGTGCCTCTCTTATTTATTGTTTACAATCAGTGAATGTGCAGACACTTGTAAAGCTATGGGATTCATTCTGAAACTCACACACACGTCTTGTGTAAATGGTTAAGCACACATGTGCATGTCAACACTGTAACAATCCTTGAACATAATTCATTCACATGTCCCTGATGAATGTCATCTATTGCTCCATCTGCTTTTTTCATCTAGTGAGAATGCTTGCACATCCAGGTCAGCGAAGACGACCGCTATAATGCGACACATATTTGGGGTCAATCATCGCCAGCAGGCTCGCTTGCCCTGTGGTGACAGGCCCAGCTGGACCTCAGCAATCTTCTTGGCCCATCCATGAAGGTCCGGCCACCTCTTGCAGCAATGACGAACACGACGATAAATGACCCCCACGTTACGCACCTTCTTGGCGATGGTCAGCTATATTCTGTCCTTCTCATGGGAGTTGACCTGTAAGGATGACATGGGGATAGTCCCTTAGTCTATGTGTCATGTGCCTCTATCATGCACTAATATACATAGCTCTATTTCATGTTTTAACAAATAAATAATGGGAATTCATGTGGCTTCATGTGCATCAGTCATGTGTACAATTTAATCGCTGCTCTATTTGGAACAGTGATGACATGTGTGCCCCAGTACACACACTTCTACAGCAGTGTGCCTGTCAAAATCATTTAACGACACACAGTTATGTAAAAAAAAGACATACATGAATAGCTCTGATAGAGATTCCTACTGCTAGTAATGCACAGTTCTCACGCATGTACAAGGGCAATGCACTGGTAATCTCATTTGACCTGCTCCCCTGGTTTGCCACACATCTTGCTGTGTTGTGGCAGAAATGTGCCCAGCAGGGCCTGATTCTCCTCCTCAGTGAAAGCTCGGGCCCTGGGATGTGTCCTTGGCACTGTGACTACCAGAGTATGTTGTCACTGCAGTAGAGAGAAGGGGAGGAGCAGGAATGAGGTAGCTAGTGCTGGCAAGTGAAGTCTCTAGGAAACAGACAGCCTTATAACTATAACTAAACAGCAGAGACGGTCTCAAATACATGCCTCAAAAGTGATATGTTTGCACCGTTCACATTGTACAAATCGGTCCAATGCGTAATTTTGCTAAGAAACGACACACCTACCGCGACGTTCAAACACTCTTCATGTGATCTCTTTTGAAAAGGATACATTGGTGATGGGAGGTAACAGAGTGTAATGACCGATGTTTTCTCAAATACGGGTGTCTTAGTCAGAGCTATAGGGTCATTACTTATCACAGTCCCTTCTCAGGATACCTACAAACACCACACTTTTAGAATACCTGTCTGACAAAGAAGTAATACTAACAACTAAAGATACAATAAATCATAGCTCCGAGGGTATTCATAGCAACGTCTTCTGACGAATAAGTATCAGCAACGTCTCCCGACGAACAAAATCAGAATCAGCAACGTCTCCCGATGAACAAAGCGACATCTTCCGATGAATGAGTATCAGCAACGTCTCCCGACGAACAAAATCAGAATCAACAACATCTCCCGACTAACAACGCGAACCAACACGAGCAACACCTTCTGGTGAACAGAATAAGAATCAGCAACATCTCCCGACGATCAACAGGAACTTACGCGAGCAACACCTTCTGGTGAAAATCAGTACATACCTCTTTCGCTATGTTGGTCTGGTTTACCTGCAATTTGGATATTCCTGTTTCAGAGCCGATTTACCTCCCGTATCCACAATTACCCATTAGAGGGGAAACAGCCCATCCCTCCATAAGCATTTGGTAAAAAAGGGTCCCGGCCTTCCTCCACAAGGAATAAAAACACGAATAAACGCTTCAAGGGTCATTATTACATGATAATAGAGTGATAAGAAAAAAGAAGAAATAACTAAATATCAAAATCAGTCATCAGCACATATACATAGAACCTGAAAATAAATGGTATAGTTAGGTAAAATTAGACATACATGGAACACCTCACCATATTCGTAGGGATCTTTATAAGGGTCCGTCTCTCTTTCCTTCTCTGGTTGGGTCAGGACTCTCTGTTCCACAAACACGACTACACGTCTGCACCGTGATGTTTCACCAGACCGCCAAACACCCAGACCAGCATCGCACCCTCACTTGGACCCACTTTGACTAATATAGAATGTGTCTCTTTCTCAAAGGTTCTGGAAGAATCCGCCTACCATTCTCATAGGATTCCTGTACCACCTCGTACCACGCACAGAACAGCAGCTGGCCACGCGTTTGTTATGGCTCCGCGCGAACAGAGCACATTCCACCGATAAGAACCAGTCCTCCCCGGTTCACTGCTAGCGAACAACACAGGAAAACTAAAACATTGCCTTTCACCTGAAGAGGCTCAGCAAAATGGTGTCAGAAAAGAACATGGCATCGCTCGAGCATAGGCTTTTTAGGCCCGAAAAGAGCAAAAGCAGTATGCAAGAAGGCATAATATCATGCCAAAGCAAGTAGGCAAGCCCTGCTAATAGGTGAGGTAAAAGTCGGAAACAGAAAGAGCATCATAGGTGTTCGAGTGACAGCACCTTATACTGAGATGGTGGTGGGCAACAGTCATAACCGAGCCAATCAGTACCAATACCGCTGTCATTACACAGAGTAATTTTCCATGCGCTGAAGATATAAGTCCAAACATGCATTGCTCACCATACCAACAAACGGCCAATGGCTGTTATCGAATCGTTTCTGATGCGGAGAACGCGTCCTCTGAATACTCACCTGCGTCTTTCACCATGACAACCAATGGCTGTAAGCAAATTATTTCAGAAGTGGAGGATGCGTCCTTTGAATACTCACCCACGTCTTTCACCATGAGAACAAATGGCTGTAAACTAATCATTTTGGATGTGGTGGACGCGTCCTTTGAATACTCACCCGCGTCTTTCACCATGACAACCATTGGCTGAAAACAAATCGTTTCGAAAGCGGAGGACACATCCTTTGAATAATCAGTCATCAAAGCACACACTGCTGTGAATGATGTATCTTCATATATATAGTACATGTGTGAATGAACTTTATATATGCAAACATTGAGCTGTACATTAATAAGACACACTCCCATGAGGAGCTAACCTTAAGGGACACATTCCACACTGTCAAGTCAAGTCAATAGATATGTTTATTATGACCATAGTCTTTAAACAAATGCAAGTAACCGTATCACAGAATATAATTCTCGTAAAATACTATGAAACCTTGTAAAAAGGAGTCCAGTACATTCCACACTGTATATGTTTGCATGCAAAGCATGTCAGGATTGGAAGTCCTGTATTTCAGTAACTGTACATGTGCAATCTTGCTTTGGCATTGTATTCTTGTACTGTATGACCAATTGTACAATTGTTAAACCATCAGACTGTAGATGTCTGTTGTTTAAGTAATGGCTAAGGATTTTACCATTGGATGAGTGGACAGGGAAATCATTATGCATCTTAATCTGGTTTGTGCAATGTGAATAACTAGTCTACCTGAGTGCCCAGACTGCAGGGTATTGTACTGTTACATATTTCTGAATCAACTACATTGAAAATAGTATGTGCATGTGAATTTATTTGTAAAGTAGACATACATTAATGACAGTGTCCAACCTGTGACTGTTGGGCGTGACTGCTTATTTGAGATATTGTGTATATAAGGTGCTACACATCTCTTGAATTACATGTCCCGTTTCTGTCTTTATATTGGACATGTTAAAATATTTAGATGCTTAAAGTGACATATTTTAATTCTTGATCCTTGGAACATGTTCTGTTTGCAGACCTTCATGATGCCAGACACTAGTGAGTTTTACATTATACCACTATAGTTGCTGTGTCACCATACCCTGATAACATGTATGTGTATGGTACTGATGCTGGAATATGTATATAAGGTCATTTAAAAAAATATAAATAATGTTTTTGAAAGACCTGTATGTTCAGTTTTGTTCAGATTTCATGTTCTGTTTGTCATGTTGCTTGGTACATTGTGACGTGACATCAACTGTGGTCATACTCTACAAATAGGTTTTGCAGATGACCTGCAGTCCACAGGCCCTTTCCAGACCTGGCAACCATGGAAGAACGTGACACAATCAGGAAGTACCGCTTCACAAGGGTAATCATTGAAGACTTGACTGCACAGTTGTCACCTCAGCTACAGCCTGGTTGGACATACCCAACTGCACTGATGGACAAAGTGAAGGTTATGGCATCACTTCACCAGAGTCCATATTCCTCACTGTGGCGATGTTATAGCAGTGGATGTGGTCGTCACACAGGGAGCTGTAGAGATGTAGATGGCAATCTGGCGGAGGGAGGTGTAAGTGTCCCTGTACACCAGAGCCTGATCATCTATTGTTGACATGAACATGTCCAGTTTTTCATTATGGGCTGCTCATCTCTCCTTCTGACTCTGATGGAGCGAGGGTAGAAACTAAATTTTGTATGCCCCTTGTAAAATCACTCTCTCATAACAGTACCATGAACTAATTGAATGGTTTGAAATGCTAATCAACTTAGAATAAAATTTCACCTACACAAGTACACGTGGGAAACTAAGTTTGCTTATGTTGCAACCATAATTAACTTATAAAGTGATTTTGTCATGTCCTAAACTAATAAGCAGCTTTAAATTAACCAAAAGTGGCATACATGTGCTTTCTGTTTCTCTATCTGTGGCAGAAACATGAAAATGGGTAAGCAAATCATGCATAATTGTGGCATTATGTGCTAGGTAACAATTAACAGAGATACCTTAGTAAAGGGGGAGGTAAACAGAATGGGTTTTAATTCAATAATTAATAGCTATCTGTGTTTGTTTCTATAATAGTTCCTGTCTGGGCTTTTGCGGCCTGTAGAAAAATGGACTCTTGCATTAACTCGAGCTTGAGGTGAACTGCGCATTTGCAGAGCTGTGAAAGAAACTGCAGGCGAGCTTGTGAAGCCTCTAGCTGAACAAGATGGGTCAAGGACAATGTGCCCTGAAACCCTGAATGACTGCCAACAAAGTGGAAGTCCGTATTGAAACTGTGAGAACTGAAGTGAATATTGCAAATTTAAGGACACAAGTGAAATGGACAGTACAGAGACAATAGCCATATTCATTTTTGCTGATGCTGCGGAAGTCGAATAATGAAATAATGATGTTATGGTCATCCACCCCTTGGAAGAACCAATCAAATTTGTGAGAGACCTCAAATGTTTCAGAAATTAGATAGTTTAGTTTGTAAAAAGGGTATAAAAGAAGGCGTTCCGATGAAGTAAAAAACTCTCTTTTCCGATTTCATCTTTGTATCCTGACATGCTGCCGGAATGCTGATTGAAACCTGATGCGTAAGAACTCTGCTTATTTTCTTTATATTTGAACTTAGCCTGAATGGGAACGGAGTCTTTAGGTGAGGTTGATAGTTAGAGAGATAGAAGGGTGACTTTGGGAACTGTTATGTCTTTTTTCTTAATATCAGTGTCCTTTGAGTTTAAAATAAATGTTTATTTCTGAGCTTTTAATTAATAAAATTACATGTTTGATTTTTATAATTAATAAACCTCAATTCAGTTATACTAAATCGTGTGGAAAAAAAAAGTCATGACAAAGAGTCTTTGCTAAATAAAAATTAGATAAATGAAGAATTAAGCTGGTCTGGTTCATCCTTAACCTAAGTTTTACTAGCATGATCCATCAATAAGTAGAATGGTGGTGTGTATGAATAAACTGTTTTAAATACTAGAACCATGGTAAATGAATTTAAACTGCAGATGTACATTTTATAAATAGTTTAGCTTAATTTAGACACTCCGCTATGATCCAGCCGCTCTCCTTAGAATCTCACCAATCCATGAAGTAGAGAGAAAGTGCGTAAGTGAAATCAGTGTTATGGGCCCCACTGATGAGTAAGTGTAATAATTGTGACTTCAGGGAAAGGTGATGAGAATTTTGGAAATTATTTCCGGAGTAGCGGTGCATCAGTTAATTACTTGGTAGCAGAGCATTGGTTGCTATAGAATTAGCTAGGATTATGTATATGGTAAAATATATAGAAGTGGATGTAAAGAGTTATGACTAACATCTGTTGAGTTCGTATTATGTTATATGTAGTCCTGAAAAGGCTTCCGAGGATTGCGTGAAGCTGGTGCCTCTGTCTGCAGGCAGAGGAAGTGTGGCAAGTGAAGTAGCACATTGCATAGTCTGTTTAAAAAAATAGTATTGTCGTATACTGCAGTGGTATTGTCGTATTTCACAAGTGGTGTCGTCGCACATCACAAGTTTAGGGACTTCATGTGTGAAAGGGTAAATGCATAGCAAGGACAGCCTATAAAATCTTAGCCTTCAAGTACAGGGATCATTACGTATCCTGATTTAAAACTTACTGCCAAGAGAGTAATAGAGCTTAACCAGAGCTTGAGAGAAGGGTAAAGGTAGAGGGAAGCGTTGCTTTATAGGCGAGTGTAAAATTCTGTGGTAGAGAAGAGGTAAGTGGTGTCTACTGGAAATACAGAATACTTGCGTGATTGACAAAACTATCACAGACGAATGGAGTTGTTTTGTGTAAGTTTCTAACAGATTCATTTGTATATTTTGTAAATACGGCTTCTCTATAAACTTTGTAAAGGAGGAGTCAGTTGGCGCTGCAGAAGCCGGAGCGCTGATAACGTCAAAAGTGTCATGCAGGGATTGGTCCTCGTGACCAAGACAGAGTAAGGGCTGAAGTGGTGCATCAGTAAAACAGCGAAAACTATTGGTTAAGCACTAAAGAGACGTATCTTGTTCTAATTGGTACACTAGTGTAAACCGTGTTGTGATAGGCTGGTGTTACGGAACAGCAACAAAAAATAGTGAGCGATCTTTTGAAAGACAAGAAAACGATCAGAAATATGTATTACTATTACAGAGAGGACAGGAAGAAACCTTCATGGTTTAAAAGATTGAAAAACGTATTTCAACCAAAGAAAGAGTGACAAGAGAGGGAAAATTGCTTCCCCCTGCAAAAAAGCCTGCTTCTTACATGGCAGCAAAATTTGGATATCATACCTGTATTTGGTTAGAGAATTAGGCTAAATATTCTAGAAATTATGGTGCCGTAGCATTTCCAAAAGTAGGATCTTTTAATCCGGCTGTTTTGCGAAATCTAAGAGAAAAGATGATGAGACTTGAACCGAGACCTAGACCAACTCAGTTTGAAGCGTTAGCTAAATGGGAAGATGAGATGCATAAGTTGGAACGAGAAAGGTTGGAAAGTCCACGAGGAATAAAGGGTAGGTTAAGTGGATTATGGGGAGAAACACATGAGAGTAGAATGCGTCGATGGCGAAATGCGGATATATGTGATGGAATGTATCCAGTTAGATTAGTAGATGACATGGTAGGGCAAAAATGTACTGAGAAAAGAAATAACGTTGAAATAGAAAGGAAAAGTTGTGGAGAGAGCGATTCAGAGGATGCAGTGCTGGAAGAAATATTAAATAGAAGATCACCACCTTATCAGCCAGTATCTTTATGGACTACTCCTAATGCTCCACCAAGAAAGGATAGGTTTAATGAAACCCCAAAACAGTTTTCAAATTTAAGTGACTTACCTGAAAGAGTAGAAAAGAGATATGATTCAAATACACCAGTGATAGAAACCAGACTTACTGGTACTCCTTTGCAAAGTAATGACATTCAAAAAGGTGTTGCAAGAATACAGAGACAAATTGAAGAACAACGAAGTACTTCTGAGTATATACGTTCCACAAATAAACTAACTGAAAAGATACAAGAACTTACTAAAAATATAGATGCTGTGACAGTTCCCATAACTATAGGTCCTGTTATTCCAGTGTTCGAAAATCTGAGAATAAAAGAACCAACTTTGACCATTCCTTTAAATCGGAGTTTGCAAAAAGTAAAAGAGATGATTTATCCAGATTTTTCTGAAATTAGGAGAACAAGTAACATAATACCGCCTGATTTACCTTTCAATCAAAGTTTACCGTATAAAGTTCCAACCGAAGCAGAATCTGACTCTGCGACACCTGAGAGAAGTGTAGAGAAAATAGATTTGACACAAAGCCCAATTAGTCTGTCAGATCAAGAGTTAGGTGACTGGCTTAGAACCCTAAAAGTAAAAGATAACGAACCCAAAGTATTAGATGTCGCCAGACTGAAGGTAGACATGGAAGAATTGACTATTGGCACAGATAGACTAAAAGCATATCAGGATGATGAATTAATGTTCATGTGCAAAAGTATTACTTGGAAAACAAAATCTATACATGACCAGCTAGAAGGATTAGCTAGTGAATTAGACGTGGATTTTACAGAAATCGTACAGAGTATATTTTACAGAAAAAGACATCGAAAACATAAATACCGCAGGAAGAATAACCCGAATAAAAGAATTATTTGTGTTACTGAGGAAATGGGGAGATGTGAATAAATGGAGAATAGAATGGGCAGAGAAGAAAGAAGAAGACAGTGATAAATCTACATTAGCATTTCCTGTGAGAGAATAAGAGAAAGTCATAAATGAATTCCCTATGAGGGAAATACCAAGAGGAGGATATCTGCATGTTCCCTGGACCAGACAGGACATATTATCATTTACTAATGACTTTCCCCGTTTAAGAGAAAAACCAGTAGAATTGTATAGACAGGTAGATCGATTTGTGAAAGTTTCAAAGGTGCTATGGGTTGATTTAGATCGATTATTTGATATAGTTGTACCCGCAGACTTGTGGACTGAGTGTAAGATAACTGTAAATTGGCCAAGAGAGGAATACCCTCGTGAAAAGTAACGGGTGCCCCATCACCTGAGGTGATGCGTAAATATGAACAAGTAATAGTGTTTTTGAAGAATAAAATTACACCAAAAGTAACAGATTGGGTTAAAATAGACGGAACTATACAGGAATCGAAAGAATCTGTACATGCCTTTTATGAAAGACTGTTGCTGTTGTTTAAACAATACAGTGGATATGAAGAACTGAGCGAAAAGGACATGAGTCATTTTGTGTATCGATTTGTGTATGGATTAAGGCCAGAAATTGGAGATATGATTAGGCATAGTTTAATAGGATGGCAATTAGTACCGTAGATGAAGTGTTGAGGCAAGCCAAATATTGTAGTGATGAAATTGAAGCTAAACAAAAGAAGCTAAAAGAAAAAGCCATGTGGGCACAAGTGAAGGTAGCAGAACAACAAATAGCACAATTAGAGAATAAAAATACTGATACAGGTCAAGGAAAATTAAAAGGGAATTTCAATAAGACAAAATTGGTAGGAAATATAGAAGAACTTAACAAAAAGTTCCCTTGTCATAATTGCGGCAGGATAGGGCATTGGAAGAAAGAGTGTAAGTATCCACCAAGAGTTAATCCCGAAAAATACATAATTGAATTCACAGATGTAAAGTGAGATAATTCAGCAACCACTGCTACATCAACAGGTAGTTACTCAGCAAAATCAGGTGCCACAACCGCCACTTCCACACAGTGTAAATCTAGTGTATGATAGTTTCTGACAGTGCCTGAGAGAGGAAGAAGAGTATCTGCTTGGAGCCACTCTTGAGGTAGATCAATCTGGTCCGTTTGTGAGTGGAAAAGTAAATGATGTAGAAGTAGCTTTCCTAGTGGACACAGGTGCTACCCGTTCTACTGTTAGATCAGTAGAAGTCAAAAACCTTCCTCTCTCAGGAGATAAAATCCAAGTTGTAGGCGTAGAGAATAAACAAATCAAAAACCTCCCTACCAAACCAGTTGAAGTAGAAATCGGAAATGTTAAAGACATGCACCGATTTGTGGTGTGTGACAGCAGTCCCGTAAACTTGTCAGGCAGAGATATCCTGTGCAAAATGAACTCTGCCATATATTGTTCACCGAATAGTATAGAGCTCCAAACTCCAGATGAAGATAGCCTGTATTAAATGACCATGTCAATGATAGAAGCGGAGAGAAGTGAATTATTTCCAGTGTTTGATAAAGAAAAGATGCCGGCAGAACTAAAAGAAACAGTGAAAGAGCAAGTGTGGGATTTTACAGGAGAAGATGTTGGCTTCTCCTGTGATGCAGAATAGTATACCGTTATTGACCTGTGCAACGCATTCTTTACGGTTCCATTACACCCAGAAAGCCATCCAATATTTGCGTTCTGCTTCGGAAATCGCATTTCGGCATGGTGCCGTATTCCTCAGGGGTATAGTGAGAGTCCATCTATTTTCAATCAGTTGTTAACGAAATCATTAGAAGGTTTGAGCATGCCTGGAGAATCGGTATTGGTCCAGTATATCGATGACCTGTTGGTGGCATCGAAAACAAAAGATGAATGCATTACAGATACTGTTGCCTTGTTAAACCATTTGGCCGAAGAGGGACATAAAGTGTCTCCATCAAAATTACAGTTCTGTCAGAAAGAAGTGCAATACCTAGGTCATAAGATTGCAAAGGGAACTAGACAGGTCACTGCGGAAAGAATCAAAATGATACAAGGAATGCAACCACCAAAAACACAGAGGCAAGTCAGGATGTTTCTGGGAATGGTAGGTTATTGCAGACAGTGGATAAGTGGATTTTCACTGATTGCGAAGCCTTTACAGAGACTAATAAAAGCAGACATAAGAGACCCTATTGTGCTAAATAAAACTGAAATAGAAGTGTTTGAACAGCTAAAGACAAGCTTGTGTGAAGCTCCAGCATTAGGGATGCCTTTCTATGAAAAAGAGTTTGAACTGTATTGCAGTGAGCGAGAAGGATGTGCATTGTCAGTACTAATTCAAAGACATGGAAAACTAAGGAAGCCAATTGCATACTTCTCAGCTGTCTTAAACCCAGTTGCAAAAGCCTTGCCAGGTTGTTTGAAAGCAGTAGCAGCCACACGTATGAGTTTAGAACAGAGTGAAGGAATAGTGATGGGATTTCCTGTGAGGGTATATGTGCCTACTCTGTGGAGATTCTCCTCACTAGGACCAAAACGCAGTACCTTACCAATAACAGAATGACAAAATATGAGAAAGTCATTTTGGGGGCAGACAATGTGACAATTTCCCGTTGTGTTAATGTAAATCCATCTACATTACTACCTGATACTCTGGAAGCTGAAGTGAGAAATGAAGTTGATCACACATGTTTGGATGTTCTTGAATATTGTACAAAACCAAGACCTGACATAAGGGATGAACCATTGCCTGAATCTGATTATGTGATGTTTGTTGACGGTTCATGCCTGAGGACGGAGGAGGGTACTTTGAGTGCTGCATATGCAGTGTGCACAGTTGCAGATGTTTTGGAAGCATCTTGTCTGAAAGGCATTTGTTCTGCTCAAATAGCAGAATTGATTGCTTTGTTTCGAGCATGTGAGTTGGGAAAAGAAATCAGAGTTACCATAGTGACCGACAGTCAGTATGGATTTGGGGTTGTCCATGACTGCAGTCCCAAAGAGGTTTGTTAACTTCTGCAGGATCCCCCTTCACGAATGCTGAGTTTGTGAAAATGTTGATTGATGCTATTCAGCTGCCTGACAAGATTGCTTTGGTTAAGTGTGCCTCACATTAGAGAGGAAATGACTATATAACTTGTGGAAATAAGTATGTTGATTCAATTGCAAAGTACTGTGCTTGAAATCTTGCATCCATAAATCGGGACAGGACCGAAGAACATGTTTCAAGTCCTTTAATGCTAACCACAATAGTTGATACTTGGCAGGAAGTGAGCCAAATGCAGGAAGAAGCTAGCGAGGAAGAGAACAATATTTGTCTAAAAGCAGGATGTAGGCAAAGAGAAGAAGATGAAATCTGGGTTTACAAAGTAGGATTTCCAACATGGCTTGAATGTACCATGGTCAAGCCCATGTCGGGAGGGATGCAATGATTAGGTTGTTCAGAAAAACCTGGTACAATCCAAAATTCAGGGTGATTGCTGAGAGCTTGTGCCAGAGATGTTTGATTTTTTTTTTTTTTGCAGAGTTTTGTATAGCGCGAACTAGACCCAAATCGAATCGGGTATCAGAGCGCTTTACATAGCACCGGTTACATTACATGAGGACACATTCATTTTAGGTATGAGGAGATTAAGTGATTTGCCCAGAATCACAGGACATTTTGGCGTCATTACCGAGACTCGAACCCATATCCCCAGGTCTGAGGTCGAACGCCCTACCCGTTAGGCCAACTCCTTTTTAATCCAAACAGAAAAACTGTTGTAAGTTTGGGAACCATCGGACGGGAGGGAGGTCTATTCACACAAATGCAGCTGAATTTCATTGAGTTGCCACCTTGCAATAGACTCAGATATGTACTAGTGATTATTTGCTTGTTCTCTCGGTGGGTTGAAGCTTTCCCTTCCCGGAGAAATGATGGAGTTACTGTTGAAAAATATTGCTTTTACGTGAGATCATACCACGAAACAATAGATAGAGTATTTCACTCACTCAATCGTGCATGCTTCGTTTCACCAGAGGTGCAGAGAAATAGAGAGACGGGCGTTTTCAATAAAAGGGTATTTATTGAACAGTCTTCTTTCTCATGCAGAGGAAATGAACTGCTATAATCGTAATGCTCGTTGCAAAGTACAATGCGTACAGTAAGAAGAGTATTATAAAATAATATTGTAACAGCATGATATGGTTTCTAAGCCAACTGTCAGATCCGTCCCAAGTCCAATCTTCAGGATCTATGATAAACCCTCATCACAGTTCCCTATTTGGGGGTTAATGCAGAGACAGGCTTTAAACGACAGTCAGGGGGAAGGTTGGAGTTCACTTCCTGATTGTGCCAGTCTGCCCAAGGGGTTAGCGTTCTAGTTGCCCTCTTGATGTCCGCCATTTCGTGCGTTCGTTCGTTCTGAACAGCGCACTTCAACTGTCATATTTGAGCAGTTAGACGCATTATTGAGCGCTCGTCTAATTAACCTGCTTTTGAGGTCTAAGTTCCTGCATTTGTAGTTAAATGTTCTTTTCGGACTACAGAGACTAATTTCGGTGAGGCTAGTTACTGAATGCCCTTTTCTGTCGCAGCTCCGCTTAGTGTTCCGGGAGTGCGACTTTTCAGCAGCGGCTTCAGAACTTCCTCGTCAGCACGCCATAGCTCAGCATTAGCATTCCGCTGAGTGTGGAGTTTGCCGTTCCAGCATTTGAGCCGCGCCTTCTTCAGCCGCAGCTCCTCAGGTGGAATTCGGGGAGTGCGGCAGAGTCAGCAGCGGCTATCCCAGTTATCAGTGAGAAGTTCCAATGAAGATATTCTCCGCCCTCGAGCTCAGTGAATCCCTTCCTTGAAGTGAGAGAAGACCGGCGGTAAGAGTATCTGTCGTTTACATTCAGACAGGAAGCTATCATTCAAAGCCGTCATCATTCTTCTGTGAGGTGCAGCTGTTTCTCAGTATAGAATAAATTAAGAAGCAGAACAGAAGTAGAAATTACATTCAATGACTTTGTGCCCTCATAACGAATGCTGAAGATATCATCAAGTAAATAGGGGTATTAATTATATGCATATGAAATACTGTTATTTACCATCTTATATAGACTTTGCAGAACTTCAAGTCTACACAAGATAGTATCATATACTCAGCACAGAAAGTCAAATTACCAGTACTATCTTATTTGGAGAGGGGCAAATCTCCACACATTAACAGGTATTAGCCAATCTGAGGGGAGAAAAGACCTAGAGTAAAAGTCAAGTTTTTTCCCTTGAGAACTGTAGTAATGTTGTGTTAATCTTGCAGGTCATCAGCAGAGTACTTAACACCAGAGATAGCTGAAGAAGACCAGTGTGGCAGTCTCTCTTGTATGTTATCCACTTCCCCTTTCCCTTCCATTTCTGAGCTTGGAGAAATCCGGGAGCAGGAGTGTTTGGGAGTTGGGAACTATTCTACGCAAGGTCCTCGGTCATCGCTCCTACGGATTCAGAAGGAAATAACAGGTACTGCTTCTGACAGATTGAAGTGCCCGTGCTTACCTTCCGTCTGAGCGTGATGGCTGAAGGATTAGATCTTAAGGCTTTGGCCTCAGTGTTAGAGGGATTACAAAAACAATTAAGTGAAACCAGGGAGGAAGTTAGGAAATCTAATCAGGAAGCTAGTTATTTGCGTAGGAGGATAGATGAGCTGTCCGAGAGTCCCAGTCCAAATTTTGGGAGTATGAAGTCCCCCACTTTCGCGCCATCTTCCTCTTCTTCCTCTGAGTTCACCACACAAGTAGTACATGCTATGTCCCCTACAATTCCTTTGGCCCCTCCCGAGAGATTTCAAGGAGATCCCCATAAGGCACAGATCTTTCTCACACAGTGTTCTTTACATTTCCTCTGTAAGCCCATTCTGTTTAAGGAGGATCAGTCCAAAGTGGCGTTTGTGCTGTCTTACCTGAGTGGCGATGCGGCAGCGTGGTCTTTACCACTAGTTGCCTGTAATGATCCAGTGTTGTACAAATTTGAGGATTTTAAGGCTGAATTCTTGCGCATTTTCGATCGAAGAACTATTTCCCAAACTACCGACAATGAGCTCTTGGATTTAAAACAGGGGAACAGGGATTTGGTGGCATATTTAGCGCAATTCAATAAGCTGATCGTAGAAACAAGTTGGCCAGAGGCTAAGAGAGCTGCAATTTTTTACAGAGGTCTAAAGGATGAGCTTAAGGATGGGTTGGCCCAGATTCCCAAGAGACCCACAGATGTATCTGAATTGATTGATTTAGTTTTGCAGATTGACCAACGGCAAGCAGAACGACGTAGTGAACGGAGAAAAGATGTAAGAATTTTCCCACCAAGGTTTGATCGGATCAGGACTGAACCGATTAAGAATCAAGAAGCTCATACTAGTGAAGAACCTATGCAAGTGGGAACCATTCGGGGTCCTCTTACTAAAGAGGAAAGAGAAAAGCGTCGTGTGGGACGATTGTGTATGTATTGTGGTCAGTCGGGCCATTTTGTCAAGGAATGCACAAAGAAACCAAAGGTCAGCTCATGGGTAAAAGACAGGCTCCACCAGTAGACGGAGTTGCACTGGTGGAAGCGAGTGGAGAGACAACTCCAGAATCACAATTTTTGGCAAATACTCTGCAGTCGGCCGCCCCACATTTGATCATATCTTGTCGGATTCTTTTTGGAGAAGCTCGCATCGAAGAAGTGTCGGTTATGGTTGACTCAGGCGCAACTGGAAATTTTTGTGACATTCAGTTTGCAAGAAACTTAGGAATACAGTTCGAAAAGAAATTGAGACCAGAACCAGTTCGGGCAGTGGATGGCACCAATTTATCCTCTGGACCAATCGTCTTCGATACAGAAGCCATAATGGTGTTGGGTCCAGGAGAACATCGGAGTCAGATTCATTTCAACCTCATTGACGCCCCACAGTTTCAGCTCATTCTTGGGTTGCCCTGGCTCACTGAGCATAATCCGCAAATAGACTGGGCTAGGCGCACCGTAGAAATGAACTCAGATTTTTGTCTTGAGCATTGCTTCCAGTCTCAGCCTAAGGCCTTGAAATCCACTCTGTCATCTAACTTGGTTAATCAAACTCAGATGATTTGTGCATTGGAAGTCCCGGAAGTTCCAGAGGAATATCGCGATTTAAAGGAAGTCTTTAACGAAAGAGAAGCTCGAAAATTGCCACCTCATCGAGAGTACGATTGTCGGATAGAACTTGAGCCGGGAGCCTCGCTGCCTTGCAGTCGAATTTATGCCCTGTCGGAACCAGAGAACGTCCATCTAAAAGAGTACATCGAGCAAAGTTTGGCCTCAGGTTTCATACGCCCGTCTCAATCCCCAGTCTCTTCGCCTCTGTTTTTTATTCCGAAGAAGGATGGAACTCTGAGGACTTGCATAGACTATAGAGCCTTAAACTTAGTCACAAAAAAGAATCGCTATCCATTACCTCTGATCTCAGAACTCCTTGATCAGGTTAAGGATGCTGCAATTTATACCAAATTGGACTTACGAGGGGCCTACCATTTGGTGCGCATGGCAGAAGGAGAGGAGTGGAAAACCGCATTTCGGACCAGACTAGGGTTGTTTGAATATCAGGTGATGCCTTTTGGTTTATGCAACGCCCCTGCAGCCTTTCAGCATTTTGTGAATGATGTGCTGCGTGAGTTTTTAGATCGATGTGCAGTGGTATACATTGATGATATCCTCATATTTTCAAACAACCTTGAAGAACATGTTTTCCATGTGCGAGCAATTTTGGAGCGTCTGCTGGAGAACCAATTGTTTGTGAAGTTGGAGAAGTGTGTTTTTCATTCGTCTAGAGTAGAGTTTTTGGGTTTTATTTTATCTCCAGAGGGAGTGTCCATGGATAACTCTAAGCTTCAGACAATTAAGGATTGGCCTGCTCCAAGATCTGTCAAGGAGGTGCAAAGTTTCTTGGGATTTGCCAATTTTTATCGGCGTTTCATTCAGAATTTTTCAGAAAAAGTTAGTCCAATCACCCGATTACTCAAGAAAGATGTTCGATTCATTTGGGGAATGGAAGCTGAGAAGGCATTTCAGCTCTTAAAAGAAGCCTTTACTACAGCTCCAGTTCTACAACATCCAAATTTGAAGGAACCATTTTTCATCGAAGCTGATGCCTCTAATTTGGCTATCGGGGGCATTTTATCTCAACGTCAGAAGGACACCGGTCAGCTCCACCCAGTGGCCTATCATTCTCGGAAACTGTCACCTGCAGAAGTGAATTATTCCATTGCAGATAAGGAACTTTTGGCTGTTAAGGAAGCCTTTAAGGTATGGAGACATTATTTGTTTGGTGCGAGACAAAAGATCACAGTTTTCACTGATCATCGAAATTTACAGTTCCTAAAGTCAGCCCGAACACTCACACCTAGACAACTGCGGTGGTCTCTCTTTTTTGCAGATTATGATTTCGTTCTGACTTATAAGCCTGGAGCTGCAAATGGAAAGGCGGATGCACTCTCTCGTTTGAGTCTGGGGGAAGAAGTGGAAACTCAAGTAGAAGGCTTTATCATTCCAGAGGAAAAAATGGTGGCAGTCACGGTTGAGGATAAGTTTGAGAATCAGATTCAAGAGGAATTTGCTAAGAAGGAGTTTTCAAACTGGGTTTTGGAAGGATCAGATCGAGAGGTGAAGAATGGGAAACCATTTTTACAAGGGAAACTATTTGTGCCCAGTGATGAGATCCAGCAAGAGATCATTCAGCAATTTCACGATCATCAGTTGGCTGGTCATAAAGGAGTCAAGAAGACTTTGGACTTAATCAAGAGAACATTCATTTGGTCTGACATGGACTCTCAGGTGAGACAGTACATCGCCACTTGTGAGCAGTGTGTTAAGGGAAAAAGTCTTAGACAATCCCCACAGGGTCTCCTCATGCCCTTGCCCGTAGCTCCATCTCCCTGGCACACAATCTCCATGGATTTCATAGTGGATCTGCCTTCCAGTCAAGGCTATTCCGTGATATGGGTGGTGGTGGATCAGTTTTCCAAAATGAGTCATTTCATTCCTTTACAGACACTCCCCACAGCTTCTCAGTTGGCAACTCTTTTTGTTGAACACATAGTTAAATTACACGGAATTCCTAAGGTGGTCATTTCAGATCGGGGTTCGCAATTCGTTTCCCGCTTCTGGAAGTCCTTTTTAAAGGGTCTGGGAATTGACTCTCGCCTGTCCACCAGTTACCATCCCGAAACGGATGGACAGACGGAAAGAGTCAACCAAGATTTAGAACAATATCTTCGCATGTATTTGATGGATCAGGAAGGGGAATGGCCTTCTTTGTTGAGTACTGCGGAGTTTGCCTATAACAATTCAGTCCATTCTGCCACTGGTTTTTCCCCATTCTTTCTGAACTCAGGTCGTCACCCTAACATGTTGGTTGGGAGGGTGGAGGTAGATGTACCAGCAGCTGAGGAGGTGATTCACCATTTGCACAGGGCTTATCGGACAGCTTCTGCTAACCTCTGTAAGGCTAAGGAGGCATATAAGGTTCAGGCAGACAAGAAGCGAAGACAGAGTCCCATTTATGAGCCTGGGGATGAGGTATGGATTTCCACAAAACATATGCGATTGAGGGGGAATCGGAAGTTTCAGCCGAGATTTGTGGGTCCATATTCAGTGATTAAGATGGTGAATCCAGTTAGTGTAAGAGTAGCGCTACCTAAGTCTTTGAAAATCCACCCAACTTTTCATGTCTCTTTGCTTAAAAGAAACCCACCCAATTTTAGACAGAATCAGCCACCAGCTCCAATAGTAGTACAATCCACTGAAGAATTTGAAGTCAAGAGGATTCTAGACTCTAAGAGTAAGAAAGGAAAGATCTATTACTTAGTGGATTGGAAGGGTTATGGTCCGGAGGATCGGTCTTGGGAGCCCAGTGACAATGTTCATGCTCCTCGATTGGTTTCAGAATTCCATAAGACACATCCACAGAAGCCCAGAGAGGGGGTTTTGGTGGGGGGTACTGTCAGATCCGTCCCAAGTCCAATCTTCAGGATCTATGATAAACCCTCATCACAGTTCCCTATTTGGGGGTTAATGCAGAGACAGGCTTTAAACGACAGTCAGGGGGAAGGTTGGAGTTCACTTCCTGATTGTGCCAGTCTGCCCAAGGGGTTAGCGTTCTAGTTGCCCTCTTGATGTCCGCCATTTCGTGCGTTCGTTCGTTCTGAACAGCGCACTTCAACTGTCATATTTGAGCAGTTAGACGCATTATTGAGCGCTCGTCTAATTAACCTGCTTTTGAGGTCTAAGTTCCTGCATTTGTAGTTAAATGTTCTTTTCGGACTACAGAGACTAATTTCGGTGAGGCTAGTTACTGAATGCCCTTTTCTGTCGCAGCTCCGCTTAGTGTTCCGGGAGTGCGACTTTTCAGCAGCGGCTTCAGAACTTCCTCGTCAGCACGCCATAGCTCAGCATTAGCATTCCGCTGAGTGTGGAGTTTGCCGTTCCAGCATTTGAGCCGCGCCTTCTTCAGCCGCAGCTCCTCAGGTGGAATTCGGGGAGTGCGGCAGAGTCAGCAGCGGCTATCCCAGTTATCAGTGAGAAGTTCCAATGAAGATATTCTCCGCCCTCGAGCTCAGTGAATCCCTTCCTTGAAGTGAGAGAAGACCGGCGGTAAGAGTATCTGTCGTTTACATTCAGACAGGAAGCTATCATTCAAAGCCGTCATCATTCTTCTGTGAGGTGCAGCTGTTTCTCAGTATAGAATAAATTAAGAAGCAGAACAGAAGTAGAAATTACATTCAATGACTTTGTGCCCTCATAACGAATGCTGAAGATATCATCAAGTAAATAGGGGTATTAATTATATGCATATGAAATACTGTTATTTACCATCTTATATAGACTTTGCAGAACTTCAAGTCTACACAAGATAGTATCATATACTCAGCACAGAAAGTCAAATTACCAGTACTATCTTATTTGGAGAGGGGCAAATCTCCACACATTAACAGGTATTAGCCAATCTGAGGGGAGAAAAGACCTAGAGTAAAAGTCAAGTTTTTTCCCTTGAGAACTGTAGTAATGTTGTGTTAATCTTGCAGGTCATCAGCAGAGTACTTAACACCAGAGATAGCTGAAGAAGACCAGTGTGGCAGTCTCTCTTGTATGTTATCCACTTCCCCTTTCCCTTCCATTTCTGAGCTTGGAGAAATCCGGGAGCAGGAGTGTTTGGGAGTTGGGAACTATTCTACGCAAGGTCCTCGGTCATCCGCTCCTACGGATTCAGAAGGAAATAACAGGTACTGCTTCTGACACCATATAATACATACATTAATAAATAAAGACTAAAAGTACTCAATTGGTGCTTCTAAAATACACCTACCCTGGTGTACCTAACCTAGGTCTAGTACAAGGGAAGAAGTAAGTGAGGTGTAGCTTAGTTTTAGTATTCTTAGCCAAGAATCTAATCCAAGAATTCTCTAAGGGTCTAACCAGCTCCGTACCTTGGTTTTAGATTGTAGGAGGTCTGGTATCTCTCGCTCAGGACTCGATTTCCCAGCAACCCGCAAGGGCAGGCTAGAAACACTGGAGCTGGATTTCTCAGCTGGAGAAAGGACAGAGTCTCTCAGTGCGTCAGCTGGAGGGTCGGCTTCCTTCGGCACTTGCTGCAGCAGGGCGCGTCCGGCAAGTAGATAGTCGAACTGCTCCAAACCACCGTGTGTTTGTTTAGGCAAGGAGTTGGCATATTTATACCTTGAAGGTGCCTAGTTTGACGTAAGATTAGACATAATAACTTCATCAAAGACTTAGTTCTTTGAAAACTCCATGAGTTCTTGGATAAATCAATATTCATGCAGGGGGAAGTCCCTGACTGCTGAAGGAGGGTTTTTCCAAGAAATCGTTGTAGATTTTTAGAACTAGTGGAAGTAGCCAATCTGTATTCGGACTACTTGAGCTATGTCTTAATATGGTTATGATTTCTATGCCTATATAAATTTACGGTACTTTATACGGACATGAATCAGGAAAATTACACTAGGGTCCTAAAATGCTATACATTACCCCGTGTTTTGATGACCCTGAGAAGCATACCATACAGAAAGACTATATTGAGTCCACATGAAATTTTGATGGGCAGGGTCATGAGATAGGCATTTGTACCAGTTGATAAACTGTTAACTATTAATGATGACATCATACTGGATTACTACAAGAATCTGTCTGACGTGGTAACTTCTGTGTTCCATCAGGTGGGAACTGAATCAAACACAAAAGAAATATATCCAGCTCATGATCTAGTTCCAGGAGATTGGGATCGGATAAAAGTACATCAAAGAAGAAACTGCATGGTGCCTCGTTGGCAGAGGCCAAGTCGAGTTATTATGGTCAGCACAACTGCAGTCAAGTGTGCCGGAGTAAAAAGATTGGTGCATGCTAGCCACACCATTCGTGTACCTGAACCTGAAGATCCTCACAAAGAAGGTGAAAGCACAACTGATTCTGACTCAGAAGGAGAACCAGAGAAGATTCCAGATACTGAAGCTCGACATGAACATCGACATCTGGAGGTATCAGATGCTAGTTCTGCATCAGAAGGAGAAGGTAACGCTGTTGAAGTACCAAATTCTGAAGATCGACCTGAATGTCGAGATTTGGTAAGAACTGAGATCAGTGAATGTATCAAACGAAGTACAGATAAGACTGATAATCAAGAAAGTATTGAAAAGCAGTCAGAAAACAGGGACCAAAGTCCTGACACTGGAGAAGCGGAATTCGCTCACAACAAGAATGAGATTCCAAGTCCCAGGTATGTAAATGATCCTACAAGAGTGAAACTGCCGATTAAAGAAAAACTTGATTTTGAAAAAGATACAGATATTATTAAAGTCATCGTAAATGAAACTGTTGAAAATACAGAAAGTGAAACTGATGACAGTGTTGATGAAGCACAATTAAGGAGAAGTTCCAGGAAAAGAGTTTGGAGAGTGGAACACAATACTAAAGAACAAAAGACAAAGAGAGCTCGAAGAGGAGACAATTGGCCTAAAGAAAGTGATGGACTAAGATTCAGCTGGTTAACAAAGCAAGAAAACCAGCAGATCAACTAAATGAGATAACACTTCGGAAAGAGTCATTGGGAAAGAAAATTGAAGTAGTTCATAGGCCAAAGAGAGTAAGGAGACCAAATCAGAAATATAAATCACCTGAGTGGACATACATAATTTTGCCTCCTATAGAGGAAGTAGGACGCAGCCAAGTGAATTTGAATGTTATAGATCTGGAAAAAGAAAGTGAATAATGGAACTGAGACTAAAGAGTACAGAAATACTGATTGTGAAGACTTGAAAAACGAGTTAGACTCGTAAAGATTGACATTGAAAAACACATTATGAATGCATACTGAAATATTAGTGGGAAGAAAAGAAGAGTAAAAGAAAATTGTTAGAAAAATCGCTGTGTAAAAAAAAAAAATGGCTACTAATGAACAAGTTACTAAGGGGTCGATTACGATGGTGGACGGAAGGACGACCGCCGGCCTGGAGTTGGTGGAAAATGCTTTTTACAGTCCGCAACCCGCGGATAGTCCGTCCTCCATACTAGGATGGGAAGCACTGCCGAATTTCCGCACGCTGTGGTAGAACGTGATCCGCCGCGTAAATACACCTGACCCCGCGGCGGATGTAACCAATCCAGAGACACTGCCTTACGGAATGACGTCTCGACCGTCCTCAAAATCACGACGGCGGAAACCACACAGCAAATCGCTGCTGAAAAACCACCAGCCCGAACACGGCGGAACCACCACAGCTGAGAGGCAAAACATTGCAGAGAGACCACCACAGCCACACCACCGTCATGGACCCAGCTCTACACGCATTCCCGGTACTCTTCGTGCTCCACCACCAGCAAGTCATGGACCGTCGCCGACGACGATGCAGGTATGCAAACACACAACACACACACCACGCACGTGTCGAAGCTCCTGCCCACAACAGAACCCCAGGTCTGGACAGGAACACACATACATGTACCCCCATTAAAACCACCTGGGCACATCTGACCCCACACACCCAGAACACACACACCGTGAACAAACAGCCCAACCACGGACAACGCAACGTAGCAGAGCAGACAACGGAACACATGTCCACAATCAACTGGCAGGCAGGAATGGCTAGGCCACCCAGCTCACAGGCCACATACACACACCAACACACATAAGGAGTCATGCTGGCCCACCCTCAGGCCAACCCCACACCTACCCCACTAACAGACAGGGGCCCATACAGGGGCCCATACACCACACACCACAAAAAACAACCCTACTGCACACACATCAACAACCAATACACACACGATGAGCCCTGACATGTTGACTGACAAAATCAAGACTGAACAACCTACTGGGTAGCCACAAATCTTGAGTGTGACACATGCACCATATGAAAAAGATCCACATAACCTGCAGTGCATGGAAAGCCACTGTTGTCCCAAAATAAGCCTCAGAGTGCCTCGCCCACCCTTACACAGTCCACAGCCATATTGTAATGACTGTCACCTGTGCCGTACGACAGGAAACAGTGCTGGGCAATGGTTATGTGAAAGTGGCAGACACAGCATGTACGACAGCAGCAATATATCAACAAAGCAATGAGACAACCAGGAATGACACAGATAAACCACAACACAGGATTAACTTGCTTCATTGCACAGCACAGAGGTTGACTTTGTGAGTAGCCAGGAGCATGCACACTGGATAGAACTGAGCAGGTCCATCTGAGGCAGCACATGAGAGGGGCAAAGTGCATCAACAGTCCATGGTACAGAACAGAGCAGGTCCATCTGAGGCAGCACATGAGAGGGCACAATGCAGCATCAGAACAGCAACAGGGCAGTGTTCACAACAGAGCAGGTCCATCTGAGGCAGCACATGAGAGGGCACAATGCAGCATCAGAACAGCAACAGGGAAGTGGCACGGATTTGTACCAGGCAGGGGGACTACAGATCACATAAGAAGGATAATCACGCAGTTTGATCTTGCTAGTGTCAGGGGACCCTATGGCGGTCATATTTCTGGACGCAGAGAAGGCCTTCGATAGTGTCTCCTGGGCCTTTCTGTGGGCCACCATGAAAAAACAGGGACTGGGCCGAAACTATATTAATGCAATAGGCTGCATGTATCAAAATACTGAGGCTAGGATTAACGTGATGGGCGCCTCATCCGATCCAATTAAAATCACACGCGGGCTCGTCAAGGGTGTCCTTGCTCTCCACTATTATTTGCATTATATATAGACCCTTTTATTAGGATAATAGTGGAGAACAACGACATCTGGGCAGCTCAAACCTTGGGGGGAGAATCAAAGACCTTAACGTACGCAGACGATCTTGCTATAACAACACCTAATCCTGCGGATGCAGTTAGGGAGGTGGAAAAAGAGGCCTAAAAATTTGGGGAAGTCTCAGGTTACTTTTTGAACAGGGAGAAAACTATGATCATTAAAAACCTGGTTGATAGCAGGGTCACAGAGAAGGCTAGATATCTAGGGGTTGAAATCACAGCCAATGTGGACGATATAGTGCAAATCTGACTTCAATTGAATGAACAGCCTACACTTGACATTACTGGGAAGGTGTAATGTTATCAAGATGCTGTTTTTGCCCAGAATTTTATATTTTTTTAGATCCATTCCACTGGAAGTAAATAAAACCTGGCTCTCGGCCTTCAAGCAAGCCATTTCTAAGTTATTATGGGCTGGTAAGCACTCACGGAGAGCTTTGAAGTATATGACTCTTCCCAAGGACCGGGGTGGGTGGTCTGTCCCAGATATGCAGATTTTTTATTGGGCTGCTAATCTTCAACAGATGTCCGAGCTGTTGGGTAAAGGATACTCTAACGCCCAAGAGGGATCTTACCCCTCCATATACAAGTTATTGCTTGGGGACTAGGCCCATGGGTGCTTGATGCGGCACATTTATTTTGCCTACTTTAAAAGAGTAAAGTTTAAGGTTTTGCTGGGTGCTTTTAAAATATGGACCTCAATCAGGAAAAAACTGAAATTGAATAGGATACATAGGTATACGCTTTTGCAAAACAACCAACTTTTACTAGAACTTTTTCACAATGGTTATATGGAATCTTGGAGGGAGAAAGGGTAAAGACATATCGGGGACCTAATAAGGGATAACATAATTCTGTTGTTTGCTTTAATTAAAGGAAAATTTGGTGTGGGAAACAATTACTTTTTTAAATATTTACAAATCAGGGACTTCCTCTTTAAAAAGATGATTCAGGGCCATAAAATCCCCCTATTTGAGGCAGCCATGGGAACTCAAGGGGCATCAATTTCCAAGCTGTACACACTGCTTAGCGACAAAATGGAGGATGATCTCGTTAAGCACATGGACCGGTGGCAAAATAAGGTCCAAGCTGACCCGGGGGTCTGCGAGGACTCTTTAATGTTAAGCTCTACGGCAGCCATCTCAGCTAATATACAGGTGCAATGTTATAAGACGTGGCTAAACCTGTATATTACTCCGGCGCAAATTTTTAAGTGGGGAGGTACTACAGGCATTTATTGCTCTCGCTGTGGAGACCTTGCCGCCGATAGTGTACATATATTTGCTACATGCCCCTGCTTAACGAGACTGATCTGAAAAATGGGCTATTACGTTAAACAAATTTTGGATTGTGATATAGAATTTTCACCACAAGTTATCCTGTTAGGCGTAAGCAACCAGGCTCTGACAGACACTGCTTTTTATTACGATGGCGGTGTTTAGGCTCACTATAGCGACAGTTTGGCTTGATAAAGAGCCCCCTTCAGTTCACTACTGGCTGGGAAAATTGTTAGTTATATATCGCTGGGAGAAAGAGATATATAAACGCAGAGGCTTAAGAGCTAGGAAAAAAGGGGCCGATATTTGGGCTTCAATTAGCTCATGGATTAATAAATCCATGTTTTAAGCTAGCGGTCTGTTTGAGCGGTCCTATGGGTTAGGAAGAATCGGTAAGAATCAGAATCGGCTAGACTAAAGGTATTAGTTACAGGATAGGTCTGGTTATAATTCATTTTGAAATGTGGGCTCCTTTGGTTCCGGGAAGTGGGTGGGTTGGGGGCGGCTGGGGGTGAGGGGGGGGAGAAAAAAAAGTGGATATATATTTTGTGTTTGATTGTATGGCGTGTATTTGTTCTCAAACTATGTTTATTTTGTATTGAAATATTTGAAATGGCTGATCACAGCACAGAATCAGGTGGACTGTGGGACTTCATAGCTTCGGACACAGTGGCAGGACCTGATACAGGAGTGTGAGAAACAGCCACAGCTCTAGTGACTGACACATGAGCAATATACCCAGACACACTGGCAGGACCTGATACAGGAGTGTGAGAAACAGCCACAGCTCTAGTGACTGACACATGAGCGATAGACCCAGACACACTGGCAGGACCTGATACAGGAGTGTGAGAAACAGCCACAGCTCTAGTGACTGACACATGAGCGACAGACCTTGACACACTGGCAGGACCTGTCCCTGGACAGTGACCAACAAATACCATGCCAGCATCTGAGACATGAGAGTTGAGGACACACACAGTGGCAGTACCTGAAACAGGAGAGCGCACAACTGACACAGTGCTACTATATGAGGCATGACAGTGAACAACTGACACAGTGCTACTACATGAGGCATGACAGCTAACAACAGACACAGTGCCGCTATCTGACTCAAGAGAGTGAACTACAGCTGACCCACTAGGACCACTGGAAAGATGAGCCACAGGGCTGTATGGGCAAGGAGACAGTGTGGCTCTGGGAGCTGGGGACAGCTGTACTGGAGCGGCATTGGGGTGGTCAGGTGTTACCGGTGTGTGTTTCCGTTTCTTTGGGATTTGCAAGGGCACCATGGACTTGACTGGAATGGGAAGTGGTGCGGCCTGATCTGAAACATCACCCATCATAGGTGGATCATGTGCTGGTGGGAGTCTGCTCTCTGGGGACTTGCTGGACCCTGCTTGACGATTGCTCTGGCCCTGCCTTCTGCCTTCTGCATCATGTGTACTGGGGGATGCAACAACAGTGTACTCCTTCCTCTGCTTCACCAGAGTGTGGATTGGAGTAGAGGTATGGGGGGACTCCACCTCTGACACATGTGGTTTATTTTTCTTCACCAACACCAGCTTCAGGGGACACATGGGTGATGGATGTCTGTCCTTGGTGGATGTCCTGTCCATGGGAGACGCCTTGGCACTGGGAGGTGCCTTGGCCGTGGGAGGCGCCTTGGCCTTAGGAGGTGTCCTGTCTTTGGAATGTGCCTTATCCGTGGACGGTGCTCTGTACCTGGGAGGTGCCCTGTCCATTGAAGGTGCCCTGTCCTTTGTAGGGGCCCGGTCCTTGGGAATGGCCCTGTCCTTGTGAGGTGCCCTGTCCTTTGTAGGGGCCCTGTCCTTTAGAGTGGCCCTGTCCTTGGGAGGTACCCTGTCCTTTGTAGTTGCCCGGTCCTTGGGAGTGGCCCTGTCCTTGGGAGGTGCCTGCTCCTTGGGAGGTACCCTGTCCTTTGTAGGGGCCCGATCCTTGGGAGTGTCCCTGTCCTTGGGAGGTGCCTGCTCCTTGGGAGGAGCTGTGTCCATGGGTGGTGTCCTGTCCTTTGCGGATGCCCTGTCCGTGGTCTGTGCCTTGTCCATGAGATGTTCCTTGCCCTTGGGAGTACCTTTTGAAGGGGATGCCTGTGTGCCCTGTGAATCCATATCCCCATCACCCCATAAGGGTCCTGTGTGTCATCTCCAGGGTAGCTGATGTCGTGTTCTGTGAAAGATTTCCTTTTCCTAGGGGATGGTGTCTGTGACCTCCATTGCTTGCCTTGCTGCCTGTGCCTGCTTCTAGTGCAATACCCTAAAAATGAGACATGTTCAGAAATGTCACTCTCCCCTGAGACAGTAAGTGGTGTGGATGGGGGAACTGAAGTAGAACCTTGTCCATGTGACTGTTGAATGGCTGCAGACACTGTTTTGGATAAGGACTGTACTGCTCTGTGGAGACCAGCAACATCACCATGCAACCCCTCCATGAATGCTACCACCTGCCCCAACTTCCTATCGTGGTCCAAGAATGCATTTATCATGTTTGTCTGCCCTACACACAGCTGTCGCAGCAGATCAACCGCCTCAGCACTAAGGGCAGTTTGTGTCACGGGCAGGGCAGCGGTGCCTGCACCAAAGGCTACGCTGCTCCCCCTACTCCGGCGAGCACGAGCAGTACTTGTTCCAGTTGGTGACAGTGTGGGCCCAGTGTGCTGTGTACCGATTGAAGGTGTAGATTGTCCACTCCCTGTGTCTACCAACAGTGGTAACTCACCACCGCTGTCTGAAGATGAGGACGATGGTGTCTCCACATGTGAGTCCTCAGGGATAGTTCTGTCCCCCTCTCCGGGGCTGCTCTCTTCCGTCTCAGTCTGAGTTTGTGTGATCTCTGATCCGAATGCATTGCCACCACTTACTTCCGTTGTTTGTCTGTCAGTGCCCTCGTCCAAAGCTGAAAGAGAGAGATAAGAGGTATACCTAAGTGCCACACTCACGTACTGCAAATTACAAAATCCAAATTTCCTTGACTGCTGAAAAACATGTCGCACCCATCCTGCACATGAACCACCCCTACCAGACATCCTCATGTCAAATAATTAGTGGGCCCTGTGACACATGTACATGAATCAAACAGGGCAAGTGCATGCAGACCACCAAACATGTGATTCCATGGGACCACAGACCTGGATGGTATTTCCTGGGCCCCTGCACTACAATGCTACTGGTATGTCCAGCTGGCTGACATGGATGCTAACTCTCACTCCGCTAATGACACCAACATGCAATAGCAGCACACCATATACACCACTGATGTCACTATTGTGTCTGACCAGCAATATACGCATGCATTCCGAAGTCACAAACCCATTCAGTGTGCTTACCGCTAGTTTGCTGCTGCTCCCCTCTCAACCGTGCGGACAGGTCAGGATGTGTCACAGCTATGATATCTAGCGTTAGAGGGGTAATGGTACGTCGTACAAGCTGGCCTGATCGGTGAATCAGCCCCAATATCATATCCGCCACATTCTTGCTGAGCCTGGAGATGTCGACCCACCGCTTGTGGCAGTATGTGTGCCGCCTGTTGCACACCCCCACTGCCCGTACATCATGTGCTATGGCCCTCCACACAGCCTTGCAATGGTGCAGCTTGACCTACCATAATGGGAGACGAGAGGGGGCAAGTCAGTGAACAGTGGGCCGTTCACACAGATAGAAGGTACAGGTATCTGTCAGCAGCCATGTACAGTACAACATATGTGACTGACAGGTCAATATGCCATTAGTCCATCATGGAAAGCAGGTGAGGTACACACCCACAAGATAGCTGTAATCGGTTGTGACCCAGCACAGCCACAAGACTACACATGTCATGTTTGTGACCCCTCAAAGATAACACTGCTCAGCATAGAGGTCAATCAGTCAGTGATAGAACCAGTACACATCACAGCGTGCCTGGCCTGCTGGGGCATACCCACACTGCCTCCCACAGAACACCACCCCGATTGCAGAGGCCAGGAGTCAGGAACCACCTCATGCACACCACCATGTCCCCCACTGCACTTACCACCTGTCCTGGGGCACCGTAGAGCCGTTCATAGTGGTGGAGCACACCGTCCACAAGGACCTCCAGCTCCTCTGCACTGAAGGGACGGGACCAGATCTGTCCAACTCTCGCCATGGCAAGGTCCAGGACACTGGCACAACAGCAGCAGTTGGTGGAGTGGGCAGCAGCAGTGGCTGGAAGCAGTGGATATGTGGTGCTCAAACTCACACATTTATACGGCCCTGAGCTGATATCAGTGGCACACGTCTGCAGCAATTGGTGTTTCCGGGCTGCCTCATTCAAAATGAGCCAATGACTGGCCCCGCTGCGGCGGTGCATGGCTTCCGCTTTTTTGGAATTTCCTTACAAGTCCTCCAGTACCTGTTTCCATTGGCTGCATGTGCAAGGACCATCACGGTCACACCGCCAACCGCATGTGCGCGCTACCGCAATGGTGCAACATTTGAAAACCATCACTCGCTGGCATCGCAACGGCACGCATTCCGCGGGGGAGGGGCAGGCTAACAGATACATTTGAATGTGCAAGTGGAAATGGCAGTTGGTATCCCCTCATTCAGTCACATAGCGGCTGCCACCACCCGGACGGGCGGTGTGTAACCACCCATGGCCATCCATGTCACGGTAACATCAATACACATAGCGGCCAGATTCCACACGTAGTGGGTGCCATTGATGGCACACATATTGGTCTAGTTCCACCCCAGGCACGTAAGCCCATCTATCAAAATCGGAAGCACCACCATTCAATCAATGTGCAAGTGGTGTGCCTGGCTGACAACATCATCTCCCATGTGTGGGCCACATTTCTGGGATCCGCACATGACTCCCACATCCTGCGGAGCAGCATTGTCCCCCACCTGATGGCTAATCTGTGTCAAGATCGTGTGTGGCTTGTAGGTGAGTGTGCTGTGATGACTACTGTGTTGTATGTGTGCCATGCAGTTCCCACCAGTACTGGTACTGATGTATGTGTCTGTCATCCCCCCCACCTAGGTGACTCTGTGATTCCAAAACTCCTGTGGCTGCTGAGCCCCCTACGGAATCCAACTACCCCAGGTGAAATGCGCTATAATGAGGCCCATGGGAAGACATGTCGGGTGGTGGAATGTAGATTTAGACTGCTGAAGTCTAGGTTTCTCTGCCTGGATAAGACCGGAGGGGCCCTACCATACTCACCCGGCAAAGTATGCAAAATCGTGGTTGCCTGCTGCATGCTCCACAACCTGGCCTTGCGCAAGAATATTGAAGTGATCCTGGACCCTGCAGACCAACAGGTTGCTCCGCCTCCCATCCCATCCATGTCCAGTGATAAGGATAGTGGGGAGGAAGAAGGTGTGCACCAGAGGCGTCAGCTCATTGACCGCTACTTTCTTTGAATGTGAGTAACTACGTCTTGTGCTGCTGTTCAATGCGGGATGTATGTTTGCTGGTGAGGGGAGTATCTGGTGTGTGAATGCTGCCTGTTCTGGTATGTTCTGTTCTCAATGGGTGTGGGACACGGTGTACATGCAATGCTCCCTGATGTGTGTCCTGTGATCCCCTTAATTTGTGATGAGTGTGGTTTGCGGGATATTGCAGTATGGTGTGGTGTGATGGGTGTGATTCAGTTTCTAGACCTGTGCTTGTTGTTCTCTCATTATCCATATGTCACTCCCACAGAGCCATGATTCCAAACAACATTGATCCCTGCACCTGGTAATGACAACAACTAAGACAAACCTGTGTTTAAAACATGGAGGTCACACAGCCTTGTGGGTTTCCGTGGTGTTTATTTACAGGGAGTGGATTTGTGTTAGTACATATTTACAAAATGGTGGTGGAGGTGAAGATTGAGTTGAAGGTCATGTCAGAAGATCCCACCATGTAGACACCACATTGTGTGGTGTAAACCTATTCCAACAAACGTGTGCCAATGCTTGGCAATGTGAGGGAAGATAGTTCACAAAGTGAATGCCAGGCTCAATGAAGGGTGAAGTCAGTGCCGGCTCCTCTTCTGGCAGTTGGCTGGTGCTTTGCCACTGCTCTGTCCTGGATCCAGTCTCAGACGGCCCCTCCGTCTTCGAGCCGCAGTGGACCCAGCTGTGGGGGCACCTTGTTCGGGGGACACCTCCCTGTCAGTGGCCTCAGGTGATGGTGGTGGTGGTGGTGTCCTGTCCCGCTGGCCACATGGGGGAGGGGGAGATGGTGTGTTGCGGGATAACCACTCCCTCCAAAAAGATGTTTGCTGCCCTATGACGTCCACCATTTGTCCCATACGGTTGTCAATGGACCTCAACAGCTGGCGGGTCTCAAGTGAGTCTTGGCGCGCCCAATCCACCTGTGCCTGCAACCGCTCGTAAGACGCATTCACTCTTGAAATGAGATCCAGGGTCTCGGTCCCAGGATTGGGTGGGTCTTGTCCCCCACCTGTCCTTGCACTTGCCCTCCTGTCCGGAACCTGTGGCCTCACCTGTGTCCTCACCCGTCCACTCTCCCTGCTAGCCTGTGATCTTGAGGGTCCGCCATTGTCCAATTGGTCAGGGAGGGTGGCACAGGCAGGACTGGTGGTGGTGGTGGTGGTAGTGGTGGTGGTAGCTGCACAGGTCCCAATGGCAGAAATTGCTGTGGTTCCACTGGCCAAGGTGGTGGGAACAGGGATGCCCTGTGAGCCTGATGGCCCTGGGAGTATAGGCGGACCGGCATCGCCCTCTGAGGTGTCCAGGAAATCATCACCGGAGAGCCCATGCTGTGAGGGATGCGACTGCTGCTGACGGTTGCTGGCTTCTCCTGCCAGTTCTCGGTCACCTAAGGGACAAGAATTTAAGAATCAATGCTGTGGACATGACAGGTTTGTTGTTTTTACATTTCAATTTTCTAGGGATTCAGGACATGGTTATTGATGTCATCACATTGGTGTGGTACGCAGTACTGGGCATTATGGTGGTGTGGAGGTAGGGAGACAATATTTGGATATGTGTTCTGCTGTTCTGCTATTGGATGGTACCCCTGGACTCTGTATTGTTTGTAGTCATTTTAACATTGTTGCTGTGGCTCCGCAATGTGGACTAGGGCATGTTCACCAAGGCTGTGTACAACCTACCTTGCTACTGTACCTGGTCTAGTCATTGTCAAAAGAGGCATATGTTGGTCTTTCATGTGGATGTCTACCTTGTGTTAGGGACAAGCTTTGGACATTGCATCCATGTGCCATTGTACTTGCTGTTGTGGGTATGTCAAGTCTCACATCATGCACTGACTGCCTACTACATGGATTGTGTGGACTGCCACCATGTCCAAGTTTCCCCTTGCAAGTTCTTTGATGAGTGCAGATGTGACGCTTCTCTTCCATGTGTTCAAGGGTTTGATATTTGTGGGTCCTTCTGTGGACATATGGTACTTGTTTGTTGTTCGACAAATGCAGTATGAGGGCACTGCTTACTCACCTGTCCCATGTTTAATTTCACATTTTAACCATGGAGTTACTACGAAGCCATGTGTTGTGTTGCTCCTCGCTGTAATCATGAGGGTGGAGGGTGCATATTGGAATTTGGAGTGCAGACTTCCCCCTCACACCCACCCTTCCCTGTGAAGATGGCTACCTGCCTGTAAGTATGAAGAGGGAGATGCACTGGTCAGCACATGGTGGGGAGACTCCATCTTGGTCTGGGGTGGGACGAGGGGGCCTGTTGGGAGTTTTTGTGCTGGCCTCTCACCCACACCCACCCCCCTGTAGACATGGGGGCCTGTTGGGAGTTGTAGTGCTGGCCTCTCACCCACACTCACCCTCCCTATAGACATGGGGCCTGTTGGGAGTTGTAGTGCTGGCCTCTCACCCACACCCACCCTCACTGTAGACATTAGGGCCTGTTGGGAGTTGTAGTGCTAGCTGCTTGACCACATGCAAGCCTGGGAACGTAGGAGGCTACATTTGTGGCTGATCATGGTGGGTGCATTGGAGCCCAGGGGTTCACATTTGGGTGACTGTGTGGTCCACATGCATGGATTGGAGCCTGGGAGATGTGTCTTAGCAGTTTTGCAAGGCAGGACATAACAGTGTGATGGTGGTCATTGGTTTGTACTTACCAGCCTCCACTCATTCATATATTCCTTCCAGGCTCTCAGGGTGCAGTGTGGCTAGCACCTCCTCCTCCCATTGGGTGTATGGTATTGGATCCATGGGAGGGCCACCGCCAGTGTGATGTGCCCGCAGGTGGTTCTTGGCCCTGATGCCTTTCACCCTTACCTTGAGGTGGTGCCACCACCTCTGGATATCGTGTTTGGTGCATGGCACGGTCCCTGAAACATTCACTCTGGTCACTATCCTGTCCCATATTGTGGTTTTATTTGCCAAGGTGGTCTGCTGGACTAGTGTACCGAACAGATGTGGTTCTACAAGGATGATTTCATCCACCATGACCTACAACTCACTGTCTGTGAACTTGGGTTTTTTCTTGGGGGCCATGGTGTGTGATGTGCAAGGTGTTGGGGGTGTTGGGTGTGCAGGTGTGTGGTATGTAGGGATGGTGTTACGGGGGTTGGTGTGGTGGGTGTGTTGGTGTGCAGGTTGTATGTGTGTTTGTGTCTGTTGTGTGTGATGTGTGCCTCTTTCTTGCAGCTGTGCTGTGATGCAAAGGATTGTGGTAATGGGAGTGATTCCTTTATACTCTGTGCGGTGGTTGTGTCCCAATGTTTTTTTGCAGTCAGGTGCTTTTTTTTGGTTTACTATTTACTTCCGTCCTCCATGTTTGTTTCGGTTTGACGGCAGGGGTGATGTTCGTTTGGTTCTTCCGCAGCCAAGTTCCGTTTGTCGATGCTTTTTTTCCACGGCGGTCGTGGACGGTGGTGAGTCCCGTTGGAATGGCAGGGTTATCCTAATCGTGCGGGCGGTCCCTCCACAGGCCTGGCGGAAGTTGGGCCTGTCACGCGGATTCTGAGCGCCTGGCGAGCGTATAGAGGAGCAGGCACGCCTCTGGAAGACAGAAAGACTGACGCTTAATGAAATCGTATTTGGAAAAGAAATTACAAGAAAAACGGGGGCATCGTGTGATCACACACTAGGCTATCTTTGCCTATATCTTGACGTCCCCTATGAGACATCGCTCCATTGGTACTCCTCATTATATATAACAAGCAAAAGAGGACATCCAATTCTTGCACATTAGCAGAGCTCTGGACAAGTAATCTGCGCTTCCAGAATCTATATCATAAGACGTAGCATCCCCAGTTTTTATATTTATATGTACATGTTATTGTTTCTGTTGGCCCTGAAGAAGGTGATAGAAGTTATATATGTTCACCGAAACGTACGTAGGCCCTATACACCAGAGATCTACATATGAGAAAAGAAAAAGAAATATACAAGAAAAAAGCTATGTATCACCTATGAAGCATCAAGATATAGAATTGCAAATGTAAATATTTGTGAATACTCATAGATTCTCAGATGTACAGCCTTCCCTTGTTGTCGTATATGTTTTCTATTTAGTTTGGATATGAGTCTGCATCAGTGACTGGTATGGTGAGTCAGTTTAGGAATGAATGTTGATGAGATAACGTGTTCTATTTAATCATATCTGGGGATCATATCCAGTTATTCTCTTCTTTCTTAACTTTTGTATGCAATGAATTTGTTAAGCCATATAATGTAATGTATTTCACCATAACACTATAAATATTTTTTTACTTCGACAAACTAAAAAGAAAATAAATAATACAAAAGAAAATTAAATAACATATAAAATAATATGTCTGTTTGATACTTTTTTAATTGTTGCAAGATTGAGTCAATTTAAAAGTATATAGGTCAGTTAGGAGGTTGGGCCTGTTTCCGCGGGCGTTGCGTCCACGGCGGACGTTTTTTCTGTGGTACCTTCCAAATGCTGCGGTCTTTGGTGTGTTCCGTCCGCCGCAGTCAGTGTGTGCTGGCGGAAAAATCCTAATCGCACTGGCGGTTTATTCGCGATGCAGTCGGGAGTATATTTGCCGCGACCATGGTGGTCGGACCCGTTTCGGTCCGCCATCGTAATCGACCTCTTAGTGTTCAATTATTAGAGAATGTTGCAAAATGTCAATGATATGTACAGTATTGCTAATTCTAGTGTGGTTGATTTTAGCTGTTATTATTCCTTTTAGACATGATTTTAATCTCTTCGATGCTGATGACGGCTCCCGGCCATCATGAGTCACGGTGGGCATGTGCTGATGACGGCCGGGAGCCGTCATGACCACGCCCATGATCGGAATTCTCAGCACTGCGGCGGAATTCGCGCCGCAGTGATGAGGCAAAAAAATTGAAACCTAATGTGACTAAGAATTAATGCAAACTGATAAACCACATGTATATAGACCAGAAATTCACCAGGATAGGCCGATTAGCGACTTTTCCAGGAACACTTTTTCAAGGTGGTTATCTGAATATGTTAGAACCATGGATGCTATTGACTGTTATGTGTGTGTGAAATTGCCAGCATCAGTTTCAGAGGGTGTGACGTACCATCACCTTCCACTTATATATGGGGTGACGTGTAGTGTAATTACAAGTTTGTTTTATAACACAGGGAAATTAGGATATTATTATTCAAATTCTGATGATATTTTTGCGAAACTGAAAGTTGATAATGCATTAAATAAGGTCAAGCCAGCCAAGGTAATGGGAGAATTTTTCTTAGTAACGCAGGAATTAACACATAAGTATGCCTTCAGACATAATCTGACTTGTAAAATGAGGAATGAAGACAAAGTATTTTAAATATGGTTGAAGAAAGGAGGGTCATGTACAAAAGAAATGAGTGGATGAAGCATACTAAATCAGAGTTTTGGCAAGCTAAGGCGAAAAATTGAATGGTCAGAATATGAATGTTGCTATAAATATAGACACTCCATCCTTAGGGAAATGTTGTATTCGCAGGGACAATACTTTGTATGATAATTATTTTGTGGGAGCAAATCAATGTGAAGATACATATTGTATAATAGGGGGATGAGGATTTAAAGGTGGTAGAGATCCAATTTTTCCTGGGATATACTTTATTTGTGGAAATAAGGCTTATTACAAGTTGCCAGACCATTGGTATGGGACATGTTATGTTAGCTTGGTCTTTCCAAAAATCTTTCATGTAGATAGAAGTACTAGGGGAACACATGAGATAGGCAAATATTTAAGTCGTAGAAAAAGAGAGAGTGTAGCTGAAATAATTGGTGACATTTTTGGAGTACTGATACCAATGGTGGGGATATCTTTTAATGCAAACAAAATTCAAAAATTGTCCACGATAGTAGATCGATTGTCAACAGATACTGCAGGTGGATTTTTAATGGTAGACACTGACTTAGTTACTATGAGAGCTATGGTAAAGCAGAATCGTCTTGCTCTTGACATAATATTGGCCAAAGATGGAGGAGTTTGTGGAACCTTACATGTACAGCACTGTTGTAGGTTCATTCCTGACAAAAGCCAAAACATTAAAAAGTATATCAGAAATATTACAGAGTTGCATAAAGAAATTGAACCACTAGAGGTTGATGGTGTCCTTGAAAGAATGGGTAAACGTTTTACAGCAGCTAAACATTGGTTACATGAAATAGGTAGTTCTATTACAGGTAAGATATTTTTTCCAGTGATATTCATAGCAATAATAATATTAATATTAGGAGTATGTTGCATGGGTAGAAAAAGTAAAAATGTTAAGAGATCAATGAAGAGAATGAGTAAGGAAAGACAAGATAGAGTACGTGAAAGAGATGACATTGAGATGGAAGAGTTCCAGTCAATAGCGTATCACAATAATAGAAAGATAGATGAAACGAAAATTTAGATTAATACTAAACGAAGAATTTGAAACATGTTTTATAAAATTTTGCTAAAATTTGGGAGAGATTTGGTGATAAGATCACCAAAGGAGGGAGTTGATGGAGCGAGAGTAGAAACAAAATATTGTATGCCCCTCGTAAAATCACTCCCTCATAACAGTAACATGAACTAATTGAATGGTTTGAAATGCTAATCAACTTAGAATAAAATTGTACCTACACAAGTACACATGGGAAACTAATTTTGCTTATCTTGCAACCATAATTAACTAATAAAATGATTTTGTCATGTCCTAAACTAATAAGCAGCTTTAAATTAACCAAAAGTGTCATAAATGTGCTTTCTGTTTGTCTATCTGTGGCAGAAACATGAAGATGGGTAAGCAAATCATGCATAATTGTGGCTTTATTTGCTACGTACCAATTAACAGGGATACCTTAGTAAAGGGGGAGGTAAACAGAATGGGTTTTAATTCAATAATTAATAGCTATCTGTGTTTGTTTCTATAATAGTTCCCTTGTGGGCCTTGGCGGCCTGTAGAAAAATGGACGCTTGCATAAACTCGAGCTTGAGTGTACTGCGCATGTGCAGAGTTGTGAAAGAAACTGCAGGCGAGCTTGCGAAGCCTCTAGCTGAACGAGATGGGTCAAGGACAATGTGCCCTGAAACCCTGAATGACTGCCAAAAAAGTGGAAGTCCGTATTGAAACCGTGAGACCTGAAGTGAATATTGCAAATTTAAGGACACAAGTGAAATGGACAGTACAGAGACAATAGCCATATTCATTTTTGCTGATGCTGCGGAAGTCGAAAAATGAAAGGATGAGGTTATGCTCATCCACCCATTGGAAGAACCAATTAAATTTGTCAGAGACCCCAAATGTTTCAGAAATTAGATAGTTTAGGGCCAGATGTAGGAAGGCTATTACCGGTCGGTAATGGACGAAATTAACGAATTTCGCCTGTTACTGACCGGTAATAGGCTTTTCTGATGTCGGGCCGAAATTAAGGATTCGGTAATTTACCGAATCGGTAATTTAAGGAATCGGTAAATTACTGATTTCTTAAATACCGATTCGGTAAATTGATGATGCATGCATCCCAAATGCAAAAATACCGGGAGAAAAGGGGCAGATTCTGAGAATCTGCCACTTTGCTCCCGGTATTTACTTTGATGCATATGCCCGTTGGTGACTTTTACCAATTAATTTGCTACATGGCATTTACCGATTTGAAAATACCGAATCGGTCAAATTCGGTATTTACTATTTACCTACATCTGGCCCTTAGTTAGTAAAAAGGGTATAAAAGAAGGCGTTCCGATGAAGTAAAAAACTCTCTTTTCTGATTTCATCTTTGTATCCTGACATGCTGCCGGAATGCTGATTGAATCCTGATGCATAAGAACTCTGCTATTTTCTTTATATTTGAACTTAGCCTGAATGGGAACAGAGTCTTTAGGTGAGGTTGATAGTTAGAGAGATAGAAGGATGAGCTTTGGAACTTTTATGTCTTTTTTCTAAATATCAGTGTTCTTTGAATTTAAAATAAATGTTTATTTCTGAGCTTTCAATTAATAAAATTAAATGTTTGTTTTTTTAAAATTAATAAACCTGAATTCAGTTATTCTAAATCGTGTGAATAAAATAAGTCATGACAAAGAGTCTTTGCTAAATAAAAATTAGATAAATGAAGAATTAGGCTGCTCTTGTTCATCCTTAGCCTAATTTTTACTAGCATGATCCATCTATAAGTAGAATGGTGGTATGTCTAAATAAACTGTTTTAAATACTAGAACCATGGTAAATGAATTTAAACTGCAGATGTACATTTTATAAATAGTTTAGCTTAATTTAGACACCCCGCTATGATCCAGCCACTCTTCTTTGAATCTCACCAATCCATGAAGTAGAGAGAAAGTGCGTAAGTGAAATCAGTGTTATGGGCCCCACTGATGAGTAAGTAATAATTGTGACTTCAGGGAAAGGTGATGAGGATTTTAGAAATCATTTCCGGAGTAGTGCTGCATCAACTCCTCATACACATTGAGGATTCTGGAATGGTTTGGGGTCTCCACATCAGCAGCACCAGCTGCTTGACATTGCTGGTCCCCATGACACCTCCCACCACCCCTACCCACACGAGCAGTACGATTTGTTGCTGACACAGTCGACACAGAGCCTCCTTCATCATTGTCATTGGTGTTGTTGGGCAACTCCAAAGTGCCCGGTGTTGCTATGGTGTTGTTGGTCTCCTGTGATGCTGTGTCCATGCGGGTAGGGTTCAGCTCAGTGTTGGTAGCTGAGGCAGGAGTGTTTTCTGAGGATCTGGATCATTCCACCACTGGTGCTCTGTGGTGACCTATACCAGAAGGGCCAGGTATGTCATCGTCACTAGAAGAATGATGAGAGGCATTAATGCCGGAGGGCTCTTGGTTGATCGGAGTCTGTGCTTGGCTATCCAGTATGGGCCCCTATGTTGTCCTCAGCTGGCACCGTAGATACAAATACGAAACAATGACAATCATACACATTACATCGGCTAACAAAGCTCATGATAAGCAACCGTAAATAGATTGGACTCCATAATGCATAGATTTATTTGTGATTACTCTCAATTTTTTGAGACAAGAGGTGGATTGATGGACATGTCCAGGTATGTGCATTAATGGACCTGTAATGTTTAATTCACATTACATGTTGGAAGACATAGACTGGTTACTGACACCCTATGAATGAAACAGGTGTGTTTAGGATGTCTACATTTTTACTTTCACAGTGAGATACAGACACTTTCTCACCCTTTGTGTTTGTTCTCTTTTTTGGCCTGTGCCCTGGTCTTATTGCATGTGTTTATCAGTTACATTGGTGTATTTATCTACACACTCTCATTATGTTAACATCACCTGATAGGTGCGGGAATGGAGTGATTGAGGCGCTTCTTGTTCTCATCTCATTATACACATGTGAATGGCTGAGAGTATGAAAATTGTGTGACAGTTTAAGTTTGTGTCTACACTGACCATTTATTTTGTACATTGACTCCCTGGTCAAATGATTTCACAATATTACCTTTGTGTCATTGTGTGCCAAAGAACTATGATTAAATGAAGTTTGAGTGATTGTTGCATATTAGTGACACTTACACCCCTCCTCCCACCCAGCCTCACCATGCCACATGGAAGAGTGTTATACAGCTAAAGTTTGTGAGGGTATGAGAAAGATATTTGTCTATGTTGACTGGTCTTTGTGGCACAAAGGAAAATGTGGCAGTTGTGATAGGATCAGACAACATTCCCCAATGCAAGTACACATGAACTCACAGAGAGATAGACATAGACCACAATGAAGTGGTTGTGCTCTATGTGTAGAAGTGCTTGCTGTTATTCAAAGTCACATCATTGCTACTCATTCATACGCCTTCATGTCCAGTGCTAACAGGCAACCTAGACATGAGCTTAGCTCACAGTATGTCCAAATGTAATGAACTATCTGGCACTGGGAACCTGTCTGACTTGTAGACAGCTTGCCTAATGGCCTTGTGCACCACACAACATGCCAGAGTCCCTGCCATTTCATATTAGTATGTCCACTTACTGTCAGGCAATCACAATGTCTCATGGTCTTATATGTTTGTTTCTGTAAGATGAGTGTTTACAATGGACAGACATCCAATCAGGCCATGCACTAGGCACACTCTTGCATGCAAATGCAGCACCCCTGGAACCATGCTTTCCTGTGAGTGTGTGGATGTGTACTGGCAAACCTGGCTGACACTGGTGCCTGGTGTTTTGAGCAAAAGTCAATGTTGGTATTTGTTGAAGAGTCAGACACCAGTGCCCCGTGTCATGCATCCTGCTGGTAAATTCAAAATCACTGTGTGTGCGCTTAGTTAATGTTGGTGTGTTTGTAATGGTGATGAAGGTGTATGTTGTCCACTGCCTACCTAATGTGATTAGGGTGATTTTAAAATGCTTCTCCTCTATTAAGTCTTCTGTTTCTTTGACTAACTGGGAGTGATGGTACGTGTTCTGACAAGGCTGCAGACACTGGTGTATGGTGGTAAATGTGATTCTAAAACACAGAAAAGGGCTTGTGCACAAAACAGCATGTACCAGTGTAAGGCACATTGCTGTCGCACTCCCATTTACTGTCAGTTAGGCATTGTCCCAGGTAAAGTGGTTGTTCATGGTGGGTGTAGTATTGTTTAACCTTACTCTAACTCCCACAAGGCTTTGTCCCTCACACACCCTTACAACACAGTGAAAACAGACCACATGTCAGGTTTTCCATGCGGTGATTGGGAATAGATTGAGATGTGTTACACTTGTGCTTAGTCTCTGATTTTGTGAAAAATACCAACAGGGACTTGATATCAAAACACCAGTCCACATTGTCAAACATCTTGTCAGTACATTAATAGTCACTGACAAGTAAGCAGGGTTTTTGTTAGGCTAGTTGGGCTGAGTGGGAAGAGTGTGTGTATGACGAAACCTGATGTGAGTTGTAGCCGTTGCAGTTACCCTTCCTCCCACCCAGAGCTGCTGACTCCTGTGTGCCTATCTTTACCTCACAGTGTTTATAAATGCATTGGCAATGTGGCTGGTACTGGTTCACGGTTTTGAACATGAATGCAACTCACATCATGAAGCTGTGCTCAAAACACCATCCCACAGTGTCAGACATCTTGCTGGTCCACTTCTCCTCACTGTGTTTGTGGGTTAGGCCAGGTGAAGTGAGCTAGTCTGGATGAGAGTAATAGTATTTTAAATTGTTAGAAATTGCATTAGGCCCTGTCCTTCGTACACCTTTCCACACACATTAAACAGACCAGCACATACTATGCTTACCTTATTGTGATACGAATAGTCCCAGACGTATACCTAACACTGGTGCCTGTTTGACTTGACTGCAAAACACATCAAGGTTCTCTGCTCCAGACAACATGCAGCAGTGTCAGACATTTTGCCAGTACACTTCTCCTCATGGTGATGTAAGCATATGCCATGGGGACTTTGCATGGCTGGGTGGGTGGATGAGTAATTTCAATGGCTAAAAGTCACATGATGCCTTGGCCCACACACACATTCCCACCCATCAGCAAAAGGCTACCTGTAACTCTACTTCCCTGACAGTAGTGTGAATATACTTTGTGTCTGACACTGATGACTGGTGCCTATGTGTCCACAAGCAGGGCATACTTGTACAGATAGATGTTACCAGTGTTAGCCATTCTGTCAGTGGTTTTCTAATCACCATCAGGTATGCATGGTTCTTGGTGGTCTGTTTGTGCTGTTTGTGAGGAGGAGTGTTTGCCATGACTCCATCTCCCATCATGCTCTGTACTCCACATACCTTCCTACACATCCTAAAGATCTTAACAGTGAGTCTACTTTCCTGACAGTTATTGGCAATGTGCTTCAAAGATGTCTTACACTGGGGACAGGTGTCCTATTTATCCACTACTCAAAAACATTGCTTTGAACTCAAACATCAGGCCGCAGGGACAGACATTTTGCCTGTACATTCACATTAACTGTAAATAAAGCTCTTTTGTATGTTGTCTTGTTGGTCTGTGTGTGGGGATGAGTGTTTGCACTGACTTCACCACCCATCATGCCCTGTCCTACACACACCTTCATAGCCAGCACAGACAGCAGACCATGAGCTATGCTATCCGTGATGCTGAATGGAAACGGTTCTATCAAGATGGCTGGGTAGTGGTGGGAGGAGCACAAGGTCATGATAGGAGTTGTGGACAACCCTAACACAATGCACAAGTGACAGACATCCTGCAAGTACACTTACATTCATTGTCAGGACACTGTTCTTCCTGGTGGCCCTGTTTGTCTGTGTGCGAAGGTGTGTGTGGGGGATAGAGCCTGATATGTGATATTGTCAGTGCAAACACTCCTCCTCCCACACTACACAAACAGGTCATCTGGGCATATGTCTACCTGACAGTGAATGGAAGTCTGCCATAGAGTTTTCTGAGACTGGGGTGTGTATTATAAAGTGACTGCAACTCCCATCAGGCCTTGTACTCCAGACAGCATGCAGCAGTGTCAGCCATGCTGCTGGTACATTTCCAATGACTGAGAAGCTTGCATAATCCCAGTATGTCTGTGTGGGTTGTGTATGACGAGGAGTTTTTTCCGTGACTACAAGTCCCATTGTGCCTGTGGCCAGACCCACCTTCCCAGGCATCCCAAACAGACTACCTGTGACCTTGCTTTCCTGTGAGTGAGTGGAAAACTACTGGGCCAAGATGTCTGAGACTGGTGCATGTAGTTTGAATTGACTACAACTCCCATCAGGCCTTGTGCTCCAGATACCATGCGGCAGTGTCAGCCATGTTGCTGGTACTTTTCAACTGACTGAGAGGCTTGCATAATCCCAGTATGTCTGTGTGGTCTGGGTGTGTGGTGGAGTTTTTTCAGTGACTACAAGTCCCATGGTGCCTGTGGCCAGACCCACCTTCCCAGGCATCCCAAACAGACTACCTGTGACTGTGCTTTCCTGTGAGTGAGTGAGTGAGTGAGTGAGTGAGTGAGTGAGTGAGTGAGTAAGTGACTGAGTGAGTGAGTAAGTGAGTGAGTAGGAACGTACTAGGCCAAGATGTCTTTACCTGGGTAAAAATACAATGCAAAGATAAAGAAGAAAAAGTGGCAAGGAGGAAATATATATCTCTCTACTTACATAGGATACTTTATATTACCCTATTAGCAGTACATTGTCCTGTCATTGATTCATGTAATTGTAATTTAATTTGTACTTGTAAAGCGCACTAATACCCATGGGTGTCCTGGTGCTGTAACGCATACCGCTGTGGAACCCTTCCTGGCTTTTCCCTGTCACATGTCCACTCCTGGGCACCCCCAAGGTGAAGCCAGGCATCCCAGCGCTGTTGGGGCCGTTGTGTAGATTAAATAAGCTATTGCCCAGAGTTGCAGAGTGGGACCCATGATTAGAATAGGCACCGAGGCGAGAATTATCAGGTCCGAGGAAATTGAGCCCAAGACCTGCCGAGGCGGGAATTGAACCCTGGTCCCGGGCCAGACCTCTGCATCAGGGTCTGCCGCTCTAACCATTGAGCCACACTTCTCCACTCATGTTCCTTATTTTCAACAAAGAATCACATATTAAGGACATATGATTACGTAATTTAATTATCACAACCCTTATTTAGTTCACCATACTTATATACACACAACCAATATATACAGATCACATGAAAGTCATAGATTCCTTCTACCCGCTTGATGCAAACAACAGTGTTCACCTATTACATAAAGAGAATACACTCATGGGTTGTCTTGTATGCACATCAGGTTCTTATTCCTCTTGAGCCCTTAATCACAAAACTGGGCTTTCAATTGTCAAAAGATTATTCAATTATCATCAGACTCCTCTTGTCAAAACCTGTCAACGCGTTTCGGCCTTCCTATACATCTTGACCTCCTCAGGACAAGGGTGAGGAAACAAACTTAATAGAAACAAATCCAGATGCCATACGGTCAAGACCCAGTTATAAAAGTGTGTCAACCTCCAGGGTATATCACTTCACTACTTGTGGCATGCCCACCAATAATCACCAATAATCAAATTCTTAGAACCCACACCGGAGCCTCCATACTACTCCACGCTGGAAATATATCAAGCCAACCCCATTGGGCTAAAGGTGTATTCCCCAGGGACCTGCAATAACCCTGCACTCCTTACTTCATCAGAAGGGCCGCCACGTTGCTACACGTAAAGCATCCGGTGACCATACCAACCGAATTGGGAGGAGTTGAGGTTGTTGTGCTCTTTGATGAATGTGACGAGTTGGCTGTTGATGGCTTTCTCGATGACTTTCACTGGGAAGGGGAGCAATGATATGGGTCTGTAGTTTTTGAGGTCCACCAAGGGTTTCTTGAGGATGGGGTTGATCTTGGCATGTTTCCAGTCGTAGGGGAATGATGCGGTTGCCAGGGAGCAGTTGATGGTGTGGCGGAGCATGGGTGCGATGGTGTTGGCAGCTCTGTTGAAAATGTGTTGGGGGCAGGGGTCCTTGGGGGCCCCGGAGTGGATTGAGTTCATTGCCTTCAGTGTTTCTTCGGTGGTGAGGGCTGCCCAGTTGTCGATCGTTGGCTTCATGGTGTCGGGGGGTGATTGGCAAGGGTCCAGTGTGTTGGTTGTCTTCATCAAAGTTGTCGTAGATGCTCTTGATTTTGTGGTGTAAAAAGGCGCTCAGTTTGTCGCAGAGGTCTTGTGAGGGTGGAATGTTGGTGGACTCGCTGGAAGGTTGGGCGAACTCCTTGATAATGTTGAAGAGTTCTTTGCTGTTGTGTGCGTGGGTAGAGATTCTGTTTAAGGCAACTCAGAACTCTGATGCCAGACTGATCAATGGATCATAAAAACATGATCACATCACACCAGACCTAAATCAGATCAATTGGCTATCGCTCAATGCTAGGATTCGGTTCAAGATTGCCATTGCCTAATGCACAAATCCCGTCATTATAATACTTCTATTTATCTGGTAAAAAAACTCTAACTTTCTGCTCTGAATTGGGCCATAAGAAGCTCCTACACTCTCCAGATAAAACCTCACAAATTCAACAAAAAAAATCCTACAACCACTCATCTCCAGTCTCGCCAGAGAATATGGAACTCTCCCGTTATCAGATCTAACCCTTCGACCTCCTCATTAAAAAAACAAGTCCAAGGGTTACTCCTGAATAACCAGTTGTAACAATTGACCTGAAGACACCATAACTAACTTTTATTTCTTATCGACAACATCCGTATCTCATTCAATGATGCAATTTTTGTTACTTTACATGTACCACATATTTGGTTTGCTCCTTTTGTACCTGTGCTTGCTAACTTACTATGGGCCCAATTCACAAAAGTAATTTGAGACAAACACCTAACTTTACGACTTTCAATATTCACAAAGCGCATTTAGGAGTAGTAAAGTTTGGATTTTTGCTCAGTTAAACTTAAGTTTTGGTCTAAAGTTTAAGACCAAAACTTACGTTTAACTGAGATAAAGTTTTAGTTGTAAGTTTAAGTTTTGGTCTTAGGTTTAACTTAAGACCAAAACTTAAGTTTAACTGAGACAAAGTTTTGGGCTTAAGTTTAAGTTTTGGCCTTAAGTTCAACTTAAGACCAAAACTTAAGTTTAACTGAGACAAAATCCTAACTTTACTTCTCCTAAATGCCCTTTGTGAATACCGAAAGTCATTAAGTTAGGATTTTGTCTCTGATTACTTTTGTCATTTGGGCCCTTTATGTTTATTATGTACTCTTCTATCTCCCAATCTTATCTGTATCTTTGCACAATGCTCTGATACCGTTACGGGTCATGTTTGCGCTATATAAAACTTTCAAAAAAATAAATTATTGTGTAGGTAATATGGCTGTATGTGCCCTGCCATTTCTAAGAAACAGAGATAGTTTTATTAAACCAATGAGGAAAATGAATTGCTTCAGGAGCACCCTCTGCAGTGCCCTACCACACCTTCAGCTATGGGTAAAGACAAGGGCAGGAGAAGCGTGGGCAGAAGCTGTCCATGGGAAGCAGACACGGGGTATATAGACAGAAGAGAGAGAATGAGTTCTCTACGTAACGACAAGATTACTGCAAGATATTGACAATGCTTCACAGTATAACTTTCTCCAAACTTGTGTCACCTAGATTTCAGACACACAAAGGCCAGTTCTAGCAGACACTATTGTACTGATTCACAAACACACACACAACTAAACATCTAAATTCAGTACTCTCATCTAAGAAGTTAGCCTTAATTTATGTTCATGCTGTTCGATACTGTATGATCGTTCTGTTTGTACATACTACAGTCTGCTGTCCTTTTCATGTGTGCAGAAGCCTGGGTGGTTTCATATTTTCTTGCAGAGGTCCAAACGCTTTTTTCCGACAATTAAACTTTGGTGTAGATTTAATTGTAATGTATGTGAGTTGTGCTGTTTATGCTGTCCCATTCTCTCTTCATGCTGTATAGAAATATTAAATGTTGAACTCTGCTGTTGCAGAAGGAAAAGCTACAGTTTGATCACCATTCTGGGTTGTACATACTAAAGCCACCCCAAGATCCATACAGTACAAATGAATGTTCTTTCCACTGTAAAGCTATTCCATGATTACGAAGTCAAGTTTGTCTCAAGTTGCTTTCGCTTTAAGATGCTCTGTGTTGATCTAAGATGCATGACGTCATTTGAGATGCTGTGGTGTATGCAGTGCTGTAACACAGTGTGTGGTATTGAGCAGTCAGTTTGATATCTGCAGTGTGTGGTATTGAGCAGCCAGTTTGATATATGCAGTGTGTGGTATTGAGCAGTCAGTTTGATATATGCAGTGTGTGGTATTGAGCAGTCAGTTTGATATATGCAGTGTGTGGTATTGAGCAGTCAGTTGTATATCTGCAGTGTGTGGTATTGAGCAGTCAGTTGTATATCTGCAGTGAGTGGTATTGAGCAGTCAGTTGTATATCTGCAGTGTGTAGTATTGTGCAGTCAGCTGGATCTCAGTGCGGCACCTAAGACTGTTCTATTTTTGTTTATAGAGCTTCCGATCCCTGAGAAATCCAAATGGAACAAGCACTGATGACTGAATCTCCGTGAAAATGACACTTCAGATGGCCAACGGCGGTGGATGATTCACAATATTATCAATAAAACAGTTTAGCCATGACTGTGGTGTTTGTTGAATCTGCTCTACAGTGGCGAAGAGCACACCTCTGTAGAGAATATGTTCATAGGATAGGGGGAATAGGGCATATTTTTCAGTCTCATTTTTATGTGTCTTGTAACTTTGTTAAAGTTTGTTGCATCCTCAACCAATAACTGCTGAGTACCGCCTGTGCCTCTAGCATCGCGAGGAAAAAAGTGTTACACCACTAAGGTTACTGTCTGTTCAGTACTGTTTTTCGTTTCATTCCTTCATTAAACTTTTCAGCTAAGTGCCCGAAGGTGACGAGTCAAGACAGATCACTGAAAACAAAGCCATGTTGCACTGTGCTGCGTTACTTTCAAAGCACAGGGCTGCGTCATAATTACAACAATAAGACGGATCCCTGTGGTCCCCCTGCACTGGCACAAAATTAGCTGCCATACTCCAACGCAGACACTCTTGCACCATGAAGCAAGGGTACCTGTGTTGTGAGGATGATTATTTTTGTGTAGGAAGGGACACTTTCCTGCATTAAAAAAATCACAAGAGGCATTGTCCTCTTTCTATGTGCTCTGCAGAATGCAGAACGCATTCAAAGTGGACAAAATGGGGAGAAATACAATTATTTCTCCTAGTTGCGCCTCCTTACATCTCCCCTGGTGAGGGGTAGGATTCTGACACATTCCAGGGTTTATAAAAAGTTGTAAATGTGGGATTGCACCAGAATCAATGGGTGTTTTGCGGGTACACCTAGAGCAACACCCATGGAACATCCCTTTTGCGCAAAGTGCTGTATTTACAAGACCATGAAAAGTCACGCAGGGTGGCTATACGTGGCCTTGTAAATAAGGAGCACCACACTGCACTGCCAGTGCACCAAAAAGTGATGCACCAGCGGCATAAGGGGCGTGTTAATATACCCCAGAATTCCTCAGCGGAAGTGTTGTGAGTTTGGATATTTTATTTTCAGGAATGAATGCTTGCCCCATAGTCATAAAATAACACAATGGACTATGTGACTTAAAGTGTAGGGGTGAGGGTTGAACGCAGTGGGGCGGGGTTTTCACACACACACGACTCACTAGGGTTAAGTTGGTGCGTGCGAGCGAGAAAATCCAATGGTAGGATAAGTCCAATTTCGCAAGGCAGCCTTGGCAGGTCACTACCTCTTGCGTTGAGAAAGCTGACACGCAAGTAGAAAATCTCCTGAGTTGCAGAAAGAAGCATCGCCCTCTGTCGCGACACATAATGCTGTTCGTGACGATTTTACAGCACAGAACAAGCTCCTGGCACTAAAAATCAGCACAATGTAACAAAACCACATAGGTTGTTGTACTCGTTCTGTAAACAGAATTTTAAGTTACTTAGAGAGCCAAAGTACACTCACTGAATACTTGAAGAAACTGTGTCAACTGTTCCATGGGAATGCAGGCTCAATAGCCTGGACTGGGGAAACTGAGCATGGCAACCGTTCTGGACAGTCTGAAAACTCACTGCAATACAAAAACAAATCCACAAAATAGCTAACTGGAGAAAGCCTGAATCTTGTCTGAAACACCCATAAGAAGAAGAGTGCATCAGCTAACTAAAAAGGCAAAACAGAGGAAACCCGAAGAGTTTGTAAAAGATTAAATGTAAAAAAGCAACAACACAATAGAGTAAATCAATTTGGGAAGAGTAAAAGAAAGCAGAGGAAGGGACATGGCTGCAGTTGCACAAAGCCTGTCAACCAAAAGACTATTGCAACTATACAGAAACACTAATGGTGCATCTGGAATAACTGCCTGACCAACAAGAGTCTACCCTCAAAAAAGCTGAATTAAACACCATTCTAAAAGCAAAGAAAACCCCATCTTAAAGAACACAAAAAAAAAGGCGTATCTGATCCCAATCGATTTCCTTCGTCATTTTTTACAGACTATATAGATCTGTGGCAGACATGCTGACACTGCTTAACGAGCACTGCTTGAAGGCTAAAGAAGAGCCATAAAGTTGTCGAAGATCCTTCTTAGTGGCCAGACACAAAAAGGGCCCTCACACTCTGAGCAATTGCAAGTCAATAGCCGTCTTGGACATCGAGGGGTAAGGCTTTACTAAGGTCATGTTAAAGCACTTAAAGCACTTTGGAATGAGTAGATCACAATACATTGATGCATATTTATCAAACTGGCTTCAAGAAGCGCACCAACATTGATGACAACGTGATGGTTCTCTCATTTAAAATACATTAAACCAACACGCGCGGTAATCTACTGTAAGTGGCCTTCAGTGACTTCAAACAGCACGTGACTCGGTAGACTGTGGAAAATTATGGGGGGAGTTGAAACTTGGGGGATCCCCCCAGTCTTCTAAACGCTGTCTTCAGTGTAAACTCAGACCATCAGGGCAGAAACCAGGCACCAGATGGGGTATGAACACCCAAAGATTTGAAGCGAGGCTGCGTTCTTGCACCCTTGCTTTTCAAGCTGTATATAGACAACACAGGGCTAGCGTTGGAAGATGCTGTCCCCAACCATCCCACCCACCACTGATGGCACAGGGATACTAGACACAACAGCAATAGGTTTGCAAAGGAAACTAAAGAAGCTGAGTGTATACAGGATCAATAATGCGAACAGTAAAGTGATCATCCTTGGCCAGAAGATGCTCGAGAAGGGTAACAGGCATCTAAACAACACCAAGCCTGAGTGCTAAGAAGGCATAAAAAATGTTCATAAGGTTGAATGACCAGGGAAGCCACAAAGGTCAACCCCCATCTACGAAAACAACAGATATAGCACTGAACAATTCTTTTCTTCTGTTTTTTTATTGACTTTATCAAACAGTTTCCAAAGATGCTACATAGCATAGCAGGCCTTTTATTAGGCTATGTTCCACTTGCAACACGGCATGTAACCGAACCAACTAATAAAATGGCGATCAAACAAGCTAAACTAACTTAATCAGCACAGAATTATTCCACAGTTGCATGACAATCAAAACATTTGGCAAGCCTACTTTAGTGCATCATTTGTATGACTCCAATGGAGATCCACTTCCTTTTTCTACCTTATCCCAACAGTTCTCTCTCAATAATTTGCACTTTTACACTTTCCTGAAAATAAAGGTGGCGTTAGCTAAAACTCGGCTGACTTCAAACTCTCCTTCTATTAAATTATTTCAAATGTGGCTTCGTTTAGGTCATGTGGCTTCTAAAATCTATAAATTTCTCTCTGTTACTTCTCCTGCCAAATGTAATGTCACACAACAGAAATGGCTATCTCATTTTGAGCAGGATATTATTGCCCATATCTCTGCAGATGACTGGCGCTTGATTGGGAAGCTCTCTCTTCGGAATAAGGTTGCTCCTTCTTTAATCCAATCTAAATTCTTCTCTATTAATCTGCTCCATTGGACTCCGGTGGGTTTACACTCTCTTCAGTTGAAAGATGATGATCTTTGTTGGAGTTGTGGTCTATGTCCAGGTGATTACTTACACATGTTTTTTGAATGTTCGCTACTTAAACCCTTTTGGGATTTAATACACAAACATCTTCAATTGATTTTTAACCTCCGGTTTCAGCTTTCTTTCCCCATGATTATGTTAGGTCCACTTGCATCTCGTACTCCACTACCCTTAGATTCCTTAGCCTCATAAGCGCTGCGCACGACCAACGGCCGCCGGCACCATTACCTCCGTAGTGCTGCCGTCGGCCGTTGAACGTTCCAACTGCACCTGCGCAATGGAACGTCCAGCACTGGAGCTGGACGTTCCATCGCAGCTAAGGTGTTAGATTCCCAATTACTAGATTTGTTATTAACAATTGCAGTAAAAGTAATTCTTATGGAATGGAAATCTTTTTCTTCAATTTCTTATCACACTTGGTGGGCCTTGGGTCTCTTTCTTGAGAGTTGCACACACCTCAGTTGATGATGCTCATCTCTCTCCTTCAATCTCTAAGGGGGTCTGGAAAACTTTAGACTCATATATGGATTTATCTTCTAAGGGTTTGGTTGCTCAATATCCTTTTGATTTGATTGTGTGAGTGTTGTCCTTCTGTTTAAGTGTAGCTCCCCAGAGGCTCTTTTCCTTCTTTTCCTTCCTTTCCTTTCCCTGCTCTTCTTCCTGTCTCTTTCTTTAACCTCCCATCTGTTTCTCCCTCTTTTCTTCCTTTTCTGTCCTTTTCTTTCTGCTTTCTTCTTCTTCTCTCTATTAACTTTCTTTCTTTTGTAACCTATGGTGATACCATTGCTTTGGTTCACGGCTTATTGTATTTCATTTTATACTTTATCTCAAATATCAATTTATGATATGTTCATACTTTTTGTTTTCTCATGTGTATCACCTGTATTTTATTCGAATGTTTATATACTCTTTTAAATCCCAATAAAATTATTGAACAGAAAAAAAACATTTGGCAAGCCAAAATTTGTTGCACCAGTTTCGAGAAAAAAAGTTGGTTATTTACAATAAGATCCTGTTCAGTTTCTCAGAGGTTTTCACTATGATTGGTCTGATGAAGGAAGAGATGCCACATGCTCTTCTAGCAAAATAAAGAGTGAATAATCACTTCACCTCATAAGCATTAGCAAACAATGAATGCCTACAAGCATGGACATTTCTGTGAAATTCTTTTTTGCAACTAAATCTCAGGATTTGTGAGGAGGCAGTGAAAGCAGGCTTGAGAGGTGTAGATCCCCAAATGACTTGTGGCCTTTTCTAATTATTTTTAAAATGTTTTAACTATGGCCAAACTGACATAAGCACATAAAACACCAAATACTGGTTTTTAGCTTTTTTCTTTTTATCTTTCTGAATTGTTGTATGCAAATATATAAACTATGGGCCATATGCATGAACACATTTTCCCATTGACACAGAATGGGCAAAACCCTCTGATGCATCTTGCACTATATTCCATTGCAATGATTTAACATGGCTGTGCAATACATATTTTATTCATATATTTTGATTACATTATTCATAAATGTGGATGACACACACTTTAGTACTATATTTAGTACTTCGTCAGACACGGTCGCTCCCACGCTCCCTGGCTCCAGTGGTATCGTTACTCCTCCATTGACCTCTGACCATCTGTGTGCCTGTAATTGATCTGCGCATTTGCATTAGCGCTTCTGATTGTACATTTATTTTAGCGCTTTTGATTGTGCATTTATTTTAGCGCTTGTGATTTATTCTTTAGTCTGCTGACTTTGTGCCACTCATAACGCTACAGCGTTTCAGGTATTTAGCAGCTTAGCATCGTTTATGCCATATAATCTGCGCGACGGAACGGAGCTGCGCTCTATCCATTAACATTGAAGGTGCCTGCTTAAAAAGCGCTTGTGAACGTTTTCAGTGCCCCAGCCTCACTCGACTTTTGACCTCCTCCATCTTGTCTGTTGTTGTTTCCCTGAGCCCTTCCTCCTCGCACCGCTCCCGCCTCCCTGCCGCCCCTCCCACGCCCCTCCCCCCCCTCAAGGAGCTTAAATGACAGATGTGTCCACGCGCTACGGCCGCCAAAGGTAAGCCCGTCTACGCCCGTCCAAGCCTGGACCGCGCCCAGCGCCAAACCCCCTGGTCCTCGTAATGTCCACCCCCCCGGATTACTTACAATGCCACCTCCCTCCTAGCCCTGAACCCCGGCCGTTCCCCCAACTGCGTCCAAGCCGCCCCTGGACACACCCATGGACCCTTTTCCTGCAACTCCTGCAAGTTCGACGGCACCAAGAACAACTCCTCATCTACGAACACACAACAGATTTCCGACCCCAACCACCTACAATGCATCCTGCTCAACACCCGCTCGGTCCACAGGCACGCCATTGACCTCTGGAATCTTCTAGACACCATCTCTCCGGACGTCGCCTTCCTAACAGAAACATGGATGAACGCCACATCAGCCCCAGACATCACCATTGCCATCCCGGAAGGCTACAAGATCATTCGCAAGGATCGTACCGGCCACACAGGAGGAGGCATCGCTATCGTCCATAAGAAATCCATCCGCATCTCAACCAGCTCAGACGTCAATTTCGCCAACTCTGAACACCTTCACTTCCAGATCCACACCGACCCCAAGACCACACTCAGAGGCACCCTCCTTTACAGGCCACCAGGACCCCGCGCACAATTTAGCGAAGACATCACGGACTTCATCACTCCACACGCGCTCCCCTCCGAGGATTACATCCTTTTGGGAGACCTCAACTTTCACCTTGAAAAGAACAACGACCGCAACACCACCACCCTCGTGGACAACCTCACCAACCTCGGACTTAAACAACTTGTCACTACCCCCACCCACATCGCAGGTCACACACTCGACCCTATCTTCACCTCCAGCAAACATGTCTCCTTCAGCCACACCACAGCTCTCCTTTGGACTGACCACAGCTGCGTTCACTTTACCTACAACAAGCCCACATCCAACAACCACCCCCAACCCACTCTGCAAAGAAACTGGAAAAAAATAACCATCGACCAGATCTCCTCATCGCTTCTTCAAAACCCCCCAGACCACTCCTCTAACCCAGACCAAGCAGCCACCAACCTCACCCAATGGTTATCCAACAGCGCCGACATCCTAGCACCACTGAAAAAACGACAAATCAAACTAGGCAGCAAGAAGGCCTCCTGGTTCAACGATGATCTTAAGAAATCCAAGAAACTCTGTCGCTCCCTTGAGAAGACCTGGAAAAAAGACCCAACCACCAGCACCAAGGACGCCTTCAAAAACGCCACACGCATACACCACCAACTGATCCGGAATGCCAAGAAAGCCGCTTTCAAGGACCGACTAGATAACAACGCCCACAACAGCAAGGAATTATTCAACATCGTCAAGGAATTTACCAACCCCTCAGCCAACTCCAACGACATCACCCCCTCTCAAGCCCTCTGCGACTCCCTAGCCTCATTCTTCCACAACAAAATTGCAGACATCCACAACAGCTTCGACAACCGACCCAAAGACCAACCCACCCAACCCCCTGCAGGACCCCCACCTCCCCTGAACATCCTCAATGACTGGAAGCCAATCTCCACTGAGGACACCATCCGTCTGATGAACTCTATCCACTCAGGATCCCCCACAGACCCATGCCCTCACCACAACTTTAACAAAGCAGACTCCATTATAGCACCGCACCTCCGAGACGTCATCAACTGCTCCCTCAACTCCGCAACCTTCCCGGAAAGCTGGAAACACGCCGAACTCAGCGCCCTCCTGAAAAAACCCACAGCTGACCCCACCGAACTCAAAAACTACCGCCCTATCTCACTCCTTCCATTCCCGGCCAAAGTCATCGAGAAGGCGGTGAACAACCAGCTCGCCGCATTCCTCGAAACCAACAAATCCCTAGACTCCTCACAATCCGGCTTCCGAGCCAAGCACAGCACCGAAACCGCCCTCATCGCAGCAACAGACGACATTCGAACTCTACTGGACAATGGAGACACAGTCGCCCTCATCCTCCTCGACCTCTCCGCAGCCTTCGACACGGTCTGTCATAGCACCCTTTTACAACGCCTCAGAAACGTCGGAATCCAAGGAAAAGCACTGGAATGGATCACCTCATTCCTCACCGGAAGAACCCAGAGAGTCCGCCTCCCACCATTCAAGTCAGAAGCCACTGAAGTCATCTGCGGCGTACCACAAGGATCTTCACTCAGCCCCACCCTCTTCAACATATACATGAGCCCCCTCGCGGTCATCGCACGCCAACACAACCTCAACATCATCTCCTACGCCGACGACACTCAACTGATCCTATCACTCACCAGAGACCCTAACACTGCCAAAACCAACCTGCATGAAGGAATGAAAGAAGTAGCCGAATGGATGAAGCACAGCCGTCTGAAACTGAACTCAGACAAAACAGAAGTCCTCATCCTAGGCACCTCCCCCTCCGCCTGGGATGACTCTTGGTGGCCAGAGGCCCTTGGAAAAGCACCCATCCCGACAGATCACGCACGGAACCTGGGCGTCATCCTGGATTCCTCACTCTCGATGAACAGACAAGTCAACGCCGTTTCTTCATCTTGCTTCAACATTCTTCGCATGCTCAAAAAAACATTTCGCTGGATCCCCACCGAAACTAGAAAAACAGTCACCCACGCTCTGGTCACGAGCCGACTGGACTACGGAAACACCCTCTACGCCGGTACCACCGCCAAACTCCAGAAAAAACTCCAACGCATCCAGAACGCTTCAGCCAGACTCATATTAGACATCCCACGTAAAGAACACATCTCTGGTCACCTGAAAAACCTCCACTGGCTCCCCATCAACAAGAGGATTACTTTCCGCCTCCTAACCCACGCACACAAAGCACTCTACGAAATCGGACCCGAATGCCTCAACACACGACTGTCCTTCTACGCTCCCCCCCGCCTGCTTCGATCCTCCAACCAAGCCCTTGCCAATGTACCTCGCATCAACAAAACCACCTTGGGAGGTAGATCCTTCTCCCACCTGGTGGCTAAAACTTGGAACTCACTTCCCACTCACCTTCGCCTTACTCAGAACCACCTAGCATTCAGAAAGCAACTTAAAACATGGATATTTGACAAATAATTCCCCACCCTTCCCCTAGCGCCTTGAGACCCTCTGGGTATGTAGCGCGCTATATAAATTCATTGACTTGACTTGACTTGACATATTTGTTCAATATACATATATCATACACTACACATACACATGTAGTATTGTAAGTGTGAAAGAGCATTCATTACCATTTGTAACTGCCCCAAACACTTGCATCTCATGGGTGTTAAATAAGGTTACATTACATACCCTGTGTCACTCACACAAGCATGGCCAGTCCTATTTATTAAGAACCTGCATGTACTTAACACATGAATTTGTGTGACATGACAGTGGGATGACGAAACCTTATTGGGTCCCCCTGCAAAGTACCCCCTTCGACTACACTCAGGAGCTCTCAGTCCAGTGTACTGCTCTGAATGGGCTTCCTGGAGCTCAGGCCCCCCGCACAACGGGGCATCAGGGGCCTTTATTACGCCACTGTTCCATGATGCCCTCGTAGCGCTCATCTCCTTTCATGTGGCCTGGTTTTTAAAGCTTTTTTACAAGTCCTATTCATTCATGAATAAGTCAGGAGTAATTCAAGTTTAGGGCATGCCTAGTTACAGTAACATCATTGAGGCTCAAGTCTCAAGTGTTTCACTTTATATGTATCTAAGTTACTTGTGTTTTTTACCTAATTAGGGCCTTGTAGAAACAAAGTTGCATATTTACAAGCCCCTAGCACCACCGGAGTGGCACTTTTTTTTACGCTTAGATGACACACCCTGCATGGCTTTTGATGACCTTGTCGATAAGGTGTAAGACCACCCAAGTCGCTGCGTTGCATTCCATTGTGGCACGGAGGAATGCAGTGGGCGTTGCTGTGGATGTTCTCACACAACACCTATGGATTTTGACACTACCCCAGATTTGCAACATAGCGTGAATCTAGGGCAGCACCAAAAACGTATGGCTCCTAAGAGCAGGCACAAAGAGGAGAGCTGGGGTATTGAAGTGAATGGCTTTGTGTGCCATGCATGCAATTTTTAACTGTATCCGAGCTTCAGGGATAACAGATCTGGATATATGGTTGTATTCAATAGCACCTGTTAAGAGCCGCGCATCATAGTTGAGGGAAACCCTAAGGGGAGTCGTCTTCGCACTAGGAAGTCTGAAAAGGGTTGCGCTGCATTAGTCCAGCTTTGGGATCACTAAGGCTTGCACTACAACCTTAAGGTCTTGAGCAGGGAGAAAATGTTTACGTTTTCTTAAGATGCTGAGTTGGAAGTTTGCTACTTTGGTGAGGGAACTGATGTGCTTCGGCATGTTCAGACTTTTGTCTAACATTATTCCCAGAGAGGTTGCGGAATCAACAAGGTGCGGCGTACAGTTAGGAGCAGTAAGCTGATTCAACCATTGGTCCATGACCGGAGATTGCTTGTGTGGTGCGATTAGGAGGAATTCCGTTTTGAGGGCATTTAACTTCAAGTGGTTACATGTCAGCGAGCTTTGTGTTTTCAATAGGACTGAGTTGAATGACCAGATGTCCTCAGGGGAGGCGATCTTCAGGTATAAATGGGTATCATCCGCATACATGTGATAGTGAATGCTGGATGAGTTTAGAATTACTGTCAGAGGCTCCATGAACAGGTTGAAGAGTGTGGGTGAGAGGGCTGAACCCTGTGGAGCCCCCAGTGTGACCTGAGAAGGTTGAGAAAGGGACTGGTTCACCTTGAAGCTTTGGGATCTGTTATGAAGGAATGAAGAGAACAGGAGAACCAGTTTAGTACAGGTCCAGACAACCCCATCCTGTGTTCCAGGGGGTCAATTAGGTTATCATGTTTGACAGTATCAAATGCTGACGAAACGTCAAGTAGGATCAAAAGGCAAGATCCATTTTGATCCAACATTCTTAGCGCATCATCTACTACGTGAGTTAGCGCAGATTCTGTACTATGGCCCGGTTGGAAACCAGATTGACATTGGTCCAGGAGTTGGAAATGATCGATATGGTTATAGAGTTGGGCGAGCACACATTTTTCCAGGAGATTTGCCAACATGGGAATGTTAGAGATTGGGCAAAAGTTATGCAGGTCCGTGGGATCAGCAGATGGTTTCTTTAGAATCGGGGTAACTTGACCTAATTTTAGGCAGTTCGGAATAGCACCTTGCCGAAGGGATGCATTGACACTTTTAGTCCAAAGTGGGAGTAAGGAGGCTCTACCTTCAGAGAAGAGGTTCGATGGCAGGGAGTCGTTGTAGTGAATAGAAGGTTTCAGAGTAGTCAGTATTTTCCGTATAGTGCTTTTATCCAGGGTTTGGAAAAGGCTCCAGGATGCGTTGTTTTTGGGGGGCAAGGCTGCGCAGGGATGGTGACATCCAACTAAGGAGGTAGGAGGGTGTTCGGCAGACTAATCAACAGGTGATCAATGGCAGAGCGTAGTTCAGCTTCGATCTTAGTAGTCTTATCCGTGAAGAAATCAGCGAATATATATGTATTTAGTATCTGTTTGGCAGAGGTATTAATCCATCAATCCATCAATCATGTGTGTATAAACAGCTACATATAAGGCTGCATGAAGGTTACCTAGAAACACCCTGTTCACTTTGTCTGTAAAGTGAATTCCATCACTGCTATACATTCCATGCATGTCAAAACTAATATTGTTATTGTAGATAGAGCACATATTATGGTCTCTAAGGTCTCTAAGGAAAGCAGAAACAGTTTTATTAACATGTTTCCTGGCTTTGTAAATCTGTGGACAGAATTGATTTGACCACTTCCATTTCTGTTTTGGCATATATTAAAGTACACCAAGATAGTGTCAGTTCCGCAAAAGTATCTTTCATTAATATTTCCAGCCCAACCCAGTCAATGTGCTTAGGTCATTGCCTCCACATTGCAAAATCATGAGGTGAAGGGAGCTCAAAAATCCACAATGGTTTTAACTGATAAAACTTTAACCCTCTCTTGCCAAACCAAGTAATCTCCACATTTGGCAAACACAGGGGAGGTATAATGATCAGTAGCGCGTAAAGCGGTTGGAAAGGCATGAATGAGTAAGCAGGTATGTCGGGTCTTCGAATTTCCTAAACGAAGGGGGTTTATAACATAGCGTTTTGATAAATAAACAAAGCAAGCACACACACGAGTGTTATACTCGAAATGAAACAGATAAAAATGTTGCAATCTTCCGCCATCGGTTAGGTATGAGAAAACTGTGTATTTAATTTCGAGTTTTACTAGATAAGTAAGAATTGTTAATGGCGAGTGACATTGTGTTCTTATCGTTAAGTGTTCTAGTAATTCTTTTCATGTAAATGTTTTATGTAACTTCCAACGGAGTAACTTGATAGACAATATGAGGTGCTAGAGAGAATTCTTTGGCATAAATTCGTCTCTGGTGTATATTGGGTTGTCGTTTTTGTCATGTAATATCAGGCTGCACTAGCACAAAATGTTTTTTTACATAAAATGAGTTATAATATAAATTGGTACTATCTATAAGTAAGTAATGTGTTAAATTGTCCATTTACAGTTACCCCTGACGAAGGGCTGGATTAAAGCCCGAAATGCATTGGGTTGAAAATAAATGATTGCTGCTCGGAACGATTCAGTGTATTAAGACCTTATTTTCAGAAGAAGTCCGGATGGGCGCATGGGAATATGAGAAGCTTCTTAAATGCAGTACGATATACATATGGATTGGATGAATGAGAGGAAGTCGCATTGATAAAAATGAATGAAGAAAATTGGATAAACTTTAAAGAATGTCTAATGGTTTAAACACAAGTTGGATTTGATATCCTTACACGCAGTGCAGCTGGGAGTGGAGCGCGTAGTACGTGCTCCCCGCATGTTGAAACACAGGTCCCTGGCAATACCTCTCTTTTTTGCAGCCTCTTTAGCCCAATAGACATAGCTGTAGACAACAATCCACACTCTAATCATTTTGGAGTGGAGGAGCAATAGCAGTCAGGAGAAGGCTGGAGCTGAATGAAAGCAGTTAAAATAGAGGTGTTTTCTTTTTTTGTTTTTTAAAACTATATTTCGCTGGATGCTGTGAATAAAAGTGCGTAGTACGTTGGATGCATTAGTAAGAAGTCCTATTATTGGCTGTTGTTTAAAAAAAGTAATGTAATACACACATGGATATGCTTCTAGATCTGTGCAGTGAACCACCCCTGCTGAAGCTCATTTGGAAGTACCTTGTAACTTCTAAAATGTGCTGTGAACTTGTGACCTACCGGTTCCACTGGGTTACTGGTTACGCTGAGCTGTGAGTGTATTGGGGGGAAGGGTTAAAGAGAGAGAACATTTTTTTAAAAGTTGAGGAGTTCTGACATAATTTAAGTAATGATAAACTTTAATTTCCAATTGAGGACTATGTAATAAACTTGTGAAGTATCTAAATAAAAAAAAAACTGAAGCTAAATATAGGTTTCGACTCCCGTTTTCACAGCGAAAAAATAATGAACACGCTGAGATAGGAACATTGTTTTGAAAAAGAGGGAAAAGAGTTAACAGGGAGAGAAAAATTACTTTTATTTGATTTGGTTTAAATCATAAAAAGAGCGGCTTACCACTAAAACACATACAATCCATAACCAAGATACAAATTAATTAGTGAATTCTTGTTAAAATCTATGATAAAACTTTTTTGTCTAAAAACAGGGTACAACTGGTTACTTCAGTCTTGTAATAGTGAGACAGTCTTTCAGGCTACATAGTTCTTATATGAGCTGCAGGCTAATTAACTACAATTTATCAGTTTGCGTGCTTAGCCGATTCATATTCTCTGTCTCTCTTCTCTAGTTCGTTAGCAGCTAGAGTCAAAAACTGTATTGCTTTACATGCCAATTGTACTGTTGAGCCTCCCAAACATTTTATTACGGAAGATCTACAAGACCTTATTTATTGTCTTTTCATTATTGGCCATAAAAGTTCTTTCCGTGTGGTTAATAATGCCGGACAAATGCAAAGTAGGTGGAGCAAGGATTTGTCTACTTGTCCACAAAGGCGGCAGTCCATTGATGGCCAAGTGTGTTTCCATTTTGGGTTAGGTCTTTGGTTGAATAAACTCCCAGTCTCAGTAATGTCAGTTGCTGCTTCATGCGAATTGCGAAATGTTCTGACAAATATGGTTGAGGCTTTAACTTTTTGTATGTTGGCAGCACAATCCATGCATTGGTTTTCGTAGTCAATGAGGCTTTATCTTTTTCTTGAGATTTTTGGTTGGTCATTATATTGACCAATTGTTTGAACTCTGGGTAGGATAATGTTGTGTGCCAAGCTTCCTCTAGGTTTAAATCTTCCATAGATTGCTTAAAAAATGTGTGAACTGAGTTGCGCAACCTCGATTGACTTTCAACCTCTAGCCAGCAGCAGTGTGCCAGGGACTCTTCCACTGCTGCCCGCATTCTCCAATAGTATTTTACCAGCGCTCCTTGTCTTGACGAAACCTGGTTTTTTAACCCAAATACTAGTCTGATCCGGGCTTGAGAAATGTTGTGCAGAATTTTAAATAGGCTTTTGAAGAGGCTAGTTTGGGCGATGTTCAAGCTTGTGGCATCCTTTGTGTTTAAAAGTTCTGAACCATACGTGATTGAAGGTAGGTATTTTGCTGCCACAACCTTTAATAGATGGGTCGTTGAACTGTCACTGAGTTTTTTTTTGTAAGATTGTAAATGCAAATAGTAACTGTTTTGCTTTTGTTTTCCGCTGTTCTATGTATTGCTTATAGTTAAGATGATGATCCAAAACTACTTCCCGGTATTTATATGTTCCCACTTGGTCCAAGCGGTTACTACTGATCGTCCAAGTAAATTTAGGTATTTTTTTTTGGACTAGAAAACCAGATAACCTTTGTTTTTTTAAAGTTTATGTCCAGTTGATTTGAAACTGTATATTCCGCTAATTGGTTTATCAGTCGTTGGAGGCCGCGGGGGTTTGAGATAGCAGCACAATGTCATTGGCGTATTGCAGGCTTACTATTCTCACGTTTCCCAGTTTTGGGGGGTCGCCTAGTGTCGAACGTAGATTGTCATCTAAGTCAGCTGTATATATATTGAATAGACAGGGGGCTAAAACACACCCCTGTTTTGATCCGTTGGTAGTGGTGATTTTGTTTGTTAGTGTTCGACCATCTCCCATTTTTATTTGAACCCATGTTTTTGAGTAGAGGGTAATTATTGCATTCAATAGGTCAGTTGGGAGTCCCCAAGATTCCATTTTTGCCCACAGGGCTCGTCTGGGGACCTTGTCGAAGGCTGCCTTGAGGTCCACAAAACAAGCATACAGAACTTTAGAGTTTGCGATGGCTTGATTAGCCAAAAGCGTAATGGCAGAAATATTTGTTAATGTGCCCATTCCAGCCCGGAAGCCTGTTTGTGTGTTGGGGATCAGTTTAGAACTGTCGACCCAATCCTCTAGGTCTTTCAGCAAATTTGCAGCATAGATTTTTGCCTCAACGTCGATGAGGGCTATGAGCCTATAGTTTGAGGGATTTGAACGAACTCCTGATTTAAATATTGGATCAATATACTTCCTCGCCAGGAATCTGGGATTGTGTGTGATTCCAAAATATGAGTGAACAGTAATGATAGATGTTTCGACCAAAATGCTGGATCTTTTTTAAACAGGTGGTTGGGCAAGCCGTTTGGTCCTGGCGCCCCGTCAGACCTCTGTTTTTTTATTGCATTCAATACTTGTTTTTGTGTGATCTGTAGATCAAGGATTGATTGATCTGACTCTGGAGTATCAGATGGACCTCGCTGAGTTGTGCCTTCAGATTGTTCAACTTGGAGGTTACTGTGAGCTTTCAACTTCAATTTGCTAGTCTTGCAATTTGAGGACTTCGAGGTTAATTTCGGTGTCTGAGCTATCTAATGCTCTCCAACTGAGATATTTCTGAGAATACTGGCACTGAGCCGTCTCGCCTTCGATGTATAATTTTTGGCGATAGCCCCGAGGGCTTCCTGGGTGTTACATGTGGCTTTGATGTGAGCTCTCCATGCGTGCTCTGTTATGTCTGAGTTATGGTGCTGGTTTTTTCCATTTGACATTGAGTTGAGCCCAAAACTCTTTTGAGTTTTGTTGTCGGCTAACATGGAGCATTTTTGTCCAAAGTTGTTCGCTATATGTGCATTTTGCAGCACCAATCTCTTTTTTAGGTCATTTTTGATGTGTTTGATTGTAGTCAGTGCCTGCCGAGAGGGTTGTTGACCTTGAGTTCGAATATGTCTAAGAGCTTTATTTAGTTGTCTTTTTTTTTCCTTAGGGCGTGTGTGTACCATACAGACCCACTTATTCTAGCGGATTTTTGGTATCTAGGGCTATATGAAAACATTCTATTCAGGTTATTGATAAGTGATTCCCAGGCCTCTATCCCTAATGGTTTTGCATCTGTAGCCGCCAATTGTGCCGAGCAGAGCTCCATAATTACATCTACTGTATTATTATTCCATGTTAATCGATTTAGATTATACAGTTGGGTGAATTGGGTGAGGGTACTAGTTGGTTGTGATTTTTCTCGTATGTTGGTTAATATAAAAGATTGAGGCTAGTGATCGCTATCTACTCTTTCTATTATTTGAAAGTTTGTGATGAAGGGACATAGGTCTGGGTCTACTAGAGTGAAATCGATTGTTGCTCCTGATTTTGCCGTAACTCTTGTAAAAGCCGCCGGAGTGTCTTGTGGGCCTCGTCCATTTAAAGTATACAATGATTGGTTATCCAATAATGCAGCGCATTTTTTGCCCGAAGTGTCCCGTCTAGTTGTGTTTCCATTCCTGACCTTTATATGGGTGGGTAGATATTTTTCTTGGGCTTGCATCAAATTCATTTTGAAGTCCCCGGACAATATTATATGGGCGTGTGGGTAAATTAGCTTTAGGGTTTTGATGGCGGCAACCAATTGTTGGATGTCTCTCCCCTTATGCTTATGAGCTGAATGTATATAGATGTTCAAGATCAACAACGCGCAAGTAATGGAGACTGTGAGTTTAATACATTGCAGCCAGCAGGAGTCTAAATCAATGTTTTCATCTAGCCATGGTATATCTGTTGAGATGTAAATCGATAGGCCGCCTTTTGCTCTTCCACGTGCAGACTCCTTTTTTGCTGGAATGTGATGTTCTTTGTAGCCTACAATTGGAGTGTGTGTTATCTGCCAGGTTTCTTGCAGTAGCAGTATGTCGTACTGTAGGAGGAAGTCAATAAAGTCGTTCTCCTCTATTTTTGATGCTAGAACATTCACATTCTAGGAGCAGATTTTTCGGTCCTGTCAATATTTTGGGGTTTTTATGGGTTGTTTTTGTTCATGCTGCTCCTTGTTGTGTATTTGGGAATCTCCAGTACTGATTGTCCGCTTTGTTGACTATTTCTGAGTGTGAGATTGTAATCATGAGTTGTCTTGTAGCTTGAACTTCATCCTTTGTTTGGCCCAGGTTCTCAGGACCTCTCTGTCCTTTTAGTACGACCTCTATACGATATGGGTTTTGTAGGGGGCTCGGATAACGAGGAGATTCCACCTTTTTAATTCTATACCCCATGAAGCGAATACCTCCTTGTGACTCAAGATCTGTTCAATGACGGAGTCGTTTGTCCAGGTGGCTGTTGTTATTTCAGGCCCTATTCAGTTAGGATTGGGTTTGAATTCTATTCTTTCCAGATCCCTAGACGTGATGTGTTTCAAGGCAGGAAAATGTTTTAGTAACCTCATTATGAAACTTCGATTCAGTATGTCATGCGCTCCCCTCGATTTATAGTGTGGGACCAATTCTATCTGGCCTTGAGTGGTTTGCGATTGTGTTTTAGTGTGGTCGATTGGGGACCCTTTTGATGCTTCTATTACGGCATGGTGGTTGATTTCGACATGATGTATGTGTTTGACTTGATCTTGTTGTATGCTTTCAATGGGCTTCCTTAACCCCTGAGACTGTAAGTTGATTTTGGTTTCGTTGTTGACAGTTTGTGCTGTGTAGCTCCTTTCCCTCTTGGTGCTGTGTCCTGCATACAAACTACACTTGTCTTTATTTTTTGTTCCTGTGAAATTTGAATTGTATCAATTTTTGCAGTTTCTTTGCTTTTTGCGTTGTTTTGTTCTTTCTTAACCGAGGGTTTGAATATGTCGTATATTTTACTTGTTAACGGGAAAAGGGTTAACAGATGCTAACCATTCACAAGTGGAGATAAAATAGTCTAAAATGAAAGAAATAATTTCACTTGCTGCCTTTCTCATGATCATAGAGTGGGAACCATTTTATAGTTGCTTTGCATGAGAGTGATGTGCAACTCTTGTGCTAAGTTTTAAAATAGAGCTAAAACAACAATATTCACTGGTATGTACATAACTTTTTAATTATGTAACATAAAATTACATTAGAAATGAAGATGTATAGGGGAGTTTGATAAAAAAAAGAGTATCACAGTGATATGAAAAAAATATGTGAGATGAATTGTACCTATCAGAAGGTATGTGTTAAAGATGTTAGTACAAAATGTTTTAGGAAGTAAGAGAAACATGAATAAGTGCCCCTTTATTCCATTGTGTAGTTTTTGAAAGATAACAGTATAGCATTGTAATAAGGAATGAATTTAAAAGTGAGAATGTTTTAGGGGTCAGATGTATTCAAAAAGCATTTTGTGATTCGCAAATTGCGATTTTTACTGAATCGCCATTTGGTAATCATGAAATGCATTGTATCGAAAAATTCATAAAAAAATACTAAATCGCTGTAATTCAGATTTCCAAATACAGATTCAGAATTTGCGAATCTCAAATAGAGAATTCACAAATTAAAGAATCGTCAAATTAAGAATCTACTATTCCAATGCAGCATGATGACATCACAACTAGGAAGTTAGGTTTCCAATGCTGTTCCTGAGGACCTGAGGCTGTGTAGGAGGCAGAGAGCAGGAACACGTTGATGCGAGGTTTGGGGTGCCCCAAACCTGCGGGATGCACTGCTAAAGACTCTGTGGTCTCATCCAATTTTAGCTCTGGTTCCAATTCGAATTTAGTAAAATGTACACAAACTTAAACACAAAAAGATTGTTGGTTATACTCCATAACCATATATTCACCGTTATAGTAATGAAACCATGTGCATTGCTCATTAACTAATTAAATCATCATAACTTGACGCTGTGACTTCATATAAGTACACTTTCACAATGTTACAAAAATTAAAATTACAGTTTTGAAAATAAATCCCAATGCATTTTGGGTCATTTTAAACCCTTCTTCAGGGGTATACTGTAACAACAGGGTTATAAAGATGAATGAAATGGGCGGAAATCCTCCGTGTGGAACTACAACAAAAAATAAAAATTTTCAACAATATCATCCTCAATACATTGCAAGGTATTCATTATAGGATTTGCACTCGAAAAAGACATGAAGTGCTCCTAACGTACTGCATGCGCCAACTTAAGTGTGGAAAAAGAGAAAAAATAGAAAACATACTGTCAAACGTGTACCAATGTGGAATTTGTGACTATGAACTCTCCAAACATTCCCTCAAGTTGTGTCTAACACCTATATATGTACCAGCGAAACTATCACCATTCGGTGTGCAAGTTCGCTCTAGTCAAATCTCCGACTGTCTCTGCAAACAGAAAGTGTATGTTTGTTTAAAACCACACTCCGTGAACAAACCTAAAGAAGTGACTTATTCCATACTATTGCGTCTTTTAAGAGCTTACCAAAAGAAGAAAATGCATGCTTCTAGGTTGTCTGTAAAATGCCAAAATGGAGAGAATAACCATCGGTTCTAAAAACCTCGATATCCCGCAACGTCCAAAACTGTGCAAACAAAAGGCTCGTGGGTGCTCACCTCCGGTGCTCGCGGCGTGTCTCTGCCTTTGTTGTAACAAAACGTAGCCTCCTACGTACGTAACGGCGTTCCGACATCTTCCGTATTAAAGGTCAAACGCCTGAAAAACCTCGCAAACTTTATTGTTACTCCTGTCCTAAAATAGTGATAGTTATTGTCAGTATGAGCAACAGTCAAGGGAGCAGGAACACACCACTTAGGAGAACATCCAGAGTGAAGAGGCAGGCACAAATACCCAGTACGGCATCCTAGGAGAAGGGAAATTAGGCTGTTGGCGGTAAAAGCAAAATAAAATTAGTAAAAAAAAATTGCAGGTCCTACTTGAGGAAATGGTCAAGACCCATGAACAATTATTTGGGAAAAAATTCTTCCCTGTACCAGAGTCAGAGAAAATGAAAATGTGGCTGGACATCCAAGCAAAAAGCAACACTGTATGGGTCACACAGCATTCCATTGAAGAATTACGCAAGTGCAGGTACGACTTGACGCCAAGGGTAAAGGAGAAGGTGGCAATCATGCTTGCAGCCACCAAGAAGACCGGCAGAGGTCCTTATACCCAGCCTGGCATCTACGCACCTTGAGGACGGTGAAGTCGACCCTACAGCCTGAGTCTATCAGTGACGTTACAGACATTGATAGCTCAGCTGCCCCCACCACCAGCCAAGATAGGATGCATGCTAAATTACACTTGCCCCATAACTCACAAAATGCACTCTTAGAAAATCGAGAAACATTTTTGTAAAATCCCACTCCAGTCCACTTCTTGGCTACCACCCAGCAATACATTCTGGGAGATGTAGTCCGGCACACATAATTGGAAAAAATTATTTACAGCAGCCTAGGCGCAGTTGAGAACCCTTGCAGTGTCACAACACCTATCGCAAGAGATTCAGAGCAAGAACACACAGTGCTGCTAAGGAAGGAGGGAGACCACGCACAAGACTAAACAGTTGTAGCGCGGCCATTGCGGTGGGAGAGCCGGCTGTTCTGGAGGACTGGCGTTGCACGTGCTCAACATTGCCGGAGTAGACAGCGATGAGACCACACTTACTCGGCTGAACTTGGCGCCCTCCCCCATAGACCTCAATGGGTGGACTTCCACGGCCACTGGACAGCCCACTAACTTCCTGACAGCACTCCGGTGGACGCCAGCGGGGGGAGGAAGAGCATGTCCATGTCCAGACATACCAAGGTGAAATCCCTGAAAGACATCTTCGTCCGCTTACAGTCAATCCCCAACATGACTATGCGGCGCCCGATACTGAGGCCTCGAGGTTTTCCTAGAGTCGCTGTTCCTCACGCTTAGGGAAGACATCCAATCAGTAAAAACCGAATTCGCCACAAAGATCAAAGAAATTCACTGAGATGTTGACAGGGGTGCACAGACATAATATCGACTCCAAAATATCGTTTGGACAGAATATCGAGTTTTAAATATCGTTTGGACAAAATATCGACAGGACAGAATATCGACAGCCAAAATATTGTTTTTAAGGTAAGTGAAGTAATATCGACTGTAAATAATATAGAAAGTGAAAATATCGTTTTTTAAATAATATTTAATTATTTATAGTGTTTTTATGTTATAATATGCGTGAAAAGTGTCATTTTATGTTATAATTATTTTTAATTAATGATTTTTTTTAAATTATTGTGTCATTTTATTCTGTAGCGGGTTGTGGGTTTATAGGGGAATAGGGTGGGAAGTAATTTAATTATAATTAATTAAATATGTAAATGTATTAATTGGTAGTAATAATTAATTAATTGGTAATTAAATAATATTTGTTAATTATTTAAAATGTAATTGGTAATTAATTTAATTTAATTGATTAATTGCTAATTATGTAAATTAAAATAATTTATTTCCTGTAGCGGGTTGTGGGTTTATAGGGGAATAGGGTGGGAAGTAATTTATTTATAATTAATTAAATATGTAAATTTAATAATTGGTAGTAATATTTAATTAATTGTTAATTAAAAAAATGTGTTAATTAATTAAAATGTAATTGGTAATTAATTTAATTTAATTAATTAATTGCTAATTATGTAAATTAAAATAATTTATTTCCTGTAGCGGGTTGTGGGTTTATAGGGGAATAGGGTGGGAAGTAATTTAATTATAATTAATTAAATATGTAAATGTATTAATTGGTAGTAATATTTAATTAATTGGTCATTAAATAATATTTGTTAATTATTTAAAATTTAATTGGTAATTAATTTAATTTAATTGATCAATTGCTAATTGTGTAAATTTAAATAATGTATTTCCTGTAGCGGGTTGTGGGTTTATAGGGGAATAGGGTGGGAAGTAATTTAATTATAATTAATTAAATATGTAAATTTAATAATTGGTAGTAATATTTAATTAATTGTTAATTAAAAATATTTGTTAATTAATTAAAATGTAATTGGTAATTAATTTAATTTAATTGATCAATTGCTAATTATGTTAAATTAAAGGGGTATTTTTAGGGTTCAGGGTCAGTTTTTGGTTTTTGAGTAAAGGGGTATTTTTAGGGTTCAGGGTCAGTTTTTAGTTTTTGGGTAAAGGGGTATTTTTTGGGTTCAGGGTCAGTTTTTAGTTTTTGGGTAAAGGGGTATGTTTAGGGTTCAGGGTCAGTTTTTAGTTTTTGGGTAAAGGGGTATTTTTTGGGTTCAGGGTCAGTTTTTAGTTTTTGGGTAAAGGGGTATTTTTAGGGTTCAGGGTCAGTTTTTAGTTTTTGGGTAAAGGGGTATTTTTAGGGTTCATGGTCAGTTTTTAGTTTTTGGGTAAAGGGGTATTTTTAGGGTTCAGGGTCAGTTTTTAGTTTTTGAGTAAAGGGGTATTTTTAGGGTTCGGGGTCAGTTTTTAGTTTTTGGGTAAAGGGGTATTTTTTGGGTTCAGGGTCAGTTTTTAGTTTTTGGGTAAAGGGGTATTTTTAGGGTTCAGGGTCAGTTTTTAGTTTTTGAGTAAAGGGGTATTTTTAGGGTTCAGGGTCAGTTTTTAGTTTTTGGGTAAAGGGGTATTTTTAGGGTTCAGGGTCAGTTTTTAGTTTTTGGGTAAAGGGGTATTTTTAGGGTTCAGGGTCAGTTTGGGGTTTTTGGGTAAAGGTGTTTTTTTAGGGTTCAGGGTCAGTTTGGGGTTTTTAGGGTACAGGGGTACAGTGTAAAAATAAAGTAAAATTAAATGTACATTAATTTAATTTAATGAAATGAAATTAAATTAAATTATATTAAATTAATTTTAAATAATTTAAATTATAAAAATTATTATATACTTACCAATACTTACGTTGTAATGGTAGTGCGTTGTAAAAGTTGCGTTGTAACGTCATATATCCACTATTGCACTCTTTGGAGTGGAAATAGTAATTTTAACCCCTACGCTATCCAACGCTTTCCCTACTGTTGCACCCACTGGAGTGGGAATAGTAATTTTTACTATTTTGTATTTGTACGTTAATAATATTGGCTATTATTTAATTAAATGTTGTTACTATATATATATATGTTTTAAGAAATATGATTAAAAAAATATTATTTTTTTACTTTCATTAATTATTTAATTATTAAAAGTTACTTTAAGTATTGTTAAGTATATTTTAGTAATTATTTTTTATACTAATGTAATTAAACATTGTTTTTATTAAAGTCGATATTTTTTACAACTATATTTTTGTAAACGATATTTTTAACTCGATATTTTTGTACTTACCTGTTTGTAGATAGAAACTCGATATTTTGTCCCTCGATATTTTCTCAACGATATTTTTGTTGGTCGATATTCTGTCCCTCGATATTATTTCAGTGATCCGTTGACAGGGTTTGAGAGCGGGTGGCCACCCTCGAAGAGAAAAGCGACGCCACAACAGCTGAAGTGACAGTGCTCCAGGAGGAGGTAATCCGGCTGCGGGACCAGAACGTGGTCATCCAGACACATCTGGAGGACCTTGAAAACTGGTCCCGAAGGGACAACATACGAATCCGAGGTGTAAAAACCTCAGATGACACACTGGACCTGTTCACCTTCACTAACAACCTCTTTAAGCACATACTTGGGGACTCTCAGGAGGTGGAAATTGTTTTGGACAGAGCACACAGAGTGGGGCCGCCCCAAGGCCCCAGCGTTCCACCGGCTGACATCCTGGTGTGTGTCCAAGGCTTCAGAACTAAGGAGCACATCCTCACAAAAGCAATAGCTCTCCACCCCATTTCATTTCAGGGGCACTCCCCAGTGCTCTACGAGGACCTGGCCCTGATCATGCTACAGCGGTGGTGGCAGTTCGTCCTGTTACCGAACATATCCGGCAGCAAGGGATATCGTACTCCTGAGGGCATCCATTTCGCCTCATCTTTCGCTATAACGGCATGCTTCACAAACTCCGCTCTTTAGTGGATACTTGCTGACTGCTGGGCCTGGCGACACCAAGTGACGGAGACGACAACGGTAGCATTGCCTCGGGACCCGAGTCCTCCCCATCAGGATGGCAGCAACAGGGCAGAAGGCGTAAGTATGGGACGAAAATTCGTTCTGCTCACGGAATTTGCGGATTTTCCGCAATTTCGCGATACGCGAATCTCGTGAAATTGCGAAAAAATCCGTGAAGCCGCAAGCGGGACAAATTTATTCCAGGAAGCACTTACAGGGTTACAGCAGGTGCCCAAGTTGAAGCTAATTTCTTTGTAACCATTTACAAAATAGTTACAAAGAAATTAACTTCAACTTGGGCACTTGCTGTAACTCTTCCTGAGCAGCGCCTCGTTTCCTACTTGCAACTATTCTCTGACCCTGCTCTGACCCTCGAAGCAGGGTCACAGAATAGTTACAATTAGGCAACGAGACTCCTGTCACAAAAATTAAACCTCAGCAGGAAGCACTTACAGATATAAATAAAGCAGGTGCCCGATTTGAAGCTCAAATTCAGTAACGCATTATAATTTATAATCAGCCCAAGAATGTAGTGAGCACGGTCGATGCTAGGCAGGTGTGCTTTCTCCCCAAATCTACTGTTTACAAATAGCTGTAATCCGTGATGGAGATCTACGCATCCACGAGTTTCTCTAACGCAATCCCCCTGTACTTCCGTGACCAGGAGGCTGCTTTCTCCTCATCTGCTGCTCTGATCGGTGTCTGACCCTTTATAAACAAGAGGCATGTGAACTCGCACAGAAGCCCGGCCCCACACACACTAGGCTATGCAACCTCTTCCCGCCCTTTCCCCCACTGTGATGGACAGCTCACTCGAGGGAACTCCGCGCCTATGGGCGCGGTGGGAAAGTTACAGACACACGTGGTGACTGGACAACTCTTCTGGGCCTTTACGCAGCTGTAGTGTAGGAAAAGCACGATACATTTACCCAAAGAGGTAGCACTTACTGATTAGCCAGTAGAAAGTACTCCAGTTGAGTATAGTGCAATTGTAAAAAAATCCGCGATTTCGCGGGGAAATCCACGAATTTGCAGATTGTTTTACGAATTCGCGCGAATTCGCGAACTGCGAATTCGCAAAATTGGCCCATACAGAGACCGCCCTTATTGGAAATAGCTAAAAGTCAATAGGCAACACTAGCCGCAGCCACGGAGGCCCTCGCTCGAGAGAGCTCCACCACCAAGTGAACAACCCGGGAGTTTCTTCTTTTTCTGGACCCTCTCAATGCATCCCTGCTGTCTCTGGGTGGGATGCCCTTCTCTTGGACACACTGTGGACCCCAACTGTTTGATTGACCAGTTGTCCAAGGACGACGGACTTTTGTTATTGACTATGTCTGTTCGAATTGTTCTTGGGTTGGGGAGGGATGGGGATTTTCTTTTTCTGGGGTTTTGGGGTTGTTTTGGAGCTGTCCCTCTCGTCCACCTCCCTCTCCTTTTCAGACCGTTGGCTCTTCCGGCAGCGAGTTGAGACCCTCTTACCTCAGTTCTGCGCATCAGGGTGGCCACTGCTGGACAGGCTACAGCCGATTCTATTTAAACACGCTAGATGCCACACAATCCACTTAAGATCCTAACACTCAATGTCCAGGGCCTTAATAACCCGATCAAACGCAGGGCGGTTCTCCACTATCTGGAACAGTCTGGCGGCGACATATGCCTCCTACAGGAGACACAGCTCATTCCCAAAGACCACCATAGGATGAAGTCATGTGCCTTCCCCACGCAAATGTTCTCCTCTAACTCTACTAAGTCAGCCGGGGTTGCCATCCTGGTCTCCCGCTCCTTTCAGGGCAGAGTACTTCAAAAAGAGGCTGATATTAAGGTCCAGTTGCTTTTGTACCGTAGCGGGGGTCTCCCTTATAGTGGACTCTGTTTATGCCCCGAATGAAGGCCAGATCTCACTGAAGCAATGGCCAACGCAGAGCGTCGCCTACTATTGGGGGGGATCTGAACATGGTATTTGACAACCTCGCTGACCGTTCTTGCCAACGCACAACCCAAGTTGGGGCTCTTTCTCGGGCTGGGCTGACCCGTGTCCTGGAGTTGGGACTCACTGATCTGTGGTGCCACTTTCACCCCCGTAGCCGGGCCTATGCTTACTACTCAGGGGCTCATAAAACATACGCCAGACTAGGCTACTTACTCAGCTCCACCCCACTGCAGGCACTTGCGACTGACACCCAGATCCTTACCGCATCATTATCTGACCACTCTCCAGTCATGGCATCCTTTCAGTTCCCGCGCATTCAACAACCCTTGCGACACTGGCGCTTGCGCGACACACTACATCGGGCCTCCTCAGTTGACCAAATCAAAGCGGGCATTTCAGACTATCTTGCCCTCAACGCTAACTCAGAACATCCCTAGCGACGCATTGGACTGCCCTCAAAGCCGTCCTACGGGGAGAATTCATCACCATCTCGTCAGCCAGTAACATAGAATGCAGCCGTAAACGAGCGGAGCTCACCAAAAGGGTTGCAGAACTGGAACAGATGCACCAGCGCACTGGGGCGGCAAGAGCCTGGCGCCAACTGTGCACGGAGTGGAAGCAACTCGCCGCACTAGATCAAGACAAGGACGAATATGCGGCTCTCCGTCTACGTCATTCCTACTACACTGGGGGCGATAGATGTGGCCGTCCTTTAGCCCACAAACTGCGGGAAGCATGGCAGAGCCAAGGGGTACAGACTATTCGACGTTCAGGGGGTGAGCTTACTTCAGATGATGCAGATATAGCGGAAGCCTTCCGAGACTTCTACGCGGCTCTATACTCGAGTGACCCCCTAGAAACTCTCCACTGCTCCGACTACTTAGTTGAAGCACAGATACCCGCCCTTAACCAAGCGTAAGCGACCATCTTGATAGGGACACAGGGACCGAAGAAGTTATTGCGGCGATCTCTCGCCTCTGGTTTGGGAAATCACCTAGGCCAGATGACTATTCGGCAGCCGTTTTGTGTCCAAGTGGCCCCCCTACTGCGGGACCTATTTAGCACTTTTGCACAAATGGGAGCCATCCCCGAGGAAATGCTGGAAGCGTCTGTGGTAGTCATACCAAAACCCGGGAAAGACACAACACTCTGCAGCGCATATCAGCCAATTTCCCTCCTAAATGTAGATATTAAGATCTACACGAGCATACTTGAAACCCGATTAGCGCCCTACATGCCTCAATTGGTTGAACCGGTCCAGGCTGGTTTCATACCACAAAGGCAGATGAGTGATAACACAAAATGGGCCCTTCACCTCATTGAAAAGGCTTCTTGCACACAGGGGAATATGTTATTGGCCATCGACGCAGAGAAGGCCTTTGATAGGGTACACTGGCCCTATTTAGAACAGGTCCTGTTGAGATTTGGCTTTGGTGAGAAACTGCGTGCGCGGATTTTGAACTGCTATCGGTCGCCCAAGGCCACAGTCTGGGTGAATGGTCAGATATCCTCCCGGTTCCCCATAAGTAGAGGTACGAGGCAGGGGTGCCCTCTTTCTCCCCTCCTCTTTGCGCTTTATATGGAACCGCTTGCGCTACGGGTCAGACACCACCCTCTCATAAACGGAATCAAGTTTTGTGGGGATGCCCATACCATTAGCCTATATGCAGACGACATCTTGCTCTCCCTTACTGACTCAATCCAGTCGCTGAGGGCGCTCTTCATCAAATTACACGGTTTTGCGCAAGCCACTGGGTTTAAGATTAACATGGACAAATCGACCGCTCTTAACATTTCTCTCACCCCACACACATTGGCCTGTATCCAGGAAGAGCATCCCATACAGTGGTCTGCCTCCACGATTCCATACCTGGGGGTTCAATTGGCCCCCACTATTCAAGCTACTGTCACCGCTAACTACGATAGGCTTCACACTCACATCAGCAAAGAATTGGGCCAATGGAAACATCACACCCTTTCCTGGCTGGGCAGAATTGCGGCCACTAAGATGACAGTACCCCCCTCCGCCCTCCTACCTTCTGTATACATAGTCGGACTTAGCACGCTTCATATGGCAGGGCCGCAAACCCAGGTTTAAGCATGCAATAGCGATTTTGCCACCGGAACGGGGCGGGTAGGGATCCCTGACTTGCAGCTTTATTTTAACACCTCGCAGCTCCGGTACTTCGTGGAGTGGAGCCGCCTCGAGTCCGAAAAACACTGACTGTTCCAAGACCAGGCGGTTGCAGGTACACCCCTGCAGGGTATCACTTTCCTCCATAAGACGCATAGGCCACCTAACCTCTACGCATCCTACATCACAAGCACGACTATGGAGGCTTGGGACTGCACTGCCACCACCCACGAGCTTTCCCTTCCCCTTAACCCCGCTATTTAACAATCCAGAATTTCAGCCCGGTATGGATGCTAAGGCTTTTGCACTCTGGCACCCCACTCCTTGCAGATCTCTGGGTCAACTGTTTGATCTGGAGGGAATCATTCCATTTCCGCAACTCCGAACAGACTATGGCATCCCAGAAATGGACAGACTACCCTACCTACAGCTTAGACATTGGGCTCTGCAGGCACAAGTTAAGCCTGGGGCCCAACGACTCCTAACCACATACGAAAAATGGCTTGTCACCCGACCTTCTGACAAGAAGCTCATCTCTGACCTTTACAAACACCTTTTAGCCACTAATACACTCACATATATTGCGGGGTGTGTGCACTATGGGGACGGGAGCTAGGGCGATCACTCACCCATAAGGAATGGGACAATATCTATTATAAGGCTTGACACTCAGCGTATCACACAGGCCTTACTGGGGGCGTGGCTTGAGCGCCGATGGAGCAGGCGGCGTGAGCCGATAGCTCCGCGCTCGATCCCCAATTTATCCTGGAAATCGGGGTCATTGGCAGACCAAGAACGTGGAGTGTGCATCGGAACTCCGGCTGAGCAGATTGGGCCCGGAGTTTCAGCTGATGGAGACCGGGAGGCGGAGGTTTCTTTGTTACAGCCGAGATCGGGCGACCTGCGGCGGAGCAACCAAGATGGCGGCGCTGTCGGCCTGGAAATCCCGATAGGAGGGGACACCCATCTGATGCGGCAGACCGAGGCAGGACCGAGCTGGGACGGCGGCCGCTGTGTGCCGCGACCGGCACCTCCTAAGGGGAAATAGCGGAGTTCGCCGCTGCTGATCGGTGCCTGGCGAGAACAGCTGTGAGCCTTACGATGGCGGCTGCCAAGACGGGCGGCGAATCGCACTGGTGATCCCTGGTCGGGGCTCGGAGACCTGGTGAGGAGCGGAGCGGGGCTGGTTCGGGGGCAGACCGGAGTCGGGAGGGGGCCCGCCGCAGCTGATCCCTGAAGTGCGGAGGGGGGTGGGCGGTGCACAGCGCTGGAGCTGAACGTGAATAGACCGCCCCCCTGCTGCACTGACGGCGGGCCCTGCTGCTGGTGTTGGGGCCGGGACCACTCCTGGTGGCGGACACAGAGGACCATCAAGGGGTGTTGACCCCCCCCGGACGCAGGGAGACACCCAGAGGCGCGCACAACCGACAGGGCGTGTAGCGGGCCCCGTAGAGGCGGGACCTGATTGGCCGGAGTGCCAGGGCCCCTTATATAGCGCTGTGGCTGACCGCCGGGACTGAGGGCGGTTGACCTAGAGGCCGAACAATATCTGCGCATGAGGGCCTGGGTCCAGCGGCTGGCGAAGTCCAACAGTGAGGCACTAGCGGGAAACATGTGAGCGGCCTGAGGGTCCCTATGGTCCGCCTGGCTGTCCTGGAACCAGCAACTGACATGAGGCCGCAGTGTCAGGCAGGAGCGGATTAGTTGCCAGGGGGCTGGTGCTCCATTGATGTGTCGTTCGGCTGACGGTTGGTGTTGCCCGGCAGACACAGGGTGCGGAAGCTAGCTCTGCGGTCTGGACCCGGAGGCTCAGGCCTAAGGACCTTGAAGCGGGACTCAACGCCTGGTACGGCTTGCGCGATGAAGCCAGGAGCAGCAGGAGGAGGTGAGGCGACGCAACTTACCGCCCCGGAAGGCGAAGAAGCGATGGGGGGCTCGGAGACGGAGATGAGATTGGGCAGGCGTCTGGACCAGATCCTCGAGGCCATAACCGCGACTAAAGAATCCCTGCATAATGACATTGCGCAGGTTGCTACGGGGCTGGGCCTCCTCAAGGCTGATCACTCGAAGCTGGTGGACCGGGTAAAGGACACTGAACTGACGGTGAAAGACCTGAAACCGGCGGTGGTGGCCGTGGAACGGAAGTTGGAGGGTGCGCTGCAATGGCTGACAGCTCTGGAAAAAAGGGCGGAGGATGCAGAAAGCAGGAATAGGCGCAACAATGTGAGAGTGGTGGGCCTGCCGGAGAAAATTGAGGGGGCGGACATGATCGCCTACCTGGAGAACTGGTTTGGAACGCAAGTGGCCCCGGAAGGATTGTCCCCCTTTTTCACACTAGAGAGGGCACACAGGGTTCCGGCCAGGCCGCCGTCATTGGGACGCCCCCCCAGGCCTGTGGTTGCACGTCTCCTCCACTATAAGGATAGAGACCTGTTGATTCAAAATGCGCGATCCCTGGGACCTTTCAAAGTGGAGAACAGTTCGGTGACAGTCTTCCCGGATTATACTCAGGACGTCCAGCGACTTAGGGCATCTTTTCTTGCGGTCAAAAGGGAGCTCAGAACCGAGGGAATTCAGTACTCACTACTGTTTCCTGCTAAATTGCGGATTATCCTGGATGGCACAACACAGTTTTTTATGACGCCCGAGGAGGCCTCGACTTGGTTGGAAACATACAGAGCAGGAACTGATCGCAGACGCACGGCTGACAATGACCGCCCGAAGCCGACGAGGGTTCGCCAATCACAACGTCTCCGTAAACGACACAAGACTCAACAGGCCCTCTTGCTGGCTCAAATGGCGGCGGACAAACAGGGTGCGCTGGCGGCGACAGCAACAATCACGAGATCGCAGGCGGAGGACCTGGCCGGAAGATCGGCATCAGAGGATGAAAAAGGACATTCAGGGACTGAACTTTCTGATGTGGACAGTACTGCGGGACCGGAGGTGACCCCCCGTACAGCAGACGATCTGTGATCTACATTGTCCCTGAGGTGCAGTATGGGATGGAATCGGTTATTGGCGGGGCGAGCACATAGGATGACCCTCTGATAGCTGTTCCTATCACATGCCATGGGGTGGGATCAAGTAGCCGGGGACGTAGGCCAGAGCTGCCGCTTGTCGGTGCACTGCCACGCACCTATTGCCCTTAAGGCGGCCTGTGGTGGCTACCACAGGGTAGGAGTGTTTGTATGGTTATTGTGGTTTGGATGGGGACAGAGGTACAACCGTTGGTTCCTGTTCTGGGGTTCTGGGCGTTGGGTGTTCTGAGGGGTGTTGGGAGGGTGGGTACGTCTGACGCTGGTGTGGGCTGGGAAGATACGGTGGGGGGGACAATGCAGGACGATGACCATGGGAACTTTACCTGAATTGAAGTGCATCACCTGGAATGTGCGGGGGCTGCACACTATATCCCGCAGATACAAAGTACATGCGTATTTGGTGAGACGTGGGATTCAGATTGCAATGCTGCAGGAGACCCATCTTACTAAATCGGAATGTGCGGCACTGCAGAGACGCTGGAGGGGGCAGGTCTTTGGAACAACGTACTCGGCTTATGCCAGGGGGGTACTGATCTGGGTGAGGGCAGGTACTCCATTCCAGGTTACGAGCCAGGTGATTGACCCGGAGGGTAGATATGTGGGAGTGCGGGGGTGATTGTATGGCAGGGAGGTAGCACTTTGCAGTATTTACGCACCGAATACAGAACGACCTTTGTTCTTCGATGCTCTATCAGGTGCACTAGCGCTTTACTTACTGGGGCCATTAATACTGGGCGGCGATTTCAACTCCATTACGGACACTGCCCTGGATAGGTCCCACCCGCCGCTGGCTGAGTCCCTGGTACGCAGAGTGGCACGGCGAAGACAGGACTGGCAAAATGAGTGGGGGCTGATGGATGTATGGCGTGGGCAGCACCCGGAAGATAGGGACTACTCCTTCTTCTCTGCGCTCCATGAACTACATGTCCGGATTGATACGTTCCTATGTGATCCTACTACGGCTGCCGTAGCATCCAGTACCTTGCTCGGACCATCTCGGATCATAATCCCCAGTTGCTCTCTCTCCAATGGCAACGGGTAAGAACGGCTATTCCCACCTGGCGGCTAAACCCGGAAGCGCTGGAAGATCAGGTTTTCCGGACTGGGGTTCAAGAGGGTGTTGAGATGTACTTTCCAGCCAACGAGGGGTCGGCCTCTACCAGAGGGCTTGAGTGGGACGCCTTTAAGGTGGTGGCAAGAGGCCTGTGTATTAACAAACATAGTGGGGTCAGGAAAGTGTTAATGGGTGAGGTACTGAAGGCGGAGGAGGTACTGAGGATGTTGGAACAGCGCAGACCAGAACAGGGAGCATTGCAGACGCAGCTGCTAGAGGCTAAAGAGCTGGTCGCAGTAGAAACTGAGAGGCTACGTTGCTATGATTATAGGCAGTACACGGCAAGGGTCCATGCGGAAGGAGATAAGGTAGGCACGCTGCTAGCGAGGTTGGCGAACCCGGACCCGAGGGGGTGCTCGATCCTGCACCTAAAAACGGAATCTGGAGACACGGTCTACTCCCAGATGGCGATCTTATCGTGTTTTGCGGAGTATTACGAGACCCTGTACCGGAGTAGGCTGGTGGTAGGGACTGAAGACGTGGAGAGCGATCTGGCGGAGCTCCAGTTCCCGCAGCTGGGAGACGAAGACGCTAAGGCCCTGGGCACCGCGATTACGCTGGCTGAAATTAGGGGAGCAATTAAACAGATGGCGAGGAGGAAGACCCCTGGAGTGGATGGCCTCCCGATCGAATTTTATGCCGAGTTCGTTGACATCTTGGCGCCCAGGCTGTTGGTAGTCTATAATGCAGGGCCCCTAAGACCTGCCTGTTCGACACGGTCGACCAAGATGGCATGGTCGACCGTGTCGAACGCAGCAGAAAGGTCCAGAAGCACAAGCGCCTGATGGATTCCTGCGTCTGCGTTCCGCCTCAGAGTGTTTTGCACCGAAAGAATAACCGCCTCGGTGGAATTTCAAGATGTGGGGAGGACAGATGTCTTCAGGGGAGCCAGATTTAACTTTGGTAAGAAGTTTGAGTAGATTGACATTTCCTATAAGGGGATAGGAATCCAAAGTGGCAGAGTTGTAAAAGGTATCTGCAAAAAAAAGAGGGGGCTGAATGGTGGGAATACTTTGTTTGATAGTGCAGATTTTATCAAAAAAGAAAGAGTTAAGTGTGTTGCAAAGCTCTTGGGTGGGGACCATTGGGAGAGAGGTTCTGTCACTGGTGCTAAGATTTTCCACAATGTTAAACAACTCCCTTGACTTATTTTGGGCCTTAAGAATTTTTTCCGAGAAGTAATCAGTTTTACATTTCAGAATAAGATTTTGGTAGTCCCTGCGAGCCTTACAAAAATTAGCTCTGTCGTGTCCTGAATAGGCTGTTCGCCACTTGCGCTCCATTTGACGAACCTTAAGTTTGAGGGTTTTCAAATGGGGTGTAAACCACCTGTGAGCGTCATTGGGGCGAGAGCGGGAGAAGTCGATACAGGGGGCATGGGCGTCAGCTGCCTGAAGTAGCCACTCAGAAAAGACTTCTTCTGATTCTTCTATGTCCTGATCAAGTGAGGGACAGGAAGAGGTTAAAGATTCAAGGAAGGCCGGGATATCAACATTCTTCCACATTCTTGCCTTCCCCCCTCGTTGAGGCACGGGTTTACTGCTTTTTTCAATGGTCATGATGAAATTGATAAAAAAATGATCCGACCAGATGCAGGGCGAGATGGACTTAATAGCCAAAGAGATGTTTTGAGACCAGATTTGGTCAAGGCTATGCCCTTTCTCATGGGTAGGGAGGTGAATGTGTTGGATGAGATTCAGATCTAGAAAGGTCTCTTTCAGCGTAGCTGCCTGAGAGTCAGACTCCATCGAGTCCAGCCAGAGATTAAAATCACCCAGCAGTACAATTTTATTATGGGAGATGATCAGAGGGGCGAGTTGTTCCGCTAGGGATGCAGCGAAAGTGGGCATATTTTGAGGGGGGCGATATATGAGGATCACAAGAAGTGATCCAGTGTCCACATCCATTTTAAAAATTAGATTGTCTGATCCTGTTAAGTCAAAAGATGGTAGGGAAGAGACTTTGTGATTTTTGCGAAGAATCGCAGCAACCCCTCCGCCCCTTTTACCAACTGGCCTGTCGACATGCAATATTTAGTAATCTGAGGGAACTGCAGCCAGAATGTCAGGTAAGGATCCCTCATTAAGCCAAGTCTCGGATAGACATAAAAGATCTGGTTGTTCGGCCTGAAGCAGGAGAAAGATGTCCAAGTCGTGTTTAACCATGGACCTGGTATTTAAATATAGACACTTGAGGGTAGTCTCAGGCTCATGTGGAGGTAAGGGAGCAGACCGTGGTATGGGCTTAGAGGCTTTGTCAAGCATAAATTCAGGCTTTAAAATACCATAAGTGGCGGCGCGCTTTAAAATGTGAGCGGGTGGGGAGAGACCAGCGCGCTCATTTATCACGGGCCGTACACAATCGGTCAGATTGGGTCCCTTTTCGGCTCCCACTATACCTACCACCTGCGGGGTACCACAAGGCTCCTCGTTATCTCCCCTGCTTTTTAACGTATACCTACGCCCCCTTCTGTACTCCCTTCGGAATGCAAAGGCAACCATTCTCAACTACGCGGATGATTTGCAGCTCATCTTTCCTCTTAACACCAAGGACTCTGTGGTTGAATTTCAAAGAACTATGTCCCACATCTTGAGTTGGATGAGCTGCAATCACCTAAAACTCAACCCAGGCAAGACCGAGCTGGTCCTGCCTGGACAGAGCACACTCAGTTGGAATTCTAGCTTTTGGCCCCCCAGTATGGGCGCTCCCCCATCTAAGTCATCTTCGGTCAAGAGCCTGGGTATCCTCATTAGCGAGGATCTCTCGCTAAAAAGACAGGTTGGAGCAGTGGTATCCTCTAGCTTCTTTCAGCTGAAGAAAATAAAAAAAATCGCCCGTTTTTTTTCCTCAGCAGCCCTTACACAGATTGTCATCTCCTTGGTTCTGTCCAGGCTGGACTTTTCTAACAGTCTTTATCTTGGCCTCCAAATTGGAGAGCTCAAACGTCTCCAGCTTGTTCAGAACCAAGCAGCCAGGCTCCTTCTGAATATACCCAGGAGGCAATCAATCAGACTCGGTCTGAAGCAGCTACACTGGCTGCCAGTTGAGCAACGTGTGGCCTTTAAACCTGGGTGCATTCTGTTTAGGTCTCTGAACGATACTGGCCCGTTATTCATCAGAGACTTATTAAAAAAATACAGCCCCTCCCGTCACCTCCGGTCCACTTACAAATCACTTTTGATTGTACCTCCGTTTAAAAGGAAGCGCCTCGGAGGCAGTTGCTTCGACCATCTTGCTGCTGTCCTTTGGAACTCTTTCCCCCTTCACCTAAAGCTGAATGACAACATTCTCAGCTTTAGACATTCTCTGAAAACTTGGCTCTTCTCTCAAGCACACTATTGAGCTATCACAGCTCTACTTACTGACTGTCACGCCTGGTTCTTTTCTATAGCGCCATGAAGCCTCCGGGCGTACGAGCGCTTAACAAATACCGATTAAAAAAATAAATAAATAAATAAAAAAATGAGGCACTGGGGCGGGGCTGCCTACCCAGCTCTATGCGGGAGGCCTTGGTTGTGCCCCTGCTGAAGCCAGGGAAGGATAGCGCAGACGTGACCACATATAGACCGCTATCCATGCTGACGGTGGATTACAAAATCTTGAGCCGAATACTAGCTACCAGATTGCTGCCATATATGACGACGCTGATCTACGAGGACCAAGCGGGTTTTATCCCCACCCGGAACACTTCGGCTAATATCCGTCGATTGATACGTGTTTTGGGGAGCGATCTGGAACCGGACGAGCGACCGGCGGTGCTGTCTGTCGACATAGAAAAGGCATTCGATAGTTTGGAATGGGCTTACTTAGATACGGTGCTGGAGAGATTTGGCATAGGAACTGAGTTCCGGCGCTGGACGAATGTGTTGTATTCCTCGGCCACCGCCAGGGTGAGAGTGGGGTCAGTGATATCAAGGGCATACCCTGTACAGCGGGGTACACGCCAGGGATGTTCATTGTCTCCTCTCCTGTTCACGCTGGCGATCGAACCTTTGGCGCTTTACGCCCGGACGGGAGCGGTGTACAGGGGGATCGCCTGCCTAGGCGAGCACCATTATATCTCGCTTTATGCAGATGATCTCTTGTGGATGTATGACATTACAACGCATACTTTTACTCCGCAGACCATTACAACGCGACTTTTACTCCGCATACCGTTACAACGCATAGCGCCTTGGGGCGCTGGATAGTGGTAAGTATAATTTACTATTCTAACTCCAGTCCCCGTGGACCCTAGGGAAGGTGTTGGATAGTAAATTATACTTATTACCTATCCTAGAGCGCCCCCCAGCGCAATGCGTTGTAATGGTATGCGGAGTAATGGTCGCGTTGTAATGGTAGTGCGGAGTAACAAATGCGTTGTAACAGGTGTATACCATCTCTTGTTGTTCCTGGAGGACACGGCAGGGGCATTGAGTAAAACAGTGGATATGCTAGACGCGTTTGGAGTGGTATCGGGACTAGGTGTGAATTGGCGCAAAACTTGTGTGTTCCCACTGAGAGCAGACTCGCCGAAGCCATCGCTGCCAGCAGGGGTGGCCTGGGAAGGATCCTGTTTTACCTACTTAGGAGTAAGGATCTACCGGGAGGCAGGAGACCTGCTGGAGGGCAACATCGGACGATGTATTAGAGCCCTAAGAGGCTCGGTCGCATTTTGGGCCACGCTCCCGCTATCGGTGGTTGGCAGAGTGGCACTGCTCAAGATGGTGGCCCTGCCGCGCCTCTTGTATTACTTCAGGACGTTGCCGATCTGGATTCCACCCAGGTTCTTTAAGGACCTCCGAACCCTTACTATAGGGTTCATATGGGGGAGCGGGAGGAGAAGGGTGGCGCTAGATACACTTGTCGGCCAAAATCGGAAGGGGGAATGGCAGTGCCGGATTTCGAATTGTATTATCTGGCGGCGCAGTTGCAGATCCTTACCCAACACGTAGCTAGGGAGTTCCGACGTCCTGATCAATATCGCGGACGGGGGTTACAGAGGCATGTACTGTCCTATATTGTCCTGCAGCAACGTCTTGATGCAGGACGACTGACGCTCGAGGAAAGAACGTTGAGGTTGTGCTGGAATAGGAGTCAAAAGAGAGCGGGAGTGGCGCATCCTTATGCGCCGGAAATACCCCATGTCATGCTGACGGCCTTGCCACATGGCGGGGACTGGTCACCCCTTTTGGAATGGGAAGAGACTGGGCTCCATATGGTGGGTGATTTGTACGCCGATGGTGCACTACTCCCCTTCCAGGAGGTGCAGAGCCAATTTGGGATACCGGCTGGGAGTTTCCTGCTTTACATGGCTGTGACCGCGGCAATAAAAAAACATTGGAAGATGGGGACTACAGAGCCAACAACCACGATGGCGTGCCAATACGTGGTAATGTCGGCAGGGACGTTCAAAGCGGTAACATGCTTACACTCCCGAATGCTTCATGAAGGCCTTACGCCACTGGCGGCGTTGAAAGGGAAATGGGAAGAAAGTGTGGGGAAACCCATACCAGAAGCTACGTGGGGCCAAATCCTGAGGAGACCTTGGAAGGGGAGTAGGAATGCCCGCTTCCAACAAGTACACTTCTTCGTGTTACATAGGGCATACCTGACGCCTGGCAAGGTGCAAAGGCATTTCCATGTGCAGGACGCGGCATGCCCCAGGTGCTCATTTGTAGGGGCAGAGCTAGATCACATGATGTGGGATTGCCAGAAACTGGGCTTGTATTGGACGGAAGTGGGAGAGCTTCTGAACGGGGTGACGGATAGACAGCTGACTTATGACAAAGCAGTCTGTCTGCTGCTCTGGTTCCCGCACACCAAAAAAACAAAGGTCACCAGTAAATTTATAGAACTGGGGCTTATTCTGGCCCAGAGAGAGATCACCTGGCACTGGAAGTCGTCGGAGGCCCCGTCAAGTAAGCGCTGGGCGACGGAATTGGAGAAATGGGCCAGAAGTGAGAGTATGGTTCGGCTCCGACAAGCGACCCGCACGGCTAATGAGAAGGGTTTGGAAGCAGCACGAATATGGGAGGGCCTAGTGGTAGCCCTGCAAGAGCTCCAATCAAGAGAGAGAGATCAGGGAGAATAAACTACTAGAGAGCTCCAGGTGGTGCATGATTGCATGAATGTTGTTCCTTCAGCTTCTGAATGACGGGATTTGATCCTGGACACAGCTAACACCAGCGAGAGACCGGAGAGTGGGTGGGGGGTGGAGGGTGGGAGGTTATTGCTGGAAGAGTGATCTCACCTGCCGAGAATGGGCCGAGAGTAAACAGCAGAATGAGAGGCTAGCTTGTTGGGATCCACTGAATGCGGCAAGGATTGTGGGAATTGTTCATCATTCTTTCCAGTGACCGGGAGGGAACTGTTATTTGTTGGGGTTAGGGGTTGAGTGGATAGGAAAAAAAGCAGATCTTTGGCACAAGCCCAAATAGACAGTTGCCAAGTACATATTGTTACAGTGTATTCTCCATTGTTTTCCGGACAGCTTCCTAGACATCGCCGCCCTGCCTCCGGGATGTGGGCTGAATGGCTGTGTGCACTAATGTTCATGTCTGAGATCGACGTGAAACGGTGTTGGGCGAGATCGTATCTATGACTGTACATTTCTGATTCTGCAATAAAAATTGTTTTCCCAAAAAAATCAAAAAAATCACACAGGCCTTACTGAGACACTGACCAAGGTGGTAACTTACTGGTACTACACGCTGGAGCGCCTGCATCACTTTGATCCTCATCAGAGCGCTCTGTGTTGGAGAGACTGTGGGGAAGTGAGTACCCTAGAACACCTTTTGTAGAGCTGTGACCGCATTCAGCCATACAATCCTCGTCGAAATAAATTCCCACTTCGACACGCAAGTCCCACGCTTCCCAGCCTACATCCTCTTGGGCCTGCCCAACCCGTTGATGTATCATCTGAAATCCCAAAGGGGCCGACTGATTGCAATCTCGCTAGGGGCAGCCACTCAGAACATACTGGTGCACTGGCGCTCCCTCGAGCCCCCACCTTACTCTGGATGGCTGCAGAGACTCTAGCTATTACTGGGGATGAAGAAGCTAACTCTCACTTTGGCGGGTAGGGGGTCTGAGTTCCCAGAGCTGTGGCATCCCTTCCTCACACTGCTCATAACTGAATTTAGGGAGCTGACTTGCCCCCGCTACCTCAGACTTTTACGCCTTGCTGACACACAAATCCCACAGGAGAGCTCCTCAAGTAAAGTTATCAGGCTGCGTTAACTCTCAACATGGTTCGTGATCCTTTTCTTCCTCTTTCCCGTTTTGTTTAGTTTGGTGGACGAGAGGGGGGGAGAGGAGGAGGGTGGTAATGTTGGGATTTTTTGTTGTGCAATTTTCTTTTGTTCTTTTGATTTATTTTCCTTGCGGACCAGGTCCATGCTGATTACCTTGGTAATGCCATTATTCGCGACACTTGGTGTATGTATTACATTGTTCCTGGGAGCTGGGGGTCTTGTTCTCTCTCCCTTTACCTGTACTGAAAATCAATAAAAAGATTTAAACCATAAAAACTAGTGTGTTCTTCCTTAACAAGGCATCGATTCAGAAATATTCAATATCTCATTTACTTGATTTACTGGTTAATATGTGGTTAGTTGTAACTTTTTATTGTCCCTTGTAGTAGATTGATGACTCCATTGTACTTGCATCGGGTGTCTCTTGATAGAAGTAGTTTCGGTCATAGACAGAGTCCCCTTTTGACCTTATCTTCTGCATTATTTCATCCTTTTCTTCCCAATAATGCAATCTGGCAGCAACATCTAGGGAAATGAGTGCTGTCAGTGCATCATCGGTGCCACTGTATGATTTCTGTCCAACCTAACAAGGTTCAATTTGTTTGGGCCAAAGATATTGGCAAAAATGCTGGCAAAGGTTCATTTGGCATAGATGTTCACTGTTATATTCTCTGTAGATCATGGAGCCCCCAAAATGCTGCTATTATTTCTCTGTAATCTGTTCTAACATTGCTCCAGTTTCTAAAAAAAACAACTTCCGCATCACTTCCTTGAAAAATTAGCTTTCTAGCACAGAGCACAGAGAAAAAGAGGCAATCAGAGAGAGCAAGAGATATAGAAAGAAGGACAGCACAAGAGAGAGAATTGCACTTTCAGATTGCAATTTATCATTGTGCTACTCCGGAAAGCACTGCTCTTTTTAAAAACAACAAAAAGTAACATGCTGTAGTAGTTTCTTTTTGTTGAAGGAAGTAGCTGTCCATTCTATAACATAGCTGTGGCATTTAATGAGAGAATGAATTCTGGGACATTACTGCTATTTTTTGGAAGGTTTTATGTTGTGATATTGTTGAGCAGGGCTAGTGATCAGATGATATTGGCCCAGGACCCAGCAACAGAGACATGAAGACAGGAGATAGAACAGCGGTTTTCCTTCTTGTGATGTACAATCTTGAACAAGTCCTTCTGTGAGTCCTCACTGCCCTTTTCAAATGTAGAGAGGTTCCAACAAACACCATCATTATATCAAGATGAGTGTGAGCCGCCAGCCACTGCTGCTCATCTGAAGTATCCTTTTCCTGAAGATCCAGTGGTCATGGCTTAGTCCCCTGGTCCTCCTCAGGGACTGGAAGCCCTGTAACCATCAAAGACGAAAGCAGAGTCAATGAGAGAAGATTTACACTCAACACTGAAAATAGATATCAATTTCACTTTGCATGATAATGTACAGTGTATAATATCATTCTGCATATCATGGCTTCCCTAACACACCATTGAACATTTCCAAGCACTTTTACAGTCTAATCAGATGGCGCAGTTTCACAGGGTAACCACCCTGGGTGATCTGGACAGTGCAGTCAACGCAGAGTAGTTTTAGAGTGTGGGCAAACCAACCACAACAGGGTCTGCTAACAGATTTGGGAAATGTGTCTTTTACATTAATCCCTTCTTGCAAGTCAATATCTATTGCAGGATGTATGGCATAAGCATTCAATGTATGGCGGCATAAGCATTCAATGTATGGCGGAGTGACAGGTACACATTGAAAGTGTATTAGCACTGTATGTGTAGAGGGTGTCGAACACTTTACAGATTCTGGACAAGAGTAATGCCAATATTTACAGATACAATGTGTCTATATGTGATGTGCGAGACCTTCATCCAGTTCTGTTGCCTTTGTCAACAGTGCTTTGCACGCAAGGATCCACTGACCCACACATATAGTTGTAAAAGTGAAAACATCACTTCCCAGATCTTTACCCCTTCCACGCGGGGCAAATTCCCCAGCGGTGCGGGAGGGGAGGGGCCGCGGTACTCATGACGAGTCCAGCTCATCATGCTGCACAGTGGAGCTGTGCTCATGAAGAGATGGACTCGTCATGACTCCGCCCACTCCAATAGAACGCCCGCACAGGTGGGGAATTAGCCACGCGTGGGAGGGCCACAGCTGTTATGGCGAGGCCAGCTCGTCATGAGCACAGCTCCACTGTGCCTCATGACGAGCTGAGCTCGTCATAAGCATGGAAGGGGTTAAGTAAAATGCCAATAGTGGTTAAATGTGTCACACTTCATAGTAGGGGCATAACATGGTATGAATTACTGCACATTTGCTAGATCACTCACTGAAATGTGAAGAGTGCAGAAATTTGCCAGGTTTCTGGGGGAAGTTTAATCAATATTTAATGCAACGCAATGCAGCAAGGCAACTTGCTGCGCTGAATTGCACCAAATGGAGAGGGCAGGATTTTGCCAAATGTACTAAGGTATGGTACATTCCTGCTCTCCCTCTGCGTTGGGCAGGGATGACTCCTCTGATAAGGCGAAGGAGCGTTGCTCCACTAGAAAAATCAAATAATAATAATGCCACGTTATTATCATTTTACTTTCCCCTAGAGGCTCTGCAGGTGCCAGGCAGGGCTGCCCACAAAGCAGGGGAGGAGTGGTAGGCACTCTCCAAGTGTGCATTAGAGTTTGGCCGTCCGTCTTGGGCTGGCCAAACAGTCATGTGCACTTTGCATGTTCTCCACTGGATGCAATTCACAGCCTGGATGGAGAACATCTACAGGCCCCCTGTTACCAATTGAGCACTGAACCACAGCGCTCAGACCATTCACAATGCTACTGTCAGTGGTGTCATGATTGGATAGAAGAGTCTGGAAGACAGGGTGCTTCCTGATCCTGCATCATGGCAAGGAGGACAGAGGAGAGGCAGCTGCTTCTAAGGTAAGTTTAAATGTTCTTTCCTTTTCTTTTTTAACCCCCCCCCCCCCACCACCCGCCTAACCACAATCCTTAGGGGCATTGTCCTTTATTTATTTTTGCTGCAGAGTAAAGATATTTCTCGTTGTGGCACCTGCATTGGGCATGAGTACAATGTTGATGCATTACCAGGTTTATGTGTCTTGGTGAATCTGGGTATCCAGCAAAATACATGGTGGGTGCGTGGAAACACCCACTCTCCACCCATGTAAAATATTCATGGCGCAGGGTAGAGTAATGCAGTGACCATCACTGCCTTGCGTTATTCCACTTTACCAAGCCACACAAGGTGGGTTTGCAATGCTTGGTAAATCTGACTTAAGGATGGCGCTACCCTTGTGTCACCCTGCATGACGCAAGGGCAACACAGTCCTTTGATAAATCTTGGCCCAGGTACCTAATAAAGCAGCATTGCAAATTGGATGGTTAATTATTTCACAAAGTTCCATAGTGTGGGCTCCTGGGACCACAACTACATATTTTAGAGCTTTTAGGATTGATTAGGATAGTGAACTGTGCACAGAGGTTATTATCTTCTAACATAATAAAGGGCGTAATTGAAAGTTGGCAGATGCACCGCAGTGAGCCATATTTAGAGATCAGAGACTTCAGGCCTTTGGAGAAGCTGCACTTCAGGCCTTTGGAGAAGCTGGCGCCAAAAGGCTTTCCCTCAAAGCACTGGGGCTTTTCAGGAATGTCAAACAATTCTCTTCCCTGGCACCCTGGGTGTTTTCAACCAAGGTTAGGGCCCAATCGGGATCGCCATTGAGCATCAGTGTAAGGTGTCGCTGGTGGACCCATGACTGTTCACTCATTCCCGATAGAGTGGTGGATGGAGTATGATGATCACCTAACTCTAAAGCTGAAGGTCCTGAGCCATTAATCATGCACTAAACCAGTCAGACTGAGCGAGGCACTATACTTGAAGACATAGATAGGAAAAACAAAATGCAAAGCCTGTGCTCCAGAGAGTGAACCAGAAGCCCAGCAAACACTGTCAACAGAGTGGGCGGGAATAGTCCTGGTTAATCTGAAACAAATGCTGCACTGGAATGAAAATAGCATATTATGCATGCATTGGAAAAGTTGTTTCCATTAGAGAGCTGTATAAACATTGATAAAATGTTGATTTCCAAAGTTTGCATAACAATAGAGAAACACCAGTAGAACATCACAAAAAAAGTAAAAAGAAACAAAAAAGAAAGCTCTATGTGCATTGCATCTGAACAGCAACTAGAGTAAAGGAGAGCAAGACCATTCCATTAACTCTACCTCCTTGCAGAAGTGCACATATAATTCCTCCACACATCTGTTCTACACAGAGTTACATTCAACATATATTGTAGGAAAAGTACTTTACTTTCAGGGGAAAATTTTCAAACTTTACTTTGGGCAGTTCTGAAACATTTCTTTGTTTTCAAAATAAGCTGTCAGCTCTTAGTGGTTAAGACATCATTAGCAAAGCCCTGCAACTTCTTTCTATATGTGGCAATCTTGTGAGGTTGAGGTATGTCACGTGATGCTATAGGTTTTTTGCACTGAGCTGAATTTTTACCATTCTACGCAAGCAAGGGTAGGACACCATGGGCTGTATCATGATGTGCTTTACTGGGGCAACACAGAACTGAGTGACTGTTACTTTGCAGAGATTTAGAAAACATTGGCACTGGGTTTGCCTAACAAAATTGAAGTAAGCCAGTGCAAAAGTCTTTTTTTAAATTTACTTTCCATTGCAAAACTTATTTTATAGAGAGAAGTTGAATGAACGTAATGAAAAGCAGTGGAAAGGATGATACATGAGCGTTCCTATTCAACCACCCGTGGATTTTTATGAAAAACTCTATCTACTAACAATAGTAAACAGAGTTTTGCACTAAAAAATAATACCACTTCAAAGCGGTAAACAATGATTACCACAATTCTTTTATCCCGCATACCATCACCCCGCATACCAAGACAACGCAATTACCATTACTCCGCAATGGCATTACATTTTATATGTTTTTACCACGCATGCTTTTACAACGAAATATGTTGTAAATGCATGAAAGGTAAAAGCGTATGCTTTTTAAATGTAAGTATAGGGTTTGGGGTTGGGGTGTAGGAGTATACGTTATGGGGGTTCTGGGGTAATTTTAGAGTTATGTGTATGTTTGGGTATTGGGGTGCCATGGTATTTTTAGGGTTTAGGGTGGGCTTAGGTTTTGGGGTGCTGGGGTATTTTAGGGGTCCAGGGTGCGTTCAGGTTTTGGGGTGTTGGGGTCATTTTAGGGGCCATGGTCGTTTAGGGTTTTTGGGTGTAGGGGGTAATTTTAGTGTTCAGGGTGCGTTTTGGTTTTGGGGTACCTGGGTATTTTTAGGGGTCAGGGTGGGTTAGTATTTTTGGGGTGTAGGGGGTATTTTTAGTGTTCAGGGTGTGTATTAGGTTTTGGGGTGCAGGGGTATTTTTGGGGTTCAGGGTGCATTTAGGTTTTGGGGTGCTGGGGTAATTTAGGGGTCAGGGTGAGATAGGGTTTTGGGGTATAGATGGTAATTTTAGGGTTCAGGGTATGTTTAGGTTTTAGGGTACTGGGGTATATTTAGGGGTAAGGGCAGGTTAGGGTTTTAGGTTGAGGGGGTATTTTTAGGGTTGTGAGCGCCACAGTTCTACAAACCCCAACCAAAAAATCACAAATCATATACATTTTGCATACTTTGGGGGATTTGTATCTGTTTCTTGTTACTTGAGGTCCCGTGGCCTCGTGGCTGGCTCACTATACTTCACACACTGACATTTTGTTTAACGATATGACAGGGACACTAGAAAGAACAGCATGCATTCCTATTGTGGAGCAGATTCAGAGCTGGAGTAATTTACTATGTATAGGTACCACGATTACCTACATACATTTACGGCTTGAACTTGGGATACCTATTCATGTCTTTCTCTGGATGCATTGATGAAAACATATGATGGGGTAAAAGTAGATGGTATTGTTAATACAGACGTCAGAGCGTTTTGGTGCATGGCATAAATATTAGAAATTAAAATTACGGATTACATGAGTGTGGCCTTTCTGATTTCTAAACCCGGGATTTCAAAAAAACAAGTAAACATTAATGTATTTCTGTGATATCCAAAGAATGGTCCTGAGAGGGGCTGGTCTCAGACCAAGACACTTTCTTAGATGTGGTGGATCCACATAGTAATAGTTTGAACTTGCAGAACAAGCCAAGGAGTCAATGGATTGAGTGGTTTGCCATATCTAACTGGGCTTATGAAGTTTTTTGTTTCACTGTTAATGCCAATGTGGCTATTTTGTTGGAAAGGTACAAAGCTGTATTACTTAAGACTGAATACAAATTGTGTGGACCTACAAGCTCAGAGACTGGTACAGTAGCTTAGGGCTAAAGCATTAAAGTACCTCTAGTCAGACCTATATATTTTTTCCAGTGATTATTTCACAGCATATTTCACAAAGGATGCTATATATATTTCACAAAGACATTTAATTTATTCAAACATATTATTTTTATTTTTCATTTTTTCAGTTTTTCTTATAAATACATATCAATGTATTTGCATACAGGAAATTAAGCAACACTTTCTATAAGTCAATCTAAGTGATACATAGTTGGACAAAGAAAGAACCCCATAAATTCATCATAAATTCATACCATTCATTCCATCATGCATACTACTACATTCACTACCCAATCTAAAGTCATGATTTCCAGGTGCCTGGCTCAGATTCAAATATGGAAGACATTGCTTGGTCTAATTTCCTAATTCAGTATGGCTCAGGCCTTGTTCCAATCTCTCTCTGCAAAACGGCCATACATATTCCTATTCGTCCACATTCGCCTCCTCTAAAATCCCCACAGCAAGAGTCACAATCCGGTCCTATCTGCTAAGCCACAGCTGATGGCTTCAAAATGTCTGTTATTCTTGGTCACTAATGGGCCTTTTGCCTTCTGCTGCTAGCCTAATGACATCTTCCTGGGCCCAGGTGACTTGGCAGGCTTAGAGTTGGTTGATGTGTGCAAATGATTCACTATCACTTTTTGGACAATTTTCCTTCAGTTCTGAATTTCCTTGCCTCTTTGGCATCCTATGGCAAATCTTTCAGAACTAAGAATGGCTAGAAATCCGCTTTTCTACTGGACCTAAGCTTTGCTTTTTGAGGAAAATCTCACAGGGTAACATCATGAAGTCTGCAAAATGTTGATGGGTACCAGACAGTCAACCCTCTAAACTCCATTGTTCCTCAACATGGGATGTTAAACTAATTCAGCAAATGTTGCAAACATGGTCTGACAATGTCTCTCTATAACTGCAAAACTAACTTTCGTAATCTTCTTGATTTCCTTTTGAGAGAGACTCAAATTATAGTGTTCCAGGTGTTTCTACAAGACATTATTCTCCTTTAGAGTTTCTGTTATTAGATTCATGAACATGCCTTCTCTAGTGTTGATTAGCCTTACTTTCCAACCAATGTTGACTGCAGTGTGACCTTGAACAATATGAATTAAAGACTATCTATTTAGGAATGTCCTCCTATTAAATGGTTAATCTTCATGAAAAAACCTGCTCCTGTATCATTTCCTACTTTAGCCTGATGTACTAAGGCTATATATTTGGCTGAAAAGATACAACATTCTTTGGGGCTCTTTCCACTGGAGGAGATTTGGCCGTCAGAGTCTTCTCACCTGAAACAGGGTTCGTGGAAATTCTTGAATCTGCTGATTGGTCTGGAGTATCAGCTTTCAGAGTATTTTTATTGTAAATCAGTGGCTCATGCCTTGTTCGTAGTTGCCAACGGGGTTTATACAAGTATAATATGATCCTCTAATTCTGTGTTAAATTGTAGATTTTAAGGTCTCAGATAGAGAAGGAAAGTCTTGATTTTAATAAAAGACACAAAGGTCAATGTTGTCTCTCTAATGTTAAATATCAAAAATGGAGAGGAGCTCGCACAGCAATGAAATATCAAAAATGGAGAGGAGCTCGCACAGCAGATCAACAAAAAGATCCCGGAAAGGAAAAACCCGCCGAGGAAACAGAAAAAACTCCTCCGACAGCCAAGGGCAAAAAACCGAAAACGAGGAAGTAAATAAGATGGATAACTTGGTGATTAACATCTCTTCCACCACATTGTCTACCGAAGATATCAACACTTTACAAAAGGGGTTATCATTTGTTCCAACCACTAGAACCAACACACTGGAACTCGAAGTGAGTACTTTTAAATTGGTACGTAATATTCGATTGAAACACTACTTTAAGAATATTAGCCCCATCATCGTTCAAGAAGAAGATATGCTTCGAGGACTACGACCTCACAGTAATTTTGTGGCACCCCAAAGCCACAAAATTATAGATACTTTTGAGAACTTGGTGAAACAAGATATTTTGAAATTACCTTTTACACAACCGGAGAGACATGGGAATCTCACCCGTAAAGAGAGAAACATCCTACAAAAATTGGCGGACAATTCTACCATCACGTGCCAAAAAGCTGACAAAGGCGGTGCCCTGGTCATCATGGACACCTCTTTTTATGAACAGCAGGTCCAAGCACATATCAGTGATCCTAATACTTATGACATCTTACCTGGCGACCCGACCAGGGAATACACTGACAATCTCATTAAGATTATCACCAATGCTTTCGAAAACGGTACTATTACGGACAGAACAAGAAGATATTTGACACCTATGAACCCGAGAGCTCCCACCTTGTACATGTTACCTAAAATGCACAAGCATCCGACCAACCCGCCATTTCGTCCCATTGTGTCGACGATTGGTAGTATCCATCAAAATATTGGCAAGTGTTTGGATAAATATCTGCAACCTATTGTGCTTACTACAGCATCACATGTAAAAGACACCACTGATTTTTTACTCAAAATCGATCCCATCATGAATGAATTGAGAAACACCCAATTGATCATGTGCACTGTCGACGTGTGTTCTTTGTACACCTCCATCCCCCATGATGGAGGCATTGAAGCTATTGAGCAGGTTTTGGCCCAATCGGATCTGGATCAAGATTTCAAAGTTTTTTTGATGGAACTCACCATGTTCACTTTATACCACAGTTATTTTACGATCTTTGACAAATGGTTCTTACAATTAAATGGCACAGCCATGGGAAATTCGGCGGCTCCTTGCTACGCAAACATCTACATGCGGATTTTTGAGTCACAACACATTTTAAGCCATAGAAGCTGGCAGGAACATGGCAGGTTATACCTGCGTTATATTGATGACATTTTCTTACTTTGGGAAGGTACCACAGAAACACTCTTGACCTTTTTGACTACCTGGAATACCTTCAACGAACGGATTCAATTCACATGGGATCATAGTGAACAATGTGTCCATTACTTGGACGTCAAAATTCTGAGAGAACTAGGAGAATGGTCTACCACCGTTTTCCGTAAGCCCACGGACAGGAATTCTACCCTGCATTATCAAAGTTTTCACCGTGCTGGATTGAAGAACAACTTACCATATGCACAAATTCTCAGGATTAAAAGAATTGTGTCGAAAAATGATGAATGCAAACAACAGATCAAGATCGTTTTGGAAAGACTCAAAGCACGCGGATATCCTACTCCTATTCTGGATTTGGCAGCCGAAAGGAGCGAGAAATGCACGAGATCTTCTCTTTTGCAACCTAAGGTCAAAACTCCCACTGACCGGATGGTCGTGGTATCGAAATATTCTAAGACTTCGCACCTTTTCCAGCGAATCATTCGCAAACACTGGAGTATCCTGTCCCTTGAACCTGATTTTAAAGGTTTATTTGATCAACCGCCTATGTTTGCATTTTCCAGAGGCAAGAACCTTAAGGAAATTCTCAGCCAACCTTGTGGGACAAAAAAGAATACTGTCTATACGGGCCTCAGACCCTGCTTCAATTGCAGTAACTGCAATAATTGTATCCTTGGTAATACCATCAACCACCCGATGAAGGGTAATCCTATTAAACTGAAAGTCAATGCCACATGTAATAGTATGAATGTCATATATGTTCTTAAATGCCCTTGCGGCAAGTGTTATGTGGGCCACACTGAGAGGAAGATCCGCGTGAGGATCTTAGAACACAAGAGCAACATTCGGACACAGAATCTCAAATCTACTGTTGCTACGCATTTTTTGGAGAATAGACACACTGTTGCACAACTTAAATTCCAGATACTGGAACAAGTCTAAATCACGTTGAACAATAAGAATACCTTGTTAAAACGAGAAAATTTCTGGATCCGTTTTTTGTCCACGATGGTCCCCCATGGGCTTAATGACCGTATTGAATTTCTTTGCTACTTATAATGTATTTTGTTGTATATCCTTGTTCTGTGAATTTCCCACTTTGTAATTTCTTTAATTTCTCCTCATTTCATTATTTCTTACTTTTTTATACTTTATTACTTTATCTCCACTTACTTTCCATTACTTTTGATCATTTCAATATGGCGCTTGGCTACACGCGCACCTCTTGCACCTTTGGTGACTTAGTCCGTTTTCTATTGTGATACAACTGGCTTCGCCTTTATAGTGGTCTGTTACCATCCCCGCGGTTGCTCCTTGTTTGTGGAACTCCGCGGGGTCCACACATTTCACGCACATATGTAAGTACCCGCCTGGGGACTCTCTTACTGTCTTTACCGTTCTCACAGGGTTGACTTTAACCGGGTTCTAGCTCACGCAGGTTTACCTTCGCTTACCGCGTTTCACTTTTATTTCAAATACACGCATGAACCAGCTCGCACTTTTTTTACTTTTGGCATTCCCCGGATTTTTACCTATTGGTCACATTTATAAACACGGTGTAGGACTTAGGGTTAACTACATCTATACTGTGCATGACGCATGTTTCTTTTCGTTTTCAGCACTTTTTAGCACTTGGCTTGTTTATCTTGCAGCTTCGCATGTTTATTTTATTTTTGAACAATATGGTAGCATTATGAACTTTTGTACTTTTGGACGTGACATTACATTATAGCTTGGTTTTGTTGTCTTTTTTGTAGAGTAATCCCCTGACGAAGGGCTCCGCCCGAAATGCATCGGGATGTGTGTTAAAACATGAATTACCATTTTGAACTTGATGTGGAATTACAGCATTTTCACATGTCGTGAAATTAAGACATTCTCTTGTTTGAATAAACTTTGAAAGTTGGATAACTATCTCTGGATTAATATTGGATGATTACCATTTGACTATGGAATAAGACCTTTGGTCCTCCTGGGTTGTGCTCGGAGGGGTTCTCTCCCTAGACGGGGGAGCTGCATTCTGTCTCTCTAATGTTGCCATCTTTTTCTATAATATAAATGTTTTTGATTCTTTATTTCAGCTTCAATTGCTTCGTCATGTTTCTTCCTAAACCTGAATGTCAACCGAATGCATGAAGCTCAAGCGTCTAGGCTCCTGGATACTCCTGATGAGTCGTCTGGGACTTCTAAAAAAAATAAGATTTTTAGTATTTGCTGGGTTTCTTTCAATGAGGTTAATATTGTCTTCTCCTCAAGAAAAGAGGCTATTATGCCCTGTATGGACTACGATTGTGGCTGATTAATGGCTTAACTTCACCTCAACCAGTTTTTTTGTGATTCACAGCAGCTATAATAAATGTAAAACGTTAAGGGAACATAATATTAACGTCCATATCTTCATGACTTTCTTTTCACTATTCTAGCTAGGAAAATCTGCATTACAGTTTTGATCATTAAAATTGTCAATTTTCTAAATCATGGGTTTATGGTGTTTATAGTTGTACCCTACACTTCAGATGTATTAGTTACCCACTATTACAAAACATTTAGTTATTATTTTTGACCTCTGTTTCAGTGCTACTGGATTTGTTTGTATTCTCTTGGTGCTTATTCCCATGAAGCAGCACAGTGGCATTGTTGATCTCCTTTGTATGTAGACACAATGTCATCAAAGAGCACATCAGAAACAGAACCTACTTCTGCAAATTCCCAGAAGGAGATCCAAGCCCCTCCCTGGAAGTTCAATGGTTGTCACCAACACACAATGGACCCAGCACCAGGAAGTGTGGTCGCTTACACACATTGATCGTCTGAATAGCTGTGTATAATTGATGGTTAACCTGCTGACTACGTCATTGGTGCCAATTTCAAATAGATTCTAAATTCATCATCTGCTATGACAGATGTTGATACATAAAATCTACCACCTGGGGCATGTGTAAAGGCGAATATGTATATAAGGTCCCTGGCATAGTTAGCCCAATGTGTTGGTGAAATCATGTACATGAAATTGTGAAGTAGAGTACCTGATCCACTGTCTAGCAAACAGTGATTCAACTTCTTACCCTCAAAGTTGAGTGGTTGATGGCACTCGCGCCCCTTCGGTCCAGCGCAGCATTTTTCATTTGCCGGGCAGTCCTTGTCATTATTACATTTGTTACAGATATCTATAGTTTCAGTAACATTTGTCACCTTTGTGCAATCACCCATTTTTTCTGGAATATAGAAAAGAAAAAGCATTTCAAACATTACAAGCTCTAAATATTCATGTATTCTGGACCCTGATTCAGGATCTTCTGACCAGTTAGACCCCACCTATCACTTGGCCATTCAGCCTGATGACTCATGGTGATCTCGTGCCTGTACTCTGCTCTAATCTAGATTTCATCCACTTGAGAAGAATGCTACAGCAGAACAAAGTTATTGGCAGGATTGAGTGTTATGTGGCATTCACAACCACAAGGGTTTTCTATGAAGGTTGATTCCTTTGACATGCATGTAAAAGGGCCTGCCATATGTGTGGGCTCGATTCTTTTGTTTTTCTCAACTAGTTCTTTCTGATCAACCGTATATGATCTGTTGCCTTTCTAGGTATTTATCATTCCATGTACTTCACCTGCAAAGTTAGCATTCCCTCCAATCAGAAGTATTGTATTACAACAATGGTGTGAACAATGTACCCCAAAAGGTGCAACTAAACAGGAAGCATTGATATATGTACAAACATTATGTAGTCCCAGTAGCAAACTAAGGATACATGCTTGAAAGGAGATAGAGTTATGGCTTACAGATTATACATCATTTGGTAAGGGGAAGCCTTTTGAGGGGCATGAATCACAGACTCCTCTAGAACAGTGTCCATTGGTGGAACCTTGGGTCTCCATTCAGGAAGAGAGGATGCTGGGGGCTTGACATTTGTAGACTACTCGAAAGACAGGGAGTTGCAAACCTAGCTCCTCACATGAGAAAGGTAGGCTCTTTTACTCTGTTGAAGTCAATGGCTGTGATGTTCCCAGAACCCCTTTGTGGCAATGCGTGGCTTGGCTGTCAACCAACGTATCACTAGCAGAGGGCACCAGTTGACCTCTACCATCAGAAAATGTTTTCCGCAATCCAAGGACATGGCAGCACCAAAAGTGCATCTTCACCTAATGTGACCGTGGTAGTTTCAAATGCTGCACCCTTGGTCAAAGGTATTCTCCATGATATATCTGAGAACTCAAAGGTAACAAATAATCACCATGAGGTGAGGGAAGCTGATATGCTTAAATGGATGGCTGTGTTTTTAAGAAAAGCTTTAGCCATTCCTCCGGCGTTACATATTTCTTCTGAAAGGAGAATTAAATTACATCACCTATCACTCCAGTCTGGACTTAAGGAACACAGAGCTCTTCGGGCCGTTTGAAGAGCCCTTTGAACTATCCCACAGTACTATGCATGCCATGGGGGCTTAAGGATGATTCCTCAACAAGATCTCTACTTCTCCTTAGAATGGACATGGTCAAACAGTGCCTGTAGGCCTGCTTAGACATCCATGGAGAGACAGGTTCTCCTCTGGTGCAGCTCCAGTGATGATCAATGGAGGACAGAACCAATTTCCCACAAGCAGTTTCTCTTTGCCGCTGGACAACTACTTGAAGCCCTGGGCTATGAGACTCAAAAATCCATGCTAGCCTCACCAAAGCCTGCCCTGGTTAACTTAAGAATCTTCCCCTTGCAAGTAAGGATCGCCTTGAAGGCAAACACAATCTAATTTGCATCATTCAATAGGAAAACTTGTCTTCCCTAGGGCTGTCTCTCTCTCTCTCTCTCTCTCTCTCTCTCTCTCTCTCCCTGATAGTCATCTATGGGAGAGGATTGTAACTAAGGACATGCACAGGAGATCACTCTATGTCCCTGTTCATCACTTTCTCCATCCAATGGTGAATCAGTATCCTGTGCAGTACATCTGCAGGTGTGTAAGCGTATTCTTTGCGTTCAGGCCAGAAGATTGATCTATGGCAGAGCAGCTGCCTCTGAATGTTACTACACTTTCTTCAAATAAACATTCAGAGTTTGCAGGCTTTTCCCATTACCCATGTGCTTTTGTGCACACTATCTTACCAGTCTGAGCTGAATTTATGATTGACCATACACATACCTTTTTTATTTCTCTAGCTTCTGAATTGAGATTTGAGGGGTAAGTCTTTATGGCCATACACCTAAGGAAATGCCATCCACCATGGAGGCGGTCCCCAGTTCCCAGAGACTAATGAACTTCTAGAGTCTGACCACATTATTATTTATAGAGTCACTGACCTTTACCCCTTTACCTTTACCTTTTTCCCTCACCTTCAATACCATCCTTTTCCACTTTTACACTATAATTGTCAAGCTGTCCATCATTTCATCTATGCCTCCTTCCTCTGACCCCTAGCTGCCATTTATCACAAGCTGGAGCCCAGACAGCTATGAGATGCCCGTCATTCACAGTTCAGCCTTACAGCGAGGATTGTTTTTGTGCAGGAAGGGAATCCTGAGAGGAATTTTCCTCTTTCTATGTGTGATGGGGAATGCATCATGCATAGAAAGAGAAAGTAACTAGGAGAAATAAGGATATTTCTCCTTGGCACACATCACTGGCAAAAGCGTAGCATTTTGACGCATTCCCAAGTTTACTAGCTTTAATAAATCTGTGGAAACACTCGAAATGCAACATAACACACCAAAATCTGCTGTGTTGCGTTACATTTCTATATAAATCCACATAGATGGCCCAAATCGCCGCGTGAATGCCTTTGTAGATATTAATGTAGACTTTGCATTGTCTTGCTTTGCCTTGTGTGACGCAAGGACAACACTAAGGCTTGAGAATTTTCTACCTTTATTTGTGGTCCAGCTTAGTTACAGATCAATGAAAGAATGAGACCTGAGTAGCTTCTCTGGACAACATTGTGGCTTCAGTAGAGTACAAGTACAAAAAGACTGATTAATGGCAATTGAATTCAAAAGATGTGAACTACGTTAAGACTGTAACAACCACACTAATGTCTTCCATGGCAAATGTCCCTATCAAGGCAGTGACACAACCACTATTTGCTTTCCATCGCAGATCATATAGAACTGCAAGGAACCTGATGATGACGGCAATTACACATGGAAAAACTAGTTGATTAGGATTCAAGAAGACCCTCCGCAGATCCCTCCCCCATACATTTAAGATGTTCTGCCATTGCAGGGAGGTTGGAGGAGCCTGCAGGGTCCATTATATACTTCTTTATTTCTTTTTTTAGCAATACAATATGCATTGCCCATTTCAGAGCATTGTAGACAGCTGCTGGATTTAATTAAAGAACACAAAAATGGAGCAAGGTAATACTCAAGGCACATGCCTCTCCAAAGTACTGTAAAGTTGTGTAAATAAACACTTCAAACAATTATCAGGGAGAGCCACCTCTTGGATGACTGCCAGTTATCTTTTAGAGGAGTGTGTAGTCCTGACAGCACCATTATACAAATCATCGATGAGTCTTTGTGTATTCTTCATGAGTGATGATCCTTCTAGACCTTTCTGCAAAATTCAACATCCTCAACAATGTCCTATTACAAACTCTAAGAGATCACAAGTGTGACACGTGAAAGGATTAATAGGCTAAAGCGTAAATTAATTGGACAGAAGACTGGATGAACAGGAAGAAGGGTGATAGATAGATAGATAGATAGATAGATAGATAGATAGATAGATGGTGATAGATAGATAGATAGCTAGATAGATAGATAGATAGTGATAGATAGATAGATAGATAGATAGATAGATAGATAGATAGATAGATAGATAGATAGATAGATAGATAGATAGATAGATAGATAGATAGAGTGAGGGCGATAGATAGAGAGATAGATAGATAGATAGATAGATAGATAGATAGATAGATAGATAGGTAGATAGATAGATAGATAGATAGATAGATAGATAGATAGATAGATAGATAGATAGATAGATAGATAGATAGATAGATAGATAGATAGATAGATAGATAGATAGATAGATAGATAGATAGATAGATAGATAGATAGATAGATAGAGTGAGGGCGATGGATAGATAGATAGATAGAGTGAGGTGATAGATAAATAGAGTGAGGGCGATAGATAGAGGGCGATAGATAGAGTGAGGGCGATAGATAGATAGATAGATAGATAGATAGATAGATAGATAGATAGATAGATAGATAGATAGATAGATAGATAGATAGATAGATAGATAGAGTGAGGGCGATAGATAGATAGATAGATAGATAGATAGATAGATAGATAGATAGATAGATAGATAGATAGATAGATAGATAGATAGATAGAGTGAGGGCGATAGATAGATAGATAGATAGATAGATAGATAGATAGATAGATAGATAGATAGATAGAGTGAGGGCGATAGATAGATAGATAGATAGATAGATAGATAGATAGATAGATAGATAGATAGATAGATAGATAGATAGATAGATAGATAGATAGATAGAGTGCGATGGATAGATAGATGGATAGATAGATTGATAGATAGATAGATAGATAGATAGATAGATAGATAGATAGATAGATAGATAGATAGATAGATAGATAGATAGAGTGAGGACGATAGATAGATAGATAGATAGATAGATAGATAGATAGATAGATAGATAGATAGATAGATAGAGTGAGGACGATAGATAGATAGATAGATAGATAGATAGATAGATAGATAGATAGATAGATAGATAGATAGATAGATAGATAGATAGATAAATAGATAGATAGATAGATAGATAGATAGAGTGAGGACGATAGATAGATAGATAGATAGATAGATAGATAGATAGATAGATAGATAGATAGATAGATAGATAGATAGATAGATAGATAGATAGATAGATAGATAGATAGATAGATAGATAGATAGAGTGAGGACGATAGATAGATAGATAGATAGATAGATAGATAGATAGATAGATAGATAGATAGATAGATAGATAGATAGATAGATAGATAGATAGATAGATAGAGTGAGGACGATAGATAGATAGATAGATAGATAGATAGATAGATAGATAGATAGATAGATAGATAGATAGATAGATAAATAGATAGATAGATAGATAGATAGATAGATAGATAGAGTGAGGACGATAGATAGATAGATAGATAGATAGATAGATAGATAGATAGATAGATAGATAGATAGATAGATAGATAGATAGATAGATAGATAGAGTGAGGACGATAGATAGATAGATAGATAGATAGATAGATAGATAGATAGATAGATAGATAGATAGATAGATAGATAGATAGATAGATAGATAATGGGATGTGTTTGTGTTGTTTGGTTGACTCACTGTAGTGTCTTCATTACATCCGTCTCAGCCTCTGACTTGTCCCTGTAGAATGTTCGTATTGTTGTGATCCGTTAGAATGTTCCCTGATTCCCTGTCAGTTGAGACCTGGGGCTGAGCGGGAGAGTAACCAGCGCCTGGTGGGGTTTCAGTGAATTCTTATCTACTCATCTTCTTCTAATGTAGAATAAACTTTGTAATCTACCACTCGGACTGACTACGTGATCCTTATCCTTCACTACAATTTGGCGACAATCTGGGTGTACTTCAGCTTATTACTATAAGGACTGCAAAGACCAGGCAACTGCAAGGTAAAGAATTTTGTTTTCATTCGTATATTTTTCACACGCATACTGGCACCCCAACTTCAGAACCCAACCGGTAGTTTTTTTTTTAAGTTCATGAGGCGCACCGTCAACCTTCTTCAAGAGCAACAAACTAAACTTCAAGGTCAGCATTTCATGGATGATTTCTTCCGTGTTTCACTCGGTATTTTCTTGTTTTGCATAGACGTAAATGGCGGGTATGATTAATTCTATTTCAGGACAGGAGGCTCCGATTATGCTATCTCATTTCTTTAATGAAATGCCCAGCAGCCATAGAAACAATAAACTACATTACCCAGAAACACATGGGCAACAACCATAGAGTCAGGGGTATAAAATGGCATATAGAGAGTCACTCTTCCTCTTTCTTTGCTGCTCCGCAGCCAGTTAAGTGCTCTCTTGCTATTACTTACTGTTTTGATACTGTTGATTATATTGCTGTTTTGCGCTGTGTTCGCGCTGTGTGCCGCGTTATTTTCCTGCTTTGCACTGCTCGCGGCTTTGTACTCGCGCTGTGGCGCTTCTTTATTTTCTTCCCCGGTTTTCTCGGCGGCGCGTTTGGGAGCGTGTGTTCACCTCCTTTGCTTAGTCGGGCGCCTCGCGCCTGCCTTCTTTGTTAGGTGGAGTGGCATTTGGGGTTTGCAGACGCTCGCGCTGCCTGCGCGAGCTCTGCCATTGCTCAGGGAGGCAGCCGGGGTCCCGCGCATGCGCATTTGGGTTCTTCCGGCGCTCTCTGTTTGTTGACAGAACCGGAGCTTCTCAGAAGGTCGTCCTTCGTGACAGACGCGCCCACAGCCTTCCCATTAACCCCTTGAGACGCCGGTTGCTCGTGTAAGCTTCAGGCAGGAACAACAAGCATAGGCTCTGCCTAGAGTGTGTTTTTTTGTATACAGCAAGCTTGCCCTCCACGTTTTAAATAGTTTTTTGTGAAGCATTATTTTGTGCCTTCTAGCTTGCTGTGGGGTTTTTGCACTCCCCCCTGATTTTTGCCTTGGGCAAATCCCTTTGTGTCATCTTGTGGGCTATAAATCGTTCTGCTACACTATGGCAGACTCATACTATGCTGATGACAATGAGTATGACGAGGAAGCCTCAGATTCCCTTGAGCAGGGCTTGGTTGAGGCCTTGGATAGGGGTGTCCAGCACTCTATGAATAGAGCTTTGGTCCGTGCCATTACTCCTCTTAAGCGCCATCTTACTCAGTACGCGCAACAGCAGGGCTGGGTCCCTGCTTCCAAGTCCTATACTTCTTCTCCTGGGAACCCACATGCGTCTGATTTTCAGCGCTTGGCCAAGTCCATGTCCACTTTAACGTCTCGCCAAAGGGCAGTGGAGGTCGAAAGTGAAGACCATCTCTCTTCTTCGTCCTCAGAACATCTTTCCCCTCCTCCTAAGAAGAGAAAATGTAAGGAACATTTTGTGGATGCCCATAGTCACCCCCAGGTTCTCTCCTTTAATCCTGCTGACATAGTCCACCCTAATTCGACGGCGTGGCTTCCGTCGCCAGCTGTAACGGCCTATGTTCAGCAGCACATTAGGCAGTCTTTTGACAAGGACGTCCGTGCGCGCCTCCGCTCAGAATGTCCACGCCCAGACCTTGCTGATGGTTTAGCAGATACACCTGAGGTGGATCCTACAATGCTCACCTACTTGGCGACTCCTCCTCGTCCTAAATATGTTTCCTTGTCGGATGTTTCTATTGTCTTACGTTTTCTGGAATCTTGGCCGCTTAATTCTTTACTATCTCGTAAACAGTTGTCGGCCAAACTTACCATGTTGCTTTGTCTGGTTTCCTGCAAGCGGGTTTCTGATGTTCGGGCTTTGGATCTCGCTGGACGCAGTTTTACTCCTAAAGGAGTTTCATTTCGTCTCTCTAGACGGACCAAAACGAATGCTACCATTATCTCTTATCCTTCTTTTCCTCAACGTCCACAACTCTGTGTCGTTCAATGCTTAAAGGATTATGAAGTAAGTACTTCTACTTTACGTTCTGATATGCAGGGTCAATTGTTAATTGCGTTACAAAAGCCTTTTTGCCCGTTACCCTGGCTACGTTAGCCAGGTGGGTCCGGTGGCTCATGGCTGAGGCTGGCATTGATGTATCTGTTTTTGGGGCACATTCTGCACGTGGGGCTATGGCCTCTAAAGCTTTTTCTTTGGGATTGACTTTATTTGATATAATGAAAGCTGCAGACTGGTCTTCTGATTCTGTGTTCAAGACCTTTTACTTTAAACCTATTGATAATGTTGCCTCTGTTGTGGTGGATCAGCTTTAAACAAGCATAATCGGAGCCTCCTGTCCTGAAATAGAATTCAAAATTTGCAAACATTCGTGACAAGAATTTTCAATTCTATTAAGGACAAGGAGGCGAGGATTATCCCACCCGTTATTCTCTGCATTCTGTTCAGATGATGCTTTTACTGTTGTTCTTCTGATGATGTATTGAAAAATATCTTATTTTTTCCCACCCCATTTCTGCTTTATGCTCATTTGTTGCATAGCTTGGATATTACCGCTTTGTGTTCCTTTCAGGTTCTGATCCAAAGTGAGGATGTCTCCGTTTTACCTGGACCCTGCCTTCCTGCTCCTGCGGAGGATTTTGGTTGCAGTCTTCAAAGATTTCTACCGTTTTGGATGTTTCTTGGACTTCCTAGTTTGGCGTTCCTCTTGTTCTTGTTGGATTTTCCGGACTGGATATGGTCTGTTTTCCTGGAGTTTTTGTTACGAAAGAAAGAGGAAGAGTGACTCTCTATATGCCATTTTATACCCCTGACTCTATGGTTGTTGCCCATGTGTTTCTGGGTAATGTAGTTTATTGTTTCTATGGCTGCTGGGCATTTCATTAAAGAAATGAGATAGCATAATCCTCGCCTCCTTGTCCTTAATAGAATTGAAAATAAATTCTTGTCACGAATGTTTGCAAATTTTGAATTCAATAGTGCCATTTAGTGGTTTCCAGCACTAATATACCTGAATATTCAGCAATGCTTAGAATACACGAGAGCACCGTAACTTATCAAATGTGTAAATGTTTCATGCCTGCTGATTTTAAAGTCTTGACAAGGTTTGCTAATAATGTTTACGTTTGCTGGGTCTTCTTCAAAGTCCTCTTCAAGTTTCCTGCTCTACAACGGTGACTACATTAATTATTTTATTTTATTGTTTTTGTGATACTTATTTTAGTATACATGGTCATTGCAATTTCTAATATAATTTCTAATGTATTGTAAATACATTTGCATGTTAAATTTTACGTTCATGTATCATTTTATCACTTTATTTACATCAGGAATAATTCACAAGTTTATTTTTATTCTCTGCTTATTTGATAATTTTGCACATTTTATTAATTCTTCATTCCAGTTCAACTAATTAATGTGCAGTGTCTATGTAATTTAGTTTGTTTCAAAATGCTCTATATTTACTTGTATTAGATGTGAGTGGATTTACAGCATCTACATTTAAAGGTTTCATGCTTTATTTGCTGACGTCGTATTCGAGGTACCTACTACTTTTCTTACTTCACGCATTGTATTATTTTCTGAATTCAGTTATGCTACTTTCAAATTCATGATACTTTTTGTTTCTATATGTACATATGTTAACTTATTCTAAACATTTTCTTGTGCGTAGACGTACGCTACATTAAATTTCATTATTATTGAAGGTATTACTCATGAGTTTTAATGTTCTGTGCACGGAAAGCTTTTATTTGATGATTTAATTATTATGCCAGATTTTCTGCGCCTTTTTTTTAAAGGTTTCATTCCTAATTATTTTTTCTTTCTGGCAATTGAGGTTTTCCTCTGTTGGTGCTCCATTAGGTGTTTGTTCTCACCATTCTTCTTAATTTTATTGGAGATTCTGTTTATTTTCTCTTGTGGAGTACTTCCTTCCCTCATGTATATTTCTTTGCGTAGTTATACCTTTCACTTCTTCGTTTGTTGTTTCACAATTTCACCAGTCTGGCCAATTGGTATATTTTGCTTTACTTTCAACGTTGGTGTTCAGTGTCTACATTCTTGCCATCTCCTTCTCTTTTGTCTTTTACGGAGAAGATATGTTCTTTCTTGTAATTTATAGAGAAGACCTGTTGTCTTTCCTTTATTGTTTTGTTTTCTCTTGTCATTTAAACAGAAGATCTGTTGTCCTTCCTTTTTTCTCTTTCCTTTTATTTGCATTTCTTCCATTCCTGCTGTATCCTTTGTGTTTATAACTGTGCTTCATAATTTACCACCTTTTCACTTTTTCACTATAACTCTTTTCTCACTTCTTTTATTACCTCTTGTATTTAACTCTTCTTTTTCTTACTCACCTGGTTTCTACTTTTCCTTTATATTTTCATCGTTATTGTATTTGTTATTGATATATTTGCATCTGATACTTCTTTTTGATTTTGTTGTAAAAAAGGGAGATGTGTAGTGTCTTCATTACATCCTTCTCTGTCTCTGACTTGTCCCTGTAGAATGTTCGTATTGTTGTGATGCATTAGAATGTTCCCTACCTCCCTGAAGTCAGTTGAGACCTGGGGCTGAGAGGGTGAGTAACCTGCTACTGGTGGGGTTTCAGTGAATTCTTATCTACTCTTCTTCTTCTAATGTACTTACCTGGAATAAACCTTATAATCTACCAGTCGGACTGACTTCGTGATCCTTATCCTTCACTATACTCACTAGACTACCCCATGTCTGGTTCAGTCCCTGATATGCATGCCCAAAAGTAGTTACTGATTTATATCGTTTTATATGGTGTACAAATTGTAACGGTGCAAATGTTTTATAATTGAAGTGTTTTCGAACGCACTCTGTAGCCGTGAGCGGTGTAGCTGATATAAGTATATATGTCTGTAGCAGTTACACACGGCAGCAGAGTGCTTTATGTTTTGCACACTGAAAGACCCGGAAAGCGCCTAGACGCTATAACGGGGATGTTTTAATGGGCCTCAATAAATTCAAGGAGGAATGTGTCTGCCAGTGGAACGTCCTTGATAGTTTGACCCGGAAGTGTAGTGAGTGTCAATGTAGTTTCAACACCTCCTCACAGGCCCCGCTTCCCCAGACTATTCCCCCGGTTATAGCTGGGGAGGGAGTTCGTATTCGGACGGCTCTTGTCAACTCTCGCTCTGTGGTTAAGCACGCCTTAGAGGTCTATGAACTCCTTTCGGAGGACCAATATGATCTCTTGTTTTTGACTGAGACTTGGTTCAATGAATCCTCGGCCCCCATGGTTGAGTTGGCTATCCCCAGGGGGTTTAAAATTATCAGGGTAGATAGGAAGGTGGGCAAGAGATTCCTGGACTCTGGTCCACGAAGTCTCCCTAGGAATTGAAGGGGGTGAATTTTTTTACTTTTCTATCTCCCTCACCCCTCACTTTACGCTCGGGGGACACTTGTCTATAGGCCCCCAGGCTCTTCTGGAGCGTTTTGAAAGCCCTCGATGAGATCATTGTCCCTAGGGCTTTACGCTTTTCCAGATTTCTATTACTGGGGGACTTTTACATACATTTCGACTGCCCGTCCAGGGCTGATACGATTGAACTTTCGGACTCCCTGAAAATGGCACAACTTACTCAATGGACTAACTCCCCCACACACATCGGGGGACATATCCTTGATTTTGTGTGCTCTAACTTTCCCCTGTCTGGTATCCATCCTCTTCAAATACCTTGGTCTGATCACTCCCTGATTCAGTTTTCCTGGTCTATTGCTAAACCTGTGCTTTTAACAAAGTCCCCTTTAAGCAAACCCTCTCAGAGGATTGATGCTTCCGTCTTTAGCAGAGTTCCGTCTAATTCCCGGCCTTCTGCCAATGTGACACTGGAGGGTGCTATAATGAATTTTACTTACTGGATTGCCCAGCGGTGGAGTCTGTTACTCCTCTCCTCCCCGATAAGCACGTTAGAAATGCGCCGTCCAAACCCTGGTATTCCAGCAACCTTAGAGCACTAAAGCACTCCTGTAAAAAACTTGAACGTTGCTGGAGACTAAATTATTGTCCATTGGCGAAAGCTGTACTCATAAAAGTCCATAGGGAGTATTATCGAGCTATTAAGGAGGCTAAAAGCCTTTTCTTTACTGAGCGCATCGCCGGCTCTAGAAACAACTCATAGGAAATATTTTCCATTGTACAGAGCTTTCTCAATCCTATTGCAGAGCGGATCGATCTGCCTGTTTCGGCAGAATGGTGTGAGAAACTGTCTGACTTTTTTATTGACAAAATCCAGGCTATACAGGATTCTCTAGGGTCAGACTGCATTGAGCAGACTGACGCCCACACCTCAAGTTCACCAGTTCCCCCTCTGCCTGCCCCCTCACTAACGGCTTTTCAGCCGATCACTCCGAAAGACTCTCTATCTATCCTTTCATCTCTCAAATCCGGATCTCCCTCTGATCCGTGTTTTGCTAGACTGCTTGCTGAGGTGGCTGAGGTAGTTAATCCGGAGGTGAATACTATCATAAACCTATCACTTCAGACCGGCATTGTTCCCAAGGTATGGAAGGAGGCTAAACTTATACCACTCTTGAAAAAGCCCTCCTTAGATCCTAACATTCCTGCCAGCTATCGCCCTATTTCTTTACTTCCGGCGGTGGCTAAGATATGTGAGAAAGCAGTTTTTAGGCAGCTATCCACTTTCGTTGAGGCATCAGGTTCCCTTCATCCTGCTCAATCCGGATTTAGAGCCTCCTATAGCACCAAGACTGCTCTTGTGGAAATATCAGAAGCCATAAGGGAGTGTTTGGACGGGGGCGGCAGATCGGCGCTGATTTTATTGGACCTCTCTACCGCCTTCGATACGGTCCCTCACCAACTACTCCTTTCTAGGCTCTCCCACATTGGCGTGTCTGGGCAGGCCTGGAAGTGGCTTGAATCCTTCCTAGTAGATCGCACACAGCAGGTCTGGATGGCCCCTTTCTCTTCCACCCCTCGTACAGTGGCTACCGGAGTCCCTCAGGGCTCCACTCTGAGCCCCTTGCTTTTTAACGTTTACGTTACCCCCTGATCTTCCTCGCGGAGGAGCTGGGTGCAAAAGTCATTGCATATGCGGATGACACTCAGCTCCTCTTTACCTGGAAGGAAGGTGAAACATCTCTCTCAGCTGCCCAGCGCTGCCTCGCAGCGGTCTTTGGTTGGCTGGCCCGGGCACAGCTGAAGTGTAATGAGGGTAAATCGGAGGTTCTCCTCTACGGCCCTTTCCCATCGTTCTTTAAAGAGACTTTGAGGCCCCCTGAGTATCCCCAGCCATTGTCATCTGGCAATCCTGCTAAAAATCTGGGGATTTGGTTTGAGGAGGATCTCCGATTCTCTACTCAAATAAAGCGACTGGCAGGGGTATGCTTTGGTATCCTAAAATCTCTTAAGAAGTTCTTCCCTTTGCTACCTCGATCTGCCAAGGAAATGGTCACTCGGGCATTGATCTTGTCCCGCATTGACTACGCCAATGGCTTATACGTTGGACTCCCGGGATACCAGTCAAAGAAATTGCAAGTAATTCAGAATGCGGCGGCCAGGGTTCTGCTGCAAATCCCTGGGCGCACAAGCATAAAGCAGCATTTACGCGACTTGCACTGGCTGCCTGTTGTCCGCAGTATTTAGTTTAAGGCCCTTACGCTGGCTCATAGAGCCTTGCATGGTCTTGGCCCAGTTTACCTCCAGAGGCGCATTTCCTTCTACACGCCTCCTAGAAACCTCCGCTCTACCACTCTGCACCTGACCACTGTTCCCCGCTTTCGCAGGGTTCAGTTAGGGGGTAGCTCCTTCTCCGTTAAGGCTGCAGTGGCCTAGAATTCCCTTCCTCTGGAGTTGCGCAACATCCAAGACACTATGCTATTTAAGAAACAGCTGAAGACCTTCCTTTTTAACCAACCCATCTAAATATGCTGCTCGTTGTTATGGTCCACCTCGGCGCCGGCGCACTCTTGAGTATCCGTGCGCGATATAAATGTTTAATAACATAACATAACATAACACTTACTGACAATATATCAACACACAACATTTCAGCCTCTCTCCATAACCAATCACAAAGCTATGTCCACAAATCTCATCTGATAACTTCCACCCTGCAAGAGCATCATGCACATAATCTCGACACATTAAAAATACAAGAGCTGGCCCAAATACAAATGTTTTGTAAATAAGTCCTGGACTAACAAGGTCCCTCCCTCTGACGCTCACAGTCATTTCCCTTAACTCACACGTGGGTACTCAAGAGATGTGTGCCTCCTGTCCCTTCTACGGAGATCACAGCACACCTGGATCCGATATTCTAAAACATAAAGCATCGGACATATGTGAATCCTGTGACTGAGAGGTATACATTTTAAAGAACTTTCTTTCTGCTTAAGGCTGTTGTATTCCTGGTTCCCCTGCAATGACAACGCTGATGCCCCACAGCAGTCACCTGCCTGGATAGGATGGCTTGGAACACACATGGTCCTGTGACGGTTATATGTAGACTCTTACTACTTGCTATCAGGATCTTCAAAGGTCCTGCTCTGTTACCCCCCTCCTCCTCAACTCTCCCGGAAATGCACCTTTCAGCGCCTTGACGCACTTCCGCTGGCAGCCCACAGTGCAGCATTTCTCATCAGCGGCGCAGTTCCAGTCTTGGCCACAGGAGGGCGCATAGGCGGCAGGGCAGAGCGGTGAATTTGAAATATAAGATGGACAGACCCCTTCATGATCTGCAACAAAATAAACATTCAGGGACCTTGTTTTCATAGCGGTATGACAGTAAGCAATATTAGTGGAAAGCCAAATGCAGCATGTTCATGAGTTTGGCGGCCTCCAACTGAAAGCCCCGCCCGTGCACCGGAATGTTTCCACGGTCATGGAGTCTCCAGCGCCCTGTGCTGCATGTACACATGGATTAATAATTACTCATGCACAAACACGAACGATTTTTATAAATCAATGCCAAACAAACAGATCTACTGTGCAGGTGGGGTAGGGGGCAATATTGCTGCACTCTCTTTGTCTCTTACCTACAATGCTTTTTGTTGTCAATACAAAACAAGCCTGACTGCAGCATATTCATAGATAATGCAGGAGAAAGAATCCTCAAGGGCTTTACATAACTAGTCCTAATCTGTGCCCATTGGAAAGAGACCCTGAAGGAGCCAAGGTCATCGCATGCACTCGCCCAGCAATGATCTCTGTATTCGGGCTGGTGAGGGCTGGGAAAATCATTCTGAGGGCTGTAACTTGTATGTCTTTATGCTTGCATTACAATACCTATACTTCCATGCATTTACGTGACCTAGCATTTACTTTGCCCACATTAATAACTCTAAACTTTAGGATAATGCAGTTTACTATATTTTAAATATAATTTTATTATGTTAAATTTCATGACTGATAACACAATGCCATTTTTTATATAATTCAAAATGATAAGTTTCCTTATTCTAATAAAACTTCTAAAGCTAAATTAAATGAAATTAATTTTCATTAAATGTAATTAAATTATTGTTTTTTATCACAAAGTACTTTTCAACTCCACCTATATTTCATTCTATTTAAATAAATTGACAATTAGTAATGTGAGAACAATACAAAAAACCCTAACCCTATAATTTATTTAATGCAAATAATGTATCTCACATTACAAGCATTCAGGTTGTATTGAAATAATTTTTATCCTAACCCTAAATTATATTAAATTTAAATAATTAAATCCTGCATTCTAGACGTCATGCTAACCTAACTATTCAGTTAATTAAATTGTGTGTTTACTGCTTTCTGACCGGAATGAGGGCACCGGCACACCGGGGCATCTCTTTTCTGAAAGGTTCTTGGTAAAAGTGATCTAAGGTCCAATCACTAGCTCTACTCAAGTGTGCGGCATTCCACCTGAGGGGCTGGAGGAACTAGGAAGCTACGGGCCAGATGTAGGTAAATTCAATTTAGCGAGTCATTAATAGCAATTTTTACCGAATTGCTATTAAGGACTCGCTAAATTGAATGCATGTAGGAATAGCTAAAATATTAGCAATTCCTTCAAATTCCTTAAAAACGAATCGCAAATTGAGATTCGTTAATAAGGAATACCTACCCATTCATTCCTATGGGCCAGGAGGCCCATAGGAATGAATGGGAAGATGTTCACTATTTGAGATTCAGTATTAAAGAATCGCAAATAGCAGGAGCTATTTCAAGGGTGCCAGGGTGTCAAAAGGACACCCTGTTGCACCCCTGAAATGTGCATGTGTGCACATGTGGCGTACATACATGCCCTAAGGGCATGAATGTGTGCCACATGGCACTTTAAAAAAGCAAAAAAGTGCTTTTTTACAGGACAATGCTAATTACCACCAACTTGAAGTTAGTGGTAGTTAGTGATTCCTTAAGACTAAAGTGCACTTTCTTTTGTACTGCTTACATTGCATTTAAGTAATCACAATTACCAATTCCTTAAATGCAAGAGCAAAATAAGGAATCGCAATTTTGCGATTCCTTATTGTGCTAGTAGGTTTAAACTCACCTACATTGCCCTCAGCCAAATACCGGTCGCAAACGCTGAAATGCGAATTTCAGCGTTAGCGAACGGTATTTGGCCACCTACAACTGGCCCTATGTGTACAATAAGGTTACCCTCTGTGGTATATAAATAAATAATACCGGATCTATTTTTGACTGGACATAGTAATAACAGATAGCTCAATAAATAAGAGTCAAGATTCGAGGTAGTAGGAGTTTGCAGGTTTAATACAGCATAAGGACAGGAACAGGACAACCTGCACAGGAATAGGATGGCAGCGCTGCCGGGGGCAGGATCGGAATCGGGACAACGGCGCTGGCGTAACATTTAATAACAGTGCACAAATATATATACTAAAACAATTGCATTACAATACATACAATAGGCGGAGCAGTGGGTGTGGTCAATAGCAGTCGCGAAAGATAAGGGTGAAAAGAGGTGTAACAGAAGGCGTTTACATAGACATGTGATGTAAACGTAACAGAATATGTCATAAATGGGGCGGAAACATGGAGGGGGCTATCTGAGGAGCCGGGACCTCTAACCTAGTGGTGCGCGCAAACTGACAATGACGTGTTACTAGGAGAAGCTGGGGGCTATGACTTCTGCGCTAGGAGCAGAGACTGAAGTCTGGAGAGTCAGGGCGACATGTACCTAAACACTATCTAGTATCTGATGTTTAGAGAACATGTTGATAGAATCCAGAAGTTATCGGGGTAAAGGCTAACAGACTCTAAGACTGGTGCATGCATTATTCTACATGTAGTGCGTGTTGAAGAATATTAAATGACCATTAATACAGTATTTCTCTTACATGGAGACGTAAAGGCTAGACGATGACTGAAACTATTGATGCGATTCAGTAGCTTAGGAATGCAGAGAAGGAGGGCTGGACTGATAACTAGAATCATAACATACTTTTGGCAGACTAGCAGGCAGAGCCAGGCCGAGCCGGGCACTGTGAGGCAGGAAGTAAGTGAAGGGTCAGGAATACAGGTGGGGGCTGTATCGCTCCTCAGCGAGGGCTCAGGAGACAGGAGCTGAATCTGGTGTCCGGGCCCTTTTGAGGCCTAGAAACGGGGACTTTTCAATGAAATAACGTGCACACTGAGAAACGTGGCAACGTAACCTTACATAGGCCTGATACTCGTAGCTTTCACGAGAACTGGAAACTGGCATACTAGAGATGGACACAACTGTAAGTGCGTCTTTAATCAAACATGGGAAATACATATGCATATTAATCATGCACACATAACATAAGATGGGGGACACGTAGGGACACAGAACATGGCAAAATTTACTTTTCCACATTCCCTCCTTGTCACTACGTTTCCATCAGGAAACATCAATATTCATGATACCATCTATTATTTCATACAGTATCATTTGCTCGTCTCGAATTTTCTTGGAACTGGATTTAGAACGGGACTTGGGACTAGGAATACAAGAGGTAGCACAAATGCCGCAAATCGCAGGGCCACATTTTATACAGAGGCAGCAACTATATATGATCGCTACTGCAATACCTAGAAAGGACAACACTTTCCATCCCCAGGCGGAAATTATATTCCAGAACCAACCGGACCATGTCCAGGTGCCTGGATTTTGGTATAACAGATGGGCAATTTTATGGAGTCTGGTTATAGCTGAATAAACAGACGGCGCGTTATTAGGAATGAAAATGCAGCAACTAGATCCGATGACTCTACATGCCCCGCCCCTATCGGCCAGTATGACGTCAAGGACGAGACGATTCTGGAGCACGACAATTCTCATAAAGGATTGCTCTTCGGTTAAGTTACCTAGAGCAGAGGTAGTCTCAATCACTACTGCTTCAAGTGTTCTGGTTAATCTACGTATCAGTTTACTATTCACGACAGTACCTAAGTAGGGAAAGACACCTTTATTGATATCTATGTATTGTTCTAGAGCAGTTTCAGTATAATCAACAATCGGGAGGTCTCTCTTGTGTCTAGTATGTACTAGGTGGGAGTTCCTATGATAGTCAGGTGGGGCTAGAAAAACTGGTGGCAGTAGGAAGGCAATGTAACAGGTTCCCTCCCAATCGAGGGGCAGACGAACATATGCGGTTTGACCACAAACAAAATAAGAATGACGTGAAGCTTTGAAAATAGATTTCCCACTGTCACTATACTTGACAATAGTAGTACAATCACTATGTCCTACATGTACGGAACCATTCTTTCTGACACATAATTCACCTTTGACTGGTAATACTGACATAGCAGGTAAGTCTGGAGTAGTATCAGACTGAACATTCAGGACCATGAAATTCGAAGAATAATTACCCAAATTATAAACTTCATTTTCTAGATCTAACCCTGTTCTATGGGAAAGACCTTGCTTGTCTGGAAAACATGTACTGTTCAGAAAGGACATATCATTTGAGGATGACGTTAACGTGGACCATGCTCCACATGAACCGTTATGTGAAAATGGATAAGGAAACAGTGGCAGAACTCCCTTCGGTGTCTGGAAAGGGGGGAGTCGACCACACACCCAACAATTAGTGGCATTGCTGGTCTGGTGTGAATAATGTAACATGCGGATAAAGGAATTATTTCGCATTGCAAGACGATAAGATAGTTCATGAGGAGGCAGATCACTAAACGTATGCTCTACTGTAGTATTAGAAGACTTATTTACATGAGAAACTGGAAAATATAAATACAATGCATAACTTATGCAGGTAATCATAAGGCTGAGATATAGCAGAAAACATAAAATAATAATGCAACTTTTAGAGTTCTCACTAACTCTCTCTCTATGGGGGTCTATTTTATACATGTCAGAAACCGGTCTAACCGTTTCACCTAGGGGAGGACTTAGACAATCAAACTGGCTGACTTATTTTACTAGACCTTAATTTTAACTTATACTCCTGCTGCGGAGTTTTCTCTAACAGGGAGGGTTTCGTATCAATGTCATTTGCGGGACAGTCCTTGAGAATAGTACTTTGGCAGTCTTTAAAATCCTGGGAAATGTTCTTGGAAACGGTCTTTAGTCCATAAAACTTCTTTACATGCGACAAATGCACCCAGCCCTTCCTGCCTTCCAGCTTGACGGCAGTACGGGTGGCCAGGAGGACTTGCTTGGGCTCCTTCCAGCGGGGCTCCAGCGGACTTGAACGATCAAAGTTCCTTACAAGAACCAGATTTCCGGGAACGATTTCATGCGGTGCCACCTCGGTATTGTCTGGAAATGCGGCGGCAACCTGTGAACGACAAGAGTGTAGGGCAGACATCAAGGAAGCTAGGTAATCTGTCAGCATATTACTTGAAACATCTGTAATACTTCGAGGTCTAGGTGTACCCCACATATTAGGGGGGCGGCCGAATACGACCTCGTACGGGGACAGACCTGATCTGGAATGTGCGACCATGCGCATATAAAACAGAGCGACTGGCAGAGCAACTAGCCAATCTACACCTTTTTCTTGACAGATTTTAGCAATACGTATTTTCAGGGTCTGATTATGTCTCTCTACTAGACCGGCTGCTTCAGGATGGCGTACACAATGGAACTTCCACTGGTACCCTAACAAAAGGGAAACGTGTTTCATCAGTTCAGATGAGAATGGCTGGCCGTTATCAGAATATACGACCCTAGGGAGTCCATAACGGGGGAAGAATTCACGAACCAACTGCTTGGCAGTGGTCGCGGCTGTGTAATCTGGAACTGGATATGCTTCTGTCCACCTGGACAAAGCGCATACAACTACAAGGACATACTTGAAACCTCGACATCGCTCCATCTGAATATAATCCATCTGGAGGACCTCAAAAGGGTGGTCAGGGGGTTGGAATCCACCTTGTTCCACCGGGACACTTTTACCTGGATTAAACTGGCAACATATCATACAGGTACGGACTTTCTGCTTGGCTGCAGCTCGTAAATGCTTGTTAAACCAAATGTTCTGGATACTGTCTAACATAGCTTTTTCTCCTAAGTGTGCTGGACTATGTGCGGTATTGATAATGACTTGAACCATAGAGTCGGGGAGAAACCATGTGGCTTTTCCCTTCGTTACCCATCCCTGATCTGTCTGGACCCCTCCTTGTTCGGACCATTTCTTGATTTCATCGGGAGTAGCATGTAACTGGATATCTATGACATCTTGAGTAGGGTCCTTAACTGTCATACAGGTAGTCGGATCTGGAGTATGTGTCTGTGTCGGATTAACTGACATGTCTGGAGTCTGTGCTGTAAGCTTGGCTGTGCGATCTGCTAGATCATTACCTTGAGAAATAATGTCAGTAACTTTCGTATGTGCTTTGCATTTCATGATAGCAATAGATGTCGGTAAATGTATGGCATCTAACAGAGCTTGAATAAGGAGACCATGCTGAATCTTGGTTCCATGAGAAGTCATGAAACCTCTCTCCTGCCAGAGCACTCCAAAGTCGTGTACAACTCCAAATGCGTAGCGTGAATCTGTGTAAACATTAACTTTCAGGTTCTTGGCGTGAATGCAGGCTTGTGTCAGAGCAACTAGCTCTGCTGCTTGAGCAGACAGGGTGTCAATACGGTGTGTTTCTATAACTTCAGTGTCAGTAGTCACTGCATACGCGGCTACTAGTTCTCCTGTACTTGTTCTCATACATGAACCATCCACATAAAGTGTCAGGTCGGGATTTGGTAAAGGAATATCTGTCAGATCTTGTCTTGGCTTAGTCATAGTGTTAACTGCTTCCACACAGTCGTGTGTGGCAGGATTCGAAATAACTGACGGTAACAGTGTAGCAGGATTTAGAACGTTGCAGCGTCTGATTTCTATGTGTGGCTGGAACAGTGTCAGTTCATAACCTGTTAAACGTGCAATTGTCAAGTGCTGAGTCTGTGTTCAGTTTAAAAGAACTTCCACGGAGTGTGGAACTTGTACTGTCAAGGAATGTCCTAATACTATGGAATCACTTTGTCTGATAGCCAGTGCTGTGGCTGCAACTGACTTGAGGCACGCAGGCAGAGCCTGGGCTATTGGATCTAATGTGCTCGAAAAATAAGCACAGGGCTTGTATTGTCCTGCTTGATCTTGCGTGAGAACAGATAATGCTGTACCATCACGTTCTGTGACGAAAAGTGTAAAAGGCTTACTGTAGTTCGGTGTAGCTAGAACAGGAGCTTGGCATAGAGCTTTCTTTAACTCATTGAAACTAAGTGTATGCTCAGATGTCCAAGGGAGGACAGTCGATACGGCTGCCTCCTGTGTCGTTAACTGTATCAGTGGTTTGGCTAGAAATGCATACTGAGGAATCCATTGTCTGCAATAAGAAGTAAGGCCGATAAAAGCACGTACCTCCTTCTGGGTCTTGGGCTGAGGAAGACTCGCTATTAACTGGATACGGTCTGGTGTCAACTGCCTACCCCACTTGGACAGTAAGTGGCCTAAGTAGATCACTTGCTGGACACAGAATTGAAGCTTCGAAGGGGACACCTTGTGCCCCATCTCGGCAAGGAAATACAAGACTGTAAGTGATGCTCGCTCGCAAGCACGTTCAGAACGGGCTGTGATCAGTAGATCATCGACATACTGGAGCAGGGCAGTGTCTGTTGGCATGTGAATGTTGTCTAGTTGTCTCTTAAGTGCTTGACTGTAAATACTAGGGCTTTCTGTGAAACCTTGAGGAGCTCGTGTGAATTTATAGCTCCTTCCATTTAAACAAAATCCGAAAAGAAACTGGCTGTCTGGATGAATGGGGACACTGAAAAACGCGTTCTTGAGGTCTATGACTGTAAAAAATGAGGCTTCGGAATCAATGGCTGTCAATAGGGAAGAGATATCTGGGACAACTGGGTACTGGGGAATAATACATTTATTGAGTTCTCGAAGGTCAATCACTAATCGATATACTGGGGGTGCATTTGGATCAGTACGTTTCATGACTGGAATGATCGGAGAATTACATACATTGGAGTCAGTTTCTACAACTACTCCTTGAGCCATGAGCTCGTCAATAATTTTGGATAAGGCTGCTACAGCCTCAGGTGGTAATCTGTACTGTCTGATTCGTGGTAACACTACACCTGGCTTGAGAGTCACACGATGGGGTGTGATTTGCATGAAGCCAACATCAGTTGGACCTTGCGCCCATAGATGCTGCGGAACATTAGACAATCTCGGATCAAAATCTCGTAATACATAGTGACCCTTGAAGTCACGTAAAAACAAACGTATTCCCTCGGGGGAACAACATTTGACTGCACCTAATTCTTTCAGTGTCTTAATGCCTAACAAATTTTCTGGACATGACTTCGTAAGTAATAGATCAGTAGTGCGGGACAATGGACCTACTTCTAAAGTAACTGGCTTAGATATCTCGTTTACAATAGGCTTTCCTGAAAATCCAAGGGAAACATTTCTAGAGCCTGAGAGCGGAGCCCCTGGAACTTCGGCGTGACTTATAGTGGTCCTACTTGCCCCTGTATCAATCAGAAACTTTCTGTCTTTCCCTAATACTTGACTATGAACGGATGTATGACGTTACAACGCATACTTTTACTCCGCAGACCATTACAACGCGACTTTTACTCCGCATACCGTTACAACGCATAGCGCCTTGGGGCGCTGGATAGTGGTAAGTATAATTTACTATTCTAACTCCAGTCCCCGTGGACCCTAGGGAAGGTGTTGGATAGTAAATTATACTTATTACCTATCCTAGAGCGCCCCCCAGCGCAATGCGTTGTAATGGTATGCGGAGTAATGGTCGCGTTGTAATGGTAGTGCGGAGTAAAAAATGCGTTGTAACAGGTGTATACCCTATGAACATAGGGACCCTCTTGATCTACAGGAATCTCGATGAGAGGCAAGCCTACCTCCCTCTCTAGGCTGTTTCATGAATACTGTTGATACTCTGGATACTCTGTCTGAGCATACTGGTACATCTGCTGTGTAACATGCTGTGTTGCAGCAATAGGCTGCGGTGCTGGAACTGTCTGTTGTGCATTCTGTGGCTGGAAAGTCTGTGAAACTTGTTCTTGTCTAGGCGGACGTGGTCTTTCTTTAGTTTTACCAGTAGCTATATTATGTTTCAGAACTGCACACTCGTTTATGAAATGACCTGGCTGTTTACAATAATTGCATGTCCCTTTAACGGGAGCTGCAGGATGACTGGCTTGATTCGGACCCCTCTTCTGACTGTCTTGTGGAATAGATTGTGCAACTAGTACTTTCATTTTCGTGTCTTTCATACGTTTTCTCTCGTGTTCTTGCTCTTCTCTGATTCTATTCTGATGATACTGGAGCATCTGTAACATCTGGGACGGGGTACTAGCTTGCCATGTACTTTCGACTTTCAAAACTCGATTCTTAACTTGTGGACTTGAATTCTCGACTAATTTAGTAACAAAAAGATGAGGGTATGACTCGCTACTCGTCTTCAATCCACTGTTTATAATAAAACATTTTTCAAATCTAGAATAAAAATCACTAGTATCTTCATCTTGTTTCTGTTTACAGGCTGAGATTGCATCCCAGTCTTCCTTTTTAGTGGCTAACAATCTGGGCAAAACTTGTATTAACAGTTCTGGTAATTCTTTACATTTCTCTCCAAGACCGGTACCTGGTACTCGTATCTTATCTTCAGCTTCTAGAACTGCCCAATCGATCTTTTTCTCTCCCACCTCCCATTCTTTTTCCTTGAGTTTCTCATATATGCCCGCAGGCAACAGGACTTTTAACATTTTAATAATATCTGGATACGTATATTCTCCCATACGGAGCATGTCCTTTAATTCTCGGTGGAACCCTGCTGGATCTTTGTCATGACAAGGAATTAATTTCTTCATCTCTAAGAGTTCCATTTTTGTAATCGGGGTGTAAACAAATACTCGTTGCATTTCACCATCTGCTGTCCTGACTGGGTGTACTTCTCGTAACGGATTCTGTCTATCTATGTAAAACGGTTTACTTTCTGGAGGTGAGACATGAACAAAATGCGGGTTCAAAAACATACTATATTTATGGCGCTGTTCTAGAATGACACTAATTAAATCGGTACCTAAACCTTTCCACCTATACTGGAGTAACTCGTTCAGGACATCATGTAACGGACCTGGATCAGAATGTTGACCCTCATACAATGTGATGAGGTGCTGAATCATATACATACCCACCAGTCGTTGCTCGGCTGGGGGCAATTTCCGAAACATTTGTGCCACTATTTCGTCTGGAAAAGTGGTAGAATCAGTAGTCCATCGGACTGCTGATCGGGCTAGTTCTTGTTCATGCATAGTACTTAATTCACTATAACCGATTCGTGATTTCAAAATGTGATCGGTAGCTTGAAATACTTGTTCTAGAGAACCTTGTTCTGGTGCTGGATGATGAAAGATTTTCTTGTGTTCTAGGCGTAAATGGCGGTCTGGAAATCTAGATTTTCCTACATACGCTATTCTGGCGGTATTCTCGTCCTCTACCTCTTCTGTAGGAGAGTCATTCTCTTTCTCGCTTACTTGTGCTATTTTACGTTGTTCGTGTAACCTTATTATTTCCTTACGAATTTTCTTATACATACTCTCTATACTACTGATAGTTCTGTGCTTACCCTCGGCTATATTATCACTCCACCTTGTTAGTGTTCTCATTTCGGCCGGATCTTTGGTCGGATAATCTTGTTCCCTTATTAAACAATTAATCAGAAACTTTAATATCATGAGCTGGATCTCAGCTTTCCTTTGAGACATGGCTTCGCCAATACTTTCTGGATCACCCCCTGTACGGATGAAACGATATATTCTGTCTAGATCTTCTTTCATATCCGGTAGGGTGTCCAAATACCCGGTCACCTGTCTTACACGTATGGAGTATATAACCGTACTATCATCGCCTGTGACTGGATCATAGCGGCATTCAGTAAGAGCTCGTCGGATGTCTGCAACGGACTTATATTTGGGCGTACGCTGTAACGCACGTTCATGTAACTCGACTAACGTTACACGTTGGTGTGGTGGCGGGGTACCAGGAGGACCTCCTCCTGCGGCCCCTAGACTAGAATCGTCGACTGATACTCTTCGTGCTGGCAGAGTGGCTGATGTGGCGGGAAGTTGTACTGTGGGCTGGACCGGGGGTACCGTAGCAGGTACTGCAAAAGGTGCCCCGGTGTCTGGAGGAGCAGGAATTGCATTATTTACAGGAACTGGCGGAACAGGATTTGCATATTCCGGGACTGTGTCGTCCAAATAGGACGAAATAAAAATATCAGCTGCGGTCGGTTTGTGACGTAACTTGATCGGAACTAAGGGTGGCGGAAAATTGCTGGATGCCTCCGGGGTCGCTTTTGGCAAGCCCTCGGCAAGAAGAGGATACATACCCTTAATAAGGGCATTCCTCTGTCTGTCTGACTGTTCGGTTTTAACTCGTTCACCTATCTCGATTAATTCCCTTTCTTGGGCTCGTTCTAAGGATTCTCTACTTAATTCTGACTTTCTGATTTCTTTTTCGGTTCTTTTATGAGATTCTTCGCACCATAACTCGATGGCGTCTTTCTGTGACTGTCTGGCTTTCTTTTTCCATAATGCTTCTTCTACTCGCATGATGCACTCGGCATCCCACGTACCTGATACGGGCCATCTATACTTTTCTTCTAACTCTTTGGTGTACTCTACCCATAAATCTAGATACAATATGGCACTTATGCCATGCTTCTGATACATAAAGTGACCTGGACTGTCCCTAGGCGGGACAGGAACCGCTGCTTCTAACAGACCTTTTCTGGTTTTTAACTGACGTAGTTTGGAAAACAAAGGCATGACTGAACTGTAATCTAGACACAATACAATACACAATGAACACGATAATTACACCACTTTCATACCACGACATTAAAATACATAAATGACATTTAAAATAACAGTTCTGACAAAATACTACCTGGAATACTGGAAACAGAATACATAAATTTTCTCGAGAACAGAACTGACTAGAACAGAGACTAGATGTACTGCTGAAACAGTACGAAACTTACCGGTCTCATAAAGAGACACGTCAGGACCCGCATCCACCGGAGTGGACGCTTCGTGTTGGGTCTGTGTACCACCAAAACCCACGGACCAGAGTCAATTAGATTGACCCTGTCTAGATACTACCCCAGCAACGGTACTCACCGGGCAGCAAGAACGGAAGGCCTCGGACTGGACTGGACTGCTTCGACGCCGGACGGACACACTTCGGACTTCTGTTACGGGTGGGCCTCCGGATACCTCGGACCTTGGACTCTCGGCTTGGGCTCTGGTCGGGACTCGCCGCGTTCCTCCACCGCCTCGTCTGGATGCTGGACCGCAACCTCCGTCTCCTCCGTGGGCCTGAGGGATACTTGAAGCAGAAATATCTGCACGTGCACGGTATGGTTCCGTCACGGCTGCAGAGGGTCAGGGGGCATACGTGGCTTCACCGGTGCGTGGGGAAAGGGCAAGTCCCTATTCGGGCGCCATTATGTGGTATATAAATAAATAATACCGGATCTATTTTTGACTGGACATAGTAATAACAGATAGCTCAATAAATAAGAGTCAAGATTCGAGGTAGTAGGAGTTTGCAGGTTTAATACAGCATAAGGACAGGAACAGGACAACCTGCACAGGAATAGGATGGCAGCGCTGCCGGGGGCAGGATCGGAATCGGGACAACGGCGCTGGCGTAACATTTAATAACAGTGCACAAATATATATACTAAAACAATTGCATTACAATACATACAATAGGCGGAGCAGTGGGTGTGGTCAATAGCAGTCGCGAAAGATAAGGGTGAAAAGAGGTGTAACAGAAGGCGTTTACATAGACATGTGATGTAAACGTAACAGAATATGTCATAAATGGGGCGGAAACATGGAGGGGGCTATCTGAGGAGCCGGGACCTCTAACCTAGTGGTGCGCGCAAACTGACAATGACGTGTTACTAGGAGAAGCTGGGGGCTATGACTTCTGCGCTAGGAGCAGAGACTGAAGTCTGGAGAGTCAGGGCGACATGTACCTAAACACTATCTAGTATCTGATGTTTAGAGAACATGTTGATAGAATCCAGAAGTTATCGGGGTAAAGGCTAACAGACTCTAAGACTGGTGCATGCATTATTCTACATGTAGTGCGTGTTGAAGAATATTAAATGACCATTAATACAGTATTTCTCTTACATGGAGACGTAAAGGCTAGACGATGACTGAAACTATTGATGCGATTCAGTAGCTTAGGAATGCAGAGAAGGAGGGCTGGACTGATAACTAGAATCATAACATACTTTTGGCAGACTAGCAGGCAGAGCCAGGCCGAGCCGGGCACTGTGAGGCAGGAAGTAAGTGAAGGGTCAGGAATACAGGTGGGGGCTGTATCGCTCCTCAGCGAGGGCTCAGGAGACAGGAGCTGAATCTGGTGTCCGGGCCCTTTTGAGGCCTAGAAACGGGGACTTTTCAATGAAATAACGTGCACACTGAGAAACGTGGCAACGTAACCTTACATAGGCCTGATACTCGTAGCTTTCACGAGAACTGGAAACTGGCATACTAGAGATGGACACAACTGTAAGTGCGTCTTTAATCAAACATGGGAAATACATATGCATATTAATCATGCACACATAACATAAGATGGGGGACACGTAGGGACACAGAACATGGCAAAATTTACTTTTCCACACCTCCATGAGGGGCATAATTCAGAATAAACCCATGTGGCCAATCCCCTGTGACCCCACAAACTGAGCTATTGATCATCTTAGAAGGTCCCTCTTGATTGGTCATCATCCTCAGTGGGCCCATCTGTAACTAAGTCCAACTATGGTCCTCAAAAAATCCCTGCCCCTTTTATAGACCCCTTTTAGTGTTTATTGTTAACCTTTGTACTGTGTGAAATCCCTGATTAAGAATCAAAATAAGTGTACTTATTTTCCGATGGCTTTATTAAGGTTTTGCTGCAGAAATATGAGGCATATAAACAGTTTTGAAGACGCTCAACAAAACAATAATTGATACCACACTTAGATATAAATGACTTGTAATCACATACCAAGAAATATAAAATCTTCACCAAAGAGCAACACCGTTATGATGTAGTTTCCTGTGGGGTTCTACCTTTTATGTACATGCACAGGGCATCTTTCAATATAATGGAATGTGACTATGTAGGACGCAAGCATTATGACATGTTAGGGTGCAGAGGCGGGTTAGCGGCACAGTAAGAAGCTGCTGGTGTCTGGCTTGTCAGGCACAGGATTTCATCTGATGAATAAAAGTAAAGTCTTCCTTACAATGAAGCCTCCAGTCATGTTTGGATGAAGAACACAACAAACAACTTTGAGGGATGGTAGAGGAGAGCAATTCAACATACAAATCACCACTGACCCAACAGAGAATCTCAATGATCCTGTAAAGACACATAGGCATAACCTCTAAACCAGGAAGTGCAGGACCCAGATAAATTTCAATATCTAACAGAACTACAAATCGAGCTGGTACAGTGAGCACAATCCTAAAGGCGCTTCTCACTTAACATCCAAAGAGCAGTTGAAGCATCTGAAGCAGAGAGCGACGCAGCTTTCAGGCCCTCTATATATGATGACACATCCTTCAAACAATACTCTGTCCTCCATCATCACATGTTGAAAAGTGGACATGGGCTTGGATTTTGTAAGAAAAGGATATGGATTGGATGGTGACCATTTCGTGCTTTACAAAAGGTGTCGGAAGACATAGCACCCTACCTCCAGTGGAATATTGCAGCATGTATCATTTCCAATTTTGCAAAAAGTAGATTATATATAATGGTGTTGAACTGTACAATTGCAAGGGCCCTTTGTTTGGAGTGATCCACTCCGGTGAACCCCTGACAAACATTGCCCTGCTTTAATCATCGAGGTTAGCGTTTGGTGGCTCATGTTTCAAGTCAATGGCGGCATATACGGAAAGCTTAGACAACCACAAGTTATGTCAATCAATCAATCAATCAATCAATCAATCAATCAATAAACTTTATTCAAATTCAGCATATAAAACCATACAATTAACTAGATTCCAAAAGGGTCTATAATAATTCAAAGCCAGATGTACAAAGTTAAATACATTATCCCTCGGATAAAAAATTAGAACAATTAAAAGGATAGGTCCCAAGTAAGCATGGGCGGATTTTGCGGATTGGCAATCCGCGAACTTGCGTATTTACGGATTCGCAATCCGCGAAGATCCGCGAACTCTAGCGGATTTGCGGATTTTTCCGTTTTTTGTGTTGGCGCGTGTTCGCGCCGATTTTGGGACAAGTTCGCAATTGCGAACTTACTTTTCGGCTTGCAACGGCCGCGACTATGTTGTTTCTACGTCTGGTTTATCATCACAGGTTCACAGCACCCTCTGTTTCACCACTGCCACCCTCTGGGACACCCATGCCACCCTCTAGTACATCCTCACAGGCACCTATTAGGTTTATTTATTACTGTAGATTATGGTGGTTGAAAAAAGCTAGCACACCTGCCCTTCTTCAACTGCCATCAATTAATTTGTGTTTCATTAATGTGTCAGTAATTTTGAAAGTTCCAGTCTGGCTGGCACCTGCTTCCTTCCTTATCTGTAATTTGCTTTTTGTTGCAGTTAAATTTTTTTTTTACAGGACCTTTATGGTGCTATTCTATGAGCCTGCTGTTTGGGTCATAGCAGGGTCATAGAATTGTTGCAAACTCTGGAGGGGCCCATCAGGAAGCACTACCTTGAATGTTACTAATGTTAAGTTTGAACTTTTGCACCTGCTCATTGCTTTCATTTTAGCTAAAATCGTTTTTTTTGCAATTTCGCGCGTTATTTGGGGCGCGAATCCGTGCGAGATCGATTTCGGAAGCCGCGAATACGTGCGAATACAAAATTGTTTTTGTTGCGACGTGTATGTTCGCGTGATCTTGCGCGTGTTCGCGAGGCGCTTCTAGCTATTCGTTTGCCAAGTTACCCTATCGGTCGTACACGGGCGCGGCCATCTTGTTGGCGTGACGTAATTCCGTTTCCGCCCGCTATGTGTAATCTCGCAAAGTGTGCTGCTCGCGAGTTCAATTTCGCGCGTACTCGCAAGGAAAATCTCGCGCGAACTTACCCACGCGGTCGTGAACGGGCGCGGCCATCTTGTTTCTCATTCATTGCTATGGTTCTGGGCATGCTTTCTGTATCCTCTCTCAATCTCTGCCATCCTTTGCTTGTTTGAAGTTTTTTTGATCTAATTTTACTTATTATCTAACCCTCTATTTTTCTAGCTCTATATTTTTGTGTTTTCTGCAGCTTTTATTTACTTTTAAACTACTTTTTTAAACTCTTTTCTTTTCTTCTTCACTATTCTATTTCTTCTTTATCATTTAAGTTTATTTCTGCCCAGACCATGGTAAAGGGAGCCGGGAAGCACCCTGAGAAGGGGAAGGGTCCCGCACCCCGTGCCCGGCTCCCGTGCGGGCGTTTAAGGGGGGAGCAAGTGGTCCCGAGGGAGATCTTCAGCGCGGAGGAAGTGGCGGCACTGATCTTCCATGTCCAGCGCCGCCTCCCCAAGACGATCCTGGGAGGCGGCAAGATCGCGACCGGCTATGGCATCCGGGAGCGCCGCCAGCGGTGGGAGAAGGTGTGCCGGGCCATGTACAAGATCTCTGGGGTCCGGCGCACATATAACCAGGCCACCCACCGCTGGACCGATGTCATGGACCGGGAGCGGGACTTGCTGGACGCGCTCGGCGTAGAGGTCCCCGGGCTTGGTGAGTAGTAGTAGTAGTACATTTACTACTCTGTTTTATCCTGCTCTGTTATTTGCAAATCTTTGTTCTTTACCAAGAGCAATAATGCTGCCGATTACATTGAGGTAAATTATATTTCAAAATCTTCTATGCATTTCATTTTCAGGTGCACTGCTCTCCTTCTCAGTAGCCTTGCTTGCTACTATGCTTCTTTGTTTTGTATGTTGTGTTCAGAAGCATTTCATTGGCCTGAGAAATTATGTATCAGTGTACTGTAAAGAAAAGAACTGCGTAATGCTAGACAGTAAGGGTCATATTTTCAATTACCGGCGCATCCCTGCAAAGTAGCAGGGATGCGGCAGTAATTGTGTGCCATGCCACCACCACCCATTGGCCCAAAACGTCACAGAAGCCTTACGCATCTGTGCCGTAAAGGCAGCGCATTGCTGGAGTTGCGTGCCAACGATGGCGCAGCTCCAGCAATGCTCTGGGGTACCCTATCTCCCCAATGCTGCATCAAGCCGTACGTCGGCTTCAAGCGCGCAGGGTTTGAGTCATGCATCATTGTCCTAAAAATGACTGATTGACATCTTGTAGATTTCCCTCAGCCACTTTTAGGATTCGTTCCTGCGCAGGTACGCCCTCCCTTGCGCCGGAACGCCCCCTGATGGCGCAGGGCTTTACAACGTGATGCATCGCCCATATGCCCATATGTGTTTTTTTTTTTAATATATACGCCGCACCAACACCATGGCGAGTCTTTTGTTCTGCCGCTGCGTCAGAAAAGGCACGCAACAATGGAGGAAAATCAGCCGCAACTTCCGCAAGGGACTTATAAATCAGCCCCAACAGACTGAAGTCCAGTGTCCTTCCTTTAGACAGTCACATGGCTATCAGAAGAAATAGTGGCGGTGGTGGCGGGTGGATTGATAGTTTGAGTATTCACTGATCTGCAAGCAGGATGGACTTTGTCTGTCACGTGTTGCGCACTACTGCCTGCAGTGCCAGGCCTAGGCAAACCTCTTTAGTAGTCTGTTTATTGAGTTACATAGGAACTTTCTAAGTCAACGTTCCGCAAATCAGGCAATACGAATAACGTAGTATACCACATGAGATAGATCCCGTGGAATAGTTGTCTATCTATTTGCTATTTTTCCAAAATATGTTGTTATTGTTCTTTTGAAATGTTTGATTTGGTTGAAAAATCTCATCCATGTTTTATGGTTTTTCTTTCTTTCATGTTGTACATCAGCTCCCCCCAAGGGCAAGAGGACACAGGAGGAGGGTGCTGAGGATGCAGGCCAGGATCGGGCAGGCGAGGGCTCCTTTGCTGGCCCCAGTAAGTTTACATTTTACTAAACAGTACCTATTTTTTCCTAGCGTTCCTCATTCGATTTTTTCTAAATCGTCTTTGATCTTCTTGTAGACTGGATATAAATTCTTATCCTGCCTCGAATATGACTCCCTGTGGTATTACTAGACTATTCTTATTAGTCTGTCTGTGTAGCTAACTAAGATTGGACATTTGGCAATTCCATTGGACTCCCATTATATTCAGCAATACCTCTATGCACTGTCTCCTTACTGACTAGATAGTGTGGCAGAGTCATTCAGCTCCCGAAGTCACCGATTATAGATCCCCAATGATCTCTAGATTATCGTACGCAGGACAAGAGAGTAGTACGGAGTCACAGCACAGTCAAGAAGTGTCAGAGGCACTCATGCTTGCAAAAATTCCAAAACCTTTAGCTCATCCACTCTAGTCTAGAGGAACAAAAACCACAGAGTCTATTTAAGTGTAAAAGCTTTATTAAAAGTAAACACATTTATTAAAATCTACTTTGTCATAAAACTATTTAACTGTAAACGGAAAAGTGGTTAGTGCTGACGATTAATTGGACACATTTCTTGTGGTCGAGCCGAACTCTCACCTACTTTGAACTTGATCCTAGTCGTGTTCTTAGGACTCAGGAGTCAAGCTTCTGTCTGTTAGGAGAAAAAGTGGTGCGTGTTAAAAATCAAAAGCAAGCATTCATCAGTTGTGCATAAAAGTGCAGCAAGACAACAGCCTTCCCTGGAAAATGGGACATTTTTACTATGGAGTAGACAGTCACAAATTATTACATTGTATTCTGTTTTTTTAACATTTCTCCTAGACCAAATATTATATAGTAGTGAGTGGTGTATTCTAACTTTCTTAAATGTACTTTGTAGGTGTAACATCTGGTGACGGGGCCAGCGCGGAGGTGGCTGTGTTGGACTTGGACTCGGAGGCCTCTGGGGAGGATGCGGCGTTAGAAGAGCTGGTGGCCGTTCCTGTGGGGGATCAAACGGTGGTGGCGGAAACAGGTAAGCTATATATTCCTTACTTATTGAGATTGAAGACTGCATAGTGTGCTTTCTGCACGGGTGTATTACAATTACAAATCAACCAGGTAGTAGCCTCCTCGAAATGTACTTCGACTTAGCTGTGAAGTTTTTGGTGAGAAGAATCCCAATAAGTTCTTAGACGAACGTGATGGATGGGATGAACGAAAAGCGAAAGAAGGGTGTAAGTAAGTGGGACGCGAACTTGTATGATGGCTGGCAAAGAAGAACGATATGTGTTTGCTTGGACCCAGAGGTGGCTGGGAAGGAAAGAATATGGTATGGTGCATGGCTGGGTCAATGATGAAGCAAGGATGGGTGGAAGGACAGCAGCCTGGGTGGGTGAAACAGAAACTGTATGTGTGCGTATACTTTGAATGAATGGATGCCTGGAGCATGGTATTCTCTGACTCTTACATAGCAAATGTGTATCTAGAGAGAGTAGATGGTCGCCAGGTGAAGTAAGTGTTACCTTGAAGAGCATGTACCACCGCACCCGCACGTCCGTCCCAGTGCAGGGAAGGCAAGGAAAAGAAATTGTAAATGTGTCCAATACTACCATGAATAGTAGCAGTACTTTGTATTGCGTTTGCATTCACAGCATATATCTGGTTATTACGGTGGACACTCCGTACCTCTCTTAATAACTTTAGTTTACTTGTAGTACGTCATTCATGTGTGGGTGTATCACTGTGTTCACTCAATATTAAGCAAAGCACCTAAAGTCATCTCATCTGTCATTAAATACGTCCCATGTGAAGTGATAGATAATCAAATTAGTTAGCTTCTTCAGTTTCCTTTTCTAGTACTCATTTGCACTGTAGGGTGAAAGGTAAATTAATTAAGCAGTAGCCCTTGTAACAGAGTATTCTCAGTGCCACCCGTAATAGAAAAGTAATAGCTTCACCACCTGCATGTACTGGACCGGTACAGTAACGCAAGTCTGTCTCCATCATCATGGTGTGCAACTTTTTTTCTCGGGTGCAACTTCACTGTGCTGTGTCCATGTCATTCTGCCGGCTTGCATAAGATAACGTACCCATTTCCCTAAACAAGAGAGAAGAAGAAGAATAAGACTGGTGTACTGTCATAGTCGACTGTAATGGAAGTCCATAGTGGTCGTAGAATTAGTTCATTAAACTACCACTACTGTTAGAGCAAGGATGCAGAAGTGGGAGGTTACATAGATACTGTCCTCAATAGTTATGTACTGTGCTTTCAATTTGCTACTTGTACTCTGTGACCCAACTTTCGGCTCAATCACTTTGTGTTATTAATAAGGAGCATTGGTTACAGACTATGTCTTTCTTTCTTCATATAGTTGCTCCTTCCAAATCAACAACAAGGAGGGAGCAGGCTAGATTGGCCCGGCAACGGAGGCTGGAGGCCACAGTCGCCGAGTATCGGCGGCTGGTGGCCCTGGAGGAGGAGGAGGACACGCAGTCGAGCGGGGCAACATCTTCGACTGTGACCACTGCATCCTCCTCCGTGACTAAACCAGCGGGACCGAGCCGGGCTAAGAAAGCCGACCGCCACCGCCAAGCACCCGAAATACCAGCTGCCCCCCACAGGAGCTGCAAGGAACGCCAACGCCGCCTACGAGTCCGCATGTCCAACCTGGAGCAGGAGGTCCTGAGGTATAAGACCTTGGTTAAGGGCCTCCGCTCCGAGCTTGCCACCCTCCGCAAGGAGTATGATGCCCATGCCGCATCATGCACCAGCACCAGCACCCTCCAGTAGTGGAGTGTCCCTTGCCCTTTTTTTATAGACTTTTGGGGGGTGGGATTTGGGAGTTGGGATCGTTTTGGGACGTTTCAGAGACAATCGTTGGGGTTAGGGTGGGTGAGGGAGATTATTTTGTTAGGGATAAATAAATATATTTTTCAACTACTTTATCTGACCATACCTGTTTTTTACTGCTTTTCAGTCTGGTGGGTGGGGGGCGGGGGTGTAACAGTAACTTTGTTTTCCTGAACAGTCGTAGGACTTTAGTAGTACAACCGTCAATCTCTTGTCTACTCCGAAATAATACTCCATTATACTACCTCCCACCAAACGCTTATCTTACCTGTAATTTGTGTTAGAAATTAGGGCTAGGCCCAGGGCTGGCTCCAGGTGAAATGGGGATTAACGTTGTCATTCCTGGGCGGGTGACATTTCCTCATTGCGGTGTTACTAGTGGTGTGACACAGTGGCAGTTGCATGCCTATGGAAAAAAAGAAAACGAAACCTTGTTTGTACTCCTTACTGTAGCATTACAACGGTTACGGTACGATCGAGAAAATAGCAGGTGACAGTACACTAGAACAGTGCCATAATGTAGCCTAAGAAATGGTAAAGTATTGCAAGTATAACTAGTACTTGCGTTGAATTTATTTGACATTGGCTACTACTACTAGAAGATATAGTACTGAAGCTGAGTAAGTCTAGAAGATATCCTCGTATTCCTTCACCAGCCTGTTGCTGCTATCACCTTATCCTCCCCAGCAAGTGTGTGGAATTATTGATGTCATTTTAGTCAGACATCAAGCAAAACAACACAGCCCGGGGGAAGAGGGTTAGGGTTTGTAAAATGGATGGGAATGGGGGTTTCTTTTTGGGTAGGTTTTGTTGAGAGAAGAAAAAAAAAGCATAGCATGGACAAACAATAATTGAAGATACAGAGTTTACAGACAATCTTTGGTTACAAAGTAAAGGTAAGCACATGCAGTCACACTCATAGAATAAAAGACAACAATGGATACTGTATCTGTATTGCGTATGTTGTTGGAGTTGTCCTGTTGAAATTGGTAAGTAAGTTGCATGCAGCAAACAATTCCTCTTATTGGCGGCACTCCTCCATTCCAGCTGACGCTTCGTCCATCAATGTGGTGGTGACCACTGACAGAAGAGACACCCTGTCCACTGCCTGCCTGGCGGATGTTGACTGAAACCCGGCCTGTAATTATTGAACGGAAAACAGGAAGTGCTATTACAATACCACTGATAAATAAATAAAAGGTATGTACGCTGTGTGGTTCAAAAAGTGACACTTTGATTTCCCTAATAGACAGTACAATATTTTTGAAATTGCGTGCTCTGTCTGAGTCACCTTTTTAAGGATCAATAAGTATGGCCAAAATATTATAGCGGATCTTTCCCCTCAAGGTGGGTGTACTACTGTGTTTTAGAACAAAATTTGACCTTCCCAGCAATGCTCCCACCAAGACCCTTACTAAAGCCAGTCGCAAAAATGTAGAAGAACCCAATCATATCTCCAAAAACGATGCCTAGCAGAAAAATGGTTACAAAACGTACTTTGAAAGTAACAGTAGACCCAAATACAGACCGTGGATTGTATTCAAACCACTTGCCTGCAAGCAAAAGTATCCATAGCCAGCATCGCTCCAACAGTGCTCTACAACAACAGAACCGCGTTGCAATAGAACCCCCCTAAACACATGCAATCCTGCTGCTAGGGCTAACCCTAACGAACCCTAACTTACAAAAAGTGCAAAAACTGGTGTTTCCTTATGGATTTTGTCCAACAAACTTCTAGCCGGTATTAGACCTTCCCAGGAATGCCCCAGGCAAGACCCGCCAACCCACCCGCAAAAAAACACGCGACACAACACCACCAAACAGCGAAAAAGCTAAATCTCATACTTACAATGTCTCTCGGCCTTCGGTCCAAACGCGGCGCTGTGCAGCTAGGTCGTCATCATCATCAATCATCATAACTCCTGTTTTCCACCACGGATTTCCTGAAAAGCAAATGCAATCAAGATTAGACTGTCGCAGCAGTGCTTCGACAGAGACCCCGGCCGCAACCCACCCACGAACAGCAGGAAGCCCCCCAAAACGCTACATTGAGCAAGATGTCTGAAGAAATGGCAAAAAAAAGGCTGTTCCTTATGGATTTTGTCCAAAACACTTGTATCCGGTATTAGACCTTCCCAGGAATGGCCCAGGCAAGACCCGCCGGCGCCAACCCACCCGCAAAAAAACACCCGACAACACCCCCAAACAGCGAAAAAGCTAAATCTCATACTTACAATATCTCTCGGCCTTCGGTCCAAAGTAACGCGCTGTGCAGCTAGGTCATCATCAATCATCATAACTCCTGTTTTCCACCACGGATTTCCTGAAAAGCAAATGCAATCAAGATTAGACTGTCGCAGCAGTGCTTCGACAGAGACCCCGGCCGCAACCCACCCACGAACAGCAGGAAGCCCCCCAAAACGCTACATTGAGCAAGATGTCTGAAGAAATGGCAAAAAAAAGGCTGTTCCTTATGGATTTTGTCCAAAACACTTGTATCCGGTATTAGACCTTCCCAGGAATGGCCCAGGCAAGACCCGCCGGCGCCAACCCACCCGCAAAAAAACACCCGACAACACCCCCAAACAGCGAAAAAGCTAAATCTCATACTTACAATATCTCTCGGCCTTCGTTCCAAATGCCGCGCTGTTCAGCTAGGTCATCATCATCAATCATCATAACTCCTGTTTTCCACCACGGATTTCCTGAAAAGCAAATGCAATCAAGATTAGACTGTCGCAGCAGTGCTTCGACAGACACCAAAAATTACACACAAACCCCCGGAACCCCGCCAAAGAGCACCTCAAAGGCAAGCAAGTCAGCAAAAACGGCAAGAAATTTCCACCTCATATTTGGTCCAAAACACTTTTGTCCATTATTAGAGCTTCACAGCAATGGGCCCAAAACCGTCAACTCACCCGCAAAGAAGTACAACACCCCCACAAGTGCTGAGTCTTTCTTCATTGTGCGTAATCCAGCACTCTGCTTGGAGGGAAATCGCAGTCTGGAGGAGGAGGATAGAGGAGCATGTTCTTCAGAACTTGTGAACCTGAGGAATGTAGACTGCGGCACCTTCAAATCAATAAGCAAACAAGTGAAGACAGTTCTGATGATGGTCTTGTTTTTGGGATTAGGTGATTAAAGTTTGAATTAAATTAACTGTGCAAAACAAAGAAAGAGAGACACAAAGCACACAGGAATAAAAGTGAATAAGGACGAAAAAGAAAGTTCTTGATTGATTGTCTCATTTTCAGGGCTCGGTGTCAGGGAATAAGAACAAGATTTCGTCATCATACTCTGCGAATTCAGGCTGGATGAGGTCAGTGGCACCGAACAGAGAAAAAATCCCCTCATCTACGTTGCTGTCCTCATCGTCTTCATGTGGCGTGCTTTCTCGCACTTTGTAATCTGGTGGTATGAGGTGCTGATTCATCTTGATCATTGTCAGCCGCTCCACATTTTTGGGCGATAGGCGGCTCCGTTTGGCAGTTACAATGCCACCAGCAGCACTGAAAACACGTTCAGAAGACACACTTGCGAGTGGGCAAGACAAATAGTTTATAGCCAGGTTGTAGAGCTGTGGCCACAATTGTTTTTTGCCATGCCAATACTGCAATGGCTCCTCATTAAGAAAGACCACTGTTGAGTCATTCAGATAGTCCTGCACCATCGACTCAAGGTCATCAACTGTTCCTCCACTTTGCTTACTTTTTGCTGTGCCTGTGACATTTTTTCGAGAACCATACCCCATCAAACTTAGCCAATCCTCCTCCCCAGCCACTGTTAGTGTTGTCATTGTGTGTGGTGCAGATGATCCAGTTGCCGGTGTCTTTAACGGCTGAGAGGTCACTTGTGCCCCAGCCACAGGTGCAGAAGTGGATTCTTGTGACTGCGGATGGCCTGCTGATGCTGATGCTGATGTACTGGCTTCTCCTTCAATAACCTGCCGTTCTTTTTCAAACCTCTTGGCTGACCAGGCTAACCAATGTTTGTACTTTTGAACATCTGCATCAGCGAAAGGAAAGAATGCGTTGTCTGCCAGCGCCTTTTTGTAGCGTGGATCCAGAATAGTAGCACAAATGTAATGCTGATCTGAGTTGATGTTTTTAAGACGTTCATCACCACGTAGGCGATGTAATAATTTCTCAGACAAAATGAAATGTTTTTTTTTTTTTTCATCTTTTTCAAACTCAGAAGAAACCGCCATCAGTTGGTGCTCCAGTATGCACAACAATGGGATAGCTTTTCCCAAATTACAGTCCTCCTGGCTGACTGCACGCGTGAAGAACTCAAAAGGACGAAGCATGTCTGTCAGGCTTTTAACTATGGCCCATTGCGCCTTACTCATCCGCAGGTCCTCCTTCTGAGATGTAGCCTCTGTCAAGAAATAGTGATCGAGTACCGTATACTGCTCATGCAGACGCTCAAGCATGTAGAAGGTTGAGTTCCAACGTGTTGCCACCTCCTGGATGAGTGCTTTCACTGGCATTCCACGTTGAAGTAGCAGTCTCCGCAGATGCTTCCGGGCCTTAAAAGAATGGCTGAAATGGTTGCACATTTTGCGGCAGGTGGCCATTACCTCGAACGCTGGACTCTCTTTATCACTCAAGAATTTTTGAACTACCAGGTTGATACAGTGCGCCAAACACGGCACTCTAACATGGTGACCCTGTAACATGGCCTTAACTACATTGGCGCCATTATCCGTGGAAACATAACCAATCTTGCGTTTTAGGGGGGATAGCATTGACAACACCTTTTTGTCAAACTCTTCCAAAAGGTTTTCTGCTGTGTGACTTTTCTCCAAGGCAAACATGGCTAGTGTTGCATGTTTCCGAGCAGCTTTGAAAACTTGGTCCGGGTCAACACCTGCGTTTAGCTTTGCTATAACACCTGAAAAAGAGACCCAGTGTGCAGTGATGCACATGTAATCATCGCCTGGGCCACTGGTCCACATGTCTGTTGTCAGATGTATTGTGTGAACAGCACTCTTCTGCAAAGCTGCCCCAATCGCCTGCAGCACATCTTCATGTAGTGCTGGAACCGCAACTCTGGCAAAATAGAACCGGCTCGGAACCTTCCATTTAGGGCAGAGCGTTGCAACTAATTCAAGAAAACCTACCGCTTCTACAAAAGAAAAAGGTAGAAGGTCCACAGCTAGCATTTTAGCCAGCTTAGTGTTATACAGACGCGTCAGTGGGTGGTTGCGTTCATATGGCACCTCTGAAGTAAGCATTGTTCTAATGTTGCCCTGGACCAAGCATTTACGGGCTGATAATGACTTCGTTGACCCAATTTTGCTCGCTGGTGAACTTTTGTGCGTTGGTGTCTCACTCGCTCCAACACTCTTAGTGTGCCTCACATTGGGTGTGCTGCTGAGAGGGGTACTGGGTGTAAGGGAAGTGTTTGACACGTCTTCTTCCTGCTCGTCAACATCAGATGAAACATCAACGTTTCCTTGATTTTGGCCTTTCTTGATCGCAGCTAGGTGCGCAAACCATTGGACAGCGTGCTTTCTGTCAAGATGACCACTCTGGCCGCCGGTACCATAGTTGCTACCTGGCTTACCACGACTAACTGCAAGCTTACAAAGGGTACAAATGGCAAACCTTGGATTTTTGGGACAAACAGTAAAGAAGTCCCAAACTGGGGACTTGAAGTGTCTGTGGGACCTGGAGGAGGCGGCGATACTGGTGGTGGTGGTGGTCATGAAGCTAATGCCAGATGAAGTGGAGGATCTGGATTGGCCAACTTTTGTACGTTTTCCACTTTCACCGCCACTAATTAAGGTCGAGGTTGACGCAGGTCTCTTCTTGCCAGAAAGAAATATGGAAGCGGGACGAGTTGGTGTACTACTTAACTCCAATGATTGTGGTGTTTCCACTGCCTCCTCATCGACAACATCATCATCATCATCATCACGCGCAGCAGCTCTTCGGGCTAGGGTCAAAATGTCTGTTTGCTGCATGCCCGCTGGGGCTGCAGTGACCTTTATGATGACTGGGTCGTCGTTGGCAGAGTCTTCATCAGCAGCAGTATCCGCCACTTCTTGTTGAGCCTCATCACACTCCATAAGTCTGAGACTTTGGACGAGCTTCCTTTTACGCTTAAGTACCTTTGTTGGATCATGGTGTGCCTCACTCTCAGACGGCTGTGGTGCTGGTTCCCAAGTTTGATCCGTATCATCAGAAGGAGGTGTGCTTGAAGAGGATGTAGACACCACCCTTGATCTCTTCCTTGCTAGGGTTGTGGAAGACAATGAAGGATCATCAGGAGGAGTGGCTTCCTCAAATGATACCTCGCCTTGATTGTCGATTTCCTGATGTGCCCCTACTTCGGGAGGAACAACTATTGTGGGCACTTGTTGTGACCCTCCATGCACCTCTGCATGCGCATCTCCTTGCGCTGCCTCTCCTTCCACATGTACTTGGGCTTGTACTTGCACATGTGATTGTTGTTGCGGCTGTGGTTGTTCAACACTCGTCAGATGAGCTACAACAACCTGTGTTGATTGAGGGACATTGCTGCTGCTTTCTTGCGATGAGCCAACATCACTGGTCGATGGTGATTGAAGAAGTATACTGGCTGCCTCTGCAGCACTCAAGGGCTTGGACTTAAGTTGGCGTGGTGGTGGTGGTGGCACTGAGCCCAATGGAGCGGGGGTGCTGCTGCCAGCTTGGTCCCCAGCAGATCCCGCTGCAGCTGCTGCAGGCATACTTTTTTTTTTACTCACAAAAAAAGGGGCGGGCGGCACACCAGTGTCCTTGGTAACTTGCTTCTTCTGCTCCTTACTGGCACCTTTCTTGCTAGAGGAGCTACGGGTTACTTTTTTTGGGGCCATCTTCTTCAGAGCAGGTCAGCAGGCAGCAGTTGCACGAGTTGCAGAGGGTTCTGTGTCCAGACGTGACGTCGCGTGACGTTATGCTGCACACACCGCTGCAGGACTTCTTCCTGGCACTGGTGGTTCTATTGAGTCTTCTTGTGCACCTAAAAGCAATGGAAGACAGAGGAACATCAGTTCAGTTATACACCCCAAAAAATCGACAAAACACAGAAAAATGAGCACAATCCCATGCCATCCATGATGTTTACATTGAAGACACCCCACAGAAAGACTAGGGACATGCAAGTATGCAACACTCACTACCCCTGGGCATAAGGGATGAAAAGTAGGCAAAATAAGTGCAGGCCTCAGACACTGCCTCTCCTCAAAATGGCCCCCTTACACCCCAAGCACATGTTGCCTGTACCAGCCAGCACTCAAGATGGCCACCACCACCACCCACATGGCCAGTCCACATCAACAGTACACCCCCAAAAAACAGAAAAACTGCCAGAAATCACCACAATCCAATGCCATCCATGATGTTTACATCAAAGAGAGTGAGACAACACCACAGGCACACTCAGTCCATGCACCACCACCACCCCTGGGCAAGCAAAAGGCCACACCAGCAGCCCCCCAAAAACGACAAAAAACAATAAAATAAGCACAATCCCAGCCCATCCATGGCCTCAATTATGTTTAAATTCAAGAAGACACCCCACAGAAAGACTAGGCCCATGCAACACTCACCACCCCTGGGCAAAGGGCCACACCAGCAGGCCCAAAAAAACGACAAAAAACAATAAAATCTGCACAATCCCAGCCCATCCATGGCCTCAATGGTGTTTAAATTCAAGAAGACACCCCACAGAAAGACTAGGCCCATGCAACACTCACCACCCCTGGGCAAAGGGCCACACCAGCAGGCCCAAAAAAACGACAAAAAACAATAAAATCTGCACAATCCCAGTCCATCCATGGCCTCAATGGTGTTTAAATTCAAGAAGACACCCCTCAGAAACACTAGGCCCATGCAACACTCACTACCCCTGGGCATAAGGGATGAAAAGTAGGCAAAATAAGTGCAGGCCTCAGACACTGCCTCTCCTCAAAATGGCCCCCTTACACCCCAAGCACATGTTGCCTGTACCAGCCAGCACTCAAGATGGCCACCACCACCACCCACATGGCCAGTCCACATCAACAGTACACCCCCAAAAAACAGAAAAACAGCCAGAAATCACCACAATCCAATGCCATCCATGATGTTTACATCAAAGAGAGTGAGACAACACCACAGGCACACTCAGTCCATGCACCACCACCACCCCTGGGCAAGCAAAAGGCCACACCAGCAGCCCCCCAAAAACGACAAAAAACAATAAAATAAGCACAACCCCAGCCCATCCATGGCCTCAATTATGTTTAAATTCAAGAAGACACCCCACAGAAAGACTAGGCCCATGCAACACTCACCACCCCTGGGCAAAGGGCCACACCAGCAGGCCCAAAAAAACGACAAAAACCAATAAAATCTGCACAATCCCAGCCCATCCATGGCCTCAATGGTGTTTAAATTCAAGAAGACACCCCACAGAAAGACTAGGCCCATGCAACACTCACCACCCCTGGGCAAAGGGCCACACCAGCAGGCCCAAAAAAACGACAAAAAACAATAAAATCTGCACAATCCCAGCCCATCCATGGCCTCAATGGTGTTTAAATTCAAGAAGACACCCCTCAGAAACACTAGGCCCATGCAACACTCACTACCCCTGGGCATAAGGGATGAAAAGTAGGCAAAATAAGTGCAGGCCTCAGACACTGCCTCTCCTCAAAATGGCCCCCTTACACCCCAAGCACATGTTGCCTGTACCAGCCAGCACTCAAGATGGCCACCACCACCACCCACATGGCCAGTCCACATCAACAGTACACCCCCAAAAAACAGAAAAACAGCCAGAAATCACCACAATCCAATGCCATCCATGATGTTTACATCAAAGAGAGTGAGACAACACCACAGGCACACTCAGTCCATGCACCACCACCACCCCTGGGCAAGCAAAAGGCCACACCAGCAGCCCCCCAAAAACGACAAAAAACAATAAAATAAGCACAACCCCAGCCCATCCATGGCCTCAATTATGTTTAAATTCAAGAAGACACCCCACAGAAAGACTAGGCCCATGCAACACTCACCACCCCTGGGCAAAGGGCCACACCAGCAGGCCCAAAAAAACGACAAAAACCAATAAAATCTGCACAATCCCAGCCCATCCATGGCCTCAATGGTGTTTAAATTCAAGAAGACACCCCACAGAAAGACTAGGCCCATGCAACACTCACCACCCCTGGGCAAAGGGCCACACCAGCAGGCCCAAAAAAACGACAAAAAACAATAAAATCTGCACAATCCCAGCCCATCCATGGCCTCAATGGTGTTTAAATTCAAGAAGACACCCCTCAGAAACACTAGGCCCATGCAACACTCACTACCCCTGGGCATAAGGGATGAAAAGTAGGCAAAATAAGTGCAGGCCTCAGACACTGCCTCTCCTCAAAATGGCCCCCTTACACCCCAAGCACATGTTGCCTGTACCAGCCAGCACTCAAGATGGCCACCACCACCACCCACATGGCCAGACCACATCAACAGTACACCCCCAAAAAACAGAAAAACAGCCAGAAATCACCACAATCCAATGCCATCCATGATGTTTACATCAAAGAGAGTGAGACAACACCACAGGCACCCTCAGTCCATGCACCACCACCACCCCTGGGCAAGCAAAAGGCCACACCAGCAGCCCCCCAAAAACGACAAAAAACAATAAAATAAGCACAATCCCAGCCCATCCATGGCCTCAATTATGTTTAAATTCAAGAAGACACCCCACAGAAAGACTAGGCCCATGCAACACTCACCACCCCTGGGCAAAGGGCCACACCAGCAGGCCCAAAAAAACGACAAAAAACAATAAAATCTGCACAATCCCAGCCCATCCATGGCCTCAATGGTGTTTAAATTCAACAAAACAGTTGTATCATGAACCCATAACCAACCCTGGTCCTACTGGATACTGTGGCTACCCACAATATAATTTATTTAATTTTCTGAAAAAGTTCCAAAATTGTACTTGCAGCAACTGTAATGCCCCAAACAAACTTACTTGTGAAAGTTGATTTCTAATCCAAAAGTGATCCAAAGACAGTCAAAAAGGCCTCAAATCCAAATATCCAGCAGCACCCACAAAAAGTAATCCTTCCAGCTCCAGATCCAAATGAAAGTGACCAGGAGATGGACAAAGCACTGGGAGGAGCCTGCTGGACAGGAACAGGAAGTTGGAGACTGTGGGGCACTTCCTTCCTCCCCCCCCCCCCAAAATGGACTCCTTGCAAAAAAAAAGGCCATGCAAATGTCAACCTGAGGAGTGATTCTGATAAAAATCATAATTTTCTGAAGGTTTATCCTGTTTGCTGGTGATTTTCTTGTGCGAAATTGCAAAATCTCTATTTCGCAAGTGCGAGATTGTTCCTTTCCGCCGCAACTACGTGTTCGCAATTGCGAACTCTCGCGAGGTGTGCTGTGCAAGGTGGCAAGCCGCGAGTACGTATTCGCGGGCGACAAACTCCCGCGGGAACACGCAGCAAGATCTAAAATGGCGCGTCACTCGCAAAGAAAAACAACTCGGCAAACGCTAAAATGACGGAAAGTGAACGCCGTGCACCACGCCGCGCGCCGCAACCAAGCAAAAAATCCGCCGCGAGCGGATTCACGGATTTTCGACAAATTCGCGAGCGTTCACGGATTGCGGATTTGCCGAAAATCCGAAAAATCCGCGAGCGGAGCGGATTTTACGCCCATGCTTAGTCCCAAGGTCTTGTCTAATGTTATATATTGTCATAGTAAAAGTAAACCCTGACCAATACTAACATTTAATCAAGGCAGGCCCTGGCCTTCACCTGCAGATTTCAGGGAACTAAGAACGAAAAGAATACATTCTTGATGCAACAATTGTAAGTAGATAGGAGCTGGGCGGGCCTGCTTAAAATTCAACCTCATAACATTTTCTAAATAATATGAAGTGTAGCAGATCCTGTGGAGACTCATCGTCGCAGCCACAGGGTGCTAACAGCTGTCCTCTTCAAGTTATGTCACTTTATTAGGCACTTGAAGGAGGCCTGTGCTAACTCGAGTTGACGGAGTGGAGAACAGGCAACTCTGAAAGAGATGTTACATGAACGTTTACTGGGGGAATTTACTTACATATAAGTCCTGATGAAGTGCTTTGAAGGAACTGGAAAGCACAATCTACAGTACACTGGCAATTAGTATATGAATTTCAATTGATGCATTGATATCCAGTGACACAAGTAGAGGTTTATTTATTTAAAAGACTAAGTACACAGTCTTGAAAAATTCCTCCTTGTGTTATGTTTATATGGTGCTTTTTGAAATTGCTGTGTCTCTATGTGTATGTAATTTTATGTTTGAGAAAGTTTTAGGGATTAATCAGGTCACATATATTTTTCCAAACTCCTGTGGCATTTGATTGTGTTTGTTTGTTGAAATGTTGTTATGATAAGATATGGGGCAAGTGCCTGCAAGTTTAGGGTCTACCTACGGGAGATGTTTCACGTACATGGGCTTGTGTACCTTTCACGACAAATCCTTTCCCAGATAAGAAGAGTATTGTCTTCATCAAAGTCATCAGGGAAAAAGAGAAGAAGTCAACTCACACATGTCACTTTTTTTCATCTTCAAGCCAATTTCAATACCACTTTGCGGTGACTCACCTCACCTAAGGTATGAGACCCATGTTGCAGACAGCATCCCCCTCTCATCACTTGTTAATGAGCAGTCTGATTATTTTCCTCAGACAAATTGTGTAGCAGGCCTGTTGGTGGGCTAACCTCTCATCCAGGAAAGAGTAAATCCATGTCTCCATGCATCTCTCTCATTCTCAACTTTCTACCAGCCTATCAGTATGCAACTGATCACTCTACTTTCATTCTTCACCGTTTCTGGTTTCTCTTCCAAACAAGATATTCGCATTACCACACAGTTTTGGAAATGGTTTGCTTTATGTTGTAATACTTTATTCGAAAAAAATATTTCATAAAAGTACAAAAAATTCAACATATGAAATACATTACAACTTGACAATCCACAGATGATAAAACAAAATAAACTATTCCTACTGTACAAAAGAAATATCAATCATCGGGTACGAATTTTGACCTGATAAACCAAGCATTTGCCACATATTTGGCCACCCCACAAACAATATACATTGAAGAGGCATTTGTTAAAATGACTCGCATAGCTATTCTATGGTCTCTCTCCCCAAGGTCCCTACAAACAGGTTTCAGCCATTTTGCTCTTGATTGTTTATAAGCAGCACATGCAAACAGGAAGTGGCCCAACGATTCATTCGGGCAGGGACAACTAGGGCATTTTAAATCTGTTCCTCAACGTCCCTTCCACCCTTCCTTGTATGAATTAAGGGGTAATGTGCCACATCTAAGTTTCAAAAATAGCGATCTGTCGCGGGGAGCCTGGATAAAGTCCAAGAATGGCTCTAATTTCCTAAGAGGCTTGTGGTCAAGGAAGGAGTTAGTAAGAGGACCCCAATTTGGATTCCTAAGTTCTTTAGCCACAATCCAATACCAATAAAGTTTTTTAACAACTAGTTTTGGTGGTGGCATTTGGGATATCCAGCTATCCTCCAAACCTATAGATATCACCAGTCTCTTTAGATTATTGAGCCATTTGATTTTATTAGCTACATTCAAAGTGATCAGTTCATCCAGAACCAAAGCATAGTAAAAAAGTTCAGGGGTCCTTCTAAGCCGAACCCAAAATAACAAGGGGCGAATTTGGATCAGGTCAGAAATTGTTCTTTTACCCAAATCTAAAAATAATGGTTTCAGGGGGGTTGAGACAGGCAGTGAAACTATATTTCTAATGAACTTGTTTTACGCCACTACCGGTTTGCTTTATTTGAAGTTGCTTTTTGCAGAGACATAAATACCTCATTTTGGCTAGCTTTTTTCCCCCGTGCCATTGATGGAGCAAGGATTCGCACGTAAAGCGACTTGCTTGTATTCATGAACCTCGAATAACGTTAACTAACTAATCAATATGTTTGTCTTATTAATTTACCCTTTTTCCGAAATTATTGGGCATCCGAATGAAGCTTGCTTATGTGTTTTCGAATCCTAATACGCTTGCAGATAAAATGACTGCTGCTACGTGGGAATTTCTACTGCGCATGCTTCGATCATACCCATGTGACGTGACGCATCTGCGCACTAGAGCTAAGATGGCTGCTTTGTGTTCTCACATGCGAGAAGCTTGCATTGCTGCTTTTGCTAAGCTGTTCGTTCTGCTTAACACTAATGCTATAGTTTATTATACAGTAATGGGAATAGTGTAGAGATTCATGGTATACAGTATATTCATTTATTCCGTGTTCTAAAACTGTTTCTTTTCCATTTTATGGTACATTACGAAACTTGGCCTATTATCCTCTGCTGCACTCCATCTTGCTTGTAACTGCGTCTGCGCGAGATCTGTGAGTCTCCACAGCAGTGACCTTTGAAATCCAGCCAAGGAGCTGACTGACTGAGAAGATGCTCCTGGGAACTTCACCTAATGAACTCTGGACACATACAATGTTGTACTGAATAGAACATCTATTGTTTTGCGAGTGGAAGACTTCATGGGAGCCTGAATTTGATAAGCGTGAATCTTAATTTGAATAGTAGACGGCGAAATTCTAAAATATTAGGGGGTGTGATGACCTGTCCTCTTTCTTGTTACACTTGCAACATTGGGGGGTGGTACACTGACCTGGAAAATAGTATAATTAGCATAGGTTTAGCTAGAGAAATTGTCCGACTTGTCCGAATAGCTGACCTGTCACTGACCCAACGCACTCAATAGCTGATCGAGAACAGAGGTGCTGCGGAGCACTCTGTCAGAAGACTCGCTGACCCAATCGGGGTTCTGACTGATAGCTGCAGAGAGGGAGTAGCGCAGGCGTTGCAACTGAACTGCGGGTGCTGGTCTCAACTTTCTGAGGTCCTGTTCTGATCCTAATCTGGTCTACCCTGTCCTGGTTTCCCTACTGCACCTGCTGGCCTACTAGCAACTGCATTCCTTGGGGTTTCTTCTGTCCTTTTAACTGACCCGTGGCCAGGGTTGGTCTTCACACCGTGCTAGGTAAATATAAATCTCTGTGGGAAACAAATAGTTTATTTTGCGTCCCCTTTTTCTTACCCTCCCTGAATCTTGCTAGAGTCATAATTGCATATGTTCCTTTTTCTCTCCCCCACCTGTGAGACATTATTAAATCGTGATTTCTGTTAATTTAGCATCTATCTCTCTCCTAACCAATGCCATCGCCTCCACTCATACCTTTTCTCTGACACCCTCACAATACACCCTATCCCCGCTCACTAACAACAATCTCAATCTCAACCCTTCAACCTTCTTCCCCACTATCATGACTACAAACATCAACAACACTCCCCCGCTCACTAACAAACCCTCCACCAATTCCACACCTGACCAACCTTCCTCAATCATTCAAATCCATAATGCCATCACGCCACACTATCCTCAACTGGATACCTGCCTAACAACCCCAGAACTTATAACTCCCACGAACTTACCTTCCGCTCCCTGCCTACCCCCAGCCGCTAAGCCTCCTCCTCCTCAATCTACTTCCACCATGCACCCCACTTATCAATCTACTATCCCTGTTCTCCTAGGTACTAGCAGACCCCCCCTCCCTACGAAATCCCCTAGACCTCCTCAACATCTGAAACATATCCCCACTTACCAATCTGCTATCCCTGTTCTCCTAGGTACCAGCAGACCCCCCCTCCTTACTAAGTGCCCTAGACCTCATCAGCATCTGAGACCTATCCCCCCTGCCCCTCAACACAACAACCTGACCCTCTCCCCTACATTGCATATTGATCAACTGCCGATCCGCCTCCCAACACGCCACTGCGATCGCAGAAACGATCCTCAGCGAAAACATCAACATAGCATTCCTAACCGAAACCTGGCTCACCGCCCACTCCACTCCGATCCTCAACTTGCTCATTCCCCCAGGTTACTCAATCATCAGGAAAGATAGAATCAAACAAACGGGAGGAGGACTTGCACTAATTTTCAAAACTGAACTTAACATCACGCTTGTCGAATCTCAAGACCCTACATCCTTTCAAATACCTTTGCGCAGATCTCTTTACTCACGTCTCCCCCACCACTCGGCTGCATACCATCTACCACCCCCCTGGAAATTGTATCTTTTTTACTGAAGAGATGTCCGACCTAATTATCCAATCCTCTCTATCACACTCTAAGAATATCTTCCTTGGTGACTACAATGTCCACTGGAACTAAATTGATGACCCTGCTATCATCACCTTTAAGAATACCATGGAAATCACCAACATGACCCAACTCTCCCATTCCCCCACTCACAATAAAGGTTCCACCCTAGATGCTATTATAACTAGCATTGATCTTGCCTCCCTCTCTAGCATAATACCCATCGACTGGTCTGACCATTACCTTGTCCTCTTTGACGTGAAGAGACCCATAAATAACTCCGCGCCCATCAACACCCTACCCAAAAAACCCACACGCAACCTTCACCTAATCCCTCTTGCTGACCTAGAATACACAATCAAAACCTGCCCCCCTCTCTCTGACAACACCAATGACCTAACCAACCATTATAATAACTCTATTCTCCAAGCCCTTGACGAAATTGCCCCAATTAAACTGAAACAACAAAAAAATAACCCTCCCAAATCCTGGTTCAACTTCGAACTTAATAATGAAAGACGACCCCTAAGACAATCTGCACGTGTTTGGCGAAATCAGCCCACCGATGACAATCTTACCCTCCTCAGAATTGCCAGAGTCCAATACAAAAAACACATCTACAATAAAAAAGCCACCTTTCTCCGGTCACAACTTGACCAATCTAAAAACAGACCTAGAGAACTCTTTAGCATTGTTAAAAAACAAACCTCCACTGGCCCTCCTAAAATATCAGCCTCTATTGACAAATGTGAAGAAATCGCCAGCTTTTTTAGCAACAAAGTCAACAAGATAGAACTATCCTTCTCCTCCCTCCCCCCTCTCTCCAACCCTCCCATACTCAACACTCCCTCCCCAACACCCCTTTATCTCTTTCGTCAACTCTTCCCACTCTCCCCGACCCATCTCTTACCCTTCCTGCTCTTGCGCATTCAGACCTCTCTCCTAATCGACTCATAACTAAAAATAATGCCTCCTGGAGTGAATTCAGTCCAGTTTCTGTGTCATTGATCATTAGCATCATGACTAAACTCAAACCTTCCTCCCATTCTAAAGATCCTCTTCCCGCCCATTTGGTCCAAGACCTCAAAACTACCATTGCTCCTTTCTGGACCAATATTATCAACTCCTCCCTTGCCACTGGCTGCGTCCCAGCCTCCCTTCAGCTTGGTCAAATCTCTCCCATCTTGAAAAACACCTCTGCCGACCCTAATGACCTTAGCAACCTACGCCCTATCTCTAACCTTCCTTTCCTCTCTAAAGCCCTAGAAAAATGTGTCCTATCACAACTTGAGAACCATATCCTAGACTTCAATCTCCTTGATGTTTTTCAATCAGGATTCAGAAAAGGTTGCAGTACTGAAACTGCTATGTTAAATATCACAGATGACATTCATTGCTCCCTAGACAATGGTGAATCCTCACTACTGATCCTCCTTGACCTCTCTGCGGCATTTGATACTGTCCATCATCCCACCCTTCTAAACACCCTCAAAGATCAATTTGGTGTGGAAGGCACTGTTCACAAATGGTTCTGCTCATTCCTTCAAAATAGATCACAACAAATCAAGCTTAGCCACTTCCTTTCTAATCCTCAACCTGTCTCACTCGGGGTCCCTCAAGGATCCATCCTCTCCCCAACCCTTTTCAACCTTTTCATGGAACCACTCACCCTCAATCTCAAACAAGCTAAAATCAGTTACCACCTCTACGCCGACGATACCCAACTATACTACAAGATTAAATCCCACAACGACATCCTTCACCTCAACGACACCCTTACTAAAGTACAAGCCCGGTTCCATCTAAACCATCTCAAACTGAACCCCAAAAAAACTGAAATCATTCTTTTCACCCCCAAAAACAGTACCCTTCCCATCCAAATCTAGATCGATGACATCAAAGCTCTCAATTGCTCCCTCACCACCTCTAACTCTGTTAAATCACTTGGCATCAACATCGACCAGAACCTGAACCTCATCCCCCACATTAAAAATACCGCCAAAAGTGCTCTTTTCACCCTTCTCCACCTCAAGAAAAGCAAACCTTTCATTCCAGCTGATGATTTCAAAATGGTTGTCCAATCACTAGTCCTCTCTGTCCTCAATCTAGCTGCCCGACTTATCTCTGACTGTAAAAGATTTGACCACATATCACCCGTCCTCAAAAATCTTAATTGGCTCCCAATTGAAGGTAGATCCTCTTACAAGATTGCCTGTATCACCCACAAAGCTCTTCATCAAAATACCCCTGCCTACCTTGCAACTAAACTAAAAAAAGCAGGCTGCACCAGGTCCCCGAGAAGCACCGACTCCCTTCTCCAGATCCCACCCAGACTAAAGTGTCAAAAAACTCAATCCCGTGCATTCTCTGGAAATGTTCCTACCATCTGGAACTCACTCCCCAAAGACCTTCGCCGCAACCCCTCTTACTCTCTTTTCAAAAAAGAACTCAACTACTTCTCCACAACAAATATTGGGGCACCAAGCATGTCCACTCTCTCTACTCTTATACCCTCCCCCCACCCTGTCAGAATTCTTCTTCTTCTCCCATGTTAATTGTTTCGCCTGTTTTTTTAATTCTAATTTGTTTACCTGTCTCCCACTCCCCCCTTATCATATACCTTCTTCAATACTGTTATCCCGATTTCTAACTCTGCATATACTGATATTTATTCGTATTGTGTTTAACTCTGTTGCAAAGCGCTCTGATACTCCAGGGTCCAGCAGCGCTATATAAAACTCTTGAAATAAATAAACAAATAAATAAATAGCATGTCCCAATTTTCTCCTATCCTTTAGAATTAAAGATAAAGAACTGTTCATGAAAATATAGATGTTCCTTTTCTTTACCCTCCTTTAGCCGAACTAAAGTGGTTGCTCTGAATTATTAGCGTGTTCCAATTTCTTACCTTTCCTATAGTTTCATGGTTAAATCAGTGTTGTCGTAATAAATTGTGTTCCTTTTCTTACCCACCTTGTTATTAAGCGATCAAACTGTGACTTTTAGCTTGTCCCTTATTTACCGTGTCCTTTAGAAAACACCATCTCAAGTCGGATTTCTGTGAGTTCATTACAGTATGTTCCCTGTTCTTACTTTCCCTTTAGAATTCTAAATGGTTGGCATAACATATATATTGCATAGTTATACTCTTTTCATGATTCTGGTTATTGATAGCTTGCTTGCTGTAAACCTTTGGCTCACAACTCTTGATGAAGATTAGATAAAGGTTTTCAAAACTTCTCGAGTCTGTGTTTATTATAAAAGAGTGCAAATGTTATGGTAATTTTGACTGTTTGCTTATCTTTACAACTAACTCCCTGATCCATGGTGATTATAGGTACATGTGACAAGGATTGGTAAGTTAATGGTATAGGAATCGGTAGTATTTAATAAACTGGTAGTAGAGTGTAGGTTACCCGATTGAGTAAATATGGAGAACTGAATTAGGGGCCCAAGTGAGCATTGATAAAATTATAGTCGGGTGACCTGCGCGCTCTATCAGTATATTTTCTGGTAAGCAGTGGACGGTTAGGGATTAGTTAAGATGGGTAGGTAGGTAAAATTGCTGCTAAAAGTATATATTAAATTGCTGCTAAATGGAAAGTATTGATCAATCAAATATCAAAAGTAAAATGTTTTTATGAAATGTTCTGAAATGTTTTGTAATATTACTGATGTGCTGCTATATTGATTTATGTATTAACCAAACCCGTTTGTGACTGTTATATGTTTGTAAGGAATCCCCGGGGGCAGAATAGCGGGTGGTAAAGGGAAGCCACATCGCAGTGAGGTCACTTACTCGCAGGAAGTTAGTGCATGGTTGTGCAGAACTGGAAGCACTATGTGGCGGATGTTTAATGGTGTAAATTAAAACAAAGCAATTGCACTTTAAATAAAGAATTGAATTTTACGTTACCTTGTGAAGGAGCCGCGCTGGTATTGGTCGATACAGTGGGCGGCTAGCTGAGATAGCATGAAAATCGCATTTTGGTTGGTTGCAGGAAAATAAAAGACGCGCTGGTATTGGAAGTAATTTGTAAACAAAAGTCAGGTGATCTTGGAAGTTTATAAAAATATATGTGGTATCCAAGCCATCCAGAGATTCGACCTGATCCAAGATATCAAGGTTTTGAGAGAGATCAGTCGACCTCGCAATATGTACGGAAGCAAGAGAAAATTGTCACTTGTAGACAAAGTCAAGAATTACTTTAAGAAAGACAATCCCATTAAAACTAGAGAAGGAGTCATTATTCCACCACCAAACACTCCCGCATCATTTATGATGTTTGACAGAGGTTATCACTCCTGTGTATGGTAAGAGAACTGGGTGGAATATACTAAAGATGACGGAATTTTAGCATATCCCTTAAAAGGTACATTTAATGGAAGAAAATCTCTTCCTATATACAATTTATGAACTCTGGTGGTAGATTTATAGCTAGTAATAGGAGTAAATTTTCCCAGTACAACCATAAAGTACATTTTGGTTACCATAAACTTAAATTAGGAGCATATTTTAGGTGAATTGTACATTCTTCTTTATAGCATAGGCAGAGATGGTCACCCACATGATGTTATAGAGCCCGACAACATCAACATTTATGTTTTATGACACTGTGTGTTTCTGTATGCAAACATATACACTTGCATGCACATGCAATGATTTTTTTATGTGTCTCTGATTGTGTGAAGACTTGTTAGTTGTGAAATAAGTTATATGTTTTTACATTCATTAGCATTTTCATTTGTGTAATGTTCCATGTATGTGCATCTGTGAATTAAATAGGTGTCAGCAAGGAGCTAGCGGATACCGGAAGTGACAGGCTGTAACAGTGACAGAGTGGAGGAGCTGAGGAAAGCAGCTGCGGGAGGTGCGAGCCGAGGAGAGCCGAGGAGAGTATCGGTGGGTGCCGCGACCGGAGGAGAGCAGCCGCGGGAGCAGCGACCCGAGCAGCGACCCAAGGAGAGTAGCGGCGGGTGTCATGACCAGAGGAGAGTAGCTGCGGGAGCGTCGAGCGGAGGTGAGCTTCTATCCTTCGGAGCATTTCTATCTCCCTCGGTGCGCGGCGGGAGCCACGAGCACCTCCACTCCACTCCTGTAGAGATTGCAGGAGCAAACTCTGCTGGCACTCTGCGGGCACTACTTCAAAACACGACAGATAGATTGCAGCAGCTGAGCCTGTTTTATTGCCTTTCCTCTTGGTATGCGGCAGGAGCCAGGAGCACCACAAAGATTTTCACACTGTACAAGCAGCTCTTTGTTTGTTTCACCTTTCAGCTTGGTGCGGGAGCACCTTAAAAACTTGCATTCCGCAGGAGCGGCACTTTGTTTGTTATTGTTTGCTGTTCTTAGCCTGGCTTCATCTCACTGGACTAAAGAGACATCCGGAATACACCTGGTACCAGATCAAGTCCCAAAGTTAGTATAAATCTGTGCAGTCTGATCTGGGACTTACCCCAGTCACCACCAGAGGTTAACAGAGCCACAGAGAGGGTACCTGGGCATACCTGAGCTTCAGCTCCGTCTTGGCATGTCCCTCAAGTCCTGAGGCAATTTTCAGATTTTAGCCATTAGTTGACAGTCCACCAGGTTTCTTTTAAGCGGCAATTCTAGGCGGCAGGTTTCAACAGCCCTGCTCAGCCTTGCCCAGCCCACAAAAAGCATACGTGTAGAATAGGGAGAGGGAATGTGTGGTCCCCCTATGGGCATTGTTCCCCTATTGTTCCCAGCGAACCAGGGAAATAGTAAAATCAGGAAAATGGGGCAGTGACCAATTACCATCAATAACCACCACTGACCACTATTAATCACCAGACCAGACCATTTGGTGTCCCAAAAAAGAAAAAAAGGAGGCTTTCTTCCAGAGTGCACACCATGAGATCAGGGAAATACAGAGACGTGAAACCTGCAGGTAAAACAAAAAAAAAAGCAGAGGGGGCCCAAGAGACACAGACACTGACACTGACACGGACACAGGCAGGGGGATGGCATCTCCCAACTATTTAGTTCGGCCCGAGACCGAAACGAAAATAGAAATAAAGCCTGTGATCGGTCAGGCTTGTCCAAACAACCAATCCTGTCTGAAAAAGCTAGCCCCAAACAATCCATTGCACTAATTCCCCTCACTAAGAGGGAAAGAAAACGCCTGAGAAAAGTGAGAAAGAGTAAAACAAACAATGGAGGGTCGATCGATTATTTCATCAAGAAATTAAGCCCGGGATAAAAGACAAAGGCCCGCCAGAGAGAGAAAACTCTGAAAGTAACATTGGGCCCATGACAGGGTCAAATATCCACTACAACCCCCCACAAAGGAGGACAAAACCATAGCAAGCACAATTCAACACATCGGTAATAATCAACAATTGATGAAAATGTACAGTATGTTCCACCCTCTGGCAGGTAAAGAAAAGGTCAAACCACCCATTCTGGATTCTCAGAAAAGCCCTCCAATACCAAGGGTTGACGTACCAACACAGAAGAGACAGCAATCAGTAGACAAGGGGATATAGTTGGGAGCAGCACGTGTAAAGAAGGGGGGAATCGGGAGGAGTTGATGACTGGAAGCAAGGTTGTCCCTGTCTCGATCTCTAGGGGCACCGCAGGCAAAAGCTCCCACAACTAACAAAGTCCTGCCCCCCCAGATCACGTTCTAATTTGCGCTGCAACTGCCAAATCAAACAACGGGGCAAAAAATCATCATACAGACGATTAACCACAAGCAATAAAGTAGAACTTATCCCGCATTACAGTTCAAGGGGACCACATGACATCGTGAACAGGGGATCAATACTAAAATTACTAGAAGAATTACCTTCTATGAGTCATAAAAAAAATCCAGTGACTTAGAAAGTATAGAATTTAAACCAAACCCTCTCCTAACCGGTCCAGACTCTACAATCTTAACATGCACTGTTTATAGTCTCACAGACCTATCCTGCAGCTTAGGGAAGACTTCTCAAATTGGGGCATAGAACTCAAAAAGGTCGAGCCCCCGGGGTACCCTAGCCCATTACAACAACAACAAACACAGCAACTGAGCCTTTAAAAAGGCACAAAAGGCCCGGATCGAACCTGCATCAAGGAAGAAGTGGGTCAATCAATTAGACAAATAACAATTACAATTGCACAAGGAGAAGCAGCTGATCACAAGGCCCTTCCCAGGAAAACATTGTGACATAAGCAGCAGGGAAAAGTATGAACCAGTTCAAGCAAACCTCCAAGGAAATCCAGGGGCATTAGGATTTGCTCCTGGAATGTTAATGGCATAAGTGCAAATGAATGAATGAATGAATGAATGAATTAAATTATTTAGAGAGCGCACGTTAGAAGAACGCAAAGTTAGAAGAAGAAGATTTTGGGGAATTTATCTAACATCATGACATACTCCTTTTTCAAGAAACCTGGCAGACAAAAAACTCTCCATTAGTGGTATACAAAGAAAATATTATTCCTGCAAAAAAGGAGTCACAGCATGGAAGGGCCAAAGGGGGCCTGTCGACATATATATCTACGGACCTCTCCTGGGGAGACATAAGCATCGATCTTGACTCCTCATGGATGCAATGTACTAAAGTAGAGCTTTCACCGTCAGTGGACCTATTAGTATTGAATCTCTACTTCCATCCACCAAGAAAGGCGAATGACCAAAGAATTAATCAATTAATTGAGGAAATTAAAACACTGAAAAGCACCTACCCAAGTGCCCACATAATAATAACAGGGGATTTCAATATGAACTTAATCCAAGGCCAAGAGCACAATTTACCGAGCTTTATACAGCCAAGGCAGGGTAACCGAAGTAGACAAGACCTTAAGGGCAAGAAATGTTCTGCAAAACTAGAAGACCTTTTTCTACACACATTAAACGGCAGAGGCCCCTTGGACAGCCCGATTCATGATAAACAGAGTATCTGAATTAAGCAGAACACTCCTACCCAGTCAAAAGATCAGGGCTTGATCCATCACCGTTTTTTAGCTCACTGCACCATCCCAGCTCAGAACCTGGCTACATGCAAATTAGTCTGACCCTGGCCCAGTGCATCATGGGAACAGGGCAGACCAAACTACCAAGCCAATTCTTTACTGGAAAGGAAACAAGCTTCCGGGGACCGGTTTCTGGCATTACAGCCGTCTTCGGCCCGGCTTGCTTGAATCCTGATGGTGCAGTGAGCAAGGGACTCACATCTGAGTATACCCTTCCACACTTGTGGTGGCCAAAACGATTCATAAAGGGGGTGGTGATGGACAGAGTATCTGAATTAAGCAGAACACTCCTACCCAGTCAAAAGATCAGGGCTTGATCCATCACCGTTTTTTAGCTCACTGCACCATCCCAGCTCAGAACCTGGCTACATGCAAATTAGTCTGACCCTGGCCCAGTGCATCATGGGAACAGGGCAGACCAAACTACCAAGCCAATTCTTTACTGGAAAGGAAACAAGCTTCCGGCGACCGGTTTCTTGCATTACAGCCGTCTTCGGCCCGGCTTGCTGGAATCCTGATGGTGCAGTGAGCAAGGGACTCACATCTGAGTATACCCTTCCACAATTGTGGTGGCCAAAACGATTCATAAAGGGGGTGGTGATGGACAGAGTATCTGAATTAAGCAGAACACTCCTACCCAGTCAAAAGATCAGGGCTTGATCCATCACCGATTTGTAGCTCACTGCACCATCCCAGCTCAGAACCTGGCTACATGCAAATTAGTCTGACCCTGGCCCAGTGCATCATGGGAACAGGGCAGACCAAACTACCAAGCCAATTCTTTACTGGAAAGGAAACAAGCTTCCGGGGACCGGTTTCTGGCATTACAGCCGTCTTCGGCCCGGCTTGCTTGAATCCTGATGGTGCAGTGAGCAAGGGACTCACATCTGAGTATACCCTTCCACACTTGTGGTGGCCAAAACGATTCATAAAGGGGGTGGTGATGGACAGAGTATCTGAATTAAGCAGAACACTCCTACCCAGTCAAAAGATCAGGGCTTGATCCATCACCGTTTTTTAGCTCACTGCACCATCCCAGCTCAGAACCTGGCTACATGCAAATTAGTCTGACCCTGGCCCAGTGCATCATGGGAACAGGGCAGACCAAACTACCAAGCCAATTCTTTACTGGAAAGGAAACAAGCTTCCGGGGACCGGTTTCTGGCATTACAGCCATCTTCGGCTCGGCTTGCTTGAATCCTGATGGTGCAGTGAGCAAGGGACTCACATCTGAGTATACCCTTCCACACTTGTGGTGGCCAAAACGATTCATAAAGGGGGTGGTGATGGACAGAGTATCTGAATTAAGCAGAACACTCCTACCCAGTCAAAAGATCAGGGCTTGATCCATCACTGTTTTTTAGCTCACTGCACCATCCCAGCTCAGAACCTGGCTACATGCAAATTAGTCTGACCCTGGCCCAGTGCATCATGGGAACAGGGCAGACCAAACTACCAAGCCAATTCTTTACTGGAAAGGAAACAAGCTTCCGGGGACCGGTTTCTGGCATTACAGCCGTCTTCGGCCCGGCTTGCTTGAATCCTGATGGTGCAGTGAGCAAGGGACTCACATCTGAGTATACCCTTCCACACTTGTGGTGGCCAAAACGATTCATAAAGGGGGTGGTGATGGACAGAGTATCTGAATTAAGCAGAACACTCCTACCCAGTCAAAAGATCAGGGCTTGATCCATAACCGTTTTTAGCTCACTGCACCATCCCAGCTCAGAACCTGGCTACATGCAAATTAGTCTGACCCTGGCCCAGTGCATCATGGGAACAGGGCAGACCAAACTACCAAGCCAATTCTTTACTGGAAAGGAAACAAGCTTCCGGGGACCGGTTTCTGGCATTACAGCCGTCTTCGGCCCGGCTTGCTTGAATCCTGATGGTGCAGTGAGCAAGGGACTCACATCTAAGTATACCCTTCCACACTTGTGGTGGCCAAAACGATTCATAAAGGGGGTGGTGATGGACAGAGTATCTGAATTAAGCAGAACACTCCTACCCAGTCAAAAGATCAGGGGTTGATCCATCACCGTTTTTTAGCTCACTGCACCATCCCAGCTCAGAACCTAGCTACATGCAAATTAGTCTGACCCTGGACCAGTGCATCATGGAAACAGGGCAGACCAAACTACCAAGCCAATTCTTTACTGGAAAGGAAACAAGCTTCCGGGGACCGGTTTCTGGCATTACAGCCGTCTTCGGCCCGGCTTGCTGGAATCCTGATGGTGCAGTGAGCAAGGGACTCACATCTGAGTATACCCTTCCACACTTGTGGTGGCCAAAACGATTCATAAAGGGGGTGGTGATGGACAGAGTATCTGAATTAAGCAGAACACTCCTACCCAGTCAAAAGATCAGGGCTTGATCCATCACCGTTTTGTAGCTCACTGCACCATCCCAGCTCAGAACCTGGCTACCTGCAAATTAGTCTGACCCTGGCCCAGTGCATCATGGGAACAGGGCAGACCAAACTACCAAGCCAATTCTTTACTGGAAAGGAAACAAGCTTCCGGGGACCGGTTTCTGGCATTACAGCCGTCTTCGGCCCGGCTTGCTTGAATCCTGATGGTGCAGTGAGCAAGGGACTCATATCTGAGTATACCCTTCCACACTTGTGGTGGCCAAAACGATTCATAAAGGGGGTGGTGATGGACAGAGTATCTGAATTAAGCAGAACACTCCTACCCAGTCAAAAGATCAGGGCTTGATCCATCACCGTTTTTTAGCTCACTGCACCATCCCAGCTCAGAACCTGGCTACATGCAAATTAGTCTGACCCTGGCCCAGTGCATCATGGGAACAGGGCAGACCAAACTACCAAGCCAATTCTTTACTGGAAAGGAAACAAGCTTCCGGGGACCGGTTTCTGGCATTACAGCCGTCTTCGGCCTGGCTTGCTTGAATCCTGATGGTGCAGTGAGCAAGGGACTCACATCTGAGTATACCCTTCCACACTTGTGGTGGCCAAAACGATTCATAAAGGGGGTGGTGATGGACAGAGTATCTGAATTAAGCAGAACACTCCTACCCAGTCAAAAGATCAGGGCTTGATCCATCACCGTTTTTTAGCTCACTGCACCATCCCAGCTCAGAACCTGGCTACATGCAAATTAGTCTGACCCTGGCCCAGTGCATCATGGGAACAGGGCAGACCAAACTACCAAGCCAATTCTTTACTGGAAAGGAAACAAGCTTCCGGCGACCGGTTTCTTGCATTACAGCCGTCTTCGGCCCGGCTTGCTGGAATCCTGATGGTGCAGTGAGCAAGGGACTCACATCTGAGTATACCCTTCCACACTTGTGGTGGCCAAAACGATTCATAAAGGGGGTGGTGATGGACAGAGTATCTGAATTAAGCAGAACACTCCTACCCAGTCAAAAGATCAGGGCTTGATCCATCACCGATTTGTAGCTCACTGCACCATCCCAGCTCAGAACCTGGCTACATGCAAATTAGTCTGACCCTGGCCCAGTGCATCATGGGAACAGGGCAGACCAAACTACCAAGCCAATTCTTTACTGGAAAGGAAACAAGCTTCCGGGGACCGGTTTCTGGCATTACAGCCGTCTTCGGCCCGGCTTGCTTGAATCCTGATGGTGCAGTGAGCAAGGGACTCACATCTGAGTATACCCTTCCACACTTGTGGTGGCCAAAACGATTCATAAAGGGGGTGGTGATGGACAGAGTATCTGAATTAAGCAGAACACTCCTACCCAGTCAAAAGATCAGGGCTTGATCCATCACCGTTTTTTAGCTCACTGCACCATCCCAGCTCAGAACCTGGCTACATGCAAATTAGTCTGACCCTGGCCCAGTGCATCATGGGAACAGGGCAGACCAAACTACCAAGCCAATTCTTTACTGGAAAGGAAACAAGCTTCCGGGGACCGGTTTCTGGCATTACAGCCATCTTCGGCTCGGCTTGCTTGAATCCTGATGGTGCAGTGAGCAAGGGACTCACATCTGAGTATACCCTTCCACACTTGTGGTGGCCAAAACGATTCATAAAGGGGGTGGTGATGGACAGAGTATCTGAATTAAGCAGAACACTCCTACCCAGTCAAAAGATCAGGGCTTGATCCATCACTGTTTTTTAGCTCACTGCACCATCCCAGCTCAGAACCTGGCTACATGCAAATTAGTCTGACCCTGGCCCAGTGCATCATGGGAACAGGGCAGACCAAACTACCAAGCCAATTCTTTACTGGAAAGGAAACAAGCTTCCGGGGACCGGTTTCTGGCATTACAGCCGTCTTCGGCCCGGCTTGCTTGAATCCTGATGGTGCAGTGAGCAAGGGACTCACATCTGAGTATACCCTTCCACACTTGTGGTGGCCAAAACGATTCATAAAGGGGGTGGTGATGGACAGAGTATCTGAATTAAGCAGAACACTCCTACCCAGTCAAAAGATCAGGGCTTGATCCATAACCGTTTTTAGCTCACTGCACCATCCCAGCTCAGAACCTGGCTACATGCAAATTAGTCTGACCCTGGCCCAGTGCATCATGGGAACAGGGCAGACCAAACTACCAAGCCAATTCTTTACTGGAAAGGAAACAAGCTTCCGGGGACCGGTTTCTGGCATTACAGCCGTCTTCGGCCCGGCTTGCTTGAATCCTGATGGTGCAGTGAGCAAGGGACTCACATCTAAGTATACCCTTCCACACTTGTGGTGGCCAAAACGATTCATAAAGGGGGTGGTGATGGACAGAGTATCTGAATTAAGCAGAACACTCCTACCCAGTCAAAAGATCAGGGGTTGATCCATCACCGTTTTTTAGCTCACTGCACCATCCCAGCTCAGAACCTGGCTACATGCAAATTAGTCTGACCCTGGACCAGTGCATCATGGAAACAGGGCAGACCAAACTACCAAGCCAATTCTTTACTGGAAAGGAAACAAGCTTCCGGGGACCGGTTTCTGGCATTACAGCCGTCTTCGGCCCGGCTTGCTGGAATCCTGATGGTGCAGTGAGCAAGGGACTCACATCTGAGTATACCCTTCCACACTTGTGGTGGCCAAAACGATTCATAAAGGGGGTGGTGATGGACAGAGTATCTGAATTAAGCAGAACACTCCTACCCAGTCAAAAGATCAGGGCTTGATCCATCACCGTTTTGTAGCTCACTGCACCATCCCAGCTCAGAACCTGGCTACCTGCAAATTAGTCTGACCCTGGCCCAGTGCATCATGGGAACAGGGCAGACCAAACTACCAAGCCAATTCTTTACTGGAAAGGAAACAAGCTTCCGGGGACCGGTTTCTGGCATTACAGCCGTCTTCGGCCCGGCTTGCTTGAATCCTGATGGTGCAGTGAGCAAGGGACTCATATCTGAGTATACCCTTCCACACTTGTGGTGGCCAAAACGATTCATAAAGGGGGTGGTGATGGACAGAGTATCTGAATTAAGCAGAACACTCCTACCCAGTCAAAAGATCAGGGCTTGATCCATCACCGTTTTTTAGCTCACTGCACCATCCCAGCTCAGAACCTGGCTACATGCAAATTAGTCTGACCCTGGCCCAGTGCATCATGGAAACAGGGCAGACCAAACTACCAAGCCAATTCTTTACTGGAAAGGAAACAAGCTTCCGGGGACCGGTTTCTGGCATTACAGCCGTCTTCGGCCCGGCTTGCTGGAATCCTGATGGTGCAGTGAGCAAGGGACTCACATCTGAGTATACCCTTCCACACTTGTGGTGGCCAAAACGATTCATAAAGGGGGTGGTGATGGACAGAGTATCTGAATTAAGCAGAACACTCCTACCCAGTCAAAAGATCAGGGGTTGATCCATCACCGTTTTGTAGCTCACTGCACCATCCCAGCTCAGAACCTGGCTACATGCAAATTAGTCTGACCCTGGCCCAGTGCATCATGGGAACAGGGCAGACCAAACTACCAAGCCAATTCTTTACTGGAAAGGAAACAAGCTTCCGGGGACCGGTTTCTGGCATTACAGCCGTCTTCGGCCCGGCTTGCTTGAATCCTGATGGTGCAGTGAGCAAGGGACTCACATCTGAGTATACACTTCCACACTTGTGGTGGCCAAAACGATTCATAAAGGGGGTGGTGATGGACAGAGTATCTGAATTAAGCAGAACACTCCTACCCAGTCAAAAGATCAGGGCTTGATCCATCACCGTTTTTTAGCTCACTGCACCATCCCAGCTCAGAACCTGGCTACATGCAAATTAGTCTGACCCTGGCCCAGTGCATCATGGGAACAGGGCAGACCAAACTACCAAGCCAATTCTTTACTGGAAAGGAAACAAGCTTCCGGGGACCGGTTTCTGGCATTACAGCCGTCTTCGGCCCGGCTTGCTTGAATCCTGATGGTGCAGTGAGCAAGGGACTCACATCTAAGTATACCCTTCCACACTTGTGGTGGCCAAAACGATTCATAAAGGGGGTGGTGATGGACAGAGTATCTGAATTAAGCAGAACACTCCTACCCAGTCAAAAGATCAGGGCTTGATCCATCACCGTTTTTTAGCTCACTGCACCATCCCAGCTCAGAACCTGGCTACATGCAAATTAGTCTGACCCTGGCCCAGTGCATCATGGGAACAGGGCAGACCAAACTACCAAGCCAATTCTTTACTTGAAAGGAAACAAGCTTCCAGGGACCGGTTTCTGGCATTACAGCCGTCTTCGGCCCGGCTTGCTTGAATCCTGATGGTGCAGTGAGCAAGGGACTCACATCTGAGTATACACTTCCACACTTGTGGTGGCCAAAACGATTCATAAAGGGGGTGGTGATGGACAGAGTATCTGAATTAAGCAGAACACTCCTACCCAGTCAAAAGATCAGGGCTTGATCCATCACCGTTTTTTAGCTCACTGCACCATCCCAGCTCAGAACCTGGCTACATGCAAATTAGTCTGACCCTGGCCCAGTGCATCATGGGAACAGGGCAGACCAAACTACCAAGCCAATTCTTTACTGGAAAGGAAACAAGCTTCCGGGGACCGGTTTCTGGCATTACAGCCACCTTCGGCCCGGCTTGCTTGAATCCTGATGGTGCAGTGAGCAAGGGACTCACATCTGAGTATACCCTTCCACACTTGTGGTGGCCAAAACGATTCATAAAGGGGGTGGTGATGGACAGAGTATCTGAATTAAGCAGAACACTCCTACCCAGTCAAAAGATCAGGGCTTGATCCATCACCGTTTTTTAGCTCACTGCACCATCCCAGCTCAGAACCTGGCTACATGCAAATTAGTCTGACCCTGGCCCAGTGCATCATGGGAACAGGGCAGACCAAACTACCAAGCCAATTCTTTACTGGAAAGGAAACAAGCTTCCGGGGACCGGTTTCTGGCATTACAGCCGTCTTCGGCCCGGCTTGCTTGAATCCTGATGGTGCAGTGAGCAAGGGACTCACATCTGAGTATACCCTTCCACACTTGTGGTGGCCAAAACGATTCATAAAGGGGGTGGTGATGGACAGAGTATCTGAATTAAGCAGAACACTCCTACCCAGTCAAAAGATCAGGGCTTGATCCATCACCGTTTTTTTTAGCTCACTGCACCATCTCAGCTCAGAACCTGGCTACATGCAAATTAGTCTGACCCTGGCCCAGTGCATCATGGGAACAGGGCAGACCAAACTACCAAGCCAATTCTTTACTGGAAAGGAAACAAGCTTCCGGGGACCGGTTTCTGGCATTACAGCCGTCTTCGGCCCGGCTTGCTTGAATCCTGATGGTGCAGTGAGCAAGGGACTCACATCTGAGTATACACTTCCACACTTGTGGTGGCCAAAACGATTCATAAAGGGGGTGGTGATGGACAGAGTATCTGAATTAAGCAGAACACTCCTACCCAGTCAAAGATCAGGGCTTGATCCATCACCGTTTTTTAGCTCACTGCACCATCCCAGCTCAGAACCTGGCTACATGCAAATTAGTCTGACCCTGGCCCAGTGCATCATGGGAACAGGGCAGACCAAACTACCAAGCCAATTCTTTACTGGAAAGGAAACAAGCTTCCGGGGACCGGTTTCTGGCATTACAGCCGTCTTCGGCCCGGCTTGCTTGAATCCTGATGGTGCAGTGAGCAAGGGACTCACATCTAAGTATACCCTTCCACACTTGTGGTAGCCAAAACGATTCATAAAGGGGGTGGTGATGGACAGAGTATCTGAATTCAGCAGAACACTCCTACCCAGTCAAAAGATCAGGGCTTGATACATCACCGTTTTTTAGCTCACTGCACCATCCCAGCTCAGAACCTGGCTACATGCAAATTAGTCTGACCCTGGCCCAGTGCATCATGGGAACAGGGCAGACCAAACTACCAAGCCAATTCTTTACTGGAAAGGAAACAAGCTTCCGGGGACCGGTTTCTGGCATTACAGCCATCTTCGGCCCGGCTTGCTTGAATCCTGATGGTGCAGTGAGCAAGGGACTCACATCTGAGTATACCCTTCCACACTTGTGGTGGCCAAAACGATTCATAAAGGGGGTGGTAATGGACAGAGTATCTGAATTAAGCAGAACACTCCTACCCAGTCAAAAGATCAGGGCTTGATCCATCACCGTTTTTTAGCTCACTGCACCATCCCAGCTCAGAACCTGGCTACATGCAAATTAGTCTGACCCTGGCCCAGTGCATCATGGGAACAGGGCAGACCAAACTACCAAGCCAATTCTTTACTGGAAAGGAAACAAGCTTCCGGGGACCGGTTTCTGGCATTACAGCCGTCTTCGGCCCGGCTTGCTTGAATCCTGATGGTGCAGTGAGCAAGGGACTCACATCTGAGTATACCCTTCCACACTTGTGGTGGCCAAAACGATTCATAAAGGGGGTGGTGATGGACAGAGTATCTGAATTAAGCAGAACACTCCTACCCAGTCAAAAGATCAGGGCTTGATCCATCACCGTTTTTTAGCTCACTGCACCATCTCAGCTCAGAACCTGGCTACATGCAAATTAGTCTGACCCTGGCCCAGTGCATCATGGGAACAGGGCAGACCAAACTACCAAGCCAATTCTTTACTGGAAAGGAAACAGTCTTCCGGGGACCGGTTTCTGGCATTACAGCCGTCTTCGGCCCGGCTTGCTTGAATCAAGCCCTGATCTTTTGACTGGGTATGAGTGTTCTGTTTAATTCAGATGCTCTGTCCAGCACTACCCCCTTTTCTGAATATAGGAGTGGCAGGGTATGCTCAGACATGAGTCCCTTGCTCGCTGCACCATCAGGATTCAAGCAAGCCGGGCCGAAGACTTCTGCAATGCCAGAAACCGGTCCCCGGAAGCTTGTTTCCCTTCCAGTAAAGAATTGGCTTGGTAGTTTGGTCTGCCCTGTTCCCATGATGCACTGGGCCAGGGACAGACTAATTTGCATATAGCCAGGTTCTGAACTGGGATGGTGTAGTGAGCTAAAAAACGGTGATGGATCAAGCCCTGATCTTTTGACTGGGTATGATTGCTCTGTTTAATTCAGATGCTCTGTCCATCACCACCCCCTTTTCTGAATCGTTTTGGCCACTATAGGAGTGGCAGGGTATGCTCAGACATGAGTCCCTTGCTCACTGCACCATCAGGATTCAAGCAAGCCGGGCCGAAGACGGCTGCAATGCCAGAAACTGGTCCCCGGAAGCTTGTTTCCTTTCCAGTAAAGAATTGGCTTGGTAGTTTGGTCTGCCCTGTTCCCATGATGCACTGGGCCAGGGACAGACTAATTTGCATATAGCCAGGTTCTGAACTGGGATGGTGTAGTGAGCTAAAAAACAGTGATGGATCAAGCCCTGATCTTTTGACTGGGTATGAGTGTTCTGTTTAATTCAGATGCTCTGTCCATCACCACCCCCTTTTCTGAATCCTTGGACAGCCCAGCCGCATTCACGAGGGTTACATCTAAAACGGGATCAACAATAGATTTTACGCTAGCCGACCCTGATCTTTTTCGTACATAACGTATTTTCAAATTCAGGATCGAGTTGAAAGCGACCATTACCCTCAAACTTTTACATTAACCATCACTCCAATTGGGTCAGAGCCGGCAAATCCCCTTACATTAAGGACACAACTTTGCAATCTAAACTGGCTAACTTGGGACGAAAAGAACATCGTCGAAATAATGGAGACATGCCGGTCGTTGTTAACACCTACTGACGCAGCCCACGCTGGAGATATTACGGGGCTCTGGGAATCTTTCACGATCAACATCAATAAAAAATGTCAATCTACCCACAAAGATCATAAAACAACTAGAACCGAAGGAAGGCGATGGTATAAACCAAACATACGGGCAATAAAAACACGGCTGAACAAAAAACTAAGGTCAATTCGAAGTAATGGTCTCCAACCTTCACAACAGTCTCTCATAACTATAGAAAAGACGAAAAGGGAACTAAAACACGAAATAAAAACGGCCAAACGAACATATAAGGAAAACTTTGAGGCCAACCTGCTCCATGCGAGTAAGCAGAGAAACTCGAAACAGTTTTGGGCAAAAATGAATTTCATGCTAAATGGCAAACATTGCCAATTTACCTCTGACATAACAGAACAATCTTGGAGCATTCATATTGAAGAAACATACAATTTTAGAACTGAATAGACAACAGACAGCATAGGGGCCAACACAAATGCAACTGAAAGGTGTTCCAGTCCAGAGAAAATATCAGAGGCTAGGAGTCGGAGTAAGGAAAAATGGTTATCGGCGGGCGCATCAGTCACTGATTTAAAGATTTTATCCAACCCCAAACTCCATACTGAAATCAGAGAAGCACAGAAAGGCAGCAGCATTTTTATCAGGCACGCTCAAAGAGTAGAACCCGTACAGACAACACAAAAGCAGATTCTGCATACAATAAAACACTTGAGATTGGACGGGGCACCCGGTCCTAACGGCCTACCGAACGCACTGTTCAGGTACGACCCCGAGTTTTGGTCATGCTATCTAACCCCTCTGTTCTCGAATAGTTTAAAGACTGGAAATATCCCCGACTCCTGGAGGGGCAGCATCTTTCAACCCATTTATAAGTCAGGAACACGCTCAGACCCCAGCAATTACAGATTGATAGCCCTTATAGATGTGGAGGCAAAGATCTACGCAACAAATCTATTGGCAGACTTGGAGAAATGGGTAAGCTGCAAAAGTCTAATCCTGAAAACACAGACTGGGTTCAGAGCTGGCACGGGGACTTTAACCAATATTTCAGCACTTACCCTCTTAACAAAGAAAGCGATTGCCAATTCAAACATCCTCTACACATGTTTCGTAGACCTTAAAGCAGCCTTTGATAAAGTGCCAAGCTTTGGGCTAAAACAAAAGCTTGGGGAATCCCCCCAAAATTACTAGAAGCAATCATCAACCTATATTCACAAACCTAGATTCAGATAATAAAAGGGGATGGCCGGAGTTTAACCAAGAAATTTCCTACAAAAAATGGGCTAAAAAAAAGGATGCGTTCTGGCGCCGTGTCTTTTTAACATATACACAGCTGATTTAGAAAGCATCCTTAGTATCATTCATGGAGATCCACCCAAATTGGGAAAGTCACCAATAGCAAGTATGCAATATGTGGACGACATTGTGTTACTCTCTCAAACCCCGCTTGGTCTACAGCGCTTGATTTCTCAACTAACAATATACATTTCAAAAGAACAACTGCTAATCAATTAAAAAAAATCTAATGTTTTATGTTTTTCCAGCAATCATAAAAAAACGCCCCAAATTCACCTGGAGGGTAAATTCAAATATTTTATCGCAGGTAGAAGTATATAAATATATGGGGGTTCTTTTAGTTCGCCACTTAAGTTTCAAACAACACCTGGATCATGTCAACACAAAAAACAAACAATTATGCTTTTCTTTTAAAACTTTACAGAAAAACCTAAGTGGTAGTTCAACAAACCATCTCCTAAAGGTGGTGGCTGCAAAATTTTTGCCAGTGATAACATATGGCACGGAAATGCTGAATACTAAGGACTCCCTAATGCTAAATCTAGCTCAGTCCAACTGTATAAAAACAGTTTTTAATCCCACGACACATCTCTCAGTCGCAGATTCACCTGGAATATGGATTAACGAACCAGACGAAGGCCAGACAAGGTGTTCTGGCCAAATATTACTGCTGTATGAGGGCTGCCGAAGACAACACACTTGCCCACCACTGTTGGGAGGAGGTAGAAACGCAATCAACGAACAAATACTCGATATGCCAAATCTTGAAACAAGTGCTTCAAACGCTAAATCTGGAGGAAGCCTGGCAAACACCCATGTCATATCCTGTTTTAAAAAAAATCCCAAACAAATCAATTACATTTCTTTCGTTTCAATCAGATAAAACCACATTTGCCGGCAAAAGTCATGCATGGTCTGTGATTCCATCCTATAAGCATATGAAACCACAACCCTATTTGCAAGAACGCTTCAGAGACCACTATAAGCGGAAATTGACCTTACTGAGATTGGGTTCATTTTCAAACAAAGATCTCATCCCCAAATGGCTACAGACCTGGGCATTCCTGGACTGCCGCCTCTGGCAACGGAGCAGAGTCACTATTACATCTATTATGCATCTGTCCGGCACTACATAACCTAAGGACGTTATTTTTTAGACCAATTCTAAGAGCAACTCAAACCGGACTTGCAGAGCGGCCGTCATAAAATGCCTCAACGGCTCTTCAGTTCAACTGTCTTGTAACACCGTAAAATTTTTGTCCATAGCATCACAAGAACTAGAAAAGAAAGAATCAGCATAAAACCTTGGAAGGAATGGAACATCAAAATAAGAACCCGGCAGTAGGATAGAAAATAGCCAGCCCTTTGTCCTCTTCAGACCTGTTTCTGTACACCAAAGCCCCTCTCTATGACAAGCCCTAGGCACAAACATGATCTAACCAGTAAATGTTCTAGGATATGAAACTAAAGTGACTTAAGAAACTGGACAGAAAATTATGCATAGCTGTTTTGAACTTTGCTCCCTCTCCATTTTCCGCTGGCATTAACATTTTAATATCAACAGAAAGCATGGACATCTTTACATCGCTGTTAATGATAATCCGCTGCTTTCTGGTTCCATCCCACACGAGAGTCACGATAACTAAAAATGTTTTAATGTAATTATCTGTACCTGAATGATAATGTTTTTATTATGGTGGTATGTTCCACTCTTTTTAAGATTTTAACAGATCAAATGAAAGTATTTTATACATAGGTGTTAGCAATGTTTAGTTATAGGACTATTTTCACATTGTTTTATATTAGTTCCAATATATTAATATGTTATATATATATTTTTAATTTGTGCAGTATGATGTTTAATGGTGTTCGCAATATTGAAACATTTATGTTTATTTTTTGGTTGTAATTTTATTTGTAAATTATTTTTCCATATTTTTGCCACATATATAATGTCTAAACCAATATTATTATTATTATTTTTTATTTCATTAGTTATTGAGGTTGGTGCTGGTAGCGCTTTCCTCTCCACTGACTTGTATATGATTCACTTGCAGTATCTTTGAGTGGCCATCAGTGGTGTGTGACTTACTCCAAGACATGGATGGAGTAGGTTTGAGTATGTTTGGGCTGGAATACTAAAGACGAGATGTCGATGAAGCTTTAGTGAATTGCATCTGACTTACCCATTTGAGGCCAATTTGCGATGACTAGGCTTCATATATTACATTTTGGCATAGGGCATCACAGCAAGTTACCTTGCTGTGCTGCCCTACGCCAAAGTGAAAGGGCAAGAATGCACAGTATTTATGTAATACAGTGCATTCCAGTCCATTCTACCTGCACTAGTGCCGGTTTGGCAGCCTAGCACCAATGTAGGCACTCTTGCACCAGTGTGCAAGAGTGCCTCCGTTGTTGGTAGGAAGGGACATCTTTCTGAACAAAAACAACCCTATGAGGCATTTTCCTCTTTCTTTGTGCAGAATGCAACACACATGGAAAGAGGAATAATAGGAGAAAAACACATACTTCTCCTTATTAAGCCTCACCTTGGAAGTTGTACAGATCTGGTGCTTCCTCAGTTGTACATCACTTTATAAATCTGAGGCACAGTCAAATTCCATGGATGTTGCATGGGACTACCCATTGCAACGCACATTGAATGCCTCCAGGTGCCGAGTAAGGTGACAAAGCATTTTGTGCTGCATCGTCCTACTCCTGATTTATGAGGCCACTCAAAGCCTTGCAGGATGGCTCTGTGTGTCTTTATAAATCTTTGTGAGAGCCCTGTGCCATGCATGTACCAATTTACATGGTGCGAATGTGCCGTTTTGAGTTTGGGAAGTAATACTCTTAGTGCTACTTCAGATCCATCTAGCTTACTGGTGGAATTCAAGACCACTACAAGACTAAATGTTTGTCCATATGGCCCTTTATGAAATGCAGTCAATGTCCAAGTGAGACATAGGCAGCTGCAGCCCATCCATATGGGTGAAGGGGCCATGCCCCTAACCTTTTTCCGGGGAAGAGGAGTATCTGTCAGACTGAGAAAAGTTCAGCTTGGCAGACACTCTTCTTATTCAGATCAGGTAGTCAAGTACTCGACATGCGCCAAAAGCACAGGCTCCTGCTGGCTGTCTGACCTGAGCTGCCTTGTGACAAGGGTGAGTACCACTGATTTCTTTGGACATGGGAACTTCAGTTTTAAGCCCTGAAATGCCCAGGGCCTAATGTCAATCAGTAACACCTCGTCACAGAGTGGAGGGGGCCAGCGGTCTCACTGATTCCATCCATCTCTGTAACAAGCGAGGGACTGCTGCCCAATGGAAGCATCTCACAGCCAACTTCAAGCAACCCATGGAGCAGACATGTCTTCCTACATAGGGCCTCATTGCGATGGCGGCCAGGCGAGCATCCGAACATCATGGCAGAGGGATGGAGTCCGGCCAAAAGTGGGCAGCAGTGTCACATGCCATATTATGATGAGACCGCCATGTAGGTGGTCAGAAACATGCCTTCTACTTTTGCAGCTTGCGCTGCAGCCTGGGAAAGGGCTGCAGCACAAGTCGCAGTAGTAAAAGGTATGTTTTTAAACATCCATGCACCGTGTGCCAGGCACCTTGTTTCCTACAGTGGTGCCTGCACAAGTACCGCCTTCATTGTAGGAAATAATAATCTACTGCTGCCCCAACAGGCTCCTTGAACCCGTCAGAGGCGGTGGTCTTTCCCATGCCCGCTGTGCTCCATTCGACTGTATCTTAATCCAGCAGTCGGACCATTGCCCTAGATGTCCAGCGGACTGCTACCAATAGCCTGTTGTTGGTGGTCCGCTCGACATCCTAATGTGGCCTTTAATGAGGGATGAAAAAATGTGGAGATAGTCTTTTACTCTCTGACTACCTCAGAGGTTCCATGAGCTGGAAGCAGAGGCCTTACACCTTGCTACACACACCGAATATTGGGATGGCATTGAGTAAATAATTGTCATAAGTATCACACAGTGATATAGATAATATCAATTTGGCCCTATAAAAGGGCATTCATAGACTGAAACATTAAGATATTCCATACCTAAATACCCTACATCCTTAGACAGAAATAAAAACTTCCTTCTGCTGCTTTTAGGTTCTACCAAGGGAGTGTGTCTATGCACAAACTACATCTGGGGTTGTGTTGAAGAGAAGCAGGCATAGCGCTTGCTGCCACCCAGATGTTCCTTAACCCTTCCTACAGTGAACACATTAAGATGAGTTCAGACATTATTTCTTGGCTGTTTCTTTCACATGAGCTGTTAGTAATTCATTCTGCCCATGCTAGCTTCTTAAGTTAGATCACAGTCATCTTCAGCACCGGCAAGACCCTTACCTGGTACAGCTTCTAAACATTTATTACCACAGTGTTTGCAGCATTTCTTGTTCATTGGGCAGTCGCCATCATCCTGGCACTCTGGGTCAGCCAAAGGAGGCTTGCACTTGGCCACAGCAGAAGCACACATGCCAGGTTTGACTGTGAAATTCAAAACAGCAACCATCAATACTGCTATTCTGAGCTCTAAAGCTACCAACAGCCCTATGTACAAAGGTGTGCTCCATAGCAAAATAAGAGGCCTTGGGAAAGCCACAGTATTAAACAAGCTTTAGGAACTAAACACAAATAAAATAACATTACTTCAATGACATGTTAAAATAAAAGATGAAATGCATAAAATGATGAAATATATACTTTAGTTCAGTAAAATTCAAACACTCCCCTTAGGGCATACCCTTTAACAACCACAATACTTAATATCTGATAAACTATACATGGTGCTGTTCACACGCAAGTTGTTTGCCAAGGTCAATGAACTGTAGAGATGAGGATTACTGTTCAATAAAACTCGTTTTTAGAAAGTAGCAATCCTGGGTGGACAACCTAATGGCAACAACGTTTCTTTTTTTTTTTTTTTTTTTTTTTTTTTTTTTTTTTTTAAAACCTTTATTGAAAGACAAGTGGAGGTACAAGCGCTGGCCCACAACCACAGGGGCCGGCCGCAAAGTCAGGAGATGAAAAAAATAAAGCAATGTATACAACAGGATAAAATCAGGATGGAAGCAAAAAATCATGACATCGCCCGCGCCAGGATAAAGAGGTTTCATTTTACATTTTACTCGAATGAAGGAGGCAGCAACCGTATCTATCAGCGCGTCATGCAACATATACCAAAAAGAAAAATGGGGGGGGGGCGGGAGGGAACAACCCCCTACGCAGGCAGACGAACACAGCAGAGCAGAGCCCAGAGACCTCACACGCCCATAACAGGCGCGAAATCGACAAAGAATATCAAAAAACGAATAAAGTGGACGCCATATGTACAGCCCACCCACCCCGAAAAGGAAGAAAGTGCAGACGCTCATGAGATAAAGGAACAGACACCAAGGGACACAGCCCACCCCCTGAAAAAGGCAAAAAAGGGACCATAGAATAAAACAAACTAAAACAACAAACACCCCCCCCACCCTACATCACTGTAATGGCTACGGTCTACCCCACTAAACAGCGTGCCTGTCGCCCAGAGTCACCCGAAATATAGAAAGAAGAAAGGGAACAATAACAAGGAAAGAGAAGAAACAAGAGAGAAGAGAGAAGAAAGAAAGAAGAGAGGAAAGGAGTCAGCGAACCAGACATAAAACACCACCCCCCCGCAACAATAATGCAAAAAACAGGATGTAAAAACACTGCAGCGTAAAAACAGGAGGAGGATCAATTCCAGGCAACCCGGTTTCCACCAGTCACCAATACACCTTCCACCCCCGATGCAGGACAAGCAGCAGACAATAAGGCAAACACAGAAGTGGAACAATAATCAACAGCGGTCAAATAATCTGGACGCAAGAAACAATCCCGAACCCCGGTCCATCAGCCCAGCAGCCAACAACAGGAGAAGCACCCTAGCCCTGACCCGAACGTGGATATACCCCTAGATGCGCTTCCCAAGAGAGGCCCGCCCACCGCAGAACAAAGGAGCAAAATGGCGAGAGGAAAGAGAACAACAATAAGGGAGCCCAAAATGGCCACGGTGGATCACCAGGGAGTCCGTCGAGTATAGCAGAATGGTCCAGAATAACAACAGGAGCAGACGACGTTGTAGGCAGTGTAGGCAGGAGGCACAGTGCAGGAGGAGATGGCAGCTGCAGCACCACAGACAGTTCTCGAGGCACACACGATAGAGAGTCCGGCCACAATGTTGCGTTCTTCACTGAAAGGGGAAACAAAGTATCTCGGGCGGAGTCGTCAAGCTGGTGATCTTGGGCGGCAGCAAGATCGACGGCGAGCTCAAATGTATAGCAGGCAGGAGAAAGCGCTGTCGCCCCATCCATGAAAGGTGGTGGCAGGTGGCAGCTTTGCAAACCCAGAACAGCAGCGCCCCACCTCTGCGTAGACGCCATGTTGTCCAGCTTGTCCCCCCAGTCCCGGTAGCAATGGCGCACTTTTGCACGGAGGATGCACAGGGCCGCCAGGATAGTGCCAAGGGTAATATTAGGCTGCAGTCCCTGGACCTCATGTCCCCGAGGAACCTCTCGAATGTCGGGCTCACCTGCAGAGAGGGCAACACTGATCGCCGTCGTGGACGGGCGCATCACCTCACAAAACATGGCGTCATGCAAAGCCATTGTGACCAATCACCACGACGTTCACCGGGCCAAGGAGATAAGCAGCATACCCCCTTTTAGCTTCAGGCGGAGCACCCTGCGCCGCACCCAATATATCGTCCGTGCAGACCAAGCGCCCCTCGGCAATTCCGGGCAGCGAGGCGTGGGGTCAATAAGCAAGTTGCGACCCAAAATGGCCGGACAGTCCTCTCCCCGTATCCTCCGCCTCGAACAAAGGCTCCGTTACGATGGGGATCCGCAGCTCCGTGCGCGCCGTCCTCTTTCCGTCTGCCCCACGTCTGAATAGGTGGCTGGGCTCAGGCAGCGCCTCGCAAGGGTCTCATCAGTGCCACAGCAGCCGGCGCCCACGGAGCTCTCCGGCCGGCCGCCGGTCTCAGGGGCACGGCAGGAGGAGCCCACGGAAGCGGGGTCCGGGGCCGTGAGTTAGGAGACCAATATCTTCAGCTGCCGGGCAGGCCGGGGGTCCGGGAAAGCGCCGTCGGGATCAGCGCCGCTTCGCACACAATCTGCGAGCGAGTGCGCCAGGATGTGAATCAGGATGCCAGCGCGGCAAGAAATGACCAGCGGAGCCGGGAGCCTACAGGTCCGCTCCGGTCGCCATCTTGGCTCCTCCTCTCGGCAACAACGTTTCTGATAGAATCATCCCTAATGACAGGCATGCCCTACCATTACGATTGCTTTGTAGATTACTAACAAATGTTTTTTTTGTGATGGTCCCAAACTATTGTGCAGTAAACAAAAGCGCTTTACGTTAAAAAATTGTTACTGACTGTGGATCATTGGCCCCAGTTGCAGCTGAAAATACACTAAAGTGGATATGTACAAGGAAGTGTCAGAGCACAGTGTTAGCCTCCTTGGGTATACAACGGTAACCACGCATTTTTTACAACGCGGTACCGTTACCACGCTACTTTTACCACGCAAGTCGTTACCACGACTTGCGCTGGAGGGCGCTCCAGGATAGTAAATATATTAATTTACTATCTAACTCCTTTCCCTAGAGTCCACGGGGACTGGAGTTGGAATAGTAAATTAAAAAAATTACTATCCAGCGCCCCTCCACGCAAGTCGTGGTAACGACTTGCGTGGTAAAAGTAGCGTGGTAACGGTACGCGTTGTAAAAGTACGCGTTGTACCGTCATATATCCCCTCCTTGGCTGAACACAGCACTCCTCCACTTCTGAAACACAAGACTGCACCATATTTACAGGAACGTGGTGCAGTCTTGCGTTTCCCCCTGCGATGGCACTAAGTTTAGCATCTTAGCACCAAGGCAGGCACCCTTGCACCACAGTGCAAGGGTGCCTGCGTGCAGGGGAGGATAGTTTATGTGTAGGCAGGTGTCCCTTCCTGCACATTAACAAACCTAAAATGCCACTCTGTCACTTTCATGTGTGCCCCTTCATGCAGCACACATGAAAGTGACAAACTGGCCTTTTTTTAAAGGTTTGTTTATGTACAAAAAGGAACACCTTCCTGTACATAAACAAACCATGGCATTTTGCTTTTTCCATGTGGGCTGCACAAGGCAGCCCACATGGAAAAAGCAAAAACAAGGAGAAATAATGCATTTTTCCTCGTTTCACCAACTTAACACCTGGTTTTTCCTGGTCTTAATTTTGGCGCTGCCTCCTCTGTACGTCAACCTTGTACATAGGGGACAGCATCAAAATGAATGGGTGTTACGGCGGAACGCCCACCACAACACCCACTGCCCACCCCTTTCACGCTAACCATAGTGTGAATGGGGGCCTTATGTACAAGGCAGCATTCAGCCACATTAAGTGGCTTAACGCTTCCTTGTACAGAAAGCGCAGACCCTATCGCCACCACAACATCCATCAACGTGACGTTGTGGTGGCGATAGGGGCTTGTGCATGTGCCCCTAGGTTCATAAAGATGTCTCATGGCCTCGGATAAAATTGTGTCCTTTCTCCTCTGCTCTTTTGCTATTCCATGGCCTATATTCAGGAATATTTTACTTTGTGCAGGCGGTTGTCACTTGCTTAATATTTACTGCAGCTTGATGGTTACCACATTGCCTAATATTAACAGGAGAACCTACTGTTTAGAACACATGCGGGCCTTAAAGTCCACCACACGATGTGGAGGATCTTTACACATTTTCCATTGAGTGGTGTGTCCTTCTGCAGTGTATTTTCCTTCACCAACACAAATATAGAGGCTTTGTAATTGGGCATGGTCTGAGGTGCTCCAGCAGGCTCAAACCGCGTTTGGCATATTTGTTGACAACGTTCGCAAAAGAAAGAGAAATGCCCTTTCTACTACCTGTACAACAGTATCTATCTGAGTGTGTCTTTCTTTCATGTTCTAGTCATTGAGTGAGTCAGCAGCACAAGCCCTTGGCCCTGGACTAACACAACTGCCATGTTGATTCCCTTCTTCACTGTCATGATGTGCCTTCATGACCCTGTGAAGCTGTACATCCCTTCCCTCCTGTGATGCATTGTCCTTGTCACTCTGTAAAACAGTGACCCTCGCCATGTCATCCAGTGGTTTGATTGCATTCGTATGAGGCTGCTCTGGTGGTACGTGCCCATGGGGTAGAACAACACGTTTCACCATGGAGAAAGGAGTTTTGATGGATCAGGAACAGAAGCAGGACTTTGGCAAGGAGAAAGGCGGTTTGCTGGATCAGCCCCACAGGCAGGACTTCTCTCCAAGGAGGAAGTTTTGATGGATCAACCTGTGCATCCACCTCACCTTTATTAGAGTTTGGGGGTCACTTCAACTCAGATTGGTGCATTGTCTTTTGAATTCAGAACTGATTTAGTGCGGCCAATATGCAATCTCCACTTTCCAGATTTTTTTCTTTGCATGACACACCCTACCCGCTCTTTTTCCATTGCAAAACACATCCTAAATGTTTTTTTTTCTATTGACGTGTTTCTACCAGCATTACCCTTAAGGTTCTCTCAACTTCTGCTCTTGAGATGCAAAGATTTCTCATGAAGAGACCAGGAACAGGTGATTTTGGAAGGTGTTTGATCTTTCAAGAGAGTCCCTATGAATCTTCGGTCACCATAAATAAAGTCTGTATTTGGTGTCAGACCACTGAAAGCTGATCCTAAACATTTGGATCAAGAATCATTTCAACTGCACTTAAGGACTCCTCCTTACTGTACTCAAAGAATCACCAGATGAGATTCAGAAATATTTGGTGATGGCGGTGCGTACTATTGTGGTGCAGCAGCAATGCTAATTCCAAGCTGGAATTTACAAACACCACCCATATCAACAATTGGGTGGCTTTGTGTTTTTTCTCCCCACAGATTCCCCTAATTCTGCTTCCGTCCCTCCCGCCACCCTTTTCCCCGCCGTTTTTGACCGCAAATCGGTCTTTTCCCCGCCTACCCTCCCGCCGCCCACCCCCTAGCTGACCCCTCCTCCCCCAGCTACCCCATAAATGGCGGCCGCTGTGAGGCTGAGGTAGCGACGCTTTACCCAAGGGTAGGTCGCTCCCCCTGCCTCGTGCAGCGCCACCAGTGCTCTCCGCCATCTGCCCGCAGTCTTTCACTGTTTTTTCTCCCCACAGATTCCCCTAAGTTTTTTGCCATCTTTGTCTGTCTCTGTTCACTGTTTTTTCTCCCCACAGATTCCCCTTCGTTTTTTGCCATCTTTGTCTGTCTCTGTTCACTGTTTTTTCTCCCCACAGATTCCCCTTCGTTTTTTGCCATCTTTGTCTGCCTGTTTTTTCTCCCCACAGATTCCCCTTCGTTTTTTGCCATCTTTGTCTGTCTCTGTTCACTGTTTTTTTCTCCCCACAGATTCCCCTTCATTTTTTGCCATCTTTGTCTGCCTCTGTTTTTTCTCCCACAGATTCCCCTTCGTTTTTTGCCATCTTTGTCGGTCTCTGTTCATTGTTTTTTCTCCCCACAGATTCCCCTTCGTTTTTTGCCATCTTTGTCTGCCTCTGTTTTTTCTCCCCACAGATTCCTCTTCATTTTTTGCCATCTTTGTCGGTCTCTGTTCACTGTTTTTTCTCCCCACAGATTCCCCTTCGTTTTTTGCCATCTTTGTCTGCCTCTGTTTTTTCTCCCCACAGATTTCCCTTCGTTTTTTGCCATCTTTGTCGGTCTCTGTTCACTGTTTTTTCTCCCCACAGATTCCCCTTCGTTCTGCTTCCGTCCCTCCCGCCACCCTTTACCCGCCGTTTTTTGACCGCAAATCGGTCTTTTCCCCGCCTACCCTCCCGCCGCCCACCCCCCAGCTGACCCCTCCTCCCCCAGCTACCCCATAAATGGTGGCCGCTGCGAGGCTGAGGTAGCGACCCTTGACCCAAGGGTAGCTCGCTCCCCCTGCCTCGTGCAGCGCCACCAGTGCTCTCCACCATCTGCCCGCAGTCTTTCACTGTTTTTTCTCCCCACAGATTCCCCTTCGTTTTTTGCCATCTTTGTCTGCCTCTGTTTTTTCTCCCCACAGATTCCCCTTCGTTTTTTGCCATCTTTGTCTGTCTCTGTTCACTGTTTTTTCTCCCCACAGATTCCCCTTCGTTTTTTGCCATCTTTGTTTTTCTCTGTTCACAGTTTTTTCTCCCCACAGATTACCCTTTGTTTTTTGCCATCTTTGTCTGCCTCTGTTTTTTCTCCCCACAGATTCCCCTTCGTTTTTTGCCATCTTTGTCGGTCTCTGTTCACTGTTTTTTCTCCCCACAGATTCCCCTTCGTTCTGCTTCCGTCCCTCCCGCCACCCTTTTCCCGCCGTTTTTTGACCGCAAATCGGTCTTTTCCCCGCCAACCCTCCCGCCGCCCACCCCCCAGCTGACCCCTCCTCCCCCAGCTACCCCATAAATGGCGGACGCCTGGACCGCGCCCAGCGCCACAACCCCTGGCCCCCGTGACCCCCACCCCCCCCGGCGGATCTACGACACCACCACCCTCACCGCCCTCAACCGCGGACGCACACCAGGTTGCTGCCGCGCCACCCCGAAACGAGCCCACGGACCTTTCTCCTGCCGCAACTGCCGTTTCACCTGCCTACGAACACCCAACGCACCCAGCAAGAACAACTCCCCCGGAAACAAACTCGAATGCATACTGATCAACACCCGATCCGTCCACAGGCACGCCATCGAAATATGGAACCTCATCGACTCCACAACCCCGGACATCGCCTTCCTCACCGAGACCTGGATGAACCCCTCCTCGGCACCCGACACCGCCATAGCCATCCCGAGGGCTACAAAATCATTAGGCCACACGCACTCCCCTCCACCAACTACATACTCCTAGGGGACCTCAACTTCCACCTGGAGAACCACGCCGACAACAATACCACCACTCTACTGGACAACCTCGCCAACCTCGGACTGAAACAGCTGGTCAACACCCCCACCCACTACGCCGGACACACACTCGACCCGATCTTCTCCTCCAGCAAACACATCTCCTTCAGCCACACCACCAAACTATCCTGGACAGACCACAGCTATGTCCACTTCAGCTTAAAAAAAACGCCGTACACCACCACGCCCAACAACCACCAAGAAGACAATGGAACCGAGTCACCACCGAACAACTCACCACAGCCCTCTCCCAGAACCCACCCACCAGCACCGCAGACCCCAACGAAGCGGCCTCCAACCTCACGAACAGGATCTCAGACTGCGCCAACCTCCTGGCCCCCCTGAAGACCCAGGTACACAAAGACAACCACAAGAAAAACTCCTGGTTCACCCCCACCCTCAAGGACTCCAAAAAGAATGTCGCACCCACGAAAAAACCTTGCACCTCAATCAGACCGACGAGAACATGTCTGCTCTCAGGAACGCCACCCGCAAACACCACCAACTCCTCCGCGCAGCAAGAAAATCATCCTTTAAAGACAGGCTCGAAAACAACGCCCACAATAGCAAGGAACTATTCGGCATCGTCAGAGAACTCTCTAACCCCGATGCTGAAAACAACGCCATCCCCCCCTCTCAGGATCTCTGCGACTCCCTCGCGGCCTTCTTTCACCACAAGGTCACCGATATTTACAACAGCCTCTCCAAATCCAACACGAACCCATCCCCGGAATCCGACACTGACAACACCACCATCCACACCTGGAACCCAACCACCACCGAGGAAATCACCCGCATCATGAACTCCATCAACTCAGGATCCCCATCCGACCCATGCCCGCACCACATTTTCAACAAAGCCAACAACATTATCGCACCCCACCTACGAGACGTCATCAACGCATCACTCACCACCGCCACCTTCCCCGAAAACAGGAAACATGTCGAACTGAACGCCCTCCTAAAGAAACCTACAGCAGACCCCACCGAACTCAAAAACTTCCGGCCCATCTCGCTCCTCCCATTCCCCGCCAAAGTGGTTGAGAAGATCATCAACACTCAACTCACCACCGCCCTAGAATCCAACGACTCACTCGACCCCTCACAGTTCGGTTTCAGAGCTAACCACAGCGCCGAGACCGCCCTCATCGCAGCCACAGACGACATCCGATCCCTGACAGACAAGGGAGAGACCGTGGCACTCATACTCCTGGACCTCACCGCAGCCTTCGACACGGTATGCCACCGTACTCTAATACGGCGCCTCAACAACGCCGGCATCCGAGGCAAGGCCCTGGAATGGATCACCTCCTTCCTCTCCGAGGGAACACAGAGAGTCCGACTCCCCCCCTTCAGATCTACAGCTACTGAAGTCATCTGCGGCGTCCCACAAGGATCCTCCCTCAGCCCCACCCTCTTCAACATTTACATGACCCCCCTGACGAACATCGCACGCAAACACGGACTCAACATCATATGCTACGCCGACGACACTCAGCTCATCCTCTCCCTCACCAACAACCCCACCTCAGCAAGAACCAGACTACACGAAGGCATGAAGGAAGTAGCAGACTGGATGACAGACAGCCGGCTTAAACTCAACACCGATAAGACTGAGGTCCTAATCCTCGGCCCTACTCCCACCGCCTGGGACGAATCCTGGTGGCCCCCCTCCCTGGGCAGCACTCCCCAACCCACCGACCACGCCCGCAACCTCGGCTTCATCCTGGACTCGTCCCTCTCCATGAACAGACAGGTCAACGCGGTGACATCGGCATGCTTCAACACCCTCCGCATGCTCCGCAAAATCTTCCGCTGGATCCCCACCGACACCAGGAAGACCGTCACCCACGCCCTCGTCACCAGCCGCATGGACTATGGGAACACTCTGTACGCCGGCATCACTACCAAGCTACAGAAGAAACTTCAACGAATCCAGAACGCAGCCGCACGACTCATCCTGAACATCCCCCGCCACCACCACATCTCCGGACACCTGAAGAAACTTCACTGGCTCCCAGTCAGCAAGAGGATCACCTTCAGGCTCCTCACCCATGCACACAAAGCCATTCACAACCTTGGACCTAAACTCATCAACCACCGCCTCTCCTTCTACTGTCCTCCTCGCACCCTGCGCTCGACAGGACAAGCCCTGGCAGCCGTGCCCTGCATCCGCAGGGCCACCGCCGGGGGCAGGTCCTTCTCCTACCTGGCAGCGAAGACCTGGAACTCTCTTCCCAGCCACCTGCGTGCCACACAGGACCACCTCTCCTTCAGAAGGCAGCTCAAGACCTGGCTTTTTGAACACTGACCCCTCCCCCCCCAGCGCCTTGAGACCCCCACGGGTGAGTAGCGCGCTTTACAAATCCAATGATTGATTGATTGATTTGCATGAGATGTAAACCCATAAGTAACACAAGTAATCACATAGCCTGCCTTGTATACTTTGCGTCAGGGATACATTACATAAATGGAGCATGGCTATTCCTGTTCATTCACCCATGTATTTTAATGCTGACACATATTTTCTATATTTTCTAGCCTTACTCTATTCTGTGACCTCAGAGTTCACATGCAGATGATAATATAATGTGTTTAGTAGACTGAGCACTGACCTTTCCGTAAGGATAGGAGGAAATATTTTCAGTGTTTTCAAGTTTACTGAGTCGTGACAATATGTCTGTTTGACATTCTATGCTCCTAGTTAGAACATGATACCTAAATCCTATTAATTAAAAGCTAGATACACCTTAGTTGTCTAGCATATGGTACTTTGCTCAGTGCAGGAACTCAAAGTTCCATTAATCAGTATAAATAGTCACGGTAAGTCATGCACCTAGGAGGTAGTTTCTCAATTATGTAAAAGTGGTTTTAATGTCCAACAATTCCCTTCCAAGCATGTCCTAATTCTATTTTACTTTATGACCTTCAAATGCAGCCATGATATATCTATAGCAAGTGGATTGAATCTGTTCTTTGCCATCCAATACATATTTTAGCTGATACTTCATAACCACAGATTTGAATGAGGTGTACCCACTGGACATTGTATTTCTCCATATAGGTGTAGCTGGTATGATGGATTGACGTAAGCCACTCCTCACCCAAGAGGGATGTGATACTACACAGTTTTTGCAGATTTAGCGTCTGGCCAAGAGGATCAAATAATAAATAGGTTTCCTCTGTGCAGGTGGAAAGTTATTATTATACCCGGCATCTATTCCTAACAACAATAAGTATTTATGTTTTTTCTTGAAGACAGCAGACTTGACAGTAGAATAGAGTGCTTTTAGATACTTCCCATAGGGTTTTCAACTCTGGAATCTCTATGTATCCCTTCTATTAATGATAGGTCTCTTTTAGATTGCCATTTTCTGTTTTGGTCAGTGTCCTATATCACATGGTTACTTCCATTTTTAGTATTGCCGCCTCTTATACCCGTTCTGTGAATTCCCAATGTTCTTGGTCATCAGAATTTTGAGTAGCCTACCACAAGGCCGTCTTGAGATTTTTAAACCTTGAGATAGTTTCTTTAGTGACCTCCAAAATAAGTGTGCTACTGTTTGTTCCTTAATGTTTGTTGTATACTTTTCACTTCGATTCAGATGTCATGTCTAACATAGCACGCCTAATCTCTGGTTCAATCTATTCAACGGTACTTTATTTAGAGGATCTAACACAATAGTGTGTTTTCTGATTTCTTGTGTGTTGGATTCTAGTTTGATACCTTTGTAACTAATCCAAATAATTTAATAAATATATAGATACATTTGAAATTGCACTAATTGCATCTTTGTCAATTGGCTACCAGCGGCAAGGCCCTGAACTGCACAGAAAGAGCTAGACTAAGATTATAATATATGTAAAAGTGCCAAGCAGAGATGCAAAGAATTGATCAGCAAAAGTGGAATAAATGTCACTTATTTATAGATATAATTTATCAAAGGTGTGAGTAGCCTGAAAAGGTCTTACTGTAACATGCCTTTAAAGAAAATTGAGCATGTGTTTTCATCAGGATGCGCTACATTTATAAAGTAGCAAAAAAGATCCTACAGGGCTAAATGGATATTTTCCCCCAAACAGTACAACAGAGATGAGTTAAGTAAATTCTGTTTCTTTTAAATGAGGCCCCCTTGAGATCTGGACGGGGATGAGGCTTAAAATCTTGACCACCTCTCTGTTGTTGAATCTTGAATACCTAGTGTAAGGACTTTGTTAATAGAAGTAGGACAAACAGTCTCTGAAAGTGATTGAAGATAAGAAAAAAGTATGAACCCATACCTGACAGGGCTTTGACACACTGCACCCCGCAGCCGAATAAGCAGCACTTCTCATGTGCCTCGCAGTCCATGTCACTGCTGCACTGCGGTGGGGGGAGATAGCTGCACTTGTTCTCTTTTTCTGGATCAACTGGGCAAAATCCTGAGTTTTCTGCAACACAAATAGAGGCATGTGGAGAATGAATTTTTTTTTGACTTTGAACATCTGCAGCAAGTCCAAGATATATATGAAATTTTGTGTGTGCGTGTATGTGTGTGTGTGTGTGTGTGTGTGTGTGTACATATATATATATATTTTTTAAATGTTCTAGCTGTAAAGCATGCTCTTTTGGGATAAACAAAACATCATTCAATACCGCCTTTAGTCTGAAACCGCAAATGATTAAACAACACTTAACGTGTAAAAGCGAGTATGTAGTGTACATCCTGGAACGCAGTTGCAATCTGAAGTATATAGTAAGTACCAAGCTACCTGGGCACAAACGGGTATTACAACATATTAGGGCGATCAACAACAGTGACCCTAGTTACCCTGTAGCCCGCTACTTCAAAGAAAGTAATGAGGGTAGAACTAAGGACCTAAAATACTACCTAATAGATACTGTCCCGATTCAGAGAAGAGGCGGGGATAGGGAGGGAATGCTACGTCATTTGGAGACCCACTACATATTGTTATTAGACACTAAACAGCCAAACGGGCTCAATATGGGTGAGGACTTGTATACATACTTAGATTAGCAATTCCCATCCACATCTGTAGGTTTATATATTTATTTATTTATTAAAGTTTTGTATAGCGCTAGCTGGACCCGAGGGTATCAGAGCGCTTCACAACACGTACAAATAGGCATCAGAGAGGCAGTGAGGAAGGCGAACAGAGCAGGGAGCACATGGGTGAATAGAAAGACTTTACAATAGTAACAGGAGCGCAAAAACAGGGTAGAGTCAAAAGCAAGTCATCCAGCTCTTGGACCGCAGAGAAAATGGGCTTTAAAAGTCAGACGTAGAGATCATACTACTATCCAGAGCGCTCAAGGAAGAGGGCTTTGAGTAACATCTTGAATTTCGGGAAGGAGGCGGTCGTTCTGATATGTGGGGGGATGGCGTTCCAAATCTTGGAAGCATTGCCCGCAAAGGATTTGCTGGATGTTTTGTGTTTCTGGGATTTCAGAGGAATGAGTAGGAGCGTGTTGGAGCTTCTGAGATTCCTAGATTGACCGGCCTTTTTGAGCTTGTTGGCCAGATATTCAGGTTTGCCTGTACGCAGGGCTTTGTGAGTGAGGCAAGCTGTGCGGAAACTGGCTCATTGGACAATAGGGAGCCACTTCAGATCCTTAAGAGCCGGGGAGATGTGCTTGTATTTCCTGGTTCCCGTGACCATTCTTGCTGCGGCGTTGAGGGTAGAGGTCAGAGGACCCAGGTGAGATTTGGCTGATCCAGTCAGCGTAGCGATGCCATAGTCAATTCTGGAGAGTACCAGAGCCTGAGTGGCCTGTTTCAGGTCTTTCGAGGGGAGGAAGGGTTTCAGTTTGTAGAGGAGTTTCAGGTTCAGGAAAGCACTTTTGGCAGTTTTTGAGATGTGTTCTTTCATGTCCAGTTTAGGGTCAAGGGTGATCCCTAGGGATTTTACGGAGTTTGTAGGAATAAGTGGAACATTCAGGGCGTTTAAGGCTTTGAGCCATTCTAGAATTTGGGGGTTTTCATCTTTGTTCGAGATGAGGAGCACTTCGGTTTTTCCTTCATTGAGTTTGAGGTTGTTGGATGAGAGCCAATGTTGAACTTCAATGAGTGTGCAGTTCAGTCTGTGAATGTTTGCGATCGAAGTGGTTTCCAGGTAGAGTTGTGTGTCGTCCGGGTAGAGGTGGAAGGGGATGTTGGACTTCCTTAGAATTGACGTGAGGGGCTCCATGTACATGTTGAAAAGTTGAGGTGAGAGTACTGACCCTTGAGGCACACCTCTAGTGATGGGGAGAGGGTCCGATTCGCAGCTTTTAATTTTGATTCTTTGAGTGCGGTTGTTGAGAAAGGAGGAGAACCATTTTAGGACCGTCTTTTCCATACCTGCTCTCTCCTGGAGGACATTGAGTAACAGGGCATGATCCACTGTGTCAAATGCAGCCGAAAGGTCTAAGAGGATGAGAAGGCTACATTGGTTGGAGTCCAGGACATTTAGGATTATATATATATATATATATATATATATATAACAGCATAATGATGGTATAGTGTAAAAATTACATACATTTGGAAAGCATGGAAATCGCAATGTACACATTAATGAAATAATTTGTCCGCATCTGTTATTCATCTTGGTTCACTATCAGTAAGAAATTATGAAATTCATTCACGAAATTAAGGTTCTGTAAATATTTGTGTAACATATATTTTTTATGGAATAGATTTATTTTTATATTTTTATATATGGATTTTAAGAAAAAGAAAACATTCTTCTTAAGGAAGGAATTGGCTTATGCAGGGTTTTGTTATATCATGCCTAGCTAATTGTGGGAATCATTCACTTAATTATATGAAATCCATCTGTATATCCATGTAGCCTGCCCCCGTGACAAAGAAACAAGCAAAATATGCTTAAATGACAACCTAGAGCAATATGCATAGATAGTGGTTATGCTGACATTTGGGAATAGATAGCATAAGCCAAGGAGTTGAAGGAGGTATGATAACTCGGTTGCCAAGAATCAAATGATGTGCTTAATCAAGTACAGTGATTAAAGTAAACACAATTGGTGGGGTAATGTTTATCAATTTTTTAGCAGCTTTTTCTTTGCACATTAGGAGATATCACCATTAAGGTGATATAAGATGGATTTTTTTTTAGTGGCGCTCAACATGAGAAATATTTAAGATGAAAAAGAAGCAGGTTGAAAATTTTCAGTGATATGAGTTATGCGTCAAAAGACTTTGATATGTTTTTATGACGAGTATGGATGCATGTGATCCAGATTACATTTTCTGAATGGTCGGCAATAATTCCAAATGTATAGGTAATTAATGGAATAATGGTCCGATAACATGTATTTGCATTTAAGCAATAATTTATTAAGAAAATGTATTTTACAAATATTTAAAAAAACTCATGTGATCACGGTACTAGAAAAAAGACTTGAGTACTCAAATACATGTCTTCGATGCCTATTAATGCACTGCCACTTTAAATAGGTGTGTGCTTCACGATAATGTTGTCATGTGATCAAGGCAGGGATCTGCCGAAACGCGTCGTGATGGCTGGTGGAGTTCTGGAATAAAATGAAGCACTGAATTGGGTCTACCTCGTCTTCTTGTTGCAAGTCCGTGTGGAAGTTGTGGTTGGAGCGAGCTTTGTTGCATATATATATATATATATCTATCTATATGCATGTATCTCCAAAGACGCTTGGGGTGTTCGGATCCTGCCCGGCCATAGATATATATGTACTTTTAAATGTCATTTTCTCAGGAACTACCAAACGGATTTACACCATTTGAGCAAAAGGCACATGTCTGAACTAAGGACTACCTCTTTACCAAATTTGGTGTCATTCAGTTCAGCAGTTCGGGCTGTAGCCGCGTTGAAAGGTTCCTATGGAAAATTGCATGGGGAAAACACGTTTTGGGACCCCCTTTTTTCTCGCCCCGCTTGACGAATCACCCCGAGACTTTCAAGATAGGATTGCGGACCGGAGCTGGCCGTTAGTTTTGAAAATTTTGCAACGATTCGTCAACCAGGTCCAGGCCATAATTGGTTCGAGAATGGATTACTCAAACATTCTCTATCTTGGCCTGCCAGAGTATCTGCTTCAAAGACTGCAGGTCGTCCAGAACTCGGCTGCCCGGGCCATTTATGGATTATCTGGCCGTGCCAGGGTCTCTGGCCTACTGCAGTCACTCCATTGGCTCCCGATCCGGAAGCGGATAATTTTCAAGGCTTTGACCTTGGCTCAGAAGGCTCTACATGCTTCTGGAGCTAAATATCTTCAGAGAAGGCTAGCCTTTTATCATCCTGCAAGGTCTCTGAGGTCCGGATCTCTGTGTCTTGCTGTGGTCCCTCATATAAAAAGGGCCCCATTGGAGGTCGGTCTTTTAGTCTGCTGGCTCCGCAGCTGTGGAACACCTTGACAGTGGCACTGCGCAGTACCTCCAATTTGTTGGCGTTTAGGAAGGTCCTTAAAACTTGGCTCTTTACCCTGTAGGTAGCAGTTTTCTTTTTTAGTTAGGTTTCGTGTTTATCCTTTCTGTTTTGTTTTTGCTTGTTATGTTGTGATTTAGAGTTACAATAAAGCGCCGGGACACTCTTTGAGTAGCCGTGCGCTATACAAGATTCAAATAACATAACATAACATAACATAACCAGCACCAAAGTTATTCCAAATAGAATGTTGCGGATTTCCTATGGAAGATAGGTCCTAACTATAACTACCTACTGGCGACCGCCAGTAGGTAATATATATATATATATATATATATATATATATATATTTGGGTCCTATAAAAAAATTAAATGTACAGAAATACACAACAATATACATATGTGAACAAACTGGATTAATAAAAATCCTTACAGTTTGTATCTCATACTTTCATACTCTTGTGACTCTACATGCGTCCTTGGTCTTCCAATTCTATAAATATTACCTAAAGGTGGGGTCCAAATCCCAATCTGTAAATAACACCTCGGGTGTTAGGCGGTTCTTAAGCAAATAGTATCATCCTCCATTATATTACTATTGATAATTACACTATACCCACAGTATATGTCTTGTTCCTCATGAGGTGCGAAAATGAAACCACCACTACCCTCTATAATTTGCTAATAGGGAAAGCTGTAGTAAGCCCTTGCATTTCGGTAAAGCTGTAGTAAGCCCCTGGATCTAGTGCAAGTAAGCTCTTGGATCTAGGGGGAGATTGTAGTAAACTCTTTGATTGTATCTCAGGAGAGCTGTAGTAAACACTTGGATCTCAGAACAGCATATCTCATGGGGCAGTAACAAGTCAGGGTCCGGAGGTTGTGTAACACCGAAGGAACACTTTGTCCATCGCACTGGAACTGGATTCCCCTGATTAGATTGACTTCAAAATGCTATAAATATAAACAAAAAGATAGTAGGAAGAGACAGCACTACTGCCTTGGGGACGCTTTGTTCTCATGTAATCCTGTTATGGTTGCTAAGCAGACCAAGAACATAATATCCAGACCCTTTCTCTCTTGTGGATGTTGGAGTTACTCTGAAGATCCTGAATAAGAGCTCACTCTAGCCATGACAGCCAGGAAATTAGACTCCACTCAGTCCCATGAGCTGCAAGTGGGTTAACATTCTTCAAATCCTGTGCCTGACCTGGGACTTCAGCTATGATCTCGAAATTCAAGCACAATATTTCTGATCCCTTATCATGAAACAGCTCTCTCCCAAGCTCAAGCTTTCGAAAACGTTTGAATGGGTAATTCATTTACCAAACCCCAACATTACTCCATCCTTACAAAATGTCGACCAAACCACACCTGAAGGATTGGTGCACATTATCCCACACTGGGAACAGCACTTCTTTCTGCCTGGACAATCACGATCATCTTCGCACTGCTGCGCAGGCAGTTGGAGCCCACACTGGGCTGGTGGTGGTGGGCATATTCCTGTTTTCACTGTAACTGAGAAAAAAAGTATGTTTTTTAATTTACATTATTATTTTTCAGGCACAGTTCCAAAATCTGCTGGGAAGAGCAGAATGCTATAAATCCATCACAATTGATGAACAAGTCAAGTAAACAAAGTGCCTTTCAAAATACACAGGGATTTAAACAATTCATAATGGTTTGAGAGGTAACAAAAACAGAAGCGTGCACTTGATTATGAAAGGAGCAGGTTACAACATATTGTGTGTAAGAAATTGGTTTATTAGTTGAGACGAGTGGAAGCTACACTCAAATAATAAACAGAATCCTTGACAGGGTGAACCACAAGTGTATCTCAATATACCTGTGCTTAATCATCTGTTAGTCTGGCACAACAGCATTTAGAATTAATTTAGAGGCAATGTATAAAGTACTGTTTTTATCACTGTAACAGTAATATAATGAAAATCCCAAACCAATTAAAGAATAGGATAAAATGTAATAAATAAAATGTAACTAAAACAACAAAAATCCAATGAACACACCTGGAAATATATGTTTTTAAAATTATAGGTAAAAATAGCCCAGAGATAAACACAAAGAGTCCCACACGTTTATCTGACTATGCTGGACCAAGGGAAAGTCAAAAGTTCTTTCCAGCCACAATGAAGCAGGGGCGGAAGGATGGACCAGGTTCATCCATCTGAAGAGTTACCTTCTCAAGTCCTCATGAGCAGCTGGTGTTCACATGGGGGGCGCAAAGAGGTCATTGTCAGCATGAGAAGCAAGTTGGGTGTCACTGAGAGTTGCTTGTTTGTGTTTGAAGAGCCAGTAGTCGCTCGAGCTTCATGTTAGTGGTCATAGCGGGCTGATGCTGTCAGCATGAAGAGCAAGTCTCGCTGCAGCTTTGCATTGGCGGTCATCGCAGGTGATCGCAGTCGGCACAAAGTGCACGTTTTGCTGGAGCTTCATGCTGTTGGCCGTCATGGATGGTTGTTATTCAGCAGCAACTTGTTTGCAAGGAGTTGGGAACCTCTGTATCTTCACCTTTCGTCAGGAGGACTACACTTTGATGCCAACCAAGGTTTTAGGACCTGAGGGGCACCTCTTGGAATCGGGACTCACTCAGGCAGAGGCCAGCAGCTGGGCTCAGGCAGGTCCTGCTAAGTCCAATTATTGCTGGTTAGCTGGGCAGCTGCAGGGCAGGCCTCTGGAAGCTTGGTGTGTCTCTGTAGCTCAAACGGGAGGTGAGACAACTGACACATGGAGTCACATCTTGGGGCATGAGTTCAAGGCAAGAAGATCCAATTTTCTTTCTGATTTGCAATTTACACCACACTATTATAATTTGTGCACCTCAATCCACAGTGTATTCAACTCGATAGCCACACTACATTAACTATAACTCTCCACTCTACTATGCTATGTGTCCTCACAAAAGAGTTGATTTGTGATGTCATTAGTGTTCTTGGAAAAACTATTATTTTACATGGTATAAGGGAAATAATATAAAACGGTGTAAGTAGTGCATGGAGTAGGAACAAGTTATGAACAGCCTGATTCATGTACGGGCCGTTTTGCGTGGCCCTAATAGCGATTCATAGCGACTCGCTATTGAGGACACGCAAAACGGCATTCATGTACATTACGGGGAAAAAAAAGCGACTCGCACGCGGGCGCTAAATCCGTTAGCGACTAACTTAAATCGCAGAAAAAACGCTATTTCCGGCAACCTGCATCGGGAAAGCGACTCGCAATCTCGTGCGATCGGGAATGCGACTCGCAATCTCGTGCGATCGGGAATGCGACTCGCAATCTCGCGCGATCGGGAAAACGGGAAGTCGCTTTTCGAGCACAGTGATGACATCACAACCAGGAAGCAGGCAGTTCCCACCCCCAAACACTACAGTGAGGCAAACCTCGAGGGAGCAAGTCGGAAAGCAGCAGCTAAACTAGTGATAGCGACTTTACTACCTAACTGCTGCCATGTCTGAGGAACCTGTTCCTGGCCCCAGCAACAGCGCAGGGCGCAAGAGGAAGCTGAAGTTCTCAGAGCAGGAGCTCGAGAACCTGATAGAAGGGGTGGTGGCCAACCACGACAGACTCTTCGGGATCAACTCCAGGAAGGTCCCAGAGCAAGACAAACGGAGGATCTGGCTGGGAATAGCCTCCAGCGTGAACTCCGTGGGTGTGGCCGATAGGTCATTGGAGGAGCTCAAGAAGCGATGGTATGACCTCCGAGGTCGTGCCAAGGAGAGGGTGGCGGAGCGCCTTGGAGAGGCATCGGGCACTGGAGGTGGGGGACCTACAGTCCCTCCCAACACACCCTTGGAGGACCAGGTCGAGAACACCCTTGAGAGGGAGGCGTGCGTTGGCGTCACACCTCTGGACTCCTCCCGCCCCACCCAAGACACCCAAGGTAAGTGGCATGCGACTGCGACCCTGTCCCCTATGACCGTCCCTGACCAAATAGGCTCACATAATGGCCCTTAGTCATGCCTTTGTTGCGCATCAGGAAATGCCCTGAAGCATTGTGGGAGATGTAGTATGTCCACAATGTAGTAGTACCACAATGCAGCCAGACAGGTTCCAAAGTACGCAAATCCACAGCCATCCAGGGAATGTCACCCAGCATGCATGTAACATCAGCACGTCTGGCAGTCACATGCAACTAATGAGTATCCACTTACCCTCACAGGTGGCGCAGAAAGCAGTGACAGCGAGAGGCTGCAGATAGATGAGGAGGCCCAGGAGGAGGATTCACAACCGGAAACCCAGGCACCAGCCCCTGCCGCTGCAACAACACCAGCAGCCAGGCCCCCCACCGTTGTGGCCCCTGCATCTGCCGTCCCACCCGCAGCCAAAGCCAGGCCCCCCACCGTTGTGGCCTCTGCATCAGCCGTCCCACCCGCAGCCAAAGTCAGGCCCCCCACCGTTGTGGCCTCTGCATCAGCCGTCCCACCCGCAGCCAAAGCCAGGCCCCCCACCGTTGTGGCCTCTGCATCAGCCGTCCCACCCGCAGCCAGAGCCAGGCACCCCACTAATGTGCCTCCAGTCCCTGCCGCACCAGCAACGCCTGCTGTGACACCACCTGCAGCTGGTGCTTTGTCATCTGGGCCTGCGACAGTGGCAACACAGCGGCCAGCCACTGTGACAGGCCAGCAGAGCAGGCGTGGGAGTTCTCACCGTCACACCACAGCTCCAATCAGCAGGAGGGGCAATGGACAGCGCCATGCCTGTTTGAGCGTAGAGAGGCGCATGCTCAGGATCCATCAGCGCCAGTCACAGCAGCAAGGTGCCATACAGCTCCAGCTGCACAAAATTGGGCGCAATGTGGCGGGAGTGGGAGAGCGCATGGACCGCATGACGGCGGCCATGGGCCGCATGACTGCAGCCATGGAGGCAAACACTGCTGCGATGAGCAAGCAGCGCAGGGCAGCAAGCCGGCGCCATCACCAGCTCATGAGCCGGCTGGCCTCCTACAGCAGGTCAAATTATGTGGCTGCAAATGCCACCTCACAGTTGTCGCGCCGGTCACTCACACAGCAGCACCAACTAGTTCAGTGCTGTGAGGACATCACCAGGGTCCTGGAGCACCTAACCACCGCGGTAACGGCACTACACCCTCCAGCTCTACCTGCCACTGTAGGGGGTGACGATGGCAGTGAGGGGGCTTCAAGCGTCAGCAGCCAATCTGCAACACTAGTCCCGCCACTTAGGCGCAGCACCAGGGCAACGCCTGGTACAGGTGCCCCGGAGGAGGATGAGCCACAGAGGCGGCTGGGCATAACGCGCAGGAGGCGCACTTGACTCTGTCCGAAAAACACTGGCACAGGCTGACAATAAGCCTGCCATGTACTTTCACACTGCAGTATGAAGGAATACTGTTGGTTGTAAATAGTTGTACTGATTACCTTTTTCTTGTGAATGAAACAAATATATTTATTTTGCTGCACACATTAGCCTTGTGTAATCATTACATTTTGCATGCAATTGTGATATGTGGGGTGGGGGAAGAGGGTGGGCTAGAAATTGTTCGCTGTGATGTGGTTGCGACGTCTGTGGCCTTCAGCTGGGTTCTCCCCGCGTGCATGGTGCGCATGTGCTGGTGGCCGGTCGTCCCCTTCTGATTCACTGCCTGAGATCTCAACAGGTATCCGGCGCTTGGTTGCAATGTTATGAAGCATTGCACAGACAGCCACAATGCGGCAGCAGGCAGCAGGACTGTAATACATGGCCCCACCTGTCTTGTGCAGTATACGGAACCTGCTCTTGAGCAGGCCAAATGTCCTTTCTATACAGTTCCTTGTCCGGATGTGCGCAACATTGTAGCGCCGTTGCTGAGGTGTGGCAGGGTTGAGGTAAGGGGTCAGGAGGTATTCCCGTAGGGCGTAGCCACTGTCACCTGAATGAGAGGAGCAGATGTTGATTGCCTGTGCAGCGCAGTGACTTCATTGCAATGTGACATTGTCGACAAAGTGTACTTACCAAGTAGGTGTCCTTCCCCAAACTCTCCCCTGAGCAGTCGTGTGTGGAGTCCGCTGTGCCTGAAGATAAAGGAGTCATGGGTACTCCCTGGGTACTGGGCGACAATGTCAGTGATGATGGTCTTGGCATTGCAGACCATCTGTATGTTGAGGGAGTGGTAGGACTTCCTGTTGCGGTACATATACTCCGTGGCAGCTGGTGGGCAGATGGCGACGTGGGTACAGTCTATGCAGCCGAGGACATGGGGAAAATGGGCTACATTGTAAAATTGAAGTTTTGTCAGGTCCAATTCCTGTTGGCTCGTGGGAAATGTGATGTGGCGGTGGAGCTGGGTGAGCATGGCGTCAACGAAAGTGTGCAGGCAGCGTGACATGGTGGGCTGGGATATCCCCCCAGCAGCCGCTACTATGCCCTGGAAACTGCCGGAGGCCAGGAGGTGCAGGCTGCACAATACCTGCACATGTGTAGGCACCGAATTGTTTCGCCTTGTTGGGTGCTGCATGAGGGGGTCAAGTTCAAGTATCAGCCAGATGATCATTTCCCCATTCAGCCTGTATTTAGCATATATCTGTTCTCTGGTTTGGCCCAGCAAGGTGACCCGCTGCCGGTAAATCCTTTCCTGCCTCATGCGTCTCCTCCGTGCTGCTCGCTGTAGTCTTCGCCGCCTCACCACCATGTACATTCCTGGCATTGTGGAACGCCTAATGCTGCTGCTGAATGTCCTTATGTGTGATTGGTCAGGCCTGGACCTGTTGGTGATTGGCCAACTGTTTTTCAAATTTTTCTTAATCATGGCTTTTATGGTTACCACCTGCTTTGAGTTGTCCTTAATTTGCGCCGCGCAAAAGTGCGATTTTGGGGTTTTCCGCTATTGTATATTTTTCATGAATGCCGATAGAGTATATATTGCGTTTCGCTATTCATTTCGCAGATTCCGTGGTTGGTCGCTATTTCCGTATCGCTAATGCTCGGCTACCGGGACTCTGCGACTATTATAGCGTAATCGCTATTATAATCGCTATTCTGTGTTTGCGAATTCGCTATTTTGTTCTTGACTGCCAATTCCGTATTTTGCACCCGCAATTGCATTTTCGCAGCCATTGCGGGCGCTATTTCGCTTCATGAATCAGGCTGGTAGTGTCGCTACCGAGTTAAAGACACTGTGGATAGTGGTGGGCAAATTATTATCATTTGAATGTTTTGCGTAAATTATAACTTAAATGAATAAGTATAATTTATTAACTTTCATTTTTGTGTTCTTAACCTTTTTTTGTAGATAAGGAATATATCGGGCTATATTATTTTAAAGGTGGTGGATACGTTATAAATTTAAGGTATAACTATGACTGAAGAATTTCTACATGTTTGTGTATTTTAAGTGTGGTATGTATGGAAAGAATACATAAGGTTTTCCTGAATATAATAATGGTGTAACCTTTCATTTTTTTATTGAGTTTCAATGTTTATTTTTTATTTTTAATAAAACATGGTGTTAAATGGTAGAGTTTGCTCTGCTATCAACTGATTGAGCGTAATTAAGTGGAGTGTAGCACAGTAGAGTGGAGAAGAGTGTTTGCTGTAAAGTGTACTGTTGTAGAGTATAGTGTCATAGATTGGAGTAGGGTGGAGAAGAGTTGAATGTGGTACAGTGGATAGGCATACAATGGAATAGCGCACGTGCACTTGCATAGAGTGGAGTGTTGTACAGTGGAATGGGGTAGAGTGGAGTGGTGTAGAGTAGAGTGGAGTACCGCAGTGTAGAGTAGAGTGGACTGGAGAAGAGTCAGTTGGCATAGCAAACGGTGGAGTAAATTATTATATAGTGTAGTGGAATGTTGTATAGAACAGTGGTGTGAAGTGCACTAGAGTTGATAGGTGTAGTGTTGAGTTGAAATAATTCTTAGAAATTGGAGCGGGTTCTTCTACAGTACAGTGAAGTGTTCTCCTGTAGATTGTTGGGATGTTTCGCACATGTGGAGTAGAATATTCTCTACAGGAGTGCCAGGACATAGAGTGGAGTAGAGGGATGTACAGTGTCGTGGAAGAGCATGTAGTAGAGTACAGTGTTGTATAGTAGCACAGAGTGTATTAGTGTCTTGTATAGAGTGGAGGTGCATAGAGTCTAGTGTAGTGGGATGGTGTAGAGAGGAGTGTTAAACATTGCTATACAGTAGGATAAAGTGTTGATCACTGGAGTAGAGTGTAGTCTAGTCCAGTGGAGCATAGTGGCATACAGTTGGGTAGCATTTTCTAGTGTACAGTGGCTTGGAATCAAGTAGAATGGACTGGCGTACTATACAGTGGAGTAACATGTTGTTAAGTGGTGTGGTGTGTGTAACCGAGGACTGGGCTGCTGTGCTGTAGAGTGTCAGAAAGTGTTGTAGAGTGGAGTACAGTAAAGTGCACAGAGTGGATTAAAGTATTGCACAGTGAAGTGGCTTGGAGTCCAGTAGATTGCAGTACAGTATAGTAGAGGGGGATAGGCTGTCGTACAGTTGAGTTACATAGAGTAGTGTACAATGGAGTGCTGTAAGTAGAGTAGTGAAGTACAGTGGAGTGGTGTCTGGTAGAGTATATTAACTCTGGGGTGGTATAGCGGGAGATGCATAGAGTGTTGTAGAGTAGAATATAGTGTTGTACAGTGACATTGAAGTAATTTGTTGCACAGTGTAGTGCTATTCAGTGGAGTCTTTAGAAGTACACTGGAGGGGAATAGATAGTTGTTGATGGAGAATATTGTAGTGGAGTAAATCATAGTGGAGTGGCATGGAGAGAAGTTGGGTAGAGAGGAGTGGGGTAGAATGAATTAGCATACAGTGGAGTGATGTAGAGTGTAGTGGCATACAGTGCAATAGCTAGGGTGACCAACTGGCATTGGTGCAAATTCGGGACGGTGAGTGTAAAAATTCAGGACAAAGGGTCAAAATTCAGGACACAAATTCAGGACAGGAGGTCAAAATTCAGGACAAAACTTCAGGACAACAGGTAAGTTTTACAGACACATCAGAGGTCGTGCAATAGTATATAAGTAAGCCCAGCCATTTCCAAACATATTCAACCATTTGCAAACCTATCCATCATGTATCCTTCCATCTATCATTTCACTCATCCATCCCTTCATCCATCCTTTCCCTCATCCATCCATTATCCATCCATCTACCCTTTCACCCTATCCATCTGTACACTTATCCATCCACTCTTAACCCCATCCATCCATTCACTCATCCATCCAGCCATTTACCCTTTCACCAATCCAGCCATCCTTTCACTTACTAATCCTTCCACCCATCCACTCTTTTAGTCGTCCATCCATCCTCCCTTTCTCTCTCCATCGACCTTTTCACTTAGCCAACCTTCCTTCCTTCCATCCATCCATCCACCCACCCATCCATCCATCTACTCGTCCACTCATGAATCCATCCATTGACCCTATCACTCATCCATCTATCATTTCAATCCTTCACACATCTATTCATCCTTTTGTCCATCTACCCTCCCTTTCACTCACTCATCCATCCTTACATCCACCCTTTCACTCATACGTCCATTCATTCACCCTTGCACTTATCAATCCATCAATCCATCCATCATTTCACTCATCCACCCACCCATCATCCACCCAACCATCCACCCACCCACCCACCATCCACCCACCCATCCACTCATCCATCTTTTCACCCACCCACCATCCACCCACCCATCCACTCATCCATCCTTTCACCCACCCACTCCTCATCCATCCATCCTTTCACCCACCCACTCTCCATCCATCCATCCTTTCACCCACCCACTCATCATCCATCCATCCATCCTTCCCCTCATCATCCATCTATCCATCCTTCCTTCCCCTCCATCCATCCTTCCCCTCCATCCATCCCCTCATCCATCCTTCCCCTCCATCCATCCATCCTTCCCCTCATCATCCATCCATCCTTTTACCCACTCATCCATTCATCCATCCTTCCCCTCCATCCATCCCCTCATCCATCCATCCTTCCCCTCATCCATCCATCCTTCCTTCCCCTCATCCATCCATCCTTCCCCTCATCCATCCTTTAACCCACCCACTTTCCATCCATCCATCCTTTCACCCACCCACTTATCATCCATCCATCCCCTCATCCTCCATCCATCCTTCCCCTCATCATCATCCATCCCCTCATCATCTATCCATCCATCCTTCCACCCACCCACTCATCATCCATCCTTCCATCCTTCCCCTCATCCATCCATCCTTTCATCCATCATCCATCTTTCCCCTCATCCATCCATTCTTCCCATCCATTTATCCTTCCCCTCATCCATCCATCCTTCCCCTCCATCCATCCAGCCTTCCCCTCATCATCCATCCATCCATCCTTTCGCCCACTCATCCATCCATCCATCCATCCTTCCCCTCCATCCATTCCCTCATCCATCCATCCTTCCCCTCCATACATCCTTCCCCTCATCCATCCATCCTTCCCCTCCATCCATCCATCCTTCCACTCATCCATATTTCCCCTCATCCATCATCCAGCTACCCTTCCACCCATACATCCAGCTATTTACATTTTTTCTCATCCATCCTTCCCCTCATTCATCAATCCATCCATCCTCTCTCATTATCCATGTATTCACTCTTTCATTCATCCATTTACCCTTTCACTAATTCATCCAGCCATCCACCCACCCCTTCACTTACTTACTCGCCCACCTTTCCATATTAATTTTGAGCAGAGCCCTTTTGAGAAGAGGCCCATCAAGAACTTCACGACTGGGACAGAAGCCATCCAGGGGAGAGACATGATCCACCACAGGGGGGACAAGAGCCATCACAGGAGGGGGAACAGGATCCACCAGGGTGGGCACAGGGGTGGGCATGCAGTATTCAAGTATCATCTTGGGCTCCTCTCCCCCTCCTGCACAGGAGGCTCGCTGTCCAAAATGCCATCCCCCACTGTGATGTACAGTACTTACAGGAGATACTCTAAGAGAACTGATTGAACTGATTGTCCTCCATACTTTGTTAATCAGTGTAGGTGCGATTGGGCATTTTCTTTATTGTATTACATTATAGACTGCATGTTCAAAGAACCGAGGTTTGCTTACAATTTAGTGACAGTAATTAAGCTCTGTGAAGAGAACCACGTGCTGCCTCGTGTAATCTGGCTGAGCGGAGTCTAGGATGTTTGGGGCCGTGGGTAGAAATGGAATGTGTGAGGCCCCTCTAAATTGCAGAGACGTGGCGCATTCAGGGCTGTTTGCATCTGAATAGATGCCCCTGCTCCTGAAGCTGCAGCCCCTCCCTCTCAGTCACCTTCGAAGCACCTCTTAACAGGTCATCAAGGGCTGGAGGTGTCAGGGCTGCCATCCCGCTGTGCCTTCCAATGCTGCTAGATATCTGCGCTTTGATACTGCATCGGAGTCAAGAAGGGAGGTGGGGGCAAGCTGTGCCGGCTTTAGGGTGGGGGCGACCAGGGCCCGGCTAAAATGACGGACAAATGGCATCCGTTAAAGAATCCTTCACGGACAACGGACCGATGGCCAAAATTACGGACTGTCCGTGAAATTTACAGACGGTTGGTCACCCTAGCAATAGCGTACAGTGGAGTGGAGTGACGTACAGTGGAGTGGCATAGAGTAGAATACCATACACTGGAGTGCCATAGAGTAGATTGCTGTAGATTGGAATAGTGTACTGTTGAGTGGCATAGACTGGAGTGGGGCACAGTGGTGTTGCATACTCTAGAATAACATGAAGGGGAGTGACATACACAGGAGTGGCTACAGTGAAGTGGCACAGAGTTGAGTGGCATAGAGAGGAGTGGGGTAGTGCGGAGTGGCATACAGTGGAATGGAGTAGAGGGGAGTGGTGTAGAGTGGAGTGGCATACAGTAGAATACCTTAAACTACAGTAGCATACGCTCAAATAGCATACAGTGGAGTAGTGTTGAGTGGAGTGGCGTACAGTGAAGTGGCGTACAGTAGAGTGTCATAGATTGGAATAGTGTACAGTGGAGTAGTGTAGAATTCAGTGTGGGATAGTGGAGTAGCATACAGTGGAATGGCATGTGTTGAATAGAGTTAAGTGGCGGAAAGTGTGGTTGCATACAGTGGAATAGCGTAGGGTGGAGTTGGGTACAGCCGAGTGGCATAAAGTGGAGTAGTGTATAGTTAGTTGGCTTAGAGTGGAATAACGTAGAGTGAAGTAGACTGGACTGGCATAAAATAGAAAAGCATGCAGTAGAGTGGAGTAGTGTAGAGTGTAGTGTGGTAAAGTGTAAGAGCATACAGTGGAGTAGCATAGAGTGCATTGTTGTGAAGTAGAGTGGCGTTAAATGGAGGGAGGTACTGTGTAGTAGCATAAAGCACAACAGCATAGAATTGAGTGCCATAGAGTGCAGTGGTATAGAGTGGAAGGGTATACAGTGGAGTGTCATACAGTGGAGGGTCAAAGAGTATAGTGGCGTAGAGTGGAATAGCATAAAGTGGAGTGGCATACAGTGGAGGAGTTTAGAGTGGAGTTGCATATTGTCGAACAGTGTAGAGCATTGTGGAAAGAGTAGTTGCTTACGGTAGAATAGTGCAGAGTAGGGTAGTGTAGAGTGGACTAGCGTGGAGTGCAGTGGCACAGAATGGAGGGGCATCGAGTGTAGTGCCATAGAGTAGAGTGACATAGAGTGTAATGACATAGAGTGGAGTGAATTAGAGTAGAGTGGTGTGGAGTGTAGTGGTGTTCTGTAGAGGGGCGTACAGTGGAATACTGTATATTTGAGTGGCATAGTCTGAAAAGGCATATAGTGGTGTGGCATAGAGTGGAATAGCATAGAGTGGAGTGTTGCGCAGTGAAGGTGCATGCAGTGTAATAGTGTAGAGTCCAATGGCATGCAGTCAATTAATCAATCAGGGTTGGTAAAGTGCAACAACTGACCGGCAAGGATCTCTAGGTGCTGTGGGGGAGGGGGCTTCTCGTTTGATTGCTTGGGTCATCCAAAGAGCCAAGTCTTGAGGTCCTTCCTGAACTTGAGCAATGTGGGGGCGTGCCAAAGGTGGAGGTCGCTTCAGGCCTTGCTGCGAGGTAGAAGGACTCTCCTCCCGTTCGGGTTTTGTAGATGGGTAGAACGGTGGCTAGAGAGAGGTCAGATGATTGAAGGTGTCTTGTGGGTGCGAGGAAGTAGAGGTGGTTGTTTAGGTATGTTTGTCTGGTGTTGTGGATGGCCTTGTATGCATGAGTGAGGAGTTTGAAGGTTATTCTTCTTTCCACAGGTAGCCAGTGGAGATCACAGAGGTATTGGGTAATGTGGCTGTGATGGGGGATGTCTAGGATCAGTCTGGCTGCGGCGTTCTGGACGGTCTGGAGTTTGCGATGTAGTTTTTTGCTGATTCTGGCATAAAGAGTGCTGCTGTAGTCCAGTCTGCTACTGATGAGAGCAGAGGGTGTTGAAGCATACCAAGGATACAGGGTTGATCTTGAGAATTATTGTGAGCAATGAGTCTAGTGTGATACTAGCATTTCATGTGTGACCCCGGTCGAGGAGGGAGCGGATGTCATATGTGGCAACGAGTAGGGTTGTCTCAGTGTTGTGGCTGCTGCGGAATCCGGATAGGAAGATGTCCAGGATGTTGTTAGCTTTCATGAAGTTTGCTGTGAATGGAAGCAGGGAGATGGGCTTGAGGTTTTTGAGGTATGTCGGGTCTCTGGAGGGTTTCGTTGACTCTGGCATGTTTCCAGTTGTTGGGAAATGTGACGGTTTCAAGGGAGCAGTTGATTGTCAAGCGTATTGTGAAAGACGTGGGGTGGGCAGGGGTCTGAGGTTGCTCCAGAGTGGATGCTCTTCATGGTCTCCAAGGTGTCTTTTGTTGTGAGTGGTGTCCAAGTGAGAAGGTCTGTTGGGTGGCGTCGCTAGGAGGGGGAGCTGGAGTGGTGCGGAGGTCTTGGTTATCGAAGTTGTCATTGATCATCTTAATCTTGAGGTGAAAAAAAGTTGCATAGTCTGTGGCGGAGGACTTGGGATGGTGGGGCGTCGTTTGTTTTGCTGCATGGTTTGGCAAATTCATTGCTGATGGGATTTCTTCTTTTTGTTGCTTTGGTGAGTTGGTGGTGTGCTGTGGTGGCTGCTCTGTAGACGGTGCGTGTTTCTGAGGTTTTGTTGTTCCTTCATGTCTTTTTTAGTCAACAGCAGGAGCGTTTTGGATTCTTGGAGTGCAGGGGTGAATCAGCTTGCTTTCTTGATATGTTGTCCTGCGGCTTTCTTGAGGGGGCGAATGTGTCAGTGCAGTTTGAGCTCCTTTCTGTAATCCTCAAAGGTTGCTATTCACTACAGTGCATTCAAATGGGGTCCATGTCCCAGAATCATGTTTCCCTCGGGACGCCCCTAAGGGACCTGGTTGTGCTCACTCTGCCCTCATGATTATGTTTTCAATTGTTTTTAAGGACAAAGGGACCAAATCCATAAGCCACGTATAGGCACTAAAACACAATGTTCAAGTTGTCAACAACGAATCAGGATTCACTAATCTGCTTCAAATTGGATACTTTGAGCATATCTGCTCACCAACTATCCAGATATCTATACTATATGAACCTTAATTTCTCAAAAACTACTGAACGGATTTTCACCAATCACAAAAAGCATTCTTTCTGGACCAAGATCTAGCTTTCTGCCAAATTTGGTGTCATTCTGTATTTTTCAACCCCCCCTTAACTGATCTCCCTGTACCTGTCCATTTACTAACTCGGCAAAAAAGTGGAGATTTGGCAAATTACGCAAAACTTATTGGCAACCCTATAAAATATTTTATTAAAAATTAAGTTGAATGCAGAGGTTTTTTTTTACCATGGGGTGATCTCCACCATGGCGGCTAAACCGGGATCGGAACTGGATGATGATTTTTATGCTCAATATGATACTCCATGACCTGACACTTTAACTTACTTCAAAATAATAAGGTTGCTGGTGTTGAAGGATGGGAAGACTGGGATCAATCTGTTTTTCTGAGATTTCCGAACAAAAGGCATGCGATTTTTGACTTTGAAGGTCAATTTCCATAAATGTCGAAAATTAATTCTACTTTAGCAGGTAATGCATCTTCCTATTCCTTGGATTCAGAAAAAGTAAACCTACCACGGTTATTCATTCCCTCAGGCTGCCTCAATGGATCGGGAGAATCAACATCCCTTTTGTGGCTGAGACCAGAGCTAGGGGTCTGCGATGTCTGGAAAAATCCGGCGACAAGGTTAGGTGTAAAATAAAAAGAAACAGACTATGAAAACCTGACTTCTTTATATCTGCTCCAGTAGGAGCCAGAACTTAACTATTTCACAAGGTTTGACTCTCGAGCATCCCAGACAAATGAATTCTAAATGTCGTTAAAATTGTTATTCTATTGAGCTACATCATCCTCACTGGAGTCACTATTCAGAACAAAAGACATGGTTTGAGGCCAATCACTTCTGAATGGAATTGATTTATTGATGGAAAACAAGTCACATTTCCAGTCGCTAAAAAACACAGAAAACAGGGGCATATTTACTAGCCCCTATCAGCACAGGAACGTCTCTTTTTTTATATTCCTGTGGCGATAAGGGCACTCTTTCACGCTATACTCAGAGTGAAAGGGACAGCTAATGGGTGTTGCATTGGGCGTTCCACCACAACACCCTTGACGTTGTCCCATATTTACAAGATATGGAGCAGCGCCAAAAATAAGACCAGGAAATACTTGATCTTAAACAGGTGATAAGATGAGAAATTTTTCATTTCTCCTCATATTTTGCTCTTTCCGTATTTGCTGCATTCAGTTCATGTTCCCACTCAGGCTGCATAGCAAACCTTAAAGAAATGCTCCTAGTCACTATCCATGCTATATTCTCTAAAAGACCGTCATCTAAACCAAAACCAAGCACTGGCTCAGGGTGATTACCACCAGAGAGTTGCCTTGCTGAGTCGTGTTGTGTGAAACATTAGTAAATCAGTCCCTCATTAACTAACTTGGTGGGGCCCTCTATTTGTAGAATCACACATAAGTCAAGAATGGAATGATGACCGCATTTTGTGAAAGCAATACTTTATTGGAGTTGCTGGGGGCCAATAAATGCACACCCGCTGGGCCCCTCTTAAATTCCTACACGATTATATTATATTGAATAGATCGAAATATCTCTAAACAAATCAATGTATTTAAGTCGGGGCTGTATGTTTCAGTCTGCCTGCTCCACCTTGTTCTGAAGCAGGAGACGGAAGCCAGGAAGTAAATCAACCTTCTACAATGTGACGCAGGTCACAGGGCTTTCGGGTGTAAAGCCCTTCATTGCCATTGTGGTCCGTGGTGGTATGCAATCTGTAGGCCTTTGACGTGATCAGTGTCATGGTTTCGGGCATCAGAGACTTCATCCCTGCGCGATTTCTGACATCTGTCATTCACACTCAAAAGATCCCACCCTTTAGGCATACGTGGGAGTGGATGCAAGCAAGTCTGATTTGGTATCTAGTTCTCAGTAATGGTAAGTGTTAGACTACTAATCTCTGGTGTTATGTATATTGTGCTTAGGCCCCCACCGCGCTAACCTCCCCCACTGTGCCACCCCAGGCCCTGGCTGCACCTCTCTGGCCCTATTAGAATTGGAGCTGTGGCATTTGTTCCCATGTGAAATGGGTCCAAAAGATGAGCAGGCCAGCCAGGGTTCTTATTTCCTTGCGAAGTTGATCCAAATATCAGAGTTAACAGCAAAGTGAAAACTATGTGCTTACAGTGGACAGTTCTCTGATGTATGATGGTTTCCAACAAGTTAGATAAGATGTTCTCACGGCTTTCAATATTTGTTCATGACCAGCATTTCAAATATGTTTATACGATGTTGGCCCTACTAAGATCCAGTGGGGGCGATTTGGGAGTCAAAGCCAGAGAATGATCCTAAACCACTATATCTCAATCGTGGATGAAGAGGTACAAGAAATAATAGTGGGAATAAGGACCACCATAGAGCAAACATTTTGATGCTTGTGGCTTTCTAACTCTCCACCCACTTTTGAAAGGCGGAGATTAGAGTGGTGAAGTGTCTTAGTGCAATCTTAAAATGACTTTAGAATTGGCGAGCATAATAAATCTATTAAACAATAGATGTGTATCTAGTTGTGTATTTTGGAACTTTTTTAGTCCAGATTTGTTACCAGGTCACTAACATTTGAAACATGCTCAAGCTGAAAACTTGGAAGACGCAAGCATGAGCTTAGTGTCATGCCTTTCACCATTATGATGTATTACGCCAATAGTAGTGCTGGCCTCAACCTCATCCCTACGTTTCAGCACATCTTGGAATTCCAACTAAAAGAAACCATGGCCTCTCATTTACAGAAAAGACTCCATTGTCCCCACGGTTGAGCAGACCAGGGAATCCCTGGCAAGAGCTGACAAACACACCCAATCCCTTCCTTGCAGGAATGGCTGCAAGGCTTGGGAACAAAATGCAGCATTACAGGGTAGAACGCTGCACCATGCATAAGGTGTAGGTGTACGTACTCTGAGCTCATGTATACTTGTGTACTGCGGAGGGCCATTTCCACACCTATAGGACTTTTCCACATTACTCTGTCCTCCTGTCCAGCGTTCTTGTGTAATTATCCCAGTGCCTCTATTGCCAGTGCCTTCATGACAGTGTGCTCAGGTCACAGCCCTGGTCACATCATCTGTGCCCCTCTATCACTGTAGCTGCACATTATCCTCTTGTCAGTGGAAATCCCCAAATTCTGTGCCAGGTTCCCAACATGCTTGTGTGTCTGCCATTTAAGCAGTCAGTGTGCCAGAGTATGAGATTACAATTGGGCCTTTCTTCATGCCCCTAAGTTAACCAATATGCCAAAAACATGAATTGATTCACTAATAATGAATGATAAAAATGTTACAGCAATGCATTCAGCGATTTAGTTCCTGTCTTATTTCACATGGTTTACTTAATCTTGCATTCCCCAAGCGATAGCTATTTTATAATGTTATGGTGTATCTGTAAAATTTTCTGTGCATGCTTCGAGCCATGCCCCGTGTTTATGAGGGCCTTTGATTGTGAACACCGGCACTAGGGCTGAAGCCAAAGAAAGTGCATGTCAGTGGGTTGGCCTCTCTGCAGAGCATACAGAGCAATGATTATGTATTCCATTTGTAATTAAAATTCTGTGGAAAGGATTGTGAAGGGGTGCACTGATGTCAAAATATTTTCAAGGCAAACGTAAGAGAAAATAAAGTGTTTATATTTGAAGGAATGTAGTGTATGTTTGGGGGCAGTGAATTGAGAGAGATGCGAAGAAGTTCATTCAGGGAAGAATGAGAAGAGGGTGCCGAAGAGGAAAGAGAGGTGGTTAAAGATGTGCAGATGGACGAGAAACAGAGGATACATATCTAACATAAAGCCCCATTACCAAAGGCCAAAACTCATTCCACAGGCCTTAATGCTATTTAATTCACACTTGCAATTTCAGAACTTAAACATTTCCAATGTTTATTATTTCAATAAATGTTTGACAAGGTCAATCGTATTGACAGATTTAGGTGTATGTCAGTTGTTGTGTAATTTATCTGGAAACAATTACATCTCAGAGGAAAATCAAAATACTGGTCAGGTGGCACATTATGGGAATCACAAAAATGTATTTGATATGTTCCTCTACTTCTTTCATTCCTCTTAAAGGCCTGTCTGCTCATATTTCTATTAACTGGTTGCAGCCAGCAGCTGTGGGTGTTCCTGATGCCTGGTTAGAGCATTTTTCCAAAGTTAATGCTGCATGTAGTGCATGACACTGAGCAAACATACATTTTAAAGGGCTCAGTTTGCCACACTGTACAATTCACACATTACAGTAACTGTTAAACATATTAATGCAGTAAGATATGGGGCAGTTTTTAATGTGTTTAATATTTAAAGACTATGCGTTCCCACTGCTTTATAAGCATTGCTTTATCAATACATAAATTTGCTGTAAAATGCACCATTTTTTTTCTTCAGGAGAGGGTCCCACCCTGGACCCCAGGTTTGTCTATTAGACTTGTTTGTGTTGATCGCTATATAAAAGTCATGCCAATGCTATGCCTCACCACTTTCAAATATCACCAGCTGCCACTGATTGACGCATCACTCATCTAGCGTGAATTAACTTTGCACATCGCATTTGGAACCGCTGCACTCAGAACGTGCGCTTCTCTCAAAGGAACCAATGCTTTGATGCAGTTGCGTGAAGAAATCCGGCGCAACACCCCAACTGCGTAGGGACCATCAACGCATCTCGTGCTTCGAAAAAGATTAAGGTAATTTTACTCAGCCGGCCCTGCATGGGTCCTATCTGCACTCTATCCCAGGCAGCATGAACTCTCGACTTTGTCGCAGTGCGAGGTGACCAATTAACTCTTTGAGCACTATTTGCTTCTAAGCGTTATTTTTGCATTTAACCTTTAAAAATTCATATCTCGACTTCTACTCATTGGATTTTAGTTTTCTTTTCTTCTTGTTTTAGTAATAACATTATTTTCTATTTTTCTAACCTGATGTGTAGTCTTTTTGTGGTGTTTTCATGTTGAGCCTTTTTGGGGAGTTTTCACTGTGTTACCGTGTGCACAAATACTTTACACATTGCCTCCTAAGTTAAGACTGCGGTCTCCGTGATAAGCTTCCACTGGATAAACACAAGTTAATTTTTCCTATGTATCCAACTTACCCTGACTAGAACTACGGTTCCTGCTCAGACAGGGTGTATACACTGCCAACCAGACGCCCAGGGGCAGATTCAAGCCCCTTGCGTCACTTTGACGCTGCTGTTGCAGCACTTTTGTGATGCAATGCCGGCATAAAAAATACAGCAATTTTTCTACGTGACGCATCTAGAGAGATGCATCACGTTGTACAGTCCTGGGTGACATCATACCTGCGTCAGGTATAATGTATGCAGAGTAGGCACTCCCACGCAGGAAAGCCTCATATAAGTGGTGCAAGATTTCACGGTGTAATTTTTAGGACGCCACTGAGTCAAAACCTTACGCCTGCTTGAAGCAGGCGTAAGGAGTGAGGCAGTGTATTGGAAATAGGCCACAACACGCATTGCACACTCCAGCAATGCGTGACTTTTTCACCAACAGATGCGTCCGAAATTCGGACCAATCTGTCAATCCTTACGTCGTAGTGTGCTGCATTGTAAATACGGGGCATCTATGGTGGCGCAAGGGTTTTTCCCTCAGGTGCAGGGAAACTGACGCATCTATACAGATGCGTCAGTTTCTTGTAAATCTGCCCAATTTCTAAAAATTGTCATAACACTCTAACTTTTGCCCTAAACCAGTCTCACATTGAAGTGCAACGTATCCTCACCAGTCTCTGTGCACGCCATACTGCAATTTCCATGGCAACAGCACCGCTGTGTCCCTGGGCACTGTTTGTCACTGCTGCACTCTGCAGGAGCAGGAGGAGAAAACAGACAGCTGGACCCATTGAAGGCTGGACAGAATCCAGGTTTATCTGAAACGGAATTCATCAGAATGGAATTAGATTCTGCTATTGCTGCTTTTTTCAGTTAATAATAAAATATTGGAAAACAGATATGTAGTTATAGAAACATTTGATTCCACAATTTGTTCTTATTAAAATTGCAACAATTAGCTGATTTTAATTTGAAATCCATGGTAAACCTGTATCATTCTCTTCAAATCTTGTCTTACACTATGCAAGAGTTATTTCACCCCATTCACCTCTGTTCAGCGGTTTGCTGTTTCCTATTCCAGACCCAATTATTCTCTTCTTTTTGGCTATACTAGTGGTACTATGTTGAAGTGCTGCCGCTCCCAAGATTTCCCTACTTTTAACACTTTAACAATTATTTGTGGGGCAGCATTTGCACTACGGATATCAGAATGCATGCACTGTACAGAATCCATGCAGCGGGAGAACCCTTCCCCCATTGGCCAATGAAGCACGTTAGCTCTTTTGGGATAATCCACACCATCAGTACTGGGGAGCTGTTAGATTCTACACTCCTACTCTTGAACCCCTGGTAGAGACTTACAAACCAGAACATGAGATGTTACCAACCAACCATGGTTGTATTTGTAAGCTCCCAAACTGGAATAGAGCAAACAACTAAGGTGTCCTTCAGCCAAATGAAGGACGAAGATATTGTGTTCTGTCTGCCGAAGCTGTCTTCACCTCAACTCATTCCTTGGGCATGAAAGCCTTGGTTACCTGTGTTAATATAGCAGGTGATCAGGCAGATGTGTAAAAAGATGTCTCAGCTCTTCATGGTAACAGGACTCAGGTGCAAAAATTAAGAGGCATATGTACAAGGAAGTGGCGGAGTGAGGCGTTAGACGTCATGGCTTAACCCCTCACTCCGCCAGTTCAGCACCTCAAGGCTGCACCATATTTACAAGGATATGGTGCAGCCTTGCGTTTCCCCCTGCGCTGATGTTACACTTATCAGCCTAGCTCCAGCGCAGGCACCCGTGCACCATAGTGCAAGGGTGTCTGCGTGCGGGGTAAAGGTTGTTTCTGTACAGGAAGGTCCCCCTTCCTGTACATAAACAATCTTTAAATTCCATTTTTTCACTTCTATGTGTGCTGCTTGCAGCACACATGGAAGTCACAAAATGACTTTTTTTTAAAAGATTGTTTATGCGCAGGAAAGGGAACCTTCCTGTGCATAAACAATCCAAGCCTTATTGCGTTTTACAGGATCACCCCGGAAACAGCGCGTGCTCGCGTGGGTACTGCCCAGTACCTTGCAAGGGCTCCTTGCACTGCAGCTGACAGCCATATTCACAGCACTTCTCCTCTCCCGGGCACTGCTGGTCTGTGGAGCACGCATTCGTGGGTGGGCTGTGGAAGTCAGCACACGTCGGGTAGGTGGGAGGCAGTGGGCACGATCCCTTCTTCTCTGCAGATTAAAAAGCAGAGAACATTTTTTTAGAATAGGGTGAGGGATTCAAGAGGAAAGTAATGAAGACTTAAGCAACCACAGCATCGAAACATATTTTACAAATTGCCATTAAATATTTTTAGTTTGTTGTGCAAAAATATGTTCAGACACAAAAAGTAGGAGAAACAGAAGTTACTTTTGGAAAATCATTCACTAACCCTTATTTTTATTTTTATTATTATTTTGTAGACGAGAAGGTATTGCAGTGCTTTACATGGGCACAATCTTTAAATCTCCCTCTGGATTTAAAGCACAAGAGCATCACTCCAAACTTCTGTATTTTCCAGAAAAGACATTTCCAAATTTAGTTCAAATATTATTTGGTCTCTCGCTTTGATATTACATGTAGTAATATAATTTTTTCAATAACTAACAAATTCCAGTTTCTTGGAACAGTCCCTCATGCTGCTGTTGTGATAATGTAGTAAGCAGGACAAGGATGGCTAAGGATCAGAATTAGGTTAGTGAAACATAAGACCCAAGGTACAAAGGCCTAGTTGCAGCAGTACCTGAGAATGATGATCAGACAGACCAAGAAGTATGGAAGTTGTAAAGTTAGCTGCAGACCTAGCTAGGAGCAGGAGGACTAGGGCCAAGAGGATCACAACCATTTCAGAGCACAACAAAGAACATGTGCTGGAGGGCACTGGCCAGTAGTACCAGGAAACCTAGATAAGGAAGACAGGGACTAATTATGGCCAGGTGGACCAGGAACAAAATAACCAGGTTACAGAGGACCTGAACAAGGACAACCTGGATCAGGAGAGCCAAGATCAATGGCTGCAGTACCACTAGGACTAAAAAGACAAGGAAAATATAATTCTAGGTTTTGTGTCACCCCTTGCACGGGGCAAGGGAGATGTAAAATCATAATAAATATGCCTCCTTGTTTATAACATTTGGGGATACACTCAAGCAGTTTCTACTCTAATATATTATCAGACACAAGAAAACAGGAAAGGTTCACTTAGAGTTACTCTGAATGCATCGCCTACTAAATTGTGTCCTTTAAGTGGAATGATTATCACAGTCTACAATTATTTATGTATGTGTGTTTCATTACATTTTCATACTGTTTGACTCTTGTAGAGCAGGCCAGTAGTCCTTTTTTTATGCTCAGCATTATAGCTAATAATTTGTAAACAGCCTGATTAAGTCTTACTTCATACTGTGACCCTCTTCTGAATTACCACAGCACCTACCTATCACAGGGTCCTCACAGGGTAAAACGCAGTGCGAGTCACAGCAGCGCTCGTATCCATGGCAGTCGGTGTCGTCCTCACATGTGCTCCACCACGGTTTTTTACAAAGTGCATCCTTTTTGGGACATCCAAATGTTGTTGCTGTAACATAGTAAAATAAATATAACAAAAATACTTGGCTCATTTGTATTGCCTCACTTAGTGTAGGAATAAAAGATTGGTTGTTTAAACAGAAACACTTCCAAGTAGACATAAAAAACAGATGGAGTCAAATATACACATTTCAGAGTCTTTCAGTGAGATCTCCCGAACAATTCACCCACAGGGTAATGTGGAGAGAGCTAAGAACAGTCACCATGCAAATACTCCTTGGATCTGTTTGGCCCTCTAGTGCTACCTGTGAGGCCTTGCATCCCTCAACCTTGTTGTGATGATGGCTGAGACCGAAAATGTTGTTGGAAAAGTGTGTGGAGGTAGGAGGATCTATAGTTGCAGACTGTGGTCATGCGTGAGGTTCTAGGTGCTGCTCCTTATTGTGTAGTTTGACACTTTATGGAAGGAGTGTGAGTTGCAGAAAGGCACCATCTTCTGTGCCATCATCCGGTGCATTAATACGACCTCCACCTGGTACTACTAGGGTAGCTGTCTATTAATTTATTTAGGCAACTTATAAAGCACGCAAATACCCTTGGGTGTCTCGGTGCTGCAGACTAGTCGGAGGAAGGCGGACACGGATGTCTAATGGTTAAAGAGCCAGGTTTTTAGTTGTTTACGAACAGGAAATAACGCAGAAGAAGCCATCCCAGGGATCATTGAGTTCACCAAGGTTTCCTTGAGATAGGTAGGCTAGGGCTTCCTACTTGACCAAGCCATAGGTTGGGCCAAGAGAGGCAGAGCCAATATAACCAGCAGAGGCTGATACCTCTGGGGTGGTTATGACAATTCTAGAGGTAGATAGATGGGGGCTGCTGGGCTGTTCAGCAGATGCAGCAGCCACAGTTGGTCTTGAAATACGAGTGAGCGGACACTTTGAGGCAACGGTGAAGGCGCTTAGACAGCCATGTTAGATAATGTTTACTTTTTTCAGAGAAATATGAGACCAAATTACGACTACCATCTGGTACATGGTGGTGTATGGGATGTAAGAATAGCCCAGAAGACCTATCTAAGGGTTGGAATCGTATGATCATTCAGACTTCAGGAGTCTTGCATGAATCGGGAGCAGCAGCTTATCTATGCCAGATGCGAGGTGATCCTAACAAGGCTCTTTGTAGAAAGGACAAGATTAAGGGGCAGATTTACATGGTTTTGATGCAACACAACACAGCTGCCAATGTTGCTGCACTGCATCGCGTCAAACAATGAGAGAAAAACAGCAGCATCTCTGCTAAGAAATCTTCTGTTTTTCTCTTCCTCAGTACTGGTGCACTTGAGATTAGAGATGATGTGGCCTAATTACTAGAGCGGTCGACATCAAACCTGAGGAACCGGGTTGCAAGGATGCTCCACATCTTGTGATTCTGGGCAAATCACTTAATCTCTCTGTGTCTAACCAAAGAATGAATATGTCCGTCTGTAATCCAACGGGTCTTGTGTAAAGCGCTCTGATAATTGAGGGGTGAGTTTGCACTGCAAAAAACTCCCCCGCCCCCCCAAAAAAGAAAATTGACAAGAGGCAAACCACAGACTCTTGCATAACAGTTATGGGTGAGTGCGTTCCATCAAGCATAGGTTTGGTTCTGGAAGTACACCCGTCCAGTAAAAAAAAAAAATGCTTTAATAGCTTTCATACTTTGCATGTTCATTGTACAGTGCAGCACACTTCCAAAGGTGGAATAATGTGGAGAATTCTAAAATTGCTGCACAGTTACTGCTGCCTCAAGAAAGTGTACCTTTTTGGCACAAAGCCCTTCCTATGACTGTTAATGGATAGGAAGGTATGTCAAAACCCATTGGTGGTTGATTGGGAATACCCATGTACCACTTATGGAACACCCCTAGATGCAAAGTAGCTCAGAGTGCTAATGATACATTACTTTAGGCAGCTTTTCAATGCAAATCATGATATGTGTTGACAAGTAAATCCCATCACAGCACAAGTTGCTATCACTTTCCACAAAAATCTGGACCCATGTCTTATGTGCAAATAATGTGCAGTGAACCCTTGGTATTGAAAAGTGTAGATTATGCATTGACACTGGTTAGGCTTCACTATGTAATATCTTCTTGTGTGCCCCAAGTAGGACCGTTGGATTCCCACTAGTAAATTTAACATTATTCATTTAACTCCTGCAACACAATAAAGTTGCTGTCAATAAGAAAACATGCTAGTGACACTCATCACTTGCAGGTCGAGTCCAGAGGAAACAAGTGGGAGGTAAGGTGATGGGGGTCCCGTGACCAGGCTCCGACAGACAGCTGAATGTTACCCGGCCCGTAGGGCCCGGGTTCAAAGTTGTCCTGGCTGTCACTGCTACTGAAGGCAGGAGCCGCGGTTGCTGGTTTTGCTGCTGGAGAGGAAAGGGATAAAAAATCTTGACAAAGGGACCACTGAGGCAGCAGGATGAGGATGTTGTGTGAATGTCTTGAGGTGCAGTGTCGAACCAAGTTAGTGCTAGTCCAACTGGCCACCAGCAAGCCTTGGCAGCAGCAAACACAAATTTTAGTTACTTCAACATCCTTGAGTCTGAGGGAAAACATTAGCTACTTGAAACATGCTGGAGGTCAGGACTACTTTTCCCACAATGCACTAGACCATTTACTTTTGGGAAATTATTCTGCAGGCCTGATTGCCAGTGATTCATTGTTTTCAGTAGGGTGCTTTACATACGGGCTGCAGGGGACAAGTATCTCTACTCCAAGGGCGTTCTGGAGTTGTCTTTGGCTTGCAGAGGGGTCCATCTTTCTTTTTGAAACAGTCTATGGTCCGAGATGAGTCACAGTTGTGCAGATGCAGAGTGGTTTCCACAGGTGCAGATTATCAAACCTTTGCTTTATGTATGTCCTGATGTCGCAGACTCAGGTATCCTCGTTGTCCTTGGTTGCAATTCAGGCAGATCTGAGGTTCGAGTGCCAGGGGTGCCCCTTAAATCCTAGATTTAGAGGCGTTAGGGGTGTGGGTGCCAGTACTAATACGCTCCTGAGGTGAATACATTCAGGGGTGTGTGCCATCCAATCTACCCTAAACTCACTATTCTGCTACTTTTAAAAATGACAGCACCCATCCTCAGCTGTACAGACCATGTGCCAACCGTAGGGGTGTGGCAAGCCTTTTGTGGGTGTATGCCTCCTGACTACCTGATTTTCCCACCTGCCCTGGAGCAAATGTGTCTGAGGGAAGGTGATTGGCTGTTTCCTCCTTTGGCCAGGTTACAGAGGCAGTGAGAGCCTTAAAGCGGGCTCCTTGATGTGGCACTTCACTAGACACCCTCTCAGGGCAGGAGGTGACATCTCCCGACAAGGCAGGCTTTTGTTTCTGACTCCTTGAAGTGTCACACCTCTTGGTAGGGAGGCAGATTCCTGTCTTGGTGGCAGCAGCTGTAAACTGTAGCACAAGAAGGGTACAAAGTTCCCCAATGTGAGTACGAGTGTGAGACTAGCGTAGATATAGGAACAGGTAAAAGGGCGGGGAATTTCCCTTTTCGGAACTAAAACCCTCACACACCCAGCAAGCTAGGTGTCATGCTTCATCATATGGGTTCTGCTCCTCGTCAGACTGGCGCTGCAATGTCTGACGGGGACCCGCGAAGGGGCTCTTTACCGGAGATCTTTTGTTCCTGCCATATTTTGCATGCGTGTAAGAGGGGAAAGGTAATCACGGGTGAGTGTGTAGTCGTGAAGTGAATGTGAGTTAAAAAAGGTTAGTCAATCCAATGGGAATTTTATTGGTGTGGTTGACTACCTTGGTTAAAAGGTGGGAGGGGAGATTTATACTGGTATAAGGTTCACAGTGGAAAATCTACTACCCTCTGATCAGGTCAACATGTTTCTTGCATATTAAGGAATTCGTCAGGACCTAAGTGCAATGTACTACACAGTGAATTAAGAAATACAACCTTTTGTCTTGAGGTCAATGATTTAGCAGGCCGATTGGTCCTGCCCTTAATGGCGCAACCCTAAGGATTTCCCTAAGGTGCCCCCGCAGTCAGCTCCCGTGGAACCAGCACCTTTGAGTAAGGTACCCAAAACGGCGCACGGTCACAGCCGTCAACACCTACCTCCACAGCGTCTGGTCAGGACTTGAAGCGACTGTAAACTGTCAGCCTGGGTACAGGAAAGGTGTGCAACCAGGTGGGCAACCTCTTAGCTAGCATGGGTGCATGCCACATCCGATCCGAAATGGGGAACATGTCAGATTTGATGAAACATTTTGTTTGATACCAAATATGGCACTTTTCAGTGAGACCATAATGGAGCAGGCAGCCTTGGGGGGACCTAGGTGACAGCCCATTGTTATCTTATGGTCCCCTGAACACTTAAGTATCCCTTATTAGAAAAACAGCTATTATAGTGACATAGAAACTTGTGTTTATATGTGCAGTTGGCACTGCTCCTGCAGTCTGTAATGTCAGGCCTGCCTTTGCTTTACTTGGTTACCAGTCACAGGGGCAGTCCAGAACACCTGAACCAGGGGCAGTCAGTGTATAATCCTAACAAAGGTTCAAGAAGCAATTAACATCAAAATACAGAACTCATAAAAAATTACAAATTACAAACAGAACAGTTAATAAATCAATAACTGAGCAACAAAGAAAGAAAAATGAAAAAAATGGAGGAAGTGAAGAGAGACCCATATACAAAAATAGTTCTGAACAAATATGACAAATGTATTACATTTTATAAACACTAAAACAATTGAGACAATGACGCTCAATACAATGTGCTGGTACAAAAACAGTGTATATCACAGACCAGACAAGTGGCAAACGAAAAAATAAACGTCACAAGTAGGGAACCACATAGAACAAAATAATGTGTCCTTCATTAACGGTGACGGCGTTTCGACCTCTGTAGAATTACACGGTCATCATAAGGACTGGGAAGTCAATTGAGCGTCCAAAAATTATATTTTGAATAACAATCCAACCCTGTATTGCTTGCATGAGTTGGAATAGAGTTCCATAATTTACATTAAAATAAAAGATGGGCGGGCGTGATGTTAGACCGTCAAGGATATATAGAACATTTCCAAGCTGGCTAAACCAATCCATATGATTTAGCAGATCGTGCCAGGCAGCAGGTGAACAAATCACTGATGTGCTTCAACGCTACAATGGGCTCCTCGTGCTCCTCTCCATAAGCGAACTGCTTCCTCGTTCTTCCTAGTCAATAATACAAAACTTGGGACTCTCCTTTACGTGGGACAGTCTGGATGGCACAAAGAGTGCTGCCGGCCCTGGTGACCGCTTTAACTCCCATGCCCTGCGTTCCACTGGTACCACTTACCAGGAACGTATAAGGGGGTAAAGTCCTTGCCAATTGGGGTTACAAATTTACATACATCATACTTCAGGGAGAGTACACTGGGGCCTGGACGGCAGCCTCTAATGCATCTTCAAAGTCATGAACAGCAGCATTGGAGAAAAATGTGTGGGGAGACGATACAAAAAGGACACTGAAGAAATATAAAATCCATATCATATAATATTGGCCTAATGTATCCAATATATATTAGCATACCGTCTTTAGAAAGCCCCCCCCCCCCTTGTGAATATACTCAAATTGTGTATACATTAAGAATCAGGCCTTTTCTGAAGAAACACCATGTTGGTTTCATTTCCCCGTACCTCTTGCTCTTGCTAGGAAAACATGTGACCTGCTACTGTGTAGAGAGCGAGCCTGAAAGGTCAGACTGGGCTATGAATGGACTATTGATTCTAACTTGGGAAACTCAAGGTTACATCTGCCTTTCGTGTGGGATGAGCACATTCTTGCAGTCGCCGTGCCTGTACTCCCGTGCCTGAGAACGAAAGGGAGTCATCCTTCCTGACGTGCCCAGTAATGAATAGCTAAGCTTTGAACTAATCATGTGTGCCATATATGGTTCCTTCCTGGAGCGAGGGGGGCCAAAGTGATGTTCTTCCTTTTCAAGTGATTATTCGTGTTGAACTGAAAGTATATAATGACCTGCTTGAATATGAACCGGCAGTCTTCTTGTCACACTGACTGGGTGTGGACGGGGAGGCTCCTCTGCGTAGAGTCCATTTAGAATAAATGATTGGAACTTCTTCACCTCCAACTGACTGATTATTTGGTAATTAGTATTGGGGCTATTGGAGGGTATGGCTCTATTAGACTTATTTTTTCTAGTACTACAACACTTTACTTCACTTGGAGTAGAATGAGTAGAATTGCGACACCTCCAATTTTCATCGAGATGCAGGTCTGACTTATGCTTCAGATCAAACCTGTCCCTCCCATCACTTGAGGGTGATGTCATTAGTTAACATCAAAGCTGGAGGGCCCAGTAAAGCCTCTGCCTAAAAAAATATTTTCAGGCTTGATACAGAGAAAAATTATGGTTTTCAATACAACTTTTCAGCGGACCCCCTGCTTCCACCAGAGATTTAAAACACTATACATTCCAAAGCTTAATTCTACACAGTCTTTAGGTTGACATTGGAAAATAAAACATTACTGTAATGACTTGAATTAAATGATCAAAGTGGTACTTACAATGTGACTGTCTGTGTTTCTAATGTAGTATGTTTGTGCCAGGGGACAATACTGTACACATGTAAACAGATCATAATCTAGCTATAATATAAATACTTCCATGACAGTGACCACATACAATGTAGGTACACTGTGCCGCCGATGGATTGCACATTCCAGCCTCACTGCAGTTATCATACACTTCTAAACAATGATTGAATTCTCATCAAGGCCTACATGACAGCTGTGCAAAAACAGGGAACTATTACTATATTACCGTATATCCCCCACCATGTAGTTTGCTTTAAAGCGTGCCTTGGCCCAAAATAGACATGATAATTACATTTTTGATGCATTAACTAAGCTTGTTGCAATATTGATGCAAAAATGGGGTGCCTTTAACCTCAGCGGCGAAAACATTTTCCCTAAAAACATCTCCCTCTTCATGTGCGTTTCAGAAGCTCCCCAGACTCCTTTCTTGCCTTATTTCACTGACCTGCTACACCCCCCCTTCACTAGCATAACTCATACTTTCAAAAGCATTGGACCTAGTTTAATGATTGGTCTCAAAAGTGTGTTTGGATTCATCCTTTTGTTCTTCAGTTCATAATTCTCAAGTTTGTTTGTTGCATTTCCAACAATTCTGCAGGTTGTTGGCTGAACTGTTCTCACCTTTCTTCTAGTAAAGAGATGAAACCAGTTAGAACAGCAATACGAATTGAGGCCTTCCTACTGAGAAGAGAAGCAGTTCTGTGAAGCCACGCCCTTCTATTTTGGAACCACATGCTATTGGCCATTAGTGAACAGGGAACTCGCTCATTGGACGAATTGAAAGGTCCACAAATATGACCAATATCCTGGTCATTGGGCTGTTTGCTTGGTATTCATTAGTCTCCGCTGCCTACTGCCCATCTCAACAGGAAGGAACAACTTGGGCCAAGCCAGTCCCATTGCACTGCAGGTGGCCATCCTGAGGGATGCAGGGTATGAAGGGCCATTAATGCCACCAAGCCCCGAGGCACCCACAGGAAAAGCCTCAGCTCTAGCCAGACTCAAGCACAAGGCATCTCTTCTTTGATGGATATTGATGCGCTTCCTCTAGACCATCAACAGGGGGAGCTGTGTTACTCAACCCAGCTGCTACCGCCTCACCGGGCATTGCAGCCTCCACTGGGCCACAAAGGGTTAAACCTTTCTCCATGGCTTTGAACCCTGAGTGACCTCTGAGTTCTGTGGAAAGTTTATGTCAACATCGCCAGCCGAGAGAACTCAAATGTAACCTATTGCATCACCATGCAAAGAAGGAGCTGCTCATGCAAGTTTGGCTATCACACAAAGGACAGTTTTTGAATTGGGACAGTTTGCACCTTTGTACCTTCCTTCATTTGGTTCCTTCTCCTTTTTTGCACCCAGGCGCCATATTTAGAAATTGAATGATTTGTCTAGTTTACTTTCATTTATCATTGCCCATATAGTATTTGCACATAATCATGAATATTTGAAGTTTGAACAATCATTGGGATTGGAGGAGAACATGGCTGTAGTGTGCGCTCTAGTCTATGAGCGCGTACGCGATGACGCGTCACGCTATAGACTGGAGCGCGAGGCGTGCGCATGCGCAAGAGGGCTTGGTGAAAGGCGCGAACGGGGATAACGGCAGTTGGCGACCGGAGCAAGTGCAGAACAGACGCTCGGCGCCCTAATGCTCATATTGCTTTGTGATAAGTTCGAATAAAGAAGTTATACACTTACAGAGGCTCAGTGCTTAGTGTGGGGGCAAGGAAGCGACATTACATTGGCGACGAGGCTGGGACCACGAACACCATCGAGCACAGTGGCCAGGAGCAGGCACCCTCCAACAGCCCCACACCAACCAGAAGGACAGAACAGCAACAAGGATGAGCAGAGGGCGTGGCAGCAGCGCAACAGCACGAGTATAAACGACAATACAGCTCAAACACCCAGGTCAGTGCTGTGCTAGGGAACGGAGCTTACAGCTAGCACCCTGGCAGCCAAAGGCACCACCCCCAAGACAGAGGAAGGGGCGCAGACTGACAACCCCACGCAGGCTATAAGGGACAACACCCCAGGTAGTCCAAGAGGGCAAGGTGACACGGCAGGGAGTGCAGGAGCATCCGGTGTACCCGTCCAACACAGTGCCCAGGCAGTAGACCCCAGAGGCGAGGCCAAGATGGCGAATCAAGCGTCGGCCCTGATGGCCCCCGTCCCATTCCTGCCCAGACCGGGGGAACCACAGTTAAAATGGGAGGATTGGAAGGAATACTTTCAAAACTACATTGAGGCACTTGAGGATGAAAATGAAGGGGCATTCACCCCGGAAAGAAAAAAGAGACTGTTACTCCACAACCTGGGCCCGGAAGGGGTGAGAGTGTTCAAAAACCTGGTGCCCAAGGAAAGGGGCGCGACGGAGACAGATGTCTTCAAAAATGCACTAGATGACTTGGACTGCCATTACCGTCCAGCAGTTTGTGTCTCCATAGACCGGTATAATTTCCAACAGAGGAAGCAGGAGGCCGGCGAATCGATTGATGACTATGTGGCAGCGCTCCGACGTCTGGCCATCACGTGCCAGTACGGTACTCTACAGGATGAGTACATCAAAGACCAGATCGTCATGCATACCACCAGCAGGGCTGTCCAAGACAAACTATGGGCGCAGAACGAGACATCACTCAAAGAAGTTGTTGCGATGGTCAAAAAGGCAGAAATGTCAAAACGCGGCGCTGATGCTGCCAAGCGAGAGGGCGCACCGAGACAGATGATTAACAAGATCGACGAGGCGTCCCTGCCCAGTAAGCCCAGAGGGACGTATGGAGACCAGAGGAAGGATTCGAGATGGACAGGGAAACAGACGGTCCGCCCCGGCTCAGACAACAGGTTTGCGTGTTACAGATGCGGCAGCACGGCGCATTCGGCCCAGGATAAACGCTGTCCCGCGTTCCGCGCCAGATGCGCGTTTTGTGGCCTGGTCGGCCATTTTGAAAAGGTATGCCGCAAGAAGGGGAAGAAGTCCACGGTCAAATGCGTCGATTCAGCCACAGCGGTCATCAGCGAGGAAGACGACCTGGAAGATGAAGATTTGGTGCTATGCATTGAGGACCAGGTGCTGGAAGTGGCGGGGAAGCGAAGAGATAAGCCTCGCACGGACATGCTGATAGGGGGAGTGAAGGTACATGTGGCTGTCGATTCGGGATCTCCCTGGACCATCGTGCAAAGATCCATATGGGAAGAAGACTTCGCGCCAGTAGTGGGGCCAGACCTATGGCCGCCGGACATCAAACCCATCTCGTATACCGAGAACGCCATTCCACTGGTGGGGTGCCGAGACTTCACATTTGAATTCAGAGGAAGGTCAGCCACGTGCACCCTGTACGTGGCGGAGAAGGGCCCATCAGTGCTGGGATGGAGAGACGCAGGGGACCTAGGAATCATACTCAACCCAGGCGGGAAAGAGCAGATACTATTGACGGACGAGTGGCCCCTCACGAGAGATGAAGACTGGAAATCTGCATACCCCAAGGTTTTTGATGGCACAGTCGGTAAACTGGACAAGTTCGTCCACAGAATGGTCCTCAAGGAGGGAGCAGTACCAGTGGTACACAAAGTCAGGAACATACCCATATCCACTAGCGGAGCGGTACAACAAGAACTTCTGAGGCTGGAGGAGCAAGGCATCATAGAGCCGGTGGACAGTGCGGAGTGGCTATCCCCCTTGGTGGTGGTCAAGAAACCCAATGGACAGGTTCGTCTCTGCGTTGACCTCCGCGAGCTCAACAAAAATCTCATTGTGGAGAGATTTCCCCTGCCCAGAATCGAGGAGATGCTCGCTAGGACAAAAGGTGTAACACACTTCTCCACCATAGATCTCACGTCAGCATACTATCAGATTGAGCTGCATCCTTCGAGTAGGAAGTACACCGCCTTCATTACACCCTTTGGGTGCTACCAGTTCCGGAGGATGCCCTTTGGCCTGGCATCAGCAGCGGCTGTATTTCAGAAGCTGATGCATCGGCTGTTCAAGGACATCTTGGGGGTACAGTACTTTCAGGATGACATCCTGGTGATGGGCTCCTCCAAAGGAGATCACGACAGCAAGCTGCATAGAGTCCTGGGAGTGCTGCAAAACAGGGGGTTAACTGCGGAATGGAGCAAATGCAAGATCGGAACTCACTCAGTGACATACTTAGGTCATGAGATCGGCACGCTTGGAATATCACCCAAGGAACAAAACGTGAAGGCCATCAGGAATGCCAAAGCTCCTAGCACCAAGGAGGAAGTGCGGTCATTCCTAGGAATGGCCGAGTATTATAGCAAGTTTGTGAGGCACTTCGCCACCAGGACATACAGAATCAGGCAACTCATCAGAGATAAGACAAAGTTTGAGTGGGACTCAGAAGCGCAATTGGAATTTGACACGATAAAGGACTGCATCAGCCATGCTGTTCCACTGCAAGGGTATGTCCCCACGGGCAAGACCATAGTGACGACAGATGCCAGCGATAAGGGCTTAGGGGCGGTTCTGGCACAGGTGAGGGAAGATGGATCTACCGAAACCATCAGCTTTGCTTCACGCGCGCTGTCCCCGACGGAACAAAGGTACAGCGTCATTGAAAAAGAGATGTTGGCGGTCACCTGGGCCATGGGCAAGTTCCGGCAGTTCGTTTGGGGCACAAGATTTAAGCTTCAAACCGATCATAAACCCCTGATCAAAGTCTTGACGTCCTCGGGCCATGAGACAGCGACCCCGAGAATAGCAAAAATGACCCTGAAGCTACTCGATTACACCTATGATGTGGAGTACCTACCTGGAACGCAAAACAGGGTTGCAGATTACCTCAGCAGGGCTGCGGCGATGGAAGAGGCGCCGGAGGAAGCCCCGGACAGGGAAGAGATGGTGGCCAGCATGGAGGACCATGAGACGACGATAAGTATCCAGGAATGGGCGGCAGCCTATGATCAGGACGTGGAAAAGGTAGAGATAAAGAGACATCTGACGTCGGGCTGGCCTGACAAAAGGAAGCTCACTGAAGGAGTACGGAGGTTCTACGAAATGAGAGAGGAACTGTCCCTAAGTGACTCGGGAATTTTCGTTTACAGAGGTGAGAGGGTCGTGCCACCAGATTCACTGATACCCAGATTGTTAACACAACTGCACGAAGGACACCTGGGTATTGTGAAGACCAAGGCACGCGTCAAGCAAATGTATTGGTGGCCAGGCATGGATATCCACATAGAAAGGCAAGTGAGGGAGTGTGGCCAGTGCCAAGGAGCGGACAAAGTGCTAAGACCACTCCGACCAGCCTTGGGGAAGTTTGACACTCCGCAGAGCCCCTGGGAGAACGTGGCCATCGACATACTAGGGCCTGTCCTGGACAGCAAAGGTGTGAACAAGTATTTATGTGTGGTAATAGACAAGTATTCCAAATGGCCTGAAGTGGACATTCAAGAGTCCATGGATACGGACACGATACTGAAATCCCTGACGACGGTGTTCCTAAGAGAAGGAATCCCCAAATATATCCTCAGTGACAATGGGCCGCAGTTTGTCTCAGACAAATGGATTAGGTTTATGAGGAGGAACGGGATTGAGTCAAAACACACGGCCGTCTATCACCCAGCATGCAATGGCCAAGTGGAGCGGTTCAACCGCGTGCTAATGGGCTCCATACAGGCAGCCATCACGCAGGGAAAGGACTGGGAGACCGAAGTGATGAGTATGCTGTGGGCCTACAGGATCACCCCCACGGCCGTGGGGTACAGTCCATTCCAAGTGCTAAGAGGACGACATCCGTTCACCCGGGACAACGTAGTGTGGAGGGAGAAGACCATCACCAGCAAATGGTCCCCCGCGGTGGTTCAGCACAACTTGGAGAAGGCCCAGAAGATTTATGCCGCACACTATGACAAACGTCGCAATGCGAAAGGGACAGAGCTGAAAGAAGGAGAATGGGTCAGGGTCAAACTCCCTACCCTACAAAAGAAAGGTGAAAGCAAGTACAGCCAGCCTTTACAGGTCAAGGAGGTGCGAGGCAGGGCAGCCCTCCTCAGCGACGGCAGGGTGTGGTCCCAAGACCGCATGGCCAGAGTCAACAAGATAGTTGTGTGGCCCAAGCCCGAGGAGATAGAGATACAAGTGGACTCCCAAGATGCCAGACCCCAAACAGAGCACAACGCTGAAGTCCTGCCAGATGGAGCAGGAGAGGACAGTGAGGCGGAAAATCCCAGCACAGAGTCTACCGCCAGAGACGGTACACCGGCCGGTGTAGTGCATAGTGGAGATCAGAGAGATGGAGAGAGATCACGAGGAGAGAGAGAGGTGGAAGAGAACATGCCGGTAAGACACACCCGTAGTGGCAGGGCAGTCACTGTGCCCTCTCGATATAGAGACTTTGAAATGAGTGGACACTAGTCACAGGCATTGCCAAACCTGAGTGCCCTCCAGAGACACATTTGGGGACTATGGACACACAGTGAGAGTTGGGAAAGGTTGTTTTGTTTTTTGTAAAAAAGGGGAGATATGTAGTGTGCGCTCTAGTCTATGAGCGCGTACGCGATGACGCGTCACGCTATAGACTGGAGCGCGAGGCGTGCGCATGCGCAAGAGGGCTTGGTGAAAGGCGCGAACGGGGATAACGGCAGTTGGCGACCGGAGCAAGTGCAGAACAGACGCTCGGCGCCCTAATGCTCATATTGCTTTGTGATAAGTTCGAATAAAGAAGTTATACACTTACAGAGGCTCAGTGCTTAGTGTGGGGGCAAGGAAGCGACATTACAATGGCGCCCGCGTGTTGAGCGGTAGCGCGCACCCTCTCCAGTAGTCCCCGTCCTCGCCCCCCCGCAATGCTGCCTCTTTGACTACTAGCGCGGGGATTCGGTGTCGGAACGTGGGGAGAATCTACGCTTACCTACCTAGCACTGAAGAGTGCTTGTGGTCCCTGGGTGTGCCTTTTAACAGTGGTGCAGGCTTCGGCTCCGGTTCTCTCTCCTGGTCTCTCACGGCCGCAGCGCTGGGAGCTCGCAGCCGTGGAGCTGAGGCGGGGCCGCAGTGCGGCTGCCCGCGGTCTCCCGCGAGGAAGCGCCGGCAGAGTCAGCACAAGCGGGATCGGCCTGATTCAAGGCAAGATGGCTGTCGGTGCACCGGGTATAGGCGTCTTCTTCACTCCTGCAGCCATCCCTTCAGACGTTTTCGCTGCTGCTGAGCTCCAGGCTGACAGGGGGTGTGCAGCTGCCGGGGTTGGAGCCATAAAAGAGGAATGTGACGGAGGTACTGCAGAGCCCGCAAGCAGTAACAAGGGGGACAGACGCTGGTCCGGCTCAGCGGCTGTGGCAGGAGAAGAGAAAAGCAAAAGCCCGAAACTGCCAAGCGGGAAGAAACAAGCTAAGCAAGCTAAACAGGCTAAGGGCAAGCACAAACGAGGTAGGGGCAGAGGAGATAAGAACAGCTACTCTTCCCAAGTTCCATCAATCGAAGGTGTCAGTGAGACCCATAAGGGGGTTCCCGTAAGGGGTGCAGATAGCAGGGCTGAGTCAGTTGAGGCAGTTGAAGAGGGGAGTTTAAGAAAGGGAGCAGGCTCTAAAAAAAAAACACAGAGAAATAAGGTCACCGCGCATTACTCCTTCTCTGCGCTCTTTTTTCAAAGTACTGCCTCAGGTGTTAAACATTCAATCAAACCATCAAGAGCCCCCCTCTGACATAGCTCCCTCTGGGCTTATAAATTCGAGCTGTCAGTCGCCTACTAAGAAGACCTACAATACGGTGGTGCCATCTTTGTTCCGAGTAGGTTTGCCCGCAGATAGATTTGGTGTCTCTGCCCAAATGGCAGAGGTAGCTGAATTAACCTGCCTTCAGCAGCCACAGGAGAATCGTGCGCCTGATGTTATAACATCCCCAGCTCTAGTCGAGGCTTCCACAAATGTTCTCAATCTTGATCGAACTGAGATAGACGAGATACCCAATGTACTTATGGCTCATACATTAGCTAATTCTGTACCAGAAGCTGGTGGCTCTATGAGCAGGGGTGACACCGGTGCAGCCTGCTCCTCGATAGAGTCCTTACTAGTCTCCTTGAAAGCAGACATAAGGAAAGGATTTTCGGTCTCGGCTGAAAACCAAAATGAGATTAGGGCTGCCTGTGACGTCTTGGAAAAAAAGGTGGATCGGCTAAATGAAAGGACTGAGTCATTGGAAGAATCCGTCGAGGAACTTAAGGCGAATTTGGGATTGGCCGAACTAAAAATACAATCTCTTCGAAAAGAGGGAGATGAGTGCCGTGAGAGGGTTGAGTCCTTGGAGAACCACTCAAGGAGAAAAAACCTCCGGCTCTTGAAGGTTCCAGAAGGGAAAGAGGGGAGTGATATTAAAACCTATGTGGTGAGCCTCCTAAAAGACGCATTAAATCTGGAGGAGACAGAAGACATTCTGGTTAAGGACATCCAAAGGATACATAGGGACCCTTTCCGCCTAAAACCTGGCAGGGTCAAGCCCCGAAAAATGTTGGTAAACTTCATTACGTACACACTTAAGGAAAAAATCCTAAATCTAGCCCTAAAGGCTAAATCACTAAAAGGCCCGGACTTCCAGTTCGACATCCGCTCAGACCTATCAAAGACCACGTTAGATCGGCAATGGGAGCTGGGGCAAAGGATGGAAAAATTCAGAGCCTTGGGTGCGACTGTACAAATGAGGTTTCCTGCTTTCCTTAGAGTCATGATCAATATTTAAGATGCATAATCTCAGATCACCTCTTGAGGCAGATGAGATGTTGGAGTCATTGAAGGACCTCACACGAGGGGCAGGAATTTCAACGGGGTTGTAACCTTAATCTGAATCAGTGGTCTTTGTCCTCACCAGATGAGAATTTAGAGTTAAAAGGAAAAAAATAATGGGGAAGGTGGGGAAGATAATAAAAAAAATAAAAATAACAATAGAAAAATATATATATATATAAATAAAAACAAAATCATTTGAAAACGTAGCATTAATATACTCTCCTCTGAAGGTAAAAAACTAAGGAGCTTAAAAAACAAAAAAACAAAAACAAAAGCACAAACATGCACTTATAAACATAAACTAAATAAATAAATAAATAAATAAAAAAAACAGAGTCTAGAAATAGAGCAGGTAGAAATGAAAGGTAATAGGGCTTAAGGGCACTGATGGTGTTTTACACTATAATACAGGGAGAGTGAAAATGTCATGCACTACTTATGACAGAGCTAGGCAGCGGGCGGGGGGATGAGGAGGCAGGGCTGGTTGAGGGTGCAGTAAACTGGCAATTCATCAGGCCAGTGTAAGTAGGGCTGGGTTTTCCAGGGTTCGGGGGGGGGCTATCACGCAGGGTGGAAGGGTTAAAATTGAAAAAATTCCTCGTAGGCCAAAATCCTCGTCTTATTTTAAAGAGTACTAATAAGACCAGTGTATTTTTTGTCAATGGAAATCAGGATAATCGAATTTCAGGGTGTTTAGATGGGCTAGTGAGGTGGGATGTGCTGGGAGGACACAGCTACGTTTTTTATCCTGGAATGTCAATGGCCTGCGCACGGGGGGTAGAAGAACGAAGATTTTTCAATATCTAAGAGAATCCCCGGCGCAGGTCATTGTCATTCAGGAGTCACATCTTCTCAAAGCAGAAACAATAGAGTTTTTAAGGAAAGAAAAGTGGATAGACATCTTTCTGGGCACAGATCAATCGGCGAATATTAGGGGAGTCCTAGTCATTTTTAAAAAGCAGGCCAAAGCTCATATAGTAGAATATAGGGAGGATAAGAGCGGCAGGTGGCTTTTGGTAAGGGTCGTGCTGGATGGCTCTCCATATACCTTGGTCGGGTATTATGGCCCTAACCAGGACGACCCATCCTACATGAACACTATCTGTGACTACCTGCTTGCCTTCCATGATCCCATAATTTGGGCTGGCGATTTTAATATTGTCTTAAATCCAAAATTGGACAAGTCTGCAGGCTCTAGAGCCTGTGTTTTTTCCAAATCTAGGCAGGTACTTTTAACAACAATGTCACAAATAGGCCTGGCAGATGTTTGGAGAGAAAGGGTGGGAGATAAGTTGGGTGTCTCTTTCCGTAACTTTAAGTACAAACACCTATCTAGGATCGATTATGTGTTATTCAGTTACAGCCTTAAAGACCTAGTAATAGACATCAGTTATCTCCTGTCACATCTTTCTGACCATTCGGCCATCTTATTCACTCTAAAAATTGGCCAGCTTCATACCCATGCCTCTTGGTTCTTTGACCGTACTATTTTACTTGAAGAAGAAGAAATTACCTTTCTTCGATTAGAGACCAAGCACTTTTTGGAGGTGAATCTAGGTTCAGCCGATGCTCCGATCGTGTGGGATGATCTAAAAGCGGTATGGAGGGGCTGTATTACTAGTCACTCCACTTATAGAAGTAAAAAATATAGAGAAAGCATTGAGAAGCTTGAGGCAGAAATGAAAGACATCGAAAACAATTTAGGTTCCCATATTGGCTCAGGGGAGGAGCAAAACAGACTTGTTGCATTAAAATATGAACTGGATAGCCTTTTACAGGCTAGGGTCACCAGAAGATGGGAAGCGAGTAAGAACTCTCACTTCGAGCTTGGTGAGGCGGCAGGAAAGATTCTTGCCTGGAAAACCAAAGCCGACCAAGCTCGGAATCATATAAGTGAGATCAGGCTGGAAGGGGAAGCAGCTTCTCTGCTTTCAAAGTCAGACATTGGTAGTGCGTTCCAGGACTTCTTCCAGGCCATCTATAAAGAGGATACCTGTGAAGATCCGGTGGCGAGAGATGCTTGGCTTAATAATATATCTATGCCAAGGCTTTCATGTGAGCAAAGAACGGCCCTGGTGACTGAGATCACAGTAGAAGAGATCAAGAAAGCAATTGGGCAAGGGAAACGTGGGAAGGCGGCTGGCCCCGACGGCCTACCGGTGGAATTATATTGTGTGCTTATTGAGGAGATTACCCCAGTTTTGGCCACTCTCTACAACAGTATTCTTTTGGTAGGGATAGACCCCCCAAAGTCTTGGAATGACGCCACGGTAGTTTTAATACCCAAACCAGGAAAAAATTTAAAGGAGTGTGGGTCATATCGCCCAATATCACTCCTCAACAGCGACTATAAAATCTTCGCCAGTATTATGGCTAATAGGTTGGGGGGGGGGGGTTACTTCAATAATTCATGAGGATCAAAAGGGGTTTATAAAAGGTAGACATCTAGCAGACCTTACACACGACCTAGTTGGGGCCATCGATATTGCCTCCACTTTCTCCCTTCCGCTGGCCGCACTTACCCTGGACGCAACTAAGGCCTTTGACAGGGTTAATTGGGCCTATTTGTCAGCAGTCATGAGAAAATTCAATTTGCCTGAGAGCTTCTGCCGAATGGTAGCTCTATTATATAAAGCTCCAACTGCTAGGTTATCCGTAAACAACTCTCTGACAGAGACTTTTAAGATTACAAGGGGAACAAGGCAGGGCTGCCCGCTCTCCCCACTTCTCTTCAATCTCTATATTGAGCCGTTTGCTCAGACTCTTAGAGATGAGGCTGATATCATACCTTTCAGTTTTGGAGGGTGGGAAAAGCGAGTAGCCTTATATGCTGACGACATTCTTGTAATGACATCTGACTTGGACCTTGCTTTTCCAAGGGTGATTAAGAGGGCGGAGGAGTTCGGAAACATTTCCGGTTACGAGATAAACGCCGATAAAACGGAAATTATGGCCTGGAACATCAATACTACTCATCTGGACGTTGCTCCTTCCATGCGATATCTGGGGATACGAATTTTCCAAGACATCAACAGAATCGCTGCTCAGAATCTTGATCAAGTACATAAAGAATGCCAAAAAAAATTAAAGGCATGGGCTCACCTCCCTCTTTCCATCTTGGGGAGGACAAACCTAATCAAAATGTCTATCCTGCCTAAATACACTTTTTTGTTTAATTCCATCCCCCTGGCTTTTGGTTCCACTCAAATAAACAAATGCCAACGTGAGCTAAATTCTTTTGTTTGGAAATATGGAGCGACCAGACTGGCTTGGAAGAAGCTGAGGAGGAGGAAGGAAAAAGGAGGGTTAACACTACCAGACCTGCAGTACTACGCATGGGCGTTCCAGCTATCTTTTTCTAGAATGCTCTTAAAATCACCATCAACTTCCTCCAGAGGAGAGATGTTTTGAGCCATGCTACATGGTGCCGATCTTCCACCGGACGGCTTCCTCTTTAAGTTTGGGGATCAAAAATTCTTTAAAAAAGTAAAATTAAAAATACTTCAATCACTGGCTAGAAGCTGGGCTAAACTGAGAAAGTGCACAGGGCTCAGCTATTTCTCAAACCTAGCGCCCATGTGGGACTCGCCAGGTACTCCACCTTGTCTGAAAGACAGTCTGGCTAGCCCAATAAAGGAGGCTGAAATTTTGCATTGGGGGGATTTGCTGGCTAGCGGCTCTATGTTGTCATGGGAAGAATTGCGGGAGAGAGTCGGGCCGGCCCTCTCAAGATTTAAACACATGCAACTGACTAGTTGGGCTCAGGCAATGGTTAGGAAGGGCATCCCCTTGGGAATTTCTAGTAATCTGGAAGTTCAATTGATGACAAGACCAGGGGGAGGCAAGGAGGTTTCCTTCTGGTACTGGGCGATCCTGGAAGAGATAGACGGGGATTTTAAACTTGCCGACGAACTGTGGGGAGGCGAGCTCAGTGTTAATTGTGAACAGATGTGGTTGGATTCTTTCAGCCTTCTATACCAGATTGTGAAGCCTGCATGGCTGAGGCGAAACCATTTTTTCACTTTGCATCGGGCATATTTATCCCTACAAAAACTGGCAAAGTTTCTTCCTGGGAAAAAATGCAACAAATGTGACCTGATAGAGGCAACAGATGTGCACATGTTTAAGGACTGCCCTGCTATCAGTCAGTTTTGGGAAGAAGTGAAGGATGCCCTGAGTTCCATACTTAAGACCTCACTGTGTATTACACTCCCTTTAATTATTTTTGGGATCAACGAAAAAATCTCTGGGCAGGATAGATCTTTCCTCTTTTTTGCAATCCTCTTGGCAAGAAGACAGATATGCAGGTTCTGGGCGGACACCTCACCCCCTACGTACTCTGGGTGGTTGACGTCCCTATACGAAGTTTCAAAGACTGACCTGGCTAGATCCGGCAGCAACAAAAAGCGTGCCTTTTGGGACTTATTGGTAAAATGGAGCTAGGATTTCCGTTTTTTTTTTTTTTTTTTTTTCCGGGTCCTATGATTATGCCTACTTTCTGCTCCTAGGACTAAAGTAATGGTTCCTCCTGGCGAAATTGATGTCCTACTGGTTGCAATATACCTTGATGGAGTATAGCAGGTCGCCCACCTAGTGCTGGTTTTTCCCTCTTCCGCCAGAAAGACATCTGTGTCTCGGTCTGAGTGCCAACCTGTCGATCCTTGGCCACGGACACATAGACACACAATGGTGGTCGGTGGTTTTTCCTCACACGGGGGTAATGGCAAATGAGGACTAAAAAAAAAATAAAAAAAATTTAAAAAAAAGAATCATGAATATTTCTTAATGCACCTACCTTATCGTTCCGAGGACGTACAACATACTGAGTTTTTCCAGTGCAAAGACCTTTCATTTCAGCAGGAATCGTATGTTATTCAAACAGGCGACAAGGGAGGAACTGTGATTTCACCAAATGTACCTTCGCAGCATGTTCTTCTTCTCTGCAAATGATAATCAAGGTTATGCAAATACAACCCTGCTAGTTCAGCCTCTCTGTCTGAGTGCATCATTGTGATGAGTTACTGACGTGGGGCCAGATTCACAGAAGTAATATGAGACAAAATCCTAAACTTACTACTTTTGGTATTCACTGAGGCATTTAATAGTAATAAAGTTAGGATTTTGTCTTAAGTCTGTCTTAAGTCTGTCTTAAGTCTGTCCTAAGTCTGTCTTAAGTTTGTCTTAAGTCTGTTGTAACTTTGTCTTAAGTTTGTCTTAAGTCTGTTGTAAGTTTGTCTTAAGTCTGTCTTTAGTCTGTCTTAAGTCAAACTTAAGTCAAACTTAAGACAAAATCCTAAAATTACTACTACTAAAGGCCTTCTGTGAATACCAAAGGTAGTAAATTTAGGATTTTGTCTCAGATTAGTTCTGTGAATCGGCACCAGAGTGACTGCGTGCATCAGTGAGAAAAGAGTACTGCACGAACGTTCCGCAGCAGCAGCAAGGGCAGTTTATCATTCCAGGTCTACTGTTTACTTTTAAGGTTTTTGCCAGGCCCCTGATTAAATGGTATAAAAACAGGACTCAGAAAATGAGAGGCTATAGGAACTTCAAGTGGGTAACTGAGAGGGGCCGTGCATGACATCAAAGGCTCCAGTGAGGCTTCTGGCCTTCAGCGGTGTGTTATCTTGGGCAGCCATGACTTTCCTTCGCCTCGTGACAGGAACAGCTGGATTGCTATTTCAATTGGCACAACAGGCCCTGTTGTGCGGTAACAGGTGTGCGGCGCCCCACCTTTGAAACACATAACTAGGAATGTTATTCTAATGTTTAGAACTAATATAGTGCCTACAAGATGCACAGGAGGCTGTTAGTGCCATGAACATGCAACAACCATGTTGAAGTTTTATTTATAAATTGAATTGCTCTTGTATTGTTCTAAATGCTGTGTTGTTACAATTGTGAACGAGATTTGTATTGTAAAAATTAACATTTTAATATGCATCCTGCGTTTCTAGTGATCCTTGAGTGTTATTGAAAAATAAAAGAGATTTTCATTTTCTACAAACGGTTCCTGTGTTCTGTCTCAAGGGATAGATCTGTAGCAGAAACACATCTTATGCAAACATTGCTCAGTGGGTTTTGTATTGTTTGCGGTAGAGTTGCCGCATTTAGGGCCAGATTTATGACCTCAGTTGTGTCGGTGATGCAGCGCGCAACGTGGTGCAAGTGCAACACAACTTTAACGTCGGACAAGACAGAGGTCCTTATCCTCGGACCCACCCCCTCAGCCTGGGATGACTCCTGGTGGCCGACCGCACTGGAAACAGCACCAACACCCACCGACCACACACGCAACCTAGGAGTCATCCTCGACTCCTCCCTCTCCATGGCTAAGCAGGTCAACACCGTCTCCTCCTCCTGCTACAACACCCTCCGCATGCTCCGCAGGATCTACAAGTGGATCCTGACCGAAACAAGAAAAACGGTTACACAGGCCCTCGTCAGCAGCAGACTGGAAAATGGCAACACACTCTACGCTGGAATCCTAGCCAAACACCTACGACAACTACACCGCATCCAAGGTTTAAGATTGCTATGTGTGACTTTTCTATAATTTCAGAGCAATTATGAGTGAAATTCCAAAGACTATGAGTAACAGTTTCTCGTTAACAAAATAAAGCAATGACGGCGAGGGAAACATATAAACATCAGAAATTGCACCCATTTGCTCAACAAGAAACTCTAGGAATCCTTTACTAGCATTACAGTACTCACCCGTTATTACAAATTTCCCAGGCTCGGCACAGCCATAATTCAATTTGCAGAGGCCATAGTTACAGACAACGCACGGAAAGGCCAGTGCAAGCAGCAGACAGTTCTGTGAGGCCAGCGCGGTGCACCTGAGTCCCTCTAACCAGTACCCAGAGTCAAGTTAATGGCCCTACTGTAAGACTCGTGGAGGGGGCGCCTCCAGGCCTCCTGTCCGAGATTTATGGAGTCAGCAAGTGTTCCTCTACTCTGCCAGATGCCGCCTCCAGCTCCGACATTATATGTGAATTTTTTTGACTGTGTGCTTCTTGAATATCATATGGCCCCAGTTCTTCCTATCTTTCCTCCTTCTCTCCCTGTCCCCAAACGCATCTTGTAGCCTGCTAGCGGCCTTCTTTGCAAACTTCCCGCTCCGGTAACAGGACTGTAGGTGACGTCCCCCCTCCCCCTTCCGGCGGCGCCGCGGGCAGACTTTGAATTACATCTTGCCTCAGCGGCGCCACGGGGCGGGCATCTTAATACATTGTAGCAGCAGTGCAGCACAGTCAGCCTGATAGAAGCCAGCTGCAATCACCACAAGCCTGCAGAAGCAGTGTGTGCAGGCCACAGCCTTGATTGGAGCTACGTCTCTTTTACCTCGTCTGCCACCACCTTCACTTCACTCCCTCATACCTGCCCATCTTTTCCCTTCTACCCGCTGCCTTCCTTCTCCAGTCTCCTTGCCATCTCCATCTCTGGGGTTAATTCGCTCTCCTCTCTCCCCTCAAATCCCCAGACTCCTCCTCCTGCCTGCCCTCTCCTCTCACCTGCTGCTCCCCGTAGCTTCTCCCTTCTCTCTCGTCCCACGTGTGTCCTTATCTCCCCCTCGCCATCGCTCCTTTCGTCCATCCATTCTACCTCTCTAAAGTCTCTCCATCTCTACCTCACTCTTTCATCCACCGTCTCCCCACCCTTTTTATTCCCTCACAGCCCCTCTCCCTCCATCTCCCTCCTCCCCACACACACACCCAGGCACATGCTCCGCTGTGACTGGGGAGGCTTGGAGAGTAGAATGTGATTCAGGGGGTGGGGGAGCCACTCGCGCTCGCCTGCCTCTGTGCATCACTGGACGGCATGGCATGAAAGAGAGAGTGGAGCCTGCTACTGCTTACTTCCTTAGACGGAGCCTGTTGGAGCCTGAGGGGCCCTCTCTGAGAAGCCGGCACCGAGAAGCCCCCCCAGGACAGCATTCCATCACACAGAGTGACTTGTAATTTACGACGAGGCAGGGGCCCTGGCAGTTTCAATCTGAGTGTGATATTGTGCTGTGTGCCTCATAAAGCAGGCTGCTGCTGCAGCGGCATCCAATTTGTACTATTTTAAACACAATCACGTGCAATATAAGCTCTTCACCGGGGAGACCCTTGTGAATTTAGTGAACAGCTGATATCGCTGGTAGACCCGGCCCTGAAAATTAAGTGCTGGTGCTTAGCACCAGAAAGCACCGGCACAAATTAAGCACTGCCTTGATCCCAAATTCAGAGTTGGTCACTGTGAGCAATTGAGTTGTTGTTTGAGGGGGATGTGGGCCCTTCCAAAACAACACCCACAATCCTTGTCAGGGTGACCAAGAAAAGTCACTAAATGAACCTGTGCTTACCCTCTGGAAGCTTGACACAAAACACAGCCAGGCTTCACTTGGAGGCAATGTGTAAAGTATTTATGCAGCACTCAAGCATTAATACAGTGAAGACACCCCACAAGAAAAATCCCACATCAACTTAGAAAAATAAAGTAGAATGTATTAAACTACTTGAAACCTAAACAGCAAAAATCCAATCATTACAGCTGAAAATATAATAAGGTAAATATAGCACCTAAAAGCACAAAGTGCCACTTGTGGTCATCTGGTAATGTTAGACTGAGTAAAAGTCACAAGTTCAGTCCGACACGATGGAGCATGAGCTGGATACAGGGACCAGGGTTTGTCTTGTTGAAAAGGTTACCTTCTATAGTCTAGTGTAAAGAGTTCTGTTCCAGGTGGAGGGGTAGACGAGGCTGCAAGAGGAGTGTTGCGGGTGTTTGCCACTGGAGTGCAAAGAGCAGGCTTGTCACTGATCTGGAACGCCTATCCATCTCCACAGACTGTCATTGCTAAAGTTTTGCAGTGGTGATCACAGGGGTCTGTCAATGCTGTAGCACGAAGTGCAGATCTCGCATGACCTGTTGTCACTGATGGTCGCTATAGCATAAAGAGTTGGGTTCACTGGAGCTTTGCAATGGTGATTGGCCTGGATGGCAAGATAATGGTGCGAACTGGTTAGACAGAGGCCAGTAGGGCTCAGTCATTTCCAGATGCATGTCTAGAACAGCAGGTCAGTTGGGCAGATGGAGGGAGGACTGTGGAGCTTGTTGTGCTCCTGAACACTCAGAAGAGGAGGTTAGCTAACTAACCTTTTGAGTCACTCAGGTAGCCTAGGAAGAAGGAAATAGTTCCAGTCTTCTTTCTCAGACAGTAGGGGAGGCCACATGCAGTAGGGTAATCTTCTGGCATCTGGACAGTCCTTCTTTTGTAGTATCCATAGGCCCGGGAGTGATCTAAAGAGTGGGTCTGAGAGTCTTAGCTTTATACTTGGTGCCTACTTTGAAATGAAAGAAACTTCTAGAGTTTTCCCCAATTTACATGTTTAGAATTTCCTGTCTCCCAGGCTCTACTGGGTCTCGGGAGGGGGTGGTGGGGGGTTGTCACAACAGGCTATTGAGAAATTCTTTGTGTTTGGGTTGAGGCAGCTCCTTTACATTTCAGGTGTGGTAGGTGGGGTAGGTGTCTGCCCCACTCCTCCCATTATGTCAGGATGGCCTATCCTGCCAACACCCAGTCCCCCTTTTATGATACTCTTAGGAGGAATAAACAAAGGCCAACTGCCAACTACACCTAGGCATGAACAGGCTGCAGGCACCAAATGGTTAGGACTAGGCAATGGCAATTTCCAAAAAGTGGCATTTTCAAAATTGTGACTTAAAATATAACGTTATCATTAAAGATCCACAGACCCTCACTCACTCATTTTTTTTTGTAAATATGGTTTTTATTGGCATTCTGAAATAGAAGGAACATCTAGTACCACATTACAGTAATACGCCACAGACCCTCACTCACTCATACAGCTTAAAGAGAAGATCTCTGCCAAAGAGCCCCCTCACGGGGCCTGTGGGGACGTGGCAGCACGGGACCCACGAGGAGCTAAGCCCTGTGATGAAGCATGACACCCACTTGGGTGTGTTAGGGCTAAAACATCCAATAGGGAAGATCCCTTCAACTGTCAGATTGTGTACCTACACCTCACTCTATACATATCTTTCTCTCAATATGAACATTTACCCTCCACTTGTATGAATATATTCCAAATTGGAGCTTGGGTTCTGGACCTTCAATCTGCTCTTAGTCCCTACCTTTTTTAATTGACTATAAATATTCTGTAACAACATAAACAGGAAATGAAATAGGCAAGAGAGACCATGTGTAGAGTTGCTGCCCTTTAAACCCTAGCATGAAAGCAGTTTGTATTGTACTGTATTGTTTTATGTGCCTAATTTAAGCTGATTGTTGCCGATGGACGCCACCAGCACTCATTTGTAAGGACCAACACTTATTTTTCTTTATCAGACATTGGCCGGAGGGTGAGAGGGAAAAACAATCACAGGATAAAGAAGTTGTAAGAGAATAAGATCAGCCACCAGAAAGAGAGGAAACAGGAACCTGCAAGAGAGAGATAAAGGGGCAGAGAGTGTCTGGTAGTAGATTACAAACACATGAGGCGGATTCAAGGCTATGCCGCCTTTTACAAATTAAACACTTTTTGCATTGCAACATGTATATAGTGCTTACTTTCCCTATGTGGGGTGGTGAAGCACTTGCCTACATTGGTATCACACTAGACAGGTGTAGAATAGATGCACCCTGAAACAAAGAAAGTGATCTGATGCAGAATAAACACTGGATTCAAAAATAAAGATGACATCGGCTGCATGGTGAAAGGATAAGGGTAGGAGTGGGATAGCCGCCCACAAAAATAAAGATTTAGGGCAGGTGTGGGTTGTTGATCTTCCTGTGCTTGACTTTGTTGGGGCAGTATCAAGTGCAGGAATGGTCATGTTCTGGAATTTTGTAGTCTGTGCCAGGGTGCAGTTCTTACAGAGCCTATTGGCTCTTATTGCATTGTGGCAATTCTATTATGGCCTGCAAGCTGGAAGGCTGCTTTTAAGACTTTGTGAGTGGCCATGCTGAAACCTGAAGTCATACAGATGACTAATTTGAAATACTGTGTTATTATATGCCAACCTAATTTTTTTTTTTTTTTAAATCCCTGTGGGAGCATCTCTTTCCAGTCCAATGCTACTGGCAGATTTTGAATTTGAATCCCAGCTCCGCATCCACTGCTATGCTTGAAGGTGGGGAGGGAGGAGACACTGCAAGTGACTTCTGTATAACATCTTCATAGATACAGAGCACCAGGCAAACCAGGGGCCAGGACCCAAAACCTATCAACGCTTGCTGTGAGATCACTGTCACCCCTTTACCACTAACAGGGAAATGGGTTGGCATATGCACTTCATTCTGTTATATGGCTTTGTCTGATATACTCCTGACTTTGAGTCCTACGTCACCATTGTGGAAAGTGGTGGATAGGGAGAAGACTCAATGTGGTGAAGAACAACACACCAGTAAGTAGTTCCTTGTAAGCAAACAAAAGGGTCATCTTTAAGGTACATTTTGATAAAATCTTCCCCTGTTCAAGCTGTGCATTCACCAGCATCTGATGGGGTGGTACTAAAAATAAAAAGTCCAATATTCAGGCATGCAATCTAGCCTCTACCTACATTGAATCTGATATAAGCACAAAAAGAGCATGTAGTGTTCAAGAATCAAGGAATAAACCACCACCTAAGTCCTAAATACAAGGTCTGCAGACCACTTTGGATTTGGCAGGCAGGTGATCATTCAAAAGGTTATATCATCACTAATTTCTACGGAGAACTGCTTTTCTATGACCTCAAAACAGTTCTCAGAAGTAATTCAGTTGGAACACAGAAGGTGGGGTTACAGGCCTCTGCCTAGAGGAATTGGACACAACAGCTGTGAGGGCACAGTTGGAGAATGAAGAGGGTCAGCAATTATGTACTTTAACTGCAAATTCAAAGGCCTAAGCCTTGAGCATAAGTTGCATGATGTAGGAGTTTCTGTGTCCAGAATAGGGAATAATCCTGTAGACCTGGGATTATGTGGTTCAAACCCACAAAGCATTATAACAGGACTATCTGAAAAGTTGTCCATGACAGTTTTTCATGTTTTCTGAAAATGTTGTGGTGTTTCTGTGAAGAGTGGAAGATTGCTTTAGCTGCAGGGGGTATGTTTGTATTTCAGGTTCGAGTAGCAGAAGACAACAAGGAACAATTATCCCATCAGACTTGTGGCTGGACCAATGTGTTTCTGATGTCAAGGTTGTGTGTCAACATTCGGTCCCACATACATGCCGATATGTGCATTAGTTCCCTTAGTTTATGGTTGAAGTCAGCGCCTTGTAGGGTCCATAACTGGTTTCAGATCAAACCCCTGAGAAAACTCCTATTTGTTCAGGGCTCGAAATTCTGAGTTGGGTGGTATTCAACACAACCGGTAATTTCTGGTGATTACATAACTTATGCGTTTTTAAACCCTGACAGGTACAACCTGCTGAAATTTAACAGGGAAAAAGTGCATTATATGTACTGTACCACTTGGATGTTGCTGTGTTAAGCATCACAATTCTCATGTGATTCTCCAAAAACTAGAAATAGTTAATATGAATTGAACCTGCTACTCTGACAGACTCAGAATCCGGGCCCTTGTCTCAATTCCTACTAAGTAATTAAAAAATAATAGCTAAATACTGAAACTAAGGATGAGAAAATTAGTATGTCACCTGCTCAGAAAATAGGTGCACACCGAAACACTAAATCAAAACAGATATAGTGAAACAAGATCTACGATCATGATAGCAAAGTGTGGAAGATGTACAGTAGCTGAATCATGATTCTCAAACCAAGACCAGAATACACAGGAGCCCCCTCACACATTAACTGCACCATTAATCAAAGGGTGATACCTTGAGGTACAATAGCTGCACCATCGCTCAAAAGGGAGAGACCAGAGTAAGCAATACCGATATCATGCAATAGCTGCATCATGGAGCGCCAGGACACCTCCGGGTAATAGCGCGCTTTATAAATGCCAAAAATAAATAAAATAAAATGGATCGAAGGGCGAGACCGTGGTGTGCAATCGATGCATCATGGATCAAAGGGCGAGACCGTGGTGTGCAATCGATGCATCATGGATCAAAGGGCGAGACCGTGGTGTGCAATCGATGCATCATGGATCAAAGGGCGAGACTAGGGCGTGCAATAGCTGCACCATAGAACAAAGGGCGAGACTAGGGCATGCAATAGCTGCACCATGGATCAGAGGGCAAGACCGTGGTGTGCAATCGATGCATCATGGATCAAAGGATGAGACCGGGGTGTGCAATCACTGCATCATGCATCAAAGGGCGAGACCAGGGCATGCAATAGCTGCACCATGGATCAAACTGGGAGACCGTGGTGTGCAATCGATGCATCATGGATCAAAGGACGAGACCGTGGTGTGCAATCGGTCACATCATGGATCAAAGAGCGAGACCGGGGTGTGCAATCGTTGCATCGTGCATCAAAGGGTGAGAACAGGGTGTGCAATACCTACATCATGCAATAGCTGCATCAAAAGAAGAGACCAGGGTGTGCAACAGCTGCACCATGGATCAAAGTGTAAGGTCAGGGTGTGCAATAGCTGCACCATCGATCAAAGGGCGAGACCGTGGTGTGCAATCGATGCATCATGGATCAAACGGCAGGACAGTTGTGTGCAATCGATGCATCATGGATCAAAGGGCGAGACTGGGGTGTGCAATCACTGCATCATACATCAAAGTGCGAGACCAGGGCATGCAATAACTGCTCCATGGATCAAAGGGCGAGACCGTGGTGTGTAATTGATGCATCATGGACCAAAGGGCACCCCAGGGTGTGCAATCACTGCATCATGCATCAAAGGGTGAGACCAGGGTGTGCAATAACTGCACCATGGATCAAAGGGCGAGATCGGGGTGTGGAATTGATGCATCATGGATCAAAGGGCAAGACCAGGGTGTGCAATAGCTGCACCATGGGGCAAAGGGCGAGACCGTGGTGTGCAATCACTGCATCATGGATCAAAGGGCAAGACCGCGGTGTGCAATCGATGCAGCATGGGTCAAAGAGCGAGACCGTGGTGTGCAATTGCTGCATCGTGCATCAAAGGGCGAGAGAAGGGTGTGCAATCGATGCACCATGGATCAAAGGGCAAGATCAGGGTGTGCAATAGCTGCACCATGGGTCAAAGGGCGTGACCGGGGTGTGCAATAGCTGCAGCATGTATCAAAGGGCAAGACCAGGTTGTGTAATAGCTGCACCATGGGTCAAATGGCGAGACCGGGGTGTGCAATAGCTGAACCATAGATCAAAGGGCAAGACCAGGGTGTGCAATAGCTGCACCATGGATCAAAGGCAAGACCGGGGTGTGCAATAGCTGCACCATGGATCAAAGGCAAGACCGGGGTGTGCAATAGCTGCACCATGGATCAAAGGGCAAAACCAGGGTGTGCAATAGCTGCACCATGAATCAAACGGCAATACCAGGGTGTGCAATTATGGCATCATTCATCAAAAAGGGTGGCAAGATATAGAACAGATCAACAGTGAAACTACGGATGAGACCAGAATTAGAAGTATAGTTACCTCTGACAGGATTCATGCATGTGTTCCCGCCATGGAAGTAGCAGCACTTCTGTTCTCCTGGGCAGTCTCTGTCGACCATGCACAAATCCTCAAAATCGGGGAACATGTCCCGTTGTTGTCCTGGGCAGATTCCTGGCTTTCCTTGTGCTGATAAAAGAGGTGCATGTGTTACAGTCACATATATAAATGGAAGTCATATGTGCATTTGGCACTGTTAAAGTGTTTGCTTGTTTTCTATGACAAAAAGCCCCTCCTGTTGTACTCCCATGAATATGATGGTATTTCCTTCAACTCTATCAACAGTCTTGCCCCTATACTTTCTAAGAAGAAATGTATTCGTATGATGTGAAATCCTTCAATAGGTCTGGAAATACCACCAAATGTGCAAACTGTGGGGTTTTCATTTCTTCCAACATGGAAACCGGACCAGAAGTGCCATAATCCTGCTTTGACTCTAAACTTGCAAGACAATTCAACTGGACTTGCCCCAATCATTCGTGCATCTCCTGAAATACGTTGAATAATATGTCTGTGAATTAGACTCCGATGTTTAAGAGGTTTGTTGAGAGTATGTTTAATTTTCTTCTGTATGACACTCTCATCTGCATGCTCTCCATGAAGACGCATGTTTCTGGAACTATTTAAATTTGTTATAGGGAATAAGGAAGGCAACAGACACCACTGTGACATGCATTTACTCCCTTGTGCATCACTTGGCTACCATACTACTCAATCAGTTACTGCCAGAGATGAAGTCTAGACAGGTGATGCACATTGACTTCATAATCAAATTAAGGGTAATGGAGCAGAGATTCCGTACTTTTTTTTTTTTTAGAGTTTTATATAGCGCGAACTTGAACCGAACCAAATCAGTTATCAGAGCGCTTTACATAGCACCAGTTACGTTACATGAGGACACACTTTCATTTTTTAGGCACCGGGAGATTAAGTGATTTGCCCAGAATCACAGGGGGTTTTTGGCGTCGTTACCGAGACTCGAACCAAGTTCCCCAGGTCCGAGGTCGAGCGCCTTAGCCGTTAGGCCAACCCCTCTCCCTAAGTACTTGCATACTCTTATTTGTAGGGGTGCATCATCATTGTGAGCCCACCTACACATACACCTGTTTGAGTAAACGTGAAGTGCTAGAATTGTGAAATGTATTAACATAACTACGTGACATACTTTATGCTATTGACAAGTGGCCTGGAGAATTAACGTAGAAAATGGATGTAACTAGCAGAAAGCATTAACATGAAGAACTTGTGTTGTGGAAACTGACAATGCTCATGTACTAAAAGGGTTTATTAATGGTGATATTTTCATAAGTAGGTAAACATATTTGTTGAAATGTAATAATGATTATGTGAATCCGTAATGCTCAAATGATGCATTCTTATGTTAGCTGAAGTCTTAGGCCTGAAATGCAAGCCCCTTAAATTCTCGCTTTATAGTTAATGGTCTGAATTTCATGTGCGCTGTGGAAGCTGTTCTTTCTCACGTTTTGTATTGCAGGTGAAGAAGCAATTTTTAGGCAGAATAATGTCCTTGTTTTAGCAGCTAGGCAAGGAGGGAAGAAGTTACAATTGTGTGACTTGGGTTAATAAAGGAAAGACATTGGGTTTTACACAAGAGAAGGCCTGGGAGCCAAGGACAAAGTGTTGCAAAGGAGGTACATGGAGGACACTGTGGAAAAGTATGCTGAGGACTACACTCAGAGTGGATGGCATGTGTGAGGTGCTCTATGGAAATTTACCTGTGGATAACTGATTGTTGGAGCTAGGGAAAGTGCCCACATCTTCCTTGCCTTTGGAAAGAGAGCATCTTAGGGTGAGCGCTTTCTTTTGTGATGTTGGCTTTATGCTACCTCACCTATCTTGACAGTGGAGTAGATTCTCAGGGAGATTCCACGCCTGACACCTTATTTTCCTCTTGACTTAAACTACTTCGCCAACAATGTAGGGATGCAATTTTAGTGATAGTGTAGGGATAGATTAGATGCTTTTCGTTCATCAACCCTCAATGCAGGGAAACCTGGACTCTTGTTTCCTGATCATTTGTTTACTCATTCTTGAATTAATTGTTTTACTTAAGCTGCATCATTTGAATTGGAGTTTAAGACCACAAGGGAACCCACTAGGTAATCAAGGACCAGGGATAACAGTTATAATAGGCGACAGAGGTCCTTATCTCAAGCAAAATACATACAGGGCAATTAATAAATTATAGACAACAATGTGCTATAGGAAAAACTTGTCCAGCCGTACAATGATTTAATCAATGCAAATGATTTGGCAAAATACGGTGAACAATTATACAGTGGGATACAATCCTGTATCAAGTACATATAACACAAGGAGGAAAACCACAAATTACATAAAGGGGAATTGGCAGGCAATTCTAAGGTTGAGTGGACGCTGGTAATAAGTTAAAGTTTAACCAAGCTGCCCACATGTAGTAAACACAATTGGGTAACACAGTGGAAAACTAGCGTGAAACTACATAAACTGTTGACGGTGTTTGGATCCTGTACAAAATCAAGGATCATCATCAGGACTAAAAATACATTGCCTGATTGTAAACCATAACCCTGTGGGGAAATTAACGAGGGGAACAAAAGAGAAAAAAACAATATTTTAGAGTACGAACCTGCAACGTTAGGCAATAGCTGTCTGATGAATCATGCTTAATGTGACGACCTTACATCCGTGCGTGAATAGCGAAACGTGTCACTCAAGCAGCACAGACTATTTGAATATTGTGACACGAGAGTGAAAGGATTCTGAGTGCTAGGGCTGATGTTGGGTGATTGTGTCAAGTGACTATGGTAGGGTGAATTAAGCGTTGGAGGGTTGGCGGGTAGAGGAAGAGAGGAGGGTCTCACCTTCCAATTGTGAGGGTCAAGGACAACCAGCCGGTAAGTTGTTGTCTGGGTGTGTGCACTCCTGCTTGCAACCTGAGGAGAAGGAGCAGGGTTAGTGCTCGATGGTTAAGGTGATATTGGAACCATCACAGTAATACGAAGGGGTTGGAATACCTGACGGGAGAAGTGATGCTCGTAGCGCCGCGAGTTGCGGGGCGCCAACGCGAACCTTGCCACACGATGGGAACAAAGGCCTCTTGCAGAATAATTAATCTTGGTTTCACGGTTTCCAGGGAGCGGAGGGAACAAGGACCTGATAATCTGGTGGAAACAAGGTAATGGTTAGGGACAGAGGGGGCAGAGAAGCGGCTTCAGAGTACTGAACCTAACTGCGGGTTGCTTACCAAGGTCCCGCCGTTATTTATGCCCAGGGTCGGAATTGTAGCATTACCAGTGCTGAATCTGTCTTGCAGCGGTTGGCGGGGAATCCTAGAGAAGGGGAGGTGGATAGGGTTAGAAGGCTTGGTCGTTAACTTGGTAGTACTCACTGCAAGGGAGCAACCAACAGAGATTGGACTGCCGGATTACCGTAGATATCCAGAGTGATCATCCCACAGACGCGATCGGGCGCAATGGCTCGTATCAGCGAAGTGAATCGAGGCGCGCAAGTAGCTTTATGCGTGTGAATGGAGCGGCCATGTTAGTTGAGGAGGGCGTAAACATGACGGGACACTGCGGCGGCCATCTTGGTTGAGTCAATTAGTCCAAGGGACATGTTCGCGCAGCCGGTGGGTCAGTGAATTCATTTGTTACAGTGTGGGACGGGGGTGGGAGGGTGATAGTGTAATAGTATCTGAGTGAGATAATGAGTGAGGAAAGGTGAAAGTCGGCATGCAACTAAACCTGCAGGATATAATATGCAAGGCAATTAGCTCATTTCTGTTAAGGGACAAAGGAATACAGAAGTATTAGAAGCAACACATAATGGGGTTACAGCAGAGAGGTCCAGTCTTCATTTCTATTGAGACCACTTTTTATACTGTCCATAAGAATGATCATTCGCAATTCTTCCTTATTCAGTAGGAGAGCCATGTCTCCTCCGCGGGGTGGCAGTTTCAATGCTTTTAGAACAGTCCATTTGATGTCATTTTCTGTGTGACCTTCTTACGTGAAATGGTCGACAAGTGGGGCGTTGGGTGTCTTGCATCGGACCCGGCTGCAGTGTTGACTAATTCTAATTTTGATTTTCTCTTTTGTCTGACCAATGTATAGTTTGAGGCAAGGGCATTCAATCAGGTAAATAACGTCACTAGTATTGAAATTTGAAAAAGATTGATCATTTATCTGGACATTATTAAATTTGAAGGATTTGCCTTCTATAGTGTAAACACAAACATTACAGGAACCCCACTTAGCATGCCCTATTAATGGAGGTTGATTACAGAGGGCATCAAGTGTTTGACGCTGTGGTGGACAGGGAAGTGCTGCTCTAACCAAATGATCTTTGAGGTTGGAGCTCTTCCGAAAGGCAAATACAGGGCGTTCAATCTCAAGAGTGCCAGCATTTAGTAACGGCCAATGTTTCAATATCGATTTCCTCAAGACATTGGAGACCGGTGAAAAGGTAGTCACACAAGCAGATCCGCCTAATCCTGAGAAGTTGGGAGTATGGTAGTGAGTCCCTAAGTGCTCTGGGATGGTTGCCCGAGTAGCTCAATAAAGTATTACGCGGAGGAGGAGCTACGCGCGCATCCGAGATGGCCGCGTGAGCACAGGGCTCCCGAGGACCCTCGCTACCTCCCGCATTTATCCTGGATAATATCCTGATTTGATGGAAGGTCATTGAAGACACAACCCGGCTGATGTACTAGCAGGTTTTTGGGTCGGAATCGGACGCAGGGTCCCCGAGCTTTGCCGTCTTGAAATTTGTGGCCTTCTCCATGGAACAGCCTGGACCTTAAGTTGTAGCAGTGCCCAGGTCGTAATTTAACAACAACGCTTGAGGGGATCAGACCACAGCCTCACTTCACTTTCGGTTTCGTTTCTCCAGCCTATTGTCTCCTAACTGTGGTGTGTCTGTTGATCGGACGAGCTCTGCTGCCAGCTCATCGAGCTTAGAGCTAGCGACTGTTTGGCTGTGGACTCAAATTGGCCCAACTTCGCCTCCTGTATTCTTGTGTGTGAATTGTAAGGAGCCATTTGGACCAGATCCCAAGCCTCCCTCCGGGGCACCTGGCTCGCCATGACGGGCAAGGCCGAGGGTGAAAAACGGAAAGTCAAGACCACTATCCGTGGAGGTTCAACCCAGACGAATGTCATGGATTGCTACACACTTTCTAAAGGATCCCCTGGTGGTGCACCTAAGGCCCGGGAGGAGGCTGTCGACGATCCTGCTGCATTGGCGGAATTAACGCTACAAGACGTGATGGGCGCCATTGCTGGTATTCAGTCTTCCATTGGCCAACAGTATGAAGCCCTGGCTCTGAAGTTGGACACAGTGGCTATTGATGTCAACCTCATTCGGACTGATTTGGCCAAGACGAACGAGAAGGTGAAGTTATTGGATCTAAAGACGTCCAGCCTAACCACGGATGTGTCCGACTTGCAAACAGAAGTGCGCAACCTTAGATCTGCTAATGACTTTTTTGCTCGTCGCTTGGAGGATTTTGAAGGCCGTGCATGGTGCAACAACGTGCGTATTATTGGGGTCCCGGAAGATTCTAGTTCACTCGCCACAGATCTTCGCGTGGAGGACCTCATTCTTAATCATCTTGCACCCAAGGGCCTGAGTAAATTCTTTGCCATCGAACGTGCGCACAGAGTGCCAGGGGGACAGGCGAAGCCCGGTTTTCACCCCCGTCCGATTATTGCACGGATTTTCAACTACAGAGATTGCGACGCCATTCTGCCGGCGGCACGGACAAGCGGCCCTACGCAGTTCGAGAACGCTGCTGTGAACTTTTATCCGGACTTTTCTCAATCGGTCCAGAAACAACGAATGGGATTTCAAGGGGTGAAACGGCAACTAAGAGACATGGAACTAAAATACGCTATGTTATTCCTGGCCCGACTGCGTGTTGAATATGACAATCGAACATTCTTCTTTGTCAGGCCTGAGGAAGCGAGTGACTGGTTGGACACTTTGCCGGCTCGCCGTGCTGGCCAGGAACGTGCTGGTGGTGCTGAGGGAGGACTGATGGACCAAGAATGATTATGGTGCCTGTGTCCGGAACACTGTTCAACGTATCCAGCTGAGGCTCACTGACTTCCTTGATCATTCCATTCGTACTTGGGAGGTGGCGGGGATGGCGGGACCCCTTTCCTCCTCTGGGGTTCTCTTTGTGTAGATTAGTTCTTTGTTTGTAATTGTTAGGGCGACAGGCATGCTACAAATTGGGGTGGCTTTCGAGTCGGTGCAGGGGTGCAGGCTGGGGTGTAGTTGTGTTGGGGAACTTGGGGTGAGGGGGGGTCATGTTTTGGGATTGTTTGTTTTTTCTTTTTCAAGGCAAGGTACTTTCATTAACTTTGACATTGGTGTGATGCTCGTTTTGAGATGGGAGTTCATTGTGGATCTGGATGGGGGTAGTGGGTTGAGGGTATTATGCTGGAATGTGAATGGGTTGGGTGACCGTATAAAGAGAGGGGTGGTTATGCAGCTGTTGCGGCGCCTTTCGCCTGATTTCGTTTTGCTACAAGAGACACACTTGATAGGAAATACTTGTCACGCTCCTAATAGACGGGGTTATCGTCTTGCTGCCCATTCTGGATTTACATCTAGTTCTAGAGGAGTGGGTATTTTGCTCAGGGTTTCCCTCCCCCTCGAGGTTGACGATGTGATCCTTGATGCCAGAGGTCGATATGTTGCACTGGGAGGGAAAACCAATTTCGTTGGTGTCGGTGTATGTCCCTCCAGGCTTACAATCCGCGATATTTACGGACCTGGGGCGGATGGTTCTGGGTCTCCCGGAGGGTGTTTTGATACTGGGTGGTGATTTTAACTCCGACATTTCTGGCAGAATAGACCGCTATCCGCCCCGAGATCTTCCTGCTGCGCAATCCTGGTTGGGTGACTTCCTGGAAACATTGGGACTTATAGATTGTTGGAGACCAATGCATCCAGAGCAAACACAGTTTACTTTCCATTCGGGTGCTCATGGTAGTTTTTCTAGATTGGATTATACCCTGATACCGGCTGCCCTGTCCCCTTCGATTGGAGAGATTAAACACTTGGCCCGGGGTATATCAGATCATTCCCCTATTTGGTTTCATTTTAATCTTAACATCGGCGCCGAAGGGAGGGTGGCCCCGATTAACCCCTGGTATCTTCTTAACCCTAAGACTCGCACTGAATTGATTAAATCATTTGATCTATTTTACTGAGAATGCTGGTTCTGTATCCTCGCCTGTTTTGTTATGGGAAGCTTTTAAGACTGTGATCAGGGGACAGGCATTGTCTTTGGTGGGGTGTGCAAAGAAATGTAAGAATGAGGCCATTGTTCAGACTGAAATCACAGACCTGGAGACTGCATTGGAACGAGAGGTCACTCGAGAGGCATTACATGTCCTCCGCCTTAAACAACTAGAATATAAAACTCTGGTTACTGATGCGGCAAAGATGATGAGTAGGGAACAGCAGGGACGGCTATATGATGTGGGTGATAAAGCAGGAAAATTGATTGCCTGGCTGGACAGAAGGGAGAGAGCGAGTCGAGTGGTTCCGGTGGTTGAGACATGTGGTGGTGTGCGTGTAACGGACCCTGTTGAAATTGTTGAATGCTTTGCTGATTATTTTTCGAAAGGTCTATACCTCGGTGTCCGACAGGCCCGAGGAGGATTCACAGTTGTTGCTTCGAGATATAGCACTTCCATGTTTGTCGGAATCGGATCGGGACTGTTTGGATGCCACGCCCTCTGTGGATGAGGTGGCTCTTGCTCTACACTCCATTCGTTCCGGCAAAGCTCTTGGTCCCAACGGCCTTCCTATTGAACTGTATAAATTACGCCCTGATACTCTAGCTCCCTATCTCCGTGATATGTTTTTGGCTGCGCGAGACAGTAGCTCCCTCCCTAGAGATCAGCGTCTTGCTACCATTGTGGTGATCCATAAGGAGGGCAAGCCAAGGGATCTTTGCTCGTCTTATAGACCCATTTTGCTCTTAAATGCGGAGCCTAAGATCCTCGCCAAACTGCTTGCTAATCGTCTGATTACGGTTATTAGCGACCTGATTCATCCGGATCAATCGGGTTTTATCCCGCACCGTAACGTGGCATTAAATTTGCGACGTTTGCAGAGGGCCCCGACGCTGCGTGAACCGGCCATCTTGGCGTCCTTAGACGCCACGATGGCCTTTGATACAATCGAATGGTCTTATCTCTGGGCGGTACTCGCCAAGTTTGGATTCGGCGCTGGTTTTATTGGTTGGGTCAAACTCTTGTATGAAACGCCACTGGCACAGGTGGTGGTCAATGGCCGTGTCTCCGTGCCTTTTACTCTTGGGAGGGGCACGCGGCAGGGTTCTCTGTTGTCCCCGCTCCTCTTTGCTTTGGCGTTGGAGCCACTCGCCGCTTGGCTACGGTGGGAACCTTCGCTGAAGGGTATACGCTGGACGTCGGAATTTGAAGATCGCATTTCCTTATACGCGGATGATATTTTATTGTACCTCACCTCTCCCCAAAAATCGCTCAACGTATTGTTTGACGTACTTAACTCCTTCGGGAAGAACTCGGGCCTTATCATTAATTGGTCGAAATCCTACATTTATGTACTTGCGGGTGATGTCCCTCGTTTGCCGCGGGGCTGTCCCATCCAGTTGTCGCAGTGTGGCTTTAAGTACTTGGGTGTGTTTATCTCGTTGGATCCGGCGGTTCGCTATGAACGCAATTTACTCCCCCCGCTTCAAAGGTTGCGCTCCGATGTAGCGCGTTGGCGTAAATTACCGTTATCTCCCCTAGGGCGTTCGGCTCTTTTGAAAATGATGTCCTTACCGCGGTTCCTATACGCACTTCAGAATAGTTTCGATGTCATCCCATCGAAATATATTCAGGAAGTAGAATCGTTGTAGAGACAATTAATATGGGACGGACGTTCCTGCATCGCTCTTCCAAAATTGACACTTCCCTGGTATGATGGCGGTATAGCGCTCCCGGATATTCGTCGGTATTATTGGGCCTCCCACCTTGCTGCCATCAACCACGGGATGTATGGCCCGGCGTTGAATCCAGCATTTGAAATGGATAAGTGGCTACTCCCGGGTGGTGATTACTACAGGGCGCTTTATTCGAGACCCTCGCGTTCACAACTCTCTGGACCTACCGCTATAGCCGTGCGGGTATGGCATAGCGCAACGGCCGCCCTGGGCTGGAGTGATAAAATAACTGGTGCGACTCCGCTCTATGCCTCTGCGAAGTTGGGTGGACTATGGCAGACGAAGGGATTTGATAAATGGGACACGATCGGTATTAGTAAGGTGCGTGATCTCTGGGTTAAAGGAGAGGTGAAGACCTTCTCGGATCTGCAAGTAGAGTACAAGCTGAATGACAGGGAAAAATTTCGTTATGTACAGGTACGCCATGCTCTGCACTCTGTGTTGCCAGTGGGTAGTGACATTCCGGAATCCTCCCCCCCTCGAAGATCGTATACTAGACGGTCATGTGCCGGACAGTACTATCTCATTGTTCTATAAGAAAATTATTAATGACCGATCGAATCTGCTTGATCGCCTTCGTGCAGCTTGGATTGCTGATGGTATTGAACTTGATGATGAGGACTGACATTCCGCGATCTCCTCTCCCAGGGAGGTGGCGATTCCGGCCCGCCACCGTCTGGTCCAACTCAAGATCATCCACAGAATCTATGTCACCGGTCCCCGTTTGATCCATATGGGCTACTCCACGGATGGCATGTGTAGGCGTGGGTGTGGTCTCCTTGGCACCTATCTCCATATCATATGGGAATGCCCTGAGGTGGTGCGATTTTGGAAACGTATACATGAGGTGATGGATGAAGTAACGGGTGTTGTAATGATGCCGGAAGCCCGGCAATGTTTATTGAATGTGTGGGGTCCGAATGATTATGACGTGTCGCAGCTTCGGTGGGTGACTCTTGCCAATATGGTTGCGAAGAGGGATATTGCACAGTTGTGGGGTCCCCGAGGCCGCCTACAGTGACTGCTTGGAAAGGGAGTCTGGACTGGTGCATGTTCAGAGAGAAGACAGTGTATACGGCAAGAGGCAGACCCAAAAAATGGGGGAAGATTTGGGACCAGTGGAACTCATACCGTGGAGATATCTGTACGCCCCCACTCACTGCGATTCCTAGTCCTTCCCAGTTGCCCTGATCACATTCCTTCTAGCTGTGGTGTACTGTGCTGTTCATATGCAATTCTGCCTTTGGCACCCTCCCCTCATCTGTATTCGAAAAATCTTTCTCCTGTTGTCATGTATCTCCCGTCCCCCTTGAGCGCAGACCTAATGGCTGTATTATTGCTGTATTGCCTTGATTGTATGTGTGATGTGTTGTTTCCTTTTGTTTTATATAATAAAAAGTTAAACAATTTTTTTTTAAAAAGGATTACGCTCTGTGGGCTTGCAAAACAATCTTGTGTGGAGAGCACCATCGGAATGATAAATGGTTAGGTCTAGAAACGAGATGGAAGCTTTATCTACTGTGCTGGTGAATTTAAGGCCTGAGCAGTTGTTATTAAGCCAGTGAATACATTGTTGTAGACTGTCTGAACTCTGGTGCCAAATGAGAGAAATATAGTCAATGTAGCGTCTCCAAATAGAGACGGCTGAACAAAAGGGATTCATGGGAGAGAGTATATTAATAGGGCATGCTAAATGTGGTTCCTGTAATGTTTGTGATTACACTATAGAAGGCAAATCCTTTAACCAGAACTGACCCAAGAGTTCTCCTCTGTAAAGGACAGTGCCAAGCCCGCTAGTACGGTAAATATCTAACATTGGGTTACTAGTGCTGTAGTGGGTTCTGTTCATTTTCTTTGTAGTGGCCATCACCACATGTTGTAGGTGCATTTGGCTCTTTGTATTCCTGGCCCTCCAGGATAGATTACTTGCCATCCTTATTTCTAGGTAATCGCATTCCTTAACCTTTTCTAAGATCCCTGATCCAACCCTCATTTTCTCTTTGAATGACTTATGAGAATGGAAAGCCATATGTTTCGTTTTGGACCCGTTTAGGTGCAAACCATAAGATCTACATGCCTCTGAAAACCTATCCAAGATATTTTATAAACCCATAGGGGTTTTCAAGAAGCAAACAAGAGAGCTGGTATTTGCTGGTCTGCCAGTTTCACTGAATTGCTGTTACACTTGTATACAATTTTAATAATATGAAACAGTGTAGGAGCTAAAACGCATCCCTGTTGGACGGGTTGCATTAATTAGTTGAGACAATTTGCCAACACTGCCCCACCTTACTTGTGCAATATTCCCCACGTGGAGACAGATTGCCAAGTGCAGCAGACCTAACGGCGTCCCTATTTCCTTCAGAGCTCTCCACAATTCCCCCCTTGGTAGTAAATTGAATGCCGATTTAGGATCCACAAACACCACACATAGATTTCCTTTACCAGTTAAAACCCGTTTCCATAAAATCAATAAAACCCAAAACACCTGATCTATGGTGCTCGGGTAAACTCTAAAACCTGCCTACAGGCAGGATAACATCTGCTCTTCCTCAATCCATGCTTGTATTTTAGTTAGTAGCTGCTTAATAAAGATGTATCGTGATGCACCTATTAGACTAATGGGTCTGTAATTAATTGTGTCCCCTTTGTCTCCTTTCTTTTTTTTCACAACACATTTTATTGCATTTTTATGATCATACAGCCCACTGAGCTACACATGCATTGACATCATTTCATGAGTAATATTGCTCTATATTTATATTAAACTGTAACAATGTAACCCCTGCACTTTTCCTTATCTAAGTCTAATAGGAATGTTTTCAGTTAATATCTAGGTTTCACAAAAAATATTCCATGAGATATGTTGTGTTAATATGTCATATGCCTGGATTTCAGTATCTATGGGGTTTGCCATCGACATCTGTTGTTCTAGGACAATGCCACATGAGCCAGCCCATTGCTGCCATAATTTCGTATGTTTCTGGGGGCACCAGCAAACCTGAAAAACAGGTATTTCTAGTCCCATGCAAAAATCCATCCCTTTCTTCCATGTCTGTCAAATTATGTCCCTTCTGCAGGGGGGTTGTCAGACTTCCACAGCCTAGCTATGTCTCGTTTGGCAAGAGTTAGGCCCAGCAATAGGAGATATTGCTAATATCTATTACCCTCGATCTTTTTGGCAATATGAAGGAGTATTAATCTAGGGAATTTAGTGAGCTCCCATGCCAGCACTTCTGCCAGGCATTTGATCACCCGTCCAGAATATATTCAAGGCTGTACATGTCCACATGGTCTGTATAAAGGTACCCTTGTCATTCCGACATCTTAAGCATATGGGGGATTCTATCATTCCCTCTCTCCATAACCTATATTGTGTGTAATAGGCCCTATGTATGTTTTTAAAGTGTATCATGCGTAAACGCAATGAGATGGCTGCCCCCTGAAAGTGCCTCAGTCCAATCATCAGTGTCATTTTGAGATCTTTTGATCACCTAAATCACCCATTAAAAGTTTGCCGTCTAGTGGGTTAAAATCTGGGAGTGACTCCATCATAGCGATGTAGGGAGTGATCGAATGACAAAACTGTAGGTATCGATAAAACTGGGAGTGGGGCATTGAAATTACTTAAGTGGAAGGCTGAGCATTACATAGTTCAAGTTAAGTTCAAGTTATAAAATGTGTATAGCGCACTACTCACCCAGAGGGTCTCAAGGCGCTTGAGGGAGGGGGGTATGTTACTTATAGAATATCCAGGTTTTTAGTTGTTTTCTGAAGGAGAGGTGGTTCTGTGTAAGGCGTAGGTGGATGGGGAGAGAATTCCAGGTTTTGGCCGCTAAGTAGGAGAAGGATCTTCCACCCATGGTGGATCTTTGGATGCGTGGAATCACAGCGAGGGCTTGATTGGACGATCGTAGTTGGCGGGTGGGGGTGTAAAAGGTCAGGCGCGTGTTGAGGTATTCGGGTCCTAGGTCGTAAAGGGCTCTGTGTGCGTGAGTGAGGAGACGGAACGTTATACTCTTGTTGACGGGGAGCCAATGGAGGTCCCTCAGGTGGCCGGAGATGTGAGCTTGGCGGGGGATGTCTAGGATGAGTTGAGCGGAGGCGCTCTGAATGCGTTGGAGTTTTTTCTGTAGTTTGGCTGTGGTTCCGGCGTAAAGGGTGTTTCCGTAGTCCAGTCGGCTTGTGACTAGTGCATGGGTGACCGTCCTTCTTGTTTCGGTGGGGATCCAGCGGAAGATTTTTTTGAGCATACGTAGGGTGTTGAAGCATGATGATGAGACGGCGTTGACTTGTCTGGTCATCGAGAGGGAGGAGTCTAGGATGAAGCCCAGGTTACGTGCGTGGTCCATTGGTTTGGGTGCGTTTTCCAGGGCCGGTGGCCACCATGAGTCGTCCCAGGCGGAGGGGGATGATCCTAAGATGAGGACTTCCGTTTTGTCCGAGTTCAGTTTTAAACGGCTGTTCTTCATCCACTCGGCCACTTCTTTCATCCCATCGTGTAGGTTGGTTTTGGCGGAGTTTGGGTATTTGGTGAGGGAGAGGATCAGCTGGGTGTCGTCTGCGTAGGAGATGACGTTGAGTTTGTGTTGGCATGCGATGGATGCGAGGGGGCTCATGTATACGTTGAAGAGGGTGGGACTGAGTGATGATCCTTGTGGAACGCCGCAGATGACTTCAGTGGCTTCTGATTTGAAAGGGGGGAGGCGGACTCTCTGGGTTCTTCCGGCGAGGAACGAGATGATCCAGTCCAATGCTTTTCCTTGTATTCCGACTTTGCTGAGGCGTTGTATAAGGGTGCTATGACAGACTGTGTCAAAGGCTGCGGAGAGGTCAAGTAGGATGAGGGCAGCTGTTTCTCCGTTGTCCAGTAGAGTTTGAATGTCGTCTGTTGCTGCGATGAGGGCGGTCTCGGTGCTGTGTTTGGCTCTGAAGCCGAACTGTGAAGGGTCGAGGGAGCCGTTGGATTCGAGGAAGGCGGCGAGCTGGCTGTTGACGGTTTTCTCAATGACTTTGTCTGGGAATGGGAGGAGCGAGATGGGGCGGTAGTTCTTAAGTTCGGTGGGGTCTGCTGTAGGTTTCTTCAGGAGGGCACTGAGTTCGCCATGTTTCCAGCTTTCCGGGAAGGTGGCGGAGTTGAGGGAGCAGTTGATGACATCGCGGAGATGGGGTGCGATAATGGAGTCTGCTTTGTTGAAAATGTGGTGGGGACATGGGTCGGTTGGCGATCCTGAGTGGATGGAGTTCATCAAGCGGATGGTGTCTTCAGTGGTGATTGGGTTCCAGGCGCAAAGGTTGTTGGTGGGGGGTTTTTGTTCGGAGGTGGGTGGGGTGGGCTGGTCGCCGAAGCTGTTATGTATGTCAGCGATTTTGTTGTGGAAGAACGAGGCTAGAGAGTCGCAGAGGTCTTGAGAGGGAGTGATGTCGTTGGTGCCGGCGGCGGGGTTGTTAAACTCTCTGACGATGGTGAATAGTTCTTTGCTGTTGTGGGCGTTGTTGTCGAGTCGATCCTTGAATGCTGATTTCTTGGTGGATCTGATCAGTTGGTGGTGTTTGTGGGTGGCGTTCTTGAGGATGGTCATGTTGTCTGTGGTTGGGTTTTTTCACCATGTTTTCTCGAGGGTGCGACATATCTTCTTGGATTTCTTACGGTCATCATTGAACCAGGGGGCTTTTTTACTACCTTGTTTGATTTGATGGTTTTTCAAGGGAGCTAATTCGACAGCGCTGTGGGTGATCCATTGTGTGAGGTTGATGGCTGCTTGATTTGGGTCCAGTGATTTGGCAGGAGGGTTTTGGTGATGCGATGTGAAGAGCTGGTCGATGGTAATTTTGTTCCAGTTTCTGCGGGGAATTGTTTGTGGGTGGTTGTGGGTCGTGGTCTTTTTGTAGTTGAAGTGAACGCAGCTGTGGTCCGTCCAATGGAGTCCTGTGGCGTGGTTGAAGGAGATGTGTTTGATGGAGGTGAAGATTGGGTTGAGCGTGTGCCCGGCATAGTGGGTGGGTGTGTCAACAAGTTGTTTGAGTCCGAGATTGGCGAGGTTGTCCAGAAGGGTGGTGGTGTTGCTGTCGTTGTTCTTTTCCAGGTGGAAGTTGAGGTCTCCCAGTAGAATGTATTCCTCGGAGGGAAGGGAAGGGCGTGTGGGCTGATGAAGTCAGTGATGTCTTCGCTGAATTGTGTGCGGGGTCCTGGTGGCCTGTAGATGAGGGTGCCTCTGAGTGTGGTCTTGGGGGCGATGTGAATCTGGAAGTGAAGGTGTTCGGCAGCTGCGAGGGTGTCGTCAGAACTGGTCGTGATTCGGATGGTGTTCTTATGGACGATGGCGATGCCTCCGCCTGTTTGGTTGATGCGGTCCTTTCGGAGGATCTTGTAGCCGTCCGGGAGACGGCCGGGGTTGAGTGCTGAGAGGGTTGCGACATCGTGCGTAATTTTGCGGGGGCGAGGGGGTTTGGCGCTGGGTGCGGTCCAGGCGCGGACGGGCATAGACGGGCTTACCTTTGGCGCACCTTCGGCGCGCATGGGGCGCGTCCGCTGCGCGTGAACGATGTGCGAGGCTGTTCTGACATAAGTGGATAGTGGAGGGGGGCGGAGCGAGGGAGGAGCAGCTGGGAGGCGGGAGAGGGGTGGAGAGCCGGGCTGGGAGGCACAACAAACAAACAACAAAATGGGAGCACGCCAAAAGCGAAACAGGATTGGGGCACAACCTTATTAAACGCTATGAAATGGGCAGTGGCACCGGCACAATCAGGCACCAATAGTATAAGCAGGCAAAACGAGCAATACACAATGGAATAATAAGTAAAGAACAGTCTAGCAGTAGAGCGCTACGATATCAGTATAATCAGGCACAAATAGTTATAGTAAGCAGTGCGAGCAATGCGCAATAGCTCTAAATGGCAATGAGCAGTCTGGCAGTATAGCGCTACGATACCAAATTATTCAGCAGGGAGCAGCGTGGGGAGTGACCGCTTCTGAGGAACTCAGGACTACATCCCCAATGGTGGAGATCCCTATTTGGTCCCACCCACGGAAACCCTGCAGGCCCACTAGGTGAAGTAGCTATCTATTCCGCCACAGCGGTGTTCCACATGTGATGCATCCCCACCAAACCAGCCGTCTGAGAGATTGTCGCGACACAAGTATCACCACTCTAATGGCAGGCGGTAGGGCTTGGATCTCCAATCTACTGTATAAATATGAGATGTGTGTAGGGTCATCTAACAGCCATCGTTCTACAGCGTAAGACGGATCTTCACTGGATCCGTACCACCAGTCATTCACCACCTGTAGATGGGATGCCTCATGGTAAGCTCGGACGTCTACGGCCGCAATCCCTCCACAGTATGTGGATTGAAAGCATGTCCGCTGCGCCACATGGGATGTCCCCCTCCCCACAGGAATTGCCCCTGTATAGCATTAAGTTGGCAAAATCAAGATAACAGAACCGGGTGCCGATGTTTCTGTAAATGATAAAGCAGTCATGGGAGGGAGATCATCCTGAGTGTAGCAGATCTCCCATAGAGAGACAATGGTAGTCCCATCCAGGTCCATATGTCTACCAATACTTTTTCAGTCTTATTGCCTATTTTACAATCCCACGATATCTTTTTCTCATTAGACAGAAACACCCCTAAGTATTGCAGCTCGTCTGTGGCCAGGGTTAGGTCAGTCACCCATTTTCTATTCCCAAGTGTTCCTTGCATTGGCCAAATGACCGATTTAGGTCTGAAGTTTCTCCAAATATTTGCATTATTTTTTAAATTCTGGGTCCCGATATATGTGGATCTCTTAGAATAAATAAAACATTGTATGCTTACAATGCAATATGAAATGTCAGCGGTCCATTCAAAACCTCTAACTAGAGCATCTTTACAGAGACAGTTGACCAGTGGTTCAATTGCTAATACAAATAACAAGGGAGAAAAGGGACACCCCTGTAGAGTACCTTGTCTGACTGTAAAGGGAAAGGGGGCTGAGACACTACTTACTATCCATACTGCAGCTGTCAGGTCTGTGTATAATAACCGAATATAAGCCATAAAGCGTGGACCAAAGCTCTGATATTTTCGCAATGTAAAGAGATATATCCAGCTGACGGAGTCGAAGGCCTTTTCTATGTCTGCCAATAACATGGCGGCTGGCCTGCCCAGCCAGTCCACTGCTGCTATTGCGTTATGGGTTCTTCTTATGTTACAGCGAGTGGAACGATGGGGCATAAAGCCTTCCTGATCTGGATGGGCCAGTTCCGGCATATGTGAGATTAATCTATAGGCAAGAACCTTGGCAAGTAGTTTCACTTCTGTATTCAAAAGGAATATAGGGTGGTAGGAGGCATGCTGTTCGGGAGGTCGGCCTGGTTTAAGGAAGACCACTGTTTTCATATGTCGCCAATCTGAAGGCCGGTGGGCAATCTTAACTGCTTCCTAAATGACATTGAGAACGTGCGGTCCTAGTTGGGGCATAAAGGCTTTGAAAAATTCACAAGGGTATCCATTTGGGCAGTGCGCCTTTCCTGTTCCTAGTTCCAATATTGCTTTTGCTAATTCTTCTAGCATGATGGGTGTATCCAGGGCCCTCTGTGTATCGTCAGGTAGAGTCTTAGGTGGAATATTGTCAAAAAAGCTCTCGATCAGGGTGGGATCAATTACCTCCTTGGGCGTATATAGAGCCGCATAGAAGTCAGTGAAACTGTGCGCTATTTTAACCCGGTCTTTAAGCACCACTCCCTGTGCGTCGCGTATTGCTGCAAGATGGATTGAGTGTGGAGCCTTTCTACAAAGTCGGTATAGGTGTTTTCCCGATTACTCCCCCGATTGATAGATCCTGGTCTGAAATGCTAGCTAAGCACTTCGGGCCTCTTCCATCAATTCGCTTTCATACTTTTGTTGTGTAAGGCAGGGCTGTCTAAGTGTCGTATGAGCTCCATCTACCCGTCCCTGTCTTTCTAACATCCTTATACTGTCTTCTAAGGGTGAGTGCTTACTGTTGCGCTGTTTACATTCTGCAACACAGTAATTAGTGTTTTAAAACTAGGGGGCATATTATCAACAAAAGGCAAGACATTATCACCGCTTTTATCGGCAGAAAACTGCCGATAAAAGGGGGATTATGGGCTTGATAATATGCCCTTGAGAATTCCCATAGAAGCCCATGTTCACACCAGAACATGGGCTTCTATGGGAATTCTCAAGCCCATATTATCAAGCCCATTATCGCCGTTTTATCAGCAGTTTTCTGCCGATAAAAGCGCCGATAATGTATAGCCTTTTGTTGATAATATACCCCACGGTTCTATAGCTTTCCATAGTATTTCTGGGAAAGGAGCTGTCTCCATGTTAAGTGTGAGGTAGTCTGTTAGTGCCTTATGGATCTGGGTTCTGTAGCCCTGATGTTGTAGTTGCCATGTAGAGAGTCTCCACCGGAATGGGCCTCGGCATGAGCCTATCAAAGCAGTATTGTGATCGGAGAGTCATCTGACAATCCCGGGGCAGTATTGTAGCGTGTAATATTCTGTGACAATGATCTGAGATGAAAATGTAATCTATCCTCGAAAAAGAATTTTGGACTTCGGAGTAATATGTGTATCCTGATTCTCTGTCGGTGATGAGCCCTCTAGGTATCTATCCAGGCTGCCAAGTCAGTGACGGATTTAAGCCATGTTCCCTTTGGGTTCTTTATAATCCCTGTGGTGTGCCAGTGATTTTTGTACATTTTTATTATGTTGTTCCAATCTCCACCTATAACTGCCAGTACCTCGGGCACTACTCCCCAGATATCCACCAGGCGATCAATAAAACTTTTGAGTGAGTGGTGGGTGGGAGGGGGGGCATAAAGGCTACCAATCATTATTTAGTCGCCTGATATGTTTCCATGAACTATTATGTATGTTCCCTGTGTAGCTTTCCACGAACGAGTAAGTGTAAACAACAGTCTATGATGTATTAGGATTGCTACACCACTCGAACCCCCTCATGAAACCTGCGTGAAAGACATGTATATATATAAACTGGGCCAGAAAGTGTGTTTTAGTACCCATAAGATGTGTCTCTTGTAGTATTAGTAGATCTGCTTTAATCCACCGTGCTTGGCCAAGTATTCCGCCTTGCTTTACCTTGTGTAGCATGCCCCTAACGTTCCAGCTGACGATATGTATCTGGCCTAAGGAGGAGTCTTCTAGCTGTGTCGGTTGTAGCATGTATTGATCGATAGTATCAGTGCATACCGCCCTGGAATAATAGAATCAGTGCATCAGGTTGGACAACATACACAATTCCCTTTGAACTTACCCCCCAACCCACCCCAATACCTCATAACGATTGTCTCCTTTCTTGTACATTGGGATCATTTCTGCCCCCCACCATATGTCTGGGATCTCTACCCCCCCACCTTGATATTGCATTTCAAATTCTATTTAGGATATTGCCCAAGATGATTGGTTCTGAGCCATTAAACCTCAGGCAATGAGGAGCAGCATTATCGTGCAATCCCAGGTTTACTCACCTCAATAAATCTAGGATTATGTAAAAAACAATGGATGCATGAGTGGGAACGCCCACACTCCGCACATGGAGCGACTCCCTGCCTCAAGGACGCGCAAAGCAGTGAAATGCACTTCTTTGCGGAACTTTGGATTTACTAACTCACACAGAGCCACACAAGATGGCTTTGTGTGGCTTAGTAAATACAATTTAAGGATTTGCATTGCCTTTAGATGAGTTGCATTAGTAAACATGCCCCCCAGTCCTTAGTATGGATTCATACAGAAACACACAGGTCTGTACTGTGATCAAAGAATTCCAATATGACCCCGAAGACATCGAAGCATCATACAACACCTTCCTCTACCCTTGTTGTAGTGGAACTAGCAATACTGGTCTCCAAATGATTCTTTGACATCTCATAGTCTTTTTGAGCAATTCATTGAGAATTCTTTGTATATGTACTACTCTGCCTCTGAATAATTGTATTACCAAGTAGCAGGCTCCTCTTGGAGTGCAACATTTGATCCAAGCCTAGTTTTATGTAGAATAACTAGAAGAGTTTGCATTCTAAGATATAAGAACCTCTAATGCTGTCATATACAACTCTTGAACTCTTACATCTCTATCTGGAGTGGCCTCCCCAAACAGTTAACTTTTCTTTTTGCGTCAACACATGAAATGACCGCCTTAACTTTTTTGGATCATGTTATATGAGCAGTGTATTGAGTTTGATTAGTACTGTACCCACCAAGGGGAACTCCATACTTACTTGTGACTCCTACCACCCAAGGCCACTAAGGGAAGCCCACCTAGTGGGGCTAATTCTTCAATTCTTCCTGGAATTGCAGTAGCACTCAACATTACAGTGAATATGCATATGTCATTGAACAAAAATTGAACAAAGGGTAAACCCAGAACGACCAGTAGGAAGGATTGTAAATACATCCTTAATAGTTATAAGGAAAGTTTACTCAAACCTGCCAAGAAGTTCTCTGGCTACATGCACTTACTAATCTAGACTGTCTTCTGTGGCTGGCACTTACAGAACCTTTTTATGGTACTGCCTAGTTCCCTTGTTGGGGAGTGGGGTGGGAGTTGTTGGGTGTTCACACTAACTTCCTATGGCTGGAAAGTGCTAAGCAGATCACACACACTGAGCAGGCCATTGGCTATGAGCAGTTGGAATCCATGCAAGCTGTTTGATACTAATACAAAGTTCACCAGGAATCTCATGCACTGAATGAGGTTGCTACCTGGCACGGCGTTTTTGCATTCCCGACTGTCGAAGCTGATGCAGCACTTCCGGGGTCCTGGGCAATCGGTGTCTGCGTTACATTCATGAAGATATGGCGGTGGAGCGTCAAAATCCCTAGACTGATAGGGACACTCCCCTTGCTTCACTGCAAGAAAGAAATTCACTGGTGTAAGTCCCACAAACCATCAGATAACTCTGAAGTGAACTATAAACAATTACTCAAAAGCACTGAAAATATTACTAATCTTCACATAAAGTGTGGCACTACAGGCGTAGAGACCAGGATACCCTTGCCAGAGATACAGCATTTTTCAAATAACATAACATAATATAACATAATATAATATAAGTGGCAAATGATAATAATTGATTCTTGAACAGAGTTGTAGAACTGAACGACTTGTATTCTTTGGATATGACCACAACTGGACAGCATTTTGATGGATAGTTTCTGTGAATGAATAGTGTGCTAATTAGCAGGCATGCAATTTGCACTCAATTTCATTTTTTTCACTTGATGATGGGAAACAACGCTGTTTTAATTATCTAATTCAATTTGAACTTAATCTATTTTACGTCTAATTATGACCACATCCCTAAATGAAGTTACAATAAGATGATAATAAACCATAAATGTTACCTTATATGTTGCAATATGAAGTTACATTGAACCTAATTGCTTCCATATAATATAATAAATTGTAATTTTTTTTTTTTTACTCCAACACAAAAATGTTGCATTTTATTAAGCATAAGTTTGAGAGTCACCTTAAAAATTAGTTTTTGTGAAGCTGTGGTCAAAGTTATAGTGAGATATACAGAGGGGCGAAGGACATGATCGATGGCAACCTGGGAAGAGCGATCGCAACGCTGAAATCACAGACACAATTCTGGACTGCGTTGCCGTTATCGGTGGCGGGCAGAGTGGCCATCTCTAAGATGGTAGTACTACCCCGTCTTATTTATTACTTCACGAGCCTACCTTTCGTGATCCCCGCTCCCATGTTTAGGATGTTAAACACATTGCTTACGGAGCTGATGTGGGGGTCGGGACGGCGACGCATTGGCCTGGCTAAAATGCAGCTTCCTACGGCGGCAGGCGGTATGGGGGTCCCGGACTTCCAGGCGTATAGCTATGCCTGCCAATTGCAGTGGCTGGCCTATTGGTTGGCGGGACGCAACGTACACGAAATTGGCATGTCGGAGGCGGACTGGGAGAGAGGGGCCATCCACACACTGTTACTGCCAAGAGCGGAGATCCCTAAGTTGACGCCGCCCCTGCTTAGACTCGCGATCATCTGCTGGAGGAGGGCGGTGAAATACACGACCCCCACCTCCTCTTACGCCCCCACGATACCACTGCTGGGGCTCCCGATGGGAACGGGCACACTGTCGAATCAGATACTCGCAGTGTGGCACGACGTGGGAGTGACGCAGGTGGGGGATCTGTTTGCGGATGGCCGAGTTATGTCCTTCGAGGACTTCCGCGACACACACCATACCCCGGGTGGATTGTTACTTTTATACGACGGGCTGCGACGTTATATAGCAAAGACATGGACACTGAACGGTGAAGAGCCACCCACGAATCCGCTGCTCACAATGCAGTACCTCATGGGATCGGTCAGGCACCTGACGAAATGGATAACGAGTGGCATAAGGATGGGGAGGGCGATATCGCTACAATCTTTGCATGACAAATGGGAAGGTGACATAGGGAGAACAGTCAGGGACAAGGAGTGGGAAAGAATCCTTAAATTCCCAAAGAAAGTGTTGAGGAACCCGAAATTTAAATTCATTCAACTCATGGTCCTGCACAGGGCGTACCTCACACCCCATCGCCTACACGCAATGTTCCCTAACACAGCTGCAACATGCCCCCGATGCGGCGCAGACGATGCGCGGCTACTGCACATGATATGGAACTGCCCAAAACTGGGGTACTATTGGAAGACGGTCCAAGATGCCTTATTTAAATTGGCTCCTTCCAAACCGTACACCTCCTTGGAGTATACCATACTGGGGCTGGGACCTGCTGAACGGAAAAAAAGTGTGGCTACACGGTTTACTGACCTAGCCTTGCTACTTGCCAAGCGTACCATTACAATGAGATGGAAGACGGTTAGACCGCCGGACCCAGAGGTGTGGAAGGCAGAAGTAGTGCGTTGGGGGAAGGCAGAGGGTACGACACTGCAGCGCGAAGAGCGTACGGGCCTCAGGAAGACCCTAATATCTTTAGATTGGAATGCTATGTTGGAGGCTTTTGATACAGGTGGCGACACTGCATCTAATTTATCAACTACTATTAGTTAAGACGAAGGGTGATATACCTGGAGTATGCGGAACGTCCCCTGCAATTAGTGCCAATACATGCTCTGGTGAGCGAGAATAGTTCTAGGTGCAAAGTAAGAAGAACATATATGTACCATATTGTATGTAGTCCTACATAGGTCTGTGTCAGAACAATGATTATGTATTGGATATACTCAACTGGGTCGCGTACTATGAACGAGTAATGTGTCCATGGAAGTGCCGGGGGAGGGTGGGAACGGGAGGGGGGAGTTTGCGGAGAAATCGTTGGGAATACATCAAAATGAAAATGTTGACACATGACTCACTGTTGCTAACAAATGAGAACTACGGAATATGGATCTTATGTTTCCAATGCAATTATTGTAACTGTTCTTGATTAACTGCTAATAAAAAAGATTTTCAAAAAAAAGTTACAGTGATAGTTAAATCAATAAATGCAAACTTGGTATAGGTGCTATCCATGAAATTGCATGAAAGTAAATGTCAGATGGATTAGGAAAATGAGATAAGTAAAAGTCAGACCTATTGACTCCTCAAGTAAACCAAAAATGGCAAATTTACCCCTAGATGCATCAAGAATCCATTTTGCGATTCCTTATTATGGTGCCGCTCGCTGCCGATGATAGTTGGTCACTTGGGGCATTGTGTACTTTGACCGAGGAGCTGTGCTACTGGGACTCCATGAATATCGCCGTGGGACTACGGGACTGCGAGGCCCAGCATCCCCAGCTCAGACACAGCTGGTGCCTCTTCCCGTGATTGCCCCTCCTGCCTGCCTGTCTGCAGCTAAAAAACTTCATGCGGCCGCTGATAGTTGGTCACTTGGGGCATTGTGTACTTTGACCGAGGAGCTGTGCTACTGGGACTCCGTGAATATCGCTGTGGGACTACGGGACTGTAGGCCCAGCATCCCCAGCTCAGACACAGCTGGTGCCTCTTCCCGTAATTAGCCCCACCTATTTCCTGTATATAAACACCTACCTCCTACGCAACGGGGACGCGCGCGGGCGCGTGCCCGGCGAAGCACGGGCCAAGGGCGGGCCCGTTTAAGCCCGTTCAAGATCGATCAAGGACGGGACGGGCCACCCCCCTTTCATCTCTACATTCGGGGATTATCCTGTAAATACTATAACTGTAATATTGCCATATCTGCACTAATATGGCATCGAAGGAAGGTAGGAGCAAGGCGGTTAATGCAAACCTAACGGGAACCATGGACAACTTTATTATCAGGGTCAACTCTGTTATAGATCAGGGGATTACGTTGATGGAGAGACGGGTCTCACAGGACTTAGCAATTGCCAGAAGGTCATCTATGGGGTATATTGCTAATGCACGGGCACCTGAACACCATGGTCAGATCAGTGGTATTGGTGCATCCGTGATCCCTGAATCCCCAAATTTCCACTTGGCAGTTTGTGACCCTGATCAATTTACAGGGGATCAGTCCACGGTGTCTGAATCATTACTGTTGACACCCCTTAAGCTACCCATCGTGGCTAGTCCAGTTAGGGAGCACAACACTAGGCAATTACGAGAAAGACGCCAAGGGGCATTCCTAAGTATAAGCAAGGACAGGCTAATGATAGTGGAGGAAAGAAAGGGAAGATATCCAAAAATAAGAGAGCAACAACAGTCGCAAAGGAGCAGGTTGCCGCGACTACTCCGGCAATTGTAGTCGTACCTAGAGAAGATTGAACTCCCATGAGAGTGGTACCCCAGGCTGAGGTTGGGGGTAAGAGCCCAGGGAGCCCAGTGAGTAGGGTGGTGATGGAGGATCCCTTATTGGTCAAAATGGGTGATTTATTTAGACTCCTCCTTCGCTCAGTAGAATTAAGATTAACCAAGATTGAACAGCAACTAAGTAAGATTGAGATTACATCATTGGGAATTGCTGATTCCCTGAAAAAGGCAACTACACCCAGGGTCACTGTTCCTTCCAATGATGCCCGGGTATGGGGCGTTGCTAGTGATCCGATAATCTCGTTAGCTCCGACTGTAGTTCCTCAGGCCCTAGCTGCTCCTCTAACTAAGGTACCAGCAATAGTAGCAGCTAAGAAATCAAGCCAGAGCAAATCAGTTCAGCCGAAAGAGGGAGATGGGGACCCTATAGTTCAGGCTCCGGGGGGGGGGTAATTAATATCGATCTGCCCCGGAAGTAAGCCCGTACCTGGTAGTCTTAGCAGGGGTCCCGGCACTGAGAACGCCTGACCAAGAATCTTTTACGGCCTTAAGGAACAAAGTTGCTGATTGGCTAAACAAATATAGACCACTACCAACGCACATTTCGAGTAAAATACTCATGGTACGAAGGGTCTACTGGGTGGGACACTTGGCCAAGGATATCAGGGGGGGCTGTGTCCTTGTTAATTTCAAAGATCCTAGGACAGTGGAGTATATCTGTAACTGGAAACACCACTGTCCAGGAGCTTCCATACTATCTCTCCCACTTTCCTATTTTTATCCCCCCAATTACCTTCCAACTTTAACTGACGGGTGGACTCTAGTACAGCGGAATGGGAGGGGATTGATTAACGGGGGTTGTCTTGAGTCTTTACCAGTCCCGAGCCAAACTCCTATTCAAAATCGGTTCAGCGGTCTCGAGGCCGTTGACTGACTTCAGGCTCATGAAGGGGTATCTATAAACACCATCGCCCCACCTAGTAGCAGTAATATTAGTCCCCCTAGACTAGCCCAGTGTCCAGGTCCCGAATTCCCAATTTCTGTTCCAGTAACCCAGGGGGGGTAAAAAAGAGAATGGACGGGGCCCCGACTCATTCCAAGGTGGCCCGACCTCCTGTAGTGATTCCATTAGGAATTTTAAAATTGTTTCATGGAATATAGCGGGCTTACGTAACAAGTTATCTCTTCCGGACTGGAATACTTTTATTGATGGCTATGATTTGTGTGCATTCCAGGAAACATGGAGTCTTGAGTCATTGTATAAGCCCGGTTACTCTCCTCTGGACGCCCATCTGGAGGGCTTATAGTCTGGGTTAAGGCCGCACTTAATTGCAAAATTACCCACCACCCTTGTCCAACACCAGACTTGATGAGATTAACAATCAAGGACTCAAAGGGCAACACTACCATAGAACTTTTTAACATCTATGCCAGAGGTACCCAAGGGGGGGCAAAATCCCCAACTATTTCCATTTTGTATGAAGTGCTTTTCTCCTGCCCTTCCGACTCTTTTATTTTGATCGCCGGCGACCTAAACTGCACATTTGAACCTCTGGTCACCGATGATATTCTGGGAACGAATGAAGAGGATGCTAAATGGGGCATACCATCATTGTCGATTTTGCCTGTGAAGAAATGGTTGCCGGTGGTCATTCAATTGAATGCCCTAACACTGGAACTTGGATTAAGAGCAGTTAATGGGCGTACGCCCTCTGATCTCTTGGGAGCAAATACATGTATTAGGGTCTCATGCCCGAGCAGAATTGATTACATATTGGTCGACAAGAGGTTATGGAACTATGTGACTGACATGTCTGTTATACCATCTATTGATAGTGACCACAATCCTCTATCCCTTTCCAGGTTGGAACTGTGCCAAAATACGGAGCATTATCCTAGCATTAGTTCTAGGATGTTAACAAAGGCAATTATACCATCTAACTGTAAAAGGTTTCTCAAATGGCAAAAGTTCATTTTGAATGAACAGAAAACCAGAGCTTTAGGGGAGATCTTAAGAAATCAGACTGCTAAGCTTTCTGTAGCCTGTACGAACGAGGTGGGGCCCCCAGCGGTGGAGACAATCTATGTTGAAACAATTGACCTGATGGGTTCTCTCTTTCTCGAGGCCCCGTCCCTTAAAAAGCGCTCCACGAGCAGTAAGCCAACAGAGAAGTAGTTTAACAAGGACTGTAGGAGGAAAATGACCACAATATCGTTGAGGTACGTTTGGCGAGACTACAGTATAGACGAGCCATTATAGAGGCGAAAAGGGCATGGGAGGAATCACATTGGACTAGCCTAAAGACAGCGAGCCAGTCTAAGAATGGCAAGCTTTTTTGGACCTTGGTAAGAAGATCCAGTGGTAGTGACCCTGACCAAATCCCTAATCATATCACTGATGGGGAGTGGTTTGATAATTTTAGGAGACTCTATGCAGGAGATGAGACCAGGGAGAGATGCGGGCCCTCAAGTTGCCTCATGGTATCTACTTCGATCCCCTTGGGCTCTTTTGACCCCATAGGGAAAAATGAGGTGGTGGCAGCTATAAATAAAATTGTAATAGCTAAAGCCCCGGGACAAGATGGTATACCGGGTGATTTATTTCGAGCTTATGCCGAGCAATGAGCCACATATTTTGTTTTCCTGATTAATGCTCTGCTCGAAGGATGTCCAGTCCCAAACTCCTGGAAAGGGGCAGAAGTAATCCCTATCTATAAGAAGGGGTCCAGGGGGGACCCTGCCAACTATCGTCCAATAAGCCTTATTGATGCCAGTCAGAAGGTGGTTGGCAGGGTCCTCCTGGAGAGGATCATCTCTTGGGCTGAGGAGAACAACATCATCTCGCAATTTCAGGCAGGGTTTAGGGCATGCACAAGTACAATAGATCAGGCCTTCAGGCTGGTACTTCTACACTGGAAGGTGGTAACCATTGGCAAGGGCGGTCTTTATCTTGCATTTATTGATTTGAAGACCGCCGTTGACCTGGTTCCCCGAGACCGCCTATGGTTGGTTTTGCAGGAGATGGGGCTCCACCAGCCCATCTTGAACCTTCTGGTCGCATGCATGATGGTAACTATGCCCGTATTAGATGGGGCACTCAGGAACAAAAAACAGATAAAATTCCCGTGAAAAGAGGCGTCCGCCAGGGATGCGTATTGGCTCCATCCCTATTCACGTTATTTGTGAATGGGGTTGTTTCCTTTCTATCGGAAATTAATGCCGATGCTCCTGTTTTAGCTGGTGACAAAATCCCCGCTTTACTTTTTGCGGATGATACACTGCTGGTATCGAAAACCCCAGTGGGGTTACTGAAGTTACTAGATCGGTTTTGCCTCTTTTGTAAACTAAGGGGCCTAGTAATTAACACCTCTAAAACGAAGCGCCTCTATTTTAATCCTAGTAGGTCGGATAAATCCACCCTTGTACTTGATGGGGCACCCCTAGAGCACGTCAAAGTCTTTGACTATCTGGGGATTAGAATCTCAGATAAATTGAAATGGCAGCCACATATTGAAAAAATGGCTTTAAGTCATAAGCGGGTTGTGGGGGTGATAGGGAGGGAACACCGAGCCTCAACCTCTAGGGCTATTGCCCCTGCCTTGGAGATCTACTCTGCAAAGGCCGTGGGCTGTGCCCTATATGGAGCCGAACTTTGGGGCTTCGGTAGCGTAGACGTGCTTGTCACAGCAGAAAATAAGTTCTTCAGAGAGCTTGCCTCGCTTCCCAGGGGAACCCCCACTAAGCGACTTCTGAGTGACTTGGGTCATCGCTCAATTAAGGATTTAATTACCTTGCGCCCCCTCCTTTATTGGGCTCGTCTATGGCGCACCCCCGAGTTAACCAGATATGCCGACGGCCTAAGAGAAGTAATGAACCTCCAGGGATCCCATAAGATTTGATGGCTAGTAAATGTAAAAAGACTCCTCATGGCCACTGGTCTTGATACTGCATGGGAGACAGGGGTCTCGTTGTCCAAAGCAGAAATCAAGAGAGCATTCTCGGCATGGATCGATACCCAGGAGCATAGAGATCCCAATCTAGGCAGACTGACTGACGAGTTCCGCCAGCACAAGCTGGTGCCTCGTCTCGAGCCCTACCTAGATTTTATTCAGAAACCCAGAGACAGGGCCCTCTTTATTCAGTTTTGAATGGGAACTCTTCCTGTTCATGAACGTACAAGTAAATGCAAGCCTCCCCACCAAACGCCCACTGATTGCCCACACTGTCCAGGTGTAGTTGAAAGTATTCCACACCTTTTCTTTGTATGTCCGGCCTACACTAAACCCAGACTGAAGTAGTTAAAACCCGTCTGCCGACAGCTTGAGATCAGGAATCATTCTACTGCTCTCAGAATCCTCCAAGCAGATGCAAACACAACCTTAGCTTGCGGGGTGGCAAAATATTTAAGCTGGGCTTGGTTGATAAGATCGAAAGCTCCAAGATGAAACTGTATGGTTATTAATTTTTAAGCCTTTATCAAAGCTGCTATAGTTTAATCCATGTTTACTATTTCATTGTAATAATGTTTGTTAATGTAATTAATTTTTTAACCATATTTATTATGAAATGTGTTTTTAATTGTAAAAATTGCTTTTAAGATATTATATATCGAAATAAAGCTTTGTTGCTTTGACTTGATTCCATATTAGCGAAAAATAAGGATTCGTTAATAAGGAATAGCAAAATGCTATGCATGAAGAAGTCGCTTAAAAAATAGCGATTTCTTAAAATTCCTTAATTGCGAGTCGCAATTAAGGAATACCTCCCCATTCATTCCTATGGGCCTAGAGGCCCATAGGTATGAATGAGAAGACAATCTCAATTCGTGATTCTCAATTAGAGAATCGCAAATTGAGAATGCAATTTCAAGGGTGCCAGGGTGTCAAAAGGACACTCTGTTGCACCCCTGAAATCTGCATATGGGTACATCTTGCACACACACATGCCCTAAGGGCATGTTTGTGTGTAAAATGGAACTTTGAAAAATGCACTTTAGTGCATTTTTCAAAGTTTTTGCAAATTACCATGAAGTTCAACTTCATGGTAATTTGCACCCCCTATTAGCGAAATCGCAAATTCTTTTTATTTTAATGCATTGCATTTAAGGAATCTCAATTTGCGATTTCTTAAATTGCTATTTTTGCATTTGGGATGATGCATCCCACATGCAAAACTACTGGTCGCAAAGGAGCAGATTCTAAGAATATGCCCCTTTGCGATTGGATTTTAGCTTGATGCATCTGGGCCTTACTTTTCCTTTAAAGCCATTTCAGTTCAGGAGAGTTTTACCAGTGATTACAGTTTTAAACCAAAGCCGAAAAGCGAAACTTTATACAAGCAAGACAGGGCCTTCTTTGCTGTGTGATTTCCTCCCAAGAGTGCCCTCTAGTGCCTCAGTTTCAGTCTTATTGATGTGAAGATGTTACTGCCCTTTGCTGAATAAGAAGTACTATCATAGAAGATGTTGCAGTAGAGGAAGTGTTGAGGTTTCCAGGTTTGGGTGGGCAAACAGTCATAGTGACTTGAATGGAAAAAGACGATTGTTAGACCGAACAGCCTCGGGCTGTATAATATTGGGATTACCTTATTACATCTTTTAAGGTAATTCCTAATTGTGAAGAGATAGACTTTTCAATATGGGTGTCACTGGACTCACAAATTAAAATCACAATTTATGGTGGAGTTGGATTTTAAATGCCAGTTTAGTAAATGCCACTTTTAGAAAGTTGCTAAGCAAGTGTAGAGAGGGAGGCGCACTCCTTCCCTTTCAAACATAATATAAATTTGCTTTGAATGCCAAGTGCTGTGTGCAGAACAGCGCTGTGACTGTCCAAACACAGCATATCAATGATACTGCCAAAAGGGCAAGGGGTTGGAGAACAGATTTTGTGGGATTTAGCATTTTATTTAACTTTGAGCATTGAACTTCGAGCACTTGCATTCGCATGGGGGGATTCGGAAGGGGGTTATGTGAGAATTTGGGAAGAACAATTGTGGTTGTCATTACAATTTACATGTATTAAGCGCATCATGTTTTTGATGTATTTCATGTCTTTTTGTTAATATGAATACTTATGAGGTGGGTCAAGGAGGCAGATCACGGCCACACGTCAATATGGTCCGGGCTGATATTACGAGTTACAGGCATTAGGCGCGTTGTTTATGCCCCTTTTTCTGATTTATTGAAGTACCCCTGACGAAGAACTAAAAGTTCGAAATGCATTGGGTTATCATTTTGTTGGCTTGAAGGATGGTTGACAGCACGTCTCTATGTTTAAGCTTGGATTGGCAGCATATGGCATCTGAAAATGCGGAATAAAGCATTCTATTTCAACCCACGTGTCTCTGGAGTGATCGAATAAATATGGAGTACATGGATTATTTGATAGTTAAAAACTTGGGGATTACTATGGATTACTTCATTTAAGAGTGAAGGAAATGTGGTTTACTTTAAGAGGAAAAGTTCCTCACTTTAGCAGTGCAGCAGCTCGGGCGCCATGCGTCGTCATTTTGGCAGTATCACTTTTAGATAGTTGGAATTTACTTGCTTTAGCCATTTGGTGCATGCTGCCTGTCTCTGTTCAGTCTGGGTGGGATGACAGCTGGGATTTATGTATTCCCTCGTAACAGAAACACACAAAGGACACTTTAGTGGGGCTGCTGGATCTTCCAGGGGGATTGAGAGGGAGGAACTGGGCATAGCCTTACACTTACACCTGAATGAGCTGTTCCCTGCAGACACACAAATGGCTGCATATTCCCTGTAGTGAGGCTGGAGCCAGAGCAGGAAGGGTAGACCTCTGTCCACTTCAAACCTTCTTTGAAGTCTCCCCCACATCAAAGGCACAACAGGGTATATGTACTGGGCCCATGATACCACAACTTCAGCACACTTCTGGACCTGTGACCGCTCTGCCAGGAAGAAGAGGATCAGCGCTGCTGTTTAAGGGTTGCCACTCTGCTGGGAATTCTGTTTGCTGAACGCTTGCCTTGCTTTGTTGCCCTGCTGCCTGTTGCTTTTTCTTTGCCTGGGTGAGAAGGATTGGACCTGCATCACTTCAACCCAGAGTGACTCCATGGGCTTGCTGGCTTTCCTCTTGTTACCTAAGTCTCAGGGGTACAAAAGACTTAGAACCCTCCAGTAAGAACGCTTGGGCTCATCAGCTTGCGAGTCTGTCCTATCAAGTGGTGCCAACCGAATCATGGGCCCTTGGAAGTGGACCTAGGGCTTTCTCCAGTTCAACCGAAGCACCTTCTGCTGCATGAGCAGAATCAAGGCATCACTGTTGTTGTGGGAACCGGATCGTCACATCCTACTTGGAAACACCGCATCACACTCGGTACCACCTCTTCAGAAGAGACACATTGCCACCACTGTGTGGAGAAGATCGATGCATCGTCTGTACAGCGTGGAGAAACCCGGCTCATCGCAATCGGAACCGCCGCACTTCGGAACTGCTGCTTCACTCACGGAACCAAAACCTCAGCACTGTTGGGTAGAGAAATCCAACTGTGTGGGATAACTGACGTATCACTTACCTGTACTGCGCATCTCATGCTTGTGACGAAGATTAAGGTTCTTTTGCTCAGCCAGCCCTGCATGGGTCCTGTATCTGCCCCACGCTCCATCGCGGTCGGTCTGAACTCTTAACTTTGTCACAGTCCAGCGTGACCAATTAACTCTTTAGGTGCCATTTGTATTTAAGCTCTATTTTTGCTTTTATTCTTTAAAAAATCATATCTCGACTACTACACATTGGCTGTTTTTCAGTTTGGGCATGTTTTATTTATTAAATTAAGTTCTATTTGTCTAAACTGGTGTGGATGCTTTTTGTGATGTGTTTTCAGGGTTTTACAGTTTTAGTGTTGCAAAAATACTTTACATATTGCCTCTTAGGTTAAGCCTGACGGCTCTGTACCAAGCTACCAAAGGGTGAGTACAGGATAATTTAGGTTGTGTAGTGACTTACCCTGACTAGGTTTGTGGTTCCCGCTTGGACAGGGTGAATACCTCTGCCAACCAGAAACCCAATTTCTAACAACAATGTTTAAGAAAAATGATAAACAATATGCTTCATAGTAAGAAGCCAAAGGTAGAGATGTTCACTCTGTCTTGCATGAGGTTTGTTGTCACAGACTACACGACTTCTGCAGGTAAAGTGATGAGACATTGGATCCTACCTACTTGTCTAGGATGAGGCACAGTCACTGAATGTCCATTGTATACAAATCCAAGTTCCATAAAATGCGGTGGTTGCATCAGTGGGAGACCCTCAGGCTCCTAACAGGTCTGTCAAAGTAGGATGCCACAATATGATTTTCTTCACTAAATTGGAGCCTGCAGAATAGATGGTGATATAGGTTAATCTATTTGTGTTCTGCTACAGCTGACATTTTAGGAGGGTATCTCAATTGTTATTGCATGCTCTCTTGCAGGCTTTTCTTGTTATCTTTTTGGTGTATAGGTGGGATGTGAGTTTGTTCATAAGTGCATCAGCTTGATCATCAAAGTATTGATATCTGTACAGTTCTTGGTAGGTATTGACCAAATGGGAGATTTTCCTAGAATGATCTTGGATGAAAACTATTGAATCGGAGAAGGCTTTTTTTATCAACGGGTTTCAAAAACACTTTTGTTGTGAAGTCACTATCCTTGATTGCTATGTCAAGGTCTACTAAGGTAACTTCAGTCTTACTTATAGTGTGGGTGAATCTTAGGTAAGGACCACCTCTAATAATGTATTGGACATGTTCCAGAGCAGTGTCGTTGTCGTAGCACCACATGATCAAAATCTTATATATGTGCCTCGGTATACTCTGGTTCTTGTAAGAGTTTGTGTCAGTGCATATGAAGATGCATTCAGACTGATGGACATAGAAACAGGCCTACTAAACAACAAATTGTATTGGGGTAAACACATCCTACCCTGAGGATGGATTCCACAACCTCAAGTGCATGTTCCTAGGGGAATACTTGTGTAAAATGCCTTTATGTTCATTGTGATATGCAGTTCACTGTTCTCATAAATTGTAATACCTTCGAGGAAGCATAAAGCTTGTGTTTCCTTCAAATAAAAAGGCATTTTTATGACTAGTGGCCTAAGAAAGCAATCACAGAATTGCAACACATTTGAGTGTGCTTCTTTTACAATGAGGAAATCATCCTGCCCTTGTCCCATGATCGGTCTTGCTTCTAGTGCTTTCTCAACCATATTTCAAAAGGAAATTCTAAGTCTGGGGCTGGCATCATCCCTGAGAATCTCATAGCAAGTGGCATCAAATATGAGGTATTTGCATTCCCGATCATGCATAGTATAGGGTATTACTACAATCGCTCCTCCCTGAAGTGTTGGTTTTATTGCAAGGGTCTGATTGCTCTTGAGAGCCCTGATGGCCATTTCATCCTGGTGTGACGAATTATGAAAAAACCTCTTGTTTATAGTTTGAATCAGCTCAACGGCTTGAATGACTGCCGGGTCACAATTCAATACTTCCACTGGTATAGTCCATGTAGGAGGTTGGAAATTCGGCCTGTGCTTTAGACCTGTATTGTGTTTGGCTCCTGCTGTGTGAGTGTAATATAGGAAAAAAACTTCCAGTCTTACTTAATGAAAAAACTTTACAAAAAACCTGCATATATTCAACAAAGTTTTAACTGATTTGAGGGAAAGGTGCTGGTGTGACCATATATTATACAGGATAAACTACCACCAGTGGTAGCCACTCTGTAGTTATTATTAGAGTGACCAGAGATAGGGAATTTTTGGATTTTTGTCACTTAATAACTTTGCACCAATTTGATGAATGTTCGTAAAACTGTGCAGACCTGATTTTTGATTTTTGGAGTCTTGAAAGTCTTGCAGGGTTTTGTGAATGGGGTGGAAAGAAAAAAGCGGGTTCCAAAACGGGCTTTAAGTCCAATGCATTTTTCCATAGACTATTGTTTTTTGCATAGCGTGAAAACCGTCTTTTTGATGAAATTGGAAGGTAGTACTGCACAACTTCCTATTTATGAAAAAAAAATGAAGAGCGTATACATATTTTGCAAAGCAGATAACCACTTTGGTAAAGTGTTATTAGGCAGGGTAAATGTAACAAACAAAATACTTACCTATATACCAAAGGCGTAAGGCAGAACAAGGAAACGTTTACCTAAAACAACACACCTGGCTTCAACTTTGTAAAGGCAGTCATTAGGCAATCACCTAATTATTTGACATCACTATCTACTGTGGAAGTACAGCAAAACACACCAATGTTACACAAACGTACCGCGCAAACTGACCTCACAACCTTTAAATAAATTATACGTTAATATACAGTTACACTGCTTACCTGCACTCCCTAAAATAGGCATCTGCGCACCATATTATCTAATCCAGCCATTTCTTCACCAAATCTGTATAACGGATTTTCACAATATACACATTCAAATAAATTAAGCAAAATGCATTGCATTCAACCATCTTTTGGGACTCCCACAACATTTACATATTAAAGTATATATTTTGGCGAAAAAAACATTCCTTCTTTGCACTTTGACAACATCTAGGGGCATATTATCGAGCACGGCGATACAAATTATCGCCGCTTTAGTGGCAGAAAACGGCCGCTAAAGCGGCGATAATGGGCTTATCGCTGCTTTAGCGGTCGTTTTCTGCCGCTAAAGCGGCGATCATTTTAACGCCTGTCCTTGATAATATGCCCCCTAGTTCCACCAATTGCAATGCCACGATGCAATCAACCAGTGAGAACTGAAATTAATCCGTGTCTGTTTACGTTCCAAGGAGAAACAAATAGGTTTCGGTTGCACCTACACTAGATCTAGAATTAGTTGGTGGAAGTGGCATTAAAGGGGCCATCCCATAATTTATGTTACATGAAACCTCTAACACCAAGTAAACATTAAGAAAGAAAGGAACATTCTGAAAGGTCTATTTTGGGTAGTTAATAGCAAGGCAGGATTGGGTAAAGAGAGCTGTTTTTCTCTACACTAGATGGGGCTGCGTTAGGGTCTCACATAAAAATGCAGTAAACGTGCAAGTTCTTCCCACCTACCTCCAGGATGGATTGAGGGGCCCCCCTTGCAGAAGGCTGGAAGGGCCAGCAGAACCAAGCAGCCAATGGATGTCCACATGGTGCAGTCAGGACAGTCTGAATCCCCAGCACTCCTCTGCCTCGGCTTTATTCGAAATCATGTGGGTGGTAGACTAACATTAACAAACATGCCTTGGACCTCTGCCAAGCCTATTTCATAATAGTCAGTTTCACGACAGGAACCATTCTGAACCGCGGGGTCATGGCTGCTGGGGTGAAATTTTCTGGGAAAGTTTCCTTCATTCTGTGTATTGTTTTTGTTTCCTGGCCTCTGTACACGACTGTCTCTCCGTCGCTCTCTGCTCGTCTGCTTGAGTGTCTGGTAGTAACAAATGTAGGTGTGGGATTTGCCAAGGCCTTTTGATTTTAGTCAAATTAGATATACAACATACTTTTTCTGCAACCACACATCATCCATTGGTTTCTTGTGTTGTTCAAACTTTCTTCCACCCTCTCCAGCATACAGAGTGGGGGCCATTCACTGTGAGGGACAACGTTCTTCTCTTTCACAAGGAGCACTTTCAAACACAAAGTAGTTCCCTTCACTGCCAGGCATGGCGGTGACAGAGTGCATTTTTTTTTTGCTTACATTTATTTGGTGGCCTGCCAGTCTGGGACCACCGCCTCCCCCGGTGTCGAATGTTAGAAATCTAGGGCTCATGTTCGACGACAAGCTGGCTTTTACATCACATGCCAATGCGTTGTCTCTTCATCTTTTTACACGATTAGGATTATAAAAAAACTCCTCCCCTTTCTTTCACCCAGTGCGGGAAAAACCTTTATTAGCACCTAGTAATGTCAAAAATTGACTACTGTAATAGCCTCTTCATCAACGCTCAGAAAAAGGTCACTAACAGACTACAGATGGCGCAAAATTCGGCCACCAGAATGAGAACAGGTACCCTAAAGTATCAAACAATTTCAACGGTAGTTCGAAAACTTCATTAACTACCTATGATAAGCCGAATCAAATTCAAAACTCTCTGCATTGCCTTCAAGGCCATCCACAAAACTGGACCTGAGTAAATAAATACAATAAATAAATCTATTTTTGCTTTCATAATTTTTTTTTTATATTTTCACGAAGGCCTGGTAGCCATGACAAACCAAAACATACATTGACAAAGCCGCCACCAGGCTGGCAGCCAGGCCAGACCTGCCAATGGTCGTCTGGGAATGCAGATGCACTAACAGAAGCTTTGGATTATCAGGAGTTAGGTGTCCTTGGACTGGGCAGAGTTCACTCTGGGTCTACCACTGTCCTCACACTCAGGTGAATGGCTGAACAACGCAAACATTCACGTAGGCAGATACCAAAGCTCTTGCCCCGAGTTTATGGTTAGCAGTGAGACCATACCATGTGCTCACTATCATTCTTTTCAACCAAACTGCATGTTCGAATTTCATCAACTACTAACCTTACAAACCAACAAGAACTTTTGAGCTCTCATACATCAGCACCTCTCATACATCAGCGTGAGGCTGCCTGTTTGCAAGAGGGTTGTACTACTGCTCCTCTGGGCTACCCTAAAACCATGTACAAACCTGGCTCAGTGACAGGAACATTGATACCTCCAAATCCCTACTTTTACTGAATGCCAAGTCACTTAGATCCACCCTGGACATCTACCGCACCCACAAGAAACACATTCCTAAAATTTCAAAAAGGGCCTTGTACCTGCTCTCCAATATATTCTCCCAGACTCCACACTGGCACCTTTATAGGGCATCTGACACATTGCAGCACTTACCATTTAGGGACTGAGGAAATATTATTGCATCACCCTTTATCTTGCAGACAAGCTGACCATCTCTGGTGGTTCTTTGCACACCGACACCTGACTTAGACTGACTCAGCCGGCATCAGACTGCAGAATAAGAAGTCTAAAAAAGAAAAAAAGACGGCATGCCTTTTCCATCTATGCACCCAGGATCTGTCGGGTAAAATATCCCTATATCTATCTGCACCCACGCCCCCTAAAATGTAGGAAACAGTTGAAGACTTAACTCTTAAAAGAACACTACAACACAATCCATTAACCATCCACAATCCAGCTTCCCCTCCTACTACCCATTGATTTTATGCTTGTCCATATATATGTGTTCTTGTGTAATGCATTTATACAGTCCCAGGTTCTCTATACTCCCCACCTATGAAGTACCGATGTACACAATGTACAAGAATAGAGACGTGTTTTAGTGTGTTTCTGTCATTGATGAAAGATTATATTCCTAAACAGAAATCTGTTGAGTTCAATGCACCGGTGTGGTTGTGGCAACAAAGCTTTAACTTTACCTTTAGGGACATGTAACCCCGTAAGGTCCAAGGCTTCAACCAATATTATTCCTGTCTTAATAAGATGTTGAGCTTGGATCCCCATGACATTTAACTTTGCTTTCTAGGACTCAAGCATCACTGCATTTATTGAATTGTGGTTGCGATGATATCTGTCTAAACTCTATCTTATATATCTATTTGTGACTCAAGAATGTGACTACAGGAGAGGCCCACCCAAAAAATTAATTTTGTCTGCTTTCTTTGTTTTAATCACTGCACTATTATATGATATACACGAGACTAACCTTATATACGTCACCAACGGCTAGAGTTGGTCTACTCACCCTAATCAATCGTCTGTTGTTAATTAATTTGTGTCATACAGTGCTACATATTTTAAATATTTTGGTAAAAGCAACCATCTCTCTACTTGAACATTGTGCTAAGTTAAGTCAACTTGTATACTCTCTGCTCTGTGTGAGTTTATACTTATTTTTTTTAGCCAATTTTGATAGATGTTTAGGTCATAATAAGTACATTATGCAATAGAATTGAGTAAGGATGTTTGTATATTACACGGGACGCATGATTGTGTCAGGTTCAATATGAAATAATATTGTTATCAAACAAAGTACACAAGGAGCAGATCACATTAACAGTCTGTATATTTATTTATTTATTTATTTTTATTTTATTTTATTTTATTTGCAAAGTTTTATATAGCGCTGGCTAGACCCAGAGGTATCAGAGCGCTTCACATGAAGATCAGCGAGTTACAGGTTACGTAGTTATTTCAGTTGGATCAGCGAGTTACCGGTTACAAAGTCATAACAGTTTGAATTAATGAAACATAGGAAGGAAGTGAGGGGGGGAGTGGGAGACACAAACTGGGAGAAGAGGAAGACAATGCCAAATGACCGGCTGGGTAGGTGATGGCCAAGGGGCCAGACTCCTCTATAGCTGCATAGGACAGCTCCACCGGGCATCGGCCAAGGTTGCCCAGGCTCCGCTGTAGGGATCTACATCAGTTGAATCAGAGAGTTACTGGATACATAGAAACATCAGTTAGAATCCAAAACGATCGCAGCGGAGGGAGGAGGGGGAGGGAAGGGGACCAAATGATAATGTCTGTAGCTTGCCGCCCATCCATTGGGTGCATCCCACAATATCAAGCATATAAACTTAATCGGAATCCAACTTACACCATCACATAGCCCCAGAGCCCTCTGCTTTCCCCCCACACATGAGAAGTAGGAACAGGAGTCCGCCAACCCATTAGGCATAATGAGATAATTACGCCAACTTGTATTCACCAGACCCTGCTAAGGTCCCCGATGGGGTTCAGGACACCACATGTTCTTATAATCATTGCACTTTTGAGGAAACATCTTGTATTTCTTGCAGCTCTTGCAATATGTTCTCCCAATAATCAGCAATAGGGACCCCTGGCAAGACCCTAGCCTCTTCCCTCCGCAGCGCAACCGACTCAGCCCTTTCCCATTTTAGTGTTGGTGCGCGCCAATGCTGTATTGTGGAAATTGTGTTTGCTTTCAGGTGCATTGCTATGGCACAATGAGTGATAAGCATCACCAAATCTATGAATGTGCTGGTCACTCTTTTGGCCTTTTTAATCTTATATAACCCCAGTAATGCACCTTCCAGAGTGTGAAGGTCTGTACGATGTGTCAGTGTAATTAGTGATTTTGTAACTGCAGTACACAGAGCCAAAGTGGCTGGGTATTACCAGAACATATGGGCAAAGGGGGGAAACTATTTCATGTAAGGGAGTAGGGTAAGATATGCCCCCATGCAGTCCATTATATTGTATGTACTGGCATTTCTGGACACCTTATATGTATAGTGAATGATTCGTTCTCATTCCTTAAGTGTCAGCTCATGGCCTATATCTGTCTCTCAGAGTCAGCTTGTGGGTAACAAGGGGTCGGTAGTCATGTGAGCCAAGGCTTTGACCTACCAGGTTATGAGTTTGCGGCCATTCCCCTTAATGTTTAGGGCATGAGTCAGTCTGTGTTGCTCCGGTTCGGCATCTGTTATATTCCACTGACGACCCAACTCTAGCACCAGCGTGCCATAGGCTTGAAAATGCCCCCACTTGCAACTCATGTTCCTCCTGTAATTGCCCAAAGGGTATTAGCATCCACCATTTAACAGGTTTCCTACAAAGATCAATCCAACATCTCTCCGTATCGCCAAACCTTCCCTACCTGTATGTGTGCAAAATGGCACCATGAGGTTCAAGCCAATAGCCGGGGAATATGAAGTCATGTCTGGCATAATACGTAAGCATCTCATGTAGCTTTGCAGGCTATGCTCACCAGACCATTCACCCCATGGGGGTCACCACTCTAGGGAGCAGTGCCATCCCCACCTTTTCCCGCACCCTAAGGGTTGGCAAACTGCCCGTCTCATCCAGCTGCCTCCCGGCTAACCATCTTGCAGACCACTACAGCTGTGCAGCTAAAAAATAATGTTCAGAATTTGGTGCCCCTAGGCCTCCCCTGTCTACTGGCAACTGCAGTCTACGGAGTGCCACCCTTCTCCTGCCGGTGTTCCAAATGAACCCCCTCAAAATGGCATGAAGTGCAGTGAAAGTGGATTGGGGTACCAGCACTGGAAAATTATTTTTAAAAGTTTGAAAGGTGGGGAAGCATTACCATTTTAAAAATGGTTGCAGGGAGGGTAGGTACTAGTCAAATTCCCGTCAATGACAGCCTGTGTAGTGTTGCAGATGAGGATCTCCAGATAATGGAAAGTGTTAGGTTCCCATCTCACCCCCTGGTCTCCCACCATAACCTCCTGCGGGGGACAATCTGCACATAGAGGGAATACACAAGATTCTGTCCAGTTGACTCCCAATCCTGATGCCTGCCGAAATCCCTCGGGTATCCCTGCAATCACAGGGATCCCCATGCGAATGTCCTGTAGATAAAGAAGCACATCATCTGCATACACTGAGATTATATGAACTCCATTGTCCAACAGAATACCCCAGGCGCACCTCCTTCCTCCATAACATACTGATGGACTAAACAGGTTTGTAGAATTCTAGCAGTCTGAAACTCTCTCCTAAAGTTGAGTTTGAATGTCCCACGGGTCTTCCTTCAGAGGAGGTGGCCTCTTGTAAAAGAGTTATCCAGAAAGCAGTGTCATTTCTGGAACTTCCTCTTCTTATTGAAGAGTCCAGGGCAAACTTACTGATGTAAATTCTGCAACTTGCATTGTCTGCCGCATAGTTTCTGCTGCCTTTTATTGATGTTGACTTGGACCCATTCTATGCTCCTGCTCTACATTATGAGGCCGCAAGGCACCGGCCGGCAGTAGCTAGGAGCCCAAGTTCCTTTATGCTCACCCAATGTGAAAGTTGTCATTCAGGCATCACCTTCTACTCAGAACCCAAAGGCTTTCACAGCCTCAACCCTAGAAATGGAGCTTACTTGCATTGATGCTGAAGGTGTTCTCTTCTGGAAGTCCTCTCTAGCATTCTTCTAATGTCACCGGCTTGTGTGTGGACTACTTCCACCATTTTTTATAGATGGATGAAGTGGCAATAAGTTACCTACAGGAACACATGTGGGGCCTTTCCGGATTTACTTGACAGATTATATTCCCAGATGCATAAGCACCTCCATTGCCATTTGGTGTCATGCATGGATGCTTTCCACTGGTTCCACAGGATCCATTTAATTAAAGCTGTGCTACAGCTGACACCTAGGTGTGGTTTCCCTGGTGAGCAATTTCCATCACCAACAGTGAAAGTTTCAGGTGTTCTGGAGGGGTCCTGTCATTAGCACCAGCCCCAGCAGTTTCTTGGGCTTCAGAGACCAATGACCTGCCAAGGCAAGTACCACCAGCAGCAACAGCCTCATTTTTCCCACTTTCACACCCCTGCCTCAGAACCACTTTTGTTTGTCCTCAGGTGAACACAAGTTTCCAGTAAGAGAGCATTTCATATTTTGTCATGAACTGCCAAGCCATTACTTCGCAACATTTTAGAAAATGGATAGACACCTCTGTTTTTGCATACTCCCCTCCTACTTTCCACCCATCCATTCTGCCATGTCAACCAAGTGTTCTCCAATCCTCAACATGAAGGTGCTATGCTATTTAAGCAAGGTAACCATACAGTTGATCAACAAGACGGAAACTAAGCAGGGATGTTAATCCTTTCTACTTTACGTCTGTAACGAAGAAAGTGGGTTCAGGCCATTTTGGATCATTGAGCCCTAAACTCCTTTCTTGGTTGCTCCTGCCTATCTCTGCAAGTGGAGAATACATGTGTTCCTGTATCTCAATTATGTTTAAAGGTGGGCTCATGACAGTTGGTGTCATATTTATTTTATTTTATTTTATTTTAAGGTTTTATAGAGCGCGAACATGACCCGTGAGGGTTTCAGAGTGCTTTACAGCTACAATAGAGTAATACAGGGTCATAGCACACAACAAACAGGTAAAACGATAACATTTAGTACATAGGAGAGCTTACAGAGAATCAGGGGGATGAAGGTGGGACAGGGTAGCAGACGGGTACTGTACCTGGGGGATATGATAGGCTATACAGCAGGATAAATATAATACAATGAACAAGAAAGGTGATGTACAAGGATGCAGGATAGAGCAACAGTCTCTCAGGTGGCTGAGGGAACGAGATTAGCCAAGGAATTTTTGATTTTTGGAGTCTTGAAAGTCTTGCAGGGTTTTGTGAATGGGGTGGAAAGAAAAAAGCGGGTTCCAAAACGGGCTTTAAGTCCAATGCATTTTTCCATAGACTATTCTTTTTTGCATAGCATGAAAACCATCTTCTTGATGAAAGTGGAAGGTAGTACTGCACAACTTCCTATTTATAAAAAAAATGATGAACGTATACATATTTTGCAAAGCAGATAACCACTTTGGTAAAGTGTTAATAGGCAGGGTAAATATAACAAACAAAATACTTACCTATAGCCAAAGGCGTATGGCAGAACACAGGAATAGGTTACCTAAAACAACATACCTGGCTTCAACTTTTGTAAAGGCAGTCATTAGGCAATCACCTAATTATTTGACTTTACTATGTACCGTGGTAGTACAGCAAAATACACCAATATTACACAAACGTACCGCGCAAACTGACCTCACAACCTTTAAATAAATTATAAGTTAATATACAGTTACACTGCTTACCTGCACTCCCTAAAATAGGCATCTGCGCACCATAGTATCTAATCCAGCCATTTCTTCACCAAATCTGTATAACGGATTTTCACAATATACACATTCAAATAAATTAAGCGAAATGCATTGAATTCAACCATCTTTTGGGACCCCCAAAACATTTACATATTAAAGTATATATTTTGGCGAAAAAAACATTTCCTTCTTTGCACTTTGACAACATCTAGGGGCATATTATCGAGCACGGCGATACAAATTATCGCCGCTTTAGTGGCAGAAAACGGCCGCTAAAGCGGAGATAATGGGCTTATCGCTGCTTTAGCGGTCGTTTTCTGCCGCTAAAGCGGCGATCATTTTAACGCCTGTCCTTGATAATATGCCCCCTAGTTCCACCAATTGCAATGCCACGATGCAATCAACCAGTGAGAACTGAAATTAATCTGTGTCTGTTTACGTTCCAAGGAGAAACAAATAGGTTTCGGTTGCACCTACACTAGATCTAGAATTAGTTGGCGGAAGTGGCATTAAAGGGGCCATCCCATAATGTATGTTACATGAAACCTCTAACACCAAGTAAACATTAAGAAAGAAAGGAACATTCTGAAAGGTCTATTGTGGGTAGTTAATAGCAAGGCAGGATTGGGTAAAGAGAGCTGTTTTTCTCTACACTGGATGGGGCTGCGTTAAAGTCTCACATAAGAATGCGGTAAGTTTGGAAGTTTCTCCCACCTACCTCCAGGATGGGTTGAGGGGCCCCCCTTGCAGAAGGCTGGAAGGGCCAGCAGAACCAAGCAGCCAATGGATGTCCACATGGTGCGGTCAGGACAGTCTGAATCACCAGCACTCCTCTGCCTCAGCTTTAATCGAAATGGTGCGGGTGGTAGACTAACATTAACAAACATGCCTTGAACCTCTGCCAAGCCTATTTCGTAATATTCTGTTTCACGAAAGGAATCATTCTGAACCGTGGGGGCCTGGCTGCTGGGGTGAAATATTCTGGGAGAGTTTCCTTCATTCTGTGTATTGTTTTTGTTTCCTGGCCTCTGTACACGACTGTCTCTCTGTTGCTCTCTGCTCATCTGCTTGAGTGTCTGGTAGTAACAAATGTAGGTGTGGGATTTGCCAAGGCCTTTTGATTTTAGTCAAATTAGATATATAACATACTTTTTCTGCAACCACACATCATCCATTGGTTTCTTGTGTTGTTCAAACTTTCTTCCACCCTCTCCAGCATACAGAGTGGGGGTCATTCACTGTGAGGGACAGCTTTCTACTCTTTCACAAGGAGCACTTTCAAACACAAAGTAGTTCCCGTCACTGCCAGGCATGGCGGCGACAGAGTGCATTTTTTTTTTGCTTACATTTATTTGGTGGTCTGCCAGTCTGGGACCACCACCTCCCCCAGTGTCGAAAGTTAGAAATATAGGGCTCATGTTCGACGACAAGCTGGCTTTTACATCACATGCCAATGCGTTGTCTCTTCATCTTTTTACACGCTTAGGAAGATAAAAAAACTCCTCCCCTTTCTTCCACCCAGTGCGGGAAAAACCTTTATTAGCACCCTAGTAATGTCAAGAATTGACTACTGTAATGGCCTCTTCATCAACACTCAGAAAAAGGTCACTAACGGACTACAGATGGTGCAGAATTCGGCCACCAGAATGAGAACAGGTACCCTCAAGAATCAGCCAATTTCAACGGTAGTTCGAAAACTTCATTAACTACCTATGATAAGCCAAATCAAATTCAAAGCTCTCTGCATTGCCTTCAAGGCCATCCACAAAACTGGACCTGATTTCCTGAAGAAGGTTTTGTGCGTCTAAACTCCAAATAGACTATTGCGCTCATCAACGGCCAACCTTTTGAACGTCCCTCGCACTAAAAAAGTTCACTGGGGTGACAGAAGATTTACTGTCGCCACTGCCAAATTATGGAACACCCTCCCTCTGCATATTAAATCCTGCCCAACCCTACTTGCCTTCAGGAAACTGATAAAAACATGGCTTTTTAATCAATAGGCACCCCACCTCTGGCTCGATCTTCCACACAGTCCGCAGCGCCGAGACACCCAAGGGTATTTGTGTGCTCTACAAATTGCTTAAATAAATAAATAAAATAAATAAAGCTATTTATTCAGAATTTTTTAAAATATTTTCACAAAGGCCTGGTAGCCATGACAAACCAAAACAAACATTGACAAAGCAGCCACCAAGATGGCAGCCAGGCCAGACCTACCAATGCTCGTGTGTGAATGGAAGAGCCTATTTTGCTCATATCCAACTATCAGGTACTGCTGAATGACTGCACAGGAGACACCTTTTACAGTGTTCCTGATATAAGCAATGTGGATCCACTAACAGAAGCTTTGGTTCATTGGGAGTTAGGTGTCCTTGGACTGGGCAGAGTTCACTCTGGGTTTACCACTGTCCTCGCACTCAGGTGAATGGCTGAACAACCCAAACATTCACACAGGCAGATACCAAAGCTCTTGCCCAGAGTTTATAGTTAGCAGTGAGACCATACCATGTGCTCACTATCATTCTTTTCAACCAAACTGCATGTTCGAATTTTATCAACCACTAACCTCACAAACCAACAAGAACTTTTGAGAGTGATGGATCTTGTTGCTCTGCCTTGTATAGTCACTCTAAAGATGATGAGCATCCTCTCATACATCAGCATGAGGCTGCCTGTTTGCAAGGGGATTGTACTACTGCTCCTCTGGGCTACCCTAAAACCATGTACAAACCTGGCTCAGTGACACGAACTTTGATACCTCCAAATCCCTACTTTTACTGAATGCAAAGTCACTTAGATTCACCCTGGACACCTACCGCACCCTCAAGAAACACATTCCTAAAATTTCAAAAATGCCTTGTACCTGCTCTCCAATATATTCTCCCAGACTCCACACTGGCAGCCTTTTAGGGCATCTGACACAGTGCAACACTTACCATTTAGGGACTGAGGAAATATTATTGCATCACCTTTTATCTTGCAGACAAGCTGACCATCTCTGGTGGTTCTTTGCACACCGACACCTGACTTAGACTGACTCAGCCTGCAGAATAAGAAGTCTAAAAAAGGCACAAAAAAGACGGCATGCCTTTTCCATCTATGAACCCAGGATCTGGTAAAATATCCCCATATCTATCTGCCCCCACGCCCCTAAAAATTAGGAAACAGTTGAAGACTTAACTCTTAAAAGAACTCTACAACACAATCCATTAACCATCCACAATCCAGCTTCCCCTCCTACTATCCATTGATTTTAGGCTTGTCCTTGACCATTTACTGAAATCACATATACAGGCATATATATGTGTTCTAGTGTAATGCATTTATACGTCCCAGGTTCTCTATACTCCCCACCTATGAAGTACTGATGTACACAATGTACAAGAATAGAGACGTGTTTTACTCTGTGTCTGTCATTGATGAAAGATTATATATTTTTAAACAGAAATCTGTTGAGTTCAATGCACCGGTGTGGTAGTGGCAACAAAGCTTTAACTTTACCTTTTGGGACATGTAACCCCGTAAGGTCTAAAGCTTCAACCAATGGTATTCCTGTCTTAATAAGGTGTTGAGCTTGAATCCCCATGACATTTAACTTTGCTTTCTAGGACTCAAGCATCACTGCATTTATTGAATTGTGGTTGTGATGATATCTGTCTAAACTCTATCTTATATATCTATTTGTGACTCAATAGTGTGACTACAGGAGAGACCCATCCCAAACAGACCATGAAGTACCTAGCTAAATAGTTCTAGGTATTTAATTGTGTTTGTTTTCTTTATTTTAATCACTGCACTGTTATAAGATATGCACAGGACTAACCTTACTAACCTTATGTATGTCACCAACGGCAAGAGTTGGTCTACTTACCCTAATCAATCATCTGTTGTTAATTAATTTGTGTCATACAGTGCTACATATTTTAAATGTTTTGGTAAAAGCATTCCCCCTACACATGAGAAGTAGGAACAGAAGTCCGCCAACCCATCAGGCATAATTAGATAATTACGCCAACTTGTATTCACCATACCCTGCTAAGGTCCCCCGATGGGGTTTAGGAAACCCCATGTTCTTATAACCCTTGCATTTTAGAGGAAACATCTTGACCTTTTTTCAGCTCTTGCAATATATTCACCCAATACTCAGCAATAGGGACCACTAGCAGGACTCAGCGCAACTGACTCAGCCCTTTCCCATTTTGGTGTTGCTGCCCACCAATGCTGTATTGTCGAAAATGTGGTAGCTTTCCAGTGCATTGCTATGGCACAATATATCGATAGTGAATGATTCGTTTCCATTCCTCAAGTGTCAGGTCATGGCCTATATCTGTCTCTCAGAATCAGCTCATGGGTAACAACGGGTCGGTAGTCATGTGAGCCAAGGCTTTGACGAACTAGGTTATGAGTTTGCGGCCATTCTCCATAATATTCAGGGCGTGAGTCAGTTGGTGTTGTTCTGGTTTGGCATCTGTTATATTTCACAAACGACCCAACTCTACCACCAGTGTGCCATTGGCTAGAAAATCCCCCCACCGGCAACTCATATTCCTCCTGTAATTGTCCAATGGTATTAGCACCCATCTTTAAACAGGTCATACAAAGGTCAATCCAACAGCTCTCCATGTCGCCAAACCTCCCTACTTATGTGTGTGCAAAATAGCGCCACGAGGTTCAGGCCAAAGCCGGAGAATATGAAGTCATATCCGGCATGATATGTAAGCCTCTCTTGTAGCTATGGCAGGCTATGCTCACCAGACCATTCACCCAACAGGGGGTCATCACTCTAGGAAGCAGTGCCATCTCCACCATTTCCTGCCCGTCTCATCCAGCTTCCTCCCGTCTAACCATCTTGCAGACCACTACATCTGTGCAGCTAAATAATAATGTTCAGAATTTGGCACCCCTAGGCCTCCCCTTTCCACTGGCAACTGGAGTCTATTGAGTGCCACCCTTCTCCTGCCCCTGTTCCAAATGAACCCACCCCAAAATGGCATGAAGCGCCGTGAAAGTGGATTGGGGTACCAGCACCGGTAAATTATTTTTAAAAGTTTGAAAGTTGGGGAAGCATTACCATTTTAAAAAGAGATATTCACTCTTGAACTTTAAGTGGTCTGTGGGTGTAGGGAGGATATAGTACTAGTGAAATGTCTGTCAATGACATCCTGTGTGGTGCTGTAGATGAGGATCCCCAGATAATGGAAAGTGTGAGGTTTCCACCTCACCACCTGGTCTCCCTCTATAATCTCTTGTGGGGGACAATCTGCACATACAGGGAATACACAAGATTTTGACCAGTTGACTCCCAATCCTGATGCCTGCCGAAATCCCTCAGGTATCCCCGCAAGTCAGGGATCCCCATGCGAATGTCCTGTAGATAAAGAAGCACATCATCTGCGTACATTGAGATTATATGAACTCCATTGTCCAACAGAATACCCCAGGCGCACCTCCTTCCTCCATAACATACTGATGGACTTAACAGGTTTGTAGAATTCTAGTAGTCTGAAATTCTCTCCTAAAGATAAGTTTGAATGTCCCACGGGTCTACCTTCAGAGTAGGGGGCCTCTTGTAAAAGAGTTATCCATAAAGCAGTGTCATTTCTGGAACTTGCTCTTCTTATTGAAGAGTCCAGGGCAAACTTACTAAGGTAAATTCTACAACCTGCATTTTCTGCTGCATAGTTTCTGCTGCCTTTTATTGATGCTGTCTTGGACCCATTCTATGCTCCTGCTCTAAATTATGAGGCCGCAAGACACCATCGGCAGCAACGGGAATTCCAAGTTCCTTTATGCTCACCCAATGTGAAAGTTGTCGTTCAGGCACCATTGTCTTCTCAGAACCCAAATGCCTTCACGGCCTCTCCCCTAGAAATGGAGCACAAGTGCATTGATGCTGAAGGTGTTCTCTTCTGGAAGTCCTCTCTAGTATTCTTCTAATGTCACCGGCTTGTGTGTATTCTACTTCCAACAATTTTTATAGATGGATGAAGTGGCAATAAGTAACCTACAGGAACACATGTGGGGCCATTCTGGATTGACCTGACAGATTATATTCCCAGATGCATAGGAACCTCCATTGCCATTTGGTGTCATGCATGGATGCTTTCCACTGGTTCCACGCTGATATCCGACTTGCGCTACAGCGCAGACATCGGCACAGTCATTAATGACCTTATCTTCTACTGCAGAAGAACCACCTCCTGGCGCAAAACCCATGCACACCTTCTCAATATTCGCTTAACCAGGAACATTCCATATGGCACCAAGCTCACAATAGCACCCTCCCCTACCCTGCGAGCGGACTTCACCATCACCGTCTACAAAAACTGCATCGTTCTAATCCAAGCCTCTACAAATAACCTTAATAAATTTGCATACCTTTTCCCCTCCTCAGAAACCATGTCCAGGACTCTGATTGGGTTACTAACACCCACACCAATGACCCGCCATCCTGCCAGACTAACATGCCTAGACATCCACATACCAACCCCCCCCCAAGGGCTTCTTTCTCAGGTCATCCTATCCCCGCCAACATGTCTCCTGTCCCTGGCTACATAATCTCCCCTACACCTCTGATTTCCTCCCACCTAGCGCCACCCACTGACGGGGAGACTGATACACTCCCAAAGACCCTTGTTTCCTTTAGAGTCAGCCCTCTAACGGCTCCCTCCACTGATCACCCTCACCGTTATAGTTCGCCCGCCGGCACCTCTAACAGAACCGCCCCTAGACCTCGGACCTCCTCCCCGCTAGCCATCCACCAAAACCACGAGCTTAGTATTCCTCCAAAGACCCTGGAGTCTGCTCAAACCAATCTATCTCCCCTGCCACCGGTACATGCCCCTTGCACTGCTCCTGAACCTTTGAAACCCTGCCTTCTAGCTCACCCAGCTTATAGGGGCTGATTCTTGGAGTACGTAGGGTGGGCTGGGTAGGACATGGCAAGAAACGCCTAGAAGGAGATTGTGTGGTAGTCAACTTCCAAGACAGCAGAGTTGCACACACAATCTGTAACCATAACCACGTAGCAGGCGATCTAGGCATCGACGTGGTGGATTTAACTTATTTCTACCCGCGGCCTGCTATGAATTACTTCGGCTCACCCTATCCTGAGACACAACACAGCCACAGTGGTCGCCCAGAGTCTCCGGCGGCACCACAGTTCCACCCACAGGCAGCTTGGCAAGGAAGGAAGTGGGGCCCCACGGGTTACTGACTTGATGTTACATGTGGGGCGGCCTCGGGGGATTACAAAGTGGGCGGGGTTGCCTCTCCTACTGTACTGTCGACTAGCTCACCCACCTCAACAATAAACCATATAGCCCCGTCCCCTATCCGGGAACCTGGCGGAGCACAGGATACTAATGGAGAGGGCAGTGGTCCTCTTGTCCCGGTCAGGGCAGTTGTCCGCTGCGATGGCGTGCCCAGCAGCGTCCCAGCTGTAACGGATCCCGTTCTTAGGATTTTCAGCTGGAACGTGGCTGGAATCGACAGGAAGCTGGCACTGCCAGACTGGAATGCCCTTGTGGAAGAGTACTCAATCTGCATCTTTCAGGAGACATGGAGCAGGGTGCCCACCCATAAGGTGGGATATTCTTCCTACTCTATATCTGCTGTCTACCCGGCATCTGGGAGGGGACGCCCTTCGGGTAGACTCCTCATTTGGGTGGCAACTTCTCTAAATCGTAGAGTTGAGGAGCACCAGACTAATTGCCCTGACCTCCTTAACATCACCCTAAAAGACGCCCGGGGCCGTGCCATCTTGAACATTTATAACATCTAGACAGTCGCCTATTATTGCTCTTCTAGAGGGCCTGCTAAGGTCATCCCCATTTAAATCATGTACCCTGGTTGCGGGCGACCTAAACTGCACGTTCGAGCCCTTGGGCTCGTCCGACACCATGGACTTGGAGGAGGAGGACCAAAGGAGAGGGATCCCAGCCTTAGAGCTAACTACGATTAAGAGGTGGACTGAAGTGGCACTCCAGATTAACACTCTTGGTATGGAGTTCGATCTAAGGGCCCTCAATGGGAGGACAAGTTCCGATAAGGCGGGAGCCCACACTTACAATAGGCCCAGCCACCCGTCAAGAATTGACTATATCCTACTTGACGTGTGCTTATGGAGCTCGGTGAGGGATATGGAAATTGTCACGTCCGTTGAGAGCGATCACAATCTCCTCTCTCTCACTTTGACTCCCTGGTGGTTGGAGGGCAAAACGGGCCCTTTGCCACGTACCATCGTCAAACCCGGAGAATCATCTGTCTCGAACTGTGGTAGGCGGCTGAAGTGGGCAAAGCTCACGCTATCCGTGGAGAAGGTTGCAGCTATATCACTTCTTCTGGCCACAGCCCAATGTAAAGTGGTTTCCCATGAGGATGTGTAGAAAAAAGGGTCAGGCAGATTAGGTCGATTACCCTCTTTCAAGGTTTGCCCGGCGTTAGCCGGCTCTCACCCAACTCACGGTTTACCAAATAAAGAGGCAGGCGCTGGAGACTGGAAGGCAGGAAACAGGAGTTTATTCCGACGGAGCAGAACACGTCAAATCAGACAACAGGGTATCTTCTCGAGGTGCTCTAAACGCATCCTTGAGGCCTGGCCTCTTATACACAGGTTTATTGCTTTATTACATGAAACACATTCTTGTCAATACTTTGATGTACGGAAAGACATCCTCGGAATCCTCGCTTTGGGCCTGTTCCTACACACATTTACAGTAGAAGTCCCCGCCCCGGTCACAGTAGGTGATGACTATCGCACACCAGGACATTCCGTCGATTCCCGGAATGTGTGTCTGATCGGATCTCATGGGGTGGGGTGGGGCATTGATCAGTCAGAGATCCTTTGAATTAGGGCAGCTGCTTACTGTAAGGGGGCCAATAAATGGTGTCCGCAGGGCCAGGTGGCGCCCTGGGAACGGGCAGGAAGATTGGGCACAGGGGAAAAAGGGGGTTCAATAAAGGATGGGGAGGTGTTGGCCGGGAGCGGAATGCATTTCCGAGGCAGAGTCGCGCTGGAGGGGAGTTTTATGGTTTAGGTATGAGAGAGCGGGGCTATCAGCGCGCGGGGGATGCTTGCGAGGTCAGAGGGAGAGACGCGCTCGCTAGCGGCGCTGGGCAGGGAGACCATGGTTTTCAAAATGGTTGCCACTTACGCGCACGAAGGGGGCCTAAAAAGGGACTAGATGGTGTGGCCAATGTTTCATGATTTTCACTTTACGCTCAACAGTGGCTATGGTGAACATAAATGAACGCCGCTTATGTATACCGATTTTAGTCATTTTCCACAGTCCCCAGTTTTTATCGTAAGTTAGTTCATTTCTGTTCATGTCTGAGGTAAGGACGTACAAGCTGAAATTTAGTTATACTAATAAGGGAAGTATGTGGCTGGGCTGTCTAATGAGGTCGTTGGTAGCCCATATGCATTACGGGCAGATGGAAATAATCCTGCTATCAATGCTGACAGAATGGTACATAACCACATGTAGTCAATGCGATAGGTGAGGAGGCAGTGCATGCAAAATTACATTAGCTGTGTCATACGTTAGACCTTGGAGACGGAGACATTATTTAGACGATGTAGGAAATTCGTTAATACAAACATGATGTCATACAGAAAATGTTCTGGCAGAATAAGAGCTATTATTACTTGAGGTCTGGACTCCATGGGGATCAAAACTAGACGGTATGCTCATGTGCATAACTGGTGTTCCACAATCATCATGATACAGAGTTAACGCTTTCTTGGTTATCCATGTACAGTTGAAAGTGACCGATGTAAGTTTTCGAAAGCTCAATTGGGTTATAGTCAATACAAGTGGTTGGGAGAGGAATTCAGATTAATACAAGTGTCAGTCAAGGGGTGGCAATGTTCAAAAAAAGGGTTCGTCTTTCCAGTGTCTTATTACAGCGAGCCATCCCTGGTAGGCTCTCATTGTTCTTCTTCTTTCGTTGGCACTGTTGAGCACCGCCGGTGGAGCTATGCGTCCAGCTCGGATTCAGATTTTGCGTTGCAGGGTGTGGCCACTCTTTGCTCTCGGACCACAGTCCTGGTTGTCCTGTTCCCTAACTAATCTATCATAGGTACCTTAGGCGGGGTACCCGCATTCCGTTCTTCTGTCGTGACAAACCCTATTCTATCTTTTGTGCTGTGTTTCTTCTCAGAGTCAAGTTCGAAAATTCCATATGAAAAAAAAGGGGGAGGGTGATGGGGCGTGCTTTGGGAGGCCGAGGGAAGAGAGGGTGGAGTGGGATCAGATCTGAGACAGACCAAGGAGGGCAGAAATTTCAAGCAAGTGGGCCCATCAATCGGGCACAATGGGCTGGGACTTTCGGCACAAGCTCAACAACGTGCAGAGGCTTCTGGACAGCCCTTCTTTCCTTCACTTTCCACGCTGAGAATGGTGCCTTGTCCCGCAACTCTTAGCTTTGTGGCTCCACCTTGGTCGAGGTCATAGATATTCCCCGATCTGCAGCCAGGCTGTGCGTCACATCCGGCCCCTCTCCTCCGACAACTGCACATTATCCTTAAATGAGTAAAAAACAAGTTTTAGAGAACTGGCAGGGGAAGACGTTTACACACTTTAATTTCTCTCCCAACCCCAAGTAGTTGGGGAAACGTTCATTGGTCATGATAGGGTGGATGCTTAGTAATCCTTACATCGGTGTATGTTGTTAACTCATGCATCATTGCTGTAGTGCAGGTCGGCAAGCATTTTTCTATTTTCAAACATCATATCTGTCTGGTGTTTTACTCCTGTTATATTTGCGAACGTGGCAAGAAGTCTGATATCTAAAATTTACATGGTTTATCGAATTCAAACCGGCTCCTTCAGTAGAGACTCGCGTTTGTCTAAAACAAATCCTGTTGGGCAATATGTTTCTTCAAGGTCTGCTAATTTATAAAAAGTGTGAAATGCTATTATCATGGGCTTATATCTACAGTCTTTAAGATTTTCTGGGACGGCTGGTACAGCACTGGGACCATTCTGGAGAAACGGGGACGTATCGGACATTCTATTTTTGTGCAATGGGCGGTGGTAATCCGAATGATGGGGGTGGTGTTACTAAAGCGCTAAAACAAAAGCCACTGACATATAGTTCCTTTTTAAGGGTCAGATTAGGGGACATCAGTCGTCTTACCTGTCCTTTCTTTCTCAGCCAATTAAGTTCCATCATTTTACAGAAAGGAGAGGTAGTAATATGGCAAAATGTGATCGTTTTGTTTCTGTCAATTTGTTCAAACACTGTCGTGTCTAAAGCCAATTATACCCGTACCGGCGAGGTACAGTGTTGTCATTTATTAAAAAAAAAAGGGGGGCAAGGGAGCCCTCGGAGGGAGAGAGCGTCGTGCGCACCAAATAGGCTATCAGTACACGTACAACACAAAGAGAGAGAGAGAAACGTGTATAACAATAGGCTATTCAGTGCACACACATACAGAACAGTACGGGGCAGTTTCACGTATAAAACACAAGCTGAGGGAAAACATAAATTCATAGTTTACGTATACACAAATACCAGATAGGGTGCGACAGTACATACATCAAGAACGAAAACCTAAGAAAAACACAGAGCTATTTTGGGCAGAAGGACTTTTTCATGCGTGTTGCGCATTCTCAGCATTTTATTTAATTCGTTTGGGGGTCGAGCTCTTTATTCTCCTTCCTTCCTAATAGTGGACAATTTTTGTTGGTAACCTCGTTTTTGAAAATACTTACTCCCTCTTAGTTGGTCGGACACTAGTCCAGTCGTGCTTATACTCACGGTGGGGCCTTCCAACATCTAGCAAATGATGATCCAAGTTGAGGTAAAGGAGGGGTGTCAGTCGGACGTGCAATGGTGCAATTCTGACTTTTCTACGAGGGTGGAAGAAGAGGGGGTAAATCTAAAACATGACAATATTCCTAATTTCTGGGCTGAGGGGGGTTTTGGATGAACCCCAACCCGGGGTACTCTTGACTTCTCTTATTTAGTCAGCACGTAAGTTGACTCACTGGTGCGCATTATTTTGGGTGTACATTTGGGATATCGGTTCGGGTCCGGGGTACTACAATAACCCTTCAAGTTTCTGGTGTAGGCCACTCTCCCATTCACCAGCTCCAGAGAGGGAGAGAGTCGTTCCTAGGTAAGGTAAGTGCTATGTTCTTTTTCGTCCTTCACATGCAGGTACCATGTTCGGGCTTATTTTTCTTATTCCATTAATCGTTCGATTAACACCTCCGTCATACAAAAAGCATTCGTTCGTCAACCCAGACGTGCGCCACACATAAGCATTCATACAACACAAATCGGGGCCCACGCGCGCATTCATACCATACAATTCTTCTTCTTTCTGCGTGGAGCACGGTGCATTCTGGGTCTTCTCCATACTCCAGCTGAAATTCCGATATTAACCTGCAGAGAAAGAGAAGAGAGGGGGGGTGACAGCGTTCAAAGCACATCAGCGCGCAAAAACACGAAAATGTTTTTACCTACCACGTACCTGACTTATCTCTGTGGGATGCAGTCCCTTTTATCTCGGCATTGAAGCCCAGAGGAACCGGTAGTGCGGAAAAGATGACCAATGGTAGTCTGTTTATTCCATAGATCGCCCGAGGGCGGTAGTACAGACCGCGTGTAGGAGAGGGTCAAATGCCAGGGGTATCCAGTATAAGGTGGGGGTGACGGATTCATATTTTCATTCGGGGAAAAGAAATGGTTTACGGTGGTACAGGGTCGTTCTTGTTCGCAGAGCATGGTATTTTAAAAACCCTATCAGTTTAAATGGCTGTTTATGATGCTAGTTCCATATATATTTTTCTTTTAAAACCTTGATTGAAAAAGATGTCAGCATTCAAATACGGGCCTCCAACCATCCAGGCCGGCCACGGGGCAGATGGGAAATGCATGAGGTAAGGAGAGATTACACTTGTAGTATAGGAATACGTAACGAGCGAGCCATTTTAATTAGAAAAACTGAACGAGACAAATGGTTGCAGGATCAATGAAGGTTGATTTTATAATTGAAAGTAAAACAGGATCAGTTATAATAAAATCGTTCATACGCGTACCATGGGCAAGCATCATGAGTAACATTGCTTCGAAAATACAATAATCAATAGTGAATAAGAACCAATATCAGTAGGGTTGTCCGCATGCCCAGTCAGTACCCTTCCCCGCCCGCCACGTGCTCAAGGACCGTATACATATCCCATAACATCAAGGCTACGTAACTAAAACGTCATAAGAAGTTGCAAGTCTCGCCTATACTGGCGCCATTTTGGGGCGAGGCCGGGTGGGTCCAGAGTATAGTCCAAATGCCTCCGACAACTAGCGGCCGGACCAGAATCCCTTTCGGCAGTTCAAAAAAAGTTCGTTAGCGCCAACAGAAAGAACAGGCTGCATGAACCGTGACTCAAAGGGGGAGGAAGGCAAAAATCTTCCCTACCGGGTCACGCTGAGGTCCCACCGGAGCTGATCGAGTGTCTCTTGGTAATTCAGACAAAAGCTGGCGTCATCATGAGAGCACCACCATCTTGCGGCAACGTTGTGGCCACTCCAGAAAGCGGGACAGCAGGCGTGTCCCTCCACCGATGCGCCGAATCAGCCTCTCCCACGGCACCAGATGTGGACAAGGCGGCGGTCACCCGGTGCGGTGGCATATCCATGGGGGATAGTCGAGCAACAGTGGCGGTTGCCCCCACCGGAAGCCCGCGGGAGTCGAGGGCCAACGACTCTCGTAGAATCTTTAAAGCTTGGACAATGTCTTCAAGAGTGTGGCTCATGCCTGAGCAGGCAAGCATTCGAGTTCCAGAGTAGTCCAGAGCCGTTCTAGCGGACCAGGCCCAAATCCAGGGGCCCGGCCGCCATTTTGAGCGTTCCGCAGCAGCAGCCGCTCTTCACCCTGGCCACCGGAGCGGGTCCTCCGGCCATCCAACCGAGTGGAATGCCAATGGCAGTCCTGGTGCAGCCGTCCAGCAGGTGAAACGTTAATGGTTGTCCTGCTGCAGCTGACTGGCGAGTGAAACGCTAAGGGTCGCCCTGCTGCAGCTGTTCGGCGAGTGAAACGCTAAGGGTCGCCCTGCTGCAGCTGGTCGGCGAGTGAAACATTAAGGGTCGCCCTGCTGCAGCTGAGGAACCTCCTCCTGGGGAGGTGGGGGAGGCCCGTTCGCTTCGCCTCCCCCCCCCAGGGCACCCCACGCCGTCTCTCGGCGCAGCGTTATAAGATGGCTGAACCAGGCGACAAAGGTGCGGGGGGGGGTGAGGAGGGCCATCAGCAGGGCATCCCCCGCACATAACTTGTTGGGCACCACATCTGGACGTCCTGGGGACGGGCCTCGGCGCGTTGGGTAGCCTCCGGCCTATTCGCACAACGGGCCGCCACCGACGCTACCTCGCCGGCTGATGGCTTTTGTAGACTTTCTAAAGCCCAAATCCTACTAAAAAGTAGCCCAAAGTAGCCCAAAGTAGCCCAACATTGCTACAGCGTCAAGCAGGCGGCAAATGTATTTTTGGGTTTGTTGTTGCAGCCGTTTGCCATGTAAATAGTTGCTTAATAAATAGTTGTATAATAAAACGTTTTAACATGTTACTTTGCTGGAGTGTTGTATTTATTTATAATTTTTGCATAGGGTTTGTCGTTATTTGGGCGGGGTGGGTGGTGGAGCCGAGCTGTCTTGCAGCCATCATGTCGTCGAGTTCGGTTCTTCTCACTAGTTTCATATTTCTCACGAGGGGTTGTTCCTAATGTTTCTATTTTAGCGAGGTAAAAAAAAGAGATCCCATCAGTGGCCTACTGATTTTGCTCGATTCCTTTTGTTTTTCCTAACGATTTTTATGTTATAGTTTGCTAGCACGATACAGCGGCTAATCCGCATTTTTATATATATGTCCTTTTTATTAGGGGTGTCCTCCGGTGGAGCTGGATGATCTACCTCTAATAAACGGTCCGGGCTGCACCAACTACCAACAAACGGGGCAAAGATAGGCATGACGGGTTACAATGGGGACAAAAGTCTGCACTACCTATCCTTCACTATTCACAAAGACTAAACAGAGTATTGCGACTCTGTGCTTATTTGTGAATAGAGAATAACCCAAAGAGAACCAATTCCGAACGATCAATGTTCGGTCAAACAATCAATCAAATGAGGGATGAAAATAGGCACAATGGATTACAACGGGGGCAAAAGCCTGCGTTACCTATCCTTCACTATTCACAAGGACTAAACAGAGTATTGCGACTCTGTGCTTATTTGTAAATAGAGAATGATCCAAAGAGAACCAATTCCAAAACAGTAAATGTTTGGATAACAATCAATCAAATGGAGAGGGAAGTAGGCACGACGGATTACAACGGGTGCAAAAGCCTGCGTTACCAAGCGGCTCGCAATGATGCCGGTGTAAAGTTTCAAATCCACATTTAGCAGGGAAATGGGCCGATAGGAGCCGCATTCCGTCGGGTCACGACCAGCCTTAGGGATCACTGATATGGCCGCCTCCAGCAATTCAGGGGGAATGGCACCGGGTCGATCAAAGGTGTTAAACAGGTCGCGCAGGATGGGGGCAACCTGCTGGCAGAATGTCTTATAGAAGGCCGCCGTATAGCCATCCGGTCCCGGCGACTTCCCCACCTTGAGGCGGGATATCGCTGATATGACCTCCTCCAGGCCAATGGGCCGGTCTAGGAAGTCCGCTTGTGCTTGCGTGAGGGTGGGGAGCGTCGCGCCGTGCAGATAGTCCAGGCCCACCTGGGGGTCAAGGCGATCCGCGTCGTAGAGGCCGGCGTAGAAGTCGCCAAAAGCTGCCGCTATATCTGCATCTTCCGTAACCTGCGTCCCGCGCGTGGAGTTGAGGGCGCCCACTTGGCGTCTCTGCTCCTGTGCCCGCAGCCTGCTCGCTAAAAGCTTCCCGCAGCGGTTACCACCGGTGTAGTACACGTGCTTGAGACGGATGGCGGCGTATTCTGCCACATCCTGGTCTAGTGCCGCGAGCATCTTCCGCTCCGTGCATAACTGGCGCCACGCCCGCGCGGCCCCAGTGCGTTGGTGCATCTGTTCCAATTCAGCCACCCGTTGAGTGAGTTCGGCTCTTTTCAGTGCTCTGTCCTTGTTATCAGCGGAGGCGATAGAAATGATCTCGCCTCGCAGGACTGCCTTGAGGGCCGCCCATTGAGTGGCCTTGGACGTGTCGTCGTTGGCATTGTGGGCCAAGAATTGCGCGAGCGCGGTCTTGAGCCTATCCTGTGTTGCGGGAGACAACAGGAGTCCGTCCCAAAGCCGCCAGTGGCGCCGTGGTGTCGGCGTAGGCGCCATCCGGAGAGTCGCCACCACCGGGGAATGATCAGACAGCGAGGCTGGGAGTATCTCTACTTCCTCGGCCTGCGCCATCAGCTGTGCGGAACACAAGAAGTAGTCCAGTCGCGCGTAGGTCTTATGTGCCGCTGAGTAGTAGGTGTAAGCCGCCGAATGTGGGTGGAAATGTCGCCATAAGTCAGTGATGGCCAGGTCAGAGAGATGTGCATGCCCCGATTCTGAGAGTGCCCCCACCTGTCCAAACCTCTGGCCGGTGCGGTCAGCCGTATTGTGAAACACCAGGTTCAGGTCTCCCCCAAGCAGTAGGTGTGGATGTGTAGTGGCTGTGGCAGCTTCCAGTGCCGTGAGAAGGAACTTTTCCTGCCCCTCATTAGGCGCGTACACCGAGCCCACCAGCAACGTCTGCCCCGCCACCTGGAAGCTGTGGAGGAGAAGCCGCCCCTTGATCTCGGCCTCTTTCTGCATGACCCGCCCCTGGAAGGACCTGGCAACCAGTATAGCCACCCCAGCAACCTTTTTGTGTGAGGAGGAGAAAATTTGCCACGGGAAGGCGCGCGACCGCAGCCTAAGGTGGTCCTTGGGCACCAAGTGTGTCTCCTGTAGGAGGCAGATATCTGCCTTCGAGTGGTCTAGGAAGGACAGGACTGCTCTGCGTTTGACCGGGTTGTTGAGGCCTCGCACATTAAGGGAAAGTATCCTCAGTGGGCGTGTCATGGTGGGCGGAGTGAGTGGTAAGCTATCGTTATGTCTGGTGCTCGCGATGTGGCGGCATGGCGCGGGGCAGTCCCCTGGTCAGCGCCACCCCAGTTCGTGACCCCCAGTAAAGAGCCCACAGGCCCTGGACAAGGAGAGTGCCCTCCCCCCTCCCTCCCTTCAACCAACTCCCTTCCAACTCCCTCTTGCAGAACACCCCCTACCCACCCCCTCCCCCTCCCCCTCTCCCCAACTGACCCCTCCCCCACTCCCCCCCTCTCTAGCCCCAAAAATGAACTGTCCCCTGCGCCCCCACCCTCGCTTCCCCCCCACCCCAATCCCCAAAACCCAACCAAAGAAACCAGAATGAACATCATAGTCCCAGGTCAACCTAGTGAAGGAAGGACCTGTGGAGTAGTCAGTGTCCAAAGTGACCCAAGCCAGTTGGAGTCAAAGTACAGATAGAGTACGTGGTGGTAGCGACCGTCGTGGCTCCCCACCCCGCCACCCCTCATGATGCTACTGTCTCAGCATGCCCCCGCAAGGAGTGACTCATGGAGGTCCAGAGGTGTCCTTTGCTACTTCCTGAACAGCGTCAGCCTGCTCCTTGGCAATTGTCAATGGGTCCGGTCGGGCCCGCTGCTTGGGCTGTCTCCGTCTGCGGACCTTCTGCCAGCCGTCGCGACGGGGTCTTGATGAGCGTTCCTGTGACGACTCCGTATTAGTGTCGTCGCCGACATCCTGCTCCGGGAGCTCGATCCCCAGCAAGGTGCAGACGTCCTGGAGGGAACGCATCTGGTGGAGAGAGCCATCCCAACGGAAGATTAGTCGAAACGGATGGCCCCAGGAGTAGGGCACCTCCTTGTCTCTCAAGAAAGAGGTGACAATCTTGAATTCCCGTCTCTTTTGGAGTGTGATCGCCGAGAGGTCCTGAAAGAGCTCCACTGATGCATCTTGGAAGCGGAGGGGTCGAGACTGGCGCGCCTCTCTAAGGATTCTCTCCTTCAGGGGGAAGTCTGGGAGGAACGCCAGTATGTCCGGGGGAGGTGCAGGAGCCCGGCGGGGCAGGCCCACTCGGTGTGCACGGTCAATGCGGATGGGGAAGTCCGCCGGCTCCTTGAGGATTTCCCGGAACAGCTCCTGGAGATATAGGGTGACACTATTCCCCTCCGTCTTCGATGGCACGCCCCGGACCCTGATGTTGTTCCGCCTGGAGCGGTTCTCCAGGTCCTCAGCGTGTGCCTGTAGACCTATCTGCTGTTCATGGAGCCGCAGGACTTCTTGCTGAAGATGCACCATCTCCTCGCAGCGGACCTGGTTCGATTCCTCCATCGCGGCCACCCTTTCCCCCAAGCCGTCCATGTCTCTGCGTAGTTCCTTTTGTTCGCTCACCAACTCCTGCTTAAGAGTCTGGAAGTCCTCTCTCAGCGATCCGAAGAGGGCCTCGAGGAAGGATCTCGTGACCGGGGCCTCCTCCTGGTTCCACTCTTACTGGACACGGGTATGGGCGACAACGACGCCGGTTGAGCCTTGTCCCCTTTCTGGGATTGTTTCCCCAGCAGGTCGGCGATAGAGCGGCCTCCTCTTCGATTGGCATTTGCCATCTTGGTGTGGTTCGCCGAGCCCTCTCTCTACGTTCACGTTCCCGGGCTGGCGCTCCGGCAGGACAGTCACTACCCCCCGGGGGATCGCTGTGACTCCGGGGTTCAGGGATTATGCAGTGTCTCTGGGGGGCCGCCGGGTCTGACAGATCGCCACTCGCCAATGGCCCAATGCCCCTGTTGTCCCGTGAGTGCTCCCCGGGCGTCCGCGGTCGTCGCGGCCTAGTCCGTCCGACGCTAGTCGTGCCCCCACTCACCGCCAGTAATGCTCAGGGCTCCTCCGGGGGACACCGCTCCTTCCGAGATTGCAGACGTCTCCAACCCCTTGGCTCCTCTCCGCTGGTCCGCCTAGTCCCAGACCGGGCCCTCTATTCTGGCGATGGCCGCCTCCCGCCCGGCTGCCGGTCAGGGTGCGCGCTCGTGGGTAGATCCTACGGTGATCAGGGCCGCAGGTGTCACTATCGCCTCCCAGCCACCTCCGGGAGCCCCGATCACAGCCCTCACTCGCTGCTCCCGAATCTGTGCGCTCCTCCAAGTGGCGCAGGTGAGGTCCTGTCCACAGCCGGCCCTTTTCCCGGCCGGTGAGTAGGCCCCGACCGGGCCTTTGATGCCAGCACTGCCGGCCTCCTACGTCGCAGGGTGGCACACCTCGGGGACTCTCAGCGTGCCAGTCAGTGGCGACCGGGCCCCGAGCGAGGAGGCGCAACAACACTCAGCTCGGCCGCCAGCCCCCCGGCGCTCCCCTTTCAAGCCTGCTCAGGCCCAAGCCGGGGCCTCGATTTGGGCGCCGGTGTCATCCGCTCCCGGGGCCGCTCAGCCGGGACCAAGGCTGCCGCGGGCCCCGCCGCTTCTCCGCGGCTCCCTCACTGGCAATCCTGTGCTGTGGCTACGCCTGCCGCTCCACTTGCCGCCGACGGTGAACTCGCCGCCTCACTAGCCACCGGGGACCACGGCCTGGGTTGGGCCCCCCTCTCGACTGTTCTGTGGAGCTCACCGGCCGCCGTCAGGAGCCAGGTCCTCCAGGTCTGAATACAGGACCATCCGCCCACCAGGGGCCAAGGCGGGCGGGCGAGGCGACTCCCGGCCAATGCTCCAATCTCCCAGGGTCCCGACTCTGCACCCGCTCGGCCCACGCTATCCCGCCAGGCCCCGACCGGGCCCTCGATTTATAAGCTCCCGGCCCACCTTGTTACTCACTGCCGGGAGCTCCACGGGCCGCTCGAGTCTCTTCTCTCCCTGCCAGTTGCCTCAGGGGCCAGGTGCTTATATTGCGTGGGCCAACTCCTCCAGTGCTCCGCCGTTGCCCAGTCGCATAGGCCCAGACCGGGCCCTCAATTTTCGCGCTCCCGGCGTATCAGATTTCAGCCGTCGGGAGCTCAGTGCGCCAGGCCAGCCCCTTGCTCACTCGGCGCCTCTGGAGGTTGGGGGGGTGCGCGGCGTCCCCCGATAGGGTCCCCGGCCGCCCAGCACCTCCTCGGTCAGTCCGCTTAGGCCCAGCCCGGGGTCTCGATTTGGCGCCTTCCGCACCTCTCGCTTCTCTCGGTCGGGGTCTCCCCCGGGCGGGACCAATCTCCGGCTTCCCGGTGTTTCAGGGGACGCCGCTGGCCTCTCAGTCGCGTCGGGGGTACTTGCGGCGGTTGTGGGGAGCAGGGCCTCTTGAAGGTCGATGTTTGGGGGCAATTCGCTATGTTTATGGGTGCTGAAGGGGAATTAGGGCAGGGAGCCACGCAGACCTGCGACTGTTCAGGTCGCCATCTTGGCCACGCCCCCCGGCCCAGCAAATGACTCCTTTTTGATGGGGTGTTGCCTCTAGTAGATCTTACTATTCTTCGATCGTTGATATGCAAATAGTGAAGTATAGTTAAAGATCCCATTGAAATCCGGTTTATTTTTTATTATTGGCCAATTCTTCAAAATTATTCTTTTCACCTGTTGGCTTTTGGTTGAACAGTTTGTCACAAATACTGGTCTGTTGTTGGTCATTTCTTCCTTGTTAGGGGATAGTAAATTGTTCCGGTTTGAGGTTTCCGCGCTTCATTTCGCTAAGCTTAGCACTGTATTCGGATATTTTCTATCTTTGAATCTTGCCAACATTCTGTCTTGATTTTTTCTGTATTCACTTGGTTTTGAAGATATCCTTTTCAACCTGAGTAATTGCAGATGGTAGATGTTTTTTCTAAGACATGCGATGACAGCTGTCAAAATGTAAGGAGTTGTTCCTCTCGGTCGTTTTTGTGTATACATCTGTTTCAATTATGTTGTTGTGGCAAGTGACCAATACATCAAGGAATGGCAAGCACTCCATGCTGACATAGTGTGTAAACTGGATGTGATCATCTATGTTATTGATGAAAATTATGAATTCTTTCACCTCTTCTGGTGGACCCATCCATATTATAAAAATGTCATCTATGTAAAGCCAAACATTTAAATATTTTGTTGTTCAATCTTGGGTTGGTTAAGAATTTGTCTAGCTCTAATCGGTGCATGAACAAATTTGCATAGCTAGGGGCTGCACAATTGCCCATCGATGTACCCGCTAGTTGTAAAAAATATCATTGTTCCATGCAAAGTAGCTGTCAGTGTATTGAAGTAATTCTAGTAGAAATATTTTTAGCTCCTGTTTGATGTTGTGATTAATTAGGAATGATTCTATTGCTTCGATGCCTCTGTTGTGGGGAATAGACGTGTATAGTGCACATACATCAATTGTACATAAGGTGATCAACATGTCTGGGTCAAGTATTGTGTGTCTTTCAATTTGCTTGAGAAATCTGTTGTGTCGCTTATGTAGGTGGTCATTGATTTAACTATTGGTTGAAGATGTTTGTCTATGTATTTACCAGGTGGCTCGTGAATAGATCCTTTGGTTGACACAATCGGGCGAAATGGTGGTTTGGTCAAATTCTTATGTATTTTAGGTAGCATTTGTAAACTGGGGCTTTTTGGATGTTCCTGTGTCAGATATTTGTTGTCCTTGTCTGTAATTGTGCCCATGGAGCATGCTTTGTCTAAGATGTTTTTCAAGACTTTTGAAAACTTGCTTGTTGGATCTTGAGGTATTTTGATGTACAATTACGTGTTGTATACATGTTCATTAACACTTCTGTGATAAAATTCAGAGTCCATTACTACAAGTGCCCCTTTTATATCAGCTTTACAACATTTAATATCTTTGGGCCCGATTCAGAGTACTAACTTAAGAGAAAGTCCTAAACTTACTACCATTTTGGAGTAGTAAAGTTAGGACTCCTAACTTTAGGACTCCTAAATGCCATCTGTGAATACCGAAAGTCTTAAAGTTAGTATTTTTCTCAGGATAGGAGTAGTAAAGTTAGGACTCTTAACTTTAGGACTCCTGAACTGAGAAAAATCCTAACTTTAAGACTTTTGGTATTCACAGAAGGCATTTAGGAGTCCTAAAGTTAGGACTCCTAACTTTTGTGAATACCAAAATGAGTAAGTGCTTTCTGTGAATACCAAAATGGAAGTAAGTTTAGGATTTTGTCTTAAGTCAGTTCTGTGAATTGGGCCCACTATTCTCAATGATTTGGTTGATAGCTTGTTTTTCTTTGATATTGAAATTGGTACTCCTTGAATTGTTTTTTTAAAATAATTCTTTGATTTCATTCATGGTGATGGCTTCATAGGAGTCAAGTATTTTATGACTTGTGGGTGCTGTAAATCCACTCGCTTTTTAAATCCATGCTTGTGTCTTCTGTGTTGACAACGGTTTAGGGGGCTATGTTGGTAAAAAAGTATTTAAGTCTAAGTTTCCTCATGAATTTATACAGGCTAACTTCAGTTTCATGTTCATTGGAATGGTAAGTGGCCACAAAAGATGTGCCTCGTTGTAATGTGGCCATTTGTGTGTTGGATAACGAGCTGTTAGAAATGTTGATGATCAGGTTATTTTGCTCCACGTTGATTGGGCTATCGATGAGCTTGCATCTTTAATGGCATCTACCCCTCCTGGTTCGATGCTTATAGCTGGGCCTTTCTCTAACAAATCAGCCCCAGCTGTATTGTTATTTGATGTGCTTTGTGCGTTTTCCGTTCTTGCTTGAGTGTTGCTTCTTTGTTTGTCTGTTCTTGGTCCGTCTCTTTGTGAGGAACCATTGGATGTTGTGCTTCCTTCATCGGTTGATGGATTTTTAAAAGGTCTCTGCTGTCTATGCTGGACGTATACCTCCGCCCAGTTGTATATACCATGGGCCCTCAATTGTGTCTGCGTGCTTTGTGCCTCCATCACCAAGTGATCCATCACTTGCGCTTAAGTGCCATGTGCCCCAGCCCTCCAAAATTACATGATGGGGCAGCCCTCTTTGGGTACAGTCTTAATAGACCACACACAAAGATATTGATGGATCCAGCACAAGAAGAGCCTACCCCGAATCCCCTTAAGATACTCGACTTACCTCCAAAATTGTATTTGCAGTTGAAGCCTACTTGATGAGAAGCCCTGTGTCTGGAAACCCTGGAATAAATGTACAAGGAGCAGTCAGGCCAGAGTACACACATTCAAGTTATGCTTGTGTTAATACAACACAATATCTAATTAGCAACAGAACTGTTTGCTTTATGAGGAATATTCAAGAATGAGTGTGTCTGTAGAATGGAACAATAATCATTTCAAGTTCAAGTATTCGTAGGCAAATTTGGAACCTAGTAGTGGAGTAACTGTTGCCAGTCATCCAGCAGTAGTCACCAGTCTTTTTTAAATAAAGATATAAATATTTCAGAGCGTGAACAATTTCATGCTGAATGTAAATGGAGTAATCACTCTGGAATAGAACTGTTTAAGCTTATGAGAAATAAGATTCTGGTAAGTATTTGTAAAGGCAAGAACATAATGTTCAAGTTGTGTTTATAAAACACTTGTAAACATTCAATGTGTGTATGAGTGCATTTTGATGAGTCTGTTGTTTCTCTTGTAAATTAGGAGTTCAGAGAGGCCAAAGCAAATAAGCCATTTCCTGCAGAAGAATCAGGATAAGCCAGCCTGAAAAAATTGTCCTCATGTGGTATCGGGTTTCAGTAGGCCTAGGTATGCCGCTAATAACTCTCAATACCTTAGAATAGAAGTTGGCACAGAAACTGGAATAGAAAAGACAAGTTTATTAAGACCCCATGGGGTGGTAGTACACTCAAACAATACCCTTCGGCAATGCATGAAGTATCACCCCGAACGGAAGGCACATGGTCCTTTTATACCCACGCAGGGGCTCGAAGAATAGGCGGTACAGACACAGAACGATTTTATGTACATATAAGGGCATTTTCAGTGCACATTCAACAAGTGGGAGGAGTTAACGGCTTGACCAGTTTGGGGTAAACATCTCTCGACAGTGATTTATCAGAAACAGATGTGGCTTAATTGCGCATGCGTGTATTTCGAACACGAGCTAAATATAGCTTGTTACTAGGCAGAATATGTAGGCAGCCAGCAGAGAGGTAGGACAAAGCGCATGGCGAACACGAGGTAATGTAAGGCATACAAAATGGAGGATAGGAATACAAAATGGCCTCCGAAAACGGACAACATAACAATGAAAACTCGTTTAGCTTCAGCGAATGCTTACCTCATCGCTGTCAATTTACGACACTCAGTCCCTCCTCTCTCTCAAACCCAATCCCCTGCTGGTGTGTATGTGTAAGTTGAGACTACTTATGTAGGAGTGGGTATTCTGGAAGGAGAGTGCTTAGATTCATACCCCTCTTGACATATCAGGAGTGTGTCGGGACCTGCAATGTTGTGTGGTCCGATTGTAAACACAGCTTTATCCTAAAAATCGGGAGGGGGGCATCTGGACGCAATTGAAATGTAGGATATTTGGTACCCTAAGAAGAATCCATATACTTGTGCCGCATGGGATTCTGTTGGCTTGCACGTTGTTTCAGCCTGTGGCCATGGTTTTAAGGTCCTCATCTCTAACATGACGTCCTTATGACATATTCCCTAACAGTGCAATGTAAGCTCTCGCTTTGCTATGCTTTGCAATGCAGTGCTAAGCTCTCGCTTTCCTATGCTTTGGAATGCAGTGCTAAGCTCTCGCTTTCCTATGCTTTGGAATGCAGTGCTAAGCTCTTGCTTTCCTATGATTTGGAATGCAGTGCTTTTGGCAATGAGTTGATGCTCCAGAAGTCTCACTGTCGAGGAGTCTCTTAGAGTGTTCCCTCAACACGAGGTCTTGCCTTTGGGTCCTTATAAGTATTTAGCCATGCACCACTTCATCTTGGGTGCTGCTTTATCTACTGTTTGCAGATTTTTTTCAGACATCTAAATCTGCAAACAGTAGATATTGCTGCACCCAGGATAAAGTGTCACATGGATAAATACTTATAAGGTCCTAAAGGCGATTTAGAGTACTGCCGGTGGCAGCAGGTCTGCCCTGTGAGGAAAAAGGTGCAACCTCGCTTTTACATTCCTGCATTGTTGGCAGATATCCAACAAACCCAGACTAAAACGATACTATGTCAATATTTTGTACTGACAGTGGTGGAGAGAAGACGCGGTCGGTAGTGGTGTTCTGTGTTGGCGCTATTTCAGAACACACTCACAAATTTGAGTCAAGATAAAAGCCTCACTTTTCAAAAAGCAGATAAGGGTGGCGCTCTTATAGTCATGGACACTGAATTCTACACAAGGAGTGTCAATAACCATGTTTATAATCATGACATTTACCTACCATTGGAAGGAGACCCTACACGAGAGTATCAACTCGTCTTGCAACAAATATAGGATCATGCTTTAGCCATGAAATGGATCAGTCAAAAAACATATGCTTTCTTCAATTTGAAATATCCCAGAAGACCGCAACTATATATGTTGCCCAAGATCCACAAGGATCTCACCAACCCTCCATTTAGACCCATTGTCTCGGCGTGTGGGTCCATCTCGGAACCTATTGGCAAATTCATTGACAAATTTTTACAACCCCTGGTGCAAAACAGTGAGACATACATCAAGGACACCACAGCTTTTTTGAACATGTTGAAAACTGTTGATTTACATCAAGGGGGTACATACTGGCTTTGCACCATCGACGTTATTGCGTTGTATACTTCTATCCCACATAAGGAGGGCATTGAAGCACTGGAATGGTGTCTATTGAAGAGTGATCTGGAAGAGTATCAAAAAGTCTTGATTTTGGAACTAATGCAATTCGCATTATATCACAGTTATTTTGAATGGAGAGGCCAGTTTTTTAACCAATTGAATGGGACTTCAATGGGCTTTGGGGGGGGGCCCTCATATGCGAACATTTTCATGCATAAATGCTTTACTTATAAATGCCACCTGGTTTCTGAGCGGTGTGCATGTTTGTCTGCAGCTCTCGGAAAAAAATTTACCTTGCCCGGCTTTCCTTTTTCTATTGGGAGAATTATTTGTGAATAAAATGGCTTTCGGCAAAAGAATGTAGTTGAACGACGTGTGACCTCTGCAGCAGCCCAGCCCAGCCCAAAAACAAACAGTGCTAGCTGCAGACTTTTCTGTCAGAGAAACTTATTCGGTCTTGTCAGTGCTCCTTAAATACATTTGTGTTTACGTTTTATGTGCGCAGTGTCCCTAAGCTATTTTGTTTGGCAAAAAGGTGCTTAAAATTGGATGTTAAAAGCACTGATATGATTTTTGAAAACAGACAAAGTGAAAACTTTGCGAAGGCTTCCTCATTGTGGCGAGACCGATTGGCTTTGAACACCCCCACCCCATCCTTTCTGATCATGAAAAATGCAGATTCTATGAGGTAATAATTTCAGCTTGCTGATGTGAAATGTGTCCTGTACCCAATTGTTAGAATCTTGTACTCTGAGGGTCTGCAGAATACACTGTGTTTGACCCTCCTCAATGACGAGTTGGATGCTCCAAGAATGTTGTAATCAGGGCTAAGAATGCAGGCGTGTGTTCCCCTAAAGAGTAAAGTTATTATTAGCACAAGTTGAGGTCAAAGCCACACATCAAGATTTCCCACAAAGAAGTTACCATAGTGCAAGTTTGGCTCAAAACCACGTCAAGTGACAGCATCCAGCAACGACCAGTATGACATATGAGTGAGACAACACCCCAAGTGTCCTCTTCCACAATCACATACTGAGCAGCATGCTCAGGCCTACCTAGTGTTGCTCCGTATCTCACTGTATGCCTAAAGAGGGTAGCAGTACAAATCAAATCCAGAACACCAAAATGTATTCCATATCCCAATATATATCGATATTCTGGGGAAAAATTAATTAGAAAACTATCAGATTGACGGGCACCTCAATGTTGCCCAAACACCTTTACTCTTTAGGGGAACGTTATCCTCGTCTTTTGCTCACCCTTTATATCCACCTACACTACCTTCATGAGTGGTGGGATTTTAATATGAGATTCACTTCAGCAGAGGATGTCACCACTGCATGGATGTCATTTAATGCATCTAACTTGTTATAATGCCCAATGTATTGCGGGATTACATGATGTCTTTTGTATGTTTTTTTCCTAGCCCTGAGGAAGTCGTGGGTTTTGACCCCAAACGACGAAACACGTGTTGGTTGGACTTGGAGAAAGATACTATAATTAAAAATATTCTTCTTGTAACTACTGTGCTTACTTTGCAATATGATACTAACCTAACTGGATATAAATATCGATGTTGGTGTGATAGGGCTAGACTCATATGTTGGTGATCTACGGATCCATTTTAGAGGTTTTGGATGATTACCTCTCCCTAAGCACCCAACCATCAATACTTGACAAGCAACCACATATTTGCCGTTATATCTGTGAGCGCCATTCACACCCAGGGCTAATCATTCCCTTTCTCTCTCATGTGCAACAATTTAGTACACCATTGGCGTAGCAGTACCCTTCCATTGTGGTGTGAGAAACCTCATTTCACTAAAAGTTTTCAGAGCGGTGCCAAAGGGATGACCTGATAAGTCACCGTTGCCTGCCTTCATGTCAAAGAGTGGATTGCGCGTCTGTTCCACTTCCTCGTCAGGCTGTACGGTGGTTGGTTAACCAGAAACGATGCTGAATTAAACTTCCAAACTCAGAAGTTGTGTGATTACAGCATTCATGTGACTGGCCAAGGGAACAGCCATCTGTGGTCTCCACCTCAAGGCAAGCTGGTTGAAGAGTCCTGACTCACGTCATATTAATGTCGGCTGAAATACAACAAATTAAGGGGCATATTAGCAAGGAACCTTGTTAAAATTATCGCCGTTTTATCGACATGAAACTGCCGATAAAACAGCGATAATGGGCTTGCTAATATGCGCAGGACATATAACCTGGTATTCTTTAGGAATTCTATAACGCATATTAACAAGCCCATTATCGCCGTTTTATCAGCAGTTTCATGCCAATAAAACGGCAATAATTTTAGCGAGGTTCCTTGCTAATATGCCCATTAGTTTTAATTGTGGCAGCCAAATGAAAAGGAACCATGTTAGAAATCGCAGAGTCAACTGAAGCTGGGAGACTAATTTGGCACGATCACTGAAAGCAGACTGGGAGAAAGGAAAGCAGGGCCTCCATTTACTGTTAAGTGCTGAACGTGATGTTACAATATTCAAATACAATGCTCTTCAACCAATATGTTCACAAGAATTGATTAAATGAAAACATACTACAAAGATCCTTCAATTATGGGATATGTCTCATAGATCAACCCTATACAATCAATGTATTAATTCATACAGAATAAAGAAAAGCAACAGCAATCATTACAAATTCAGGAGCCATTTTAATTCATTGCCTATATCACTATCTCTATATAAGAGAATATATGTCAGTCAGTCATAAGCTTTTTATTCGATATGCAAGATATCTTATAAGCACATATACAAAACGTCATTACAAAATACAAAAAGACATAGCTTTAAGAAGTCAGTATAAGAACTCATTTAAAAAGGATAAAAGGACGTAAAGCGCCCATAAATAATTTAGCTAAAAAAAGAATTAAACCGCTACTGACAATCTCTTACATCGAATAAGCCAAAACTGTTTTAAAAATTTAGCAATTCCGCACACAATGGGGGGGGAAGTGTCCGTGGTTAAAATACGCAAGGCGACTAGGTGGCTACGTGTACCCAAGATTTGGAAGAGGGGTTTCAACCAATACCTCCGGGGCCTGGCATAATCCGGACATTCAAATAGAACATGCACAATAGACTCAACTCTGTTCGGGCAACATGCACAATTCGGGGAGGCACGGGCCACTGATGTCCAATTTGATACCACAGCTCCTAGCGGGAGGGATCCAACTCTAAATTTAAAATACAGGGCTCGGTCAAAAGGGAGTGTGATCAGGTCCAGATAAGGTTCAAAGGCCACAATGTCTTTAGTTTGTAAAAAAGAGACCGTGGACTTGCAGTGCTTCGAGTTTGTGATTAAGCGCTCCGCCGTCCATTTCCAAAAGAGCGCTTTAACAACTTCTTTTGGAGGGGCTGTGCGTGAAGTCCAACAATCCCCAAGACCAATCTTCTCCAGGAGCTTCTTGGTTTCACTCAGCCATCTAATCTTGGCCCAACCCCCCAAACTCATTATTTCCCCCAAACCATCGGCGTAAGATTTTAAGTCCTCACCCCTCCAAAGATCCTTCAATTATGGGATATGTCTCATAGATCAACCCTATACAATCAATGTATTAATTCATACAGAATAAAGAAAAGCAACAGCAATCATTACAAATTCAGGAGCCATTTTAATTCATTGCCTATATCACTATCTCTACATAAGAGAATATATGGGTTGCCCAAAGCGAGCGTGCATAAGATAAAGAATATAGAGTGCGTAGTGAAAGAGATAGAAAATAGAAAAACATACAAATATATTTACAAATTTATATGCAAAATACATCAGTTGTCACAATATACTTTTGTTTGTGTGGCCTGGTCTGTGTAATAAGTTCTATACACAATTTTCATTAAGTGGAGACATTGCTTCCAAAAGTTATATTGCACCAGAAAATTGTGTGACACAATCCAGGTAATCAAAAAGAGCGTTGACGTTTCGACTCGTCCCTTACTACACTTATTACACAGACCAGGCCACACAAACAAAAGTATATTGTGACAACTGATGTATTTTGCATATAAATTTGTAAATATATTTGTATGGTTTTCTATTTTTCATCTCTTTCACTAAGCACTCTATATTGTTTATCTTATGCACGCTTGCTTTTGGCAACCCATATATTCTCTTATGTAGAGATAGTGATATAGGCAATGAATTAAAATTGCTCCTGAATTTGTAATGATTGCTGTTGCTTTTCTTTATTCCGTATGAATTAATACATTGATTGTATAGGGTTGATCTGTGAGACATATCCCATAATTGAAGGATCTTTGTAGTATGTTTTGATTTAAAAAATTCTTGTGAAAATATTGGTTGAAGACCATTGTATTTGAATATTGTTGAAAACCCAGGTCTTTCGACTTTTTGGGTCACCCCATTTTTGATAATGGTGAACGTGATGTTACAGGCTCTCTGACAGCGTAGCCTATCAAGCGCTGTGGGTACAAGTCCTAACAAGAGGCTGACTTTTGGCACGCATGCGTACGATGTATATCATCGCACGCATGCAAGAGTCTGGACAGGTAATGCAAAATAGACTGCGAATGCAGCCAGCCAATGAGAGAAAAAAAGCATTTACAAATGCAATATGACTCGTATTTACACGAGACCTATTGCATTGTAAACAAAAATGCTGGCGTTCAAGATGGCAGGAACGGGTGTGGGTGGGGGTTGGTGGTGGGCAGAGAAGTGACCGACTGCGGGAGGGAACGGAGGGAGGCAGGGGAACAACTAAAGGGGCCGACAGCTATGGAAGGATCAAAATGACGACATGGCTGTCAGGAGGCGGGATTAAGTTGATGAAAACCAATCAGATTGCAGCATTTAGGAATTCGGCCAATCAAAACGATAGGCGGAAGGTGGGCAGAGCTTCCCCCACTATACTTTATACAGCATGCCCTGCCTAGGCGAGACCTGAAAAAGCATAAAGGGGCTCATTTATGAGAAACCTGCACCACTTTTACATCCTTTTTGCACAACGTAAAGTGGTACATGCATGAGGCAGAGCTCTGAATCCGATTTATGAAGCCACACAAAGCCATCATGCATGGCTTTGCGTAGCCTCATAAATCTTGAATAAGGCAGCTCAGCGCATGCCTGAGGTACTGTATTAGTCTGCACTTGTGAGGCATTCCATGAGCATTACTTGTATTTATTTTTAATTATTTAAAAGGTTTTATATAGCGCTACTAGACCCAAGAGTATCAGAGCGCTTTACAAGGTAGGTAAACATATCAAGACAAAATTAACATTGTGCAGTTTCCTCACATAGGATAAGGCATTTCAGTCAAATGAGAGAAGGAGGCAAAAGTAACTGAGAGATCAAAATAAGAGACTAGGAATGTTGAAAAATAAGAGAGAGATGGGAAGGTAGAGAGGGAGAGAGAAAATAGGAAAAGTGAGAAAGAGGGGGTGGGTCGAGGAGAGTACAAAAAGAAAGGACAATGTCAGATTCAGTGACGTTAGGTACCCCAATATTTGTTGAGAAGAAGTACCTTGAGGCTTTTTTTGAAGAGAGGGTAGGAGGGGTTGCAGCGAAGATCTTTGGGGAGAGAGTTCCAAATCGTGGGGGCATTACCAGAGAATGTACGTGATTGGGTCTTTTTACATTTGAGTCTAGGGGGGATTAGGACAAGGGCGTTAGTGCTCCTCAAAGACCTGGACCACCCTGCTTTTTGTAGTTTGTCAGAAAGGTAAGAGGGGATGTTTTGGTGAAGGGCTTTGTGAGTGATACATGCAATCTTGTAGGTGGATCTTCCTTCTATTGGGAGCCAATTGAGGTTTTTGAGGACAGGAGAGATGTGATCAAATCGCTTACAGTCAGAGATAAGCCTGGCAGCCAGGCTGAGAACAGATTTAATCGGTGCAAGGTGGACTTATGGGGTGCCAGCAAGTGTGGTGTTGCCATAGTCAATTCTGAAAAGGACAAGAGATTGAACAACGATTTTGAAGTCATCAGCTGGAATAAAAGGTTTATTTTTTTACGGTGGTGAAGGATGAAGAGAGCACCTTTCGCTGCATTTTTAATGTGGGAGATGAGATTAAGATTCTGGTCGATGCTGATGCCTAGGGATTTGACAGAGTTAGAGGTGGAGAGGGAGCAATTAAGTGCTTTGATATCATTGATCCAGAGTTGGATAGGTAGAGGATTGTTTTTGGGAGTGAAAAAGATGATTTCAGTTTTTTTAGGATTCAGTTTGAGATGCTTAAGATGGAACCAAGCTTGGACTTTATTCAGGGTATTGTTGAGGTGAAGGATGTCATTGTGGGATTTGATCTTGTAATATAGTTGGGTATCGTCAGCATAGAGGTGGTAGCTGATTTTAGCTTGTTTGAGAAGGAGGGTGAGTGGTTCCATGAAGAGATTGAATAGGGTGGGGGATAAGATAGAGCCTTGTGGGACACCAAGTGAAACAGGTTGAGGTTTGGAGAGGTAGTGACTGAGCGTAAGTTGTTGGGATCTATTTTGAAGATACGAGGTGAACCATTTGAGTACAGTGCCCTCAAAACTAAAGCGATCTTTGAGAGTATTAGGAAGGGTGGGATGATGGACAGTATCAAAGGCAGCAGAGAGGTCAAGGAGGATTAGTAGGGAGGATTCCCCTTTGTCCAGAGAGCGATGAATGTTATCTGTAATATTGAGCATCGCAGTTTCGGTGCTGCATCCTATTCTAAAACAAGATTGAAAAACGTCAAGGAGATTGAAGGAGACGATATGGTTATCTAATTGAGACAGGACACATTTTTCAGGGGCTTTGGAGAGGAAAGAAAGGTTTAAGATAGGGCGCAGATTGTTTAAGTCATTAGGGTCAGCGGTGGGGTTTTTGAGAATGGGGGAGATTTGACCTAGTTGAAGGGAGGCAGAAACACAACCAGTGGCAAAAGTGGAGTTGATGATATTGGTCCATATGGGGGCAATGATGTGTTTGAGTTCCTGAACCAAATTGGCGGGAAGAGGATGTTTGGTATGAGAGGATGGTTTGAGTTTAGAAATGATGTTGATGACCGTGGTTTCGGATACTGGACAAAATTCACTCCAAGAAGCATTGTTTTTATCATGGGGGTCCTTAAAAGTGGAGTCAGGCTGGGGGAGAGCAGGGAGGGGTTGAGAGGGGTCATGACATGGGGGAGAGGAGGACAAGAGTGCTGTAGGAATGTTCGGGAGGGGGTGTTGACTGTGGGGAGAATGGAATGAGAGAGAGGGAAGAGAAGGATAGTTCAATCGTGTTGACTTTAATCGAAAAGAAGCTGGCGATTTTTTCGCATCTTTCTACAGTGCCTAATATTTTAGGAAGTCCAGAGGAAGTTTGTTTTTTGACAATGTTAAAGAGTTCTCTGGGACTGTTTCTTGCCTGGTCAAGTTGCGAGCGGATGAAGGAGGCTTTTTCATTAAAGATGTGCTTCTTGTATTTGGCTCTCGCGTTTCTAAGGAGAACCAAATTATCAGAGGAGGGATGATTCCTCCAAGAACGTTCTGACTGCCTGAGGGCCCGTCTTTCATTATTAAGGTCATTATTAAGGTCGGAATTGAACCAGGATTTGGGAGGGATTTTTTTTGTTGTTTAAGTTTGGTTGGGGCAATTTGGTCGAGGGCTTCAAGGATGGAATTATTGTAATGTTCAGTTAGGTTATTGGTGCTGTGAGAGAGAGGGGGGAGAAGTAAGCGAGTTTTGATTGAGGATTCCAAATCGCCTGGGGGAATAAGGTGAAGATTACGAGTATGTTTCATAGGTAAACTGCAGATAGGGGTGTGGCGAGTAGTGGAGCTATTCAAGGTGAAGAAGATAAGGTGGTGATCAGACCAGTCCACGGGAAGGATCTTTGAGAGAGGCCAGGTCCTTGCTAGTCATAATAGCGTCAGGGTGGCACCTTTGGAGTGAGTCGGGGATTGGCAGAGTTGAGTCAGGTCAGTAATGTCCATGGTGTCTTTAAATAGGATGACACCAGGGTCTTCGTTTTTATTCCAGTGGATGTTATAATCACCAAGAAAGAGATTCTTGCAGTGAGAGAACGATGCTTGAATAATAGGATCAGACATCTCCTCAGTAAAGGAGATATAATTGCCAGGGGGGTGGTAAATAGTATGTAAACGAATGGTAGGGGAGCCAGGAATAGTGACATCAGCGCAAATGTATTCAAAGGTGGAAGGGTCCTGGAGATGGACTAGCGTGAGATTAAGTTCATCTTTAAAGATTAGGGCAAGGCCACCTCCTATTTGATCGATTCTATCTTTCTTAATGATAGAATATCATGGAGGAATGAGCAAGTCGAGGATAGGAGTGGAGTGGGGGTTGAGCCAGGTTTCAGTTAGGAATGCAATGTCGATGTTTTCACAGAAAATGGTTTCCGCAATCTCCATGCAACAGAGGGGTGACGAGTCAGGGTATTGGGTGGAGGGACAAAGGAGGATAGATGTTAGTTGTTGAGGGGTCTAGGTGACACCGGGTAAAGGGGAGTCTGCTCATTCCCAAAAGAACTGGGATAGTAGACTGAGGGTAAGGGGGACTAGTGGAAGAGGATGGTGCGGGAGAGACAGGGGAGTTCGTAGTCAAGTTAACTCCCAAAGACACTCGTCAAGAAGCATGTTGTGGAGGGGAGATCATAGTTGCAGTGCAAGGGGGAGGGTATTGGTAAGTTCAGCGGGTTCGGGTGGGGTCAGGTAGTTCAGAGGGAGGGGTGGGCTAGGTGGAGTGTTGGCGTTGGTCACAATCCTAGGCGGGCTATTTGTGGGGGAAGTGAGTGTTGATGTGCGACGATATGCTGTTTTGTGAAGGGACCGATGTGTGTGAGTGATCCGAAGAGTGGGCCTTAGCAAGGAGTGAGACATCGGTTCTGATGGAGGAGAGTTCTAAAAACATGGGACGAAAGGAGAAGTTCAACATTAAGGAGTGATTGTGTAAGAAGTGAGGAGTGAAGTGGATCTGTAGTTTTTAGGAAGTGTGAAGAGTTAAAGTTATCCAGGAGAGGGATATTGGGGGGAGCAAGGGGGGTGGGTAACCTGGGGGGGAGGAGAAGGGAATTATAATGAGGGGGAGGTTTCTTATTGGGGAGACGGGGGACAAAGGAGGTAGGGGTGGAGAAGGCATTGGGTTTAGGAAGACAGTTTGGTACATGAGGAGGAGGGACAATATAGGTTGGTGTCTCTGGTAAATAGAGGGTCTCAGGAGAGAACAAGTGAGTGTGAGAAGGAGTTATCTGAGGAGGAGACGTTAGGGCTGTTGGCAGGGGTATGGGGGGGCGGTTAAACGAGGAGGGAGAGAATAAAGTGCATTAGAGGGTGGAGTGGGACGGGAGCCAGAAGGAGAGAGGTAAGCAGAAGAAAGTGCATTATTGGGATGAAGGGATATAAGAGGGTAAGTGAGAGAGGCTGGAGGAGTCGAGGAAGAGTTGTAAAAGGTGGAGGCTGGGGGGGATTTGTTCAAGGGGAAATCACAAGGAGAGGAGCGTTCAACAGAGCTTAAAGACTTCGGGGTTAAAGAGGAAGCAAGAATAAGCGTGCGGGTAACAGGGGTATCTAACAAGTTAGAGGAATCAAGAGAGGGAAGTGGAGTAGTCCCTAATTCAGGGGGGCAGTGAACAGGGAGGCGTGAAGAGGATAGTGGGGCAGAAGAGGAAGACGGGTTGAGGGGACAGGTGGAAAGAGGGTAGTCGGGAGGGTTAAAGGGGTTGGGGAGCGTGGACATAGGGGGGGTGGCAAGGATGGAAGAGGATGAAAAAGGGACAGGGGTGGGAGTGAAAGGGGATGTGGGAGAATCGTTGGTGGAGGTGGATAGGAGAGAGGCAGGTACACTAGGAGATTGGGAGATAAGGGTGTCGTAACAGGTTATAATGTTAATAGCAATTGAGGTTAATAGTGATTGAGAATAATCTTCAGGGTTGGGGGAAGAGGAAGGGGAGTCAGTGAGAAGAGATCAGGGAGAGAGGGAGTGTAGGGAGTCAGGGTTGGGTGAAAGAGTGGGTGAATTAGTGAGGAGGGGAAGGGGTCCAGGGGGGGTGTAGGGACTCTGTGGTGACATGTATTCCGTAATATGGAACCATGTTATGTCACTGAGAATGTATTTCTGTGAGTGTTCTCTTGTAGGCAGTTATTATCTGTCTCTTTCTCTGCCTGCTGGGACGACTCTCCTTATCTCCAAATAAACTACTTTCAAACACTATTTATCAAGTCTCTATCATACTTTATTTCATTGGCGACTGAGGATGGGATATCCTGCTTTGCTTCACCTGTGCTGATGTGGGATCTTTGCCTCTCTACCATTCTTCGGTGTTTTTTTTCTTTTCTTCACACAACTGTGAGTACGTCTTCATTTGCTTCAGAAGAATTTATTACTAATTATTGGAGCGGAGAGCCGTGCCCCTTCAGCAGCAGTCATTAACGTTCTTGTGCATGGGTTTTCTTTCAATATATAAAAAATAGAAGAACGAAGGATTAATCAGAAGAAATCTACAACTTTTCTTCAAAAGAAATCCTTGGCATTGATTGACGCTTACAAGTAGACTTTTCGAGTCTTCTATCTATCACAGACTGACGCTTACAAGTGGACTTTTTGAGTCTTCTATCTATTACAGACTGCTTGTTACTAACGGTCTCTCACCTTAACGTTGGTTCCTTGAGAGATCTTTCGTTAGTGCTGTGTCCTAGCAAATGATGACGTGGTAGAACCTCAGCTAAACGAAGTAGTCATCAACAACTTGTCGTCACTCAGCCTATCACAGTTTCTCTACACGTCATTGCGCATTGACGTCTCACGACTGGTTCAGGAAGCCATTTTATAAATGCTTTGTTGATGTTTCCATAGCAACCGAGGCAGCCGCACTTACTTCACCGAAGATGACCGAAGCTAGCTGATACTACGAAGGAGCTTATGTCTTCGGATTTCGCAGCCGTCATCCTGTCGAATCCTGTCTCAGTAAAAAAAAGTTTTTGAAAATGTTTAGATTCTCAACAAGTAGTGGATACTCGTAGAAATGCTGTTAGATTGTCTAATGGTAACTGGTGATGCACATCACAAGTCGCTAAAGATCCTTCTAGTTCTCCAAGAAATGTGAATTTCAAAAACGTTTCAGAGGGGAATGGGGTCAGGAAAAGTACCAGAGTGTCAGTCAGACCAAGCAAATTACGAGATTATGTTTAATCTTTAGTTGTTCATTATTTTATCTTTTTCAGCTTATATTTTGTATTTATTCATTTTGTTATTTATTGTTTTTCTTATCAAAAGGGGGGAGGTGTGGTGACATGTATTACGTAATATGGAACCATGTTATGTCACTGAGAATGTATTTCTGTGAGTGTTCTCTTGTAGGCAGTTATTATCTGTATCTTGATCTGCCTGTTGAGACGGCTCTCCTTATCTTCAAGTAAACTACTTTCAAAGACTATTTATCAAGTCTCTATCATACTTCATTTCAGAGTCAATACTAGTAATGGTATTGAGAGCTCGAGTAGTCAATGGAGGTTGGGTATGGACATCAAAGTTGAGAGAGGAGGAAGGTAAATCAGAGAGAAGAGCTAGGGGGGCAGGAGACAAGAGGGGTGGTAATGGAACTAGGAGTTGAGGTAAATCAGAGAGAAGAGATGGGGCATTTTAAAAATGTGTTATTTTATACATAATCCTTCAGATATTTTTCTCTCATACAAGACATTATACTTTTCCTCATAATGAGTTTGCTATCTTTTCTCTCATCTTCACAAGGCATGTTTGAATGACCAACTATCTTTGCAACAATAGTAAGGTTCCATATTTTATAATCTTCTGTCCTTATGGCATTTCCAAAACCCCTAATACCTTCGAAGTGGAAGGGAATTCTGAAAGAGTTTTGGAAAGCCCTACATCGGGATTTTTGATCCTTACTACTATATCACCAAGTTGCACTAACGTTTTTTTCACAGCCTTTTAACTCTCAAATCTGACCTTCCGTTCTCTAATTCTTTCACTCTTTTTTTCCTTCATCATGCTTCAACCCCCTTCTATCTCCTGACTCACTATTTGCCCATTACTGGCAAATCAAAGTTTTTGCTTTTCTTGTGCAAAATAACTCAAACGTTGTGATGCCTGTTGTCTTGAACTGTGTAATTCTATAATTTTTTTATTTCTACCAGTAATTCTTTGTCCTAACACAAGTTGTTTTCTAGAGCTGTTTGTGTGGTTTCCTTTGTTGAGCCTCTCTACCATACTGTTCATTTCAGGATGGTAAATCCTTGATTTCTTATGTTTGATACTGCTGCCTTCAGGAAATCTCTCCATTCTCTGTACACAAATTGTACCCCGTTGTCTGTTAAAATGGTGGAAGGAAATCCTTCCCTACTCTAATCTTATTACTTTGATCTTCTCTCCTTATGGCATTTCCAAAAATCGTAATTCCTTTCAGAGAAGAAGAGAATTGACTCTGATCTTATGTACGTAGTTTTTTTAACATGTGTTTTTTAAACATCTTGTTTTTTCTCGAAACATTTCAGGAAATATCTTGTTCCTAATTTGGTCTTCCATTACTTATTTAATCTATCGGCTCAATCGGCCTTAGTCTAATCGCAGGGCTCTCATTTGGGTCAAGCTAAACTATGAACTCTTTCTGGTGTACCCAGCTAATAAGAAAGTCACTTCTCATCAATATATTTTTCCCTACTTTTAGCCTATCTATAAACTGCATGGGCCCATTGAAATAACCCAACCACTGGATGGGTTTTCCGCCGTAAGCTTTCAGACATATATCTGATTTGTGTAGTGTTACCTTACATACCAAAACCATCTCAAACTATTCCCTAGGGATTAAAGTATTTTGAACCCTTGAATCAATTAACATGGAAACTGACTCTCCTTCAATTTGTACTACCGCCATGGGACGACTTACCACTTCTTTTACTTGTGGAATAATGTGGTCACTGTCATTGCACCAAATATCTTCCTCTTCATCATATGTAAATTACTGAATAAAAAAAATTAAGACTTGTTAGTGCTTCTGCAGCACTTGGTAACATGTCCTTTTCTCCCACAACTTTTGCATGTGGCCTTCCATCCAACAAAGATCTTGTAATTAGCAAAGTGTGCCACATCTAAAACACTGCCCCTGCCTTACCTCTTCTTAGGAGGGGGGTGCATGTTTGAGGAGGGAAAAATTCAATGGGAACAAGGTGTGGAGGCTAGATTGAGTTTGGTACAGTAGAGGAAAGGGTAGGGGTTGTGGAGGCAGAGGGTTGTGAGATATGCAGAGTGTCACTGGATGCATGTGTGGTGTGTGCTGTCACTTCCTTTGATGTGAGTGTGCTGTCTGTAGCATGAGTGTGCGCAGGTGTGGCTTGTGACTTGTGTTTGTGTGCTGCGTTTGGATGCTGATGTTTTACTGCGTGTATTTGCATATGCTTGGGTCAGGGAGGGTAGTTGGGATGGTGGATGATGAAGAAGGAGGGGGGAGGTACTGCTTGAGGAGAGATAGTGCTGCCATCAGTGTTGAAGCTATAGCCTGATTTGATCTCTGTAGGGAAGACATTTTTGAGAGAATGCCCTATATGTATGATGACATGTCTGTCAAAATAGTCGTGTGTGCATGGAGGCCACTCAGAATTGATATCTGCCCCACAGAGATCTGCCTTAGGAGGTCTTTGGTGGGTCACCTTTCCCAACAAAACCTGAGGATTGTGTATAGAAGATGTAGGACCACTAGAGAATTAGTGTGTCCTAGCTATACATGCCCCAATAAGAAGGTGAATGATACTTGGCTTGCTCGTCCCATTGACTTTTTCCCATGTGGCAGATGTATTATTTGCCATTTGTGACAGAAAACAAAGGGCCTAATTCACAGAACTAACTTACGACAAAATCCTAAACTTACTACTTTTGGTATTCACAGAAGGCATTTAGTAGTCTTAAGTTAGGATGCTGTCTTAAATTAGGATTTTGTCTTAAATTAGGATTTTTTCCTAAATTAGGATTTTGTCTGAAGTTAGGATTTTGTCTTAATTTAGGATTATGTCTTAAATTAGGATTTTGTCTCAAATTAGGGTTTTGTCTGAAGTTAGGATTTTGTCTTATGTCAGGATTTTGGTTTGAGTTAGGATTTTTTCTTATGTTAAACTTAAGTTTAACTTAAGTTTGTCTTAAATTTAATTTAAGAGAAAATCCTAATTTATGACAAAATCCTAATTTAAGACTACTACAGTACTAAGTTTAGGATTTTGTCGTAAGTTAGTTCTGTGAATCAGCCCCAGAGACTTTTGAATACAATGTGAGAAGGACATACACCATTAGGCATTACATAAATTGCTTGACACGCTATGTAATTTATGTTATTATATGTTTATGTGGTAACATTTATGTGGATAGCACAGTTCGTCCTCTAAAGACACGCATTTAAGAACATAGGTGAGCATGCATGAATGGGGACATATCATATGGGTTGGTGTCCCACATGAGTAATTCAACCAGCAATAGATCCAATTTCAGATTCCATGCAATTGATCTATTACCACACACACACAAAGGGGTGGTTATAAGGAACTCCTTCGTGACTGGAAGCAAAAAGTAACAAAACTTGGATACAGAATTGTATTACTTCCTATGAGTCCTCAAATAGGTCTGAATACATTTATCATAGTCTACGTCCGTTTTCGGATTCATAGATCTCAAAAGCAGTATGTTACACCTTATTGTTTTGCTCTGTCTTAACTAATAGGAGACAAGCAATGTAATACACATTTGTTTTTCAAATATTAGAAACAGATATAAAACTAAGGGTTTAATTCATATGTCTCTTATCATCTACTTGGAACAGCCCACACTTGTGCTACTATGGTTCCATACACGTTCTATCTTTCTAGCTCTAATACTATTATTATTTTTATTTATTAATATTAGCATTTGTTACGCGTAAAATGAATCATCCCCATGGGGATCTCTTGGCACCACAATATCAGAAGATTAAAGGAGAGAAACCGCTGATTAGGTTTTAAGACGTGTTTAGAGCAGCCCAAAGTGAGGCTATCATGAATGTCGTCAGGCAGGTTTTTCCAGTGGAGGGCGCATGGTAAGAAAATGTGCGACCTCCCATTCTGATTTTGTTGATCCTCTTTGGGCACAACAACCGTTGATTGCTCGACCTCAGTTGCCAACACAGAATGTAAAGTATTAGCTTTTTGCTGAGGTAGGCCAGGCCATGCCCCTGTAGAGTTTTAAATACCAGACACAGAAGCTTGAATAATGTTCGCTTATTAATTGTCAGCCAGTAAAGTTGGCAGAGGAGAGGTTCCGAAGGCGAATGGGATGGGCGATTAAGGGCAAGTCGTACAGCAGTATTCTACAGTCTAAAGAGAAGATCTCCCCATATCCCTACCAGCAGGAATTACCGTAATCCAACCTGCTTACTAGTAATGCCTGAATGTGCGACTTTCTTGCAGAGAGGGGAAGCCAAGGAAAGATCTTTCTGAGCATATGCATCAAGCCCAAACACATGTCTGAGATGATTTTCACATGTTGCTCCATGGAGAGTTTATCATCCACAATAATACCTATATTTTTCACCCGTTTTTTGGGGGTCGGAGGGTCACCCAGCTCAGGAGGCCACCCGTCTGTAGATGAAAGCTTCTCTGCTTTCCAGAATTACACAATCTCAGTATTGGTTGTGTACAGCTACAAAAAGTTAGCAGTCATCCAGACTGCAGTCATTAACATGCATCTTTTTAATCTTTCTCTGGTCGATGCGGGATCTGAATCGATGGTAATGATCAGTTGAGTATCATCCGCATATGATACGGTATCAAAGACACAAGATGTGATAATAGAGGCCAGAGAAGATACATAAATGTTGAATAACATGGGGCTCAGGGTAGAGCCCTTTGGGACCCCTTTGTCAACAGCCGAGGTCTGAGAAGTAAATGACTCAAGTTGGACTTGCTGAGTTCTGTCGGCAAGGAAGCTTTCAAACCATCTAAGTGCCATTCCTCAGACACCAATCTCTCATAATCCATCCACAAGGATTTAATGACGGATGGTGTCGGAGGATCAGCATAGTAGAAGTCCACTTATCCAGGGCCAGCTTTATTGTATCAGTGACTTCCGTGAGTGCAGACTCGGTACTGTGAGATGCACGAAAGCCAGACATAGAGGAGTCAAGCAAATTGTTCAATTCGAGGTACTGAACTAACTGCTTATTGACTAAAGCTTCCATGACTTTCGAGAACAGAGGTAGAAGAGAGATCAGCTTATAATTTTGAAGATCCCGAGGATCGGCCATGGCTTTTTTTAATATATGTCTAATTTGAGCCAGCTTCCATTTCTGTGGGAAGGTGGCTGTGATTAGAGATCAAATACATAATTCAGCAATGGGGGCTGCTAGAGCCGAGGCCAATGCTTTGATGATGACAGGGGGACCCATGACGAGAGGGGAACCAGATTCTTGTTGAGCCAGTAATGAATGGACTTGTTCGGCCATAATGGCCTTAATTGCTTCCAATGAAGAAGAGATGAAATCATCGTGCTTATCTGAAACCACACTAAGTTCCACCTGTATGTTGAAGGAGCTGCAGATTTTTTTTTAAAGAATTTTAATTTTAAGGAAATAAGAATAGTATAGTCTGTTATTCCCCATTTTATACGAAGTACATATTCTACTATACACAAAGTAAGGTTGATGTTGATGTGCAGTTATACTGGTATTTTATCTCATGATCATTTATTTAGTATAGAACAGACTATCCAAATTGAATCAAAATCAATCAGTAAATTTGGTCATTTTGGGAATACCAGCCCCAAGTAGGAACATATGTAGAACTAATGATGGACACAATTCCCTCTATTTTCTTTTCCATTTAGGAAACATATTGCTAGGCAAACCAACCCTCTGTTGCAAAATATGTAGTATAACCGAGGGACGCATTTTATCTCATTTTGCTACTACGTTAGATTACGTCATTTTCCATTTGGGGAAACGCTATTTGCTATACTACCTCTGTAGGATATTAGGTAGAAAAATAGAAATAATGATGAATGTATTTCCCTTTACCTCGCTACCACATTTAGATCAGCTTATTTTTCCCATTCAGGAAAAGTATCTATGGGCAAACCAACCCAGTGTAGGAACATATGTAGAACTAACGAGGGACGGTTTTCTACATATTACGCTACCGCACAAGATTACTTTATTCTCATTTGGGTAAACATATTTTGCTTCATTATGATATCTAAAATTGGATGGTTTTTGAGACATGGACGTGTTTCTCTGTATTTCATTAGAGCGTCAGATTGTTTTATTTTCCATTTGGGAAATACACTGACATAAGATATCCGGAAGCGGATCTTTTCTTTGACAATTTGGACACACGTAGGCCCTGTTGTTACATGGATGCGCTCTAGAGGTTCTAGATCCCCTGGATCAGTGTCACTTTGTGATGTTTTTAATTGGCTATTTAAAGACCACCTCTACCGGTATGGCGGTTTGACTCAACAGGGACGCAACAGAAAAGTTTTTTCGTCCCTTACAGGGGCGAGTACAAATAGCGAGTCTTTTTAACAAAAGAAAGAAACATATGGGCCATATGCCTAGCTTGCTACATAGATTCTTGTGGAGCTTTTGGTACTGGTCATTGGTGTGATAAGAGGAATGCTAACACAAGAATATGTGTGTGCTTGCATTCCAGCCTTTGTCTTTACAGTGTGACACTTATGCTCTCTAGTTTATGGTTTTACAAATCCTGAACTTCACGATTAAGCTTTTACCATCGATACTCTGAGGTATGATGAACCTTTTTGTCATTTTTGACTGCTCGTCTTTGGGAATTAATTCACGATATTCACTGCGTAGGGTGTATGTTTCTTTTTGACACATGTTGCTCCCCTTACACGATCACTGTTTCGGTGGGGTTTTGTCATAGGTATGATATTCGTAATGCACTTACATGTAAGTGGACTGATGATACTATTTAAATCTGTGTTTGTTACGCTATCAAGTCTGCTCCAGATTTCTATATGTCGCAATTATGTCCTACTTAAAGAAAAGTTTTTTAACTTTCATGGGTGTGGGGATCAATGTTCCCTCTAATTATTTTCATCTGTGTGTGGCAGAGTAAGGTCTCTGTGCGCTGCAGCCAAGGCTATGTGCACCTGAACCTGACCACGTGTGTAGACCAGGGCTTTGAGTGGGATGAAAATACTTTGGGGATCCTTCAAAGGGGCGTAACCGATGCAATTAAGGATGTGGCTTAAAAGCAATTAAGTTAAAAATATGTGTATCGCATAGTGTGTGTGCCACTCTACTGATATGTTGCTGCTTCTGTCATTGCATCCAGATATATAATACAAGTAACATTACACCTACAAGAAGCCAAGACTATTGGCTTTGTCAATGGTTGTTTTTTGCATCAAGTTGTATATAATAGTGAAAATGCTTCCGTTCTTGTGTTTGGGGTTGTGGCTTAATGCTCGAGTTGTCGATTTTGGAGATGGGATTTTAGTCTCGGGTCTGTTTTGCACAATTTGCTTGCATAAAATCAAACGATGAATAAAAGGAACTACGACAACACTAAGAATAATTAACTTCTGACATCGTGATTTTTGCTAGCCTGTGGACTAACCCAAAACATTTATTCAGATGTCTCTGTTTATGTGCCTCTCTTATTTATTGTTTACAATCAGTAAATGTGCAGACACTTGTAAAGCTATGGGATTCATGCTGAAACTCACACACACGTCTTGTGTAAAATGATTAAGCACACATGTGCATGTCAACACTGTTACAATAATCACACAAGATTCAACTCCCGAAGGGGGAGAGAGAGGGGGTCACAGGGAGAATGTTTAAAGACCCATCCAGTTTTAATCCCCAATTCTACTTATAAACAACACAAGAAAACTGGTGGTCTAGCAAGGAAAAAAGAGAAATAGTCACAGAACACAGGTAAGAGCAAGACCCAAAACAGATCATTTGCCTATATGACAGCTAGTGGTAGTAAGAAGGTACTGACACAAGTACGACTCCATGACAGAAGAAACCCTGAGGAGGGGAGAAAAATATAGTGAGAATTTCCATCAACTGCCCTTCGTGGCTAGTGTCATCATTTGGAACTCCAAAAGTACCCCTGTCACCTCAGCTCTTCTGGCAACAAGCCAAGCGCTGGTGAACTAGGCATGATGTGAGGCCAATGATACAAAGATGAAAAATGACAGGCTGAGTATCTCAAAAAAGTATACTGACCAGGCTAGTCAAAAATTGCAGTGCAATGGCAAAATTGTGAGTATAAGTGAGTTAAAAAAGTACAACAGTGTTCCAAGACACATTTATTGGTGACCACTGGTGAGCTTATTAAAAAACACAATTTCGGCTTTGAATTTATGCAGGATGCCTCCCCCTGCCTAAATATACAACCCGAGGTATCGACGGAGAGGGCGGTGCCTCGCTTGACCTGAGTCAGAGCCAGGTGAGGTGAGGCCTGTTACCTCACACAGGATAGGTATGAATAATCTTCCATCCTGCATAGAGGTACTGTGATTGGTCACATGTAATTACACTGTGATATTTTGATGCTTTTTTGTTTTCACTGTTTCAAAATTGCACTTAATGCAGTAGTTTTAACAACTAGGTCCTGAAGAAAGCCAGGGTCCCTGAGCCCATTACGGCTGAAACTAGTAGACCATCTCTTTCGGTAGATAAATTCAAAGCTGACACTGTGTTTTTTAATAAGCTCACCAGTGGTCACCAATAAATGTGTCTTGGACCACTGTTGTACCTTTTTTAACTAACTTACACTCACAATTTTGCCATTACACTGCAATTTTTGACTAGCCTGGTCAGTATACTTTTTTGAGATACTCAGCCTCTCATTTTTCATCTTTGTATCATTGGCCTCACATCACGCCTAGTCCACCAGCGTTTGGCTTGTTGCCAGAAGAGCTGAGGTGACAGGGGTACTTTTGGAGTTCCAAATGATGACACTGGCCACGAAGGGCAGTTGATGGAAATTCTCACTATCTTTTTCTCCCCTCCTCAGGGTTTCTTCTGTCATGGAGTCGTACTTGTGTCAGTACCTTCTTACTACCACTAGCTGTCATATAGGCAAATGATCTGCTTTGGGTCTTGCTCTTACCCGTGTTCTGTGACTATTTCTCTTTTTTCCTTGCTAGACCACCAGTTTTCTTGTGTTGTTTATAACACTGTTACAATCCCTGAACATAATTCATTCACATGTCCCTGATGCTCCATCTGCTTTTTTTATCTAGTGAGAATGCTTGCACATCCAGGTCAGGGAAGATGATCGCTATAATGCAACACATATTTGGGGTCAATCATCGCCAGCAGCTTCGCTTGCCCTGAGGTGACAGGCCCAGCTGGACCTCAGCAATCTTCTTGGCCCACCCAGGAAGGTCCGGCCAGCAATGACGAACACGACGATAAGTGACCCCCACGTCACGCACTTTCTTGGCGATGGTCAGCCACATTCTGTCCTTCTCATGGGAGTTGACCTGTAAGGATGACATGGGGATAGTCCCTTAGTCTATGTGTAATGTGCCTCTATCATGCACTAATATACATACCTCTATTTCATGTTTTAACAAATAAATAATGGGAATGCATGTCGCTTCATGTGCATCAGTCATGTGTACAATCTAATCGCTGCTCTATTTGGAACAGTGATGACACGTGTGCCCCGGTACACACACTTCTACAGCAGTGTGCCTGTCAAAATCATTTAACGACACGCAGTTATGTAAAAAAAAGACATAAATGAATAGCTCTGATAGAGATTCCTATTGCCAGTAATGCATAGTTCTCACACATGTACACGGGCAATGCACTGTTAATCTCATTTGACCTGCTCCCCTGGTTTGCCACACATCTTGCTGTGTTGTGGCAGAAATGTGCCCAGCAGGGCCTGATTCTCCTCCTCAGTGAAAGCTCGGGCCCTGGGATGTGTCCTTGCCACTGTGACTACCAGAGTATGTTGTCACTGCAGTAGAGAGAAGGGGAGGAGCAGGAATGAGGTAGCTAGTGCTGGCAAGTGAAGTCTCTAGGAAACAGACAGCCTTATAACTAAACAGCAGAGACGGTCTCAAATACATGCCTCAAAAGTGATATGTTTTCACCGGTCGCATTGTACAAATCGGTCCAATGTGTAATTTTGCTAAGAAACGACACACCTACCGCGATGTTCAAACACTCTTTATGTGATCTCTTTTGAAATGGATACATTGGTGGTGAGAGGTAACAGAGTGTAATGACCGATGTTTTCTCAAATACAGGTGTCTTAGTCAGAGCTATAGGGTCATTACTTATCACAGTCCCTTCTCAGGATACCTACAAACACCACACTTTTAGAATACCTGTCTGACAAAAAAGTAACACTATCAACTAAAGATACAATAAATCATAGCTCCGAGGGTATTCATAGCAACGTCTTCCGACGAATAAGTATCAGCAACGTCTCCCGACGAACAAAATCAGAATCAGCAACGTCTCCCGACGAACAAAGCAACATCTTCCGACGAATGATTATCAGCAACGTCTCCCGACGAACAAAATCAGAATCAACAACATCTCCTGACAAACAACGCGAACCAACGCGAGCAACACATTCTGGTGAACAGAATCAGAATCAGCAACGTCTCCCGACGAACAACCCGAACTTACGCGAGCAACACCTTCCGGTGAAAATCAGCACATACCTCTTATGCTATGTTGAACTGGTTTACCTGCAATTAGGATACTCCTGTTTCAGAGCCGATTTCCCTCCCATATCGACAATTACCCATTAGAGCGGAAATAGCCCATCCCTCCATAAGCATTTGGTAAAAAAGGGTCCCGGCCTTCCTCCACAAGGAATAAAAACACGAATAAACGCTTCAAGGGTCATTATTACATGATAATAGAGTGATAAGGAAAAAGAAGAAATAACTAAATATCACAATCAGTCATCAGCACATATACATAGAACCTGAAAATAAATGGTATAGTTAGGTAAAATTAGACATACATGGAACACCTCACCATATTCGTAGGCATCTGGTTGGGTCAGGACTCTCTGTTCCACAAACACAACTGGACACCTGCACCGTGATGTTTCACTAGACCGCCAAACAGCCAGACCAGCATCTCACCCTCACTTGGACCCACTTTCACTAATATAGAATGTGTCTCTTTCTCGAAGCTTCTGGAAGAACCCGCCTACCATTCTCATAAGGATTCCTGTACCACCTCGTACCAAGCACACAACAGCAGCTGGCCACGCGTTTGTTATGGCTCCGCGCGAAGAGAGCACATTCCACCGATAAGAACGAGTCCTCTCTGGTTCACTGCTAGCGAACAACACAGGAAAACTAAAATATTGCCTTTCACCTGAAGAGGCTCAGCAAAATGGTGTCAGAAAAGAACATGGCATCGCTCGAGCATAGGCCTTTTAGGCCCGAAAAGAGCAAAAGCAGTATGCAAGAAGGCATAAGATCATGCCAAAGCAAGTAGGCAAGCCCTGCTAATAGGTGAGGTAAAAGTCGTAAACAGAAAGAGCATCATAGGTGTCCGAGTGACAGCACCTTATACTGAGATGGTGGTGGGCAACGGTCATAACCGAGCCAATCAGTACCAATACCGCTGTCATTACACAGAATAATTTTCCAAGCGCTGAAGACATAAGTCCAAACATGCATTGCTCACCATACCAACAAACGGCCAAAGGCTGTTATCGAATCGTTTCTGATGCGGAGAAAGCGTCCTCTGAATACTCACCTGCGTCTTTCACCATGACAACCAATGGCTGTAAGCAAATTATTTCAGATGTGGAGGATGCGTCCTTTGAATACTCATCCACGTCTTTCACCATGACAATAAATGGCTGTAAACTAATCATTTTGGATGCGGTGGACGCGTTCTTTGAATGCTCACCCGCGTCTTTCACCATGACAACTATTGGCTGAAAACAAATAGTTTCGGATGCGGCGGACACATCCTTTGAATAATCAGTCGTCAAAGCACACACTGCTGTGAATGATGTATCTTCATACATATAGTAAATGTGTGCATGAACATTATATATGCAAACATTGAGCTGTACATTAATAAGACACACTACCATGAGGAGCTAACCTTAAGGGACACATTCCACACTGTATATGTTTGCATGTAAAGCATGTCAGGATTGGAAGTCCTGTATTTGAGTAACTGTACATGTGAAATCTTGCTTTGGCATTGTATTCTTGTACTGTATGACCAATTGTACAATTGTTAAACTATCAGACTGTAGATGTCTGTTGTTTAAGTAATGGCTAAGGATTTTACCATTGGATGAGTGGACAGTAAAATCATTATGCATCTTAATCTGGTTTGTGCAATGTGAATAGCTAGTCTACCTGAGTGCCCAGACTGCAGGGTATGGTACTGTTACATATTTCTGAATCAACTACATTGAAAATGATATGTGCATGTGAATTTATTTGTAAAGTAGACATAAATTAATGACAGTGTCCAACCTGTGACTGTTGAGCGTGACTGCTTATTTGAGATGATGTGTATATAAGGTGTTACACATCTCTTGAATTACATGTCCCATTTCTGTCTTTATATTGGACATGTTAAGATATTTAGATGCTTAAAGTGACATATTTTCATTCTTGATCCTTGGAACATGTGCTGTTTGCAGACATTCATGATGCCAGACACTAGTGAGTTTTACATTATACCACTATAATTGCTGTGTCACCATACCCTGATAACATGTATGTGTATGGTACTGATGCTGGGAAATGTATATAAGGTCATTTTTAAAAATATAAATCATGTTTTTGAAAGACCTGTATGTTCAGTTTTGTTCAGATTTCATGTTCTGTTTGTCTCTAAGCATGTTGCTTGGTACATTGTGACGTGACACCAACTGTGGTCATACTCTACAAATAGGTTTTGCAGATGACCTGCAGTCCACAGGCCCTTTCCAGACCTGGCAACCATGGAAGAACGTAACACAATCAGGAAGTAACGCTTCACAAGGGTAATCATTGAAGAATTGACTGCGCAGTTGTCACCTCAGCTACAGCCTGGTCAGACATACCCAACTGCACTGATGGACAAAGTGAAGGTTATGGCATCACTTCACCAGCGTCCACATTCCTCACTGTGGTGATGTGGTCGTCACACAGGGAGCTGTGGAGATGTAGATGGCAATCTGGCAGAGGGAGGTGGAAGTGTCGCTGTACACCAGAGCCTGATCATCTATTTTTGACGTGAACATGTCCAGTTTTTCATTGTGGGCTGCTCATCTCTCCTTGTGACTCTGATGTAGCGAGGGTAGAAATTTGTTTTTGTATGCTCCTCGTAAAATCACTCTCTCATAACAGTAACATGAACTAATTGAATGGTTTGAAATGCTAATCAACTTAGAATAAAATTGCACCTACACAAGTACACGTGGGAAAATAATTTTGCTTATGTTGCAACCATAATTAACTAATAAAGTGATTTTGTCATGTCCTAAACTAATAAGCAGCTTTAAATTAACCAAAAGTGGCATACATGTGCTTTCTGTTTGTCAGTCAGTCAGTCAGAATATCTTTATTCGACTTTTTACAAGTCATACAAAGAACAAATAATAATGGAAACAATTACATTACAATGCAATACATACTATACATCTATCTACATTTTAAAAAATGAAGGTCCAGTTAAACAAAGAAAGATTTTAAACATGGATGGAATAATTTATACAAATCCTGCACAAAAGACATCCTAAAAAACGAATAATTTTAAGGTAAAATTTGACCGACAGATTTCGCCCTCATTGCAGCTACCAAAAAGTTTGCCATGCAAAAAGTAATATGTGTGTTAGGTAGAAGTTGTAAAAAGAGCAAAGCTGGTCTTACTTGAACGAAACCAGCTTTTTTCAAAATAGGGAGCAAATATTTCTTTCTCTGCTCGTGGTACAAACTACAAAACATAACAAAGTGCAGGGTATCCTGCACCGAAAAGTTATCACAGCAGCACGGTGGGGCCAGCTCAGGCTTCTGCCAGCTCTTGAAAGAACCCAAATAAAAATGTATCAAATTAAATCGAAACTTTATTAATAAAAACCTATGGTATGGGAATGTGACAAAACTCAAGTAGGGGGCGAGTGAGGATGTACAAACCAAAAGGTTATGGGACCTTACCGCAGGTTTCAGCAATTCGTATTCCTCCCGCCGTGCTTCCTGCCTGTCCCTAAATAATTTTTTAATAATAACTATGTCCTGTCTCCTAATTTTTTCGGGGGATGAAAAAAGTTCTGGGCGACCAAGATCTGCAAAAGTTTTCGCTACATAAGCCAGCCATGGGATGCTGTTATGTTTATCCAAGGATAAGACGTCACGCGTAATTTTGTGGTTCAAAGGTAGGTCTTCGTTTGTCCACATTTTCAGCCACAAAGTCAGCGGTACGAGGCTCAGGGTATCAGACAGATAGGGCAAGCCCACCTCTTTATGGATCGAATATGTTGGGGTGGATTGCGGAACTGAGAGCAGAGATCTAATGAATCTATTTTCTGCTCTCTGAATTGGGTCAAGATTTACATACCCCCACAGCTGGGAACCGGAAGCCGCTATGGCCACCGGTTTACTCTTGTAGATTTTTACGAGAGCTTGCATGGGCCTAGCCCCTAACTTCCCAGCAAAGCCCAATACCGCTGAGGAAGATCTTATTACAGCCAGCCTTTTTGCTCTAATCTGAGGGCCCCAAGATCCTTTCTGGTCAAACATTACCCCCAAATATGGGAATGTGGTTACATTAGTGACGGGAACTCCCCTACAAAAAAAAATTTTATGTCTTTTTTTGTTACACTCACATCCCATTACCATCGTATGTGATTTAGAGGCGTTAACCTTAAGGTCCAGAGTCTCCATGAAACTACCAAATGCGTCCAGGAGGTGCTGTAAGCCTACCCCAGTACGGGCTATCAACACTGCGTCGTCCGCATACAGGAGTGCTGGTATTTTAACGCCTCCTGCATGCGGTACGTCGGCTGCCTGTCCCCGCAGGTGGCTGCCCAACCCATTAATATAGATGGTGAATAGTAAAGGGGCTAAAATGCAGCCTTGCCGCACCCCCTTTAGGGATTTAAACAAGGGGGTGCGTCTACCATCATTTGTAACTCGAACAGCTGCAAAAAGCTCCTGATGCAGGTTAGCCATAAACACAACCAAAGACTCATCAATGCCCATCTCCAACAATAACTGCCACAATTTCGTCCTATTCACCAGATCAAAGGCAGAGGAGAGGTCCATGAATGCAAGAAACATGGAACCCCCCTTTGCCACTGTATATTTAGAAATCAAAAGGTGCAGATTTATGCATTGTTCGATTGTCCCTTTTCTTTCTCTGAATCCATATTGTAATTCAGACAGCCCGCCACAGTTCTCAACATTTTCATTAAGTCTGGCCAGAAGGACTCTACCTAATATTTTTATGGTTGAGTCCAAAAGAGATATGGGCCTATAGGAGGCGGGATCATCACGCTGACCTTTGTTTTTATAAATAGGAACAATGGTGGATGTGGACCAGGAACTAGGGGCTTGATTATCATTGGCTGCGTTAAACACTTTAGACAAGACCTCCGCCCACAGTTTAGGTGCATACATAAAGAAGTCGGCAGGGACACCGTTAGGGCCAGGTGCCTTATGTCTTGTTATGGCCATTAAAGCTTTTTCCACTTCTTCGGGATTAAAAAGAATAGGGTGTACAACTATCGCAGTCAATGAGGCATCTGCAGTTCCTTCAACCCCGCCCTCATAGACATTTTTGAAGTGATTTAGCCATTTTTCATCAGTGATCACACAGTCCATAGGAGCATTATTATCATCTGAAAATAACGGTTGTCTGATAATCTCCCAGAATCTCCTACTGTCCTTCAACACTGCCGCTGAAAGGAGATTTTCCCACGATTCGCGTTTGATAATTTCCTTGCGATTCTTAATAGCTGCCTTATAGTTTTTCCTTAATCTGACAATGTCATCCCCAACCCTGGGGGAGATTTTTAACGCTGTCAACAATGCTCTGTGGACTTTTGAACATGCAGAGTCAAACCAATGCTTTGTTCCAGAAAAACCTTTTTTTGGTTTGGCTAAAAGGTCCTTAGCCACCTGGCCACAAATTGCCTCATAAGCCGCTATTATTTCTTTACCTTGCGCGCCAATTTTTTGACAGATGTCCACTTTGTCTTTTATTTTAGGGAAATTTTTTTCGTAGAAATTTTCCGGGATTACTTTAGCCCATTTCAATCGTCTGTCTTGGTCGTGAGGTTTCAGGGGATGTACTGGTTTAAGAGCTGTTGGCGGTGCTCCCATCTGGCCACCCCAGGCCACTTCAAGTAATACAGGGTTGTGGTCACTATAAGGTGTTATAACTGTTCGATAGTCCATAGTCCGATTTAGAATACCTTGTGAGACAAAGATGTAGTCTATCACTGAGCCATGATGGATGCCAGTGAAGGTTGGCGCCCTTATGCCCTTGTCGGGTTCATACAAGTCATGGTTTGCAAGTAATTCTTCTAACTCGAACCCCTCTGTGGAGTGTTCAAAGTGGGGACCCCGGGGGGCCTCCTCGCCCTCCTCAATTGCATTATCACTCCTTCCCATACAGGCTAAATTACACAAATGAATATTAAAATCTCCTAATAGGATAAACTCATAAACTAAATTGATATTCTGAGACACAGTGTTTAAAATGCTGTCTAGGTTAGCGACATTACTACCTCTGTGTTCGCTGTTCCCAGAGTTATAAAAGTTAACATATATCGTCCTGCTATTGTTATTAGTCACCCTTTCAACCATAAGGATGTTTACGGAGTCGGTATTTATCTGCCTATAGCTTCCCTTCAGATCTAGGGAAAACATAATGGCCAAACCACCTTTGGCTCTACCCATACGGCTAGGGACGGCAGAATTAGTGAAGCAAGTGAATCCATCCCACCAAAAATTAGCGGATGTGTCCCACGTTTCTTGCAAGGCAATTATATGGTACTTAGAAATAAAGCTCAAACAGGCATTATCCTGTCGTTTTGCATTTGAGCCAGCAATGTTCCAGCTTATAATTTTACAGGAGTCGGTTGGTATCCTAGGCTCTTTTTCCCCCACCAAACACCCTTCAGCTAAGCTTGAAGATATGTCCACCTCATTCCGTTCCACCTCAGAGGGGCTCTGTATCAGGACGGTGTTCAGGATTGGCTTTTCACGAACCACCCCCCGATACAATAACCCAGGGTGGTCGTTGACTAAGGACACATATCTCTCTGGTGTTTCGTAAAAAGTGGGCACACTAAGGTTTTCACCAAAATGACGTTGGCTACAATTTATTGAGGGTATATTTATGGTCTCGCTTTCTAAGACAGTTTCAGGTTTAAGTCAATCACAGTTGTTTAAGTCAGATAAAGGAGCATACCTATTCCCCATACCGCACCCCCAATCAAAGGGGGTAGCTACCTGACCTTGACCCATGACTGAGGTGTTCCACGTAGGTAGTGGGGTATTTGGGCGTAACAGAAACTGGTCGTTTCTCAACCGTGGTATAAACCTGTTGTTCCGACCAGTAGGGTCTAGGCCCGGCAGACCAGGACCCCAACCATTGACGGCTGGGTCAAATGGCATGGAAGGCCAGAAATTTGTCTCATGCGCATGATTAGGTCTTCCATACTCAAAGTTAAACATGGGCCCAAAACGGTCGTTAGGATATCGGTGTCTGGAGCCCCCTTCCCGGTTTGAGGCATTACACGCTCTCCTAACTCTAGGGGAGTTAGAAAAAGTAGGGAGCTGAGCCTCACTATAAAAGAATTTTAAAGTGAGCGGAATTATAGAACCGCTCCGCCGTTGGGGTGGGTAGATATTAGTCAAAATGTTTGGGAGGACGTCTGCATCGGCAAAGTTTATAATCACACAATCCCCCTTAAATTTTTTAGGCTTAGACCCGATCCAAGAAACCCTCCTGGTCATAACAATGTCCCTTGCTAAACTATCCATCCCTTGGTGGGCCATGATCATGTTAGTGGTGAGCCAATGTAGTGCTTTATCTTTCAGATCCTGTTTAGATTCTATTTTGTTTTGTGCTAAAACTGGGACATTTGCTAGTACTAGTACAACTGGGGAGGCTTCCAAAATGAATTGGGCTGAAATGTCCTTGTGTATTGGTCCTCTTATGTCACCGGATGTCGAGGACGAAGCGGCTCCTCCTGCAACATCCTGACTAGGTGCCGTTAATGAAGTTAATGTTAGGGGGTGCTCTGGTATGGTGGACTGTGGTGCGCTCTCATTAGGTAGAGCCTCTACATCTCCAGTTGCCAATTTTGTAATAAGGGAGGATAGATTTGCCACCTCTTCAACCAGATTGTTTTGTACTACCCCCGCCTTTTTAACCTCCGATGTTAATTTGTCCAGTTTCCCAATCAGGGGCTTGATGATTGTCCTGATTTTTATGTCGATCATATCTTGTATCCGGTTGAATAATTCATCGTCTATGATGCGTCTAGACTCTGCTTCAACATCAAGCTCCATATGTTGCCCTTCGCGTCTTGGGGGTGGTGTAGCCAACTTTTTCCTGCCTTGTTGTTTCCCCCCTCGCTTTGTGTGAGATTTTCTACAGGCTCTCACTGCCCGTGGTGCGGGCTGCTCCGGTGATGGTACTTCCTCCACAGTAAATGACTGATGGTTTCGATCAGAGTCATTATCATTATTGGCAGACGAGTTTACCAAAACATGGGGATCTTCTTCGTCGCTGTCATGGTCTTGTGAGATGTGGTCTAATCTATTTGACTTGGGAGTCTCTAACGGTGTAGCCAGCATCACTGTAGATGATGCACTTGAGGACGGGCTTTCTGGCGGCATGACTGGAGATTAGCTCATGCCTAGCGATTGCCTCCTCTCATTATTGATCTTACTGACTTTTTGTACCACATATGAGTACATAGTATTAAGAGGCTCCGTAGCGGCGGGTGCCGACTTTTTCCCTACCATATTGCCTACCATCTGAGGCAAACTAGGAATATCCCAAATTAGTTGTCAGAATCGACAGACAAATGGCAGCTGGGCAGAGGGTGATGATAGGCGAGCATAAACTGTACCTTATGAATGCCAAGCTGTAAACCTCAGTGGGGTGGCCTCGCCTTGCCTTCTCGTGCCTCAGAGGGCCACAGAGGGCCCGCCCTTTGCCCGGGCTTCGCCCCGGGCACTCCCGCGCAGCGGGGTTCGTTGCTTCTTAAAGGCGTTGGTTGAGGAAATTATGCGGGGCGGGGCGGTCAGGGAGAGCGGGCCAGGTCACTTGGCCTCGGGATCGCCGGGACTCCTGGGAGAGTGAGTCCCGGTTCCCAGCGCTCGCAGCCCTGTCACTCGCACGCTCGCCCAGCAGGGGCCAACACTCGGATGGGCAGCCTTGACGATGCGGGACCCGCGAAGTAACCATAATTAACTAATAAAGTGATTTTGTCATGACCTAAACTAATAAGCAGCTTTAAATTAACCAAAAGTGGCATACATGTGCTTTCTGTTTGTCTATCTGTGGCAGAAACATGAAGATGGGTAAGCAAATCATGCCTAATTGTGGCTTTATGTGCTAGGTAATAATTAACAGGGATACCTTAGTAAAGGGGGAGGTAAACAGAATGGGTTTTAATTCAATAATTAATAACTATCTGTGTTTGTTTCTATAATAGTTCCTGTGTGGGCTTTTGCAGCCTGTAGAAAAATGGACGCTTGCATAAACTCGAGCTTGAGGTGAACTGCGCATATGCAAAGCTGTGAAAGAAACTGCAGGCGAGCTTGCGAAGCCTCTAGCTGAACGAGATGGGTCAAGGACAATGTACCCTGAAACCCTCAATGACTGCCAACAAAGTGGAAGTCCTTATTGAAACCGTGAGAACTGAAGTGAATATTGCAAATTTAAGGACACAAGTGAAATGGACAGTACAGAGACAATAGCTGAATAGAAACAAGAACAACCCTGCCAGAGTTAATTTCAAGGTCCCACAAGGAGATCCTTACAATCAGATGAGAGGAGACAAAAGATACGTATCAGAGCTGACAATACATCACACAAAATCAATACACCTTTTTTATGAATATATATATCATTTATTGGTTATTTGTTGGGTTTGAGTTCATATAGAGAATCCACATAGGTGCTTTGAGAAAATATATATACATTGATTTAGAATCTTACATAGATGCTTTGAGAAAATATATATACATTGATTTAGAATCTTACATAGTGCATATCATAGTTAGAGTTAAGCAGAATGCATTCATTCAGGTCCCACACACTCCCACAGTCAACCAATAAAAATACACTCACTCTCAACCTCACTCACTACAATAATTATAAAATCACACATATAAAATTATAAAGGTACATGAAGGCCTGCAGGGAAAAAATCTTGTGGTTGCTAGGGCTGAAGTTACAACATGGAGGCAGGACACTGTGGACAGGGTGCTTTAACAAAGACTACACTGGGGCCATCCATGTGGGTCACGCCAACGCGCGTTTCGATGCAGGGCCTATTTAGGCTGCACCTTCATCAGGGCGAGGAGGACCAGGGGGCGGGGACACACACACTGTGGATGAAAAAAGTTTTTTGTTATATTAAAATAATAAGTAACAATACATATCCGATACAAGCATTCAGATATTCTTAAAACATTTAACATGGTTGATATTACTTCTAGGTAAGGAGACATATACACAATAAGGGGTTTCAAATTGTTTATGCAGCGAGCTAACTCAAAGTGTGTGTCAAAGCTCTGATAACGTAAGGTCACTCAATACGTATAAGTTCTTTCTCAATGGGAGAGACACTTAGGTCAGACAAGGACGGACCAAAGAATATTCTGACCAGGCAAGAAACCAGTGTGCTCACAAACATTCATTCAAATAGGCATCTAAATATCTAAGGCTTAAGGACAGGGAGCTGTTTCAGAGCAGTCCATGGGCAGGGGGGAACAAATTCCTTCTGACAGAGTCCCTGGGGAGGAGGGGGCATAGTGAGGCATGGTACATTGATGCAGGCCTGCCGGTGTTATAATAAAAGAAGGCTTACCACTTTTCACGCTATATAAGGGAAGCGTGGTAGAAGTTTGATCAGCATAGGTGGGGGTTTCCTGCGTCAAATAATAAGGAATTCTCTGGGAAAAGAAGGAATAGGGTGTATTCCAACAATCAATAGGGTATAATATATGTTGACTTGGGACAAGCAATGAAAACGGGTAGGTGACAGAACAATAGATTCCTGTTAATGATGTAAATATACCTAGGAAAACGGTGTAGGTTTTCGCGGGTCCAGCTGCTGGGTTTGTAAAAGACTCAGGATTCAAGAGTCAGATGTACGATGAAGGTTCCTATGTACAGCAGGGAAAAGAAGCGGGTCACGGGTCAAAACAATTTTTAGAGCAACAAGAGAGACATAAGAGGCGTCTAATCATCCTTTTTAATAAGAGATACTGGCTCTGGAAGTTCTAGCTTCCTAATCGATTATAGTACATAAGGGGCCCAGGGGAGGGAAATTACCTGGTAGGACATAAAAAATGATATCTCAGGGATTAAACTGCATAGGGGTCCTTCTTTCGTGTTGGACGCTCGTCCAGTCAGATGGAATCTTTCAGGAATGCAAACAGTGCCCTGCAAGAAAGATTAAATGGGCACATTAGACAGGTATTAGAGGACAGAGCAAGTTCGGGGTTTATCAAAGTTTCATGTCTAAAGGTAGCCGTCATGCTCGTGGCGGGACATACACCAAAATAGCTATCTTGAACTCTAGAAGGCAATATGGGGGGTCTACGAAAAGGAGGAGAATGACCGAGAAATTACCTAGAGTGAGCAGATCAAAGGCCTTAGGAACCCCCTTCTATTTTGTTGTCTCTTCACAGCCCTGTGCTGTGCGGGTTTGGTGTTGGGTCCCGACTGCCAGAGCAGCCCACCAGTGTGTTTGAAAGTGCGGATGAATGTGTTAGAGTGATTGTGATCTAGATTAGAGTTTTTCCCTCCTATCCAAGATGGACAGCATTAAGACCTTTGGATTTACGGACGATGATTTCGCCAAAATGATAGGCACCTCCTCTAATGCCAACCCCCAGTTCTCCATCCCCAAGGGTCTGGATGGAGACTGGACCAAGTTATTGAACCTAAAGAAAAAGAGCAAAAGAACTGAATTACAGGCCCAATTTATATTGGACTACCTGAGATCTGGCACTATTCCCATAGGTCTGAGAGTGCGCAACATACCGGGCTTGTTTGTAGAGATCAGACAGTTCCTGGAGCGATGGGCTAACCGTTGCTCCAGGGACTATATGATGCTTATCGTAGAGACCGCCAGGGAAGTGATAGCAGCCCTTAATAAGGAAATACTGGAATTAGAAAATAAACTCAGGGATGCTAATGCAGTTGATCTTGGTAAAAGCAAACTTAAAGAAATACATCAGGAACTGGACTCCTTTACGGAATACCTACTAAAAAGAAAAACCGACAACCTCCGTAAAGACATTCGAATGTACTCTCAGGAACGAGCTTATCCCTATTTATCCACTGGATATTACACCAACAAGGAGGAAGGCAACCAACGAGCCCTGGCCTCTCGTTGGGGTAATAAAAGGGTTACCACCTTTTCAGACAGAACTGATTCAGAGGGGGAAACCAAGAACAGTATAACCCCAATTATGATCAGGGATACAATACTAATGGATCCAATAGAACTGGAGGATATGAGAGTAGTAACCCCCAGAACCGTTTTTTAGGGAATCGCCGGGGCAACCAACGCCCACTCCTGCGAACTCCCCAATCGAGGAACTTCCATCCGGGTCGGGGACAACCCCAGATGTATGTCCAAACCCGCAGCCATCAATACTTGAAAACATAAAAGGTATTCCTGTTTTCAACCTCAATAAGAAAGAGATTGACCCTATGGCTGTAAATTTACTAACTCGAGGACTGTCATTCGTCCCCTCAGCGAACTTTGATAAGTTTGAATTTACCAAAGACCTACATCTTTTCTTCAGAAAGATTCGCCTAAAAAAATTATTTTCTGGATAGGCCCAATACCATAGACCAAGAGAACAGATCTGGATTAAACCCCCCCTCTTCCTTTACCCCATCACTTGATATGTTGGGCCCGGAGGTTAACATTTTTGAAAAGGCTGTCGTCGCCAAAGTTGAAAAAAGGATTAAATATGTCCCCATCCCTGACTCCAATCTTCGTAGGGATGAAGAAGTCATCCTGCCTGTATTCCACCCTCGATGAGAAAATATTCCGGCGCTGGATTCTCTAAAGTTTGACCCACCAGAGACGTCACCATCTTTGCATACCCGAGGTAAGAGATCCTTCTGTCCTGATTTAGCTCGCCATTGTTTTGTACCGCCGGACTTCGCTATCTGTCCCCTTGATCTTAAAATATACTTATCCTTTGCAGGGTCATCCCTTGTTCCCCCTTGATCTTATATATATCCCGCACCCGACGGGGAATGAATCCGGCGCTGAATCCTTGAAGATTTGATCCACTCGAGGCGCCATCAATACTGAACCCCTGGGATAAGAGATCCATCCTATCCAGATCCCGCGAGCCCTACGGCCTTTGATCTGCTCAATCTAGGTAATTTCTCGGTCATTCCCCTCCTTTTCCTAGACCCCCCATATTGCCTTCTAGAGTTCAAGATAGGTATTTTGGTGTATGTCCCGCCACGAGCATGACGGGCTACCTTTTGACATGAAACTTTGATAAACCCAGAACTTGCTCTGTCCTCTAATACTTGTCTAATGTGCCCATTTAATCTTTCTTGCAGGGCACTGTTTGCATTCCTGAAAGATTCCATCTCACTGACCGAGCGTCCAACACGAAAGAAGGACCCCTATGCAGTTTAATCCCAGAGAAATCGTTTTTATGTCCTACCAGGTAATTTCCCTCCCCTGGGCCCCTTATGTACTATAATTGATTAGGAAGCTAGAACTTCCACAGCCAGTATCTCTTATTAAACAGGACGATTAGACGCCTCTTATGTCACTCTTGTTGCTCTAAAAATTGTTTTGACCCGTGACCCGCTTCTTTTCCCTGCTGTATATAGGACCTCTCATCGTACATCTGACTCTTGAATCCTGAGCCTTTTAGAAACCCAGCAGCTGGACCCGCGAAAACCTACACCGTCTTTCCTAGGTATATTTACATCATTAACAGGAATCTATTGTTCGGTCACCTACCTTTTTTCATCGCTTGTCCCAAGTCAACATATATTATACCCTATTGATTGTTGGAATACACCCTATTCCTTCTTTTCCCAGAGCATTCCTTATTATTTGACGCAGGAAACCCCCACCTATGCTGATCAAACTTCTACCACGCTTCCCTTATATAGAGTGAAAAGTGGTAAGCCTTCTTTTATTATAACACCGGCAGGCCTGCATCAATGTACCATGCCTCACTATGCCCCCTCCTCCCCAGGGACTCTGTCAGAGGAATTTGTTCCCCCCTGCCCATGGACTGCTCTGAAACAGCTCCCTGTCCTTAAGCCTTAGATATTTAGATGCCTATTTGAATGAATGTTTGTGAGCACTCTGGTTTCTTGACTAGTCAGTATATTCTTTGGTCCGTCCTTGTCTGACCTAAGTGTCTCTCCCATTGAGGAAGAACTTATACGTATTGAGTGACCTTACGTTATCATAGCTTTGACACACACTTTGAGTTAGCTCACTGCATAAACAATTTGAAACCCCTTATTGTGTATATGTCTCCTTACCTAGAAGTAATATCAACCATGTTAAATGTTTTAAGAATATCTGAATGCTTGTATCGGATATGTATTGTTACTTGTTATTTTAATATAACAAAAAACTTTTTTAATCCACAGTGTGAGTGTCCCCGCCCCCTGGTCCTCCTCGCCCTGATGAAGGTGCAGCCTAAATAGGCCCTGCATCGAAACGCGCGTTGGCGTGACCCACATGGATGGCCCCAGAGTAGTCTTTGTTAAACCACCCTGTCCACATTGTCCTGCCTCCATGTTGTAACTTCAGCCCTAGCAGCCACAAGGTATTTTCCCTGCAGGCCTTCATGTACCTTTATAATTTTATGTGTGTGACTGTATAATTATTGTAGTGAGTGAGGTTGAGAGTGAGTGTATTTTTAGTGGATGACTGTGGGAGTGTGTGGGACCTGAATGAATGCATTCTGCTTAACTCTAACTATGATATGTACTATGTAAGATTCTAAATCAATGTATATATATTTTCTCAAAGCACCTATATGGATTCCCTATATGAACTCAAACCCAACAAATAACCAATAAATTATATATATTTTCATAAAAAAGGTGTATTGATATTGTGTGATGTATTGTCAGCTCTGATACGTATCTTTTGTCACCTCTCATCTGATTGTAAGGATCTCCTTGTGGGACCTTGAAATTAACCCTGGCAGGGTAGTTCTTGTTTCTATTCAGCTATTCTTTCCCCTGTTTCCTGCCAGTATCCTAAATCCCATTGGGGAACCTCCTTCTATTTTGTAGTACAGAGACAATAGCCATATTCATTTTTGCTGATGGTGCGGAAGTCGAATAATGAAATGATGTTGTTATGCTCATCCACCCCTTGGAAGAACCAATCAAATTTGCCAGAGACCTCAAATGTTTCAGAAATTATATAGTTTAGTTAGTAAAAAAGGTATAAAAGAAGGCGTTCCGATGAAGTAAAAAACTCTCTTTTCCGATTTCATCTTTGTATCCTGACATGCTGCCGGAATGCTGATTGAATCCTGATGCGTAAGAACTCTGCTATTTTCTTTGTATTTGAACTTAGCCTGAATGGGAACGGAGTCTTTAGGTGAGGTTGATAGTTAGAGAGATAGAAGGAATGAGTTTGGGAACTGTTATGTCTTTTTTCTAAATATCAGTGTCCTTTGAATTTAAAATAAATGTTTATTTATGAGCTTTTAATTAATAAAATTAAATGTTTGATTTTTAAAATTTATAAACCTCAATTCAGTTATACTAAATCGTGTGAATAAAATAAGTCATGACAAAGAGTCTTTGCTAAATAAAAATTAGATAAATGTAGAATTAAGCTGGTCTTGTTCATCCTTAGCCTAATTTTTACTAGCATGATCCAGCAATAAGTAGAATGGTGGTGTGTCTGAATAAACAGTTTTAAATACTAGAACCATGGTAAATGAATTTAAACTGCAGATGTACATTTTATAAATAGTTTAGCTTAATTTAGACACTTCGCTATGATCCAGCTGCTCTCGTTAGAATCTGACCAATCCATGAAGTAGAGAGAAAGTGCGTAAGTGAAATCAGTGTTATGGGCCCCACTGATGAGTAAGTGTAATAATTATGACTTCAGGGAAAGGTGATGAGAATTTTAGAAATTATTTCCAGAGTAGCGGTGCATCAGTTAATTACTTGGTAGCAGAGCACTGGTTGCTATAGAATTAGCTAGGATTATGTATATGGTAAAATATATAGAAGTGGATGTAAAGAGTTATGACTAACATCTGTTGAGTTCGTATTATGTTATATGTAGTCCTGAAAAGGCTTCTGAGGATTGCGTGAAGCTGGTGCCTCTGTCTGCAGGCAGACGAAGTGTGGCAAGTGAAGTCGCTCATCGCATGGTCTGTTTAAAAAAAGTAGTATTGTCGTACACTGCAGTGGTATTGTCGCATATCACAAGTGGTGTCGTCGCACATCACAAGTTTAGGGATTTCATGTGTGAAAGGGTAAATGCATAGCAAGGACAGCCTATACAATCTTAGCCTTCAAGTACAAGGATCATTGTGTATCCTGATTTAAAACTTACTGCCAAGAGAGTAATAGAGCTTAACCAGAGCTTGAGAGAAGGGTAAAGGTAGAGGTAAGCATTGCTTTATAGGCGAGTGTAAAATTCTGTGGTAGAGAAGAGGTAAGCGCTGTCTACTGGAAATACAGAATACTTGCGTGATTGAGAAAACTATCAATTTTGTTTATCGAAACAGACAAATGGAGTTGTTTTGTGTAAGTTACTAATAGACTCATTTGTATATTTTGTAAATATGGCTTCTCGATAAACTTTGTAAAGGAGGGGTCAGTTGGCGCTGCAGAAGCCAGATCGCTGATAACGTCAAAAGTGTCATGCAGGGATTGGTCCTCATGACCAAGACAGAGTAAGGGCTGATTGGTGCATCAGTAAAACAGTGAAAACTATTGGTTAAGCACTAAAGAGACGTATCTTGTTCTCATTGGTACGCTAGTGTAAACCGTGCTGTGATAGGCTGGTGTTACGGAACAGCAAAAAAATAGTGAGCGATCTTTTGAAAGACAGGAAAACGATCAGAAATATGTATTACTATTACAGAGAGGACAGGAAGAAACCTTCATGGTTTAAAAGATTGAAAAACGTATTTCAACCAGACAAAGAAAGAGTGACAAGAGAGGGAACATTGCTTCTCCCGGCAAAAACGCCTGCTTCTTACATGGCAACAAAATTTGGATATCATACCTGTATTTGGTTAGAGAATTGGGCTAAATATACTAGAAATAATGTTGCCGTAGCATTTCCAAAAGTAGGATCTTTTAATCCGGCTGTATTGCGAAATCTAAGAGAAAAGATGATGAGACTTGAACCGAGACCTAGACCAACTCAATTTGAAGCGTTAGCTGAATGGGAAGATGAGATACATAAGTTGGAACAAGAAAGGTTGGAAAGTCCACGAGGAATAAAGGGTAGGTTAAGTGGATTATGGGGAGAAACACATGAGAGTAGAATGCGTCAATGGAGAAATGCCGATATATGTGATGGTATCTATCCGGTTAGATTAGTAGATGACATGGTAGGGCACAAATGTACTGAGAAAAGAAATAAGGTGGAAATAGAAAGGAAAAGTTGTGGAGAGAGCGATTCAGAGGATGCAGTGCTGGAAGAAATATTAAATAGAAGACCACCACCTTATCAGCCAGATTCTTTATGGACTAGTCCTAATGCTCAACCAAGAAATGATAGGTTTAATGAAACCCCAAAACAGTTTTCAAATTTAAGTGACTTACCTGAAAGAGTAGAAAAGAGATATGATTCAAATACACCAGTGATAGAAACCAGACTTACTGGTACTCCTTCTGCAAAGTAATGACATTCAAAAAGGTGTTGCAAGAAAAGAGAGACAAATTGAAGAACAACCAAGTACTTCTGAGTGTATACGTTCCACAAATGAACTAACTGAAAAGATACAAGAACTTACTAAAAATATAGATGCTGTGACAGTTAGTAACTATAGGTCCTGTTATTCCAGTGTTCGAAAATCAGAGAATAAAATAACCAACTTTGACCATTCCTTTAAATCAGAGTTTCCAAAAAGTAAAAGAGAAGATTTATCAGAAATTAGGAGAACAAGTAACGTAATCCCGCCTGATTTATCTTTCAATCAAAGTTTACCGTATAAAGTTCCAACCGGAGCAGAATCTGACTCTGCGACACCTGAGAGAAGTGTAGAGAAAATAGATTTGACACAAACCCCAATTGGTCCGTCAGAGCAAGAGTTAAGTGATTTGCTTAGAACCCTAAAAGTAAAAGATAATGAACCCAAAGTACTAGATGTCGCGAGAATGAAGGTAGACATAGAAAAATTGATTATTGGAACTGATACACTAAAAGCATATCAGGATGATGAATTAATGTTCATGTGCAAAAGTATTACTTGGAAAACAAAATCTATACATGACCAGCTAGAAGGATTAGCTAGTGAATTAGACGTGGATTTTACAGAAATCGTACATAGAGGATTTTACAGAAAAAGACATCGAAAACATGAATACCGCAGGAAGAATAACCCAAATAAAATAATTATTTGTGTTACTGAGGAAATGGCGAGATGTGAATAAATGGAGAATAAAATGGGCAGAGAAGAAAGAAGAAGCCAGTGATAAATCCACATTAACACTTCCTGTGAGAGAATAAGAGACAATCATAAATGAATTCCCTATGAGGGAACTACCAAGAGGAGGATATGTGCATGATTCCTGGACCAGACAGGACATATTATCGTTTACTAATGACTTTCCCCGTTTAAGAGAAAAACCAGTAGAATTGTATCGACAGGTAGATCGATTTGTGAAAGTTTAAAAGGTGCTATGGGTTGATTTAGATGGATTATTTGACATAGTTGTACCCGCAGACTTGTGGACTGAGTGTAAGATAACTGTAAATTGGCCAAGAGAGGAATACCCTCGTGATAAAGTAACGGGTGCCTCATCACCTGAGGGGATGCGTAAATATGAACAAGTAATAGTGTTTTTGAAGAATAAAATTACACCAAAAGTAACAGATTGGGTTAAAATAGACCGAACTATACAGGAATCGAAAGAATCTGTACATGCCTTTTATGAAAGACTGTTGCTGGTGTTTAAACAATACAGTGGATATGAAGAACTGCACGAAAAGGACATAAGTCATTTTGTGTATTGATTTGTGTATGGATTAAGACCAGAAATTGCAGATATGATTAGGCATAGTTTAATAGGATGGCAATCAAGTACCCTAGATGAAGTGTTGAGGCAAGCCAAATATTGTAGTGATGAAATTGAAGCTAAACAAAAGAAGCTAAAAGAAAAAGCCATGTGGGCACAAGTGAAGGTAGCAGAACAACAAATAGCACAATTAGAGAATAAAATACTGATACAAGTCAAGGAAAATTAAAAGGGAATTTCAATAAGACAAAATTGGTAGGAAATATAGAAGAACTTAAGAAAAAGTTCCCTTGTCATAATTGCGGCAGGAAAGGGCATTGGAAGAAAGAGTGTAAGTATCCACCAAGAGTTAATCCCGAAAAATACATAATTGAATTCACAGATGCAGAGTGAGATAATTCAGCAACCACCGCTACAGCAACAGGTAGTTACTTAGCAAAATCAGGTGCCACACCGCAACTTCCACACAGTGTAAATCTAGTGTATGATAGTTTCTGACGGTGCCTGAGAGAGGAAGAAGAGTGTGTGCTTGGAGCCACTCTTGAGGTAGATCAATCTGGTCCGTTTGTGAGTGGAAAAGTAAATGATGTAGAAGTAACTTTCCTAGTGGACACAGGTGCTACCTGTTCTACTGTTAGATCAGTAGAAGTCAAAAACCTTCCTCTCTCAGGAGATCAAATCCAAGTTGTAGGCGTAGAGAATAAACAAATCAAAACCCCCCTAACCAAACCAGTTGAAGTAGAAATCGAAATGTTAAAGACATGCGCCGATTTGTGGTGTGTGACAGCAGTCCCGTAAACTTGCTAGGTAGAGATATCTTGTGCAAAATAAACTCTGCCATATATTTTTCCCCAGATGGTATAGAGCTCCAAACTCCAGATTAAGATAGCCTGTATAAAATGACCATGTCAATGATAGAAGCGGAGAGATGTGAATTATTTCCAGTGTTTGATAAAGAAAAGATACCGGCAGAACTAAAAGAAACAGTGAAAGAGCAAGTGTGGGATTTTACAGGAGAAGATGTTGGCTTCTCCTGTGATGCAGAATGGTATACCGTTATTGACCTGTGCAACGCATTCTTTACGGTTCCATTACACCCAGAAAGCCAGCCAATATTTGCGTTCCGGTTCGCATTTTGGCATGGTGCCGAATTCCTCAGGGGTATACTGAGAGTCCATCTATTTTCAATCAGTTGTTAAAGAAATCATTAGAAGGTTTGAGCATGCCTGGAGAATAGGTATTGGTCCAGTATATCGATGACCTGTAGGTGGCATCGAAAACAAAAGATGAATGCATTACAGATACTGTTGCCTTGTTAAACCATTTGGCCGAAGAGGGACATTAATTGTCTCCATCAAAATTACAGTTCTGTCAGAAAGAAGTGCAATACCTAGGTCATAAGATTGCAAAGGGAACTAGACAGGTCACTGCGGAAAGAATCAAAATGATAGAAGGAATGCAACCACCAAAAACACAGAGGCTAGTCAGGATTTTTCTGGGAATGGTAAGTTATTGTAGACAGTGGATAAGTGGATTTTCACTGATTGCGAAGCCTTTACAGAGACTAACAAAAGCAGACATAAGAGACCCTATTGTGCTAAATAAAACTGAAATGGAAGTGTTTGAACAGCTAAAGACAAGCTTGTGTGAAGCTCCAGCATTAGGGATGCCTGGCTATGAAAAAGAGTTTGAACTGTATTGCAGTGAGCGAGAAGATTGTGCATTGTCAGTACTAATTCAAAGACTAAGGAAGCCAATTGCATACTTCTCAGCTGTCTTAGACCCAGTTGCAAAAGCCTTGCCAGGTTGTTTGAAAGCAGTAGCAGCCAGACGTGTGAGTTTAGAACAGAGTGAAGGAATAGTGATGGGATTTCCTGTGAGGGTATATGTGCCTACTCTGTGGAGGTTCTCCTCACTAGGACCAAAACGCAGTACCTTACCAATAACAGAATGACAAAATATGAGAAAGTCATTTTGGGGGCAGACAATGTGACAATTTCCCGTTGTGTTAATGTAAATCCATCTACATTACTACCTGATACTCTGGAAGCTGAAGTGAGAAATGAAGTTGATCACAAATGTTTGGATGTTCTTGAATATTGTACAAAGCCAAGACCTGATATAAGGGATGAACCATTGCCTGAATCTGATTATGTGATGTTTGTTGACGGTTCATGCCTGAGAACGGAGGAGGGTACTTTGAGTGCTGCATATGCAGTGTGCACAGTTGCAGATGTTTTGGAAGCATCTTGTCTGAAAGGCATTCGTTCTGCTCAAATAGCAGAATTGATTGCTTTGATTCGAGCATGTGAGTTGGGAAAAGAAATCAGAGTTACCATAGTGACCGACAGTCAGTATGGATTTGGGGTTGTCCATGATTATGGGCAACTGCTGTCCCAAAGAGGTTTTTTAACTTCTGCAGGATCCCCCATCAGGAATGCTGAGTTTGTGAAAATGTTGATTGATGCTATGACATTTTGCCTGACAAGATTGCTTTGGTTAAGTGTGCCTCACATAAGAGAGGGAATGACTATATAGACTTGTGGAAATAAGTATGTATGTTGATTCAATTGCAAAGTACTGTGCTAGAAATCTTGCATCCATAATTCGGGACAGGAAAGAAGAACATGTTTCAAGTCCTTTAATGCTAACCACAATAGTTGACACTTGGCAGGAAGTGAGGCAAATGCAGGAAGAAGCTAGTGAGGAAGAGAAAAATATTTGGTTAAAGCAGGATGTAGGCAAGGAGAAGAAGAAGAAGATGAAATCTGGGTTTACAAAGATGAAAGACCAGTGATGCCTGACAGCATGATTTCCAACATGGCTCGAATGTACCATGTTCAAGCCCATGACGGCAGGGATGCAATGATTAAGTTGTTCAGAAAAACCTGGTACAATCCAAAATTCAGGGTGATTGCTGAGAGCTTGTGCCAGAGATGTCTGATTTTTTTTGCAGAGTTTTATATAGCGCGAACTAGACCTGAACCGAATCGGGTATCAGAGCGCCTTACATAGCACCGGTTACATTACATGAGGACACATTCATTTTAGGTACGGGGAGATTAAGTGATTTACCCAGAATCACAGGAGGTTTTGGCGTCAGTACCGAGACTCAAACCCAGATCCCCAGGTCCGAGGTCGAACGCCCTAGCAATTAGGCCAACTCCTCTCCCTATTCATCCCGATTTGCCAACAGTTTAATCCAAACAGAAAAACTGTTGTAAGTTTGGGAACCATAGGACGGGAGGGAGGTCCATTCACATGAATGCAGCTGAATTTCATTGAGTTGCCACCTTGCAATAGACTCAGATATGTACTAGTGATTATTTGTTTGTTCTCTCGGTGGGTTGAAGCCTTCCCTTCCCAGAGAAATGATGGAGTAACTATTGAAAAATTGCTTTTACGTGAGATCATACCACGAAACAATAGATAGAGTATTTCACTCACTCAATCGTGCAGTCTTCTTTCTCATGCAGAGGAAATGAAGTGCTATAATCGTAATGCTGGTTGCAAAGTACAATGCGTACAGTACGAAGAGCATTATAAAATAATATTGTAACAGCATGATATGGTTTCTAAGCCATATAATACATACATTAATAAATAAAGACTAAAAGTACTCAACTGGTGCTTCTAAAATACACCTACCCTGGTGTACCTAACCTAGGTCTTCTACAAGGGAAGAAGTAAGTGAGGTGTAGCTTAGTTTTACTATTCTTTGCCAAGAATCTAATCCAAGAATTCTCTAAGGGATTAATCAGCTCCGTACCTTGGTTTTAGAATGTAGGAGGTCTGGTATCTCTCGCTCAGGACTCGATTTCCCAGCAACCTGCAAGGGTAGCCTAGAAACACTAGAGCTGGATTTCTCAACTGGAGAAAGGACAGCGTCTCTCAGTGCGTCAGCTGGAGGGTCGGCTTCCTTCGGCACTTGCTGCAGCAGGGCGCGTCCGGCAAATAGATAGTCGAACTGCTCCGAACCACCGTGTGTTTGTTTAGGCAAGGAGTTGGCATATTTATACCTTGAGGGTGCCTAGTTTGACGTAAGAGTGGACATAATAACGTCATCAAAGACTTAGTTCTTTGAAAACTCCATGAGCTCTTGGATAAATCAATATTCATGCAGGGGGAAGTCCCTGACTGCTGAATGCGGGGTTTTCCAAGAAATCGTAGATTTTCAGAACTATTGGAAGTAGCCAATCTGTATTAGGACTACTTGAGCTATGTCTTAATATGGTTATGCTTTCTATGCCTATATAAATATACGGTACTTTATTCCTATATAAGGAATGAATCGGGAAAATTACACTAGGGTCCTAAAATGCTATACAACATTACTCCGTGTTTTGATGACCCTGAGAAGCATACCATACAGAAAGACTATATTGAGTCCGCATGACATTTTGATGGGCAGGGTCATAAGCCAGGCATTTGTACCAGTTGATAAACTGTTAACTATTAATCATGACATCATACTGGATTACTACAAGAATCTGTCTGACGTGGTAACTTCTGTGTTCCATCAGGTGGGAACTGAATCAAACACGAAAGAAATACATCCAGCTCATGATCTAGTTCCAGGAGATATGGTTCGGATAAAAGTACATTGAAGAAGAAACTGCTTGGTGCTTCGTTGGCAGAGGTCAAGACAAGTTATTCTGGTCAGCACAACTGTAGTCAAGTGTGCCGGAGTAAAAAGATGGGTGCATGCCAGCCACACCATCCGTGTACCTGAACCTGAAGATCCACATGAAGAAGGTAAAAGCACAACTGATTCTGACTCAGAAGGAGAACCAGAGAAGATTCCAGATACTGAAGCTCGACAAGAACATCGACATCTGGAGGTATCAGATGCTAGTTCTGCATCAGAAGGAGAAGGTGAAGCTGTTGAAGTACCAAATTCTGAAGATCGACCTGAATGTCGAGATTTGGTAAGAACTGAGATCAGTGAATGTATCAAACGAAGTACAGATAAGACTGATAATGAAGAAAGTATTGAAAAGCAGTTAGAAAACAGGGACCAAAGATCTGACACTGGAAAAGCGAAAATCGCTCACGACAAGGATGAGATTCCAAGTACCAGTTATGTAAATGATCCTAACAGAGTTAAACTGCCGAGTAAAGAAAAACTTGATTTTGAAAAAGATACAGACATTAATAAAATCATCGAAAATGAAACTGTTGAAAATACAGAAAGTGAAATTGATGACGGTGTTGATGAAGCACAATTAAGGAGAAGTTCCAGGAAAAGAGCTTGGAGAGTGGAACACAATACTACAGAACAAAAGACAAAGAGAGCTCGAAGAGGAGACAATTGGCCTAAAGAAAGTGATGGACTAAGATTCAAGCTGGTTAACAAAGCAAGAAAACCAGAAGATCAAGTAAATGAGATAACACTTCTGAAAGAGTCATTGGGAAAGAAAATTGAAGTAGTTCATAGGCCAAAGAGAGTAAGGAGACCAAATCAGAAATATAAATCACCTGAGTGGACATATATAATTTTGCCTCCTATAGAGGAAGTAGGAAGCAGCCAAGAGAATTTGAATGTTATAGATCTGGAAAAAGAAAGTGAATAAAGGAACTGAGACTAAAGAGTAAAGAAATACTGATTGTGAAGGCTTGAAAAACGAGTTAGACTCGTAAAGATTGACATTGAAAAAACATTATGAATGCATACTGAAATATTAGTGGGAAGAAAAGAAGAGTAAAAGAAAATTGTTAGAAAAATCGCTGTGTAAAAAAAGAAAATGGCTACTAATGAACAAGTTACTAAGGGGTCGATTACGATGGCGGACGGAAGGACGACCGCCGGCTCGAGTAGGCGGAAAATGCTTTTTACAGTCCGCCACCCGCGGATAGTCCGTCCTCCATACTAGGATGGGAAGCACTGCCGAATTTCCGCACACGGTGCAGAAGAACGTGATCCACCACGTAAATACACCCGACCCCCACGGCGGACGTAACCAATCCAGAGATACCGCCGTACGGAATGACGTCTCGACCGTCCTCAAAATCACGACGGCGGAAACCACTCAGCAAATAGCTGCGGAAAAACCACCAGCCCGAACACGGCGGAACCACCACAGCTGAGAGGCAACACATTGCAGAGAGACCCACCACAGCCACACCACCGTCATGGACCCAGCTCTACACGCATTCCCGGTACTCTTCGTGCTTCACCACCAGCAAGCCATGGACCGTTGCCAACGACGACGCAGGTATGCGAACACACAACACACACACCACACACGTGTCAAAACTCCTGCCCACAACAGAACCCCAGGTCTGGACAGGAACGCACATACATGCACCCCCAGCAAAATGACCTGGGCACATCTGACCCCACGCACCCAGAACACACACACACCGCGAACAAACAGCCACACCACGGACAACGCAACGTAGCGGAGCAGACAACGGAACCCATGCCCCCAATCAACTGGCAGGCAGGAATGGCTAGGCCACACAGATCACAGGCCCACATACACACACCAACACACATAAGGAGACATGCTAGCCCACCCTCAGGCCAACCCCACACCTACCCCACTAACAGACAGGGGCCCATACAGGGGCCCATACACCACACACCACAAAAAACAACCCTGCTGCACACACATCAACAACAACCAACACACACACACGATGAGCCCTGACATGTTGACTGACAAAGTCGAGACTGAACAACCTACTGGGTAGCCACAAATCATGAGTGTGACACATGCACCATATGAAAAAGATCCACATAACCTGCAGTCCATGGGAAGCCACTGTCGTCCCAAAATAAGCCTCAGAGTGCCTCCCCCACCCTTACACAGTCCACAGCCATATTGTAAAGACTGTCACCCCTGCCTTACGAAAGGAAACAGTGCTGAGCAATGCTTATGTGAAAGTGGCAGACACAGCATGTACAACAGCAGCAATATATCAACAAAGCAAGGAGACAACCAGGAATGGCACAGATAAACCACAACACAATCAATCAATCAATCAATCAATCATAGCATTTGTATAGCGCACTACTCACCCGGAGGGTCTCAAGGCGCTTGGGGGAATGGGGGTCTGCTATTGCTCGAACAGCCAGGTCTTGAGTTGTCTCCTGAAGGCGAGATGGTCCTGGGTCAGCCGGAGGTGGGTGGGGAGGGAGTTCCATGTCTTGGCCGCCAGGTAGGAGAAGGATCTTCCTCCGGCGGTGGCTCTTCGAATGCGTGGTACGGCGGCAAGGGCGAGGCTTGTTGAACGTAGCTGGCGGGTGCGCGTGTAGAAGGTCAGGCGGTCGTTGAGGTACTTGGGGCCCAGGTCATGGAGGGATTTGTGTGCATGGGTGAGGAGTCTGAACGTGATTCTCTTGCTGACGGGGAGCCAGTGCAGGTCCCTCAGGTGTCCGGAGATGTGGCTGCGTCGGGGGATGTCCAGGATGAGTCAGGCGAAGGCGTTCTGGATGCGTTGGAGTCTTTTCTGTAGCTTGGCTGTGGTTCCGGCGTAGAGGGTGTTTCCGTAGTCCAGTCAGCTTGTGACGAGTGCCTGGGTGACCGTCTTCCTGGTTTCGGTCGGGATCCATCGGAAGATTTTACGGAGCGTGCGTAGGGTGTTGAAGCATGATGAGGAGACGGTGTTAACTTGTCTGGTCATCGAGAGTGAGGAGTCCAGGATGAAACCCAGGTTGCGTGCGTGGTCTGTTGGCTTGGGTGCGCTGCCTAGGGCCGGGGGCCACCAGGAGTCGTCCCAGGCGGAGGGCGATGGTCCCAGGATGAGGACTTCCGTCTTGTCTGAGTTCAGTTTCAGGCGGCTGTTCTTCATCCACTCTGCGACGTCTTTCATCCCTTCGTGTAGGCTAGTTCTGGCGGTGGCGGGGTCACTGGTGAGGGAGGGGATCAGTTGGGTGTCGTTGGCGTAGGAGATGATGTTGAGGTTGTGTTGGCGTGCGATGGCTGCAAGGGGTCTCATGTAGACGTTGAAGAGGTTGGGGCTGAGTGATGATCCTTGCGGTACGCCGCAGATGACTTCGATGGCCTCGGATCGAAACGGGGGAGGCGGACTGTGTTCTTCCGGCGAGGAACGAGATGATCCATTCCAGTGCCTTCTCTAGGACACCTGTGTTGCTGAGGTGTTGGACTAGGGTTGGAAAGCGTGTCACTGTAAATCGTGAGTCTCCTGAGGCGGAAAGCCGGGAGTGAACCTCTCATTTTAAAAACTTTGTTGTGTGATAACTTGCTATTTTTAATCACTCACCCCTTGCACTAAACAGCGGATCGAGCGCTGCAACGAACCCTCCATTTCCGCCATCACTGAGGGCGAGGCGCCACGGCGGACACGCCCACCTCAGCTGGCCACGCCCCCTTACTCCTCCTTATAAGTGCGCGCAGCTGGAAAGCGTGTCACTGTAAATCGTGAGTCTCCTGAGGCGGAAAGCCGGGAGTGAACCTCTCATTTTAAAAACTTTGTTGTGTGATAACTTGCTATTTTTAATCACTCACCCCTTGCACTAAACAGCAGATCGAGCGCTGCAACGAACCCTCCATTTCCGCCATCACTGAGGGCGAGGCGCCACGGCGGACACGCCCACCTCAGCTGGCCACGCCCCCTTACTCCTCCTTATAAGTGCGCGCAGCTGGAAAGCGTGTCACTGTAAATCGTGAGTCTCCTGAGGCGGAAAGCCGGGAGTGAACCTCTCATTTTAAAAACTTTGTTGTGTGATAACTTGCTATTTTTAATCACTCACCCCTTGCACTAAACAGCGGATCGAGCGCTGCAACGAACCCTCCATTTCCGCCATCACTGAGGGCGAGGCGCCACGGCGGACACGCCCACCTCAGCTGGCCACACCCCCTTGACGCCCATTTCCACAGACATAAATTATGTGTCTTGCCAGGAAGCGCAGCGGACGGGCGCAGCGGGCGCGCCGTCAGCGCGCCGAAGGCGCGCCAAAGGCAAGCCCGTCTGGGCCCGTCCGGGCCTGGACCGGGCCTAGGGCTAGACCCCCTGCCTTTTCCACCGACTCCGCCCGTACGTGCTGGACTAACACCCAACCTCACCTACTAAACCCTCGCCCTTGCTCGACTAGCACTCGCTGCATTCTAAATCACCTTGAGTCTGCCCATTTTTTGTGTCCACAATGCAACTACACTATCCCGCCTTACCAACCTCACCTCTCCTCTCGTCCCCCATCACAGCCACCCTCCTCTACTCAGCGGACCCTGAAAGCTGGCTTGATCAACTGCCGTTCTCTCCCCTGTCATGCCAATGACATATGGATGTCTATTTCCTCAGACGAATGGGATATTCTATTCCTCACTGAGTCCTGGATCACTGACTCCTCTTCCCCGGATCTTTACCTGGCCATCCCCCCAGGTTATGATATTAAATGCTTGAACCGGGCTGGCGGTAAGTCTGGAGGCGGTCTAGCCGTCATTCTTAAATCCTATCTCCAGTTGACCTTCACCAAACTTACTAATATTGGTATAATTGAAGCAATGTACTTCTCTATATCCGATTCCGCGGCAGTTATCCTGGCGGGCTCACTAGTTTATAACCCCCCCACCGCCTCCTCCCCCTCTCTCACTGCCCTTTTCCACCAACTGGCTGATTTATCCCTCAAACACCAATATTTCCTAGTTCTTGGTGATTTTAACCTCCACGTAGATAACCCGCTCTGCGCGAAGGCAAACAATCTGCTGGAAACTATGGAAAGCCTTAATCTCAAACAATTAGTCGTAGGTCCCACTCATGTGGCTGGTCACACCTTGGACCTCATATTCGCCAACTTCTCGAATATCACTGTCCTCCCACCCCTCCCTCTCACCTGGACTGATCACTACCTCATCCCCTTCTCTCTTGCCCTCGGACGAAAAACTGCCCTCCTGGCCCCCAGGAAGGAGCTGGGAAGAAAGTGGCACAAGGTCACATGTACCACCTGGGACCCGGTATTCCACTTTCAGACGGAGCACCTCTCCTCTGATATAGATGAAAATGTCTTTAGGCTGAATGCTGCTCTCGTCAGCGCGATTGACTCCATTGCTCCTCAGAAAATTATCACCTCCACTAGATCGCGACCCTCTGCTCCCTGGTTCTCTACCCCCCTCCGTGAGGAGAAAAGCAGATGCAAAGCTCTCGAACGCAAGTGGAGACTAAACTATGACCCTCAAGCCAAACTTTTATACAGATCTTCTCTGAAAAAATTCCTCAAACAAAAAAAACTTGCTATGAAAGATCACTTTGCCTCTCAAATCACCAAAGCCAAAAACTCATCTAAAACCCTATTTAGCATTGTCAAAGACTTTATTAATCCTCCGTCCAGGGCTACTCAGAACACCTCGAGTCAGGCACTATGCGAGGGACTCTCAGATTTCTTCCTCGAAAAGATAAATAAACTTTGTGTCTCCTTCCCCACTGAACTAGCCCCCATGCCTTCCCCCACTAGTCCCCCAGAGTCCCCGTCCTTTCTCTCTTTTAATAAACTTAACCTCTTGGATGCTAATGACAAGGGTAACTCGTCATGGAGTGCCCATTCATTTCAATGGAAATTACATGGGAGGATGGAAAATGCCTTAGCATCCAAGTGGTTAATCAGGATGATGCCATCAGGTTACTCATACATTGCAAATCCGGCGCCCCCTCTGATCCTATCCCTGCGAAACTCATGGGAGAACTGGCGCCTTCGCTAGCCTCCTCCTTCCTTTCCATCTGGAATGCCTCCCTCCACCTTGGCTTCTTCCCGACCACCTGGAAGGAGGCCTTGGTGATTCCCATCCTAAAAAAAGTGGATGCAGATCCCACTATTTTTTCTAACTATCGCCCCATCTCACTTCTCCCTAAACCCGCAAAAGTCTTGGAAAAAGCCGTGCAGTTGCAACTCACGGAATATCTGGAAATCCACTCTCTACTGCACGAATCACAATCCGGATTCAGAGCTGGATTCAGCACTGAGATGGCATTGCTGGAAGTCTCCGAAACAATCCGGGAATGCGTGGACAGGGGTGAGGAGGCCATGTTGGTCCTCCTCGACCTGTCCGCAGCTTTCCATACGGTCTCCCACCCTATCCTCCTTGACCGACTTAAACAGATAGGCATTGGTGGCACCGCTTTCAGCTGGATCGAGTCCTTCCTCTCGACAAGAAGTCAGAGGGTATTGTTGCGACCCTTCAAGTCAGAGAAAAAGCCCCTGTCTTGCGGGGTGCCACAGGGTTCTGCCCTTAGCCCCCTGTTCTTCAACGTCTATCTTGCCCCGCTGGCCGATGTTGTGGAGTCCTACGGAGTCAGGGTGGTCTCTTATGCTGACGACACTCAGCTGGTGTTTTCCTTCAGGGACCACTCGGACTCCGCATTCGCCAACTTCCGCCAGTGCCTCAACAACATCAGTGTCTGGATGACCGCCAATCATCTCAGACTGAATGCAGACAAAACGGAGGTACTGTTTTTCAATCAAAAATCCTCCATTCCCTCTACTTGGTGGTGGCCTACGGCGCTTGATCCCGCCCCTGCTCCCGTTCACTCGGCCCGGAATCTGGGTTTCCAGTTTGATGACTCCCTATCATGCAAAACTCAGATTAATAAAGTGACCTCTGCTTGCTTCCTGAAGTTGCGCATGATTAGAAAAATTCTTCCCTATCTCCCCCTGGATTCCCGCCGTACAGTTACCCAAGCCCTCATCACGTCCCACTTGGACTATGCGAACAGCCTCTATGCTGGTGCCCCCCAGTATCTGGTAGGCCGGCTGCAGATTGTCCAGAATGCTGCAGCCAGACTGATTGGTAACATTCCCTACCGCCAATCTGTCTCCGCGTATCGTAAGGAACTCCACTGGCTCCCAGTGGCCAGCCGCATACAGTTCAAGGTCCTTACCCTTACCTATCGAGCCATCAACGACTGTGGGCCCAACTACCTGAAAAAACGTGTCTCGATATCCCGCTCCACCAGATCCTTGAGATCCAATGACCTCCGCGTCCTGATCTCTCCCCGTTTTAGATTATCTAGAATGGGTGGTAGAGGGTTCAGTGTCATTGCTGCGAAATTGTGGAACTCCCTACCAATCGAGTTGAGATTCTGTCCTTCCGAACCCATCTTCCGAGCCAAACTCAAAACTTGGCTCTTTTCCGCACTTTGAGTCGCCCCACTGCTCCTCCTTGCCCTTTGCTCCCTCCTCCCCTTAGAGGCTCAGGTTTTTAGCGCCGGGACACCCCCTCGGGGTAGCTGTGCGCTCTATAAACTACATAAAATAAAATAAAATAGGGTGCGGGGGCAGACAGTGTCGAACGCTGCGGAGAGGTCCAGGAGGATGAGGGCTGCTGTTTCCCCGTTGTCGAGCAGGGTTCTGATGTCGTCGGTGGCTGCGATGAGGGCGGTCTCGGTGCTGTGATTGGCTTGGAAACCGGACTGCGAGGAGTGAAGGGATCCGTTCGTCTCAAGGAAGGCGGCAAGCTGTCTGTTGACGGTCTTCTCGATGACTTTGGCAGGAAAAGGGAGGAGCAAGATGGGGCGAAAGTTCTTGAGGTCGGTGGGGTCCGCTGTTGGTTTCTTCAGTAGGGCGCTGAGCTCGGCGTGCTTCCAGCTTTCCCGGAAGGTGGCGGTGTTGAAGGAGATGTTGATGATGTCTCGCAGTTGGGGTGCGATGATGGAGTCGGCCTTGTTGAAGATGTGGTGGGGGCAGGGGTCGGTTGGAAATCCGGAGTGGATGGTGTTCATCGTGCGGGCTGTGTCTTCGGTGGTCACCATGGTCCAGGTGCGGAGGGTGGCGGTGGGGGGCGTTGGTTCGACGGTAGGGTACGTGGATGGTGCGCCAAAGCTGTTGTGGATGTCGGCGATCTTGCGGTGGAAGAACGAGGCGAGAGAGTCGCAGAGGTCTTGGGAAGGAGTGATGTCGTTTTGCCGGTGCTGGGATTGGAGAACTCCTTGACGATGCTGAAGAGAGTTCCTTGCTGTCGTGGGTGTTGTTGTCCAGTCGTTCCTTCAGTGTTTTCTTCTTGGTAGTGCGGATGAGCTGGTGGTGCTTGCGGGTGGCTTGTTTGAGGGTGGTCATGTTGTCTGTGGTCTTGTCGAGGAGCCAGGCTTTCTCGAGGGTGTGGCAGTTCTTCTTGTAGTCCTTTAGTTCCTCGGTGAACCAGGTGGCTTTCTTGCTTCTGGGTCTGCTGGGGGGATTCTTCAGTGGCGCGAGGTTGTCTGCGCAGGCGGTCAGCCACTTTGTAAAGCTGCAGGCAGCTTCGTTGGGGTCCGTTGTGCTGGCGGGCGGGTTCTGGCTGAGGCAGGTGGTGAGCTGCTCGGCGGTGATCTTGCTCCAGCTCCTGTGAGGAACCTGTTGCGGGTGGTGGTGGGTCGTTGTTCTTCTGGAGCTGAAGTGGACGCAGCTGTGGTCGGTCCAGTGAAGTCCGGTAGAGTGGCTGAAGGTGATGTGCTTGCTGGATGAGAAGACGGGATCAAGCGTGTGGCCTGCGTAGTGAGTGTGGGGTGTTGACCAGTTGCTTGATTCCGAGGTTTGCGAGGTTGTCCAGCAGGGCGGCGGTGTTGCGGTCCTTGTTGTTCTCCAGGTGGAAGTTGAGATCCCCTAGGAGGATGTAGTCCGCGGAGGGGAGGGCGTGCAGGCTGATGAAGTCCGTGATGTCTTCGCTGAATTGTGTGCGTGGTCCTGGGGGTCTGTAGACGAGGGTGCCTCTGAGGGTTGTCTTTGGGTCGGTGTGTATCTGGAAGTGGAGGTGCTCGGCGGCGGGGAAGGTGTCGCTGGAGTCGGTCGTGATGCGGATGGTGTTCTTGTGTACGATGGCGCGGTCCCTCCGCGTGATCTTGTATCCGTCCGGGATGGCGATGGCGATGTCGGGTGCTGAGGAGGCGTTCATCCAGGTTTCCGTGAGGAAGGCGACGTCTGGTGATGTGGTGTCGAGCAGGTTCCAGAGTTCGACGGCGTGTCTGTGGACGAAGCGGGTGTTGAGCAGGATGCACTTTAGGTGGTTGCCGTGGGTGCTCGGCTTGGCGGGTGCGGAGCAGGCTTGGCAGGCAGGTGAATTTGCAGGCTTGGCAGGTGAAGGGTCCGTGGGTGCATTTCAGGGCGGCTCGGTAGCAGGCGGGGGTTCGGCCGGCGTTGAGTGCCTTGAGGGTGGCGGCGTCGTAGGACCGTCGTGTGGGCAGGCGTCGTCGGGGGCCAGGGGTCCTGGTGCTGGGTGCGGTCCAGGAGCGGACGGGCGCAGACGGGCTTGCCTTGCTGCGTGTCCGTGCGGTCGCCATTTAAGGCTAAGTGGGAGGGAGGAGCAGCTGGGAGGCGGGAGCGGTGAGGACACGGAAAAAAAGGGGGCGTGGCCGCGAGAACTGCGGCGGGAAGCGGCGAGCGGGGCAGGCAGGCCGAACGGAAAATGCACAATACTACAACAACTTTACAACAAATTTACAGCAAGAATCACGAACAGCCAGGGAACAGTACAGTGAGGCAGTGGCAACAATACCAGCTAAGGAGGCAGGCAGAACGGCAGATCGAGACTGCGAGCAGCAGCGAGGGGCACACGAGGGGCACACACACAGCTGGGGGGCCGTGCTGTGCGGGGGTGTACTGAGAACAGGTCACACTCGCCTGCATGCGCGGTCGTCCTTTAAGGACAAGTGGGAGGGAGGAGCAGCTGGGAGGCGGGAGCGGGGAGGACACGGAAAAAAAGGGGGCGTGGCCGCGAGAACGCACACAGCTGGGGGGCCGTGCGGTGCGGGGGTGTCCTGAGAACAGGATTAACTTGCTTCATTGCACAGCACAGAGGTTGACTTTGTGAGTAGCCAGGAGCATGCACACTGGATAGAACAGAGCAGGTCCATCTGAGGCAGCACATGAGAGGGGCAAAGTGCATCAATAGTCCATGATACAGAACAGAGCAGGTCCATCTGAGGCAGCACATGAGAGGGCACAATGCAGCATCAGAACAGCAACAGGGCAGTGTTCACAACAGAGCAGGTCCATCTGAGGCAGCACATGAGATACAATGCAGCATTAGAACAGCAACAGGGCAGTGGCACGGATTTGTACCAGGCAGGGGAACTACAGATCACATAAGAAGGATAATCACGCTGTTTGATCTTGCTAGAGTGTCAGGGGACCCTATGGCGGCCATATTTCTGGACGCAGAGAAGGCCTTCGATAGGGTCTCCTGGACCTTTCTGTGGGCCACCATGAAAAAACAGAGACTGGGCCGAAACTATATTAATGCAATAGGCTGCATGTATCAAAATACTGAGGCTAGAATTAACGTGCATTATATATAGACCCTTTTATTAGGATAATAGTGGAGAACAACGACATCCGGGCAGCTCAAACCTTGGGGGGGAGAATCAAAGACCTTGGCGTACGCAGACGATCTTGCTATAACAACAACTAATCCTGCGGATGCAGTTAGGGAGGTGGAAAAAGAGGCCAAAAAATTTGGGGAAGCCTCAGGTTACTTTTTGAACAGGGAGAAAACTTTGATCGTTAAAAACTCCCGGGGAGACCTGGTTGATAACAGGGTCACAGAGAAGGGTAGATATCTAGGGGTTGAAATCACAGCCAATGTGGACGATATAGTGCAATGCAACCTGGCACCCTTGTTACTCAAGACCAAATCCCACTTCAATAGAATGAACAGCCTACACTTGACATTACTGGGAAGGAGTAATGTTATCAAGATGCTATTTTTGCCCAGAATTATATATTTTTTAGATCCATCCCACTGGAAGTAAATAAAACCTGGCTCTCTGCCTTCAACCAATCCATTTCTAAGTTTTTATGGGCTGGTAAGCACCCACGGAGAGCTTTGAAGTATATGACTCTTCCCAAGGACTGGGGTGGGTGGTCTGTCCCAGATATGCAGATTTCTTATTGGGCTGCAAATCTTCAACAGATGTCCGAGCTGTTGGGTAAAGGATACTCTAACGCCCAACAGGGATCTTACCCCTCCGTATACAAATTATTGCTTGGGGACTAGGCCCATGGGTGCTTGATGAGGCACATTGATTTTGCCTACTTTAAAAGAGTAAAGTTTAAGGTTTTGCTGGGTGCTTTTAAAATATGGACCTCAATCAGGAAAAAACTGAAATTGAACAGGATACATAGGTATACGCCCTTGCAAAACAACCAACTTTTAGTAGAAATTTTTCACGATGGTTATATGGAATCTTGCAGGGAGAAAGGGATAAGACATATCGGGGACCTAATAAGGGATAACATAATTCTGTTGTTTGCTTTAATTAAAGAAAAATTTGGTGTGGGAAACAATTACTTTTTAAAATATTTACAAATCACGGACTTCCTCTTTAAAAAGATGATTCAGGGCCATAAAAACCCCCTATTGGAGGCAGCCATGGGAACTCAAGGGGCATCAATTTCCAAGCTGTACATACTGCTTAGCGACACAATGGAGGATGATCTCGTTAAGCACATGGACCGGTGGCAAGATAAGGTCCAAGCTGACCCGGGGGTCTGCAAGGACTCTTTAATGTTAAGCTCTACGGCAGCCATCTCAGCTAATATACAGGTTCAATGCTATAAGACGTGGCTAAACCTGTATATTACTCCGGTGCGGATTTTTAAGTGGGGAGGTACTACAGGCATTTATTGCTCTCGCTGTGGAGAGCTTTCCGCCGATAGTGTACATATATTTGCTACATGCCCCTGCTTAATGAGACTGATCGGAAAAATGGGCAATCACGTTAAACAAATTTTGGATTGTGATATACAATTGTCACCACAAGTTATCCTGTTAGGCGTAATCAACCAGGCTCTGACAGACACTGCTTTTTATTATGATGGCGGTGTTTAGGCTCACCATAGCGACAGTTTGGCTTGATAAAGAGCCCCCTTCAGTTCACTGCTGGCTGGGAAAATTGTTAGTTATATATCGCTGGGAGAAAGATATATATAAACGCAGAGGCTTAAGAGCTAGGAAAAAAGGGGCCGATATTTGGGCTTCAATTTGCTCATGGATTAATGAATCTATGTTTTAAGCTTGCGGTCTGGTTGAGCGGTCCTATGGGTTAGGAAGAATCGGTAAGAATCAGAATTGGCTAGACTAAAGGTATTAGTTACAGGATAGGTCTGGTTATCATTCATTTTGAAATGTGGTCTCCTTTGGTTCCGGGAAGTGGGTGGGTTGGGGGGGACTGGGGGTGCTGGGAGAAAAAGAAAAAAAGTGGAAATATATTTTGTGTTTGATTGTTTGGCGTGTATTTGTTCTCAAGCTATGTTTATTTTGTATTGAAATATTTCAAATGGCTGATCAAAATAAAAATAAAAAAAGAACAGCAACAGGGCAGTGTTCACAACAGAGCAGGTACATCTGAGGCAGCACAAGGACGTGTGTCATACGGACAGTCTCATGGACAATATTATTGCAAGGGTGGTTACAATGGACAGTCCAGACATCAAGTACAATGAGATTTGAGTGATGGGAACTGCACCTCACAGCACAGAATCAGGTGGACTGTGGAACCTCGTAGCTTCGGACACAGTGGCAGGACCTGATACAGGAGTGTGAGAAACAGCCACAGCTCTAGTGACTGACACATGAGCGATAGACCCAGACACACTGGCAGGACCTGATACAGGAGTGTGAGAAACAGCGACAGCTCTAGTGACTGACACATGAGCGATAGACCCTGACACACTGGCAGGACCTGTCCCTGGACAGTGACCAACAAATACCATGCCAGCATCTGAGACATGAGAGTTGAGGACACACACAGTGGCAGTACCTGAAACAGGAGAGCGCACAACTGACACAGTGCTACTACATGAGGCATGACAGCGAACAACTGACACAGTGCTACTACATGAGGCCACAGACACAGTGCCACTATCTGACACATGAGAGTGAACTGCAGCTGACCCACTAGGACCACTGAAACTATGAGCCACAGGGCTGTATGGGCCAGGAAGCAGTGTGGCTCTGGCAGCTGGGGACAGCTGTACGGGAGCGACATTGGGGTGGTCAGGTGTTACCGGTGTGTGTTTCTGTTTCTTTGGAATTTGCAAGGGCACCCTGGGCATGACTGGAATGGGAAGTGGTGCGGGCTGATCTGAAACATCACCCATCAAAGGTGGATCATGTGCTGGTGGGGGTCTGCTCTCTGGGGACGTGCTGGACCCAGCTTGACGCTTGCTCTGGCCCTGCCTTCTGTCTTCTGCATCATGTGTACTGTGGGATGCAACAACAGTGTACTCCTTCCTCTGCTTCCCCGGGGTGTGGATGGGAGTAGAGGTATCCACCTCCACTTCACCTCTGACACATGTGGTTTACGTTCCTTCACCAACACCAGCTTCAGAGAACACATGAGTGATGGATGTCAGTCCTTGGTGGATGTCCTGTCCCTGGGAGATGCCTTGGCACTGGGAGGTGCATGCTCCCTGGGAGGTACCTTGGCCGTGGGAGGCGCCTTGGCCTTAGGAGGTGTCCTGTCTTTGGAATATGCCTTATCCGTGGGCGCTGCTCTGTACCTGGGAGGTGCCCTGTCCATTGAAGGTGCCCTGTCATTTGTAGGGGCCCGGTCCTTGGGAGTGGCCCTGTCCTTGTGAGGTGCCCTGTCCTTTGTAGGGGCCCGGTCCTTGGGAGTGGCCCTGTCCTTGGGAGGTGCCCTGTCCTTGGGAGGTACCCTGTCCTTTGTAGGGGCTCGGTCCTTGGGAGTGGCCCTGTCCTTGGGAGGTGCCTGCTCCTTGGGAGGTGCCCTGTCCTTTGTATGGGCCCGATCCTTGGGAGTGACCCTGTCCTTGGGAGGTGCCTGCTCCTTGGGAGGAGCCGTGTCCGTGGGTGGTGTCCTGTCCTTTGCGGATGCCCTGTCCGTGGTCTGTGCCTTGTCCATGAGATGTGTCTTGCCCTTGGGAGTACCTTTTGAGGGGGATGCCTGTGTGCCATGTGAATCCGTATCCCCCATCACCCCATGAGGGTCCTGTGTGTCATCTCCAGGGTAGCTGATGTCGTGTTCTGTGAAAGATTTCCCCTTACTAGGGGATGGTGTCTGTGACCTCCGTTGCCTGCCTTGCTGCTTGTGCATGCTTCTAGTGCAATACCCTGAAAATGAGGCAAGTTCAGAAATGTCACTCTCCCCTGAGACAGTAAGTGGTGTGGATGGGGGAACTGAAGTAGAACCTTGTCCATGTGACTGTTGAATGGCTGCAGATACTGTGTTGGATAAGGACGGTACTGTTCTGTGGAGACCAGCAACATCACCATGCATCCCCTCCATGAATGCTACCACCTGCCCCAACTTCCTATCGTGGTCCAAGAATGCATTTATCATGTTTGTCGGCCCTACACACAGCTGTCGCAGCAGATCAACCGCCTCAGCACTAAGGGCAGTTTGTGTCACAGGGGCAGGGGCAGTGGTGCCTGCACCAAAGGCCACTCTGCTCCCCCTACTCCGGCGAGCACGAGCAGTACTTGTTCCAGTTGGTGGCAGTGTGGGCCCAGTGTGCTGTGTACCGATTGAAGGTGTAGATTGTCCACTCCCTGTGTCTACCAACAGTGGTGACTCACCACCGCTGTCTGAAGATGAGGACGATGGTGTCTCCACATGCGAGTCCTCAGGGATAGCTCTGTCCCCCCCTCCAGGGCTGCTCTCTTCCGTCTCAGTCTGCGTTTGTGTGATCTCTGATCCGGATGCATTGCCACCACTTACTTCCGTCGTTTGTCTGTCAGTGCCCTCATTCAAAGCTGAAAGAGAGAGATAAGAGGTATACCTAAGTGCCACACTCATGTACTGCAAATTACAAAATCCAAACTTCCTTGACTGCTGAACAACATGTCGCACCCATCCTGCACATGAACCACCCCTACCAGACATCCTCATGTCAAATAATTAGTGGGCTCTGTGACACATGTACATGAAACAAACAGGGCAAGTGCATGCAGACCACCACACATGTGATGCCATGGGACCACAGACCTGAATGGCATGTCCTGGGCCCCTGCACTACAATGCTACTGGTATGACCAGCTGCTTGACATGGATGCTAACTCTCACTCCGCTAATGCCACCAACATGCAATAGCAGCAAACCATATACACCACTGATGTCACTATTGTGCCTGACTAGCAATACATGCATGCACTCCGAAGTCACAAACCCATTCAGTGTGCTTACCGCTAGTTTGCTGCTGCTCCCCTCTCAACCGTGCGGACAGGTCAGGATGTGTCACAGCTATGATACGTAGTATTAGAGGGGTCATGGTACGTCGTACAAGCCGGCCTGATCGGTGAATCAGCCCCAGTGTCATCTCCGCCACATTCTTGCTGAGCCTGGAGATGTCGTCCCACCGCTTGTGGCAGTGTGTGTGTCGCCTGTTGCACACCCCCACTGTAGTGTAGTTCCTATTATCCCAATAGGCTCTGCGCATTGGAATAATACCTTCAATAGTATAGGCCTAGACCAGACGTTAACTAGGTCTTCTATTGTCGATATTAGACTTAAAGTTTTGGGTTTGCCAGCTAGCTCAGAGTTCACTAGAAACTTTCTCGAATAGGCAAGGAGGAGTTGAACCTCCCTGGATAGACAAGAAGGGATTTAGTTTCTGACAACCATAGAACATGACAACTTTGCTCTCCCCTAATCAAGAGTGTATCTCTAGAGTCGTGTGAAAACAAAAGACAACTTATTTTACTCAGTCAGTACGTGCATTCTTAGTCTCACCAGATTGTAGAGAAAAGGAAGAGACGGGCGTGTTCAATAAAAGATGGTATTTATTGATCAGTCTCTTTTCTCATACAAGAGAAATGGATCGATATTATCGCAATACTTATGGTTAAGTAAAGTGCATACAATAAAAGCAGAAGTATAAAATAATACTGTAAAAACATTTATATGGTTTCTAAGCCATATGGTGGTTTAAAATGGATGAAATAGATACATACACATATACATTTGACTAATCGTACTCAACTGGTGTTTCTAACTACTCCTACCCCAGTGTACCTGACCTAAGCCTAATACGTGGGCGGGAATAGAAAGTAGTGATGGAGCGAGATAGAAAACAAAATTTTGTTTAAACTCGCGAAGTCACATTTCCATAACATGAATAATAATATTAATGATTTGTGATATGTTGTGCTAATACAACTTAGATTAAACTTTACACGTGGGGGGACTAACATGTGTGCTCATAAATGTGCATAATTGTTGCATCTTTTGTTCGTGCAAAATAATAAAATAATTTATTGTTTTCGTTTTTGTCATTACTAACTGCTGCAAACTTAAAAGAAGCATGTGCTTGTTTTGCTTTTCCTTGTCTGTGTGATGTAATTTCTACTATTCTAGGTGCACTTAAGTCTCATGGATTAATAGAGACTGGTAAATATAAACGCTGCTTTATTTGTTTGCATTTGCTAGGTAACATTTGACTAATCGGGTGGGTTAATTAATTAGCAAAACCTGGGGTGGATACAGAATCTACATTATTTCTTACATTAATACTTTTCTTGTGTTTGTTTTATACTAGAAAGCTTAAATTGCCTGCTTTTGGGCCTAGCTTGCTCTGGTTACAAAAAGCTGAATTTCATTTCTGCAAAAGTCACGAGACGCCCATTATGAAGTAAAGTGTTCGCCAAAAGCTGCATTCACAAAGCAAAAACTGACGTGCTATCATCCTTCTGTCGGACGTGGCCAAGGTCGAAAAAGAACATTTTGTCAGCCTTAACTTGGCATCCGCGGAAGTCGCATGGACGCAGCGAGAACAATTTTGTACATTTGTTGCAAACCTAGGAAGCTCCTGGTTGCACTCGGAAGAGACAATGGTCTTTAAGAAATATGATTTAATGGAACTTTTGAAAAGTGGGTGACATGTCACTTGTCACTCTCAGCCAATGGGACGTCGAAGATTTCTGAAAACTTTCCTTTGAGTAGTTTAGTTAGCGTAGAAGGGTATAAAAAGTCATGCCCTTAGGGATGGGCTGGCTGCTGCTTTCTGACTTTCCGATGAGGGTGAAGTGCTGTCGGACATTGCTTGGAGCACGTAAGAATCCTCAGAGAACTTTTACTTTAATTTCTATCTATTTAGTTTAGCTAGGGACTTAGGTTTTAGAAATGCTAAACTTTAAAATACTTACTTAAACTTTGATCCAATTGCTTAACTGTATTTTTCTTATGACTTTTTACAATCATGCTTGCTTTAATGCTAATAAATTACATTTATAAAACTACAATTTGAAATACCATAATTTAGTAATAAAATCTTACTTTTGACAAACAAGCTGGTCTTGATTATTCAGAAGTGTAGGTTACTATTAGCTAGATCACGTCGCCAATGGTGGTCGTTTAAATAGTGAGGATGTGTTATAATGACAATATTCTTTCCGCTAATGTATAATATTGTACATAGTTTGTAAATTAGGTGTATATAGGTTTAATCTGACCACCTGATTCAGTAGGCCCAAAATATGTCAGGTTTATAAATGGGTCCATAAATTAGTGTAGAATTTTGTTTATAGGTTATGAAGTTGGGTAACGTTGTTTATGATATATTTTCTATAGGCCGCTGGATCAATTCTCTGGTAGCAGAAATTGATGGTTGCTAAGGGTAACCAAGGTAATATGTTGGTTGCTAAGGGTTACTAAGGTGTTATGGTATGGAAATAGGATCGATGTTTTAACACATGTTGAGTTTGTTATTCGTACTATCTGTAAGCTATACCGGTATAGATTGTGTGGCGAGAAATTAGTCACGCAAGCCATCTGTTCTGTTTGTAGTGATATCGCCGAGTATCACAAGAGGTATCGCCGTGTACCATAGTGTTGTCGCCGAGCAACACAGTTTTAGGGCTAGGTGTGAATCTTGTATAGTGAGGGTTTTCTAAGAAATTAGAGCAGCATGAGAATAGGGACAAAGCGCCTTCCATAAAACTCACTGTGATAAGAGTATTAGTTATATCCGAGCTTGAGTGAAGGGTAAAGTAGCGTCGGTGCATGATTATCTATAAACAGGTTAGAGTCCTGTACGGGTACATGTTTCATATCTATAAACAGGTGAGAGCCCTGTACGGATAACGTCGTTATTTTGCTAACGGTGCATGATTTCTATAAACAGGTGAGAGTCCTGTACGGATTTCATGTGTGTTCGAAATTAGGGAATTTTCCGTGTGAAAATGCGAGTTTGATTTGTATTTTTGTGTCCAAGTGGAACTCTTAGAACTGTCACTTCGCGGTGCGTTCAGAGCAAAGCGAGTTCATAATTATACGTGTTAGAAGGGTGGGGTAAGGGTTACTCTACTGACAATTGAAAATTATCCTTAGTGTGAATAGCGCCGTCTATTCCGAAGTGTGGATACTTGAATGTATGTTAACTATCCTAAATAGTGAAACGAACAGATGAGTCCTTATTGTCATTGTTAAGAATTAATTTACACTGAAAAGTGTTCTTAAAATGGCGCTGTAAAAAGATTTTGTGAAGGAGGGGTAAGCGCCAGGAGTGAGAAGCGAGAAACCGCAGCTACTGTGTACGTCACAGAGCCGCGCTGGGATTGGGTGACCTACGTCACCAACTGTACTCTGATTGGCTCTTGAGTCTCTGACGGTCCGTAAGCTAATTGGTTCTTTAGGAAAACTCCAATTTTATTGGTTGAGCTGAAAGGTGACGTAGCTCAACTGTCATTGGCTTGTTGGTGTGTTTCGCGCACGGATTGGTTGTTTTGCGGAACATCCCGGAAATATTTTACGAACGATTTTGTGAATTAGATTTAACTCTTAAAAATGAGTTATCATTTTAAACATGTTGAGAAAAAGCCAACACTATTTCAGAAGTTTAAGAATTTATTTTCGCCTGACAAGAAAATCGAAACGCGAGGTGGTAAATTACTTCATAAGTATAAAACACCTGCAGCGTACATGGAAGGTGAATATGGATATCATATCTTATGGTTTGATAGTTGGAAACGCTATACTAAGAACGACGGTGTTTTAACTTGGCCTGATGATGGTTCATTTAATGTAAAAGTCTTGAGAAATTTACGAGAGAAAATGAATGCTCTTGTTCCAAAACCGAGACCAACTCAATTTGAAGCATTAGTTGAGTGGGAAGATGAAATGTATCAGTTACAAAGAGAAGCTAGTGGAATTAAAAGACCTTCTAAAAATCCACCTTGGAGAAGGGAAACTCATGAAGATAGATTGCGAATGTGGAGACAGGGAAACATGAGTGAAGGATTGTATTTAATTCATGAAATGGTAATGGGTACTCCTACAGGGAAATCTATGGAAAGCGAATCTGAGGATGCAGTTATGGAAGAGATATATACTACAGCTAGAAAGAATCAGCCTTTGAGACCTCCTAGATCATGGTCTACTCCGGTGGTTTCTACTGAAACTTCACCGAGTGCACCTCCAATTAATGAAGCTCCTAAACTTTATCCAAATAATTGTGAAATTATTGAAACTCCTAGAAGAACAGAATTTGATAATGCTCGAAATGAAGGTAGACATTTTACAATGACTCCAAGGGCAAGAGAAGCTCCAAAAGATTATAACAGAGAGACAAGGAATGTTGAAGATGTCAATTCTACTGAATATTTGAGATCTAAAGAAGAATTAATTAGAAGAATGACAAAAGGCATGGAAGCTGTAACAGTTCCAGTAACGATTGGTCCTGTTCAGCCTGTATTTGACCAAAAAGAATCAAGCAAAACAGGTTTAACTATTCCATTAAATACAGAAATTCAAAGGGTTACTGAAAAATTTTATTCAGATTTATCTGAAATAAACTCTTCTAGATCAAGAATGCCTGATTTAACCTTTAATGAGGATTTATCTCCAAAAACACCAATGGGTGCTATATCAGATGTAGGGAGTCCTGAAGTCAGGGTAACCACACCAAAACTTGATGTGGCTAAATTAAAAGCAAATATCGAAGAATTAATAATTGGAACAATTGGTCCAGATAGTTTAAATTACTATCGAGATGATGAACTACTGTTCATTTGCAAAAGCATCCAGTGGAAAACAAAAAACAAATATGATCAACTAGAGGATCTAGCAGCGGAACTTGAAATTGATGTGAGCAAACAAAAGAATTTTGCAAAACATTACAGATTAGACTTTTCAGAAAGTGACATTGAGAGTTTGAACTCAATGGGAAGAATACTACATATAAAGGATTTGATCGTTTACATCAAAAAGCTAGGAGAACTTAATAAGTGGAGAGTAAAATGGACGAAAAAGAAGGAAGATGAAAGATTGGAAAAATTGTCAAAACAATTTCCAATGAGAGAGATTGCAGGTGGAGGATATGTTCATGTCCCTTGGTCGAGACAGGACATTCTGTTGTTTACAAATGATTTTCCAAAATTAAGGGAAAAACCAGTTGAGTGGTACAGACAAGTGGATAGATTTATCAAAGTGTCAAAAGTTCTGTGGATTGATTTAGATGGATTCTTTGACATTGTCGTTCCATCAGATCTTTGGACAGAATGCAAAATATCAATTAGTTGGCCAAAAACAGAACCTGAGCGAATCAAAGAAACAGGTGCTCCAAATCCACTCGTAATGGATTTTTACGAAAAAGTAATTGTTTGGATGAAAAACAAAATTCCACCCAAAGAAGTGGATTGGGTTAAAATAGAAAGGACAGAACAGGAAACAAAAGAATCAGTTCATTCTTTTTATGAAAGACTACTGTTAATTTTTAAACAATACAGTGGTTATGAAAAACTAGATGAAAAAGATATGAGTCATTTTGTCTATAGATTTGTTTATGGACTAAAGCCTGAAATTGGAGACATGATCAGAAATAGCATTGTAGGATGGCAATCACTTTCTGTGGATGATATTCTGAGAAAAGCTAAGTATTGCAGTGATGAATTAGAAGTGAGACAGAAGAAGCTCAAGGAAAAAGCAATGTGGGCCCAGGTGAAAGTGGCTGAGCAACAGATTGCCAGTATGGGTAATAAGAACACTAATTTTGTTCAAACTGGAAATACAAACCAGATACAAGGAAAGTTTAAAGGTAATAATTTCACAAAGAAATTTAGCCCAAAGATTGAGGAGTTGAAACAAAGATTACCTTGTTTTAATTGTGGCGAAATTGGACATTGGAGAGACGAGTGTCCTCATCCTCCTAGAAACTTAAAGAATCCCTTATTAAATCCACAGATGCAGAATGGTGTTAACCTGCAGCGACAGCTACAGATGCAACAGGGGTTAAATGAATTAAACATTCAGCGACAGTTACAGCAACAGCAACAGCAACAGGTGAATAATCGTCAGGATCAATTGCCACAACCACCTTTTCCGAATTGTGGGGGAGTTCAAAAATATAATCCAAATGTGGGATTTCAGGGAAGTGAGCAGGTAATAAAACCGCAAAAACAGCAAAAACAACAAAGAATTCAAACGCAAAATGCTTCACAACAGTTCCTATTAGCAGAAAGTCAGGACAGTGATTCTGATGATTATTGCTGACGGTGCCCGAGAGAGGAGGAAGAGTGTGTTGTTGGAGCCACTCTTGAGGTTGACCAGTCTGGTCCTTTTGTAAACGGGAAAGTTAATGATGTAGACATCACTTTTCTAGTGGACACTGGTGCTACCCGTTCTACTGTTAGATCAGTGGAAATTGAAAACCTACCTCTCTCTGGGGATACCATCCAAGTTGTCGGAGTAAGTAATCAGCAAATTAAAACTGACTTAACTGATCCAGTTCCAGTTGAAATTGGAAATTACAGAGACAAACACAGATTTGTAGTTTGTAATAGTAGTCCAGTGAATCTATTAGGAAGAGACATCCTATGTAAAATGAATTGCAGAATATATTGCTCTCCTGAAGGAGTTGAGTTACAAACAATGGAAGAAGATGGTTTGTACAGAATGACAATGATGATGATGGAAGCAGAAGAAACAAAATTGTTTCCTGCAATGGAAAAGAAAGATTTACCTGAGGAGCTCAGAGAAACAGTGAAATCTGAAATATGGGATTTTAACGGGAATGAAATGGGTTTAATGAAAAACATAGATCCAGTAAAAATTACTTTGAAGCAGGGAATAGAATTTCCAAACATTCCACAGTATAAAATGAAAACAGAAACAATTGAAGGGATTACACCTATAATTGAAAAATTCATTAAACAAGGTGTATTAAAGGAAATGGAAAGTAGTCCTTGTAATTCACCAATTATGGGAGTTAAAAAGGCAAATGGAACATTTAGAATCGTACAAGATTTGAGAAAGGTTAATCAAATTGTTGTTCCATGTTGTCCTGTGGTTCCAAATCCAGCAGTAATTCTGTACCAAATTCCGCATGATGCTGAATGGTATACAGTCATTGATCTTTGCAATGCTTTCTTTACGGTGCCTTTACATCCAGACAGTTATGAAATCTTTGCTTTCAGATTCCAAGGTAAGACCCTCGGATGGTGCAGAATCCCTCAGGGCTATACAGAGAGTCCTTCAATCTTTAATGAACTGTTAAAAAGATCATTAGAAAACTTAGACTTACCTGGTAGGTCTACATTAGTGCAGTACATTGACGATTTGTTGATAGCTGCTAAGACAAAAGAAAATTGTGTGACTGACACAATAATTCTGTTAAATCGTCTTGCAGAAGAAGGACATAAAGTGTCCCCATCAAAACTACAGTTTTGCAAACAAGAAGTAAAATATCTTGGTCACAGAATTGCAAAGGGAAAAAGACAAGTAACAATTGAGAGAATAAAAATGATTCAAGCAATGTTACCACCAAGAACACAGAGACAGGTTAGAATGTTCTTGGGAATGGTTGGTTACTGTCGACAATGGATAAGTGGATTTTCAGTAATTGCAAAACCACTGCAAAGACTGACAAAGTCAGATGTAAAAGATCCAATTATTCTCAATGATGCTGAGATGGATTCTTTTGAGAACCTGAAAAAGAGCTTATGCCAAGCTCCTGCTTTAGGTATGCCAAATTATGAAAAAGATTTTGAACTGTATTGCAGTGAGAGAGAGGGATGTGCATTATCTGTGTTGATTCAGAGACACGGAAATCTAAAGAAACCTATTGCATACTTCTCTGCAGTTCTTGATCCAATTGCAAAAGCATTACCAGGTTGCTTAAAAGCAGTTGCAGCTACAAGTATTAGTCTTGAACAAAGTGAGGGAATTATCATGGGATTTCCTGTGAAAGTTTTTGTGCCTCATTCAGTTGAAATATTACTGACAAGAGGTAAGACTCAGCATTTAACCAGTAGCAGATTGACGAAGTATGAGAAAATCATACTAGGAGCAGATAATGTTTCGATTTCAAGATGTTTGAATCTGAATCCTTCTACATTACTGCCTGATTCTGAAATTGTTGATGACATTGAAACAGAACATGAATGTTTAGATGTCATGGAATTCTGCACTAAACCAAGAAAAGACATCAAAGACAGACCTTTGTCTGAATCGGATTTTGTCTACTTCGTAGATGGCTCATGCTTAAGATCCGAAGGAGGTGTCTTGAAAGCTTCATATTCAGTTTGTACAGTTAAAGATGTTGAAGAAGCATCATGTCTCGAAGGAGTTCGTTCAGCACAAGTGGCTGAATTGATTGCTTTGATTCGTGCATGTGAAATATCAAAAGACATAAGAGTTACCATCATTACTGATAGTCAGTATGGGTATGGGGTTGTACATGATTATGGACAACTCTGGTCTCAGAGAGGATACATGACATCAGCAGGGTCACCAATTAAAAATGCAGTTTTCATTAGGAGATTAATTGAAGCAATACAATTGCCGAAAGAAATCGCCATTGTTAAATGTGCAGCGCACACTAAAGGAGTTGATTATATCTCCAAGGGCAATGCCTTTGCAGATGAAACGGCTAAATACTGCGCAAGGAAAAATTACGCATACAATCGGGAAAGAAGTAAAGAAACTGATTCAAATTCATTAATGCTAACAAATGTTGTTGAAACATGGCATGAGATTAGAGATTTACAAAATGAAGCAGATGATGAAGAGAAAGACTTGTGGTTAAGATCAGATTGTAGACCACGTGAAGAAGATGGAGTGTGGGTTTACAAAGATGGCAGAGTGGTTTTACCAAATTGCATGATTGCTGACATGGCCAGATTATATCATGGTCCAGCACATCTGGGAAGAGATTCTATGATTAGACTTTTCAGAGAAACATGGTTTAACACCAAGTTTAGAACAATTGCAGAATCTTTTTGTCAAAGGTGTTTGTCATGCCAACAAATGAATCCAAACAGAAAATCAGTGGTGGGCACAGGAATAATTGGTCGAGAGGGTGGTCCCTTTACCAGGTTACAAATGGATTTCATTGAAATGCCCTTACACAATTGTTTGAAATATGTGCTTGTAATTGTTTGTCTATTTTCAAGATGGGTAGAGGCTTTCCCTACACGACATTGTGATTCAATTACAGTGGCAAAACTGATGCTCAGAGAAATTATCCCAAGGTACGGTTTTCCAGTCACTATTGAGAGTGATGGAGGAAGCCATTTTGATAACAAACTGATGAAATTAATTTGTGAAGCTTTGAGCATTGAGCAGAAAATACACTGTGCATACAGACCAGAGGCATCTGGGGTGGTTGAACAAATTAATGGAACAATTAAAAACAGAATTGGAAAAATGTGTCTTGAAACAGGTGTAAAGTGGACTGATGCTCTTCCACTTGTTCTGATGTCATTAAGAAGTACACCAGATAAAAAGACAGGTTTAAGTCCTCATGAAATTTTAATGGGAAGAGTTATGAGGCAAGCTTTCGTACCTGTAGGTAAACTGTTGAGCATAAATGACAGTGCTATTTTGGATTACTGTAAAAGGTTATCTGATATGGTAACTTCTGTGTCTAATCAGGTGGGAACTGAAGCACAATCAAATGAAAAGGTTTTGACACATGAACTGAGACCTGGAGATTGGGTCAGAACGAAAGTACATCGGAGAAGAAATTGTCTGGCTCCTAGATGGCAGAAGCCTAGGCAAATAATTTTGGTCACTACTAATGCTGTAAAGTGCAGAGGATTGAAACGCTGGATTCATCCTAGTCATACTATTCCAGTACCAACTCCTGAAAGTTCTGATGTTGAAAGTGATACCACAGATGATTCTGATTCTGAAGCAGAAGGAGGAATAGAAGGTGAAATAAATCCAGATTCTGAAGATCGACAAGAAAGTCGACATCTGGAAGCTGTACCAGTGACAAGTAAAGACTTGGAAATCATTGAAATAGATTCTGAAGGTGAAGAGGATCTGTTAAAGAAGAAAATAACTGAGGATTCGGTTGTCTCCATCGAAGACAAAGAAGCAGAACAAAAAGAAGTTTCAGACCAGGAGAGTATCGAAAGGCAGAGAAGAAGCTCTGGAGTAAGGAACAGAAATCCGAAATCTGGGAAGTTGGGGGTAATTGAAGAAGAGGAGGAAGACGAATTACCGAGTACCAGTGACGGAAAACAAAGTGAAGTTCCTGAAGGAGTGAAATTGCCGAATAGAGAAGTTCCTGAGTCAATTGAAATTTCAGACTACGAAACTGAAGAAAGTGACTTGGATGGTGAAAGTGGAAATAGTAAGAAAAGGACTTGGAAGTCAGAATTAAATAATTCTGAACCAAAGAAAAAGTACGTGAGAAAAGCAGAATATTGGCCTGGTGGAAGATTGAGAGTCAGGTTGATCAAGAAACCAATAGAGCAAGTTGAAGAAATCAGTAGTCAAAAGAGTCCTGGAAGGGAAGTTGGAGTTGGGAGGAAAATTGAAGTGATATCGAGAAAAGGAAAAAGAATAATAAGACCAAACCAGAAATACAAATCTCCTGAGTGGACTTATTTAGTAATTCCACCTGTTATTGACATATATGATAGTAGTGAAGAAGAAAACGAAATCCAAGAAATTAGTGACAATGATTAAAGTACCGAAATATTAAATTGGCAAAAGGCTGAAGAAAATCTGTTAGTTGACACAAGGTCGAAGAAAAACTGTTTAGTTGAAGAAAACTTATGTATGACATAAGGTCGAAGAAATCTTGTTTAGGGTTTTAAAAAAAAAAAAAAAAAAAAATATTTTAAAAGGGGGGTGTAAATATAAATTTAGAATTTAAAAATTTTGTTTTGTTTTTGAGGCTAAACTAACCAAAAATGCCTTATGTTAAGGAGAGCACTTCAAGGTGTTCTGTTTTTAAAAGATGCTGTAAGATGACTCTGGTGTGTCTGCTCATTTTAATTCTGCTCTGGTTAGTTTTAGCTGTGATTATCCCACTGGAGATGAATAGAGAATTACACAAAGTTAACATAACAAGCAAAGCTTTGGTTAGCCAAACTAAACATAGTGCATCTGCAAACGTTATTGATCATCAGCCTAACATTCATCAAAGTAAATCAATTAGTGATTTTTCAAGTAATACATTCACAAAGCTTTTGAGTGAATATGTTAAGGTAATGGATGCAAAAGACTGCTACGTCTGTGTCAAGTTACCTGCTTCTGTTTCTGAGGGAGTAACATATAATATGCTTCCTCTTACATATGGTGTAACATGTAGTGTGTTAACTAGCTTATTTTATCAAACTGGACGCTTAGAGTATTACTATTCAGATTTTGACGAGATTTTCGCTAATATTAAAATTGAAAATGCTTTAAATAAGCATAAGAAGGCAAAACAAATGAGAGAATTTTTCCTTGTTACTAATGAACTTACTTATGAGTATGCTTATAAGAATAATCTAACTTGCAAATTAAGTGCTGAAGGGAAGAAGTTTTTGATTATGGTTGAGGAGAGAAGAGCAATTTATAAAAGGAATGAATTAGTCAAGCAGACTAAGTCGAACTTCTGGCAAAAAGAGGATGAAAAGTTAAATGGCAAAATGCTTGAAAATGTTGCAATTCACATAGATAAACCAGTTAGTGGAAAGCTTTGCATTAGAAGAGATAACACACTTTTTGATAATTACTTTGTAGGTGCAAGTAACTGTGAAGATACTTATCAGATTTTGGGAGGTTGGGGATTCAAAGGTGGAAAGGATCCAATCTTTCCTGGGATTTATTTTGTTTGTGGTGACAAAGCCTACTACAACCTTCCAGACCACTGGTATGGAACTTGTTATGTGGGAATTGTTTTTCCTAAAGTGTTTCATGTTGACAGAGATTCAGAAGGATTGTTTAAAATTCATAATTATGTAAATAGAGTTAAAAGAGAAACTTTTACTGAAGTTTTGGGAGATATTTTTCAAGCAGTGATACCTTTTGTTGGTATAACCCTAAATGCGGGGACAATCAGAAAATTGTCCACTATAGTTGATAGATTATCAACTGACACAGCTGATGGGTTCCAACTAGTGAATGTTGAAGTTATTGCAATTAGATCCATGGTAATTCAAGATCGCCTTGCTTTAGACATACTCCTAGCAAAAGAGGGAGGAGTCTGTGGCATTTTACATGTACAACATTGCTGTACATATATACCTGATGAAAGTAAGAATATTGAAATGTACATTAAGAACATTACACAAATGCATTCCGAAATAATTCCTTTAGAAGAAGAAGATTTTACAGGGAAACTTTCTAAAAGATTCCAAGCAATTAAAAACTGGTTTCATGACATTGGGAGTTCAATTCTTGGCAAGATTTTGGCACCTTTGATTATTATATTGTTTGTCTTTATTTTGACCAAAATAGGTTGTTTGTTGCATAAAAGAAAGAAGCAGTTGAAAGAAAAGAAAAGAATCTATAAACTTAGAAAAGAAGAAGAAAGGGAGATTGAGTTACAGGAATTACATAGAGAGCGATATGCAAATTCTGAGGATTTTGCAGATACTGGTTTTTAGAATTTACTGACACAAATGAATTTGAATCATTTTCTCGGAAGTTTAAATTATAAAATTTTGGGTGCTGGTGTGGTGATTTGTTAATCACCAGATGAGGGAGTTGATGGAGCGAGATAGAAAACAAAATTTTGTTTAAACTCGCGAAGTCACATTTCCATAACATGAATAATAATATTAATGATTTGTGATATGTTGTGCTAATACAACTTAGATTAAACTTTACACGTGGGGGGACTAACATGTGTGCTCATAAATGTGCATAATTGTTGCATCTTTTGTTCGTGCAAAATAATAAAATAATTTATTGTTTTCGTTTTTGTCATTACTAACTGCTGCAAACTTAAAAGAAGCATGTGCTTGTTTTGCTTTTCCTTGTCTGTGTGATGTCATTTCTACTATTCTAGGTGCACTTAAGTCTCATGGATTAATAGAGACTGGTAAATATAAACGCTGCTTTATTTGTTTGCATTTGCTAGGTAACATTTGACTAATCGGGTGGGTTAATTAATTAGCAAAACCTGGGGTGGATACAGAATCTACATTATTTCTTACATTAATACTTTTCTTGTGTTTGTTTTATACTAGAAAGCTTAAATTGCCTGCTTTTGGGCCTAGCTTGCTCTGGTTACAAAAAGCTGAATTTCATTTCTGCAAAAGTCACGAGACGCCCATTATGAAGTAAAGTGTTCGCCAAAAGCTGCATTCACAAAGCAAAAACTGACGTGCTATCATCCTTCTGTCGGACGTGGCCATGGTCGAAAAAGAACATTTTGTCAGCCTTAACTTGGCATCCGCGGAAGTCGCATGGACGCAGCGAGAACAATTTTGTACATTTGTTGCAAACCTAGGAAGCTCCTGGTTGCACTCGGAAGAGACAATGGTCTTTAAGAAATATGATTTAATGGAACTTTTGAAAAGTGGGTGACATGTCACTTGTCACTCTCAGCCAATGGGACGTCGAAGATTTCTGAAAACTTTCCTTTGAGTAGTTTAGTTAGCGTAGAAGGGTATAAAAAGTCATGCCCTTAGGGATGGGCTGGCTGCTGCTTTCTGACTTTCCGATGAGGGTGAAGTGCTGTCGGACATTGCTTGGAGCACGTAAGAATCCTCAGAGAACTTTTACTTTAATTTCTATCTATTTAGTTTAGCTAGGGACTTAGGTTTTAGAAATGCTAAACTTTAAAATACTTACTTAAACTTTGATCCAATTGCTTAACTGTATTTTTCTTATGACTTTTTACAATCATGCTTGCTTTAATGCTAATAAATTACATTTATAAAACTACAATTTGAAATACCATAATTTAGTAATAAAATCTTACTTTTGACAAACAAGCTGGTCTTGATTATTCAGAAGTGTAGGTTACTATTAGCTAGATCACGTCGCCAATGGTGGTCGTTTAAATAGTGAGGATGTGTTATAATGACAATATTCTTTCCGCTAATGTATAATATTGTACATAGTTTGTAAATTAGGTGTATATAGGTTTAATCTGACCACCTGATTCAGTAGGCCCAAAATATGTCAGGTTTATAAATGGGTCCATAAATTAGTGTAGAATTTTGTTTATAGGTTATGAAGTTGGGTAACGTTGTTTATGATATATTTTCTATAGGCCGCTGGATCAGTAGCAGTTTAAGTTAAGTTTGTTTTGCCAAGTGACTGACTCAAGAATTCTCTGCAAGGGGTTATTCAGTTCTGTACCTGGAATCTAGGATGAATGAGAGATGGTATCCTTCGTCTCTGGTCTCGATATTCCAAGCTGCCTGCGAGGGCTGCTCGGAAGCGCCGGAGCTGGATTTCTCGGCAGGAGAAAGCAGCTTCTCGTTCTCAGCGCGTCAGGAAGGCGGGGCTGCGCCAGCGGGGTCTGCTCTGCTCTGGGCTTCGGCAAGTCTGGCTGCTCCGATCTCGTCACCACCGCGTGTGTTGCTTAAGGCAATACCGGTAATATTTATACCTGTAAGGTGCCGAGATTGACGTAAGGATGGACATAGATACGTCAATAAGGATGTCATACGAGCTGGTCGTTAGCACATTCTTTTGCTGAAGTTCTCGGTGAAATCAAAACAATGGCCGCAGGGTTTTTCCCAGGTTGTCATAGGTTTGATTTGTTTTGAGAACTCCGTATGCCTTATCAGGGGCTGGAGGAATATTGCTTGTCTAATTAGATGGCAAGCGTTATGACCTAATCAGATAACACGTTCCTGTGCCGTGGTGTGGCTTCATCAGATAACGGTTTCTGCATCATGGGATGGCTGCTAGTTAACTTGTTAACCAGAACAGGGTCAGGAATAGGGGGATCGATACAGAACCTATAGGAATACATCACACCCACTCCACGCTAACTATGGCCATATTTACGAATCTAGGCATAGTAAAACATACTGTAGAGTATCGTGTATACCTTACCACCCCAAAATACATATAATGCATTTCGAAATTATCCAATATACGGAAAAAGCAGTCACATGTATTATATGCACTCACGCTGTAGAATAATGCTAAAGTAATCACGCATATGTATACACTATTGCTAAGTTGTATATAAGAATTTACACATGAAATGGCTCTTAATACAGAAAAAGGTTTGAGACCACTTCATCACAGAATAAAAATAATTATGAACATACCAGCGGGCAGCTAATGTCTATAAAGTTTCTAAAAATAGAAATTTTAGTTCTCTAAGAATAGTTCTTACCTTAAGCAGATGATTAGTGTCCCGAAAAATCGTAAAAATATTTTGGGGCTGCTGAAAAAATTGCTGTCTGTGAACTGGAGGGGAAATTGTTCATGTTACTTTATTATTAAAGTTGAAGGCCAAATTCAGGGTGTTGGGAACGCCGTGTGCTAGCTTGCTCAAAAGTCTCTATTTCTGCTCCGGTGAGAACATCATATCATTTAGACTGTCGAAAAAGCTGTCAACAGCTTCCTGGGAGAGTTCCACTAACTCGGAAAAAGGTGTAACCATGCATTCGTGTGCATGATTGTCTCCATTGACGTTTTGATTAGTATTGCTGACCGAAGGTCGTACCTGATCGATGCTGCTTTCATCTTGAACTTCACTACCCCTTAATCGTAGTGGTGAAGTTTCCACGAATGCCGTCATCAGGATTGGTAGCCGTTGAGGGCAGCACAAAGCATGAGCCGTTATTGGACTCAACAATGTTTCTGCATCCATTGGCGCATCTGATTGTAGTGTCAGACAGGTGTCCAACACGCATTCTTCTCCGCACAGCAAGCACCTTAATACAGGTAAAACACATCGATGCCACATTGGTCGAAATGAAAGAAACCAAGTCATGTTCAGGTCTCTAAGCCGGGAAAGTCCCAGGATTTTTGATATCCGGTCCCGGTATCCAATGGCTTGGATTGTTTCTTCCCTTGTCGCAGGTGTTTTGTCTGTGACATGGTTTGCCATAACGAAATATAAGGACTAAGAATAGGATTCCTGCAATTAGTCCCAAAATGAGGGGAAGTCCGCCAAAAATCGAATGGACGAAATCTGGAAAAATACCCAGTATGGCTTTGAATGGTGTTAATGCCATCGAAAATACTGTCTTAAATACTTTTGAGACTCCACTGGTATCAGAAATATTTAAGATTTCATTCAGGATTTCTGCGAAATGTATGTGGGAATTAGTTGATAACAATGAGTGAATCTCTGCAGTCGTCCTTGCGACTAGGAGATCATACGTTTCTTTTGATGACGTGAGCCTGGTCGGCGTCTGAAGAAGCACTGTTTTCATTCTGCTTAAAGTATCTATTCGAATAGAAGTAATTTTCAAGTTAGGCCATGCCCTTGCCTCCCTGTCTGGAAAGGAGCTGGGGAACAATAAGCGTCTACAGCACTTGACCTTCGCAGTCGTAGTTACGAGATAAGGAGTCCCGGGCATAAGACTACAACATCTGCGGTCCACAATTAGAATGTAACTCCCATTATAGAGTCTTTGAAAAAATGGTTCTATCTCTGTTGCAGGTGTGCCTAGCTGGTGACATGAAAGGTTATTTGAGTTCCCTTCACAGACTCCATGCAAACTAATTCCGTTACACAGAAGTGTACCGCTTAGTGACATCGCACAATTATTGCCACTAAGAAACACTTTCTGTCCTTTATTACTGACACATGCATGTGAATAGGGCAAGTTCCATGTTGTCTTAATGTACCCTTTTCCCAATTTTTCGTACATGCCAGCCTGTATATATTTTTGGCAGTATTGAAACCTGAAGGTTGATATTGGAATATTAATTATCCCATGTATTATCCATTCACTGACAGGTCGTTCTGACATTGTCACTGGTAATCTCTCGAGTTTCTCAATGCTCAGGATTGTATAATCAGCACCCTTCTGTGCCATACTGATTTGTTTATCAGTAAGGTTAAAGATATTGAATAGTGACGTTGTGTTGATTAAACGCCAAGGCACATAGCCTGAACGCAGATTTTGTAACGTCCAGCCAAGCTGTACAATAGAACGCAATTGAGACTGACCGTGTTGTAACAACAGTAAGTCTTGCGATATTATGTCGATTGCTGAAGACACAATGCTGTCCAAAGAAAAAATTCTGGAGGACAGAGTCATTAACCCATTGTCCACTACAGAAAGTGATTTTTCCAAATGAATACGGTCAATTTCCCGTATACTTTCTGCTGTCTCAATTTGAGTAACCTTCCAGGCCTCGTTGTAAGCTGCATATACAGAGGCTGCTATGAAGCGTTTTTGACGCTGTTTGCGTGGTCCCATAATGAAATCACGCAAGTCAGCACCATCAGTAAGTAAAGTTAGGTGTTGCTTAATTTCTGTCAGTGTGGAAGTTTGTAGCCATTGAAGGCATAATTTGCCCACACTGTAGGTGGTTATTATCCCTGGGAGTTGTCTTTGGGAATATTTAGGGTCTGGCCTGGTCAATGTGAACCCCTGTGTTTTGTTCAGGAATCTATCTTGACAGTTATTAGTATCTGTGGGCCAGATCAACCATTGTTTCCAATCAGGATGTGTTCTGTTTTGGTTTAATACATAGTTTACGTCTATCTCTTCATCTGTAGAGCTATTGCTGTTCATTGTTGGCTTTGGAATAGACGGTTTATTTAAGTCTTTGATTTTGGCTAAGCCAAGACAGGTGGTTTGTTGAACAGTGTCATTTAAAAATATAATTTGTTCTGGGATCATGCAGGCTCTAAACAATGATTCTATACCTTGTACTTGCCATTCTTTTGTACCCCAAACACTTTTTACTTCAACATTTTTGTCCCAATAATCAAAACCAAAAGTAATCATTTGTTCAAAAAATGAGTCTGAATATATCAATTTCGTGTTTGTTATCATGGTCTTTGTCCCTGTCTTATTTGACAATTTGAAATAAAATGTTTCAGCATTACTTGTGTTGAATCCTGAAAAGTATGAATATTTGTCATAAAAGGTTCGTGAGCTTCCTTTTGGAGGAGTTGCACAATGTTCCCATTGATTATAATTGAAAACATTTCTAGGTTGTGCCGATTTATGTAAAAAATGGTTACCATAGTGGTTGTAACAGTACATACTATCATAATTAGTCGAACCCTGCAAATAATCATGTTTGGTAAATTTAGCAGACATCACTAAGTCAGACATCATATTATTTATACTTTCAAAGTCCCAATCATCAGCAAATGAGCTTGGTTTTACAAAGTCACTCAATGAGATCTTGATTTGGTGTGGATATTTCAGGATTTCGACCGGACCATAAATTTCGTAGTCAGTATTGTCCCATGCTACCCCACCCGGTATAGGATTGGCTGTGAAGTTGACTGAAGAAAGTTCTCTTTTCTCGACGTGTGAAGATGTGTGTGGTTTGAGGATCAAGTTGATTTTCTGACTTGCTGTGTCCATTTTAGCATATTTTCCCTCAATGAAGCGTCCCAAAGTTAGTACCATGATGAGCCAAAGTATGAGGATAAATGCACCAAAGCCCACCCAAAATTCAACCCATGGAGAAATCAGATAGGTTTCTTTCAGTTGTTTCAAAAGTTCTTTAGCTTTATCTTTAAAGGTTTTTGTTGATGGCTGTGTTTTTGATTCACTGAGGTCTTCAGAGGAATCATCGAAGTTTATGAAGTAGCCGGATGCAGTTCTGTCAATTGTTCCAATTGCTTCAGGATTACTGTTTCTTGCATATTCGTTTGTTACTTCATTGTAGGTTCGTGTGTCTTTACTAAATGGTTTTATTTGGGTTGTCAGAGGTTTAAGTTCCATTGCATTGTTGCACAGTCCTTGTTGTTCTTCTGTAGGCGTTTCGAATGTGATTAGCCTCTTAGATTGAACCTCTGTATTTGTAGCAAACCTTGGTGTTCTACTACTTATCGGGAGTCCACTTGGCCTACTGTTTGTTATCGGCCACATGATTGTTGTTTTACCAGGTCGATGGATACAACTCGGTTCTCCTTTTTACCAGCAAGCGGCGGTAGTACAACTGATCTTGTCCCGTTGATAGACAAGACAGGAACTGCTTTTCTGTAAGAAGGCCCAAATTCCTTCTTTACTGCGATCTTTTCTCTGACTAGATCCCCGACTTTCGGAATCCAGACAGGTCTTGCTGGGACAGGTGGTGGTTCTTCAGTGGTTGTTGGCTGCTGTTTCAACTTTATGTTGCTCAGGTCTTTTCTTGTTTTGTTTAAGTCCTGCAAAATAGCCAAACGATCTTTGATATCAAAGCATTTTTCCTTCACCACTGAAGTCTGACTGTCAAGATCTAAGACTAACATCCTAGTTCCAAACAATAATACGTACGGACTGAATCCCTTCAGAGAATTTCTTGGCAGGTTGTTTAGACTACGTTGGACACTTATTAGATGTTTGACCCACCCAACTCCCGATCCTAATATCCTTTCCGTTATAGATAGCTTTATGCCTTGGTTTTTTCTTTACACCATCCCGTATCCCTCAGGAAGGAAGTGAGAAGAATCCCGCCGTGCTATGCTCATTTGGCCATGTTTCCCCACAGGCTTGAGGGCTAAAGTGAAAACATTGGTCAAACGTAGCATGCTCCTAGCGTATATGCCATTTAGACTCGCAAATCTTTGTATAACAGTCCAGACGTCAGCCGAGTGCTGGGGATCTACATTATAAGTGAAAACTAGCCTGTATATGTTAATCGGACGCTTTGCTTTTTACTGTTGATCCTTTCTGGAGCGAAACGCCACGGTAGTATACCGTTTCTCTCGCCACTGCGATCTCTGTTGCAGTCCGGGCATTTTTTACAAAAATGTGATGCTGCAGGCTCATGCCTGGCCACCAGTACACTGATTGTAATTCTTCCAGAGAATCTTTTAGTTTGAGGTGTCTGAGACCCTCGCCCATATGTGCGTCTGCTATTAACAACGTTCTCCTGTCCTTGTTTGGAATTACTCTATCCCCCACTCCAGGGATTCGAGCAAAAGGGACGGAGTTTGCATCGATTATGTATGTATAATTGAGTGGATAGTTGATCGGTAGCGCTGAGCAGTCGCCTTTTGATGAAGTTTTTACCGCCAGCACTGTTTCACCGTCAATGTATTTCACTGTACGCTTTTTTCTAGCTACGGAAGCCGATTTAGTTGCTACCGCTGTGGCTGTCTCAGCCAATGAATTCCCTGCAACGTGAACGCCATCACGTTGATGACTCAGTGTATGTATCACGTGAGTCTTTGGTAGTTCTTTTTGTAACAGAACTATTTGTTCCCAAAGCAGTTTTTGCTTTATTGTTGCACCTGTGTCATCTTTGTAACCGTTTTGAATCCATGTCTGCAAATCGTTGTTATATGATTTGACGCAGTAATATGAATCGGACACTATAAGTGTCGGGAATTCGCGATCTGCATTATCTAGCGCCATTTTCAATGCTATTATTTCAGTCTGTTGTTCTGAATTAGTTTCTACTGAGTGTGTTTTTGTTAATAGAGGTCTTAGTTTACCTCCGCGCAACACTTCTTTTGTAATCTCACATGTGGGGTTGTATGCTTGTTCTCCCCAAACGGAGGGTTGAGCATGTCCGTCTGTATAGATTACACAGGCGTATTGTCGTAAGGGCAGAATTTCGATTGGCAGAGGGAACGTTCTTTCATATTCTAGATTTTACAATTATTTTAATTCTGGATCAAAGTAGTATTTTACTTTGTCCGTTGTAATTGAATTCACCCATTGTATCCATTCCGGATTCAATGCTGTTGTTGGTAAATTACACGGTGTTGTTAATGCCTCTAAGGCTGATTCTGCTGTTCTGACTGTAATACGTCTACCGTCAGCTTTATCTTTTTCTCTAGCTATTGCGGTTTGAAATGCATGAACAATGTTTTCTTTAATGCTGAACTTCTTTTCAGCTTCTGTGTACAAGTGTGATTTGAATGCAATTGGTACCTTTTCTCCCTCATTAGAGGTCAGGTATGTGAATCCGCATCTTCCTGGGATGACTCGAATCACAAGATTGCGTGTGTTATCACGTGTTTCTAATTTTGTTTTTATTAACATGTCAGTTTGTAAGGATATCAGAATTTCTGTGTGTGTTTGAGTCCAATTGGTTCTTTTAAAATCTGGTTTTATTAGATCATAAAGGGGCTTGACCCTTTCTGCGTAATTTGCAATGTATGTTCTTCCGAAATTTAGGAAGCCTAGAATTGACTGAAGGTTTTTTAGTGTTCTAGGTGCTTGGAGTACGGCACATTTCTCTAGGAAATTGTCAGCCAGGCTTTTGCCTTCACTTGATAATTCATATCCTAAGAACAGGACTGTTAGATGGGCAATTCTAGATTTTTTAAAGTTGAATTTGTAACCCTCTGCTGCGAACCCAAGTATTATGGTGTTCACTCTCTTCAAGTGAGTATCCAAGTCATCATCTGTTAGGTATATGTCGTCAACATAAGATAATGCTTTGTCATCATATGTTTGTAGTAACTCTGTTACTCTCGCTGAGAATAATCCTGGGCTGTTCTTGAACCCCTGGGGTAACCGACAGAATTGTTTTTGAGCGACATTTATTGAGAATGCAGACAAGTATCTGCTCTCTGGTGCTATATTTTGACAAAAGAATCCATTAGAGATGTCTAATGTTGTTTTGTATTTTTTGCGCACTATGTTATTCATTAGTGCAGCACTATGCGAGTTTTGCACTGCAAAAGTTTTGCAACATGAGTTAAGGTGTCTGTAATCCAAAACTAGACGATATGTATTGTCTGGTTTGGAAACCGGAAACAAAGGGTTGTTCATTTGTGAGGTGCAAGTTTCAATCACCCCCTGGTATTCTAATTGATCTAGGATTTCTTTTACCTGTTTTTTAGCTTCTTGCTTAATTGGGTACTGTCTTTGTGCAGTAGGTTGTGTTTTTAACTGGATTTTGTGAGGAGGAGAGTCCTCATCCCATCCTACGTGATTTTTATATAAAGCAGGAGCTTGAGCTACTGCCCACTTTCTAGCAAGTGTGTATTTTTTATGAATTGGGATATGATTTGAGAAGGCAGGCATAATTATTTCTTCGCCATGAGGGCAGTCCCTGACAAACTCTGGTGGCCAGTCTTTTTCAGCTAGAAGGATGTCATAGCCCTTGGAGAGATTATCCCAAAATAGTCCCCTTATTTTTCTAGTCTTATCCCCTTCTATACGTAAAGTTATTTCATATATTTTGTGAGGTTTGCTAACTCTGGTGTCTGCAGTTTCCACTTGAAGATATTCATTCATGTCCACTGTCTCCAGATGATTCATAAGGACTTTGCGAGCTATGCTCACTTCTGCTGCGCTGTCTAGCATTGTCTGAGCCCATTCTCCGTTTTTCAGTTGTGTCCTCAGTATTCTCGGCATTGTTAACTACTTTAATACTGGCTACCTTCTTTTTTGGAAATTGTAATTTCTTTTTTAGATGAGCAGGTTCCTTGTCTTTGGACTTGGCGTGCTCTTCTCTTTGTTCTGATCGTCCTCTTCTTTCCGATTTCTGCGAGGAAGTCTGAAAAGATTGAGAGGGGCGTGTATCAATTTCTTGATATCTATCAGGCTTCTTAATATTATCCCTATTTCTAAGGTTGTATCTTTTCCCAGAGGGCTCACTTTCGGGAGACCTGTGTCCTTGGTTTGGAGATCTTTCTCTCCGCCGAGGAGACCTTCCTCTGGACTGGAATTTCTTTTCTTTAGGATTGGATTGTTTGTTTTCATCCCAGCTCTTTTTTTGTGATGTTAAATTATTATTAAAAAATACTTTTTCAGGACTTTCAATCAGTCGGGGTTTTACTGGTATTCCACCTAAACTATCTCTACCTAGTTCCTCATAGGATTTTTCTATAATTCTGGCAATTTCAGCTGGTTGGTCTGCTATATCTGTTTCTTTTAACCTTTGGCGGATCGCCACGTTTGCTGCTTCTCCCTTTATGTTGGCTAATAGTATTGCCGAGACCTGCTTGTAGTCTTTTAGTAATTTCATACCAAGAGTTAAAGCGGGTTCTGGACCGTATTCATCTTGAATTTGTTTTAGCACATCTGGTATTACCGAGATGGATGGAACACCATGCGTTTTTGTGTAAATGGAAGCAAAGACTGTACCCCAAGTGTCACAGTCCTCCACGTGTGGTGCGATTCCCATTGGAAGACAGATAGTCAGAATCCTGTGTTTTTCCAACGGGGTGGTGTCTGGAAACACCGCCTCTATTTGGGTGATTTTTTGTGCTAACCAGAATGGTATTTGTTCCCTTTTAGCTGGTATTTTACCTAGGCAGGACTGTATGTTCTGTGGTGTAATTTTATTTGTGTTCCCCTGATGAGGGGTCAGCTGTGGAATTTTAATTGCTGGTTGGATTGTTGAAGTCCGCATTACATATTGGACTAATTGTCTATGTACTTTTATTAATTGTTTTAGTTGTATTAAAAGATCTGCTGCAGACATTCTTTCGATGTCTGGATGTGGTGTGTATCCGGCTAGGACCGGCCACGTTGCTCCTGGTCTACCTAATGGACCGAGCCTGGTGATGTGATTATTATGTTTTAGGGCGCCTTTAAACAAGAGCAGGTGCTCTTGAAATTTGAGTGGTACTTCCACCTCCTCGAAAGGAGTGTACTCATTAGGAGGATCCTCTGTTTTGTAATAGTGGAAGTGCTTTGTTACAGCGTTTGCTGCTGGAAAGTGTATCCATGAATAGAATACCTCTGTCTGCCGATATTCGTGTGCCTCTATTACGAATATGACTGTGCCACCTCTAGGTGTCAGTCCATTTTCTATAAGTTTTAAAGTTATAGATTTTCTTACGTTGACCGGGATGAGTATTATATCCGGGTCTGTTTCTTGCATAGCATTATCAGCTGCTACGAGTTCAGCTGCTATTCTAGCTGCCTCTCTTTCTCCTTCACTGTCTGACATTATACTGTCCAGAAGGTTATTCCGTTTATTTGCAGATCAGGTTTCTTATGGAAACAAAGATTAGATGCACAATATTTTGGAACAGTGTATCCTTCAACGTTGACTAAACCAAGAACCATACATAGGAGTTTCCTCCTGCGAGGTTTGGCGGATATTACCTTTCACCCACTCCAGACGTCTTTGGAGTGTTATGGGAAAAAAGGGGTCTGAGTGAAAAAGCACGACTGAGTTACTCTAATGTCTTGCGTTAGTTTTATTGCCTTTCCAAACGTTTGGGCGCCATGTAGTGTAGTTCCTATTATCCCAATAGGCTCTGCGCATTGGAATAATACCTTCAATAGTATAGGCCTAGACCAGACGTTAACTAGGTCTTCTATTGTCGATATTAGACTTAAAGTTTTGGGTTTGCCAGCTAGCTCAGAGTTCACTAGAAACTTTCTCGAATAGGCAAGGAGGAGTTGAACCTCCCTGGATAGACAAGAAGGGATTTCGTTTCTGACAACCATAGAACATGACAACTTTGCTCTCCCCTAATCAAGAGTGTATCTCTAGAGTCGTGTGAAAACAAAAGACAACTTATTTTACTCAGTCAGTACGTGCATTCTTAGTCTCACCAGATTGTAGAGAAAAGGAAGAGACGGGCGTGTTCAATAAAAGATGGTATTTATTGATCAGTCTCTTTTCTCATACAAGAGAAATGGATCGATATTATCGCAATACTTATGGTTAAGTAAAGTGCATACAATAAAAGCAGAAGTATAAAATAATACTGTAAAAACATTTATATGGTTTCTAAGCCATATGGTGGTTTAAAATGGATGAAATAGATACATACACATATACATTTGACTAATCGTACTCAACTGGTGTTTCTAACTACGCCTACCCCAGTGTACCTGACCTAAGCCTAATACGTGGGTGGGAATAGAAAGTAGCAGTTTAAGTTAAGTTTGTTTTGCCAAGTGACTGACTCAAGAATTCTCTGCAAGGGGTTATTCAGTTCTGTACCTGGAATCTAGGATGAATGAGGGATGGTATCTCTCGTCTCCGGTCTCGATATTCCAAGCTGCCTGCGAGGGCTGCTCGGAAGCGCCGAAGCTGGATTTCTCGGCAGGAGAAAGCAGCTTCTCGTTCTCAGCGCGTCAGGAAGGCGGGGCTGCGCCAGCGGGGTCTGCTCTGCTCTGGGCTTCGGCAAGTCTGGCTGCTCCGATCTCGTCACCACCGCGTGTGTTTGCTTAAGGCAATACCGGTAATATTTATACATGTAAGGTGCCGAGATTGACGTAAGGATGGACATAGATACGTCAATAAGGATGTCATACGAGCTGGTCGGTAGCACATTCTTTTGCTGAAGTTCTCGGTGAAATCAAAACAATGGCCGCAGGGTTTCTCCCAGGTTGTCATAGGTTTGATTTGTTTTGAGAACTCCGTATGCCTTATCAGGGGCTGGAGGAATATTGCTTGTCTAATTAGATGGCAAGCGTTATGACCTAATCAGATAACACGTTCCTGTGCCGTGGTGTGGCTTCATCAGATAACGGTTTCTGCATCATGGGATGGCTGCTAGTTAACTTGTTAACCAGAACAGGGTCAGGAATAGGGGGATCGATACAGAACCTATAGGAATACATCACACCACTGCCCGTACATCACGTGCTATGGCTCTCCACACAGCCTTGCAATGGTGCAGCTTGACCTACCATAATGGGAGACAAGAGGGGGCAAGTTAGTGAACAGTGGGTCGTTCACACAGATAAAAGGTGCAGGTATCTGTCAGCACCCATGCACAGTACAACATATGTGACTGACAGGTCAATATGGCATTAGTCCATCATGGAAAGCAGGTGAGGTGCCCCCCCACAAGCTATGATCGGTCGTGACCCAGCACAGCCACAAGACTACACATGTCATGTTTGTGACCCCTCAAAGATAACACTGCGCAGCATAGAGGTCAATCAGTCAGTGACAGAACCAGGAACACATCACAGCGTGCCTGGTCTGCTGGGGCATACCCACACTGCCTCACACAGAACACCACCCCGATTGCAGAGGCCAGGAGTCAGGAACCACCTCATGCACACCAACATGTCCCCCACTGCACTTACCACCTGTCCTGGGGCACTGTAGAGCCGTTCATAGTGGTGGAGTACACCGTCCACAATGACCTCCAGCTCCTCTGCACTGAAGGGACGGGACCAGATCTGTCCAACTCTCACATGGCAAGGTCCAGGACACTGGCACAACAGCAGCAGTTGGTGGAGTGGGCAGCAGCAGCAGGTAGAGGTGATGGGTGCAGGCAGCAGTGGCTGGAAGTTGTGGATGTGTGGTGCTCAAACTCACACATTTATAGGGTCCTGAGCTGATATCAGTGGCACAGGTCTGCAGCAATTGGTGTTTCCGGGCTGCCTCATTCAAAATGAGCCAATGACTGGCCCTGCTGTGGCGGTGCACGGCTTCCGCTTTTTTGGGAATTCGCTTACAAGTCCCCCGGTACCTGTTTCCATTGGCTGCATGTGCAAGGACCATCACGGTCACACACAGCCAACCGCATGTGAGCGCTACCGCGATGGTGCATCATTTGAAAATCATCACTCGCTGGCATCGCAATGGCACGCATTCCGCGGGGGTGGGGCAGGCTAACAGATACATTTGAATGTGCAAGTGGAAATGGCAGTTGGTATCCCCCATTCAGTCACATAGCGGCAGCCACCGCCCATATGGGCGGTGTGTAACCACCCATGGCCATCCATGCCACGGTAACATCAATACACATAGCGGCAGCCACCGCCCGGACCGGGCGGTGTGTAACCGCCCATGGCCATCCATGCCACGGTAACATCAATACACATAGCGGCACCCACCGCCTGGTCTGCTATGGTGTGTTCCAGGTTTGTGTTGTGAGTGCACATCCATGTGTGTCTGTGGTGATACTTGTCCACACATGGGCCCTCCGTCATGTGATGCTGATGTTCTTGCAACATGTGTGCACGTACCATTGTACATATTTGCACACAGGATGTTGTGGACATTGTGTGTTTAGTTGGCCTTATATTTCTGTCACGTCACACATACATTCGGTGTCTGCAACATGGATTATTTGTGGTGTGTTGGTCAAGATTTGATAGTATGGTTCAGCTGTGCCGTGTTGTCCAATTGACATCTGCTCCCATCTACTCCCACACAGGAGGGCTCCAAATGTGCATCGACAATACACTGTGCTGGAGGACATGGTAGGAGAGGAGGTGATCCACAAATTCCGGCTTGACCGACCGACATTACAGGACCTTGTAGCACAATTGGCACCGCACCTGCAGCCACGCAGGCCATATCATGGAGCAATTACACTCACAGCAAAGGTGATGCGGCACTTAACTTCTTCGCTATGTGCACATTCCAGTACACAGTTGGTCATGCCGGGGGGATGTCCCAATCCATGTTTAGCATTGAAGCCATGATGCGTTACAAGGATGATTACATTCATTTCCCACGTCTGGCAGAGTTGGCAGCAGTGAAAGGGGACTTCTATGCCCTGGCCCAGATTCGACACGTAGTGGGTGCCATTGATGGCACACATATTGGTCTAGTTCCACCCCAGGCACGTACACCCATCTATCAAAATCGGAAGCAATACTATTCAATCAATGTGCAAGTGGTGTGCCTGGCTGACAACATCATCTCCCATGTGTGTGCCAGATTTCTGGGATCCGCACATGACTCCCACATCCTGCGGAGCAGCATTGTCCCCCAACTGATGACTAATCTGCATCAAGATTGTGTGTGGCTTGTAGGTGAGTGTGCTGTGATGTCTACTGTGTTGTATGTGTGCCATGCTGTTCCCCCCAGTACTGGTACTGATGTATGTGTCTGTCATCCCGCCACCTAGGTGACTCTGTATAGCCAAAACTCCTGTGGCTGCTGAGACCCCTACGGAATCCAACTACCCCAGGTGAAATGCGCTATAATGAGGCCCATGGGAAGACATGTCGGGTGGTGGAACGTACATTTAGACTGCTGAAGTCTAGGTTTCGCTGCCTGGATAAGACCGGAGGGGCCCTGCCATACTCACCCGGCAAAGTATGCAAAATCGTGGTTGCCTGCTGCATGCTCCACAACGTGGCCTTGCGCAAAAATATTGAAGTGATCCTGGACCCTGCAGACCAACAGGTTGCTCCGCCTCCCAGCCCACCCATTTCCAGTGATGAGGATAGTGGGGAGGAAGAAGGTGTGGACCCGAGGCGTCAGCTCATTAACCGATACTTTCCTTGAATGTGAGTAACTACGTTTGTCATGTCAGATGATCCCACCGTGTAGACACCACATTGTGTGGTGTAAACCTAGTCCAACAGACGTGTGCCAATGCTTGGCAATGTGGGGAAAGATAGTTCACAAAGTGAATGCCAGGCTCAATGAAGGGTGAAGTCAATGCCGGCTCCTCTTCTGGCGGTTGGCTGGTGGCTGGTGCATTGCCACTGCTCTGTCCTGGATCCAGCCTCCGACGGCCCCTCCGTCTTCGAGCCGGAGTGGACCCAGCTGTGGGAGCAGCTTGTTCGGGGGACACCTCCCTGTCAGTGGCCTCAGGTGATGGTTGTGGTGGTAGTGTCCTGTCCCGCTGGCCACTTGGGAGAGGGGGAGATGGTGTGTTGCGGGATAACCACTCCCTCTAAACAGATGTTTGCTGCCCTAGGAAGTCCACCATTTGTCCCATACGGTTGTCCATGGACCTCAACAGCTGGCGGATCTCAATTGAGTCTTGGCGCGCCCGATCCGCCTGTGCTTGCGACCGCTCGTACGACGCATTCACTCTTGAAATGAGATCCAGGGTCTCAGTCCCAGGATTGGGTGGGTCTTGTCCCCTACCTGGCCTTGCACCTGCCCTCCTGTCCGGAACCTGTGGCCTCACCGGTGTCCTCACCCGTCCACTCTCCCTGCTAGCCTGTGATCTTGATGGTCCGCCATCGTCCAATTGGTAAGGGAGGGTGGCACAGGCAGGACTGGTGGTGGTGGTGGTGGTGGTGGTGGTAGCTGCACAGGTCCCAATGGCAGAAGTTGCTGTGGGTCCACTGGCCAAGGTGGTGGGGGCAGGGATGTCCTGGGAGCCTGATGGCCCTGGGAGTATATACAGACCGGCATCGCCCTCCGAGGTGTCCAGGGAATCATCACCGGAGAGTCCATTCTGTGAGGGGGACGACTGGTGCTGGCGGTTGCTGGCTTCTCCTGCCAGTTCTCGGTCACCTGAGGGACAAGAATTTAAGAATCAATGCTGTGGACATGTCAGGTTTGTTGTTGTTACATTTCAATTTTCTAGGGATTCAGGACATGGTTGTTGATGTCATCACATTGGTGTGGTACGCAGTACTGGGCATTATGGTGGTGTGGAGGTAGGGAGACAATACTTGGATATGTGTTGTGCTGTTCTGCTATTGGATGGTACCCCTGGACTCTGTGTAGTTTTGTAGACATTTTAACATTGTTGCTGTGGCTCCGCGATGTCGACTAGGGCATGTTCACCAGGGCTGTGGACAACCTACCTTGCTACTGTACCTGGTCTAGTCATTGTCAAAAGAGGCATATGTTGGTCTTTCATGTGGATGGTCTACCTTGTGTTAGGGACAAGCTTTTTACATTGCATCCATGTGCCTTGTGTCAGGAAACACATTGTACTTGCTGTTGTGGGTATGTCAAGTCTCACATCATGCACCGACTGCCTACTACATGGATTGTGTGGACTGCCACCATGTTCAAGTTTCCCCTGGCAAGTTCTTTTATGAGTGCAGATGTGACGCTTCTCTTCCATGTGTCAAAGGGTTTGTTATTTGTGGGTCCTTCTGTGGACATATGGTACTTGTTTGTTGTTCGACAAATGCAGTATGCAGGCACTGCGTACTCACCTGTCCCATGTTTAATTTCACATTTTAACCATGGAGTTACTACGTAGCCATGTGTTGTGTTGCTCCTCGCTGCAGTCATGAGGGTGGAGGGTGCACATTGGAATTTGGAGTGCAGACTTCCCCCTCACACCCACACTTCCCTGTGAAGATGGCTACCTACCTGTAAGTTTGAAGAGGGAGATGCACTGGTCAGCACATGGTGGGGGGACTCCATCTTAGTCTGGGGTGGGACAAGGGGGCCTGTTGGGAGTTGTAGTGCTGGCCTCTCACCCACACCCACCCTACCTGTAGACATGGGGGCCTGTTGGAAGTTGTAGTGCTGGCCTCTCACCCACACCCACCCTCCCTGTAGACATGAGGGCCTGTTGGGAGTTGTAGTGCTAGATGCTTGACCACATGCAAGCCTGGGAACGTAGGAGGCTACATTTGTGATCATGGTGGGTGCATTTGAGCCCTGGGGTTCACATTTGGGTGACTGTGTGGTCCACATGCTTGGATTGGAGCCTGGGAGATGTGTCTTATCAGTTCTGCAAGGCAGGACATAACAGTGTGATGGTGGTCATTGGTTTGTACTTACCAGCCTCCACTCCCTCATATATTCCTTCCAGGCTCTCAGGGTGCAGTGTGGATAGCACCTTCTCCTCCCATTGGGTGTATGGTATTGGATCCATGGGAAGGCCACCGCCAGTGTGGTGTGCCCGCAGGTGGTTCTTGGCCCTGATGCCTTTCACCCTTTCCTTGAGGTCGTGCCACCGCCTCTGGATATCGTGTTTGGTGCGTGGCACGGTCCCTGAAACATTCACTCTGGTCTCTATCCTGTCCCATATTGTGGTTTTATTTACCAAGGTGGACTGCTGGACTAGTGTACCGAACAGATGTGGCTCTACGCAGATGATTTCATCCACCATGACCTTCAACTCACTCTCTGTTAACGGGGTTTTTCTTGGGGGCCATGGTGTGTGATGTGCAAGGTGTTGGGGGTGTTGGGTGTGCAGGTGTGTGGTATGTAGGGATGGTGTTGTGGGGGTTGGTGTGGTGGGTGTGTTGGTGTGCAGGTTGTATGTGTGTTTGTGTGTGTCTGTTGTGTGTGATGTGTGTCTCTTTCTAGCAGCTGAGCTGTGATGCAAAGGATTGTGGTAATGGGAGGGATTCCTTTATACTGTGTGCGGTGGTTGTGTCCCCATGGTTTTTTTGCAGTCAGGTGTTCTGTGGGTGCGGAGACTTGGATGCTCTTGTTTTTGCTGGGGGTGTGTCATTGGGGCATGTAGTCGTTGGGGGTGGGTGTTCCAGGTAGGTCTGTGTCTTGTTTTTTGGTTTACTATTTACTTCCGTCCGCCATTTTTGTTTCCGTTTGACGGCGGGGGTGATGTTCGTTTGTCGATGCTTTTTTTCCACGGCGGTCGTGGACGGTGGTGAGTTCCGTTGGGATGGCGGGGTTATCCTAATCGTGCGGGCGGTCCCTCCACAGGTCTGGCGGAGGTTGGGCCTGTTTCTGCGGGTGTTGCGTCCACTGTGGACGTTTTTTCTGTGGTACCGTCCAAATGCTGCGGTTTGGTGTGATCCGTCCGCCGCGGTCGGTTTGAGCTGGCGGAAAAATCCTAATCGCACCGGCGGTTTATCCGCGGTGCGGTCGGGAGTATATTTGCCGCGACCATGGCTGTCGGACCCGTTTCAGTCCGCCATCGTAATCGACCTCTTAGTGTTCCATTATTAGAGAATGCTGCAAAATGTCAATGATATGTACACTATTGCTAATTCTAGTGTGGTTGATTTTAGCTGTTATTATTCCTTTTAGACATGATTTTAACCTCTTCGATGCTGATGACGGCTCCCGGCCGCCATGACTGATGGTGGACATGTGCTGATGATGGCCGGGAGCCGTCATGACCAAGCCCGCGATCGGAATGCTCAGCACTGCGGCGGAATTCGCGCCGCAGTGATGAGGCTAAACAATTGAAACCTAATGTGACTAAGAATGAATGAAAACTGATAAACCACATGTATATAGACCAGAAATTCACCAGGATAGGTCGATTAGAGACTTTTCCAGGAACACTTTTTCAAGGTTGTTATCTGAATATGTTAGAACGATGGATGCTAGTGATGTAGTTCTGAAAATTCTGGACTCGTGTAATAATTCTGGACTCGAGAATTAAACTTCGTCGTAACATGACGAATTTGGTATCAAAAGACCGAGAATGGCTGGTACACTATGTACAAGCATTTTCGGCATATTTGAGTGACGAATTCACCTCGAAATCGTCATTTGCGTCCTGAACCCTTGGCATCCATTTTGTGTACGGCAGCCATTTTGTGAGTTGTCCTCACATAGGCAAGCTGAATTAAGCCAAATTCGATTCCAAGGACACGTACACCTTAATTGACTTTCCTGTGACCTGGGCAAGATGGAACCATTGCCCCAGGCCGAACCTGTTTGGTCAGTTCCTCTCCCAGTGGCCGAACGAGATAGCATCAAGGCACAACAGGCCATAAACCCTTTTCATCGCACACACACCCTGCCGAATCTTGCTCACACCTGTCCCTGCTCTTTTCTCTCTCACTTGCTTTATGATGGGGAGGTGCCCGTTTTTATTGGGGGTCCACCGGTATCTGATGGAAATGTTGGGCCTTGCCGGGTAATTTGTTGTGGGCTGGACAAACTGAACTATGGGCTTGTCATCATGACTCTGCTTTTTCTTTGTAATGGGAACATGTCTATGGTATACTAAAATTCGAAGAATGTTTGCATAAAGCACAATATTTCGTATAAAAAGAGAAGCCTGACTTTGTAAATTCGAGCAGTCTCCTGAGAATATACATCCCGTGTTGTTGTACTTCTAGGACCTGTTACTTGGTTGCAGCCAATAAAATCGATCCTTGACTTCACCTAGAAGACTCTGAGTTTCTGTGGTCTGAATCAGGAAAGTACTCGAGGTCTTTGGGTGTACCGACACCGCTGGGTTACCGGTTCGGTACCGGTTCTGAAAAACCCAGTACCTCAGTGACTGCTATGTGTGTGTGAAATTGCCAGCATCAGTTTCAGATGGTGTGACGTACCATCACCTTCCACTTACATATGGGGTGACATGTAGTGTAATAGCAAGTTTGTTTTATAACACAGGGAAATTAGGATATTATTATTCAAATTCTGATTATATTTTTGCGAAACTGAAAGTTGATAATGCATTAAATAAGGTCAAGCCAGCCAAGGTAATGGGAGAATTTTTCTTAGTAACGCAAGAATTAACACATGAGTATGCCTTCAGACATAATCTGACTTGTAAAATGAGGAATGAAAAAAAAGTATTTTTGAATATGGTTGAAGAAAGGAGGGCCATGTACAAAAGAAATGAGTGGATGAAGCATACTAAATCAGAGTTTTGGCAAGCTGAGGATGAAAAATTGAATGGTCAGAATATGAATGTTGCTATAAATATAGACACTCCATCCTTAGGGAAATGTTGTATTCGCAGGGACAATCTTTGTATGATAATTATTTTGTGGGAGCGAGTCAATCTGAAGATACATATCGTATTATAGGGGGATGGGGATTTAAAGGTGGTAGAGATCCAATTTTTCCTGGGATATACTTTATATGTGGAAATAAGGCTTATTACAAGTTGCCAGACCATTGGTATGGGACATGTTATGTTGGCTTGGTCTTTCCAAAAATCTTTCATGTAGATAGAAGTACTAGGGAAACACATGAGATAGGCAAACATTTAAGTCGTAGAAAAAGAGAGAGTGTAGCTGAAATAATTGGTGACATTCTTGGAGTACTGATACCAATGGTGGGGATATCTTTTAATGCAAACAAAATTCAAAAATTGTCCACGATAGTAGATCGATTGTCAACAGATACAGCAGGTGGATTTTTAATGGTAGACACTGAACTAGTTGCTATGAGAGCTATGGTAATGCAGAATCGTCTTGCTCTTGACATAATATTGGCCAAAGAAGGAGGAGTTTGTGGAACCTTACATGTACAGCACTGTTGTACGTTCATTCCTGATAAAAGCCAAAACATTAAAAGTATATCAGAAATATTACAGAGTTGCATAAAGAAATTGAACCACTAGATGTTGATGGTGTCCTTGAAAGAATGGGCAAAAGTTTTACAGCAGTTAAACATTGGTTACATGAAATAGGTAGTTCTAATATAGTTAAGATATGTTTTCCAGTGATAGTCATAGCAATAATAATATTAATATTAGGAGTATGTTGCATGATTAGAAAAAGGAAAAATGTTAAGAGATCAATGAAGAGAATGAGTAAGGAAAGACAAGATAGAGAACGTGAAAGAGGTGACATTGAGATGGAAGAGTTTCAGTCAATAGTGTATCAAAATAATAGAAAGATAGATGAAACAAAAATTTAGATTAATAATAAACGAAGAATTTGAAACATGTTTTATAAAATTTTGCTAAAATTTGGGAGAGATTTGGTGATAAGATCACCAAAGGAGGGAGTTGATGGAGCGAGGGTAGAAACAAAATATTGTATGCCCCTCGTAAAATCACTCCCTCATAACAGTAACATGAACTAATTGAATAGTTTGAAATGCTAATCAACTTAGAATAAAATTGTACCTACACAAGTACATATGGGAAACTAATTTTGCTTATCTTGCAACCATAATTAACTAATAAAGTGATTTTGTCATGTCCTAAACTAATACGCAGCTTTAAATTAACCAAAAGTGTCATAAATGTGCTTTCTGTGTGTCTATCTGTGGCAGAAACATGAAGATGGGTAAGCAAATCATGCATAATTGTGGCTTTATTTTCTACGTACCAATTAACAGGGATACCTTAGTAAAGGGGGAGGTAAACAGAATGGGTTTTAATTCAATAATTAATAGCTATCTGTGTTTGTTTCTATAATAGTTCCCTTGTGGACCTTGGCGGCCTGTAGAAAAATGGACGCTTGCATAAACTCGAGCTTGAGGTGTTCTGCGCATGTGCAGAGTTGTGAAAGAAACTGCAGGCGCGCTTGCGAAGCCACTAGCTGAACGAGATGGGTCAAGGACAATGTGCCCTGAAACCCTGAATGACTGCCAACAAAGTGGAAGTCCGTATTGAAACCGTGAGACCTGAAGTGAATATTGTAAATGTAAGGACACAAGTGAAATGGACAGTACAGAGACAATAGCCATATTCATTTTTGCTGATGCTGCGGAAGTCGAATAATGAAATGATGAGGCTATGCTCATCCACCACTTGGAAGAACCAATTAAATTTGTCAGAGACCCCAAATGTTTCAGAAATTAGATAGTTTAGGGCCAGATGTAGGAAGGCTATTACCGGTCGGTAACGGACGAAATTAACGAATTTCGCCCGTTACCGACCGGTAATAGGCTTTTCTGATGTCGGGGCCGAAATTAAGGATTCGGTAATTTACCAAATCGGCAATTTAAGGAATCGGTAAATTACCGATTTCTTAAATACCGATTCGGTAAATTACCGAATTCCTAATGTAGGGAGCACTTAAATGAGTGCTTATCCCATGTTAGGATTCGTTATTTACCACCAACTACATGTTGGTGGTAAATAACGAAAAAAAAACAAAAAGCAATTTTATGCAAATTGCTTCAGTGCCATGCATCCCAAATGCAAAAATACCGGGAGCAAAGGGGCAGATTCTGAGAATATGCCACTTTGCTCCCGGTATTTACTTTGATGCATATGCCTGATTTTTATCGATGAATTTGCTACATAGCATTTACCGATTCGAAAATACAGAATCGGTAAAATTCGGTATTTTCGAATCTGTAAATACTATTTACCTACATCTGGCCCTTAGTTAGTAAAAAGGGTATAAAAGAAGGCGTTCCGATGAAGTAAAAAACTCTCTTTTCTGATTTCATCTTTCTATCCTGACATGCTGCCGGAATGCTGATTGAATCCTGATGCGTAAGAACTCTGCTATTTGCTTTATATTTGAACTTAGCCTGAATGGGAACAGAGTCTTTAGGTGAGGTTGATAGTAAGAGAGATAGAAGGAAGAGTTTTGGAACTTTTATGTCTTTTTTCAAAATATCAGTGTCCTTTGAATTTAAAATAAATGTTTATTTCTGAGCTTTCAATTAATAAAATTAAATGTTTGATTTTAAAAATTAATAAACCTGAATTCAGTTATTTGAAATCGTGTGGATAAAATAAGTCATGACGAAGAGTCTTTGCTAAATAAAAATTAGATAAATGAAGAATTAAGCTGGTCTTGTTCATTCTTAGCCTAATTTTTACTAGCATGATTCATCAATAAGTAGAATGGTGGTGTGTCTGAATAAACTGTTTTAAATACTAGAACCATGGTAAATTAATTTAAACTGCAGATGTACATTTTATAAATAGTTTAGCTTAATTTAGACACTCTGCTATGATCCAGCCACTCTCCTTTGAATCTCACCAATCCATGAAGTAGAGAGAAAGTGCGTAAGTGAAATCAGTGTTATGGGCCCCACTGATGAGTAAGTAATAATTGTGACTTCAGGGAAAGTTGATGAGGATTTTAGAAATCATTTCCGGAGTAGCGCTGCATCAACTCCTCATACACATTGAGGATTCTGGGATGGTTTGGGGTCTCCACATCAGCAGCAACAGCTGCTTGACATTGCTGGTCCCCATGACACCTCCCACCACCCCAACCCACATGAGCTGTACAATTTGTTGCTGGCACAGTCGACACAGAGCCTCCTTCACCATTGTCATTGGTGTTGTTGGGCAACTCCAGAGTGCCCTGTGTTGCTGTGGTGTTGTTGGTCTCCTGTGATGCTGTGTCCATGCGGGTAGGGTTCAGCTCAGTGTTGGTAGCTGAGGCAGGAGTGTTTTCCGAGGATCTGGATCATTCCACCACTGGTGCTCTGTGGTGACCTATACCACAAGGGCCAGATATGTCGTCGTCATTAGAAGAATGATGAGAGGCATTAATGCCGGAGGGCTTTTGGTTGATCGGAGTCTGTGCTTGGCTATCCCGTATGGGCCCCTATGTTGTCCTAAGCTGGCACCGTAGACACAAATATGAAACAATGACAATCATACACATTACATAGGCTAACAAAGCTCATGATAAGTAACTGTAAATAGATTTGACTCTATAATGCATAGATTTGTTTGTGATCACTCTGAATTTTTTGAGACAAGAGGGGGATTGATGGACATGTCCAGGTATGTGCATTAATGGGCCTGTAATGTTTAATTCACATTCCATGTTGGAAGACATAGACTGGTTACTGACACCCTATGAATGACACAGGTGTGTTTAGGATGTCTACATATTTACTTTCACAGTGAGATACATACACTTTCTCACCCTTTGTGTGTGTTCTCTTTTTTGGCCTGTGCACTGGTCTTATTACATGTGTTTATCAATCACATTGGTGTATCTATCTACACACTCACATTCTGTTAACATCACCTGATTGTGTCATTGTGTGCCAAAGAACTATGATTAAATGAAGTTTGAGTGATTGTTGCATATTACTGACACTTACACCCCTCCTCCCACCCAGCCTCACCATGTCACATGTAAGCATGGGCGGATTTTGCGGATCCACGATTCGCGGATTCAGCGGATTCACGGATCGTGGATCCGCAAAATCCGCGGATTTAGCGGATTTGCGGATTTGGGGGCGGGGCTTCCTCGAGTGTGTGGGCGGGGCCAAACGGACGGGGCTTCCACGCGAGCACACATGCCTCTTGTGTGTCTAAAAGGTCAGAGACCGATCAGAGCAGCAGATTAAGAGACAGAAGCCCCTGGTCACAGGAACAGCACGGGGATTGCGCTTGTAAAAGTCAAAGATGCCCAGCCTCCCAATGCTCACGATTTTTTTTGGGCTGATGAATGAGTCACTGCATTTGCGCTTCAACTAGTTCCAGCGACCAAGTGTGTGTTACTATGCAATCGCGCCGAAGTGCGCAGGGGTCCCTTGAGTGAAATGTCCATCATAGTGGGTAAATGGCGGGAAGACGGTGCACACCTCGAGTGTGTGGGCGGGGCCAAACGGACGGGGCGTCCATGCGAGCATGCCTCTTGTGTGTATAAAAGGTCAGAGACCGATCACAGCAGCAGATTAATTTTTGGGCTGATGAATGAGTCACTGAATTTAAGCTTCAACTAGGGCACATGCTTTATTGATATCTGCAAGTGTTTCCTGTTGAGGTTTATTTTTTTGTGCCAGGACCGTCGTGCCCGAATGAACCCTGCCCTTCATATTTATTCAAGAAGACACCACCGTTGAAATAATTTACGATGGCGCCGGCAAGCTGCCGACGCCATCCTGCAAAAGTTACTTAATTAGCTTCAACAGGAAGCTCCAACTGCTAAAATAAAGCAGGCGCTCGAGCCCCTGCTGTATCTTATCTATTAGAGCTTCCTGTTGAAGCTAATTAGGTAACTATTGCAGGATGGCGCTGGCAGCTTGCCGGCGCCATCGTTAATTAGGCTCGCTTGAACTTTTGACCGCAAAATCCGCTCCGATCGCGGATTGCGGATTTTCGGCAAATTCGCGAGAGTTCGCGGATCGCGGATTTGCCGAAAATCCGCAAAATCCGCGATCGGAGCGGATTTTGCGCTCATGCTTAGTCACATGGAAGAGTGTTGTACAGCTAAAGTTTCTGAGGGTATGTGAAAGATATTTGTCTATGTTGTCTGGTCTTTATGGCACAAAGGAAAATGTGGCAGTTGTGATAGGATCAGACAACATTCCCCAATGCAAGTACACATGAACTCACAGAGAGACAGACATAGACCACAATGAAGTGGTTGTGCTCTGTGTGTAGAAGTGCTTGCTGTTATTCGAAGTCACATCATTGCTACTCATTCATACAACTTCATGCCCAGTGCTAACAGGCAACCAGGACATGAGCTTAGCTCACAGTATGTCCAAATGTAATGAACTGTCTGACACTGGGAACCTGTCTGACTTGTAGACAGCTTGCCTCATGGCCTTGTGCATCACACCACATGCCACATTCCCTGCCATTTCATATTAGTATGTCCACTTACTGTCAGGCAATCACAATGTCTCATGATCTTGCATCAAATGCAGCACCCCTGGAACTATGCTTTCCTGCGAGTGTGTGGATGTGTACTGGCAAACCTGGCTGACACTGGTGCCTGGTGTTTAAAAGCAAACGTCAATGTTGATATTTGTTGAAGATTCAGACACCAGTGCCCCGTGTCATGCATCCTGCTGGTAAATTCAAAATCCCTGCGTGTGCGCTTAGTTCATGTTGGTGTGTTTGTAATGTTGATGATGGTGTATGTTGTCCACTGCCTACCTAATGTGATTAGTGTGATTTTAAAATGCTCCTCCTCTATTAAGTCCTCTGTTTCTTTGACTAACTGGGAGTGATGGTACGTGTTCTGACAAGGCTGCAGACACTAGTGCATGGTAGTAAATGTGATTCTAAAACACAGAAAAGGGCTTGTGCACAAAGCAACATGTACCAGTTTAAGTCGTCTTGCTATTGCACTCCCATTTACTGTCAGTTAGGCATTGTCCCAGGTAAAGTGGTTGTTCATGGTGGGTGTAGTATTGTTTAACCTTACTCTAACTCCCACAAGGCTCTGTCCCTCACACACCCTTACAACACAGTGAAAACAGACCACATGTCAGGTTTTCCATGCGGTGATTGGGAATAGATTGAGATGTGTGACACTTGTGCCTAGTCTCTGATTTTGCGAAAAATACCAACGGGGACTTGATATCAAAACACCAGTCCACATTGTCAAACATCTTGTCAGTACATTGATACTCACTGACAAGTAAGTAGGGTTTTTGTTAGGCTAGTTGGGCTGAGTGGGAAGAGTGTGTGTATGACGAAACCTGATGTGAGTTGTAGCCGTTGCAGTTACCCTTCCTCCCACCCAGAGCTGCTGACTCCTGTGTGCCTATCTTAACCTCACATTGTGTGTAAATGCATTGGCAATGTGGCCGGTACTGGTTCACGGTTTTGGACATGAATGCAACTCACATCACGAAGCTGTGCTCAAAACACCATCCCACAGTGTCAGACATCTTGGTAGTCCACTTCTCCTCACTGTGTTTGTGGGTTAGGCCAGGTGAAGTGAGCTAGTCTGGATGAGAGGAATAGTATTTTAAATGGCTACAAATTGCATTAGGCCCTGTCCTTCGTACACCTTTCCACACACATTAAACAGACCAGCACGTACTATGCTTACCTCATTGTGATACGAATAGTCCCAGACGTATACCTGACACTGGTGCCTGTTTGACTTGACTGTAAAACACATCAAGGTTCTCTGCTCCAGACAACATGCAGCAGTGTCAGACATTTTGCCAGTACACTTCTCCTCATGGTGATGTAAGCATATGTCCAGGGGACTTTGCATGGCTGGGTGGGTGGATGAGTAATTTCAATGGCTAAAAGTCACATGATGCCTTGGCCCACACACATTCCCACCCATCAGCAAAAGGCTACCTGTAACTCTGCTTCCCTGACAGTGAGTGTGAATATACTTTCAAGTTGTCTGACACTGATGACTGGTGCCTATGTGTCCACAAGCAGGGCCTACTTGTACAGACAGATGTCACCAGTGTCAGCCATTCTGTCAGTGGTTTTCTAATCACCATCAGGTATGCATGGTTCTTGGTGGTCTGTTTGTGCTGTTTGTGAGGAGGAGTGTTTGACATGACTTCATCTCCCATCATGCTCCGTACTCCACACACCTTTCTACACATCCTAAAGATCTTAACGGTGAGTCTACACGGGGAGTCTATGTCTTACACTGGGGAAAGGTGTCTTATTTATCCACTACTCAAAAACAGTGCTTTGAACTCAAACATCAGGCCGCAGGGTCAGACATTTTGCCTGTACATTCACATTCACTGTAATTAAAGCTCTTTTGTATGTTGTCTTGTTGGTCTGTGTGTGAGGATGAGTGTTTGCACTGACTTCACCACCCATCATGCCCTGTTCTACACACACCTTCACAACCAGCACAGACAGCAGACCATGAGCTATGCTATCCGTGATGCTGAATGGAAACCGTTCTATCAAGATGGCTGGGTAGTGGTGGGAGGAGCACAAGGCCATGATAGGAGTTGTGTACAACCCTAACACAATGCAAAAGTGACAGACACCCTGCAAGTACACTTACAATCATTGTCAGGACACTGCTCTTCTGGTGGCCCTGTTTGTCTGTGTGCGAAGGTGTGTGTGGGGGATAGAGCCTGATATGTGATATTGTCAGTGCAAACACTCCTCCTCCCACACTACACAAACAGGTCATCTGGGCATATGTCTACCTGAAAGTGAATGGAAGTCTACCATAGAGTTTTCTGAGACTGGGGTGTGTATTATAAAGTGACTGCAACTCCCATCAGGCCGTGTACTCCAGAGAGCATGCAGCAGTGTCAGCCATGTTGCTGGTACTTTTCAACTGACTGAGAGGCTTGCATAATCCCAGTATGTCTGTGTGGGCTGTGTGAAGGAGTGTTTTCAGTGACTACAAGTACCATGGTGCCTGTGGCCAGTCCCACCTTCCCAGGCATCCCAAACAGACTACCTGTGACTGTGCTTTCCTGTGAGTGAGTGAGTGAGTGAGTGAGTGAGTGAGTAAGTGACTGAGTGAGTGAGTAAGTGAGTGAGTAGAAAAGTACTAGGCCAGTATGTCTTTACCTGGGTAAAAATACAATGCAAAGATAAAGAAGAAAAAGTGGCAAGGAGGAAATATATATCTCTCTACTTACATAGGAAACTTTATATTACCCTATTAGCAGTACATTGTCCTGTCATTGATTCATGTTCCTTATTTTCAACAAAGAATCACATATTAAGGACATATGATTACGTAATTTAATTATCACAATCCTTATTTAGTTCACCATAGTTATATACACACAACTAATATATACATATCATATGAAAGTCATAGATTCCTTCTACCCGCTGATGCAAACAACAGTGTTCACCTATTACATAAAGGGAATACACTCAGGGGTTGTCTTGTATGCACATCAGGTTCTTATTCCTCTTGAGCCCTTAATCACAAAACTGTGAATTCAATTGTCAAAAGATTATTCAATTATCATCAGACTCCTCTTGTCAAAACCTGTCAACGCGTTTCGGCCTGCCTATACATCTTGGCCTCCTCAGGACAAGGGTGAGGAAACAAACTTAATGGAAACAAATCCAGATGCCATACGGTCAAGACCCAGTTATAAAAGTGCATCAACCTCCAGGGTATATCACTTCACTACTTGTGGCTACCCACCAATAATCACCAATAATCAAATTCTTAGAACCCACACCGGGGCCTCCATACTACTCCCCGCTGGAAATACATCAAGCCAACTCCATTGGGCTAAAGGTGTATTCCCCAGGGACCTGCAATAACCCTGCACTCCTTACTGCATCAGAAGGGCCGCCATGTTGCTACACGTAAAGCATCCGCTGACCATACCAACCGAATTGGGAGGAGTTGAGGTTGTTGTGCTCTTTGATGAATGTGGCGAGTTGGCTGTTGAAGGCTTTCTCGATGACTTTCACTGGGAAGGGGAGCAGGGATATGGGTCTGTAGTTTTTGAGGTCGGTGGGGTCCAGCAAGGGTTGTTTGAGGATGGGGTTGATCTTGGCGTGTTTCCAGTCGTAGGGGAATGATGCGGTTGCCAGGGAGCAGTTGATGGTGTGGTGGAGCATGGGTGCGATGGTGTCGGCAGCTCTGTTGAAAATGTGGTGGGGGCAGGGTCTTTGGGGGCCCCGGAGTGGATTGAGTTGATTGCCTTCAGTGTTTCTTCGGTGGTGAGGGCTGCCCAGTTGTCGATCGTTGGCTTCATGGTATCGGGGGTGATTGGTGAGGGTCCAGCTTATTGGTTGTCTTCATCAAAGTTGTCGTAGATGCTCTTGATTTTGTGGTGTAAAAAGGCGCTCAGTTTGTCGCAGAGGTCTTGTGAGGGTGGGATGTTGGTGGACTTGCTGGAAGGTTGGGCGAACTTCTTGATGATGTTAAAGAGTTCTTTGCTGTTGTGTGTGTGGGTGGAGATTCTGTTTAAGGCAACTCTGAACTCTGCTGCCAGACGGGTCACTAGATCTGAAAAACATGATCACATCACACCTGACCTAAATCAGATCGATTGGCTATCGCTCGATGCTAGGATTCAGCTCAAGATTGCCATTGCCTGATGCCCAAATCCCTTCATTATAACACCCCTATTTACCTGGCAAAAAACTCAAACTTTCTGGTCTTAATTGGGCCTTAAGATGCTCTAACACTCTCCTGATAAAACCTCACAAATTCAACAAAAAAAACCTACAACCGCTCATCTCCAGTCTTGCCCCGAGAATATGGAACGTTCTTCCTCCCGATATCAGATCTAACCCTTCGACCTCCTCATTAAAAAAACAAGTCAAAGGGTTACTCCAGAATAACCAGTTGCAACAATCGACCTGAAGACACCATAACTAACTTTAATTTCTTATCGACAACATCGGTCTCTCATTCAATGATGTAATTTTTGTTATTTTACATGTACCATATATTTGGTTTGCTCCTTTTGTACCTGTGCTTGTTAACTTACTTTGGGCCCGATTCACAAAAGTAATCTGAGACAAAATCCTAACATTATGACTTTCAGTATTCACAAAGCGCATTTAGGGGTAGTAATGTTAGGATTTTGACTCAGTTTAACTTAACGCCTTAACCGCGGCGGTTTTCCCACCGCGGTGCAGTTCTTCTAAAGGGTGGGCGGGGCTGCGTCGGCCATTGGCCCACTGCAGCACTGGGGAGGTAGTGCTTCCGTCGGCCAACGGCCGATGGCAGCACGGAAGGGGTTAAGACCAACACTTAGGTTTACCTGAGACAAAGTTTTGGTCTTAAGTTTAAGTTTTGGTCTTACGTTTAACTTAAGACCAAAACTTAGGTTTAACTGAGACTTGGGGGCCCATTAGGATGTCGGGTGGATTGCCTCCACCAGGGTAGCGGTGGCCACCGCCACCCTGGCGGAGGCAGTCCGCCCGACATCCTTCCCTGCATTCCCCCCCGCCATATTCGATGGCGGAGGGGACCGCAGCGGTGGGAAACACCGCCCGCCTGTTTTCCGCCCTGCAGCCGGGGCGGAAAAGGGATAACATGGTGGCGGTGTCTATCAGACACCGCCAGCCATACTATAATGGGCATTTTTCAATGCCTTTCCGTGGCGGCAATGCTGCCACGGAAAGGCAGGTGGACTTCACTCTGGGGGCCCCCTGCGGGCCCCCAGAGTGAAGCACAGTAGGGGGGTGCACACGGGTGGTACCTATGGTACCCCCCTGCATTTGCATAATGAAAGCGGCAGGCACCGCAAATGCTGCAATGCATTTTCAACCTAACAAAGAAATATGCTAATACTGATAGAATCATTTGGCACACCTAATGGCATCCAAAAAAGAAAAGAAATTCGAGAATGGGAATCGCTATTTAATAGCTATTTATTTCAATTAATTTTCAAAATTCCAAACGTGATACTTAGTACATTATAGATTGGAAAATTGCAAACGCAAAAATTAGAAAAAGGACAGAATAAGGTAAAATCACAATCACCACTTCAATAATCACACATATCACAGTCATCCCACTCACATTCACATTCAAGCATTCAAACAAAAAATGCAAAAATAATCCACACAATCTTGGTGGAGCAATATATCAGTGGGGGAAGTATAAACAGTCTGCTCAAATTTCAACAGAAGTTACACAAGTAATTTCGGTCGATAACCAACTAAAAATGGTTTTGTCACAGTCAGTTCTATCAAAACACAATTTTTGTAAAGATGATATACAAAAAACTTTTACAGACTATATAGATCTATGGCAGACATGCTGACACTGCTTAACTAGCACTGCTTGAAGGCTAAAGAAGTGCCATAAAGTTGTCGAAGATTCTTCTTAGCCAGACACAAAAAGTTTTACAAGGATTAGAAATTGTGTGTAAACTAATCCATGAATATCGTTTATCACTCTAAGTGTGAAATCTAAGCAGCTTATTTTGCAAACAAAAAGCCAAGATATCTAAATATTGGAGTAATTTTTAATACAGACTGTTGGCTTGGGCCTTGAGTGTCTTACTGTATCGGCACTCATGGGGCCTTATTTATGAAGGACTTGCGCCACCGGTGCGTCACTTTTTCCCATGTTAAAAGTGACGCATCGGCGGCGCAAGCCCTTCATAAATAAGGCCCATGGTTCCTATTTTGTTGCCTGGCTCTTCTACCAGTGTAAACCCTAGTCTTAAAAAGCATACGAAGATGGTGTTAAGATGTGGGGTATAGTAGCCTTCAGATCAGCTTAACAGATTCATCCAAGATACTTCTATAATGGACACCAACAAATCTCGATTTGGAGATGTGAAATACTTTTTTAATTTTGGGCTATCACTTTTACTCTCTCTCACACTCGCCTCCCCCTAGGTTCTTCGTAGAATGTAGGAAGTCATTCATAGTTCAGATACTGTCCTGATATCATCAGAAGCGGTCGCTCCTCACGCTGCTGTGCTGTGCTGCCTTGTTTATTTCCGGATTGCTGATTAGAATATTATCGTAGCGCTAGTCTGCCAAAGTGCGCTTTTAAGGTTCTGCTCTATTGTGCTGTGCTGCCTGTATTTTGATTTGTGCCTGATTGTGCCGGTTCCACTGCCATTGTCATCGTGTTTAATATAATTGTGCCCCAATCCTGTTTCGATTTTGGCTTGCTGCCATTTTGTTGTTGTTTGTGCCTCCCTGCCCGGCTCTCCACCCCGCCCCCACCCCCGCCTCCCAGCTGCTCCTCCCTCCCACTGTAAGTTAGGTTCCGCTCTCCAGCTGTAACGCTGTGACCGTCCTGTTATCATCAGAAGCGGTCGCTCCTCACGCTGCTCCCTGCCCTGCATGCCGATTTGGTATCGTAGCGCTCACTGCCAGACTACTGCCTGCTTGCTCGCCTTGCCCCCACAACTGCTATTGCCTGATTGATGATTAGAATATTATCGTAGCGTTAGATCGCCATAGTGCGCTTTAACAATCTGCTCAATTGTGCTGTGCTGCCTTGTTTATTTCCTGATTGCTGATTAGAATATTATCGTAGCGCTAGTCTGCCAAAGTGCGCCTTTAAGGTTCTGCTCTATTGTGCTGTGCTGCCTGTATTTTGATTTGTGCCTGATTGTGCCGGTTCCACTGCCATTGTCATCGTGTTTAATATAATTGTGCCCCAATCCTGTTTCGATTTTGGCTTGCTGCCATTTTGTTGTTGTTTGTGCCTCCCTGCCCTGCTCTCCACCCCACCCCCGCCTCCCAGCTGCTCCTCCCTCCCACTGTTAGTTAGGTTCCGCTCTCCAGCTGTAACGCTGTGACCGTCCTGATATCATCAGAAGCGGTCGCTCCTCAAGCTGCTCCCTGCCCTGCATGCCGATTTGGTATCGTAGCGCTCACTGCCAGACTACTGCCTGCTTGCTCGCCTTGCCCCCACAACTGCTGCTGCCTGATTGATGATTAGAATATTATTGTAGCGCTAGATCGCCATAGTGCGCTTTAACAATCTGCTCAATTGTGCTGTGCTGCCTTGTTTATTTCCTGATTGCTGATTAGAATATTATCGTAGCGCTAGTCTGCCAAAGTGCGCTTTTAAGGTTCTGCTCTATTGTGCTGTGCTTCCTGTATTTTGATTTGTGCCTGATTGTGCCAGTTCCACTGCCATTCGAATCGCGTTTAATATAATTGTGCCCCAATCCTGTTTCGATTTTGGCTTGCTGCCATTTTGTTGTTGTTTGTGCCTCCCTGCCCGGCTTTCCACCCCGCCCCCGCCTCCCAGCTGCTCCTCCCTCGCCCCTCCCCCCTCCACTATCCACATATGACAGATGCCTTCACGTGCAGCGTTAACGCGCAGCGGTCGCACCCCATGCGCGCCGAAGGCGTGCCAAAGGTAAGCCCGTCTGCGCCCGTCCGCGCCTGGACCGCGCCCAGTGCCAGACCCCCTTGCCCCCGCAATTCACACTCCACCCGCATACCATACGACGCCGCAACCCTCTCAGCCCTTAACCCCGGCCGAATCCCAAACTGCTACCAAGCCGCCCCAGGACAAACCCATGGAACCTTCACCTGCCTCTCCTGCAAGTTTGACTGCATCACGACCCGCACCAATTCCACAAAGCCCAAACAGAGCCCCGACAACAACCACCTGAAGTGCTTCCTGCTCAACACCTGCTCGGTCCACAGACACGCCATTGAGCTCTGGAACCTTCTCGACACCACATCTCCGGACGTCGCCTTCCTTACAGAGACATGGATGAACGCCTCATCAGCGCACGACATCGCCATAGCCATCCCGGACGGCTACAAGATCATCCGGAAGGACCGCACCAACCAAACAGGAGGAGGCATTGCCATCGTCCATAAAAAGACCATCCGCATCACAACCAACTCCGACGATATCCTCACTACACCTTCACTTCCAGATCCACACCGACCCCAAGACCACACTCAGAGGCACCCTCATCTACAGACCACCAGGACCCCGTACACAATTCAGCGAAGACATCACTGACTTCATCAGCCCACATGCCCTACCCTCCGAGAACTACATCTTACTGGGAGACCTCAACATTCACCTGGAAAAGAAAAACGACTGCAATACCACCAACCTTCTGGACAACCTGGCCAATCTCGGACTCAAACAACTTGTTGACACCCCCACCCACCTTGCCGGTCACACGCTCGACCCTATCTTCACCTCCAGCAAGCACATCTCCTTCGACCACACCACAGCTCTCCACTGGACGGACCACAGCTGCGTTCACTTCAACTACAAAAAGACCACGACCCACAACCCCCCACAACCTATTCCCCGAAGAAACTGGAACAAAATTACCACCGATCAGCTCTTCACATCGCTTCACCAAAACCCTCCTGCCAAATCATCGGACCCAAACGAAGCAGCCACCAACATCACACATTGGATCACCCACTGCGCCGACGAACTAGTACCCTTGAAAAACCACCAAATCAAGCAGGGTAGCAAAAAAGCCCCCTGGTTCCACGACGACCTTAAGAAATCCAAGAAGCTCTGTCGTACCCTCGAGAAAGCCTGGAGAAAAAACCCAACCACTGACAACCTGGCCTCCTTCAAGAACGCCACACGCAAACACCACCAACTCATCCGATCCACCAAGAAATCAGCATTCAAAGATCGACTTGACAACAACGCCCAAAACAGCAAGGAACTATTCAACATCGTCAAAGAATTCACCAACCCCACCGCCGGCACCAACGACATCACTCCCTCCCAAGACCTCTGCGACTCTCTGTCCTCATTCTTCCACAACAAAATCGGCGACGAACACAACAGCTTCAAAAACCAGTCCGAAGATCAGCCCTCTTCACCCACCCCGAACAAAAACCGCACTCCAACAACCTTTACGTCTGGAACCCAATCACCACCGAAGACACCATCTGCCTGATGAACTCCATCCACTCAGGATCGCCAACCGACCCATGTCCCCACCACATTTTCAACAAAGCAGACTCGATCATCGCACCCCATCTCCGCGATGTCATCAACTGTTCCTTCAACTCCGCTACCTTCCCGGAAAGCTGGAAACATGCCGAACTCAGCGCCCTCCTGAAGAAACCCACAGCATACCCCACTGAACTTAAGAACTACCGCCCCATCTCGCTCCTCCCATTCCCTGCCAAAGTCACTGAGAAAGCCGTCAACAGTCAGCTCGCCGCCTTCCTTGAATCCAACAAATCCCTCGACCCCTCACAGTCCGGCTTCCGAGCCAAACACAGCACCAAAACCGCCCTCATCGCAGCAACAGACGTCATTCGCACTCTACTGGACACTGGAGAAACAGCCGCCCTCATCCTACTTGACCTCTCCGCAGCCTTCGACACAGTCTGTCATAGCACCCTCATACAACGCCTCAGCAACGTCGGAATACAAGGAAAAGCATTGGACTGGATCATCTCGTTTCTCACTGGAAGAACCCAGAGAGTCCGCCTTCCCCCTTTCAGATCAGAGGCCACCGAAGTCATCTGCGGCGTACCACAAGGATCATCACTCAGCCCCACCCTCTTCAACGTATACATGAGCCCCCTCGCATCCATCGCGCGCCAACAAAATCTCAACATCATCTCCTACGCAGACGACACCCAGCTGATCCTCTTTCTCACCAAAGACCCAAACACCGCCAAAATCAACTTACACGAAGGAATGAAAGAAGTAGCCGAATGGATGAAGAACAGCCGTCTAAAACTGAACTCGGACAAAACGGAAGTCCTCATCTTAGGTTCATCCCCCTCTGCCAGGGACGACTCTTGGTGGCCACCGGCCCTGGGAACCGCACCCATTCCTACGGATCACGCACGTAACCTGGGCTTCATCCTGGACTCCTCCCTCTCGATGACCAGACAAGCCAACGCCGTCTCATCATCCTGCTTCAACATCCTACGCATGCTCAAAAAAGTCTTCCGTTGGATCCCCACCGAAACAAGAAAGACGGTCACCCACGCACTGGTCACAAGCCGACTGGACTACGGAAACACCCTTTACGCCGGAACCACAGCCAAACTACAGAAAAAACTCCAACGCATCCAAAACGCCTCAGCCAGACGCATACTGGATATCCCTCGTCAAGCTCACATTTCCGGGCACCTGAAAGACCTCCACTGGCTCCCCATCAACAAGAGAATTACGTTTCATCTCCTCACCCACGCACACAAAGCCCTTTACGACCTAGGACCAGAATGCCTCAACTCGCGACTGTCCTTCTACACCCCCACCCGCCAACTACGATCGTCCAATCTAGCCCTCGCAGCAATTCCGCGCATCCACAGATCCACCATGGGGGGCAGATCCTTCTCCTACTTAGCGGCCAAGACCTGGAATTCTCTCCCCACCCACCTCCGCCTTAATCAGAACCACCTCTCCTTCAGAAAACAACTAAAAACTTGGATATTTGATAAGTAAAAGCACCCCCCTCCCCAAGCGCCTTGAGACCCTCTGGGTGAGTAGTGCGCTATATAAATCTCTGAACTTGAACTTGAACTATACACTTTTAGCTAGACTTGCTGGCCTTGGCTCAGAAAGGCTAGTGTCACGGAGGGTTGAGCAGTAGCTACACCCACCCGTTCCTCCTTAGAAGGTTCAGGCTCATGTGGTCAGGGCCAAAAGAGATTCAGTGCCCACCCAACATAATGTGATCTGGCAAGTAGCTTTGTGGGCTAGCCCTTGTGTTGAGCAGACACTTTGGGGAAGCCAACTTGAAAAAAATATCTTTGGTTAAATTAGTGGACTATCATCTCCTTACCAGCACTGATAATTAGGACTTTACAACTGTTGCTTGTGTCTGAACATAAAAAGGTAACTAAAAGTTAATAATTGCAATTCCAGTTTGTCTTTCGTCCTTCTAAATCCAGACAAGTGCCCCCCAATCTCCTTTGTACCGATACTATTTGCTTATACACAGAGAAAAGATGGATGTTTCGGCGCGAGGCTAGTGGTGTTAGTCCCCTTAAAGGCATTTGTATTTTGTGCAAAACATGCTTTGGACGACTGTCCTACCCAGAAGACAACCCTGTTTGCCTGGATGAAGTAGATAAGGCTATTAAAAATAAGAGTCACTGTGGTGAGCAACTTGTAACTAAAATAGTATTTTTCACTTGCAGGATGTTTTTACCATGCAGGTGCGGAATTTTTGTGCCGTTCAATTAAATAGTGGTACAATATAAACCGAGCAAATGTGTCTTCGTAAGATTGCTTCCCCATTGTATTTTTATTGTGGAAAATAGCAGCGTGTTCTGAGTAGGTAGTTTTAGTGCAGAATACCAATACGGGATGTGACGTCCAGGGAGCTGCTAATTGCTGAGCTTTTTTGTCAGGGACAAGAGATGCGGATCTCAATTACCCTGGCAACCGTGCTGCACAGCGTCTCTGGTCTACAGCAAACAGCTGGGGACACTGGGCCCCTGCTGGTGCGTGCACCGCGATGGAAGCACCAGGCCGAGTGAGAGAGGCCTAATTGCCCGTGTTAGTTGCTTTTCACACATGTTCAAGTGCAGGGTTCTAAAGAGTCATTGGATGTAGATAAAGAGTTTCAAGTCCTCAAAAATGGCAGGTCTTGCAGTTGGGACATGCAAACACTTGGTGCATTTCGGGGGCATTAAAAAAAGGCAAGACTTAGCGGGGCACTCCTACCCCAAATTGGCATTCTCCCTTTTGAAGGTAACTAATGGCAGAGTAGCTTACTGCTAGGAGGCAGGTGGAGGATTGTGGGAGCCTAAACTAGGCAGCTATAATGCGAGTGGTACACAGTGAATACTCGTTCAGAAATTAGGCCCTTTAAATACCTTACCTCTTATCCAGCAGACCGAGAGGAGACAGTTAAATATGTACTTATCATTGGAATTTGGAGCAGCGTGAAAGAATACTCATTATTGGCCCAGGGACTGGTGCAGTGGTATGGAGCCTGTCACCTCTAAGCATTAAAAGAGTTGCAAACATGAGAACACAGGAAAGCCTTTCTGGGGGATGAAGGGCTACTGTAGCATGAACAAAACAAATTACAAATGGGAACCTTCCGAAATCATGCGCCGGATTCGGGCTCAAGCTGGAAGCAACTAAAAAAGAAGTGTGCCTCAGCAAATAAAGAAATCATTGGCCGGGCAGCCGTAAAAGTAACGCGAAAGTCATCGCGATCACGATCATGCTGAAAGCAAAAGTGATCGCGATGATGCGCTGAAATAAAAAAACACGAGTGGTGACGCGAGTGGTGCGCACGCGCGCGCTTGTGCGCGTAATAGCAAGCTGGTGGCTGCCTTTGGTAGCACTTTTGAAGCAGCTACTAAATGTCTCACCAGAGCGGCGCATGCACTGGCTCTAGCGAGACCTAAAAAGGGTCATCACTCTTCTCTGAGCAATTGCAAGTTAATAGCTTTCTAGGACATCGAGGGGTAATGCTTTGCTAAGGCCATGTTAAAGCACTTAAAGCACTTCGGAATGGGTATATCACAATACATTGATGCCTATTTATCAAACTGGCTTCAAGAAGGGCAGCGACATTGATGACAACGTGATGGTTCTCTCATTTAAAATACATTAAACCAACATGTGAGGTAATCTACTGTGAGCGGCCTTCAGTGACTTCAAAACAGCACCTGACTCTGTAGACTGTGAGAAATTATGGGGGAAGTTGAAACTTGGGGGATCCCACCAGTCTCCTGAACGCTGTCTTCAGAGTAAACTCAGACAATCAGGGCAGAAATCCGGCACCAGAGGGGGTATGAACACCTAAAGGTTTGAAGCAAGGCTGCGTTCTTGCACCCTTGCTTTTCAACCTGTATATAGGCGACACAGGACTAGCTTTGGAAGATGCTGTCCCCATCCATCCCAAATTATCTTGTCGACCACTGATGGCACAGGGATTGTAGACACAACAGCAATAGGTTTGCAAATGAAACTAAACAAGCTGAGTGTATACAGGATCAATAATGCAAAAAGTAAAGTGATCATCCTTGGCCAGAAGATGCTCGAGAAGGGTAACAGGCATCTAAACAACACCAAGCATGAGCACAGAGAAGACATACAAATTATTCATACGGTTGAATGACCAGTGAAGCCGCAAAATTCAACGCCCATCTACGAAAACAACAGATATAGCACTGCACAATTCTTTTCTTTTCTTAAAATTATTTTTTTTATTGATTTTATCAAACAGTTTCCAAAGGTGGTACATAGCATAGCAGGCCTTTTACTAGGCTAAGGTTCACTAGCAACACTGCATCTAACCAATATTTGGGACTTGCAGCTACCGCTGCCCAACCAAACCAAACCAACAAAAAAAATTGGCGATCAAACAAGCTAAACTAACTTAATCAGCACAGAATTGCTCCACAGTTGCATGACAATCAAAACATTAGGCAAGCCAAAAGTTGTTGCACCTTCCCCTCAGTTTCGAGAAAGAAAGTTGGTTATTTACAATCAGATCCTGTTCAGTTTCTCAGAGCTTTTCACTATGATTGGTTTGATGAGGGAAGAGATGCCACATGCTCTTCCAGCAAAATAAAGGGCGAATGATTACTTCACCTCATAAGCATTAGCAAACAATGAATGCCTACAGGCATATACATTTCTGTGAAATTATTTTGTGCAACTAAATCTCAGGATTCGTGAGGAGGCAGTGAAAGCATGCTTTGAGAGGTGTAGATCCCCAAATGACTTGTGGCCTTTTCTAATTATTTCAAAATGTTTTAACTATGGCCAAACTGACATAAGCTCATAAAACACCAAATAATGGTTTTTAGCTTTTTTCTTTTTATCTTTCTGAATTGTTTTATGCAAATATATAAACTATGGGCCATATGCATGAACACATTTCCCCATTGACACAGAATGGGCAAAACCCTTTGATGCATTTGGCACTATATTCCATTGTAATGATTTAACATGACTGTGCAATACAAATTGTATTCATATATTTTGATTACATTATTCATAAATGTGGATGACACACACACTTTAGTACACTATATTTGTTCAATATACATATATCATACACTACACATGCACATGTAGTATTGTAAGTGTGAAGGAGCATTCCTTACCATTTCTAAATACCCGAACACTTGCATCTCATGGGTGTAGAATAAGGTTACATTACATACCCTGTGTCACTCACACAAGCATGGCCGGTTATGCGCTTAACTCATGAATTTGTGTGACATGACAGTGGCATGACGAAACTTGAGGGGGTCCCCCTGCAAAGTAGATGGAGAGGACCCCCTCTGACTACACTCAGGAGCTCTCAGGCCAGGGTACTGTTCTGAATGAGCTCCCTGGAGCTCGGGCTCCCTGGAGCTCAGGCTCCCCCGCACAACGGGGGCATCGGGGGCCTTTATTACGCCACTGTTCCATGATGCCCTCAGAGCACTCATCTCCTTTCATGTGGCCTGGTTTTTAAAGCTTTTTCACAAGTCCTATACATTCATGAATAAGTCAGGAGTAATTCATGTTTAGGGCACACATAGTTACAGTAACATCATTGAGGCTCAAGTGTCAAGAGTTTCACTTTGTATGGATCTAACAGCCTGATTCATGAAGCTAAATTGCACTCGCAAAGGGCCAGATTCTGAGAATCTGGCCCTTTGCGAGTGCGATTTTTGCATTTGGTATTCATCATCCCAAATGCAAAAATCGCTATTTAAGAATTCGCATATTTGCGAGGAGTTGGATTTAAGGAATCTCTAATAGAGATTCCTTAAATGCAATTCATCAACCAAATAGAAATAGCGAAATCGCTATATTTGGTCTCAATTTACCACCAGGTCTGACTTGGTGGTAAATTGCGTAAATAGTGTAAAAAGCACTTTAGTGCATTTTTTTCTTTTGCATGTTACACACACACATGTCCTTTGGACATGTGTGTGCGCAACACCTGTTCAAATGTGCATTTTAGGGGTGCTACAGGGTGTCCTTTGGACACCCCTGGCACCATTAAAATCGCTATCTTATTTGCGAGTAGTAAATTGCTACTCGCAAATAAGGGATACTCCCCATTCATTCCTATGGGCCTTTTGGCCCATAGGAATGAATGGGGAGTTATTCCTTTTTTTGCGAGTAGGAAATTTCTACTCGCAAATAGAGAACATGTAGGAATCGCTATTTATTTAGCAATTCCTACATGAATGCCGTTTTGCGTGTCCTCAATAGCGAGTCGCTATGATTCGCTATTAGGGCCACGCAAAACGGCCCGTACATGAATCAGGCTGTAAGTTACTTGTGTTTTGTACCAAATTAGGGCCTCGGGGAAACAAAGTTGCATATTTACAAGCCCCTAGCGCCACCGGTCATGATGCACCCTGCATGGCATTTGATGGCCTTGTCGATAAGGTGTAAGATCGCGCAAGTTGCTGCCTTGCCTTCCATTGCGGCAGGGAGGAATGCAGTGGGCGTTGCTGTGGATGTTCCCACACAACACCTATGGATTTTGACACTACCCCAGATTTGCAACATAGCATGACTCTTGGGCAGCACCAAAAATGCATGCCTCCCAAGAGCAGACTTTGTGTGCCATGCATGCAATTTTTAACTGTATCCGAGCTTCATATGGAAGCCAGTTCAGGGATAACAGATCTGGAGATATATGGCTGTATTTTTACCGCCTGTTAAGAGCCTAGCAGCAGAGTTGAGGGCAACCCTAAGGGGAGTCGTCTTCGCACTAGGAAGGCTGCAAAGGGTTGCGCTGCGATAGTCTAGCTTTGAGATCACTAAAGCTTGCACTGCAACCTTTAGGTCTTGGGCAGGGAGAACATGTTTAAGTTTCCCTAAGATGCTAAGTTGGAAGTTTGCTACTTTGGTGAGGGAACTGATGTGCTTCGGCATGTTAAGACTTTTGTCTAACATTATTCTCAGGGAGGTTGCGGAATCAACAAGGTGTAGCGTACAGTTAGGAGCAGTAAGCTGATTCAACCATTGTTCCATGACTGGAGATTCCTTGTGTGGTGAGATTAGGAGGAATTCTGTTTTAAAGGCATTTAGCTTCAAGTGGTTACGTGTCAGCGAGCTTTGTGTTTTCAGTAGGACTGAGTTGAGGGACCAGATGTACTCAGCAGAGGCGATCTTCAGGTATAATTGGGTATCATTCGCATACATGTGATAGTGAATGCTAGATAATTTCAGAATTACTGTCAGAGGCTCCATGAACAGGTTGAAGAGTGTGGGTGAGAGCGCTGAACCCTCTGGAACCCCCAGTGTGACCTGAGAAGGATGAGAAAGGGACTGGTCACCTTGAAGCTTTGGGATCTGTTATGAAGGAATAAAGAGAGCAGGAGAACCACAGTTTAGTACAGGTCCAGACAACCCCATCTTGTGTTCCAGGGGGTCAATTAGGTTATCATGTTTGACAGTATCAAATGCTGACGAAACGTCGAGTAGGATCAAAAGGCAAGATGGATTTTGATCCAACATTCTTAGCACATCATCTACAATGTGAGTTAGCGCAGATTCTGTAATATGGCCTGGTCAGAAACCAGATTGACATTGGTCCAAGAGTTGGAAATGATCGATATGGTTATAGAGTTGGGCGAGCACACATTTCTCCAGGAGATTTTCCAACATGGGAATGTTAGAGATTGGGCGAAAGTTATGCAGATCCGTGGGATCAGCAGATGGTTTCTTTAGAACCAAAGTAACTTGACCCAATTATAGGCAGTCCGGAATAGCACCTTACCGAAGGGATGCATTGACAATTTTAGTCCAAAGTGGGAGTAAGGAGGTTCTCACTTCAGAGAAGAGGCTCGATGGCAGGGGGTCATTGTAGTGAATAGAAGGTTTCAGTGTAGCCAGCGTTTTGCATATAGTGCTTTTATCCAAGGTTTGGAAAACGCTCCAGGATGCGTTGTTTTTGGGGGGGAAAGGCTGCTCGGGGATGGTGACATCCAACTAAGGAGGAAGGAGGGTGTTTGGCAGACTAATCGACAGGTGATCAATAGCAGAGCGTAGTTCAGCTTTGATCTTAGTTGTCTTATCCATAAAGAAATCAGCGAATATATATGTATATAGTATCTGTTTGGCAGAGGTATCAATCCATTAATCATGTGTGTATAAACAGCTACATATAAGGCTGTATGCAGGTTACCAAGAAACACTCTGCTCCCTTTGTCTGAAAAAATTAATTCCATCACCTCTATACATTCCATGCATGTCAAAACTAATATCGTTGTTGTAGATAGAGCACATATTATGTTCTCTAAGGAAAGCAGAAACCGTTTTATTAACATGTTTCCTGGCTTTGTCAATCTGTGGACAGAATTGATTTGACCACTTCAATTTCTGTTTTGGCATATGTTAAAGTACACCAAAATAGTGTCAGTTCTGCAAAAGTATATTTCATTAATATGTCTAGCCCAACTCCAGTCAATGTGCTTAGATAATTGCCTCCACAGTGCTCAATCATGAGTTGAAGGGAGCTCAGCAATCCACAATGGTTTTAACCAAAGCCAGCAACTGATGAAACTTTAACCCTCTCTGGCCAAACCAAGTATTCTCCACATTTGGCAAACCCAAGTTCCTGTCAATACCTCTTATTTTTGCAGACTCTTTAGCCCAATAGGCATAGCTGTAGCCAACAATCCACACTCTAATCATTTTGGAGTGGAGGAGGAAGAGCAGTTAGGAGAAGGCTGGAGCTGAATGAGATAGTTTTCCACATGAAAAGCAGTTAAAATGGAGGTGTTTTTTTTTAAAGCTATATTTCATTGGATGCTGTCAGTAAGTAAGTGAATAAAATTAGGCAGTATGTTGGATGCATTAGTAAGAAGTCCTATTATTGGCTGTTGTTTAAAAAAAGTAATATAATACACACATGGATATGCTTCTGGATCTGTGCAGTAAACCACACCTGCTGTAGCTCATTCGGAAGTACATTGTTACTTCCAGAAAGCGCTATGAACTTGTGCCGTACCAGTTCCACTGGGTTGCTAGATACGCTGAGCTATGAGTGTATTGGGGGGAAGGGTTAAAGAGAGAGAACATTTTTTTTAAAGGTTGAGGAGTTATGACATAATTTAAGTAATGATAAACTTTAATTTCCAATTGAGGACTATGTAATAAACTTGGGAAGTATCTAAATAAAAAAAAACTGTTTCGACTCCTGTTTTCACAGCAAAAGAATTGTGAACACGCAGAGACAGGAACATTGTTGTGAAAAAGAGGGAAAGGGTTAACAGCAGCTAACCGTTCATGAGTGGAGATAAAATAGTCTAAAATGAAAGACATCATTTCACTTGCTGCCTTTCTCATGATCATAGAGTGGGAACCATTTTATGGTTGCTTTGCATGAGAGTGATGTGCAATTCTTGTGCTAAGTTTTTATAAATCGTAACTGTGTCAAAAGTGTTTAAAAAAGAGCGAAAAACAAAAATATTCACTGGTATGTACGTAACTATTTAGTTATGTAAAAAAATATTACATTAGAAATGAAGATGTATATGGGAGTTTGATAAAAAATGAGTATCACAGTTATCTGAAAAAAATACGTGAGATTAATTATATCTATCAGAAGGCATGTGTTAAAGATGTTAGTACTAAATGTTTTAGGAAGTAAGAGAAAAATTTATTAGTGCCCCTTTATTCCATTGTGTTGCTTTTAGAAAGATAACAGTATAGCATTGTTAAAAAATTTAATAAGGAATGAATTTGAAACTGAAAATATTTTAAGGGTCAGATGTATTAAAAAATCATTTTTTGATTCACAAATTGCGATTTTTACTGAATCGCCATTTGGTAATCTCGAAATGCATTGTATCGAAAAATTCACAAAAAAATACTAAAACGCTATAATTCACATTTCCAAATACAGATTCAGAATTTGCAATTCCTCAAATAGCGAATTCACAAATTAAAGAATGGTCGAATTGCGAATCTACTATTCCAATGCAGCATGATGACCTCACAACTAGGAAGTTAGGTTTCCCATGCTGTTCCTAAGCGCCTGAGGCTGTGTAGGAGGCAGAGAGCAGGAACACACCACTCAGGAGAACATCCAGAGTGAAGAGGCAGGCACAAATACCAAGCACGGCTTCCTAGGAGAAGGGAAATTAGGATGTTGGCGGTAAAATAAAAATAAAATTCATTGAAAAAAAATCGGAGGTCCTACTTGAGGAAATGGTCAAGACCCAGGAACAATTATTTGGAAAAAATCCCTCCATGTACCAGAGACAGAGAAAATTAAAATGTGGCTGGACATCCAAGCAAAGATCAACACTGTATGGGTCACACAGCACTCCATTGAAGAATTACACAAGCTCTGGTATGACTTGAGGCCAAGGGTAAAGGAGAAGGTAACAAGCAGGCTTGCAGCCACCAAGAAGACCGGCAGAGGTCTATCTACCCAGCCTGCATCTACGCCCCTTGAGGACGGTGGAGTTGACCCAACAGCCTGAGTCTATCAGTGATGTTACAGACATTAACAGCTCAGCTGCTTCCACCACCAGCCAAGATAGGATGCATTCTAAACTACACTTTACCCATAACTCACAAAATGCACTCTTATATGAGTATCTGATATATTAACAGATAACCCTAGTGCCACAGGGCGATGACACCTAAAGAGATGAGCCAGAAGAGACCCAGGAACAGGCAAGGGGAGAAGAGACAGCCAGCACAATGCCAACAACACCTGCACCAAGAACACACAGGTACACTGTGGCCCCACTACAGGAGATGGTGGTAGAAGGTGAAGACACACAGAAAGAGCTGCAGTCAAAACCAGAGTAGCAGGTACAGAACCAAAGTGACTAGTCCCCCTCGCAGTGTCACAACACCTATCGCAAGAGATTCAGAGCAAGAACATACGGTACTGCTAAGGAAGGAGAGGGCTCCTCTGTCATTGCTGGGCTGGAAAGTACTATGGTGAAGGTGCAGCGCCTTTAATTAAAAAACATGCAGTCAATGCAAACCCAGCTTGCGTGTCTGAAGAACAACATGGTGGACATTAAGGACAGCATTAGGGAGTTGACCAACACAGTGGAGGAGGGCCATAGGGCAAATGCAGAAAGCCCCAGGAACATGACAGAAGCCATTAGAGACCTCTGTAACACTATGCAGAAGGAGCATACCTCCAAACGCAGACAAAGTCACCACCTATTAGGCCGCTTGGATTGTTACACCAAGGCAATAAACCGTTTGACCAATGCCACAGTTTTCCTGTCCAGACGAAATTTGGCTATTCCCCGGGAAATGGCCCACTGCAATACTGATGTAGCCAGGGGATTAGTGAAGGTCACCACTGCTGCTGAACAGTTGCAGCCAGCTACTATAGCTGGGACAAGTATACTGGGTGCAGGGGACAGTGAGGAGGCCTCCAGCTTCAGCAGCATCACTGCCTCAGAGACTGAGACCAGACGGTGGAGTGCGAGGCAAGGTACGGCATCGGATGCTCATCAAGAGAGACTAGTCTACACACTGACCGTTCCAGTGCTGTGGGTGCCCATATAAAGTAAATAGTGATGGGACCAAGGGAGACCAATGGGTGACCTAACCTACTGCATGTGATGCTCAGTGCGAATGTTGAGCATGTTTATTTAAAATCCTATGTTGTCCTATACATTTATACATGTGTAATATGATGACGGCTTTGTGCATACAGTTTACCTGAGATTAAAGAGAATAAAACACATTAGCAAATAAGTCATGAAGTGCATTGTTTCATCATTACTCACTTAAAAAAGGGTTCTCTGTTATTTCGGTATGCCTCTGTCTGTCATCTGCTGCCCTTGCACCGTCTGCTGCTCTGCAAATGCTGACATGGTTCATCATACTCAGAATCTGTCAGATCCAATGGTATGGCCTTGCTTGTCGCAAGATTGTGCAACATGGCAAAAGTGGCCAAAATCTTGCATCACATCTCGGGCCTATACTGCAGTGTACCTCCACTTTTGTATAGGCAGCGGAACATACTCGTCAGTAGTCCAAAGGTTCGCTTTATCACATTGTTTGTCGACCTATGTGCAGCATTGTATTTCCTTTCACTTTGAGTTGCAGGATTTATGTGTGGGGTGAGTGTGAAGGAGTGCACAGCACATGCGCTGTTACGTACAGGGTAAAAGGCAAAAGTTTAGTCACTGTACTGTTTCACCACATCCGGAAAGTCTACCAGACTGTGTTACATGCATTTACCTAGCAGGTATCCTTCACCAAATTCACCCCCAAGGAGACGCGTGTGTATACAACTGTGTCTGAATATGACAAAATCATGGTTACTGCCAGGGAATGTTGCCTCTATGGCAGGTATTATGTGTGAGGCATTACATATGTATAGTTAAACAAAGAGAGAGTAAGGGATCAATTCGCAGAAAGCGAACGGAGTGTACTCCTGGTCCCCTAGGTCCAAAGTTTTACAAAAACAAAAGAGGAGTACCGTCTAAGGCATTAAATACGGACTGAGTGAGATGACTACAAAAGGAAGAGAGTCCTTCTTTTGTTTAAAAACCCCTCACTCACCAACCTGGTTGGTGACATGCTTCATCATCGGGGTCCACCCTGACAGCCGAATGCCATCAGGGTGTGCTGCGACACCTGAATTACAGTGGAGCGGGTATTTTGTGTGTGAAGTGAACAAAAAAATGTTAAAAATTGTCCTGGTATCCTTGTGTGAAAATTGTTTTATTTGCAAGTTACTGGACAATATTAAAATAAAGTGTGTGGATACAGAGAGGTATATTATGACCGTGTGTATCACTATGTGTGGTTCAGGTCTACATGTTTCAACCCGTTAAGTACCGGGTTTTCATCAGGACCAAAAGGAAGGAAGATGGGTGGTCAGGACACACTAACGACCTGCCAGGCCTAAATTCCTAAGGACCCTTGACAAAAAATCTGTCACAGTCAAATACTCACACTCAATGGTGGTGAGAAAAGCAAAAGACCTGCGGAGGAAAAAACAAAGGGGTCACGAATATGCAGGTCGTTAGTGTGTCCTGACCACCCATCTTCCTTCCTTTTGGTCCTGATGAAAACCCGGTACTTCCCTTTAACGGGTTGAAACATGTAGACCTGAACCACACATAGTGATACACACGGTCATAATATACCTCTCTGTATCCACACACTTTATTTTAATATTGTCCAGTAACTTGCAAATAAAACAATTTTCACACAAGGATACCAGGACAATTTTTAACATTTTTTTGTTCACTTCACACACAAAATACCCGCTCCACTGTAATTCAGGTGTCGCAGCACACCCTGATGGCATTCGGCTGTCAGGGTGGACCCCGATGATGAAGCATGTCACCAACCAGGTTGGTGAGTGAGGGGTTTTTAAACAAAAGAAGGACTCTCTTCCTTTTGTAGTCATCTCACTCAGTCCGTATTTAATGCATTAGACGGTACTCCTCTTTTGTTTTTGTAAGGCATTACATATGGCCTAGATGTTCAATGAATGAAAGGATTTCCTGTTCCTGAACTTGCACTCATTATCGGAGGGGGGACAAATAGCTACATGTGTAACATCAATGCACCCAATTACATGGGGGAATATGGTAGAAATCCAACTTGGTCTGCAGTAATTCCTGTGGTATAGTGGGGAATGTAATGTAATGGTGTATCCTCTAAACCATTGCATCCAAGAAGGCATTGAAAAAGCATGACAGTACACTTCGGAGTTCTCCATCTGCTGCTGCTATCACCCCCTTGTAGCCCCCCGAAGCTAGAGGGTGCAGTGAACATAGGACCGGCACATGTGTGGGAATGGCATTGGTCCTGCAGGTATGATGCTGCAGTAGTGGATAAAGTTCAGCTATCAGGTCTAGGATTGTAGCGGAGTCTAAGCTATATTTGTCATGGATTTCTTCCTCTAATGAAACAGGGCTAGGCACACTCTGAAAATGCATTCTTGTTTCCTCCTCCTTCTCTGTGCTTCTTCCAGAATCTTCATCCTCATCGCTATGACGTACAGAGCTGCCATTGCTAAACATTCTCTGGCTAGCTGGGCTTATTTAAATAGTTTACACCTGGATACCACCTGATTGGAATAGGTGGTAATTTGCACATGCAAAATTGAGATTTTTAGATAATTCACAATTTGCGAATGGTTCATACATTGGTCTGCGATTCACAAAATTGGTATTCGCAAAATAAGATTTTGCATTTTTTGCGATTACTAATTTTTTGAATGCTAACCCTTTCATACATTGGCAAATGACATTTTGCAGTCGCAAAACGGACAGATTTTGTGAATTACCCAGTTTGCGAATGCAAAATAGTTTCATGCATCTGGCCCAAAATGTCTAAGTATCATCTGCAAAATAGATATATCCATGTTATTTGCATTCTTATTAAACAGGAGTATTGAAGTCACAAGTTAAACATAAGAAAAAGTTATGCGCCTGTGTATGTTTTATAAAGTAGTAATATTTGTTAGGTAAGTATTAAGAAGTGTTTGTCAATGTGTACAGTGGGACTCAAGTTTATTTAAAGATGTAGAGAACTTTATATTTTGGAAAGATGGCTTGAAGGTGTATACTTATTATGGAATCACATATATGGTTACATGGTGATCTATGTTCTTTAAGACTAATGCAAATGTAATGTATGTGGTAAGGATAGTGTATTTTCTTAAACATGCTCTGTTCAAAATTAAGGAGCGTTTATAGTGCAGAATGTCTTTTGAGAGTTCTTGTGCTACCTTTATTTGGCGTCTAATTTTTCTTTGAGAAAGTCTGAATATATGTTTTAAACACACAAAAATCCTTTGAGAAACGATGCAGGCATGCCATTAAGATAATGGTTTGTACTTCAAAAGAGTGAGATTTGTTGTTTTCAGTTCTAGAAACTTGCTGAGTAACAGAGCAGTGTATGCTTGTACAGAGGCATGTATCCAATTATATATTAAGGGTGAAATCTATTTTTTTCTGACATAAAGGTCATTAGAAAAGGATAGATATACTAAAACAGATAGTTTGATACTGTCAGAAGGAGTATCTATGTATCTATGCTCTCATCCAATTACTGAGGCAATACTCATGCACTACTATATTCACCACAGCAGCACACTTGTTTGTATCCAATCACTCAAGCTTTAACAATTGACTGATTAATTACTCAGTCATTAGTCATGCACTGATGTAATCAGCCAGGCACTTCTGATGCACTCATTCGATCATCCTTGCAAGAGGCTGGTAGAGATTTGCATACTACTAAGGTGGACGGAGCGGGGCCAAACAGGGCATGCTTCCAGGTGATTTTGCACATTTTCATACTTGTAGTAATTTAAATGAAGACCTATGGACTTTGCTGTCACTAGGACAGGACGAGGAAGAAGCCACTCATCACACTAACTAAAGATTGTGCTCCAATAGATCAACAATGCGATATTAGGGAAGGGGCCCATCCCCCAGGTCCCAGGCACTTGATGCTGGGTGCCCTGGACCCCACCTAGGGCACCCAGTGTGCAGTTTTGGAGACAGAGTTGGAGCCTTAATGTTCCTGCGGTCCTTGCAGGCTCCTCACCTCCAGCAGCAGCCAGCATTGCTCTTGCATGCAGGGAGAAGCAAGAAATGCTGCTTCCTGCATGTGGGAGCAATTATTTAATCTGTTTTCCTACCTGCTTGAAATCAGGAGGAACACATGTGAAAAGTCTGCTTCCATCGAGTGGCAGCAGTTCTCTAGCTGGAATCGGACTTACTGTTTGCACTTGTTTGGCAGGAGCTGTCAAAGCTTCCACCAAGTGACCACAAACTACTATGTCCCAAGGGTGGGCACTTCGAGACATAGGGAGCCAGCCCTAGGGGGTGCTGGCAACCCCCGGGCTGGCTTCGGCTCCAGGAGGGGGTCCTCCTCCTTTGTTTATGTAGGAGCAGCACCGAGAAGGTGGTGGTCCCCAGAGCCAATAACAGCCAAGGAGGGAGTTGGACAACACACCTCCCAGTTAAGATTTGGCCATACCCCGAGGAGGTGGTGGTCCTCAAGGCTATAAATGACCTGGGAGGGGGCAATGCAGCCTCCCTCACCTTTATTGCCAAATCGAGTTGGCCCCAGCAAGGTGGTGGCCCCTTGGGCCGTAAAGAACCCTTGGGGGGGTTTTGTTCCCCCTTTCACTACTATTTAATTTATTGGCCTTGCCCTGGGGAGGTGGTGGTACTTGGGCCGAAATTGGCCAAAGGGCGGGGGGCTGCTTGTACCCACTCCTCGAAAGGTATTTTTAAATTAGCCCCAGGGACCTTGCCCACCTGAAAGCTCATCTATACACAAGCACAGGGGGCCACTCCTTTTTCTCCAATTTTGCTGCAAATCTGCAGATCCACATGTGATTTTGCCGCAGAATTTCGAAAAAATGTTTTTGGGGCCTTTGAGGGGACCCCACCACCAGGCCTAGGGGGTCAGGGTATTCTTACCGTCCCTCCTCTCTTTTTTATTACTTTGTTTCAGTACTTGAATAAGTTTGAGTCCCAAAATGACTGCCACACTTCCTGGTTGAAGTGTTGGCAGCCAATCAGATTCCAGCATGAGTTCTCTGGGATCCGCAGTGGGTTTGCATCCATAGAGATCTATACTTTTTTCTTTAATTACTCCCTAACTACTGGATGGATTTACACCAAATCACAAAAAGCACTTTTCCAGACCAAGTCCTAGCTTTCCGACAAATTTTCTGTAAATCTGTTAAGCAGTTTTGGCTGTAGTTATGTCTAAATCCCCTATCTGAAATTGGATGGGGTCTCCAGGGCTGAATTCACCACAGGATGGGGACCGCTCTGCCCAGCTCCCTTTGAGGGCATTACAATTTTTTTAAAACGCCGGGCCCCTGGGGATGGGATCCCTGTGGCTGTAAATTGCCCAGGGAGTGGGCTGCTTCCCCCATCCCTTTAGGTTAATAAACAAAGCTCAAAAAAGGCCAGGCCCAGGGAGATGGGGACCCTGGGTTCGAAATTGGCCCTGGAGAAATAAAAAAGGAAATACAAACGAGAGACGGGCAAGTTGCCTGAGGCCCTGCCTCCTTTCACCAGCATTCTGCAAACGCACCCCCTGGTGCACAACTGGTTGGGGTATCAAGTCCCCTTGGCTGCAGAGGGCCTTTGGGGCCAACAAGCCCTCCTGTGACCTCAAGTAAGTCCCAAACAGCAGGATTGCTCAGAGGTCTTTGGAGGCCATGCCCCCTTTCTTCACCACTCTGCAAACACACCTCCTGGCGTAGTGCTGGTTGAGAGATCAAGTTCACTTGGATGCTGAGGGTCCTTGGGACCAACAAACCCTTCTGTTACCTCTTGTAAGTCCCACACAGCCTGATTTCTGAGAGGACTTCAGAAGCCACGCCCCCTTTTTCCACCCCTCTGCAAACACACCTCGTGGTGCACTGCTGGTTGGGGGATGAAGTCCCCTTGGATGCTGAAGGTCCTTGGGGGCCAACAAGACCTCCTGTTACCTCCTTTAGGTTCCAGAGAGTGTGATTGCTGAGAGGAGTTGAGAGGCCACGCCCCCTTTCTCTACCACTCTACAAACGCACCTCCTGGTGCACTGCGGGGTGGGGGATGAGGTCCCCTTGTCTCTAGAGTGTCCGTTGCGGCCAACAAGCCCTCCTGTTACCTCCAGTAAGTCCTGCGCAGCAGAATTGCTGAGAGGTCTTTGGGTACCACGCCCCCTTCCTCCTTGGATGCTGAGGGTTCTTGAGGGCCCAGAAGCCCTCCTGTCAGCTCCAGTAGTAAGTCCAACACAGCAGGATTCCTAAGTGCTGCTCAGAGACACTACCCCTTTTCTCCACCACTCTGCAAACACTACCACTAGTTAAAAAAAATAGAAATTCACTTAAAAAACCAAGAATTGGTCATACATCTTCAGGGAGACTAGAGGTAGTCCTGTACATATTTTTTGTCTTATCTCTTCAGATTCTAATCCCATCTCTGCTGTTGCTGTTTTTACATCTTTCCCGTTTTTGTTTTACTTCCTGTTCTTCTTCCCTTTTTCTTCACTTCCATTGAGAAGTGTATCTATGATAGCGTGCCCAATTTTATCTTATGCTGTAGATACTTGTCTGTTTTACAGTAAGAAAGGAAGGTGCCTACCCTAACAAGTCAGTGACTACCACACGGGTACCCTTCCCTTTTCTTCATGAAGTATCCACCTGGTGTTCCAAGTGCACGAGATAAGGAGTTTTGTTTCATGTTTATCATTTTATTATTATTTTACCAATACCTTCTTGTCACTGTCTCTTTTTGTCCTTAGCGCCACTGTCCCTGTACCATGTATGTTTGAACAGCGCATACTCAACCCTCACAGTCATGTCAATAATCCACTTGGATCCTGAACACTTGACAAAAAGAGTTATGCATTTGGCAATCACCTTTCATTTTCCCTGGTTGGCTCCCACATTTCAATCATCTCTCTACAGCTTTAGTGGTGCCAGGCGTTCCACTCCATGCCTTATCGTATACAATCAAGCTGGAATCTCTAAATTCAGCTTACCCATGCCTATACTGGAATGTTTACATTCACTCCTCCAGGGAATCACTGCCCATTTCCAATTTACCTCGCTTGAAGCCATCGGCTGGGGATATGCGGCATACTCTGCCCCCATTGTACTACCACTAGCCCAGTGCACACTCACACATGCTCAAAACCGATTTATGGCAGGTTTTCATGTGAGTTATTTATTGCATGATAAGCGGCTGACAATTGTCTATTGAACACATCTGATTTCTTTTTCTGCATGTACTTCAATAAGCAACAGTTACATTCCATTCATTCCAGTTGTTCAAGATGTCATAAGTGATGTCATCATTGATGTCACGGACCATGCCATGAGTAATTAATGTGTGAATTCATTGCGGGGGCACCAGAAATTAAGATATTTCTCTATGTTACAGCTCACTTGGGAAGGCTTAATATTTTTATGATTTTCCGGGTTGACGGCCTTTGTAAATGTAGGATGGTCCCAATTTCCATAGAATGTTTTCACAGCAAAAAGTAATGCAAGGATGCGCTATGCTCTGTCTTGCATTACTTTGCATTTACTAAGCCACGCAAATCCATGTAATGGGGCTTTGCTTTGGCCTAGTAAATCCCATATAAGGACTTGATTTGCCCTGAGATGTTGTTTAAAAACTACTGTGTTCTTCCTTCACAAGGTAACGATTCAGAAATATTCAATATCTCATTTCCTTGATTTACTGCTTAATATGAGGTTTGTTGTAACTTTTTATTGTCCCTTGTAGTAGATTGACGTCTCCATTGTACTTGCATCGGGTGTCTCTTGATAGAAGTAGTTTCGGTCATAGACAGAGTCCCCTTTTGACCTTATCTTCTGCATTATTTCATCCTTCTCTTCCCAAAAATGCAATCTGGCAGCAACATCTAGGGAAATTAGTGCTGTCAGTGCATCATCGGTGCCACTGTATGATTTCTGTCCAACCTTACTTGGTTCAAATTGTTTGGGCCAAAGATGCTGGCAAAGGTTCATTAGGCATAGATGTTCACTGTTATATTTTCTGTACATCATGGAGGCCCCAAAATGCTGCTATTATTTCTCTGTATTCTGTTCTCACATTGCTCCAGTTTCTAAAAACAACTTCAGCATCACTTCCTTGAAAAATTAGCTTTCCAGCCCCTGTTTACACCACCAGAGTGACACAGAGAAAAGGAGGCAATCAGAGAGAGCGAGAGGTATAGAAAGAAGGACAGCACAAGAGAGAGAATTGCACTTTCAGATTGCAATTCATCATTGTGCTACTCAGGAAAGCACTGCTCTTTTTAAAACAACAAAAAGTAACATGCTGTAGTAGTTCCTTTTTGTTGAAGGAGGTAGCTGTCCATTCTATAACAAAAATACTACAACACATAGCTGTGGCATTTAATGAGAGAATGAATTCTGGGACAGTACTGCTATTTTATGTAAGGTTTTATGTTGTGATATTGTTGAGCAGGGCTAGTGATCAGATGTCATTGGCCCAGGACCCAGCAACAGAGACATGAAGACAGGAGATAGAACAACTGTTTTCCTTCTTGTGATGTATAATCTTGAACAAGTCCTTCTGTGAGTCCTCACTGCCCTTTTCAAATGTAGAGAGGTTCCAACATACACCAGCATTATATCAAGATGAGTGTGAGCCGCCAGCCACTGCTGCTCATCTGAAGTATCCTTTTCCTGAAGATCCAGTGGTCATGGCTTAATCCCCTGGTCCTCCTCAGGGACTGGAAGCCCTGTAACCATCAAAGACGAAAGCAGAGTCAATGAGAGAAGATTTACACTCAACACTGAAAATAGATATCAATTTCACTTTGCATGATAATGTACAGTGTATAATATCATTCTGCATATCATGGCTTCCCTAACACACCATTGAACATTTCCAAGCACTTTTACAGTCTAATCAGATGGCGCAGTTTCACAGGGTAACCACCCTGGGTGATCTGGACAGTGCAGTCAACGCAGAGTAGTTTTAGAGTGTGGGCAAACCAACCACAACAGGGTCTGCTAACAGATTTGGGAAATGTGTCTTTTACATTAATCCCTTCTTGCAAGTCAATATCTATTGCAGGATGTATGGCATAAGCATTCAATGTATGGCGGCATAAGCATTCAATGTATGGCGGAGTGACAGGTACACATTGAAAGTGTATTAGCACTGTATGTGTAGAGGGTGTCGAACACTTTACAGATTCTGGACAAGAGTAATGCCAATATTTACAGATACAATGTGTCTATATGTCATGTGCGAGACCTTCATCCAGTTCTGTTGCCTTTGTCAACAGTGCTTTGCACGCAAGGATCCACTGACCCACACATATAGTTGTAAAAGTGAAAACATCACTTCCCAGATCTTTACCCCTTCCACGCGGGGCAAATTCCCCAGCGGTGCGGGAGGGGAGGGGAGGGGCCGCGGTACTCATGACGAGTCCAGCTCATCATGCTGCACAGTGGAGCTGTGCTCATGAAGAGATGGACTCGTCATGACTCCGCCCACTCCAATAGAACGCCCGCACAGGTGGGGAATTAGCCACGTGTGGGAGGGCCACAGCTGTTATGGCGAGGCCAGCTCGTCATGAGCACAGCTCCACTGTGCCTCATGACGAGCTGAGCTCGTCATAAGCATGGAAGGGGTTAAGTAAAATGCCAATAGTGGTTAAATGTGTCACACTTCATAGTAGGGGCATAACATGGTATGAATTACTGCACATTTGCTAGATCACTCACTGAAATGTGAAGAGTGCAGAAATTTGCCAGGTTTCTGGGGGAAGTTTAATCAATATTTAATGCAACGCAATGCAGCAAGACAACTTGCTGCGCTGAATTGCACCAAATGGAGAGGGCAGGATTTTGCCAAATGTACTAAGGTATGGTACATTCCTGCTCTCCCTCTGCGTTGGGCAGGGACGACTCCTCTGATAAGGCGAAGGAGCGTTGCTCCACTAGAAAAATCAAATAATAATAATGCCACGTTATTATCATTTTATTTTCCCCTAGAGGCTCTGTAGGTGCAAGGCAGGGCTGCCCACAAAGCAGGGGAGGAGTGGTAGGCACTCTCCAAGTGTGCATTAGAGTTTGGCCATCCGTCTTGGGCTGGCCAAACAGTCATGTGCACTTTGCATGTTCTCCACTGGATGCAATTCACAGCCTGGATGGAGAACATCTACAGGCCCCCTGTTACCAATTGAGCACTGAACCACAGCGCTCAGACCATTCACAATGCTACTGTCAGTAGTGTCATGATTGGATAGAAGAGTCTGGACAGGGTGCTTCCTGATCCTGCATCATGGCAAGGAGGACAGAGGAGAGGCAGCTGCTTCTAAGGTAAGTTTAAATGTTCTTTCCTTTTCTTTTTTAACCCCCCCCCCACCACCAGCTTAAACACTATCCATAGAGGCATTGTCCTTTATTTATTTTTGCTGCAGAGTAAAGATATTTCTCGTTGTGGCACCTGCATTGGGCATGAGTACAATGTTGATGCATTACCAGGTTTATGTGTCTTGGTGAATCTGGGTATCCAGCAAAATACATGGTGGGTGCGTGGAAACACCCACTCTCCACCCATGTAAAATATTCACGGTGCAGGGTTGAGTAATGCAGTGACCATCACTGTCTTGCGTTATTCCACTTTATCAAGCCACACAAGCTGGGTTTGCAATGCTTGGTAAATCTGACTTAAGGATGGCGCTACCCTTGTGTCACCCTGCATGACGCAAGGGCAACACAGTCCTTTGATAAATCTTGGCCCAGGTACCTAATAAAGCAACATTGCAAATGGGATGGTTACTTATTTCACAAAGTTCCATAGTGTGGGCTCCTGGGACCACAACTACATATTTTAGAGCTTTTAGGATTGATTAGGATAGTGAACTGTGCACAGAGGTTATTATCTTCTAACATAATAAAGGGCGTAATTGAAAGTTGGCAGATGCACCGCAGTGAGCCATATTTAGAGATCAGAGACTTCAGGCCTTTGGAGAAGCTGATAACAAAAGGCTTCCCTCAAAGCACTGGGGCTTTTCAGGAATGTCAAACAATTCTCTTCCCTGGCACCCTGGGTGTTTTCAACCAAGGTTAGGGCCCAATCGGGATCGCCATTGACCATCAGTGTAAGGTTTCGCTGGTGGACCCATGACTGTTCACTCATTCCCGATAGAGTGGTGGATGGAGTATGATGATCACCTAACTCTAAAGCTGAAGGTCCTGAGCCATTAAGCATGCACTAAACCAGTCAGACTGAGCGAGGCACTATACTTGAAGACATAGATAGGAAAAACAAAATGCAAAGCCTGTGCTCCAGAGAGTGAACCAGAAGCCCAGCAAACACTGTCAACAGAGTGGGCGGGAATAGTCCTGGTTAATCTGAAACAAATGCTGCACTGGAATGAAAACAGCATATTATGCATGCATTGGAAAAGTTGTTTCCATTAGAGAGCTGTATAAACATTGATAAAATGTTGATTTCCAAAGTTTGCATAACAATAGAGAAACACCAGTAGAACATCACAAAAAAAGTAAAAAGAAACAAAAAAGAAAGCTCTATGTGCATTGCATCTGAACAGCAACTAGAGTAAAGGAGAGCAAGACCATTCCATTAACTCTACCTCCTTGCAGAAGTGCACATATAATTCCTCCACACATCTGTTCTACACAGAGTTACATTCAACATATATTGTAGGAAAAGTACTTTACTTTCAGGGGAAAATTTTCAAACTTTACTTTGGGCAGTTCTGAAACATTTCTTTGTTTTCAAAATAAGCTGTCAGCTCTTAGTGGTTAAGACATCATTAGCAAAGCCCTGCAACTTCTTTCTATATGTGGCAATCTTGTGAGGTTGAGGTATGTCACGTGATGCTATAGGTTTTTTGCACTGAGCTGAATTTTTACCATTCTACGCAAGCAAGGGTAGGACACCATGGGCTGTATCATGATGTGCTTTACTGGGGCAACACAGAACTGAGTGACTGTTACTTTGCAGAGATTTAGAAAACATTGGCACTGGGTTTGCCTAACAAAATTGAAGTAAGCCAGTGCAAAAGTCTTTTTTTAAATTTACTTTCCATTGCAAAACTTATTTTATAGAGAGAAGTTGAATGAACGTAATGAAAAGCAGTGGAAAGGATGATACATGAGCGTTCCTATTCAACCACCCGTGGATTTTTATGAAAAACTCTATCTACTAACAATAGTAAACAGAGTTTTGCACTAAAAAATAATACCACTTCAAAGCGGTAAACAATGATTACCACAATTCTTTTATCCCGCATACCATCACCCCGCATACCAAGACAACGCAATTACCATTACTCCGCAATGGCATTACATTTTATATGTTTTTACCACGCATGCTTTTACAACGAAATATGTTGTAAATGCATGAAAGGTAAAAGCGTATGCTTTTTAAATGTAAGTATAGGGTTTGGGGTTGGGGTGTAGGAGTATACGTTATGGGGGTTCTGGGGTAATTTTAGAGTTATGTGTATGTTTGGGTATTGGGGTGCCATGGTATTTTTAGGGTTTAGGGTGGGCTTAGGTTTTGGGGTGCTGGGGTATTTTAGGGGTCCAGGGTGCGTTCAGGTTTTGGGGTGTTGGGGTCATTTTAGGGGCCATGGTCGTTTAGGGTTTTTGGGTGTAGGGGGTAATTTTAGTGTTCAGGGTGCGTTTTGGTTTTGGGGTACCTGGGTATTTTTAGGGGTCAGGGTGGGTTAGTATTTTTGGGGTGTAGGGGGTATTTTTAGTGTTCAGGGTGTGTATTAGGTTTTGGGGTGCAGGGGTATTTTTGGGGTTCAGGGTGCATTTAGGTTTTGGGGTGCTGGGGTAATTTAGGGGTCAGGGTGAGATAGGGTTTTGGGGTATAGATGGTAATTTTAGGGTTCAGGGTACGTTTAGGTTTTAGGGTACTGGGGTATATTTAGGGGTAAGGGCAGGTTAGGGTTTTAGGTTGAGGGGGTATTTTTAGGGTTGTGAGCGCCACAGTTCTACAAACCCCAACCAAAAAATCACAAATCATATACATTTTGCATACTTTGGGGGATTTGTATCTGTTTCTTGTTACTTGAGGTCCCGTGGCCTCGTGGCTGGCTCACTATACTTCACACACTGACATTTTGTTTAACGATATGACAGGGACACTAGAAAGAACAGCATGCATTCCTATTGTGCAGTAGATTCAGAGCTGGAGTAATTTACTATGTATAGGTACCACGATTACCTACATACATTTACGGCTTGATCTTGGGATACCTATTCATGTCTTTCTCTGGATGCATTGATGAAAACATATGATGGGGTAAAAGTAGATGGTATTGTTAATACAGACGTCAGAGCGTTTTGGTGCATGGCATAAATATTAGAAATTAAAATTACGGATTACATGAGTGTGGCCTTTCTGATTTCTAAACACGGGATTTCAAAAAAACAAGTAAACATTAATGTATTTCTGTGATATCCAAAGAATGGTCCTGAGAGGGGCTGGTCTCAGACCAAGACACTTTCTTAGATGTGGTGGATCCACATAGTAATAGTTTGAACTTGCAGAACAAGCCAAGGAGTCAATGGATTGAGTGGTTTGCCATGTCTAACTGGGCTTATGAAGTTTTTTTTTTCACTGTTAATGCCAATGTGGCTATTTTGTTGGAAAGGTACAAAGCTGTATTACTTAAGACTGAATACAATTTGTGTGGACCTACAAGCTCAGAGACTGGTACAGTAGCTTAGGGCTAAAGCATTAAAGTACCTCTAGTCAGACCTATATATTTTTTCCAGTGATTATTTCACAGCATATTTCACAAAGGATGCTATATATATTTCACAAAGACATTTAATTTATTCAAACATATTATTTTTATTTTTCATTTTTTCTGTTTTTCTTATAAATACATATCAATGTATTTGCATACAGGAAATTAAGCAACACTTTCTATAAGTCAATCTAAGTGATACATAGTTGAACAAAGAAAGAACCCCATAAATTCCTCATAAATTCATACCATTCATTCCATCATGCATACTACTACATTCACTACCCAATCTAAAGTCATGATTTCCAGGTGCCTGGCTCAGATTCAAATATGGAAGACATTGCTTGGTCTAATTTCCTAATTCAGTATGGCTCAGGCCTTGTTCCAATCTCTCTCTGCAAAACGGCCATACATATTCCTATTCGTCCACATTCGCCTCCTCTAAAATCCCCACAGCAAGAGTCACAATCCGGTCCTATCTGCTAAGCCACAGCTGATGGCTTCAAAATGTCTGTTATTCTTGGTCACTAATGGGCCTTTTGCCTTCTGCTGCTAGCCTAATGACATCTTCCTGGGCCCAGGTGACTTGGCAGGCTTAGAGTTGGTTGATGTGTGCAAATGAGTCACTATCACTTTTTGGACAATTTTCCTTCAGTTCTGAATTTCCTTGCCTCTTTGGCATCCTATGGCAAATCTTTCAGAACTAAGAATGGCTAGAGATCCGCTTTTCTACTGGACCTAAGATTTGCTTTTTGAGGAAAATCTCACAGGGGAACATCATGAAGTCTGCAAAATGTTGATGGGTACCAGACAGTCAACCCTCTAAACTCCATTGTTCCTCAACATGGGATGTTAAACTAATTCAGCAAATGTTGCAAACATGGTCTGACAATGTCTCTCTATAACTGCAAAACTAACTTTCGTAATCTTCTTGATTTCCTTTTGAGAGAGACTCAAATTATAGTGTTCCAGGTGTTTCTACAAGACATTATTCTCCTTTAGAGTTTTTGTTATTAGATTCATGAACATGCCTTCTCTAGTGTTGATTAGCCTTACTTTCCAACCAATGTTGACTGCAGTGTGACCTTGAACAATATGAATTAAAGACTATCTATTTAGGAATGTCCTCCTATTAAATGGTTAATCTTCATGAAAAAAACCTGCTCCTGTATCATTTCCTACTTTAGCCTGATGTACTAAGGCTATATATTTGGCTGAAAAGATACAACATTCTTTGGGGCTCTTTCCACTGGAGGAGATTTGGCCGTCAGAGTCTTCTCACCTGAAACAGGGTTTGTGGAAATTCTTGAATCTGCTGATTGGTCTGGAGTATCAGCTTTCAGAGTATTTTTATTGTAAATCAGTGGCTCATGCCTTGTATAATATGATCCTCTAATTCTGTGTTAAATTGTAGATTTTAAGGTCTCAGATAGAGAAGGAAAGTCTTGATTTTAATAAAAGACACAAAGGTCAATGTTGTCTCTCTAATGTTCTATCACGACAAATATCTTACTGGGGGGTCTAAGGGATAATTTTATAGACCAGCAGGGTGAATATCCCCTGTTAACATGTATACTAAATACAGAACACCCTGGGTCTTATACAAAAGAGAGAGAGAGGAGTGACCTCCGGTCACTACTCCTTACGGCCCGGGGTACCGACGGATAGAGCGGGGCCCCCTTCCCTGAGTAGTGTGCCAGGTAGAGGTGAGGGCGACACCCAATTGTTATGGGTTCCGGTTAATGTATCCTTAACCACTTAATTTGGACATTACCGGTGGAGTATTTGAACATTATTTTTGCACTATTATACTTTTCACTTTTTTGTAGCAGCAGCTGTACTTGTCTATAGCTTGGTCCTGAAGAATGCCCCGATACAGTTAGATCCTAGCGAGGGCAGAAACATGTCGACCTTTTATACTGTTTGACGTCTTGGAAACAACAAGCGTCAGCACTCTGCTTTTTAATAATGGCAAGGGGACTTGATGAATAAAATTGTTATAAGTACTCCTTAGTCATTTTTAGAACACCACCTTTCACTTTATTTTGCGCTGCACATTTCACATTCTCTACCTATACCCTCCTGATCCTCTCACCTCCTTAAGTGAGTCTCTGGATGTGAGCAAGTACTATGTAGGGTGACCAGTCAACCCATAGTCTTCCTCTCTGTCAAGGTTTTTTCCGATCAATTTACAGATCGGTTTTCCTTGATGGGATAATACCTAAACCCAGATGATGAGACATCACACTGGGTGATTGATGGGTCTTGGTAGAAGGACGTCTCGCTCCCACTCGGAAGACTGGTACTCTAGTGTGTGCTTCGTCTTGTTGACTCACTCCTCTCTCTCTCTTTTGTATAAGACCCAGGGTGTTCTGTATTGAGTCTCTCTAATGTTGCCATCTTTTTCTATAATATAAATGTTTTTGATTCTTTATTTCAGCTTCAATTGCTTCGTCATGTTTCTTCCTAAACCTGAATGTCAACCGAATGCATGAAGCTCAAGCGTCTAGGCTCCTGGATACTCCTGATGAGTCGTCTGGGACTTTTAAAAAAAATAAGATTTTTAGTATTTGCTGAGTTTCTTTCAATGAGGTTAATATTGTCTTCTCCTCAAGAAAAGAGGCTATTATGCCCTGTATGGACTACGATTGTGGCTGATTAATGGCTTAACTTCACCTCAACCAGTTTTTTTGTGATTCACAGCAGCTATAATAAATGTAAAACGTTAAGGGAACATAATATTAACGTCCATATCTTCATGACTTTCTTTTCACTATGCTAGCTAGGAAAATCTGCATTACAGTTTTGATCATTAAAATTGTCAATTTTCTAAATCATGGGTTTATGGTGTTTATAGTTGTACCCTACACTTCAGATGTATTAGTTACCCACTATTACAAAACATTTAGTTATTGTTTTTGACCTCTGTTTCAGTGCTACTGGATTTGTTTGTATTCTCTTGGTGCTTATTCCCATGAAGCAGCACAGTGGCATTGTTGATCTCCTTTGTATGTAGACACAATGTCATCAAAGAGCACATCAGAAACAGAACCTACTTCTGCAAATTCCCAGAAGGAGATCCAAGCCCCTCCCTGGAAGTTCAATGGTTGTCACCAACACACAATGGACCCAGCACCAGGAAGTGTGGTCGCTTACACACATTGATCGTCTGAATAGCTGTGTATAATTGATGGTTAACCTGCTGACTACGTCATTGGTGCCAATTTCAAATAGATTCTAAATTCATCATCTGCTATGACAGATGTTGATACATAAAATCTACCACCTGGTGCATGTGTAAAGGCGAATATGTATATAAGGTCCCTGGCATAGTTAGCCCAATGTGTTGGTGAAATCATGTACATGAAATTGTGAAGTAGAGTACCTGATCCACTGTCTAGCAAACAGTGATTCAACTTCTTACCCTCAAAGTTGAGTGGTTGATGGCACTCGCGCCCCTTCGGTCCAGCGCAGCATTTTTCATTTGCCGGGCAGTCCTTGTCATTATTACATTTGTTACAGATATCTATAGTTTCAGTAACATTTGTCACCTTTGTGCAATCACCCATTTTTTCTGGAATATAGAAAAGAAAAAGCATTTCAAACATTACAAGCTCTAAATATTCATGTATTCTGGACCCTGATTCAGGATCTTCTGACCAGTTAGACCCCACCTATCACTTGGCCATTCAGCCTGATGACTCATGGTGATCTCGTGCCTGTACTCTGCTCTAATCTAGATTTCATCCACTTGAGAAGAATGCTACAGCAGAACAAAGTTATTGGCAGGATTGAGTGTTATGTGGCATTCACAACCACAAGGGTTTTCTATGAAGGTTGATTCCTTTGACATGCATGTAAAAGGGCCTGTCATATGTGTGGGCTCGATTCTTTTGTTTTTCTCAACTAGTTCTTTCTGATCAACCGTATATGATCTGTTGCCTTTCGAGGTATTTATCATTCCATGTACTTCACCTGCAAAGTTAGCATTCCCTCCAATCAGAAGTATTGTATTACAACAATGGTGTGAACAATGTACCCCAAAAGGTGCAACTAAACAGGAAGCATTGATATATGTACAAACATTATGTAGTCCCAGTAGCAAACTAAGGATACATGCTTGAAAGGAGATAGAGTTATGGCTTACAGATTATACATCCTTTGGTAAGGGGAAGCCTTTTGAGGGGCATGAATCACAGACTCCTCTAGAACAGTGTCCATTGGTGGAACCTTGGGTCTCCATTCAGGAAGAGAGGATGCTGGGGGCTTGACATTTATAGACTACTCGAAAGACAGGGAGTTGCAAACCTAGCTCCTCACATGAGAAAGGTAGGCTCTTTTACTCTGTTGAAGTCAATGGCTGTGATGTTCCCAGAACCCCTTTGTGGCAATGCGTGGCTTGGCTGTCAACCAACGTATCACTAGCACAGGGCACCAGTTGACCTCTACCATCAGAAAATGTTTTCCGCAATCCAAGGACATGGCAGCACCAAAAGTGCATCTTCACCTAATGTGACCGTGGTAGTTTCAAATGCTGCACCCTTGGTCAAAGGTATTCTCCATGATATATCTGAGAACTCAAAGGTAACAAATAATCACCATGAGGTGAGGGAAGCTGATATGCTTAAATGGATGGCTGTGTTTTTAAGAAAAGCTTTAGCCATTCCTCCGGCGTTACATATTTCTTCTGAAAGGAGAATTAAATTACATCACCTATCACTCCAGTCTGGACTTAAGGAACACAGAGCTCTTCGGGCCATTTGAAGAGCCCTTTGAAATATCCCACAGTACTATGCATGCCATGGGGGCTTAAGGATTATTCCTCAACAAGATCTCTACATCTCCCTTAGAATGGACATGGTCAAACAGTGCCTGTAGGCCTGCTTAGCCATCCATGGAGAGACAGGTTCTCCTCTGGTGCAGCTCCAGTGATGATCAATGGAGGACAGAACCAATTTCCCACAAGCAGTTTCTCTTTGCCGCTGGACAACTACTTGAAGCCCTGGGCTATGAGACTCAAAAATCCATGCTAGCCTCACCAAAGCCTGCCCTGGTTAACTTAAGAATCTTCCCCTTGCAAGTAAGGATCGCCTTGAAGGCAAACACAATCTAATTTGCATCATTCAATAGGAAAACTTGTCTTCCCTAGGGCTGTCTCTCTCTCTCTCTCTCTCTCTCTCTCTCTCTCTCTCTCTCTCTCTCTCTCTCCCTGATAGTCATCTATGGGAGAGGATTGTAACTAAGGACATGCACAGGAGATCACTCTATGTCCCTGTTCATCACTTTCTCCATCCAATGGTGAATCAGTATCCTGTGCAGTACATCTGCAGGTGTGTAAGCGTATTCTTTGCGTTCAGGCCAGAAGATTGATCTATGGCAGAGCAGCTGCCTCTGAATGTTACTACACTTTCTTCAAATAAACATTCAGAGTTTGCAGGCTTTTCCCATTACCCATGTGCTTTTGTGCACACTATCTTACCAGTCTGAGCTGAATTTATGATTGACCATACACATACCTTTTTAATTTCTCTAGCTTCTGAATTGAGATTTGAGGGGTAAGTCTTTATGGCCATACACCTAAGGAAATGCCATCCACCATGGAGGCGGTCCCCAGTTCCCAGAGACTAATGAACTTCTAGAGTCTGACCACATTATTATTTATAGAGTCACTGACCTTTACCCCTTTACCTTTACCTTTTTCCCTCACCTTCAATACCATCCTTTTCCACTTTTACACTATAATTGTCAAGCTGTCCATCATTTCATCTATGCCTCCTTCCTCTGACCCCTAGCTGCCATTTATCACAAGCTGGAGCCCAGACAGCTATGAGATGCCCGTCATTCACAGTGCAGCCTTACAGCGAGGATTGTTTTTGTGCAGGAAGGGAATCCTGAGAGGAATCTTTCTATGTGTGATGCGGAAAGAAAAAGTGACGAGGAGAAATAAAGATATTTCTCCTTCGCCCACATTACTGGCAAAAGTGTAGCATTTTGACGCATTCCCAAGTTTACTAGCTTTAATAAATCTGTGGAAACACTCGAAATGCAACATAACACACCAAAATCTGCTGTGTTGCGTTACATTTCTATATAAATCCACATAGATGGCCCAAATCACCGCGTGAATGCCTTTGTAGATATTACTGTAGACTTTGCATTGTCCTTGCTTCGCCTTGTGTGACGCCAAGACAGCACTAAGGCTTGATAATTTTCTACCCAAATTTGTGGTCTGACTTAGCTACAGATCAATGCAAGAATGAGCCCTGAGTAGCTTCTCTGGACAACATTGAGGCTTCAGTAGAGTACAAGGACAAAAAGACTGATTAATGGCAATTGAAAAGATGTGAACTACGTTAAGACTGTAACAACCACACTAATGTCCTCCATGGCAAATGTCCCTATCAAGGCAGTGACACAACCACTATTTGCTTTGCATCGCGGATCATATAGAACTGCAAGGAACCTGATGATGACGGCAATTACACATGGAAAAACTAGTTGATTAAGATTCAAGAAGACCCTCCGCAGATCCCTCCCCCATACATTTAAGATGTTCTGCCATTGCAGGGAGGTTGGAGGAGCCTGCAGGGTCCATTATATACTTCTTTATTTCCTTTTTTAGCAATACAATATGCATTGCCCATTTCAGAGCATTGTAGACAGCTGCTGGATTTAATTGAAGAACACAAAAATGGAGCAAGGTAATACTCAAGGCACATGCCTCTCCAAAGTACTGTAAAGTTGTGTAAATAAACACTTCAAACAATTATCAGGGAGAGCCACCTCTTGGATGACTGCCAGTTGTCTTTTAGAGGAGTGTGTAGTACTGAGAGCACCATTATACAAATCATCAGTGAGGCTTTGTGTATTCTTCATGAGTGATGATCCTTGTAGAACTTTCAGCAAAATTCAACATCATCAACAATGTCCTATTACAAACTCTAAGAGATCACAAGTGTGACACGTGAAAGGATTAATAGGCTAAAGCGTAAATTAATTGGACAGAAGACTGGATGAACAGGAAGAAGGGTGATAGATAGATAGATAGATAGATAGATAGATAGATAGATAGATGGTGATAGATAGATAGATAGCTAGATAGATAGATAGAGTCAGGGCGATAGATAGATAGATAGATAGATAGATAGATAGATAGATAGATAGATAGATAGATAGATAGATAGATAGATAGATAGATAGATAGATAGATAGATAGATAGATAGATGGTGATAGATAGATAGATAGCTAGATAGATAGATAGATAGTGATAGATAGATAGATAGATAGATAGATAGATAGATAGATAGATAGATAGATAGATAGATAGATAGATAGATAGATAGATAGATAGATGGTGATAGATAGATAGATGGTGATAGATAGATAGATAGATAGATTGATAGATAGATAGATAGATAGATGGTGATAGATAGATAGATAGATAGATAGATAGATAGATAGATAGATGGATAGATAGATAGATAGATAGATAGATAGATAGATAGATAGATAGATAGATAGATAGATAGATAGATAGATAGATAGTGATAGATAGATAGATAGGTAGATAGAGTCAGGGCGATAGATAGAGAGATAGATAGAGATAGATAGATAGATAGATAGATAGATAGATAGATAGATAGATAGATAGATAGATAGATAGATAGATAGATAGATAGATAGATAGATAGATAGATAGATAGATAGATAGAT